>NC_141694.1:272665712-275345712 GCF_964263255.1 Lissotriton vulgaris | reverse complement strand
ACAATGACCCCGGGGCTCTGGGTGTGGTTCCTTCCTCGGCTGGACAAGGAAGTAACTAATGCGTGTGTCTCTGTTGTAGTGTCGGCGCCCCCCGGACTGTAATCGGCAATGTGTCACCCTGTGACTTAAGTCCCACAACATGAGCAACATGGACGTAAGGGTGAATCAATGACCCTACATTCATCCATACTTTAATGATCATAGACATGACACATATGTGTGAATATGAATGTTTAATGCACATTCAGCGGAGTGTTGTAGCTGGAGCAGTACAGGGCCATGCTAAACCCACTTTACATTGTTGGTCCATGGAGGACCAGGCAGAGTCCTTAAGGTAATGACAAGTTCATTGGAAGAGGAATTGTTCAGTCCGCCATCTGAATGCTGTGCCATTGATGACCAAACAGAATATGGCTGTCCATGTTGAGGTCCAAGGTAAGTGTTGCAGAGTGTATCGGGGGACAGTGGAAGGTGATGATGCAGAGGGCAGAACCAAGAAGTAACCGGCCATGTGGCAGAGATGAATGCTACTGTGTCCTTCTTACCATGAAGGCAGAATCATCCGCATCTTCGACCTCTGCTGTTTCATGTGCCTCACATGTGGGGGGTCAATCAATCAATCAATCATATCATTTGTAAAGTGCACTACTCACCTGTGAGGGTCTCAAGGCACTGGGGTGGGGAATGCTGCTACTTCTCGAAAAACCAGGACTTGAGGTGTTTTCTGAAGGTCAGCAGGTCTTGGGTCTGCTGTAGGTTGATGAAGAGGATGTTCTAGGTCTGGATGGCAAGGTGGGAGAACGATCTGCCGGAGGTCGCTCTTCGGAAGCGGGGGACTGTGGCGAGGGTGAGGGCGGCAGAGCAGAGCTGGCGGGTGGGGGTGTAGAAGCTGAGTCATCTGTTGAGGTACGTTGGTCCGTTGTTGTGGAGTGCCTTGTGTGCGTGGGTGAGGAGCTTGAATGTTATCCTGTGATGTGGATGCGGCAAGGGATGTCGAGGATCAGGTGTGCAGAGATGTTCTGGATGCGTTGGAGTCGTCTCAGGAGTTTGGCCGAGGCTCCTGCATAGAGGGCGTTTCCGTAGTCCAACCTGCTGCTGACGAAGGCCTGGGTGACCGCTTTTCTCGTTTCCGTGGGGATCCACTTGTAGATCCTGCGGAGCATGCGGAGGGTATTGAAACAGGAGGAGGAGACAGAGTTGACCTATTTAGTCATGGAGAGGGTGGAGTCGAGGATGACCCCTAGGTTGCATGCGTGGTCGGTGGGTGTTGGGGTGGTTCCCAGTGCGGTCGGCCACCAGGAGTCGCCCCAGGCTGAAGGGGTGGATCTGAGGATAAGAACCTCCGTCTTGTCCGAGTTCAGCTTCAGTCAGCTGTTCCTCATCCATTCAGCGACGGCCTTCATTCCTTCATGAAGGTTGGTTTTGGTGGTGTGGGGGTCCTAGGTGAGGGAGAGGATCAGCTGGGTTTCATCAGCGTAGGAGAAGATGTTGAGGTCATGCCCACGGGCGATGTGGGCGAGCGGTGCCATGTAGATGTTAAACAGAGTTGGGCTGAGGGATGAGCCCTGGGGTATTCCGCAGATGGTCGCAGTGGCTTCGGAGCCGAAGGGGGGAAGGTGAATGCTCTGTATTCTGCCAGGGAGGAAGGAGGTGGTCCTGTCCAGGGCCTTCTCTTGGATCCCGGCATTGTGGAGGGGTGTTCGTAGTGTGTGGTGGCAGACCGTGTCTAAGGCGGCTGACAGGTCCAGGAGGATGAGGGCCACTGTTTTTCCGTTGTCTAGCAGGGACTTGATCTCCTCAGTGACGGTGATGAGGGCAGTTTCAGTGCTGTGGTTGCTGCGGAACCAGACTGGGAAGGGTCCAGAATGTTGTTATCCTCGAGGTAGAGGGTCACTTGTTCATTGACGGTCTTCTCGATGACCTTTTCTGGGAACGGGTGCAGGGAGATGGGCAGGAAGTTCTTGAGGTCCTTGGGATCCGCCTTGGGTTTCTTGAGTAAGGCGTTGATCTCGGCCTGCTTGCTGCTCTCCGGGAAGGGTGCTGTCTCGAAGGAGGTGTTTATGACTTTCCGCAGAAGGGGTGCGATGGCTGTGCTGGCTTTGTTGAAGATGTGGTATGGGCATGGGTCTGACGGAGATCCGGAGTGGATGGTGTTCATGATCTTGATGGTGTCGTCATCGTTGATGTTGGTCCAGGAGAGCAGGCGGTTGGTGAGGATGGTGATCGTGGGGGCAGTGGTCTCAGTTGTTGTCAGGGCGGTCGTGGCGTTGAAGCTGTTGTGGATGTCTGCGATCTTGTGGTGGAAGAAGGTGGTCAGCGAGTCGCACAGGTCTTGTGAGGGTGGGACGTCATTGGTGTTGGAGCTGGGTTTGGAGAGTTCCTTCATGATGTTGAAGAGCTCTTTGCTGTTGTGCGTGCTGTTGTCTAGACGGTCTTTGAAGGAGGCCCTTTTGGCGAATCTGATGAGGTGATGGTGTCTGCAGGTGGCGTTCTTGTGGGCTGCGTGGCTGTCTGTTGTTCATTCACAGAGCCAGATCTTCTCCAGTTTTCGCCAGGTTTGCTTGGAGGCCCGGAGGTGTTCAGTGAACCAGCTGGCTTTCTTGTTGGTGTGACTGTTGGAGGGTTTCTTGATCTGGGCAAAGGTGTTGGCGCAGTCGTTGATCCACTGTCTGAGGTTGCGGGCGGCGGTGTTGGTGGGGTCAGCAGGTTGGCTCTGGGCGAGGGTGGTGGTTAGCTGGTCTTCGGTGACTTTGCTTCAGCAGTGGCGAGGCTGCTGTTGGGTGCGGTGGTGCGTGGTGGGTTTCTTGAAGGTGAAGTGGATGCAGCAATGTTAGGTCCAGTGGCATTTGGTGGTGTGGTTGAAGGGGACGTGGGGGCTTGCGGAGAAGATAGGGTCAAGCGTGTGACCGACGAAGTGGGTGGGTGTTGTGACGAGTCCAAGGTCAGCTAGGTTGTCGATCAGGGTGGTGGAGTTGGTGTTGTTCTCTGTGGTGTTCTGTCTCCAGCACTGTGTGGCAGTGATACCTCAGGGGCCGGAGGTGGAATGTCTGCCGCACTTTGTGGCACTGACACTTCAGGAGGCAGAGATGCAGATGGAGTGGTGGTAGCAGCATTTATCCGTGGCAGGCCTTGTGGCAGCAATGCCATGAGGAGGGACTTTAGGGCATTGAGGAACCCAGCTACCTCTCACTGGTCTGCAGCCATGGCAGACGCTCTTTCCGCCTGCGTCCACTCCATGTTCTCCATTATCCTACGCATGTGTCCCAACTCCCGGGTGACATCGCTAGAGCCACTCTGACTTGAGAGTTGTTCTTGTCTCAGAGTCAGGACTCCAGCGACGTCGGCCATGGATCGATGGAGAGCATGTAGCGGACTGTGGGTGTCTGTTAGGGACTTTGAGTGGTCTCTGATGGGACTTAGACACCCACGTATGGCATCTAGTTTGGCTGCCATGCAGTTGGACACCACCGGCACCTGTTCAGCCAGCTTCTCCTGGCACCCCAACACACGGTGTTGGAAGTCCATGTGTTGTTCGTTGGGGCCCTGGGAGGCAGCCGTGATGGTGGGTGCTGCCTGCTGTGTGGTCTGTGCAGGGGTTGGGTTCTCATTGATGCAGTTGGGCTGCCCTGCTCCTGGAGGTGGGTTGACGTAGCTGTCAATGAACTCTTGGAGGGCATCGGTGTCGATGGTGTGGTGGTCCTCTTCGTCATCAGAGAATTGAGGTTTGGTCTGCTCTGCAGGAGGTGTTGGTTTTCCCTCTTCAATATGAAGGGGAGAAGCAGTTTAACATTGTGTCCACATGTATGTTGATGCATTGTACATGTTTACATGCAGACTGCATGACGTGGTACATTGTAACTGTTTGGGAGGAGCTTCCTATTTGATGGGGGACAGTGGACGTTTCGACAACATCACGGATGTGTGTTTGTACTTGTACATTGTCAACTCACATTTTCCTACAGTTCCAAATTTGATTGGCCAGTTTCTACACACACGCGGCACCTGTTGTGTCCTCTGTTCTGGAGTGGACGTGTTGCGGTTTGTACCACATTGTTGTCAATGTTCATGTGCTCTTCATGTTATGTGTGGGTGCTGCATGTTGAGAGAGTCACACCTGCAACTCTGATGTTGCTGCCCCTTATCCCTTTCATGCAGAGAGCCTTTGACGTCTGTGCTTATACAGTGCAGAGATGTTGGATACTCGGATACATTGGTTTCTTGTGGGAGTTGGGGACCTAGGGCAGGGTTTATCTGCAGATGTGTTGTTGACTTCAGGGGTTGTTTGTGCATGTGGATGTGTCAGAGTGTGACCTGCTCATTTTCAGATGTGATCTACACTCAGCCACTTCAGTGTCGTGGGGTGCAACATTTCATGATAAATTGACTGCAGCACTGCTATTCATCATGCAGTGTCACTTGCATTGTCAGTGTGCATGGGTTGGTTGTGGGATGGGTGGTGTGTGGGAAGGACCCCCTCTGGGCACATAGTCGATGGGGGCCTACTTGCTGTTTCCAGGTGTGCTGCAGAGTGCCAAGGGGATCAATCAATCAATCAATCAGAGTACTTGTAAAGCACGCTACTTACCCGTGAGGGTCCCAAGGCGCTGAGGGGGGGGGGGGGGGCTGCTGCTACAGCGCGAAGAGCCAGGTCTTGAGTAGTCTTCTGAAGGTGAGTAGGTCTTGGGTCTGCCGTATGTGGGTAGGGAGGGTGTTCCAGGTCTTGGCAGTGAGGTAGGAGAAGGATCTGCCGCCGAAGGTCGTTCGTTGGATGCGGGGGACAGCGGCCAGGGTGAGGCTGGTGGAGCAGAGCTGGCGGGTGGGGGTGTGGAAGCTGAGTCTGCTGTTCAGGTAGGCTGGTCCGGCATTGTGGAGTGCTTTGTGTGCGTGGGTGAGGAGCTTGAAGGTGATCCTCTTGTCGACGGGGAGCCAGTTTAGGTCTCTCAGGTGTAGGGTGATGTGGCTGCCGCGGGGGACGTTGACGATCAGTCGGGCGGAGGCGTTTTGGATGCTGTGTAGCCATCGTAGGTGTTTGGCTGGGATTCCTTAGTAGAGTGCGTTGCCGTAGTCCAGTCTGCTGTGTTGCCATAGTCCAGTCAGAGACATGCTCCAGAGTCATTGTGGGTGTGCACTGTACTCTACTTAATTGTGTATGTGTGCCATTGTGACCATCTCCCCCTGTCCCCCCAGTCCCTGGTTGTTACTCACCCTTTTGTTGTTGTGTCAGGTCATTTTTAGCAGTGTCTGGTCCACCAACTCCTGCCAACGTCTCCACACTGATGACTGAGGACACCATTTCCTCCATCTCATCCAGCTCCTCCTGTGGCGCTGATCTCCCAACTCCAGTCTGCATTGCTGCCTTCTGGTAGTTGCCGAGTTTCTGCTTGGTTTTGCGCTTCAGATCATTCCAGTGCCTCTTGACCTCTTCCATTGTCCTCTTCAGCACTCCGACTGCATTCACCTTGTCCATGATGGGCTGCCATATTCCATTTTTGGTTCCCAAATACACAGTGAAGGTGACGAACAGTAGTTGTTGATGTCTATCACCGCCGTTATCAAGATCCTGTTTTCCTGCAGCATGTACCGCACCTTCCTCCTCTTCTTGTCCTTTACTTTCCTGACCCTGAGGTCACAGGCTGGTCCTCCGGGGGGCTTGTGGGGTTCTGGTTGTCCTCTCTACTTGCTCCGGCTACCTCCATTATCCTTCGCAGTTGATTTGCTTTTGTTTGTTTTTTTCTTTCGACTTTTATAGTGATTTTTCCCACCTGACGTGTGTGAATTGCAGGCCTGGCGCAGCCTAGCTCTGATTTTGTTATCGCGGTTGGGCTCATCGCAACTTTTTTCACGTTGGGGTTTAGATTTTTATCACCGCCCCGGTGACTTTATCGTGGACATTTGCCACGTTATCGGGAGACTATCGCATGTTACTGCTGTGTTGTAAATAGGACGTTAACACAGAGTTATTTTCTCGCGATAGACCGCAATATGAAATATTGTGATTTTGCCGATGGTTCTTGAGAATATCTCCCTAAATCTTTTCATGTGCCACTTTAAATACATGTACATACATACATGTATAGAAGACAATGTACACAATGAAACAAATAGTAAATAAGTAAATAAGCTCTATAACGTATATACAAATCATCAGTTCACTTGTGGGTACAAAAAAAATTGAATCACCATAAACACATACTAATTGAAATTGTACTATAAATACGAATAATCGATAGAGTGGAATTTTTTAGGCAAATAAAATACATCTGTGCCTAATGCTTCAAGCATGGATTAAAGAGTGAGCTGCAGCAAAAACTAAAAGCTATAGGTCTTGCAGTATTAGATTTAATGATTCAAAAAGTGATTACAGTATTCCCTAATATCCAAATTCTGCAAGTAACGAATGAGTCAGTTGGATCTAGGTTTGTGATAAAGTGGCAATACAGTAAAAAGTTCATCTCAGTTTCCTCTAACGGGTAGAAAAAAGCAACGACTAGCCTGCAGTGTTTCTGGAGACTGAGGCAATGTACCCAATCTAAATTTTATGAACAAAATCTTAGCCATCTGCGATTCAATTTGATTGAAAAATCCTTCCTACAAAGTTCTACTTCTAACAGAAAACAAATATTTCAATAGTAACATCTTATAAAATAGCAATGCTGCCGATTGCATAAGAAATATCAAGAAGGAGTTTAATAAATGAATCAAGTTCACAATACCAAAGAAAAGCAGTAAATAAAGCTATGAAGTTCTGAGATGATTCTAATGATCTATTATCCAATTAATATCTGTCAAAAATAATCAATCAATCACTACTTACGAAGTAAACTCACCAGCATCCTACAGTGGGCATCTAGGGACATATTTACGACTTTAACAATGCAAGGAATTACAGCAAGCCACCAGGAAAGGGCAGGAATGCCCCTTATTTGTCAAATACGCCGCATTTCTGTCCCTCGCGCTGTTATCGTTTTGGCAGCCTAGTGCCAATGCATGCACACTTACATCATGGTGCAAGGGTGCCTGTGTTGTAGTCAGGATAGATTTTGTGCAGGAAGGGGCACCTTCCTGCACAAAAGTAATCCTGAGAGGCGTTTTCTTATTTGTATGTGTGCAGCACACAATGAAAGGGTAAAAAATGAGGAAAGATAAACCTATTTTCCTTGTTAGGCCTCCCCTGGGTAGGCTTCTCTTTTTTGCGCATTCCCAGGTTTACAAGGTCTTGTAAATCTGGGAATGCAACAGAAACCCACGCCATACCAATGGAACGCCAACCCAGGACAGAGTTGCTCTATGCGGTGATTAGCACTGCGTTGCTTTACTACATATTTTTGGAGCCACTCAATGCCACGCAAAGTGGCTGTGCATGGCTTCAAAAATATGACTTAAGGTTTGTATCACTCTTGCACCACGTTGCATGCAGCAAGAGCGACGCAAACGGGGTCGTAAATATTGCCCTTCTTTCTTTTCTTATGCGTTTTATATTAAATTTTGCCTTTGATTTCATACCTATGTCGGCCATTTTGTGATACCCATTCGTATATAAAACTCAAACATGAACAAAGAAAAATTATTGCTCAGTATGTTACTTTTTAGTTCAAAGCAAACCTAAAAAGAGGCCAAATAGTGTTTTTAAATGGGGTATTTATTTTCTAGCAGGAAGAAATAGGGGGATTCTTTCTAGCTCTAGAATATTCTGATACACGAGGCGAGTTGAAATTAACAATGCATAGTCTTTTTTATACAGAATACATGAATGTATGCAGTGGAGTCAGATTTATAAAACATATACCTTTCTGCTAGGCAAGGACCATGTCATACAAATCGTAAAGTACATATGAACTGTGCCTGAGAAATTGATGTCACACCTGTCCTAGATGACCTGGGGAGACTGGTGGAAGTCCGGTGACGTCAGGGCCCTGTTTCTGCTGGACCTCTCTAGTGCCTCTGACACCATGGATCATCTCACTCTACTCATGAAATGGAAGAAGCTGTCTTTCCTGGCCTTTTTTTGTAGTAGTCGAAATTAGTTAATTGACAGGAATCAGACTGTCTCTCTGCCACCATACTTCTCAAAGCTTTAGACAGACATTTAAACATACATCTGGCTAAGTTGCTTCATCAGTTCATCAGTTTTCTATGTGGTGGACGACACTCAACTAGTTGTTGATCTTTTACATAAGGAAGAGATCTTAAATGGGAATGAATGGATCGTCTCATCTGGCCTACTGTGGAGGATGTCTGCACACGTTGTAAAACAAAATCCCACTAAAGTAGAGCTTCAAGTTATAGTACATAATCTTTCTAGGTTGAAACAAGCCCAGGGTCTAGATATCAAGGTAACCACCCCAGCCCCTCCCCCACGTCCGAACCACCAAAACATGTCAACAACTTGGAGCTCTACATTAACACTGATTTTTTCTTTAAAAACTCAGGAGGTCAACATTTCCAGTTGCTCCTTCCTCCTGTTTGAAACTCCAACAATGACTATTGCCCTTTATCCACCCTGATCACTAGGGCCCGGTGGTAAATAACTTAGTTCACTCTAGTTTCAAGAATGTATCTAGGCTTTAAATCAAACTGCAGAAGAGATTCATTGGCTTCCCATCTGTTGTAGAGTGCAGTTCAAATCCCTGAGTAGTAGGGGCATGACAATGTGCCAGTCCTGCCCTGAAATTGAACTCCAAGCACTGCAACATCTATAATTGTCTAGTATTGCCTTACTGGAGGTATTAAAAAATGAAAACAGCATGTTCAGTGTTAGAGTATTCTTCTTGACTGTTGTCATAGTCCGGAACGTCTTGCCTGCAAACCTATGCATGGAGTTTTCACTCTAGACTTTTGGTAAAGGTCTGAAGACATGGGTCTTTAATTTCAGTTTCCTATATTTTATGTTTATTTAGGTTTAATGTTCTTTTCAAATAAAATACCACATAATATACTCAGGCTGGCAAGGCGCTAACACACGTGCTGTGGCCCTGGGGTGAGAGTTATTCAGTGTACTCTAATTATGGCCAATTTGTATTATTCAAAGAGATACTTAAATGTCCGTTTTCCTTTCTTTAAATTAGGGCCAATGACATCTTTGCTATAATTCTACTTTAAATCAATAGCGAACAAAACAAGGATTTCAAAGACAATAGGTCTCAGTGATTGTTCGACCTGGAATCCACAGCGCTGCTTCAAGGACTTCCCTGCATGGCTTGACGGCAACATGGAGTCGAACTGCGAGGCTTGACAATGATGCAGTGCCTGCATCATAAGAAGTTCGATGACGACATGGGACCCGACTGTGATGGTCGACGACGATGCAGCGCCTACGTCATACGGGCTACGGCGACAACGTGGAACCTGACTGTGAGGCCCAACGAGAAAGCAGCGCCTGTATTTTAAGGGTCTCGACGATGGCGGGGAATCCGACTGCGAGGCTCGATGACGACGCCTCTACCCCACTGTGTGGATCGGAACCGACACTTTGGAGATTTGATGCCGACACCTGCTCCATCCTAGGTACTTTTTCAGTGGGATCTGCATGGGTCCTGGAGCCGAAATGCCCTCCATCAGGTCAGCCTGAACTTTGGATTTACCTCGGTCCAGCACAACCTGAAGTAACCCCTAAGCACTATTTGCTATTAAGCACTATATTGTGGCTTAGTCTTTAAAAATTCATATCTCAAGTTCTACTTATTGGATTTTTGTTGTTTTAGTCCTGTTTTACTCATAAAATTAGCCGTTATTTTTCTAAACTGGTGTGAAGTCTTTTTGTAGTGTTTTCACTGTCTTACTGTCATTATAGCACCCGATTCACAAAGGTAAACTTAGACATTTGGTCTAAACCTAGAACAAACGTCTAAATGTGCGTATTTGGGAATTTCCAAAGGGCATTTAAGAGTACTATCTTTGGGCCCGATTCACAGAATGAACTTAAGACTAAATCCTAAACTTACTACTATTTGGTATTCACAGAATGCACTTACTACTTTCCGGATTCACAGAGTGAACTTACTACTTTCGGGATTCACAGAATGAACTTACTACTTTCGGTATTCACAGAAAAGATTTAAGACTACTAACTTTACGTCTGCACTCGGGCCGGAAATTCCGGCCCGGAGGCGGAGTTTCCTGCTTGGGGGCAGAGCTTGCGGCCCGGAGGCAGAGATTCAGGCCCCGGAGGCGGGGCTTGCGGTTTGGAGGCGGAGCTTCCGGCTCGGAGGTGGGGATTTAGCCATGGCTGAAATCTCCACCTCTGGGCTGCAAGCTCCACCTCTGGGCCAGAAGCTCCGCCTCCGGCCTGCAAGCTCCACCCCCAAGCCAGAAGCTCCGCCTCCCGGGATGGAATCTCCGCCTCCAGGCCAGAATGTCCGGCCCAAGTGCGGACGTAAAGTTAGTAGTCTTAAATCTATTCTGTGAATACCGAAAGTAGTAAGTTCATTCTGTGAATCCCTAAAGTAGTAAGTTCATTCTGTGAATCACGAAAGTAGTAAGTGCATTCTGTGAATACCAAATAGTAGTAAGTTTAGGATTTAGTCTTAAGTTTATTCTGTGAATCGGGCCCTATCTTTATGTCCACACTCACGGGGGATTTCTAGCCTCCACCTTTTACTTTGTTTCCTTTAATTTGCCATTAGTCTCCGTTCTGAGAGGAGCCTGAGTTCGGATTCTGGGATTTGCTGGATCCCAGTTTTGCACCAGTCATAGTTGTCCATTCGTTTAAATCTATATTTTGGCTTGCCGCTGTATGGCCGATAAGCCATGCCCTTGGCTACATCCCCTGTTCATGGCGGGCTAGTTCAGCACATGTTTGATGCGTATAGCTGAAAGCTGCCAAGGACTCATTTCCATGTCGTCTGGTGGTTTTCCTTGGAGGCGGCTCACCGCCATATTTTGGTTAGATGCCTGGCTTCCGCTTGTTGGACGGTATCTTGCAAGGGGTTCGTTCCCTTTCATTGTAAGGATTTGTTCTTTCTCAACTTTTATTTAATTTCCTTTAATTTACCAGCAGTCTCCATTCTCAGGGGAGCCTGATTACGGAGTCTGGGGTTGCTGGATCCCATTTTATCACCAGTCTTAATTGTCCCTTTGTTTTAATCTGTCTTTCAACTTGCAGCAGTATGGCATGAGCTAGCCACGCCCTTGGCCACTCCCCATGCCTCATGGACGGCTATTTCAGCACACACTTGGTGGTCCGCACAGTGGGCATGCCGCTAGTACACCAGACGCAAACCTGTCTGAGCCTGTCCATGTCTGGATCACTGCCAGCACCAACCCCAATGCCTGTTTTGTTTCAGTAAGCCATCCCATAACCTATTACTCTCATGAGAAGCTGCTTTCACTCATGCCATCTGGTAAGCCTTTACACTGCTGTAAATTCGACCTGACTTTCTGTGCCATCAATTGCCCACTCATTTCTCAGGCTTACGCGCTGGATGCTGACTCACTAGTATCAAACTCTCTACCATCCCCCACTTGCCTAAACACCAACAAGCTGCTTTCTGCCACTCGTCCTGGAAAAGGGCACAGTAACCTATGCTTCACGCTGGTCAAAGTCAGACCCATTATTTAACATAACACTGACTTTAATTTAATCTTAGACACACATAACCTTTCACTGATATTTGTTACTGAAACATGGGCTGATCGTTCTTCCAGTCCCAAAATCCTATCAGCTCTGCCTGATGGCTATACCCTCCTAGTAGGGGTAGAAGTTTTCTACAAATTTCATTTTAAGGTCCTGTGCTCTTATCCTTTTGGAAAACGATATCTTTCTATGCTGAACTGTCCAACAATCAGGCCTTTAAAGGCCTACTAGTTTACCGGCCACCCGGCCCTCGCTCTACATTTGCTTAGGGTATCAGCAACTTGCTTGAAGCTAACATTCTCTTGAGCCGTTTCACTGTTCTTGGGGATTTCAACTTCCATCTTGAGGTGATGGAGCTGGGATTCGCGTGCAAGCGCCCTACTCTCATGCAAAACCCTTGTCTAAATTGCATAATCGTATTAACACTGTTGTTCGTCATTTATAAAATGTTTTCCCAACACGCGGGTGTCCCCAGGATGCTTGCCTGTATGTCTTTTCTCATACTAACGAAGCTTGCACTAAAAGCGGCTGCTTCGCTGAAATTCAGTCTGCGCATGCGTCGGTCATACCCATGTGATGTGACGCACTCGCATTCTGGAGGGAGTTTTGTGCTCATGCGCACTGTTGCAAATATGGCTGCTTGACTCTCACCACGCTCTCCGCTTATTGCTGCTGCTTTTGCTTATCTGTCTTTTCGCACTAAACAATAACGCTATAGTCATTATAAAGTAAGGGTTGGTTAATATCTCATCATGGTATACAGTGTGATCATTCTATATGTGATTTTAATTTGTTCTCGCTTACTTTTCATGTACCGCGTCTTTGTGGGCTGGGGCATACGTGAGCAACGCCATCTTGAGGCTCCTCTGAACCCTGTCAGCTGACCAGGGAAAATCCTAACTGCGCAGAAGCTAAAACTAGCCAGCTGGCTCCTGAAGCTCGATGCGCCTGGGAACCCATCCCGAAGATGCAAGATTATACCTTGAACTGTCATACACTGTTGCTATATACTGAACTCGTGCATTGTATTCTGTATTCCTATGCCTGGGAACGTGAACCCAGGGGGCGGGTATGCAAACCTGAATATTAAATATGGGAAAGCTGAATTTTAGGAGGTGGTAATGATCGCACCACCTCTCTTGACCAATCATAATATGAGAAACTGTCACTTGCAACATTAGTGGGTGGTCTGAGGGTCCCCAAAACTGTATAATTGCCCTAGTTTAGCTTAGGAAAATTGTCCGACTTGTCCGAGTAGCAGACCTGTCACTGACCCTACGAACTCTATAGGTGCTCAAATCTGAAGTGCTGCGGAGCACTCTGTCCATACTTTCCACAAACTCCTAAGGGGTGGAAAAATCCTAAGTGCTGGCGAAGCACTTTGCTGGGAAATTCGAAACCCAAATCGGGGTTATTGGCGGATTACTTGCAGAGAGGGGTAACGCAGGCGTTGCTGTCCGAAGCTGTTGGTGTTGGTCGTACCCTGGGAGGCCCAGTCCTTTTGACCCGAACCTGAGGGGTATCCTGTCCTGATCTGTCCGCGAGCTGTACCTGCTTGCATTCTGGCATTCCTTCCTGAGGGTCCTTGTCCCCGTCTTCCCATCCGACCCGTGGCCAGGGTTGGACTTCAATCTGAACTTAGGTAATTATTAGACCGAGGGTTTTGCATCTCTCTCTCTCTCTTTTTTCTCTCTCCTTCTCTCTCTCTCTCAAGATTCTTTCAGTAAAGCATTACTTGCCAATGATATTACTCTATTCTCTTTTTGCGAACTACACGTGATTGTCTAATAGATTTGTTCCACTTCTCTCCCCACCCTTAGCAAATTGTCAAATCTGGTTTTTTTAATAGTATGTTCCCGTTTTTCCCTTACCTTTAGTTGGTTGCAGTGAAATTAGTAAGAATAGTTTGAGGATAAGTACATGTTTTAGGTCCCAACCTTAAACTCGTGTCCTAGTATAAAGTTGCAGTGATTAGTTCTGTTCTAAAAATTCCTACCCCTAGGCTTCCCATATATTCTAATGGTTATAATTCTAATACAAAGTTACATATTGGTGTTGATGTTGATGTTTGATATATTATTCTGCATATCGCTTATTGTCTTGGCATCTTCTCTTTGAATCTTTATATAAAGTTTAAACCTTCATCAGGTGTCTGTGGTCATTTTACAGAAATTGTGGATAAGTATGATACTAATGTTAGAGAAGTATTTGATCTAGTCCTGTCTGCTCTTTTCCCTGCTAAGCTCCAGATCTGTCGTAGGAATTGTGCCTGTGGTAAGTCAGGTACATGGTAAGCAGAGGTGAAACCAACCTTAATTACTCATAAGAGCGCGTAGCAGAAGCCAAATCACCCAGTTCACCCCGAAAGTCAATGGTGTATTAAATCTATGTGCACGCCGTGGGCCCAGTGCGTGTAAGAAATAGGTGAACTCGGTGACCCGGGTGAACTGCGCGCTCTATCAGTAATTTTCTGGTAGCAGTAGTATGGTTTGGACTAGTTAGATTAGGTAGACAGGATAAAGTCATAAACAAACCGTGAAAATAAAACGTGCTGCTGATTTCTACTGTAATTTTTTCAAAGTTTTGAAATGTTTAAATTTATATGTAAATGTACATGATTTTGCATTGCTGCTATAGATATTGCATGTTGAATTAACCCAAAAATTGTTTGTGAATGTTCAGTGTAGTCCGAATCCCCGGGGAAGTATTTTAGCTAACGGTGAGTAGAATCCGGTTAGCTGTTGAAGTCACTAGGGTTTGAATCATTAGTGCAGGGTTAGGATAACTGGAAGCACTAATTAGGACCTTTGTTTTCTAGAGTGAATGATAGCTACGAGTCCTTTATAAAACTTTCATTGCGATATCACCTAGTAAGGGTCGCATACGGGAGGAGTAGTAGGGTCTCCGAGGCTTGTCTGGTAAGTAAGATAGTTCGCTGGTGAAATCCTGGCTCAGTACACATCCCCGACTGAGGTGGATGAGTCAGAAGAATAACGGGTTCTATGTTACTAGTGTGAAGGAACAGGCAAAGAAGTCTATCCAGAGTGAATGAGAAGTAGACAGAAGTGGTTTAGAACACTCAGACATAGTGGCAAACGTTGCGTGTTGGTAAATAAACTCTGTATTCGCACTTTAGGGAAAGTAAAAAGTTTCCGTTACCTTGTGAAGGAGGGAGTCAGTCGGAGAGCTGCTCTGACGTCACTCCGTGCCGCGCTGGTATTGGTCAAAACAGCGGGTGTGTAGCGGAGCTGAAATTGTGAAGGAGGGGTGAGTGCCGAAGAGTGAGACTCTGTCTTGCGAAAAGGCCACGCACCCATTGGACAAGGGAATTTGTAATCACTGACCTGATTGGGTATTGTGAAATAAAAGTCGCGCTAGCATTGGAAGCACAAAGGTAAACAAAATTAATCAAGCCGAGTTAGAAGAGAGTCTGGAAAATTATATGTGGTATCCAGATTTTATACCGAATCCAAAGCACCTAGGATTTTACAAGGAGCAGCTTATACGAGGTAGACCGCACATGATGTATGGGGTAAAGAGGAAATTGTCATTTACTGACAAAGTAAAGAATTTTTTCAAAACCGACAAGCCCATTAGGACGAGGGAAGGTGTGCTTATTCCCCCGCCGAATACCCCTGCTTCTTTTATGTTGTTTGATAAAGGGTATCACACTTGTGTCTGGTTAGAAAATTGGGCAAAGTATACTGTAGATGACGGAGTCCTAGCATTCCCTGTTGAAGGTACATTTAATGGTCGGATCCTGTTTAACCTAAGGACCCGCATGAATGAATTACACCCCAGACCTAGGCTGACCCAGTACGAAGCTCTGGAGGAATGGGAGATTGAGGCTGCAGAGCGAGATAAACCCAGGATGGATAAGGGAGTGAGTAAATGGTATCCCAGGCTTCCTACTCCAACTAAAGAGCAGAAAATGAAACAGTGGAGGCAATCTATGTTGACGGAAGGATTGTTTCCCATGATGGGGGTATTAGAAGAAAAAGGAGGTAAATGTAAAGAAAAGACCCATCACCTAATGACTGTAGGGGACTCAGAAGATGAGCACCTGGAAGATTTGTTAATGAAAAATCCACCTCCCTATGTTGCAGAGTCAGAACCTGTGCATTCCCCGAATCCCTTTTCAAAGTATCCTAGATGTAGGAGGGATAGTGATACAGATGGAACAGGTACAGACAGTAAAACCAGTGACGGGGATGGATTTTGCAGACCTAAATCCACGGTCCCAAACTATCAGCCGTTCGGAGAAGGTCCACCTCGAATGGTCACTCCGACTGCCCCGAGTATTTATCCGTCCTTAGTACCACAGGTATTGCATGACAATTCTGCCGAAAAAGCATTGCGGGAAAAAGAGAAAGAAGCCCTGGCTAGACAGCGGGAAGATTTAGTTCGAACCATTGCCCAGATACATCCCCATCCTGATTCTCTGACTATTCCAGTAACTATTGGCCCAGCTATTCCACTGTATAGAAATGACCTGACTAGTCCCCATCCTCCTGTTGTTCCCCCCATACCGCCTACTCCTAGTGTCCCTTCCTCAAAGAAAGAAGTATTCATAGATGAGGACCAGGAAAGTGAATGTGAGTCTGTGGTGCTGATGGATTTGCCCATTAGAGAACCTAGGACTAGTACAATAGGGACAAGAAGTCAGCCTAGAATAAGAGAAGTGTCGATTGAAGGCGCGACTGGGATTAGGAGTGCTACTGTAGTAACCCCAGAAGAATTAGACAGATGGTCAAAGGAGCTGGAAAAGGAGACTACCCCCCAACCCAAAGCATTAGAAATATATAAATTGAGAATAGAAATAGAAGAAATGATGGCTGGAAATGTAGGAGTTGAACGCCTAAGCTCGTACAATGAAGAAGAGTTACTGTTCATCAGCAAAAATCTTACCCGGAGTGCTAGATTGCTCCATGAAAGGATAATGGATACAGCCACAGAAATGGGAATTGATGTCAGTCGTTCCAAAATTCTTCAGAAACCCTACAGAGTAGACTTTTCCGACAAGGATCTAGAAAGCCTGAATGTAATGGGGAAACAGATCCAAGTAAAAGAGTTGTTGAAGCTCCTGCAGAAGTGGGGAGAGGTGGGGAAATGGAGAACCCGGTGGGCAAAGAAAAGGGAAGACAGCAGGGCGAAGTCACAGGCTTCAGAACTTATGTTAAAGGAAGTAACACCAACAGAAAAATTGTGCCCCATGAGAGAGGTCCCGGGAGGGAAATATGTCCATGTCCCTTGGTCCCGACAGGATATTGTGTCATTTACAAATGACTTCCCGAAGTTACGAGAGAAGCCAGTTGACTGGTACAGGCAGGTAGAACGCTTCATAAAAGTTCAGAAGTGTCTGTTGAAAGACCTGGATGGGTTTTTCGACATTGTGGTCCCTGTAGATTTATGGACTGACTGTAAAATCGAAATTGATTGGCCCAGTGAAGAGTTCCCTAGAGATGAGAAAACAGGAGCTCCTGCACCTCAAGTAATGAGGAAGTATGAACAAGTCATACAATATCTCAAGAAAAAGGTTCCCGCAAAAGAAACAGATTGGACCCGAATAGATAGAACTACCCAGGAACGTGATGAAACGGTACATTCATTTTATGAAAGGCTGTTGCAGGTATTTAAAACTTACAGTGGTATTTATAACGTAGACATGAAAGACATGACTCACTTTAGCTACAGATTCGTGCTAGGATTGAGACCTGAAATCTCACAATGGATTCGAGATAACAAAATCAGTTGGCAGGGAAAGCCCATAGATGATGTCCTGAAATATGCTAAGTACTGCGAAGATGAAATCGAAAACAAAAAGAAGGCCCTCAAGGAAAAGGTCATGTGGGCACAGGTAAAACTAGCTGAACAACAAGAAAAACAGTTAAGTCAGTTGACCACTGGTAACAATGTGCAAAATGCCACTGCTGGGGGAGGAGGGAAACCCCGCACTAAAATGAGTAGGGAAGAGGCCATGAAGAAATTTCCGTGCCATGGGTGCGGCCAGATGGGGCATTGGCGAGACGAGTGTCCACACCTGCAGGCCGGTAATGCCCCTGTAAATGGTTTAAATCCACAGGTGCCGAAAGAGGGGACGAGAAAGAACCAGCAACAGGTAAAGCTACCTCCAGTACCTCGCGCTCCCAGACAGAATTTTAAGAATCAGGGTCAGCAGAATGAGAGGGCGGAAGTATGGGAAGTCGAGAGTGAAAGAAACGCAGTCATTCCACAGTATTTGTTAAATGATACCTTCCTCTGTGAAGATCAAGATTGACGGGGCCTGAGGGGGGAGGATGAGGAGTGCGTGCTTGGCGCCTCCTTACCGGTAGACCAGACTGGACCATACATTGAAGGAAAGGTTGAAGGAAAAGATGTCACCTTTCTGTTGGACACTGGTGCTACCAGATCTACTGTAAGAACAGTGGATGTTCCAAACCTACCCCTCTCGGGAGAAGCGATCCAAGTAGTGGGCGTCTCAAATCAGATAATAAGTACTCCAGTAACTGAACCAATGGAAATTTCTATAGGAAATTTCAAAGAGATGCACAGATTTGTGGTCTGTGATTCCAGTCCTGTAAACCTGTTAGGACGTGATTTGTTGTGCAAGATGCGTTGTACCATTTTCTGCACACCAAATGGCGTCGAAATTCAGACCCCTGATGAAGATGGCCTGTACAAATTGATGTTAGTCAGACAAGATTCTGATATTAAGCCTTTGACAATTGAGGATTTACCTGAAGAGCTCCAAGTAAGAGTAGTTCCAGAAGTATGGGATTTCACAGGAAAAGATGTCGGCTTAATGGCAAATGTGGACCCAGTTAAAATAGCAATAAAAGCAAATGCTATATACCCGAAAACCAGACAGTACAAAATGAGTGCAGAAGTAAAAGCTGGAGTGGCGACTGAAATTACCAGGCTACTCGAAGCAGAAATAATAGAGGAAGTGATGAGCAGTCCCTGTAATTCACCAATCATTGGGATCAAAAAGCCTAGTGGAAAGTACAGGGTAGTGCAAGATCTGCGCAAGGTGAACCAAATTGTTGTGCCTTGCTGTCCTGTTGTGCCCAACCCTGCAGTGATTCTATATCAGATTCCCTGGAATGCAGAATGGTTCACTGTCATCGACCAGTGCCATGCGTTCTTTTCCATCCCATTGCATCCAGAAAGCAAATTCCTTTTCAGTTTTGAATTTGACAGCCATATCTATGTCTGGAATCGTGTCCCCCAGGGGTACACCGAAAGTCCATCGATTTTCAACCAGATACTGAAAAAGTGCCTTGAATCCCTAGTGTTGCCAAGAGAGTCTGTCTTAGTGCAGTACATAGATGACCTGTTGGTGGCGTCTAAAACCCAGACTGACTGTGTCACTGACACAATTGCCTTACTGAATCACTTAGGCAAGGGAGGACATAAAGTGTCGCCTGACAAGTTACAATTCTGTAAAAACTCAGTAAAATATCTGGGGCACCAGATAGAAAAAGGAATCAGGAAAGTCACTTCTGAAAGGATTAAAATAATTAAAGCAATGGAACTACCCAGAACTCAGAAAGAAGTGAGAATGTTCTTGGGAGTCGTGGGTTACTGCAGACAATGGATTGTAGGATTTGCGGCTCTAGCAAGACCCCTGATAAAAATGACAAAGAAAGGAGTAGAGGACCCCGTCGGCTGGGACAACGAAAGCATGAATGCTTGGGTAACTTTGAGAAACTGTCTATGTACCGCTCCTGCATTGGGTATGCCTGATTACACCAAGCCTTTTGAACTATTCTGTGACACAAGAGAGAATTGCGCTCTTTCAGTCCTGACCCAGGAGCATGGGCTGGTTAGGAGGCCAGTGGCCTATTTCTCAGCTACTCTAGATCCAGTGGCTGCTGGATTGCCTGGGTGCTTGAAGGCAGTGGCTGCTACTTGCGTCAGTCTGGAACAGAGTGAGAACATTGTCATGGGACATCACGTCACTGTATATGTTCCTCATTCCGTTGTAATCCTACTGACCAGAACTAAGACCCAGTACCTCACGCCTAGTCGACTGACTAAGTATGAGAGAATTTTAATTGGCGCCGAAAATATAACTATTTCTCGGTGCAACGTCCTGAACCCTGCAACCCTGTTACCGGTCCCTCTGGATGTAGAAAATGAAGAGGGGGGGGAACATAATTGCATCGATTTTACTGAGTACAGTACCAAGCCCCGTCCGGATATCCGTGAAATAGCATTACTTGATGGGGATAAGACAATGTTCGTGGATGGCTCGTGTTTAAGACATGAGAGTGGGGGCCTGAGTGCTGCCTATGCTGTGGTTACATTGACAGAAACCATAGAAGCATCTTACCTGAGCGAGGTGAAATCTGCACAAGTGGCAGAGCTCATCGCGTTAACTCGAGCATGTAAGAGGGGAAAGAACAAAAGAATTACTGTTTACACAGACAGTCAGTACTGTTTCGGGGTTGTTCATGACTTCGGCCAATTGTGGCTGCAAAGAGAATTCATGACTTCCTCGGGCACTCCTATCAGAAACGGAAAGGTGGTGCATAACCTACTGGAAGCTATTCAATTGCCCAAAGAATTGGCTGTGGTCAAGTGTGCGGCTCACAGATCTGGAAATGATGATGTGACTGCCGGTAATAGGTACGCTGACCAAATTGCACAATTTTGTGCCCGACACCATATGTCACTCCAAATTGCCTTGTGGAGTGGAACCAGCTGCCAACTTATGTTGTTTGAGAATGTGTCAACGTGGGAAGAATTGAAAGAGTTGCAACAGGCTACAGACAGACAGGAGAAGGGAAAATGGGCAGCGGAAGGATGCAAATTGAGGGATGATGGTGTGGTGGTAAACCCGACTGGTGTGCCCGTACTGCCTGATAGCTTGATTGACCCCATGATCAGAATGATACATGAACCCACACATATGGGAAGAGACGCAATGTGCAGAGTGTTTGAAAAGGTGTTCTGTAACTCAAAGTTCAGGAACCAGGCGGAAAGGCTGTGCCAGAG
Source organism: Lissotriton vulgaris (assembly GCF_964263255.1). NCBI lineage: Eukaryota > Metazoa > Chordata > Amphibia > Caudata > Salamandridae > Lissotriton > Lissotriton vulgaris. The sequence continues at coordinate 275,325,140 of NC_141694.1, read as the reverse complement.
GTGCCTAGTGTGTCAGCAATTCAATGCAGGAAAGAGGACTGTAGTAGAACAAAGTACTGTTGGAAAGGCAGTAGGTCCCTTTGTTAGAATGCAGGCAGACTTTGTAACCATGCCCAAATGCAAGGGATATAGATATATCCTAGTCATAGTTTGCCTGTTCTCCAGGTGGGTGGAGGCTTACCCAGCAAAGAAAAATGATGCCCTAACTACAGCCAAGCTATTGCTCAGGGAGTTGATACCTAGGTACGGAATCCCAGAGACTATCGAAACGGACCAAGGTGGGCATTTTGCCAACGATGTCCTAGAAGAACTCTGTAAAGCATTCAAAATGAAGCAAAGACTGCATTGTGCCTACCGTCCAGAGGCTTCTGGGGTAGTGGAACAAATAAATGGCACCCTGAAATCCAGATTGGGAAAAATGTGTGACTCCACAAAGATGAACTGGATAGAAGCTTTACCCCTTGTGCTGATGAGTCTGAGGAGTATCCCGAACAGAAAAACTGGCCTAAGTCCCCATGAAGTGTTGATGGGAAGAGTGATGCGACAGGCATGGGTACCCGGACACAAACTGCTAAGCATTTCTGATGATATGGTATTAGAATACTGCAAGCAGCTGGGTGACCAAGTGCGTTCTCTCTCTCAGCAGATTGGAGAGACAGAAGACGAGTGGCCAGAGACTCCAGCGCATAAACTGCGACCAGGAGATTGGGTGGCGTTAAAGAAACACACCCGGAGCAGTTGCCTGAAGCCAAGGTGGGGAAAGCCACGACAAGTGATCCTCGTCACTACTACTGCTGTAAAGTGTGCTGGTGTACCGAAGTGGATCCACGCCAGCCACACGATGCGGGTATCTGGAGAAAACGCGACTGGAGCTGAAGGCAGCACAGCTGAAGACGCTTCTGAGGAAGAGAGTCCGGAGCTAGCTGACATTGAACTGCCGAGCACAAGTCGAGACGTTGAATGGTATCCCGCCGACGAACAGGTTCATGATCCAATACGAACCAGGAAATATTCCTACTTAGACAGTGAGTGGGATAGTCCAGGTGAGCTAGAACTAGAAGAAGAAGGTCAGGTCAACGAGAATCACATCACACCTGATCAGGAAGTAGGCCAAGTAGGGTCAGATCGAGACCTCGAGAACTCTCCTGAGACTCCAGAGAGTGAAGAGGGACAATCAGAAATTAGAGCTGACGTTCATGCAGAAGAAAGTGAAGAGATCGAAGGGCATGAACAGGGACAGATAGAACTAGATCAAAGTGCTCAGACAACGGAAACTACAGTAAACAAAAATAAAAAGAAAGTGCGATTTGAATCTGAGCAGGGTCAGAATAGGGACCAGGCAGAAGAAATAGATGAAAGACCTGGAACTAGTCAGACAGGCAGGAAAACAGAGGTGCCACAACAAAAAGTGAAAAGAGTGCACGAAGAAGGCCAAGTCTCCTCAACCACTGGGAGGCACGGAGGGAGAAGTGCACCCCGATACGTAAAGAGACTGAGGCTCAGACTAAAGACAGTCGAAGAAAACGATAAAGACCGAAAAAGGGCTCAAAGTGAAAGAAGGGCAGCCCAAGGAAAATCGCTGAGAAAAAGCGACAGACTAAAGAAACAGAACCAACGGTATCGAAGCCCTGAGTGGACTTACTTTGTGTTGGAAGAAATAGACGAACCACACCACAGTGGCAACAGTGACGAAGAGTCCATTGCTGATCGGAGCTCTGACGAAGACCCTCCTTGAAAAAAGCCCAGAAGTGAGCCTTTGGTGCAAGGAAACGAATAGGGGTAGCGAAAGCCACCTGTAAGCTAAAAATGTCTGATCCGAATGTCTCTGGGAGATCCCGGTGTGGGTGTCTCAAAACCTGTTGTAAGATATGCTTGTGTAGTATAGCCATGCTAATAGTAATGTGGATAGGACTAACAGTTTTTCTACCTTTTATGATAAGTAAAAATCCTAACTTGTCCCCCACTGAACCCGAAGCAGTAGACGTAGGAGATGTACGGACTGCAGAAACACCACGAAGCTTAGAAAGACGCGACAACCAAATCAGACTGACACCCACACGACCTAATTTAGAAGCATCAGATGAGGATGGACTACATTTTCACAAAATGAAAAACAGGACGCATCTAAATGTTTTTGCTAACTTATTAGTGCATTACGTAGAAGCCATGGAAATAGAGGACTGTTATGTCTGCATGAAGCTGCCAACTTCAGTGGCTGAAGGCGTGACATACCACCATCTGCCTTTAACCTATGGAATCTCCTGTAGTATATTAGCTAGCTTGTTCTATAGAAGCACCTTGCAATACTATTATTCAAATGATGACGTAGTATTTTCTGAACTGCCTATTAGAGGACACTTGAACCGTGTACATACTACAAGTGACGTGACCCGTTATATGGGAGAATATTTTCTGACTATAGGTAACATAGATTTAAATGAAGCTAGAGAATCTAACTTGACCTGTTCTCTGCAAGAGCAGGAAAAGATGTTCATTAAGATGGCAGACAGAAGGAGAGAAAAGTTTCAAAAGAAAGCAAATGACGAAAAGGATAGAGTCCCTAGGTGGGCTGAGCACATGGATAACACCTCGCAAGGCGAAGCTAATCCTGCCTTGTTGCTGGATTTTGAACGAAAGGGGAAACTTTGTATCCATAGGGAAAAGACAGAGTACTATAACAATGTATTCATCGGTTCCAGCGAGTGTGAACATAATTACAAGGTAATTGGAGGTTGGGGTTTCAAAAATGGGTCAGAACCTGTGTTTCCCGGAATATATTATATATGTGGGAACAAGTCTTATTTTAAATTGCCGGATCACTGGTATGGAAGCTGCTACTTTGGCATTGTTTTCCCGAAAATATACCATGTGAATAATGCAGCTGGAAGCGATGAAGATACTAATGGCTTAGTGCGTAGTAGACGTGAAAGTGTAGGTGAAATTATAGGTGATATTTTTAGTGCACTGATACCTGGAATGGGGGTAGTTCTGAACACCCATAGAATCTGCAAATTGTCTACAGTGGTGGACCGGTTATCAACGGACACTGCTGCAGGATTCCTGATGGTCAATACCGAAATGGTTGCGATCAGATCAATGGTTTTACAAAACCGTCTTGCCCTTGACACCCTATTAGCAAAAGAGGGCGGAGTCTGTAGAATGCTGAAAGCGCAACATTGTTGCACTTACATTCCAGATAAAAGTATCGAATTAAAACAATATGTGAAGAACATAACTAATTTGGAAAAAGAACTCAAACCATTGGAGGTTGACAGTGCCTGGACGAGACTGACTGGAGGTCTCTCCTCTATAGGTAGTTGGTTTGCTAACCTAGGTAGAAATCTTTTATGGAAAATACTGATGCCAATAATTGTAATAGGTGTAATTGTATTGATCATTTTTATCTGCTGCAAATGCCGGAAGTGTAAAAAGAAATATACAGTGAATAAGAGGGGGGTGAAAAGAAATATTGATGATTTAGAATTGGAAGAATTAAAGAGTGAAATTTACAAAAAGGTGAAAAATCACCACTCTCATAGAGAAGCTGCAAGGAAGCTCAACGAAAAGTTTGTTGAGATCCCGATGAGTGATATGGATGAGTGAGAAAAGTTGGCATCTGTTTCCTTCTGTATGGTGATGATAGTAAATGTCATCAAAGAGGGGATTGATGGAGCTGGGATTCGCGTGCAAGCGCCCTACTCTCATGCAAAACCCTTGTCTAAATTGCATAATCGTATTAACACTGTTGTTCGTCATTTATAAAATGTTTTCCCAACACGCGGGTGTCCCCAGGATGCTTGCCTTTATGTCTTTTCTCATACTAACGAAGCTTGCACTAAAAGCGGCTGCTTCGCTGAAATTCAGTCTGCGCATGCGTCGGTCATACCCATGTGATGTGACGCACTCGCATTCTGGAGGGAGTTTTGTGCTCATGCGCACTGTTGCAAATATGGCTGCTTGACTCTCACCACGCTCTCCGCTTATTGCTGCTGCTTTTGCTTATCTGTCTTTTCGCACTAAACAATAACGCTATAGTCATTATAAAGTAAGGGTTGGTTAATATCTCATCATGGTATACAGTGTGATCATTCTATATGTGATTTTAATTTGTTCTCGCTTACTTTTCATGTACCGCGTCTTTGTGGGCTGGGGCATACGTGAGCAACGCCATCTTGAGGCTCCTCTGAACCCTGTCAGCTGACCAGGGAAAATCCTAACTGCGCAGAAGCTAAAACTAGCCAGCTGGCTCCTGAAGCTCGATGCACCTGGGAACCCATCCCGAAGATGCAAGATTATACCTTGAACTGTCATACACTGTTGCTATATACTGAACTCGTGCATTGTATTCTGTATTCCTATGCCTGGGAACGTGAACCCAGGGGGCGGGTATGCAAACCTGAATATTAAATATGGGAAAGCTGAATTTTAGGAGGTGGTAATGATCGCACCACCTCTCTTGACCAATCATAATATGAGAAACTGTCACTTGCAACATTAGTGGGTGGTCTGAGGGTCCCCAAAACTGTATAATTGCCCTAGTTTAGCTTAGGAAAATTGTCCGACTTGTCCGAGTAGCAGACCTGTCACTGACCCTACGAACTCTATAGGTGCTCAAATCTGAAGTGCTGCGGAGCACTCTGTCCATACTTTCCACAAACTCCTAAGGGGTGGAAAAATCCTAAGTGCTGGCGAAGCACTTTGCTGGGAAATTCGAAACCCAAATCGGGGTTATTGGCGGATTACTTGCAGAGAGGGGTAACGCAGGCGTTGCTGTCCGAAGCTGTGGGTGTTGGTCGTACCCTGGGAGGCCCAGTCCTTTTGACCCGAACCTGAGGGGTATCCTGTCCTGATCTGTCCGCGAGCTGTACCTGCTTGCATTCTGGCATTCCTTCCTGAGGGTCCTTGTCCCCGTCTTCCCATCCGACCCGTGGCCAGGGTTGGACTTCAATCTGAACTTAGGTAATTATTAGACCGAGGGTTTTGCATCTCTCTCTCTCTCTTTTTTCTCTCTCCTTCTCTCTCTCTCTCAAGATTCTTTCAGTAAAGCATTACTTGCCAATGATATTACTCTATTCTCTTTTTGCGAACTACACGTGATTGTCTAATAGATTTGTTCCACTTCTCTCCCCACCCTTAGCAAATTGTCAAATCTGGTTTTTTTAATAGTATGTTCCCGTTTTTCCCTTACCTTTAGTTGGTTGCAGTGAAATTAGTAAGAATAGTTTGAGGATAAGTACATGTTTTAGGTCCCAACCTTAAACTCGTGTCCTAGTATAAAGTTGCAGTGATTAGTTCTGTTCTAAAAATTCCTACCCCTAGTCTTCCCATATATTCTAATGGTTATAATTCTAATACAACGTTACATATTGGTGTTGATGTTGATGTTTGATATATTATTCTGCATATCGCTTATTGTCTTGGCATCTTCTCTTTGAATCTTTATATAAAGTTTAAACCTTCATCAGGTGTCTGTGGTCATTTTACAGAAATTGTGGATAAGTATGATACTAATGTTAGAGAAGTATTTGATCTAGTCCTGTCTGCTCTTTTCCCTGCTAAGCTCCAGATCTGTCGTAGGAATTGTGCCTGTGGTAAGTCAGGTACATGGTAAGCAGAGGTGAAACCAACCTTAATTACTCATAAGAGCGTGTAGCAGAAGCCAAATCACCCAGTTCACCCCGAAAGTCAATGGTGTATTAAATCTATGTGCACGCCGTGGGCCCAGTGCGTGTAAGAAATAGGTGAACTCGGTGACCCGGGTGAACTGCGCGCTCTATCAGAGGCAGCCACTGATAGCAACACTTCTGCTCTGCTCCACACCATGATAGCGCTGGACTTGTCCCAGCTGGTGATGGGGGCTACACACTGAATTGGTCACAATCTTGACAGGATTTTTTCTAACAGCTCCTCCATATCGAATGTATGGACCCTTGCACTACTATGGTCTGACCATAATGCAATTTTCTTTGACGTACTTGACAGCTACATCTCCCTCAGCCCTGCTGCATCTTCCTCTTGGTATTGGTATAATCTGCAGGCCGACAAGTTCTCTCTGACTCCTATTAACTCTCTTCCTGTTCTCTCAGCAGATACCGAGGCTGCAGTCAAGCAATTGACTTGGCTGCTCATTCCTTAGTACCTCTGAAAGAGGTTAGAACTGAAGGACATAATTCTTCTGCCCCCTGATTCTCAAGTTAACTTATAGCACAGAAGCAATGCTGCCAGAGACAAGGACACAAATGGCGTTCTGGTTACTCTGAAGCCGGAAGAGCTGCATGCAAACACTGAATAATGGAATATAAAGCCTTGATATTCAAACAGAAATCTGCTTATTTTACAAGCAAAATTGAAGCAGCTTACAACTCATCTAAAGAACTCTTCACTGCTGTTAAAAAGTTCACTACTATTCCAACTAACTTTTCTAATACTTTCAGTCTGCCCTTTTGTGATACAGTGGCTGAACCTTTCAGGTGGAAAGTTGAAGATGGTTTTAATAACTTCTCCGCTAAACTGTCTGCTTCTCCTGGGAAGCCAGATGCAAGTCTATCATACTCTATTGACAAATGTAATCCACATTCCTCTGATAAGGTTATTACTTTGATTAAAACTTCCAAATCAGGATTCCTCACCGATCCGTGTCCCCCCAGGGTTGTTTCCCGGGTAGCTGAGACCATAGCCCCTAAGCTGACTCCCATCTTTCATCTCATGTGCTGTTCTGGCTCCTTCCCATTGTTTTGGAAAAAAGCTTGTGTATGGCCTTTTGTCCAGAAACCATCTCTGGATCCTGAAGATCCCAATAACTATTGACTGATGGTTCACTGACAAAATATCGACTACAAAAATGTTTACTTGCAGATATCAAGTCAATATTATCGATGTCAAAAATATCGACTTCCTGGAGGCATGGCCAGCAATATGGCCGAATAGGTAGTGCTTCTTGTGAGCTCAGCCGAGCTCGCCCTAATCCGACAATCAAAACCAGTCCACAGACCCCGTAGAGGCGACCCAGGATATGCCATAAGTCCTGTGGGGCCGAGGGAACCACCGGCAGACTGACTGAGGCGGAGGTGTGAGGGAAATGACGAGCCGCCATAGACAGTGGAAAACGTGGCCCACTTTGTAAGATGGCAGCGCCCTGAGGCCCGGAGAGAGAAGATCGGCCTGGTGTGCTTCGGAGGCCGGCGGGATCGTTGCGGGGGCGCCGCGGTCGTCTGGAGACCTGTGCTGGGCTGCCGACCCCAGTCCCCCCCACACCAGGACATCATCTCCGACCCCACGCCCGGTCGGGCGGGGCCTCTGAGGTCACAGTGAGGACCACTGCGGAGAGCCGACTCCAAGTGCGGCGAGGCGATAAAGAGGGCCGGAACGAGGGGCTGCTGCCTGCTGGGCTGCGCGGCTCAGGGGACTGCCGGCCCGATCGGCCCCGTCCTGCGGTAGTCAAGAGCCCGGAAAGTTGGGGACTGCTGAGACGGGGACTCGGGAGGTGCTTACTGGCTGGGGGGCCCGTGGGGGTTCCGGTGAGTCGCCCCTTTCACCCCAGCACAACGGGACAGGCCTCATGCTGGGCGGCGTGCTCCAGAGGGGTTGACTACTGATAAACCCCTAATGAATCTGTTGTAGTGTAGACCAAGGGCCGAGGGGCACACCACAGGACTGCGTTAATGCGCCCACACTCCCCTTCCCACCCCCACCACTGCACGGAACCCTGCCGACAGAGGGGGGGAAGGCCGCTGACAACGGGCGCATCAGGAAAAATACGGCAGTACCGCTTTGGCAGCTACGGGAACATAGCTGAGCCACCGAGGGGGGATGGCCGCGCCCGCCTCTCCCCTGCCCCATCGACAAGAGGATTAGCAAAAAAGTCTAAGCCAGAGTGCACTCCTTCCCTTACGTATAGTCCATATAATCAATCTTATTCTTGATTTGCGTGCAAACAATTTTGTGTGACCCGTCCCCGGTCACTTTATTGAAAATGAAACACAAAGGCGCGTACCTGACGGGACCAAACTGATGCACTGCTTCAAATGGGACCTTTTCCCTTTACAATCTGTAATTTTCATCCATGTTTTATCACGTCTTTTAACTTTGTAATCACTCATTTAATCCATCTTCTTTTTGTAAAAACCACGGAGACAGCAAAATTCCATGTTGATGTTTATTAAGCATTTTCAAATGCTGCTGCAAACCGATCCAGGCTCTAAAACAACAGCACGTGTAATCAAATATACTTCAATGTAGACCATGTTCATACAACCCAATGCATTTCGAGCCATTGGCTCTTCATCAGGGGTTTCTGAAAAAACAATGGATGAAAATTACATATTGTAAAGGGAAAAGGTCCCATTTGAAGCAGTGCATCAGTTTGGTCGCGTCAGTTACGCGCCTTTGTGTTCCATCGACAAGAGGGGCACTAACAGGTCCTCTTGCTCTGGCGGGGATTGACCAGGCGGGCACACATTGCTCTGCTGCCGGGACCGGCCCTCTGGTAGTGAGGGTTTGATGGTGGATATACCTCGCTGTGCACGGCGGTAGACCTGGATTGAACAGCAGACAGCAGGACGCGCCATGGGGAAGAGAGAGGTGGCCACTCGAGCCCCGAAACAGGGCACCATAGATCGTTTTGCGTCGGCCCCTGCTGCCACAGAGTCGGAGGCCCAAGGACCGCGCTCGGACATGGCGCTCCTGATGGATGCCCTTCAGGCGTCAAGAGACGTCATAAAAGCAACCAGGGCCGCACTTGAGGTCAAGATTGGAGAAGTGGGATCGGAAGTTACGCTGCTGAGGCAGGATTTCTGCAATCTGAAGGAGAGAGTGACCACGGCAGAGAGCAGGCTGGGGGAAGTAGAAGATACGCTGACCACGCTGAAGAAAGACATGGCAGACCTCCAGGCATCACATACACAACTCCAATGGAAGGTAGATGACGCAGAAAATAGGGCACGCCGCAATAACCTGCGATTCGTGGGTTATAGGGAAGGACTTGAGGAGACCAATGTGGCGGCCTTCCTCCATACATGGCTGCAAAAGACCTTCCAGAGGGTACACTTCTCAAACTGCTTCACTGTGGAGAGGGCTCACAGGGCGCTGCTGGCGAAGCCCCCTGAGGGGGCTAGACCCCGACCGATAATTGCCTGTTTCCTGAACTTTGCAGACCGTGACTTTATTCTTAGAGAAGCACAAAAAATGGGTGAAATTCGATTTGAAAATACGGTAATCATGATCTTCCCGGACTATAGCCAAGAAGTCCAGAAACAGAGACGTTCCTTTGACTCAGTGAAAGCAAAACTGAGGGACTTAAAAATACAATACATGCTGCTCTTCCCTGCAGATTGGATACGCTTGGCATGTTGAGCACACACACACATAACCTGGTAGCCCTAAATGCGAGACAGTGGTCACGACTATCCAGTAATGCAGGACTTGAGGAGAGATAGCCCAATGGGGGGAAATGGGTCTCTAGAGGAACTATGGGTACTCACTTTGAACGTTAATGGCCTAGGCTGTAAGGTCAAACGAGACCTGGTGAATAATTATGTGAAGAGAACTGGGGCAGAAGTTGTACTGCTGCAAGAAACACATTTAAAGGGTACAAACTGCGCCTTTCTGGCGAGAGGGAGATACAGAGTCGTGGCATATGCAGGGTTCACATCTGGCTCGAGGGGAGTGGCAATCATAATTAAAAAAGGCCCCCCTATACATATAGCACAGACCTGGATAGACCCGCAGGGCACATACGTGGGAGTACGGGGACACTGGAAGAGGAAGGAATACACATTCATATCAGCATAGGCCCCACCCAAACTAAAGGCAGCCACGCTTAGTGGGGGTGGCCGACATACTCCTCAATACGTCTGACACAATCCAAGTCCTGGGAGGGGACTTCAATGACGTAATGAACTTGCGGGCGGACAGGACAGGAAACAGGGATAGGCCTTCGAGCCCGACACTGCTGGCAACCACTATGGGAACAGTAGGCCTGGTGGATACTTGGAGGTGGCTACACCCAGAAAGTAGGGAATACTCCTTCTTCTCGGGGGCGCATAAAGTGTACTCCTGACTTGACTATATCTTTATGGCTAGACAGGCCCTAAGTATCACTGACGTGGCAGAATATCGGGCTCGAGGTATCTCGGACCACTCTCTGTTGATGCTCAAGGTGGCGGGAAAGAAAGTAAACTGACCTGCGGTACTGAGATTGACGGCCTGGGAGCTCCAAAACGTGGACATATTAAGAGGCCTGCGGGCTGACCTGAAGGACTTTATAGCTGAAAATGAGGGGTCGGTGAACTCCAGGGTGACACTATGGGAGACAATGAAAGTAGTAATGCGAGAAAGGGCACATAATCGATTGGCGGCAGAGAAGAAAAAAGTACATGCAGAGGTAATGGGCTTGGAGGCCCATTTTCTGGCCTTAGAACAGGAGCACCTCACTACTAGCGAACCCGGAATTGCTCGCCAACTATCGGACGTACGGGTCCAGTATAAGCATTTAGTAATGAATGAGGCGAAAACACAGGCTCTGGTGACCTTACACCGCTTATACAATGTGGGGGATAAGTCCGGGAGGCTCTTGGCCTGGCTGAGCAAGAAAGAAAGAGATGCGCGATGGGTGGAGAGGGTGAAAGATGGTAGGGGACATTGGGCCCTAACGGATGAACAGATAGCCAATGCTTTTGCAGACTTTTATGGAGCCTTTTATGAGGCAAGACCACTGGGCACGTAGGAAGAAGCCCTGCAATACATGGCGCATATAGACTTCCTGGCCCTGGATGACACAGATAGACAGGACTTAGAGGCAGATTTAACAGCGGAAGAACTCAGGGAGGCACTGGCTGAACTCCGGGCAGGGAAGGCGTCCGGCCCTAATGGTTTCCCGGCGGAATTCTTTAAGAAACTGGCGGACCTCTTAACCCGTCATTTATTGGGCCTGTTTGTAGATGCTGAGTCGGAGGGAAAATTCCTGTTAGACCTCCGGCAGGCTACGATTATACCGATCTTTAAAGAAGGCTAGCCCCCAGATGAATGCTCATCCTATCGCCCCATTTCAATCCTCAATGTGGAGGTAAAACTATATGCAACAATATTGTCCCTCCGCCTTAGGCGGGTGATTACAGGACTGGTCCAGCTAGATCAGACCGGATTCCTCCCCGAGAGGGTGACTAGATACAATCTGAGGAGAGCCCATAACTGGCTAATGGAGGTGTGTAATAGAGAGGACCAGCATTGGTTCCTCTCCCTCGATGCTGAGAAGGCATTTGACGCAGTTCACTGGCCCTTTCTGGGGGGGTGCTAGACCGCTTCAGATTTGGAATTTAGAAAAATGGTAGGTCTCCTATATACAGATCCAAGGACGAGAGTCCGAGTCAATGGCAGGTCATCGAGGGACTTTCCTATATAGCGCGGTACCATACAGGGATGTCCCCTGTCCCCACTACCGTTCGCCCTCTCCATAGAGGTCATGGCATGTGCAATCCGCCAAAACGACAATATAGGGGGTTCAGCGTGCGTTTGTCGGACACGACTACAGAGAAGCTTTCCCTATATGCAGACAACGTCCTGCTATTTGTTACAGAACCGGAGACTACTATACCGGCGCTGTTTTCGGAACTAGAGCGGATGGGTCCCGCGCGGGCTACCAGATCAACTGGCATAAATCCATCTTATATGATCCTGTAGTGTAGTTCCTAGTTTCCCACTAGGCCCTGCACATTGGAATAACATAAACAGTAGTATCGACGTGGAACTGCGGATATTCCAGGCCTCCACTGACTATGCTAAACTTAATTGGGTTGTGTTACCAACTAGCTCAGAGGTCACTGGAAACTTTCTTCTCTGCATAGGAAGTGATCAGCTTCCCTGGCACAGACAAGAAGGGATTCAGTTTTCCAACAACCGTGCAACATGACAACTTTGCTCCTCAGATCAAGAGTCGATCTCTAGGGTCGTGTGAAACAATAGACATGTATTTCACTCAGTCAGTCTAGTGCAGTTTACTTTCACGAGATGTAGAGAATAGAGAGACGGGCGTTTGTCAATAAAAGGGTTAACATTTATTGAACAGTCTTTCTTCTCGTACAAGAGAAATGTATTGCCACAATTGCAATAATTGTTATTATAAAAAGTACGTACAGTAAGATAAGTATTGCGAAATAGAACTGTAAAAGCATTGATATGGTTTCTTAGCCATACAATGGTTTAAAAGTAATAAAACATATATACAGTCATATATACATTAGGCTAACATACTCAACTGGTGCTTCTAACTAAGCCTACCCCAGTGTGCCTGACCTAAGCCTAACTCGTGAAAAGGGGAGTAAGTAAGTAGCTTTAAGTTAAGTTGGTTTTGCCAAGGTTTGTTTCAAGAATTCTCGTCTAAGGGTTTAGTCAACACCATACCTCTGAATAGAATGATGGAGGATTGGTATCTCCTTCAGGGGTCTCTCTCGATATCCCAGTCACCCGCGAGGGTAAACCGGAAGCGCCGGGACTGGATTTCTCTGCACGAGAAAGGCAGCGGCTTCTCTTCAGCGCGTCGAGGAAGGAGGGGGGACAGCGTCCGCGGGCAGCTGGAATCTGCTGGATGTCTTCGCAGAGGGACGGCTGTTCAGCTCCTTAAGCGTACTGCACCATAGTTCGCGCTGTAGCGGCGATAATGGTATCAGCAGCTTCACCACCACAGGATAGCAGGCTGCAGCGACAGAGTGCTAGATTTACTAACACGGGGTCTTGCAGGCAGCCAGCATCAGCAACAGTAGCTTGCAGCTCACAGCTCACACTGCTTAAGGCAACGTTGGTAATATATATACCTGACAGGTGCCGGGTTTGACGCAAGTTTGCTGGACATAAGACGTCAATTATAGATGTCACTAGGAAGTGATAGTTATCAGTTGCTCATTAGAGTTCCATTACTAATCAAAACACAGCAACCGGGGATTTCCAGGTTTGCGGAGTTTTTATCTTGTTGAAGAACTCGGAGTGTTATCTAGGAATATCAGATAGTGACTACTGCTCTGTCATTGCACTAATTGGTCGCAAAGGAAGTGGCAGAGAGAACTATGCTGGAATGTGGCTCTGTTCGTGTGAGGCCAGAGATGACTTTTCAGAAAATCGCACTTGAACGGTTATGCCAATATAAGGAATAAATGGGTTTATAGCCGAATAGGGGCATAAGGTCACAGTATCGATCAGGAACCTAGATAAACACGCAACACCCACTCCACGGGTTAATGTCCATCAAAATTACTAAAACTAAAGCAATTAGATGCATGTGTAACATTGCCCACCCCAAAATACATAAATGCATTCGAAATAGGCGTACTTGTAATACATGAAATTTAGGTACTGTACGTTTTTTTTTAAAAGCATAGAAATCATTCAAATAATTATTGCATATGAAATCAATGAACGATTATGCAAAAAGAATTACACATGAAGTATCTCTGACAGAAGAAATGCGAGATAAATCATCACATAAAAATGCGTTGTAATAACATGTGTGCTAGAGGCTGGTGTAATGTTGTTATGTCTCTAGATGTGTTTAGAAATAGAAGTGTGAAGCTTCTGTTCTCTAAGAATAGTTTTTACGTTAAGCAAAGAATTGTTCGTGCCAAAAAAAGGGTCAATGTTAGAAAAATTGTCCAATTCAAAAAATAGATTTCCAAAGCTCTTGGCAGTTTTTGTTGATCAAAACTGAAGGCCGAATTCAGAGTTCATGGGAACGCTGTGTGTCGGAAAGCTTCTTAAAAGTTATTGTTTCTGTACGGGTGAGAACATCGTATCAGACAGGCTCTCAAAGAATTGGTCTACAAATTCAGGTGATAGTTCAACCAAATTAGATAGCGCTGTAACTTGGCAGGTGTGAGAATGATTGCTGTCATCATATTCGGGAGCAGCAATGCTCACAGCTCGTTGTACCTGGATGATGTTGCTTTTGTCACTCGCTCCACTGTTACCACTTGGCTGTAGTACAGGAGTCTCCACGAATGCCGTCATCAGGATTGGTAGCCGCTGGGGACAACACAATGCGTGAGCCGTTATTGGACTGAGCAAAGTATCGACGTCCATTGGTACTGCTGATGGAAGTGAAAGACAGATGTCCAACACGCATTCATCGCCGCAAAGCATACACCGTAGCACAGGTAAAATGCAATTTTGCCATATTGGTCTGAATGAAAGGAACCAGGTCATGTTTAGATCTCTCAGCCTGGCCAATCCGAGGACGTTAGTTATCCTGTCCCGGTAGCGCATTGCTAGGATTGTCTCTTCCATTCCCATGGGAGCTATGTCTGAGTCGAGGCTTGCCATAACGAAGCAGGAGGGTCAAAAATAGAATCCCTGCGACGAGTCCCAAAAATAATGGTATGCCGCCAAAAATGGAGTGCACAAATTAGGAAAGATTCCCAAAATTGCCTGGAAGGGTGTTAGCAGTCCCATAAAGACTGTCTTAAATATGCCTGGGATGCTTGTTGCACTAGACATGTTAAGGAGTTGGCTGAACATTTCTACGAAATGCACGGGGCAATTTGTTGATAAAAGGTCATGAACTTCAGTAGCTGTCCTTGCAACTAGAAGACCATACGTCTCTTTAGATGACGTTATAGGCACTGTTGTCTGTAAAAGTACAGATTTCATTTTGCTTAATGTATCAATTCGTATAGAATAGAGATTCAGACGAGGCCAGATGGGAGTCACTATGTCTGGAGGCCCACTCGGAAACAATGCTTGCATACAGCATTTGACCATGGATGTTACTTCTACTAGATAACTTTTCCCTGGCACGAGGCCACAACATCTGTGATCCGTTCTAAGAATGTAACTCCCGTTTGCGAGTTGCATAAAGAAGGGCTCTATCTGAGTTGCAGGTGTGACTAGCTGGTGGCATGAAAGGTTGTTTGAATTTCCATCACATGCTCCGTGTAAATTAATACCCTGACACAAAAGTATACAACTTAGTGCGTGTTTACAGTTATCACCACTAAAAAATACATTTTTGTCGCTGTCACTATAGCAAGAATGAGTGTATGGTAATTTCCATTCGGATTTTACAAATCCTTTACCCAATTGTTCATATTGGCCAGCAGGTATGTACTCAAGGCACTTTTTAAATCGGAAAGTTGTTATCGGAATTGTGATAATTCCGTGTATTATCCATTCAATGACAGGACTCTCTGACATTGTCAATGGTAATCTCTCGAGTTTTTCAATGCTCAGGATTGTATAGTCTGCTCCTTTCTGTGCCAAACTGATCTGTTTATCAGTAAGGTTAAAACTGGAAAATAATGACGTTGTGTTGATTAAACGCCAAGGCACATAGCCTGAACGAAGATTTTGCAGCGTCCAGCCTAATTCTATAATGGAACGCAATTGAGACTGGCCATGTTGTAACATTAGCAAATCTCTGTCTATCACATCAAAGGCAGAGGATACAATATTGTCCAACGAATATATTCTGGAAGACAGAGT
The DNA here is from genome assembly GCF_964263255.1 of Lissotriton vulgaris. Classification (NCBI taxonomy): domain Eukaryota; kingdom Metazoa; phylum Chordata; class Amphibia; order Caudata; family Salamandridae; genus Lissotriton; species Lissotriton vulgaris. Next base: position 275,309,678 of record NC_141694.1, on the reverse strand, counting down.
CATTAACCCATTGTCTACTACAGAAAGTGATTTCTCCAAATTAATACGATCAATTTCTCGTATTTTTTCAGCAGTTTCAATTTGCTTTACTTTCCAAGCCTTGTTGTAAGCAGCATAGATACTGGTCGCTATGAAACGCTTTTGACGCTGTTTGCGTGGTCCAAGAATGAAATCGCGCAAATCAGCACCTTCTTTTAGTAAAGACAAGTGTTGCTTAATTTCAGCCAGTGTGGATGTTGTTAGCCATTCAAGGCAGAGCTTCCCTACACTGTATGTTGTTATAATCCCTGGATGTTGTCTCTGGGAATATCTCGAGTCTAATCTGGTCATTTTTAACCCCTGTGTTTTATTCAGGAATCTATCTTGACAGCTGTTTGTGTCAGTAGGCCAGATTAACCACTTTTTCCAATCAGGATGTGTTCTGTTGAAATGTAAAATTTTTGACACGTCTAACTCAATATCTGTGGTTACATTTTCAGGTATTGGCTTTGATATAGACGGTGTTTTAAGGTCTTTGATCTTAGCTAGGCCAAGACAAGATGTTTGGTGTATAGTGTCATTTAAAAACAACATTTGTTCTGGTATCATGCAGGTTCTAAATAGTGCTTCTATGCCTTGCACCTGCCAATCTTTTGTACCCCAAATTGTTTTCGTTTCAATATTATTTTTCCAATAATCAAAACCAAATGTCATCATTTTGTCATAAAATGCTTCTGAATATATCAATTTAGAATTTGTCAGCATTGTTTTCATTCCTGTTTTATCTAACAGTTTATAATAAAACGTTTCTGCATCACTGGTGTTAAACCCTGAGAAGTATTTGAATTTCTCAAAAAATGCTTTAGAACTGCTTTTAGGTGGTGTAGAAAAATGTTCCCATTGATTATACATAAAAACATTTCTAGGCTGTGCAGATTTATGCAAGTAATGATCCCCATAGTGGGTGTAACAGAATAACTGCTCATAACTAGATGAACCTTGTAAATAATCATGATCTGTGAATCTAGCTGACATTACTAAATCAGACATCATGTCATTAATACTTTTAAAGTCCCAATCATCAGAGAATGTACTTGGTGTCACAAAGTCACTTAAGGAAACCTTTAGTTGATGAGGATACTTCAGGATTTCGACCGGACCATATATCTCATAGTCTGTTTTCTCCCATACTACCCCACCAGGTATTGGAATTGCTGTGACATTTACTGTTGACAGTTCTCTTTTCTTCACGTGGGATGATCTGTGTGGTTTCAGGACTAGGTTGATGTTCTGACTTGCTGTGTCCATTGTAATATATTTTCCTTCAATGGATTTACCCAAACACAGTACCATGATGAGCCAAAGCAGGAGGAAAAATACACCTAGACCGAACCAGAACTCTAGCCAAGGGGAAACAAGGTAGATTTCCTTCAGTTGATGAAAGAGTTCTGTTGCTTTTTCTTTAAAAGACTTTTTTGTTTCTGGCATCACTTCGGGGTCGTTTTGATCTTCAGAGAAGTTGTCGAAGTTGATGAAATAACCAGAGGCAGTTCTGTCAATTGATGGGATTGTTCTTTCAATCTGTCTCTCGGTAGCACTTTCTGATGCCACTTCATTGTAGACTGGTGTTGTTTCTTGACGAACTGTTTCAATCTGTGTTTCAAGAGGCACGAGTTCCATGGCATTATTGCATAGTCCTTCATTGTGCACTGCAGGCTGATCGAATGTGATGAGTCTTTCAGTTTGAACCTCTTGGATTGTTGCAAGTTTGGGTATTCTGTTGTTTCTTGGGAGTCCACTGGGCCTACTGTTGATTATAGGCCACATGCTTGTGGTTTTACCAGATCGATAGACACGACTCTGTTCTCCTTTTTACCAGCAAGGGGCGGTAGCACAACTGATCTTGTTCCGGTGACTGCCAAGACAGGTACTGCTTTTCTGTAAGAAGGCCCAAATTCCTTCTTAACCGCGATCTTTTCTCTGACTAGATCCCCAATCTTTGGAATCCAGACAGGCCTTGCTGGGGCTGTTGCGGGTGGTGCCTCGTCAGTGGTACTTGGCTGTTGCTTTAACTTTATGTTGCTTAATGATTTTCTTGTTTCATTCAGTTCCTGTAAAACAACCAAACGATCCTTTACATCAAAGTGCTTTGTTTCTTCTTGTACCACTGACATCTGACTATCGAAGTCCTGAACTCGCATTCTAATTCCGAACAATAGTTCGTATGGGCTGAAACCTTTTAGAGAATTTCTTGGCATGTTGTTAAGACTAGTCTGGACACTTATTAAATGTTTGACCCACCCAGCGCCTGAACCTAATACCTTCGCTGTTATAGATTGCTTTATGTCACGGTTTTTTCTTTCTACCACACTGTTCCCTTCGGGGTGCGACGGACAAGAATACCGCAACCCAATTCCCATGCTAGCCATGGCCTCCTTATAAGCTCGAGAGCTGAAAGCAGGACCCTGGTCAGAATGGAACGTGGTAATTGCGTATGTGCCGATAAAGACTCGCAAATCTTTTATAACCGTTCTAGCGTCAGCCGAGCGCTGGGGCCACATTTTTTAAGTGCTTTTCGTCTTAACTATTAATAGGACGCAGGATGGGGTGTAGGCAGCGTTACGCTCTTTCTGACTGGTAGCCGGTAGCAAGGTTCGCTACTGCGATCCCTATTACAGTTTTCACAGTTGTTTGCATATATTTGGTGTTCTACACTCATTCCCGGTCACCAGAATACTGATTGTAATTCAGTCAGTGATTCCTTGATCTCTCTGTGCCTTAGACCCAAACCCATGTGTGCGTCTGCTATTAAAAATATTCTCCTGTTCATGTTTGGAATTACTCTGTCCCCCACTCCAGGGATTCGAGCAAAAGGAACGGAGTTTGCATCGATTATGTATGCATAATTGAGTGGATAGTTTACGGGTAGTGCTGCACAGTCGCCTTTTACGGTCGTTCTTACTGCCAGCATGGTTTCCCCGTCTATGTATTTATCTGTACGCTTTTTTGTGGCTACGGAAGCCAGTTTAGTTGCTTCCGCGGTGGCTGTATTAGCCAATGAATTCCCTGCAATGTGAACGCCATCACGTTGAAGACTCTGTGCGTGAATCACGTGAGTCTTTTGTAGTTCTTTACTTAAAAGAGCTACCTCGTTCCAGAGCAATTTATGCTTTATTGTGGTACCTGTGTCATCTTTGTAGTCGTTTTTGATCCAACTCTGTAGTTTATTGTTGTAAGAGTTGACGCAAAAATGAGAATCGCACACTATAAGTGTCGGGAATTCGCGTTCTGCATTTTCAAGCGCCATCTTTAAAGATCTGATTTCAGTTCTCTGAACCGAACAGTTTCTTACAGATTCAGTTTTTGTTACTTTCGGTCTGATTTTACCGCACAGCCAACGACATTTAATGATCGCACATGCTGCGTCGTAGGATTTTCTCTCTACGTTGAAATGCTGTACAGAGCTATCTGTATGGATTATACAGGCATATTGTGGGAGAGGCAGAATTTCGATTGGCAGAGGATATTCTTCTTCATACTCTAAATCATTCAGTTCTTCGTATTGCGGGGCGAAATAGTATTTTACGTCTTCCGCTCCTAGAGAATCTATACACTGTATCCATTTCGGATCCAGTGACACTGTAGGCAGGTTTACTGGGCTGAATAGTGCTTCGAAGGCGGATTCCGCTGTGAGGATGTTAATCCTTTTGCCGTGTGCTAGTTCTCGTTCATTTGCTAATGCAATTTGCACTGCGTTCACAGTTCTTTCTGTGTGACTGAATGTTTTTTCTGCTTGTGTGTACAAGTGAGATTTAATTGAAATTGGTACCTTTTCTCCCTCATTAGAGGTTAGGTATGTGAATCCGCATCTTCCTGGGATGACTCGGATTACAAGATCACGCGTGTTGTCACGTGTATCTAATTTTGTTTTTGCTAACATGTCTGTTTGCAGTGATCTCAAAATTTCTGTGTGTTTTTGAGTCCAATTGATTTGTTTAAAATCAGGTTTAATTAGTTCGTAGAGAGGTTTAACCCTCTCTGCGTAATTTAGAATGTAAGTTCTTCCGAAATTCAGAAAACCTAGAATGGATTGTAAATTCTTCAGCGTTTTTGGAGCTTGGAGTACAGCGCACTTCTCTAAGAAGTTGTCCGCTAGGCTTTGCCCTTCACTTGATAATTCGTACCCTAAAAATAGTACTGTCAGATGGGCAATTCGGGACTTTTTAAAGTTGAATTTGTAACCCTCTGCTGCGAACCCAAGTATAATGGTGTTCACTCTTTTCAAGTGAGTATCCAAGTCGTCGTCTGTGAGATAAATATCATCTACGTAAGATAATGCTTCATCATCATAGATTTGTAGTAACTCTGTTACCCTAGCTGAGAATAGTCCTGGGCTGTTCTTGAACCCCTGTGGGAGTCGACAGAATTTTTTCTGCGACCCAAATGCGGAGAAAGCGGTCAAATATCTGCTTTCTGGTGCAATGTTTTGACAAAAGAAACCATTAGATATGTCTAATGTCGTTTTATATTTTTTCCTAACTATATCATTCATTAGGGCTGCACTATGCGAGTTTTGTACTGCAAAAGTTTTACAACATGTATTAAGATGTCTGTAGTCCAAAACTAGACGATATGAATTGTCTGGCTTGGAGACAGGAATGAAAGGATTGTTCATTTGAGAGGTGCATGTTTCAATCACCCCCTGGTACTCAAGTTGATCTAAGATCTCCCTGACCTGTTTTTTAGCTTCTTGCTTTATGGGATACTGCCGTTGGGCAGTTGGTTCACTTTTTAGTTGGATTTTGTGAGGAGGTGAATCCTCATCCCATCCTACATGATTTTTATACAATGCAGGTGCCTGTGCTACTGCCCATTTCCGTGCATATGTATATTTTTTGTGAATCGGTATGTGATTCGAGAAGGCAGGCATAATCACTTCTTCGCCACGAGGGCACTCCCTGACAAACTCCGGGGGCCAATCTTTTTCAGATAACAGAATATCATAGCCTTTTGAGAGCTTATCCCAAAATAGACCCTTAATTTTCCTAGTCTTATCACCCTCCATACGCAATGTTATTTCGTATATTTTATGGGGCTCGCTAAGTCTGGCGTCGGCAGTTTCAACCTGAATGTATTCATTCGTGTCCACTGTCTCCAGATGACTCATCAAGATCTTGCGCGCTATACTGATTTCTGCTGCACTGTCCAACATTGTCAATGCCCACTCCCCGTTTTTCAACTGTGTCCTCAGTATTCTCGGCATGGTTGATTACTCTAATACTGGCTACCTTCTTTTTCTGAAATTGAGATTTCTTATTTTGAGCAGGTTCCTTGTCTTTGGACTTGGTGTGCTCTCCTGGGTCTGACCGTCCTCTTCTTTCCGAATTCTGTGGAGAAGATCGAGAGGGACGTGTATCAATACTTTGATATCTATCAGGTTTTTTCAGATTATCCCTATTTCTAAGGTTGTATCTTTTCTCAGAGGGCTCCCGCTGGGGAGACTGGCGTTCTCGAGTCGGAGTTCTTTCCCTCCGTCGAGGAGACCTTCCTCTGGACTGGAAAACTTTTTCCTTGGGAGTGGATTGTTTATTTCCATCCCAGCTCTTTTTAGGAGTGTTTAAATTATTTTTAATAAATAATTTTTCAGGACTTTCGAGCAGTTGGGGTTTTACTGGTTTCCCACCCAAGCTGTCTCTACCTAATTCTTCATAGCATTTTTCTATGATTTTTGCAAGCTCAACAGGATCTTTTATATCTGTTTCCCTCACCTTCTGGCGAATCGCCACAGATGCTGCTTCTCCTTTTATGTTGTCTAACAATATAGCCGAGACCTGCTTGAAGTCTTTCAGTAATTTCATACCTAGATTTAAAGCGGGCTCTGGACCGAATTAATTTTGAATCTGTTTTAGCACTTCTGGTATTACCGCCATAGACGAACACCGTGTGTTTTTGTATAAATGGAGGCAAAGACTGTACCCCAAGTGTCGCAGTCCTCCACGTGTGGTGCGATTCCCATAGGAAGGCAGATGGTCAAGATTCTGTGTTTCTCAATAGGGGTAGTATCAGGAAATACTGCCTCTATTTGAGTGATTTTCTGTGCTAACCTGAAAGGAATTTGTTCCCGTTTTACGGGTGTTTTACCAAGACATGACTGTATGTTTTGTGGTGTAATTTTATTTGTGTTCCCCTGATGAGGGGTCAGCTGGTGTGAATTAACAGCTGGCTGGACTGTTGCAGTCCGCATTACATATTGGACTAATTGCCTATGTATTTTTATTAATGTGTTTAGCTGTACTAACAGCTCTTCTCTTGACATTCTTACAATGTCAGGATGTGGTGTGTAGCTGGCTAGAACCGGCCACGTTGCTCCTGGTCTACCTAGTGGACCGAGCCTGGTAATGTGATCATTGTGTTTTAGGGCGCCATTAAACCAGAGCAGGTGCTCTTGAAATTTAAGTGGAATTTCAATCTCCTCGAAAGGAGCGTACTCTTCCGGAGGTTTCTCTATTTTGTAATAGTGAAACTCTTGTGTTGTAGCGTTTGCCGCTGGAAAGTTTATCCATGAATAGAATACCTCTGTCTGCCGATACTCGTGAGCCTCTATCACGAAAATTACTGTACCACCTTGAGGTGTCAGTCCGTTTTCTATAAGTTTTAACGTTATAGATCTTCTTAAGTTGACTGGGATGATTATAGCATCCGGGTCTGTGTGTTCGGGACCTTGCTGAGTCTCATCTACTGCGGCCCCAGAGGTTCCGTTATTTTCTGGCATTGTAAAAATGCAAGGTTTGCAGAGTAGGTCTCCAAGGAGACAAAGATTAGGTGCACAATATTTTGGAACACTGTATCCTTCAACGTTGAATAAACCAGAGCTTTACATAGGAATCTCTTCCTACTAAGGTCGGGCGGATTTTAACCTTTCACCCACTCCAGACGTCTATTGGAGTATTTACGGGAGAAAGGGGTCTGTGTGAAATATGCACGACTGAGTTACTCTACTGTCTTGCGTTAGTTTATCGCCTTACCAAACGGTTGGGCGCCATGTAGTGTAGTTCCTAGTTTCCCACTAGGCCCTGCGCATTGGAATAACATAAACAGTAGTATCGACGTGGAACTGCGGATATTCCAGGCCTCCACTGACTATGCTAAACTTATTTGGGTTGTGTTACCAACTAGCTCAGAGGTCACTGGAAACTTTCTTCTCTGCATAGGAAGTGATCAGCTTCCCTGGCACAGACAAGAAGGGATTCAGTTTTCCAACAACCGTGCAACATGACAACTTTGCTCCTCAGATCAAGAGTCGATCTCTAGGGTCGTGTGAAACAATAGACATGTATTTCACTCAGTCAGTCTAGTGCAGTTTACTTTCACGAGATGTAGAGAATAGAGAGACGGGCGTTTGTCAATAAAAGGGTTAACATTTATTGAACAGTCTTTCTTCTCGTACAAGAGAAATGTATTGCCACAATTGCAATAATTGTTATTATTAAAAGTACGTACAGTAAGATAAGTATTGCGAAATAGAACTGTAAAAGCATTGATATGGTTTCTTAGCCATACAATGGTTTAAAAGTAATAAAACATATATACAGTCATATATACATTAGGCTAACATACTCAACTGGTGCTTCTAACTAAGCCTACCCCAGTGTGCCTGACCTAAGCCTAACACGTGAAAAGGGGAGTAAGTAAGTAGCTTTAAGTTAAGTTGGTTTTGCCAAGGTTTGTTTCAAGAATTCTCGTCTAAGGGTTTAGTCAACACCATACCTCTGAATAGAATGATGGAGGATTGGTATCTCCTTCAGGGGTCTCTCTCGATATCCCAGTCACCCGCGAGGGTAAACCGGAAGTGCCGGGACTGGATTTCTCTGCACGAGAAAGGCAGCGGCTTCTCTTCAGCGCGTCGAGGAAGGAGTGGGGACAGCGTCCGCGGGCAGCTGGAATCTGCTGGATGTCTTCGCAGAGGGACGGCTGTTCAGCTCCTTAAGCGTACTGCACCATAGTTCGAGCTGTAGCGGCGATAATGGTATCAGCAGCTTCACCACCACAGGATAGCAGGCTGCAGCGACAGAGTGCTAGATTTACTAACACGGGGTCTTGCAGGCAGCCAGCATCAGCAACAGTAGCTTGCAGCTCACAGCTCACACTGCTTAAGGCAACGTTGGTAATATTTATACCTGACAGGTGCCGGGTTTGACGCAAGTTTGCTGGACATAAGACGTCAATTAAAGATGTCACTAGGAAGTGATAGTTATCAGTTGCTCATTAGAGTTCCATTACTAATCAAAACACAGCAAGCGGGGATTTCCAGGTTTGCGGAGTTTTTATCTTGTTGAAGAACTCGGAGTGTTATCTAGGAATATCAGATAGTGACTACTGCTCTGTCATTGCACTAATTGGTCGCAAAGGAAGTGGCAGAGAGAACTATGCTGGAATGTGGCTCTGTTCGTGTGAGGCCAGAGATGACTTTTCAGAAAATCGCACTTGAACGGTTATGCCAATATAGGGAATAAATGGGTTTATAGCCGAATAGGGACATAAGGTCACAGTATCGATCAGGAACCTAGATAAACACGCAACAATCCTCAATGAAGAGAGGGGAGGCCCATGCTTCCACAACGTCTGGTAAAGACAGCAGAGGGGTTTACCTATCTCGGGGTATTCATTACGACTGATAGGGTGCTCTCCTTCGAAATTAACATCCACCGCATAACACACAATTTTACTGAAGATGCAGCACGATGGAAACTGCTGCCCCTCACGCTCTTGTGGGGTGAGGCAATGTTTAAAATGATTACGCTGCCCTGGTTTTTATATGCATTCCAGAATGAATACTTTCCCTTACAGAGCGGGATGTTCAGGACTATCCACGCAGAACTCCGAACATTTCTTTGGCTGAGAAGCAGCCTAGGGTGGCGCTATTGACGCTGCAAAGGCACCAATATAATGGGGGGATCTCCCTGCCCGACTTAGAGGCCTATTACTGGGCAGAGCACCTGGTACCCATTAATGAATGGTTGCACGCCCCAGCCACCCACCCCACCTTTGCACTAGAACGACATACTTTGGATACACACACATACCTGCATTATCTATACGGAGGCAAGGGTAGGGCGAGATTACTGCCTGCAATGAGGCTTACCGGAGGGATATGGATGAGGGTGACGAAAACGATGGGGTGGGAACGTAAATTAACAAAACAAACCCCACTGTGGAAATGTGCCTGGCTGAAGGAAATTAATGAATTGAAGGGGTTTAGAGGCTGGGATGCTATAGGCCTGTTGAGTGTCGACACTGGGGGATGTAGTGAAGAATGGAAAGCTACAGTCTTTCCCCTCATTGCACAAGGAATATGGACTCCACCACAGACAATACTTTAAATACATGCAATTCAGACATGCATGGAGGGCGGAGAGGGCACTGACAGAGGCGCTCCCAGAATATGCTCCTCTGGAGGGTCGCCTCCTATAGGTAAGGATAGCTGGCAAGGCAGTGTCGCATATAAAACAAAAATGAATAACAGGCCAGATAGACTGAGGAACCTACAGACCTATTGGGAGCAAGAAGTGGGTGAAATGGATGAAATGGACTGGGGCACGGTCCTCATGCATCCCAGGGAGGTTGCAGTTAAATCATGCCTAAGGTTGATCCAATTTAATGTCCTTCATAGGACCTACTTTGATAGGGCAAGATTGCAAAAGATTGGGAGAATAACTGACCCGGGCTGTCTGAGGTGTGGCACTGCTGTAGGGGATATCTATCAAACTCTATGGACATGCCTGAATATTCAACTATTCTGTAGGGCGGTCCTGACAGAGCTGGGGGAGGTGCTGGAGACCACAATACCCTTAGATCCCAAATTGACCCTAATGGGAATGACGAATGATGTGGATCTAGCTCGACCACTGCTAATCTTCCTGGTACTGGCTTTGGTGGTAGCTAAGAGAGATGTGGCCCGGAAGTGGGGGGCACCAGACACACCACAAATAGAAGAATGGAGGATGGGAATGGACCTATACATGACTGCCGAGAGAGTTATGTGTAAGGCGAGGGGATGCCCCAAGAAATCTGGCAGGGTATGGGGTAAATGGAGACGCTATCATGGGCTGGATGCAGGATTATGAGTTACAAGGGGGTGAGAATCCCTACGCTCCTAAGGGGCAGAACGAGTTGAAGGGACAAAGGCTGATCGGAAACAGGATTTGGGCTGGAGACTTACCTGACCTATTGGACAATATGGACACTATTTTTGATCTAATACAAGGGAAAATGGATAAGGGGGCGGGGGGATGGGGGTGTAGCTCGACATTGACATGCTTGATGTTTGTTATCATGAGGCCAAATGCCAATAAAAATGTTTAAAAAAATATATATATCGACTTCCTATGCAGAAAATAAATATTGTTGTCACTAATATAGTTGTCTAAAACATTGATTTTTTTGTACATATAAATATAAACATTAATTAAATAATAATACTAATATAAAAAACATTGATTTTTTGTTGAAAAAGGCAACAATTATTATTTCCAAATTTCAAACAAAATATTTTTTCCTATGTATATATTTATTCACATATATCTAATTTATTATTGTTCAATTAATATTTTTAATTTATTATACAATGTAAAACATGTTTTAATGTAATAATATAAAACAAAATATGTGCATATATTCAATACCATGCCACCATTCTTTTAAAACCCATTTTAATTACAAATAAAAAATGAAACAAAGTACATTTTTTATGTACTAAAAATAAATAAAATATTCACAACATTAATAATTATAAATATTATAATTATGAAGAACACAAAACATTAATATATATGTAAACAATTTAAAGTAAACTACAAAACTATAAAATTAATACATATTCTATTCCCACTACAATTTATACAAGCGTAGACACAGGCCCCTATTTCAATGTTGGTCGGAGTTGACTCCGACCTACACCATCTTGGTGCGGGAACTGACCGACCATAGGATAGCGGTTCCAAACACCGTATTTCCATGTGACCACACATAGTTCAGTCGGAATCTTCCAATTCTGTATGGCAGCTTGTGCATCAGGGGGAAATCGCCCTCAGCACAAGCTCCCATAGAGAAAAGGAAGTTTGTCTAATTCTGAGCACCATGTGTGCCACACGGAGCAAGGATTTGCAGGGAGGGGCACCTTCTCCAACAGGAGACCGCAGGGAGAAAGGGTCCCTGCTATGGGCCCCCAAAGTCACTTTCCGACAGGCTTCCCATGTCAGAAAGTTTGACATGGAAATCCTTTCAGTATAGAATGCAATTTTCTACGATCGTTGATAGGAATAAAGAACACAGTTGCCCTTGAGGCGACGACTACATGTGGTGAGAAGCTGAGAGCAGTAATGTATGGCTTTAGCTATGACTTTTGATATCTACTGTTTGCAATATGATAGGATTCCTTTATCTCTTTGCATTGATATTGCTTGATATGCTGAAAATGAATAAAAATCTGTTTAGAAAAAAAATGGAAAGCCTTTCGGAAACCAGCATCATAATTCTGTCTGCTTGGGATTATGATGGGTTTCCGACTGTCCAACGGCCTTGGAGGGGTAAAATGTACTATGCCCGCTCTAATGAGAGCCGCAGTAGCGGAATTGTTGGATTGCAGAAGGGTAAAATTTACTATTTCAATGCAGTCAATACAACATTAGAAATAAACAACTTCACTTCAACACAATAAAATAATCTCAAAAACATAGGTTCTGTGTACGATGACGGTGGGACCGACACTGACAGCCCTTCAGTGGCAGTCTTACTGCCATCGTAATCATGTTTTCTGCCCACCATATTACAATGGCGGTCAGATGGTTGATGGTCGGAAAGACAGATCACCGCGCATCCGAAGGGGTTCTTGAGCCGGCTGGTGCATCGGAGGGAGTTGTATTCCCTACAATGGTGGGGTTAACACACCATGGAAAGGCAGGCGGAAAGGGGCTTTGGGGGCCCGTAGCATGTCCCTCTCCTCCCCTGGCCCTCAGCTGTGGGTTTTGGGGGCACCTATGGTGCCCCCTACATATTATTACATATCCCTGCAATAATTGGCAGGCAGCGCATGGTGTCTGCCACATAGTGCAGGGATATGTGAATTGTCGCCTTTTTGTACTGTGGCATGTGCTGCAGCCAGTAGCACCCGCCGCAATACAAAACATAGGCATTGTGACCGCCATGGTGGCAGTCACATCCTAATACCTATGGTGAGAATGCCAACAACCTGTCGGGAGGTCCCATTTACAAAAGGATGGCGGTTGGATAAAAGTCCAACCGCCATCCTAATCAGCCCCTTAGTAAACAATTAAAAATAGAATTATCTAAAAAGAAATTGAAATATATTTTATATTTAAAATAAATGCAATAAATACATGTTATAATGTTAATTACATATCATAAATGTACAAATATTCTGATAATTAAAATACAAACATATTTACATGTAAATGAATAGTGTATTTATAAATTATTTATTAACAAAGACATATTTCTTCAATATTTATTATTAAGTTACCTCCCACTTATACCCCTACAAAACTCATAACCTGCACCTAAAACTTGAACACGCAAATAATGTAAACTATCATCATGAATGTAGAACAACAAACTAATCATCATTAATAAAAAAGTAAATATTAATTTAATATAAATAATTTACTTCCCATAATATACTCCCGCAAAACACACAACACACTCCTTAAAATTATCAATTACACATTAACAACATTATTTATCAATATAATAAACAATATCGATCGAAAAATTAATCATTACCTAATTAAAATGTATTTTCCTTCCTCCATATACCCCTACAAAACCCACAACCCCCACCTAAAATGTAAAATTTTAAAATGTATTTGCACAATTAACAAAATTGATTACCAAATAAATAACTATTGTTAGTAAAAAATATAAACATTCATTACTTAGAATTAATTTACTTTCCACCCTGCACTCTTTTAAACCCCAAAAGCCACACCTAATATTAAATAAAAGAAATTATTACACAATTAACAGAATTAATTTTCAATTAAATATTTAATATTAAATAAAAACTAATTAATCATTCAAATGAATTAATTTACTCCCCACCGTGTGCCCCTACAGACCCCACAACCCACACCTAAAATGAATGTAATTACACAATTAACATCATTAATTTCCGATTAAATAAGTAATATTAATGAACTACTAATTATTAATTCGTTTGAATTTACTGCCCACCCTGTACCTCTAAACCCCGCAACCCACAATTAAACTAATGCAATTCCACAATTAACATAATTAATTATCTAATAAATAATTGCTATTAATGAACAACTAATCATTAATTAATTAAAAAGAAATTACTTCGTATTCTGTACCCTTAGAAACCCTACAACCCCCACATACAAATGTAATAAAAACATAAACAATAATTATGCAAAAATGTACCTCATATCAATAAAAATGATCTATTAAAATGCATACCAATAATTAAAAAACAAAATTAAAGGCAACTATAATTTTGGAAACATTAATGACTTTAACATTTTAAAAAACAACATTACTTACTTTAAATTTGATATTCGGGATAACGATATTGCCATATCATGATATTTTTGCGCATTATCATGATAAGTGGATATTTTATACTCAATATTTTGTCTGAACACCTCGACTGATCTCCTGTCTGCCTCTGCCGACCAAGTTTATTGAGAAATTCCTTAATAAACAATTCATGAATTACATGCAGGCTAACAACCTTCTAGACGACACTCAATTTGGTTTTATCGTGGACCCTAGCACTGAGAACGCACTCATTAGAGCAACAGAAGAAATAAGGCTCTCAATAGAGTAGAGCGACAGAGCTGCCCTCATCCTCCATGACTTAGCACCAGCCTTCAATATGATCGATCATGGGTTGCTGATGTATCAACTGAGCAGGTTGGGAGTGACAGTCCCTACCTGGATGCTTCTCCATTCTTTTCTCAGTGGACGGAAACAATCGGTTCGACTAGGCTAGTTTATTTTGGACACCTACTCCTTACCATGCAGCATCTATCGGGGGTCCTCGCTCAGTTCTACATTGATTAATATTTACGTCACTCCTCTGGCAAAACTTATAAAATCTTTTGGTTTCTCTCTGGCTTCATATGCGAATGATGTGCAAATCGTCATCACCTTTGACTCTGACGGCATCTAACGTCCAGAACTGCAAGCAGGCTCTCAGTTCCTGGATTTCCTCTAACTGTTTGAAATTGAATTAAAGCAAGACAGAGGTTTTGACTTTCGGTCCATCTCCTTCTTTGTGGTCCCCTGCCTGATGGTCCTCTGATCTAGGTATTCTCCCTACACTTCTGAGGGCAATCAAAAACCGTGGAGTCTGTTGTATTCTCACATGGGTTTTTATGTTAATGTGCCTTGGCCTTTAAGTTCTACATTCTACTGTTATCAATCAATCAATCAAAGCATTTATATAGCGCACTACTCACCCAGAGGGTCTCAAGGCGCTAGGGGAGGGGGGTCCGTTACTGCTCGAACAGCCAGGTCTTGAGTTGCTTCCTGAAGGCGAGGTGGTTCTGGGTCAGGCGGAGGTGGGTCGGGAGGGAGTTCCATGTCTTGGCGGCGAGGTAGGAGAAGGACCGTCCCCCTGTGGTGGCTCTTCGGATGCGGGGGACGGTGGCGAGGGCGTGGCCGGTCGATCGAAGCTGGCCTTTGGGAGTGTAGAAGTTGAGGCGGCTGTTGAGGTATCCTGGGCCTTGGTTGTGTAGGGATTTGTGTGCATGGGTGAGGAGACGGAAGGTGATTCTCTTGGTGACCGGGAGCCAGTGCATGGTACTAGTGTTGCTATGCTTCAATGACATAGCTGTGTTCCTTACCAGTCAGTTGTCTGCTGGCTGGAGAGGGATCACCAACGTTGTCTCTTGTGCTCCAAATAAATGTGTTAATTAACACTTGCAAAGTTGTGGAGGGGTATTCCAGTTCACCAGGATGCCGTTTGGGTTGGCGTCCACTGTCGGAGTTTTTCAGAGGATGATGGGTACAGTTTTGAAAGGTACAAATAATGTTATTCATTTTCAGGATGATGTTGGTATTTGAGGACACAAAAGAACATCACAATTTGGTGAATAAGATGGCTGATGCTGGCCTAACTCTTAAGAAGGAAAAATGCTAATTTTGTGTGGAAGAAATGGAGTATCTGGGATCAACTTTGTCTGCAGGTGAAATTAAACCAGAACATGATGTCTTGGAAGCTATAAGGAAGGCCCCTGTGCCTACAGATAAGGACCAGCTCAGGTCCTTCCGTGGACTCATTGAGTATTATGCCAAGTTGTGTATAATTTTTCAGAAAAAACTGAACACATTAAGAAATTGCTAAGAAAGGGGTGCAAGTTTACATAGTCAGATGATCAACAGGGTGTATTTGAGAAAATCAAAAGTGAAATTTGTGAAGCAAAAGTACTGACCCCATTTGAACCAGATTAAAGTCTGTTCTCACTTTTGACTTTAGTGCAGTGGGCATAGGTGCTGTCCTGGCACAAGTACACACTTCAGGTGTAAGAACGGTAGCCTTTGCTTCCAGATCTCTTACTAGTTCTGAGAAGAATTACTCTGTAATTATTTTCGCATGTATTTGTGGGGTTTCCAATGTATTCTACGTACTGATCATAAACCTCTGATCAAGATCTTGTCTCTTGGTGGAGCAGGGAAGGGTTCAGCAAGACTTGCAAGGTTAGCTGCCTGTCTGCAGGAATATGTAGATAAAGTTAAATACATTGCTGGATGGAAGAATTGTCAAGCTGGTGGGTTGTCCAGATTGCCCTTGCCTTGGTATGAAGTTGATAAAAAGCCAGCTAAGTCTTTTGAATGTGAGGGCGCAGTTGCTGCAATTGAAGAATTAGTTGAAATATGCACTGGGGCAATTGACAAAGATTGATAGAAAGAATTCCCAGAGACTAGGCATTTCAAGTCGTCAAAGATCTAATTGTCAACGGTGGCAGGCGTAAAAGTACTCTGCCCATTGCAGTGAGGCGATTTGGAAAGGTTTTGGATGATCCATCCATATCTGATAAGAAGGGGAATGTCCAACTGGTAGCAGCAGAAAGTGAGGACCTTCAAAGAAGACCTCTGCAGGGCACAGAAGGAGTACCCCACTCTTGTGGGTCTTACGTAGCAGTCTGGAGCCAAGGCAGCTGGTGACGTTGTAGCAAGCACCTGATTTACTGGGAGAATGATCTCCTGTATAGTGAGACTAAGGCTCCTAAGCATGATGCAGCATATATGTTGGTGGTACCCCGGGGCTTTGCGACTTTCCTAGTGGGTCTGGCTAATGATTTGCAGCTGGCAGATCATTTGGGGCAAGGGAAGACCTTTTCTAGGCTTTTCACCCACATGTGTTGGCCTCCAATATGTTCTGTAGGTCCTGTCCTACCTGCCAGGTGAGTGGCAAGTCAAGGGGAAGTGCAAGGCCTCCCTGCAACCTTTTCCTGTCATTATCACCCCATTTGAGCTGGTTGGCATTGGCATTGTAGGGCCTCTGGATCACAAGATAGCCACAGGCACCAGATTTGTTCTTGTCTTGGTGGCCCATGCCACCTGGTACCTGGAAGCGACCCCCCTGAGAACCGTGACTGCGCCTGTAATAGCCAGGGCACTGATGGGGATATTTTCCCCAAAGAAGTGCGATCTGACCAGGGTACCAACTTCAAGTCTAATTACATGAAGGCCATGTGGAAGGAGTGTGGGGTAACCTACAAGTTCGCCACTTTTTACCATCCCCAACCCAATGGGTTGGGTGTAAGGTTCAACCGCACCTTCAAAGGCATAATAATGTGTCTACCCGAACCCATGAGGCATAAGTCAGGCATCCTCCTGCCATGTCTTTTGTTCACCTATAGGGAGATGCCATATGAGGGGGTTAACTTCAGACCTGTTGAACTTCTGTATGGGCATTGAGCACCCCATGAGAGGACCTCTCAGTTTGGTTAAGGAAGACTGGGAGCAAGCTCCCAAGAAGCCATCCCAGGATGTAGTGAGCTATATCTCTAATAAAAGAGAGAGGGACCCTCTACCAAAGGGATGGGGTACCAGCTAATGACTTTGTCAAAACAGAGATTCCCTTTGGGCACATTAATGAGAACAGAATATCAAGACGTACTTCAACATTACAGACAGACTACGAGCAATATAATGGTAAACCAAATTCTGAAACAACAAATAAATTCAATATGCACAGTTTTATTATATAAATTAAAATTGGAATTAAAAAACAGATTTTTAAAACATAGGTCAATCAAGGGAAAACAGACAATATATGGAACCAAATAATATTCTAAAGTTCATCAAATGAATTCCTAAACCTAAACCAAGGGAGATACTCAAAAAAGGTATATTCAGCCTAGTCAGAATACTCCTTCAATAGTTATAGAATAGATTCTCTCCCCCAATCCTCAACGCGTTTCGACGGACCAAGTATCATACAGCCGTCTTCATCAGGAAAAATATTAACTGTCTTCCCAAGATCACTTAAAATGAGGCCTGTTAAAAAGTGTAACGGGGATAGATATCTCCCTTCTTTCTGATAGGACGTGCTTCCTGTTGATGAAGTCTTTTATAGATAGTGTTGCATTTTATTTGTGCAATCCTATTCATGGATGTTGGACTTATTCACTGCAGCAAGTAGGGTTATCACTCTTTGATAATGACAGATAGTCCCGTTTACACGCGGTAGCTATGTTCCGATTTGCTACAATTCGAAACGGTGGTATCAATTATTAGTATTGCTTAATCAAGCCTTCAAAAGGGTGCCATCAGGGGGATGCCTTCGTCTTCCCGTTCTTTAGCACTGCTTCTTAAAGGATAAATACGGCCGCCTTCCGCGTGTAATCTCCGGGTTGTTCAATAGTGAGCTATATGCTGGTGTTCCGCAAACCAGACAGCCCGCTTCTGAAAACTCACACAGAAGAATCTGTAAGCTAGCCAGGAAGACATGGGATGCTGATACGACCAGAATACCACTCTAGTTTAGTTTCAGCCTGGTCAAGAAATGTGGGTATTCTGGACCTTGGGGGCGCCACCTGCTCCACCATGTCCTCTCAACGCAGCGCAAAGAAAGTCCTTTCCTTGAAGGATTTCTTTGCCAAGAACTCGGCGAAAAAGGCAAACCAAACACCAGAGACTATCACGTCAGCATCTCACAGTGAAGGTACTCTGGTGGACAAGATAACTCCTCAGGATGCCCCCATAACAAAAGCCTTTCTAGAGCAACTTTTGGGACTCTTAGAGATGAGTTGGCATGACTCAAAAAGGACATAGCCACAGAGATTAAAGACATGGTGTGCAGGAGCTGGGCCAGAGAGTGAACTCGCTAGAGCAGTGACATGAGGAGCTCGATGGCCACCGCCATAACCTATTGGAGCTGTGGGACCAGAGCCAGGAGCTACTCTGTCAGCTCAAGTACCTGAAAAATAGGTTTTGGCGGTTGAATATATGCATTATAGGTATTACATTGCAGGCAGTTTCTGTTAACTTTGAAGACTTGGTTGTCTGTCTCTTAGAACAATTGGTGCCATCGCTTGGGGAACTGGAGATCGTTCTAGAACTCACTTGCCATGCCGGATGCCTGACCAGCGCGGCGCGCAACGAGGTGGCTATTGATTCTGAGGGCCATAGGGTATAGCTCTACGAAGACCTCTCCATACTTACCTTACAGTGGCGGCCCTTTCTGTCTTCAAGTTGATTGGCAGGATGAGGTTTGTACTGTCCGCACTCTTGAGGATGCCCGGTCACTCTCAGATATACCCACATTTCTGTCTGGTTCATGGGCCATATGGCCGTCCCAGGACCATCGGACTGCTGGTCATGATTCCCGACACTCTACCTATCGCAGGAAGAAGTCAGTGAGCAAGCCCTCTGAGGATTATAGTTGCAGGGAATGTCCATCATGAGTTGTCTTGTCTGCTGTATCTGCGGATTTTCTGACTAACTTCATCAGGCTACCCTCCCTCAGAATCGTCGCCAATGTGCCAAACATTTCATTCATCTCAGCCAACACATGTCCTGAATGGTATCATATCTCCTCTTCCCTCTGCACACATACTATTGTTTAGACTTTGTCCTTATTAGTTTGTGTTACACTACACTATTGATACGCACATGCCTTATAGACCATGAGTGTTGCTGCGGCAGCCACTTTGGTTGTTAAACCACCATCGACCAGTGATGTTGGCTCATCACAAGAAAGTACCATCCAATCAACGCCGGGTGTAACTCAGCTGACGAGTGTTCAACAACCACAGCCGCAACGCCAACCACAGGTGCAACTAGTACAAGCGCAAGTACATGGACAAAGAGAGGAGCAAGGAGAGGTGCAAGGAGAGGCGCAAGGAGAGGCGCATGGAGAGGTGCATGGAGAGGCGCAAGGAGAGGCGCACGGAGAGGCGCATGGAGAGGTGCATGGAGAGGGGCAAGGAGTGGCGCATGGAGAGGTTTATGGAGAGGTGCAACTAGAGGTTCATAGAGCGGCACAACTGCCTACAACGCTTGTTCCTCCAGAAGTAGGGCCACATCAGGAAATTGATATTCAAGCGTTATCATCCGAGGAAGCCACTCCTTGTGAGGATAATCCATTGTCTTCCAGATCCCCAGCAAGAAAAAGTTCAAGGGGGGCTACTACTATTACAATTTCTTCTTCAAGCCCCCTTCATTCTGATGACCTTGATCCTGATTGGAACCCACAAATTTAGTCTGAGAGTGAGGCACGCCATGAGCCAACAAAGGTAGCTAAGCCTAAAAGGAAGGTTCCTGCAAGGCTTTGGCTTATGTGTGATGACGACAAACAAGAAGTGGTGTCTTCTGCTGCTAATGAACAGTCTGACCACGACCCAGTCATCACAGTCGTCACTTCAGCCCCAGCGGGTATGCAGCAGACAGACATTTTGATCCTATACCGAATGGCTGCTGAGCGGGATGTGGGCGGCGTGGCACTGGTACTACCACCAACGCAGTTAACTACAACACCAACACGACCTAAAGCTTCCTTCTTTTTTAGTCAGAAGGGCCGGCAGGGACCTCCATCTGGCTTGACTTCAAGTAGTGGTGCTGTAAGTGAACAACAGAAACGAATTCAGCCACTGCCATCCTCCACTTCATCTGGCATTGAAAGTCAAAGGAGCACCTCCACCACCAGCAGACATCACCAGTCCCCAGTGTGGGACTTCTTTACTGTTAGAGAAAAGGCGGAAAACATGGTCATTTGTTCAATTTGTAAAGTATCCGTTAGTCGGGGTAAGCTTGGTACCAACTATGGTACCGGAGGCCAGAGAGGTCATCTCAAAAAACACCACCCTATCCAGTGGTATTCGCACTTAAGTAAGATCGAGGAATTCCAAAGTAGAACTGACCCAAATGTATCCATTTACATTGCATCTGATGCTGACGAGGGGCTGATTGTGCAGGGGGGAAGTCAAGAATCGAGCGACATTTTTTCTGGTACACCCAGTACCCATGGCAGCAGCACTGCAGTGGTAGCGCCCACACCCTCTACCCCTGCAACATGTATGAGGCACACTAAGAGTCTGGGACAGACACCAATGCAAAAAAGTACATCAATGAGCCTAACTTGTTTGAAGTCTGCATCATCATCATCATCCTCACGTAAAACGGTCCAGCCCACCATTAGAAGCATGCTTTGGTCGGAGGCGCCATTTGAACGCAACCACCAAACGGTATGTCTGTATAACGCAAAGCTGGCTAAAATGCTAGCGCTGGACCTTCTCCCTTTTTCTTTCGTGGAAGGGGTGGGGTTTCTAGAATTAGTGGCAACAGTCTGCCCTAAATGGAATATTCCTAGCCGGTCCTATTTTGCCAGAGTTGCGGTTCCAGCACTACATCAAGATGTGCTGGAGGTGGTTGGGGAGAAGAATGCTGTTCACACTATCCACTTGAACAACAGACATGTGGACCAGTTGCCAAGCCCTTGATTACATGTGCATCACTGCACACTGGGTCTCTTTTGCAGAGGTTAGAGACAAGTCAAGTGCAGATGTTGACCCGGACACATTTTTTCAAGCTACTCGTAAACATGAAACATTAGCCATGTTTGCCATGGAGAAATCTCATACTGCAGTAAACATTTTGGTATTAAATCTTTTTTATTGAGCAGTAAACAAGCGCAATGCACCTCTCAAAGTTATCTATGCCAACCCAAATAGGAGGCGGCCTAAGACAGAGCCACTGCGTATTCATGCCTAACTGACTCAACGGCCAGCACAATTAACACAGCAAGCCGCCTACAACCCATTCGGGCCGGCCGCGTCTAAAGAGGTGCCATGGAGGTGCAAGCAGAGCCAATAAAAATGCGAGAACGAACAGGAAGCCCCAACAAAGGATAAAACTACCCCAGGGGTCCCCCCCCTCCCGCTCCCTCCCCTCTCCTTGTCCATTAGTCTAGCATAGGGTTAACAGTCCATCACAGACTCTCTACGAGCCAGTCGGTACGGCATGTGCTGGGCCTCTGCGCCTATGTGAGTGTGTCTTAGGCTCTGGGAGTGGGGTGTCTGCAAGTCGTAGCAGCCGTAGATAACGGGGACAGCTCAATTCCCTGAATTCCCCGGTCAATAAGGTCAGAAAAGGCTGCCATAGTGCTACAAAGTCCGCTCCCCTCCCCGCTGTGGCTAATGACAGCCTTTCCATCCCCAGAATCGCCCAGAGGCGATGCAGCCATTCCAATTGTTGCGGGGCCTGGACAGCTCTCCAGTGGGCCACAATGTTCTGAATTGCCGCCCCCAGAGCCAGTGCAATCAGCTTCCCTCTCCAGGATTTCAAGGTGTACATGAGAGCGTTAGGAAGGCCCAGCAGAATGTATGATGGGAATCGAGGGAGCTGCGTGTCTAGATGAGAGTCTTTTAGATCAAGAATGGGGGTCCAGTAGGGGCGGAGCCTATCACAGCTCCACAGCAGGTGTTCCAACGTCCCCAGGTCCCCGCAACCCCTCCAGCAGCGATCACTGACTTGGGAATCCCACCGGTGCAACCTCTCGGGTGTATGATACCAGTATGTGGCGACATTAGTCATTGTTTCAATGAGACCCGTATGGTGTGACGAGTGTCTGGCCCTGTAATATACTCCTTCCCATTCCTTCAACGTGAGTTGGCGCCCCAGGTCTTTCTCCCATCTAGCCTTCCCCGCATTGTATGTGTGATCGTTGGTGAGGAGTAAGTGTTGGTAGAGGTCTGAAATTAATTTTTTGTCCGATGTGCGGGTCAACAACCACCGCTCATAGGGTGTGAGATGTCGTTGTGCTCTGGGCTGGATCGAGGGGTGAAGAACCCAATGTCGCACCTGCAGGTACTGTAAGCGATCCGTCTCGGCAACGCCGTAGTCCTCTTTCACTTTGTGGAATGGGAGGATACCTTTGGGGTCAAACATGTGTCCCACATCCCTGCAAGGGGTCGCTCTCCACGCCGCATATGCCCTAGAGTCCAGGCCCGGTGTGAAGTCCGGGTTATCGAATATTGGAGTCATAGGCGAGGGGAAGGTGGTCAGCCCTCTGGCCACGGCCTTTCTGTCCCACACCTCGAGGACCGTGCTCATGATCTTTGAGGCATACAGGTTGGGGGGCCTATGACACCGTGGTAGGAATGGGATACCCTGCAGTGGGCGACCGGCCACCGCCTAATCTTGAAAGAGCCAGTGTTTGCCAGACTCTAGTTGGTGCCATTCCCCTAGCGTGCGTAGTTGTGTCGCCTGGAAGTAGAATGTGAGGTCGGGGATGCCCACACCACCATGGTCAGGCGGCAAAACAGCAATAGCGTGCTTAAACCGCGGGCGTCGGCCGTTCCAGACAGACCGTGCCAATTCCGACTGTGTTTTCTGAAGCCACCCCGCCGGTGGCCGCAAGGGAAGTGTCTGGAACAAGTATAGAATCTGGGGCAGCAGAGTCATTTTGATGGCCGCAATCCGGCCAAGCCTGGACAGAGTGAGGCGTTTCCACCGCCGTAACTGGTCTTGGAGTTTCTTACTGAGTTTCGTGTAGTTGGTCTCCGCAGTGCCCTGCACTGTCGGGGCCAGAAGGACACCCAGGTAGGGGATGAAGGCGTCGGACCACTGCACATTAAACTCGGCTTTGACCTCTTCCAGAGTCTCCGGCAGCAAATAAACATTCAGGGCCTCTGATTTTGCCACATTTATCTTGAAGCCCGACGCCAGTGCGAAGGTGTGGAGTTCCACAAAGAGTGCCTGTAGTGACTGCTTCGGATTGGTGAGAGACAACAGGATATCGTCCGCGTACAAACTAATCTTGTGCGTGTCTCCGCCAAAGGGAATGCCAGAGATAAGTTTGTGGCGCCGTACTCTCTGCGCCATCGGCTCCATATAGAGCGCGAACAGGAGGGAGGAGAGTGGGCAACCCTGCCGGGTTCCTCTGCCGATTTCAAATCGTGGGGAAGTGTGGCCATTAACTCGCATTGCTGCATTGGGTCGGCGATAGCAATTAAATATGCGGTGGCGAAGGACTTCTCCGAACCCGAAGTGCCGTAGCACCTGGTCGAGATCGGGCCAGTGCACTCTATCGAATGCCTTTTCCGCATCGATAGTGAGGAGCATACAGCCCGGTCTCGTGCGTGATCCGGCCTCGATGAGATGGAGGACCCGCCGGGTATTGTCACTAGTCTGCCTTTGTGGGATAAAGCCCAGCTGGTCAGGCTCCACCAGTTGCTGCATATATGGTGCTAGGCGACTTGCAAGAATACCGGTGTAGAGCTTCAGATCTACGTTCAGTAAGGAGATAGGCCGGTATGAGCTGCAGTTGGTCGGGTCGCGCCCGGGTTTAGGAATCACCGAGATGGCCGCTTCTAGTAAGTCAGGAGGGATGGCGCCGGGCTGATCAAATGTGTTAAAAAGGTCACGCAGTATAGGGGCAACTTGTGGGCAGAATATCTTGTAAAAGGCCGCTGTATAGCCATCCGGCCCTGGGGATTTCCCCACCTTAAGGCGGGATATCGCCGAGATGACCTCCTCAAGGCCGATGGGCCGATCCAGGAAGTCCGCTTGTGCCTGGCTTAGGGAGGGAAGCACCGCGCCACGCAGGTAGTCCAGGCCGACTTGTGGGTCGAGGCAGTCTGCATCATAGAGGGCGGCGTAGTAATTACCGAAAGCCATCGCTATGGCTGCATCCTCTGTGACTAGGGCACCCTGGGCGGATTGGAGGGAGCGTACTTGCTGCCTCTGGTTCTGTTTCCGTAGCCTGCTCGCCAAGAGCTTCCCACAGCGGTCACCCCCGGTATAGTATGTGTGCTTGAGGCGCATGGCAGCGTATTCGGCCACATCTTGATCCAGGGCCGCCAGCATCTTCCTTTCGGTGCACAGCTGGCGCCACGCCCGCACGGCCCCAGTGCGCTGGTGCATCTGCTCTAGTTCAGCTACCCGTTGAGTAAGTTCGGCTCTTTTCAGTGCTCTTTCCTTGTTGTTAGCGGCGGCAATCGATATGATCTCCCCGCGGGGGACCGCTTTTAGGGACGCCCATTGTGTGGTTTTAGCTGTGTCCCCATTCGCGTTGTGCGTCAGAAATTGAGCGATTGCTGCTTTGAGTCTTTCCTGTGTGGTAGGGACCTGTAAAAGCCTGTCCCGCGATCTCCAGTGTCTTTGAGGTCTCGGCGTGGCCGCCATCTGGAAGGTCGCCACCACCGGCGAATGGTCAGATAATGAGGCTGGGATTATCTCCACGTCCTGGGCCTGTGCGGTCAGTTGGGAGGAGCACAAAAAGTAGTCCAGTCGTGCATAGGTCTTGTGGGCTGCCGAATAGTATGTGTAAGCCGTCGTGTGCGGGTGAGAGTGTCTCCGCAGATCTGTGAGGCCTAGATCTGAAAAGTGTGCATGTCCTGATGTCGAGAGTGCCCCAACTTGGCCGAATCTCTGGCCGGAGCGGTCTGCCGTGTTGTGAAGTACTAAATTGAGATCCCCACTGAGTAATAAGTGTGGGTGCGTAGTGGCCGTGGCCGCCTCTAAGGCTGTGTGTAAAAATTTCTCCTGACCCTCATTCGGTGCGTAAACAGTGCCCACTAGTAATGTCTGGCCCGCTACATGAAAGCTGTGGACGAGGAGCCGCCCCTTAATCTCAGCCTCTTTCTGCAAGACCCTCCCCTCAAAGGATTTGGCTACTAATATCGCTACTCCCGCTACCTTTTTGTGAGTAGATGAGAAAAACTGCCAAGGGAAGGAGCGTGACTTAAGTGGTCTTTAGATACTAGGTTTGTCTCTTGTAGTAGGCAAATGTCAGCTTTCGAGTGTTCCAGGAAGGACAGTATCACCTTATGCTTGACCGGGTTGTTAAGGCCCCGTACATTAAGTGTGAGCACAGTCAAGCGGCGCGTCATGGTGGGCACGTTTCAGAGTCAGCAAAGCCCAGCACCCGTTCTGCGCATGCCGGTGGTAGGACACCCCTCCGCCTGACGCTAGTCGGTCTGCAGAACCCAATTGCAAGGTCCCCTGGACAAGGAGAGCCCCCTCCCCCCTCCCCCCCTCCTCTCAACTCCCTCCCTACCCAAACTTCCGCAACCCCCCCCCCTCTCCCCCCCACCCCTCAGTCCCAACTGTGAAAAAGTCTTGGTCAAACATAGTCCCGGGTCCAGCCAGCAGTCCAACTGGACCTGTGGTGAAGTGTATCCATGATGGGTAGGCAATGGCAACGGCATCCCGTCGGCTCCCCACCCCCGCCCCCGCCCTCATGCCGCTTAGTGGCCATGCCCCACAAAGCTTTGACTGCTATGTCTCATGGCCCGCTGGCTGTGTCTTTGGAGACCTCCTGAATGGCGGCCGCATGTTCCAGGACTACTGTTTCGGGGTTCGGCCTGTTAATCTTCTTCTTCTGGCGTTTGTGACGCACTCTTTGCCAGCCTTGTCTGTCACCTGGCAGAGGCATTGACAATGAAGGGGCTGTCCCGGCGTCGTCTCCTGACTCCTCTTCTTCGTGCGGGATGCCCAGGAGATCGCAAGTGTCTCTCAGGGATCTGAGTTGCTGCAGGGATCCATTCCACTTAAAAATGATGCGGAATGGGTGTCCCCAGGAGTATGGCACCCCTTTCTCACGCTGGAAGGCCGTAACCGTCCTGAAAGCACGTCTCTTTTGAAGGGTGATTGCAGACAAGTCCTGGAAAAGTTCCACCTTCTGTCCACGGTATACAGTGGGTTGGTGTTGTCGGGCGGTTTTCAGGATGCGCTCCTTGAGGAGGAAGTCCGGGAGGTAGGCGAGGATGTCCGCTGGGGGGATGGACGCCCGTCTAGGAAGGCCCACTCTGTGCGCCCTATCAATCTTGATCTCGAAGTCGTCCGGCTCCCCCAGTATGTCCCTGAATAGGCCCTGCAGGTAAGCCGTCACATCTTCCCCCTCCGTCTTTGAGGGTACGTTCCGGACGCGAATATTATTGCGCCTCGAGCGGTTCTCTAGTCCTCAGTGTGGGTCTGTAGGTCTTTTTGTTGCTCCTGGAGCCTAATTATCTCCTGCTGCAGAATATGCACCTCCTCGACCCTGGCAGCGTCCGTTGACTCCACTTCAGCTACCCGCTCCCCAAGCTCATCCATGTCCTTCCTCAGTTCTTTGTACCCGCCTGCCATTTCCTGCTTCAGCGTTTGGATGTCGTCTCTGAGGGAAGCGAACAGTGTTTCCATAAATGACTTCGTAGCTGGTGCTTCACCGTCCCCCTGAGCGCCCAGTTTAGGCTGTGTGTTCTGTGCTGGTTTGTCAGGACTCGTGTCCCCTTTGGCCGAGCCTTTCGCCAGCATGTAAATGTAAATGTAAATGTGTTTCGATTTATATAGCGCACTTTAACCCAGGGGCCTGTAATGGCTGGATTTTCTGTTTAGATGGGATCAGCCCCCAGGGGCCCCTGTGACCCAGCCAAAACGTACTCACCTTCCGTCCTCAGGACCACCTATCCAGGCACCTGGTACCTACCTGAGGATAGGGAACTCGCAATATACAAGCTCATATTATCAAAAACACCACTAAATCTATAGGGATACTAAGAATACTCACTGATTACTAGGGATATCCATACCCTACACTACACTTATTCACATCAGTTGGTCTCGCGGCCACCCTGACCCAGACCGTTCTACCCTAGGGCAGATCTGACACACAATCTGGTGCGTCTACACACGGGCCTGCAGAACCCAATGCTCCCTTTTCCAAAGCGTTCGCGATCCTGCGAAACTTCCACACTAGTTCAACCACCTAGTGCTCTCATTAGCTCAAGCCACAATCCTGTGGGTATAAACACTGGTTTGACCCCCCAGTGCTCTCATTAACGCCGCGTGTCAAACGACGACCACATTCCTATGAACACCTATACATATATATATATATTGGGATATTATCTCAGCTGTCTACTCGGGATGAAACTACAATAATAACTTTGATTGTGGGTCCAGATTATTGTGTATTACCTGCTCTTGGCATCAAAGGTCCACTCACTCCCTATTTATGTGATCACCACTTACCTGATTGGGATTACTCATCCATTCATGCATCTAGCAAACACCTAGAAGTGCCATTTACCTTTAGTGAACAAGAATAGGGACTACACACCAGTTAGTTATAAACTGGGGACATTTTATTATAGTAATATAAACATTAATACAAATCTAACAAAGGCTATAGGTAGAACACACCGCTTGAAAGAGAAGGATTACACATAACAGGAACACTCCGCTGAAAGGGAAAAGATTAGCAATGCAAAAGCCCAGGGAATAAAGATAAGATTAAGATGCAAGTGTAAAGTAAATTAATATAACAGGAACGCCTTCACCTTATTAGTGTGTAGTCTTGTTCTAGCTGTCATCTGGGTTCCTCTCTCGTCTGTGCCTTGGGTCATCTCATGCTCTCTCTCTCCTCTCCTGCACTCTTGGGTACACCTCTGCGCTGATCGCTCTGTCTCTGGACTCCTCTCCCCCACACAAACTGTCTCTTCACCTTGCGTCTTCAATCTTTTAATAGTTCCTGCCGCTCTGATCACCGTTCATTCCACTATCTTAGTCGCTCTTTCTCTGCGCCAATGTCCAATCCCATCTGCTCCCATAGGTTAATCCACGAGCTCTCCTCTATCTCTTCTAAAAGGCATTACTTCAGACTCCAGCTATTCACACTTCCTCCTGATAAACAACTGCTTCTGACTGCTTCCTTCAGTTCCAGCTCACTATTCAACTCAGCTCTTCTCCAGATTGAACCCTCTCTCTCTCTCTCTGCCAACTCCACTCCACTGCTCTCCTCTCTGCTGGACTCTCTCCTCGACTGACTCCTCGACTCCCCTCTGCTTGACTGACTGACTCCGCCTCTGCACTTCACAAATATAGAATGCTGTTTCCTCATGGAAAGTTCCATCCATCAGCCCTCCGCTTACCAGGTCTCTGCATCACCTCGCATCAAGGACACACACCAGCCGGCCGGCCTTTTGTTGTGTCTTCTACACAGAGAATAATACAGCCTACCGATAAGGGCTGGCCCAGACCGGTTCTCTCCAAGTGGAAAACAGCCTTAACTATAAACTTCGCCTTTGCCCTGAAAAGCCTCCCTGCTTCCATCAAGATGGAGTCTCTCTAGCTTTAGGCCTGAAAGGGGTGAAATGCTCCTTAGCTCTGTCAGAATACCTATATAAACCATACCAATATGTCTAATATGTCAAAGCCAATAGGCAATAGACAGGTTAAAGTCAAGAATAAAGGCATATTAAGCAGCTATCCTCTTCTAGGTCTGGAAAAAGGGCTTAAAAGGGCCAACACAGGCTAAGAATACCTATACTAGATGCGAGCAAGAATAATGATCTTTATCACTGCTAAATAAAGCCAAAAACCCTGCCATTACACTGCACCCTAGATCCTTATCTTGCGAGCATCTTATAAACAACAACAACCATCTAAACAAACATCAACATAATCTATCCAACATAGGCTAAAAAACACCTATCCTAGATGTGAGCAAGATTAAGATCTATATCACTGCTAAATATCCCTGCCATCCACCCTTAGATCCTTATCTTGCGAACATCTGACAAACAATAACATCTAAATAAACAAACATCAACACAATCTATCAACAAATCAAAACCTAAAAAACTCCCTAAAAACAATGACAACTCAAGAAAATTCCACCTGAAACTCAATTGTAGGGAATAGAAACCTAAAAACAAATCAAAGCACCCTTGACTCGAATGCTGAAACATATCTGAGATTGGATCTGATAACAACAGAAACTGACCAGAGCATCCTCAAACTAAATGTGCCTCAACTTCTAATGATAACTGGTGAAATCTAATGATGTAGGGACTTATGTGTTAAATGAAAACAGCAAGGGGCCTAAATGGGCCTACTTCGGACAACTTAAGGCTAAATGTGTTTCAACTCCTAATGAGAAAACAAGAAAGGGCCTAAATGAGCCTTACGTACTATAGGCAACTTAAGCTAATGATGACTCATGAAACTATTGGTGTAGGTGCTAATATGTGAGATGAAAATAACAATAGGCCTAAATGAGGCCTACCTGCTGACATTAGTCAATTTAAGGTGAAATCTGAGAAATGAACATGACAAACTGTTACAAGGTCTGGATAAACATTAACACATAATCATACTAAAAGACACACCACCCAGAACCATCTAAATTGTAAGGTAACCACCCTTTGATCAATTAAGGTGAAAATGCAAGAACAGTAAAAAAAAACTACAACCCCAGTCTACAAGATAACTAGTGTAACATCAAGCTTAAATCACACAGTGGAGCACATGTGTGCGCCATCATTCAAAAAAGTCCTTCATTTGGAAAAACTATAATAGGTGACATATTTTTTTTTAAAGTGGGGCCTGCTTGTACAAGGTATTATGAATCAAGTCCTTTTACAATCCTGTAACAAATAAAACATGTTTGGGTTTCATTTCTTTTTAAAAGTGGGGCCTGCTTGTACAAGGGATTATGAATCAAGTCCTTTTACAATCCTGTAACAAATAAAACATGTTTGGGTTTCATTTCTTTTTAAAAGTGGGGCCTGCTTGTCCAAGGGATTATTCAATGTCCAAATTCTTTTATAACACTGTTACAAATAAAACATTTTTTTTTTCTTGTTCTTTAAAAGTGGGGCCTGCTTGTAGTGATGTCAAAATTGCAGGCCAAGGAATTAATAACTTTGCTTTAAAAGTGGGGCCTGATTGTCCAAGGGATTATTTAATGTCCAAATTCTTCAGTGTAGGCCACCACCCTGCATCATGGACACTTCCTCCAATGTGGCCATCCATCACCCGGTCTGGTCTGGTCTGGTCTGGTCTGGTTCCATCATCCAAAACAATAAACTAAAATAATAACATGAAAAATAAAAAGCTAAAACAAATAAAGGGAGTGGGCAGACGCACGCACGCACCCCAACTGCAGCCATCCTAGAAACAAGAGAAGAAGTATCATTATTCTTGTAAAATAAAATTTTCCATTTAAAAAGCACCCCGGGTGCCTTTCATTATCGAAAAGAAAATATCCTAATTAATTAAAAACATTCAAAATTTAACTTTTAGTAACATTGAGTGGGGCCTAACATACCCTAATCCTAACTAAGCCAGTCCCACCCTTCTGGGCAAGAGTCATGCTACAGTGTGAAAAAAAAAAAATTTGAAATACTGCCAAATGATGACAGCATCAGCAGGGCACTGCAAGCCTCCCAATTTCCATGGTCAGAGTCTGAAGAGCCAGGCCACCCCGCCCTTAAATAAACAAGCCGTGCGCGGAAGAAAATTGAACTGTAGCCAATCATAACACACTGGGACGTGATCGAAACTTGCAGAATGAAGGGAAATTCATCTGCGCAGACCAGCTGGTCTGCCAAGGTCAAAAAACAAATTCCTTATGCCTGTTCTCATGGCCTGATTCTCAAACTAACGGAGGCTAATATTAATAAAAAAACAATTCTGTTACAGTGTATTGCCAATTAAAAAAGATCCAATTTTTTTTTTTTTTAAAAAAGACGTTTGTCCAACTAACTCAACTAAAGGCAAAACATTTAAAAATATGAGCACTTATTTAAAAGGGGCAACTATCTTTTGCACACCAAATTATATACATTCTGCATTTGAGAAACGAATTAACATGGCCCATTTGTCAAAAAGAAATAATTTGTAAAACAGCATAAAATGCATATTCATTTCAACATTGTATTTAAGTTCACATTTATAAAAGCATACATTTTCATTTTACATTTGGGAAAATAATAATGTCACGTTTTAACTTTTTTCATTCAAAAGCACATGGTTGCCTCACACTAATTAAAAGCACATGTTACCACGCACTGTCGGGCAAGATTTATTATTCTAAACCTATTATTATTGCAACCATCACATTCCTGTCTAGATGGAAACCCCTCACAGAAATAATTAATGAAAACAGCTCGTAGCGTGCACTCTAACGGGCTATCTTTTTAACATTTCACTCATTTTAAAAGAACACAGCTTTCTCCGTAAGGTTGATTTATAACCACATCAATTCCAAGGTGAACCCACACAAATTCGTAGACGCATTTCAAAAGGAATGTGAAATGAACAGAACCCTCCTCAAAACACAAGATGTTACCTTCCCGTCAAGAAACTGACAAAGCACGTAGGCTGACCAAGGAACCAAAAAAAAAGTCAAAATCAAACCATCAAAAATCCTTAAAATAATTCACTGACTTTTATAGTCAGGTCAGATAACCATGCATGTTGACAGCATGTAAAAAATAAAGGCTGCCATCTCAACTCAAGATATTAACCCTTTGGCAGCTCAAATAGAAACATTTCCCAACGTCCATTTATACATGGGAAAATCATTAGCACATTTCTTCACGTTCACAGCTAACACGTACACATATTTTCAAAAACGTTATCCCCAAGCACCCGAGAAAGATCCAGCTCTCTCCTGCCAAACGTAATGAGAACATGTCCTGTCCAAGCCATGACCACATGGCGCTATTCACAAGCCATATTTACAAGACAAGCCTTTCACAAACAACATGTCCAAGGCGCAATGCACAAGGAACACAACAGATTAACATAAGAACATGCACCTCACAAGCCATATTAAAATGGCGCTATTCTAAAGCCATATTTACAAGACAGTAAACAAACTCAAAAAACAACACGCTTGTCACAAGGAATATATCCAAAGCACCATTCACAAGCAACACAGCAGATCAACATGAGAACATGCACCTCACAAGGCACATTAAAATGGCGCTATTCTAAAGCCATATTTACAAGACAATA
Organism: Lissotriton vulgaris; assembly: GCF_964263255.1. Classification (NCBI taxonomy): domain Eukaryota; kingdom Metazoa; phylum Chordata; class Amphibia; order Caudata; family Salamandridae; genus Lissotriton; species Lissotriton vulgaris. The sequence continues at coordinate 275,277,425 of NC_141694.1, read as the reverse complement.
AACAAACTCAAAAAACGACACGCTTTTCACAAGGAATATATCCAAAGCACCATTCACAAGCAACACAGCAGATCAACATGAGAACATGCACCTCATAAGGCACATTAAAATGGCGCTATTTACAAGTCATATTTACAAGGAGCTATATTCACAGAACTCCACAGATCATAGAACAATGAACACATTTCACATTGCACAGCATAAGCAGATGCAGCAAGCAATTGAATGGGCAATTTAAAAGCACTTTTTACACACATTTATACAATTGGACCATCACAAAGATGTAACTGGCTTCCTCATGTAATGTCATCCTTCAACTCTGACAGTTTAAACACCAAGATGAAAACCATTCCTTCCACCCTGAATAAACCAAATGCCATGATGTAATACAATCTCCTCACGCTGCAACTGTTCAAGCCAATAGGTCTAACAGGCTACATAAACTGCAACATTACGCCAGATGGAACTAGCGTTCAGGGCACTCCCTCAGAACACATGGGCAACTCTCTAAGCACATGGCCAGATCACACAGGATAGGTAAACCGTTTGACTACGCCAGATGTTATGGCGTTCATGGCACTCCCACACAACACATGGGAGACAATCTAAACACATGGCCAGGCACACAGAGTTCGTAAACTGTCCGACTACGCCAAAATGTAATGGCTGGATTTTCTGTTTAGATGGGATCAGCCCCCAGGGGCCCCTGTGACCCAGCCAAAACGTACTCACCTTCCGTCCTCAGGACCACCTATCCAGGCACCTGGTACCTACCTGAGGATAGGGAACTCGCAATATACAAGCTCATATTATCAAAAACACCACTAAATCTATAGGGATACTAAGAATACTCACTGATTACTAGGGATATCCATACCCTACACTACACTTATTCACATCAGTTGGTCTCGCGGCCACCCTGACCCAGACCGTTCTACCCTAGGGCAGATCTGACACACAATCTGGTGCGTCTACACACGGGCCTGCAGAACCCAATGCTCCCTTTTCCAAAGCGTTCGCGATCCTGCGAAACTTCCACACTAGTTCAACCACCTAGTGCTCTCATTAGCTCAAGCCACAATCCTGTGGGTATAAACACTGGTTTGACCCCCCAGTGCTCTCATTAACGCCGCGTGTCAAACGACGACCACATTCCTATGAACACCTATACATATATATATATATTGGGATATTATCTCAGCTGTCTACTCGGGATGAAACTACAATAATAACTTTGATTGTGGGTCCAGATTATTGTGTATTACCTGCTCTTGGCATCAAAGGTCCACTCACTCCCTATTTATGTGATCACCACTTACCTGATTGGGATTACTCATCCATTCATGCATCTAGCAAACACCTAGAAGTGCCATTTACCTTTAGTGAACAAGAATAGGGACTACACACCAGTTAGTTATAAACTGGGGACATTTTATTATAGTAATATAAACATTAATACAAATCTAACAAAGGCTATAGGTAGAACACACCGCTTGAAAGAGAAGGATTACACATAACAGGAACACTCCGCTGAAAGGGAAAAGATTAGCAATGCAAAAGCCCAGGGAATAAAGATAAGATTAAGATGCAAGTGTAAAGTAAATTAATATAACAGGAACGCCTTCACCTTATTAGTGTGTAGTCTTGTTCTAGCTGTCATCTGGGTTCCTCTCTCGTCTGTGCCTTGGGTCATCTCATGCTCTCTCTCTCCTCTCCTGCACTCTTGGGTACACCTCTGCGCTGATCGCTCTGTCTCTGGACTCCTCTCCCCCACACAAACTGTCTCTTCACCTTGCGTCTTCAATCTTTTAATAGTTCCTGCCGCTCTGATCACCGTTCATTCCACTATCTTAGTCGCTCTTTCTCTGCGCCAATGTCCAATCCCATCTGCTCCCATAGGTTAATCCACGAGCTCTCCTCTATCTCTTCTAAAAGGCATTACTTCAGACTCCAGCTATTCACACTTCCTCCTGATAAACAACTGCTTCTGACTGCTTCCTTCAGTTCCAGCTCACTATTCAACTCAGCTCTTCTCCAGATTGAACCCTCTCTCTCTCTCTCTGCCAACTCCACTCCACTGCTCTCCTCTCTGCTGGACTCTCTCCTCGACTGACTCCTCGACTCCCCTCTGCTTGACTGACTGACTCCGCCTCTGCACTTCACAAATATAGAATGCTGTTTCCTCATGGAAAGTTCCATCCATCAGCCCTCCGCTTACCAGGTCTCTGCATCACCTCGCATCAAGGACACACACCAGCCGGCCGGCCTTTTGTTGTGTCTTCTACACAGAGAATAATACAGCCTACCGATAAGGGCTGGCCCAGACCGGTTCTCTCCAAGTGGAAAACAGCCTTAACTATAAACTTCGCCTTTGCCCTGAAAAGCCTCCCTGCTTCCATCAAGATGGAGTCTCTCTAGCTTTAGGCCTGAAAGGGGTGAAATGCTCCTTAGCTCTGTCAGAATACCTACATAAACCATACCAATATGTCTAATATGTCAAAGCCAATAGGCAATAGACAGGTTAAAGTCAAGAATAAAGGCATATTAAGCAGCTATCCTCTTCTAGGTCTGGAAAAAGGGCTTAAAAGGGCCAACACAGGCTAAGAATACCTATACTAGATGCGAGCAAGAATAATGATCTTTATCACTGCTAAATAAAGCCAAAAACCCTGCCATTACAGGGCCTCAAGGCGCTTGCTTAGGGAACCCGTCCTGGTATTCCCCTGTGAGATACCCCGGCCGGGTATCCACAAGGTGAAAGCCAGGCATCCCGCCGCGAGGGGCCGTAGTGGAGATTAAGCAAGCTATTGCCCAGAGTCGCAGAGTGTGACCCCGTGAGTCGAGTAGGCACCAGAGCGAGAATTGTCGACTCCGCGGAATTTTTTTTTGAGCCCGAGACCCGCCGAGGCGGGGAATCAAACCCTGGTCCACGGCCGATCTCAGCTTCTGGGTCTGCTGCCTCTAACCACTGAGCCACGCTTCTCCACACATGTCCGTGATAGTGCGGCCCGCGCGGCGGTTGGTGGATGACATGGGCGAGTCGCAGCCCGGGTTCCAGGGTTCCTGGGGTTTGAAGCTGTCTGGGGGTTTCCGGTGTCCACTCCGGGGTTGGCAGGGGAGCGGTCTGTTCCTCACGTCCCCACCGCTGTGGGCGGCGGGCTGAGCCGCCGGATCTGTCCGCCGCTGCGCCTGGTTAGGTCGGGGTGAGAGGCTGGTCGCACTGCGGCGGCGCGTGTAGTAGAGAACTCAATCACCGCATCTCAGCCGGGCGTGTCGCTCTTCTGGGTCTAGCATGCTGCGGCTGTGGGTAGCCCGTGGTCTTCAGACTGGTCACGCTGCTGCGCAGGTCAATCAATCAATCAAAGCATTTGTATAGCGCACTACTCACCCGGAGGGTCTCAAGGCGCTAGGGGAGAGGGGGTCCGCTACTGCTCGAACAGCCAGGTCTTGAGCTGCTTCCTGAAGGCGAGGTGGACCTGGGTCAGGCGGATGTGGGTCGGGAGGGAGTTCCAGGTCTTGGCGGCGGGGTAGGAGAAGGACCTTCCCCCTGTGGTGGCTCTTCGGATGCGAGTGACGGCGGCGAGGGCATGTTGAGGTTGTGCTGGTGTGCGATGGCTGCGAGGGGACTCATGTAGACGTTGAAGAGGGTTGGGCTGAGCGAGGAGCCTTGAGGAACTCCGCAGATGACTTCTGTGGCTTCTGATCTGAACGGGGGGAGGCGGACTCTCTGTGTCCTTCCGGCGAGGATGGAGATGATCCACTCCAGTGCCTTCTCCTGGATTCCGACGTTGCTGAGGCGCTGTACTAGGGTGGGGTGGCAGACTGTGTCAAAGGCCGCGGAGAGGTCTAGGAGGATGAGGGCCGCTGTTTCTCCGTTGTCGAGCAGGGCTCGGATGTCATCGGTTGCTGCGATCAGGGCGGTCTCGGTGCTGTGGTTGGCCCGGAAGCCAGACTGCGAGAGGTCGAGGGATCCGTTTGTCTCGAGGAAGGTGGCCAGCTGTTTGTTGACGGTCTTCTCGATGACTTTTGTGGGAAACGGGAGCAGCGAGATGGGTCGGTAGTTCTTGAGGTCGGTGGGGTCGGCTGATGGCTTCTTCAGTAGGGCGGTGAGTTTGGCGTGCTTCCAGCTCTCCGGGAAGGTAGCGGTGTTGAAGGAGGTGTTGATGATGTCCTGCAGGTGGGGTGCGATGATAGCGTCAGCCTTGTTGAAGACGTGGTGGGGGCAGGGGTCGATCGCAGATCCGGAGTGGATGGAGTTCATCGTGCGGATGGTGTCTTCGGTGCTGATCGTGGTCCAGGCGCGGAGGGTGTTGGTGGGGGGCGGTGGTTCGGTTGTGGTGTGCGTCGGTTGAGTGCTGAAGCTGTTGTGTATGTCCACGATCTTGTTGTGGAAGTAGGAGGCGAGAGAGTTGCAGAGGTCTTGCGAGGGGTGATGTCGTTGTTTCAGGCGTTGGGGTTGGAGAGCTCTTTAACGATGTTGAAGAGTTCCTTGCTGTTGTGTGCGTTGTTGTCCAGTCGTTCCTTGAATGCAGTCTTCTTGGTGGTGTGAATCAGTTGGTGGTGTTTTCGGGTGGCGAGCTTGAGGGCAGTCATGTTGTCCGGGGTGGGGTCTCTGCGCCAGGCGTTCTCAAGGGCTCTGCAGTTCTTCTTGGAGCACTTGAGTTCATCGGTGAACCAAGGGGCTTTCTTGCTGCCGGGTCTGCTAGGCGGGGTCCTCAGAGGGGCGAGGTCGTCTGCGCAGTTGCTGATCCACTTTGTGAGGTTGGTGGCCGCTTGGCTGGGGTTCGTTGCGCTGGTGGGTGGGCTCTCGTTCAGGGAAGTTGCGAGCTGTTCGGCCGTGATCTTGTTCCAGCTTCTGCGTGCAACCTGTTGCTGGTGGTGGTGGATCGTGGTCCTTCTGAAGCTGAAGTGGACGCAGCTGTGGTCCGTCCAGTGGAGTCCAGTGGCGTGGCTAAAGGCAATGTCCTTGCTGGATGAGAAGACGGGGTCGAGTGTGTGTCCGGCGTAGTGGGTGGGGGTGGTCACCAGTTGCTTGAGACCGAGGTTGGCGAGGTTGTCCAGCAGGGTGGTGGTGTTGCGGTCGTTGTTGTTCTCCAGGTGGAAGTTGAGGTCCCCGAGGAGGATGCAGTCAGCGGAGGGGAGGGCGTGCGGGGTGATGAAGTCGGCGATGTCCTCGCTAAATTGGGTGCGTGGTCCCGGGGGTCTGTAGATGAGGGTGCCTCTGAGGGTGGTCTTGGGGTCGATGTGGATCTGGAAGTGCAGGTGCTCAGCGGCGGCGAGGGTGTCGTCGGTTTTGGTCGTGATGCAGATGGAATTCCTGTGGATGATGGCGATGCCTCCTCCTGTCTGGTTGACGCGGTCCCTCCGGATGATCTTGAAGCCATTCGGGATGGCGATGGCGATATCGGGCACTGAAGAGGCGTTCATCCAGGTTTCCGTGAGGAAGGCGACATCTGGGGCTGTGGTGTCGATCAGGTTCCAGAGCTCGACGGCATGTCTGTGGACGGAGCGGGTGTTGAGCAGGATGCACTTCAGGTGGCTGCTGTTGTTGCTCGTCGGGGTCTTGGGCACTGCTGGAGTGGTGCAGGTCCGGATGCAGGAGAACTTGCAGGAGTTGCAGCAGAAGGGTCCGTGCGTGCGTCTCGGGGTGGCTTGGTAGCAACCCGGGAGTCGGCCGGCGTTGAGTGCGTTGAGTTCGGTGGCGTTGTAGGTCCGGCGGGTGGGCTGGTGTCGGCGGGAGCCAGGGGTCCTGGGCGCAGTCCGGTCGCGGACGGGCGCAGACGGGCTTACCTTTGGCGCGCCTTCGGCGCACAGTCGGCGCGCCCGCTGCGCGTCACCGCTGCGCGTGCACACGGTCGCCATTTATGGCGAAGTGCAGGGAGGGAGGGGCAGCTGGGAGGCGCGAGCGGGGAGGAAGGTGGCGTGTCTACACTCCCCGGTGGGGGGAATCGGCAGCGGGGAGCGGGTGCAGGGGACAGCAGCACAAGGGGGGATACATTTACAGAGAGCAGCACGGGGACAATAACAAAGTTACAGGGTACAGAATACAAGATTAAAATACAGTAGAAACGAGTACAGCTAGACAGTGGCACACAGCACAGCAAAACAGGCGGGGCGTGGCCTGAGGGCGGACCCGAGGGCGGGAAGGCTCAGCGAGCCAGAGTGTAGCGGCAGGCGGGGGCACACGCAGCAGCTGGTGGCCGTGCGGCACGGGGGTGTCCTACAAGTAGTAGCAGGTGCTCTAGAATGCCCGGTACCTCTCTCTCGCCACCCCAGCTAGTGTTCTTCGTTGTTGTGCCGTATGGCGGGGCCTGTCAGGGGCTTGCGCCCAGCGCCTCCGTGTCGCGCTTGGGCACTCCTCTCATGGGCCTCAACCTTGCCGACCTGACTGCTCTACCACTCAGGCTGCATTGGGCGGGGGTCACGACGTGATGGGCGCCTCGAATCTCAGCGGCCTCTCGGGCAGTCCCCCTGCTCTAGGACCTGGCCATGGAGCTCTCCGTGTGATAGGTCAGAAAGCTGGGCCCCCTAGTTGGTGGCATGGGGCTCCCCTCGCTTGCTCTTAGACCTCCCCTGCGGGCTGCAACCCGGCCCGCTAAAAGTCTATTGTGCCGCACACCGGGGGCTCGATGGTGCCCCCCGAGCCTCCCACTGATCGCTCCCTCCAAAGCTCCTCACCTCCACGTCTCGGCGCCGGTAGCCGCCCGGTCCTCGCTGCTGCCGAACGTCACACCGCAGACATCGCCAACTCGTCTGCTTCACCGGCCAAGCCACTGGGGGTCAAGGTTCCACGGAGCTCCGGGACCTCTCCGACATGCCTGGTGCTTCACGGCGCAGTGTCCAACCCCTGAGCCTGCGGGGTCTTGCAGCGTCGTAGGCCCAAGGAGCCGGGGGCTGGATTTACCTCCGCCGGAGTGGCAGGGGAAAGGTGGGGCAGGCCCGAGCACCAGGGTCCGGGCTGGAAGGTGGAGGGTCCGTATCTCGGGCTCGGCTCCCAGCGCAGGGACGGGACCATCAAGTCATGAGCCGGTGCCCGCCGTGGACCTGCCGGCGTTCGTCCAGTGCAGGCTGCAGGGCGGCATCAGAGCAGAGCGCATCACGGAGTCCGCCATTTCCTTGCTCCGCGGTCCGGGCCAGTTTTGCTGACGGCACTGTGTGCTTGGCCGGATCGGCTCCGGAATTGCTCTGGCGATGTGGATCATCACTGCGGCCACCTGGGTGTCAGCGCTGTGGTCGCAGGGTCCAAATTTACCGCTGTTTAAGGCCGATGGCGGGAGCCGGGGCAGGGAGCCTCAGAGACTCGTGTCCGTTTAGGTCGCCATCTTGGCCACGCCCCTGCAGTAAACATTTTGGAGGGGTTTAATAGTAAGGTCTCTGAATGGCTGCATCCAAGAAATCGCATAGTTGGTTATGTTTCCATGAATAATGGCAGTAATATAGTTAAGGCCATGCAGCAAGGTGACTATTTCAGAGTCCCGTGTTTGGCGCACAGTATTAACATCCTGGTGCAAGATTTCTTGAAAAATCAAAACACAGTCAGGAAGTTACCGGCCACCTGCCAAAGAATCTGCACACATTTCAGCCATTCTTTTAAGGCCCAGAAGCAGCTGAGGGGCATTCAACATGAACGCAGACTGCCAGTCAAAGGACTCATCCAGGAGGTGGCAACATGTTGGAACTCAACCTTTTACATACTTCAGCGTCTGTCTGAGCAGTGCATGGTAATCAATGAGTATGTCTTTCGTCTGGGTTCTACTATGAAAGACATCAGCCTAGAGTTGGAGGAATGGAAGCTAGTTAAAAGCCTGACAGACATGCTTTGTCCTTTTGAGGTCTTCACGCGTGAAGTCAGCAGGGAGGACTGTTCTTTGGGCAAAGCTATTCCATTGTTGGTCATGCTAGAGCACCAACTGAAGGCGGTGTCTTCAACGTTTAGAGATGCTGCTGAAAAGCAAGATGCATATCAGTTGGTGGAGAGGTTAGTAAGCCGCCTATTTGACAATGAAAGGATTAAAAACATACATACAGAACATTACATTTGTGCCACTATTCTGGATCCACGGTACAAAAAGGCAGTGGCCATCAAAGCATTCATTCCTTTTGATGAAACAGATGTTTCAAAGTACAAACATTGGCTAGCTGTGTCAGCCACTCGGTTCGAAAAAGATCGACAGAAAATTCAATGAGCCGGCAGAAGTCCAACTGAATCAGCAGGCCATCCGGCGTCAAGTTCCACTTCTGAATCTGTGGGCGAAGGGAGTCACTTTCCCTCACAGCCGTTACCGACACGAGCAGAAACCGTATTATCATCCTCACCTGCACCAGGCCCAGCCATAATATTGTCGGAAGTGGATTGGCTAACTCATCAAGGGTTTGCTTGTTACAGTGCTGCAAAGGCCACAGATGGTACGCAGAGTGGGGCAACCGTGGAGAACCTTGAGTCGATGGTGCAGGCCTATCTGGATGACCCAACAGAGGTCTTTGTTAATCAGAACTCATTGCTGTATTGGTACAGGAAAATGCCTATATGGCCACTGATCACCAACCTGGCTCTAAAATTGTTGTCTTGCCCACTCGCAAGCATGTCTTCTGAACGTGTTTTCAGTGCTGCTGGTGCCATTGCAACTTCAAAAAAGACCCGCCTCTCGGCTAAAAATTTGGAGAGGTTAACACTGATCAAGATGAATCAGCACTTCATACCACCAGATTACAAAGTACATGAATGCACGCAGGTAGAAGAGGACAACGACTTAGATGACGGAAGTTCTTCTTTGTTGGCTGACCTACTCCCGTCTCAATTCATGGAGTTTGAGGACGCGCTCTACTTCCCTGACACCGAGGCCTGAAAATGACTTCCTTTTTTTCGTCCTTATTCACTTTTATTGCTGTGTGTCTTTCTTTGTTTTGCAACTTTTACCACAACAAAACTCTAATCACCTAATCAAAACAAGTCCATCAGCAGGACAGTCTTCATCTTATATTCCTTATTGATTTGAAGGTGTCGCAGTATGCATTCCTGAGGTTCACAAGTTCACAACTCAATTATTGCTCCTCTATACTCCTCCTCCGGACTCCCCCTATCTATTTCCCTCAAGGCAGATGGATGAGTTACGACGAGTCCCCTCAAGTGGGAGTGAAATTACAGACTGCCTACATGCTTGCTGATTGCTGACAGAGTTACTTCTGATATTGACAGGAGAGGCTGCCCTGTGGGCTCTCACTTTCCGAAAAAGATGCGGACAAAAAGTAGAACAGGTAATGAATAATTCAGAAGATGGCATGCAGTGGACAGGAATGGCTTTCTGGCTCTGATGAAACCAATTGCTGTTTGTTTTTTGCGCATGAAATGAGGAATCATATGTCTTGTCTTAGTTATTATTTAATCTTTTACACAGTAATTGTAACTCATGTCAAATAATCTGTTTTTTTTTACATTGTCTAATTCAAATTGTACTTCAAATTTAGGGGCCACTATGTTGCATTTCACAATATGCAAAATGTCCTTGGAGCGGACTCACTTGCCAATAAACCATGATGAATAAATAATATATCTTTTTTCTTTACAGTCACTCAATGGGATGGATGGATCATCAGCGTCAGTTTATGGAAGAACTATGGCCAATTTGTGAGTGGCAAACAGGTAAACCAGTCTTCAACAACTACTACAGCAGAACTACATGTCTGTCTATTCGTGTGATGTAGTGGTCGAGGGCGAGGCAGTGTACTGTTGTTGTTATGCCAGGCAGAGTCCACTCCAGACACCAGTTCATGTCAAATTGGGGCTATGTGGCTTGCTGCATACAATTAGATATGCTTTGTCTGTCTGACAAAGAGCCTAGGTATGCTACATCAGGTTGCTTCACTCAGTGGTGCCTGCCTTGACCGTCTGCATGGCACTGCCTCAAGCTTGGGCCAAACATTCGTTATGTTTGCAAAATTTGCTGTTTTTTGGTATTTCGCAAATCTCGCAAAATTACAGAAAAATCGCAAATTCTTGAGCGGAACGGATTTTTGGCCCATGTTGACTGGTTGGCTGAAAATTTTCTAAGTATGAGTTTTTGCATTTTTGCTTTTTGCCTGTTTGGGGGTGTTCTGTTTTTGAGTGTGGCTGCAGGGGTCTGGGGGCATAGCTGGGAAGGTCTAACATCGGAATCGGAATGGACAAAATCCATGGTGAAAAAGTTATTCCGTTTTAGTTCACTTGTCTGTTTTTGGTGGGGGGCTGTTTGGGGGGCTTCTAGGTTATTGGGGGTGGGTTTTGGGGTCTGGGAGCACTGTTGGCACAGTCTAATTTTGATTGCATTTGTTTTTCAGAAAATCCATGGTGGAAAAGGGGAGTTAGGGCCTAGCTGCAGAGCACATTTGGACTGAATTGAAGGTAGGCCCATTTTTGCTTTTTGCCTGATTTGGGGTGTTCTGCTTTTTTGCGGGTGGCTGCAGGGGTCTGGGGGTATAGCTAGGAAGGTCTAATATCGAAATCAAGTGTTTTGGACAAAATCCATGGTAAAAAAGTGTTTCAGTTTTCAGACTTTTCGCTCACTTTTGTGTTTTCGGGGGGCTGTTTGGGGGGTTCCTGGTGTTTGGGGGGTTAGGGGTCTTGGAGCAATGCTGGGCATGCCTAATTTTGTTTGCAAGTGGTTTTGAGAAAATCCATGGTGGAAAAGGGGAGTTAGGGCCTAGCTGCAGAGCGCGCACGGAGTGATCTATCTGCGCACTAGGCCTACATTTTTCTAGGTCCCCGTTTTTGCATTTTTGCTTTTTGCCTGTTTGGGGGTGTTCTGATTTTTTGCAGGTGGCTGCAGGGGTCTGGGGGCATAGCTGGGAAGGTCTAATATCTGAATCAAGTGGTTTGGTCAAAATCCATGGTGAAAACGTTTTTCCGTTTTCAGACTTTTTGCTCTCTTTCGTGTTTTTGGGCGAGTGTTTGGGGTGGTTCCTGGTGTTTGGGGGGGTTGTGGGGTCTTGGAGCAATGCTGGGCATGCCTAATTGTGGTTGCAAGTGGTTTGGAGAAAATCCATGGTGGAAAAGGGAAGTCAGGGCCGAGCTGCAGAGCGCGCACGGAGTGATCTGGGAACTAGGCCTAAATATTTCGAAGTCCCCGTTTTTGCATTTTTGCTTTTTGCCTGTTTGGGGGTGTTCTGCTTTTTTGCAGGTGGCTGCAGGGGTCTGGAGGCATAGCTGGGAAGGTCTAATATCTGAATCAAGTACTTTGGACAAAATCCATGGTGAAAACGTTTTTCCGTTTTCAGACTTTTTGCTCACTATTGTGTTTTCGGGAGGCTGTTGGGGGGTTCCTGGTATTTGGGAGGGGTTTGGGGGGTCTTAGAGCAATGCTGGGCATGCCTAATTGTGGTTGCAAGTGGTTTGGAGAAAATCCATGGTGGAAAAGGGGAGTTAGGGCCTAGCTGCATAGCGTGCACGGAGTGATCTGGGAATTTGGCCTAAATTTTTCTAAGTCCCAGTTTTTGCATTTTTGCCTTTTGCCTGTTTGGGGATGTTCTGCTTTTTTACGGGTGGCTGCAGGGGTCTGGGAGCATAGCTGGGAAGGTCTAATATCTGAATCAAGTGGTTTGGACAAAATCCATGGTGATAAAGTTTTTCCTTTTTCAGACTTTTCGCTCACTTTTGTGTTTTTTGGGGGGCTGTTTGGGGGGGTTCCTGGTGTTTGGGGGGGTTGGGGGGTCTTGGAGCAATGCTGGGCATGCCTATTTTGGTTGCAAGTGGTTTGGAGAAAATTCATGGTGGAAAAGGGGAGTTAGGACCTAGCTGCAGAGCGCGCACGGAGTGATCTGGGCACTAGGCCTACATTTTTCTAGGTCCCCGTTTTTGCATTTTTTGATTTTTGCCTGTTTGGGGATGTTCTGCTTTTTTGCCGGTGGCTGCAGGGGTCTGGGGGCATTGCTGGGAAGGTCTAATATCGGAATCAAGTGGTTTGGTCAAAATCCATGGTGAAAAAGGTTTTCCGTTTTCAGACTGTTCGCTCACTTTCGTGTTTTCGGGGGGCTGTTTGGGGGGATCCTGGTGTTTGGGGGGATTGTGGGGTCTTGGAGAAATGCTGGGCATGCCTAAATTTAGTTGCAAGTGGTTTGGAGAAAATCCATGGTGGAAAAGGGGAGTCAGAGCCTAGCTGCAGAGCGCGCACAGAGTGATCTGGGAACTAGGCCTAAAAAAAATTAAGCCCCCCTTTTTGCATTTTTGTTTTTTGCCTGTTTGGGGGTGTTCTGCTTTTTAGCCGGTTGCTGCAGTGGTCTGAGGGCATAGCTGGGAAGGTCTAATATCGGAATCAAGTGGTTTGAACAAATTCTATGGAGAAAACGTTTTTCCGTTTTCAGACTTTTCTCTCACTTTTGTGTTTTCGGGGGGCTGTTTGGGGGGTATCTGGTGTTTGGGGGGTGAGTGGGGGTCTTGAAGCAATGCTGGGCATGCCTAATTTTGGTTGCAAGTGGTTTGGAGAAAATCCATGGTGGAAAAGGGGAGTTAGGGCCTAGCTGCAGAGCGCGCACAGAGTGATCTGGGAACTCGGCCAAGATTTTTCTAAGTCCCCGTTTTTGCATTTTTACTTTTTGCCTGTTTGGGGATGTTCTGCTATTTTGCAGGTGGCTGCAGGGGTCTCGGAGCATAGCTGGTAAGGTCTACTATCTGAATCAAGTGGTTTGGACAAAAAAAGTTTTTCAGTTTTTGCTCACTTCCTTGTTTTCGAGGGGCTCTTAGTTCTAGATTTTTGGGGTGGGTTTTGGGGGCTGGGAGCACTGCTGTCACAGTCTAATTTTGATTTCATTTGTTTTTAAGGAAATCCATGGTGGAAAAGGGGAGTTATGGCCTAGCTGCAGAGCGCGTTTGGACTGAATCGAAGGAAGGCCAAAAATATTCTAAGTGTGAGATTTTGCATTTTTGCTTTTTGCCTGTTTCGGGGGGTTCTACTTTTTTCCGGGTGGGTTGGCGGGTCTGGGGGCATTGCTGGGAAGGTCTAATATCGGGCACAAGTGGTTTGGACAAAATCCATGGTGAAAAAGAGGGGTTAGGGCCTAGGGTTAGAGTTAGGGTTAGGTTTTACACATAGCTTGAGAGGAAAGATCCGCAAATTTCGCCCACACTTATTTATCCTTGAAAAGTAGACTCAGATTACGCGCTTTCAAAATGATGCTTTTATGTTTTGTAATACTGTCGACTCTGAAACTGAAAGTGTTATTTTTGCACTACACAGCGTACCTTATATTTTTTCTCAGTGGTGTTTGAATATCACTTCCTGTTTTTTCATCAACAATTACAGGCCGGCTTTTACCCTGTGCAATGGCAAAATGGATGACCTCAGGCTTAGCGACCCGCAATTCAGTATCCGCCATGCAGGTAGTGGACAAGGTGTCTTCTAGTCCCCAACATTGATCAGTGTAGCGTCAGATGGAATGGAGGAGTACCACGAAAAAGAGGAATGGCTGGATGCATGCAACTTCCCACCTTCAACAGGACAACAACATACAGTTACAGTATCCATCTTCATTTCTACTTATCTTTTAAGTAATGTTATTGCTGTGAACTTCTATAAGTGTGACTCTGTGCATTTGTTTGCTCTCTGCTTCAATTCATCCCTCCAGCCATTCTATTTTCTTTGCTATTTTTTAAACTAATTTAATGTACTAAGTGGTTCTTCTCTCTGAGGGCAGATAGGCAAGTGAAAATGGGTAATTACTGCAGCCCTGTACTGTCACATTGTTTCTTCATAGTTAGTACATTGTATGATTGTAGAAAGTACTACTTACTTTTCAGAAACCTACCATTTAGCAAACAGCTTCATGCATGCAGTAGTGCATCCACTTCCTTTATGTCCCTTAAAGGTTTTATGGATGGCTTCGTTTCCAAAGATTTGCTTATCTTCATTTGTTGTTTGCACATGCTGTGTTATTTTTTTTCCTCTCTCCACAAAACGTTCCCCACAAACCCGCTTCCCATCCAAGTTTCAAACTCTAACCCTCTTCCCCCGGGCTGTGTGGTTTTCATTGAGGTGTGAGTAAATTACAACAATAATTCCACACACTTGCTGGGGAGGATAAGGTGCAAGCAACCTTCTCTACTTCAATTTTAAGGCAGCTAGATTAATCCTAGGATATAGTAATTCTGTTAAAAAACAACAATAAGTATTTTAAAATAAATTCTGAATTTCATGCCCACCATCGATTGGATCCATCGTCAACATCATCCTCCTACATGTCAAGAAGACTTGTTGTGTTACGCTGCTGTGTCACTGTTCTTGTTGTAGCCATAATCATCCATGCTATTCTTTTTTCCCCATACTTATCTTCAGCATTGCTTAGGCTACTGTTCCTTCTAATACTCCTCTCAGGACACTCAATGTCTATTATTTTACTTTGTTTTTCATATGCTGCTACTGCTAGTGTGGTACCACTCCTACTAACACCACAACAACAGAATTTTGGTCCGGGATGGTGTAATCGCCATTTGCCATGCAGCCAGTTCTGTGCCTAGCTCTATTCTCAAACACGAATCACAGGTAAGTTAAGCATTTTGGGGAGGTAGAAAGATGGGCTAGGATGCGGAGGAGAGACTGATAGTAGTACAAGTAAAGTACTAGTAAGCCAATTGAATTCACTAACTCTGTTGGTGGCACTTTTGACATTTTTTGGACGTTTAAGATAATTCATGCTGCTAAGTTTGAGGAAAACCAAATGTGCCGTAACTCCCGCCCACCACCCCACAAAATAAGATCAAAGCATACACTATGTTGAAGTATGTAAGATAAATATTTATGTATTTCCCCTAACAAAAATAAAGTAGTCCCACCCCCCCTAACACAAACAATTGTCCATTTCAAGTAGTCCAAAAATAAATAGTCCCCAACTCCTGATTCCCACCCCCCCAACTGTCTTTAAAAAAGGGGCAAGGGACACAGTCACTTCCGGCGGTGTTTGGGCAGGCGGTCCTTGCGGAGGTCCCGGAGCTTTTCTTCTAGGTCGTCCACCTTGCGCTCCAGGAAGTCCACTCGTAACGTTAGGCGGCGCACGCGTGCCTTCCAGGCTTTGAGGGGGCCAGCTGCAGATGTTTTATTTGCAGCTGAGCGGCGGCGGGGGGCTGTCCCAGCACGGCGCTGGGATGGAGGCTGCTGGCTGGTGGACATGGGGGCAGTGCTGGAGGAGGTTGTTGATGTTTCCCTCCTCATTTTCCCGAGCCCACAGCCGGCAATATTCAACACAAATGGCCTCCATCTTCCAGGCCCTGGCCCGGACAGCCATCTCCCCTCTGGTGAGCTTTTTGGGAGCATCATTATGAAGAAAAAAAGAAAAATAATGTAACCAATACTCTTTAACAATAACACAATATAATTCAACAGAAGGTTGTCTCACAGTAACACTGGCAATTTGCAAGCACATAAAACATTTTGGCTTGTATCTTTCCACTGTCTTTGTAGGCCTGTAACAGTGGGAGTTTCAGGAATTCTACTACCAGGCGGCACTATGGACTCAATACATAGTCAGAGAGTCAGAGAGTACACCAGTATTCATCTTTTCTTCTCTACTTTTGCGAAAGAAATTACTTGTACTTGAACTTGTGGTAGCCGGCATAATGCCAGCTGAGTTAGCTTGCACCCAAGAAAAAGAGACACAAGCCATGATGACGCAGACTTGCATGCATTACTTTAAGCAGTATATGCAGGTGGGGATAGGGAAGCTCTTACTTTTGTATAGGGGTGGCACTGGCCATACTCGGTTACATCAAGGGCAACTGCTCAATGTATTTTATATTTGGCACTGCTCCCCCGGGCCTTCAGTACTACAAAAGGAAAATGAAGATTATTCATTTCTGATCATGTCCCCAGCCGATTACATGATCTATTTGCTTATGTGATGCATGACTTTAGGTGCTTTATTCTGATAGATTGAGTGAACAACAGCAATAGTCCACCCATGATTAACACAGCAGAAAGAAAATTATGAACATAGGTAGTGAGTGTGGTAACCATAATTGCCGGAGAAAGGGACTTGACTTGATATAATTGTCAACTATACAATACATTCACAATATATGCTGTGCTTGCAAAGTAAACTACTGTACTGTTACTTTAGGCAAGGGAGAGTTTCAGTACAATCACAACCCGTAGTATTTGGATTTCCTCTGCTTTGCTAATCTGGCACGGACATGCTGTTCGAAAAAAGTAACACTCTTCATGCACTGAGCGTCTGCTCTACATACACCTCTTCTATGTATGAGGAAGAAGATACCATCCAGGCTTCCAAAGTAAACGTCTATCATTCTTCTTAATGTCTCAACTGTAACAACTTTACTTTTTCTCAACAACCACATAACACCCTTTTCATTTTATTTGGTGAACCACCGTCTTGACTTGCATTTGAGTTTCACCCAAATGATATATTGCAATGCACACCACACATGAATTTTCTGATTGACCCACACAGGCAGTCAACTTTTCTTTCTCCTCCAACCATCCTTGCTTCAAGCAGCCATGCATCTTATTCCTTCCTATCAGCCACCTTTGCCTGCATTCAAAAACACGCATCATTCTTTAGTCATAAATGTTACAACTCTCTCGCCTTCCATTGACCCTAAGTTCTTTCGCTTTTCATTCATCACATCCCTCAAGTTCATCTGATATGACTTGGCTTCACGATAAAAGTTTCCCAGCTGATTTGAAGTCAAATAGAGGGGGCTATTGCTTACTCGAGAACTACCGCCGCTAATGCTATTGCTAAGTCAAGGGTGACTGACTTCTCCGTGATTGGCAAAAAAAAATGTAGTTCTAAATCAGTAACAGTTCTTAAGAGTACTTGTAGTAGTGTACTTTTTACTGTACAGTACATCATACACTCCTTTGAGAGCCTACTCTAAAATGTCAATAGGGAAGGAGTATAATAATATCTTACCACCGTCCGCCGCTGCTGAGCCATCCCCCTCAGCTCCTCCTGGTGGTGCCGCCACTTGAGTGGACCCCTCCGCGCTGCTGGACCCGGCACTGGTGGTGGCAAGTGCTGCATCACATGTTGTGACGCCTAGAAAAAACATGTCATATGTTTAGATGCCATACACCACCCCCTACTTCGTCTCGTAATGGAAGAGAAAATGTTAAACAATTTTTCATTATTGGGGCTGAAAGGAAGTCACGGTTTTGGGGAGGGTGTTAACTTATATGCTTACTGCAACTCTTTTTGGCACAACTGATGAATGCTTGCTCTTTAACGTGCAACATTTTTATAATTACAGACAGAACCAACTACTCCCCATCACCACCAGGAGGACTTTAAGTTCCAACAAGGTGAGGGCTCCCGAGTCCCGCACAGTTACTTCTGACTGAGGTATGTGGAAAGTCGAACTGCACCTATCATCAACAATGTCCTATTTCTCTTGTCCATACTTCTTTATGTGCAGAATAGTCCCTGAAACACTAGTGGTATGGTATGTGCTACTATCAAATCAAAAAGACAACTACTAGCTTATTCTTGGTGGACATTGACATTTTGTTGTTGGAATTTGTCAGAGCACTAACATTAAGACGACTGGAATAGACAGCAAGGGCAACCCAGAGGACTGAACTGAGTGCCTCTAGAGCTATTGCTGGGTCAGAGTTTTGTTTAACACCGTTTGCCAACTAGGCAAGCTTAGCTACCTACACAGACTGACTCATAAATAATAGTAAATAGTAGTAGCACAGAGAGTGATGGTAGAGAGGCAGGATAAGAATGTAGAAACAGTCTACAAGAAGATCAAAGACTATTAGTTAGGGAAGTATATTTATCTTAAAAACAGAACTTCTTACTGGGGCCAGCAGAAGAGCCTGCAGTGGACTGTTCCTCCTGCCCACTCTGTTCCGCTGGAGTCTGGGGTGGTGCTGTCCTCTTGCCCCTGGGAGGTGCTGATGATCATGAAATAAACACAAACATGGATGATTGTTTTTTGAAAATATTTGATTTCTTTGACCACAATCCTAAATTATCTGGGGGAAACAAATTAGCAACAATTGCACTACATGTATTGACCTATCTGATGTGTCAACTAGGTGGATACTAGTGCAGTATTGCTGGATTCGCAGACCGTCTACTTGGAAAGTTATGTAAATCACTAACTAAACCAACAACAAAAAGGTTCTACTACAACTGCCAGCACTCAGCAGCACGCAATGTGACAGACACAGTCCGTCATCATGATTGCACTAAAAAATGTCCTACTACTACTACTAAGTAATAACAAGTCATAATATACTCAACCTGAACCTATCAATCCATCACTATCTCTTCTTCTTGGCAGCAGGAGTACATAGGAAGGACTGAACTTGAGTCTCTAGTCTCTCTAGCATTACGCAGTTCTGCAAAGTACTACACTCATACATATTCAGGCCAAATGACCACAAAGTTGCAAACAAGTAAGCATAGTAGCAACGCCACTGAATAGGCAAGCACCTGCAATCACAGAAGCTATTTAAACGTTAATTTACCTGCAATGTAATCAAATTGGCAGCATTCTTGCTCTTCGGGAAAAACATATATTAGCAATATAACACAGAGCCGAAGAAAACAAAGTAGTTATTAAATAGCTACTCACCAAGGCCAGGGATCCCCACACCAAGCAGGTGGAGCAGGTCCTGCTCGCGGTCAAGGAGGTCTGACCACCGGTGCGTCACTTGCTGGTAGGTGCGCCGGACACCTGACTCCCTCCGCATGGCCCGGCACACCTTTTCCCACAGCTGGCAACGCTCCCGGAGGCCATAACCTGACGCGAGCCTGCCCCCTGCTGCCACGATCTTGGGGAGGTGGGGCTGCACATGAAAGATCTCTGCGGCCACCTCCACTGCGCTGAATATATCCATGGCCATCACTTCCTCCCCTCGTAACCGCCCGCAAGGGAGCCGGGTACGGGCGTGGGACCCTTCCCCTTCTCCTTACCGCCTCCCTTTGCCATGGTCCTGTACAGCAGAAAGAAAAAAAAAGGAAAGAATAGGGAAAAAGTAAAGAAAAAAAAGTTTTAAAAAGTAGCTTTAAAAGTAACGAAAAGTTGAAAAAAAACACAAAATATAGATCTAGAAAAAAAGAGGGATAGATATAGAGTAGAAAAGATTTAAAAAAGTCCAAAGAAACAAAGGATTGCACAGATGAAAGGAGGATTAGAAAGCATGCACAGAACCATAGCAATGAATGAAAAACAAGATGGCCGCGACCTTTGAGGACCGAGTGGGTAAGTTCGTGCGATATTTTCCTTGCGAGCACGCGAAAACGCCCGCTAACACATAATCGTGCGCCACATACGACACGAGGATGCAACTAGCGCCCGGAAATGGAAACACGTCATGCAAATAAGATGGCCGCGCCCATACACGACCGCATGGGTAACTTCGCCGTGCAAGTGGCCCGCGAACACACAAAAAGCCCCGCGAACACTCAAAAAACCAAAAATCCGTAAATTCGCACAAATTTGCGGATTTTGCGAATCGCAAATTTGATTTCGCGCGATTCCGTGGAATGCGAATTCGTAAATTTCGCCTGTGAGAAGTTGGCCTGGTATATAATGCTCACTAATTCTTAGTGATCACTTTGTACCATGCCAAGCAACCCTTATGGTGATGGTTGTAATTCAACCTTGTAGACCAGTTATCCTAGTGGTAACGTGGACAAAGCAGTCTTAGGCTAAACTCTGAAAGGCATGTGAAGCCAGCTGTAATACCATACACAACCCCCTTGAATACCAAATGAAAGGGACACCACACAGATATATATTGAAAATATATATTGATTTATTAACTATAAAATCCCCTGGACTCTTTATGAGCACAGAAGCACAAGCGTTAAATCACAAGACAGTTTAAAATACACAAAAGTTGCACAATATGGATGAGCCCAAGGGGCCACCTAAACCATATACTAAGAAAGTGGTATAAGAGATACCAATAGGAAAGGGAACAGCCCTAGGGCCTTGGGAATCGCTGGAGCTATTCGAGACTAGCAGTGACTAAGTCGGGAAAGGCCCGCGGTACTCGGGTGCAGTGTTCAAAGTGCACGCACTTTCCAATGTAAAGTCTATGGTGCGTAAAAAGTACAAAGTTAAAGAGTTAGGAACCTTCCGAGTGACCTAGAACGCTGAAACTTAAGACACAGGCCCTTGAGATGTGTACCAGTGTAGGAACACTGGCGGAGCTGAGTTACCTCACCCACAGGAAGCGGGTGCACAGGGTCGAAGTAGTGTCGGGTTTCGTCACGCTGGTCGATGGTGCTTGGAGCTGAAGATGCTGCAGGCGGCTCGATGTGAAGAGTTCCGGTGGATCCAAGGGTGGATCTGAAGTTGTGAAGACCTGAAAGCAGAGGGGACAATGTTCAAAGTCACTAGCCAGTGACTACCGTGGAACCAGATTGGAACCAGGCGATGTTGGGTGCAAACAGGCGTTGTCGGGTAGCTTCTCTCTGCATCCACGTGGACACCGGGGGTCGAGGATGTCCAGGAGTCGGTCACGAGCTGTCCCACGCAGGTTTCTCGCTGTTGGCGGTATCGGCGACCTGATCGGAGCAAACAGGCCTTGGCTAATGCAAGCCACGCAGGAATCAAAAGATGCTCAACACTCGGACCAGCAAGGTCAGAGTGAGTGCTCCTTTTCACAGGAGCTTGGGTAGGTCTGGAGCAACCAGACCTGCTGTGTAGTTAGTCGGATTCGTCGCCAAGATGGCCGCTGACCACGTGGCTAGTGGCCGGGATGGCCCGTCGAGTGGCACAATGCAAAAGGGCCCCACGCAGATCGTGGAGATGCCGGGGGGCTGATCTTCGGTGCAAGGGCTGCTCGGTGGTGGGGGTTCTCAGTCCCCAAAGCACAACGTCGAGGATACCGCAGAAGCTGCGCAGTCAGCTTTTCTAGTGTCTTCCAAGAGGTCCGATCCCACGTCACTCGGTGCCTCCACGGGTCCCTTCTTTGCAGGGACTATGGATCGGGCTCTGAGAGGTCTGGGAGTCTGGTTCTTGTCAGGCTCTGGGCTCGGGCCTTGGCGGGAGGCGGCGGCAAAGCAGACGTCGAGTTGCTGGTTGGTGCCTGTGTTCACAGGGTGGCCACTCCTAGGCCACAAGGGAGATTCTCTTCAGTCTTCTGAGCAGCAGAATGTCGAAGTCCAGTTGTCTTCTTAGTTTCAAGTTGATTCAGGATGATTTGCTGTGCAATGGCACTGCTCCCACTCTTATTCCCAATCTGAGGGGTGGATCACCTACTAGGTCCCTCCTCTGGGAGGAACCAGGAAGGGGGGCGGTTACACCCCCTTTCCTTTGTACAGTTCCGCGCCATTTGGACTGGCCTATGCACGGGGACACCTTGTGTGCCCCGGGCATGTCTGATTCTATTCAGCCCTGTCCTACCCAATACACAAAACCCTGTCTGGGGTGGTGCTCGCACCTTCCCAGGCAGGAAACCCTTTGTCCAGGCCACCATCTGCCGAGTTTCGGTCAGCAGCAGGAGGCCAGACTCGTGTCTGTGGTGGCAGCATCCATTTTGTGATGCTGAGGCTCTGGTTAACTTTAACCGGGGTTAAGGCTACATACATGTCGTGTCCCTCTAGAAGGGTGGAATGCTATCCCCGTCGACAGAACTGTTGAGGGGATAGTATTCCAATTCGTATGACACCTTACTCGACATGTTTTGATAAAGCCAAACCAAAGATAGCATTTAACCGCAAGGATTATAATGCACTTAAGAGTATATGGTATGGCAATATCCCGGAACAGCTTAGGGAGTGGTTCCCGACAGCTGCAGACAGGCTCAGCTCATGCTAGAGCACCATCTCACATATTTCCAAGCACTCTGCCTCCAGGATTGATGAGGCCTTCCATAGGAGTGGCTGATAGGAACATATGTGTCCAGTTTAGGGTTAGGCACAGGCATACTGTATCTAAGCAAGAGGTGATTACACCAACTTACCCCAGCTGAGTGATCAGCCAGTTGTGTCAAATATGGAGGCCAGGCCAGGGGTGGCACAATACATGCTGCAGCCCCTGGTAGGCCTTGGAAACACCTATGCCCTGGGTACCTAGGGTACACTACTACAGGGGCTAATAAGGTGAACCACTTCCAATTCGTAATGCACCTAAAGTGCATTGGCAGTAATTTAGAGAGAGAACAGCAGGCTGTGGGTCTGATTAGCAGGCCCACAGCCACATTAAGTCATAAACCAGTGAAGCAAAAAGCTAAAATTTGGGGTGACCATAGGATAGCAGACCCTACTCTCCTACATAATCCCCCCCCAAACGCAGGGACATTAGACTAACCTTGACCAGTTGTGTCTTCATGTTCTAAGTGGAAGTACCTGGAGAGACCATCTGCGTTGCCATGGTCAGTCCCTGGGCGGTGCTCCACTGTAAAGTCCATCCCCTGTAGGGAAATGGACCACCTGAGTAGTTTGGGGTTTTCACCCTTCATCTGATTAAGCCATAAGAGGGGCTTATGGTCGGTCTGAATCTTGAAGTGAGTGCCAAATAAGTATGGTCTCAACTTCTTCAGGGCCCACACCACAGCAAAGGCCTCCCTCTCTATAGCTGACCAACGTTTCTCTCTGGGGGTCAGCCTTCTGCTAATAAAAGCAAAGGGCTGGTCCTGGCCATCTACATTAAGCTGTGAAAGCACTGCTCCCACTCCCAACTCAGAAGCATCTGTTTGGACAATGAACTCTCTTGAGTAGTCAGGACTCTTCAGGATAGGTGCAGAGCACATGGCCTTCTTCAGGTCATCAAATGCCTTTTGACAGATTTCTGTCCACTGAACCTTTTTGGGCATCTTCTTAGATGTCAGATCATTAAGAGGAGTCACAATGGACCCATAGTTCTTAACAAACTTCCTGTAGTACCCAGTCAGGCCCAAGAAAGCTCTGACCTGAGTCTGGGTAGTTGGAGGGGACCAGTCCTTTATGGTCTGGATCTTACTCTCCAGTGGTTGAACTTGGCCTCCACCTACAAGGTGGCCCAGGTATACAACCTTGCTCTGCCCTATCTGGCACTTTGTTGCCTTGATAGTGAGGCCTGCCTTCTGCAGAGCCTCAAGCACTTCCTTCAGGTGGACCAGGTGATCCTCCCAGGCGGAGCTAAAGACAGCAATATCATCCAGATAAGCTGCGCAAAAGTCATCCAACCCAGTAAGGACTTGATTCACCAACCTTTGGAAGGTGGCAGGTGCATTTTTCAAACCAAAGGGCATCACCACAAATTGATAATGCCCACTAGGGGTAGAAAATGCTGTCTTGGCGTTAGACTCCCCAGCTAACCTGATTTGCCAGTAGCCAGCTGTCAAGTCAAATGTGCTCAAATATTTGGCAGAAGCCAACTTGTCAATGAGCTCATCTGCCCTTGGAATAGGGTGTGCATCTGTCCTGGTGACAGCATTGAGTCCTCTTTAATCCACACAGAACCTCATCTCTCTCTTGCCATCTTTGGTGTGAGGTTTGGGGACCAGAACCACTGGGCTAGCCCAGGGGCTCTCTGAAGGCTCAATAACACCTAATTCCAGCATCTTTTGCACCTCAGTCTTTATACAGTTCCTGACGTGGTCAGGTTGCCTGTAAATCTTGCTCTTTACAGGAAGACTGTCACCAGTGTCCACCACATGTGTACACCAGTTAGTCTGACTGGGTGTCAATGAGAACATATGCCTGTATGCCTGTAGAACTTGTCTGCAGTCATGTTGCTGATGTTCAGTGAGGCTGCCACCTAAGGCCACACCATCAACTGAGCCATCCTCAGGGTTCTGAGTGAGCAGGTCTGGGAGAGGGTCACTCTCTTCCTCCTGTCCATCATCTGTAGCCATGAGCAAGCCCATGTCTTCCCTGCTGACATATGCCTTCAATCTGTTTACATGAAGCACCCTGTGGTGGCTCCTGGGAGTTCCTAGGGCCACCAAGTAGGTAACCTCTCCCTTCTTCTCCAGAATTGTATGGGGTCCAGACCGCTTGTCTTGGAGTGCTGCTGGGGCCACTGGCTCCAACACCCATACCTTCTGTCCAGGTTGAAACTCAACAAGGACAGCCTTTTGGTCATGCCAAGCTTTCTGTAATTCTTAGCTAGCCTCAAGGTTTTTGGATGCCTTTTCCATGTACTCTGCCATCCTGGAGCGGAGACCAAGTACATAGTCCACTATGTCTTGCTTAGGCTTTTTGAGAGGTAACTCCCATCCTTCCTTCACCAGACACAGGGGTCCTCTTACAGGGTGCCCAAACAACAATTCAAAGGGGCTGAAGCCAACCCCCTTTTGAGGGACCTCTCTGTAAGCAAACAAAAGGCAGGGCAGTAGGATGTCCCATCTTCGCCTGAGCTTTTCAGGTAATCCTTTAATCATGCCCTTTAGGGTCTTGTTAAATCTCTCAACAAGCCCATTGCATTGTGGATGATAAGGAGTGGTGAACTTGTAGTTGACACCACATTCCTTCCACATAGCTGTCAAATATCCTGACATGAAGTTGGCACCTCTATCAGATATTACCTCCTTAGGAAACCCCACTCTGGAGAAAACTCCAAGTAAGGCTCTGGCCACAACAGGAGCTGTTGTGGTCCTAAGTGGAATTGCCTCTGGGTACCTGGTGGCATGATCCACTACCACCAGTATGAATCTGTGCCCAGATGCTGTAGGGGGATCCATTGGACCTACAATATCAATCCCCACTCTTTCAAAGGGAACCCCCACCACAGGTAGTGGTATCAGGGGGGCCTTTGTTGTTCCACCTGCTTTACCACTGGCTTGGCAGGTTTCACAGGAGCGACAAAACTCCTTGGTATCTTCAGACATGTGAGGCCAGTGAAAGTGAGGGACAAGCCTGTCCCAGGTCTTATTCTGGCCTAGGTGTCCTGCTAGAGGAATATCATGGGCTAAGGTGAGAAGGCAACCCCTAAATTGCAGAGGTATAACCAACCTCCTGGTGGCACCAGGCTTGGGGTCTTTACCCTCTGTGTAAAGGAGTCCTTCATCCCAATAAACTTTATGGGCACCTTGAGCATTCCCAGCAGCCTCAGCAGCAGCCTGCTGTCTGAGGGGTTCAAGAGAAGGACAGGTTAACTGAGCCTGCCCCAAGTCTGCCCTAGAAGGTCCCCCTCTCCCCAGAAACTCAACCTGATCAGGTTCAAGTTCTTCAGAGACAGTTCCTTCAGGGGTCTCAAGACCAGCTTCCTGTGAAGCTTGAACCTCACTTGGAGACAGTTGGGAAGGCACAGCCTTAACCCTCCTGTTCTTCTTCTTGGAAGGTACTTGGTCCATTGTTCCAGGATCCAAGACCTGAGGTTCAGAGAGGCACTTTTTGGCCTGTGACCTGGTCACAGCAAGGACATGTGATGATATCCCTAACATCTCTGCATGAGTCCTGTACTCAACTTCTGACCATAGAGAGTTCTCCAGGTCATTGCCCAACAAACATTCTACTGGGAGATCAGCACTAACCACAACTCTTTTTAGGCCAGTTACCCCTCCCCAGGAAAAGTTAACAAGTGCCACACTATGTGTAGTAGTGACATTGCTGGCATTGGTCACCAGGTAATTATCACCTGGCATGTACTGT
The DNA here is from genome assembly GCF_964263255.1 of Lissotriton vulgaris. Taxonomy (NCBI): domain Eukaryota; kingdom Metazoa; phylum Chordata; class Amphibia; order Caudata; family Salamandridae; genus Lissotriton; species Lissotriton vulgaris. The sequence continues at coordinate 275,251,904 of NC_141694.1, read as the reverse complement.
CCAGGGTCCACAAAGTTAGGTGTCACCATGGTGACACTGGCACATGTGTCCCTGTAAGCTTGAGCCACTTTGTTATTAATCAAAGTTGTCTGTCTGTATTTGCCCAGGTTACTGGGGCTTATGTCAGGGGTCAAATCTATGTCCCCTTCACAAATCAGAACAGCCTGAGTAAGGGTTCTGACTAGGTCAGAATCTCCTTCAGTTCCCAAGGTGATACCCACTACCCCCTTGGTTTGTGGACCAGCACTGCTAGCTGTACTAGTGGGTGCAGTTGCCTTAGGGGCTGCAGTGCTGGGGGCTCCACCCTTTTTACACTCACATGTCCAGTGAGAGGTGTTTTTACAGGTTTTACACCAGGGTTTCTTCTGACCTTCTTTCTTCTTCTTCTTGGAAGTTTGGGACCCACCCTCTGTATCATTTTGGGGCTCTGTTGAAGACTTCTGGTCTTTAGCTTTCTGCTCCCCACCCTTCTGGTCTGTTTTCTTCTGGTCACCACCCTGGTTCTGGTTCTGGTTCTTTTGCTTAACTCTGGTTCTTACCCATTTATCTGCCCTCTTTCCCAATTCTTGGGGAGAGGTCAAATCTGAGTCAACCAAATGTTGATGCAACTGCTGGTTCTGACAATTATTTAAAATTTGTTCTCTCATCAGCAAATTATATTGTATTGTATTGTGGTATACTTATATAGCGCAAATCTGTCACCACCAAGGGCATCCTTCATAGTCTGTAACCTTGCTTCCCAGCAACCATCCCTCCAGAGCCTTGGTGGCACACTCAACAAATTCAGAACAGTCCTGAGTCTGTGTCTTCTGGGTATCTCTGAACATTAACCTGTACTGTTCAGTGGTTAAGCCTAACCCATCAATCAGAGCACTCTTCAGGACCAGGTAGTTTCTAGAATCCCCATCACTAACTGTGAGGAGTCTGTCTCGGCCTCTACCTTCAAAAGAGAGCCACAAGATTGCTGCCCACTGCTCCTGAGGGATCTGCTGTACTCTGCAGGCTCTCTCCATTGCAGTGATCCATTTATGGATATTATCCCCAGCTTTGTAGGGGGGCACAATCTTACTCAGGTTTCTGTTATCAAAAGACCTGTCTTTATCCTTGTGGATATTGCTGCCACCAGTGGGTTCTATTACCCCACTCTCTCTAGGCTGTCTTGCTCTAGCAAGTCTCTCTTGGACCAGGGCAACCTCTAGTTCTCGCTTCTGGATCCTAAGCTCAGCCTCTCTCATTTTGGCCTCATGTTCCCTTCTCTGAGGGCTAGTCATCTGCCTTCTGGAGTGACCATGAGAGCCTCTAGAAGCATGGGATTTGTCAGAGTCACCTGAGTGAGTCCTTCTCCTCCTAGGCTTCTGGTTAAGTCCACCTGGGGGTCTGAATGGGTTGTTACCTGATTCATTCCCAAGTAGGCTTAAGTTAGCCTGGTTCAGTCTACTGACCAGCACCTGACTATTTCTGTCATCATCTGACTCACTGCTTCCCTTCTCTTCCTCTTCTTCCTCTTCCTCTTCCTCCTCATCTACCTGAGGAGCTCCAGTGATGGGGGCTTCCTCATCTACCAGGATGATAGGACCAGGGGTATCTACAGTGTCATCCTCTGAAGGTTGGCCTCCTTCAGCATCCCCTGTGGGGTTTGCCTTAGAGGGCTTTAGAGTCTCAGACTGGTCTAAGAGCTCTCTTAGGTGGTCTGTGGTAGGGGAAGGCCCTGTCCTCAGACCCCTTAAGACACAAAGCTGTCTTAATTCCTTAAAGGAAAAAATAGCAAATTTGGATGGTGCCCTTGGAGGGTCACTCTCAACAGGGGTGTTCCCAGTGGAACCCTCTGCTCCAGACATTGCTCTAGTGTGGGTGGATGTGTTGCAATCTACCTACACTGGTGTTTACCTACTAAACCTATCTAGTAGTTGTAGCTAGGGTGTGCTACTCCCTTTGCTCTACAACAACTAAGTTCAGTAGAACTTAAGTATACTAGTCTTGTTTTATATGTACCTAGCAGGTACCTGTATGATCTTTCAAATGATAATCTCAAAGATTGTAATGGTAAAACAACAGCAAGCTCAGATCCCAATCCGCTGCTCACCAATGTGAGAAGTTGGCCTGGTATATAATGCTCACTAATTCTTAGTGATCACTTTGTACCATGCCAAGCAACCCTTATGGTGATGGTTGTAATTCAACCTTGTAGACCAGTTATCCTAGTGGTAACGTGGACAAAGCAGTCTTAGGCTAAACTCTGAAAGGCATGTGAAGCCAGCTGTAATACCATACACAACCCCTTGAATACCAAATGAAAGGGACACCACACAGATATATATTGAAAATATATATTGATTTATTAACTATAAAATCCCCTGGACTCTTTATGAGCACAGAAGCACACGCGTTAAATCACAAGACAGTTTAAAATACACAAAAGTTGCACAATATGGATGAGCCCTAGGGGCCACCTAAACCATATACTAAGAAAGTGGTATAAGAGATACCAATAGGAAAGGGAACAGGCCCAGGGCCTTGGGAATCGCTGGAGCTATTCGAGACTAGCAGTGACTAAGTCGGGAAAGGCCCGCGGGACTCGGGTGCAATGTTCAAAGTGCACGCACTTTCCAATGTAAAGTCTATGGTGCGTAAAAAGTACAAAGTTAAAGAGTTAGGAACCTTCCGAGTGACCTAGAACGCTGAAACTTAAGACACAGGCCCTTGAGATGTGTACCAGTGTAGGAACACTGGCGGAGCTGAGTTACCTCGCCCACAGGAAGCGGGTGCACAGGGTCGAAGTAGTGTTGGGTTTCGTCACGCTGGTCGATGGTGCTTGGAGCTGAAGATGCTGCAGGCGGCTCAATGTGAAGAGTTCCGGTGGATCCAAGGGTGGATCTGAAGTTGTGAAGACCTGAAAGCAGAGGGGACAATGTTCAAAGTCACTAGCCAGTGACTACCGTGGAACCAGATTGGAACCAGGCGATGTTGGGTGCAAACAGGTGTTGTCGGGTAGCTTCTCTCTGCAGTCACGTGGACACCGGGGGTCGAGGACGTCCAGGAGTCGGTCACGAGCTGTCCCACGCTGGCTTCTCGCTGTTGGCGGTGTCGGCGACCTGATCGGAGCAAACAGGCCTTGGCTAATGCAAGCCACGCAGGAATCGAAAGATGCTTAACACTCGGACCCCTATTGGGCTTGATTTGTCATGATTCTTGTCTTACCACTGGTAGATTACGCCCACTTTCACTACTTAGTGGTTTGGTGATTTGTGTTTTGGTCTATATAGTAACTCTGCACGTTTGGATTTTTGGCTTCTGGGTGCATTTGGTTTTGTGCATGTAGTTATGTTGGTTTTGTGCATGTAGTTATGTGATGTCACACCTGTCTTGTCACTTTATTGTTTTTTTGAGCTGAGTATACAACTCCTTGTACCTTAGGGTTTTATGTACATACATGTATATATATATGTTTTATTATTAGATTCTTCTGTGCAACTCTTTTGTCCTGAAGATGGTCCTATGGATCTTTGTGACCGGCGAGGACCGAAACGTCGACGCCTAACACCTGTCACGCAATATAACGTTCAATTCATTTAAAACTTAATGTGTGAATTGTACTTTGTATACTTGATTTATATGTGGTCTTTTGTTTGTATCCACATTATTTTGCTGAAGGTGCTTTTGTACTACAAAATTACTTTGTTGTACCGATTGGTAGTACCTTTGTTGCCAGACTTTGATTGTCCAAAAAACTAGTTATCTATACACCAAAAGAAAATATTAATAAGATTCTATTTTTTGATACAACTGCTAGTGTTTCTTGTGAAACCCTGTGGTCGCTATATTGAATTAAGTGTTCACGGACGTGACACTAAGAAATTGATAAATTGATTCCTGAATGATTCCTTCCTGGACATTTAGCTTATACTGTTAATATAACCCAGTCTCGGGGGTATTATTGGGTGGCTCTGTTCTAATACTAACACTCGGACCAGCAAGGTCAGAGCGAGTGCTCCTTTTCACAGGAGCTTGGGTAGGTCTGGAGCAACCAGACCTGCTGTGTAGTTAGTCGGATTCGTCGCCAAGATGGCCGCTGACCACGTGGCTAGTGGCCGGGATGGCGCGTCGAGTGGCACAATGCAAAAGGGCCCCACGCAGATCGTGGAGATGCTGGGGGGCTGATCTTCGGTGCAAGGGCTGCTCGGTGGTGGGGGTTCTCAGTCCCCAAAGCACAACGTCGAGGATACCTCAGAAGCTGCGCAGTCAGCTTTTCGAGTGTCTTCCAAGAGGTCCGGTCCCACGTCACTCGGTGCCTCCACGGGTCCCTTCTTTGCAGGGACTGTGGATCGGGCTCTGAGAGGTCTGGGAGTCTGGTTCTTGTCAGGCTCTGGGCTCGGGCTCCGGCGGGAGGCGGCGGCAAAGCAGACCTCGAGTTGCTGGTTGGTGCCTGTGTTCACAGGGTGGCCACTCCTAGGCCACAAGGGAGATTCTCTTCAGTCTTCTGAGCAGCAGAATGTCGAAGTCCAGTCGTCTTCTTAGTTTCAAGTTGATTCAGGATGATCTGCTGTGCAATGGCACTGCTCCCACTCTTATTCCCAATCTGAGGGGTGGATCACCTACTAGGTCCCTCCTCTGGGAGGAGCCAGGAGGGGGGCGGTTACACCCCCTTTCCTTTGTCCAGTTCCGCGCCAAGCCTGGGTCTGGAAAGTCCCAGGACCGGTTTGGACTGGCCTATGCACGGGGACACCTTGTGTGCCCCGGGCATGTCTGATTCTATTCTGCCCTGTCCTACCCAATACACAAAACCCTGTCTGGGGTGGTGCTCGCACCTCCCCAGGCAGGAAACCCTTTGTCCAGGCCACCATCTGCCGAGTTTCGGTCAGCAGCAGGAGGCCAGACTTGTGTCTGTGGTGGCAGCATCCATTTTGTGATGCTGAGGCTCTGGTTAACTTTAACCGGGGTTAAGGCTACATACATGTCGTGTCCCTCTAGAAGGGTGGAATGCTATCCCCGTCGACAGAACTGTCGAGGGGATAGTATTCCAATTCGTATGACACCTTACTCGACATGTTTTGATAAAGCCAAACATAAGATAGCATTTAACCGCGAGGATTATAATGCACTTAAGAGTATATGGTATGGCAATATCCCGGAACAGCTTAGGGAGTGGTTCCCGACAGCTGCAGACAGGCTCAGCTCATGCTAGAGCACCATCTCACATATTTCCAAGCACTCTGCCTCCAGGATTGATGAGGCCTTCCATAGGAGTGGCTGATAGGAACATATGTGTCCAGTTTAGGGTTAGGCACAGGCATACTGTATCTAAGCAAGAGGTGATTACACCAACTTACCCCAGCTGAGTGATCAGCCAGTTGTGTCAAATATGGAGGCCAGGCCAGGGGTGGCACAATACATGCTGCAGCCCCTGGTAGGCCTTGGAAACACCTATGCCCTGGGTACCTAGGGTACACTACTACAGGGGCTAATAAGGTGAACCAGTTCCAATTCGTAATGCACCTAAAGTGCATTGGCAGTCATTTAGAGAGAGAACAGCAGGCTGTGGGTCTGATTAGCAGGCCCACAGCCACATTAAGTCATAAACCAGTGAAGCAAAAAGCAAAAATTTGGGGTGACCATAGGATAGCAGACCCTACTCTCCTACATCGCCTATATTTAATTTGTTCTCCCTTACAGAGAACTACATGTTGTACCCATGATATTGATACTAGGGACAGTATACCTGTGAGGAACAACATTTACAGGTTGAAATTTGAAAGTTGAAAGGATTTGTAAAGCGCTCTGTTACCAAGTGGTTTCCTGGCGCTGAGGGAGTGACAAGGGAGGGAAGGGGGAGCACCAAACAATTACTGTGAGGGAAAGGCTTGAGCAAACAGGTGGGTTTTGAGTGCTTTGCGAAAGTGCTGGTAGCTGGTGATAGACCTGATGGTCAGGGGAAGGCTATTTCAGAAGCCGGGGGCAAGGATGGAAAACCTAGTGCAGCCTATTCAGTACTTACGAAAGCTGGGGAAGCTAAGGAGCGCCTGGGTGAAGGAACGGAGGTTGAGACAGTGAAGATAAGGGGTAATCATGGAGTTTATGTAAGCTGGAGCCGTGCGGGCACGGGCCGAAAAGACCGTGCAACCCATCTTGAAGAGGGTTCTCTGCGAGATGGGGAGCCAGTGTAGGGACTTGAGTAGAGGGTTGATGTGGTGAAACTTAGGAAGGCGGTGAATAAGGCGAGCGGCCTGATTCTGGATGGAATGAGGGTGCCCCAGTTCGTTGGCAGGAATGCCCACGTACAGGCAGTTCCTGTAGTCCAAACGGGACTGAATCATTGCCAGGACAATAACTTTAAGGGCATCAAAGGAAAAAAAACGGGAAATCTTGCGAATAATTCTGAGGGACAGAAAGCAAGATGAGACAACAGAACTATCTGAGGGCGCATGGAGAGGTCCTGACTGATTTTGATCCTAAGGTTTTAACTGAAACGGAAGGTGCCGGGGTTGGAACCGAGGATGGAAGGCCAGAAGGCAGGGGTCCAAGGACTAGTAGGACTGCCGGTCAGGACCAGCTCCGTTTTGTCTGGATTAAGTTTAAGATGATTTTGATTCATCCAATCAGAAATGAAAATGGAACCTGTGTGGGTTCTGAAACTGGCCTGCCCGCCATCGCGGTTAGTCTGAATTTTGGATTTCCCCAGTCCAGGGCCAGCCGATACTGGGGTGTTCGGGGGCTGGAGTTCTGTTGTGGACGGGTCGTGGGTTGCCCCAGCGGGTTGCCGGGATGGTTCTTGTCTTGGATACAGGGAGAGCAGGGGTCCGGGCCCCGCCATGCGGGGAGGGAGCGGGCCTTCCACGCGGCCTGTCCAACATGCGTCCCCCCAGCTGAAGGCAGGGAGAGTCACCCATCCTCTTGGGTACTCTCCTCGCCGAGGCGGAAGAAGCGTGACAGGCCGTCTGCGTTGGCGTGGTCCTGGCCTGGACGATGCTCCACAGTGAAATCCATCCCCGGCAGGGAGATGGACCATCGCAACAGTTTTGGGTTCTCTCCCCGCATCTGCATCAGCCATTGCAGGGGTCGGTGATCTGTTTGCACCCGGAAGTAGGTACCGAAGAGATAGGGCCGGAACTTCTTGAGGGCCCATACCACGGCGGAGGCCTCGCGCTCGATGGTGCTCCAGCGCTGTTCTCGGGCCAGCAGGCGTCGGCTGATGAAGGCCACTGGCTGATCGACGCCCTCGGTGTTGAGTTGAGAGAGGACGGCCCCAATGCCATGATCTGAGGCGTCCGTCTGCACTATGAACTCCCGGCTGTAGTCGGGGGCCTGGAGCACGGGGGCGGTGCACATGGCGGCCTTCAGTTTCTCAAAGGCCGCTTGACAGTCCGGAGTCCAGTTGACGGTTTTGGGGTTCTTCTTGGATGTGAGTTCTGTGAGGGGCCCCACAATGCTTCCATAGTCCTTCACAAACCGCCGGTAGTACCCGGTGAGCCCCAGGAAGGCTTGGACCGCGGTTTGGGTGACAGGAGGTTGCCAGGCCTTGATGGCAGCGATCTTGAGCTGGAGGGGGGCCACCAGACCGCTCCCCACTTGGTGTCCCAGGTAGGTCACGGACCCTTGACCAATTTGGCATTTGCTGGCTTTGATGGTGAGCCCGGCCTGCCGGAGGGCGTGCAGGACCTCCCGAAGGTGGTGGAGGTGGTCTGCCCAGTGACGACTGTATACAGCAATGTCGTCTAGATAGGCGGCGCTGAAATCTTCGAGGCCCACCAGTACTTGGTTCACGAGTCTCTGGAAGGTAGCTGGGGCGTTTTTCATGCCGAATGGCATCACCTTGAAGTGGTAGTGGCCATCCAGGGTAGAGAAGGCGGATCGCTCTTGGGCCCCGGGGGTGAGGCCAATCTGCCAGTAGCCCGCTGTTAGATCGAAGATGCTCAGGTAGCGGGCGGCCCCCATGCGGTCAATCAGCTCATCCGCCCGGGGGATGGGGTGAGCGTCGGTTCTGGTAACGGCGTTCAGGCCCCGATAGTCCACACAGAACCGGAGCTCGGGGGCCACGCCCGGGGCGGCTGCCTTGGGGACCAGTACGACTGGGCTGGCCCAGGGGCTGTCAGACGGCTCGATCACTCCTAGAGCCAGCATTTTGAAGACTTCGTTTTGGATGCAGGAGCGCACTCGATCTGGCACTCGGTACGCCCTGTGTCGAATAGGGGGGCTATCCCCGGTGTCCACGTCGTGAAGGCACCAGGGGGTGACCCCGGGGATGAGAGAGAACAGGTCTGCGAATTGTAGCAGGAGGTCTCGACAGTCTTGGCGTTGCTCTGGGGATAAGGTCTTGGAGAGTCTGACCCCTTCCACCGAGCCGTCCTGCTTGAGTGTCCTCAGTAGGTCAGGAAGGGGCTCGGAGTCGGAGAACCGGTGCCCTTGTGCTGTTCGGGGGTCCAGGGGCCCCACAATGTCTATTCCCACCCGTTCAAACGGGGTGGTGACGATGGGGAAAGGCTGCAAGGGTGCTTTGATCTTTCGGCCGCTCTTCCCGCTGGCCTGGCAGGTTGGGCAAGCCCGGCAGTGGTTGGATACATCATTCCGCATTTTGGGCCAGTAGAAGTGGGTCACCAGGCGACTGTACGTTTTGTCTTGCCCAAGGTGTCCGGCAAGAGGCACATCGTGTGCTAGGTTCAAGAGGAAGTCTCTGAAGCGGAGGGGGACCACCAGCACTCGGCTGGCCCCCAGCTCAGCAATCTTTTGCTCGCTGTAGAGCAGGTCATTGTCCCAATAAATCCAGTGGGTCCCCGAGGTGTCTCCTGCGCTCTGGGCGAGGGCTTGCTGGAGTCCCTCGAGGGAAGGACAGGTTTTCTGCTCCTGTCGGAATTGTTCCTGGGTGGGGCCACCCTCTTGATGCCACTGGGCCAGTTCGGGAAGGTCCTGGAGCCGATCGAGTCCTTCTCCGCTGGGTTCCGGCGAACTGGCTTCCAGGGTGGCTCCCTCTTGGACGTTCGGGGGAGGAGGCTCTGGCCATTCGGGTTCTTCGGGACGGGGGATGGCGCGGGCGGCCATGGACCGGGTTGTTACGCAGACCCACTTCGGGAGGCCCAGCATCCCCAGGTGCTCTCTTCTCTCGACGGCTGAACAGGGGGAACTTTCGAGGTCGTTCCCCAGGAGGCAGTCCACGGGGGCATCATCGCGGACAGTTACTTTCAGCATTCCGAATACTCCTCCCCACTCGAAGGGAACGCAGGCCATCCGACAGAGGCTTTCTGAGTTGTCGGCCGGATATTTGGCAAGATCTGGTCCGGGGTCACCAGATGGCAGCGGACTGCGGACACACTGGCCCCGGTGTCCCGGAGGGCTTCAGCCCGGTGCCCATTAATGTTGACCCACTGGCTGTACTTCTGCGTGTTGGCGGGAAGGGGTGCCCGTGGAATCAAGTCTCTTTCCCCTAGGCAGACCAGGGACATGGCGGCAGGTTCCCATTCGGGCTGGTCCGGCTCGTACTCTTCAATGTCTTCTTGGGTTTGCTCTTCTCCCAGGGCGGCGGCAGCGACCTGGCGGGGCATAGGGCTCTGGTTCTTCAGGCAGTTGGGATCATTGGCGTAGTGGCCGGGTCGCTGGCATCGGTGGCAGGTAACGTTGGCGCGAAAACCTGGCCGCATCGGGGGGTTCCCCCTGCCGGCCGGGGGCGAGGTGTTCCTGGCGGGAGTCACTGGGACGGTGTCTCTGCCCCGACCCTGGGCTCCTCCTCCCCCTCGGGGGCGATGGAACCCTTGGGCGGCTCTGTTCTGTTTGCTGGGCCCGTTTCTGGAACTCGGGTACTTTCCCATCGGTCAGCCTCGACGGCGAGTTGCCGAGGTTCAGTCAGTTTACTGTCAAGGAGGTGCTGCCTGAGCTCGACGAAGCAGTTGTTAGAAAGGTGCTCCCATACAATAAGGTCAAAGAGTTGCTCGTAAGTGGTCACCTTGCTGCCCTTGATCCACCCCTTGAAGGCTCGGCTAAAGTAGTTCACATACTCCACCCAAGTCGTACCCGGGATCCGTTTGCAGTCGCGAACCTCTGGCGGTACATCTCGGGCGTGAGCCCGTATCGAGTGAGGAGGACAGCTTTCATGTGGTCGTAGGATGTCATCTGATGGTCCGGGAGTTGCAGTAGAGCGTCTCGCCCTTCGTTGACAAACCTCCCCCATAACCCGGCTCCCCAGTCGCTCCGGGGAATCCGGTGGGAGGTCATGGCTACCTCGTAGGCTTTGAACCATTTCTGGATATCATCGTTCCGGTAATATTCTCTGACGACATCCTTGGGGATGTGGACCTTGGGATCCGTAGTGACAGGGGGGCTCGGGTGCCCGGGGACCCCGAGATCTTTGTTCTGCCTCCGAATTTCTAGTTCCTTCAAGTTGCGCTCATGCTCGTAGGCTAGCTTTTTCTCTTCTAACTCTCTCTGCCTTTGTTTTTCTTCTCGCTCCTCTCGGAGTCGTAAGTGTTCCAAAGTTATTTTTTGTTCCGCCAATTTGAGTTCTCCATCTAATCGAAGTCGAGCTAGTTCCAATTCGTGGAGCCTGCTCTTTTCACGTTCTCGGGCCTCCTCTGGCGAGAGACCCGGTCTTCTTTCTTCTGTCGGCGCGGTGCTTGTTTCGGTTGTCTCGAGGCTTTGGTTTTGGGGTACGGCCGTACCCGTCTCTGCCCAAGATTCCAGGGCATGTTTGAAGTCTTCTTTCGTGCTCAGTCCTGTGGTAGCAATGCCCAATTCTATGCAGAATTGTTTTAGTTCCCTGTGGCTGTACTCTTCTAGTTTTTCCATCTGGAATTTTTCCGTTGTTCCGCTCTCTTTTGTTGTCATGGTGGTTGTGTGTCGTGGGGTGAGTTACTCTCTGTACGATTATGCGTTGGCTCGGATCGCGCCGCTGGCCACCAATGTTAGACGGGGACCCAGAGGGTCGGCCGAGAGCAGGAGGAGAGGCCTCCGGTGAGAGCCGTCTCCGGCGATCGTACAGACAAGTAACTTCCCCCCCCACAGATGGACACCACACAAGGATGAGTTCATCACACTTTATATACGAATCTTGAGGCAAGGTGATAACGATACAGTGGAACCAGGATACGAGGATCCTGCCAATTCTAGTCTCTGTAGGGGAAAGGGGTAGCGGGACAGTCTTAGTACCGGTCCGGTACAGGTGCGGCAAGAGGGAAGCTCACAATGCTCGAGCTTGGGGGTCCGCAAAGATGAGCCGCGGCAGCGCCAGCAGGCTAGGTCGGTGGTTCACAACGAGGAGGGCCGCGGCAGCGCCAGCAGGCTAGGACGATGGTTCACAACGAGGAGGGCCGCGGCAGCGCCAGCAGGCTAGGACGATGGTTCACAACGAGGAGGGCCGCGGCAGCGCCAGCAGGCTAGGACGATGGTTCACAACGAGGAGGGTCGCGGCAGCGCCAGCAGGCTACGAAGATGGTGCACGACGAGAAAGGCCGCGGCAGCGCCAGCAGGCCAAGACGATGGTTCACGCTGTAGAGGGCCGGGGCAGCGCCAGCAGGCTTTGGAGATGGTTGACAAGAAAGGGCCGCGGCAGCGCCAGCAGGCCTTCAAGGATGAGTTTCTCACGGTGTCTCTCGACTCCAAGATACAACTGCCTTCCTGCTCTGGAGCTGCCCCAGTTATAGGTCTGGTCTCCTTTGATGTCCGGACCCTCGCACTTGGAGGTCGGGAGGTCCGGGATGAGCGAGTCCAGACACCCAGCAGGGGGGTGGAGCCAGCGTCCGGGGAGGCCGGGGGCGATCGACACCTGGCGGAGGGGAGCCATCGACACTCCTTCTCCCATTGACCTGCCAAGTGGTCTCTTCACCCCCTGGGTGGATGGTGGTGCCTCGATGTCGGGGCCTGGCCAGGCCCAGTATTGGGGTCGAGCCGAGGCCACGCGGCCTTGTTATGTAGTGTCCAAAGATGGCGGCTGGGCCGGGGCAGTGGTGCTGACGGGGGCCCGGGCCAGCCGATACTGGGGTGTTCGGGGGCTGGAGTTCTGTTGTGGACGGGTCGTGGGTTGCCCCAGCGGGTTGCCGGGATGGTTCTTGTCTTGGATACAGGGAGAGCAGGGGTCCGGGCCCCGCCATGCGGGGAGGGAGCGGGCCTTCCACGCGGCCTGTCCAACAAGGGTGACTTGAAGTAATCTGTAAACAATGGTGAATCCTGTTGCTCGTGCCAATATTTTTTGTTTTATCCTATACTGACTGCAGGAATGTGCATATATGCATTATGGCCATCTTTGATTTGAATATGTAAAAATAAAACTAAATGCATTCAAAATGGCCACTGCCAATGCATATCCATAGGCAGCTGTAATCATTAGAAGGATGTTATTTTTTTGCAAATTTAGTTCACATGCACCTCCATGGCAGCCATCTTTGAAAGCATTGTATTTAATTTAAGCATGTTTAAAAAAATCTGCTATGCATGCATTTGCATCGATGATGGCCATCTTTGATTGAGATTTGGAGAATTAGGAAAAAGCCAATGAATGGTCCCCTCTGCACATCCATATGTATATGCACCCACTTGTAGGTGGCCATCTAGCAATTGTCATAAACCACTTTAAAATAGCTGACCACTGATACCTCGGTGGGTAACAAATAACAAGTGAGGAAGCTGCGGGCAGGCCAAGAAGCCAATGACTGAAGGTGGGGCAGCGGAAGGGGGTACAAAAGAGGGGAATTAAAAGAACAGATAGCCAGACTATAATGCAGGGAGAGGTATAAAAAAAGTCCCTTGAATGCAGAGTAATGCAAGGTCTTACCTCAGCAGTGGAAGGATACATCAACCAATCAAAACTCTGTGAGACTGAATCTGTCCTGTCTAGGGCAAACACAAAAATAAGGAGGAAAGTGGTTGGATCAGGAGCAGGAAAATTAGATAAATAACAAAGACATTGATTCAGCTAGGGACTTACCCAACGCCCTGTAAAAATATGGACCTTATTATGATGTCGGTCAGAGTTGCTCCGACTGACACTGTCTCGGACTCAAGAACGACTGACCTGAGGTCAGTGGTTCTGACCGCCTTACTATGATGCAACCGAACACTGTTCCCTATGGGAGCCTGTGTTACGGCTGTACACCAACTGTAACACAGGTTCCTATGGAAAAATGGATGTATGAGTACAAAACTCCTGGTGCCTGCTACACAGTGCAGGGTTCTACAGGGAGATATCCTAGGTACCTCCGCGACGACCGACCGTAGACCGCAGAGGCAAGGGGGCCCTGCTAGGGGCCCCCAAAATCCATTTCTGACATCCTTTTCATGATGGAAAAGCCAGCATGGAAAGGCTGTGAGAAGCAGATGTCGTAATCCCGATGGCAGAAACACCATCCATAGGGGATTACGGTGCGGTATATGACTGACAGGAAAACTCCAAGAGCTGGTTGGAGCCGAGTCTGAATGACCGGTCGTTTTACTTTCCAACCTCCGACATCGTAATCGGTTGATCGAACCACAAACTGACCGAGTCGATCGGAAAGCCTCTGACCGTGGTCTGAAAGCATCTGACTAGCAGTTGGAGGCTTTCCGCCCGACATTGTTTTCGGCACCTATATGTAATGTGTTGGAAACAATAGGTATTACCTACAGACAGCTTAAGTTGTCTGGAGCTAAGACATAAAAAGAACTGCATTTATGGTATTGCACATTAAAGTATTGTTTTCATAAGCCATACTGACAACATAACACATTTGAATTGTAAGAGAAATCTATAATGTAAATGAAAGACGTTTTGGTATGCATGGAGTGGTCATTGCAACGAACATGCTAACAGGTAGATGGTTCTTGTTTAGAATGTTTTGTTATAAGAAATGATATTGCGAAGCAAGATGTACCACAAATGTTGACAAATATTTGTTAATGATACTTGTTAAGCCAAACATTTGTTTTTTCAGTATTTATGTAATTATAATACATGATATTATGCAATTACTATATTAAAAACCCTTCTCTAATTTATGCATAATTGGTAACGTGTGTGTAACCGGTGAACTACAATAACTTATAACAATTGAGGTCTGACACCATAATGCCTGCTGCCAGCAGCCAAGGGGGGAAGGCAGGTCAGGTCATGGAGCATAATTAAACAGCTGTTTAAAGAACGACCCTGCTTTTTTAAATTCTGCTCTATTTCTCTAGCTGCAGAGCAACAAATGAGATATGTATGGCGATAGGTCTACTTTTACACTCCTTATGTAATTGTAGAAAAGAACTGATCTTTCTGCATAGTTCCACACATTCCAAGCTACTATGCGTTCTTAAAAAAACGGACTTGTATTAAACCAATTGAATTATCTTTTTGCAACAAATATCTAACAATTTTTTAGATGTGTTTAATTTTGCACTAGCAATTCCATATTTACTCCTCATGTTTACAAGCATTCTCTCTCTTTCATATGAAAGAGGTATGAACCAAGGATTTAAGTGGTGTGTGGGAAAGGCGATGGTGTGCCCATGTATTTTGAGAAATAAAGTAACCCCTCCCAAACATGATGAAGATATTGCAAGTTGTCCTGGAGTTCCATAACCTCTAAATGGTCATGGAACTCCATGGTTACTTGCAATATCCTTATAATGCATGGCAAGAGGAACATGTTCCCATTTATAAACGGGGGGCCAAAAGTATGTGCTGTGGAAAATGCCCTAAAGAGATATGTTGATTCATTTGTCATAGCAGGGATCTCCTGGGCGCGAATACAAGCAAGGAAAATGGGCAGTTAGTTGTATAGTAAAATAGTGTCGTATATGTGGCTTAGTGGACTAAAACTCCTGGGGCCCAGTGCCACTGCACCTATTGCACTATTGATAGCTACAGTTGAAGGAGCATTCCCATACATTGATACATCCTGGGCTACGACTTGGCATGAAGAATTATGAAGTTTTAGAAATATTAAATAAACGAATGAAACTGGAAGCGAAATGGCATTTAAATTATGGGGAATAAAAGGCCAATATGAAATTATAGGCAGCTCTCCCGTTTACACTCTAGATCGTGTACAGTTTTCTAAACCGAATGATAAGCTCAGAGATATGATTTGTCCTTAAAATATAAAGCTCTTAAAATCAGTTTAGGAAGCTGACCCTAGGAGCTTCAATCGCTGCTGGGGCAATATGCTCATAAAAATGTAAAACACCTCCACTATTTTTCTGATTCGGAGATCAAATCCTATTTAATGCGGCAAAACGTTACGGCTCACGCATTAATATCAATGCCTAGGGTTTCCTGAAGGTTAGTTGCTAATCTCAGAAGGCAGACATTTCCTTCCAGTGAATACTGTAATCAGCCTTTGCCTACACACTGAAAAAGTGAGCGAAGATGCGTGGGAGCAAGCGGGTCGAGGCTTGAGTGACATCCGAAGATTGAAGTTTGTTTAGATCAAACAGCTCTTTTTTTCTGTATGAAAAGCACAACTCTTAGTCCGGAGTATTAAGCCCATTACACAGATGCAAGAACAAGTCATTTTGTGTCTTAGTTCAATCTTGTGTTCCGTTTTTATTTACAACAGGCACGTTTGCAATTGCTATGCTTTTTGCGGTGGAAGTTCCAGAAGACCTGCAACAAATGGGATCTACTGAATTCAACTATGAAGTGTGCTTTAAAGAAAAAAAAACACAGATACATTAACAAGTCGTCAGTTCGACATTGGCTTGAAATGCACATCTTTACTTACAGGAAGCAGGTCTGTTTACAATGCTTCTAGGTTTCAACTGTGGCATAGTGGCATATGTTGTTGGTCACAGAGACAGTGCTTGATGCCTAAAAATAAACAAAAACATAAATAAATGTAGGGGGTCTCAAGTTTTTTAGGAGTCTGACACCTGTGGTGTTGAATGCAAAGGTTGTTGATCACTGAGGCTGCCTAGTCTTGATTTCACCTCTCAGCACCAACTACTTCCTGAATCTCTCCTGCTGCAGGTTCCTGCTGCCTCCATTTTTTTCATTGTTTTCCTGTCTTTCTCTTTTCCCCGAAATTCTCTCTTACTCTGGAACCATGTCTGATGATGGAACATTAGCCTTGATCTCAAAAGATAGTATTCACCATCCGAACTACTTTCCTAAATTAAGAACATGAACCACAAACAGGATACTTTTGACAGGTTAAAAAATAAATATCAAGGTGGAACCAGTCGATCATTTTAGACCGAAAGCCAGCTCCAAGGTCCCAAAAGCATAATCTCAAACTTTTTTCGTAGCAGTTTGCTACATGACCGAAAACCAAACACCAGGAGTCATTTCTCATTCACTCCTATATACATATCAAGACAGCTGCTCCATTTGGGACTTAGTACAACTTCCCGCAGATTGTATCTGCTACAGGTCGTAGACCAGTCAGCAAACAGAAGCATATAAAGACCCTCCCAACCCCATCAAATGTTGTATATGCTTTTTTTTGGTCTTGCGAGCGAGTCGGCTGTTGCTTTAATAAATAAATAATTCTATTCATTATCAAAGGTTACAACTATCTAGAACTCGGCTTCAAAGTGTTGAGGGATCTTGTAGAAATCACATTGCCTAGTTTGTTGAAGGCGTATTATAGGATGACCTTTCTTTGATGGGTTGAAACCGTGACCAGGAGCCCTGAAAGGTCAATTTTTCACCGCAGGTAGGCCCACATTTCGGCAACGGTATGAGACTGGGTTAACATGATTGATGGAGTACTTCTCTTTTCTGTGGTAAGCCGCTGTCTACTTTGCAAGGTTGTACACAACAGCCAGGTCGAGAGGATAGAGCCCTGTTCCCAGTTTGTTGTTCTCCAGCAAACAGGCTTGTAAAGCCACCAACAAATATGTGTATTCTGTATTTAACTCATTATCTGGGTATGATTTATTTTATGCAGTCATATAAGAAAGCTGCATTTACAATATTGAAATCACGTCTATCTATTAAGGAAAGTGGGAACTAGGTTTGTGCAAGAACATGATGGGCACCTTGATCTGTATTACAGTAGTTTGCCATGCACTCTGGATCTAGCAAAAACATGTTTTTGACATGCAGCTACTTAGGATATTGAAAAAGCATAATACCCTTTGCTCAGCCAGTGATGAATTTTGAATCAATAAATGGGAATCACTACTGTAGCTGACATTGATTAGGTTGAAAGTTCCCTCATGTAAATTCACAGTGAAGACAGCAGTACACCCAAGAGCCGACAGCACTGTTGTATAACATTTTAGGACCCTATTGTAATTTTCCCTATTCATGCCTTTATATAGGTATAAATCACCATATCCTTATATAGGCATAAGAATCATAACCATATTTAGACATAGCTCATTCAGTCCAAATAGGGCCGGGCTACTTCCACTAGTTCCGAAAATCTACAACTATTTCTTGGAAAACTCAGCTTCAGCAGCTAGGGACTTCTCCTTGCTCGAGAACTGACTTGTCCAGGAACTCATGGAGTTTTCAAAGAACTGAGATTCTTTGATGACGGTATTTTGTCCACCTTTACGTCAAACTTGGTACCTTCAAGGTATAAATATGCCCACACATGCCATAGCAAACACACTGTGGTTTGGAGCAGTTCGACTATCTACTTACCCGAGGCATCCTGCTACAGCAAGTACCGAACAAAGCCGACCCTCCAGCAGACGCACTGAGAGAGACGCTGATTTTTCTCTTGCCGAGAAATCCGGCTCCATTGTTTCCAAGCTACCCTTGCGGGTTGTTGGGAAATCGAGTCCTGAGCCTGACCTTCTTTATTCCAAATCAAGGTACGGAGCTGATTACACCCTAAGAGAAATCTTGGACAGATTCTTGGCAAAGAATATTAAATTTATGCTACACCTCACTTACTTCTTCTCTCGTACTAAGCTTAGGTTAGGTACATCAGGGTAGGCGTATTTTAGAAGCACCAGTTGAGTACTTTTAGCCTCAGTTATTTATGTATGTATTTATCTGTGGTCTAGGTACCATACAATGCTCTTACAGTATTATTTTATTCTACCCTTTTTGCTGTATGCATTATATTTTGCAACCAGTTTTACAATTGTAGCAGTTCATTTCTTACGCTTGAGAAAGAAGACTGTTCAATAAATCCTTTTATTGAAAACGCCTGTCTCTCTATTTCTCTGCACCTCTGGTGAAACGAAGCATGCACGATTGGCTGAATGAAATATCTATCTATTGTTTCCACGACTCTGAAGATCAGTTTTATTTTGGGGAAACAAAGTTGTCATGTTTATGCAGTTGTCAGAAACGAAATCCCTTCTTGTGAACTTGAGAAAGTTTCTAGTGACTTCTGAGCTAGCTGGCACTCACAATTAAGTCTAATATATTTCGATAGAGACCTAGTCGACATCAGTCCTAAGTCACATCTATAGGATATATTATTCCATGCGCAGAGCCTATTGGGATTATAGGAACTACACTACAGCACCATGAGTTATGGAATTGATGAACTTTGCGTTATGTAAAAGCAGAAAACAACAGTGATGGCCAGTGCCAAATAAAACTGGGGGGGGGGTGAATGTTTAGGCCCACTGACAGGCACTGATACAAACCAGCAATGCCCTTAGGCTCAACGCCAAAGCTCTTACATGTGGTCCATTTTAAACAGTGTGTATAATGGGCCACTATTGAGAGCTCAGAAGTTGGGGCGGAAGGCACTGCAAGTTTCTCACATTGCCTGTCAGTGAGTACAATCAACTTTATATGAAAAGAAAACCAATATTTAAATATATTTAAATATTTATTACCCACTGCCTCAGTGCTTCTCTTCATCTCTGCAGTCCGGGGCTCCAGCACAGTCTCCCAGAGCCTCCATCACCTCCTCTCTACCAATCCGGATGCTGCTAAGGCAGCATGAGAGATGCACCATGATTGGCTGGAGCACTCTAGTTCGATGCTCCTTCATGCAGTGTGCCTGCTCTCCACCCTGCTGTCTAAGGCTGTGTGTCAAAATACAGCTGGCCAAATGACGTGCACATTTCAAACTGAAGTGCACACAATGTTCCTCCCTGCTGCTGACCCTGCCCTCAGACTCGCCTCCCATCGCCAGCATGGAAAAATAAATGAGTTTTATTCCCATTTTATTTTTCATTTTTGCTGCACTCGCCGTGGAGGGACAGCACTACTCCCCCCTAATGGAGGAACCACTGCTGAATAAAATTAAATAATATGAGCCACTCTCATAGCTCTTTCTGTCTCTATTTCTCCTTTAGTTTCCACTGCATCATCATCCTGATGGCCCGCTGCACCTCTTACTCTAGTGATTAATGGTCCCTTTAATGGGGGGCATGTTGAATTCTGAAATGTATATGCATGCACCTAATCCACATCTCTTTGTTTTGTCCCCAGATATTTTCTATGCCTTGCTGTTTTTGCAGTAGAGACCTGGTGTCTGGAACAGGTGTGAAAGAGATGTGCTTCCTTTTCAGCTCGCATGTATAGAGCAATAAGCTGGCAGACATCAGGGAGTGAGCAGACACCTTGCAACTGTCGCCTCTCCACTTCTGGGACACAAGTGAATGCTTCATAATTGCGCTAGCTGGTCCTCTTACAAAGAAATTAAACTCCTTTATTTCAGAAAATGTAAAACAATTGTGATATTAAGTGGACCATGTAGCCAACTATATGTAGGCGCCTGTGAGGTGAGATTTGTTCAATGCATTGAAGACACTATCTTGAATCTTCACACATGAGTACCGGTAAATGTTGATTGATGAAAGCAGGAATCTTGTGTGAGTGTATCTTTTGATATACCTAAGTAGATAATATACCCACACAGTGTATGATGTTTATACAAAACAAGTACTTCGGTATGGCTTCTCTTATAGGCACAAACACTGGACATTTTACTTTTCACCCCTTTTACCGATGCCCAGTCACAAATCTCTTAAACAGGGGCATCACTCGGGTTGGTGTCACCCAGTGGGGGTAACTCATGGTGTCACCACCCTCCCGACTTACCCCAAGGACCTCCTCTGTGACAGAGCCAAGGCCGCCTCGTCCGGCACGCCTTTCCGGTGGTCATCCTGGCTCCTGCAGACCTTCCGTTCGTCTACATCCTTGGTCAGGGTGTCCCTTCTGGATCCACCGGCCTCTGGTTGCATTGGTTGTTCTTTAAGAAGCAAGGGACCCCTATATTAACGACTAGCTAAACATAGGGAATTTATACAATAAGGACAAATTTAGCTAGGCATTGATTCAACAGT
Organism: Lissotriton vulgaris; assembly: GCF_964263255.1. Taxonomy (NCBI): domain Eukaryota; kingdom Metazoa; phylum Chordata; class Amphibia; order Caudata; family Salamandridae; genus Lissotriton; species Lissotriton vulgaris. Next base: position 275,231,759 of record NC_141694.1, on the reverse strand, counting down.
AGACCTATTTTATGTTTCTCTGAAGTGAAGGTGAATTAGAACAAACAAGAACCACCTTCTTTTAACAGAATGGCTACACACACATATATATCAAAGCATATTTCTTTTTATTGTTTTATATACAGCTCATATTTAACTTTTGTTGTTTTTATATTTAATTTAGAACTGTATAGTTGTACATCCATAATATACGATAGACGTAAGGATGATGGAGGCAGTGCGGCAGGTGTCAACTACGCGCGTTTCGGCATACGTGCCTTCATCAGGTAGCCGTCTATTGCACTAAAATAAACATACAATCAAAGAGGTACATCATTATTTGGTTATTGTTCGGTAGTTACATGTAACATAATATATACTTCAGAGATATTTGCAATTCATCTTATTGAGTTTCAATTTATAGTGTCCGTTTTAGCATTCATATTTCCATATATGGAGTCGCCAAACCACATAACATATATTTACACTTACTCTAAGAGTTACTCGGTTACTAACTAATTCATCTTTTTACAGTTTTTTAGAAAATATATAGAAAGGAAACACACAATCTCCCCCCACCAGAAAACCATTATGAAAAGTCAATTTCAGAAGATGGATAAAATTATACCACAAGAATAAGAAAAATCCAATCTTATTCACATCATGCCTAACAATCACAACATATCATTCTGTACATTTATATATATACTGACTTTGGTACATGAAAATCAGAAGCATTGCGATTATATCTCAGTTGCTTTGACCATTGCCCAGTGAGAATCATGAATTAAAAAGCAGATGTAGCCCACTGCACATGGAAAAGCTATAGATGCAGACTCAAAGAGAGAATTTTTGTGTTATCTTCCCATATATAAAATGATGCTTGTATTCAAGTTTTACTGAAACTTTACGATATTTTGATGCTGTAACCAAGGTAATAAAAAATAAATAAAAAGTATATTGCATGTTAGTGTTCGCCCTTACTATAACTGACCTGTTTACATTTTAAATGGTATCTGAATTGTAAGTTAGGCGATTTGTTCTAAAACAGACACTTTGTAACTTATGACCGCGGTTGCAGTAAGAACATTACTTCCGCGGAAACATTAACCTCAGTAAAAATAAGGATCGAAATCTACGCATTATTTAATTAGATGTGCGATATGGCGAATTATAGTTATCCCTTCCCCTTTCTTTACTTACTATTTGATAGTTCAGCTGAGTGGGAGATTTCAGTTAGCGGGTCCGATAAGCAGCAGCTTTTTAGCGATGATTATGAATTTCTCTTCAAAATGAGTCCTAAATGGATCGACCAAATAACATACAAGGGTCACATTTATTCTTTAATTTAACTGTGACCTAATATGTATCTTTGCCGACTTAGTCCTACATAAATGTTGAAACACCATTTGAGATTTATATTATATAATGTATGCCGTTCAATACTCACTAATCTCTTTCTTTATATATTATTGCGAGCTGTATGGCATTGACGAAAATGAGGCAAGACAACTGGTTACGGCTCTAGTACGGAGAGGGTGTGACCCTGTCAGGAAAAAGCCAAAATGAATAAAACTATATTCTCTACAACTTTTTCTGTTGTTACTTTGCCATAGTCCAGTCTTAGTTATAGGCTGGTTGTATAATATCTTATTTAAAAAAATAGCCAGGTTAGGTCATTACCTGTTCAAAAGGCGTATATTTTACACCTCTCTTGCCGTCATGCTGAGTCTTCACTAATGAGCTACGTACAAGCATCTAACCTGATGCGAGCGTTCGGAGAATTTTTAAAGGAGGTCAAAAACCGCGCAAAATTTTGTTTACGAATAGCGAACTCGCTATCATGGTATGTAGGTTCCCTATGATTCAAAGACAATGTCTTATTGGCTGTAAAGGATGTCAATAGGTAACATGGGCTCTAATTGGTGCATAACAGCATTCACGGATATAACGCCCGTGATAATAAGTTCCCGTCTTTCTGTGTACCTAGAGGCAGATGAAACATGCCTTTAATCTACGCATTGAGTGTAAGTTAGCCTACATAGTTTAAAGAGCTCATGTTTCAAAGATAGGACGGCAATTACCTCACCAGTTCTTCCATAGATAATCGAAAAGGGCCTCAAATCTACACACCATGTTCTCCAGTGAGTCTGAATCCATCAGCATTCACCTGCGAATCAGGTCATCAATTACTGTTTTTGTTTAAATCCTTTACCTCGAGATACCAAACTGTGCCACAAATAGAAACTGCCTAGTAGTGAATTGCTATTTTCAGTATATTAGACATACATGGCCCACCTGAAGACATTCGGTTTTATCGCTGATGATTTTCTATCTATGGTTGGGTCAACAGCGAATTTTGATAATAGAACCACGGCACAATCTGGTCCAAATGACGAATTAGTAAAACTATTAGCGCTAAAGAAAAAAATAAAGAGAATTGAGCTGCACGGGCATTTTATGTTACAATATCTACGTGCAGGGATAATTCCACAGGGCCTACAGATTAAGAATATACCTGGGCTTTTTGTTCACATCAAAGAATTTTGGGAGAAATGGTCCCTTATCGCTAATAGGTGTTCAAGGGACCTTATGATTACATATTGTTGAAACAGCTAAACAATTACTATCACAACTTCTAAGTGAAATCCTAGAGCTAGAAGACAATATAAAAACGTCCACAGCAGTGGACGGTGCAAAAAACCCCTAGAAGATTTAGACACTGAATTGAATTCATGCAGTGACTATCTGACTAAAAGTTAGACTGATAAACTCCAAAAAGACTTAAAATATTACAGCAAGGAACATCCGTACCCCTACCTTGCAGATGGATTTTATAACCAAACTGATGTTAATGGACAAGACACCACAACTTACCAACAACCTTTGAGGCCCTACCCCAAAAAAGTGAATACCTTTTCTGACTCATCAGATTCAGATGGTAATAGTGGCATGACCACTTTTGACCAGAGATGCAGCAGGTATACCCCACGCCAACATAACCAAAGCTACCGTCTTTTTTTAGGTTGACGCTACCAGAACAAAGGCAATTTGCGTCAACCATATCAACCTCAATTTCAACCTCCATTCCAACCTCCATTTCAAGCACAATATCAACCTTGTGCCCAATATCAAACCAAATATCGGAACCATCAACAAGCAAACATGAACCAATATCTGGAAACAAGGAATGCCAGGTATTGGAGAAAGAAATCCCGATCTTTAATTTAAGTCCACTCAAGTTTGATGAGGCAACATACTCTCTCCTCTCTAAGGGGCTATCGTACGTACCACACGCAGGACTGAATACATTTGAATTGTTTAATGACTTAATGGCTTTTTTTTAGGAAAATCCGTTTAAAATGTTTTTTTTCGAGACAAGGAGATCATTAGTGAGGATATCAACAGGTCTAGTCTATCGTTAAAATCCACATTCACCCCTTCGGTTGAACAAATCGCCCCAGAAATAAGAATCTTTGAACAAGTTGTTTACAACCAACTGCTTTGTGTGACACAATATGTACCAAAGACACCATATAATGTCTCTATGAGCGAACATGCTGCCTTAAAGAGCTGGAAAGAATCCCCTGAGATAATAGTTAACAGCTGCGATAAAGGTGGTGGGATTGCCATTAGGAAGAATCAAACCTACATTAATAAAGTAGAAGAAATGTTCAATGATGAAAGATATTATAGCAAGATCAACAAAAATCCAACACAAAGGATTAAATCTAAAATCCATAGTCTGACAACAAAAGCATTTTATAATGGTGTTATCTGTAAGAAGGAGTTCCAGTAATGAAGGAAGCATTCAGTAATTGATGACCTGATTCGCAGGGGAATGCTGATGGATTCAGACAAACTGGAGAACATGATGTGTAGATTTGGGGCCTTTTTCGATTATCTATGGAAGAAACGGTGAGGTAATTGCCCTCCTATCTTTGAAACATGATCTCTTTAAACTATGTAGGCGAACTTACGCTCAATGCGTAGATTAAAGTCATGTTTCATCTGCCTCATAGCTGACCTTTTAGTAATCAGTTATTCTGCAGATTATAGCCTGTAAGTATCTGCCTGCTCAACTGAACACCGTCTTCTTCATCATCCCACTCATCCTTCTGTGTATCTAGTTGTTTAAATGGACACCACCTCTCTTCTTGTGATGTCACTCAGGTGCACATTTATTAATACGTTTTTGCCTCACTAAGCCACAAAGTGCATATGTGGTGGGAGCGAGGGGGTGGTTTGGTTACGAATACTAGGCCTGGGTGGTGAACTCCTAGGAGCATGTGGCGTTCTGAAAAACTCTGCTTTGTATAGTGGAGTGAAGTATTTTCCCCGCTCGCGCTCATTAGTGAGCATGAAAATCCAGCTGTAGACCACCTCCCAGAGAGCTTTCTCAATGTGTGCGTTCATGGATGGTCGCAACCGCTTGTGTTGAGAAACCATCCGGTGTCATTTAGGAAGCTACCGCTCGCGTAGAACCTCTACTCAAGCGGCAAAAAGAAGCAGCCTCCATTTGCGCTGCGCATGTTGCTGTTCGCGCTGATAGTGCCCACACTACCAGCGCTCGCTCCACATTGAGCACCATACCATTTGCATACCAAGGAGACTCATGAGACAGAATTGTGGGAAACAGTGGTGCAGGTTTATTTCGCATAACAAGTAGCAGATAAGGTGGGTCATTTTACAGGCGATCCAATGCGGCAGCCCCTCGCTGACCCGCATGCCTAATTAGCCATCTTGCACGGTGAGTCGATGCTCTGACGGTGCAGTACATTATCACTTTATTTCGTTCTACTCCCGCCCCCCCTGTCAGGGCGGAGCGATGAGGCACACCCCCGGTCGGTTCAGGCCCCCCGACCGCCCGAAGGACTAACGGGGCGCCGACGCTGTTTCCTGGAACCCCCTCGGCTCCAGGTTCTTGGCTCAGGCACCCCTACTGTGCCAGGCAGAGGTATTGACTGTATCCTTCTGCCGCAGAGGTACCCTTACTGTCCATCTGCTTCCAGAACGCCCTGTGACTCCGCCTGCAACACAAAACAGACCATTAACAGTTCACAACTCGCCTGCCACTCTGCCGCTGGGTCAGGGCCAGGGTGGGAACAGCGCAGAGCAGCCCAGGAAACACGGCAGGAAAGACCGAGCATTGTTTGCTGTGTTAGTTATAAACCCCTTGAGGCCGCCCCCCCTGCCCTGTGATGCCCTCCCATTGGTCGCTTGAGAAGGGGGCGGCTCAGGGGCTGGCGCGCTATCGTTCTGCTCGCGCGGCATGTGGTACTAAGACGCTGTCTCGCTTAGCTCCCCTTTGCGTCGTGCGGCCAGCGGCAAAACACCTGGTGCTGAAAATCCGCACGAACAGCGCGACCTAATGCACTCTGCTGCTTAGCATGGCAGAACTCTGCGAACTTCACCCACGCCTAATGAACACAAATGCCTCTGTGTGCTGAGTTTATTGAATATTTAATGCATGCCGAAAAATTCTCACACATTACTTAAAGAAAAGGGCAAAGGTTGTGGAGTCGAGGGTAAAAAAAAATATAAGCAATTTCATTGGTTCTTGTTCAAAAACAAAAATCCCTTGCTACTCCTTAATCACAATTTACGTTTGAAAATCACTGTGTGTTAGTCTCAGTTACAACCAGTTTGCTGATTAGGGGGCAAAATGGCTTGAGGGAGCAACTCCTCACCTTCACAATGGAGGCACGTGAGAACCAAGCATATTCCACAAAGAGTATGATTAGTAGGGATAGCAAAGTAATGGAGTTCAATGTCAGTTCTCTTTATCAGAAATATCACTGAGGACCTATTCATGTAAAACAGTGTGGGGGTTAGTCAGGATATCTGTTTAACTTGTCAGCACTTAGTAAGGAAGACCTCATAGGACATTGTCTCTGCACCACTCATTGGTGGCGGGCGATATATTCCACTCCGCTGCAAATTTTTTGCTACTACGTGTTACGCTTCTAATGTGGAGTTCCTGCCCAATCCTGCCAAGCACGGCGAGCAAGATTTGCCATTCCCTAGCACGGTTTTCAGTCGCTAGGAGTGCCTCCGGCGAGATTTCTTCAATGTGAGTGGAAATCTTCCACTCAAGTAGAAAATCGAGCAGCAGCAAAATCAATTTAAGAAGCTCCGTCCTCTGGCACTCCGCATGGTGCTGTTTGCGCTGATTGTTCAGCGCGGAACAAGCTCCTGGCGCTAAATCATAGCGTGAGCAGCAAGACATGCCTGTTTCCACCCTTTTGCAGAATTATGCGGAATCTCGCATAGTTTTTTGTAACACTGTGGAATTCCATTGCGTAAAACATACGAGAAAGAGCCTGGTAAGGAGCTGCTCATGGCCACATTGTCCCACGTTTTGGAAGGAACCCAGGTTTAACTGAATGAAGCACATTGTTTGTATATCTTTTCATATTTATCTGGACTAGGCATTTGACAATAAACAAAATCATGTTCTGCACGGAACACCAATGTATTAAGGGCAAAGCTAGGATCATACGTTCCTAGGATGACCTCTGTAATATTAGATGTGAGGCACATTGTGTGCCCTCTTCACTTTCTTTAAAATGTTCCTAAATGCTTAGCACTCATCAGAACATTTTAATACACGCATACCTAAATTACGTCATAAGATGTTTGTGCGCTTTTTTTGACTGCCTATAACACTAACATTAACTTGAAATATGTTTGAATTAGTGCATGGGCTTCAGACAGCACAGCTCATTAATAATCAACAGTAATTACCTCTTTGTGTTTCCAAGCTCACCTGGCTAACAGCCACGCATTCCTGCTTGAAAGTTTAGAAGACAGGTAGAAGATCATGTAATACCTTAAGTTGAGGTATTGATATTTGAGGAGTATATAAAGTTGATAAACATGCAGTATCCTGTTGGAATAGGGTCCTATCAGAGTAATGCTTGGTTTAATGGACAATGATTTGTACTTTGGATACTCTTTACTTTGACAACTAGGTTAGAGGATGGTGGTCTTATTTAAAGCATTGGGCTCTACTTATGTAGGCTATGAATGCTTTTATGGACTCAAATTCTTAGACTCAGTGTTTGTGGCCATACAAATGCCATAAAATGCTTTTTCAGATGTACTAACTCCATTTTAGGACCCAGACAAGTTGTCTCGACTCCTAAATTGGAATTGTGAATGGATACCAAATTGAGATTGTAGAGTGTTATGCTGTAGGTGTAGATTCCAAATAACAAGTAAGTTTCAGTATCTTATGTGTGAATGTCTTGCTACCTCCCTAAATGTAAGACTACAGGAAATGCCCCTTACTAAAAAGCAGTAAAATAAACCCCATGTTGAGCATATGTTAGGATTCTTGATGGTGGTAGACACTGTTTTTATCACATCTGCGGTACTTAGTACATGTGCAGTGTACCCACATCACCTTTGGGTACCTCACAGAGTGCGTTTTGCATTGGTCACAATGCCATACTGGTATAATCCCAGGGCTTTTTTAATAAATGTTTAATCTTTTTAATAATATTTATGCATTTTGGTACTTTAAGAATTAATGCAGATAAGCATCAATCTCCCTAGCCCTGAAGAAGGCCGGACCAAATTGGGCACTAAATAAGGTTGAATCATGTAGGCAAAGTCTTAGCGGATGAAAAAAACTTTGTTATCAATAAACACCTGTTATCATTGGGGTCTCTAGTTGGCAGTGGTTTGCACCCTCGCCAAGTAGGGACGCTCTCTCTAGTCAGGGTAAGGGAGTTACACAGCCCCTGCTCACCCCCTTGGTAGCTTGGCATGAGCAGTGAGGCTTATATCAGATGCAATGTGTGAATATTTGTACACACACATACAGTAAAACAGTGAAAACACTGCAAAGGAAGTCCATATCAGTTTAGGAAAATACCCAATATTTACCCGAATATAACGAGACCAAAACAACAAAAATCAAACATACACAAGCAAAGATATAACTTTTCAAAGGTTAAATAAGGTCAGGCCATAGAAATCTATGGATGCTTTTCTTTTAGCACAAACTATCTTGGATGCTTCAAAATACAAAGACGAAACAGATGCAGGGGAGGTGAGACTCTGGAAAAGCAAAGCGAGGCATTGGTTAATTACTCCCAGGGGAGGTGATGCTTTTGTTCCTTACTGCCATTGGAGGTGATGCGTTGGTTCCTTACTGTCAGGGGAGGTAATGCATGGGTTCCTTCCTGGAAGGGGAGGTGATGCATCAATCTCCAGACATGCAGCCTCGGTTCTTAATCTTTTTTGATTAAAAAATTGGCAACCAGGGACAATACATCGAAAATCCAGATGCCCTGCATCGGTTTCACAGCGATGAAGCAGGCGCTGCATTGGAGTTAGAGCAGTGCTCACTGACTTCGGTGATGCGGTGCTCGAAACTCATGCTACAGTGGTTCTTCTTACGCACTGCAACGGAAAGCTAGGGACTGCAGTGAAAACGGTGGTCGAAAAAAATCCAACATACACAAGTCAAAATATCCCTTTTATAAATTCAAGAAAATCAAAGACGAGGCAAGGCGCAGCGGTAGTGAGGTGCAGGAAAAGCAAAGCAATGCATTGGTTGGTTCCTTACTACACAGTGGAGGTGATGCTTGGCCGGGGAGGTGATGCTGGGTTTCCAGATATGCTGCCTCAGTTCCTTACTGTGGTGCTGTGTCTATGAATAATCAGCTCCGAGGGACGATGCGCTGAAAATGCAAATGCGCTATGTCGATGCAACAGCGGAAATGCAGGTGCTGTGTCGGAGCGGGTGTCACGGATGTCGGCCACACAGGGCTCAAGACTTACGTTGCAGCAATTCATCTGATGCACTGCAAGGGCGAGCTGAGAGCTTTGATGAAAGCTGCGATTGATGTGTCGAGCAGAAACCATGCTTCGGTGCAGACATTGGTGATGCACCGATCTTTTGCAGCGATGCATCAATAAAACAGGCAATGGGAGTCGATGCATGGATCTTTTCCTTAAGATCACCAGGTTACACTTCCAAGGGCCCAGGAACTGGATTTGGCACCAATTGGCAAGTCATGTTAAAACTTAGGCTGCAGCATCAACATTATCGGCGCCATCTTGCCCCTTTTCGAGCCCATTTGTGCGCGTAAGCGGCAGCCATTTTGAGTACCATGGCCTCTCTGCCCATCGCTGATAGCCAGCGCGTCTCTCTCTCTCTCCTGACCTCGCAAAGCATCCCCCGCACGCTGACAGCCCCCGCTCTCACATGCCTTGGGTCATAAACCCCTCTTCAGCGCAGCTCTGCCTCGGAACCCCATCCTGTTCCCAGCGCGACACCTCCCTCCATTCCTTTCATGGTCCCGGATCCTTTGATAAAACCCCCTTTCCTGTGTGCCCGTTTGTCTTACTCGTTCCCAGGCCGCCACCTGGCCCTGCGGATACTGTTTATTGCCCCCCCCTGTACAGTAGGAAGCTTCCCCCATCAAAGGATCCACGATTTGATCAAAGCCCCCACCCCATGAGATCCGATCAACCACATACATTCCGTGAATCGGCGGAATGTCCAGCTGCGCGATAATCATCTCCTGTTGTGACCGGGGTGGGGACTTCAACTGTAAATGTGTGTGGGAACGGGCCTGAAGCAGGGATTCCGAGGATGTCTTTCTGTACATCAAAGTAGTGACAAAGATGTGTTTAACGTAATAAAACAATAAACTTGTGTATAAGAGGCCAGGCCTCAGAGATGCGGTTAGAGCACCTCGAGAAGATACCCTGCTGTCTAATTTGATGTGTTCTGCTCCGTCGGAATAAAACTTCTGTTTCCTGCCTTCCAGTCTCCAGCGCCTGCCTCTTGGTTTGGTAACTTGAGTGGGTATAGAGGCGGTTAACGCCGGGCAACTCTGAAAAAGGTCACCGGCCCTACCTTTTTCCACAGTCAGGACTCCCAGCAGAAGAGCCCAGCACTGGCATGTGAAGTCGTTGATGGCCCTGAGACTTCTTAAAGGGGGCAAGCTTAATTCAAGCCCTTCGAGAAACTTGAAAGCGGGTTACAGAAAGCAAAGTCCAGTACTTTCACTCCCAGAACAGAAGCAGCAGGCCAGCACAACTAAGCAACAGGCAGAGTGGCGGCCCCTTTCAAAGCCTCCAGCTCTTCTTCCTGGCAAAATGTCCCCAGTCCAGAAGTGTTCTGATTCTGTGGTGTCTGAGATCCAATACTTATACCTCTTTCTGCCTTTGAAGTAGGCAAACTTCAAAGGAAAGTCTTTGGTGTGCACAAAACCCTGCCTTCGCCTGATCTGGATTCAGATACACTGCAGGGGGTGGAGACAGCTATGTGTGAGGGCAGGCACAGCCCTAATCAGGTGTCAGTGACAACTCTTCCCACCACTCTAGCTCAGGAAGGTCCATCAGCCTGGTGATGGGCTGTCAGTATATGCAAGGGACATCTTGACTCCCTTTGTGTGACTGTCTAGACTGAATGCACAGGAGCCCAACTGTTAGCCAACCCAGACGTGTATTCTACAGACAGGCAGAGGCACAGAATGGTTAAGCAAGAAAATAGCCACTTTCTAAAAGTGGCATTTTTAAACATGCACTTTAAAAACCAACTTCACCAAAAGATGTATTTTTTTAATGTGGTTTCAGAAACTTAAAATCTCTATCTGCCTCCATTGGGAAATTACACCTAAAAGTAGGCCTGGGCAGTGAACTCTACTCCGCTCACGGAGTTTGCAGAGTTTTCCATCTCTGCGTTATGCGGATAACGCAGAGTTCCCAAAATCTCTGCTTCGCGCAGCGGAGATGAGTTTTTTCCTCCAAGGTAGCGAGCCCAAGCGAGCAAAATCAACTTCCCGGTGAGAATCTTCCTCATTTGCAATCATCAACATCAAGTTGGGGAGCACGAGTGTGGAAAATAAACCTCCTGGGGAGATTTCTCAACGCGAGGGGGCAGGTTTCTCATTGCAAATGGTGGCGTATGCTCGCAACAGCTCGCTTTGAGAAACTGCCCGTTCGTGTTGAGAAAGCTGTAGCTCAAGTAAAAATCTACTTGAGTGGCAAAAAAGGTAAGCCTGTGCTGCGCCTGGTGCTGTTTGCGATGATCGCACAGTGCAGACAAGCATCCAGCACTGTGTAATCACTGCAAACAGCATTTTTCTATGAAACTCTGCCACTCGCAGAGATCCACGTAGTGTGGCAGAGTTTTTTTACCACTTCGCAGAGTTTGGCATAGCACAACTCCGCAGAACTCTGCCCAGGGTTACCTAAAAGATATTTCCATGTTACATTACAGGAGGGATAACGCTTGCAATAGTGAAATACGAAATGAGCATTATTTTACTATTAAGACATGTAAAACACACTAGTACAATTCCTACTTTTTAAATACACAGCACCCTGCCCATAGGGCACTAACCAGTGCTAAAGTACCTGTGCTCTCTCCCTTAAACATGGTAAAATTGACTTACACCCAATTTGCACATTTGCACATTTAATCGACTTGTGAGTCCCTAGTAACGTGGCACTGTATGTATCCAGGGCCTATAAATGAAATGCCACTAATGGGCCTGCAACACTCATTTTGCCACCCACTTAAGTCGTTTTTTTATACGTCTCTGGTCTTCACTGCAGCCTGTGTGTGCAGTTTTCAACTGCCATTTCGACCTTTTAAAATAAACCTTTTGCTGGGCCTAAACATTCCTTTAATTACATATAAGTCACCCTAGGGTAGGCTCTAAATAGCCTATAGGGCAAGGGAATAGCATTTCATAATGTGGACATGTGCTTTTAACCCCTTCGCTGCTCATGACGAGCTCACCTCGTCATGCAGTACACTGGTCGTGTGCTTATGATGAGCTGAGCTCGTCATGAACAATGGGGATCATGCATATGCAGCACAGGAGGGGAAAACCTCTAGCAGCCAAGGTGTTAAGTTGTATATGTCCTGGACACTGAAAAACTCTGAAATTCTTTTTCACTATTGCAAGGCCTCCCTATCCCGTAGGATAACATTGGGTTACCTTATTACATTTAATAATTGATTCCCTTTTGAGTGTGAGCAGGTAGGAAAGTCATGATTGGTGTCTGAGGAATTGTAGTTTAAAACTCTTTGTTAGATATTAGTTGGTTGATTGGGGTATGAGCAAGCAGCAAACATAATCTTAATCTGGGCAAAGGGCAGGTAAATGGTAAATTAACCTGTGCTCAATCTCTGGTTGCTTGGAACACGCAGTCACGTCAAGCTTAAAGGCAATGTGTAAAGTATTTGTGCAAAACTTCAAACAGTAAAACAGTAAAAACCCCACACAAATAGATCCCACACCAGGTTTAGAAGATTAGTGTAGATTTTAATAAATAAAACGACCAAAACAACAAAACTCCAATTAGTAGAACTTGAGTTATTGAATTTCACAGGTTTTAAGTAAGCACTAAGAAGCAAAAAACACTATTTGGAACATCTGGTTGCTCCGTACTGGGAAAGTCATAAGTTCAGACTGACCACGATGGAGCACGGGCCAGATACAGGGACTCAGTTTGGCCTACTGAACAAAGGGGCATATTACCAACAACTAGCGATAATTTTTGTCTCTAACTTGTTTAGAGACAAAAATTATCGCCGCACATCGGCGATTTTTATCGCAGATAAACCTTGCTATTAGCAAGGTTTATCGCAAATGCGATAAAAATCGGCCGCAATGCATGAATATCGCTGAAAAGTCAGCGATATTCATGCATTAGCGAGCTAATGCTCTTAGCCATGTTATCCACCTCCCATTGGATAACATGGCTAAGAACTGCTCAGGGCAGGTGTTAGCTTTTGGAGATATTCCCGCTTAGCGCGAATATCTCCAAAAGTTGGTAATAGGAGATAGCGATGTTAGCGACTGTTTTCAGTCGCTAACATCTTGGCACACCCACTTTGCATCTCATTAGTGATAAATATCACTGACATGCAAAGTGGGGCCCAAGATGGTCGTTATCTCCTACTAGCTGTCGCTAACTGGTGTTAGCAGCAGCTAGGCAATAGGGAGATAATTTTATCTCCGCTTTCTTGGCTTTTAAAGCCAAAAAAGCGGAGATAAACCCCCTTGATAATATGCCCCAAAGTACCTTAAATCCTAGAATACTGCATGGAATTGGGTCAAAGAAGCGTTGCACAGCAGTGTCGATGCATCAGCTCTGAGTTGCGTTGAGGCTGCAGTGATAGGTCCTGATGAGTCGACGTTGAGGATCCTGTTGCCAGGGCTTGCATTGTCAAGTCTGGTGTTGAGGATGTGAGACGCAGCAGAGGTGATGATTTGAGTCAGATAATTTGTGCAGCTGCAATGTGAAGTTTCGGCATCATTGTCGAGGCTAGCGTTGATTAGAGATGAAACAAGCTTGCACTGGGAAAAGCATCGGGCAGCGGCAGTTCCAAAGGTGATGCATCGGTCCCATATGGGGGAAAGCTACAGCTTTGCGAATCTTTTGTGATGGGTCTAATCCATGCAACCGCATGATGCATTGGTTCTGCTCAAGGTTGCCCTGGTCAGCCGAGGAGATGCATTGGTTCTGCTCTAGATGCGTTGCTCAGCAGAGAATATGCATTGGTTATGCTAGTAAGCGCCTTATGCCCACTTCCATGGGTCCAGGACTGGGGTGGTACCACTTGGCAGAGTAGACTGACAGATGGCACAGCCCATGTAAAGGAGTTAGAAGCCTGTTATGTCCCCGGGGCTTAAGATCAGGAGGCCTGCCAGCTAGCCCTTGAGTCACTCTCGGTTTTGGGGTCAAGTGACACAGCTCCAGGTCCTTCAATCCAGGCAAGAGGGCAGCAGGCTAGCAGGTCAGCACAGCAAAGCAGGAGTACAGCAATGCAGAAGTCCAGCAGAGTGGCAGTCCTTCAGCAGCTCAGCACTCCTTCTTCCTGGCAGAGTATTCACAGCTCCAGAAGGGTACTGAAATGGTGGTGTCCTAGATTCAGTACTTATACCCAGTGGTGCCTTTGAAGCTGGAGAGGCAGGTCTTTTACATGCACAGAGGCCCTGCCCTTCCTGCCCTGGCTCCAGGCTCACTACAAAGGGTTATGCAGCCCTTTGTGTGGGGACAGGACACAGTCTATTCCGGTATAAGTGAGGCTGGGTCAAGCGTCTCCCTTCCAGCCTGCCAGTATGGCCCATCAAGTCACACCTAAGTTGCCAGGCATCTCAAAACTGTGTCCTGATGGTGGTCCTGGGGAATGTTTGTCCCTAAGAGACCGAAATATTGACAATTTCTCCTCTCTAACATCATTGACAGTGATATTGTGTTCAACAGTCCTTTTCAAAATTGGAGGACAGAAGAAGTAATTCAACTAGACTCTGTATCTATGAACATTTTCATTTAGGAGTATTATTCACTCCCTAATGATCTTTTTGAGAAGCATTGCACAAATTATGGTTAGATCATGTGGGGTGAAACAGTGTTATTACATTAATATGTCTAAAATATATGTTTAACCCTGAATATTGGTAACATAATCATTTTTTTGTATGATCAAGAGAAATTGCAAACATCCAATAAGAAAGGTTTTGGTAAATCAGTATGTCTGGGGTCTGATTATTATGTTTTAGTTTTATGTTAAATAATTTGTTTTTAATATTAATTAGACCATTGGATTGATTGACCAATAAACTGATAAGTATTTCTGAAATATTTCCTCCAGTTGGTCTCTGTATACTTTTATACCATTGGCATTATCTTGTCATAACCATTTGGTGCCTGTAGCCTGACCCTGTCTCACTTGACTAGGTGTACTTGGCAGTGTGTTTTCTGTACTCCTCTCATACATCATTACAATAAAGGGTCTGAGTCCTGGTAGAATGGGCCATCCTGGCTTAATAGGTTAGGGGCGGAGCTGTAACCTGCCACACTTGCATTTCAAAGACACTGGACCAGTAGTGCACCTACGAACCCAATGCTTCAGATCCCTTTAGGCCCTGAGGAAGGACTGATCAGCTGCTAGCAGCTCTGCTTCAGAGCGAGGCGGGCAGACCTCCTGAAACAGACAACCTGCCCCGATTTATTTAGAGGTACAATCGTATCACTAAATAAATTGATCTAATTAATATGTTTATATGTAAATGTGTAGGAATTTCAGAGGGGTGCAGCCCCTGAGCCCTAATGGAGAAACTGCCCCTGTATTTTGTGCTCTTTACATTGTTATATTTTGCGTCTATTTGCTCTGCCTGCAAGAAGGACTGCTCTGCTGCCTGAGGAAGCAAGACTGAATCTACACCGTGAACCCAGGACCACCAGTTGGCTGGCCTCCTGTTATGAGCTACAGGGCACAACAGGCTCCTCTGCACTGCTGAGACTCAACGCATCTCAACGCAGGACCATGCATCGCAGCTCTTGTTTGGTGGATTCTCAAGAATAGACCTTGCATGACGCAACTCGCTTCTGACAACTGGCTGACCTCAATGCCTCTCAAAGCTCCTTAACGCAAGACCGTGCATCACAGTTTCTATTTGTCTGCTTCGTAATCTGCAACATCACGAGATGCATCTCGACACGACAACCTGCCCAGCTTAATGCATCTCAACTCAGAGTAACGCATCTAGTTACAGCTTTATTGGTGTGCCGCACCTCAGTGCCTTCATCGCAGTTCCTAATCGACGTCTTTACTGACACAGCGCACTGCAGTCAATGCAGGACCGCACACTGCAAGCTCCCGTTGCCAGCACCTTGATGCTTACGCAGGCCAATGCAAGGATTTCGTATCTCGAGGCCGAGGACACGAGGTACTTTTTTAACAGCGGACTGAAGTCAGTCCTTTATATGGCCCGCACTCCATCGCAATTAGCCTGACTGTGACTTGGAACTTGTCCACCACAACCAGATACCCAGAATTGGCGCTTCTTGGTTCTAAGCAAACTGGTTAAAAGGCTAACTTTTTTCGTGATTGTGGTACAAAATATAGTGGTCCTGCCCCACAGATGCTCAGTCGTGGGACCCAGAGCCCACTCCTGTTATACAATCTGAGGTTGCATCACTACAACTGCTATTCTGATATGGACCGGTAGCTAGTCTGCCTGTGGTGCGTATGACACAGGAAAACTGGGAGGTCCCTACAATATGTACAAATATTTTAGCAAAATGATGCTCTGCTTCTCAGTTCTACCTCACTACCATCCCAGCAAGGTCATTTAATTGTAGACATCTTGCAATAAAAGTTTATGTTTCACATTAGGTAATGTGTCTGATAGTCAGCAGCAATGGCCCATGTGGAAATTGGACACATGCAATATTTTAAAAACTCCGGACACTACAGGAAGTCTTGACAGATGCACAAAGGAATCCGATCGTCTGGCATAGAATAATTTTAGCGCAGCTGACTAACACATGAAGCTCAGTAATTGCTAATTTACTGTTAGAAATCTATTCATGGTACCTACCCCGCATAATCATAGCTTGTGGACACTGGATGGCAATTAGGCAGTCTATTTCAAGTCATCCCGATTATATTTTATAATTAAGCTTTTGGATGCTGTCTAGTGGAAGTGGAATACTGAATACACGTTTTTGATCCTTTAAAAATAGTAGCTTTAACAGTACATCCCATAAGATCGCCAGATCCCTTTTTCTGATCAAATTCCCAGTAGTAGTGTTTATGGACAAGGACATAAGTACTCTTCTCTCCGAAGTATTTCACTTTCTTCAGACATGGGCATTGATCAGAAAGATTTTTGTGACTGTGCACTATTGTATTGAAAGTAGTATATATAGAATGTATTGGTAACCGTTTAAATACAGTCTATATCAGGTGTTGCCAAAACAATTCAACTTTGCATCTCTGATCACAAGACTACAGTTGCGACCTTAAACCACAGATCTTCCCTCTGACGGGGTTTCACAACCAACCTTGAGAGATGTATGTATTGGTCGTCTTAGTTAGCTTTGTTGTTCAAAACTGAAGCCTGATATAATATTTTGATTTTAATGTTGATGACGCATGATTCTAAAAGAAACTGTTTATCCGAGGAATACAGGGTTTAGTGAGCAGCAGCATTTTCTGTGTAATTACAATCTTGCTGCTCCTTCCACATAGGCCAACATCCGCTGCATAATATGCAGCTTTAAAAAAAATACTATTTTTAGAGCAAATAGATCAAACCTCACAAAACACCAGGGGTTAATTTGAACCGGTGGGGGCCACTGGCACTTATTTTTGTGAACCATCACTTATCTTATAGTTCCCGATTATACAGTTCCCGAGAACAAGGGAGAAAAAAATAAAATACACAAAGGTAAAGAATAAGGAGAAAAACTGTCACCAAGGGAGAAAACAGCCACTGCAACAAATTAACAAGCAGTGACATAGCCAATAGGTCTGGCCTTTGGGACCTTATAACTGTTTAGCTAGGGCTATTGGCTTTGTAAATATGTTTAAGCTATGTTGTAGAGCATTGTGGTTGTTGAGCAGAATGTTGAAAAGTTATAATAAAACATAGTATAAGCATTTTTGTTACCTTTTATATAACCAAGAAGATAATATGTACAACCGAATGACCCTATTAAAAAAAGAATAAGCATAAAAAATGCCTTCATGTGTTTTTGTCCTGCTTAGGTGGTGCTGGTGCTCAGGGGGTGGTGAGCTGGTGCTCGGGTGGTGCTGAGTGATACTGTGTTGGTGCTGTGCTGCGTTGATGCCATGACGGTGCTGCGCTTATGCTGAAGTACTGCTGAGTTGCTGCTGAGGCAGGGCTGCGCTGGTGATGAAGTAGAGCTGCGCTGGTGGTGGTGCAGTGATGTGGATGCGGTGCTGTGCTGATGCTGATGCTGAGATGGTGCTGTGCTGATGCTGAGATGGTGCTGTGCCGGGGTTGAAATGGTGCTGTGCTGGTTCTAAGGTAGTGTTGTGCTGGGGTGATGCACTGATGAAATGCTGCTGTGTTGATGCTGATATGGACACACGTGTATCAGAGAGGGGAGCAGGGAGGCACTGAGGAACCAGATCTGAAAGGGGCCGGGTAAGGGTTAGATAAAATGATGACAAAGTTTGCCAGACAGTGGATGGAGGTATGAAGACATTGGATAGTGGGCTTTCAGACAGCAGAAGAAATGAGAAGAGAGGCAAGTATCTGAAAAGGCAAGTTCAGTACTAGATTCTCTTACAAAATACTGTTAAAAAAATAACTAGGAATGTGGCAGTCAGGTTGGAGCACTGGCCAGGGGGAGGTGAAGCCGGACCCGATGGGGACCTATGCAGAAACCTTGCGTAAGTGACACATTGGACAAGGTTAGTGCTGTCATAAAAGTCAGGACCAAGCAGAAGGTAACGTAGGATGTACATTGACATGGAGGATATGAATGACCAACCAATAAGTTGTGATATGTATAATTCATGTTTGAAATAAAACTATGGCTTTTCTATGCACCATATCATGTCATTGCTGGAATGATTTATGGGGCAAGGAAGGACACATGTGGGGATGACACCAAGGGTGAGCGGGGGACTGTGCCACTTGGGATGGGTTAGTTAAAAAAAGAAACAGAGTCCTGAAACCTGAAATAAAGATGAAAGGCAGTGGATAGCAAAGGACAATGTGATGACGGGCTGAGAACCAAGTGGTTCCCTGTCATATGTGCCACCTTCAGCCGGTTCAAGCCAGAAGGTAAATCATTCGAAGGCAAGCATACTCTAAATGAAAAACGTGAAATTGCATTACCCAGGATACAGGTGATGTTGGTTAGAAAGAAAGACAGCAATGGCAGAATGTGTATACATGTAATTGCACTTGGGGGCAATGTACTAGAAACAGAGAAAAATACTGCGTACGAGTAGGAGATTTTAGTGACAGGAAAGGGGCTCTGAAACTCTGGAAAATGACCAGGCGCTCCTGGCGTATAGAAGGTGGGCCCCCTTTTTAAGCTCCACGTGCAGGAGTAAAAACCAAGGGGCATATTACCAACGTTTAGCGATATTTACCGCTAACGATGCTTAGCAACAAATTTTTTAACGCTAAGCATCGCCGGAAATTATCGCAGAGATAACTTGCTATTAGCAAGGTTTATCTCAGTAGTGATAAAAATCCTCGGGCTAACTGCCAATTGAGAGATTATCTCTGGAAAACCAACGATAATCTCTCGAAGTTTAGCGTTAGCTGGATAATAGGGGCTCACAAACTTAGCCATGATATCCACCTTCCATAGGATATCATGGCTAAGTCAGGAAAATACCAGGTGTAAAAAAAGCAGTGCTAACCGCGGTTAGCGCTGCTTTTTTTATCACTAACAGGGTTAGCAAAATCCTTGATAATAGGAGAAATGTCGCTTAACAACATTTCTCCTATTATTTTTCTCTGGAACGCCCCCTTTGCATCTCATTAGAGATGCAAGGGGAAGCTTAGAGAAAAAGGGTGCTAACATGCGAATTTGCGTGTTAGTAACCTGTTGCTAATAGGGAGATAATTTTATCTCCGCTTTCTTGGCTTTTAAAGCCAAAAAAGCGAAGATAAATCCCTTGATAATATGCCCCCAAGAGTCTAACATCTGTTTTTGCCTTGAAGAGGGGTGGTGCTCGTGACATCATCCGGGTGCTGCACTAGATAAGGCATTGCAAGACTATGAATCAGCCTCTTTTCTCTCCACAGCACGACCCTGCCAACATGCCGAAGCAACCATCCACCCACCTGCTCCTGGAGGAAGGAGGAATTGGTGGAATTTCTTGCAGCAGAAAAAGGGGGCTGCCCAAAATTTGGACTGACTTACTGAACTTACACCTTGGAGAGGTGTTGTTTTGTGCGGTCACTGGGCAGGCAGGAGGGGGGGACTGACCTCCTGGTGGTCCTGGATCTTCTTGCTCTACCCCAGGGAAACCTGGAGTTGAACATTTTGGGGGGTTTTACCTGGTGACTGGTACCCCTGCAGGGACGGAGCACTATGTGGTGCCCTGGTGTATGTGGCACTGTGGGTATTGCCCATCGCTCTAACTGATGGAGGGGAAGTTGCCTCTAAGTTATGCCCCGAATGCCCTTGGTTGTGGGCGTGGGTTTTGGATATGCTAAAGGGGCCTGCTGGCACTTTTGCATTCCGAATTGTTGTGCTGTAATGTGTGGAGACAACTGTTGTATTCTTTGCACATTCTTTGAGCTAGTTGCTGAACTTCGACCTGTATTTTCATAACACTAATGTCTTTTGGCTGATTTTTGACTTGTGAACATTAATGTATGTTTAACTATGGTTATCATTCCTCATTGATGGATGTGACTAGGAGAATAAAAGGCTACGCCCTTGGGTAAACCACAATAATTGCATTTGTCATCTGTTTGAGAATATTTTCAGTGGGAGGCAGCGAGTTGCACGTGTGAGCGCACTATGAAAAAGGAGAGGGCAGTTAGAAAAAAAGAACAAGTGTTTGCAATGAAATCTCCATATTAGAGAATATCTCAGTCTGTTTTTTTTTTATAATGGCAACCTAAAAACTCACTCATTTAGAGAGACAAAGGCGAGTGCTAAAATCCTGAACATGCCTACTTCCCCGAATACAACCCCCTCATCAGCACAAATGTACATGATTGGCAGTTCCCGCCCCAAATGGAACACCTGAATGGGGACGCATGTGTGGCCACAAGCACCCCTTAGCAGTCACTATAGCATACTCCAGCTTCGTAAATGACTGTATCTTGAAGCTTTTTATTTTTGTCACAAATTTACACATAGTGATGCCTTTACCTTATCAAACTTGCACATTACTTTAAATTTGCCTCTTTCCTCTAGGAAGCGTCTCCGACAGAGGTACAAAATGGAAGCGAGGAAGGATGCAGGCGCCTTTAGTAACAAATTACAGCCTGGTGTAAACATATAAGACGGATTAAGTAATGTGTGACGGAGACAGAGGAAGCACCAGTCTGTTATGATTATAAATACAAGGAAAGACTGTCTGGGGGTAAAGTAGGTAATTCTCTCAACAGGAGGGGAGAATCCTAACATCAAACCCAAGCTCAGATTTTTTTGCGTCTCCTTATAACATTGCAATGTAAAGCCAAATTCACTATGTACATCCCTGCCACTGTTCCAGTTTTCAAGTGAAATCTATTTAAAATGTATGTAATGTTAACGAAGCAGTGATTTAGTAAGGTGTCGAAATTTTAGGACCTCACCCATCTCAAACCCAGTGGCGTAACGAAAGTTGAGGGGGCCCCCTTGAAAAGTACATGGAGGACCCCCCCGGATCAACACCTACCACTTTTGCAGAGAAGGCCCCCTGGAGCTTGAGGGTCCACCCTGCACCATGGGGCCTGCTGGGGCTTATCTTACGCCACTGGGAAGAAGCCAGAAATGCCTCTTATTTCAGTTATGTGGCTATCTCATTAGGAAAACAACGGACCTACAACTTCGGGCCATAAGACATCCACTTCGACACCAGATAAAAAACAGAACAAATTCATTTTGCACTGACATAGCAACAATAATTAGCCCTTAGTAAGTTTATTCTATTTCGGTCACAGCACAAAAATAGAAAAACTTTCTCATGTGCCCCGGCAGTGAGGTCTGTGGGACTGGCAGGTTTTTGAGCCTGGGAGATCTGTGGGACTGGCAGGTTTTTGTGCCCTGGGAGATCTATGGGACTGGCAGGTTTCTCTGCCTGAGGAGGTCTGTGGGTCTGGCAGGTTTCTCGGCCTGGGTAGGTCTGTAGGACTGGCAGGTTTCTCTGCCTGGGGAGGTCTGTGGGGCTGGTAGGATTCTGTGCTTCGGGAGGTCTGTGGTGTTGGCAGTTTTCTCTTCTTGGAGAGGTCTGTGGGGATGGCAGGTTCTGTGCCTGTGTAGGTCTGTGGGACTGGCAAGTTTCTGTGCTTGGGGAGTTCTGTGGGGCTGGCCAGGTTTCTGTGCCCAGGGAGGTCTGTTGGGCTGGCAGGTGTCTGTGCCCGGGGGCGTTAATGGAACTGGCAGGTTTCCATGCTTGGAGAGGTCTGTAGGGCTGGCAGGTTTCTGTGCTTGGGGAGGTCTGTAGGGCTGGCAGACTTCTGTGTCCAGGGAGGTCTGTGGGGTTGGCAGGTTTATCTGCCTGTGGAGGGCTGTGGGACTGACAGGTTTCTCTGCCTGGGGAGGTCTGTGGGGCTGGCAAGATTATGTGCTTGGGGAGGTCAGTGGGGCTGGCAGGTTTCTCTGCCTGTAGAGGTCTGCGGAGATGGCAGATTCTGTGCCTGTGGAGGTCTGTGGGACTGGTAGGTTCCTATGCTTGGGGAGGTCTATGGGTCTGTCAGGTTTCTGTGCCCAGAGAGGTCTGTGGGGCTGGCAGTTTTGTGTGCCTGGGGAGGTCTGTGGGACTGGCAAGTTTCTGTACCCTAGGAGGTCTGTGGGGCTGGCAGGTTTCTCTGCCTGGGGAGGTCTGTGGGACTGGCTTGTTTCTGTGCCTGGGGAGGTCTGTGGGGATGGCAGGTTTCTCTGCCTGGGGAGGTCTGTGGGACTGGCAGGTTTCTCTGCCTGTGGAGGTCTGTGACGCTGGTATGATTCTGTGCTTGGGGAGGTCTCTGGGGCTGGCAAATTCCTCTGCCTGTGGAGGTATGTGGGCCTGGCAGGATTCTGTGCTTGTGGAGTTCTGTGGGGCTATCAGGATTCTGTGCTTGGGGAAGGTCTGTGGGACTGACAGGTTTCTGTGCCTGGGGAGGTCTGTGTGGCTGGCAGATTTGTCTGCCTTGTGAGGGCTGTGGGACTGGCAGGTTTCTCTGCCTGGGGAGGTCTGTGGGGCTGGCAAGATTATGTGCTTGGGGAGGTCTGTGGGGCTGGCAGGTTTCTCTGCCTGGAGAGGTCAGTGGGACTGGCTGATTTCTCTGCCTGAGGAAGTCTGTGGGACTGGCAGATTTCTGTGCCCAGGGAGGTCTGTGGGGATGGCAGGATTCTTTGCTTGGGAAGGCATGTGGCGCTGGCAGAATTCTGTGCCCGGAGAGGTCTGTGAGGCTGGCAGGTTTCTGTGCCTGGAGAGGTCTGTGGGACTGAGAGGTTTCTCTGCCTGGATAGGTCTGTGGGGCTGGCAGGTTTCTCTGCCTGGAGAGGTCTGTGGGGCTGGCAGGTTTCTCTGTCTGGCGAGGTCTGTGGGGCTGGCAGGTTTCTGGGGCATGATGTTGGGTGATCTTGTGACACCCACAGAGGCATGGATTTGGAGACATTTATGGACCAGAAACATTGATCCTTTTACTGCTCCTGAGCGGAGTACGACGGCTTCAGGGTGGAAAAGTGCACGGAGCGCCCCACAGTTCAAAGGTCGCAAGTAAGGTAGGTTGTGCTGGTGTTAAAAAACAAAAAAAGTCCAGAAAGAGAAGAGAGTTACACGCGTTGGTGCCTGTTTCCATGGAAGTCACGCGGGACCTCTGGTAGAACATGCTTCATAACGTAGAAAGGCTGTAAAGCTCTTTGCGACAGCAGTAAACAGAGGGGAAGTACATGGAATGCAGTGCCAGGAGAATTATGCTGCAGGTACTCAATTATGCAGCAGGAAAAGGCAAATTATGCGGTCTAATGCTACACGTTTTTTGTAATTTTTGCCCCTTTTAAGACTGGTCTTGCAAACGTTTCACCACAGTTTCAGTTTAACAACCAAACAACAAAGAGTAACTAAAAGGTGGCCTGTCAATTTTAACAAAGGGCATTCGACTGTGCAGCAATGCATGTTGCTGTAATTTAGTAACTTTTATCTGTTTCAGCTAGAAACTATTTATTCTGCAAGCTGCAATTTATATAGCACCACAGCCCCAATCCTCAACCTCTCTGCCCCAACCCTACCCCCCTCTCCACCCACTCACACCCTGATGTCCAGTTTAGCTGGACCCACCCCTTCAGAACGGACATCACTCGGCAACTAGAAACCAGCGACAAGAAATCGGGTCAGTTTTGGGCGGAAGTGGGTACCACTTTGCCTTGACAAAGTCGGGAGAAAATGGGAAACTTCTCCCAAAGTCACAGACAAAGGTGAAAATTCACAGGTGAAGGGTACATTTTCTTGCACCCACAAACTTCAATGACAATTTTTGTGTTTTCTGTAAAATCCGCAAATCAACATAAATCGCTGGTGAAACTGATGGCACACACTTTTAATCTTTAATGTTTAACATAACCCCCCCTCTTTTCCAAACAACCTTCATCTACCAAAGGCGCTTTTCTTTTACTAAGTGGCTTCAATCTAAACTGGAGACCTTACGCACAGAAGTGGTAGTCGCAATGAATTTTGGGTGGGGTGCACTTGTCTGCGGGCGGGTGGCATAGACTGGGGCAACAGACAGAATCACCTGCGCGGGCAGCAGAAGACAGGGCCAACAAGGCTAGTCAGATAAATAATTAAATTATGGCCTATGGTCGCCGTCACACGTTACCTATCAATTGTCTCCACTCTGGCCTCTGGGATGCCTCCTTGCTTCACCAGTCAGCAATGCGCATGACAATTGGTCACCAGCCCCACCCTAAGGGTGAAGAGTAAGACGGTGCAGACGCGGCGGCGGAGACATCTGCATGCTGTGCAGTGTGCACCATTACCATTTTTTTACATTTTACCATTTAATTTATGAAGAAAATTCTAGAGCGAGCGTAAGTTACATAATCTACCTATATTAATTAATTACCAGTCCCAGACGGTCACTGATTTGTAGTGCTTGCTGGCACCACTGAAGGGGCCCCTGGAGCACAGGGGCCCCCAGCAACGTGGGGGCTGCGGGGGCCTGTGTTACGCCCCTGGGTCCTGTGTTATGCCCCTGCTTATGATTCCACGCCACACAATTCAACTATAAATAATTTAACCCTACAACATTCCATACCACGTAATTACAATCCTAAAAATGCATATATTTCCGCTTCACTCCATACCACATAATTCCACATCACAGAATAACATTCCACATAACTTAATACCACTCCCAACTACATAATTACACTCCACACAACTCAACTACTCATATTTTAACTTCAACCTATATAATTACACTTCACACAACATATTTACACTCAACTCTAAAACACATAACTACCCTCCACAAAATACAACACTGCAACATGTTACATAATTTCACTCCACATAATTATACACCACACCATGCCACATAATTCCACACGTCAAACAATTCCACAATTCATCCCCACATAATTTATCATTTAGCATGATAACACCCCAAATAATACAATCCACATAAATCCAGTCTATGCCACGTAGCAACACTCCACATAGCTACACTTCACTCAATGCCTCTTAATACCACTCAACATAATTTCACTCAACACCGCAACTACCACGTCACACAATTCAACTCTACACATTTCCATTCCACACCACATAATTCACAACAAACGACATAATTCAGACTAACACCACAAATGCATAACACACCACATACATCCAATCTACAACACAAAATTCCACACCATGCTACAATATTTAACAGCACACCACATAAGTAAACTCCACTACATACCACTCCACAACACAAAATACCATCCCAGATAATACCACTCCAAGACACACAATCCCACTCCACTCAATACCACATAATTACACTGCACACTATGCCACATTATTTCACTACACAGATCCTATCTTCGCAACACAATTCCACAACTAACAATTCCAATCTAAACCATATATGTCCACTTGATACCACACACACTCCCTCCACTTCAAACAGAAAACGCATAGTCAAAATACATTGTACATTACAACATTAATAGCTATAACTCTCACCTTCCAATGCATCCCAGCAGATCCTGTTTCTGGAGCTGCAACCTTTCAGGCTGAAGTCAGCTCTGTGCTGCCTCAGAGGAGCAGTGCCCAGTGGTGAATGCTGTCTCTGGTGCCCCCACCCCATTCCTTTACCTGGTCAGCTCTCCTCTGTGCTGCCTCCTGCTCACTGGGTCCCCCACCCCCATCCTTGCCCCTGTCAGCTCTCCCCTGTGCTGCCTCCTGCGCTCTGGGGCCACCACCCCCATCCTTGTCCTCTCCCTTCTTAGAGGCTGTGCCCTGTGGGGAATGCTGTCTCTGAGGCCCCCCACTCCCATCCCTGTCAGGGGCCTGAGCAGTGCTCTGTGCTGCCTTCTGTTCTATGGGGCCCCCACCCCCATCCTCTTGGCTCTGACTGAAGACAAAAAATGTAACTTGTTACATTGTTTAGTCCTGGGTCAGAGCAAGGCTCAGAGCAGGCTGCAGACACAGATCTTGACCCGAGCTGAGGGGGTCCCCTTCACCTACTGAAGACTAGGGGCCCCCCCGAACCGCGGGGGCTGCGGGGGTGTTTGTTACACCCCTGCTCAAAGCTTTGTTAAGCCTAAGTGCAGAGGTACTTCAGCTGAGAAGCAAAAAAGAAACAAAAGGCAACTTAGAATGAATACCTTGTTTTCCTGCAACATTTGTTTACATTTCTTTAAATACATAAACTATGTACTTCTGTGTTAAATCAGGGAAGTACATTTTTAATATTAAGGCAGAGGCTTTTGAAGGCAAAAGGATAAATTGCCCAGGCCTCCACCTTCCAAAGCACCATTCCCCCACCCCACCCGGGGAAAAAGTGGTTTATAGTTCCCTCGTGTATATTATTGTGTCACAACCTTTCGCATAGATTTCGAAATAGTTTTGGATAATGTGACTTGAATTGCCATAAAGTAAGTAGTAATAAAAATGTTGTTCTTAACAGCCCCTTCCCTGCCATCCCCTCACAATATTGGTTGCCGGAAGACCCCAAATTCCTTAATATTACACTGATTTAAGGGTTGTGCGAAACTACTACAAGAGAAACAAAATGAAACTGCAGCAGTGACGAAAGAATCGATGCATCAGCAGCTATGCAATACACACAAACATTGGTAAACGCATCAGGATTCACCTATGTGTTAAATAATAAGCAGTTTTTTGTGGTAAGTCGTACCTTGCTCAGTAGTTGTACAATATAAGTTGCAGAAAGTCTGTTAAAGTGTTATGACTTGTTTATGTACAAGAAAGCAATATATTGTGCTGGTACTAATGGTAAAGTGTAGGTAAGTAAAAGTAAAATATTGAAAAATGTTATGAAAGAGGGAAATAACAGAATTAATTGATGTAATAGCAATATTATGTGTTTAGAGGAACTCTTGAGCCCGGTGCCACTGCACCTGCTGCATCATGGAAATCATGACCCTATTGCCTGTGATTTAATTGCACCTGTGACTGCCTGTTTAGTAGTGAAATATAGCAATATTTGGGGGCTTATTTATGAGCCCTTGCGCCTGTTTTGTTCCGCCATTGCCTCACTTTTCGTGACCCTGCAGCAGTGTAAAACATGCACCATGTTACGACATATGTACAAGGTGACGCATCTAGGTAGATGCATCACCTTGTAAAGCCCTGCGCTACATTATACCTGCATCAGGTATAATGTATGCAGGGTGGTTGTTCTGTCGTAACAGAACCCCGTAGAAGTGTCGCAGTGAAATCTATGAGATTTCACTACGTCATTTTTATGCCGCCAATGCGTCCAAACATTACGCCTGCCTCATGGCAGGCGTAAGGGTGACGCAGGCCCTTTCACTTGTGAAAGGAAGATTGCTGGAGTTGCGTCAGGCTTCCGACACAACTCCAGCAATGCGCCACACAGATGCGTCAGTAACATTGACGTATTTGTCATTCCTTGTGACATGATGCGTCATACTGTAAATTTGACGCATCATTGGTGTCGCAAGGAGGGCTCACTTCTCATAAATAAGACTGTTGGTGTCACACGATGATCTGCAGTGAAGCTAAGAGATTAGAGTTCAAATCCCAGCTTCCCTACCCACGGTGTTTGAGCATAGGCAAATCAACAGCATGTGCACCTGATTGTGGTAGGTTCTTTAACTAAGTTTGGGGCACTCATACATTACAGTTCTTCTAACATGATGGTTGAATACATATGCTGTCATTGGTTTAGCACCTGTTACCTGTGTGCTGCATTCTAAGTTCCACTGCAAAGATGCAAAATAGAACATTTCTCAGATGGCAATGATGACCTCTAAAAAGTACTTGATGCCCTGGGCTTGTAGTGGGCTACAGGCAGCTCTAGGACGGGTGAGGGGGTGGGGGGGGGGTGGGTGGGGTTAAATGCACTATAGATGGGTCCTGAGGCTGGGGGTAGGGGAAGACAATGGAGCAAAGAAGTTACAGGAGGGCGTCGGGGGGCTCGAAGAAGCCCAGAAGCCACAGAGGGGCTCGGAGGAGGTCTGAGGCTGGACGAGGATCAACGGACCACAGTACCTTAAGGCGGGATCAGGACAACTGAGGCTGGGGAAGGGTTTCATAGATGCACTGAGATTTGTGGATCCATGGAGCGCTTTGAGGGTGCTGGTGTGTGGTTAAAGGGGCACTGAGGCTATATGGAGGTCGGACCCTGGTGCTGCTGGTTCATACCAGGACGAGAAGAACCCGATGGCTGCAGCGTACACGGAGCACTACTGAAGTTGTTGGAGAGGGGCCACATACAGGCACACAGGGGGGTGAAATGCTGATAATGACCAGAACAGGTTGCCGCAAAGTTTTTCAACTTTGCAACAAGTATCTGAAGCAAACAAAGGGAGACAGTCATAAACATAGAAGGAGGACATTTTCTTACTAAATGAAAGTGATTATTCCAGGATGGCGACGGGCTCGGCTGTTGAAAGAAAAAAAACAATGATTTCAAAATTAATTTAGGCGGGATTTGTTAACACAGAGCATGGTGCGCTGTTAAAAAAAAAGACTGATTTAAAAATTAATGTAGGTGAACTGCACAGCGCAAAACAGTTAAATGTGTGGTGCTCTATGACGTATTGCACAAATAAACATAATTAAAGTGAAAGCGACGTTGCGGTGTGGGGTTAGCACTTTTTGTAAACATAAAGCACCTGCAAAAGAGGTGCTGCCACCATATTTCAAGTTCAAGTATGGCATGGGGCGAGTGTTTTTTGTAAATATAAGTGTTGACCTGCTAAGCAACTGTCGCCAATGTGGGGGAGCAAGCGCAGTCAGGAATCAGGGAAGAATTTTTTCCTCAAATGTTGTCAGTTTTTTTAACCTGTTTTACTTTACTCTGTTCTTCTAAGAAATCTCTTTCTCACCTACTTCCTTTAGAGACTCGTACACCAGTAGATCACCTCGCTGATAGCAGGGCTCCACTATGCTAACTTTCTCTAGTTTGTCCTCCCTGCTCACTTGGTTAAATGCTTTAAGACAATTCAGATTGCAGTAGACTACCTGAATGTTTGGATCCCTTATTTTTTGCCTGTCTCATACCATCTCAAATCGCTTCATTGGCTGCGAGCTCACAAGGAGATTGATTTTAATGCTCTCTTATTGACCCCATAGATCTTTTCATATAGCTCAAGGAAAAATACTCATGTGACCATTTTGCATACTTACTATTTGCATTCTTCAGAGGTCTGTTTGGGTAGCACTCCCCAGTTCATACTTTCCAAGAGAGGAGGTTGCCCCTTCTCTTTTCTGGCAGCAAAAGCCTTGAACAATGTTTCGGCAATTTTGAGATGTACTTGAAATGAGTCGCATTTCAGAAACTTTCTAACCTGGTTATTTGCTTCTCCTAAATTGTGTTTCTTTTGACGATTCTTCTGGACACTCCTAGAAGCTGTTGGGCTATACAAATCATTATTATTCATCCATTCATCTTGCAGTGCCTCCTATCAATCCTCTGACATTACACCTATTTAATAGAAAATACTTTTCTGACCTTATTGTAGATAAGGTGTAAAACCAAAGACAAATTCTTAGACCACAACCAAGAACTGCAGATTAAAGGAGGCACACTGTTTATTATGCTCTGGTAGTTGTGGACTTTGTTAATAGAATGGTGTTCCTGTCCTTCCATGAATGATAAAATCAAAAATTGAGGGTGTTACATTATCAATAGCACAACCACTGTCCGTGCAGGTAACAGACGTCAGGCAGTGTGGCCGGGTGTGGGGGATTTCGAAGGATGATGCCTAGGGAAAATTAAATAACTAATTCATTTTCCCTCGTTATCGCCAGTCGGAATCTCCCGCAAAAGCCCCACCGCTGTTACCTGCCCGGACCGCGGCTTCAATAGCATCTGGTGAAAGTGTATTATTTTCTTTCTTAAGAAACATTTGCATTACATTGAGATCCCTCCTATGCCAATGTTTGTTAAATAACAAGAAATATGAAACATTACCTCACATTGTTTCATATAATGCTGCATGATTTGTTTCCTTCTGCCACATGATTTTAGCAAATCCACTGCATAATTTTGTTCTACGCTGCAGTATAAGTCTCAACATATCTTGGGCACTACCCCATCTGAAAAATCCATTCATTTATTTAAAAATAAATACAGCAAAACTGGTAGTGACATAGTAAACTAACACAAAATTGTAAGTTTACCTTTGGGAATCAGGCCCTTAGAGCGCACAGAAGAGAATCTGGGGCAAAAAAGCAATACATGCATAGTAATGCACACTGAAATGTAATAAAAGGTACAAGGGGCAAGCTAGATGTCCTATGCCAAACTCCTTTTTGATGGTTAGAAACTTATCTAAACAGATGAAATGACAGTCCCACAATACCAAAACTGTTTTGCATGAATTGATTCCACGGTTCGGAATGTCGGTTTATCTTCAGTCAGATGGAGGTAAACACTTTAACAGTGAGGTCCTCAAGATGATCTGCCCAGCATTAATGATTTAGCAAAGACAGCACTGTAGCTATCAACCTGAGTCTTTTGGTATAGTTGAGCAACTCAATGGGACCATTAAGTCTTGACTAGCTAAAGGGAAACAGGCAACAGTCGACAAATGGGGTGTTGTCCACTACTTTGGAACTTCACCCCCTTTATGCTGTGCAAAAACAAGCTAGATGCTAGCCCAGATCAGCCAATTTGCCTTCTGGCACCAACCTAGTGCTGTGAAGCATAGGGGGGGTCACACAGTCTCTTTACCTGCTTCAGGTCGCTCTTGGAAGTGTTCCTCAGCCCAGTCACTTACTCGTACCACTCAGGCCCAATCCAGGTGATAATATGTGGCAACACAATTTCATCGGGCCAGGTGAGGAGAGAGCAGTTCATTCACCTCACTAAGGACATGATGGAACTCTCAGTGAAAGGGGGCTGCAAATATCCCCGCAATGTCTTGTGCATGTTGATCCGAGTCTTGATCCGAGTCTCACCAGACAATACAGTCATAATGAACCATGAATCGGGTTCTCCGTACCTCCCTGTAAATGAGGCACAACCTCTGGTGGACGATGATCTGAGTCACACCAGAGAATCTAGTCCTAATCAAACCAGAGTTAGGTTCATTGTACCTCCCTGGAAATGAGGCACAACGTCTAGTTTGCAATAATATGAGTCGCACCAGACAATCGGTTCACACATACACAGTCACAAGTTCAGTTACCACACGAGGTAAAATGAGGTACTACCACGAATTTGCTGACCCTCCGAGGGTCACGACCCACTAATTGCACACCGCACACCATGAGAATGTAGTCGGCGAGTCTCATGGGAGAGACGCAGCACGGACGATGAAGCAGGCCGCACTGAGTCGTGCAACTAGTGAATCCGCTCACCAGCAACAAGGCGCTGGTGCATGCTGAGGCCCCATGATGCAGGGGCCACCCTCCTTGGATGCGTGCATGGTTTGTGGGCTCCACACAAGGCAATCCGGACTACAGACACAATACTTAGTTCCACGCTCACACCACTCTGAAGTCAGGATCCAGCAGATGAAGTTGGCGCTTTAGAGGGCACCACTCTCCAAGTGAATGAACCCTCCTTTTTAGTAATCTTGCCCCATTGGTGAGGCCATAAACATGCGTGTAATCCCAATTTAGTGGTCATATATTGTGCAGGTGTACCCTCAGGAGGTGGTTCTTCACCTTCCCTCATCAGTATCATAACATAACCCTTCATAAAACACTTAAATCTTTAATACATTTCATGTTTCTTGCAAATTCACAAAGAAATGCAATTGAAATTCAATGTTTTGATTCTGTTCTATAAACATCAAATCTCTTTCTGTCACAGGTTGTATTTCTCAAAATCCAGTTAACAAATTCCAGTGCGGCATTCAAAATACAACTAACCTATTACAGCACGAGACCCTGAGGTCACCAACCAATCACAGTACAATAATACACCAACTAACCAATCTCAGAGCGAAACAGTATGACGTATAATCTCACTCCTTGCAGCAGCTAACCCTACTTTACAATTTATCTCATTCTTACACAATTCAACAAATCTTTTAAACAACAAATAATATATAACACATCCTGTTTGCTCTGCTGAAGAAAACGAGAATAATTCAACAATCAGAATATTAAGGTTTTTACACCTTCTGACTATTTCACACACAAAATATTTTCACATTCGTAAGTGAATTCTCAGCCACAGTGAAATCACCCTAATCAATGTAGCTTCAACCTTTACATCAATCAGGTTCTGCTTACATCAATCAATAGTACCACAATCACAACAATTCATTACTGTCCTTATCTCAACTGTGTAGTCGACGGTACCTCAGATCTACACCACAACCTGCAAACAAGAAGTACCATTAGGCAATGTGCTAATTAAGTGGTTTCAACACTGATCTCAATTATCCTGGGATCTTCGGCTGAAACTCTTCAACTTCTTCACAAATAATAATAAACATTTATATTTATCAAACCAGGCACTCTAATCTAAAAAAAAAAAAAATAGCCAAAAATTGTGTCGCGTTCTAATCTAGGACCCTGATCAATATTGTGACCTTATGCCCCTATACGGCTATAATCCCTTTGTACCCCTATATTGGCATAACCGATCAAATGCAATATTCAGAAACTCGTCTCTGGCCTAACACGAACAGAGCCACATTTCAGAATCACTTCCTCTGCAGCTTCCTTTGCAGCTCATTAGTGCAAATGACACAGCAGAAGCCACTATCTAAGATTCCTAGATTACACTCCGAGTTCTTCAACAAGATAAAAACTCAGCAACCTGGGAAATCCCCGCTTGCTATGTTTTGATTAGTAATAGAACTCTAATGAGCACTAAGAGACGATCCTAGTGACATCTTTATTGACGTCTTATGTCCAAAAACTTACGTCAACCCAGGCACCTATCAGGTATAAATATTACCAACGTTGCCTTAAGCAAACGCTGCTGCCTCGATACTATCGCTGCCTCGCTGATACTGATGCTATCGCTGCTTCAACGACATCAGCGAACGATGGTGTGGTGCACATAGGAGCAGAACAGCTGTCCCCTTCAGAGCCCAGCAGATGCAAGCTGCCCGCGGACGCTGCCCCTCCTCTTCCTCGACGCGCTGAGAGAGATGCTGTCTTTTCTCCTGCCGAGAAATCCAGCTCCGGCGTTTCCATCCTACTCTTGCGAGTGACTGGGATATCGAGTCCCTGGAAGGAGATACCAGACCTCCAACATTCTATTTCAGAGGTATGGTGTTGACTAAACCCTTAGAGAGAATTCTTGAAGCAAACCTTGGCAAAACCAACTTAACTAAAACTGCTACTTACTTACTCCCTCCCAAGTATTAGGCTTAGGTCAGGTACACTGGGGTAGGCGTAGTTAGAAGCACCAGTTGAGTACGTTAGCTAAATGTATATATAAATGTATATATGTTTTATTCATTTTAAACCATTGTATGGCTAAGAAACCATATCAATGCTTTTACAGTATTATGTCGCAATACTCATTTTACTGTACGCACTTTTTATAATAACTAGTCTTGCAATTGTGGCAATTCATTTCTCTTGTACGAGAAGAAAGACTGTTCAATAAGTAATACCTTTTATTGAAAACGCCCGTCTCTCTATTCTCTGCACTTTGGTGAAAGTAATCTGCACAAAACTGACTGAGTAAAATAACTGTCTATTGTTTCACACGACTCTAGAGATCGACTCTTATTCTAAGGAGCAAAGTTGTCATGTTTATGCGGTTGTTGGAAAACTGAATCCCTTCTTGTCTGTACCAGGGAAGCTGATCACTTCCTATTCAGTCAAGAAAGTTTCCAGTGACCTCTGAGCTAGTTGGTAACAAACCCAATTAAGTTTAGCATAGTCAGTGGAGACCTGGAAGATCCGCACTTCTACGTCCATACTACTGTTTATGTTATTCCAATGCACAGGGCCTATTGGGAAAATAGGAACTACACTACATGGCGCCCAAACGTTTGGTAAGGCGATAAACTAACGCAAGACGTTAGAGTAACTCAGTCGTGCATTTTTCACACAGACCCCTTTCTCCCGTAAATACTCCAATAGACGTCTGGAGTGGGTGAAAGGTTAAAATCCGCCCGACCTTAGTAGGAAGAGATTCCTATGTAAAGCTCTGGTTTATTCAACGTTGAAGGATACAGTGTTCCAAAATATTGTGCACCTAATCTTTGTCTCCTTGGAGACCTGCTCTGCAACCTTGCATTTATACAATGCCAGGAGAAAACGGAACTGCTGCACCCGCAGTAGATGCGACTCAGCAGGGTCCCGGCGGTGTTACTGAACCGGGTGCAATAATCATCACGGCACATTTAAGAAAATCTATAACGTCAAAACTTATAGAAAATGGACTGACAAAAAAAAGGTGGCACAGTCGTCTTCGTGATAGAGGCACACGAATATCGGCAGACGAGGTAATCTATTCATGGATAAAATTTCACACACGAGTTCCACTACTATATCGTAGGGGATCCACCGGAAGAGTACGCTCCTTTCGAGGAGACTTAAATCCCATTAAAATACCAAGAGCATTTGCTCTGGTTTAAAGGCGCCCTAAAACACAATGATCATATTACCAGGCTCGGTCCACTAGGTAGACCAGGAGCAACGTGGCCGGTTCTAGCCAGCTACACACCACATCCGGACATTGAAAAAATGTCTAGAGAAGAACTTTTAGCACTGCTAAAAACATTAATTAAAATACATAGGCAATTAGTCCAATATGTAATGCGGACTGCTACAGTCCAATCAGCTGTTAATGTACCACAGCTGACCCCTCATCAGGGGAACACCAATAAAATTACACCACAGAACATACAGTCATGTCTTGGTAAAACACCCATAAAACGGGAACAAATTCCTTTCTGGTTAGCGCAGAAAATTACTCAAATAGAGGCAGTATTTCCGAATACTACCCCTATTGAGAAACATATGATCCTGACCATCTGCCTTCCTATGGGGGTCGCACCACACGTGGAGGACTGTGACACTTGGGGTACAGTCTTTGCTTCAATTTACACAAAAACACATGGTGTTCCGTCAATGGCGGTAATACCAGAAGTGCTAAAACAGATTCAGAATGAATACGGTCCAGAACCTGCTTTAACTCTTGGTATGAAATTACTGAAAGACTTCAAGCAGGTCTCGGCTATATTACTAGCCAATATAAAAGGAGAAGCAGCATCTGTGGCGATCCGCCAGAAGTTGAAGGAAACAGATATAACAGACCAACCAATTGAGCTTGCCAGAATCATAGAAAAATGCTATGAAGAATTAGGTAGAGACAGCTTGGGTGGAAAACCAGTAAAGCCCCAACTGCTCGAAAATCCTGAAAAATTATTTATTAAAAATAATTCAAACACTCCTAAAAAGAGCTGGGATGGAAATAAACAATCCACTCCCAAAGAAAAAGTTTTCCAGTCCAGTGGAAGGTCTCCTCGATGGAGGGAAAGAACTCCGACTCGAGAACACCAGTCTCCCCAGAGGGAGCCCTCTGAGAAAAGATATAACCTTAGAAATAGGGATAATTTGAAGAAGCCTGATAGATATCAAAGTATTGATACACGTCCCTCTCGATCTTTTTCGCAGAAATCGGAAAGAAGAGGACGGTCAGACCCCGGAGAGCACACCAAGTCCAAAGACAAGGAACCTACTCAGAGTAAAAAATCTCAATTTCCAAAAAAGAAGGTAGCCAGTATTAGAGTAACCGAACATGCCGAGAATACTGAGGACACAGTTGAAAAATGGGGAGTGGGCACAGACAATGCTAGACAGTGCAGCAGAAATCAGTATAGCCCGCAAGATCCTGATGAGTCATCTGGAGACAGTGGACACGAATGAATACATTCAGGTTGAAACTGCCGACACCAGAGTTAGCGAGCCCCATAAGATATACGAAATAACATTGCATATAGAGGGTGATAAGATTAGGAAAATAAGGGGTCTATTTTGGGATAAACTCTCAAAAGGCTATGACATTCTGTTAGCTGAAAAAGATTGGCCCCCAGAGTTTGTCAGGGAGTGCCCTCGTGGCGAATATATGATTATGCCTGCCTTCTCGAATCACATTCCGATTCACAAAAAATATACTTATGCAAGGAAATGGGCAGTAGCCCAGGCACCAGCATTATATAAAAATCATGTAGGATGGGATGAGGACTCTCCTCCTCAGAAAAACCAGTTAAAAAGTGAACCAACTGCACAAAGGCAGTATCCAATTAAGCAAGAAGCTAAAAAACAAGTCAGGGAGATTTTAGATCAACTTGAATACCAGGGGGTGATTGAAACATGCACCTCTCAAATGAACAATCCTTTGTTTCCTGTCTCCAAGCCAGACAAATCATATCGCCCAGTTTTGGACTACAGACACCTTAATGCATGTTGCAAAACTTATGCAGTACAAAATTCGCATAGTGCTGCACTAATGAATAATATAGTTAGGAAAAAATATAAAACAACATTAGACATATCAAATGGTTTCTTTTGTCAAAACATTGCACCAGAAAGCAGATACTTGACCGCTTTCTCAGTAATGGGGTCACAAAAAAAATTCTGTAGGCTCCCACAGGGATTTAAGAACAGCCCAGGACTATTCTCAGTCAGAGTAACAGAGTTACTACAAATATATGATGATGAGGCATTATCTTATGTAGATGATATCTATCTCACAGACGACGACTTGGAGACTCACTTGAAAAGAGTGAACACCATTATACTTGGGTTCGCAGCAGAGGGTTACAAATTCAACTTTAAAAAGTCCCGAATGGCCCATCTGACAGTATTATTTTTAAGATACGAATTATCAAGTGAAGGAAAAAGCCTAGCGGACAACTTCCTAGAGAAGTGCGCTGTACTCCAAGCTCCAAAAATGCTGAAGAATTTACAATCGATTCTAGGCTTCCTGAATTTCGGTAGAACTTACATTCTAAATTACGCAGAGAGGGTTAAACCTCTCTACAATCTATTTAAACCTGATTTTAAACAAATCAATTGGACTCAAAATCATACAGAAATTTTGAGATCACTGCAAACAGACATGTTAGCAAGAACAAAATTAGATACACGTGACAACACACGCAATCTTGTAATCCGAGTCATCCCAGGAAGATGCAGATTCACGTACCTGACCTCTAATGAGGGAGAAAAGGTACCAATTTCAATTAAATCTCACTTGTACACACAAGCGGAAAAAACATTCAGTCCAACAGAAAATACTGTGAAAGCAGTAGAAATTGCATTAGCGAATGAGCGAGAACTAGCACATGGCAAAAGGATCAATATCCTCACAGCGGAATCCGCCTTCGAGGCGCTATTCAGCCCAGTAAACCTGCCTACAGTGTCACTGGACCCGAAATGGATACAGTGTGTAGATTCTCTAGGAGCGGAAGATGTGAAATACTATTTCGCCCCACAATTCGAAAAACTGAATGATTTAGAATATGAAGAAGAATATCCTCTGCCAATCGAACTTCTGCCTCTCCCACAGTACGCCTGTATAATCTATACAGATAGATTTGTACAGCATTTCAACGTAGAGAGCAAATCCTACGATGCAGCCTATGCGATTGTTAAAGGTCGTTGGCTTAGCGGTAAATTCAGACCGAAAATAACAAAAACTGAATCAGTGAGGTACTGTTCGGCTCAGCGAGCTGAAATCCGATCTTTAAAGATGGCACTTGAAAATGCAGAACGTGAATTCCCGACACTAATCGTGTGCGATTCTCATTTATGCGTCAACTCTTACAATAATAAGTTGCAGAGCTGGATTGAAAATGATTACAAAGATGACACAGGTGCCACAATAAAGCATAAATTGCTCTGGAAACAGGTAGCTCTTTTACAGTAAGAACTACAAAAGACTCACGTGATGCACACTCTGAGTCATCAACGTGATGGCGTTCACGTTGCAGGGAATTAATTGGCTAATTCAGCCACAGCGGAAGCAACTAAACCGGCTTCCGTAGCCACAAAAAAGCGTTCCGAAAAATACATAGACGGGGAAACCATGCTGGCAGTAAAAACGTCCTTAAAAGGCGACTGTGCAGCACTACCCGTGAACTATCCATTCAATTATGCATACGTAATCGATGCAAACTCCATTCCTTTTGCTTGAATCCCTGGAGTGGGGGATAGGGTAATTCCAAACAGGAACCAAAGAGGTTTCCTATTACGGGAGCACATATGGGGTTGGATCTGAGACACCAAACAATCAGGGACTCTCTGAGAGAATTAGAATCAGAGTACTGGTGGCCGGAAATGAGTGAAGGTATTCATGAATTTGCAAAAAACTGTGAAGACTGCAACAGAGATCGCAGTGGAGAACCGGCCAGTGTAGTGTCAGAAGCCCTAATAGAAAGCATTAGGCGATCTATCCGCGCTATCATACAAGAGAAACGCATCCCATTGTATATCATCAAGGCTAAATCCACTTAAAAAAATGTGGCCCCAGCGCTCGGCTGACACAGAACGGTTATAAAAGATCTGCGAGTCTTTATCGGCACATACGCAATTTCCATGTTCCATTCTGACCAGGGTCCTGCTTTTAGCTCTCGAGCTTATAAGGAGGGCATGGCAAGCATGGTCGTTGGCTTGCGGTATTCTTGTCCGTCACACCCCGAAGGGAACAGTGTGGTAGAAAGAAAAAACCGGGACATAAAGCAATCTATAACAGCGAAGGTATTAGGTTCGGGTGCTGGGTGGGTCAAACATTTAATAAGTGTCCAGTTAAGCCTAAACAACTTGCCAAGAAATTCTCTAAAAGGTTTCAGCCCATACGAACTATTGTTCGGAACTAGAATGCGAATTCAGGACTTAGATAGTCAGATATCAGTGGTAGAAGATAAGAAAACAGACTTTGACATCAAAGATCGTTTGGCTGTTTTACAGAACTTGAACGAAACAAGAAATTCCTTAAGCAACATAAAGTTAAAGCAACAGCCAGCTACCACTGATGAGGCACCACCAGCCCCAGCAAGGCCTGTCTGGATTCCAAAGATTGGGGATCTAGTCAGAGAAAAAATAGCGGTGAAGAAGGAATTTGGGCCTTCTTACAGAAAAGTAGTACCTGTCTTAGCAATCAACGGAACAAGATCAGTAGTACTACCGCCCCTTGCTGGTAAAAAGGAGAACAGAGTTGTATCAATCGACCTGGTAAAACCACAAGCATGTGGCCTATAATCAACAGTACTCTGTCCCTCACCACCCCTTGTTGTAAATATTTTTGTCCACCCTAAGCGTGGAAGGGTATTCTCAGATGTGAGACGCTTGCTCATTGCACCATCAGGATTCAAGCAAACCGGGCCGAAGACGGCTGTTATGCCAGAAACCGGTCCCCGGGAGCTTGTTTCCTTCCCAGTGTAAGAATTGGCTTTTGTAGTTTGGTTTGCCCTGTTCCCATCATGCACTGGGACAGGAACAGACTAATTTGCATACAGTCAGGTTCTGAAACTGGGATGGTGCAGTGAGCTAAAAAACGGTGTTGGATCTAGCCCTGATCTCTTGACTGGGTGAGAGCTTTCTGCTTAATTCAGAGACTCTGTCCCTCACCACCCCTTGTTGTAAATATTTTTGTCCACCCTAAGCGTGGAAGGGTATTCTCAGATGTGAGACCCTTGCTCATTGCACCATCAGGATTCAAGCAAACCGGGCCGAAGACGGCTGTAATGCCAGAAACCGGTCCCCGGGAGCTTGTTTCCTTCCCAGTGTAAGAATTGGCTTTTGTAGTTTGGTTTGCCCTGTTCCCATCATGCACTGGGACAGGAACAGACTAATTTGCATACAGTCAGGTTCTGAAACTGGGATGGTGCAGTTAGCTAAAAAACGGTGTTGGATCTAGCCCTGATCTCTTGACTGGGTGAGAGCTTTCTGCTTAATTCAGAGACTCTGTCCCTCACCACCCCTTGTTGTAAATATTTTTGTCCACCCTACGCGTGGAAGGGTATTCTCAGATGTGAGACCCTTGCTCATTGCACCATCAGGATTCAAGCAAACCGGGCCGAAGACGGCTGTAATGCCAGAAACCGGTCCCCGGGAGCTTGTTTCCTTCCCAGTGTAAGAATTGGCTTTTGTAGTTTGGTTTGCCCTGTTCCCATCATACACTGGGACAGGAACAGACTAATTTGCATACAGTCAGGTTCTGAAACTGGGATGGTGCAGTGAGCTAAAAAACGGTGTTGGATCTAGCCCTGATCTCTTGACTGGGTGAGAGCTTTCTGCTTAATTCAGAGACTCTGTCCCTCACCACCCCTTGTTGTAAATATTTTTGTCCACCCTAAGCGTGGAAGGGTATTCTCAGATGTGAGACCCTTGCTCATTGCACCATCAGGATTCAAGCAAACCGGGCCGAAGACGGCTGTAATGCCAGAAACCGGTCCCCGGGAGCTTGTTTCCTTCCCAGTGTAAGAATTGGCTTTTGTAGTTTGGTTTGCCCTGTTCCCATCATGCACTGGGACAGGAACAGACTAATTTGCATACAGTCAGGTTCTGAAACTGGGATGGTGCAGTGAGCTAAAAAACGGTGTTGGATCTAGCCCTGATCTCTTGACTGGGTGAGAGCTTTCTGCTTAATTCAGAGACTCTGTCCCTCACCACCCCTTGTTGTAAATATTTTTGTCCACCCTAAGCGTGGAAGGGTATTCTCAGATGTGAGACCCTTGCTCATTGCACCATCAGGATTCAAGCAAACCGGGCCGAAGACGGCTGTAATGCCAGAAACCGGTCCCCGGGAGCTTGTTTCCTTCCCAGTGTAAGAATTGGCTTTTGTAGTTTGGTTTGCCCTGTTCCCATCATGCACTGGGACAGGAACAGACTAATTTGCATACAGTCAGGTTCTGAAACTGGGATGGTGCAGTGAGCTAAAAAACGGTGTTGGATCTAGCCCTGATCTCTTGACTGGGTGAGAGCTTTCTGCTTAATTCAGAGACTCTGTCCCTCACCACCCCTTGTTGTAAATATTTTTGTCCACCCTAAGCGTGGAAGGGTATTCTCAGATGTGAGACCCTTGCTCATTGCACCATCAGGATTCAAGCAAACCGGGCCGAAGACGGCTGTAATGCCAGAAACCGGTCCCCGGGAGCTTGTTTCCTTCCCAGTGTAAGAATTGGCTTTTGTAGTTTGGTTTGCCCTGTTCCCATCATGCACTGGGACAGGAACAGACTAATTTGCATACAGTCAGGTTCTGAAACTGGGATGGTGCAGTGAGCTAAAAAACGGTGTTGGATCTAGCCCTGATCTCTTGACTGGGTGAGAGCTTTCTGCTTAATTCAGAGACTCTGTCCCTCACCACCCCTTGTTGTAAATATAATCAACAGTAGGCCCAGTGGACTCCTGAGAAACAACAGAATACCCAAACTTGCAACAATCCAAGAGGTTCAAACTGAAAGACTAATCACATTCGATCAGCCTGCAGTGCACAGCGAGGGACTATGCAATAATGCCATGGAACTCGTGCCTCTTGAGACACAGATTGAAACAGTTCGTCAAGAAACACCAGTCTACAATGATGTGGCATCAGAATGTGCTACCGAAAGACAAACTGAAAGAACAATTCCAACAATTGACAGAACTGCCTCTGGCTACTTCATCAACTTCGATAACTTTTCTGAGGATCAAAGCAACCCCGAAGTGATGCCAGAAACAAAAAAGACTTTTAAAGAAAAGCAACAGAACTCTTTCAACAAATCAAAGAAGTATATCTGGATGCACCATTGATTGAGCATTGGATTATTTCAGGGGTATTCATACTCCTACTATGCCTAATTTTAGTTTTAATTTTAGGAAGGTTTATTACAATACAATGGACACAGCAAGTCAGAACATCAACTTAGTCCTCAAACCACACAGATCATCCCACGTGAAGAAAACAGAACTGTCAACAGTAAATGTCACAGCCATTCCAATACCCAGCGGGGTAGTATGGGAGAAAACTGACTATGAAATATATGGTCCGGTCGAAATCCTGAAGTATCCTCATCAATTCAAGGTAACCTTAAGTGACTTTGTAAAACCTAGTACATTCTCTGATGATTGGGACTTTGAAAGTATTAATATTATGATGTCTGATTTAGTAATGTCAGCTAGATTCACAGATCATGATTATTTACAAGGTTCGTCTAGTTATGAACAGATGTTCTGCTACACACACTATGGTGATCATTACTTGCATAAATCTGCACAGCCTAGAAATGTTTTTATGTATAACCAATGGGAACATTGTGCTACACCACCTAAAAGCAGTTCTAAAACATTCTATGAGAAATTTCAGTACTTCTCAGGGTTTAACACCAGTGATGCAGAAACGCTTTATTACAAACTGTTAGATAAAGCAGGATTGAAAACAATGCTGACAAATACTAAATTGATATATTCAGAAGCATTTTATGAAAAAATGATGACATTTGGTTTTGATTATTGGAAAAATAACATTGAAACAAAAACAATCTGGGGTACAAAAGAGTGGCAGGTACAAGGCCTAGAAGCACTATTTCGAACCTGCATGATCCCAGAACAAATAATGTTTTTAAATGAAACAATCCAACAAACAACCTGTCTTGGCCTAGCTAAGATCAAAGACCTTAACAAACCGTCTATTCCGAAGCCAATACCTGATAATGCAACACCAGATATTGAGATA
Source organism: Lissotriton vulgaris (assembly GCF_964263255.1). Lineage (NCBI taxonomy): Eukaryota > Metazoa > Chordata > Amphibia > Caudata > Salamandridae > Lissotriton > Lissotriton vulgaris. The sequence goes on along the minus strand of NC_141694.1, from coordinate 275,189,031 downwards.
GACGTATCCAAAATTTTACATTTAAACAGAACACATCCTGATTGGAAAAAGTGGTTAATCTGGCCTACCGACACAAACAACTGTCAAGATAGATTCCTGAACAAAACACAGGGGTTAACAATGTCCAGACAAGACCCTAGATACTCCCAGAGACAACATCCAGGGATAATAACAACATACAGTGTAGGGAAACTGTGCCTTGAATGGCTAGAATCATCCACTCTGGCTGAAATTAAGCAACACTTGTCTTTACTTAAAGATGGTGCTGATTTGCGCGATTTTATTATGGGACCACGCAAACAGCGTCAGAAACGCTTCATAGCGGCCAGCATCTATGCGGGATACAACGAGGCTTGGAAAGTCACGCAAATTGAACCAGCTGAAAAAATACGAGAAATTGATCGTATTAATTTGGAAAAATCACTTTCTGTTGTGGACAATGGTTTAATGACTCTGTCTTCCAGAATATATTCACTGGACAGTATTGTATCATCTGCCATATATATAATAGACAAAGACTTGCTAATGTTACAGCATGGCCAGTCGCAATTGCGTTCTATTGTACAGTTAGGCTGGACGCTGCAAAATCTTAGTTCAGGCTATGTGCCTTGGCGTTTAATCAACACAACGTCATCGTTTTCCATCTTTAACCTTACTGATAAACAAATCAGCTTGGCACAAAAAGGAGCAGACTATACAATCCTGAGCATCGAAAAACTTGAGAGATTACCTTTGACAATGTCAGAAAGTCCTGTCATTGAATGGATAATACACAAGATTATCACAATTCCGATAACAACTTTCCAATTTAAAAAGTGCCTTGAATACATACCTACTGGCCAGTATGAACGATTGGGTAAAGGATACATTAAGTCAACATGGAAGTTACCATACACACACATATGCTATAGTCACAGCAACAAAAATGTATTTCTTAGTGGTGAGAACTGTAAACATTCACTAAGCGGTATACTTTTGTGCCAGGGTATTAATTTACACGGAGCCTGTGAAGGAAATTCTAACAACCTTTCATGCCACCAGCATGTCACACCTGCAACGCAGATAGAGCCTTTCTTTATGCAACTCGCAAATGGGAGTTACATTCTAATAACGGATCACAGATGTTGTGGCCTTTTGCCAGGAAAAGCCTATCTCGTAAGCGTAACATCCATGGTCAAATGCTGTATGCAAACATTGTTTCCAAACGGCCCTGGAGCCACTGAGACTCCCATTTGGCCTCGTCTGAATTTCTCTTCTATACGAATTGATACTTTAAGCAGAATGAAGTCTGTGCTTTTACACACAACAGTGCCCATCACGTCATCAAAAGAGACGTATGAACTCCAAGTTGCAAGGACAACATCTGAGATTCATGACCTTTTATCAACAAATTGCCCCGTGCATTTCACAGAAATGCTTAGCCAACTCCTTAACATGTCTAGTGCCACAGGCATCCCAGGCATATTTAAGACGATTTTTACGGGACTGCTAACCCCATTTCAAGCAATTCTGGGAATCATTTCTAATTTTGTCCATTCAGTCTTTGGCGGCATACCCCTATTTTTGGGACTTGTAGCAGGCATTTTATTTTTGACCCTCCTGCTCCGATATGGCAAGCCAAAACTCAGACATGACTCCTACAAGGATGGAAGAAACGATCCTAGCAATACGCTACCGGGAAAGAATAACTAGAGTCCTTGGATTGGCCAGGCTGAGAGATCTGAACATGACCTGGTTTCTTTCATTCAGACCAATATGGCAGACCTGCATCTTACCTGTGCTTCGATGTCTGCTATGCGGAGATGAGTGCGTGTTGGACATTTGTCTTTCACTTCCATCAGCAGTACCAATGGATATCGATACTTTGCTAAGTCCTATAACGGCTCACGCATTGTGTTGTCCCCAGCGGCTACCAATCCTGATGACGGCATTCGTTGAGACTCCTGTGCTATGACTAGGTGGTATCAGTGGAGCGAAAAATTAAAGCAACATCACCCAGGTACGACCTTCTGTGAGCATTGCCGATCCAGACATTGATGACAGCAATCATTCTCACACCTGCCAAGTTACAGCACTATCGAACTTGGTCGAACTGTCACCTGGTTTTGTAGACCAATTCTTTGAGAGCCTGTCTGATATGATGTTCTCACCCGAACAGAAACAATAATTTAGAAAAGCATTCCGACACACAGCGTTCCCATGAACTCTGAATTCGGCCTTCAGTTTTGATCAACAAAAACTGCTAAAAAGCGTTGGAACTTTATTCCCCCGTTCAACAAGAATTTTTTTGAATTGAACACTTTAAAAAATATTTTCCTTTTTTCTGGCACAAAAAATTCTTTGCTTAAAGTAGACCTATTCATAAAGAACAGAAGCTTCTACTTCTATTTTTAGGTAATTCTAGAGACATAATAACTTTACATCAGCCTCTAGCACATTTTATAACAAATGCATTTATATGTGATGAAATTATCTCGCACTTCTTTTCTGTATTAAGAGATATTTAGGGCCCGATGTAGGTAAACGCGATTTTCCGATTTCAAAATACCGAGGCGGGCCGAATCGGTATTCTGAAATCGGAAAACGATATGTAGGAAAAAAATACCGAATGAAAACCGAATCGGTCGGCATCGGTAATGAGAATCGGTACGTTCCGATTCAGCTCGTTCCGAATCGGAAATTACCGATTTGGCCAACAACGAATCGGAAAACACCGAATCGGCTCTCATCGAATCGGATAGTTCCGAATCGGCGAATACCGATTCGGTAAAAGCCGATTCGGTAAAAACCGAATCGGCAATCATAGACCCATGGCGAAAAAGCCCATAGGAATGCATTGCATGAACCGATTCGGCTTTTACCGATTCGGATAATACCGAATCGGATTTTACCGATTCGGCTAATACCGAATCGGTAAAAGCCGATTCGGCAATAGGCGATTCAGCCAATGAGGTGGCTCCCCCTCCCCCACCCAAACAGGGAGTGGCAACCCTGGCAGGTGCAGACAATTAAGAAGTTTCTAGAAGTTACTGGAAAGCCTGCCTGAGCCCAACACACAGTTAGCAGCAGTGGGAGAAGGAGGTTGCAGACTGAACAACAGCAGAATGGCAGATCAGGCAGGAAGCCAGAAGTCCTCCCAAAAGAGGAAGCCCAAATTCACCACCACAGAACTGCAGGTGCTGGTTGAGGAGGTGGTGAGGGTGCACCGCCAGCTCTTTGGCAGGCTGTCCCTCAACGTGCCAGACAGCACGAAGAGGAGATTGTGGACCGACATCGCACAGAAGGTCAATGCTGCTGGAGTCACCCCCAGGTCCATTGAGGAACTAAAGAAAAGGTTCTACGACCTCCGCAGCCTCACGAAGAGGAAGCTGGCCGAAATCCAGAGGCAGGCTGGACACACCGGAGGAGGCCAGAACCCGGCGCCACCCCTCACCGAGCTGGAGGAAATTGTCTCCAGCACCATCGAGAGGGCGAGCATCGTAGGGATCGGGACCCTGGACAGCACTGCGATGGCCACAGCTACAGGTAAGAAGCATGCGCATCATGACACACCCTACCAGACACCTCCCCATTAGACACAATGCATAGGCAAACACCAGCACTGTACTGCCACCAACATACAAGAGACAAGCATCATGGTACATGTAGTCAGCAGAAGTTAGCCAGATATGTCAGTGCAGAATCACAAGACAGGAAACAGTGTGACACGGTGTAAGGAGATGCAAGGACATGTGGAATGCCATAATTGTACTGCCTGTAATACATCGGCACTCAGTTTACAAATGCTTCTTTGTACCTAGGGGCACCATCAGGCAGCACCACTGTGGCAGCAGAGGGAGCCTCGACATCTACTACTGCAGTGGCAGGGCCCAGCACCAGCCAGCCTGGCCAGGAGGAGGAGGATGAGGATGAGGAAGGAGACACCACAGGGCTTGGAATGGAGGGAGTCCTGGTGATTGATTTCCAGGCAGTGCACTCCCCAGTACTGCCCAGCTCACCCCCCTTGCAATTTTCACCATGCAACTCCCCAACAAGGCAGACCATTCCGCCGACAACAGCTCCTGCCACAACCGTGGCCTTGCCACCCGTCCTACCTGTCCTGGGAGCAGGGGCACCGGGACCGGCCAGCACCACACCACCACCAGTGGCACCCCAGCCCACTCAGCAGGCCGGAGGCAGCAGTGCCAGACGCCGTGCCACCACCACCACCACCACCACTGCTGCACCAGCACGGGAGGGCAGTGTGTTCCTGGGCCTGGAGGGCCAGATGGTCAAAATCCAGCGCCAACAGGCCAGATCCACCATGGCCTGCCAACGCCAGCTCCTGCAGCACAACCTGCAGATGGGGGAGTTGGTGAAGGGGTTCCAGGCTGTTGTGGACAGCAACAAGGAGGTGGCAGCAGGGTTGGGCAGGCTGACCACTGCCATCACCCACTCCTCTGCCAGGCAGGAGGAGCATGAGGTTGCGCGCAGGAGGGATGCCCGGGTGCTCAACCGGGCCATGGCCCGCCTTGCATCGGCGACCGCCCAGCTGTGCATCCGAAGCGCAAATCAGGAGTCGGTGCAGAGTCAGCAAACGGCTGAGCTGACCAGGGGGATGGCCAGAATCACCACGGCCATGGAGGCCATGTTAATTTCAAACGCCGCCTCCAATCCTGCCCTGGACCTGGGTGATGCTGGAGACAGCAGCAGCCGCAGCAGCCCGGCCAGCGCTGCATCAGAGCCAAGGAGGAGCACCAGGCGATCCGCTGATGCTGCAGGCCATTCGGAGGGGGCCGGGGGACACCCCAGTGGGTCTGGAAAGCGGGCCAAAAAATAGGCTGGCAAGGGGGGATGATCATACCAGGACCCTGGACTTTATTTGTTTTGACAGACTCCATTTTTTAATGCACTTCAGTGATGTAACTGTGGTGCATCACTATTAAAAATTTTATTTTCCAAGCAACATTTAGCTGTCTTTGCATCTGTACTCAGTCAGAAATAGTTCTCAGTGATCTCCTCACGTCTGTATCTGCCATCACATGGCGTACACACCCCAGCTGGCTGTGTCAGTGGCACAGCTTCGTCGTCGTCATAGTCCTCGTAGTCAGACAACTCCACCTCAGTGCCCTTCTTGACCGCAAGGTTGTGTAACATTGCACATACAGCTATGATCTTGCAGCAGGTGATGGGGGTATACTGCCTTGCACCTCCACTCTTGTGCAGGCATCTGAATCTACTTTTCCAGATGCCAAAGGTCCGTTCCACAACATTCCTGGTGCGTATGTGGGCCCGGTTATACCTCCTTTGGCTGGGTGTGGAGGGGTTGAGGTAGGGGGTGAGTATGAATGAGCGGAGGGCATATGCACTGTCGCCTGGAAGAGAAAGGGGTCACATTAGACACATGCATACATGTATTACACCTACCTACCATGTGTTATGGGGGTCTGATGATGTGGCTCACCTAGGAGGTATCCTTCTCCAAAATCGCCAGCCATCAGCCGTGCATATATGCCGCTCTGTTGGAATATATAGGAGTCATGGGTACTCCCTGGAAATTTTGCTACCAGGTCTGTGATGGTGCACTTGGCATTGCAGATCACCTGCACGTTGATGGTGTGTGTCGATTTCCGATTGCGGTATATGTATTCGGTGTCCGCTGGTGGGCAAATCGGAATATGCGTGCCATCTATGCAACCGATGACTTGGGGAAAGTGTGCCATCTGGTAGAAGTCCGCTTTGGTTTGTAGCAGTTCTGCGTGGGTTGCAGGGAATGAGATGTATTGGTCCATCCTGTCTATCATGGCGTCAAGGAATATGTGGAAGAACCTTGACAGGCTGCTCTGGCTCACCCCTCCTGCTGCTGCTACTCCACTTTGATAGCTGCCAGACGCTACCAGGTGTAGGCTGCATAGCACCTGGACGTGCGCAGGGATGGCGTGTGCCCTTGGGGTGTGGTGGTCCAAGTATGGCTTAAGGTCCCTGATGAGCTCAAGTATGGTGTCAGAGTCCAGCCTGTATCTCTGTAGGATCTCAGCCTCAGTGAGCATGAACAGGGTTATCCTCTGTCTGTAGACCTGTTCATTTCTTAGCCATTCCCTCTGTCCTTCCTGCTGTAGCCGTAGCCGCCTCGCAATGACATAGAAAGCTGCCATCCTGCAAGTTGCAATGCATTTTGGGACTGTTTATATGGGTTGGAGTTGGTTACCACCTGATTGCAATCCATGGTAAATACCGAGTGAATTCTACCGATTTTGAGCCGATTTCGGTGTTTCTGTGCCTCCCTACATCTCCCCAACTGTTGGAATCGGGGAATTTCCCGATCGGAGATTCATACGAATCGGCATGTTTTCCGATTCGGTTCATGTCCGAATCGGTATTTCTACCGAATCGGTACATGGACCGAATCGGTGATTTCCCGATTCGGTGTCACTAACGAATCGGTAGTGGGACCGAATCGGTGAATTCCCGATTCGGTGTCACTAACGAATCGGTAGTGGGACCGAATCGGTGATTTTCCGATTCGGTGTCACTAACGATTCGGTACATGGACCGATTCGGTCTTTGTCACCGAATCGGTGTTTTTCCGATTCGTTACATATCCGATTTTCGGTATGTACGTATCGGATCCTTTCACGTTCGGTACACATTCCGATTCGGTTTTCTATCCGATTCGTTCTGTTTTTGGTTCCCTACATCTCGATGGCTGTTTACCGATCGGTAAGGGCCAAAAATCGGTATTTTCGGCCGATACCGATCGGTAAAGCCCTACCTACATCGGGCCCTTAATGTGTAATTTTTTCGCAAAATCGTTCATTGATTACATATGCTATAATTTTGAATGATTTCTATGCTTAAAGATGTACAGTACATTCCATGTATTTCAAATACGCCATTTCATATGCAAATATGTATTTTGGGGTGGGTAATGTTACACATGCATCTTTTGCTATAGTTTTAGTAAATTGATGGACATAAATTCATGGAGGGGGTGTTGCGTTCTAATCTAGGACCCTGATCAATATTGTGACCTTATGCCCCTATATGGCTATAATCCCTTTGTATCCCTATATTGGCATAACCGATCAAATGCAATAGTCAGAAACTCGTCTCTGGCCTAACACGAACAGAGCCACATTTCAGAATCACTTCCTCTGCAGCTTCCTTTGCAGCTCATTAGTGCAAATGACACAGCAGAAGCCACTATCTAAGATTCCTAGATTACACTCCGAGTTCTTCAACAAGATAAAAACTCAGCAACCTAGGAAATCCCCGCTTGCTATGTTTTGATTAGTAATAGAACTCTAATGAGCACTAAGAGACGATCACTTCCTAGTGGCATCTTTCTTGATGTCTTATGTCCAAAAACTTACGTCAACCCAGGCACCTTTCAGGTATAAATATTACCAACGTTGCCTTAAGCAAACGCTGCTGCCTCGATACTATCGCTGCCTCGCTGACACTGATGCTATCGCTGCTTCAACGACATCAGCGAACGATGGTGTGGTGCACATAGGAGCAGAACAGCTGTCCCCTTCAGAGCCCAACAGATGCAAGCTGCCCGCGGACGCTGCCCCTCCTCTTCCTCGACGCGCTGAGAGAGACGCTGTCTTTTCTCCTGCCGAGAAATCCAGCTCCGGCGTTTCCAGCCTACTCTTGCGAGTGACTGGGATATCGAGTGCCTAGAAGGAGATACCAGACCTCCAACATTCTATTTCAGAGGTATGGTGTTGACTAAAACCCTTAGAGAGAATTCTTGAAGCAAACCTTGGCAAAACCAACTTAAGTAAAACTGCTACTTACTTACTCCCTCCCAAGTATTAGGCTTAGGTCAGGTACACTGGGGTAGGCGTAGTTAGTAGCACCAGTTGAGTACGTTAGCTAAATGTATATATAAATGTATATATGTTTTATTCATTTTAAACCATTGAATGGCTAAGAAACCATATCAATGCTTTTACAGTATTATTTCGCAATACTCATTTTACTGTACGCACTTTTTATAATAACTAGTCTTGCAATTGTGGCAATTCATTTCTCTTGTACGAGAAGAAAGACTGTTCAATAAATAATACCTTTTATTGAAAACGCCCGTCTCTCTATTCTCTGCACTTTGGTGAAAGTAATCTGCACAAAACTGACTGAGTAAAATAACTGTCTATTGTTTCACACGACTCTAGAGATTGACTCTTATTCTAAGGAGCAAAGTTGTCATGTTAATGCGGTTGTTGGAAAACTGAATCCCTTCTTGTCTGTACCAGGAAAGCTGATCACTTCCTATTCAGTCAAGAAAGTTTCCAGTGACCTCTGAGCTAGTTGGTAATAAACCGAATTAAGTTTAGCATAGTCAGTGGAGACCTGGAAGATCCGCACTTCTACGTCCATACTACTGTTTATGTTATTCCAATGCGCAGGGCCTATTGGGAAAATAGGAACTACACTACAATTGCAGTTGACAACGCATCACCCTATTAATATTCACACCTGCAAAAACAACAACCACCTTCAAAATCACACCTTGTCAGTTCTTCAAACTCCAGGCACTGGATCCCATGATTTAAGTATCTATTTTATAACTCCTTTTTCAAGGTGTAATCGTAACTCCGCTACCAGAGACTCATTGCGCGGAGTCGCGACAAAATGTAAATAATATGGATTAACCTTGTCCTTACCATCACTGACAGGGTTATGCCCATTCTGCGCTGGGTTCAGGAAATACTCTTACTGGACGACGTACCTTTGCCACTGTATTTTGAGTTAGGATTTAAATATCACAATGAGTTAAATCACAAATTACTTTTCTATGTTCAGTAAATGATGAAAGATAAAAGAAAACATTTAACTTTATTTCTGATTAAGAGATTAGTAAATTGACTTTTTTATCTCTTTTTTTCAGATTAGTTGTTCAACTTGAATATGTTTACAGAAATATAAAAAGCATGGTTAGAGCAAGTAATCAAATAATGCATGAAGTGTGTTGCATAAACAAAAAGTACCCTATTCTTATTGAAGAAATCAGAGTGAGAATTTGTAGTCAGCAGACCTCGGGCCAGATGTACGACCCGTTTTTTCATGCGCAAATGGGTTTTGAACCCGTTTGCGCATGCCAAAACATATTGGGCCATGTACATAGCCTATTTAGCGAGTCACAATTTGTTTGCGATTCACTAAATAGGTTTTGCGACTCGCTATTTGGAAGGGGTGTTCTCTTCCAAATCGCGAGTCTCAAAACAATGTTCTATTGTTTTGTGGCTGCGGATGTGGTTGCAAAACCCTCGCAATTACGACCTACTTCAAGTAGGTGGTAATGCATTTACAAATGCATGTGAAAGAATGTTTTAATGACAGACAGTGGTCCCAGGGACTACTGCCTGCCTTTAAAAAATGAAACAAAAACGTTTCATTTTTTTTTTTTAAATACATCCGGTTTTACATTAAGGAAAACAGGCTGCATTAAAAAAAATCTGCTTTATTAAAAAGCAGTACCAGACATGGTGTTCTCCTGAGCCCAGCAGGCCACCATCCCTGGGATGGCTAGCATTCATAATGGGCTCGCAAATTGCGGGAGTCTCATTAATATTAATGAGCCTCACAATTTGCAACCCCATTGGGAATCGCAAGACAGTGTAAACACACTGTTATACGTTTCATTTAGCGCCTCGCAATCTGCAATGCGCAATGTGTCACAAACTGCGAGGCGCTAAATGAAAGGGTCGTACATCTGGTCCCTCATGTTGAGTTAAAGTTCAAAGGAAAAGGGTGAGAGGGAGCATAAAGCTAAAAAAATCGACCAAAGCAGCAGAACTTCCCATAAAGAGTATTTCATGAAACTCAACAGATTCTCAGCAATTACGCAAATAAGCCTACAGTTGCAGTAGCAAACATTATTTCAAAATAAAGCCTTAGTAGTCAAATCGAAATGATCAGCAGTGGCAGTAGTCACAGCCATAAGTCAAAGGCAGGGTAAAAGAATGGGTGTCTGGGAAAAGCATTCGCCATTCTTCCACTCTTCTCTACATTTGGCACACACACTAATATAAAAAGAAAAAGTAATGTTGCAAAACGTGAAGCAGATCTCTCCTCTAGGAGTTAGTTCAGCTCCTTCCTTTCCCATGAAATAATATGAAACTTGCAAAGTTTTATCATGAAAGTTGTCACAGACATATTACTTAAATGGTTTTTCGATTCATACACGTTCTTTTCCACAGGCAGTAATCACATTATAACCTTCTAATATTCTAGATATCATTGCAATAACAAATAATTATGTTAAAGAAGTAACATCATCTTACAACATTTTGTTTAGAAATTCATTTCATTAATACAAACATGAAAAAATGTTTTAAAATGAACATCTATTCAATAAGCAACTAAAATTAACATCTATTCACTTCAAGGCATTATGGATGGTGTATGAAAAAAGAAAAAGTCTAGTTTCTTAGCAAACTATGTAATACATTTGTTAATCAGGAACATTCTGCAATTTTGTAAAATATTTCAAAGAATGTCAAAATAAGGTCAAGCTTTTCTATTGTGCAAGTTTCATCATGTCAAGTTCATTTCTAGTTAAAAGGAATCCTTGCATTTAAGAGTTTCCGAGGTCTATACTAATAGCAATGTCTACCTAGTGCATTCTGTACAAGTAAGTTTAATTTAAAATTGCACATTAATCATTGCAAATATAGCTATAATTGATGACATTTTAATTTTAACTAGTTAGCTCCCTCAGCATGGGGTGGAGTGGAGTAGTGTGCAGTGGAGTAGAGTGGTGTAGAGTGTTGCTGAGTGGTGTAGAGTGGAGTGGAATGCCATGGAGTGTCATAGAGAGGAGTGTCATTGAGTAGAGTGTTGTGGAGTATAGTGGAGTAGACTGGAATAGTGTACAGTAGAATGATGTAAAATGGCATAGAGTGGAGGGGCGTAGAGTGGAGAGGCATAGAGTGAAGGGACATAGAGTGTAGTAGAGTGTTGTGGCATAGAGTGAAGGAGAGTGTTGTAGGGTGGAGGGGCATAAAGTGGAGTAGAGTGTCAAAGAGTGGAGCAGCATTGAGTGGAGTAGAGTGGAGTGGCATAGAGTGGAGTGGAGTATCATAGAGTGGAGTTTTGTAAAGTGTTCGTAGGGTGGAGGGTCGTAGAGTGAGGTGTCATAAAGTGGAGATGAGTAGAGTACCATAGAGTAAAGTGTCATAGACTAGAGTGAAGTGTCGTAGAGTGTCATGGACGATTACGAAGTGATGTGGAGTGGAGTGGCACGGAGTGAAGTTGAGTGGCCTACAGTTGAGTAGAATATTGTACAGTGGAACGGAGTAGATTGGAGAGACATAGAGTGAAGTACAGTGGAGGGGCATTGAGATGAGGAGCTTAGAGTGGGGTGGAGTGGAGTGTTATAGAGTGTCATAGAGTAGATTACTGTAGAATGGAGTGAAGTGGCATAGAATGGAGTAGTGTGTCATAGAGTGGAGTGCCATAGAGTGGAGGAGCATGAAGTAAAGTGCCGTAGAGTGGGGTAAAGTGTTGTAGAGTGGAGTGCCATAAAGTGGAGTGGTGTAGCATAGAGTGGAGTAAAGTTTCATAGGGTGGAGTGGCATAGAGTGTTGTGTAGTTGGGTTGCATATAGTGTTGTAGAGTGTCATAGTATGGAGTGGCATAAAGTAGCCCAGAGTGGAGTAGCATAAAGTGACATATAGTGGTGTGGCACAAAGTGGAGAAAAGTGTCATAGTGTCATAGACTTGAACAGAGTAGAATGTCATAGAATTGAGTGTCTTGGAGTGGAGTTTCATATAGTGAAGTGGCATAGAGTGGTGTAGAGTGTTTTAGAGTGGAGTGGAGTGGAGTGGCATAGAGTGGCATGGAGTGGCATAAGGTGCAGTGTAGTGATTTAGAGTAGAGTGTAGTAGAGTATCATGGAGTGGTTTAGAGTGTCTTGGAGGGTGTAGATTAGCGTGGAGTGGTGCAAAGCGTTGTAGCATGGTGTATTTGGAAGTAGAGTGTTATGGAGAAGAGGGTGTGGTAGCACACTGCTGTTACAGACAGCATATTGTCTATTGAAATAACCTTTACATTTGTAGAAAATTCAGTTTTCTGACAAAAAACTTAGGTGCACAAATGATTAGCATCACCTGGTGTATTGATTTATTTTTATTGGATTCAAATTTTTGTTTCCACCACACTCCTGAATTACCAAAGAATTTACTTCATTAGTATTTTCCTAATTCTTATATATTCTGAAATATTTGCACAGTTAATTTACAGACATTTAAATGTTTCTGTTTGCTAACAAAAAATAAAATTGTACGGCCTTCCTCTTGCACACTCTCAGTACCTTGCATGGCTGTCACATAAATCATCTTAATTTGAAGTCAGAGAAAGAAAAGAAACACCAAGCTCACTCGGAGGACAGGGCCCGACATGTGACTTGCGTCTTTGAATGCACATCAAATGTAACAAGAAAAGCGCAACATTTTAAGGCCTGCTTACAGAAGCAAGAATACATTTGTGGAAGAATACATTGGAGAGACTATGCTCCATGGGAGGGACAAAGACATACTAGAAGCCTAGAACAAATAAAGCTAGCAAAGAGAAAGCAAGCAACTGTGAGATACAAAACACTGAGCCTATAGTAAGCAATGACCGGAATGCATTCCCAGGCAAGCTTTTCAAATGCACCAAGAAGTCTTTGCAAACCATACAGCTGTGCTGTCTGATGGACTTTGACTTGAAAACCCCTGGCTTACTGCCACCTTCTCAAGCAGTTGTTTACACCTTCCTTCCCAGCAAAAGTTATACAGGCATCCAAGCAAGCGTAGAGATGGAGCTGTGAACATAGTGGGTCCTTTAAAGCACTGACTGAAATCATATGTAATCCACAGGGCTGCAGCAGATGCAGTAATCGGACTTGCTTTTACGCCACACTGGCACTTTTCTCAGTGGGATGAAGGCCAGTGGGCTGGTTTCATAGCATCCATCATCACACATGGCTCCCATTCTAGTTGCAGCCTCCTACAGTAAGGGACTGGTTTGAACATTTTGCCAGGGCTGATTTTGGGTGCTTGTCCGACCCTGGCTGCAGAGACCAACAGCTGACACAGCAGATGGCCGCGTCAGCTGCCAGAGTACCAATCGTGTTCCCCTGCATGCCTCAAGCCCTCGGAGATCTGAGAGCGCCTGGGAAAAGCCGAAGAGATATGGGCCTCAATCCAGAATTTACTCTGCTCCCTGGAAACCAAGGGCAAGTCGTGGATTAGTGTCTACCAAAGCACCATCTTTACAGCACAGTTTTAAACTGCTTTAGCGTATCAGCAGCGAAAAACAAAATACGTTTTTCTTTGCTCCTACGTCAGAGCATTGAATACTCAGGCTTCAAATATGGTTATCAGATAATGGCTTCCAACGAAATACATACAAAACACTACAAATAACAAACTATGTAGATTAGTTACCAAAAATAACTTTGTAACAAACGTTATTAAAATATTTATTTTAGTTTCAGCAGAAGATTAACTACTAAAATTAACTTTGTAACAAACTTTATTAAAATATGTATTTTAGTTCCAGCAGTTTGCTTTGAATCTTTGGTGTGTTTGTTGTATTTTGTTATATTGTTTGTGTGTATAAGTTTTCTGATAAAGTGAAAAAATTAGATATCTCTGTCCACTGAATTTGCCACATGATGCCACTTATTCCCTCCCATGCTTAATTTATTCAACTTAATGCAGTGCTCCACTTCCAAATATTCTCAGCGGCCCTGCATATATAACAGTCGCAACACATCTCGAACATTACCTGTGACACTTCAAGTAAACAGTGCACCAGGCAGTCCGGCAGGTTAGATCACAGCTTGCATTACAAGATCAGTGCTTTATCTGGGCTCTGAGGTGACCATGGCACTGCTGAGGGTGAGGAAGAGTAAACAGTTAGAGACAACACATTACACACTGGATAACAAAGTACTGGTTTACACAAGGAAGAGGCAACGGGAGGATGTGGGGAGCCCTCGTTATTACTTAGAATATATTTTAAAGCAACAAAAGGGTAAATGTACCTCCGACATTTTGCATTTCATCCAATTTCCGCGTTTTCCTACATTGTATGAATGGCTATGAACAGTAGAAACACCGCTGTCAAGAGTGGCAAACATCATAATGATGTGCAGCCTTGCTGAACCTAAAAGAAAGAAATAGACAGTTGCCATAGCGATGGCTCTGCCATGAAATGTCCCCATAACATCTCGCCATCTGCGTGACTTTTGCAATGGTGGCCTTTTCATGCCCTGTTGCAATAATGTTTTGCAAGTTATTTTTCAAATCAAACATTACTGCTCTGGCAACTGTTCTTAGTAGGAATACTCTAAAGCTAAAATATGAATATCCTTGATTATTTATTGCAATTACTAGCTTAATTCCTAACAAAATATGCTTCGTAGAGAGACTGGAGAGGAACTTGCTGTGGTGTTATCATAAATATATTTGCTTATCATTTATGCGTAAATGAGATGTCAAATGCTAAAGCTTAATTCTTTCCAGCCTGTGGTATTACATAGTTGTCAAAAATGTAGGCCCATAATCCACAGAAAAAAAATAATTTCTAATAAATATAGCCATTTGAGAAATATGGACAAGACGTGGGAAAAAATCATGGAAATGTTGATTTGGCAATAGGTTTACAGGTACACAGGGCTTTCCGTGGGATGAAAAAAGTGGGGGATTCTAAACGGGCTTGGCCTATGCAGTTATAGGTGTGGCTTAAACAAGTAAACTATATTTGTGATTCCCATACCGTGCCACCTGACTGGTATTTTTGTGTCACTCTGAGCTTTCTGTTATTGAATCCAGATATAACACAGCAACAGAGGTACATGCAAAACCAGCCAGATCTACTGGCTTTGTCAGTGGATGTCTGCGTTCACTCAGAAGAAAAGCAAAGGAACGGATGACCATGTATTCTGAACACCTTTTTGACCCACTGACAGTCACAGCGAAAAATGTGCGCTGCCTTCAGCCTGAACTCTAGACCGCTTAATTGTGGCCATTATGTACACCTGGAGGCGATTATTTTCACAGCATGCACTATACAAGATTAATATACTGAACGAACAAAAAAAAAAAATACAAAAACGCAACATCCTGGCAATAGCTAGCACTCTAATGGAGTGCATGATTAAGTAAAACATGTGAAATATAAAGGGGAACTAAATCACTGACCTGGATTACCTGGGCATTTATTATATTAATTGTTCAGAATTCCTCAGTGTTTTTACAGTGAATTAAGGACAAGAATATAGGGCCCACTAGGAACCCGTTTCAATGTCTGTTCGAAAATACTGGATCTGAGACCCACAGGGAGCTCTGCAGGATCATCAATAAGTGAAAAGTTGGGGCGTGGCTTGAGCGCCGCACAAGATGGCGGCTTGATGTCGGAGCTCCGCTGACCGAGCACCGGCGCCGGCAGTTATCTCCACTTGTACCGGACAATTACGGACACCACACACAGATTTTGGTGTTGGAACATGAGGTGAGCAGGAGGATCTGTGCCGTTTTCCTCTACTTCAGCGACATGCGCTCCTTTCTACAGTGACGCGGTTCGCTATTCCGGCGGCCGCCATTTTCTTTCTGCCGCAATATTTCCTCGAGCGGCAATTGCCGCTTTTATGCCTCATTGTCTTCTCTACAAGACTTTTTACTGTCTGCCTCATGCCTCAATAGTCTGAACACATTGCAGAATGCCTCTCCAGCTGCAGCTTTCCTCTTTTATATTTTGACGTGCAAGCGCCGTTTACCTTAACTCTGCCTCAGCACTTCACGCTTCGTCCTCCTGAATGGCGCCTCTTTCCACCGCAGTTCAACATGCGCAACACTTGCAAGTCTACCACAGAGTTTCTCACTGCGCATTGCCACTGCAGTAATCTTCCTCACGAACATTGATTCCTTTACCATATTGACTTGCTGGATATACTGCGTATCCTCTTCATTGTTGTCCTTGTCCATGCGCTTGGATTTACTGTTTCTTGACTTACTGCGATGTTCTATTTGCGCACAATATTTATGGAAGTTCTCCTGAGGAGGAGCAGTGTGTTGTACAACTATCAATCTGCATAATTCGACATTTTCTCAGCATTGTTGGGCGCATTTCCTGTACACATTCAATAGTGCCGCATCACAGGGCTTATCCCTCGCATATTATTTATAAAATCTTTCTCCTGGGGTCTGTGGTGGCACTGATATTTTCCCCCCTGCCTTTTATGGGGAAACTGCGTACCCTCAAGCTTACTGCTTCTAAGACCAAACCACCTCATTCCTCAGATTCTGACTCCACGACTCAGAACATGGATGATCCTGCTTCCCTTAAGCCAGACTTAACCCCTGGGGCAATTCCTAAAGCTACTCCCTCAAGTAAGCTTTTACAACCTGCTTCAACAAAACGTCTAAAAAAGGATCCTCCCTCCCCAGGCTCTTCGTCGCATTCGGCATCTATGGATCTTATTCTTGAGGAAATTTGTGCGCTCAAACCCTTCATGGCTGAGACTACTAAGACTTTGCAATTTCTTCACGACAAATGGTCCACTCTTGAATCGCGGGTTCTTCTGGTGGAACAAACCACGGAATCTCTTCAGACCTCATGTTCTAAGATTTCGCTGCTGGAGAAGGATGTCTCTCTTCTGAGAAGGCAGACAGAGGAGTTGGAAAATCGTAATCGTAGAAATAACCTACGCCTTTATGGACTTCCTGAACTTACAGAAGGATCCAATCCAACTGCTTTTTTCCAAACCTTTCTACCGAAAATTTTGGATCTTCCTCCTTCCTCTTCACTTAACATTCAGCGTGCACATAGACTTGGTCCAAAAGTTTCCACCAAACCCCGCGGAGTCATCATGCTGTTCTTACAATATACTGACCTCCTTCAAGTACTTTCAGCAGCAAAAGCTAAAAAACAAGTTATATGGGAAGGTCACCGATTATATCTTTCTCAGGATGTAGCTAAAGTGACAGCTGATTGTCGGAAACAATTCCTTGATTTGAGACCACGACTGCGAGCTCTCGATGCCAGGTCTGGACTGCTTCACCCATGTCTCTTCAAGGTGACCTATAAAGATAAGACAACAACTTTCAAAGATCCACAAGTCCTTCAAGAGTTTCTTCGTCATCATGAGACCGACAGCATGGACACTGCAAGAGTTGTTTAAACACCCATGTTTCACCATGCTAGACTAACTTGTTTGCCTTTCTGTTACCCTACCGTATCTTGTTTTTGTTTCTTCTTCCCTGCTGAATATATCTTGCCCTAGTATTGTGCAGTTTATATTTTGTATTTCATATGTCTCTTTAACATCCCTCTTAATTTTTGTCTTTTTACAGATCCTCTTCCCCTTTTCTTCACCCCGATGTATTTATGCATCCCTTCAATTCGGTCCTCTGCTGGTTCCTCAGGTGTTCGGTGGCGTGTGTTCCGTTGTCGGTGTCGTCTTCTTCTGGTGTCGTCACCCCTCATTCCTCGTTCTGTATCTGTTGGTATGTTTCTACATTCTTCTCACATTTCTCTATTTTTTCTACTGTTCTCTTTTACTATCTCCTTTCTTTGCTCTTTTCTTTCCCTTTTCCTTACTATATTCTCACTATTTTCTCTTGATTTATTTCTCTTACATACTCTATTTTTACATTCCTGCTACTACTCTCTTATCTTCTCGACTCACTTTTTTATTCCATCTTTTCTTTCATATCATTCTATTGTTGATTTATATTCCGTGTAGTTACTTGGAATGTTAAGGGGTTAAATAACCCCATTAAACGTCAACGAGTTCTAACGCATTTGAGTAGGCTTAAAGCTGATGTAGCCCTCCACTAAGAATCCCACCTTTCGGAAAAGGAGGCTGTCAAACTCAAACGTTGCTGGGTGGGACATGTTTTTCACTCTCCTGCCTTGGGTAAGAAAAATGGTTCTGTTATATTGTGTCATAAAAAGTTAACAGTTTCTGTTATATCTCAAGAATGTGATGTTAATGGTCGTTGGGTTCTCGTAAATCTTCTTATAGATAAAATACCTATAGTTATTTTCAATGTTTATGCTCCTACAGGTGTGATAAATTGTTTTGGCCTGCTATTTCTGACAAACTTGTTACACTTGATGAACAATATGTTATTTTCGGTGGTGATTGCAATCAAGTCCTAGACCCCTTTTTAGACAGGAATTCTAGAGTTAAGTTTGTTTACTCCAAAATGCATTCCCAATTTACTGCATCTATTCGAAATAACGCTTTAGTTGACATTTGGAGATTATGTAATCCTGACCTTAGAGAGTACACATTTTATTCCCCCACCCATCACTCCCAATCTCGTATTGATTACCTCTTTCTTAGCAAACCCCTAGCACAACTTGCCCTTCACTCAGACATCGGTTCAATCTTAATTTCAGATCACACTCCCGTCTTTGTTGATATTGATCTTATTCCCTTCTCTCCTCACTCAGGACGTTGGAGATTTAATAACTCTTTACTCCTTGACTCCAATTTCTGCACTCAATTTACAGCTTTTACCACTGAATTTTTTACACCTAATCATCTCCCTGAATCTTCCTTTGTCATGGTGTGGGATTCATTTAAAGCGGCTGCTAGGGGATTTATCATTAATTTCATTTCTCAAAAGAAAAAGCAATCAATTTCTAAGTCAACTCAACTTTTGGTTAAAATTACGAAGTTAGAATATGCTTATTATAATTCTAACTCTGAATCTTCCCTTCGCGAGCTTATATCAGCCAAATTTGATTTTAATAAATTTACCACAAATGCAGCGTCAAATTCTCTCCTTAAATGCAACTCTCGTTATTATGGTGGTCAAAACAAAATGGGCAAACTTCTAGCCAATTATCTCAAGATACGAAAAGAAAGAACAAAAATTGAATCTCTGCAAAGTCCGGCTGGAGTTTCTCTGTTTAAAGATAAGGACATATTAACTCAATTTGTTTCCTTCTACCAAACTTTATACACTCCTGAATCTAGTACTGATCCTATTGATCTTCTTACTTATTTTCAAGACATCCCTTCCCCTTTCTCCTCTCATGTTGATTTTCAATCACTTGATTTGGATATTTCCCTCTCTGAAATTTCACATGCTGTTTCTGTCCTTCGTCGTGGTAAAGCGCCTGGGCCTGACGGTTTCACTATTGAATTCTACAATCACTTTTCCTCCCTTCTCCTCCCTAAACTACTCCTGTTATTTCAATCTTTTGTGGATTCCGGATCTTCCCAGGGAAATTTTCAAGAAGCATTAATTTGTTTAATTCCCAAACCAGACAAAGATCATACCTTATGTAAAAACTATCGCCCCATCTCCCTGGTAAACACTGATTATAAAATTTTCGCCAAAATTATAGCTCTTAGATTAGATCCTCTGTTACCAGAAATTATTGGCCCTGAACAATCAGGCTTTGTTAAAGGCCGTTTATCGTCAGATAACTCTTGTGTTTTCTTTAACATTTTGAGTAAGGCCCCCTCCCTTTCTAGTCCTTTAGCTGCCATCTCTCTTGACGCCGAGAAGGCTTTTGATAGAATAGGATGGGACTTTATGTTTCAAGCTCTTCGTTGGTTCGGTTTCTCACCTAAATTCATTTCTCTTATTTCTTTGCTTTATTCTAGTCCCCATGCTTCAATTTTTGCAAATGGTATGACTTCCGATTACTTTCCCCTTCAAAGGGGTGTACGTCAAGGTTGCCCTCTATCTCCTCTTTTGTTTGTTTTAGCTTTAGAACCCTTTTTAACTAAGATTAGACTTGATAAAATTTTTCTGGTTTTCATTATGGCTCTCAACAGCAAGTTAAACTATCTGTATATGTGGATGATATTTTATTCTATTGTTCAGATCCTCAATCAACTTTACCTTTCTTTTTAAATCAAGTTTCCTCCTTCTCTAATGTTTCTGGTTACCGTCTTAATATTGATAAATGCGAAATCTTGCCCTTGAACCCTCTCTGTCAAAAACATCTCTTTGATACTTCTGGCTTTTCCTGGCAGCCCTCTAAGATTAAATATCTTGGTATTTGGTTCGCTCCTCGTCTCTCAGACACTCTTAAGTTCAATTTCGAATCTCTTTCTAGTAAACTTACTGCATCTATCAATCGTTGGAATCCTCTCTTCCTCTCCTGGTGGGGTCGTCTTGACTCCATCAAAATGATGCTAGCACCTCTAGTACTTTACTCCATTTCCATGATTCCCATTCGCATCCCAGACCATTACTTCAAGTCGATAGATTCTATTCTGCTAAAATTTCTGTGGAAAGGTAAGAAATCTCGAATAGCCCTTTCTGCTTTGAAAAAAGATAAATCCCTGGGTGGAGTCAAATTTCCTAGTTTTAAATCTTATCATAACGCTTTTTCCTTAAAGCAAGCCTTGCGTTGGCTCTCTTCAGATCTTCCTTATTATCCCCCTCTTTGGCTAACGTTAGAATCTTCTTTTCTTCATCCTTTTGACTTTAGTGAGGTTCTTTCCTTTTACTCTAATGTAACGTCTCTTCGTTCCCCCATTATCTCTCGTTCCCGCTCTCTTCTTCAACCTTACTTACTATCCTCTTACCCTTCTGCTTCCTCTACTCATACCCAACCTATTTGGCATAATAAACACCTCAAAATTCGTAATCGCTCATTATATTGGAAAACCTGGCATTCTCTTGGTTTAAAATGTATCTCTCAACTTCTTTCCGGTAATCAACCTCTTCCTTTTCAAGACCTCCAAACACAATTTTCGTTGCCATCCTCTTCTCGTACACAATATTTATCACTGATTCCTTCGCTTACCCAATACCTTTCTTCACTCCCTGCTACCAACTCTATCCCTATAACATATCTTCCTGTTTCTAATGCCCTTGATCAGTCCCCTTCTGCTTCTTTTCTCTATAAGTCTATTCAATCTTTTACTGAGCGTACCAAATCTAGAGTTGAGTTGGCTTGGGAAAAAGATTTGTCTCAAATTTGGTCCTTCACTCTCTGGGATAAAATTTGGTCTAAGATTCACAGTACCTCTAGAGCTGCTAACACTACCCAAACCTTATTTTTTGTTTGTAACCGTACACTATTTACTCCATTAATTCTGTCATCATTCTCCTCAGACACTCCCTCCACTTGTTGGTCCTGTCCCTGCCCTTCAGCTGATTTGATACATATGCTGTTCGATTGTTCTCCCATTTTTCATTTCTGGCAATTGGTATGGTCCCAATTTCAAAAGATTTTCACATTTCATTTTTCCTTCTCCACTGTTCATATTTTTCTAGGTTCTCTTTCTCCTATTTTTACTGATTCGTCCCACAAACATAAATTACTTGACCTTTTGATAGCCATTGCCTTACACCATATTACATCGCATTGGAAACAGGCTAAAGATGTTTCCTTTAATGCTTGGTGGAATGCAGTCTGTTTTAATCATCGTCTAGACACTAACTTTGTTTCCCCCGTTTCCCTAGCAATCAAACGTGATCTTTTATGGCTTCCCCTTACCGAGTATTTATCCAGAGTTGTCAGAATCCCTCCCACTTCTCAAGTCCGCAATGTTGAAGTCCAAAAACCACCGTGATTGCATTTTCTTAATTGCATGTAATGTTTTTTCATATCACTTATGTGTTTTATTATACAGGTTGTACCTCAATTCCCCTATGTTCATGAGCATTATTGTGTACCCTATTTTTCTGTATAGATATTTTAATCAGTTCTACTTTTTTGTAAGAGAGATTTCTTGTTTTTATAACATGACTGTTTCTTCATTTTCTGTCTTTGCTTCTTTATACTTTAATAAACTTCAAACTTAAAAAAAAAATAAGTGAAAAGTTACTGAAAGTTCCTAAAATTGTGCCTCCAAATTAAATTCCTCTAAGAAAATTTTGCAAAAGATAGTAAAAACTAAATTACAAAAAGAAAGCACACATGGCATAAAGGCAGTGGACTTGTTTTTGTGGACTGGCTTGACAGCGCATGTGTTGCCAGACAATTTTGTGAGCATCACTACAGAGGGGCTTTGGCTCCACCCACATGTTGGGAACCAGGATAGTGTGCTGTGATTGGTCAGCTTTTGGGTGCTTCCACGAAAAAAGTGCTTGCCCTCCACACAGTGGGGATAATTTTGTTTATATATCTGCCTAAGTTTAAACTTTTAGGGACACGCATGTGACACTGGAATGCTATTAAGGTGTCTTAGATAACCAGATTTATGGTGTTTTCTCTGGTAGCAGCACAGTTGGAATGGGGGCGTTTGCAACCCAGGACAGGTTTCGCCCTAGTTATGGACTCATCAGCCAGGTAGAGCTTGGTTCTAGTGACAAGGTGTGATGGGACCCATGTCTGGCCATAACCGTCCCACTTAGGCCAACACAATTAAGTATACAAAAAAGTGATAGATGGAATGCTTGAATAAAACTCAGCCATTGGTAGTTACTCAGACCGCTTCCCAATCCATTGTTATTTTGTGCATCATGTTACCTCAGTTTGGGCCCAGCTTTATGCAAATCCGCCTTGACCCCACTCCAATCGGAACAGTCCAGCCCAAACTGACAAACCATCCATTACTGTTTTGTATACTTATTGTGTTACCCAAGTGGAACTGGTATACTCAGGCGTGGGTCACATGCATATTGTGTTACTGGAACCAAGATGTACCCAACTCTATATCTACTACCCAAAATTCAGAGGGCAGGCACACCTCCTTAGGGCAGACCAATCATTGCAGGCATTGATTCGGTCTGCTCCAACCGAACCAGGGCAAATTCTTTGATGGAGAACTTCCGCCATTCTTGAAAGACCTAACCAAAGTTATCAAGGATAGAAAGGATATCCTTCAAAGACTCCAGGACATCGACTGGCACCTGATTATATATGTGCAACTTTAGATGTAGTAAGTCTATATACCTCAATTAAACATCACAACCAAGTCGAAGCAGTAAGGACATGCTTGGCCACAAGGTCTGTACACTTTCTGGGAAAAAATAAATCTAATTCTTAGACCTCACACTTTATGTTGACAAAGATTGCCCGCAAGCAAAGATTCACAGGAAAAAACCTACCTCGGAATATAACTCAGGATGAGCTAAGAGAACTCTATGTTCTGCTAAGATTTTAACCATGGACCAATTTTTCGCTTTGAATAACTGTGATACCCTACAGCCATGATTCCCTCTTTAACATTCTTTTGTGCACCTACCTTAACTGAGACTGATGCACTCTCCCATTGTAAGACCACTTAGCTACAGACTGCATAAGATTTATTTTTTTACACAATGACATTTCCAACTACTGATGTACATGGATGCATGAACTTGTATACATGGATTTACTAATATGCCTACTGCACTCTACTTGCCAACTTGTTTGACAGCAGTTACATCTTTTACTATGGAACATTAGCTGATGTGATGATTTCAGGGATGTTCCCATATAACGTACTGTTTAGTGCAGTACAAAATCTGGGACTGCTATATGAGCACCACCCGAAAAAAATGTATTGGAACATGGGAAAACGTGGGATCGGCCTTAATCCTTCACCTAGTTTGCAATTAGTTTATTCATTCTGCATGGCAATTTGAATGGCCTGCTCACCCAACTCAGGTGTGTGTGAGTGGATATTACTCCAGACGACTTACTTTTCGATGACATTCTAACATTTATCAGGTATTTGATTATGTGGCAACTTAAATACTAACCTTAATATTGAACTTACCTCCTCCTAAACATAAAGTTTACTTGCTGTATATATTTATTTTTGTTTAGATGAAACTTACAAAGATGACCTAAACTTGTGCTTCATTTGTCTTTCATTGGATATTAACATGAAATATATGTAAGTATTATTGTACCTTAAATAACAAGTACCCCGTTTTGGTTTTCTTTGATTTGATTTTGCTTTTCTCTCCAAAGAGCATTGTTTGTAACCTTAAATAAGAGGTATCCGAATTTAATTGACTTGATTTCACCCTTCTCTCCAAAGAGCATGCTTTGTAACCACTACTGGTATGAGGGTTATTCACTTCACTTTCTCAACAACAAACCTTCACTCTGAGTCATGGGCTAGAGGTACTAACATATTTCTCTCTCTCATAATTTTCACTACAAATCACTCGCCAGCACCATGGCGTTGCATGCTACGACCTTGTAAGATTCTGATTAATACTTCCTCTTCCTGAAAATGGTGTATTAACAGCCTGGACATCAAACTACACTGGGAGGTATCAGAAGTCTACACTCCTGTCTAGGAATTCACAGGTGTTCTCCTTCATCCCTACCTCATACACGGTGATGGACACACTTAAATACAGACTTCATTCCAACCACTTACCGCAATCTATGATATTTATTTTTGCAGCCTTGAGAAAGTCCCAGGCTGGTGAGCCACAAGGGGAAGAAACATGTATTGACTGCCTCTCACTTGTTACCCTGTGGAACACTTCAATATTGATAGAAATATTCACTGTAATTAAAACGAACAACTGTAAGTACAATGAAAGGAACTCATTTTACTTTATTCAAATGGGGGATGCACTTGACCCTTTTCCTAAAACCTACTAGATATCACACAAATTAAATTAAATACACCTTTGCTCGCTCAATCCCTGGTAACCTGACAAAAAGAAGTCAGGCTTAACTCAAAAGCAATCTGTAAAGATTTTACGTAGTGCATAAACAGTAGAAAATGTCAGACACAACATAATAATATTTCACAACCAATGGTACAATAAAGAGAAAACGTTTATAAGTAAAATAAGATTGCACCAACAAAATTCCAATCTGGTGAACCAGCAGCATGAATATTTAAAGAATTAAACTGAAAAACCTCTAAGAAAAAAATTGTGCCCAATGTAAATCAATAGTTGTGGAAGACCAAGACAAAAGTGTGATTTCCTGATATTCTAAGCAGATAGGTCCAGGTGAAAGTCTGGAAGTCAAGAAGTTTGAAAATGTTTCTAAGTCCCACCTCAGAGGGGGACTTTGTCACTTTCTTTGAGAAAAATGTAGACATTTCTTTTAAGTCCCAAAGTAGAGTGGAACTTTGTCACTCTTTGGGAAGAAAAATACTCTCTGCGCACAACGCCACTGAAAATATAGCCGTCTCTGTGAAACAAAAAGCCTGATACCTGAAGCAGGTTAGTCCTGAGAAAGCTTTTGAAATGTCTCCCTAAAAATGTTGTAAGTCTCATCTCATAATGGGACTTAGTAATTTTCTCAAAGGTGGAAAGATCTCTGCACAGGACAACATTGAAATACAATCCGTTGCTGTGGAACTGCTATCAAATACTTTTTTCAGTGGATCCCACAGCAGCTCTTGGAGAAAATTTTTCTTCTGGTACCAAATAACCACAGCTGTATACTTCTAAGTCCCCAAGGAATTAGGGGAAGGCACCTAGAAACTCTCAGGGTTTCAGGCAGATATCAACACAAAAGTCCAGTCCAATTGCTGCTGTTTCAATGATCTTCACAACAGTATACTCTTCAGCTTTTTTATGTTCCTTGAGCCACTCAGGGTATAATGATTTGATCCTTGGAGCTCTTTCTGTCTTAGGATTTCAAGTGGAAAGGGATCCAGCCTCCTCAGGTCCTTTTCACAGGTCACAGATTTTAAGGCAGCAGGTTCAGTCCAACTGGTATTCTTTCACAAGTCCAGCAGTACTCTGATGAAAGCTGGGTGAAGGTCCAGCTTTCTAGGATTCATCACCCTGTGGGTGAGGGATACCCTAAGGCACTCATATATCCTCCATTACCAATAGATTAAATGCTTCCACGCCCTGGTATATGTACTTTTTCTGTTTGTCTTACTCACCAGTCGTTCCGGATCCGCCACGGATTCCACGTGGGGGTAGGTGTTGCAGGCTGAGACCACACGCCGTTGGGGTCCTTGACTCCCCTGTGCAGGTCCCACAGGAGCAGACTGCGGGGCTCCTTAGGGACACTCCCAGGGTAGCAATTATTGAAGCAGGACCAATTGGCCTGCAGTACAGACCAACCAAGCTAAGGTTGTATACAAATTCAATATCTCACTGTGTAGTACTAGTCACCAAGGTCCTGAAGAATTGCTAGATTAGCATGGAACATGTCGACCTCACCAGAGGGTTGTAGATAGTTCTGCCAAATATTTCTGTAGCGCTCTATCTCCCCTCCCACCTTTTTAACCAAGGGAGTCAGCTACGTCAATAAAAATCCTTGTGGACTGACCCACCTGTTTTAATCACCACCACCTTCTCACGACTACACTTTTCTGCCCTCTCACACGCATGCACCATATGGCTGGAACAAAGGATCTCCGCTAAAGAGCCCCTTCGCGGGTGCCCATCAGACATTGCAGCACCAGTCTGACGAGGAGCAGGGCCCATATGATGAAGCATGACACCTAGCTTGCTGGGTGTGTGAGGGTTCTAGTTCCCAAGAGGGGTCCCCCTCCTTTCCTCCCCCTCTTGGCTTTCCCTATACACCTTTACACTCCCCCTTCTCAGCCCTCCTGGGGAACTTTGTGCTTTATTTTGCTTTACTATAAATGGGCCCAAAATGCAATGTGTCAGGGCAAATCCAAGATGGCCAATGTCTTCAGCCACAGTAAACTTGGACTCTGAAAGAGTGGGCTGTATGAGCGAGTGGTCTTTAGAAATTGCTAAAACCCTCTAATTTTCAAAACCTGTTTGAGTTCGGCCTTGGACCCACAACTTAAAATGAGGCCAGTGTCTAGTAAGAAAAAGCAGAGTCCTATTGTTACGGTATACAGAAGAATTGTGACCTGGGTCTGTTTGATCCCTTTCTAAGGTGCAAAAGTTTTAGCTTTGAAAGCTGGAAATTACAAGCAGTACATTCAAGCCCAGAAAGACCCCTATGTGTATCTACTACAGCAGTATATTTATTGCAAGTTTATGCAAATGATGTTATACCATACACAAGCTAGCATATAATATAAACATGCTATGTAAACACCCACCAACCTAAAATATAAAAAGCAGTTGATAAACACATAGCAACAAACACAATTAGTATATTCAGTGCATGTTCCGAACCATTCCCTACCTGATTCAAAGGGTACTGTCCTCTGTGTCCACCTGAAGAGCAATAAACTCCACAGAACAGACACCATGGTGCCTATTTACAAACCCCTTGAAACGCTGGTGCGTCACTTTTAATAATGGAACAAGTGTACCATATCCCGCTTTGTTCCAGTAAGTAACCCTCATAGTGATGTCTCAGATGTATCTCGACTCTGGCAGGCTGCCATCCTAGTAATGTCCAAAATGATGCTTAGGTCAAGCAAGCAGCCATATTATCGATGTTCAAGGATCCCACCCCCATCTACTGGCTCCGACATGTAAATATCTTGACAATGCCCCTTAACCTCTCTGGCTCTGGAAGTCTGCCCTTGTAATGGTCTTACGTGGAGCCCTGAGTTCCAGCACAAACCATGTTAGTGCTGTGGAACACAGTAATCCTGCATATGGCCTGCTTAGTAGTGACCCAGAGACACCAGATAGGGGAGCACTTCTTTTTCGGACATTCCTACATTTTTTCAAGCAGCCATTTTATTGATATTCTACAGTACCAAACTAGGACAGGTTGACTGCTTAGTGATATCAAATAAAATAACAGATTTGAATAAGTGGCTATTTGCGTTATGTCGAGCAGGACACCTTTTAGCCACCATATATAAGATCCTCCAGAGATGACAGGTGGCATTCTTGGTGCTGTACCAAATTGCACCCTACTCTGGCAGGAAGGCAATTTAGTAGCATCCCTTAAAGCATAAGATTAGCATGGACAGCCATTTTCAAGATATTGCTGGTGGTCCTGGCTCTGGCAGCGGGCCACTGATGTAACATTTCAGTGAGCCCCAACACTAAACAGCCACAGCATTGTTGTCCTAGGGAACCAGGGTCTGCAGAAGTCATCAGCCTAAGGGGCCACCTGAGTGATATTTTAGATTTTACATAGCTTCAGCAGTCAACCTTATTGGTACTATCACAAATTTCTCCTGGCTCAGGCCGGTGATGCCCTCTGGCTCAGGCCAATCGGCATTGAAGTAAATCCCGTAACATGGAAGTGCCTCCAATGAGCTCCACTGTGCCTGTGAAAGGCACCAAGATGGTATGAAATATGTGTAGTTTTAAATATTGCAACAATTTTCCAGATTATTCCAGTGCTTCAACTTCACAAGAGCCATGTGCCACATTATCAGCAGAACGTTCATGGATGTGGGGTCTCATTTGTGGTACTTTTGGCATAGGGTAGCAAGGTACCTTGCCGCATTGTGCTACAACAAAGTGAAAGTGCCCCATATTTAAGCAACACAGTTCATTTCTGTCCTTCTGCCTGTGCTGGTTGTGGTTTGGCAGCCTCGCCAGCATAGACACCCATGCACCCTAGTGCAAGGATACCTCAGTTACAAGCAGGATTGATTTGTGCAGGAAGGGGCACCTTCCTGCACAAACACAATCCTATGAGGCGTTTTCCTCTTTCTATGTGTGATGCAGAATGCAGTACACATGGAAAGAGGAAAAAACGTGGAGAAATAAACATATTTATCCTTGTTACGCCTCACCTCATGAGGCATACAGATTTGACGCTTCCCTATGTTTACATCCTTTTGTAAATCAGGAGCAGTGTCTAATTCCATGGGTGTTGCGTGGGAAAACCCACTGCATGCCCATGGAATGCCTCCTTAGTACAGATTAAGGTGATGTGGCTAACGCAAGGTTAGTGGCTTTATTTCTTTATTTCTTTACTTTAATCTTTCCCGTTGTATGTCGAACTCCACTAACCCCACCACACCCTGCCCGGCCCCACCCACCTCACCACGCCAGAGCATTACCTGTGCGAGCCTCCACTGTATGCCATTGAAATCTACGCTACTCCACTGTATGCCTCTCAACTCTACACCACTCCACTGTCCACTATTTCACTGTACCCCACTCCACTCCACTGTACGTGTTCCATTCAACACCACTTTACTATACGCTATTCCACTGTACATATCCCGCCTCTACCCCACTCCACTTTACATTGTTCCATGTTATGCCACTCCACTGTACACTATTACACTGTACGCCACTACACTCTAAGCTACTCCACTCATTCATACTGTACCTCACTCTACTCTACTCCATTGTACAACACTGTAATTTACTCTGTGGCACGCCACTCCTCTGTATGACACATTCGTACACTCTACAATACACCAGTCCAGATCACTGTATGGAGCACCACTCAATTTACAACACTATACTCTGCTATATGCTCCGCCAGCCCACTCTACTCAAGTCCACACCACTCTACTCTACAACATTCTACTCCACTCTATGGTACGCCACTCCACTTGACTCCACTCCAGTCCACTCTACTCTTTTTTATTAAATATTTTTTATTACGCAGAAACAAAGTGTATTGTAGTTCCTATATTCCCAATAGGCTCTGCGCATTAGAATAATATATCCTATAGATTAGACGTAGGACTGAGGTCGACTAGGTCTCTATCGAATATACTAGACTTAATTGTGTGTGCCAGCTAGCTCAGAGGTCCCTAGAAACTTTCTCCAATTCACAAGAAGGGATTAGTCTCTCACAACTGCATTAACATGACAACTTTGTTTCCCCAAGATAAAACATATCTTCATAGTGGTGGAAACAATAGATAGATATTTCACTCAGTCAATTGTGCATGCTTCGATTCACTAGAGGTGCAGAGAAAGTAGAAAGACGGGCGTTTTCAATAAAAGGATTTTTTGAACATTCTTCTTTCTGAAGCATAAGAAATGAACTGCTACAATCGTAAAACTGGTTGTAAAATATAATGCATACTGTATAAACAGTAGAATAAAATAATACTGTAAGAGCATTGTATGGTTCCTAAACCATATATAAATACATACATAAATAACAGAGGCTAAAAGTACTCAACTGGTGCTTCTAAAATACTCCTACCCCGGTGTACCTAACCTAAGCTTAGTACGAGGGAAGAAGTAAGTGAGGTGTAGCATAAATGTAGTATTCTTTTGCCAAGAATCTGCCCAAGATTTCTCTAAGGGTCTAATCAGCTTCGGACCTTAGTTTAGAATGAAGAAGGTCGGTCTCGGGACTTGATTTCCCAACAACCCGCAAGGGTAACTTGGAAACACTGGAGCTGGATTTCCGGGCAGGAGAAAAGACAGCGTCTCTCTCAGTGCATCTGCTGGAGGGTCGGCTTCATTCGGCACTGGCTGTAGCAGGGGCGGGTCGGGCAAGTAGATAGTCGAACTGCTCCAAACCTTTGTGTGTTTGGTTGGGCGAGTGTGGGCATATTTATACCGTGAAGGTGCCGAGTTTGACGTACAGTTGGACATAATAATGTCATCAAAGAGTCTCAGTTCTTTGAAAACTCCATGAGTTTGTGTACAAATCAATATTTAAGCAGGGGGAAGTCCCTAGCTGCTGAAGCTGAGTTTTCCAAGAAATCATTGTGGATTTTTGGAACTAGTGGAAGTAGCCCTGCCGTATTTGGACTGCATGAGCTATGCCTAAATATGGTTATGATTTCTATGCATATATAAGGATATGGTGATTTATACCTATGTAAGGGAAAGAATCAGGAAACTTACAATAGGGTCTTAAAAAAATACAGAACACCCCCTCCACGTTATCATGTTCATCTAAGCTCAAGCACTAAAACATATAATATAGAGCATGTGTTTACAAGCCCCCAAAAAATCATATAAAATGCATTTGAGATGGTTGCACCTGAAAAATTTAGCATTTTGTACAGTACACATTTAAGGAAAATGACTTCATTGTAAGCATATGATATGATATTTGCAATGCTAACCAAATGAATCACGAAATTTACATTTATGAAATGACTCTTAGTTACAGAAGAAAAAGGTTCAGATCATTCCATAGCAGAATATACAAACTGTTTTGGTTTGTGGATTAGGCTAATATTGTTTCTAGGAAGTTTTCAAGGGATTCTTGTTCTCTAAGAATAGTTCTACTTTAAGCAGATTACTTTTTGTGCCAAAGTTCGTTTTTTTTTTTTAGAAAAAGTCAAATAAATATGTCGTAAAAATAGAGTTCCACACTTGGTAGCTATGTTTTGAAAAAAAAAAGAAGGTCGAATTTTCAGAGTTCGAAAGAACGCTGTGCGCTAATTTCAAAAGTTATTCTCAGATTCAGGAGAAAACATTCAGTCATCAAGGCTGGCAAAGAAATCGTCTACCACAGTAGGTGAAAGTTCTACTACTTCATAAAAAGGTCAATTGTGCACAGATGTGAAGCATCGCCGTCAGTGTCAGCTGCGTTAGCAATGTTCATAGCAGATGGTACCTGTGTGCCTGATGGTCCGCGTATCTCACCTCCAGTTGGATTTGCCGGTGAGATCTCAATGAATGCCGTCATCAGGATTGGTAGCCGCTCGGGGCAACACAACACATGAGCCTTTACCGGACCCAGTAATGCGTCAGCATCCTTTAGCATAACCGATGGTAGTGTTAGACAGACATCTAACACACATTCCTCTCCACAAAGCAGGCATCATAAAAAAGGTAAGATGCAATCTTGCCAGATTGGTCTGAATGACAGGAACCATGTGGTATTTAGATCTCTCAAACGAGCCAAGCCAAGGATCTGTGTTATTCTGTCACGGTACCTCATAGCCTGCAGTGCATTTTCCATGCTGGCTTGGGTTTCGCTGGTGGCGGATGTGCCATAACGGAGCAGGAGGAATAATATTAAGATCCCTTCTATGAGTCACAAAATGAAAGGCAGGCCGTCGAACACAGAGTGGACGAAGTTAGGAAAAATGCCCAGGACTGCTTTAAAGGGTGCTAATAGTCCTGAAAATTGTCTTAAATACATGTGCAATACCGCTGGTATCAGGCATGTTAAAGATACGACCCAATATTTCTGCGAAATGTACTGGGCAGTTTGTTGATAATAATGCATGTATCTCTGCAGAGGACCTTGCAACTTGCTGATCATGCCTCTCTTTGGACGAGGTCAGTGACACAGTTTTTTGCAAAAGAATGGCTTTCATTCTGCTTAAAGTATCACTTTGTATAGAAGAGATGTTCAGTGAGGCCATGGAGGCGACTCCCAGTCTGTCTTGGTTTTAGGAAACAATACTTGCACACAGCAAGTGACCCTGGCTTACACAGTAACGAGATAGCTTATTCCTGGCATCATTCCACAACAGCTGTGATCATTTAACATAATGTAGCTACCATTGGAAAGCTGCCTAAAAATTGGATATATCACCGCTGTGGGCGAACCCTGCAGGTGGTAAGAAAGGTTATTGGAAGAACCTTCGCAGGCTCCGTGTAAATCAATACCTTGACACAATAGTGTACTACTTTGTGACTTTTCACAATTTTTACCACTAAGAAATACTTCCTTTCCCCCACTCCAACATTTGTGTGTATGGTAAATCCCAGGTCGACTTAATGTATTCTTAATGTATTCTTTACCCAAGCTTTCATACAGGCCTGCTGGTATGTGTTTTAAGCAATACTGAAACTAGAAAGTCGTCACGGGAATCGTGATGGTGCCATGTATTATCCATTCAACTGATGGTTTCTCAGAAACGGTCAATGGTAATCTCTCCAATTTTTCAATGCTCAGCACTGTATAGTCTGCCCCCCTCTGTGCCAACGAGATTTGTTTATCTGTAAGGTTAAATACAGTAAACAGTGACGTAGTGTTGATTAGATGCCAATAGCCTGACCAAAGGTTTTGCGCAACGTCCAGCCTAATAGCATTATAGAACGTAATTGAGACCGGCCATATTGTAGCATTAGCAAGTCCTGTTCCATTATGTCTATGGCAGATGATGCAATGCTGTCCAAAGAATAAATTCTGGACGACAGACTTTTTAACCCATTGTTAACTACAAAGAGTAATTTCCCTAAATTAATACGATCAATTTCTCGTATTCTTTCAGCTGTTTCCATTCACATGACTTTCCAAGCTTCATTGTAAGCAGCGTATATACTGGCATATATAAAACGTTTATGACGTGGATTACGAGGTCCTAGTAAGAATTCTCGTAAATCAACGCCCTCTTTAAGCAAAGATGAGTATTGTTTTATTTCTGGAAGTGTGGATTTCTGCAGCCACTCAAGGCATAGTTTTCCTACACTATAAGTTGTTATTATCCCTGGACGTTGTCTCTAGATATATCTTGGATCTGGCCGAGTTACTGTGAACCCTTGTGTCTTGTTCAGGAATCTATCTTGACAGTTATTTTGTGTCTGTGGGCCAGATTAACCATTTCTTCCATTCAGGATTTGTTCTGTTCTGTTGTAAAATACAATTTACGTCTACCTCCTCACCTGAAGTTACATTACTATCAGGTGTGGGCATAGGTATGGACGGTTTGTTTAAATCTTTTATCTTAGCAATGCCAAGACAAGATGTCTGTTGAACAGTGTCATTTAGGAACATCATTTGTTCTGGGATGATGCATGTTCTGAACAATGCTTCTAAACCTTGTACCTGCCAGTCTTTTGTACCCCAAACAGTTTTTGTCTCAATGGTGTCTTTCCAAAAGTCAAAGCCTGAGGTGGACAATTGAGCATAAAAGGTCGCAGAATAAATTTGTTCAGTGTTTGTCAACATACTTTTCATGCCTGTCTTATTCATATTTTTAAAGTAAAAACTTTCTGGGTTTGTAACATTAAAACCTTTAAAATATGGAAATTTTCTAAGAAATGTTTTAGAACTTCCTTTTGATAGGTGTTGGACAATGTTCCCATTGATTACAAGGTAAAACATTTCTAAGATTTGCAGATTTATGCAAGTAATGATGGCCAAAATGATTAAAACAATACATTTCTTCATAATTTGCTGAACCTTCTAAGTATTCATGTTTTGTAAATTTTGCTGACATTTCTAAGTCTGCCATCATGTTATTAACAGTCTCAAAGTCCCAATCATCAGAAAATGTGCTAGGGGAGATGAAATCACCAAAGTAAACCTTAAATTGATGAGGAATCAGCAGCTCAACCAGGCCATAAATGTCATAATCAGTTGTATCCCAAGCTATTCCACCAGGTAGAGGAACCGCTGTGATGTTCACTGATGACAGGTCTCATTGTTTACTATGAGATGATTTGTGTGGCTTAAAGAGCAAGTTGATGTTCTTACTTGCTGTGTCCATTTTAATGTGCTTTCCATCTATCAGCTTTCCCAAACTTAACACAAGAATGAGCCATAGCAGGAGATAAAGTACACCTAACACATTCCAAATTTCAACCCAAGGTGAAACCAGATATGTATTTGTAAGTTCTTAACCAAGTTCCTTTACTTTTTCTTTGAAGGATTTGTTTGCTGGCATAGTTTCAGGTTCACTGGGATCCTCAGAAAAGTTATTGCAGTTGATAAAATAGCCAGAGGTTGTTCTGTCAATAGTTGGTATTGCATCCGGATTCTTTGAAATCGCTGGAGTTGATTGTTCCCTTGACATGTTTGTATAGTCAGATGCTACATCATTGTAGACGGGAGTTTCTTGACGAACTGCTATTTGGGTTTCAAGAGGCACAAGTTCCATTGCTTTATTGCATAGTCCTTCTTTTCTCACTTTAGAATCTTCAAAGGTGATGAGTCTTTCAGTTTGAACCTCTTGGATAGTAGCAAGATTTGGTCATCTGCTACATCTTGGGAGTCCACTGGGCCTACTACTTATTATCGGCCACATGGTGTGGTTTTACCAGGTCAATTGAAACAAACCGGTTCTCCTTTTGCCCAGCAAGGGGCTGCAGTAATACTGTTCTTGATCCGTGGATTGCTAGTACAGGTACTGGTTTTCTGTAAGAAGGCCCAAATTCCTTCTTGTCCACTATTTTCTCCCTGACCAGATCCCCATTCTTTGGAATCCAGACAGGTCTTGCTGGGACAGGTGGTTTTTCTTCAGTGGTCGTTGGCTTTTCGCTGGTGTTGCTTAGACTTCTTCTTGCTTCATTTAAGTCTTGTAAAACAGCCAAATGATCTTTCATATCAAAGGGTTTTCGTTCCACCACTGAAGTGTGACTATCGAGATTTTCAACCAACATTCTAGTACCAAAAAGGATTTCATATGGAGTGATTCCACCCTGAGAATTTCTTGGCAGGTTATTAAGACTACGTAGGACATTTTTTAGATGTTTGACCCACCCGTCACCTGAACCTAATACCCTAGCTGTTATAGATTGCTTTATGTCACTGTTTTTTCTCTCCACAACCGAATTTTCCATGGGATGGAATGGACTCAAAAATTGCAATGCAACGCCCAAACTGGCCATGGCCTCCTTTTAAGTCCTAGAGCTAAACGCAGGACCCTGGTCAAAATGTAGCGTGCGGATTGCATATATGCTGATAAAGACTCGCAAATCTTTTATAACAGTTCGGGCGTCAGCTGAGCAATGAGGCCACAGCCAAATGAATCTTGAGCCTGAATCCACTGCGACCATGATATATTTATAGTTGCCATCCCTTTATAAGGGACCACAGTGGTCCAGGTAAACACACGCTAGTGGTTTATCTGATATCAGAAGGGGCGTCTGCGGCGGGCGTTTCACTGGTGAAACTTTCCTTTTCTGGCATATTTCACATTCCAAAACATAGTTTCTGGTTTGTTTCCACATGCTTGGCCACCAGTATCGCTGTTTAAATAAGGAAACTGTGGCTGAAACACCTGTGTGTGCAGAGGCAAGCGCTTCATGTGCCGCTAAGATTAGTCCTAACCTGTGTTCCATGTTTGGGATTACTCTATCCCCCACTCCAGGGGTTCGAGCAAAAGGAACATTATTCACATCAGTTATATATGAGTACTTAAGTGGAAAGCCCTTCAGTAGTGTTTTACCACTGTCTTTTATTGAAGCAGTGACTGCTTGCATTATTCCGATGTCTATTTTCATTTTTGAACGAGTAATTGCAGCTATGGAAGCCGTTTGCACAGCTGGCTTTGCGGCTTTATCAGCCAATTAATTCCCTTTAACGTGAACGCCATCAGGCTGATGACTCAGTGGATGGATCACGTGAGTCTTTTGTAGTTCTTTCTTTAAAAGAGCTACTTGTTCCCAAAGCATTTTATGCATGATTGTGCCACCTTTTGCGTCTTTAAAACCATTTTTAACCCAGTTCTGCAGATATTCATTGTAAGACTGGACGCAGTAATACGAATCGCACACTATAAGTGTGGGCAATTTGCGATTGGTATTTTCAAGCGCCATCTTGAAAGCCTGTAGTTCAGCTCACTGAGCTGTACAGTCTCCAAGAGTTTGATTTTTTGTGACCATAGGTCTGCATTTTCCACCTCACCAGCGACCTTTAACAATCGTGCACGCTGAACTATAAGCCTGTTTACCCCCAATTGCGGGCTGTGCTGATCCGTCTATATATATTATACAGCCGTAATGTTCCAGAGGCAGAATTTCAGTGGGCCGAGGACATTCTTGTTCGTATTGGAGAAATTCTTGTGTCTTCAAGTAATGGTCAAAAACGTATTCAACGTCTGTTGCAGCAAGAAAATTAACCCATTGTATCCATCTTGGATGTAGAGTTTTTTGCATTTTGAATGCTTTCCTTCATCATTGCCTCTAAGGCAGGTACAGGTGTAACAACTTTAATGCGTTTTACCCTGTGCTAGGGCTCTCTCCTTTGCTACAGCAGTCTGAACCACTGTCAGAATCTTTTCTGTTGAAGTGAATTTCATTTCAGCTTGTGTGTACAAGTGTGATTTGTAAACTATTGGTACCTTTTCACCTTCGTTAAAGGTTAGGTATGTGAATCCGCATCTCCCTGGGATGATTCGGATAACAAGGTTGCGTAAATTGTCGCGTGTTTGTGAGTGTTTTGTTGCCAACATGTCTGTTTGTACTGAACGCAAAATTTCAGTGTGTTTTTGAGTCCAATTAGTTGGTTTGAAATCAGGTTTGATTAGTTCGTAGAGAGTTTTAACCATTTCTGCATAATTCAGAATGTAAGTTCTTCCAAAGTTTAGGAATCCTAGAATTGACTGTAAGTTTTTCAGCATTTTTGGAGTTTGGAGCAGCGCACATTTTTCTAATAAGTTTGCTGCCAGGCT
Source organism: Lissotriton vulgaris (assembly GCF_964263255.1). Lineage (NCBI taxonomy): Eukaryota > Metazoa > Chordata > Amphibia > Caudata > Salamandridae > Lissotriton > Lissotriton vulgaris. The sequence goes on along the minus strand of NC_141694.1, from coordinate 275,152,036 downwards.
ATTTCCTTCACTCGAAAGTTTGTATCCCAAGAATAGGACGTTGAGGTGGGCAATTCTTGATTTTTTAAAGTTGAATTTATACCCTTCTGAGGCGAACCCAAGTATTATGGTGTTCACCCTGTTCAAGTGCCTGTCCAAATCATCATCTGTAAGGTAGATGTCATCGACATAAGATAATGCCTCATCATCATACGTTTGTAGTAACTCTGTTACTCTGGTTGAAAATAATCCAGGACTGTTCTTGAATCCCTGGGGGAGATGACAGAAGTGTCATTGTGTCCCATTATTGAGAAAGCGGTCAAACACCTGCTTTCAGGTGCCATGTTTTGACAGAAGAAACTGTTTGAAATATCTAATGTAGTTTTATATTTCTTGCGAACGATATTATACATCAGTGTTGCACTGTGTAAATTTTGTACTGCAAAAGTTTTGCAACAAGAATTTGAATGTCTGTAATCCAAAACTAGACGATAGGTTTCGTCTAGTTTGGAGACAGGAAACAAAGGATTGTTCATTGACGAGGTGCATGTTTCAATCACCCCTTGGTATTCAAGTTGATCTAAGATCTCCCTGACTTGTTTTTTAGCTTCCAGCTTAACTGGATACTGACTGTGAGCAGTTTGGTTGATTTTTTAACTGGATCTTATGGTGAGGAGAGTCCTCATCCCATCCCACATGATTATTATATAATGCTGGAGCCTGGGCAACAGCCCATTTTCTGGCATAGGTGTATTTTTTATGAATAGGGATATGAGTAGAGAAGGCTGGCATAAGGATCTCTTCGACATGTGGGCACTCCCTGACAAATTCAGGTGTCCAGTCTTTTTCAGCTAGAAGGATGTCATAACCTTTAGATAATTTTCCCCAAAAGAGTGATTTTATCTTCCTAGTTATATCCCCTCTATTCGGAGTGTTAATTCATATAACTTATGGGGTACACTAACCCTGGTATCTGCAGTTTCATCCTGAATGTATTCATTCAGATCCACTGTCTCCAGATGATCTTTCAGGATGCTGCGAGCTATGGTGAGCTCTGCTGTGCTGTCCGGCATTGTCTGGGCCCACTCCCCGTTCTTGAGTTGTGTCCTCAAGATCCTTGGCATGCCTGATTTTAATACTTGCTACCTTCTTTTTGGAGAATTGAGTTTTCTTAATTTTTTGGAACGTGTTGATCGTCTCTGGACTTCACGCGTTCCTCCTTTTGTTCTGATCGTCCTCTTCTTTCGGATTTCTGTGAGGAAGTCTGAAAGGTACGAGAGGATCATGTATCAGTATCTTGATATCTATCAGTTTTTTTATATTATCCCTATTTCTAAGGTTATATCTCTTTTCAGAGTGCTGCTTTTGAGGATATCTACCTCTGGACTGAGAGCGCTTCTCTTTAGGAAGTGACTGTCTACTATTTTCCCATTTCTTTTTAGGAGTAGCTAGATTGTTTTTGATAAAAACTTTTTCAGGATTTTCTGTTAGTTCAGGCTTTACAGGTTTCCCTCCCAAACTATCTCTTTCTAGTTATTCATAGGATTTTTCAATAATTCTGGCAAGTACATACGGTTGCTCCGTAATATCAAGTTCTTTTAATTTTTGGCGGATTGCCACTGGTGCTGCTTCACCTTTAATGTTAGCTAATAAGATAGCTGAGACCTATTTGAAATCTTTCAGTAATTTCATACCTAGATTCAAGGCCGGTTCTGGACTGTATTCATTTTGAATCTGTGTCAGAACGTCTGGTATTACCGCCCTAGACGGGACACCATGGGGTCAATTCCGATTCGGGAAAGAAAACCGTCCTACAATTCGTATTTGTAGCCATTTCCGTACGATTTGTACAAAGCCGTCCGAATTGCGTAGCACAATCCGTTTCCAAAGATTCCGTCTGAATGTTTACGAACCGTCCGAAAAACTGGCAAAGAACCATACGATACGGACTAGACTACTGAACATTACGATTTGTAAACATGGCGTACGACCCGGCAAGTACGATCCTGATCGGAGACCGTGAACACGATTCGTACAGGAAAATACGTTGCATATGAGAGAGCTACACAATAAAGTAGGAAACAAACCCCACCTCAACGAAGCGCACACATACCCCGTAAATACGTTACGCATGAGAGAGCTACACAATAAAGTAGGAAACGAAACCCCCTCAACGAAGCGCACGCGTACCCCGTAAATACATTGCCTATGAGAGAGCTACACAATAAAGAATGAAACTAACCCACCCCTCTACAAAGCGCACACGTACCCCGTAAATATGTTGTGTATGAGAGAGCCACACAATAAAGTACGCAACAAACACCCCTCAAAAAAACACAACACCACAAAACATATCTCCTGTGTACAAACCATTGTAAAGCAATGTCCTGGCCAAATCCAAAGTGGCAAACAGAGGGCCCAACTCAGACCCACCCCTTATAACACACCCACCAAAAAATTCAAACCAAGCCACACCCACAAATGGACCAATAAAAAGGGCCCACACACACAAACCAGCATCCTTTGCAACATACCCATTTACCTACAGAGACTGACAACACACCAACAACCTCACACATCCACCTTCACACATACCCCCAATTATTTTCAGACCCATACACCCCCTCCACATTCAGTCCCACAATCCCCAATCCATACATACCTAATCACATTCGCCCCACAACATGTCTGCACCAAAGAATCCAACGTTCACAAACCAGGAGATGGAGATCCTTGCAGATGAAGTCATCAGAGTAGACCGATGTTTGGCGCGTTGGTCAGACAGACCAGCATAGCTAACAAAACCCAGCTGTGGGAGAGGATCGTCAATAGGGTCAATGCTGTTGCACCCATCAGGCGCCCCAGGAAAGATTGCCGGGCCAGGTGGTACGATCTGCGGAGGATGGTGAAGCGGAAGATGGACGAGGACTACGCCATTAGCCAGAACACTAGAGGTGGTGGTCCCCGCAGACCAGTACAGTACTAGCCCTGGGAGGAGAAGGTCATGGCCCTGCTACCACCGGTGAGAGTACATGGAATTTATGGAGTCGTGGAGCCTGGTGAGTATACAAACAACTCATGTGAAATGGGGGTACTCCCAGAAGTGTCCAGACATAGGAGGGGTTGGTGGATATGACTCCCAGCTGTGTCCAGACATAAGAGGGGGTGTGGATATGACTCCCAGCAGTGTCGAGACATATGAGGGGTGTGAGCCTAGGACTCCCAGCAGTGTCCAGACATATGAGGGGGGTGTGGATATGACTCCCAGCAGTGCCCAGACATAGGAGGGGGGTGTGGATATGACTCCCAGCAGCGTTCAGACATAGGAGGGGGGTGTGGATATGACTCCCAGCAGTGTCCAGACATAGGAGGGGTGGGTGGATATGACTCCCCTCCCAGCAGTGTCCAGACATAGGAGGGGTTGGTGGACGTGACTCCCAGCCGTGTCCAGACATAGGAGGGGTATGTGCACAGGACTCCCAGCAGTGTCCAGACATAGGAGGGGGTGTGGATATGACTCCCAGCAGTGTCCAGACATAGGAGGGGTGTGTGCACAGGACTCCCAGCAGGGCCCAGACTTGGAAGGGGGGTGTGGATATGACTCCCAGCAGTGTTCAGACATAGGAGGGGGGTGTGGATATGACTCCCAGCAGTGTCCAGACTTAGGAGGGGTGGGTGGATATGACTCCCAGCAGTGTCCAGATATAGGAGGGGTGTGTGCACAGGACTCCCAGCAGTGCCTAGACATAGGAGAGGGTGAGGATATGACTCCCATCATGGGACAGACATAGGAGGGGTGGGTGGATATGACTCCTACCAGTGGTCAACAGCATGGGGGTGGGTGCAAGGCTCATGGCCAGAAGGCTGCAAGGGAGATGTTGAAGAAGGTTAAACTTTGGACAACCCTATCACCACTACTGTGTACGCACATGCCCAATTGTTATCATCCCATATGGTCCAGGTACACACCCATGGACTATGCTCAATGTACAGGGAGTGAGAAAGTACTGACAACATAGTTGTCACTGGGCCATGGTGTATGCCGCACAAGGTTATCCTGAGACCAGTGCAAACACTACCATCTGGACAACAAGGTGAGTTATCTTAAACCGGAACTCACAACCACGGTTATGGCAGCATGCTCCATGGGGGGACAACCACACCATGAGTAAGGCCCAGTTCAAACGCACACTCCAACTACCAGCACGGCCTGTCACACACACCCCGTACATAAACATAGCCAGCTGGGACAGGAAATGTAGTAGCCCACTGTCACAACCCTCATGTAACACTATAAATACCGGTCTGATGAAGCATTTAAGCAAAAAATGCACAGGCCTGATTCACAAGTCACTTGCACTTATACCACGATGACGTAGATACACCTTACTGACGCAGCAGACGCACAAATATTACTGCAATGGTGCTGGGTATTGACAAGGTGATGCACCTGGGAGATGTGTTACATTCTAAAGCCCTGCGGCAGAAGTATGTGGACTGGTCATTGTGTGTTCGTGTTGTGGTGTGCGGTGGCTCCCCGTCACGGCACATCAACACCTCCCAAAAGTGGGTGAGTGAAACCTTAAAAATTTCACTCAGCCACTTTTATGCGCATGCTACCTCAAAAACCTGTGCATGCCTGAAGCTGATCTAGGGATTGACACAGCATTGTGCAGATAGGGCCACACAGAGCATTGCAGGATCTGCATTGCACCAGCGACACAACTCAAGCAATCTGCCACTTCCATGGAAGAGATGTGGGACGCAGCTGTACTGTTATCACACTATGGTGATCCACAGTGTGAAAGTGTTGCATCCATGCTGGCATAGGAGTGCCGCACAATGACTGCCAAATCACTGCTGATATGCCTGGCTGTGCCATTCATTGTAAATAGACCCTCACATTAAAATGTGTCCTGAACACAGATCAATCTGACACCACAAGTGAACAGTGTGAAAATAACAAAGCAGGTGTAGCAGTGATAACAACAATGTATATGAAAAATATTTTTTGCAATAAATGGCATTAACATCGTCTGTCTCTCACACCCACAGGGCACCGTGCACAATCTAACCCCAACCAGGGGGGGGAAGGATCACAGTTGCAGGCTCCACAGGACCCTGATCCCACCAACAGCGACGCCTCTCACCATTCCATGGATGACACAGACCAACCTGGCACCTCTGGATACCAAACCCATGCAGCAGCTGGTTCTGGGGCATCTGCGCCAATCACCACGCCCACTCCTGCCACATCCCAGCAGACAGCTCAGAGTCCTGCCCACAATCCACAACTGAGCCAGTCTGACAATGAGGGACAAGGTTCGTCGGACACCCAGGAGGAGGCAGAAAACACCACCACTGTCAACCCTCAGAGGTCCCGTCGACCCGATGTGCCCACAACAGCAGGCCAGGCCCGTGTGGGCAGGGGTGGTGGGAGTGGCACAAGGCGGAGGCGAGAACCTGACCAGCAAGCTGACGGGCCCGGTATGTCTGAACTCAGAAACATCATGGAGGGATACCAGGGAGTTCAGCCAGGGAGTGGGGGCCCTCATCGCTTTAAAAACCCAGCAGGTCGAGCAACATCCCAGTCAATGACGACAACAAGGATGGATGGAGGCAAGACTGGCTGAGCTCTTGGCGGTGCAGAGGGACATAAGCCATTCACTCTGTCGGATTGCTGACAAGGTGCGGCACCCTCCCTGTGTCACTAGGCCAGAAACATCCAGGAAAAGACTGCCAACAGGCACATGGAGGGAGGAGGAGGTGGAACCATCCGACGGAGAGCCCCAGGCATCGTCAAGGCCTGCATATGAGGGTCCCCCAAGGAAGGTAGGTCATCCACGGAGAAGATGTTGAGAGGCAGAGGGCCATGCGCATCTCCCAGGTCAACTGGTCTGGCATCTTGCCTTTGTGTGCAACAGCATCACCTTATTGACTGTCACACTCTCCCACATGGACTTGCTGGTCGCAGTGTCACAAATGATGCCAAACACTGTGCTCTGGACTCTGTTGACTGAAACTGCAAGGCATCACATCTCCTTCTGTGAACTTTGGATTCCCCCCATTTTTGTCCAGCACCTAGCATCTACTCACATTTCACTCACAAGATGGAGAATAAAAAAAAACACAATACGTATTGATGTTGACATATTTTTTCCCAGAGTCAACAACATACGTGTCGGGATATGTCAAAGTATGCCAGAGTGTTGAACAAACACAAGCCATCCATACACTGGGATCTGAGTCTGGTTGTGGACACACATAGGTCACAATGCATGATCAACTACATCCATGGAGGAAAATACTCACACGTGATGGTTACTATCTGCTGAGGGTGGGTTGCCATACTGCTCTGACAGACAGTTACGTAAGAGTCTCATGAAGGTGTACAGGTCATGGGTGATGTTTTGTTGTCCAGGGAGGGACTACCAGGTTTCTTGATGTGGGATAACTATCACCCGCATGCAGTTGTACTGTGGAAGTGATGAATGTCGCCCAGGGCAAGGGTGGCTGGACGGACTACAGGCAACGTGGTGTTGGATGGGAGATGTCCATATTTCTTTTTTGGTTTGTGGTTGTGGAGTGCCTACTGAGTGTGGCTGAGGAGTATGAAGGTCTGCCTGCAGTGGACTGTAGAACTCTCAAACAATCAATCAAACAGGATATTTGCAAAGTGCGCTACATACCCGTGATGGTTTCAAGGCGCTGTCTGGAGAGGAGGGGGCTGCTACTGATCGAAGAGCCAGGTATTGTGGAGTTTTGTGAAGGGCAGCAGCTCCTGGGTCTGATGTAGGTTGGTTGGGAGAGTGTACCAGGTCTTGGTGGCAAGGGGGAGAAGGATCTGCCGCTGGCGGTTGATTTCTGGATGCGTCGAACAGTGGCGAGGGCGAGGCTAGCAGACCGGAGGCTGCGGGTGGGGGTGTAGAAGCTGAGTTGGTCTTTGAGGTATGCTGGTATGGCAGTGTGTAGGGCTTTGTGTGTGTGGTTGATGAGCTTGAAGGTGATACTCTTGTTGACGAGGAGCCAATGCAGGCCTCTCAGGTGGGGTGTGATGTCACTGCGTTGGGGGGCGTCGTGGATCAGTTGTGCCGAGGCATACTGGATGCTTTGCAGCCGTCTCAGGAGCTTTGTTGATGTTCCTGCATAGAGGGTGCTCCCGCAGTCCAGTATGCTGGTGACGAGGGCCTGGGTGAAATGTTTTCTTGTGTTGAAGGGGATACATTTGAAGATCCAGCGGAGCTTTCGCAGGGTGTTGAAGCATGACACGGAAATGGCGTTGACTTGCTTGGTCATGGAGAGGGCGGATTTGAGGATGACCCCCAGGTTGTGTGTGTGGTCGGTGTGTGCTGGGCCTGTTCCTAGCGATGTTGGCCACCAGGAGTCATCCCAGGCTGATGGGGTGGTGCTGAGGATGAGGACCTCCGTATTGTCTTCATTCTGCTTCAGCCTGCTGTCCATCATCCATTCTGCAACGGCCTTCATTCCCCTGTGGAGGTTGGCTTTAGTGGTGTGGGTGTCTCTGGAGAGGGATATGATCATTCGAGTGTCGTTGGCATAGGAGATGATGTTGAGGCTCTGTTGTTGAGTGACATGGGCGAGAGGGGCCATGTAGATATTGAATTGTGCCGGGCTGAGGTATGATCCCTGTGTGATGCCTCAGATGATCTTAGTGGTCTTGGAGCGGAAGGGTGGGAGGCGGACGTTTGGGGTACTGCCGGAGAAGAAGGATGTGGTCCAGGTCAGGGCCATCTCTAGGATTCCAGCGTCATGGAGGCATGCTGTTAGGGTGCAGTGGCAGACCATGACGAAGGCTCCTGATAGGTCCAGAAGGATGAGTGCGGCTGGTTCTCTTTTGTCCATCAGGATCCAGATGTCGTTGGTGGTGGCGATTTATTATTTATTTATTTTATTTATATGCTTCTATAGCGCCTGAATAGACCCCCGAAGGGGTATCTCTGCGCTTTGCCATCCAGGGGAAACCTGCTACTGTACCCGGACAATACCAATAGATAGTGGGGGAATAAAATTAAATGCTAGAAAAGAGGTAGGTTTTCAGGGTTTTTCGAAAAGATAAGTGATCAGAACTGAGCTTTAGTGAGAGGGGGAGGGTGTTCCACAGAACAGGCCCAGTATAGGCCAAAGCCCTACCTCCTTGACGGGCTTTTTTAATCTTGGGAACCTTGAGGAGTTGGAGATTGCTTGATCGTAGTGAGCGGCCCGGAACATAGGGTGTAAAGACTGTGCTGAGAAATTTCGGGCCTATCCCCATCAGGCATTTATGAATTGTGCACAAGATTTTAAATTTGGTCCGCAGTCGTACTGGCAGCCAGTGCAGTTCCGTCAACAGTGGCTGGGAGGGAGTCCTAGGTGGAGCATTCATGACTAACCTCGCGGCCGTATTCTGGACCACCTGTAGTTTGTTAAATTGGCCTTCATTAGATGACAAAAGAAGGCCATTACAGTAGTCCAGTCTGCTGACGACCAGAGCCTGGACCAAGGTCTTTCTGTGGTGATCTGGGAGAAAAGGAAACACCCTTCTCAACAGAGAGATAACCCCAAAACAGGTACCAGCAACCTGGTTGACATGATCTTTAAAAGTCAGTGACTGATCAAATAACACTCCCAGATTTCTTATGGTCTGCTTGGGGATGGGGGCGGGTCCTAGTTCACCAGGCCACCAATCACTGGACCATAATGTTGCTGCTTCCCCATAAAGTAATGAGGGCGATCTCGGTGCTGTGGTTGCTGCGAAAGCCAGACTTTGATGGGTCCAGGATGTTGTTGTCTACTAGGTAGCGGGTCAGCTGTCTGTTGACAATCTTCTCCGTGACTTTTACAGGGAAAGAGAGCAAGGAGATGGTCCGGAAGTTCTTTAGGTCATTGGGGTCTGCCTTGTGTTTCTTCAGTAGGGTGTTGATCTCGGCGTGCTGCCAGCTCTCCGTAAAGGTTGCTGTCTTGAAGGAGATGTTGATAGTTTTTCGGAAATGGTGTGCGGTGGCTGTGCTTGCGTTGTTGAAAACGTGATGAGGGCATGGGTCAGATAGGGATCAGGAGTGGATGGAGTTCATGGTCTTGCTGGTGTCTTCGTCGCTGACGTTGGACCAGGCGGTCAGGCGACTGGTGCGTGTGGGGGTGGCTGGGGTGGTGGTCTTGGTGGTGGATGAGGAGGTGTCGGTGTTGAAGCTGTCGTGGATGTCGGTGATCTTGCAGTGAAAGAAGGTGGCCAGTTATTTGCACAGGTCTTGTGATGGTGGAATGTCTTGGTGTCAGAGGTGGGGTTGTTGAGGTCTTTCACGATGTTGATGAGCTCTTTGGTGTTTTGTGTGTTGTTGTGTAGGAGGTCCTTGAAGGCCGTCCTCTTGGTAGTCCTGATGAGTTGGTGGTGTTTGTGGGTGGCGTTCTTGTGGGCAAAGCAAAAAATGAAAATGGAGAAACAGAGATTAGCCATGGAGGCGCAAAAACGCCAAAGAGATCACTACTTGAAAATGAGAGAACTTGATTTGGAGCTCAAGGAGCTTGAAGCCAGGAGGGGTTCAGCCAAACATCCAGAGATTTGCTGGGGAGCCGGCGTACAGAGGCAATCGCCGCGCACAGTGCTCTCGAGGGGAAAGAAGAATGTTGGGGGCCCCTAGCCCGTGGTGAGCACTGTGCGTCGGTGAGCGGCGTTTCTTGGGGGTTCCAGCTAAGGCGGATGCGGGGCGCACGGCGGCTCTAGGCAGGGCGAGGCTGGCACCCAGGGCGTCCGGACTTCGGGGGATCTGTTCTAAGGGTCTTTGGGGTCCGGTGGGGATTTCAGGCGGGAGCGTGGGGGCACACCATCAAGCCACCGATGGCGAGGTGACACAGCGATTTCACTCAGTGGGGGAAGAGCGGCTCGGCGGAGCGGGGCTCTCCCTCGGCGGGTATGGGGAAACACAGTTGGTCACGGCCTCGAGGAGGGGCTTGGAGCACCAAGATCATGGCAGGCAAACCTCCAGTGGCGAGGTGACACAGCGATTTCACTCGGCGGGGGGAGAGCGGCTCAGCAGGGTGCGGCTCTCCCTCAGCGGGATGGTGAAACACAGTTGGTCACGGCCTCGAGAAGGGGTTGGGGAGACAAGGGTCATGGCTCCGGCGGGGGCAGAAATCCTCGCAATTACCGGCAGAAGAGCAGGGAGCAGGTTGCGCCAGATCTTGGGAACCAGAGAATCATGTACATGCTCCCCGGTAAATCAGGACCTTCCATGCTCTGTACCCTAATAAGCCACGTCCTGTGGGACGACGTTTGGGGGGGGGATTGTCATGAGCACTTAGTTCTTCACTTGGTTCTTCCCTTAATGGTCACTTTAGGTTGGTATCTTGAGCCAGGAAATGTTTATTGACATTGAATTGTGTTTGCATCTAGCAATGCTTGTTGGTTTCCAGTGAATCTCACAGTTGTATGTAACTATGCTTGTTTCTTAACTTATAATTCACGAATCATGCATATTCATTAAGCCTTACACGTGGAGGATGTGCGCCAATGGCAGAAAGATAACACGTGGAACATTGACAGCGCATGCAAATGAGTAGCTATAAAAGCCGCTTCGGCAAACAGAAAGACGCTTCGCTTCTTCCTAACAGTGTCTCTGCAAGAGTTCCAGGACTTCGTCTCCCGCGACCCTTCAACCCATCTTCACCTCCCGTTCCCGCTCCTCCTTACCTCTTCCAGAAGCTGAAGCAGCAGCAAGATCTTCGTGATCAGCGGTCTGGTGAGTCTTCAGTTCGCCGGCTTCCTGTTGGAATCCTGACTTCCGGTTTTTCTCCACGGAGCTTTTCTTGATCGGACCCGTCCGTCCTCCAGTTGGTTCCCCGTTATCCTGCTTCCGGTCCGCCTGCAAGGAAACAGTAAGACAATTTACCTTGTAAAATAACAAACCTTAGCAAAATCAACGTAATAGCGGACATAGTGTGCAATATTTGTTAAAACTTGCCTGAAACAATAATCGGGCCTCGAGAGTGACATTTTGCAAAGAGGCACATTCAAGACTGTGTAAAAGGACAAGTGTTCAGGACAGTTTGTTAATTAATAAGTTCTCTTTGAAATAGCAAGAAGCAGTGAATTCAACTGTTATTCTGAATGAAGCTATTGCTAATGCAAGCCACTAAGTAATTTGGGTTTTAAGTATTGTCTGCCTTGTACTCTCTTGTTTCTCTTTGATTGCAGAACCCCAACTCAAAGCAAGAATCATTACAAACGTAAGGTAGGAAATACAGTTAGTTGCATGACTGTTAAACAAGTTCAACTAACAAGTTCTCTGATTGAGTGTACTGTTTGGCACTGTTAATAATTCATGCTATTGTGTTCATATCTTAAGGTGATATAAAATTGTACTGCGCATTGGAATAATATATCCTATAGATTAGATGTAGGACTGAGGTCGACCAGGTCTCTATAGAATATACTAGACTTAATTGTGTGTGCCAGCTAGCTCAGAAGTCACTAGAAACTTTCGCGAATTCACAAGAAGGGATTAGTCACTGACAACTGCATAAACATGACAACTTTGTTCCCCCAAGATAAAACGTATCTTCATAGCCGTGGAAACAATAGATAGATATTTCACTCAGTCAATCATGCATGCTTCGTTTCACTAGAGGTGCAGAGAAAGTAGAAAGACGGGCATTTTCAATAAAAGGATTTATTGAACAGTCTTCTTTCTCAAGCATAAGAAATGAACTGCTGCAATCGTAAAACTGGTTGTAAAATATAATGCATACTGTATAAATAGTAGATTAAAATAATACTGTAAGAGCATTGTATGGTTCCTAAACCATATATAAATACATACATAAATAACAGAGGCTAAAAATACTCAACTGGTGCTTCTAAAATACGCCTACCCCGGTGTACCTAACCTAAGCTTAGTACGAGGGAAGAAGTAAGTGAGGTGTAGCATAAATGTAGTATTCTTTTGCCAAGAATCTGCCCAAGATTTCTCTAAGGGTCTAATCAGCTCCATTCCTTAGTTCAGAATGAAGAAGGTCAGTCTCGGGACTCGATTTCCCAACAACCCGCAAGGGTAGCTTGGAAACACTGGAGCTTGATATCTCGGTAGGAGAAAAGACAAAGTCTCTCTCAGTGCGTCTGCTGGAGGGACGGCTTCCTTCGGCACTTGCTGTAGCAGGGCATATTGGGCAAGTAGATAGTGGAACTGCTCCAAAGCACTGTGTGTTTGCTCGGGCGAGTGTGGGCATATTTATACCGTGAAGGTGACGAGTTTGACGTACAGTTGAACATAATAAGGTCATCAAAGAGTCTCAGTTCTTTGAAAACTCCATGAGTTCTTGGACAAATCAATATTCAAGCAAGGGGAAGCCCCTAGCTGCTGAAGCTGAGTTTTCCAAGAAATCGTTGTGGATTTTCGGAACTAGTGGAAGTAGCCCTGCCGTATTGGGACTGCTTGAGCTATGCCTAAATATGGTTATGATTTCTATGCCTATATAAGGATATGGTGATTTATACCTATATAAGTGCATGAATCGGGAAACTTACAATAGGGTCCTAAAATAATACATAACAAAAGATTGATCAATATTCTTCTACAGAATCAAAAAAATCAAATTCATAATTTTACACTAGACACCATTATTTTAAATATTAGAATCTTCTTTTAACAATGCTGTCCATTTCTTTGTTATCTAAAGTGTAACGTGCAAAATCGCTGAAATTCCGTCTTTCATATTCAATAGTACACCTAAATAAAAACATTTAAACAATATAGAGTGCTATCTGTGTATTTATCTCAGACTAGCAGCCCGCCCCAGCGTTGCCTGGAGCAGAAGGGGGCTGGGGGCAGAATTTCAGGCTTGCGTGCACTCCCGCCCCGGCCCCGGCCCCCGCCCGCCACGACATTTTCTGTGTCCCGGACAATGTCGTGGCGGGCGGGGTCCGGGGCGGGAGTGCACGCAAGCCTGAAATGCTGCCCCCAGACCCTGAGCCTTACCACAGTTGTTCCGGGCCAACCTCCCGCAATGGCTCCCTCCCTTCCCGTGTCTCTGAAATGCTGCCCCCAGACCCTGAGCCTTATCACAGTTGTTCCGGGCCAACCTACCGCACCGGCTCCCTCCCGTCCCATGTCCCAGAGCCTTACCTGAGCTGCCGCTCCTCCCCGAGCTCCTCACTTCACCGCCGCTCCTCCTCGTCATCACGTACGTTGCGACCAGCGCTACGTCGTGGCCGTCAGCATCGCAGTCAGCGCTACTTTCAGGGCACAACATTTTTTTTAAGTTATATTTTTAAATTTATGTTTTTTTTTAATTTTCTATAGCTTATGTCCATCTGCACACCCTGAGGATTACAACAATGTATAGGGTGTGTGGATTGGCCCTGTGGTTCCCGAGTTTACCTTGCCAAAAGGTTTGTGTTCTCTCTTTATATTAGTAGTATAGATAAAGTGCATTTTCCCTATCATCTTCCTCTGCTTGTTCTAAGCCTTTATAAATTTCATCAACTCATTTTCTGCTCTTGAAATCAAAGCTATTTCATGAACAAAGTGCAATTGTGCTCAAATAGTTTAACTTAAAAACTACTTTAACACATTTACCCTTGCCAGCTTTCTATCTCATCCATATGTTTCCATATGGAAGCATATCTTTTAGTAGCTCCGACCCTTTTCACATAAGCTTCTTCAAATATTCTTATTCGAATCATATTTTTATACCATTCTAGATGTGTTCGTACTTTTGTTGTTCGTTAGTTCTGGAGAATCAAGAGCGTGCCACCAGTGAAGTAATTAATACAAAAATGTCATTGGTTGAGTTTGTATCATCTTTAATAAACCCAAAAAGATATTTCAGCATCTGGATCCAATCTTATCAGCAAGCCAAGGCTAAGTACAGCACTCCTAATTCGATTTCAATTTTGCCAAGCCAATGATATGCAAATGGTTTGGCCCATATTTCGGAGTTAAGACAGGTCAAAGATTGAAAAATAAGAAAGAAATCAATGCGAGAGGCCGACTGATATTGACAGGAATAGTAAGTATACAGCAACATTTCCCCATGCTTCCTTCACCATGGATCGATTAATTAATAATCTTGTTTTAACATGTCTATTACTTTTTTAGCCTTACGCTTCAGTTGTTCCTTTGTTTTATTCAACTTATCTTTTCACAAGTCTTGAACAAAATTAAACTCCCCTCCTAAAATTATGGGGCCCATCGACCTTCTAGCTAAATCGTTGATCTTCATATTAGCTGTGGGGTCATCTACAATTGGTGCATAGTAATTCACAATTTTAAATATATTCCTGTTTACACTGGCTATAAACCATATCCATCTACCATAAGGATCTCTTTGGACTTGAACAATCTCCCATTCTATTCCTCGCCCGAAGTATATTGCTACCCCCCCTAATTGCAGCCCCAGCCGAAGAAAAGTATGTCTTAGAGAAGGATTTAGGTATGAAAAGCTTAAGTGTGTTTGTCTTAAGATGAGTTTCCTTCAAAAACAGAATTTGTCGTGAAAATGAAGCTAAACATCTTATTAGCCCACTATATTTTTGCTTATTGGATATACCATTTACATTGACTGTAGTTATACTGATTTTAAGACCTTTCCCTAGAGTTGCCGCTTGAGTTTAAGGTGTAGTCATCGATATTTTTCTTGCCTGTATCTTTCCCTCTATGGTTCTTTTTTTTCTTTTGTCAAATCACCCTCCACCTATGCCCATCCCCCACCATCCAAAGGAAGGGGAATTGCCCGCAGTGCCCCTCACTTCACCTCCCCAGGTAGCCCTCCCTTCTGAGTGCCATGGTATTGCACCCTGCGTGATCCATTTCACCCCACCGCCCATGATCCTGTAGCTATACTTTATTTACTATTTCTATCTATTTCCTTGTGGAAATTTCTTGCAACAATTCCTGGGCCTCATCTATGTTTGCGAACACATGAAATTTCCCTCTCATTAAGACCCTTAACTTAGACTGTTGTGCAATCACAACGTGTGAGCCCTGGGCCTTGAATAAATACCCGAGTTCAACAAATTCCTTTCAACAACGCGCCACAGCGGCTGACATCTCAGAAAAAATACAGCAGCTTGATCCTTCTTCAGTACACAATTGCTTCTTCTGGATGACTTTCATGAGTATCTGTTCTTTAATCTGGTAATCTGCAAAGTTCACTAAAATAGTCCGCTGCAATGTTTAGTTGGGAAGTGGCTGAGACAGTACCCTATGTGCTCTAGTAATAGTGAGGTCACCTGAAAATTCTGTGTTTACATTTTGTTAAATAAATGTTTCAACCCATTGGATAGTTTGGCCACCTTCACATCCTTCTAGAACCCCAACTAGACGCAGGTTAGACCGCAGAGAAAAATTCAGTCCTCGAGTTTGTTCTCCAACAAGGCTTTCTCCTTTTTCACTATGTTTGCTTGATGCTGCATAAAGTTCCCCTATTATCCGGCGCTTCCTGAGACGCGGGATCTCGCCAGACTGCCTGTGACCCCTGTGGACTGCTCGCCGCTCCCGCTGCGCGGGAGCCGCTTCGCTTGTGGGAGGACCCACCAACGTAGAACCCAACCTGCCTGGCTGCCGAGGGAGAGCTGCAACAGAGGAGGCTTCAGGGGTAAGCGCCGCAGGGACTCGCTTTCCCAGGAGTCCCTGCACGACCACGAGTCATCGGTCAGCGCCCCCCTGTGTGCCCCGCCCCACCGGCAAACAGCCAAAAGAGAAGCAGGAACCAGCGTGTTTGTGACCCTATTATCCGGCGCTTCCTGAGACGCGGGATCTCGCCAGACTGCCTGTGACCCCTGTGGACTGCTCGCCGCTCCCGCTGCGCGGGAGCCGCTTCGCTTGTGGGAGGACCCACCAACGTAGAACCCAACCTGCCTGGCTGCCGAGGGAGAGCTGCAACAGAGGAGGCTTCAGGGGTAAGCGCCGCAGGGACTCGCTTTCCCAGGAGTCCCTGCACGACCACGAGTCATCGGTCAGCGCCCCCCTGCGTGCCCCGCCCCACCGGCAAACAGCCAAAAGAGAAGCAGGAACCAGCGTGTTTGTGACCCTATTATCCGGCGCTTCCTGAGACGCAGGATCTCGCCAGACTGCCTGTGACCCCTGTGGACTGCTCGCCGCTCCCGCTGCGCGGGAGCCGCTTCGCTTGTGGGAGGACCCACCAACGTAGAACCCAACCTGCCTGGCTGCCGAGGGAGAGCTGCAACAGAGGAGGCTTCAGGGGTAAGCGCCGCAGGGACTC
Organism: Lissotriton vulgaris; assembly: GCF_964263255.1. Classification (NCBI taxonomy): domain Eukaryota; kingdom Metazoa; phylum Chordata; class Amphibia; order Caudata; family Salamandridae; genus Lissotriton; species Lissotriton vulgaris. Next base: position 275,135,842 of record NC_141694.1, on the reverse strand, counting down.
GCTTTCCCAGGAGTCCCTGCACGACCACGAGTCATCGGTCAGCGCCCCCCTGCGTGCCCCGCCCCACCGGCAAACAGCCAAAAGAGAAGCAGGAACCAGCGTGTTTGTGACCCTATTATCCGGCGCTTCCTGAGACGCGGGATCTCGCCAGACTGCCTGTGACCCCTGTGGACTGCTCGCCGCTCCCGCTGCGCGGGAGCCGCTTCGCTTGTGGGAGGACCCACCAACGTAGAACCCAACCTGCCTGGCTGCCGAGGGAGAGCTGCAACAGAGGAGGCTTCAGGGGTAAGCGCCGCAGGGACTCGCTTTCCCAGGAGTCCCTGCACGACCACGAGTCATCGGTCAGCGCCCCCCTGCGTGCCCCGCCCCACCGGCAAACAGCCAAAAGAGAAGCAGGAACCAGCATGTTTGTGACCCTATTATCCGGCGCTTCCTGAGACGCGGGATCTCGCCAGACTGCCTGTGACCCCTGTGGACTGCTCGCCGCTCCCGCTGCGCGGGAGCCGCTTCGCTTGTGGGAGGACCCACCAACGTAGAACCCAACCTGCCTGGCTGCCGAGGGAGAGCTGCAACAGAGGAGGCTTCAGGGGTAAGCGCCGCAGGGACTCGCTTTCCCAGGAGTCCCTGCACGACCACGAGTCATCGGTCAGCGCCCCCCTGCGTGCCCCGCCCCCACCGCCACTCTACAAGATCAGAGGAGAGACCGTCTTGCGGGACGCAAGCGGGACGCCGGGCGAAGCCCGGGCAAAGGGCGGGCCGTCTGTGGCCGTCCGGGGCCAGCAGGGGCCGGGTCGGGCCACCTCCCCAACAACTAAGGTAAACTTGTTAATTGTTGGCGGCGGACGTTATAAAAGTTTACTGTAATCACGCATGTCTTCATTTTCGCCAATGACCACCCGTTCAGGTAGAAGCTCCAGACGAGGGGGAAACTCGACCCTATGTACAATGGATAATTTCATCACCCGTGCTGTGTCTGTAGTAGAAAAGGAAATTATCCTGGCAGAACGCAGACTATCAAGGGAATACTTGGCTCATAAACGTTCCTCACTAGGACCACTAGTCAATGCTACATCTCCGGTTAACACCACTCCAGCTGAACCATTATTATCTGCTCCAACTGGTTTTTTACAACCTTGTGTTGTTGACTCAAGTCATGATAACGGCGCTTTTGACATTATCTCTGACCCTGCACCTACAGGCAGCACCCAAGTAGGTACTGGCACAAACAATTGTTTGATCAACAAAACACTTGATCCACCTTCATTACCTGTAATTTTGGTGCACGATTCACCTCCAGTGTCAGTTCCCATAACACCGTCGCCAAAAAATAGTCGACCAGCTGTCAAAAGGAAGAGAGTGGTTTCCCCGAGAAAAGCCTATAGACTTAAAACACTCAAAAGAATTCGCAGGAACTACATAAATGGAGGCACCTCCTGCAAACTTGTAGAGCAAGAAAATATAACCATGAGGCCAGAAGTAAATATTTCACAAGCGGGGGTGGACCATAACGCCACACCTGGTCAAAAGCAGACTTTGGACTGTCCAAAGAATTCACCTGCCAAAAACCCGTTGTTTGACCAGATGCAAGAACTCATGACAACCCTGCTTTCGCCAGTTCTCGAAAAATTAAAAGGGCTAACAGAACGTCTGGATAAATTTGAACAAACCTCCTTAGATAACTTTTTCGCCCTAAAATCTTTGGTGAAATTACATTCCAAGATTGGCGGAGAGACTACAATGGTGGAACCTAGCCCGACAGCTTCTAAACAAACACAACATCCCCGACAACCTAGGAGTGACAGTGGGACCCAGCCGAATAGACTCATTAATGATTCAAGGAAAGGACAATCGGAACCTGCCAAAGCACACTCAAACAAAGGAGGTACCCAGTTGGTTGTCCCGCCGAAACCTGCACCTCGGAAAGTAAACTTGGCTAACACAACCACCACACCTCAAGCCCCGGCTCCACCTAAGTCGGATGTCGGGACTAAAACTACTACCTGTTCTACTAACTGTGGCTCGGACAATAATGCTAAAGTAACTGATAACGACGGAGACAAACCAGCAATGAAAAAGACCCCTAATGCACACCTTCCTCCGGGATGTCAACCGTACGTAGTTGTGCTTACCGGGGTCCCTCCCCTGAAACCCAACAAAAGGGAGTCATACGATGAGCTGAAAGATAAGACGCTGTTCTGGCTCAAAGAAAATAGACCCTTGCCATACTCTGTCAATTGTCAGGTTATCCAAGTCCGAAGAATTAGCTGGTTGGGAACAAGGCAGAAAGACATAGCAGGTGATTGTATTCTAGTCAATTTTAAGGACCCCTCGGTGGCTCAACTCGTGTATAGCCAGAACCAACGAGGTGGTTATCTAGGAATTGGCACTTACGACCTCAGCTACTTTTACCCCATGCAGCGGCCCCAAGATAATAGAGATCAATCTCGGTTAGGCCCGATGAATAACAAATATTCTTTTTTTGACCCTCCAACTCCAGTAGGAAGAATGTTTCCAGGTACCATGGAAGGGGATAAAAATTGGTCATGGTGGGGCTACTGACAAGAAGGAAAAAGTGGCACACATGAAATTTCGTCCTCCCTGTTTGGTACCAAAGAGAACCCCTGTTTAAAACCAATTGTAAATACTGGAATAATGCTCCCCTCATCGGATAACGTGGAAACCAGACAGGTCATAGCTCTGTCCACTAGCCCCTCCAAAGACCACCAAGGAGAGGCTATAATGAACAGTGGCCATGCACCAGATACAGTTAGGTCGATAGTGGCACCTAACGACTCGCAGGGCTTGATACTTTCCCATGAGACCTCTGATGATTCCAACGTAGGGGCAATGTCCTCTATCCTGGGTACAGGTAATAATTGCCCCAGCATCCCAGTGTCATGTAAATCTAACCGTGATTTAAAAATCTTGTCATGGAACATAGCAGGGGTATCCAGGAACTTATGCGATAGGAATTGGAGTTCATTTCTGGAAGAGTATGACATTATTCTCCTACAAGAAACATGGGCAATTAACAAGGTGCATAGACTTGGATACAAAGCATACCATTGTGGGGCCATTGCTTCTGTGAGAGGCAGACCATCAGGGGGCCTGATAATTTGGATAAAAGTATGTTTGGATGTTATTATATCACCCTGTAATATTGGTTCTAAAGATTTGCTTGGGGTAAAGATCACCACGAAGGATATCGGGGACATTTATTTGTTAAACATTTATAACAGACCCAATCCTCGAAAAAAGGAATCACTGGTTGTGGAACAGTTAAATATGTTTTTGAATACACTGGAGCAGGACCCTAATATAATTATAGGCGGGGACTTCAACTGTCAGTTTGAGCCTGTCCTGGGGTTAGAAAATATCCTTGAAAACGAGGATAGGGCCAACAATATTCCCCGGCTAGATAGTGTAAAAGCAGTCAAAAGCTCGGTGGCAGTTATGCAGATATACGAGCTGACGATATCTCACAACCTAAGAGCATGTAATGGTAGATTGGATCCGGATAGGCCATCTAACTTCACTTACAACAAAGGGAATGCAAAGTCGCTTATTGATTATGTATTGATTACTATTAACCTATGGTATTTGTTGTTGACTTTTTCTGTTGTGAATAGACCAGAAAGCGATCACTTCCCCCTTGAGTTAGGGCTACTTCCGGCACTATTCCAACCATTAGATAGAGGTACGGAACCGAATAATGACGTGGGTGAGGTTGAAGTTTCTAACAATAGGAGAGCAATAAAGTGGCCGCATATCTTGGCAAAAGAGGACACACTCATAGGTATCTACAATATTTTTTCAAACACTATCTCCTCATATAATAAGTTGGTTATGGGATCCCACGAAGTGCTCATAATGCACTATCAATTAATAGAAGAGTTAATCCCCCTCTTGAGTAAACCCTGCAACAACAGGGACAGTAAAATTAAACGGCAATTGGAACTGGAGACACCATGGTATAACAACCAGTGTCGCCTGGCCAAAGGTAATCTTATTAAGGCCGTAAAATCTAAAGATCAAAAGAAGGTTAAAGAGTGTAGAACTGAATATAAGAACCTTCTCTTGAGAGCGAAAAAAGAGTGGGACGATTCAATTTGGGATGACCTCTTAAATGCTGCCAGGTCGCATGATCAATGCACCTTTTGGAGCCTAATATCCAAAAACAATAAAACAGGGAGCTCCAATAGAGACTTTTTCTTAGATGGAAAAATTTGGTACGACCACTTTGCAAAATTATATGATGCAACTGAGGTGCCCTCTGAAGATCCTTGCTTTGGATTTAGTCCTTTTCACTTTAAGCCGGAAAAATTTACCACAGAGGAAACATTGTGTGCTATTAAGGCAGTTAAGGCAGGTAAGGCGCCGGGTCCGGATAAACTACCGGGCGACCTATTTATTCATAATATAGAAGTATGGTGCCCCTACATAAACTTTTTGTGCAATTCTATTTTGCTAGGCACTCCGATCCCCGAATCATGGAAGGGGGCGGAAATAGTAACCATATACAAAAAGGGAGATCGCTACAACCCTGGCAATTACAGACCTATAAGTTTAATAGATATTTTACAAAAAATCTTTGCCAGACACATTTTAAATCGCCTTTTAGATTGGATTGAGGAAGCTAAAATCCTCTCAAAATACCAAGCAGGTTTTAGAATTAGGACAAGTACTGTAGATCAGGTACATAGGTTCATGTGCATTTGTTGGAAGTATGTCCAGATTAAAAAATGCAGCATATACGTTGCGTTTATGGATCTACGCTCAGCGTTTGATCTGGTCCCCCGCTCACTGTTATGGAATACCTTAGGGCAAATGGGTGTCCCTGATGAATTATTGTCTAACCTCATAAAACTCCACACAGACAATTTTGCAAAAATAAGATGGGGAAGAAATGGCGAACTCACTCAAGCTATCCCAGTCAGACGGGGGGTGCGACAAGGGTGCGTGCTGGCCCCGACTCTTTTTTCTTTATTTGTAAATGATATCCCCCCTTTTTTGGCACAGTGTAACCACGACTCCCCTAAATTATGTAATGAGGCTGTCACAGCGCTGCTCTTTGCAGACGACACTATTTTAATATCTCAAACTCCCAAAGGTTTACAAAATTTAGTAAATCAATTTTATAGTTATTGTGAAAAGAAGGGGTTAGAAATCAATTCAAGTAAAACCAAATACATGGCCATTAACCCTCCAAAATCCTTTAAGAAAAATCTGGCCTTAAATAATACAAAACTTGAATATGTGGAATCATTTGATTACCTGGGCATTAGATTTGATAGTAAAATGTCTTGGTCAAATCAGCTAGAAAAAAGTAGATTGATATTAAAACAGAACTCCTTTCCCATTCTGAAAATCCATGGAAGGAGTACTTCAAAAGCTATATCACCTGCGATTGAAGTGTTCAAAGCTAAAGGACAATCTGCGGCCCTATATGGGGCCGAGATTTGGGGACCGTATGTTAAACAAACATTCCATACTGTGGAGAATACGTTTTGCAGGAGGTTGTTAAGGCTACCAACACGAACACCTTTAGCACCTGTTTTTCTAGACATGAACTTTAAACGTACAGACTATCTATGCTGGTTGAGGCCACTGATTTACTGGGTAAGAATCTGGACAACCCCGGAACTCGCAGACTATAGAGCGGGTCTGCTGGAAATCATGGAATTGGATACTTACAATTCAATTCAGTGGCTGAGACATATATCCGCATGGCTCACTAAATTGGGCCTTTCACACTTTTGGAAAAACCCAACATCCATGCAACCTAATTGTAAAGATCAGGTAAAATCCGCCTTTTGGCACTATATGAATTCCAATATACATAATCGTGTTACAGGTTCATTATCAATTGAGTTTCTGCAATTCAAGGACATCCCCATATTTGAGCAATTTATGGACGAGGTGGAACCACCCCTGGCTAAAACCGTGTATCTCCAATATAGGTACGGGGTTCTCCAAATAAATGCCAATACGTCCCGGTGGGGGAATCCTAACCCTAACAGAGATGATACACTTTGTAAACTGTGCGACCTGAAGCAAAGGGAAGATGAGGCACACATCCTCTTTTTTTGTCCATTGTACAAAGCTCAACGTACAAAATGGATCAAACCCCTTTGTAAAAATTTGGGTATACGCTCATATAAAGAGGCAGAAAGATTACTCAGATCCTTGTCCACTAGACTGATTACTTTTGGAGTCAGTCGATTTCTTTTTAGTATCTGCTTAATAAGGAAAAAGTATGGTTTTAAAACATAGATACTAAGTTTTTTAACTCTGGCTTTTAAATTATTTAAAACTTTTTATATAAGTGTTTTTAACTAGAGGTCTGTAAACTCCCTTGTATGTAAAATGTATATGTCCCTCTTATGAATTGTAAACAAACTAATGTGAATTGTAAATAATTAGGACTTTGCATGAGGATTGTACAACAACTTGCACTTTATTCTTCTAATTGATGTAATTTTGTTTAATGTATAATGTATTTTTACTTGCTGGCTTGATGGCAAATTGCCGAATAAAGCTTTGAATTGAATTGAAAATTGATTGCATAAAGTTCATCTGGTGTTCAAGCTGAGAAATTCTGCATTCAGCCTCTTGCATTCTGACTGGGAAGGTACCAACTGCTTTCTCAATTTTTGCCAGCCGGTGATGGAGGGATGCTATCTCATTTGCTTGTGTTATCTTAAGTTTTCTTATCTCGTCCATGATAAGGTTTAGCATAGTCTTCACATCACATTGCGTAGAAGTAGCCTCCCCTTGCAGTTGATTGGTAGCTCGGATAGAGGCTTGCCTGGCTCTGACTGAGCCTCTACTTGTGACCCTGAAGCAGAACCTCAAATCTGCATTTTGAGAATAAAGCTTTTGCAGGGGCCTTTGCTGGAAATACAATAAACTGTCTCCTTCCCAGGGGGAGTAGGCATGTTCTTGTTTTCCAACGGATTCAACTGTAAAGCAGAGGATAAATCCCCTTGCAACATGCCGGATTGTATAACAAGACTAATGGTACAGTTGGTGTTGTCCTAATTTTTGAAAATAATGGATATTCCTTTGACTTCTTGCAGGCCTGACTGATGGCATCCATTTGTGAAAAAATATCCTTTTTCTTCCCCTGGGTTGCCCCTGTAAGCAGCTCTTTTTTATTGACCTCTCGAGCTCAGTTGTTTTCAATTGAAGTTTCCGGTGTATCGTTTTGCAAAGGGGGCTCTTCCTCAACCCTTGTTCCCTCATCCAGCCACCCTTGTAGTATACTCTCCATGGCTGTGTCTCCCATTACCTCTTCCATTCTAGACTCCAGTGCATCTTCTTCAGTGCTCCAAGGGCTTGAGATTGTTGCGGAACTGGGTCTTAATTTTTAGCTACGTTGGGCTCTTGATGCTGCTGATGTTTTCCACATTGGTCAAAATATTTGGAATTCTTAAATGTTTTCCCATTTTGCTGAGCTCCAGGGTTTTTCTGCTAGTTCGAGGGAAGAGAGAAGGGACCCAAACCATTGACCCACTGCCAGATCACCCTCAGAATTATGAGCTCCCTTTGGGATTTTTTACTACTGGCGTGAAACCTGGGGGTGACCCTGCCCTTCCACTCCACTGCAAATTACTCTTTATGGAGCATTGTCATTTAAAAAGAATTTTTCTCAAGGTATTGGACAGAGGCTCCAACGCATTTAAAATCAGGTTATAGTGAGGTTTTAGTGACTGCTTGCCAGTTGATTATATTTTACAATATGGCCTGCGAAGACGCACAATGTCCCTTTAATAGTCAGTTAAATTGTGTAAAGTTCCGTGACTTACCCCCTTTGTGGAGCTATGAGAGGGGCAGCCTGTCAGTCAGGAGCCTTCAAGTTCTGCTCTCTGTCTCCCTCTTAGTGTCCATTCGGTTTGTTGGGGAGCAACGCAGGGGATCGTAAAGCAGCCAAATTCCAGGGTTTTCTTTTTTTTTGTTCCGGAATAATTCTCCTTGTTAGTTAGGCATCAGCAATTGCCCAATACGTCCCGGCAGCCTGCAATCGATAATTTTCATGCCCACCAGCATTCAGGAAACTCTTAGCGTTTTGGTGTTTCATGCCAACAGCATCACAAAGCCGAGCCCGAAGCAGACAAGGGGGGAGGAGCAAAGTAATCACGCTATCAGCAGAGCATACAGGTTATACCTGCTACCGCCAGCATACCGCTCAATGCAACTTAACGCTACAAGACTCTACCACACTCTATGTCCCACCGTACACCACTTTATGCTCTTACACTACTCTGTATAACCCTCTACTCCTCTCTATGCCCCTACCACCACTGTACAACACTGTGCTCTACTCTGCAACACTCTACAACACATTACTAGAGTATAATGTACAAGATTCCATTCCAATTTATGATAGTTTACTCAACTCTAGGCGACGCCTATCCGCTTTAGTACCCTCCAAGCCACTGACTATACAACACACCACTGCACTCTGACACGTAGAAATGTAAAGGTTATACTTATTCCTTAATTGTAATTTTAATGCAACACCTTCAAATCAGTTTTACTTGTGCATCTCCAGTCACAATTTATTGAACTCAGTAGCCACAGTACATTAAATATAACTCGCCACCCTACCATGCACTGTGGTCTCAAAAAAGGATGTGAATTGCATTGTCATTGGAGTTGTTTTAAATGATATACATTTAGATGCGGTACAAAAGGGGGTGGTGATGGACGGAGCATAAGAGTCAATCAAACACTCACACCCAGTCAAAAGATCTGGGTTTAATCCATCACCGTTCTTTAGCAAACTCTGCCACCCCAGTCAGACTGATTTGCACAAAGCCATATCCGAACTGGCGTGGCAAAGTGGGCTAAAGAACGGTGATGGATTAAACCCAGATCTTTTGACTGGGTGTGAGTGTTTGATTGATTCAGATGCTCTGTCCATCACCACCCCCTTTTGTACCGCTTTTGGCCGCCATAAGTGTGGCAGGGTATGCTCAGACGTGAGTCCCTTGCTCACTTTGCCACTGGATTCAAGCAAGCCGGGCTGAAGACGGCTGGAATGCCAGAAACCGGTCCTCAGAAGCTTGTTTCCGTTCCAGGGAAGACATGGCTTGGCAGTTCGGGCTGTACTGTCCCCATGAGGCACAGTGTCAGAGTGATTTGCATATAGCCATGAATGAACTGGGGTGGCAGAGTGGGCTAAAGAACGGTGATGGATTAAACCCAGATCTTTTGACTAGGTGTGAGTGTTTGATTGATTCAGATGCTCCGTCCATCACCACCCCCTTTTGTACCACTTTTGGCCGCCATAAGTGTGGCAGGGTATGCTCAGACGTGAGTCCCTTGCTCACTTTGCCACTGGATTTGAACAAGCCGGGCTGAAGACGGCTGGATTGCGAGAAACCGGTCCTCGGAAGCTTGTTTCCGGTCCAGGGAAGACATGGCTTGGCAGTTCGGGCTGGACTGTCCCCATGAGGCGCAGGGTCAGACTGATTTGCATATAGACATGTCTGAACTGGGGTGGCAGAGTAGGCTAAAGAACGGTGATGGATTAAACCCAGATCTTTTGACTGGGTGTGAGTGTTTGATTGGTTCAGATGCTCCGTTCATCACCACCCCCTTTTGTACCGCTTTTGGCCGCCATAAGTGTGGCAGGGTATGCTCAGGCGTGAGTCCCTTGCTCACTTTGCCACTGGATTCAAGCAAGCCGGGCTGAAGACAGCTGGAATGCCAGAAACCGGTCCTCGAAGCTTGTTTCCGGTCCAGGGAAGACATGGCTTGGCAGTTCGGGCTGGACTGTCCCCATGAGGTACAGGGTCAGACTGATTTGCATATAGCCATGTCTGAACTGGGGTGGCAGAGTGGGATAAAGAACGGCGATGGATTAAACCCAGATCGTTTGACTGGGTGTGAGTGTTTAATTGATTCAGATGCTCCGTCCATCACCACCCCCTTTTGTACATTTAGATGGCATAAATGATATAATGTCACCCACAGTGCTTGGTAAAGACACAAGTAATAGTAATAATTAGAAGGTGTTGCATAAATTATACATTTAAAGTTTAAGTATAATTTGTAAATTTCTAAATTTTGTGTAATTTAGGTCTGGTTAGTATTAAACGTGATGTCGAGTTGAAGACCTGCTGGTATTTCTTGAGCCAAAGAAATATGCACAATTTTCAGCATACACAGATGTCTGAAGAAATGTTGAAAATCTGGCTTGAACACAATGTTTTCATGTTGAAAGGGGTAATCTTTAGACAAAATTGTGGTACTTCTAAGGGGGTTTCCTTCTTTATTTGAATTATTTATAAAGTAGTACTGTCATCCTCACTGAGATATCATGGGGCTACATCATTTTTAAGCCCTGCAGCCAGTACATACACATTTATAAGGGTAAAACCGGGCCTTTAATCTCTTCCGGAACCTGACACGGTCTGAAGTCAGACAAATATCAGCAGGTAACAAGTTTCAATGATGTTCTGCAAGATGAGTGAAAGAATGAATACCCATTCTGGTGGACTACTGTTGCCATTCCACTGGAATCCATACCAAAAGAGCTTACGTAAAAGTCTGTTTTGGCCAAAGCATTTGCCACAGGTAGCATTGACCCGATCTTCCATGGAGAGGGTGTCATCTAACCAGAATCCAAGATTCTTTGCTAGTCTTCTTGGTTCTGGTGCGGGACCCAGGGACGTCGTCCACCATGAAGTATCCCAGATGTAATTGGTGCCTCTAAAAATGAGGATCTCAATTTTTTCATAATAATCTTCAAACGGCGTGCTTGTATCCAGGTGGCTAACTCTGTCAGACAACCAGTGAGGTGCTCCAGTTTCCTTGTGTCTCTTCCACAAATAAATAATAAGCTGAGTATAGTCAGCATAGGAGCAGAACTCGAAGCCCCAAGCTCTGATGATACCAGCCAGGAAGGAGACATAGACATTAAATAGTGTAAGGCTAAGCGAGGAACCTTGTGTAAACCCCCAATTGAAAACATCGGGGCAGATCTGGAAATGGTAATCTGAACTGAGTTCTTTTATTTAAAAAGGAACCAAACTATTGTAAGACTTTTGCATACAACCCGGTCTCATGCAACTTCTTTATCAACTGACTATGAAAAACCATGTTGAAGGCCTTCTTACCCAGCTTTATGAATCTCACCATGGGATGGTGGGAAAAAAATTATAGCTTGGAGCGAGAATGTAGACATTCTGGATAAAATAATAATCTGGTTAAGATTCATCAATGATTTGTTAATCAACTGGATGTCACCCCAATGGGATTTCAACAATATCATCTTAAAATTTACGTCAATGATTTAAATTTAAAATTCACATATGAGATCAGTAATGAGAGAATAGTGTTCCTGGACATGAAAGTCCATTGAGGATGGGAAGCTACAAAATACCCTATATCGAAAGCCAACTTCTACAAATAGTAAGTTACCTGCCAAAAGTTTTCACCAAAATCCTTGATCAACAGCATTCATATGAAGAATTCCTTTGAATAAAATAGATTTGCTCTACTAAAAAGGAACTAGAGAAATGGAATGGAGAAGTCAAGAACAGATTCTTGAACAGGTGATATTCCAAAGGGATAATTCTGAAATGTGCAGAAAGAGAGGCAATACAGAATAGACACGATTTATTAGTAACCAGAAAAGAACAAGTAGAGGAAAGAAAGAAAGAAATGGAACTGAAATGAGAATGATACTAACACAGAGTAAGGAACCTTCAAAAATCAAACAGATATTGATGAAATATTGAAGGATGTTGAACTGTGACTCTCACAATGGATAACATCTTGAGGAACCAAACAACAATCACATACAAAGCCAAAAGAATAAAAGATTGATTGGTTTGCAGTCATTTAGAACAATTACAACAAAAAGTTGCAGTCACAAATTCACAATGAGAAATGGTAGAATGAAAATCATAAAGAAGAGAATAGCATGCTAGAGTAAATATGTTATTTATATCATAACATGGCCATGTGACTTTGTATATATAGGCAGTGTGACATGTGACGGAAAGAAGAGAATATTGGAAGATACAAAAGCAATTACAAATAAAAATAGTAATTATCCTGTGCCACAGCAATTTGAAAGAGAACATGCAAATGACTGGAAAAAATTAAGAGCGTTTGGCACTGACAGGACAGAATGGAAGGAGAGAGTTGGTGACAAACAATTGAATTTAAGAAAATTAGAGTCATAGTCCATTTTGAACATTGTAACGTTGAGCCCCACACTGGAATCAGGAGGAAGAAATGTTTGTTTATCCATACTAATATAATAAAGAGAGAGTACAAACCTTCGAGGCGGGTAATCTCAGGAACCACAGCACCAATCACAACACCCAATACAGCGTTGGAAAGGGCAGTTGCAGCAGAAGGACATAGGCTATGGAGACACCCACCATATACACTTAAAAGGTATAAGAACCATGCCAGCAAAGTAGTCCCTTGTGGGCGTGTCTGCGTTGTGCTGTGGGCGAGTGCTGGGGGCATGACAAACGCTGGGGGCGTGTGGTACGTTCCGCCCTTCATGCCATGTCTCATATCATGTGCTAATCCCACCCTGCTCCCTTTTAATACCCCTGCACCCCATAATCATAACCCACCCTTACTCCTTAAAATACCCCAACACCCTTAAACACTAACCCATCTTAACCCTATAAATATACCCTATACCCCAAAATCCAAACCTACCCCATAACCCTAAAAATACCCCTTTACCCCAAAACCCAAACCTAGCCCTCAACCCTATAAATACCCCTGTACCTCAAATTCCAAACCTACCTCTGAACCCTAAAAATACCCCTGTACCCCAAAACCCAAACCTAGCTCTGAACCCTAAAAATACCACTGTACCCCGAAACCGAAACCTACCCCTGAACCCTAAAATACCCCTGTACCCCAAAACCCAAACCTAGCCCTGAACCCTAAAAATACCCCTGTACCCCAAACCCCAAACCTACCCCTGAACCCTACAAATACCCCTTACCCCAAAACCCAAACCTACCCCTGAACCCTAAAATACACCTGTACCCCAAAACCCAGACCTAGCCCTGAACCCTAAAATACCCCTGTACCCCAAAACCCAAACCTAGCCCTGAACCCTAAAAATACCCCTGTACCCCAAAACCCATACCTATCCCTAAACCCTAAAACTACCCTTGTACCCCATAACCCAAAACTATATCTGAACCCTTAAAATACCCAAACACCCCAAAACATATACCTCAGTACCCCAAAACATATACCCCTATACCCATACTTACCTTATCCAAACATAAAAAAAACATGCTTTTACCATTTGTGCTTTTACAACGAATTTCGTTGTAAATGTATGTGTGGTAATAGCATATAAAATGTAATGCCATGCGTTATAATGGTACTGCGGAGTCATGGTATTTTCGTAATGAAGGTATGCGGAGTGATGGTATGCGGAAAGAAAGTTGCGGAATAATGGGTGTCTACACTCCCCCGGTAAGTACATTGGTAGCACGGCGGCCCAAATCTCCAGCAACATACTCATATTTTTCACCACCCATTTAAAAAATGCACGGGTCTCTTCCATTGATGACCAGCACCGACATACACTTTTAGACCCACCTCCCGTCACAAGTTCTAGAATTGCGAACTTTAGAGCTGGGGGGCTACATTCGGGCATCAGCTCAACACCCTGTGATTCCAGGCAAATCACTTTGTCTCCCCGTGCCTACCACAAATTAATGTGTTCTTCTGTAATGTAAATTGTGCTCATGCCATGTTGTCGAGTTTGCGCTATATAATATTGCAAGGAAAAATAAAGTAGGGAAACTCGAGTTCACACACCACTGAACGCGCACTCTTAAGTGCATCAGCAGTGCACTGTGAATCGGAGCGTTTCACAGGCCTGTCACAGATAAGAAATGCTATCAAAACGAAATCCTACAAAACAATATACTACTGGCCAGCAGCAATTCATACCCGGACAACGTCTGGACGGGCTGCTAGTCTCCTATAAATGAGTATGCATGAATTATGAATAAATAAGGATTGTGTTGAGGTCAGGAAATGAGTTGTAAACAGTATGTAAGTTGAAAAGGTGTCCCCCAGAGGGCTTCAATGATTAGTAGTAAAAAATAAGATTCCACTTTTATAACTCACAGGGGATTTGTAAATATGAATTAATCTTTTATACATCAAGTTTGGCCCTGAAAACGAATAAGTATACAGTGGAAGATTAATGACTGAAAACATCTAACCCAGCAAATCACTTTGTCTGAGCTCCATAAAAATCATAATGAAATCATTATTGAATTAATTGCTTTCACAAATTGTCATCCAGCTTTTGCAGTACCAATATGTGTTTGAACTTTTGGAATGGGATGGACTCCCTTAAAGCATTTTGTTTGTTATAAGCTGTACACAAGTGATCACTTGACTCAACAATTATAGGATATAGACAGTGCTGGTGGACTAGAAACTGTGAACAGGACCTTAGAAGCCTGTGAGGTCAAAACGCATTGGTGTTTTCCTCTCGGCTGATATGCAATCAATATAAAATATCCTGATCACACATCTATACATATATAATAATGTCTGAGTGCCTTTATTGCATACAGTGCTGAGGTGGATAAAAACCCATATTCCACAGTTAACTGTGAAAAATGGAAAACAATTAATGATTCTCTGTGAATTCCCAATCCACTCTGCAGTGCTTTACCATTGGTAGGGCTTCTATGATTATTATACACAAGGTTATCTTAATTAAGAGATAAAAACACAGGTTATGGAGTACATTATGTGACAGTATTTTCATCTAACCCAGAATGTTTTTTAATTATGCAAATTATGTGCCAATTACTGTAAATCCTTAATTTTGCATTTGACACTGCAGCCACAGAATCTCATTTATCCATGGACCCTCATCATTGTCAATTGCTTCATCAACATATTTTCATGAAAACCTGGACATTCTAATTCAAAACAGTGCCCTTTAGCTGTGCATTTTAAAGAAACGAGGTTAGCATACTCTTTAATTAGGTGTTTGTCTTAAGAATCACTGACAGACTAACCACTCTGACACCTCCCTGATGGCTGGAGGCTAGTGGCCTGATTTCAGAACTGGATGGACTTGCCTGATCCAGTTCTAATACCACACATGGCCCCATTGAAACAGTAGCATCGGTGCCTCTAAACAGCTCAGCAGCGTTCCATCCTTAAGGGTGGAGGGCCAAGCACCTTCCCCTTTATCTGGACATAAAGAGTGTCTGTCAGACTGAGGAACGCTTACAAACACTCTTTATGTTCAGTCCAGGAGGCCAGGTGTTATGCATGCGCCAGAAGCACAGGCGTCTGGCTGCCTGACTTGAACTTTGCTGGGCTGAAGATGTTACAGCTCCTGTGGGTGTGACCTATTCAACCTGGTAATG
Source organism: Lissotriton vulgaris (assembly GCF_964263255.1). NCBI lineage: Eukaryota > Metazoa > Chordata > Amphibia > Caudata > Salamandridae > Lissotriton > Lissotriton vulgaris. The sequence goes on along the minus strand of NC_141694.1, from coordinate 275,120,438 downwards.
TACCTCGAGGTCCTCCACCCCCCATGATGAGGGGGAATGTCATTGTCAGTTACAACAAAAGGGTAGCACGGAGTCAAAATGAACTAAGTAAAACCCTAAAATATGCCTCAAAAGAACAACAAGCATGAACTACTAGAGTGTGAAAGAAAACAACCATGGGACCCCTCAGCTCATTAGGAGAAAATTCCCACCAGTCACCATTCGATTCCGCCCTTCATCATCTGGGAACTGTCACCCTCAGAGACAAAGGTAAGGTACTCGCAGTGGACTGGTCAGTTGTTAAAAAACTAATCTCGCATGCATAGTACTCAGATGAGGGAGAAAAAACTCAAAGAAAGTTGTATGGTGACTGGAAGCAGTGCTAGAAATAGTGAGGTGCAATGTGCAAAAGAGAAATGTGAAATGTAAAATTAGGTAGGGAAGTGAAAAAGAGTTATTTATTAAAGAATCACTTCACTCCTAAAATAAAAACATGAGTGCGTAGGTGGTCTAAACAAATAACCACTGATGGAACAAAAAGGTCGACATGTTTCTGCAGACTGACAAGACCAACATAGTATCCAGCTGCTTCTTCAGGACCAAAACGCTACTGCTTTAAAGACATACAACAACATATATAAAATGGAAGTAAACAGATATCACCTGCAATCCAGTGATTCTATCCTTCTCCTGGCTTTGTTGTTAAATGCCAAGAAAGGTTGAACATGAGACACACAGCAAGGGAAAAACAAAGTACAAGAAAAGAAATTATTAAAGACAAAGTGCTGTGTTGAAAAACGTTTATGTCTAACACAATTCACTGTCATATGTCAGGAAAAAACCAAAAGTGTTCCAACCAGTCCTGACAAAACATGGTAATATACTCATAATTGCTCACTCACCAATTGGGCAGGAGAGAAAATCCCACCTCACCTGGCATACAGTGCAGGCAAAACAGGGCACCGCTCTGAAAAGTAGCGAAAGAAATGTATGAGAAAGGGAACTGAGCAAACCCAGAGTGTCAAGATATTCCAGCAACACCTTCAGACCACAGAAACATTTGTTAGGGGTATAGTGGGCGGAGTACACCGGCATTGATTGTTATAGTTATGCCGAAACAAGTTGTAGTAATGCATAGTGCTCGTAGTTTGAGATGTAATCGAGCGCTGACATACCCTCCAAAATGCTAACCATCTCACTAGTATAAGTGCTGTGTTGAAAAACGTTTATGTCTAACACAATTCACTGTCATATGTCAGGAAAAAACCAAAAGTGTTCCAACCAGTCCTGACAAAACATGGTAATATACTCATAATTGCTCACTCACCAATTGGGCAGGAGAGAAAATCCCACCTCACCTGGCATACAGCGCAGGCAAAACAGGGCACCGCTCTGAAAAGTAGCGAAAGAAATGTATGAGAAAGGGAACTGAGCAAACCCAGAGTGTCACGATATTCCAGCAACACCTTCAGACCACAGAAACATTTGTTAGGGGTATAGTGGGCAGAGTACACCGGCATTGATTGTTATAGTTATGCCGAAACAAGTTGTAGTAATGCATAGTGCTCGTAGTTTGAGATGTAATCGAGCGCTGACATACCCTTCAAAATGCTAACCATCTCACTAGTATAAGGGCATTAAACAGAAAAAAGGAATAAGCCTTAGAACAAGTCATGCAGCAGGGCGTAAGGAACTAAGACTCGCCCTTGCTTGGCGGAGGATGACATTGGCGATAAAGGCGGGAGTTCACCCGGCATGAAGGAAGGATCGGGACGCCTACCTGTCCGTCGGTACCCCGGGCGTCGCTCTGGGCTGTCGTGGGAGGTACCGACGAGGCGCCCGATCCCTCCTTATGTTTCCGCTTTCTCCCACAGTCGCGGGGCGCGTTCGTGTGACGTCACGAAAACGCGTCCAAACGCGCGGCTTCATGGGAGTTGAAGTTTTACGGAAGAAAAGGCAGAATGAGCGCGATGTAGAATATATGTGTCTGTAGTCCGCCAATAAACTAAATACCCAGGGTTTTTTAGGTACATTGGTGCTCAAAGAAAAGAGAAATGACTCCTGAGTGGTTGCGGGCAAAAAGAAATACCAAACTAAGTTGTCCCATAAAAGATATTACAGCTATACTTAAACAACAATAAGAATAGATAGCAGACTAACATCATTTGAGTGCCATCCAAGGAATGTCCTCATTCAGGCCCTCTTTATCAGATTTGAGTTTAAAAACCCATCTTTGTTCCTTTTTGAATAAGAACCCACTAATGTCCCATGAAGCCGCGCGTTTGGACACGTTTTCGTGACGTCACATGAACGAGCCCCGCGACTGTGGAAGAAAGCGGAAACATAAGGAGGGATCGGGCGCCTCGTCGGTACCTCCCACGACAGCCCAGAGGGACGCCCGGGGTACCGACGGACAGGTAGGCGTCCCGATCCTTCCTTCATGCCGGGTGAACTACCGCCTTTATCGCCAATGTCATCCTCCGCCAAGCAGGGGCGAGTCTTAGTTCCTTACGCCCTGCTGCATGACTTGTTCTAAGGATTATTCCTTTTTTCTGTTTAATGCCCTTATACTAGTGAGATGGTTAGCATTTTGGAGGGTATGTCAGCGCTCGATTACATCTCAAACTACGAGCACTATGCATTACTACAACTTGTTTCGGCATAACTATAACAATCAATGCCGGTGTACTCTGCCCACTATACCCCTAACAAATGTTTCTGTGGTCTGAAGGTGTTGCTGGAATATCGTGACACTCTGGGTTTGCTCAGTTCCCTTTCTCATACATTTCTTTCGCTACTTTTCAGAGCGGTGCCCTGTTTTACCTGCGCTGTATGCCAGGTGAGGTGGGATTTTCTCTCCTGCCCAATTGGTGAGTGTATATGAAGGTGAGTAACCCAATATACCCTTGCGGGCTCGGGCAAAGTTTATAATAGAAGATGGCCAGCAAGGGGTTTCATTTGTTCTGAGATTTTTTCAGCACCGTTAGGACTTGTTTAAGAGTAATCACAGTACCTACGCCTGAGTTTAATCAGGGGCTGTTCTATTTAATTCCAAAAGAACACAAGATGTTACCACACTAACATCAGATTTACACACGAATAATCAATAAAACGTGAAACCAGGGTTTTTGTTTTGTCTGACAATTATTATTGAAATTCAAGACAAAGTGTATAAATTACTGTACAAAAAAAGTGAATAATCATAAAGAATAGGGTGCATACATAGATATAATGAGGATATTCAAGGTATTGGTTGCTTATCCTTCGGCATATCCAAATTTTGAGTCCAGACTGCTGGGTCACGGTAGTTGATTGATTTTAACTCAAAGTCAGAAGAAAATCAAAAGATGACATGAGACAAACTACGCAGAGTTGGACTAAACAAGTCGACGTTTCGGCCTAATTGCAGTTATTCTTAAGACCATCATCAGGACAACAAAGTGGTATATACAATTGATGACCCTCTGTGAAAAAACAAGAAATTATAATATATTATATACAGTTATATTCAAATACCTGGTTTAACTGGTTATTTACAAGGAATTTTTTGTAAGAATGCTAAATATATTCACATTTTTAATACTTGTGTCTAACATTTCAAGGTTAAGAGATATTTCAAGGTTAAAAAATAGTCGGTGTGGCGACTAAAGTAATTGAATTTGAACAAAGCAAGTCAGCTGAGTCTTGAAAGTGAATTCACTGAGGATTTAGTAGTGTGGAACTTAATGAACAGAGTTGATCAAATTACTACTTGCTAATCATGGAGTGGTAACCTGTACTCACTTTTTTGCAAAACAAATGCACGTCAGTTAGAGATTCTTGACGGCACCGGCACCTTCAATTGGTTGCGTTGAGGTCAGGCACAGAAATAAATCGATTGTGCATGGGATACACTAGAAGGAACGAAATGTGGCTATAATTCCTATTTGATGTAGAACAAAAAATTTATACTTTTAAGTTTGCGGAAAGTTCAGAAAATTTACCTTGCAACGAGTATAGCGAAGCAAAGGAGGGATTCTGGCAGTTAGTCCAGTTTAAATTGATGCTTGGTAATGACTGAGCAAAAAAGGGGGGAAGAAATATGCACGTAGTTTAGTGTTGCATGATTTCTGCAACTTGACACATCAATCACACAAATTGTGTTTCAGTTAGATCTATTGTAGTTAGTCAAATAAATAACATTATGCATGTATGCTTTTATACAAGAGAAGGTATGACTGATAATGTCATACTGCAGAATTACATTGAGATTGTTATATTAAAACACTAATGTTAAAAAGTGGTTGTGGTTAAATAAATCGGGTAAACAACAGAGGTCGCGTTATGGGCAGTGAATGTGAATCCCAATGTTTAAAAATCAAGGATGTAGCCGAGCGAAATGCTCTACAAATCTACTCGCTGCAGTGGAGTTTCTCTCTTAGTGAGATACAGCCACCCAAGTGCGGTGCAATGTTAATGGAGTTTTTTCGAAAAACGGGGAGTTTGTGCAGAAAGTTACAAACACGGGGACATCATACACCAGCTTCTGCCCATTAAGTATTAAAACGGAAGCGTGTGTGAAATAAGTTGCACACACGCGAGCGCAATGAACCGGCATCAATTCTACTTACTTTGAATCATTCGCCGCGGAACGTCAATAGAAAGCGATCAGGGATTGTAACAGTGTTGCAAGTACACTCTTTATATATGCTGTTGATAGGCCGACAAGAGATCGCGTGGTCTCGCGATATTATATGACGTAGCTAAGGGCTTAATGCTTGTTGTAATTGCGGCGGCCATCTTAGTGTGTGTAAGGCGCGCTGGAGTGCATTAGTATTTCACACAATGATGTTTGTGAAAAGATAAATTATGGGAAAACGAGGGGGCAGAATAGCAATATTCATGATAGCATGCAGGAAAAAAGTGTATAAATCACATTATTTGTTATTAGGCATAACTGAGTCGGACTACACGATACAATGGTTGTATTAAGAGAATTGTGCCACTTGTCTATTTTTGGCGCTTTTTGTATGAGAGACACGATTTCATTAAGGTGGTATTTCCTAGTCACACGGAACTAGAAGTACATTCAATGATATATTGGCAAGACAGTGTGGAAAATTGGCATAAATATTGATCAAATAGGATGGCAGGTTACCACACAGATATATGTGCTGAAGACACATGTAGAGATCCAGTGTAAAGATACATAATGAACAGTGGCAATCAATGCTGTCACCGAAGGGTGCTCACAGTCTAGCCACTTGGAGTCTTCAAAGTACAAATGTGCCATTTATCCAGTTTCGTATACATATTGATAATTTAGTACTGGCAGGCATATATAAATGTATACACATGGAACTGAGGTTACATTGGTGTCAACATAGAATAGACAGGTTAGGTTAGGCAAGCCAGAGTGTGCCATTCAGTACATGAATTTAGGCCATATTTAACACTCTTAGCCATTTCAATCCAGCGGTTTTCTTTAATGATCAGACTTTTGTCACAGTTTTTTTGTCTAATGGATGGTTTAACAACATCGATTACCCACCAGATCATTTCTTTTTCTGAATGTTTAGCCAGGGAGTAGTGTTCGACTAAGGGAGCATTTTCCACTTTGCAGCGAATCCGGGATTGAAGTTGGAGGATTCGCTGCTTGATCATTTGGGTGGTTTTCCCTATGTATAATTTACCACATGGGCATTGTATACAATAGATGACATTGGTGGTTCGACAGTTGGAGAAATGTCTGATGGTGAACTTGCGTTCATTGATCTCAAAGGTTTTGATGTTGGAAGTTGTTTTACAGGCCATACAATTATTACATCTGTAGTGACCAAGGATTGGGGATAGCTGTTTCATGTTGTCAACTGTGTTCACGTCCTGTTTATCGTAGGCATGTACCAAGTGGTCTCTGAGGTTCCGCCCACGTCTGAATGAGAACATCGGTTTTTCTCTAAATTCAGGTAGCTCCTGCAGAAGAGACCAATTTTTTTGACAATCTTTTTCAGTTGTTGGCTGTATGTTCCAAACGTGGCTACACAAACTAATGGTGCCTGGTTGTTTTTGGTTTTAGTTTGCAGCAGAGCTTCTCGGTCATTGTACCATGCACGTTTCATGGAGTTCTTGAGGAGTTTATTTGGATAGCCTCTCTCAAGGAGTTTGATCCTCAGAATTCCCGCCTCATGAAAATAATCACACCGTCTGTAGCAATTTCTGCGCAGTCGCAGAAATTGCCCAAACGGTAATCCATCACGAAGGGATTTCGGATGGTGGCTGTTATATTTGAGTAAGGTGTTGCGGGTGGTAGGTTTAGTATACAAAGTTGTGTATATTGTGTTTTCCTCACTGACTTTGAGATCAATGAACGCAAGTTCACCATCAGACATTTCTCCAACTGTCGAACCACCAATGTCATCTATTGTATACAATGCCCATGTGGTAAATTATACATAGGGAAAACCACCCAAATGATCAAGCAGCGAATCCTCCAACATCAATCCCGGATTCGCTGCAAAGTGGAAAATGCTCCCTTAGTCGAACACTACTCCCTGGCTAAACATTCAGAAAAAGAAATGATCTGGTGGGTAATCGATGTTGTTAAACCATCCATTAGACAAAAAAACTGTGACAAAAGTCTGATCATTAAAGAAAACCGCTGGATTGAAATGGCTAAGAGTGTTAAATATGGCCTAAATTCATGTACTGAATGGCACACTCTGGCTTGCCTAACCTAACCTGTCTATTCTATGTTGACACCAATGTAACCTCAATTCCATGTGTATACATTTATATATGCCTGCCAGTACTAAATTATCAATATGTATACGAAACTGGATGCGGCGTTGGTGGAGGCGCATGGTGCCCAGATCGTATCCTATGCGGACGACACCCAGCTCCTCTTCTCTTGTAAGAGAGGAGGTGACTTTGATGGGGAGAGTATTCAGGATTGCCTTGGGGCTGTTTTTCACTGGTTCCATCTAAACAGCCTTAAGTGCAATTCCGACAAGTCCGAAGTACTCTTCTTTGGGTGTGACACAGAGCCAGATTGGCAGACCTGGTGGCCACGGGATATGTTCCCTCCGTCCTGCTCCTCTCAGGTTGCTAAAAATCTGGGGGTGAAGATGGATAACAGGCTTACCTTGAAATCCCAGATCATGGGGGTGTCGGGCATTTGCTTTGGCATCCTCAGGATGCTGCGGAGGTTCCTTCCTCTGTTATCCGTGGAACATAGGACGCTGACAGTCCAGGCTCTGATTGGGTCCAGGTTGGATTATTCCAACGTTCTCTACCTGGGCCTTCCAGAGTACTTGCTGCAGCGGCTTCAAGTGGTACAGAACGCCGCTGCCAGGGCAATCTTTGGCCTCAGTAGGCGCTCCAGGGCCTCGGGCTTGCTGGTAACGTTACACTGGCTTCCTATCCGCAAGAGGATCGCCTTTAAGGCGCTGACCCTGGCCTACAAAGCTCTCCATAAAGAGGCAGCCAAGTACCTCCAAAAGAGACTGGTCTTTTATCATCCGACCAGGTCTCTGAGGTCGGAAGCCCTGCACCTTTCTGTTGTCCCCCGGGTAAAGAAAGCGCGCCTCGGAGGCCGCTCCTTTGGACTGCTGGCTTCTCAGCTATGGAACTCTTTACCACTGGCACTGCGGGGAGCCACCAGCCTACTGGCTTTTAGGAAAGGCCTTAAAACTTGGCTGTTCGCTCAGTAGCCGGTCTTCCGTGAATCTCTGGCCCACTCTTCTGTTAGTTTTTTATCTGGTGTTATGTTTGTATGTTGCAGTTTTGTCTCTTTCTCCAATAAAGCACCGGGACACTCTTTTTGAGTAGCCGTGCGCTATAGAAATAAACAAATAACATAACATAACATAACATAAATGGCACATTTGTACTTTGAAGACTCCAAGTGGCTAGACTGTGAGCACCCTTCGGTGACAGCATTGATTGCCACTGTTCATTATGTATCTTTACACTGGATCTCTACATGTGTCTTCAGCACATATATCTGTGTGGTAACCTGCCATCCTATTTGATCAATATTTATGCCAATTTTCCACACTGTCTTGCCAATATATCATTGAATGTACTTCTAGTTCCGTGTGACTAGGAAATACCACCTTAATGAAATCGTGTCTCTCATACAAAAAGCGCCAAAAATAGACAAGTGGCACAATTCTCTTAATACAACCATTGTATCGAGTAGTCCGACTCAGTTATGCCTAATAACAAATAATGTGATTTATACACTTTTTTCCTGCATGCTATCATGAATATTGCTATTCTGCCCCCTCGTTTTCCCATAATTTATCTTTTCACAAACATCATTGTGTGAAATACTAATGCACTCCAGCGCGCCTTACACACACTAAGATGGCCGCCGCAATTACAACAAGCATTAAGCCCTTAGCTTCGTCATATAATATCGCGAGACCACGCGATCTCTTGTCGGCCTATCAACAGCATATATAAAGAGTGTACTTGCAACACTGTTACAATCCCTGATCGCTTTCTATTGACGTTCCGCGGCGAATGATTCAAAGTAAGTAGAATTGATGCCGGTTCATTGCGCTCGCGTGTGTGCAACTTATTTCACACACGCTTCCGTTTTAATACTGAATGGGCAGAAGCTGGTGTATGATGTCCCCGTGTTTGTAACTTTCTGCACAAACTCCCCGTTTTTCGAAAAAACTCCATTAACATTGCACCGCACTTGGGTGGCTGTATCTCACTAAGAGAGAAACTCCACTGCAGCGATTAGATTTGTAGAGCATTTCGCTCGGCTACATCCTTGATTTTTAAACATTGGGATTCAAATTTACTGCCCATAACGCGACCTCTGTTGTTTACCCGATTTATTTAACCACAACCACTTTTTAACATTAGTGTTTTAATATAACAATCTCAATGTAATTCTGCAGTATGACATTATCAGTCATACCTTCTCTTGTATAATGGCATACATGCATAATGTTATTTATTTGACTAACTACAATAGATCTAACTGAAACAAAATGTGTGTGATTGATGTGTCAAGTTGCAGAAATCATGCAACACTGAACTACGTGCATATTTCTTCCCCCCTTTTTTGCTCAGTCATTACCAAGCATCAATTTAAACTGGACTAACTGCCAGAATCCCTCCTTTGCTTCGCTATACTCGTTGCAAGGTAAATTTTCTGAACTTTCCGCAAACTTAAAAGTATAAATGTTTTGTTCTACATCAAATAGGAATTATAGCCACATTTCGTTCCTTCTAGTGTATCCCATGCACAATCGATTTATTTCTGTGCCTGACCTCAACGCAACCAATTGAAGGTGCCGGTGCCGTCAAGAATCTCTAACTGACGTGCATTTGTTTTGCAAAAAAGTGAGTACAGGTTACCACTCCATGATTAGCAAGTAGTAATTTGATCAACTCTGTTCATTAAGTTCCACACTACTAAATCCTCAGTGAATTCACTTTCAAGACTCAGCTGACTTGCTTTGTTCAAATTCAATTACTTTAGTCGCCACACCGACTATTTTTAACCTTGAAATATCTCTTAACCTTGAAATGTTAGACACAAGTATTAAAAATGTGAATATGTTTAGCATTCTTACAAAAAATTCCTTGTAAATAACCAGTTAAACCAGGTATTTGAATATAACTGTATATAATATATTATAATTTCTTGTTTTTTCACAGAGGGTCATCAATTGTATATACCACTTTGTTGTCCTGATGATGGTCTTAAGAATAACTGCAATAAGGCCGAAACGTCGACTTGTTTAGTCCAACTCTGCGTAGTTTGTCTCATGTCATCTTTTGATTTTCTTCTGACTTTGAGTTAAAATCAATCAACTACTGTGACCCAGCAGTCTGGACTCAAAATTTGGATATGCCTAAGGATAAGCAACCAATACCTTGAATATCCTCATTATATCTATGTATGCACCCTATTCTTTATGATTATTCACTTTTTTTGTACAGTAATTTATACACTTTGTCTTGAATTTCAATAATAATTGTCAGACAAAACAAAAACCCTGGTTTCACGTTTTATTGATTATTCGTGTGTAAATCTGATGTTAGTGTGGTAACATCTTGTGTTCTTTTGGAATTAAATAGAACAGCCCCTGATTAAACTCAGGCGTAGGTACTGTGATTACTCTTAAACAAGTCCTAACGGTGCTGAAAAAATCTCAGAAAAATTGGTGAGTGAGCAATTATGAGTATATTACCATGTTTTGTCAGGACTGGTTGGAACACTTTTGTTTTTTTCCTGACATATGACAGTGAATTGTGTTAGATATAAACGTTTTTCAACACAGCACTTTGTCTTTAATAATTTCTTTTCTTGTACTTTGTTTTTCCCTTGCTGTGTGCCTCATGTTCAACCTTTCTTGGCATTTAACAACAAAGCCAGGAGAAGGATAGAATCACTGGATTGCAGGTGATATCTGTTTACTTCCTTTTTATATATGCTGTTGTATGTCTTTAAAGCAGTAGCGTTTTGGTCCTGAAGAAGCAGCTGGATACTATGTTGGTCTTGTCAGTCTGCAGAAACATGTCGACCTTTTTGTTCCATCAGTGGTTATTTGTTCAGACCACCTACGCACTCATGTTTTTATTTTAGGAGTGAAGTGATTCTTTAATAAATAACTCTTTTTCACTTCCCTACCTAATTTTACATTTCACATTTCTCTTTTGCACATTGCACCTCACTATTTCTAGCACTGCTTCCAGTCACCATACAACTTTCTTTGAGTTTTTTCTCCCTCATCTGAGTACTATGCAGGCGAGATTAGTTTTTTAACAACTGACCAGTCCACTGCGAGTACCTTACCTTTGTCTCTGAGGGTGACAGTTCCCAGATGATGAAGGGCAGAATCGAATGGTGACTGATAGGAATTTTCTCCTAATGAGCTGAGGGGTCCCATGGTTGTTTTCTTTCACACTCTAGTAGTTCATGCTTGTTGTTCTTTTGAGGCATATTTTAGGGTTTTACTTAGTTCATTTTGACTCCGTGCTACCCTTTTGTTGCAACTGTTCCTAGGGATAGTAGCATTTTGGGGTCATTAAACTGTCCCTGCAGACCCTCCCCCCGAGTTTTTTTGACTGAATGTCGTTGACAGCCTTGGACCTGGGCACCTTATTTTTAAGCCCTGATGTTTCCAGGACCTAGTGTTTATTAATGACAATTGTGGGGTGGGGTCATCAACTCTATCTGACACCATCCCACTCTGTTAAAAAGTAGGGACTGCCAACTCCTCTCCAATGAGAGGCAGTCCCAATCCTTTTGAAACTTCCGAGGCTTCCCTCAAAAGACAATGCAGAAGGTATGCTTTTATTTAAAGTTTGGTGCGTGCATGTATGTATGAATGTATGTGTATATGTGAGTGTGTGATGTAAATGGATGTATGTGTGTGTGAATGCATGGGTGTGAGTGAGTGAGTAAGTGTGCGCCTGTGGCCTGCTTGTTACCCCATATACACGGTTGCCCCTGCAAGCAGCACTCTTGGTCCCCTGATTCACAGTAGTTTCTTTTTATGGATCTCTTGATCTTTCTTGACTAGAGAACAAGCGATCTTCACAGCTTCAGTTTTAGAGCTTGTGATACACATTTGTGTAGTGTTCATGTGCTGGTGAACCACTGACTTCATCAGCTAAACTGAAGTACCTCTGATTAATAGTAAAGCGGACTCTTCCATCTATCTTATCAGAGGCATACATATGGGGGCAATTTATCATTGTGCTGCTTTGCCAGAGTGGCACGCAATCGGGCGCAATGTTGATGCAGCACTAAAGTTACCTTTATCAAGCCACCGACTGCCTTGCTAAATATAGTGTAACTCGAGGTAGTGCAGATCACTGCGTTGCATTACTCTGCCCCAGGAAGGCATTCCATGGGTGGAGCGTGGGTGTTCTCATGCTTCCACCCATGAATTGTGGTGCATTCCCAGATTTACCATTAGTGGTATTCCTGGGAATGTGTCAAAATGCTACGCATCACCTTGGGGAGGCGTAACAAGGAGAAATATCTTTATTTCTCCTTGCTTTTTCCACTATTCTGTTTATGCTGCATTGTGCAGCACACATAGAAAGAGAAAAGTGCCTCAGAGGATTGTTTTTTTAGCAGAACAGCACCAGGCCCGGACTGGCCATAGCGGGCACCGGTCAATCCCCCGGTGCGCTGCACGGGTGCGGGCCGTTTTTGGGCCCCTGGGGGCCGTTTTTGTTACAGGACCGTTTTTGCAGTATAGCTGCAAAATCGGCCCAGTAACAAAAACGGCCGAAAACCGGCCCAGGCAAAGTCCTCGGCTGCCCACCCTCCCCTCCGGGTGGGGAGGGGGGGCCGGCCGAGCACTTTGCCAGGGCCGGTTGTGGTTCCCAGTCCGGCCCTGAACAGCACCCCTTCCTAGTCAAGTCAAGTCAAGTCAATAAATTTGTATAGCGCGCTACATACCCAGAGGGTCTCAAGGCGCTTGAGGAAGGGTGGGGAATTACTTGTCAAATATCCAAGTTTTAAGTTGCTTTCTGAATGCTAGGTGGTTCTGAGTAAGGCGAAGATGAGTGGGAAGTGAGTTCCAGGTTTTAGCTGCCAGGTAGGAGAAGGATCTACCTCCCATGGTGGTTTTGTTGATGCGAGTTACAGTGGCTAGGGCTTGGTTGGAGGATCGTAGCTGGCGGGAGGGGGTGTAGAAGGACAGTCGTGTGTTGAGGCATTCGGGTCCGATTTCATAGAGTGCTTTGTGTGCGTGGGTTAGGAGCCGGAAAGTAATCCTCTTATTGACGGGGAGCCAGTGGAGGTTTTTCAGGTGGTCAGAGATGTGTTCTTTACGCAGTATGTCTAATATGAGCCTGGCTGAAGCGTTCTGGATGCGTTGGAGTTTTTTCTGGTTTTTTGCGGTGGTACCGGCATAGAGGGTGTTTCCGTAGTCCAGTCGGCTCGTGACCAGAGCGTGAGTGACTGTTTTTCTAGTTTCGGTGGGGATCCAGCTGCACAAACATATTCCTACCACCAACCCAGAAACCCTTGCACCACAGCGCAAAGGTGCCACCATTGGCACTAGGCAGCACATGGACCATGTAATGTTAAATACTGTGCATTCCTGCCTTTTCTCTTTCTTGTAGAGCAGCACAGCAAGGTGGCTTGTTGTGCTGCACTGCGTGAAAGTTTGATAAATCTGCCCCTGAGTATCTGCCACTTAGGCCAGAAGTTGGTAAACAATCCCTGCAAGTCGGGACCTAACTGGCCCAAGTACCTCTTGCACTCTAGGCCCATGTGAGTAAGAGGGAATAGAACTGGGGAATGGAAGGGGACATGGGAGTTAGTGGGGGGGGGGGCTTAGTGTGTTTGCCTTGGTGATGCTTTGAAATGTGGATATGCATGTGCGTTTGACTCTAGGAACCAGAACGGTGCTGTAGATACCTTCATCACATGAATTCTGGAATTGCAGCGATTATGAGAACAAATTGGGATGTATAGAAAGCATAAATGTACCTCGAAAACTGGTAAATCCTCTGTAGCGCATTCAGCTGCACATAACTGAGCAAAGTGCATTCGAACAGGATCGCCAGTCACGCCGTACTAAAAGGATCATGGGAATGTTTTCACTGCTCTGGTGCCTCACACACTGGAACACTATGGTTACTGCCATTATGATAGAATGTTACACACAGGGGTAATTTAGAAACTGCCACAGTAGTATCTGCCCTGCATGCAGGTGCAAGGTGGGAACTGGCATTATAATATTTATTTTATGTTTTGCGTATAAATGACGTTGAAAAACTGTACATTTCCATAATTATTTAACTGATAAACGCGCACTCTTACTTTGATGTCTGTCATGTTTTAACTATTGTAGCTGTCAAATATTACATAACAATACATCCACTGGTGAATACTAGCATTATACCATAAATGTATGTTGACATATGCATTTAATGTAACACATTTCATCCTGTTTTTTAATTTCCCATACTGTCCAGCTGCTGGCCTATAATTAATCAAAGACTGCAGGGAGAGTCACTTAAAAGGAGCACAATTTTCTGTGTTTATCCACTTTTAAAAATAAATGCAGACAGAAAACAAATTGCTTTCTGTCTGTATTTACCTGTAAAATTCCGTAAAAAGGGAATCCCTGTTTCATACATGATATCATCACCCAGAGAAGCAGAAGAACTGGACTTTTGAAGATTCCACTTCTCACTTCTGGAAATCAATCTGACATTGTGATTGCACCTGCGTATGTACCACCATAATATTATCATCATCCCTTTCCTCACTGAGCCGCTCCCAGGGAAAGGATGGGAAAATATTATTTTATACTGTGAAATCACTGATAAAATGATAATACTGAAGAGGGTTCTGTATTAAAAAGCAATCGATACACAATCGGAATGAGACAAGTCTTTTTATATTAGTTTTATCCTTGCTTGGTTAGCTGTGCTTCTTTATAAAGTGTACCTTTATAGAAGCAATTACATCTGCTGTATTTACAGCACATAATACTACTGATGGGAAGAAACCACACTCCCAAAACAGAGAGATATTAAAAAAGCAATCAACCACAACGCAGGATGTGTAAAGCTGCTCTTGAAGAAAGGATGTTGAATACATTTTCTTCGTCGCGTTTTCTAAACACCTTCGGGGAAATCTTGCCTTTGATTAGAGGTGCAAAACCCACAGCTTTGCTAACAGATATGATTATTTTTGATGAAGATATAGATGGCACAGAAATGGGCCTGTCCCAAGAGCTGCCGAAATCAGGCTAGCTATTTATCACGCAGCCAAGGAAAACAAACATAGCTCTCTCTCACGTACTGCATTTCGCTGATCTGTCAAATAAACATCAAAGATTCCTTCAAGTAAATCAATGCAAAGAAATTGGAAGTGAGTCTGCTGGAGGGCAGAAATCAAGCATCTTATGAATTATTTAAAAGCTATCAATCAGTTCACCTCTGGCTGCGTTTCTGCATTGCAGGGCTGAAATGCTAGATTCGAGTGTTGATTCCTTGGTATAATTTGCTCCAGGCTTCATAACGAATTTCCCTAGTAATTATAAATGTAAACTATCTGATAAATGTCTTCATGAAGCCAGCTACTTACAAAGCAAGATGATCTCCGAAGAGCTGAACGCAGGATAATTACTGTAAGTTAAGTATTTAGTCTTGAATTGTATGCCTCTTTCCTGTTTGGTGAAATTGGCAATGATTGTTTGCTGGCAAAAGCCATTGTTCCATTTGCCGTGCCATCCACATATTTAGGAAGGATAGTGCCAATAACTGAAGCACTGTGTGAGAAGAGGAATGTGCGTAAATACAAGTAAAATGTGTAATACACAGATATGTACACCCCCTCATCAGGGACATCTTAAGGATTTAGGGGGCCCGGGCCAAACATATTTTGGGGGCCCCTGTTCAGAACAGTTTTGAATTTATGATCCAATTTGAGCCCCTGTTTCCCACACAGTTTCCGCTTCCTCAGCAGCTTTAGAGATCCAGTTTGCATCATAGGCATTAGCCTATATATTCCCGATGTAAATGGACGCGCGCAGCTGACAGCGGTAGGATTTAATGTTTCCTGCCCTGCTCCTATGTTTTTAATACTTTTTAGATTGTATATGTGTGGCTGAATTACTCTGTGCTTTTTAACAATTTCTCCTACCTACGTGCATATGCACTTTACTTGATTCTGCTTGGCTACACCTCCTTAGCGGCTTCGATTCGTATCTCCCTTTTCCTCCAGTCCTGGTCCGCCGCGGCTGATACGCCAATTGTGCGCAGGCTTGGGCTACTATCGGGCTCCTCACTTCCACCCACGCAGTTTCCACTTCCTCAGCTGCGTTAGAGTTTGCATCATAGACATTAGCCTATATATTCCCAATGCAAATGGACACGCGAAGCACGCGCACTGCTGGTGCAAAGGTACGCTAAAGGCAACCCCGTCTGCCACAAGAGGCGTCTGGCGCCAGCCATGCTGCCCAGTTCCCCTCAGGTGAGTTTCTTCCACTGTATTACAATAGGGAAAACTGCTTAGCCTTAGGCGGCTACCATTATGTCAGTGTACTGCGGCTGATCCGAGCTTGGAGGAATACTTTTGATGCAATAAGTGCAACTGGTCTCTCCTCCAGCCCAGGAAACTTACAACCAAGATCCTCCCATGCAACAATAAGTGTAAATCAATAGGAAACAGAGGACTTAAAGGCCACCCTTTTAAATTGTTGCTCTATGCAAAAGCATGAACCACACATTTATGGCTTACTTTTTTTAGACGAACAGCCTGATCTTTTATTTCTCACTGAGACCTGGCTGTCTGAAGGCTCCACCCCCAATATCACCTCGGCCATCCCTACGGGTTATAAAATCCATGGGAGGGACCGACCGAGTGGAAAGGGGGGCGGTGTTGCTATAATTCACAATGAAAGCGACTGCTTTCCCATACCGATGGAAAACATCGAGGGCACAGAGCCCTTAGGCTTCCGCTGTAACCTATCCCCTCATCATAGCATAGCTGGTTTTCTGATTTACAGACCTCCCAGTGCAATTGCAAATTGCATTACTATGCTTAATACATCCACCACCTCCCTGGCCGTAAAATACAACAACTGCCTTATTCTGGGAGATTTAAATATAAAGATGGACAATGGAAAAGACCCTCAAACAATTTCCTGGTTGGAGAAGCTGCAGGCCTGCAACATTTCTTCGGCCACCCATGAGAAGGGCCATACCCTAGACCAAATCTTTCACAACTTTGACATATCAGTAAGCCTACCTCTTCCCATTATCTGGTCTGACAACCTCGTAATTCCCAACTCTGCCTCATCCCCTCAGGCTAACGCAGGGCACACACTCCCTAATTACAGGACGTTCCATAAAAAATCCATCCCGATGTTAGCAGACTCCATTGGTCATTCCTCACCGGAGCTGTCTGGCTGCCCCGCCTCGGACGCCCTCTCAGTAGATTCATGGCTCCGAACCAGCATTGATGCAGCATCTGTTGTTTCCCGCTCCTCAAAGAGTTCTTCCCAACCAGCTCTGTGGTTTAACAATTCCCTCAGATCTAGCATTAGAAAGTGTCGAAAAATGGAATGGAAATGGCATAAATTCTATCTACCTGAGGACAGGAAGGTGTATAAAGACAACTTGAAAGATCATTACATTCTCGTGAAGGCAGCCAAGAAGAACTTCTTTCAAACCAATATAGAAATGCTCAAAATAAGAGTAAGGAAATCTTTAGCATAGTTAAATCCTTTACTGCCCAGCCGGAACAAAGGAAGGGCCATGCACGGAAGTATAGTCTAAGCAAATAGCTCAATTCTTCCACAAAAAAATCTCTGCGATCCAACAAGCCTTCACTAACATCTCAGAGGACGATCTGACCTTCTACCTTATCTCTAATAGCAAATTTCACCTCTTGGATCCTCCATCTTTATTAGCTTTCACTGAGTTTCAGCTTGAAAAGTCACTGACCCTTCTACAAAGTATTAACTCTGGCTCTCCTACCAACCCATGTCCAGCGAATATCCTGAACCTATTAGCTCCCACCATAAACCCCAATGTAAACCAGCTCTTTAATGCTTCCCTCTCCTCAGGCAACATGCCGAAATTGTGGATGAATGCTAAGATTTTTCTACTGCTAAAAAAGGCTACCGCCAAAATGATGGACCCTGCTGACTACAGGCCAATATCCCTTCTTCCTGCCCTCTCCAAAGTATTAAAGAAGCATGTAAACAAGGTCCTTTGAAAGCACATTGAAAATGGGAAGCTTCTTCATGACTCCCAATTCGGCTTTAGGGCTAACTACAGTACGGAGTCCGCCCTGCTGGAAGTGACTACATTTCTCAAGGGTAAGCTGGACCAGGGAGGCAAGGCTTTCTGATACTGCTTGATCTGTCAGCAGCCTTCGATACTGTCTCACATGACAGGCTCCTGGAGAGGCTTGCTTACATCGGCCTGGGGGGGACACCGCCTTAACATAGATGTCATCCTTCTTGGCAAATAAATATCAAGACATCTGGCTCCCCCCTTTCTCATCCCCGGTTCCGGTCATGAATGTAGGTGTCCCTCAGGGCTCCATTCTCAGTCCTACCCTTTTTATTATATATCTATCCCCCTTGCATTTCTGTTAGAGGAAGAGGCCACCAAAATTGTTTCCTATGCTGATGGCACAGCTGATTTAAACGTGCGAAAAAGGAACCGACTTTGACAGGGCAATGATTAGGTCTTGCCCCACAAAGGTTTTTAACTGGCTTAAGATCAATCAGCTGAAGTGCAATCGTGACAAAACTGAAATTGTTTTCTTTGGTAATCCAGAAACACCTGACTGGATTTCTTGGTGGCCAAAATATCTGCTGCCCCCGCTCACGGAAAAGGAGACAGTAAAAAACTTAGGAATTGTCATAGACAAGACACTCTCCATGCACTTTCAAATCTAAAATCTAACTAGCGCTTGCTTTGGCATACTTCGGATGCCCAAAAAATTCATGCCACTGTTACCGCTTGAGAGCAGAAAGATCGTGGTGCAGGCTCTGGTTACATCAAAGCTTGCTATGTCAACAGCTTGTACCTCGGTCTTCCCAAACCCCTTATCCAGCGCCTACACGTGGTACAAAACTCGGCGGCCAGAGCAACCCTGAGACCTAAACCTAGATCTAGTATGACCTCTATTCTTAAGTCTCTACACTGGCTCTGCAAAAACGAACGGATCGACTTCAAAGCGATGACCATCTTCTTTAAAACTTTCCCCGGCTTAGGAGCCGGCTGCCTAATTAAACGTGTTAACTGCTAGACAACATCTAGACCCCCCAAGGTCTTCCAATGCCAACGTGGCCATTGTGCCTAAAATATGCCTTGCCCGCACTGGAGGCAGATCTCCCAGCTTCTAGGCGCAAAATTGTGTAATAGCCTCCCTGAGTCTCTGAGACTAACCACAGACCTACTCTCTGTCAGGAAGAACTTAAAAGCTTGGCATTTTAATAACGGATGGGTCTTTTACGCATGTTTTCCTCCTGCTGTCATGCGCCAGGACATTCTAGTCTGAGTAGCTGTGCGCTTTATTAAATACACTATTTCATTTCATTAGGTCCCTGACAGTGCAAAGGAACACTTGTTCAAATTCTAAGGGCCTTATTTATGAGGCCTTACTTTACTTTTATGCCGCTGGTGCGTCACTTTTTGTGACGCATCAGCAGCATAAAAAATGTGCCATGTTGCGCCCTATTTACAAAGTGACGCATCCAGGCAGATACGTCACTTTGTAAACCCCTGCACCACATTATACCTGCTCCAGGTATAATGTATGCAGTGTGGGTGTTGCCCCACAAAAAGTCTCATAGAAGTGGCGCAGTGAAATCTATGAGAACTCAGTGCGCCACTTCTAGGATGCCATTGCATTAATATCTTACACGTGCCTCACAGCAGGTTGAAGACTCATCCAGGGAAGGACACATTGCTGGAGTTGCATCTATTTTCAGACATACCCCAGCAATGCATCACTTTTGCGCCTACGGATACGTCAGAAATACTGACGTATCTGTAACTCCTTGCGACCTGATGCGTCATGTAGTAAATAAGACGTATGCATTATGTCGCAAGGAGGGTGCACTAAGAAGTTACGCATCCCTCTTTTCATACAGAGATGCACCACTTCTCATAAATAAGGCCCTAAATGTGTTTATATCTAATTTTCGGGGATAGTTATGTGTGTTTTCAATATTGTAACACAGCAGCAGCTCACCAATATTACTGCAAATAATATCTGTGATGCCCTCCCATTTCTTATATCTTAGGCCTTGTCTAGATCTAAAAGATACTCTTTTTATGTATATTGCATGAAAGAAACACAACATTTCTCTGCAAAATGGCTGTTCTAGACTCACACATCAGGTAAATAAAATGGAAAACAGTATTTAAAACAATCTGTTTAAGAAATATTCAAGGCCATTAGGGCAAAACTCTGGAGAACTCAGCTGACCCTGTCAGGGGGGCCCCCTGAAAAGCTGGGGCCCTTGGCCAGAGCCCACTTTGCCCATGCATTAAAACGTTGTGGCCCCTCATATGCTCATTGTTGATATCATGGCAGTGAAATTACATGTGGCCCAGTTGCTCGAGTTATTTGGACAACACTGCTAACAAATGCACGTTCACACATTCATAGCAACAGTGCACACGTCAGACTCCAGTTCATTACCACAATAAAACAAACTATACACCATAGAACACCATTTACTGCCTCACAGATTACATGTAACAGAGATTTTACACAGGTGATAGTCATGAGACCACTTCAGTGTGATTCTTACTTTTCTGAACAAATGTAACCTTTATACAGTTTTCTTTGTTTAGATTAGACTTTTAAGAAGTCCTTCGATTTGGTGACGTTGGCAATGTATTTTCTCAGGAAAAGGCCTTTGTTCAATTGCCGTGCCATTCAGAAATGAAGGAAAGATTCTGCCAGTAATTGAAACACTGTTTGAGGAGAGGAATATGTAGACAAATAAAAACAAATATAGGGGTTCATTTATGAGAACCCTGCTCCACTTTTGAACCACATAAAGTGGTACATGGGTGATGCAGAGGTCTCATAAAGATTTATGAAGCCAGGTAAAGCCACCCTGTGAGATTTTGACTAGTCTTATACATGCCAGGTAAGGCGATGCAGCGCAATCACTGCATCACCTTAGACTGCAATTATCGCTATTGCTTGGTTAGAGACAAAAATTTACCGCTGAGCTGCAGCGATTTTTATCGCAGATAAACCTTGGTATTACCAAGGTTTATCGCAAATGCGATAAAAATCGGCCACAATGCATGAATATCGCTGAAAAGTCCGCGATATTCATTCATTACCGAGCTAATGCTCTTAGCCATGTTATCCACCCCTCATTGAATAACATGGCTAAGAACTGCTCAGGGCAGGTGTTAGCTTTTGGAGATATTCGCGCTTAGCGCGAATATCTCCAAAAGTTGGTAATAGGAGATAGCGATGTTAGCAACTGTTTTCAGTCTCTAACATCTTGGCACGCCCACTTTGCATATCATTAATGATAAATATCACTGACATGCAAAGTGGGGCCCAAGATGGTCGCTATCTCCTACTAGCTGTCTCTAACTGGTGTTAGCGACAGCTAGGTAATAGGGAGATAATTTTATCTCCGATTTCTTGGCTTTTAAAGCCAAAAAAGCGGAGATAAACCCCCTTGATAATATGCCCCTATGTTTATTCCTCCGTGTTTGTTCCTCGTTCCATGTGTGTTGAATTTTGTAACTGACATTAAAAAAAGAGGAAAATGCCTTGTAGGATTGTTTTTGTGCAATGAGGTGCCCCTTCCTGCACAAAAACAATTCTGCATGCAACAGCGGCAAACTTGCTCAATGGTGCAAGGGTGCCTCTGTTGGCACTACGCTGCCGAAACAGCGCCAAGGCAGGCAGAAATAGCAGGAATCTATTGTATTGCTGAAATACTATGCATTCCTGCCCTTTCATTTTGGCATAGGGAAGCACAGCAAAGTGACTTGCAATGCTGCCCTACGCACAATGCCATAAAGTAGGCCCTTAATGTTGAGTTATGTGTCTGTGTGTTACAGAGATATGTACACACCACCACACACATATATGTTTATGTTGTGGCAGTAACAATACATGCAACCCAGTAACACTTTATTTAGGGAAGCTGTGCTAGAATGCACATTCACACATTAATTGTTACAGAGCAATGAATGGTAAAATTCATGTGTTTTTTTACCATGGGACAGCAAAATTGAAATGAGTAAAACATTTTTACGGCTTGTTTGCGGAGGTGGCGAAGGTGGAATCCTTTTTAAATTTGTGACTTTCATCCAAGTCAATGCATGACCCCTCTTCATCATATTATCATTTTAGTTGTTGCTGTTCCAGATGTCAAGCTTTACTGCCATATTCTGACATGACCTCAGAGACAAGGTAACCTTCTGTGAAGCTCTAGAAATGACAGTTTTGTTTCTCAGTGCACACAATTTTCCACAATATTATCAATCTTCTCACCTTCACTGTGTGCTACTCCATCCGTTGCACTGTGTCTGGCAGTGCCCTAAATCATACAAAACTAAATGGGTCAGGCAAACCAGTCCATTGGATTTGTGCACCTTCGATGAAACACTGTTTCTTATCTCAATTCCACCGTGTTCAAATACGTTTCGGGTCAAACACAGACCCTTCTTCTTTAGCGGACTTCACATTGATCAAGAAAAGGAAAAATGTCAACGCTTGCTTCGCTCAAGTGTGACGCGATTACAGCCCAGCCAGTGTTTGACCCGAAAGGCATTGGGTTTTATAAAAAGCATTGCGTCTCGACTAGATGATGGTATTATGAATTAATGAATTACGACCTTGCTGATGAATGAATAAATTGATTAGGTAATCATAAGTCAACAAGCATCAGAAGTTTTTGTTTGAACAAGGTGGAAATAATATAATAAACCTGGGTAATTGGAGGAGTGAATCAGTACTGTTTAGGTGGTTAGAGGTCTGCATGGGTAGTGCACAGGGGATTGTAGCAGTGCATGTGTTAGTGTCTGGGTCACTCATGAGTACATATGTACTGACTGGAAGATTAGAGTACTGCAAAGACAGTGCATGGTGATTTTATAACTGCTTGGGTTTTGGCGGAGTGATTGGATAAGTACATGATGCTGGATAGCTGATTTGGGGAGTGCATGGGTAGTGACAGAGGGATTTCTGGAGTGCATCAGTACAGCCTGGGTAATTGGAGGAGTGAATCAGTACTGTATAGGTGGCTAGATGTCTGCATCAGTAGTGCACAGGGGATTGTAGCAGTGCATGTGTTAATGCCTGGGTCACCCCATGAGTGCATGGGTATTGACTGGAAGATTAGCGTTCTGCAAGGAGAGTGCATGGTGAATTTATAAGAGCCTGGGTTTTTGTGGAGTGAAAGGATAAGTACATGATGCTGGATGGCTGATTTGAGGAGTGCATGGGTAGTGACAGAGGGATTTCTGGAGTGCATGGATACAACCTGGGTAATTAGAGAAGTTAATCAGTACTGTGTAGGTGGCTAGAGGTCTGAATGGGTAGTGAACAGAGAATTGTAGCAGGGCATATGTTAGTGCATGGGTCACTCCATGAGTGCCTGTGCTAATGCGCCCCCTGGCGGGTTTTAATTTGGGGGATTAATTCCCCTTGAATCCTGAGGACCCCAGGGGGCCAACTAGCCCACCAGGTACCTCCAGTATGCACTAGGGAACTGCCTTATAGAGAGGTGTTCAGAGGCCACGCCCCTTTTTACACATCTCTGCAACGCATCTCTGTGGCGCTTACTGGATGTACCTGGTGGGCTAGTTGGCCCCCAGGGACCCGCAGGATTGAAGGGGACTCAATCCCCAAATTTACAATATGCCGGGGGTGCATTTCCACACTTGGTATGTCAGGCCCCACCCCCTCCCTGCACCACTGTGCAAATGCACCCTCTAGCGTATTGTGAATTGGGAGATTAATTCCCCTTGAGTTCTGAGGATACCCGGGGGCTAACTAGCCCACCAGGTACCTCCAGTAAGCACCACAGAGCTGCGTTGCAGAGAAGTTAAAAAGGGGCCTGGCCTCTGAACACCTCTCTGCAAAGCAGCTCCCTGGCACATACTGGAGGTACCTGGTGGCCTAGTTGGCCCCAGGGACTCTCAGTAGTTCAAGGAAAATTAATTTTCCCACCTACAATGGGCCAGGGGGCGTGTTGCTGAGTGCTGCAGTTAGGGGGTGTAACCTCCGCCACAATGTTGGCTTTTTTTTTTAAGAGGGGCTATGTGCCCCCCTCCTTTTAAATTATTTGGGGCCCTGGAAACCACATCACCCAGGGCCGGCTTTTAAAAAAAAAAACGGGAAGGCCAATTTCGGTGCGGGACCCCATCCCCCGGGGCATGGCCATATTTTTAGTTTTTTTTTCTTTTTAAAGGAGGGGGGCTACGTAGCCTCCCTCCTTAGGCCTCAAGTGGCCCGGGGGCCCCATCCCCCGGGGCTGTGCCTCATTTTCTTTGTTTAATAATTGATGGTTTGGGGCATCGTGCCCCTCCTCCTAGGCCACTCATGGCCCCGTGGACCCCATCCCGCTGGGCAGGCCCTTTCTGTTGGGGACCATGGAGGGGACTGTGGGGGGACCCCAATTCCCCCACGCTCCCGCTGGCTCCCCGCCTCCTGCAGGATAGGCATTGCTTTTCGACAAGGGAAGCTGCTAACATGCAGCTCCCCTTGTATAAAAGCAATATTAGTTGGATTTTGCGCGGCCCCCCTCCCAATGTGATTTAAGCCCCGGGGAGGTGGTGGTCCTCCGGGCTCGGGGGTCTATAACCGACCCCCGCATTTGCATTTTAGTGCCCGGGGAGGTGGCAGTCCCCGGGACAGCAGGAGGCTGTGTGCCCACTGCCAAATAATTAATAAAAGCCCCAGGGGGTAGCGGTCCCAGGGGCTTGGGGGGGCCATGGAGGTTTCAATAGAAACGAGGTCCTAACTATAATTACCTACTGGAGACCGCCAGTAGGTAATATATATACTTATATATTTATTTATATATATTTTTTTTTGGGGGGGGACGTTGTGCCCCTGCACAAGAGCGCACCCAAGACCAGCGCTGATGGTGGCACATCTTTATTTTGCTAGTACTGCTGTCATCAAGAGGGTCAGTTCAGCAAAGTTACAGTGTTAAAATATGACACGCTTCGAGAATGGCTCCTTTCTTCCTGCTACACCACCGCAGCTTGCAGTCCAACACACCTGCATGCATTTGACCTAACAAGCCCTCCAATTCGCCAATCCACTGCCAATACGCTGTTTGCAACTTTGCTGTACTGACCCTCTTGATGACAGCGGTTCTACCAGAGGAAAGTTGTGCCACCATCAGCGCTGGTCTCGGGTGCGCTCTTGTGCATGGGCACAACATTTTCCAAAATTTTACGCGGCCGCCCAGCACCCTATTTATCTTATACCGTGCATTCCTGTCCTTTCTCTCAACACTGGTGCCATTTAGGCAGCCTAGCACCAACGCAGGCCCCCTTGCACCATGGTGTAAGGGTGTCTGTGTTGTCAGCAGGATTGTTTTTGTGCAGGAAAGGGCACATTCCTGTACAAAATCAATCAAGAGAGGGTTTTTCCTCTTTCAACGTGTGCTGCACAGACATAGATAAAGGAATAAACCAAGAAAAATAAAGTTATTACTCCTCGTGTGTCACCTTGTGAGGCGTAAGGTTGTTCTGCCTCCCCAGGGGTACATGGTCTTGTAATTCTGGGTAAGGGTAAGAAACCATGGGTGTTATGGGAACACCCATCGGAACTCCCATATAGTGCCTCCTGAGTGTAGAGTAAGGCAAATCAACAAATTGCGCTGCCTTCTCTTACTCCATATTTATGCGCCCATTCAAAGCCATGCAAAGGCCTCATATATTTGATTTTGTAGTCTGCAATGATGGACCATCACAAAAAGTCACACTCCGGCGGCTCAAGGGGCTCATAAATTTGCCCCTCAGTGAAGAGACGTAGGGCTGTCATTAATGTAAAAAAATAAAATTGATACTTGTATAGCGCACTACTCACCCACCCCGCATCACCTACGATGCCGCCACCCTCCTAGCCCTTAACCCCGGTCGCGCCCCCAACTGCGTCCAAGCCGCCCCTGGACACACCCATGGACCTTTCTCTTGCTACTCCTGCAAATTCATCGGCACCGACAACATCTCCGCTACAACCACAACACAGATTCCCGACCCCAACCACCTACAGTGCATCCTTCTCAACACTCGATCGGTCCACAGACACGCCATTGACCTATGGAATCTACTAGACACCATCTCTCCAGACATCGCCTTCCTAACAGAAACATGGATGAACGCTTCCTCCGCCCCAGACATCACCATTGCCATCCCTGAAGACTATAAGATCACACGCAAGGACCGCACCGGCCACACAGGAGGAGGAATCGCTATCGTCCATAAGAAATCAATCCGCATCTCAACCAGCTCTGACGCCAACCTCGCCAACTCCGAGCACCTTCACTTCCAAATCCACATCGACCCCAAGACCACACTCAGAGGCACCCTCCTCTACAGACCACCAGGACCCCGCGCAAAATTCAGTGAAGACATCACGGACTTCATCACCCCACACGCGCTCCCCTCCAAAGACTACATCCTTCTGGGAGACCTCAACTTTCACCTTGAAAAGATCAACGACCGCAACACCACCACCCTCTTAGACAACCTCGCCAACCTCGGACTTAAACAACTAGTCACTTCCCCCACCCACATCGCAGGTCACACACTCGACCCCATCTTCACCTCCAGCAATCATGTCTCCTTCAGCCACACTACGGATCTCCTCTGGACTGACCACAGCTGCGTTCACTTCACCTACAACAAACCAAAACCCACCAACCACCTCCAACCAACTCTGCTAAGAAACTGGAACAAAATCACCACGGACCAGATCTCCGCATCGCTCCTTCTAAACACCCCAGCCCACTCTTCTAACCCAGACCAAGCCGCCGCCAAACTCACCCTATGGTTATCCAACACCGCCGACACCTTAGCACCACTGAAAAAACGTCAAAGCAAACCTGGCAACAAGAAGGCCTCATGGTTCAACGATGATCTTAAGAAGTCCAAGAAACTCTGCCGCTCCCTTGAAAAGGCCTGGAAAAAAGACCCAACCACTAGCACCAAGGACGCCTTCAAAAACGCCTCCCGCACTCACCACCAACTAATCCGAAAGGCCAAGAAAGCAGCATTCAAGGATCGACTTGACAACAACGCCCACAACAGCAAGGAACTTTTCAACATCGTCAAGGAATTTTCCAATCCCTCGGCCAACTCCAACGACATCACCCCCTCTCAAGCCCTCTGCGACTCCCTAGCCTCATTCTTCCACAACAAGATTGCAGACATCCACAACAGCTTCGACAACCAACCCGGAGACCAACCCACCCTACCATCTGTTGAACATTCTCCCCCCGTGAACACCCTTAACGACTGGAACCCAATCTCCACTGAGGACACAATCCGCCTGATGAATTCCATCCACTCAGGATCCCCCACAGACCCATGTCCTCACCACATCTTTAACAAAGCAGACTCCGTCATAGCACCGCACCTCCGAGACGTCATCAACTGCTCCTTCAACTCCGCCACCTTCCCGGAAGACTGGAAACACGCTGAACTCACCGCCCTTCTGAAAAAACCCACAGCGGACCCCACCGAACTCAAAAATTACCGCCCCATTTCGCTCCTTCCATTCCCGGCCAAAGTCATCGAGAAAGCTGTCAACAACCAGCTCGCCGCTTTCCTCGAAGCCAACAAATCCCTCGACTCCTCACAATCTGGCTTCCGAGCAAAACACAGCACTGAGACCGCCCTCATCGCAGCAACAGACGACATTCGAACTCTACTGGACAATGGAGACACAGTCGCCCTCATCCTCCTCGACCTCTCTGCAGCATTCGACACAGTCTGCCACAACAACCTTTTACAACGCCTCAATAACATCGGAATACAAGGAAAAGCACTTGAATGGATCACCTCGTTCCTCACCGGAAGAACCCAGAGAGTCCGCCTCGCACCATTCAAGTCCGAGGCCACTGAAGTCATCTGTGGCGTACCACAAGGATCCTCACTCAGCCCCACCCTTTTCAACGTATACATGAGCCCCCTCGCGGCCATCGCCCGCCAACACAACCTCAACATCATCTCTTACGCGGATGACACTCAACTAATCCTTTCTCTCACCAATGACCCCAGCACCGCCAAAGCTAACCTACACGAAGGAATGAAAGAAGTTGCCGAATGGATGAAACAAAGCCGTCTGAAACTGAACTCAGACAAAACAGAAGTCCTCATCTTAGGTACATCCCCCTCTGCATGGGACGACTCTTGGTGGCCGGAAGCCCTTGGAAAAGCACCCATCCCGACAGACCACGCACGGAACCTAGGCATCATCCTGGATTCTTCACTCTCAATGAACAGACAAGTCAGCGCCGTATCCTCATCCTGCTTCAACATTCTCCGCATGCTCAAAAAAACGTTTCGCTGGATCCCCACTGAAACAAGGAAAACAGTCACCCATGCTCTGGTCACGAGCCGACTGGACTACGGAAACACCCTCTACGCAGGTACTACCGCTAAACTCCAGAAGAAACTTCAACGAATCCAAAACGCCTCAGCCAGGATCATATTAGACATCCCACGCAACGAACACATCTCTGGTCACCTGAAAGACCTCTACTGGCTACCCGTCAATAAGAGGATCACTTTCCGACTGCTAACCCACGCACACAAATCACTCTACGACATCGGACCAGAATGCCTCAACTCACGACTGTCCTTCTACACCCCCTCCCGCCAACTACGTTCTTCCAGCCAAGCCCTCGCCACTGTACCTCGCATCAACAAGACCACCATGGGAGGCAGATCCTTCTCATACCTGGCGGCTAAAACACAGAACTCACTCCCCGCTGACCTTCGCCTTACCCAGAACCACCTAGCATTCAGAAAGCAACTTAAAACATGGATATTTGACAAGTAATCCTCCTCCTCTTTTTAAGCGCCTTGAGACCCTCTGGGTATGTAGTGCGCTATATAAATTCTCTGACTTGACTTGACAAGGGTCTCAAGGCGCTTGTACGAATCCCACTGTGGAACCCATCCTGGATTTCCCTGTGAGGAGTCCACTCCTGCGCACCCCCAAGGTGGAGGCCAGGCATCCTTAGCGTTGTGGGGGCTGTTGTGGAGATTAAGCAAGCTATTACCCAGAGTTGCAGAGTGGGACTCCATGATTGGAATAGGCACCGAGGCGGGAATTATCAGGTCCGTGGAATTTTGAGCCCAAGACCGGGGAATTGAACCCTGGTCCCGAGCTAGACCTCTGCATCAGGGTCTGCCGCTCTAATCATTGAGCCACACTTCTCCACCTGGGAAAAATTGAGCGGTGCACCACTTTTTAAGATGTTGAACAGTATACGTATAGACACTTAATCTGAAATTATTCCTGTTAGTGCTTAAGTTTCAGGCAGCACAGCTCAGAAACAGCCTATGCTCCCTGTTTCCAAGCTGCTCTGCCTGTAGTGTTTCCTTTTGAAGGCATACAGCCTATAACTGAACTACTTTTTTCCTCTATGGATTGCATTTCTTTTTGGAAGCTGAGTTCACAGGGCCTCAAAGTTCAATTTGTTGATCCTTAAGTTCTGGGGTGCCCTCAGGAGCTTAATAGTAAGGTTTCTCTCATGATGGCTTTCATACCAGTTCAATTCATATTGCCATCCAGGTATATGATCTATGTTTTTATTGAGGACCTACAATGTTTCTCGCTAGATATTTGGATATGAGGAGTCATCAGGGTCTAATTTCATGTTTTCTGCCAATGGGCCGATATATCTTTTCATCAGATCATTCAACCAGGAGTACCATCTGGGCTTGCACATAAGATATGTTAAAAAGTTTATAAGGATGTGCTTATCAACAAAATGGCCTGGCCCTAATTCTGCTCTTTTTAATTAACTATTATACAAATTACTTTTTTGCAGTTTCCTGAAACGCAAACACTTGCTAAGCAAGGCACACAAGAAGTTTGTTCCTCAGGTGAGATGCTGCATTAATGAAAGGAGTGTCTTCCTTGTCTGACCCTTTCTGATTTTAGACAGGGCAAGAAGACGTATTGGGGAAACGTTGTACTGGAGTATGGATTTGAATCATGTCTTTGACAATCTTAGGACTGGGACCATAAATGTTATTACAACAGAGGGTGACGATTTCAAATGTCATTCTTTTATCCCTTGGTGATCAGTATGATGGCAAAAATGTTTAGAGACCAAAGTACTTCAAGGCAGATTTAGCATAACACTCACTGTGATATTTTGAATCATCTGAAGGTCATGCATGGCTTACTGTGGAAGAGCGAAGCATACATTACATACAAAGACCGTCACCCATGCACTCATTACCAGCAGACCGGACTACGGCACGCCCTCTACGCATAATCAGCAGAACTCTTCTACACAAGCTCCAAACCATCCAGAAAGGTTCGGTGGAAACTGGTAGAATGAAGTATTGTGTTACCTGAGGTCGGTTTACGATGTACCTTTGTTTGTAAACTACCTTTGGTCACATATACTTCTACATCTAGAAAGCAAACAGAGCTATCACTTATGGTATGGGTGAAGTGCAGATTTATATCATTATTATTTATGTTTGTTACGAATTCCTCTGCACTTTGCTTATCTCCCTGCCAAACCAAAAACAGATCATCTACGTAACTAAACCATTTTTATCATGTTCTGCCGTACTGTCTGCATATATGGTGGTTAAACTAATCTCCTCCCACCACCCCATGTGGAGGCAGGCATAAGCTTGGCGAAAAGGTCACACCCATCGTTACACCCCTTGTTTGTTGAGAGACCTGTTGTTGGAACAGATTCACACATACATTCACACAACTAGTCATTCATCCATACATTCACTAAGACACCTATTCACTCACTTAGACAGTCAGTCACGCACCCACTGAGTCCTCCATTAAGTCACTCATACACCTACTGATTCACCCATACATATTGGTATATATATTTAACACTCATAAATGTTTTAAAAACACTCACTGTCATGAGTTATGTTATTTGAGATGTCATCAGTGATGTCACTGACCATGTGATGAGTGATGTAATATGTGAGGTCATAAGCAGTGTATTGAGGGGGCATGAGTTATAGTGAACTCAGCTACCTTTAGGAGTTGAATTTCTCTGGTTTGGCCAGTTTCAGCCTTGGGGACCCCATACCCCAGGGCTAGGCCTTTCTTTTTCTTATTACTAATAGAGGGAAGGGGGTAGTGCAGCCCCCACCCCAGGCAGATTTCATCCCATGGGACCCCTTCCCCGAGGGCATGGCCATTTCTTTTTGATTTTCAAGGAAGGGGGGCCATCCCCACCCCTCCCGGGCTATTTTCAGCCCCAAAGATCCCATCTCCGGGGCTTGGTCAGCTGTTCTGGAACTGCGAGGAGCCTGAAGGCCCCCGTGGCCCCCTGCCAGCTCCCACCTCCTGTGGGAACGGGCATGGCTTTTACCCCCAGGGAGCTGCTGACATGAGGTCCCAGGGGGCAAAAAGCAAAGTGTGCTCACTTTGACCAAGCAAGAGCACAGTGCTCTCAATTGGTCTAAGCAAGCCTGCTATGGGATGGCACTGCTCCATCCATTCCATAGCAAACTGCAATGTCCGGGGTATGGACACCTCTGGACATTGCAGGAGCCAGCCCTGGGGCATGGTATTCCCCAGGATCATTTACGGAATGCCCCCCCGATTTGGAGGTCGAAATCCCAGAGGCTGAGGGGGGGGGGGGCCCTCATTTCATATCCTTAGCCCTGGGGAGGTGGCGGTCCCCGGGGCTGCGGGAGCCAGAGCAGGCCTGCATCTCTATTTAATATTGCCCCGAGGACCTGGCCCCGCCCAGCGGCCTACGGGAAATGAAAAGCGGTCGCCTGTGCTTTGTTTAAAAAAAAGAAATTTTTTCAAATGTGCAGATCCACAACAAATCCCACCCAAAAATTAAAAGCAATTATTTATTTGGCCCTGGTGGTCCCTGTGGGACCCCCTGAGCAGACCTAGGGGGTCAGGGTGTTTCTACCTTGCCGCCTTATCTTATATTTTAAAATATTTTAACCTTTGTTTTTGTAACTCAGTTCAACCGAATTGTTGGCAGCCAATCAGATCGAAAGCTCGAGAATGGGAGGGTTCTCAGATCCTCCGTGGCCCCAGTTGTATGAGAAGTGTTTAAATTTCTCAGGAACTACTGAACAGATCTACACCATTTAACAAAAAGAATGCTTTGTGAACCAAGAGCTACCTTTTTGCCAAATTTGATGTAAATCCGTTCCGCAGTTTGGTCTGTTGCCATGTCTAAAGTTTCCTTTGGAAATGAACATGGAGAAAACACATTTTGGGACCCTCCATTTTTCTCGCCCCGTGCTTGACGAAACTTACAACACATCAGCTGACCTGCAAATTTGTCAAAAGACGTCAAAGATATTGGCAAATGAAAAAATGCTTTTCCTATAGAAACAAGGTCCTAACTATAACTACCAACTGGCGACCACCAGTAGGGCCTATATATATATATAGCTCTATAGAATAAATATATCGAGATATCTATGCAACAAATATTGCGGGCACATGTGCCCTCTGGTGCAATAAAGGACATTTTATGTATGAGCGTGGTACCTTGCTCAGGCAAGTGGTGTTTTAATGTTAGCATGGGCCACTCACATACATAAATGCACTTTTAGCATCAGAGAGCCTTTGTTCCTAAAGAAGTGGGCATGCAATTTAATACACTTGTGTATATTTATACACTTTGATGAATGCATCATGGCATCAGAATTTCACGCAGAGTAGGGCAGCTAGACAACTTGCGTATTGCCTCAAAGAAAGAGAATACAAATGTGATGTATTCATTACTTTATCAAGATATGTCACATTCCTGCTCACTTCCTACTCTGGTGCACCGAGTGCTGCCTACCACCAAAGCAGGTACCCTTACACAATGGTGCAAGGGTGTCACATTACACAGCACCCTATATTGGTTTTGTGCAGGGGGGGATACAACTCTGCACAAAACAATCCTTAGAGACAAGGACAACACAAACCTGTGAGACAGCTGGGCCCTGGGAGTAGTGGCAAATGCAAAAATAACAGGTGATGGACAGAATTCAGAACAATGTCATACATTCACCCCAGTATAGAGATCTGGCCCTAAATCCATCTTTTTTTTGCTCACCATACCTTTCCAGTTTGAACCCAGCCATATGCAAATCAGTCTTGACCCTGTGCCCCATGGGAACAGTCCAGCCCGAACTGCCAAGCCAGGTCCTCCAGGTCCTCCTTGGACTGGAATCAAGCATCCAAGGACCGGTTTCGGGCTTTCAGCCCTCATCAGCCTGGATAGCTTGATTCCAGTGGCATGGAGAGCACGGGACTCACGTCTAAGCATATGCACAATGGTGCAAGGGTGTCACATTACACAGCACCCTATATTGGTTTTGTGGAGGAGGGGGATACAACTCTGCACAAAACAATCCTTAGAGACAAGGACAACACAAACCTGTGAGGCAGCTGGGCCCTGGGAGTAGAGGTGCATGATGACAACCTGACAGGGAGGGTGTTGCACCGTAGGCGTGGAGTGTACATCAAGTAATGGTACTGCCTGGATTCTGCTCCAGCTCGGGCTAATTTAGGAAGGGATGTTGACTTCTGTAACTATTAAGATAGTAGTATATCAAGGGTGTTAGCATTCCTCTCTGTGCCTTTAGGTAGCTCATACAGTCCCAATTTTCCTGATGTGCAGACCCATCAAATTAGGGAGGGGAAGCAAAGAACCGTCATTGCAATAACTGAGTTGTTCAAAATGTAATTTTAGGTTAGGAAACTAGTAATAGGTTATCTGTTTTCGAAAATTCACTACTGTGCCTGTCAAAATGTTTTTGTAGAGAGTAAAACTAATATATATTTTTTTAAAACTGTTTTTATTGTTTTTTGCAGTACAGAGGTAATAATGACAGTATACAAAGAATCACATAATGTTGTTAAACGGTATACAGTTGGGTATCGTGGTGTAATGAAGTAAATAGTATTCCATTTTTCTTTCAGTATTTCCCTTGTCAATCCAGTTACCGCCCAATCTAACCACCTTCCCTCATTCTTCATCCGTGCTCTCATCTTCCGATTCCGGTAAGGGGTCACAGATATCTCCCCTATATGTATTCCAGGCTGCCCATATTTTTGTCCATTTTCTGGGGCACTTTCGACTAGCATAGACTGTTCGTTCCATGATCATAATCACATCCATGTCTCTGCAGCAAGCCTCTAAAGACGGTGTGTCAACCGCCAACCATTTCTGTGCAACATTTCGTTTCGCCACCATGAGTCCCAGCGTGACCCATATCTGACCGTAGCGTGTAAGGTCATTTGGTTCCCATATGTTGAGCAAGCATCTATGTGGGTTAGGGAGGAGCGACACTCCTATTGCCTGTGATAATGTACGTAGCACCTGTCTCCAGTAGTTCATTATTGCTGTACATTCCCATATTGTGTGAATGAATGACTGTAGAATTCACTGTGTTGTGCCTCCCAGGCACCTGTAGTTAGAACCTCTGTCACAGTGAATACTACAATGACCCTTCCTCTCCACACCCTCTAAGGCAATATGGATGTTGTGCTCTGTGTATTTTATGTAGCATGGTCCTAGTGTAGTACACTCCGTGCAGAATCTTGAGCTGTACCAACCGGAACCGTGCAGAGATTCCGACCTTCCTTGGAGAAGCCAGGGCCTCTTGCCATTCAGAATCGTCCATGTCTCCCACTTCTATCACCCATTTACCCCGCAGATCAATCGTTGGTTCTGGCATGTTATTGACTAGCTTTCTGTATGTGAAGGATGTGGCCCGTTTTAGCATGTGATCAGTGAGCAGTCGGTCCTCTAACGGGGCTGCTTCCGGTATTACTGTGTCTGGCTGTATCACTGCCAGCAGTGCGTGCCGTATTTGGGCGTATCGGTATGATTCGGTTGGGCCCAGTTCATATTGTGACTGAAGTTGGGCGAAGGGTATCACTGTTCCCCCCTCCCACAGGTCGCCTACCGTGGAGATGCCTATGTTGTCCCACCGGTCAAATCCCTTGCAGTGTCTCAATTGTCCCAATTTTCTGGTGTCCCAGAGCGGAGTAAGTTTTGTAATTACCACTCCCCATCCTAGCTTGGCCTGCGCTGTGTGTCAGATTGCAACTGTGTGTTTAGTAGGGCCATCTAGTTTCAGTGCCAGCCCTTTGTTGTAAAGGGCTGCTAGCATGCTGTTTGTACCTAGTTGGTCTCTGCCTGCCCTATGTGCCGGATCTTCCTGTGGACCGTGAATCCACTGGTTGATGACTTTTAGGTGTGCCGCCCAATAATATAACTGTACGTCAGGGAGTGCTATTCCGCCCTCATACCAACTCTTGTGCAGTTTTGCTCGTGCAATACGAGCCGGCCTGTGGCCCCAGAGCAATGTGGACACTTGTGCATTCACTTGTTTGAAATATCAGGGTGGGACAGGAAACTGTGTGTTTTCAAGGGCATAGAGAAATCGCAGCAGGGCCATCATTTTGTACAATGCCGCCCTACCCAGTAAGGTAAGGGGCAAAGATGCCCAATGAATCACGTCTCTTTTCAATCTTTCCAGGGGGGGCGCTAGGTTTTTGGAAAAAAAGTCTATTGGGTCTTTCGTAATGTGTATACCCAGGTATTTATAGGAATCCCTCGTTATTACGAGTGGATAATCAGATAGCAGGCCTGGCAACCGTCCCTGAATTACATACAGGACCGATTTAGACCAGTTTATTAGGTACCCTAACATCTTCGCAAAGTTATCACATATGCAGAGGAGATCTTGTATCGAGCATTCTGGGTCCGTTAAGTACACCAATATGTTGTCCGCATAGCGGGAGATACGCTCCTCCCAACCGTCCCTTCACTGTATTCCCTTCAGTAAGGGGGTCCCTCTGATCAGTATTGCCAAGGGTTCTAAGACCAGTGCGAATAGGAGCAGCGACAAGGGGCAACCTTGACGCGCCCCTCTTGCCAGCGGTATCTCACCCGACATGTGACCATTAGCCAATATCCGAACCGAGGGCTTCGTGTATAGGAGCTGTGTCCACGCGCAAAATTTGGGACCAACCCCCAGACATGGAAGGACCACAAAGAGATACCTCCAGTCTACCATATCGAAAGCCATCTTCGCATATAGTGATAGTATCACCGCCGGGTCTTTCAAAGATGGAGCCTTCGCCAGTACTCCATGGAGGCGCTGAAGATTTAGTGCTGTGTTCCTATTAGGCATAAAGCCTGATTGGTCTGGGTGTATTAAAAGTGGTAGGTAGGTTATCAACCTGTTGGCCAACAGTTTAGCTAGAATCTTTGCCTCTGCATTCAGTAGTGATATGGGGCAATAGGAGGCACATTCAGACAGGGGCTTGCCCGGCTTAGGGATTGCTACAACTGTTGCCAGTCGCTGATCTGGCGCAATTCTCCCTTCTCCAGGCTTTTGGTATACATAGCCAGTAGAGGCGGGCTCACGGTTTCCACCATCCGCTTGTACCACTCAATCGGGATTCCGTTAGGTCCCAATGCCTTTCCCGCCTGAATCGATCTGATTGCTAAATACAGTTCCTCTACCGTAAGGTTCGCTTCCAATTCTGGGGAAGCTTCCTGTGTTAGTGTTGGCATCTCTATATTCCTTACGAACTCTGTTACTTCGTCCTCCGTTATCCCCGAAGTCGGTGTGTAAACTTCTTTAAAGTATTGTGCCAGTGTGTTTACTATTCCCTCCGGGTCTGTCGTAAGGTGTCCTCCTGTTTGCCTTATCTCTCTTATTCCTCTGCAGCCCGTCTCCCGCTTATCTAGCCATGCCAGCAGTTTGCCCGCTTTGTCTCCTATATCATAGGTTTTGTGTCTAGTTGCTGTTATGTGAGCTTCTGTCTTTTCCTACAGGTGCAGTCTGTGTTACTGTTGTCTAATATGCAGGCTATGTGCCGTGTCTGGCATGGGGTTTGTCTCGTGATCTGTATTTGCTGCTTGTAGTACTATTTCCAATGCTAAGAGTTCTTTTTCTTTATTTCGCCTATGTCCCGTGATAGATGCTATTGCTTGCCCCCTTAAGAACGTCTTATATGCTTCCCACACAATTGAGGGTGAAGTGACCGATGTAGCGTTTTCCACGAAATAGTGTTTTGTCGTTGCGCGCAAGTCTTTCTTTATCTGGGGGACATGGAGATATCCTGGATGTATAGGGTATATACGCCTGCAAGATTTTCTTTGGTAGGAGAAAATCAGGACAATCGGGGAGTTATCAGATATTCCCCTGGGTTTAATGTCTACTTCTACAACATTCTGTAAACCCGAATTGAACATCATAAAATAGTCGATCCTTGACTGACTATTATGCGCCGCTGAGTGATACGTGTATTGGTGCGCCGTGGGGTGTAAGTGCCACCAGACGTCCATCAGTCCCATAGCGTCTGTGAATCCCTGGAAGCGAGAAGCGCTGAGCAGTGGTGTTTGGGGCGGATATCTATCTTTGGAGGCGTCCATTATGGCATTGAAGTCTCCCCCCATAATAAGATCGCCCTCAGGTAGTGCAAAGAGGAAATCGCTCAGAGCCGGGAGCGCCACTGCGTGTTGTGCCGGGGGATGTACACTGATACCACATTGAGGAGTTTACCTTCCCACTGGCCCTGAAGCGCTGCGAATCGCCCTTGTCCGTCTATGTTGGTCTGGAGCACCATGAAGGGAGAGTTTTTCTTCATTAGGATTCTTGTCCCCCTAGATCCCAAGGAGAACTCCGAGTGTATCACCATCCTTTACCCCCATCTATCCAGTGCTTTGCATGTCGTCCCCGTGAGGTGTGTCTCTTGCAGTAATGTGGGGCCTTGGCGCCTCAGGGCCTGTAGTACTAGTCCCCTCTTTATCTTATCCCCTAGATTGTGAACCCTGTGCCATGAGTGCTGTGTGTGGACGTCTGGGTTTTCCGTCTATGCAACATTTCTGAGGGTCTTCTCACCTGTCGTTTCTCTGCCTTAACATCAATTCCTCTGTAAACTAGAACCAAACGAGACCAAGTTTCAACATCCCTTCCCCTAGTCCTTCACCCCCTCCCTGCCTCCCTGCTTAACTGACTTTGAACCATCCCGCCACCCCGACTCAGCAGAGTGCTTATTCCCCACCCCAACCATAGTACTTGCTTGACTGGGGTAAAGAGTCCAAGGAAGCGCCAGTTCCTTTTCTGCCTCATGGCCCGTCTCAGTCCGGTGTCCGAAGCAACACGACCATGGTTTTACTCTCAGGGAGCGTTGTCTTAGAGGTCATCCGATTGGCAGGTTCATTCTTGATCGGCCACCTCTGCTCCTGATTGTGGTGAGCGGTTCGATTCCGGACGTCGTGCGTTCTGGCCATTCGGGTCCTCTTCATCTTCGTGGCGGTGCTGGTTTCTGCGCCCATTGCGTTGCGTTCCCACTGTACGCCATCCTTTGAGCCAGTCACAGGACGCCTCGGGTGTCTCGAAGAACCATGTTTTGTCTTCCGCCACCACTCTGAGTCTCGCAGGGAACAGCATGGAGTAAGGCAACTCCTGCGCTCGTAGAGCTTTTTTCACTTCCATAAAACTTCGCCGGCACCGGGAGACTGCTACCGTGTAATCCGAGAATAAGGCCACTGTCAAGTTATGGATTCGGATTGGTGGGGAAACTCTCGCTGTTTGTAAGATGGCGTCTCTATCACGAAAATTGAAGAGTCTGGCGAGTACTGGCCTAGGAGGAGCTCCTGGTTTAGGCTTACCTCGCGGAACCCTGAGGGCCCTTTCCACCGAGAAAAAACTGGATAGGCCCTTCGGTTGCAGTCTTGTCTTCACCAGCTCCTCTATGTATAGATCCATCGCCCGGGTTCCTTCTGATTCTGGAATACCCAGGATACGGAAGTTGTTCCGGCGTGAGTGTCCTTCCTGGTCGTCCAACTTCTCCGCTAGTTGCGTGTTATCCGCCTCCAAACGGGACAGGGCTGTTTGTAGTTCTGACGTGACCTCCACTAGGGGTTTAGTGACGATTTCCACCTCTTTGTCTCTGTCCGTCATTTTCTGGAAGTCCGCTTGAAGAAGATTAACATCTGTCGATATCGAGCCCACTGTGGTTTAGACGACGGAGAGGGCTGCCGTAATGTCCTCATGTGTCACCTTCTTACCCCCAGTACCTTCCGTTCCCTTGCCTGAGGAGGGGCGTCCCTCGGGGGGGTGATGGGACTCCTTTGTCGTAGGCAAATTTATCAAGCTTAGCCTGTGTATTCTGAGTCCGTGGGCCCCGGCTCAACATGATCCCTTTGGGGTGGTCCTACTTGTTGCATGTGTGTTCTACGCCCCTCTGGCTTCTTTATCTGGCCAATCGTCGCTTTAGAGGCCTTGTACCGGACTTTGCACAGCAATTGACGTGTGTGCGCTTCGCAGGGGTCCGGAACCGTGTGGGGTCTCCTTCACTAGGCCTTCTGTTGCGTTTGTCTCTCGCCCTTTGATTCACCTTATTATCTTTCGTCAAAGCGTTGAGGTTATGCAATTGAGGTTTGGGTTCCTATTTAGGTATATATTAGTAGTATCTGCCTCCAGTGTGAAGTGGGAGCAGAATACTGCTGTTCGTCTGGGGCTTACAGAGTCTCTGCTGCCTTTCAGTTCCGGCCCTCCAAAATCTGAGCCTGAAATGTGCGTGTGTCACCATATCTCTCCGGCACTACACGATCTCCCTGTTATAGCTCATCCCGCTGGTGTCCCCACTCACTCGCTGTCCCCTGCATCGAGGCTTGTGCTGCAACGATCAGCCTGGTGCCGAGTTGAGAACCACAGCTGGGATTCAGTCCGGTAAGGATGGCCCAGCAGGAGGATACGTCAGTGCGGCCTGACGAGTGTGTGTGGTCACTCTCACACATCCGGGATTTATCTGTGTTACTTGCGTGTGCCACTCGCTCTTCATAGCTCTTTCCGATGCATTTCAATAATATGTGGGTTCCCAGCCTGTTGCGCTTCCGTGGTGTCTGCTTTTAGCGTGGATCGATGAGGGTAGGGGTATTCGGCCGCACATCCGGGAGTGCCCGTTGTTTATTCCGCTACGTTTGTATATGCCCCAAAGGTCCGGGATCTGCACGGTGTTGTGCCCCCACTGCCTTCCGTCCAATTACTAGCTTTGTTCGCCGCCACTCGAGCTCCCGGTCAGTGAGGGTTGCTGTTAGACGGACCGGGAGGGTCGGCCGAGGACAAGGGGAGAGGTCTCCGGGGAGAGCCGTCTCCAGCGATCGTACAGACGAGTAACTTCCCCCCCACAGATGTACACCACACCAAGATAAGGTTTAACGTTCTTTATAAGCAATCTTTAAGTACGGTAGAATGGTACAAGGAGGTCTGGACTCAGGGGTCCCCTCGATTCTAGTCTCTTAGATGGGAAGGGGGTAGCGGGACAGTCTTGTTACCAATCTGGTAGAGGCGATGATATGATGGATAGCTCACAATCCTCGAGCTCGGCGTTCTAGATGGACGGGCCGCGGCAGCGCCGGCAGGTCCCGAGATGATCGAAGGTAGCGACGGTCCGCGGCGGCGCCAGCAGGTCCCGGTGAAGGTGGTAGTTACAACGGTCCGCGGCAGCGCCAGCAGGTCCCGACGAGGATGAAGGATGCAGAAGGTTGCGGCAGCGCCAGCAGGCAAGACAATAGTTCGCAAGGCAGGGCTACGGCAGCGCCAGTAGTCCGTCAAGGATGAGTTCTTCGCGGTGTCTCTCGACTCCAGGATACAACTGCCTTCCTGCTCTGGAGCTGCCCCAGTTATAGGTCTGGCGCCCTTTGATGTCCGGACCCTCGCACTTGGAGGTCGGGAGGTCCGGGATGAGGGAGTCCAGACACCCAGCAGGGGGGTGGAGCCAGCGCCCGGGGGAGCTGGGGGGCGATCGGCACCTGGCGGGGGAGAGCCATCGACACTTCTTTCTCCCATTGACCTGCCAAGTGGTCCGTTCACCTCCTGGGTGTATGGTGGTGCCGGGATGTCGGGGCCTGGCCAGGCCCAGGGTTAGGGTCGATCTGAGGCCACGCGGCCTCGTGGTGCAGTGTCCAAGATGGCGGCCGGGCCGGGCGAGGGAGCCGGTAGTGATTCGGCCCCATGATGCAGAGATGTCCGGGGGCCGGAGTCCCGTATGAGACGGGGTGCGGGTTGCTTCTGTGGGTAACACCTGGAGGGCCGGGCTCGGGCCCTGTCATGCGGGGAGGAAGCAAGCCCTTCATGTGGCCTGTCCAACATGCGTCCCCCCCAGCTGAAGGCGTGGGGAGTCACCCATCATCTTGGGGACTCTCCTCGTCGAGGCGGAAAAAGCGTGACAGGCCATCTGCGTTGGCGTGGTCTTGGCCAGGTCGATGTTCCACAGTGAAGTCCATCCCCTGCAGGGAGATGGACTAACGCAATAGTTTTGGGTTTTCCCCCCGCATCTGCATTAGCCACTGCAGGGGCTGATGATCTGTCTGCACCCGGAAGTGGGTACCGAAGAGATAAGGCCGGAGCTTTTTGAGGGCCCACACCACTGCGAAGGCCTCCCTCTCGATGGTGCTCCAGCGTTGTTCTCGGGCCAGGAGACGTCTGCTGATGAAGGCCACTGGTTGGTCAAGTCCTTCGGGGTTCAACTGGGAGAGGACCGCCCCAATGCCATGGTCGGAGGCATCCGTTTGTACGATGAATTCCCGACTGTAGTCGGGGGCCTGGAGCACAGGGGCAGTGCACATGGCGGCCTTCAGCTTCTCGAAGGCCGCTTGACAGTCTGGGGTCCAGTTGACCTTCTTCGGGTGGTTTTTGGATGTGAGTTCCGTGAGGGGCCCCACAATGCTGCCATAGTCCCTCACGAACCGCCGGTAGTAGCCTGTGAGCCCCAAGAAGGCTCGGACCTCGGTCTGCGTGACGGGGGGCTGCCAGGACTGGATGGCAGCGATCTTGAGTTGAAGAGGGGCCACCAGACCGCTTCCCACCTGGTGTCCGAGATAGGTCACGGACCCCTGACCAATTTGGCATTTGCTGGCCTTGATTGTGAGGCCGGCCCGTTGGAGGGCCTGCAGGACCTCTCGGAGGTGGTGGAGGTGGTCGGACCAGTGGCGGCTGTACACAGCGATATCGTCCAGGTAGGCGGCGCTGAACTCCTCGAGTCCCGCCAAGACCTGGTTCACCAGTCGCTGAAAAGTAGCTGGAGCATTCTTCATGCTGAATGGCATGACCTTGAAGTGGTAGTGGCCATCAGGGGTGGAAAAGGCGGATCGTTCTTGAGCCCGGGGTGTGAGACCGATCTGCCAGTAGCCCGCTGTCAGGTCGAAGATGCTGAGGTAGCGGGCAGCCCCCATGCGGTCGATCAGTTCATCTGCTCGGGGGATGGGATGAGCGTCGGTTCGGGTGACAGCGTTCAAGCCCCGATAGTCGACGCAGAATCGGAGCTCAGGGGTGGTGCCGGGGGCCGCAGCTTTGGGGACCAGCACGACCGGGCTGGCCCAGGGGCTGTCCGAAGGCTCGATGACCCCGAGCGTGAGCATCTTTGACACCTCCTCTTGGATGCAGGCCCGTACCCGATCTGGTACGCGGTACGCCCGATGTCTGATAGGGGGACTGTCCCCAGTGTCCACATCGTGCAAGCACCAGGGGGTGACCCCTGGGGTGAGGGAAAACAGGGTCGCAAACTGCAGCAGGAGGTCCCGGCAGCCTTGGCGCTGTTCCGGGGTGAGGGCCTCTGAGAGTCGGACCCCGTCCACGGAACCATCTTTCTCCCGGGTCTTTAGGAGATCAGGGAGAGGCTCAGAGTCGTCTTCCGCTCCGCTGTCTTTAGCCATCAGGGGGCTGAGCTCCGAGCGCACAAAGTGGGGTTTGAGTCTATTGGCGTGGAGGACCCGGAGGGGGTTCCGGGAAGATTCCATATCGATGAGATAGGTGACGGGGCTCTTGCGCTCGACCACTTTGAAGGGCCCCGTCCACTTGTCCTGCAAGGCACATGGTTCGGTGGGGGACATCACCCACACTTGTTGGCCAGGTTCGAATTCGATGGAGGAGGCATTTTGATCGTACCATTTCTTCATGTCCTCCTGAATGGCCTCAATGTTCGCTTTCGCCATTTCTCTGAATCGCCTGGTCTGATTGCGTAGGGTCAGGAGGTACTTGAAGACATCTGAAGGGGTATTTAGGGGGGGCATCTCCCAACCTTCTTTGACTAGGCTGAGGGGCCCTCGCACAGGGTGTCCGTACAAGAGTTCGAACGGGCTGAAGCCGAGGGACTTCTGGGGGACTTCTCGATATGCGAAGAGGAGGCACGGCAGTAGCACATCCCACTGGCGAGGGAGGGGCTCTTCCAACCCCCCAATCATCCCTTTGAGCGTGCGGTTGAACCGCTCGACTAGTCCGTTTCCTTGAGGGTGATAGGGGGTCGTGAATCGGTAGGTGACCCCGCACTGTTGCCAGAGGGACTTCATATATTTTGAAATAAAGTTTGTGCCTCTGTCGCTGACGACTTCTCGGGGAAAGCCCACCCGGGAGAAGATCCCCATTAAGGCCCGGCCGACCACCGGGGCTGTTACAGTTCGCAGGGGAACAGCCTCGGGGTAGCGGGTGGCGTGGTCCACCAGTACCAGGATGAACCGAGGTCCTTGTGCTGTACGGGGGTCCAGGGGCCCCACAATGTCTATTCCCACCCTCTCGAACGGGGTGGTGACAACTGGGAAGGGTTGCAGAGGTGTTTTAAGTTTGTGGCCGCTCTTCCCGCTGGCCTGGCACGTGGGGCAGGACCGGCAGTGATTGAGGACGTCGTTTCTCATCTTGGGCCAGAAAAAGTGGGTCACCAGGCGACTGTAGGTTTTGTCCTGACCCAGGTGTCCAGCCAGAGGGACATCGTGGGCCAAATTTAACAAGAAGTCTCTAAAGCGGAGGGTCACCACCAGCACTCGACTGGCCCCTAACTCCGCGATTCTCTGTTCACTGTACAACAGGTCGTTGTCCCAATAGATCCAATGGGCTCCGGAGGTGTCCCCTGCGCTCTGGGCGAGGGCTTGCTGGCGGAGTCCCTCGAGGGAGGGACAGGTCTTCTGCTCTTGACGGCACTGTTCCTGGGTGGGCCCCCTTCCTGACGCCACTGAGCCAGGCCGGGAAGGTCCTGGGGCTGAGCGAGCTCTTCTGGAGTTTGCTCTGGGGGGTTGGTATGGTCGGTGTCTTCTACTGGAGCGATCGGGGGAGGAGGTGCTGGCCATTCGGGTTCTTCTGGTCGGGGAATGGTACGGGCGGCCATGGACCGGGTGGTTACGCACGCCCAGTCCGAGAGGCCCAACATCCCCAGGTGCTCTCTTCTCTCTACGGCGGCCCACGGGGAACTCTCCAGATCATTCCCCAGGAGACAGTCCACGGGGGCATCATCTCGGACCGTCACCTTCAACATGCCGGAGACTCCTCCCCATTCGAAGGGGACGCAGGCCATCCGACATAGACTCTCCGAATTGTCGGCTGAACGGACGGGGCAGAGAATGTTTGGCAGGATCTGTTCTGGGGTCACCAGGTGACAGCGGACGGCCGTCACACTGGCCCCTGTGTCACGTTGGGCTTCGGCCCTGCGCCCATTAATGTTCACCCACTGACTATATTTTCTGGTGTTGGTGGGTAGGGGAGCCCGTGGGACCATGTCTCTTCCTCCTAGGCACGCTAGAACCATGGCGGCTGGTTCCCACTCTTGTTGTTCTTGCTCACATTCTTCCTGTTCTTCGGAGATTTGTTCTCCCCCCAGGGCGGCGGCAGCTACCTGGCGGGGTCTCGGAGTCTGGTTCT
Organism: Lissotriton vulgaris; assembly: GCF_964263255.1. Lineage (NCBI taxonomy): Eukaryota > Metazoa > Chordata > Amphibia > Caudata > Salamandridae > Lissotriton > Lissotriton vulgaris. Next base: position 275,076,107 of record NC_141694.1, on the reverse strand, counting down.
GCGGACAGTTCGGGCCATTGGCGTAGTGGCCGACTCGCTGGCATCGGTGACACGTGACATTGGCTCGGTACCCCGGGCGCACCGGGGGGTTGCCCCGGTTGGCCGGGGGCGGGTGCTGGCAGCGGGAGCGGCCGGGACGGTGTCTCTTCCTCGTCCCTGGCCCCCTCCTCCTCCTCGGGGACGGTGCTGACCTTGGTTGTTCCGGTTCTGTTCGTGCGGCCCACTCCGGCCTACTCGGGTGATCTCCCACCGGTCAGCCTCGGCGGCGAGCTGCCGTGGGTCAGTCAATTTACTGTCGAGGAGGTGCTGCCTGAGCTCGACGAAGCAGTTGTTAGAGAGGTGCTCCCACACCATGAGATTAAAAAGTTGCTCATAGGTCGTTACATGGCTTCCCTTGATCCAACCCTCGAAGGCTCGCTGAAATAGTTTACATATTCCACCCAAGTTGTACCCGGGATCCGGGTGCAGTCTCGGAACCTCTGGCGGTACATTTCGGGTGTGAGCCCATATCGGGTGAGGAGGGAAGCCTTCATGTGGTCATAGGAGGTCATCAGATGGTCTGGGAGCTGTAACAGGGCATCGCGGCATTCATTGACGAACCTTCCCCATAGACCGGCTCCCCAGTCGCTTCGATCGATCCGGTGGGAGGTCATGGCGATCTCGTAGGCCTTGAACCACTGTTGTATGTCGGCATCTCGGAAATACTCTCGAACGACATCCTTGGGGATGTGTACTTTCTTTTCTGTCGCTCCTGGGGGGCGCGGTTGTTCGGGCACCCCCAGTTCTTTGTTCTGCTTCCGTAAGTCTATTTCTGCTAGTTTGCGTTCGTGTTCGTACGCTAATCTCTTTTCTTCGAGCTCTCTCTGCCTCTGTTTTTCTTCCCGTTCTTCTCGGAGCCGCAGATGTTCTAGGTTCAGTTTTTGTTCGGCTAATTTGAGTTCACCGTCCATTTTGAGCCGGGCCATTTCTAACTCATGTAGTCTGCTTTTTTCTCTCTCTTGGATCTCTTCCTGCGAGAGACCCGTTCTTCGCTCCTCGGGAGCCGTGGTGTTCCTCTCTGATGCTGCAACATTTTGGTCCGGGGGTCTGACGGCCCCGGTTTCTGCCCACGACTCAATGGCGTGCTTGAAATCGTCTTTAGTACTCAGACCGGTGGTAGCAATGCCTAGTTCAATGCAGAATTGTTTCAATTCACGATGGCTGTACTCTTCCAATTTCTCCATCTGGAATTTCTCGGTGGATCCGCTCTCTTTGGTTGTCATTGTGGTTTCGTCGTGGGGTGAGCTACTCTCTGTACGATTACGCGTTGATTCGGATCGCGCCGCTGGCCACCAATGTTAGACGGACCGGGAGGGTCGGCCGAGGACAAGGGGAGAGGTCTCCGGGGAGAGCCGTCTCCAGCGATCGTACAGACGAGTAACTTCCCCCCCACAGATTTACACCACACCAAGATAAGGTTTAACGTTCTTTATAAGCAATCTTTAAGTACAGTAGAATGGTACAAGGAGGTCTGGACTCAGGGGTCCCCTCGATTCTAGTCTCTTAGATGGGAAGGGGGTAGCGGGACAGTCTTGTTACCAATCTGGTAGAGGCGATGATATGATGGATAGCTCACAATCCTCGAGCTCGGCGTTCTAGATGGACGGGCCGCGGCAGCGCTGGCAGGTCCCGAGATGATCGAAGGTAGCGACGGTCCGCGGCCGCGCCAGCAGGTCCCGGTGAAGGTGGTAGTTACAACGGTCCGCGGCAGCGCCAGCAGGTCCCGACGAGGATGAAGCATGCAGAAGGTTGCGGCAGCGCCAGCAGGCAAGACAATAGTTCGCAAGGCAGGGCTACGGCAGCGCCAGTAGTCCGTCAAGGATGAGTTCTTCGCGGTGTCTCTCGACTCCAGGATACAACTGCCTTCCTGCTCTGGAGCTGCCCCAGTTATAGGTCTGGCGCCCTTTGATGTCCGGACCCTGGCACTTGGAGGTCGGGAGGTCCGGGATGAGGGAGTCCAGACACCCAGCAGGGGGGTGGTGCCAGCACCCGGGGGAGCTGGGGGGCGATCGGCACCTGGCAGGGGAGAGCCATCGACACTTCTTTCTCCCATTGACCTGCCAAGTGGTCCGTTCACCTCCTGGGTGGATGGTGGTGCCGGGATGTCGGGGCCTGGCCAGACCCAGGGTTAGGGTCGATCTGAGGCCACGCGGCCTCGTGGTGCAGTGTCCAAGATGGCGGCCAGGCCGGGCGAGGGAGCCGGTAGTGATTCGGCCCCATGATGCAGAGATGTCCGGGGGCCGGAGTCCCGTATGAGACGGGGTGCGGGTTGCTTCTGTGGGTAACACCTGGAGGGCCGGGCTCGGGCCCTGTCATGCGGGGAGGAAGCAAGCCCTTCATGTGGCCTGTCCAACAGTTGCGTAGGCCTCACTGCATGCGCGTCGTCTCCTCCACCGTACCTTGTTTGATTCCGTTCGCTCTGTGACATTTGGGGTATCTCTGTTACAGCGCTCTGTCTTCGGGTCTATTTGCAGCGCCCCTCCTCCGCTCCTCTTCAGTTTGTCCTCTGCCGACTGCTCGTCTTGTTCCCGGACACCAGTAAATTGAGGCCCCGGTCTCTGCCACTGTCTAGGCCGTCCACTGGCGTGGCCGATCTCTACCACTCCCGATGTCGGAATTTCACGGGCGGTGCACCGATCAATGCCGCCTGGTCCCGGACCTTGACCCAGGCCCCCGAGTTTCACTGTTTGATGGATTATTGGGCGGATTGGTGAAAAGAACTACGCTTTCCTCAGAGCTCTTAAGCTAAGCAGCCATCTTGCTCGGCTATTAGCTACGCCCCCTCACTAATATTTTTTTAATCTTATTTAATTCCTTTCATAAGCCCCGATGACAAGAGGGAATTCAATGGCCAAGTGGCTGCCACTACCACCATTGCGGCCGATGGGACTTCTACCAACACCACCACCGCAGCCGAGGAAGATGGTATTGCCAGCCCCCGTAAGTCATGTTTATTATTGTTTCTTACTTTTACCTCTTCCTACTCGTAAAATGATTGCCTCCTGTATGTTATACTATCTACTTTTTTTCAACTCTCCTAACTGATGTTTATTATCCCTGCATTACCTGGTGTTTTCTATATTTGCTGTTTCCACTGCTGACTTTCTCCTGTCTGTATCTTTCTTCTGCTCTCTTTTTTAGTAAGCTTTCCCTTGCCCCTCTATTATATGTCTTGTGCAGTATTGTTAAGAGGACACATTTTTAGTAACATGAACTGGGTTGCATGCCCAAGTAAACTATTCACTAAACATATTGGTTAAGCAAGCTTTCTTGACCAAACAGTCAAAAAGTACAGGGACAGAGAGCTAGAGTAGCCATGATTATGGATCCCCAATGTTTTCTATTCATCAGTATACTAGCAGATTCCCTGACAATGCATCATGGCAGGAAGGAATGCGATCACATTACCAACCAGTACCATAAGTCCTTTATTGACCATTCCTTTCCACCCCTTCTTTGTGTTTCACTCTCAACCTTTCGTAGTCTCATCCCTCCATTAAGAGAAAAAAAGTTTTTGGGTGACTTGACCACCTGACTTTTTTAACATTTTGTCAACTAACAAATCTCCCAAAGTGATTGTTTCTATAGAAGATACTTCTAACCGAACTGTAGTGAGGTATTGCTGTTGTACTTTGTGCAAAATGATTACTTAGGTGGCTAATCTGGTATCTAAAAAGGGTGCATTATCTTTCTTTCTAGGCAAACAACCCACCAGTTTCACAGCCAGTGCCAGCAGCCAGCCAGGGACGGAGGAAGCCCAGGCAGTTGGAAAGGAAGCTGCCCCCGCAGTGGCATGGACAAGTGGTAGGTCACCATACTTTGTTAATGACAATTCTTAATTTGTTAAAGCAAGAGATATCCCTCCCTGCCCATAGTATTTCATTAACTAAAACTGCAGGATAATTGAATTTAGTGCTGCAGTGCATGTGGTAAAATGTTTTCTGCTTAAGTTAACAGCATAGCATTAGGAAGTTTTCAATGCATACAAACCGAAAACAAAGTGGGAACACTAGTCCCCCTCTGGTCTAAGATCATCAACGCTTTGCTTTTCCAAGAGGAGATCCTGGACTGCCTGAAGGTGGGCTGAGTTCTCCCTACTCTCAAAAAACCCACGGCTGACCCTGATGATCTTAATAACTATCGACCAATCACAAACATCCCTACCCTGGCTAAACTCCTCGAGAAATGTGTACCTGATCAACTGTGCAAACATATTCACCAATTCCAACTCCTCGACCAATGCAAATCATCTTCCCTTCTGGCCACAGCAAGGAGACGGCCATCATTCATATAGTGGATGACACCCTCTCTATGTTCGACCAGAACGAAGCTTGTCTACTAATACTACTTGATCTCTCTTCTGCTTTTGACATGGTCAAGCATGACAACCTACTTAACCTCTTGGAATGTAGGATGGGACTCTCAGGCACTGTCCTTAAAGGGTTTGCCTCCTCCCTCAAAAACAGAACATATGAGTGAAATCCAATCAAACTCTATCCAACTCCAGTCCCTGCACACATTTTCATGGAACGACTGACTGTAATCCTCAATAATTCCAACATCCAATACCACATGTATGTGGATGATACCCAACTGTACATGAAACTATCTTCACCAGAAGATATCCAGTCTATCAATGGAACCCTGCACAAAACTGTAAACTGGTTAACCTCCAACCACCTCAAACTAAACGCTCTTAAAACTGAATTCCTCCTCATTTCACCCACTAGGCAAACAACCACTGTATTGAACTTCCTCACAAACCTCACCACTCTCAACTGCACACTACACATCATTAACTCCACTAAATCATTGGGTGTTGAATTATATAAGAATCTAAACATGCAAGACCACATTAGAGCATCGACCAAAGGAGCGAACTACCATCATAACATCCTAAGAAAACTCAAACCTTACCTCCCATAAGATGACTTCAAATCGGGGTGCAAGCACTTGTCATTTCAATGCCCGAATATGGCAGTGCCACTCTATGCGGTCTACCTAAACTCAACCCAGCCCCACTCAGATCATCTCTGAATGCTGCGACTGGACTTATTACTGGCTCCATGAAATCCAACCACATTTCCCCGGACCTAAAATCACTCAACTGGCTCCCACTCGAGGCAAGAATACAATTACAAATTGTGTGTATGACCCATAGAGCACTTCACTTCAAGACTCCACTATACCTGAAAAATAAGCTCGAACTATATGGTAGTGCTCGGTCCTCAAGGAGCACCAGCACTCTGCTCCTTGAGCCAAAGAAATTTAAAAAACTGAAAACCTACAAACGTACTTTCTCCTCCTCTGCCCCGAGAACCTGTTGAAATAAGACGGATTAAATCAACTTTTGCCTTCAAAAGGGAAGTGAAGGCTCTACAGATGAACAATTCGCTGAACTAGTAGCCTCTCTCCCTCACCGCTCTGCCTGTTTTAGCGTAATGTTTTACCAACTGCTCTATGCTACAGCCCTGTATTGCCCACTACTGTGTTATTGCTATTCCTAATATAACTTGTCGTAACTACTACCTGGCCTCTGTCAGGGCTCACTTTCGCCCATATTTATGTCAATGTTGCTTTTGATGTGTATTGCCTAATTGCCTTATCGACCTGTATCCTCCTCAACCCTCATGTGAAGCGCTCTGATACCCGCTTGGGTCATGTTCGCTCTATACAAAACTTTTTAATAAATAAATACTAAATAAATAAGGTGAGTTTTCCAGTGCCCACTCAGTCACCTATATTTCATGACTTCCATTACTCATTTACCCCGCTCCAATTTTTTCCTTCAATCAAGTTGTCATTCATCAACCAATGTGACTAAACAAAAGTGTAACACAGGGGTTTCCAACCGTTTCTGTTATAAGAGCTACTTATGTTCAATAAAACTCATTAGGAGCTACTAATATTAATAGCGTTGCAATAGTGACCACATCAGACAATCACATCAGGCGTGGTTGCAAGCAGTAACGTACAAAAAGTTTTGTCATTATAAAATGCCTCTACGTGGGTTGAGGTAATAGAAATTTTAGGTAACCAATGTGTCCCCCACTCACACCCTATCCATGCACCCATGTTCCTTATATGTCGTGTAACTTCTGTTCTGTTCATGCTAGAAAGACGCATATGGATTTGCGTCGATCCTTAACATGTTAGCTATCCAGTCATGCATGAATATCCAGTTAATCAGGTTTCTAAACCTATGGTGCCACCGTCTTTACATGGTGCACTTTCGAATCTCGCACACGTTTTTCTCCATGTTTCCTGGCCCAGTCGAGCTAGGCCCTCAAACGAGGCCCCGAGTCTCATCTCTCTTGTCTCTGAAAACTGTATGCATCCCTGACCTCTACCTTACATCCTGCACAGACGAGCGGTGCCCGGCTCGGCCTGCTTGCCTGCCAAAGCGTTATTTTGCCTACAGTTATCTGTTCAGCCTCCGCGAAAACACATTCCAGTCTAGTGAAATAGGTAAACATATTCCAGGCTGCAGAGCAAAGGGCCCTGCCTTCCTGTCTCCATGCAAGTAATTTACTGCTCCCGCTACCATGGTAGGCCCATGGCCCCCGCACTCTACATGAAGATCCCTTTGCACGCACTAGCATTCAGTGATGAATGGCCTCTGCCCGAGAGACCTTTTACTTCAGACACTACATCCTCCAAACATAAGATACCAGATATGCTATAGGTGCAGGTCGTTCTGACACCCCAGACACCAGTCTCCTCTACTCGTGCAAAAGTCAAAGCCCCCAGTTCTCCCCAGTTACACGTCATGCTCAGCTGCGCGCGCATATAGGTTAGAAGTTTCTGCCGACTCTGCAAACTCTCACTAAGCATCCACCCACTTGTGACGTTTCATGTTACGTTTCTCTGACATATCAAGTACACGCCCATGTGTACGCCTTCTTACACGCCTCCTGTTACGTACATGTGTTCTTATCTCCCTTTTCACCTGTTACGCCTACTGCATTGAATTCAATTGTAACGTTTTACTATATATAATGTGTACTGTTAATAAAAAGTTGAATGTTCCCTTCCTGAACCTTAGTGGTGATGGAACATAACGTCCCCATCCTCGAGGATTGTCCATTAAAGCCCGTATGACTCAGATCCCACGGACTCTGCCTCTCATTTGAATGAGCTGTCTTGTATTGATAATTATATGGAAAAATGTATTGGTAAATTTATTTACCACAGGGTAATACATAATAGCCATAGCTGCAATGACTCTGGCACCAAGGTGATAACATATGATAAACGTCTTCCCAAGGCCACATGATTTATCACTCAAATATCAGCTCTAAATCTAATTTGGAAACCCAGCCATTTTTCCATATATCAGCTTAGGAGTTCTGAAAATAAACACATTTTCATCTCAACTATACACTCTAAATTCCAATGGACCTAGGAGACCAGCAATGCTGTGCTCATGTTCCGCTATAGTATAAACTAGTGTTTGCAAAGAGCACTACAGTTCATGTTTTTCTTTCTTGACATAGCTATCAGTATGCGATTCACAGTACCAGGGGCCTTATTTATGAAGGCCTTGCGCCGCTGGTGCATCACTTTTAACATGGGAAAAAGTGACGCACCGGTGGCGCAAGGCCTTCATAAATAAGGCCCCAGGTTACAAGATTTTGCTGAAAGAATAAACCAGTCGTTACAGCATTCTAAAGAAAACTACTCCATTGTGAACTCTTTTTAAAAATCTTGCAGGCATGGTGTGATCAGCTGGTCAACTACTATCTTGGAAAGGTCGGACTTATATACAATTCTACTGGAAGTGAGGGTCCTTTTCCCACACCGCCACCACAAAATGCTGGAGGCAGGAGTCCCTATCCCACACCGTTGGTGCCAGGTGCGAGTTCCGGCCCCCTTGTTTCAATGTTAGGCTAAGTAAGGACACTGTCTGAGATAGACCTGCTCACCCCCTTAGTAGCTTGGCAGAGCAGCCAGGCTTATCTCCAAAGCACAAGCGTATAGTTTGTGTAACCATAATCACAGCAACCAAATGTTGTCACCACAAATAGACTCCAGACAAGTTTTTATAAAACAAGTATAATCTTTATATAAGTAGATATACAATATGACCACACAATACAAAACCAACATATAATAATGGGTAGTATTCCTTCTGGTGGATTGGTAGGTTCTAATCCCAACCACTGCTTCTAACCAACTGTTAAGCTTACTTCTAACCATTTCCAAAACGTTAGGCAGGTCGTATTGCTAGAATTACACATGTTGCAAAAGAAAAGAAATACTACAATGCGTAACGATATACTCCTGTACTGTGCAATAGAGAAACAATGTCATACGTCGCTCTACCGTCATGTACTTTGCAATAGAAGGAATAAGGTAATGCGTATTACTACCAGCATGCCCTGTGCAAGGTTGAAACAAAGCAATGTGCCAAGCTACAATCATGTACTGTGCAATGAAGAAATAATGCATTGCGTCATGTTATAATCATGTACTGTGCGATGAAGAACTAATTCAATGCGCCACGTTACAATCATTTACTCTGCAAGGGAAAAATAACGCATTGCGTAGCGCACCAAGCATGTATTTCGTCAGGCACAAATGAAGTCAGGCGTCATATGGCAGTTCGATAGTTTGTTAGCAGCAATAATGCAAGGTGTAATACGACAGTTTAGGTGCTCCGTTAACAGTTGCCCCCAACATGGATCAATGATGACAGAAAAGTACTGCTTCTCACTCCGGCCGCAGTATTGCCCCTCCTTGGGCCAGCACGGGCCTAGATCTGGACCGAAGCAACAGGCTCACACAACTGACAGAAGCGAGAGGCAGAGAGAGTGTCCCCCGGGCCCGCACCCCACCCCAGGTGGTGATCCAAGTTACCTGGGGGAGCGCAATCCCACTCCCCTCTCTTCCTTTAGTGACCTGGGCCTTGATCCAGAAATCCGTCAATGGGCACAGCAAGCTTGAGTCTGTTGCTCAGCTCCTCCGTGGCGGCTGGTCTGGGCCACTACTGTTTCACTCCAAGGGCCCAATGCCCTGGCCCTCCTTCCGGCAGTGTCAGTGGACTCCGAGACCCACACTCAGTACTGTGGAGACTTACTTCGATTTCGGTGCACACGCTTTCCAGGCACTCCTCACCAGCACCTCTGGTTGCACCTCCACAGGCACTCTGCACGTCCGAGACACACCTCTCTTCTGGTACACATGATGACCAGGCGCTCTTCACCAACGCGCCGGCTTGCACCTCGATATGCACCGTGCGCGTCCGAGTCTCACCTCTTCTCCAGGTTCTTAAGCTATGTTAGCAGGTATTTATTAAGTGCGCGTACACCCGAAGGTTTCATGGCGCTGATTACTGAAGTCAGGTGCGATCAGGATACTAGGCGTACGCTTGCTCAAATAGCCATGTCTTCAAAGATTTCCTGAAGCTGATGAGATCGTTACAACTTCTTAAAGCCAGAGGAAGGGAGTTCCAAAGTCTTGGGGCGAGATGAGAGAAACTGCAGCCTCCCTGATGTTTCAGTCTGAAAGACGGGGTATTGAGCAGAAGTTGATGGGCTGAGCGGAGGCTTCGCCACGGGATATATTTGGTAAGCATGCGACTAATGAATCTGGGGCTGTTTCCGTGAAGGGCTTTAAAGGCTAAGCAACCCGTCTTGAACGCTACTCGGTGAACTATCGGGAGCCAGTGAAGTTGTGCAAGGTAAAGTCTGGCTGACGACCACTTAGGTTGTTTATATATCAATCTGGCTGCCTGGTTCTGAACCATTTGAAGCCTTCTTTGCAAACCAAGCGGAAGGCTGAGATAGATCGAGGTGGAAAAATCGAGCCGTGGAAGAATAAGTGCAATCACCACCTGGATTAGAGCAGAGTGGGTTAGCAAGTGTGCTATTTTCTTTATTTTCCACAATTGATGGACACTAGAGGAGACCACAGAGCCAACCTGTCCGCGAAGCGAGAGGTCAGCATTGATAGTGACCCCCAGGATTTTCACGGAGGGTGAAGGGGTGGGAGGGCCTGAGTTCAGGCGGCCAAAATTGCGTGCTCCAACTGTTCTTGCTGTTCCCAGGCAAGACCAACTCTGTCTTGCCTGGGTTGAGTTTCAGATGGTTCCCATCCATCCAACCCTGGATGTGAAGCATGGTGGATTGAAACTCACTCACGGCGTTGGGGGAGCTAAGAGAGAAGAGATTCTGGAGATCATCAGCATAATTGAATACAGTAATATTTCAATTTTTTAGTGAATGGATCAAAGGTCTTATGTAGAGATTGAAGAGCAGCGGGGGCAAAGAGGAGCCCTGTGGGACTCCGCATGTGGAAGAGAGTTTGAGGGCAGAAAACCCTCCCAGCCTGACCACCTGAGTGCGGTCGGCAAGGAAGGATTTAATCCATTCCAGTGCGGGGCCTCGCAGGCCGGCTTGCTCGACACGGTTCAGCAAGATGGTGTGGTCGACCGTGACGAACGCAGCCGACAAATCCAGGAGTACCAGAGCTTGATGGTCACCCCTGTCAGCATTAGCTCTGAGAGTGTCCAGTACCACCAGGATCACAGCCTCCGTGGAATGTGCCGGACGGAAGCCGGCTTGGTTAAGTTCGAGGTACTCAGAGCGTTCGATGAAATTGGACAGGCAGCTACCTACATGGGCCTCCAGAATTTTCGCAAGAAAGGGAAGGAGGGAAATAGGACGGTATTTCACAGGGTTGCTGGGATCTGCCCCTGGCTTTTTTATAAGTGGAACTACCGTGGCGTGCTTAAAGGCTGTGGGAACCTTGCCTTGGGACAGTGACTCATTTAAAAGAGGAAGCAAGCTCTGAGGTAAGGCGGTGAATATCTCTTTAGAGACGTGCGGGGGACAGCAGTCTTCAGGAGAACCCGACTTGACACGGGTCATGAGAGCTGATAAGCTTTTGGTGCATATGGGTTGAAGTGTGTTTAGGACCCTTTGGTTTTTGGAGATGTCTTCCTGTGGTTCCCAGTTGAGGGTTTTGGGGAGACTAATTTTAATGGCAGTGATTTTGTCAAGAAAGAAGTGATTCAAAGAATTGCAAAGTTCTTGAGTGCGGGTCTGTATCGGGGAGGTTCTGGTGTCATTACATAAATCATTAACAATTCAAAAAATGTCTTCAGATTTATTGTTGGCGTTGAGTAGTTTAGAGGTAAGTAAGCTGATTTAGTGGTAGAGATGGCTATTTTGTAGTCTCTACGGGCATTTGCAAAATGTTTTCTATCTTCAGTTGAATATTTGATCTCCATTTCCTCTCAGCATTACGCAACTCATGTTTTTGTAGTTTAAGGTCAGTGGAGAACCATTTGTGCACCTCAAAATGGTGTGCACGAGAGAATTTAACAATGGGGGCGTGGATGTTGCTGGCTGATAATAGCCATTCTGTAACTTTTCCCACCATAGTGTTGACATCACGGCAGAGGGTAGGTGCCAAGTTCTCCAAGGTTTCAATAAACTCTGATTTATTTAAAGAGTTCCACTTCCTAATTATGCCCCCTGCTAAGGGGGGGTGTTTTTTCCGGACGTTAAGTGGGACAGTGAATTTTATCAGGTGATGATCTGACCAAATGCGTGGCATGAAAACTGTGGTGGATAGAGAAACGTTGTGTGTCCACATGTGATCCAAGATGTGTCCCCTTTCATGGGTGGGATTATGGACATATTGGAGTAAATTTAAGTTAGATTGGAGTTCGGATAACTCAACAGTCTGTGGGCCGCCGGAGGGGTCATTGAACCAATAGTTAAGGCCCCCAGCCAAGGGCGCCTTATTGTGGTTGATCACCAGTGTGGCCATTTGTTCACTTAAGGTCATAGGAAAAGTAGGCATTGACTTAGGGGGGCGATAGATAAGGACAAATACCAAGGAGCCAGTCTCTGTGTTAAATTGTAATACCAAGTTCTCTGCTTCTGGGAGTACAAGGGGAGTCAAGGTGGTGAATTTAAGATTTTTATTAATGATGGCAGCGACTCCTCCTCCCGCCTTCCCTGGTGCCCTGATTGCCGATAGAATGTAGTAATCAGATGGAAGAGCGGCTAAGATGTTGGGCAAAGAATCCTGGGTCAGCCAGGTTTCGGTAAGGAGGAGTACATCTGGTTTGTCCGACGTGAGCAGCAGAAAGATGTCTAGTTGATGTTTCGCTAAGGAGCGCATGTTAAGGTATGTGAAGTGGAGGGAAGTTTGCTTATTTTCAGCAGTGTTGGTAGCTAGGGGGAAGTGTGAGATAGGGACAGCAGGAGTGCTGCAGTCTGTAAAGGGAGTATAAATACCATTTATCATGATTCAGCTTTAGGTGTTAGGGGCTAAGGGCGGGCTGAGTTCGCATGGGGGTCTCAATGATTTTAGCATTTCAGGAGAATAGCTGACAAATTGACCTTAGTCCATGCAGACGGCGCAGACGGGCTTGCCTTTGGCGTGCCTTCGGCGCACTGCCTGCGCACGTCCGCTGCGCGTTCTTGGTGAGTGCCTGTTTTTATACCCCTGTAAGACTGAGGAAGGTGTGGCTGAAGGAGGCATGGCAGAGGGGGTGTGTCTCGCTCCACTGGTCTGCCCTCCACAACAATCAGCAACAGCTACGGTGGACTGGGGCCGAAGCAGGAGGAAAAGCGCGAAGAGGTGAGCTGCGACTGATGGTTAAAACAGGTTCCAAAACAACTAAAGAGTGAATTTTAAAATAATACACAGCGCAGGGCGTAGCCAGCAGTGCACGCAACTCGCAGAGCTTCAGCCGTGCGTCCCGAGGCTGGGTCCTTTAGTAAAGGGCTAGCTGGGGGCGTGTCTCGCTCCACTGGTCCGCCCTCCACAACGGGAGGTGAGCACGAAGAGGCGAGCTGGGACTGATGGTTAAAACAGGTTCCAAAACTCCTGTGTGCCCACGAGCACAAGGCACAACTTCCGAGGGTCTCAAGCTGCAAACACATATGCACACCACGTTGCTTGTGACTTCTGCGGAAACTTTTATGTTCCTGTGTTTTCAAACAGGGAGCCAGCTCACCTCGGGTCCTTGGGGTTCAAGACACACCACAAAGCACAGTCTTTGTCACGCAGGGGGACCCAGCACCTTCAAGCAAAGTCCAAACAGCCTCTTCCTTGGTTAGAACAGGAAACTGCAGACCAGCAGCAAGGGTTGGTCTTTTCCCAGCAGTCTCCTAAGTTGCTCCTTCCTTAGCAGAGGTTCCTCTTGACCATGAAATGGGTCCAAGCCTTTCCAGTCTCAATCCTTTTCTGTTTCATTCCAACGTTCAGGGGTTTCAGCTCTCATATTTATACTCCTTAATGTCTTTGAAGTTTGTTGTGCTCAAGGGTCCCTGACATCTCCCTAAATCAGTTCTGGGTGTCGCCCTCCCAGTGTCAACTTTCTCCCATGGATACTGGGGGTCTGGATCCTTAATCATTCAGCAAGAGATGGGTCAATTCGTTTATAGCACCAGCCCAGGCCTTTTCACCTCCCAGGTTTCTCCTCCCCCTACTCTCCAGATTAAGTATGGGCTAATTTTGCGGTCAGCAAATTTGCGTGAAATCGCAAAAAAATAAAAAAAATTGGCGGATTTTTTTGCGAAATCGCGGATTGTTTTGCGATGTGCACCATACTTAACTGCTGTACTTTATACTGGCTAATCAGTAAGTGCTACGTCATTGGGTAAATGTATAGTGCTTTTCCTACACTGCAGCTACGTAAAGGGCCAGATGATTTGTCCCCAGTGACCATGTGTGCCTGTAACGTTGCCACCTCGCTAAAAGGCGCCAAGTTCCCTTGAGTGAGCTGTCCATCTTAGTTGGGAAAGGGCGGGAAAAACTTTTGATACTGCTAGTGTTTGGTGCGGGGCTTCTATGCTTGTGCACATGCCTCTTATGTAATGGGCCAGAGAGCGAGCAGGGCAGCAGGTGAGGAGAAAGCAGCCTCCTGGCCACAGGAACTACAGGGGGATCGCGCTCGAGAAACTCATGGATGCAAAGACCTCCCTCGAGTATTACAGCTAATTTTCGACTGCAGATATGGGGTTAAAGCACACTTGCCCAGCCTCGACTGTGCTCACTAATGTTTTGGGCTGATTAAAAACGTTAGTGAATTCGAACTTCAACTCGGGCACCAGCTATATCTGTAGGGGCTTCCTGTTGAGGTTTCATTTTTGTGACAGGAGTCTCGTGCCAGAATGAATCCTGCCCTGCATAGTTATCCGCGAAGATGCCACCGTTTTGTGCAATACCTCTACTCAACTGGAGTACTGGCTAATCAGTAAGTGTTACCTCGTTGTGTAAATGTATAGTGCTTTTCCTACACTGCAGCTGCGTAAAGGGCCAGAAGATTTGTCTCTACCGACCATGTGTGCCTGTAACTTTGCCACCGCGCCAAAAGGCGCCGAGGTCCCTTGAGTGAGCTGTCCATCATAGTTGGGAAAGGGCGGGTAAAACATTTGATACTGCTAGTGTGTGGTGCCTGGCTTCTATGCATGTGCACATGCCTCTTGTGTAAAGGGTCAGAGAGCGAGTAGGGCAGCAGGTGAGGAGAAGCAGCCTCCTGGCCACCGGAACTACAAGGGGATCGCGCTCGAGAAACTCATGGATGCAAAAACCTCCCTCGAGTATTACAGCTAGATTCCGACGGCAGGGATGGGGTTAAAGCACACTTGCTCAGCCTCAACGTGCTCACTAATATTTTGGCTGATTAAAACGCTACTGAATTTCAGCTTCAACCCGGGCACCTGTTACTTATCTGTAAGTGCTTCCTGTTGAGGTTTAATTTTTGGGACAGGAGCCTTGTGCCATACTTGTAACTATTCTCTGACCCTGCTTCAAAAGTCAGAGCAGGGTCAGAGAAGAGTTGCAAGTAGGCAAGGAGGTGCCGGTCAGGAAGCACTTACAGGGTTACAGCAGGTGCCCAAGTTGAAGTTAATTTCTTCGTAACCATTTTGTAAATGGTTACAAAGAAATTAGCTTCAAGTTGGGCCCCTGCTGTAACCCTGCAAGTGCTTCCTTGCAAAAATTCATTACGCTCGCGAATTTGCGGATTTGCCCGCAATTTCGCGAGATTTGCGGATCGCGAAATTGCGGAAAATCCGCAAATTCCACGAGCAGAATGAATTTTCAGCCCATAGTTACTCCAGATGCAGGGCAGCCTGGTGCCATCTCAACCCCTCCCTGGATTAAAACCTCTACCAACTGCTCTCACCTCTCACATCCAGACAGTCAATCCACATTCAGCAGAGACACAAAGAAATGTTTAAAGCACAAAACTCAGCCACTTTCTAAAAGAGTGGTTTCTGAACACCACCCTCAGAGGAACACTCGTCTACAGACCCCCCGGACCCCTGGCCCAGTTCAGTGACTCCATTGCCGACCTCGCCAGCACCCACGCACTCGCCTCCATGGATTACATCCTCCTCGGGGACCTGAAGTTCCACCTTGAGAACAACAACAACGTCAACTCAACCACGCTGATCGGCAACCTCACCAACCTCGGCCTCAGACAACTCGTCACTGCACCCACCCATGCCGCTGGCCACACGCTGGACGCCAGCTTCTCCACCAGCACCCACATCACCTTCGACCACACCACCGAACTCCACTGGACCGACCACCACTGCATTCACTTCACCTTCGAAAAACCAACCACGCACCACCGCACCCAATAGCTGCCTCACTGCGGCTGGAACAAAGTCACCGAAGACCAGCTGCTCAACACCCTCTCCCAGAACCCACCCACCAACCCCACCAACCCAGACGCCGCAGCCCGCAACCTCAGACAGTGGATCGACGCCTGTGCCAACACCCTCCCCCCACTGAAGAAACCCTCCAACAGCCACGCCGAAAAGAGAGCCACCTGGTTCACCAACAAGCTCCTGGTCTCCAAGTGTGCATGCCGGAAACTGGAGAAGAAATGGCTCCACGAATGTACACCGGACAACCACGCAGCCCACAAGGACGCCACCCGCAGACACCACCACCTCATCAGATCAGTCAAGAGGTCCTCCTTCAAAGACCGCCTGGATAACAACGCACACGACAGCAAAGAGCTCTTCCGCATCGTTAAAGAACTATCCAACCCCAGCGCCAACAGCAACGACATTCCGCCCTCACAGGAATTGTGCGACTCACTGGCCATCTTCTTCCACCGCAAGATCGCTGACATCCACAACAGTTTCAACACCACAACCGACCTGACCACGTCAGACTCCACTCCTTCTCTGAACACCAACAACGCCAACCGCCTTACCTCCTGGTCCAATGTCAGCGACGGAAGAGACACGCAACATGAACTCATCCACTCAGGATCTCCGACAGACCCGTGCCCACACCACATATTCAACAAGGCAGACGCAGCCATCGCCCCCCAACTACGGAAGGTCATCTCCTTCGAAACAGCGACATTCCCGGAAAGCTGGAAGCACGCCGAAATCAACGCCCTCCTCAAGAAGCCCAAGGCGGACCCCAAGGACCTCAAGAACTTCCGGCCCATCTCCCTGCTCCTGTTCCTGGCGAAGGTCATCGAGAAAATCATCAACATGCAACTGACCCGCCATCTCAAAGACAACAACATCCTGGAACCGTCCCAATCCGGATTCAGACGAAACCACAGCACCAAGACTGCCCTCATCGCCACCACAGACGACATAAGGCGCCAATTAGACAAACATCAGCCCTCATCCTCCTGGACCTCTCGGGCCGCCTTCGACAAAGTATTCCAACGCACTCTAAAAACACGCCTCCAAGAAGCCGGTATCCAAGAGAAGGCCCTTGACTGGACCACACCCTTCTTCTCCGGCAGATCACAGAGCGTCCGCCTCATCTGCGGCATCCCCCAGGGCTCCTCCCTCAGCCCAACGCTCTTCAACATCTAGATGGCCCCCGTCGCACAAGTGGCCTGCCACCACAACCTCAACATCATCTCCTACGACGACGACACTCAGCTCATCCTCTCCCTCACCAAGGACCCATGCACTGCCAAAACCAACATCCACGACGGAATGAAGGCCATCACCGACTGGATGAGGAGCAGCCGGCTGAAACTGAACTCGGACAAGACAGAGGTCCTCAATCTAGGATTCATCCTCGACTCCTCCCTCTCCATGGCCAAACAGGTCAACGCCGTCTCCTCTTCCTGCTACAATACGCACCGCATGCTCCGCAAGATCTACAAGTGGATCCCGACTGAAACAAGAAGAACGGTGACACAGGGCCTCGTCAGCAGCAGGCTGGACTACGGCAACGCACTCTAGGCCGGAATCCCATCCAAACACCTACCACGACTACAGCGCATCCAAAATACCTCCGCCCGACTGATCATCAATGTCCCCCCGCAGCCACATCACCTCCCACCTGACAAACCTACACTGGCTCCCCGTCGACAAGAGGATCACCTTCAAACTCCTTACCCACGCACACAAAGCACTCCACAACACCGGACCAGCCTACCTGAACAGCAGACTCAGCTTTCACACCCCCACCCGCCAGCTTCGCTCCGCCAGCCTCGCCTTCGCCGCCGTCCCCCGCATCCAACGAACAACCTCCGGTGGCAGATCCTTCTCCTACCTCGCTGCCAAGACCTGGAACACTCTACCTACCCACCTACGGCAGATTGAAGACCTACTCGCCTTCAGAAGACTCCTCAAGTCCTGGCTCTTCGAGCAGTAGCTTACACTTCACCCTGCCCAGAGGTTACCCAGGACCTTCCCCAGGGGTGCCCAATTTGTATTTAAAAGGAAAAGTAGGGCCTGACAAGTGGTTACACTTGTCAGGACAAAATTCTAACTTAGGAAAACATACCAATCACACTTTACATAGGAAACACTTGTACTTTGACACTGATCAGCAGTGGCAAAGTACCCAAAGCATCTAAATTGGCAACTCTGTGTCAGGAAAACGGTCTAGGGGAAAGCTAAAAGTTTAGGGAACTTTAGCCAAAAAGGCTAAGGCCTACAGATTCACTGTCAGAGGATTCAGATACTTCTGTTAAATCTACAGCTAGGACCACTGCAGAAAAGTGTGATGCAGAACTTTCTAGTTTTCCACCATTGAGGACCAACAACATTCTGACGATAGCAAGCACAGTAAAATCCGGTTCTCCTCTGGATCCGGACCCCATAGGTATTCTGCTGAAAGGGGGAAATGCCACTATATTCAGCCTTAATGGCTATCTACAATCTATCCCCGGAAAGTGGCTGCGTCCGGGATCCATGGAAACACATGATTTATTCATCTGCTGCTGAAGAATCCTTCCTAGGACCCCCACCAGGGCACATATTCCAGACCCATATTGCTACTTCCAGGGGTTAGCAACATTTTGGAAAAGTTGATAAATGGTCATTTTTTTGGATACCGATTAAAAATAGGCAAAAAAAAACAATGGAATGAAGAATGGAGCAGCCAGGGCCATGCGTTGCACAGATCAACAAACCCTCAAGCCCCTCAACATCCAGGATCACCAGCCAAATCCCCAGGGGAAGAGGAAATGAAAAGAGGCACATCATGGTGCAACACCAGTGATGATTCACTTCTTATTGCTCACTCTTCGCAACACCATGACATCCAAAACCTTGAAAGCGCAGACAGTCCCTGGGGCCCAGAGGCCTCACTGGTCCTGCGTCTGGAGCCTGCATGCCTTGCTAGTCCTGCGCCTGGAGCCTGGATGTCTCGTTGGTCCTGTACCTGGAGCCTGGATACCTCGCTGGTCCTAGGTCGGGAGCCTGGAGTGGAATGAGGAGGTATTGTGGAGTCGATGAGCTGTGGTGGTAGATATTGAGGTGCAGCGATCGCCTTTACCTGGTGGTGAAGTGTGGCAGCGCGCATGGAGACAAGTTTCTGGCCTGGGTGAGAAGACCGCCTTGAGTCGTGTGGAGCTGTGAATGGTAGATGCGCTCCTGCGCACCAAGGTAGGGAGGTCTGCATCGCATACTACAATCTACCATTACACCAGGGTGCACAGAAGGGGATACCAATGTTGGGCGATTCCTCTCTGCATCACAGGCCAGATGAATTTGCGCTGGCCAGAGCCTGTGAATGGTGAGGCCCCTGAGCTACACCATACTTGTGTGGTGGGAGCGCTGCAACTTCACGCCTAAGGGGCCCTGCTGCATCACTTGCATCAGGAGGTTCCCCAGCGACTGCTGTACCCAGGCTTGTGAAATCTCACCTGGATGAGGCTCCTGCTGGCTTAGTCACAGATTTGGAGAGAGTGCAGCTGATTGTGCCATGGTGTCAATGTCCAGGTAAGGAGAAGGTGGGATGCGTAGCAGAGTATTGGGGGTTGAGTCGCCCAGGCCTAGCACCTGGTGTGACAGACCCCCAGTGGCTGCTCTTCCACAATGACGGAGGAGCATCTCCCCACTGCTTTTAAGCAGACTCAGGAAAGCAGGAGCAACAAAGACACACGACCCGGCCTTGAGGTAAGAGGTCTTTCATTTAAATATTTACTACCCTGCTCACATACGCACCCCCACGTCCCCGCCCCATTTAGTGTCCTTTCGGGTGTTTCCTACCTCCCAGCTGTCCAGTACTCCCGCAGCACTTCTCTATGGAGGGTGCTATGCGCCCACGTGCAGCGGGTGTTCCAAAGGTATATATGACATCACAATACACACCATTCACTCGCATTCCATTAAAATGCATTGTAACTACGCATATTGCAACCGTTGGGAAAGTGCTGGATAGCGGATATGAAAATATTACTATTCACACTTTGGTGAGTGCAACCCTAAAAGCACACACTGGACCCTGAAAATCATCTTTGACCCCCCTAAACACACCGTAAAATTTATATTTGACCCCTAAATGAACTTCAAATTTAATCTCTGACCCCCGAAATCCATACCCACCCCAAAACGTAAAAAATGCCATTACTAACCTCACAATGCCTTGGAATGGAATGTGCAGTAAAAGAATCTGCTTTGTTGTAGTTGAGATGTAATGCCTGCGTCATAATGGACATCTCCCGTGCCAAAGGCAAGCCCATCTGCATGCGTCTGACCCTGGACTGCGCTCAGCACCAAGGCCCCTTCCTCTCTGACACTCCACCGCTATGACACCAGCCTTGCCATCAACCCTGGATGCCACATCGCCTGCCAGGACCAACCTCTGCTCCAGACCGGACATCACCATTGCCATCACTGATGGCTACTAAATCACTTGCAAGGACCACTCTGACTGTATAGGAAGAAGCTTTGCCATCACCTACAGAAGCACACTCTGACTGACCACACACTCTAATGACCCAACGTTGACCCTGGAACACGTCAGCTTCCAAAATCTGGATCCACCCAAACCTCATCCTCTGCAGCACCCTCATTTGCCGCCCCCCCCAAGGCCATGGACCCCCATTCTCTGATACCATTGTAGACCTCATTGCACCCTAAGCTCTCCCATCCACCAACAACATCCTACTCGGTGAACTCTACTTCCACCTTGACAACCCCAGTGACCAGAACACCACCCCTTCCTGGGGATGCTCACCAACATCAAACTCAAGCAGCTAGTCACCACAGCAAGCCACACAGCAGGACACAAGGTCGAGCACGTCTCCTCCGCCAGCGGGAACTTCAACAACAGCCACACCACTTGACTCTCCTGGGCCGTCCATCATTGTATACATCACATCGCCACCATGCCCACCGTACACCACCGTCATCATCACCCCCCTCGCAGCTGGATAAAGGCCACCAAAGAACTTCTTGCAAACTCGCTCAGCACCACCACTCGGCCAACGCTTACAGGCGATAACACCACAGCGCACAACTGTCACCGATGTATCTCCAACTGAGCCGACACCCGGGCACCCCTCAAGAAAAGACCAGTCAAAATCTAGCACCATGTTGCACCGTATTTGCAACGTGACACATGTAGGCATATGTGTGACATTGTGAAGCCCAATGCCACATCATACCTGAATCAGGTATTTTGTATGCAGGGTGTGCTTTCCCACGCGAGAAGGCCTCATAGGAATATCACAGTGAAATCCATCAGATTCCACTTCAACAATTGTAGGACGCCACTGCATCATTACCCTACACCTGCCTAATGACAGGGGTAAGGTTGACACAGTGCCACATGGATAGGCTGGCACCATGCATTGCTAGAATTGCATCATGCTTGTGACATAACTGCAGCTATGCGTGACTTTAGAGCAGATAGATACGTCAGGATTCCAGGCGTATCTGTCATTACTTGTGTCATGGAGCACTGCGCAGTGAATACAGCGCATCCATGGTGTAACAAGAAGGGTGTAGTGAAAGTGTTGCAAAGCTGTCTTGTCGCAGCACTGCAACACTTTTCATAACTGAGGCCCAGGAATGCACACTATCTTTTGATGGTGCGCATTCCTGTAGTTTTGTCGCAGGGCAGCGCCGCAACATTGCTTGCAGCGCTGTCCAGCACCAAAACCTGCTGAAATGAGGCCCCAAGTGTTATTTAGATTATTAAGACCAGCTATTTTCTGGTCATAAAAAACTGCCTCTAACTGCAGTTAGAGGCAGTTTTTTTGGTCCTCCTACCTTCAAGAACTCCCTTGTAAATTTCATAAAGTGGGGTTGGTGACTAATTTTGCATGGGAACGCCTCCCTTGCATGTCATTATCGCTAACAGAAGTGGCAATCTTTTCTATGGACGTTTTCACCGGAAAACTGCAGCTAACAGATGTTAGCAACAGCTTGTACATATGGAGATGAAAATATCGCAGCAGAACCGTCTGAAAAGTGCTGCTAAGGCTGAGTTAACTCCTTGTACATATGCCCCTTGATTGTTATCTCCTTATAACTAGACATTGACTTAACATCAGAAAGACTTATCACTTGCCTAGGACAGGTGGACAGGTGTCCATCTGGATGGCGACCAGCTAATCAAGTTAAATTTGGATAAAGCAGAGGTCATGCTCATAGAAAATAACCCCTCACTTTGGGACCAACTCCTCTGGCCCTTGTGCTTAAGGAAACTCCCCCCAAGCCAGAAGTGAAGAGCATGGGAGTCAAACTGGATAACGATCTGACTAGGGCCTCCCAGGCAAAGAAAGTTACAGGGACATGTCTTAGTCTTTTAAGAGCCCTTAGAAAGATTCTCAAGTGGCTTCCAATGGAAACCAGAAGAGCAGTTTTCCTAGGTTTTCTACTCTCTCGCCTAGATTACCGCAACTTCTTTATCTAGGCAGTTCTTCTTACGTTTCCAAAAAACTGCAAGTCATCCAGAACACCAAGGAGTGAGTAGTGATAAGTCTTCCCAAAATTCAATCAGCATGCTCTGTCCTTGCCAAACTTCCTTGGCGGCCGATAACCAAAAGGATAGAATTTTAAATATGTATTGCTACTGAGGCTGGTAAAACCATGTTGCGAAATGATACATGGATGACCACTGATCGTGCTAACCTACATGAATGCCACCTCAAGAAAGTATATAAATGTAAAAGTGCTCCAAGCCAGATCTGGGTTTATACCATCACTCGACACGACCAAAAAAGCACATCCAACGGAGAACAAGGTGTGCAGGCTTTGCCGATATCCTCGGGAATAATTCCTTTATGTATTTTTCATTTGCCCAGTTTTGTTGCCTTGGCTTAAAATTTTCCTTCAAAACATCTTTATTTCAAAGATCCTGTCGCAAAGGAATTGTGTTCTGCACAAAAGGCCTAACACTCCAAACCATAGCATATTTTGTAAAAATTCCTTTCAAAAGCAGAGTCACTCAATAAACAGTCTACAATCAAATGTTCAGGAAACATGACAGAGTCCACACATAAGCTATCTCTGTGATTAGTCACCTGCCTCTATGAGCTGCTAGAGTAAAATGTTGTTCAATGACAAATGTTCTGCATGTTAGCAACTTAGGGCCTCATTTATGAGAAGTGACACATCGCTGCGTGAAATCAGCGATGCGCCACTTCTCAGTGCGCCCTCCTTGCGACACAAATGATATGTCATATTTACAATATGACTCATCATGTGGCAAAGAAGGACAGATACGTCAGTATTACTGACATATCTGTCAGTGCAAAAAGTGGCGCATTGCTGGAGTTGTGTTGGAAGCCTGACGCAACTCCAGCAATCTTCCTTTCACATGGGTCAAGCCCCATGTGAAAGGGCCTGCGTCACTGTAGTGTAGTTCCTAGTTTCCCACTAGGCCCTGCGCATTGGAATAACATAAACAGTAGTATCTGCGGATATTCCAGGCCTCCACTGACTATGCTAAACTTAATTGGGTGTGTTACCAACTAGCTCAGAGGTCACTGGAAACTTTCTTCTCTGCATGGGAAGTGATCAGCTTCCCTGGCACAGACAAGAAGGGATTCAGCTTTCCAACAACCGTGCAACATGACAACTTTGCTCCTCAGATCAAGAGTCAATCTCTAGGGTCGTGTGAAACAATAGACAGGTATTTCACTCAGTCAGGTTAGTGCAGTTTACTTTCACGATATGTAGAGAATAGAGAGACGGGCGTTTGTCAATAAAAGGTTAACATTTATTGAACAGTCTTTCTTCTCGTACAAGAGAAATGTATTGCCATAATTGCAAGACTTGTTATTATAAAAAGTACGTACAGTAAGATAAGTATTGCGAAATGATACTGTAAAAGCATTGATATGGTTTCTTAGCCATACAATGGTTTAAAAGTAATAAAACATATATACATTCATATATACATTAGGCTAACATACCCAACTGGTGCTTCTAACTACGCAACCCCAGTGTGCCTGACCTAAGCCTAACACGTGGAAGGGGAGTAAGTAAGTAGCTTTAAGTTAAGTTGGTTTTGCCAAGGTTTGCTTCAAGAATTCTCGTCTAAGGGTTTAGTCAACACCATACCTCTGAATAGAATGATGGAAGTCTGGTTTCTCCTTCAGGGGGCACTCAATATGCCAGTCACCCGCGAGGGCAGACCGGAAACGCTGGAGCTGGATTTCTCTGCAGGAGAAAGGCAGCGGCTCTCTTCTCAGCGCGTCGGGAGGAGGAGGCGGGGGACAGCGTCCGCGGCAGCTGGAATCTGCTGGGCTCTTCGCAGAGGGACGGCTGTTCAGCTCCTAAGCGTACCGCACCATCGTTCGCGCTTTAGCAGCGATAATGGATCAGTAGCTTCACCACCAAGGGACAGCAGCAGCAGCGTACTGCATGCAGCAGCAATGGGATGCACAACAGGGTGCACAACAGCATACAACAGCACGACAGCTTATTGCTTAAGGCAACGTTGGTAGTATTTATACCTGACAGGTGCCGGGTTTGACGCAAGTTTGCTGGACATAAGACGTCAATTAAAGATGTCACTAGGAAGTGATAGCTATCAGTTGCTCATTAGAGTTCCATTACTAATCAAAACACAGCAAGCGGGGATTTCCAGGTTTGCTGAGTTTTTATCTTGTTGAAGAACTCGGAGTGTTAATCTAGGAATATCAGATAGTGACTTCTGCTCTGTCATTGCACTAATTGGTTGCAAAGGAAGTGGCAGAGAACTATGCTGGAATGTGGCTCTGTTCGTGTGAGGCCAGAGATGACTTTCTGAAATTGCACTTGAACGGTTATGCCAATATAGGGAATAAATGGATTTATAGCCGAATAGGGGCATAAGGTCACAGTATCGATCAGGAACCTAGATAAACACGCAACACCCACTCCATGTATTCATGTCCATCAAATTACTAAAACTAGAGCAATCAGATGCATGTGTAACATTGCCCACCCCAAAATACATAAATGCATTCGAAATAGGCGTATTTGTAATACGTGAAATTTAGGTACTGTACGTTATTTTTGAAGCATAGAAATCATTCAAAAAGTATTGCATATGAAATCAATGAACGATTTGAGGAAATATAAATTTTATGGTCAAGAAAAGTTCCCTAACGTGTACCCCACCGTCTCCATGTACGAGCTTAAAGTGCATGTAACTTCCCTCCTGTGCCAGCTATGAAGACGCAAATACATTTGCGTCCAACGTTAACATGTCCTCTTTCAGATCCGCCCTGAATGGGTCGGATATTCCGTTCCTAAATATGCCGTGCCACCGTCTTTGTATGGTGCACTTTCACGTATTTCTGGCTCTGTGCGAGCTAGGCCCTGTTTTTTGTCATCGAACCTCTTTTCAAAATCATCTCTGCCGCCTGAAACTGCAACGTGGGATGCCCCCCGTGAACTCTGTCCTACTCCCTGCGAGGCGAGCGGAGCCTGGCTCGGCCTGCCTGCCTGCCAAAGACAGTATTTTACCTTCACGCTATCAGTATAGTCAAGCTCAGCTTCCCGAAAACACATTCCAGTCCAGCAGAATAGATAAACAATCCTCCGCTGCAGAGCAAAGGGCCCGGCCTCTCTGTCTCCATGCAAGTAATTCATAGCTCCCGTTACCATGGTAGGCCCATGACCCCCTCGCTCTACACACAGACACGTAGGCACATATGCACGCATTCATAGTCAGTATAGGATAGCCTCTGCCCAAGAGACCTTTCCTTCTAGATAATATGGTTCCCAAACATCAGATATCAGATATGATATAGGAACGAGTTGATCTGACATGCCAGACTTCTGTCTCTTTCTTCTAGTGTAAATGTCAAGTCCCCTGCACCCTCCAGCTTTACGTAAATCACACGTCATGCAGCTGCGCGCGCATCCAGACTTCAGATTTCTGCTGACATTGCAAGATTCTGCCATGTTCCCACCCACTTGTGACACTTTCATATGACGTCTCTAGCACACACCTCTGTGCACGCCCTAGTTCACGCCTTCTGATTACGTATTGCTAAACACGTGTGTGCTCTTATCTTGTTTCTCTCAGCTGTTACGCCTTCTGCATTGATTTTCATTATGTGCATTAAGTATAAAAGTTATGTATTGTCAATAAAGTATGCTCTATCCCTTCCTGAACCCCAGTGGTGTCAGGAATCCGATATCCGGTTCTAGAACCATTCCTTTTTAAGGAATAAAACCCCTAAGAACTCTAACACCACGGACTCTGCGTCTTTCTTTCCGATTGAGTTATTTTATTTTAAGTACTTACCTGCATAGAAATTAGGACGGTAATTAAATATTTACCACAGTAATTTGGCGCCCGAATAGGGACCCCTCCCCCACCCCACGCGCCGGTTGGTGCGGTGCAGCCTTTGCCCCCTGCCACAGTCAAGACGGACAACTACGCGTACCCGCAGGATTTCCTGTATCTCCCTCAGGCCTACGGAGGTGACAGAGACTGCGATCAACACCCAGACGAGGCGGTGAGGAGTGCGGAGGATCCCGACCAGAGCCTAGCCGAAAGAAGCAAGGTCCGAGGTGTCAAGAGGCCCACCAGTTCCGAAGTATTCACGTATCGAGTCGAGTCGAGTCCAGTCCGGTCCAGTCCAGTCGAGTTTTCCGAGGCCTTCTGTTCCGTGCTTCCCGGTGAGTACCGTTGCTGGGGACGCATCTAGACGGGTGCATTATTATGTATCCGGTAAAGACGGGTTTGGGTACACAAACACGGTCTGCGCTGTTTTAGACAGTGTATCTGTGCTGTTTAGCAGTACATCTAGTATCAAGGGCAGTCCATATGTGTTCAAAATGATTCATGTGATTAATGTCGTGGTATGAGTGACTGTTTGATGTACATTACTGTGTTTTTGTATAACTAGCTGTGTTCAGAGTAAGTAACAAGTATCAAGTGTCCAGTATCAAGTAACGAGATGCCGTTTTTCAATAAATTAAGACAGATAGGAACTAGGAAAGGGATACTAGAGGAAGAAATTCCTATCCCCCCTAGGGATACTCCTGGAAATTTTATGTACCATAAGCATGGCTTAGATGCCATACTGTATCTAGATTTATGGGCTGATTATACCAAGCACCTAGAAGAGAGACACAGGTGGCCTGCTACCGGAACATGGGATGCCGAGTGCATCATGAGAGTAGAGGAAGCGCTATGGAAAAAGAAAGCCAGACAATCCCAGAAAGATGCCATAGAGTTGTGGCGTAAAGAGTCGCATAAACGTACAGAAAAGGCACTCCGAAAAGCAGAAAAACATAGAGAAGAGTCAGATGAGGTCCGAGAAAACGAATTAGTTATTGAAGGTATCCGAGTAAAAGCGGAACAAGTAGACCGCATGCGAAACACTCTTGCCAACGGCATGTATTTAGTGACCGAGGGTTTGCCTAAGGCTACTCCAGAAATACCGAAAGATCTGCCGCCACCATTGGTTCCGACTAAAGTAAATCACAGGACCACCAAAGACATATTTCTTGCCTCCTATCTAGACGATGTAGCTCCCGCTTACACCAATCCACGTACCAACGTACCGCCTACTGACGGTGACGCTGGTGGCAACCCACTCCAAGACAATGCCCAGCCCGTACCGCAACAGAGCTCACCTGTTCGAAATCCTGTTCCACCTGTTCCTCCACCACTTCCTACACCCAAGCTTAATACCCTGAATCCGTTTGGGCCTGATCCTGGTAAAAGACAAGTTCCGTTACAGATACAGACTCCACAGACAAGTCATGCTCAAGCCTCCGCCTCAGGAGGTGCGACAGGAGGTCTCCAGACCCCGCCACAAACACATAGGTTAAACCTTAGGGACATATTAAAGCAACGTACACCCCGAACACCAAGTTACGACATGCTTAAAGAACCCCTTCCAATTTGCAGATACGATCCAGTACCCGGTAAAGACGACAGGATGTTGTTAGCATCTCTACGCTTACGAAAAGTTACAGATTACTTAGTGTTATTCCCAGGAATGACTGAATGCCTAGATAGAATATACCATTTTATCCAGACTGGGGAAGATCCTGAAAGTATTAAAGAGGCCCTGGCTCACCAGAAAGTTGACACTCAAGGTTGTATATTACGCTTCTTCATAAATTGTTTAATAAGAGAACGAGACAGGCCTGGAGTAGACCAGGACGAGATGGACGCACTAAACAAGTGGGGTCAGAATATAGCCGATGGAAAACACGATAAACAGAATTGTATAGCAAGTATGTACAAAAAGATCAGGAAAGAAGTAATAGAAATACACGAAAGAAAGGAACAAGAAAAGGAAAGAGATAGCGACAGGAATAACTCCTCCGAGGAGGATGAACCAGAGGAACAAGACTCGGCTAAAGAAATAATAGCATATGTAGGTAAGGGAAATTACCTTAAGAAAGGCATTCGTCCAGAAAGCAAGAGAGTTTTTCTCTCTGGCATCTCGAAAACGAGTTCTCCTGAATATCTGTTTCAGGCTACCGATAAAATTCTTCAAGAACGAATGGGGTACCATGTACTCAATTCTATGGATGAACAAGAACTAGCCCGGTCAGCAGTACTATGGGCTGACAATTCTAGTACATATAATGATGATACAGTAGCATGGACATTTTTTAACCTTTCCCCAGACGAGCAGAAATTAGCTGGTATGTACATGATTCAGCATCTCATCACGTTATACAGACATCAGCATTCTGATCCAGGTCCCCTACCTGATACATTAGAAGCACTACTTATGAATAGATGGAGAGGCCTAAGTACCAAGTTGATTCAAATAATTCTAGAACAACGGCACAGATATAACGCTTTCTTAGGCCCTCAATACGTTCCAGCTCCGCCCCCAGAAAGAAAATAAATGTTTCATTTTGACAGGCAGAATCCTTTACGAGAAGTACACCCAGTTATGAATACTGATAACACCCTACGACGTGTGTTTGTGTACACACCTTTAACAAAGTTGGAATTATTAGAAATGAAGAAACTAGTGCCCTGTCACGATAAAGATCCTGCAGGTTTTCACCGAGAACTTAAGGACATGTTACTCATGGGGGATTACACGTATACGGATATTATGAAATTGTTAAAAGTACTGCTGCCCACGGGCATTTACGAGAAACTAAAGGAAAAAGAATGGGAGGTGGGAGATAAAAAGATTATTTGGACTGAAATAGAAGACGAGGAAAAAGGTCGTACTCCAGGGCTAGGCCTTGGGGACAAAGCTAAAGCATTACCAGGTTTAATAGTACAGGTTTTGCCAAGATTACTGACAACTAAAAAGGAAGACTGGGATGCAATCTCAGCTTGTAAACAGAAACACGATGAAGATACTAGTGACTTCTATTCAAAATTCGAGAAATGTTTCATTATTAATAGTGGCCTGAAACCAGGTAGCGAGTCATACCCGCACCTTTCTGTAACAAAATTAGTCGAGAATTCCCTGACACAAGTTAAGAACCGTGTATATAAAGTCGAAAGTACATGGCAAGCAAATACGCCATCCCAGATGTTACAAATGTTACAATATCACCAGAACAGAATTAGAGAAGAACAAGAGCACGAACAGAGACGTATGAAAGACACGAAAATGAAAATGTTAGTGGCCCAGTTGGTTCCAGTCGACGGTCAGAAAAAGGGTATGACCCAGACAAGTAATTCAGCAGCTCCTGTTAAAGGGACATGCAACTATTGCAAACAACCAGGTCACTATGTAAACGAATGTCCAGTCCTGAAACACAATATAGCAACAGGTAAAACTAAAGAAAGACCGCGTCAGCCTAGACAAGACCAGGTCCAGCAACAGACTTCACAGAATATACAGCCTATGCATGCTCCAACACATACAGCACAGACCGTAGCGGTATCACAGCCACAGCCCATTGCCGCGACGCAGCAAGTTTCACAGCAGATGTACCAGTATGCCCAATCTGATTATCCCGATTATCAGCGATACACATGAAATAGCCTAGAGAGGGAGGTTGGCTTGCCTCTTATTGAGATTCCTGTAGATCAAGAGGGTCCTTATGTACATAGTCAAGTATTAGGAAAAGACAGAAAGTTTCTAATTGACACAGGGGCAAGTCGCACCACGATCAGTCACGACGAAGTTCCAGGGGCACCCCTCTCAGGCTCACAGAATGTTTCCCTTGGTTTTTCAGGACAGCCTATTGTAAATGAAGTATCAGAACCCGTTTCCCTAGCAGTAGGTCCATTATCACGTGTTACAGACCTGTTACTCACGAAGTCATGTCCAGAAAACTTATTAGGTATCAAGACACTGAAGGCTCTAGGAGCAGTGATATGTTGTTCTCCGGAGGGAGTTAGACTTTTCCTACGTGACTTTAAGGGTCACTATGTATTACGAGAGTTTGACTCCAGATTGAAAAATGTACCGAAACACCTGTGGGCACAAGGCCCAACCGATGTAGGTTGTATGCACATTACACCATACCGTGTTACACTCAAACCAGGAGTTGTTTTACCCCGAATCAGACAATACAAGTTGCCGCCCGATGCTGTAGTGGCTTTACTGGAAATCATTGAAGAGCTTATTGCCCAAGGAGTGGTCGTAGAAACCGACTCTAATATCTGTAATTCCCCTATCATTCCGATTCTTAAACGTACTGATCCCAATGCACCGCCAGTATATCGGCTGGTGATTGATTTACGAGAACTGAACAAATGCATTGTACCACAGTATCCTGTGGTTCCCGACATCTCATCCTTATTGACTGCTATTGATTCAGAAGCGACGTTCTTTACTGTAATTGACCTCAAGAACGCCTTCTTCAGTGTACCCAATGATCCAGAGAGCCAATATCTCTTCGGATTCAGTTTAAATGGCCGAAGCTTCAAATTTTCACGGGCACCTCAAGGATTCACAGAAAGCCCCAGCATCTATAGCCAAGCACTGAAAAGACAACTTGACTGTATCCAAATGCCAGTTAGCACTGCCTTACTCCAGTTCGTCGATGATCTGCTGATCACCGCACGAAGCGAACCCGAATGTGAACAAGCATCACTGACAGTTTTACATTTTCTGGCCGACAAGGGACACAAGGTGTCTCCTTCGAAGCTACAATTCTGTGTTCAGCAAGTGGTGTACCTTGAGCACTTGCTGTCCAAGTGGGGAAGACAGCTCACACCTGATCGAGTTCAGTTAATTGCACAGTTACAACAACCCAAGACACAAAAGGAAGTGCGGGCCTTTATAGGCCTCACCTCGTACTGCAGACAATGGATTCCTCAGTATGCATTTCTAGCTAAACCGCTGATACAGTTGACAACACAGGAGGCAGCGACTTCGACTGTCCTCCCTTGGACTCAGGAACATACACAGGCGTTTGAGGAATTAAAGAAAGCTTTATGCCAAGCACCAGTCTTAGCGACACCATGTTACAGCAAACCTTTTGCACTTTTTGTTACAGAACGTGATGGTACAGCGTTGTCTGTCCTCACACAAGATCAAGCAGGTTTGCGCTTATTTTTCAAGTACATTAGATCCAGTGGCCCAGGCTCTGCCTGCGTGCTTAAAATCAGTTGCAGCAACAGCCCTAGCAATCAGACAAAGCGATTCAATAGTATTAGGACACCAGTTGACAGTACAAGTTCCACATTCTGTAGAAGTCCTTCTAAACTGAACACAGACTCAACACCTGACTATAGCACGACTGACAGGTTATGAATTGACACTATTCCAGCCACACATAGAAATCAGACGCTGTAACATTCTAAATCCTGCCACATTGTTACCCTCGGTTATGACAGATTCAGCCCCGCATGATTGTATGGAGATCATTAATGCGGTAACAAAGCCCAGACGAGACTTAACAGATGTTGCACTGACAAATCCAGACCTGACACTTTACGTGGACGGTTCATGTATGAGAACAAGTACAGGAGAATTAGTGGCCGCATATGCAGTGACCACCGAAACTGAAGTCAAAGAAACACACCGTATTGATACACTGTCCGCTCAAGCAGCAGAGCTTATCGCTCTGACTCGAGCCTGTATACTAGCCAAGAACAGAAATGTTAACATATACACAGATTCACGTTATGCTTTCGAAGTTGTACACGACTTCGGAATGTTATGGCAAGAACGAGGTTTCTTGACCTCTCACGGTGCCAAGATCCAACACGGTCCCCTCATTCAAGCACTGTTAGAAGCAATACATCTGCCTTCAGGCATATCCATCATGAAGTGTAAAGCACATACTAAAGTTACTGACTCTATTTCCCAGGGTAACGACCTGGCAGACCAAACAGCAAAACATACCGCATTGACTCACACCCAGACAACTGATGTGACAAAGACAATAGTACCGACACACTGTATGACAGTTAGGGATCCCACACTAGATGTAATCGATATTCAGACACAAGCTACTCTAGACGAAATCAAGAAATGGACTGAACTAGGAGGGGTCCAAACAGATCAGGGATGGATGACGAAGGGAAAATCTACATGGTTTCTCCCCGACTCTATGGTTCAAGTCATAATAAATACAGCACATAGTCCAGCACACCTGGGAGAAAAGGCTATGTTAGACAGTTTACAGAATCTCTGGTACAACAAACATTTACGAGCAGCAGCAAAACAGAAAGTGCGTACTTGCATGATCTGTTGTCAGTTCAATCCAGGAAAAAGCGTCCCTGTAGAGCAAGGTGGATTTCATCCTCCCGATCACCCTTTTGAAGTCCTCCAGATGGATTATATCCAGATGGAACGTTGTCGAGGATTCAAGTACGTCCTCGTAGTTGTTTGTGCACTTTCCCGTTGGACCGAAGCATATCCAGTCCCAGATTACACTGCCCCGACCACTGCCAAGCAGCTGGTTCGAGAATTCTTCCCACGTACGGCTTGCCTCGTATCGTGTACTCAGATAACGGACAGCCATTCTCATCCGAGCTAATGAAGCAGGTTTCACTCCTGCTAGGATATCAGTGGAAATTCCATTGCGTCCGACATCCCGAGGCAGCTGGCCTTGTAGAAAGGCACAACCAGACACTGAAAACCCGTCTTGCAAAAATATGTAAAGAGAAAGGGGTCGACTGGATAGTCGCCCTGCCAGTTGCACTATTCTATATGAGAATGGTCCCACATTCGAGATCAGGGCTATCCCCGTATGAGCTAGTCTTTGGCCGGCCACCAAATATGTGGGGGACGCCCATGCCTAAAAAAATAACCGATGTTGATTGTAATATGCTGACAGATTACCTTGCCTCCTTGATGTCTGCACTCCAATCATGTCGTTCACAGGTTGCCGCAGCCTTTCCCGACAACACTGACGTGAAGCCACACGATGTCCGTCCCGGAGATACTGTACTGATACGAAATTTCGACAGGAGGAGTCCGCTGGAGCCCCGTTGGCAGGAGCCGAAGCTCGTCCTTCTGACCACGAGGACTGCAATCAAGGTCGAGGGCCGCAAGGGGTGGATCCATACGAGTCATATTAAAAAATGTAATGAACTGTTGCCAGAGACTGACTCTTCCACCCCCTCAAAGGACTGCCCAGATTCTAATGACTCTAAACTCCCGATGGTAGAGAAAACTCCGCAAGAAGAGTACAAATTAAAATTGCGGTCTAGCAAGTCAGACAGTTTAATTGTTTAAGTCCTCCCCTAGGTGAATCGGTTAAATAGTTTCTGACATGTATCCCCTAGACCCCAATAGAGAGAGAGATGGAGAGAAACAGATCAAGAAGCAACGATATTGCAAATCTCTCAAAAGTTACTGTATTGTTACCTTATGGATTATGTTTTCTTTAAGTCTCACTAATATTGTCACAAGTATAATTTTACATATCTACTTTCCCATTGCTACACGTGCACATTCTTTTCCTAATGATACTGCCGAGCATTCTTTTAGTGAGTTACCCCCTCACGAGTTGTCTTACCGACTTGCGCTGCGCAACAATACATTCATTAGTATGTTACATCACTCTCATCAGACCAGCAACGCTACAAATTGTTGGATATGTGGCCGACTCCCTCCCTACCAGAAATATAGGGGAGTTCTGCCCCTCTTCCCGTACCCGTTCACACACAATGGTTCATGTGGAGCCTGGTTTAGTTTGATTAATTCCTTAGATTCAAATTCCGTAGTTTATCAGGGTAACTGGGTATGGGGAAACCTGAACACAGTTTTGCATAAAATGTGTTATCCTGACAAAGAGGGACTTCCCAAAAGGACAGGGACTGATCTAGAAAATGAAGTATATGGATTAGGAAAGTTTACACTTAATCTCATGATTCTGAATGTTGAATCCGAAACCGAGCCAGACTTGCCCACTATGTCAGTACTACCAGTCAAAGGTGAATTATGTGTCAGAAAGAATGGTTCCGTACACCTGGGTCATAGTAAGTGTACTACTGTGGTCGAATTTAGTGATAAGGGCAAGTCCACATTCAAAGCTACATGTCATTCCTATTTCATTTGTGGTCAGACCGCATATGTACGTTTGCCTTTAGATTGGGATGGGACCTGTTACATTGGATTCTTACTACCACCTGTTTTCCTAGCTCCACCTGATTATCATAGAAATTCCCGCCTAGTTCACAGACCAAAGAGAGATCTCCCAATTGTCGACTATACTGAGACTGCATGGGAACAGTACACAGATTTCAATAAAGGTTTCTTTCCCTATTTAGGAGCTATTTTGAATAGTAAGTCTATCCGTCACTTGACCAGAACCCTTGAAGCAGTAGTAAAAGAGACTACTTCTGCCCTAGGTAACTTGAGTGAGGAACAGTCTGCTATGAGACTTGTCGTTCTTCAAAATCGTCTTGTTATTGACGTCATACTAGCCGATCGCGGAGGAGCCTGTAAGGTCCTCGGGTCAGCTTGTTGCGTTTTCATCCCAGATAATGCTCCGTCCGTATATAAGGCTATTACCCGTCTCCATAAGATAGCTAGTCAGATACATCAGAATCCAGGCACTTGGACTTGGTCCGGTTGGCTCTGGACTACTATTTCAGCCTGGGGATGGAAAATACTGTCACTGCTTGGAACACTACTACTTATAGTGTTCAGTTGCTGTCTATGTTTACAATGTGGGCCAGCGATTTGCGGCTTGTGCGCCACATCCTGCACTCCCCATTCAAGTCAACGTTCTAAATCCCATGTGAAAAAGGATGAGCAGATGATGCTAACTACTCAAATAAATGGATTAATGACGATTGATATATCATGAAGGGTCCGTAGGGAACAAGGAGGGAATGAGGAAATATAAATTTTATGGTCAAGAAATGTTCCCTAACGTGTACCCCACCGTCTCCATGTACGAGCTTAAAGTGCATGTAACTTCCCTCCTGTGCCAGCTATGAAGACGCAAATACATTTGCGTCCAACGTTAACATGTCCTCTTTCAGATCCGCCCTGAATGGGTCGGATATTCCATTCCTAAATATGCCGTGCCACCGTCTTTGTATGGTGCACTTTCACGTATTTCTGGCTCTGTGCGAGCTAGGCCCTGTTTTTTGTCATCGAACCTCTTTTCAAAATCATCTCTGCCTCCTGAAACTGCAACGTGGGATGCCCCCCGTGAACTCTGTCCTACTCCCTGCGAGGCGAGCGGAGCCTGGCTCGGCCTGCCTGCCTGCCAAAGACAGTATTTTACCTTCACCCTATCAGTATAGTCAAGCTCAGCTTCCCGAAAACACATTCCAGTCCAGCAGAATAGATAAACAATCCTCCGCTGCAGAGCAAAGGGCCCGGCCTCTCTGTCTCCATGCAAGTAATTCATAGCTCCCGTTACCATGGTAGGCCCATGACCCCCTCGCTCTACACACAGACACGTAGGCACATATGCACGCATTCATAGTCAGTATAGGATAGCCTCTGCCCAAGAGACCTTTCCTTCTAGATAATATGGTTCCCAAACATCAGATATCAGATATGATATAGGAACGAGTTGATCTGACATGCCAGACTTCTGTCTCTTTCTTCTAGTGTAAATGTCAAGTCCCCTGCACCCTCCAGCTTTACGTAAATCACACGTCATGCAGCTGCGCGCGCATCCAGACTTCAGATTTCTGCTGACATTGCAAGATTCTGCCATGTTCCCACCCACTTGTGACACTTTCATATGACGTCTCTAGCACACACCTCTGTGCACGCCCTAGTTCACGCCTTCTGATTACGTATTGCTAAACACGTGTGTGCTCTTATCTTGTTTCTCTCAGCTGTTACGCCTTCTGCATTGATTTTCATTATGTGCATTAAGTATAAAAGTTATGTATTGTCAATAAAGTATGCTCTATCCCTTCCTGAACCCCAGTGGTGTCAGGAATCCGATATCCGGTTCTAGAACCATTCCTTTTTAAGGAATAAAACCCCTAAGAACTCTAACACCACGGACTCTGCATCTTTCTTTCCGATTGAGTTATTTTATTTTAAGTACTAACCTGCATAGAAATTAGGACGGTAATTAAATATTTACCACAGATTATGCAAAAAGAATTACACATGAAGTATCTCTAACAGAAGAAGGGCGAGATAAATCATCACATATAAATGCATTGCAATAACATGTGCTAGAGGCTGATGTAACGTTGTTATGTCTCTAGATGTGTTTAGAAATAGAAGTGTGAAGCTTCTGTTCTCTAAGAATAGTTTTTACGTTAAGCAAAGAATTGTTCGTGCCAAAAAAGGGTGAATATTAAAAATGTCCAATTCAAAAGAATTATTGCTTGAACGGGAAAATAGAGTTCCAAAGCTTTTTGCAGTTTTTGTTGATCAAAACTGAAGGCCGAATTCAGAGTTCATTGGAACGCTGTGTGTCGGAAAGCTTTCTCAAAAGTTATTGTTTCTGTACGGGTGAGAACATTGTATCAGACAGGCTCTCGAAGAATTGGTCTACAAAATCAGGTGACAGTTCAACCAAATTCGATAGTGCTGTAACTTGGCAGGTGTGAGAATGATTGCTGTCATCATAGTCAGGATCAGCAATGCTCACAGTAGGTCGTACCTGGGTGATGCTGCTTTTGTCGCTTGCTCCACTGTTACCATCTAGTCGTAGCAGAGGAGTCTCAACGAATGCCGTCATCAGGATTGGTAGCCGCTGGGGACAACACAATGCGTGAGCCGTTATTGACTGAGCAAAGTATCGACGTCCATTGGTACTGCTGAAGGAAGTGAAAGACAGATGTCCAACACGCACTCATCTCCGCATAGCATACATCGAAGTACCGGTAAGATACAGTTCTGCCATATAGGTCTGAATGAAAGGAACCAGGTCATGTTTAGATCTCTCAGCCTGGCCAATCCAAGGACGTTAGTTATCCTGTCCCGGTAGCGCATTGCTAGGATTGTCTCTTCCATTCCCATGGGAGCTATGTCTGAGTTTCGGCTTGCCATAACGAAGCAGGAGGGTCAAAAATAAAATCCCTGCTACAAGTCCCAAAAATAATGGTATGCCGCCAAAAACAGAGTGTACAAATTTAGGAACGATTCCCAAAATTGCCTGGAAGGGTGTTAGCAGTCCCGTAAAGACTGTCTTAAATATGCCTGGGATGCTTGTGGCACTAGACATGTTAAGGAGGTGGCTGAGCATTTCTACGAAATGCACGGGGCAATTTGTTGAAAAAAGGTCATGAACTTCAGTAGCTGTCCTTGCAACTAGAAGATCATACGTCTCTTTTGATGACGTTATAGGCACTGTTGTCTGTAAAAGTACAGATTTCATTTTGCTTAAAGTATCAATTCGTATAGAATAGAGATTCAGACGAGGCCAGATGGGAGTCACTGTGTCTGCAGGCCCACTCGGGAACAATGCTTGCATACAGCATTTGACCATGGATGTTACGCTTACTAGATAACTTTTCCCTGGCACAAGGCCACAACATCTGTGATCCGTTCTAAGAATGTAACTCCCGTTTGCGAGTTGCATAAAGAAGGGCTCTATCTGAGTTGCAGGTGTGACTAGCTGGTGGCATGAAAGATTGTTAGAATTTCCATCACATGCTCCGTGTAAATTAATACCCTGACACAAAAGTATACCGCTTAGTGAATGTTTACAGTTGTCACCACTAAGAAATACATTTTTGTCGCTGTCACTATAGCAAGAATGTGTGTATGGTAATTTCCATTCAGATTTTACATATCCTTTACCCAATTGTTCATACTGGCCAGTAGGTATGTATTCAAGGCACTTTTTAAATCGGAAAGTTGTTATCGGAATAGTGATAATTCCGTGTATTATCCATTCAATGACAGGACTCTCTGACATTGTCAATGGTAATCTCTCGGGTTTTTCGATGCTCAGGATTGTATAGTCTGCTCCTTTCTGTGCCAAACTGATCTGTTTATCAGTAAGGTTAAAAATGGAAAATAATGACGTTGTGTTTATTAAACGCCAAGGCACATAGCCTGAACGAAGATTTTGCAGCGTCCAGCCTAATTCTATAATAGAACGTAGTTGAGATTGGCCATGTTGTAACATTAGCAAGTCTCTGTCTATCACATCAAAGGCAGATGATACAA
Source organism: Lissotriton vulgaris (assembly GCF_964263255.1). Taxonomy (NCBI): domain Eukaryota; kingdom Metazoa; phylum Chordata; class Amphibia; order Caudata; family Salamandridae; genus Lissotriton; species Lissotriton vulgaris. Next base: position 275,037,925 of record NC_141694.1, on the reverse strand, counting down.
TATTGTCCAACGAATATATTCTGGAAGACAGAGTCATTAACCCGTTGTCCACTACAGAAAGTGATTTTTCCAAATTAATACGATCAATTTCTCGTATTTTTTCAGCAGTTTCAATTTGTTTGACTTTCCAAGCCTCGTTGTAAGCAGCATAGATACTGGTCGCTATGAAACGCTTTTGACGCTGTTTGCGTGGTCCAAGAATGAAATCGCGCAAATCAGCACCATCTTTTAGTAAAGACAAGTGTTGCTTAATTTCAGCCAGTGTGAATGATGTTAGCCATTCAAGGCAGAGTTTCCCTACACTGTATGTTGTTATTATCCCTGGATGTTGTCTCTGGGAGTATCTCGGGTCTAATCTGGTCATTTTTAACCCCTGTGTTTTATTCAGGAATCTATCTTGACAGCTGTTTGTGTCAGTAGGCCAGATTAACCACTTTTTCCAATCAGGATTTGTTCTGTTGAAATGTAAAATTTGTGACACGTCTAACTCAATATCTGTAGTTGTATTTTCAGGTATTGGCTTTGGTATAGACAGTTTTTTAAGGTCTTTGTTCTTAGCTAGGCCAAGACAAGATGTTTGGTGTATTGTGTCATTTAAAAACAACATTTGTTCTGGTATCATGCAGGTTCTAAATAATGCTTCAATGCCTTGCACCTGCCAATCTTTTGTACCCCAAATTGTTTTCGTTTCAATATTATTTTTCCAATAATCAAAAAGAAATGTCATCATTTTGTCATAAAATGCTTCTGAATATATCAATTTAGAATTTGTCAGCATTGTTTTCATTCCTGTTTTATCTAATAGTTTGTAATAAAACGTTTCTGCATTACTGGTGTTAAACCCTGAGAAGTATTTGAATTTCTCAAAAAATGCTTTAGAACTGCTTTTAGGTGGTGTAGCACAATGTTCCCATTGATTATACATAAAAACATTTCTAGGCTGTGCAGATTTATGCAAGAAATGATCACCATAGTGTGTGTAACAGAATAACTGCTCATAACTAGATGAACCTTGTAAATAATCATGATCTGTGAATCTAGCTGACATTACTAAATCAGACATCATGTCATTAATACTGTTAAAGTCCCAATCATCAGAGAATGTACTAGGTTTTACAAAGTCACTTAAGGAAACCTTCAGTTGATGAGGATACTTCAGGATTTCGACCGGACCATATATCTCATAGTCTGTTTTCTCCCATACTACCCCACCAGGTATTGGAATTGCCGTGACATTTACTGTTGACAGTTCTCTTTTCTTCACGTGGGATGATCTGTGTGGGTTCAGGACTAGGTTGATGTTCTGACTTGCTGTGTCCATTCTAATATATTTTCCCTCAATGAATTTTCCCAAACACAGTACCATGATGAGCCAAAGCAGGAGGAAAAACACACCTAGATCGAACCAGAACTCTAGCCAAGGGGAAATAAGGTAGATTTCCTTCAGTTGATGAAAGAGTTCCGTTGCTTTTTCTTTAAAAGTCTTTTTTGTTTCCGGCATCACTTCGGGGTCGTTTTGATCTTCAGAGAAGTTGTCGAAGTTGATGAAATAACCAGAGGCAGTTCTGTCAATTGATGGGATTGTTCTTTCAATCTGTCTTTCGGTAGCATTTTCTGATGCCACATTAGTGTAGACTGGTGATGTTTCTTGACAAACTGTTTCAATCTGTGTTTCAAGAGGCACGAGTTCCATGGCATTATTGAATAGTCCTTCATTGTGCACTGCAGGCTGATTGAATGTGATTAGTCTTTCAGTTTGAACCTCTTGGATTGTTGCAAGTTTGGGTATTCTGTTGTTTCTTGGGAGTCCACTGGGCCTACTGTTGATTATAGGCCACATGCTTGTGGTTTTACTAGGTCGATGGACACGACTCTGTTCTCCTTTTTACCAGCAAGGGGCGGTAGCACAACTGATCTTGTTCCGGTGACTGCCAAGACAGGTGCTGCTTTTCTGTAAGAAGGCCCAAATTCCTTCTTCACCGCAATCTTTTCTCTGACTAGATCCCCAATCTTTGGAATCCAAACAGGCCTTGCTGGGGCTGTTGCTGGTGGTGCCTCGTCAGTGGTATTTGGCTGTTGCTTTAACTTTATGTTGCTTAAGGATTTTCTTGTTTCATTTAGTTCCTGTAAAACAGCCAAACGATCCTTTACATCAAAGTGCGTTGTTTTTTCTTGTACCACTGACATCTGACTATCGAGGTCCTGAATACGCATTCTAATTCCGAACAATAGTTCGTATGGGCTGAAACCTTTTAGAGAATTTCTTGGCATGTTGTTAAGACTAGTCTGGACACTTATTAAATGTTTGACCCACCCAGCGCCTGAACCTAATACCTTCGCTGTTATAGATTGCTTTATGTCACGGTTTTTTCTTTCTACCACACTATTCCCTTCGGGGTGCGACGGACAAGAATACCGCAACCCAATTCCCATGCTAGCCATGGCCTCCCTATAAGCTCGAGAGCTGAAAGCAGGACCCTGGTCAGAATGGAACGTGGTAATTGCGTATGTGCCGATAAAGACTCGCAAATCTTTTATAACCGTTCTAGCGTCAGCCGAGCGCAGGAGGCCTCATTTTTTAAGTGTGTTTAGCCTTAACTGTGTACAATGGGACGCGCTTCTCTTCTTTGATTGCGCAGATAGACCGCCTTATGCTGTCTAGAAGGGATCCTGAAACTACACTGGCCTGTTCATTACTGCGATCTCTGTTGCAGTCTTCACAAGTCTGAGCAAAACATTGAATATCTATGCTCATTCCTGGCCACCAGTACTCTGATTGTAATTCTTTCAGAGACTCCTTAATTGTTTGATGTCTCAGACCCAACCCCATGTGTGCTTCCAGTAAGAGGAAGCCCCTCCTGCTCCTGTTTGGAATTACTCTGTCCCCCACTCCAGGGATTCGAGCAAAAGGAACGGAGTTTGCATCGATTACGTATGCATAATTGAGTGGATAGTTCACGGGTAGTGCTGCACAGTCGCCTTTTACAGTCGTTTTTACTGCCAGCATGATTTCCCCGTCTATGTATTTATCTGTACGCTTTTTTGTGGCTACGGAAGCCGGTTTAGTTGCTTCCGCTGTGGCTGTATTAGCCAATGAATTCCCTGCAACGTGAACGCCATCACGTTGAAGACTCTGTGCGTGAATCACATGAGTCTTTTGTAGTTCTTTGTGTAAAAGAGCTACCTGTTTCCAGAGCAATTTATGCTTTATTGTGGCACCTGTGTCATCTTTGTAGTCGTTTTCAATCCAACTCTGCAGCTTATTGTTGTAAGAGTTGACGCAAAAATGAGAATCGCACACGATAAGTGTCGGGAATTCACGTTCTGCATTTTCGAGCGCCATCTTTAAACATCTGATTTCAGTTTTCTGAACCGAACAGTTTCTTACAGATTCAGTTTTTGTTACTTTCGGTCTGAATTTACCGCACAGCCAACGACCTTTAATGATCGCACATGCTGCATCGTAGGATTTTCTCTCTACGTTGAAATGCTGTACAAAGCTATCTGTATAGATTATACAGGCGTACTGTGGGAGAGGCAGAATTTCGATTGGCAGAGGATATTCTTCTTCATATTCTAAATCATTCAGTTCTTCGAATTGCGGGGCGAAATAGTATTTCACGTCTTCCGCTCCTAGAGAATCTATACACTGTATCCATTTAGGATCCAGTGACACTGTAGGCAGGTTTACTGGGCTGAATAGCGCTTCGAAGGCGGATTCCGCTGTAAGGATATTAATCCGTTTGCCGTGTGCTAGTTCTCGTTCATTTGCTAATGCAATTTGCACTGATTTCACAATTCTTTCTGTGTGACTGAATGCTTTTTCTGCTTGTGTGTACAAGTGAGATTTAATTGAAATTGGTACCTTTTCTCCCTCATTAGAGGTTAGGTACGTTAATCCGCATCTTCCTGGGATGACTCGGATTACAAGATCGCGTGTATTGTCACGTGTATCTAATTTTGTTTTTGCTAACATGTCTGTTTGCAGTGATCTCAAAATGTCTGTGTGTTTTTGAGTCCAATTGATTTGTTTAAAATCAGGTTTAATTAGTTCGTAGAGAGGTTTAACCCTCTCTGCGTAATTTAGAATGTAAGTTCTTCCGAAATTCAGAAAACCTAGAATGGATTGTAAATTCTTCAGCGTTTTTGGAGCTTGGAGCACAGCGCACTTCTCTAAGAAGTTGTCCGCTAGGCTTTTCCCTTCACTTGATAACTCGTACCCTAAAAATAGTACTGTCAGATGGGCAATTCGGGACTTTTTAAAGTTGAATTTGTAACCCTCTGCTGCGAACCCAAGTATAATGGTGTTCACTCTTTTCAAGCGAGTATCCAAGTCGTCGTCTGTGAGATAAATATCATCTACGTAAGATAATGCCTCATCATCATAGATTTGTAGTAACTCTGTTACCCTAGCTGAGAATAGTCCTGGGCTGTTCTTGAACCCCTGTGGGAGTCGACAGAATTTTTTCTGCGACCCAAATGCAGAGAAAGCGGTCAAATATCTGCTTTCTGGTGCAATGTTTTGACAAAAGAAACCATTAGATATGTCTAATGTCGTTTTATATTTTTTCCTAACTATGTTATTCATTAGGGCTGCACTATGCGAGTTTTGTACTGCAAAAGTTTTGCAACATGTATTAAGATGTCTGTAGTCCAAAACTAGACGATATGAATTGTCTGGCTTGGAGACAGGAAACAAAGGATTGTTCATTTGAGAGGTGCATGTTTCAATCAGCCCCTGGTATTCAAGTTGATCTAAGATCTCCCTGACCTGTTTTTTAGCTTCTTGCTTTATGGGATACTGCCGCTGGGCAGTTGGTTCACTTTTTAATTGGATTTTGTGAGGAGGTGAATCCTCATCCCATCCTACATGATTTTTATATAATGCAGGTGCCTGGGCTACTGCCCATTTCCTTGCATATGTATATTTTTTGTGAATCGGAATGTGATTCGAGAAGGCAGGCATAATCACTTCTTCGCCACAAGGGCACTCCCTGACAAACTCTAGGGGCCAATCTTTTTCAGCTAACAGAATATCATAGCCTTTTGAGAGTTTATCCCAAAATAGACCCATAATTTTCCTAGTCTTATCACCCTCTATACGCAATGTTATTTCGTATATTTTATGGGGCTCGCTAAGTCTGGTGTCGGCAGTTTCAACCTGAATGTATTCATTCGTGTCCACTGTCTCCAGATGACTCATCAAGATCTTGCGCGCTATACTGATTTCTGCTGCACTGTCCAACATTGTCAATGCCCACTCCCCGTTTTTCAACTGTGTCCTCAGTATTCTCTGCATGGTTGATTACTCTAATACTGGCTACCTTCTTTTTCTGAAATTGAGATTTTTTACTCTGAGCAGGTTCCTTGTCTTTGGACTTGGTGTGCTCTCCTGGGTCTGACCGTCCTCTTCTTTCCGAATTCTGTGGAAAAGATCGAGAGGGACGTGTATCAATACTTTGATATCTATCAGGTTTTTTAAGATTATCCCTATTTCTAAGGTTATATCTTTTCTCAGAGGGCTCCCTCTGGGGAGACTGGTGTTCTCGAGTCGGAGTTCTTTCCCTCCGTCGAGGAGACCTTCCTCTGGACTGGAAAACGTTTTCCTTTATGAGTGGATTGTTTATTTCCATCCCAGCTCTTTTTAGGAGTGTTTAAATTATTTTTAATAAATAATTTTTCAGGATTTTTGAGCAGTTGGGGCTTTACCGGTTTTCCACCCAAGCTGTCTCTACCTAATTCTTCATAGCATTTTTCTATGATTTTTGCAAGCTCAACAGGATCTTCTATAACTGTTTCCTTCAACTTCTGGGGGATCGCCACAGATGCTGCGTCTCCTTTTATGTTGGCTAATAATATAGCCGAGACCTGCTTGAAGTCTTTCAGTAATTTCATACCTAGAGTTAAAGCGGGCTCTGGACCGTATTCATTTTGAATCTGTTTTAGCACTTCTGGTATTACCGCCATAGACGGAACACCGTGTGTTTTTGTATAAATGGAAGCAAAGACTGTACCCCAAGTGTCGCAGTCCTCCACATGTGGTGCGATTCCCATAGGAAGGCAGATGGTCAAGATTCTGTGTTTCTCTATAGGGGTAGTATCAGGAAATACTGCCTCTATTTGAGTGATTTCTGTGCTACCCAGAAAGGAATTTGTTCCCGTTTTACGGGTGTTTTACCAAGACATAACTGTATGTTCTGTGGTGTAATTTTATTAGTGTTCCCCTGATGAGGGGTCAGCTGTGGTACATTAACAGCTGGTTGGACTGTTGCAGTCCGCATTACATATTGGACTAATTGCCTATGTATTTTAATTAGTGTTTTTAGCTGTACTAACAGCTCTTCCTTTGACATTTTTGCAATGTCAGGATGTGGTGTGTAGCTGGCTAGAATCGGCCACGTTGCTCCTGGTCTACCTAGTGGACCGTGCCTAGTTATGTGATCATTGTGTTTTAGGGCGCCATTAAACCAGAGCAGGTGCTCTTGAAATTTAAGTGGAATTTCAATCTCCTCGAAAGGAGCGTACTCTTCCGGAGGTTCCTCTATTTTGTAATAGTGAAACTCTTTTGTTGTAGCGTTTGCCGCTGGAAAGTTTATCCATGAATAGAATACCTCTGTCTGCCGATATTCGTGAGCTTCTATCACGAAAATTACTGTACCACCTTGAGGTGTCAGTCAGTTTTCTATAAGTTTTAACGTTATAGATTTTCTTAAGTGTGCCGGGATGGTTATTGCACCCGGTACTGTGTGTTCGGGATCTTGCTGAGTCGCATCTACTGCGGCCCCAGTGGTTCCGTTTTCTCCTGGCATTGTTAAAATGCAAGGTTTGCAGAGTTGGTCTCCAAGGAGACAAAGATTAGGTGTACAATATTTTGGAACACTGTATCCTTCAACGTTGAATAAACCAGAGCTTTACATAGGAATCTCTTCCTACTGAGTTCGGGCGGATTTTAACCTTTCACCCATGCCAGACGTCTATTGGAGTATTTACGGGAGAAAGGGGTCTGTGTGAAATATGCACGACTGAGTTACTCTAACGTCTTGCGTTAGTTTATCGCCTTACCAAACGTTTGGGCGCCATGTAGTGTAGTTCCTAGTTTCCCACTAGGCCCTGCGCATTGGAATAACATAAACAGTAGTATCGACGTGGAACTGCGGATATTCCAGGCCTCCACTGACTATGCTAAACTTAATTGGGTGTGTTACCAACTAGCTCAGAGGTCACTGGAAACTTTCTTCTCTGCATGGGAAGTGATCAGCTTCCCTGGCACAGACAAGAAGGGATTCAGCTTTCCAACAACCGTGCAACATGACAACTTTGCTCCTCAGATCAAGAGTCAATCTCTAGGGTCGTGTGAAACAATAGACAGGTATTTCACTCAGTCAGGTTAGTGCAGTTTACTTTCACGATATGTAGAGAAGAGAGAGACGGGCGTTTGTCAATAAAAGGTTAACATTTATTGAACAGTCTTTCTTCTCGTACAAGAGAAATGTATTGCCACAATTGCAAGACTTGTTATTATAAAAAGTACGTACAGTAAGATAAGTATTGAGAAATGATACTGTAAAAGCATTGATATGGTTTCTTAGCCATACAATGGTTTAAAAGTAATAAAACATATATACATTCATATATACATTAGGCTAACATACTCAACTGGTGCTTCTAACTACGCCTACCCCAGTGTGCCTGACCTAAGCCTAACACGTGGAAGGGGAGTAAGTAAGTAGCTTTAAGTTAAGTTGGTTTTGCCAAGGTTTGCTTCAAGAATTCTCGTCTAAGGGTTTAGTCAACACCATACCTCTGAATAGAATGATGGAAGTCTGGTATTTCCTTCAGGGGGCACTCAATATCCCAGTCACCCGCGAGGGCAGACCGGAAACGCTGGAGCTGGATTTCTCTGCAGGAGAAAGGCAGCGGCTCTCTTTTCAGCGCGTTGGGAGGAGGAGGCGGGGGACAGCGTCCGCGGCAGCTGGAATCTGCTGGGCTCTTCGCAGAGGGACGGCTGTTCAGCTCCTAAGCGTACCGCACCATCGTTCGCGCTTTAGCAGCGATAATGGTATCAGTAGCTTCACCACCAAGGGACAGCAGCAGCAGCGTACTGCATGCAGCAGCAATGGGATGCACAACAGGGTGCACAACAGCATACAACAGCACGACAGCTTATTGCTTAAGGCAACATTGGTAGTATTTATACCTGACAGGTGCCGGGTTTGACGCAAGTTTGCTGGACATAAGACGTCAATTAAAGATGTCACTAGGAAGTGATAGCTATCAGTTGCTCATTAGAGTTCCATTACTAATCAAAACACAGCAAGCGGGGATTTCCAGGTTTGCTGAGTTTTTATCTTGTTGAAGAACTCGGAGTGTTAATCTAGGAATATCAGATAGTGACTTCTGCTCTGTCATTGCACTAATTGGTTGCAAAGGAAGTGGCAGAGAACTATGCTGGAATGTGGCTCTGTTCGTGTGAGGCCAGAGATGACTTTCTGAAATCGCACTTGAACAGTTATGCCAATATAGGGAATAAATGGATTTATAGCCGAATAGGGGCATAAGGTCACAGTATCGATCAGGAACCTAGATAAACACGCAACATCACCCTTACGCCTGCCATGAGGCAGGTGAAAGGTTTTGACGCATTGGCATCCTAGAAGTTGCGCAGTGAAATCTCATAGATTTGGCTGCGCCACTCCTATCACCCTTTCTTTATGGGGTATGCCCACCCTGCATACATTATACGTGGCGCAGGTATAAAGTAGCACAGGGGTTTTTTAAGAAGTGACACATCTACCTAGATGCGTCACTTCGTAAATATGGCGCATCATGGCGCATTTTTTACGTTACTGGTGCATCACATAAAGTGGCGCACCAGTGGCACAAAAGTGACGTAGGGGCTCATAAATAAGCCCCTTATTGAGTAATTAATGATCACTGAAGATATGCCCTTTGGTCTTTGTGTCATACTGCAGGGATGATTTCAAAAGGTATGGTGATTTGATTAGGATTGGCGAGGTAGCACATACCCCCCGTTTCACTCCGACATAAGCGAAAGCATGGCACTTCAGCACTTTATCTTCCATTGGACTTGTTCCAGGACAGTCACTTATGATCTGGTTTTTTAGCATTCTACTGTTTCCACAACCTATGCTGGCATACTGCTTTGTTAGCCTCTTGCAGGTTTTAGCTCATCACAATGATTTTAAACTCTTCTCATTTCTTCTTCTCTCGGACTCCTCACTTCTCAATGTGATTAATGTATTGATTGTGTTTCTATTTAATACCCAATTGCAATGGTTTTTATTAATCATGCAAATAAATCTTAAACTAAAAAAGCTAAAGCATCTTATTGAAAAAAAAAACAAAAAGAATAGAACAACTTAATTGAGGAATGATTTAAGTAATTGATTTGAAAGCTTCATCCCAAAGTAGCCAAACAATTTCTATGATGGGATATAAACAAAGTCCTTACAGTTAAGTTCACTAAACAATCAAATTGGGAAAGACACTAGGACACAGTTTAATGAAATATCATGGAGAAACTGAGGTATCCAATGTTTTATTCACAAAGTGGAACTCTTTCATAATAAAGTAAATCTAACCTACCAAATATAGAGGGGATAAACATCTTATTCAAACATGGAGAAGTCTAAAATATGTAAAGTTAATATAACTGATTCATCACAGCAAAACTAACCAATTGATCTGCAAAAATAGTCTTCCAGTGGCATGCATCACTAAGCTTCAATCAACCCCTGAAAAATATTAGTCACTATGAATATCCTCATATCCACCAAATTTTAAAGGCATAATAATATAGTCATTACAGGAAGGAGCAATGTGAAGGCAGGTTTAAATTACATAAATGGGATTGAATATTAGGTTGGAATATAGTTTGAAAGTCCTGAAATGACGAATTTCATACCTCTTAAATCTTAGACTAGAGCAAGTCATATTATTAAAAAAGAGCATGCTAGGATAAAACATAAAAATATTATTGTCATATCTATAATTCTTTATAAGAAGGAGCCATGTAGGTCAGTTGAATTTACAATAATAAGGTTACACAGGGTGAAATTAAGTTTTAAAGTCCCACTAGAAATCATCTCTTTCATATTTAGACCAGCCATTCGGTAACATAGTGCATGCAGATGTTGTAGGAAGTCTACCTTTTCTGAATGGTTATCCTAGCACCCTGCATGGTCACCTAAAACATGAGTAAAGTGCCTGTTACCCTCCATTAAAACTGAGTGAAGTGGCTTAGTCCTTATTGACAAATGGATCTTCCTCATACATCCCTAGCATATAGTGTAGATAATGTTCCAGGGTCTGAAAAGTAAATGACATCTGTGGACTGAAGCTCTCATTGTGCCATCCACGGATTGGGCTTCAGCCAACACATGGCTTAAGGCCTAACTTTGAAACCTGATTGTTGCAGTGCAAAACCTACAGTGCAACCTGTCACAATACCCTTTTTTGACAGGCAAAGAGCTCCTTTTTAAATAATAACAAGTCACCTTGTGTAAGTCTTGTAGCCCACAAGGTAGGGAGGAAAGTATTTAAAAGTGGCACTATGCCTCTAGTGGCAAAGCCCCAAAACTATTTTCAATGTGGCAGGCCTGGCTGCACCATACAGAAAACCAAAGTACAGATTAAAATATTAATATTGCTGTCTCAGGTTGAGACCCGCTAGACAAATAATTAAAACACTATTATAGTGATATAAGCTACTTGAGACATTGTGCGCGAGTGCAGCGTTTTTAATAGAAAGATCGAATTTTAACTATTAGAGCGTTTTTAACTGAGCTTGAAATCATTACATGCTAGCTCATTTTGCACTATTGTACGTATTGCCTAGTTGCACTGTGTGGGGAATTTGAGGGGGGAAATTCTTGCCCACATATTCTGCTGCCATCTTAGAAGTCAGCGTTCTAGTCGCTGAGCTTACTAGGGCTATATTAAGCCTGATGACGTGACCGCACAGGGTGATAGAAGCTGCTTGAGACACTGTGTGCGAGTGCAAAGTTTTAATAGAAAGATCGAATTTTAACTATTAGTACGTTTTTAACTGAACTTAAAATGGTTACATGCTAGCTCATTTTGCACTATTGCACGTATTGCCTATTTGCACTGTGTGGAGAATTTAAGGGGGGAAATTCTTGCCCACATAATCTGCCGCCATCTTAGAAGTCAGCGTTCTAGTCGCTGAGCTTACTAGGGCTATATTAAATGCCATGACGCGACCGCTCAGCGGATACGCGCAGTGGGCTCGCCAAAGGCAAGCCAGTCTGCGCCCGTCCACGCCCATCCGGGACCAGGGGCCAGAACCCCTACTTGTCACCTACCAAGAAAGTATTGGTATAGTATTAATCAACTTAAGCACTTCAACTTAACCTTAGATGCTGCTTGTAGTCACTCCATTGCCTCTGACTGGGGGAACAGCGTTTACAAAGCAACTTTTACCAAGCACTACCTTTACCACGCACCTTTTACAACGCAAGTCGTTACAACAACTTGCGCTGGGGGGTGCTGTAGGATAGGGAATGGTTTCATTTACTATCCAAAACCTTCCCTACTATCCACGGGGACTGGAGTTGGAATAGTAAATTAAACTATTTACTATCCAGCGCCCCCCAATGCAAGTCGTTGTAACGGCTTGCGTCTTAAAAGTTGCGTGGTAAAGGCATGCGTTGTAAAAGCATGCGTAGTAACGACATACATCCCTCTGACAGTTGGAATTTTAGATGTAAGCACTGTTCCTATACTTTCTGGGACCCCAGTCCCACTAATCCACAGGCAGCTACACCACATCCAGTTTTTAAATTTCTTTTATTAAATTGTCGCTCCTTACCAAAGCATGTTGAGGAAACATCCCTGCTCCTCATAGAGAAAAGCCCAGATGCTCTGTTCCTCACGGAAACCTGGCTAAATATAGCCGCCGACCCTGATATAGTTCAAGCTCTTCCTCCTGGTTACATTATACAGAGGCTAGATCGAATTAATGGCAAAGGAGGTGGAATTGCCATTATTCTAAAGAACCATCTTAGCTGTAGAATCCTGGAAAGCCCTCTTTTAAATTGTGAAAATCTTCACTTTTCAATAGGCTTCTCATCCTCAATCAACCTCAATCAACCTTCTCTGGAATCCTGATTTATCGCCGCCCAGCGGCTATAGGTCAATTCTGTAGCTCACTTATAGATATGGCCTCTAAACTAGCAAGTTCCACTGCCAATTTCACCATTTGGGGGATTTTAATATTCACTTCAACGATGTAACTTCTAAAACTGCAACTGAACTGATTTCAGACCTAGCATCTTTACAGCTTACTCAAAAAGTATTAGCAACTACACACAGCAAAGGACACCTCTTAGACCCTGTGTTTTCAGGTCTGAAGAAACTATCTTGTCAAGCCCCAATACCCATCCCCTGGTCAGATCATTTTCTTATCCCCTTTTCCTGGTCACCAACCCAAATTATTCCTCCAACTCGACTAGCACAAATTAAATCTCGATGCTGGTCAAAACTCCCATCAGACACCTGGATATCAACTCTTGAGGGAACCAGTCCTGCTACTGATTTGGATCCGATAAGGCCTGATGAAGAATTTGGTAATTGGATTAATACTTCATTAGATTCAGTTCTCCCTAAAACAATAATTAAGTTGCATAAAGGACCAAACAAAGCGGCTAGGCACACCCCAAAGCTCCAAGAACTTAAACAAATCTACAAAAAGACAGAAAGAGGTTGGAGAAGGAACTTCTCCTTAGATAAAAAGCAGGAATATAAGAATGCCATAAAAATCCATAAAACTGATATTAGAAATATCCAAGCTCTCTATTAAGAGAAGATTTTAACTTCCTCTGCTAATTCCACTCATGGCACCTTTCAAATTGTCAGGAAATTATTGAATGCCCCCTCTCTTCCTGATACTCCTGTCAGCTCAGATTCACGCTGCAATGAAATGGCGGAATTCTTCCATAACAAAATTAAGAATATTTATGGATCCTTCTCCCCCGCTGAAGACTCCAACCTTATCTATTTTGATAAGCCCAACACAGAGGACAAGGAAATGGGCTTAACAGCCTGCCCTGTAATGGACTATAACTGTCTGTTAACGACTGTTGGGAGAGTAAAAAGCGGCTCACCTAATGACCCTGCCCTACTTAGGATTCTTAAGCAAGTAACAGAGACAGTTGGCCCGGTCATTCTCAACTTGGTTAATTCCTCTATTTTATATGGAGTAGTTCCCCCCTCATGGAAAAAAGCTATGGTTCGAGCTCTTTTGAAGAAACCCTCTTTAGACCCCGATTGTTTAGCCAACTATCGACCAATTTCCCTCCTCCCGGGAATTAGTAAGATCTTAGAGAAATATGTAAATACCACTCTCTCTTCTTACCTAGAATCCAACTATCTTCTCCACCCTACTCAAATGGGATTCCGTCCAGGCCATGGCACGGAGACAGCCCTTTTAGCTGTCTTGGAAGAATCTAGGAAAATTCTCAACTCAGGAGGGTCATGGGACGTGATTCTATTGGACCTGAGCACGGCCTTCGATACTGTGAACCACTGTATTTTGATTCCAAGCCAAGAAACTTGCAGTCCAGGCACTTATTTTATCACGCCTAGACTTTAATAATGTACTTTACTTGGGCGCCCCAGAGGCGGTACTGGTTAAACTTCAAATGATTCAGAACTTGGACGCCTCCGGGCAGCAATTCGCCCTCTATAAATTCACTTCCATTTCCATTTCCATTTCCACTGTGCGTCCGGAACCCTTATTGGAATCTCCCATCGACAGTCAGCAAAACCTGCTTTGAAAGCTTTACATTGGCTACCCATTCGAGAGATAGTCCGTTTTAAAGCACTTTGCATTACTCACAAACTGCTTGGGGGGAACGGACCTACGATCCTCTCCCCTATGATCACATTTTACCAGGCTAACAGGCCTTTACGTTCGTATGAACTGTAACTGGCCTTTGTACCAAGCATCAAAAGAGCCCGAAGCGAAGGTCGGCTCTTTTCGTATAATACCGCTAAGCTTTGGAACGCTCTTCAACTTCGGCTGATGAAGGAAACTAACCATCTGATCTTTCGCAGGCAGTTGAAAACCTGGCTCTTTCCCACATAGGTTTTAGTAGCATCTTTTCACTTTTAGTGCTGGGATGCCCATGGGTAGCCATGCGCTCTAGAAATGTCACTTCTATTCTATTCTATTGTAATAGTTATTAAAAGTCCAATTCAATGGTGAAGTCAGCTTTTGTTTTAGAAGTATTAAGGAAAAGTAACTTTAAGAAAGTTACTTTTTTCCTGAATTATGCTCCTGGAAGCTAATTTGCATTAATTTTCCAGCAGCTGCCTAGCCTTTAATGAGGTTTACAATTCCTTACAGAAGCTACACAACAGGCCACTTTTCAATAGACATGTTCACCTGAAAGGGTAGGGATGAACTCAGTTTGACATTCTGGGTGTGGGTGCTGCCTGTCTGGGTCACATGTAAAACCTTTGCACCAATGCAAGGTATCCAACAGGTCCAGAACACAATTGTTGTATGTTGGACTTGGGCCTTTCTGGCTAAAATTCCTTAAACTTTTTCCTTGCCTCCTAGACCTTTTTCTGACCTAATGTTGCCGACTTAGATGCCTTGGGCACCTTGCCACTGCTGATCTGTGTCAAAGTGGAAGTGTTCCCTGAATAAAGTGTTATGGTAATTGATTGTCCATAATTGGTATGTTTTTCTTACTGGTAAAGTTCCTTGTAAAGTGCACTATGTGTGCCAGTGCTGGTAATGCAAATGCTACTAGTGGGCCTGCAGCACTATTTGTGCCACCCACACAAGCAGCCCTAAAAAGAGATATTAGGCCTGCCACTGTAGTGCCTGCGCGCAGTTAGTTAACTGCCTTGTTGTCCTGACAAGTGCACCCACTTGCCGGACTTTGCTTTCCCTTTTTATGCACTTCAGACACCCCTATACTAGGCCCAAGGTTCCCCTCCCCTGGGAAGGGTGAATAATAGGAATGTACTGAGGTGTGTACCATGTCCTGAAAGTGAAATAATCCCAAATTCATTTTTCACTGTTGCAAGACCATCTTGCCCATAGGACATAATTAGGAATTCTGTGAAACATGTTTCTGTATGAACGTCAAATGACCTTGTATCTTGCTTAATTCAAAGTGAAACATGTTTTCAGCATATCTTCCCATAGGCATAGGATGGAGAGATGGTGTTCAGTGTGCCTGAACTCAGAATTTAATAATACGTGGTTTTTAATTTGTGTGCTTATAAACCACACTTTTAGAAGTGGTTAATTTCTTGTCTTAGACCATCCAGTGTGCCTCTGCCTGTTCGTGGATTGACCGTCTGCGTTTGGATGTGACAGGGTCTGGGGAGTGTCCTGACCTCAGAGAAGGATAGGTGAGACAGCAACAGGCTGCCCTGCATTTGATGTGAGGGGGGAGGGGTAGCCCCCATGGATCTGAAGAGGGCTGTGTTGCTGCCACAAAAGGTTGCTCCACCTCCTGCTGAGTATCTAGGGCCCAGACCTGCTCTATCAGAGGAAGAGGGCGTGCACTGGCAGGAAGACACCGAAGTCTTGTTTGGGCTGGTGTCAGAGCCCCCTGCACACAAAGCCTTAAAAGTCATTTAGGGGTATAATTGTGAGAGCTGAAACCCCTGAACTCAAGACTGAAAGCCAAACTGAAAGAGGATTAACCTACTTGGTGATCAAGAGGAACCTCCGCAAAAGAGGAACAGCTGAAGAGACTGAAGAAAAGGACTGCCCTTGCTGTGTGTTCTGGGGCTGTCCTGCAGTTTGCTGATTTGACTAAGGAGAGGACAAGGGACTTTGCTGTGAGCTGCGTCCCCTTGCCTGTGAGGTCTATGCTGTGTGCTGTGTCCTGAAGTAGTGTGTCTCCAAGGGCCTGAGGAGAGCTGGCCCCCTGTTGTGGAATCTCAGGAACATAAAAGTTTCCAACCGTGTCTCAGCGGCACTTGGTGCGTGGTGCTTTTGCACGCCTGAGACTACCGTGTGGTCCGTGGTACTGTTTACGAGGTGCCCTGTGATCGCATTGACACATCGTGCACGCTGCTATATTGCTGTTTGTGGCCCGAGCTGTCATCGTAACTGAGGCTGTGAGTGAAGAGCAGTGCCGCCAGCCCGAGCCGCAACATGCTATGAGGATTTCTGGAAGACAGCCGTGTGGTCCGTGGTACTCTTTACGAGGTGCCCCGTGATAGCATAGTCCCCGCAGCGTGAAACATTGTCCATACTGCTGTATTGCTGTTTGCAACCTGAGCGGTCATCGTAACTGAGGCTGTGACTGAAGATCACCGCTACTGAGCCAAGCCGCAATGTGCTAGAGGATTTTGAAGCTAAGAAAGCGGCAAGGTGAAAGGGATCATGATCGTTGATCACTGAGCGGAATGTGCACAAGATTGTCCACGAACGAGAAGGCCCGGCTACAGCATCCACTACCAACGGAGCTGAGCGTCATCCGAGCCACCCAGCAGGACGTCCGATGAGTGGGAAGAGAGAGAGAGCAAGGCAGATCAGCCCCCCAGGTATGGCATGGACACCGGTTGGGAGCTGCAAGTGTGTTTGGCTTGGGGAGGCATACAGGAGGAGTACAGGAGTGCTCTGAGCTCTCTGAAACTGCACCGTGTTAGACGTCCCCGAGCGACCCGTACCTGCCCAGCAGTACCCGGACCACACTTTAAAGCTTATGACTGTTGTCTCTGGTGTCCGGGCTTAGTAGGGGCCTAAGTTGACATTATTCCTTGCATTACAAACTCCCTTATTATTGCATTACAAATCGCAATATTTTTGCATTACGAATCGCATTATTCCTTGCAGTACAAACTGCATGATTGTTGCTAAGCGTGGGCGTAAAATCCGTTTCATTCGCGAAATTTGCAGATTTTTGGCAAATTTGCAATCCGCGAATCTCGTGAATTTGCCCCAAAGTCCACAAATTCGCAAGCTGCAGATTTTTTTGCTTGGTCCCGCTCGAAAAATACTATATCGCGCGCGTTGCATTGACTTGCTGCGATTCTGAGTCCGCCGAGTTGTTTTTCTCCCGGTTTGCGTGTGCTGCGCCATTTTGGAACTTGCTGCATGGTCGCGCGAGAGTTTATCGACCACGATTACGTCATCGAGGCCCGCCATCTTGAACAGCGAGAGTTTGACAACGCGAGTACGTCATAAGGGCCCGCAATCACGCATCGCGGGAGTAAGCAATGCCGAACACGTAGATGCGTCGCGCAGCTGACATCCGGCGGGAGATTTGAACAGATTGCTGTCCCAAAATTGCAAAAATTGCAATTCTGCACAAGAAATCCACCGCAGGCAGCATAAACCTTCTGAAAGTTATGATTTTGATTAGAATAAATTGACATTTGGCTGAACTTTTTGGTGCAAGGAGTCCATTTTTTGGGGGGGGGGGGGTGGGATGAAGGAAGTGCCCCAGAGTCTCCAACTTCCTGTTCCAATCCAGCAGGTTCCTCCCAGTGCTTTGTCCATGTCCTGGTCACTTTTGATTTGGATCTGGAGCTCGAAGGATTACTTTTTGTGGCTGCTGCTGGGTATTTGTATTTGAGGACTTTTTGGACTTTGGAGTTTGGATCACTTTTGGACTTGAGATTTTACAAGTACGTTGGTGTTGTTTGTTTGGGGCATTGCAGTTGCTGCAAATACAGTTTTAAAAATGTTTTCACAACTTAAAAAATATATATATTGTGGGTAGCCACTGTATCCAGTAGGCCCAGGGTTAGTCATGGGTGCATGATACAACTGTTTCTGTGATTTTTTTTTAACTTAATTCTCATTTACGTCATGGAATTTTAGCTCACTGTTATATGTTGTTTGTTATTTTTTTATTTTGGGGTGCCTGTAAAGCCACACTAGCCAGTAGGCCCAGGGGTAGTGAGTGGTGCATGGACCAAGCCTTTCTGTGGGGTGTCTTTAATTTAGACATCATTGAGGGCATGGATGGCATTGGATTGTGATTATTTCTGAGTGTTTTTCGACATTTTGGGGTGTTGTTGGGGCCTGGCCATGTGGGTGGGAGCCATCTTGAGGGCTGGTCCAGGTAGGGCCTGGCCATGTCGGTGGGGGTCAAGGGGCCATTTTGAAGCCAAGCAGTGAGCTTTGAGCCATAGGCCTGCACCCAGCCTGCCCTGCTGTCACCCACTATGCCCAGGGGTAGTGAGTGGTGCATGGACCAAGGCTTTGGGTGGGGCCTCTTGAATTTAAACATCATTGAGGGCATGGATGGCATTGGATTGTCATGATTTTTGTGTGTTTTTCGACTTTTTGGGGTGTTGTTGGGGCCTGGCCATGTGGGTGGGGGCTATTTTGAGGACTGGTCCAGGCAGGGCCTGGCCATGTGGCTGGGGCTCAAGGGGCCATTTTGAAGCCAGGCAGTCCGCTCAGGCCTGCACCCCGTTTGCCTTGCTTTCTTCCATTAGGCCCAGGGGTAGTGAGTGGTGCATGGACCAAGTCTTTCTGTGGGGCGTCTTGAATTTAAACATCATTGAGGGCATGGATGGCATTGGATTGTGGGGATTTTTGTGTGTTTTTTGACTTTTTGGGGTGTTTAACTGATGTTCCTCTGGCTTCCATAGCTTTTAGGTGCACAAGAGTACCACCAGTGTCAGGAAGAAGTCCTTCAGCGGTGTGTGCAGCGTGATGTCATGTGTGGCCACAGACAAGACAACTCTGGAGAGGCGCAAGGAGAAGTGCAAGGAGAGGCGCAAGGAGAGGCGCAAGTAGAGGTGCAGGTAGAGGCGCTAGTAGAGGCGCATGGAGAGGTGCAACTAGAGGTTCATGGAGCGGCACAACTGCCTACAACGCTTGTTCCTCAAGAAGTAGGGGCACATCAGGAAATTGATATTCAAGCGGAGGTATCATCCGAGGCAGCCACTCCTCCTGATGATGATCCATTGTCTTCCAGCTCCCCAGCAAGAAAAAGGTCAAGGAGGGCTACTACTACTACTACTACTACAAGTTTTTCTTCAAGCCCCCTTCATTCTGATGACATTGATCTTGATTGGAACCCACCAATGCACTCTGAGAGTGAGGAACGCCATGAGCTGACAAAGGTAGCTAAGCCTAAAAGGAAGGTTCCTGCAAGGCTTCCACTTATGGGTGATGACGAGGAACAAGGAGTGGTGTCTTCTGCTGCTGATGAACAGTCTGACGACGACCCAGTCATCACAGTCATCACTCCAGCCCCAGAGCGGGTATGCAGCAGGCAGACATTTTCACCCTATCCCGAATGGCTGCTAAGCAGGATGTGGGCGGCGTGACACTGGTACCACCACCAACGCAGTTAACTACAACACCAACACGACCTACAGCTTCCATATTTTTTGGGCAGAAGGGCCGGCAGGGACCTCCATCCAGCTCGACCTCCATTACCTCAAGTAGTGGTGCTGAAAGTAAACAACAGAAACAAATTCAGCCTCGCCCATCCTCCACTTCATCTGGCATTGAAACTCAAAGTAGCACCTCCACCACCAGCAGACATCTCCAGTCCCCAGTTTGGGACTTCTTTACTGTTAGCCAAAGGGCGGAAAACATGGTCGTTTGTTCGATTTGTAAAACATTAGTTAGTCGGGTTAAGCTTATTATTTATTTATTTGAGTATTTTGTAAAGCGCGCAGCGGCCCCAACGGGGCGTCCCGGCGCTAAGAACTCTGAAAAATAGAGGTCAGGGGTCAGAATTCCACTGTTTAAGAGGAGAATAGATGTGTTATCAGGGATTTACGGAAGGCTGATTCTGACTGACAAGTGCGTAAGGCTAGTGGGAGCTTGTTCCAGCGCTGAGAGGTACAGACCTCAAAGGTATTTCCACCTGCCCGAGAGCGTTTAAATCGGGGAGTTTCCAGGAAGTGGAGGGTATTGGATCATAAAGTCCTGGAGTTGGCATAGGGTCGCAGAGTGTTTTTCAGGTGTGCCGATCCACTGCCTTTTCATGCTCGGTAGGGCAATGTCATGGCCTTGAACACACATCTTTTGGCTATGGGCAGCCAATGGAGTTTGCGGAGGTGTGGAGTGATATGGTGTCTAGCAGGAATGCTCTCCACCAGCCGGGTGGCGGCATTTTGGACCGTCTGAAGTTTATGGCAGAGGCCTGCTGTGATACCAAGGTAGAGGGCATTGGCATAATCGAGGTGTGATATGATCAATGCCTGGATCACAGTTTTACGGCAGTCCGCCGGCAAGAAGTTAATGAGGCGTTTTATGGTGCGGATCTTAGCAAAGCAGGAGGATGCAACTGTTTGCACCTGATTGTTAAAGCTAAGTTGATTGTCCCAGCGAACTCCGAGATTTCTCACCGAATCTTTGGGGGTGGGGGCTAGGCTCAGGTCTTCTGGCCACCATATACTGGAGTCCAGAGGGGATGGTGTGTTGAAAAAGAGGATCTCTGTTTTTCCAGCATTGAGTCAGAGGGAATTAGAATCCATCCAGCTCGAAATGTCCCTAAGGCAGGATTTAAGTGGATCAAAAGCTGAGGCGGAGGGGGAGTCAAAGGTGAAAAGAAGCTGGATGTCATCAGCGTAGGAGGTAGATTTAATCCCCGTCTGTGCAATCAGCTTGGCCAGGGGGGTGAAATACACATTAAAAAGGAGCGGGCTTAGGGAAGAACCCTGAGGGACTCCCCATTTGAGTGGTCTGGCAGAAGAGGTGAATGGAGGAGTGAAGACCTGCTGTGTGCGGTCTGAAAGGTAAGATGAGAGCCATTTCAGAACAGCGCCACCCAGCCCAAGGTCCTCCAGTCTTTCCAGCAGGATTTTATGAGAGACGGTGTCGAATGCTGCCGAGAGATCCAGCAGCACCAACACCAACACCGCCCTCAATCCTTGGTCAAGCGTCCACCTCACCGAGTCAGCCATTTCAATTAGGGCCCACTAGGTGCTGTGGCCGACCTGAAACCGTGCTGGGAGTCATGGAGAAGCCCATTGGTTTCAATGTAATTCGACAACTGCGAGTGTACCAGTTTTTCCAGGATCTTGGCTGGAGCAGGCAGGAGAGAAATAGGCCTGTAGTTACGGGGGTTGTCTGGATCCAAGTTGGGTTTTTTAAGGATGGGGACTAAGGAGGCATGTTTCCATTTGGCAGGGAAACAGCCCGTTCTGAGGGAGTTATTCCAGATAGAGTTGAGGTGGGGGTTGAGGAGGGATGCAAGATTTTTATATTGCTTGGCAGGCCAAGGGTCTTTGGGTGAGCCTGATTTGCATTTGATAAGTTCAGCCATGGAATCTGTTTCTGATATGGATGCAAATTCAAGTAGGATAGGCTGCGGAAGCGGGGAAGTCACGAGTTCCTTTTGTCGCCCTTCTGTGTTAGGAATAGGGAAGGAAGAGTAGATGGCTTCGATTTTATCCTCAAAAAATTGTGAAAGTTTGTCGCAAAGCGACAGAGAGGCGGGCTGAGTACGAGTCAGCGCATTGGGGTTTGTAAAGGATCTTACTATATTAAAATTTTCCCTAGCGCCATTGCTGGCAAGTTTAATTCTGGAGGCTAGAAAATCTTGTTTGTGTTTTTCGATCATTCTCCGGTATTTTTTAAGGGCCGATTTATAAATGGTTTTGCTGTCCAAGGAGTAGTTTTGTCTCCAGAGGCGTTCGAGGGATTTACAGGAGGCCTTTTTCTGCGGGAGCTCATCTGAGTACCATGGTGCGGAGGGTGCCGCCCTGTAGGTTTTAGTGGGTTTAATGGGAGCCAGGGCGTCTATGGCCTGGCTAATCCATGCGTCCAGATGGTCAATCTTTGAGTCCGGATCGGATGATGGACGGGGTAGAGTGTTTTTAAATATCCCAGGAGCGATTCAGGGGTGATACGACTCCAGTTTCTGCCTGATGATTTAGGGGTGATGGCGGGTCTGACATGACAGGGAATGTCGATTTCAAAAGGGATGAGGAAGTGGTCGGACCATATAACCGGGATAGGAGATGTGGCCCGGATAGATGGTAAATTGGAGCAGATTAGATCGAGCGTGTGACCTGCTTTATGCGTAGGTAGGGTAATTATTTGGACTAAATTGCATACTGCTAGCGTTGAAATGAAGTTGCTGCTGTGCGAGCAAGATTCATTATTAACGTGGAGATTGCAGTCTCCTAGTGCAGTAAAGTTAGCGTATCGTGTGCTAAGCTGAGTGAGATAGTCCGCCAGAGCGAGTAAGTGAGAGGTATTGGAATGTGGGGGACGGTAGATAAGGATTCCAGAACAGGAGGAGGATGGAGAGATTTGAACACTGAAGGGGAGGCCTTCAATACAGTCGATTGGGTCGTAAGGGGGGAGGGTAACCGTCCATTTGGATTTATGGATTAACGCAACACCACCCCCAGATTTACCATTGGGTCTGTTTGCACAGATGATGTTATAACCTTCCGGCAGTGCGAGGGCGATTGCAGGATTTGTGGTGTCATTCAACCATGTTTCGGTTAAAAATAGTAGGTCCCAGTCGTTGTCCCGTAGGGACAGCCAGATGTCGATAGCATGTTTACTCAAAGATCTGCAGTTGATTAAGGCGGCTAGGAGGGTCAGGGGGGATTGGGTTCTGCGCGAGGAGGCGGAGTTCAGGGCATCAGTCGTCCTGATAGTATGGCCTGGGACCGGCAGGGAGAAGTTGCAGGAAGTGCAAACAAAGGCTTTGCTCTGAGCGTCAGAGGAGGGAGAAGGGCAGGTCGTGCATTGGGGGGTTTTTAGAGCCAACAGCTCATTTCGAGTGTAAGTAGCGATGGTATGGCTGGTTGGTCGGAGATAGAGGCCGGCCCCGGTCGCGTCCTGATCGCGGACGAGCGCAGACGAGCTTGCCTTAAGCGTGCCTTCGGCGCGCAATCGTCGCGCCCGCTGCGCTCGTCCGCTGCGGTACCAACTATGGTACCAGAGGCCAGAGAGGTCATCTCAAAAAACACCACACTATCGAGTGGGAGGCGCACCTAAGTAAGATCCAGGAAGCCAAAAGAAAAACAAATCCAAATGTATCCATTGATATTGCATCTGATGATGATGAGGGGCTGATCGTGCAGGGTGGAAGTGAAGAAGCGACAGACAATTTTTCTGGTACACCCAGTACCCCTGGCAGCAGCACTGCAGTGGTAGCGCCCACGACCTCTACCCCTGCAACATGTATGAGGCACACTAAGAGTCTGGGAGAGACACCAATGCGAAAAAGTACATCACTGGGCCTAACTGGTTGAAAGAAGTCATCATCATCATCACGTAAAACAGTCCAGCCAACCATTAGCAGAATGTTTTAGTCGGAGGCGCCATTTGAACGCAACCACCCAACGGCACGTCTGTAGAACGCAAAGCTGGCTAAAATGTTAGCTCTGTACCCTCTCCCTTTTTCTTTAGTGGAAGGGGTGGGTTTTTTAGAATTTGGGGCAACAGTCTGCCCTAAATGGAAGGTTCCTAGCCAGTTCTATTTTGCCAGAGTTGCGGTTCCAGCACTACATCAAGAAGTGCTGGAGGTGATTGGGGCAGCTTTGCAGAAGAGTGCTGTTCACACTAGGGGTAAGCGGGAAATCCGTTACGCCCACGGATTTTGCGGATTTTTGGGAAATCCGCAATCCGCGAATTTTGCGGATTTCCCGCAAAATCCGCAAAAAAAATCTGCGGACGTAACGGGTTCAAAAGTTGAACCCCCACTCATGTAAGTATTTTACAATGGCACCAGCAAGCTGCCAGCGATGTTGTAAAATAGTTACAAAGTTAGCTTGCACAGGAACAACTAGATAAAATGAAGCAGGTGCTGCTTTATTTTATCTAAGTGCTTCCTGTGCAAGCTAACTTTCTAACTATTTTACAACGGCGCTGGCAGCTTGCTGGCGCCATTGTAAAATAGTTATTTACAGCTCACTCAAGGGACCCCTGCGCCCTTCGGAGCGATTGCATAGTAACACACACATGGTCGCTCGAACTAGTTGATGCTCAAACTCAGTGACTCATTCATTAGCCCAAAAACAATCGTGAGCGTCGTCGAGGCTGGAGAGGTGTGCCTTCTTCCCAAATCTACAGTGGAAAATCCGCTGTGATGCTGAATAGAGGGCTTTGCATCCTTGACTTTCACGAGCGCAATACCCGTGCTGTTCCTGTGACCAGGAGCTTCTTTCTTTTCATCTGCTCAACTGATCTTTCTCTGACCTTTTATACACACAAGAGGCACATACATGAGTATGCACATTGTGTTCGCACGGGTTTCTGCAAGTTCGCGAGCGTTTTGTACAATTTCCCAATTTGCGAAATTGTACAAAACTCTCGCGAACTTGCAGAAACCCGTGCGAACACAAAAAAATTAAAAAATCCGCGAGGATTCACGGATTTTGTGGATTTTGCAGATTTTCGCAATCCGCAAATTCGCAAATCCGCAAATTCGCGGATTGCCAATCCGCAAAATCCGCCCATGCCTAGTTCACACTATCCACCTGACTACAGACATGTGGACCAGTTGCCAAGCCTTGATTACATGTGCATCACTGCACACTGGGTCTCTTTTGCAGGGGTTAGAGAAAAGATGTCTGCAGGTGTTGACCCTGCCACAATTTTTCAAGCTAGTCGGAAACATGCAACAGTAGCCATGTTTGCCATGGAGAAAACTCATACTGCACCTAACCTTTTGGAGGAGTTTAATAGGAAGGTCTATGAATGGCTCCATCCAAGAAATCGCATAGTTGGTTATATTTCCACAGATAATGGCAGTAATATAGTTAAGGCCATGCAGCAAGGTGACTATTTCAGAGTGCCGTGTTTGGCGCACAGTATTAACATTGTGGTGCAAGATTTCTTGAAAAAAGAAAACACAGTCAGCAAGCTACTCACCACCTGCTGAAGAATCTGCACACATTTCAGCCATTCTTTTAAGACCCGGAAGGAGCTGAGGATCATTCAACATGAACGTAGACTGCCAGCCAAAGGACTCCAGTAGGTGGCAACACGTTGGAACTCAACCTTTTACATGCTTGAGCGTCTGTCTGAGCAATGGGGGGTAATAAATGATTATGTCTATAAACTGGGTTCTACTATGAAAGACATGAGACTAGAGTTGGAGGAATGGAAGCTAGTTGCAAGCTTGACAGACATGCTTCGTCCTTTTGAGGTTTTCACGTGTGAAGTCAGCAGGGAAGACTGTCCTTTGGGCAAAGCTATCCCATTGTTGCGCATGCTAGAGCATCAACTGAAGGCGGTGTCTCCAACGTTCCGAGATGATGATGAAAAAAAAGACGCATATCAGTTGGCAGAGAGGTAATTAAGCCGCCTAGTTGCCAATGAAAAGCTTAAAAACATACATACAGAACAACATTACATTTGTGCCACTGTTCTGGATCCACGGTACAAAAAGGCAGTGGCCAGCAAAGCATTCATTCCTTTTGATGAAGCAGAGGTTTCAAAGTTCAAACATTGGATAGCTGTGTCAGTCACTCGGTTAGAAAAAGAGCGGCAGAAAATTAAAGGAGCCGGCAGAAGTACAACTGAATCAGCAGGCTATCCGGCGTCATGTTCCACTTCTAAATCTGTGGCCGAAGGGAGTCACTTTCCCTCACAGCCTTTAACGACACCAGCAACCATATCATCATCACCACCTGCACCAAGCCCAGCCATATTATTGTCGGAAGCGGATTGGCTAACTCATCAAGGGTTTGCCTGTTCCAGTGCTGCAAAGGCCACAGATGGTAGGCAAAGTGGAGCAACCGTGGAGAATCTTGAGTCGATGGTGCAGGCCTATCTGGTTGACCCAACAGAGGTCTTTGTTAATCAGAACCCATTGCTGTATTGGTATAGGAAAAGGGCTCTATAGCCACTAATCACCAACCTGGCTCTAAATTATTTGTCTTGCCCACTTGCAAGCGTGTCTTCTGAGCGTGTTTTCAGTGCTGCTGGTGCCATTGTAACTTCAAAAAGGACCCGCCTCTCGCCCAAAAATGTAGAGATGTGAACACTGATCAAGATGAATCAGCACTTCATACCACCAGATTACAAAATACGTGAATGCGCGCAGGAAGAAGAGGACACCGACTTAGGTGACGGAAGTTCTTCTCTGTTACCTGACCTACCTCTGTCTCAATTCATAGAGTTTGAGGACGAGCTCTACTTCCCTGACACCGAGGCCTGAAAATGACTTCCTTTTTTTCGTCCTTATTCACGTTTATTCCTGTGTGTCTTTCTTTGTTTTGCAACTTTTACCACAACAAAACTCTAATCACCTAATCACAACAAGTCCATCAGCAGCACTGTCTTCATCTTATTTTCTCTATTGATTTGAAGGTGCCGCAGTCTGCATTCCTGAGGTTCACAAGTTCACAACTCAATCATGCTCCTCTATCCTCCTCCTCCAGACTCCCTCTATCCATTTCCCTCAAGGCAGATGGATGGATTACGAAGGATAAAGAAACTTTGTCTTCGTAGACGAGTCCCCTCAAGTGGGACTGAAATTACTGACTGACTACATGTTTGCTGATTGCTGACAGAGTTACTTCTGAAATTGACAGGAGAGGCTGCGGTGGGCCCTCATTTTCCAAAGAAGATGCAGACAAAAAGTAGAACAGGTGATGAATAATGAGAAGATGGCATGCAGTGGACAGCAATGGCTGTCTGGTTCTAATGAAACCAATTGCTGTTTGTTTTTTGTGCATGAAATGAATCATATGTCTTGTCTTAGTTATTATTTAATCGTTTACACATTAACTGTAACTCATGTCTACTACTCTGTTTTTTTTACCTTGTTTAATTCAAATTGTACTTCAACTTCAGGGGCCACTATGTTGCATTTTCCAATATGCAAAATGTCCTTGAAGTGGACTCACTTACCAATATACCATGATGATTGATTAAATAATATATCTTTTTTCTTTGCACTCACTCACTGGGATGGATGGATCATCAGCGTCGGTTTACGGAAGAACTATGGCCAATTCGTGAGTGGCAAACAGGTAAACCAGTCTACAACAACTACTACAGCAGAACTACATGTCTGTCAATTTGTGGTTGTAGTCGCCGAGGGCGAGGCAGTGTACTGTTGTTGTTATGCCAGGCAGAGTCCACTCCACTCCAGACAGCAGTTCATGTAAAATTGGGGCTATGTGGCTTGCTGCATCCAATTAGATATGCTTTGTCTGTCTGACAAAGAGCCTAGGTATGATACATCAGGTTGCTTCACTCAGTGGTGCCTGCCTTGACCGTCTGCATCACCCTGCCTCAAGCTTGGGCCAAACATCCATTATGTTTGCGAAATGTGCTGTTTTTCGGTTTTTCGCAAATCTCGCAAAATTACTGAAAATTCGCAAATTCTTGAGCGGAACGAACTTTTGCCCCATGCATGCGGCAGGGCCATGCAGACAGTCAAGGAAGGCACCACTGAGTGAAGCATCCTGTTGTAGCATACCTAGGCTCTTTGACAGAGACAGACAAAGCCTATCTAGGGTTTAGGGTTCAGTGCGATGTACTAGGGTTTTTGGGTTTAAGTTGGTAGGGTTCCCACTGAGTCTAGGGCTCATAATGATGTTGGCAAGGATTTAGGGGGGTTTGGCGTTCTTAGGTGCCGAATTGGCAGAATTGTGGCCTTTTTTGGTGCTTTGCGGGCGCGTGTGTTTGGGTGAAAAGTGAAAACTAGTCGTATACCTTCATCTTCTTCTTCTTCAAAGAGCGCAGTGATTCGATTTTGTTCTGCCTTGCTGAGATTCTTGGGAATCTCTGGAACAAGTGTCCAGGTACGTTTCAAGAGGATCGAAGTAGTGGAAGTGCTGAAAACAGCAATTTTTTGTGAACAGCGCAATGTGCCATGTTTTTGATATACTAGTAATGCATGTTTTTGGGAGCTGTTTAGGGGTGTTCTAGATTTGTGGGGGTGGGTTTGAGGGTCTGGGAGCACTGCTGGGAAAGTCTAATTTTTATTGCAAGTGATTTCAAGAAAATCCATGGTGGAAAAGGGGGGTTTGGGCCTAGTTGCTGACGGCGCTTTGGCACGATTTAAACTGAGGCCTAGCAGTATTGCGTGTTTGTTCTAGGTTTTTAGGGGTGGGTTTGGGGGTCTGGCAGCACTGCTGGGAAAGTCTAATTTTGATTGCAGGTGGTTGGAAGAAAATCCATGGTGGAAAAGGGGAGTTAGGGCCTAGCTGCACAGCGTGTTTGGAGTGATTTTTGAGGTAGGCCTCAAATTTTCTAAGTGTCACATTTTCCATTTTTGCTTTTGGCCTGTTTGAGGGTGTCCTAGTTTTTTGCGGGTGGGTTGAGGGGTCTGGGGGCATTGCTGGGAAGGTCTAATATTGGATGCAAGTGGTTTGGAGAAAATCCACAGTGAAAAAGTTTTTCCTTTTAGCTCGCTTGCATGTTTTTGGGGGGCTGTTTGGGGTGGGCTTCTAGGTTTTTGAGGGTGGGTTTAGGGGTCTGGGAGCACTGCTGGGATAGTCTAATTTTGATTGCAAGTGGTTTGAAGAAAATCCATGGTGGAAAAGGGGGGTTTGGGCCTAGTTGCAGACAGCGTTTTGGCACGATTTAAACTGAGGCCTTGCAGTATTGCGTGTTTTGGGGGGGCTGGTTGGGGGGGTTATAGGTTTTTGGGGTGGGTTTAGGGGTCTGGCAGCACTGCTGGGAAAGTCTAATTTTGATTGCAAGTGGTCTGAAAAAAATCCATGGTGGAAAAGGGGAGTTAGGGCCTAGCTGCAGAGCGCGTTTGGAGTGACTTTTGAGGTAGGCCTCATATTTTCTGTCACATTTTCCATTTTTGCTTTTGGCCTGTTTGTGGCTGTTCTACTTTTTTGCGGGTGGGTTGAGGGGCCTGGGGGCATTGCTGGGAAGGTCTAATATCGGATGTAAGTGGTTTGGAGAAAATCCATTGTGAAAAAGTTTTTCTTTTTTAGCTCAGTTGCGTGTTTTTGGGTGCTGTTTGGGGGGGTTCTAGGTTTTGGGGGGTGGGTTTGGGGATCTGGGAGCACTTCTGGGATAGCCTAATTTTGATTTGCAAGTGGTTTCAAGAAAATCCATGGTGGAAAAGGGGGGTTTGAGCCTAGTTGCAGACAGCTTTTTGGCACGATTTAAACTGAGGCCTAGCAGTATTGCATGTTTTTGGGGGGCTGGTTGGGGGGGTTATAGGTTTTTTGGGGTGGGCTTGGGGGTCTGGGATAACTGCTGAGAAAGTCTAATTGTGATTGCAAGTGGTTTGAAGAAAATCCATGGTGGAAAAGGGGAGTTAGGGCCTAGCTGCAGAGATCGTTTGGAGTGATTTTTGAGGTAGGCCTCAAATTTTCTAAGTGTCACATTTTCCATTTTTGCTTTTGGCCTGTTTGGGTGTGTTCTACTTTTTTGCGGGTTGGTTGAGGGGTCTTGGGGCAATGCTGGGAAGCTCTAATATCGGATGCAAGTGGTTTGGAGAAAATCCATGGTGGAAAAGGGGGGTTTGGGCCTAGCCCTAGTTGCAGAGAGCGTTTTGGCATGGTGGAAAGTTAGGCCTAGTAGTATTGCATGTTTTTGTGGGGGGTTCTAGATGTTTGGGGGTGGGTTGAGGGGTCTGGGAGCACTTCTGGGAAGGTCTGAATTTTTTTCAAAAGTCGCAGTTTACCCTTTACACCTAGCTTGAGGTGAAAGATCCACAAATTTTGCCCACACTGATTTATCCTTGAAAAGGAGACCTAGAGTACGCACTTTCGAAATGATGCTTATATGTATTGTAATAATGTCGACTCTGAAACTGAGAGTGTTATTTTTGCACTGCACAGCGTACCTTATATTTTTTTCTCAGTGGTGTTTTAATATCACTTCCTGTTTTTCCATCAACAATTACAGGCTGGTTTTTACCGTGTGCAATGGCTAAAAGGATGAACTCAGGCTTACAATTAGCGACTCGCAATTCAGCATCCGCCAGGCAGGCAGTGGACAAGGTGTCTTCTGGTCCCCAACATTGATCGACGGAGTGTCAGATGGAATGGAAGAGTACTGCGAAAAAGAGGAATGGCTGGTTGCATCCAACTTCCCGAATTCAACAGGACAACTACAACAACATACAGTTACAGTATCCATCTTCATTTCTACTTATCTTTTAAGTAATGGTATTGCTCTAAACTTCTATGAGTATGACTCTGTAAATTTGCTTCAATTCATCCCTCCAGCCATTGTATACTTTTGTCTTTGCTATTTTTTAAACTAATTTAATGTACTAAGTGGTTCTTCTCTCTGAGGGCAGATAGGCAAGTTAAATTGCGTAATTACTGCAGTCCTGTACGGTCACATTGTTTCTTCATAGTTAGTACATTGTAGAAAGTACTACTTACTTTTCAGTAACCTATCCATTTAGCAAACAACTTCATGCATGCAGTAGTGCATGCACTTCCTTTATGTCCCTTAAAGGATTTATGGATAGCTTTGTATCCAAAGATGTGTTTATCTTCATTTGTTGTTTGTCCATGCTGTTTTTTTTTCCTCTCTCCACAAAACGTTCCCCACAAACCTCATTCCCATCTAAGTTTCAAACCCTAACCCTCTTACCCTGGGCTGTGTGGTTTTCATTGAGGTGTGAGTAAATTACAACAATAATTTCACACACTTGCTGGAGAGGATAAGGTGCAAGCAACCTCCTCAATCAATTTTAAGGCAGCTAGATGAATCCTAGGATATTGTAATTCAGGTGAAAAAAACAACAATGGGTATTTTAAAATAAATTCTGAATTTCACGCCCACCATCGATTGGATCCATCGTCAACATCATCCTCCTACATGTCAAGAAGACTTGTTGTTATGCTGCTGTGTCACTGTTCTTGTTGTAGCCATAATCATCCATGCAATTCTTTTTCCCCATACTTATCTACAGCATTGCTTAGTCTACTGTTCCTTCTAATACTACTCTCAGGCCACTCAATGTCTATTTTTTTTACTTTTCTTTTCATATGCTGCTACTGCTAGTGTGGTACCACTCCTACTAATACCACAACAACTGAATTTCGGTCCGGGATGGCGTAATCACCATTTGCCATGCAGCCAGCGCTGTGCCTAGCTCTATTCTAAAACACGCATCACAGGTAAGATAAGCATTTTGGGGGGGTAGAATAATGGGCTAGGACTCGGAGGAGAGACTGCCAGTAGTACTAGTAAAGTACTAGTAGGCCACTTGAATTCACTAACTCTGTTAGTGGCCCTTTTGGACATTTTTGGACGTTTTAGATAATTCATGCTGGTAAATTTGAGGAAACCAAACGTGCCGTAACCCCGCCCACCACTCTACAAAATAAGATCAACGCATACACTATGTTGAAGTATGTAAAATGAATATTGATATATTTCCCCTAACAAAAATAAACTAGTCCCACCCCTCCCTACCCCAAACAATTGTCCATTTCAAATAGTCCAGTAGTCCCAAATAATCCCCAACTCCCGATTCCCACCCCCCCAACAGTCTTTAAAAAAGGGGCAAGGGACACAGTCACTTCCGGCGGTGTCTGGACAGGTGGTCCCGCCGCTCCTTGCGGAGGTCCCGAAGCTGTTTTTCAAGGTTGTCCACCTTGCGCTCCAGGAAGTCTACTCTTAGGCTTAGGCGGCGCAAGCGTGCCTTCCAGGCTCTGGGGGGGCAGCTGCTGGCTTCTTGTGTTCTTGCAGCTGAGCGGCGGCGGGGGGCTGTCCGAGCACGGCGCCGTGATGGAGGCTGCTGGCTGGCGGACACGGGGGCAGTGCTGGAGGAGGTTGTTGACGCCCCCTCCTCCTGTTCCCGAGCCCACAGCTGGGAATATTTCACCCGAATGGCCTCCATCTTCCGGGCCCTGGCCCAGACAGCCATCTACCTTCTGGTGAGCTTTTTGGGAGCATCTATATGAAGAAAGAAAGAAAAATAATGTAACCAATACTCTTTAACAATAAGACAAAATAATTCAACAGAAAGTTGTCTCACAGTAACACTAGCAATTTCCAAGCACAGTATAACATTTTGGCATGTATCTTTCTGCCATCTTTGTAGGCCTGTAACAGTGGGAGTTTCAGGAATTCTACTACCAGGCAGAACTATGGACTCAATACATAGTCAGAGAGTCAGAGAGTACACCAGTATTCTTTTTTTCTCTAGTTTTGCGAAAGAAATTACTTGTACGTGAACTTGTGGTAGCCGGCATAATGCCAGCTCAGTCAGCTTGCACCGAAGAAAAAAAAAACAAGCCATGATGACGCAGACATGTATGCATTACTTTAAGCAGTACATGCAGGTGGGGATAGGGAAGCTCTTACATTTGTATAGGGGTGGCACTGGCCATACTCGGTTACATCAAGGGCTACTGCTCAATGTAATTTATATTTCGGACTGCCCCCCCGGGCCTTCAGTACTACAAAAGGAAAATGAAGATTATTCATTTCTGATCATGTATCCAGCTGATCACATGATCTCTTTGCTTATATGATGGATGACTTTAGGTGCTTTGTTGTGATAGATTGAGTGAATAACAGCGATAGTCCACCAATGATTAACACAGAAGAAAGAAAATTATGAACATAGGGAGTGAGTGTGGTAACCATAATTGCCGGAGGAAGGGACTTACCTGACTTGATATAATTGTCAACTATACAATACATACACAATATATGCTGTGCTTGCAAAGTAAACTACGGAAATGTTACTTCGGGCAAGGGAGAGTTTCTGAACAATCACAACTTGTACTATTTGGATTTCCTCTGCTTTGCTACTCTGGCACGGACATGCTGTTCGAACAAAGTAACACTCTTCATGCACGGAGCGACTGCTCTACATACACCTTTGCTATGTATGAGGAAGAAGATACCATCCAGGCTTCCAAAGTAAACATCTATCATTCTTCTTAATGTCTCTATTGTAACAACTTTACTTTTTCTCAACAACCAAATAACACCCTTTTTATTTTATTTGGTAAACCAACGTCTTGACTTGCATTTGAGTTTCACCAAAATGATATATTGCAATGCACACCATGCATGAATTTTCTGATTGACCCACACAGGCAGTCATTTTTTCTTTCTCCTCCAACCATCCTTGCTTCTAGCAGCCATTCATCTGACTCCTTCCTATCAGCCACTTCTGCCTGCATTCATAAACACATATCATTCTTTAGTCATAAATGTTACGACTCACTCGTCCTTCCATTGACCCTAAGTTCTTTCCCTTTTCATTCATCACATCCCTCAAGTTTATCTCATATGACTTAGCTTCACGATAAAAGTTTCCCAGCTGATTTGAAGTCAAATAGAGGGTACCATTGGTTACTCGAGAACTACAGTCGCTAATGCTATTGCTAAGTCAGGGGTGACTGTCATCTATGTGATTGGCTAAAAAAATGTAGTTCTAAATCAGTAACTGTTCTTAACAGTACAGTGTACTTGTAGTAGTGTACTGTCTACTGTACAGTACATCATACACTCCTTTGCTAGCCTACTCTAAAATGTCAATAAGTATGGAGTATAATAATAACTTACCACTGTCTGCCACTGCTGAGCCATCCCCCTCAGCTCCTCCTGGTGACGCCGCCGCATCCACTGCACCCGCCGCATCCACTGCACCCGCCGTGTCCACCGCATCCGCCGCTTGAGTGGACCCCTCCGCGCTGTTGGCCCCGGCACTGGTGGTGGCAAGTGCTGCATCTGATGTTGTGACGCCTAGAAAAAACATGTCATATTTTTAGATGTCATACACCACCCCTACTTCGTCTCGTAATGGAAGAAAAAATGTTAAACAATTTTTAATTATTGGGACTGAAAAGAAGTCACGGTTTCGGGGAGGGTGTTAACTTATATGATTAGCCATAACATGCAACTCTTTTTGGCCCAACTGATGATTGCTTGCTCTTTAACGTGCAACATTTTTATAATACAGACAGAACCAACTACTTCTCATCACCACCATGAGGACTTGAAGTTCCAACAAGGTGAGGGCTCCCGAGTCCCGCACAGTTACTTTAGACTGAGGTATGTGGAAAGTCGAACTGCACCTGTCATCAACAATGTCCTATTTCTCTTGTCCATACTTCTGTATGTGCAGAATAGTCCTGAAACACTAGCGGTATGGTATGTGCTACTATCAAATCAAAAAGCCCACTACAAGCTTATTCTTGGTGGACATTGACATTTTGTTGTTGGAAATTGTCAAAGCACTAACATTAAGAAGACTGGAATAGACAGCAAGGGCAACCCAGAGGACTGCACTGAGTGCCTCTAGAGCTATTGCTGGATCAGAGTTTTGTTTACCACTGTTTGCCGACTGGGCAAGCTTAACTACCTACTCAGACCGACGCATAAATAATGGTAAATAGTAGTAGCACAGAGAGTTATCGGGAGTTTTATTGAGTGCTCAGCTACTCAGGCAGAGTGTCCCAGCGCTATCGGACCTAACACAGCATAACCCCAGCGGCAGAGGAGGAATTAGAGACAGAACAGCCACCTTTTAAGCTCTTTCCTGAAAGATGCTAAATTCTCGCTCTTTCTCAGAGAGAGTGGCAGGCATTCCAGGCCCGTGGCGCCAGATATTTAAAGGACCGACCCCCGGTCCGCGCATGCCTAATTGCCGGGACCGTGGCCAGTAACAAGGCAGCCGATGGTAAGGCTCTGGATGCATGGTGAAAGACAACTCTCTTCCTCAAATAGAGAGCCCCAGTGCAATGTAGGGCTTTAAACGCAGTGGTGAGGGCCTTGAACTTAATGCGTTTCCGGATTGTCTGCCAGTGAAGGGACTCCAAAAGACCGGTGGCATGAGAACTGCGGCCCAGGTCGAAAATTGCCCGTGCCACCGAGTTCTGCACTAACTGTAGGCGAGACAAAAGATACTCCGGCAGGCCGAGGTAGAGTACATTCGCGTAATCCAACCTCGATCCGACCAAGGCTTGCACCGTTATTTTCCTATGGGCAGTAGAAAGGAGAGGGAGGAATTTCCTTAAAATTTTTTGTATCCCAAAACACTGCCTGACCAGACCAAGAATATGTGGTTTCAGTGAGAGACAGTTGTCCATCTTGATTCCAAGATTCTTAGCTACCGTGGAATCAGTGGAAGGAGGATACATCCCTGCAGGCCACCAGGCCTTCTATCCGGGGTCAGGGGGGCACCTAAAGAAAAGGAGCTCAGACTTGTCGGAGTTGCATTTCAACTGATTAAGTTGAAACCAGCAAATATCGCACCCAAGCGGTTTTTAATGCTCTCGCCATCAAAGTCCGAGTTCCCTCCGCATGTGAAGAGAAGCTGGGTGTCATCGGCGTACGAGACAATCTGGGCGCCAAAAGACTCTGCCAGTGCTGCGAGAGGGGACATGTAGATGTTAAAGAGAGTGGGGCTCAAAATCGACCCCTAAGGGACTCCCACCTCCAAAGGCGGCACTGCAGCAGAGTACGGAGGAGCCTAGACTGTCTGTTGTCGGTTGGATAGAAATGACTCAAACCATCTAAACACCACCGAGAGATCTAATATCACCAGCAGTGCTTTCCCTCCATTATCTAGGACTTCCTTCATGGCCTCTGACACCTCCAACAGTGCTGATTCAGTGCTCAAGTTTGCCCTGAAACTGGACTGGGTGTAGTGCAGGATCTCATGTGACTCTACAAAGTCAGCCAAGACAGAATGCACATGTTTTTCAGCCACCTTGGCCAGGACCAGAAGCAACAATAAAGGCCGATAATTAGCATGGATACTAGGGTCCAGGGATGGCTTTTTTAAGAGGGGGAGAACCATCGCCTGTTTCCATGCTTGCGGCACAACTCCCGTTTCCAACGACCGATTTGGGTTAACGACATGTGCCATTTTAGCTAAAAACTTAGTGGGGCATGGTTCAAGTGGGGAGCCAGATCTCATTTTAGACAGAACTTCCAGAGAGGATTGAAGCTAAATGGGGGAAAAGTCAACAGAATGGGCTGCTCAGCGGCCGCCACTGGAATACAAGGTCCAGGGTTAGGCACACCCCCTACTGCAGCAACTGGGAAAGTTTCCTGGATGCTTGTGATCTTATTTGCAAAGAAGCTTGCCAGTTGGGACACCCAAGGTTCCGAGAAGGAGCACTTAGGCGTAATGGCAGCCAGTGAAATAAATTCCTTCACCACCAAGAAGATTTCTTTGCTGGTGTTATTAGCCTCCTCAATTCTTCTGGCAAAGTAGGCTTTTTTCCCCAGATAGATTTTCCTATGGTAGGCCTTGATACTGTGCCTATGAGCCTCCTTCAGAGGTTCCAGATAACTTGCTCTCCATGCTCTTTTGGCATTCTTACATAGCCTATGGCTGGAATTAAGCGCTGGGGTAAACCATGGAGCAGATGCGCGGGACGAATTCTTGAGGGACCGCTCAGCGGAGCCAGCTCCCTCACACAGCGCGCAAGCCACATTTGAAAGAGATTGTTATCTGCCTCTATGTCACCCGACAACAGGCAAGGGTGATTCATCAGATATTGTTCAATCATGTCCGGTGACACTCTATGGAAAGCACAGGGTATCTGTAATGAGCGCCCTTTATCCCTAATGGTGGAGCCAGATTTATGCAGAATATCGAAGGTCACCAGCATATGGTCAGACCATAGTACTGGTTGGGGGGGAACTCCAATAGGGGTAGTGGAGAAAATTTGGTGCAGCGTGTGTCCCTTTTTCTTGCGTGGTTGACGCCAGGTAGGGCAATAAGCCCAAAGGCTCAGTGGAGTCTTAAAGCTTGATCGTGTCTACAGCATCCACTTCATCAAAGTGGATGTTAAAATCGCCAAGGAGTATGCAGTGTTTAAACTGCACACACAGTGCCGAGATCACAGAGGAGAGTCCCTCATGGAAAGATCCAATGGGGCCCAGGGGTCTATAGACCAGCAGTCCCGCACAGGATTGGGCTGGAGACAGTGACAAGCAAAATCCCAGGGCTTCGGCCCCATGAATGTCTTCTGTTGGTATAATGGAACATTTAAGGCACCTGTCTATCACTGGAGCGACGCCCCCGCCTCTGCCCAAGACCCGGTCTTTCCTCAACATAAAGTAGTTAGGGGGCAAAGCATTGGCGTTGTCCGGCACAGACAACTCACCAAGCGATGTTTCCATCAGAAAAAGACAGGCTGGTTTGGAGTCAGACAGAAGGTTCAACAGGTCCTGGGCATGTTAGCTCACTGACCGAGTGTTCACAAGGGCATAACTAAAGACATGTTTGAAATGATCCATCCCTGATGTTGGGACACCGGCGTACCCCAGCTCCCTGGTGTCTCCTACCGGCAGGGCTTCTCTTAGTGACCAGTCACAGCCGGCACAGTGAGAGTTACCCTCAAAATTGTGACCCAGAGATGTACATTCACTACTGCATGGGCATCTCAGGCTCAAAAGTAGCGCTGAAGAATACCTGCATAGTGAGTTCTGGGGCCGTCTCAGGAGGTCGCCAGGCCGCCCGCCCCCGTTCGCCTTCAGGACGCGGACGGGCGCAGATGGGCTTACCTTAGGCGCTCCTTTGGCAGGGGTCAGGTGCGTCCGCTGAATGCGTCCGCTGCGCGGAGCCATCCCCGTCTAGATTTATAGTCCCGCCCGTGAGTCCGCAAGCCTTCCTCACCCAAGATGGCCGCCGTACTAGTGCGTAGCCTCCCCGTACCTCAATGCCCCTCAGCTCGTAATCAGCTGAGAGGGGAGCGCCCAGATCAAAGTCGGCGGCAGGGTATCAGGAGTGATGGAAGAGAGGCAGTATAAGAAAGTAGAAACAGTCGACAAGAAGATCAAAGACTATTTTGTAAAAAATAGAATTAGGAAACAGTTTGGAATTTAATAGGAGCTGTAAAAGTTAGGGAAGTATAATTATATTTACAACAGAACAACTTACTGGGGCCAGCGGAAGAGCCTGCAGACGACTGTAGGATACTAGTATAGTATTGCTGGATTCGCAGACCGTCTACTTGGAAAGTTATGTAAATCACTAACTAAACCAACAACAAAAAGGTTCTACTACGACTGCCAGCACTCAGCAGCACGCGACGTGACAGACACAGTCCGTCATCATGATTGCAGAGCACTAAAAAATGTCCTACTACTAATAACTAGTCATAATATACTCAACCTATCAATCCATCACTATCTCTTCTTCATAGTGTGAGCAGGAGTACAAAGGAAGGACTAGACTTGAGTCTCTAGTCTCTCTAGAATTATGCAGTTCTGTAAAGTACTACACTCATACATATTCAGGCCAAATGAGCACAAAGTTGCAAACAAGTAAGCATAGTAGCAACGCCACTGAGGAGGCGAGCACCTGCAATCACAGAAGCTATTTAAACACTATTTTACCTGCAATGTAATCGAATAGGCAGCATTCTTGCTCTTCGGGAAAAACATATATTTGCAATATAACACAGTACAGAAGAATACAAAGTAGTTATTAAATATCTACTCACCAAGGCCAGGGATCTTCACGCCTAGCAGGGGAAGCAGGTCCTGCTCCCGGTTGAGGACGTTGGCCCACCGGTGCGATGATTGGTCGTAGGTGCGCTGGACCCCCGACTCCCTCCGCATGGCCCAGCACACCTTATCCCACCGCTATCGACGCTCCCGGAGGCCATACCCTTGACTGGGCCTGCCCCCTGCTGCCACGGTCTTAGGGAGGTGGCGCAGAACAAAAAATATAAGGGTGGCCACCTCCACCTCGGTGAAAATCTCCCTGGCCACCACTTGCACCCCCCTCAAACGCCCGTATGGGAGCCGGGTGCGGGGTGTGGGACCCTTCTCCTTACTCTTCCTGGCTCCCTTCGGCATGGTCCTGAACAGCTGAAGAAAAAAAATATGAAAGAATAGGGAAAAAGTAAAGAAAAGAAAAGAGTTTAAAAAAGTAGCTTTAAAAGTAACGAAAAGTTGAAAAAAACACAAAATATAGATGTAGAAAAATAGAGGGATAGATAATGAGTAAAAAAGATCAAACAAAAATTCAAAGAAACAAAGGATTGTAGAGATTAGGGGAGGATAGGAAAAGCATGCCCAGAACCATACCAATGAAGGAAAAACAAGATGGGCACGCCCATTGAGGACCGCGTGGGTAAGTGCGCGCGATATTTCCCCTGCGAGCACGCAAAAACACACGCAAACTCGTAATAGCGTGCCACACACAACGCGAGCTTATAAATTGAGCCCGGAATCGGAAATACGCAACGCGCACAAGATGTCCACGCCCATGTATGACGGCATGGGTAACTTTGCGGTCGGTGCGCTGCAAGCGTCCAGCGAATATGCAAAAAAACCCGCGATCACGCAAAAAAAAATCCTCAAATTCGCACGAATTTGTGGATTCTGCGGATCGGGAATTCGATTTCACGTGAATTCGCGGACCGCAAATTCGCGAATTTCGCCCATACTTAATTATTGCATTACGAATCACATTATTTTTGCATTCTGAAACGCATTATTCTTGCATTACGAACTGCCTGATTTTTGCATTACGAATCTCATTATTCTTGCATTACGAAATGCCTTATTCGTACATTATGAATCACATTATTCTTGCAGTACGAATTGCATTATTCTTGCATTACGATCTGCATTATTCCTGCATAACGAACTGCATTAGTACGTGCATTAAGGACTGTGTTATTACTACATAACAAACTGCATTACGAACAGCATAGCATTGTAGTAGGACTGCATTAGATCATTGTGAACCACTCATTAATACCGCAAGTACCTATAAGTGACTGCTGTCCTAATAACCGGCAGCGTGATATATATTATGAATATATGAATATGCATATGTTGGATTTCTATGGTTTGGTCTCATCATATTACTTTTGATAAAGATACTGCGATTTTTATAAAAACCAGTGTGGTGTCCATTTGTGGTATTATCACTGTGTTACTGGGAGTGTGGTTGCAAATACTTTACACATTGCCTTGAAGATAAGCCTGGTTGCTGGTGCCAAGCTACCAGGAGCTAAGCAGGGGTTATCTAAGAGGGTGTACCTCCTTCCCTGAATAGAAGCAAGGGTCCCTATTTGGACTGAGCTTCCTACCTCAGCTAACTAGAGACCCCCAGTTCTAACAATGTGCATACCCTTCCTGGTTGCTTAAGGATGCTGCTTTGTCTTACCAGTCAGCTGTCTCATTTTTTGTGTGTCCAGGGCTTGCTCAAAACAGGAGTTTTGATTTAAATGTTGAAGGGCACCAATAATTTTCCTAGTACACTTCCCTACACACCCCAGCTGTCAGAGCCCATGTTTAGCATGGCTGAAGACTTTGGCTAACTTGGAATTGCTCTGACACATTTGGGCCTTATTGCAGTAAGGCAACAGAAACTAATGAAAAAGTCAGTAGTTTGGCCTGGGAACTTTTATCGCATTAGTTAGGCAGTGCAGAGGAGTCACAAACATATATGTGGCATCCCAAGGTACCCTCTTCAGAGCACTGTTTGAACCTGTGGAATACCAGGAGAGGACTGTACTGTTGTTTGTGGCCTCAGAAGATCCCTGAAGAACTTGACCTGCTCCCTCTTGTACCCAGGACAAAGAAGTAGACTTGAAGGGTCAACTGGCTGACCTCATGTGTGGCTATAAGGACACTACAAGCTGTAAAAGGCATTTTCCCTCAAGTGTCAAATTGACCAGTGGTACTTGAGTTTGCTGTTGGCCTCTTCCGGAAACCCTGAGACACATTCCAAAGTCTACCAGTGATGGTAAATCTGGGCCTCAACATCCATGGGAGTTGTGTGGGAACATCTATGCAAGGCCCATGGAATTTTTTCCTAGGGCAGAGTAGTGCAAAAAAGTGATCTGTGCTGCGTTGTGTCACTCCTAATTTATCAAGCCACTCAGGGCCACGCAAAGTGTCCTTGCGCGGCTTGGTAAATCAACTTTTTGGGTTTGCATCACTCATGTACCACGCTGCGTGGTGCAAATGCGGTGCAAATCCCTTCATAAATATGCCCCACAGTTTACCTAATGGTGCAATTTCATTGTTGAACCCTACTTAGTGTCCATTTGTTATTTGACGGATAATTTCTTTTTGAAAACATTGATGCCTTGAGAAAGAAGGTCAGCGAGCAAAACAGGTGTTATCTGTCATAGGAGCAATCTTGTTGGACATTAGTTTTTAAAGACCAATTGATTTATTTTTGAGGTTCACATGATAATCAAGGATTAAACTGATGCAGATCTAGTCGGAGAATCGATACCCATTCAATAAACTTTATTGGCCCAAGAGAAGGCATTTTTAGTTTTTTTATGACAACAAATTGTATAACGGAGAATTCTATAGACTCTTTTTTGATCAATAGGATTCTTGTTTATGCTGGTCAATTTTTCTTTTTTCATCTTGAATAGTTATTGTTTGTTCAAACATACGAAACTGCTTCCAAAGATCCCTACTAGGTATCATTTTTTTTATGCATACAAGTGGTATATAAAACATCCCCTGCCTTCTACGTAAGTGAATCTAAGATAAAGCCAAACTCAAAATGTATCTTAAGGGAGCTGGTGAAAGAGGTATCTGCTCCACTTTGGAAGTGGAGGTAAGAGATATATATTTTGAAGATATAAGGTAGTGTTTGCTTCATTTGGGACTAAGTTTAGATGTTCCGTGTTGTTTATTGGATCGATCAAAATGAATGTTTCCTTGTTTCCCAAAATTAAGAGTAAACAAATCCTCTGAACTACTGAACACTGCACAGACGTGATACACATTTCTCGTTATTGGAGGATTGTCAACTATTAAGCAACAGAGTTATCAATAAAAATGGTTTACATTATTTGTTCTTTTTTCAGCTAAATGCTCTGATAGACAGTTAAATGCAATACATAGTTGAACGTGTTCCTTCCTTCCTGTGTTTACTAAGCCTGTGTTTCTTCCAAAAACACTGATAGAATACATTTACCAAATCAAAATGAATGTTTTGTTCTTTCATATTGTTATGACTTTGCACCAGGCGTAATGCAATCATGGTTTTATACAACATAGAGAAATGAATGTAGTCTCCTTGCTTGTCTTTACCAAAATGTATTTTGTTTGCAAAGTACTGTAAAATGTCATTTGTATGCTCTTCCCTGTAAAAAAGGGATATAGTTGGTCTATAACTGTTTGAGGACGGTCATATGTGGTCTCAAAAGTTAATAACTAAAAATATAAGTTGGTCATGGAAAAGGTGTGATCTCTGCAAATGTATGTTTTCTTACTTTATAAAATGTACAAAACTCATGGAATACACAGTTAATGTTTTGACCTAACAAACATATCTCATCAATCATTTTTTCCAACATCCATTTGTACAACAAATAAACATATTTCAGCAATTGTTTTGACGTAATTCTAATTTAGGTGGTCTTAATGCTTCTTCATGTGTACATATAAAACACAAAAACAATTGTATAGTACTACTTTGTACAGGAACTTCAGCTAATTACAGAGACTAATCGATATTCCTTCTGGACTGAAGTGACATGGAATTATTATTATACATTCAAAAAGCACTGACGTATGCCAGTTTCACTGTGCCCTGAGCAAGAAAACTCCATTTCCTATGATCTTCTTACAATGTTCAGTTAAGAGGAAGTTCCCAGTATAAGAATTGGCTTGGTAGTTTGGTTTGCCCTGTTCCCATGATGCACTGGGACAGGGACAGACTAATTTGCATGTAGCCAGGTTCTGAGCTGGGATGGTGCAGTGAGCTAAAAAACGGTGATGGATCAAGCTCTGATCTGTTGACTGGGTAGGAATATTCTGCTTTATTCAGAAACTCTGTCCATCACAACCTCCTTTTCTGAATCGTTTTGTCCACCATAAGCGTGGAAGGGTATACTCAGATGTGAGTCCCTTGCTCATTGCACCATCAGGATTCAAGCAAGCCGGGCCGATGACGGCTGTAATGCCAGAAACCGGTCCCCGGAAGCTTGTTTCCTTCCCAGTATAAGAATTGGCTTGGCAGTTTAGTTTGCCCTGTTCCCATGATGCACTGGGACAGGGACAGACTAATTTGCATGTAGCCAGGTTCTGAGCTGGGATGGTGCAGTGAGCTAAAAAAAAACGTGATGGATCAAGCCCTGATCTGTTGACTGGGTAGGAGTATTCTGCTTTATTCAGAAACTCTGTCCATCACCACCCCCTTTTCTGAACCTTTTCACAGCAGTCCTTTGCTGCAAAGGGGCATGCAATAGGTGTTGTTCTGGGCATTCCACTGAAACATCCATTGATTTTAAACTCTGCCCCAGATTTCAAGGGTGAGGCAGCTTAAAAAATGAACACCATGGAACTCAAGGCATTAGAATGGCGATATGAGGAGAAAATATCAATTTCTCCTCGTTTTTTGCTATTTCCATGTGTACTGCGTTCTGCAGCACACATAGAAGGTGCAAATTGTCATTATTGATTGTTTATATGCGGGATAAACAATTGTCCCTGCAGTGTAGGCACCCTTGCCACCTGGTGGCAGGGTGCCTGTGCTGGTGCTAGGCAGCTTTATTTGCCCCAGCACTAAGGGAATCACAAGGGTGTCATATTCTTGTGAATACAACCAATCCCTGAGTTTTCAAAAACTTGGAGCGCAGTGCTGCCAAGTTTGGCACAGCTCAGTACTCTGACATTCTATTGTAATTTTCCCCTCAGTTTAATTGACACTGCCACACCACTCACAACTGCAAAAGCTATGTGACATTTGTAGCCTAAAAATCATATTTGTGCATAGTTAGTTTAATACTAATTGTGTGTTTGTTTTCTTCTAGAGCAAACCTTGCAACAGTGAAAACTGTTTATTGTGTTCTTATGGGAAATACTGAGGACATCCATATAAAGGCAGCAAAATTCCACTGAAACATTCCTCAAGTTTTGACCCTCAGAATTGTATCTAAACCATCAAAAGCCTTTGTGGGCTATCATATGTAGAACTGGGTGGAGTCCGCGGAGTCTCAAGACGTGAAACTCTGCGAAGTGATAGAAAATCTCTGCCACAACATGTGGAGTTTCACGGGTGGGTGGAGTTTCCCTGTGCGCTCGTTTGGGTTGGGTTTTACCATCAAACACTGGAGTACGTCCTTGCATTCAGAATCACACTTGAATGGCACCACATGGTACACATGGGTGTGGCCATCTTGTTTTCTTAATCTGTTTATGGTGCTGGGCCTGTTTTTCAATCCCTTCTTAATCGTTTTAATCCTCTTCCATCCTAGTTAATCTACCCTTCATTTTTATTTATTGTATTAGTGTGTGTTTTGTCTGTGCATTTGATGTTTTTTTATTTTTTTCAGGACTTATTGGATTTTTCTTTATATTTCCTTTTACTTCATTTTCTCTCCCTTCCTTCCTTTTCCAGTTTTTTTACTTTACCCTACCCAGCGCCGTGGCAGAGCAGGGTGACCA
Organism: Lissotriton vulgaris; assembly: GCF_964263255.1. Lineage (NCBI taxonomy): Eukaryota > Metazoa > Chordata > Amphibia > Caudata > Salamandridae > Lissotriton > Lissotriton vulgaris. The sequence goes on along the minus strand of NC_141694.1, from coordinate 274,993,680 downwards.
GGGGAGCGGCGGCGCCAGGCCCCCCAAACAGGTAGCAGCTGTCTATCTTGCTGTTGGCGGGGCTGCACAGGGAGCAGCCCAGACAATCTTTTGTGAGGTGGAGGTCACAGCACTGTTTTGTTTCATGCAGCCCCACCTCCCTTCCATGCTGACAGCAGGTGGCAGGCCTTGCAGTAGGTACACCTTGCGGGAATGTCAGCTGCTTTGGAGCAGGATACTAGGGTGTGTGCGGTACACTAGCCAAGTCCAGCGCACCACCCAGCAGCTGATGCACCGCTGGGCAGATACTTTAGACTGGGAAAATGACCTACTCAACCTGCTAGGCGTTGATATTATGGGGCTCAGTAAGTATGCATTGTTTGTTGTGTTTGTGTTCTACAATGCTAAAACTTTTTTCCAAATAGCATGCTGCTCACACTCAGAGGTAATTACGTTTATTTTACATTAAGAATATTATTATGTGATCGAGTATGAGCTAAGACGGTGCTCAGCTCTACCTAATTGTACTCGTCAGCGCTCGCTTTGGCTGATTATTTAAGAAGACTTTGCATACTCCTATGTTGTCCTATCACCATTGTGAATTAGTGATATCAATGATTTAGCATTCTCAGTGACTTTCATTATGTAGCTCGTACATTCCCCAGAAATTTCACAGTGATGTGTAGAACTAGTATGCTTCTATGCATTGCAAAAAAGGGAGACTGAGTTGGTCCATCAAGGAAGCTGAGAAATGAGAATATCAAAAATCAAAAATCATTCATTGCAATGCATTAGTTCCAAATGTAATTTTTGTTAAAGAAAATTGAAATAGGGCAGCTCAACGATAGTCGATACTAGTACTATAGGTGATCTGATTTAGATAAGTACAATGTTATTGCATTTGCCTGTCATAATAATTTTGAGGAGATTAACTGTACCACTATTCTATTTCTTTAATCTTTTTTACTGCTTACATCAGCACCCAAGGGCAAGAAGAGGTAAAGCACACAGTCAGGTATAGAAAGAGCTGGGGAGGAGCCACGGACCGCCAGCGCCACTACTGGGAGCTCTGCTCAGCCCAATACTTCCTCCTATTATTTCCTATTATTATTTCCCTAACTGTTAACTTCGCCCAACTATTATGCCACTTTTAATGCTGCCTTGTTTATTATTTTATACTGCCTCCTTTTTTTCCAACTCACCTATCCAATCCTGTAATCCTAGCATTACCTTTTTTTATTATTTCATGGGTTATTTTTGGCAGCTGACTTTTTCCAGTCAGTACTAGTATGCAGTTTTCTTCTGCTTTGTTGCTCATCATTTTTTCCCTATATATCTTGTGGTACTGTAATTCTAAGAACAGATTTTTGATTCTCTACTGTAAAAATTGCAGGCCCAAGTACGCTAGTATTTTAAATAATATTCACCATATATGTTTGTTGACAAGGATTTATTTTTCTTGCTCTAACAGTTAAGAAAAGAGTGTCCATGATCAGGGACTGCCTCTCCAACCCTGGTTGGCTTGACTACCTAGCTTTTGTAACATTGTAACATTGTGAACCACCAAATGCCCACAGTGATGTTTTTGCTAGAAGACACTGCAGTGCTAACCAAACTGTAGTGCTGTACTTCAGTTGTATTTTTCTGGTTGAAAAAATGAAGGGTAGGTGCATCTGGCATCTAAAAAGTATAATGTTTATTTCTAGCCACATAGAGAACCACTAGCTCAGGTTCCGCTGAAGGAGGAGAAGGAGATTCTGTAGGAGGAGGAAAAGCAGTGGCAGGGATGGGGGGGTGGTAAGTCATAGTTCTTGCTTATTGACAGTTACTATTATACTCACCAACTACAAGGACATAGTTGTGACTCGTAATTGTGAGCCTCCCACTTTACTAGCTACAGCATGGTTTGCTGAATGGCCTCTTCTATCTGTAACACAGCAAAAGCTCACATAATGTACGCTAAAGATGATGGCTTGATGGAAACGGGAAAGAACAGTTGGTTAAAAGAAAGGATCAATTAAATGGTATATGAGTGAAAGGAAAGGATGCGTGGGTGGGGGAAAGAATACACGGGTGAGTTTTGGGTAAATGGATGGATGGGTCAAAGGATGATTGAAATGAAGGTGGAATGTGAATGAATGAATTTAACATTTCTGTCAAAGACTGAATGAGAGAAAGTAAAGCTTAAATCATAGTAGCTATGGGTGAATTTAGTATGAATGACTGAATAATTGCTTGAAGAAATAAACAAGGGAATATTTATAAATATATTTCAAGGTTTCCCATAACAGATTTATTTTACACCTGTTCAGATTTTTCCATTTATACTTTCGTTTATTACAGTGACAGAATAAGCAAAGGTTTAGGCACATGACGATTTGATATTCAGTGGCACCCCCCCTATTCAATAGCAAAAGCTCTACCTACAGCCTAATGCATATACCTTACCCAAAAAAGAGTAAGTCAAGTTTCCTTCCTCACTGCCCAACAAATCATTTTTGGGAAATCATTTGCGGTGGTGGGCTTGGCCAATGAGTAAAGTGGGACTAAGTGCCTGATTTGATTTCAAGTTTGGTGTGAGGGAGACTCTCTGACAAAGGTGCCAAATACAATCTGTACAGCCTGTTCCTTTCCCTGCAGTGCAGTGCATCGTTTTCCCCACTGTCTACTTACGGCAGACAGGATTATAAGATCTTCATTTTAGGTGAAATAATATCTTATTTCTTATTCATCTGCCTCTTTGGAGTCAGGATAGTAAGGAAAGGCATATGGAGAGGAGCAGAGCCATTGGAATTAAAGATAGATATTTGTCAACTACAGATGCCTCAGCTGCAAACAGTAGCAAAGCATTTGAAGCAGTGGCTTGCGTGCCTCCATTAATTTAGCACAACAACTCACACACCATTGTGCATTATCCCTTACTCATTAAACGAGAGGTAATTTGTTTTTATTTTCCCACTTTAAGTGTCTGTTTAGTTACATCAAATTCCAATGGCCATAGAGGACCTGCAATGTACTACTACTGTGCCATCCACTATTTAATATAAGTGTTTGCACAGAGCATTTTTTACAATTTGAATTTTTTGTTTTTGTTTTTCTCAATGTAGCTAGTCCTGCTGGTCCACCAGAACCAACCACCAGGAAGGTCTGCAGTTGCAGAGACTGGAGAACATCCAGTCTGCATACCGGTGGCTGGTGGCCCTGGAGTAGTAAGAGGCAGAAGTAGCTGCCTCTGACCCGGGCCCCAGTTCAGCAAGCCAGCCCCAGCCTCCTGGCCGATACATCGCCTGTGCTGCCACTAGCTATCAAGGGCCCTGACTGACACTACTGCCACCATCCCCAGTTAAACAGACAATTTCAGGTTTGCATCCTGCAGCAGCTCGACTGCATTGAAAGCCGGCTAGGGAGCATAGAGTGGAGCCTGGACCAGCTCCAGACATGTATGGACAATACCCTCTTCTACACCACTTTTTTGGGGGTGGAGAGGGTGGGAAGGTATTTGGGATTCAGCGTTTTCTTCTTTGACTTTTGCTTGGACCTTGGTTAGGGATGGTTCATTTTGATTGCAGAGAGGGGTAGGTCTGCTGTGGGTGGAGAATGTTTTTTTAAATGTCTGAAGTAGTTATTCATGTTTTAGTTTTACTTTGTACTGCTGCTTTTTTGAGGGGGCATGGGTTTTTACTTGTTAGTTATAGTTAGTTATATATTCTTGTTTTATTACGCTTTGTAACTATCTTTACTATTAGGGGGGATGTTGCCATGACCTATATTGCCTACAACTACCTAGATAAAAGATAACTTATCTGCAGTAGCAGTTAGTTTCTTACTTACTACTAACTTAAGTAGTTCAACTCACTCCATAGTTCTTTTTTCGAAATATAGATGATGCCATAACAGGGAAGGCATCACAACTTCACAAGCGAGGTCCCACTCCCACCCAGGTGAGCACCAACTGTAAGATTAATCTGGAGGATTATTCATAACAGGCAACTAAATGGAAATAAGAACACTTAGTTATTTGGTGATAAAAGACTCATAGCTTTACAAAGGATTGAGACCAGACTACTACATAACACATTAATGAATACCCGATAGTGATAAAATGCCAAAAAATCACAATAGTAACTTCTTGTGAGCAATGGGGAGGTGGTATTTAATTGGAACTAAAGTTACGAAATCCTTGAGTCAGAAAAGTGGATTCAAAGTCTGTAGTGGGCAAGGTTAAGCATTTAACACAAGGCCTGAATAATGAGCTGACAACTGACGTTCATCTATATCTAAAACAGGGATCACTTTTATTTGTGAGTAAATTGGGCCAGTGTGGGCTATTGCTTAGTAAATAAAAGATCCTGCAGTAAGTTGGTGTTGCTTTAACCACATCCGCTCCACCACATTTGTGATTCAAATATGGTGTAAATTAAGTTACACACCACAGTAAATCACACAGCCTGGAGGAAGAGGGTTAGGGGCTTGAAGAATAGATCTGAAAGGGGATGTGGGGAAAGATGTGATGAACATTACACAAGGAAAATATTTGTGGAAGAAAATGAAGGAATGTGTCTGACACAGTACAGTTAAATGCATTGCAAACAGTTCTTCTGCCCCAGAGACCCAAGTTATCAGATATCTATGATATCTCTTGCATGTTTGAAAAAATTTAATTACGGAGGAGTGAACCCACTCAGTTAAAAAAAAAGAAATCTGAAAAAGAAAATGTATACTGTATTTCAAAATTAGGTGTTTGCATTCTCCTTGGAAATGAGTGCTTGTTTGGACTAGTCCAGTAGGTAAGCAGGAGTGTTGATCTCAGCTTTTGCCTTTCGTTCATGCAGGACACAAGAAGGCCTGCGGATTGTAAAACAGAAACTGTATTGTAGAGTCAAGAAGAAGGACAGAAGGAAGGTAACCTTCATGAGGATTGTACCAAAAAGACTCAGAGGAAGAGCAAAATATAAGAGGACTAGAAGTTTTACTTTTGCTACTGTTGCAACACACACACGCTCAGCAGCATTTGCCAAATCAACGCACCTCTCTCAATTCTACATAGCTGAGTACTAGGCCTCAGAGTCATGGTTTCCTTTTGAAGTCAATGGCTTATTTCTTCCAGTTGTTCAAGAGGTAGTCCCAACCTGAGTTCTTCCATCCTTCTTCTGACTCCGAGTAAGTCAGAAGTGTAGTACACTGCTGTTAAAGATCAAGTAGAGAAACAGAATTTCAGTATTTTGTATAGGTTTTGTTTGTTAACTAATGTGACTGGCCTGGTCTCTTAAGAACCAGAAAATAGGAGTGTACCCTGGAAGTAAATCTGGCTAAGTGTGAAAGGGCCAATCACCTCCAGGAAACATGATCACCTATCATTGAGGCCCCAAACATTGTAAACTACCTCAATCAAGTTTACAAATTACAGTTGAACGTCCTTCCTGGCTGTGTGCCACCACATCAATCATCAATCATCACTCACTCAATAATATGTTACTCCTTGGTGCAATAGTTACTTTTTCCAAACCAAGCACGGTGGTGGGTACGCAATTGTATCTTCTCTTTGATGCAAGCAACAGATTAGAATTTTGCAGTCTTGCAATTTTAAATCAAATCATCTTCCCGGGCAGCCCTTCTAGGTGATGAAAAAAAGAAGGATCATAGGAGTGGACCGTACCAGTTTGATTTTTGCTAAGTAAGTTTGAAAAGGTCAAACACCTCTATGAAAAATGATCACCCATCTTTCAGGCCCAAAACATTGCAAATCATCCCAATCAAGTTCCCAAATTACAGTTGAACACCCTCCCTCAATGTCTGCCACCACATGAATTATCAATCATCACTCACAATCACTCACTCACTGTTGCAATAGTTGTAATTACCTCTTCCAATCCAAGCTCTAGTAGGTTAGGTAGAAGGTACACAATTGTATCTTTGACACAGGGAACATATTAGAATTTGGTATTGACAGTCTTGTAAATCAATGGTCTTCTGGGGCAGCCCTGCTAAGTGATACAAAGAAGGATAGGCATGTGAGGGAGATAAGAATTGTCTCAAATGTCACGAAGGAATTATGGAAGCTTCTTCACAGTGCACTGGTCCAACTGCAATCCAGCAATGTACATGACTAAGAAATGATTGGGCAGCATAAATCTGATGCAAACATAATGTTTCACAAGCTATTTTTTTGTAAAAAAAAAGTGAAACGAGAAATAATTAAAAAGTTCTATGGTGGCCTTGGCATGCTCAGTCCGGGTACTAGAATTTTTGCTCAAGCTCAGGTGTTTCTTCTAGAAGTTGGTCAGCTAACACACTTGATTCTGACAAATCCTCCTCTTCCTTTGCTATTTCAGTAACGGTATAATTGTATGGTATGATATGTTGGTTAATTTTGATCATAGCCAATGCCTCCACATTTTGAGGTGAGAGACTGGTCTTTCTCACTGTAACAACAACACCAGCTGCACTAAATATATGCTTAGCAGACACACTGGCTACAGGACAAGCCAGTTACGTTACTACTAGCCTGCTGAGCTCTGGCCATTGGCACATCTTCCCATACGAATACATCAATGGGATTTGATCCCCGTAGACCTCTTTTGGATCATCCAGATACACTTGGAAGGTCCTATGGATGGTCAGTGGTGCTGCCACTTGCTCGACCTCTTTTGCCATCATCTCTGCACTACATTTAAGCCCTGCTAATTTATACCAATACAATGCAGAGGTTGAGGCTGGTACTGCTGTTGCTGCATCATTCTGGTTGGATGCTGTGACACAAGACTGTCCTCTCTAGAAGTTGAAGGCAGCACCACAGAACTGTGGGGTAGGACTCTAAGTACCAGCCGTTGATCTACCAGTTCTCTCGCTTGCTCAACAATCCACCTCTTGCATTTTGAAACATCCCCTTCAGAAAATGGAATAAAAGTGGGCACAATTTTTTTGTGCCATTGGTCAAGTAGTGTGGCACAGATGTACTGTTTTGATAAGATGATGTTGTCTTGCAGCCTTTCATTGGAAGGCAATCAAAAGAATAAGCTCACAACTAGGCATGAGCTTCTATGTTTTTCAGACACCTTCTTTAGCTGGCCCTGTAGCAGATGCAACAACGGGAAATCCTGACCCATCGTACTGCTAACATCCCATGTGAAAACCTCAAAAGGGAGTAGCATATGTGTCAGGCATTCGACTAGGCCCCATTTCTCTGCGTCCATGGTCATACTTTCCCAACTGCATCCCATCTTTTTTGAACAACATATTCTTTTAAATGTTTGTACTCTCAAACAGATGTCACAACATGTAAAATGTCATGTTCCAACATGTTGGCACCTCCTGTATAAGTGTTTTAGCTGGTACTCTATTAGCATACTGAAAATCTGTATCTGCTTCTGGGCTTTAAAAGAATGGCTAAAATGCATGTAGATTCTTCTTCAGGTGGTCAGTATGTTGGGATTATGTCTTCTTTTTTCAGAAATCAATCAATCAATCAATCAAAGCATTTATATAGCACACTACTCACCCAGAGGGTCTCAAGGCGCTAGGGGAGGGGGGTCCGCTTCTGCTCAAACAGCCAGGTCTTGAGTTGCTTCCTGAAGGCGAGGTGGTCCTGGGTCAGGCGGAGGTGGGTCGGGAGGAAGTTCCATGTCTTGGCGGCGAGGTAGGAGAAGGACCGGCCCCTTGTTGTGGCTCTTCGGATGCGGGGGACGGCGGCGAGGGCGTGGCCGGTCGATCGAAGCTAGCGTTTGGAAGCGTAGAAGTTGAGGCGGCTGTTGAGGTATCCTGGGCCTTGGTTGTGTAGGGCTTTGTGTGCGTGGGTGAGGAGTCGGAAGATGATTCTCTTGTTGACCGGGAGTCAGTGCAGGTCTCTCAGGTGTCCGGAGATGGGGCTGCGACGGGGGATGTCCAGGATGAGTCGTGCTGAGGCGTTCTGGATCCGCTGGAGTCTCTTCTGGAGTTTGGCGGTGGTTCCGGCGTAGAAGGAGTTGCCGTAGTCCAGACGGCTGGTGACGAGGGCCTGGGTGACCGTCTTTCTGGTCTCGGTGGGGATCCACCGGAAGATCTTACGTAGCATGCGGAGGATGTTGAAGCACGACGAGGAGACGGCGTTGACTTGTCTGGTCATGGAGAGGGAGGAATCCAGGATGAAGCCCAGGTTGCGTGCATGGTCTGTTGGTTTGGGTGTGCTGCCTAGGGCGGGGGGCCACCAGGAGTCGTCCCAGGCGGAGGGTGAGGATCCCAGGATGAGGACTTCCGTCTTGTCCGAGTTCAGTTTCAGGCGGCTGTTCTTCATCCATTCGGCTACCTCTTTCATCCCTTCGTGAAGGTTGGCTCTGGCGGTGGCGGGGTCGTTGGTGAGGGAGAGGATCAGCTGGGTGTCGTCGGCGTAGGAGATGATGTTGAGGTTGTGCTGGCGTTCGATGTCTGCGAGGGGGCTCATGTAGACGTTGAAGAGGGTTGGACTGAGCGAGGAGCCTTGAGGAACGCCGCAGATGACTTGGGTGGCTTCAGCGAGGACGGGGGGAGGTGGACTTTCTGTGTCCTTCCGGCGAGGAAGGAGATGATCCACTCCAGTGCCTTCTCCTGGATTCTGACGTTGCTGAGTCGCTGCACTAGTGTACGGTGGCAGACAGTGTTGAAGGCCGCTGAGAGGTCTAGGAGGATGAGGGCTGCTGTTTCTCCGTTGTCAAGCAGTGCTCGGATGTCATCGGTGGCTGCGATCAGGGCGGTCTCGGTGCTGTGGTTGGCCCGGAAGCCAGGCGAGAGGTCGAGGGATCCGTTCGTCTCAAGTAAGGCAGCCAGCTGCTTGTTGACAGTCTTCTCGATGACTTTTGCAGGGAACGGGAGCAGCGAGATGGGGCGTTAGTTCTTGAGGTCGGTGGGGTCGGCTGATGGCTTCTTTAGTAGAGCGCTGAGTTCGGCGTGCTTCCAGCTCTCCGGGAAGGTAGCGGTGTCGAAGGAGGTGTTGATGATGTCCCGCAGGTGGGGTGCGATGACAGCGTCGGCCTTGTTGAAGACGTGGTGAGGGCAGGGGTCGGTCGGAGATCCGGAGTGGATGGAGTTCATCGTACGGACGGTGTCTTCGGTGCTGATCTGTGTCCAGGCGCGGAGGGTGGTGGGGGGGGCGGTGGTTCGGTCGTGGCGAGCGTCGGTTGAGTGCTGAAGCTGTTGTGTTGAGTGCTGAAGCTGTTGTGTATGTCTGCGATCTTGCTGTGGAAGTAGGAGGTGAGGGAGTTGGTGAGGTCTTGCGAAGGGGTGATGTCGTTGTTTCCGGCGTTGGGGTTGGAGAGCTCTTTAACGATGTTGAAGAGTTCCTTGCTGTTGTGTGCATTGTTTTCCAGTCGTTCCTTGAAAGCAGTTTTCTTGGTGGCGTGGATGAGTTGGTGGTGTTTTCGGGTGGCGAGCTTGAGGGCAGTCATGTTGTCCGGTGTTGGGTCTCTGCGCCAGGTTCTCTCGAGGGCTCGGCAGTTCTTCTTGGAGCTCTTGAGTTCGTCGGTGAACCATGGGGCTTTCTTGCTACCAGGTCTGCTAGGCGGGGTCCTCAGGGGGGGCGAGGTTGTCTGCGCAGTCGCTGATCCACTTCGTGAGGTTGGTGGCTGCTTGGCTTGGCTCGCACCAACAGATTGATCCAAGGGCCAAACACAGGCCAGTGAAAGAGACACTCTCTGCCATGGCCTTTACTATTTTACTGCCATTGTCTGTGGCAACAAACCTAATGACCTTAGGGTCACAGCCATTTAGACACCTTGCTGTTAAATGTATCCAAATTGCTTACAGCTATTTGTGATTTCTCCATGGCAAGCATGGTTACTGTTACATGCCGCCGCATGCTCTTAAAACCTTTTTCAGGGTCAAGACCTTTAGAAATCTTTTGTTTTACATCCGCAAAAGAGATCCAGTGTGTAGTGATGCACATGTAATCAGTCACAGAGACAATTCGTTCACATGCCTGTCGTCTGGTGGATAGCTTGAACAATACTTTGCTGCAAAGCTTGTCCAACCACTTATAGCACATCGAGATGCTGCACTGGAAAGGCAACTCTAGCAAAATAGCTCTGACTTGGAACCTTCAATTTCAGGCAGATGCTGCCACAAACAATAAGAATCCCACTCTTTACACAGAAGAAAAAGGGAGGAGGTCCAGCGCTAACATTTTTGCCAGCTTCCCATTGTATAAACATTTCGCTGAGTGGTTGCGGTTGCAGGGCCCCTCCTGCCTAAACATGCCCGTAATAGTAGAATGTATTTTTTCCTTCTTTTCTGGAGCCACTGACGCAGGTGACTTTTGAGAAGTAGGTGGTGGTCGACTCAGTGCGCTTCATGGTGTGGCAGTCCTTGTATGTGTACCATCTGCGTACACCACTTGGTGTACTCAAAAAGATGCGCACAACTACAAGGACCCTTGGATTCCTATGTTATGCCCAAAACTTTAACTCTGTATAGCAATTTAACAACACCTTTGATGAAAACACCTGCATTTAAAATAATATTCAGTTCAAATCTATTATGAATGTTTACTTTCGAAGTTCTTTGAGCATGAACAATCCATAATGTTACATCACATTGTATGTACAGACACTTGTAACTAAGCATGGGCGAATTTTGCGGATTCACGATCCGCGAATCTGTAGATTTGCAAATTCGCGATCCGCGAAATTCGCGAATTTGTGCGAATTTGTGGATTTTTTTATTTTTGCATGTATGCGGGGCGCTTTGCGTGTTCGCGGGGAGCTTTGCGTGTTCGCAGGTTTTTTTTTGTGCGAGAACGCGATGCACCCTTTGGTTCATCACTGCCACCCTCTCATTTTTTGTGCCCTTCTGCCCCCTGTACCACTCGTTTTTGTGCCTTTCTGCCCTCTACCCCACTCGTGTTTGTGCCCTTCTGCCCTCTGCCCCACTTTTTTGTGCCTTTCTGCCCCACTCATTTTTGTTACCTTCTGCCCTCTGCCCCACTCGTTGTTGAGCCCTTTCTGCCCTCTGCCCCACTCATTTTTGTGCGATTCTGCCCTCTACCCTGCTCGTTGTTGTGCCCTTCTGCCCCTTGCCCCCCTCATTTTTGTGCCATTCTGCCCTCTGTCCCACTCGTTTTTGTTCCCTTCTGCCCTCTGCTCCACTCGTTGCTGTGCCCTTTCTGCCCTCTGCCCCACTCATTTTTGTGCCATTCTGCCCTCTGCCCCACTCGTTGTTGTGCCCTTTCTGCCCTCTGCCCCACTCATTTTTGTTTCGTTCTGCCCTCTGTCCCACTCGTTGTTGTGCCCTTCTGCCCTCTGCCCCACTCGTTTTTGTGCCATTCTGCCCCTTGCCCCACTCATTTTTGTGCCATTCTGCCCTCTGTCCCACTCGTTGTTGTGCCCTTCTGCCCTCTGCCCCACTCATTGTTGTGCCCTTCTGCTCCTTGCCCCACTCATTTTTGTGCCATTCTGCCCTCTGTCCCACTCGTTGTTGTGCCCTTCTGCCCTCTGCCACACTCGTTGTTGTGCCCTTCTGCCCCTTGCCCCACTCATTGTTGTGCCATTCTGCCCTCTGTCCCACTCGTTGTTGTGCCCTTCTGCCCCTTGCCCCACTCATTTTTGTGCCATTCTGCCCTCTGTCCCACTCGTTGTTGTGCCCTTCTGCCCTCTGCCCCACTCGTTTTTGTGCCATTCTGCCCTCTGCCCCACTCGTTGTCGTGCCCTTCTGCCCCTTGCCTCACTCATTTTTGCGCCATTCTGCCCTCTGTCCCACTCGTTGTTGTGCCCTTCTGCCCTCTGCCCAACTCGTTGTTGTGCCCTTTCTGCCCTCTGCCACACTCGTTGTTATGCACTTTTGTCCTCTGCTGCACTCGTTGTTGTGCCCTTCTGCCCTCTGCCCCACTCCTATTTTATTTTAGAATGGAGCCGGCAAGCTGCCAGCGCCATTCTAAAATAGTTACTAAGTTAGCTTAATCAGGAAGCACTAATAGATAAAATAAAGCAGGTGCTCGAGTTTAAGCTCGAATTCAGTTAAACTCGAGCACCTGCTTCATTTTATCTATTAGTGCTTCCTGTTGAAGCTAACTTAGTAACTATTTTAGAATGGCTATGGTAGCTTACCGGCGCCATTCTAAAATAGTTACAAGCTTGAACTTTTGCCCCCCGGATCCGTTCCGCTCGCGGATTTGCGGATTTTTAGCAAATTCGTGGGAATTCGCGGATAGCGCATTTGCCGAAAATCCGCAAAATCCGCGAGCGGAGCGGATTTTGCGCCCATACGTAATTGTAACATGTTTATAAATTGGTTGCGACACAGCGTATGGAAGATTCCCAATGCATCTCAGGTAATTCACCCTTCTTCATTGGCAGTTTTATCATAGAGATGCGCCACACTTTACAAACTCAATATAAGGGAAACCACGGACTGGAGTTGTGTATCCATCATCACCCGGACTCCGTTTCACACCGCTTTCTATCTCTGATCTCTTTTCTTCCCGATTTCATCGGAGTGCAATATTTCAATCTTCAACACAAACGTCACTGTATGCCATGGTGTCTCCATCTCACTCAAAGTCTTCTTGTGCCGTTGTGAAGTCGCTGCGGTGGGCGATTCTGTTGGTGCACTTCTGGGGACAGGACTGCTTTGCGTGAGGATGTCACTTTCCTTTTCCTCATCATCCCTGCCCACCATGATTGGTCTTGTAGCTGGTGTTCCCCGACTCTCCTCACCTTCACCACCACAACCACGTTCAGCAATTTGTTTAAGGTGCTCCTCACACCAGATTCTAAGGGGTTTCTCGATATGGATCAATTGGCCTCCAGTACCATAATGTAAACCAAGCTTACCTCAATGAACACTTGTGTGGCAAATCAAGCATACTGCAATGTGCTTTGCTTTGCTAACCATAAAAGAGTTCCAAACTGGGGAAAAGTACTTTTTTACTGTGCCACTGCCAATGTCTGAAGAAGAACTGGAGTTAGGTGGGCATGCTGTTGATTGCCTCTCTGCAGTGAATACTTCTATAATGTAGGGGTAGGTGCAGGCCTCAGCTGTGTGGAGCTGGCAGTGCAACCTGTGCCACATCCCTCGGAGCCGGTTGAATAGCAATGTTGGGCTCGGTACAGAGCAGGAATATCGTCGTAAAAATATCGACTAACCTAAATATCGCTGCAAAAATATCTACAGGAAGAAATATCGATGACAAAAATATTGTCTGACCAGAATATCGACAGACAGGTAAGTAATATCGTTAACATTAATATAGTTGGAATAAATATCGTTTACAAAAACATAGTTTACAATAATATTGTTTTTTAAATAATTATAAGTAATGTAGTGTTTTTAATGAATATTTGTAGTCAAAGTAGTATTTTTAGTAGTATATTATTATTTAATAATGTATTTTAAGTTGAATTTAGTATTAATAGTTCCGTAGCGGGTTGTGGGTTTCTAGGGGAGTAGGGTGGGAATTAATTTAAATATAATGAAATAATACATTAATTAATGTTTTAAATGAATATAAATAGTGTAATAAATAATAGTTAATTAATTGCAATTAGTTAATTGAATAATAATTATGTAATTAATTATGTTAATTTTTTAATTAATTAATTAAGTTTAGGTGTGTGTACAGGATTTTTTTTGTGAAAATGTTTTTGGGTAAAGGGGTATTTTTAGGGTTCAGGGTCAGTTTTCAGTTTTTGGGTAAAGGGGTATTTTTAGGGTTCAGAGTCAGTTTTCAGTTTTTGGGTAAAGGGGTGTTTTTAGGGTTCAGGGTCAGTTTTCAGTTCTTGGGTAAAGGGGTATTTTTAGGGTTCAGGGTCAGTTTTCAGTTTTTGGGTAAAGGGGTATTTTTAGGGTTCAGGGTCAGTTTGGGGTTTTTGGGTAAAGGGGTATTTTTAGGGTTCAGGGTCAGTTTTCAGTTCTTGGCTAAAGGGATATTTTTTGGGTTCAGGGTCAATTTTCCCTACTGTTGCACCCACTGGAGTGGGAATAGTAATTTTTACTCCTACACTATCATATGTTTTAATTAGTAATATATTGTATATTTTAATTATATGCATGTATTATTGTTTTTATATAAAGTAATGTGTAAAATCAATTTATATGTCCACATTTATTAAGTTTATAATTAAAAAGTGTAGTAAATTTTTTTGAAATAGTTAAAAAATAAAAGTAATGTAATGTATTTTGTTAATAGTACTTATATTTATTTATTATTTAATGTAATTTTAATTATTTTAAAAAGTCGATATTTTTTACATCTATATTAATTACAACGATATTTTGGAGTCGATATTTATGTACTTACCTGTTTAAGTATAGGGTGTCGATATTTTTGTGAACGATATTTTTACAACGATATTTATGTCAGCTATATTTTTGTAATCGATATTTTAACACCCTACCGTTGGGCTCCTCTGTACCACCTTCAACAATGGCTAACTCATCATTGATATCCTCCTCATCATCCTCTTCCATAATTCTAAGGCTTTCAGGAACTTTTCTTTTCCATTGCCGCTCCTAGTGTCTCCTGGACTCTGCTGGGGTCCACTCCATGTCCCTATCCTCATCATCAGAAGGGGTGCACCAGGACATGTACTCTTTTGAACTTTCCCTCGACTGTGGAGACTCTGCTATTTGACCGAGGCCCGGTGGAGCTACCTGTTAGCTGAAGAGGAGATGGGCTGTGGTTTCCACCTCGGCCGTCACCTACCCAGCTGGACTTTGGTCAGACTTTTCTTTGTCTCTTCGTCGTATACCCATCCTTCCTCTTCACCCGACCCCCTTCCACCTCTACTCTCCCTTCTTCCCTTTAATGTTTTTCTGTTGAGACTTAGCAATTTGGCCAATGCTCGGTGAAGCTACCTGATAGCTGAACAGGAGATGGGCTGCGGATTCCCCCTCGGCCGTCACCTACCCAGCCGGACCTTGTGCAGACTTTCCCTTTGTCCCTCCATCGTATCTATACCCTACACCTTTTTCCCCTTACCCCTTTCCCTTCCTCACTCCATTTTCCTTTTCTTCCATGCTCCTTAAAAGTTGTATTAATATCTTTGGTAACTTGTAACTGATGTAAGTTTGCAACTATGTGGAACCTTATGTAAAGCGCTCTGATACCATCAGGTCTAGCCAGTACTATATAAAACTCTTTAAATAAATAAATGAAATAAATAAATCCTTCCATTTCCTTTCTGGAGATCTGGGACCCAATGGTTCTAAAATAGGAGGTTTTTACTTGACAGGAAGTTCAACCTCCTGTTCTGCTCCAACATCAGTAGGATACACTATTGCTAGCTGTGGCTGCTGTCCACTTTGCTCTGTTTCTTGTAGTGATTGGGTACAATTTAGCGAAAGGGACAAATAAAATTCAACGTTACTGCTCATCAGCGTTCGCCAGGATTGCAGTGGCAGCCTCACTGACAGACATGGTCTGTGGCCTAGGTTGGTGTGGTGCTGTTGATGCAGAAGTGATGTTCTCAGCTTGCTTCCCAGAGGCATGCGTGACAGACACACGACGTTGTCTGAAAAAAGTTTGGACAGACACGCCACTGGTGGAAATCTGCTTCTTTTCACTGAGAACTTTCTTGGAAACAACTTTCTCTGGGGCCATCTTAAAGCTCTCAGTTGTCAGTTGCACTAAGCTGCTCAAGAAGAAGAAATTGGAGGACTGACGTGTGATGTCACTATACAGGCCTTCTGTTTGGCAGTACTGCAGGTCATGTCGCTTCTCTTGTGCACCTAAAAGAAAACAAGCAAGAAAAACATTTAGTGAATCGTGGCACTGTTGCATGCTGAATTAGCACAGACAAAGGCAATATTAGTGTGGTTAGTAACTTAGGTAATAACCACTTTAAAGTCAAACCACACCACCATACCATAAAATGTAATTCCCTATCGGGATAACAAATAATATTAGATGTCTTTCCTTTATGTCCATATATTCAAAAGGAGACACCTGTGGCACTCAGGGAACAGTAGGGGTAAATGGAAAAATTATCTTTTTAAAAAATTGAGGTTAGGGTGGGCCTATGGCAGGCATTGCAGTTCAAGGGGAAAGGGAATAATCCATAAAAAATTATGATTCTGATGTGTTGCAGTGCACTACAGCCAGGGTGTCTAGGAGGAAATGGAATTATGCAGTTGCATAACTGCGCCTATGGTGGATGTATGGATGTATCGACCGAGGCAAAATAAAAATAAATAAACAAATATAAAACAATTTTTTTAAAGTTCTAGAACATGTCAAAATATTCAAATAAAAAAAAAATTTAAAATTAAGAAGCTAAAATTAAAATCAAACATTAACATTAAAAAAAATTGTTGCATTGTTTGTTTGTGAGACAAAGCTGTGCATATTTAAAAAAATAAAAAAATGCATGTAACATATAAGCACTGTTCAGCAAAATCAGATTCCTATTGTACATACTATAATGATACTAACACATATTATTCAACTGATATCACATCCATCCCTGTAAATGGTGTAGCTTAGCATGGGTCATGCGCCAGCACAAAGAAGTGGGTGACTGGGGGAAACTCAAATGCATATATTTAATGCCAGATTGGTACCTAAGCACTCGTTTGAGATTTGGAATACCATCAAGGGGGTAGATCCCGACCTGGTTTTTATTACCGAATGACCTTTTAATCTCACGAAAATTGATAGCGTGAGAATCTTAACAATTCTCTTAATGCATATCTACTAAATTTTCATTGTTAACTCGAATCCAGAACAATAAACATCGCAATCTGGCTGTCCCAGTTATTTTAATCTCACCACCACCACTTATCACTGGACACTACTGCTTTTTAACCTTGGGTTACTACCTCCAGGTGGAGGCTGCATACCAACTAACCCTGTGATTATGCAGACACAAGAGTAATATAACGGAGAAGCAAGATATACCGCTACCAGAAAACATCTATTCACGTGCATGAGGGTTTTTTACCAACGGACATCCCACTTACCTGTAAAATCCAGGTTAGCAGGACAAGTGATCCTTCCCCCCCAATTGATTTATGAGTGTAGCTTAGCATGGGTCATGCGCCCGCACAAAGAAGTGGGTGACTGGGGAAACTCAAATGCATATATTTAATGCCAGATTGGTACCTAAAATAAAACAACAGAATAGATGCCAGTACCGTGAACACTACTAAACAAAACTAAATTATCTCACACAGAGAATTAAACTGAGTGCGGATTCAAGCAATTTTTTTAGAATTGATCACTGTTTATTTGTCATATACTTTTTTTGAAAGTTTTTTTTGTTGGTTATTATTCACCAAAAGCACACAAAGGAAATTAAAAAACCAACATTACATACAACAGTTTTGATAAAAAAGCTTAAAAATTGTGCATAAATGACAAAACAATCAATCAGACGTGGTTGATCAACATCAGCATTCCATTCTCGCACTCACACACAACACAAACATACAAATCAATATTTACAATGCCAATGTCACGAATTAGGAATTTAAATGTACACCAAAGAAACTTGTTTGATTTACTCGGAAATTATTAAAGAGTATCATGAACACAATTCAGTGAATAGAGATCTTATGGTGTAAACACACGGTCTACGCGTTTCGAACCCCTGACAGATTGGTACCTAAGCACTCGTTTGAGGTTTGGGATACCATCAAGGAGGTAGATCCCGACCTGGTTTTATTACCGAAACCTGGTTGGATGATAATAACTGTCCTGCAAATGCCTTACCTCTGAATATAAAATATTAAGACAAGACAGGCAAATGGGCTCGCCATTCTATTTAAAGATTGTCTTAATTGTCTCCCTATCACAGTAGCCCAGCTAGGAAAGCACAAATTACTACCATTTCAAGTATCTAAAGGACACCACATTTTATTGGGTGGATGGAGCCTTGATTTACAATCCCCCTGGATACCAAGCAGAATTCAGTGCCAAGCTACTCACACAGCTATTTCCGCTTGCCTAAAATACAAAATTTTTATGGTAGTTGGAGACTTAAATGTGCACGTCAAAAAATCCAACAACACGGTGGATACCCACCTGGATAACGATATGCCGATCCTTCAACTTAAACAATGGCTCAAGGGGACACACACAACGCAGGCCATACACTGGACTTAATATTTACTAATATTGAGTTCACCATTATTGAGGAGATTAAACTTGTCACTTGAACTGATCACTCATTAATCACCTTCTAATTTACCCAACCTGCGATATCTACTAAAGCTGCTATAGTCACGAACGGAGCATACTGAGCCTGGAAACTAGTCATTCCTGATGCATTCCAGCTCCATTTTTCCCCCAACAATATTGAAGCTCTCAAAACCCTTCCCACTGACAGGGGTGCATTGAATCTCAAAACAGAGATCACCTATACACTTGATGAATTTGCTCCTAAACTTAAACCTACATCCACCAAAAGAACCATCTCTGTAAAGTGGTACACACCAGAACTTAAAGCACTGAATAAGAAGTGCAAAACACTGCAACATAACTGGAGAATATTCAGATCAGACACTGATAAGTTATCATACAAAGCTGATCTCAGGAACTATATTTATGCTATCAAGAAAGCTAAAAGGACATACTTTGCGCAAAGGATAAACAAAAATAGCAACTCAGCACAAGAGCTAGATTAAATTGTACGAGAATTATGCAAACCGACCTGCATGTCCCAAACCCTGCATCCATCAACAGAATGCTGTGTAATCATCAGTAACTTCTTCACGGACAAAATAAGCACAATTTATTCATCATTTAATATCAATGCCCCAGTACGGACCCTTATTCAGATGTCCCTGTACAGCTGGGCAATTTTGCCTCCTTTACTGAAGAGGAGGTCACCAAGGATATGGGGGAAGTTACATTGGGATCCCCCCTTGACCCCTGTCAACATTTTATCTTTGTACAGATAATACCCACCCTTAGCCCATTTATCTCGCAGCTATTTAACAAATCTCTGGAGACAGCAGTTTTCCCGAATATTTGGAAACAGGCGATAGTGACTTCCTTGCTGAAGAAAGCGGGCTCAGATAGGAACAATCCAATTAACTATAGGCCAATTTCCCAACTCCCCTATCTCTCCAAAGTAATGGAGAAGCTGGTCAAAAGACAGTTGTCCAATTATCTAGAAACCAAAGACCTGCTGGACCCCTCCCAAATGGGCTTTAGGACTACCAACAGTACAGAAGCTCTCCTGGCCATCCTGTTGGACCTGTTGGTGGTGTTTGACACGGTCTCCCACCAGCTCCTACTAGAAAATCTGCATGAAAAAGAGATAAATGCAAAAGCCATTCAATGGCTCAGCTCTTTCTTGAGCAACAGAACTCAAACCGTGCAGTTGGGTGCCTTCTCGTCAAGTCCAAAAATCTTAGGCTGTGGTGTCCCGCAGGGAGCATCCCTTAGACCCACTCTTTTTAATGCCTACTTCTCATCCCTGGCAAAAATTGGTACGAAGTGGGGCTTTGGCATTTGCTCATATGCAGATGACATGCAACTAACAATAGCCATCAGAGAAGAGGCACGAGGACACTAGGACCAAACTCAATACCTGTCTCACTGAAATGGAAAGCTGGATTTCAGACCACTGTTTAAAGCCCAACGCATCAAAATCTGAAATCCTGCTCCTTGGTGGAGCCAATCACATCTGGGACGCATCATGGTGGACACACTCACTAGGAAACGCCCCAGCGCCCGAGCAGTGTGCAAAAGATTTAGGTGTTCTCATTGACAACAAATTATCTATGCAGGATCATGTACGGACACTATGTGGAAAAAGCTTTGCCACGCTGAAGCTTTTTAAAAGGCTCTTTCCCTGGATCCCCCTGGAAAGCAGGAGGACAGTCACAAACACCTTGCTTGTTAGCAGGCTGCAATATGGAAATGCTCTTTTCATTATTATGCCAGACTACCTCTTTAAACGCCTGCAGGTAGTGCAAAACGCTGCGGCCAAACTGGTGTGCAACAAGGACAGATACAGATCAGCAACCGACTGCCTGAGGCAAATTCACTGGCTGACCATGCATCAAAGATCACGATTTAAGCTCTTAGGGCATACACACCTGACACTCCATCAAACTGGCCCTAAGATTCTTCAGAACAAAATCCAATTCTACATCCCTCCCAGATGCCTAAGGTCCATCAGCAGGTGCTAGCCGAGACTAAAAGGATAATAAAGACCAGGGCAGAGAGATGTACCTTTTCACATCTTGTGGCACTGCACTGGAATGGGCTTCCAGTAGAACTATGGCTGATCAAGGATTAAACCACATTCAGGAAGAAACTGAAAACACACCTATTCCCTAAAGATTGATGTTACTTATGGAATCAGTACCGGCCCCTCCCAACATTGTCTGCTACCTCAGCGCCATCATATCCAGATGGGATGAATGTTGCGCTATATAAATAAATAAATACATTTCCCACTGCGCTGACGCTAAATTTAGAAGGCTAGTGCCAATGCAGGCACCCTTGCACCAAAGCGCAAAGGTGTCTGCGTTGAAGGGAGGCCTTCCTGCACATAAACAATCTTTAAATGGCGTTTTGTATTTCTATGTAAGCTGCTTAATGCAGCAGACATAGAAGTTGCAAAACGTCATTTTTTTATGATTGTTTATGTGTAGGAAGGGATGCCTTCCTGCACATAAACAATCAATCGCACATGGCTGTTTCCAAGTGTGCCGCACAATGCAGCACACATAAAAACATCAAAAACTAGGAGAAATTAAACATTTCGCTTTTTGGCACTGACCCCTATTTATGCCATCCTTATAAATATGGGGAAGCGTCAAAATCAATGTGTGTTGTGGTGGAACACCACTGCAACACCCATTGCCCTCCCCTTTCAAGCTCAGTATAGAGTGAAAGGGTGCCTTATTTACAAGGCCAAAACCACAGTTGATGGACAGAATGCAGAACAATGTCATACATTCACCCCAGTACAGAGATCTGGGCCTAAATCCATCTTTTTTTGCACTCCACAGCACCCCAGTTCAGACATGGCCATATGCAAATCAGTCTGACCCTGTGCCTCATGGGAACAGTCCAGCCCGAACTGCCAAGCCATGCCTTCCCTGGACCAGAAAAAAGCTTCCGAGGAGCAGTTTCTGGCATTCCAGCTGTCTTAAAGCCCAGCTTGCTTGAATCCAGTGGTGTGGAGAGCATGGGACTCACGTCTGAGCATACCCATCCCAGTCGGGGTGACAATTGCAAAAACCACAGTTGATGGACAGAATGCAGAACAATGTCATACATCCACCCCAGTACAGAGATCTGGGCCTAAATCCATCATTTTTTTGCACTTCACTCCACCCCAGTTCAGACATGGCCATGTGCAAATCAGTCTGACCCTGTGCCTCATGGGAACAGTCCAGCTCGAAGTGAAAAACCATGCCATCCCTGGACCGGAAACCAGCTTCTGAGGACCGGTTTCTGGCATTCCAGCCGTCTTCAGCCCGGCTTGTTTGAATCCAGTGGTGTGGAGAGCATGGGACTCACGTCTGAGCATACCCATCCCACTCGGGGTGACAATTACAAAACCGACAGTTGATGGACAGAATGCAGAACAATGTCATACATTCACCCCAGTACAGAGATCTGGGCCTAAATCCATCATTTTTTTGCACTCCACACCACCCCAGTTCAGACATGGCCATATGCAAATCAGTCTGAGCCTGTGCCTCATAGGAACAGTCCAGCCCGAACTGCCAAGCCATGCCTTCCCTGGACCAGAAACAAGCTTCCGAGGACTGGTTCCTGACATTCCAGCCGTCTTCAGCCCGGCTTGCTTGAATCCAGTGGTGTGGAGAGCATGGGACTCACGTCTGAGCATACCCATCCCAGTCGGGGTGACAATTGCAAAAACCACAGTTGACGGACAGAATGCAGAACAATGTCATACATTCACCCCAGTACAGAGATCTGGGCCTAAATCCATCATTTTCTTGCACTCCACTCCACCCCAGTTAAGACATGGCCATGTGCAAATCAGTCTGACCCTGTGCCTCATGGGAACAGTCCAGCTCGAAGTGAAAAACCATGCCATCCCTGGACCGGAAACCGGCTTCTGAGGACCGGTTTCTGGCATTCCAGCCGTCTTCAGCCCGGCTTGTTTGAATCCAGTGGTGTGGAGAGCATGGGACTCACGTCTGAGCATACCCATCCCACTCGGGGTGACAATTACAAAACCGACAGTTGATGGACAGAATGCAGAACAATGTCATACATTCACCCCAGTACAGAGATCTGGGCCTAAATCCATAATTTTTTCGCACTCCACACCACCCCAGTTCAGACATGGCCATATGCAAATCAGTCTGACCCTATGCCTCATGGGAACAGTCCAGCCCGAAATGCCAAGCCATGCCTTCCCTGGACCGGAAACAAGCTTCCGAGGACCGGTTTCTGGCATTCCAGCCGTCTTCAGCCCGGCCTGCTTGAATCCAATGGTATGGGGAGCATGGGACTCACGTCTGAGCAAACCCATCTCACTCGGGGTGACAATTGCAAAAACCACAGTTGATGGACAGAATGCAGAACAATGTCATACATTCACCCCAGTACAGAGATCTGGGCCTAAATCCATCATTTTCTTGCACTCCACTCCACCCCAGTTCAGACATGGGCATATGCAAATCAGTCTGACCCTGTGCCTCATGGGAACAGTCTAGCCCGAACTGAAAAGCCATGCCATCCCGGGACCGGAAACAAGCTTCTGAGGACCGGTTTCTGGCATTCCAGCCGTCTTCAGCCCGGCTTGCTTGAATCCAGTGGTGTGGAGAGCATGGGACTCACGTCTGAGCATACCCATCCCACTCGTGGTGACAATTGCAAAACCCACAGTTGATGGACAGAATGCAGAACAATGTCATACATTCACCCCAGTACAGAGATCTGGGCCTAAATCCATAATTTTTTCGCACTCCACACCACCCCAGTTCAGACATGGCCATATGCAAATCAGTCTGACCCTATGCCTCATGGGAACAGTCCAGCCCGAAATGCCAAGCCATGCCTTCCCTGGACCGGAAACAAGCTTCCGAGGACCGGTTTCTGGCATTCCAGCCGTCTTCAGCCCGGCCTGCTTGAATCCAATGGTATGGGGAGCATGGGACTCACGTCTGAGCAAACCCATCTCACTCGGGGTGACAATTGCAAAAACCACAGTTGACGGACAGAATGCAGAACAATGTCATACATTCACCCCAGTACAGAGATCTGGGCCTAAATCCATCATTTTCTTGCACTCCACTCCACCCCAGTTCAGACATGGCCATGTGCAAATCAGTCTGACCCTGTGCCTCATGGGAACAGTCCAGCTCGAAGTGAAAAACCATGCCATCCCTGGACCGGAAACCAGCTTCTGAGGACCGGTTTCTGGCATTCCAGCCGTCTTCAGCCCGGCTTGTTTGAATCCAGTGGTGTGGAGAGCATGGGACTCACGTCTGAGCATACCCATCCCACTCGGGGTGACAATTACAAAACCACAGTTGATGGACAGAATGCAGAACAATGTCATACATTCACCCCAGTACAGAGATCTGGGCCTAAATCCATCAATTTTTTTCACTCCACACCACCCCAGTTCAGACATGGCCATATGCAAATCAGTCTGACCCTGTGCCTCATGGGAACAGTCCAGCCCGAACTGCCAAGCCATGCCTTTCCTGGACCTGAAACAAGCTTCCGAGGAATGGTTTCTGGCATTCCAGATGTCTTCAGCCCGGCTTGCATGAATCCAGTGGTGTGGAAAGCATACGACTCACGTCTGAGCATACCCATCCCACTCGGGGTGACAATTGCAAAAACCACAGCTGATGGACAGAATGCAGAACAATGTCATACATTCACCCCAGTACAGAGATCTGGGCCAAAATCCATCATTTTTTTGCACTCCCACCACCCCAGTTCAGACATGGCCATATGCAAATCAGTCTGACCCTGTGCCTCATGGGAACAGTCCAGCCCGAACTGCCAAGCCATGCCTTCCCTGGACCGGAAACAAGCTTCCAAGGACCGGTTTCTGGCATTCCAGCCGTCTTCAGCCCGGCTTGCTTGAATCCATTGGTGTGGAGAGCATGGGACTCACGTCTGAGCATACCCATCCCACTCGGGGTGATAATTGCAAAAACCACAGTTGATGGACAGAATGGAGAACAATGTCATACATTCACCTCAGTACAGAAATCAGGGCCTAAATCCATCATTCTTTTGCACTCCACACCACCCCACTTCAGACGTGGTCATATGCAAATCTGTCTGACCCTGTGCCTCATGGGGACAGTCCAGCCCGAATTGCCATGCCATGCCTTCCCTGGACCGGAAACAAGCTTCCGAGGACCGGTTTCTGGCATTCCAGCCGTTTTCAGCCAGGCTTGCTTGAATCCAGTGATGTGGAGAGCATGGGACTCACGTCTGAGCATACCCATCCCACTCGGGGTGACAATTGCAAAAACCACAGTGAGTTCCTTGCTCACTTTGCCACTGGATTCAAGCAAGCTGGGGTGAAGGCGGCTGGAATGCCAGAAACCGGTCCTCGGAAGCTTGTTTCCGGTCCAGGGAAGGCATGGCTTGGCAATTCGGGCTGGACTGTTCCCATTAGGCACAGGGTCAGACTGATTTGCATATAGCCATGTCTGAACTGGGGTGGCAGAGTGGGTTAAAGAACGGTGATGGATTAAACCCAGATCTTTTAACTGGGTGTAAGCGTTTGATTGGTTCAGATGCTCCGTACATTACCACCCCCTTTTGTACCACTTTTGGCCGCCATAAGTGTGGCAGGGTATGCTCAGACGTGAGTCCCTTGCTCACTTTGCCACTGGATTCAAGCAAGCCGGGCTGAAGACGGCTGGAATGCCAGAAACCGGTCCTCGGAAGCTTGTTTCCGGTCCAGGGAAGGCATGGCTTGGCAGTTCGGGCTGGACTGTTCCCATGAGGCACAGGGTCATACTGATTTGCATATAGCCATGTCTGAACTGGGGTGGCAGAGTGGGCTAAAGAACGGTGATGGATTAAACCCAGATCTTTTGACTGGGTGTGAGTGTTTGATTGGTTCAGATGCTCCGTCCATTACCATCCACTTTTGAACCGCTTATTTACAAGGCAGCATTAAGCCACATTAAGTGACTTAACGCTGCCTTGTAATAAGGTGAAGCCCATATTTCCACCACAATGTCCAAAAACTAGATGTTGTGATGGCGATGGGGCTGGTAAATATGCCCCTCAGAGTGCTTAAGTTCCACAAAATTCACGAGCTGAGCAAGGTTTACCACCCGTGCCTATTTGTATGCTGGAAAAACAGAGAGAAAAAGAAAAGCTTAAATGCCTGAACAAAAGAACAGCATATGGAAGAATAACAAGAATTCAAGAGCCACATGTATGTAGCTTTTTTCATACGTAGAAAACCCAATTTTGTGATTCGAATACCTATTACCGAATCACCAAATGGGTTAGTGAGTCGGTATTAGAAAGGGGTGTGTTAAGGGCGTCCCTTTCTGATAGCAACTTGCAGTGCTATGTATGAATGTTTTGTGTCCAAAAAATGGTCACAAAAACATTCACTTTTTAACACCAATTTTATTTTGAAACTAACACATCCCCTTTGTGGATGCATGCGAAAATGTTTTTTAAGACCAGACTTTGGTCCCACGGACTACTTTTAATTTTTGAAACGTATCCCATTTACTTTAAGGAAAATTGGCTGCATTTAAAAAAAAGTTTGCGTAATTTAAAAGCAAATGCAGACATGGTGGTCAGCTTTTCGCAGGAGGCCACTATCCCTGTATTGTTGAGTGATTCCCAATGGTTTGCAAATTGTGACCTGCCTCATGAATATTAATGAGGTAGGTCATTTGCAACCCACTGGGAATCGCAAATTAAACTGTGAAGTATCTTGTAGATCTGGAATTTCATCATCCTAATTGTGATTTGCACGAAATCACGATTAGAAACTTGCAATTTTAAATGTTAGTAGATGTGGTCCCAAGTGTGGCCAGACATTGGTCAGAAAATAAGCACAATATCAGTCATCTTCAATTTCAAACTCTGTTAATCACCAAGGGGCACATGTATCAAGCGTTTTATTTGTCGCAAATGCTGTGAATCGCAAAATAGCAGCGTTTGTGACAAATGAAACAGGAAATGGAATGTATGAAAAAAATCGCATCGCTAAATAAGAAATCGCAAATATGCGATAAATAGCTTTCTTAGAATAAATATGCGAATCCTTATTTAGCATGTTTCAGTTATGCAAAAATCGCAAACAAGAAATCACTAGTTAAGAAATCGCAGGTGTATGTAAGAAAAAAACCGCAATTAGCGAATTCCTGAGAATCGCAAATTAAGAAATCGCATTTAACACCAAGTACAATCAGGTGGTAACCTGAAAACATGTTTAAAAGTCACCCAGAATGCACATAATTGGTTTCCAAAATGGCTGGACTATACCTGATAGCCAGGAGGCTGCGCATACAATCTCTTGCACAGAGGAGACAGAGACAGGAGAGAATCTTCAGATTGCACATAACGCTGTTCCAGCAGACTCAAGAGGACATTTATGACGAATACAGACTTCATCCACACACCGTCTTAGACCTCATTAATGAATTGAAACCATTTTTGGAGCATCCAACACGCAGAACTCAATCAATTCCAACTCATGTGCAGGTATTGTGCTCACTGCACCTTTTGGCTTCAGGGTCTTTTCAAAGCGTAATTGCAGAGGTTGGTGGAGTGTCACAAAGTGCCCTATCACGCTTTTTTCATGTGTTCCTGGATGCAATGCTGAACTGGCTACAACATCACATCTACTTCTCAAACACCCAACAAGCCATACAGTAATCCAAGTTGGAATTCTATCGAATTGCACGCTTCCCCCATGTGATTGGATGCATTGATGGAACTCATATTGCCATCACACCACCAGCAGCCACAGAATATGTATTTCATAATAGGAAAAGCTACCACACTCTCAACATACAGATTGTGTGCAATGCTAAATATATCATTAATGACATAGTGGCAAAGTACCCAGGCAGCACACATGATTCCTTTATCTTCAAACACAGTGGAATTCATAGACGCCTGAGTGCTGGACAGTTTAGAGAGGGATACCTGCTAGGTAAATCACATGCATGCAAACATCCATCCATCCATCCATCCATTATTTGTAAATGGAACATACAGTTCAATATTTTTTTTTCCATCCATGCAGGTGATAGTGCCTATTCAGTTCGTGACTTCATCCTAATGCCATACTTGAACCCTACAACTACAAGAGAAAGACGGTACAACAGGGCACACCGGTCAACATGTGGGGTCATTGAACACACATTTGGCATCTTGAAAAGCCATTTCAGATGCATACACAAAAGTGGAGGCGCATTGCAGTACAGTCCTGAAACCTGTTGTAAAATTGTAACTAGCTGTGCGATGCTGCATAACATGGCCATGCGCAAAGGCACAGCCATTGAAGTGAGTGAGTCTGACACATCTGATGATGATGACATACATCTACCTAGAAGGGCTGCTGCAGGAGTAGGAGCTGTGGCTGGCTGTCAGAGATGGTCTGAGATTACACAGAATTACTTTTAGGTAA
The DNA here is from genome assembly GCF_964263255.1 of Lissotriton vulgaris. NCBI lineage: Eukaryota > Metazoa > Chordata > Amphibia > Caudata > Salamandridae > Lissotriton > Lissotriton vulgaris. Next base: position 274,966,183 of record NC_141694.1, on the reverse strand, counting down.
GACAAGCAATACTACATATTTAATTTTAATGCAAGTGTTGTTTTAATTCACAACACACAAAATAAAGTGCATTTTGCATAATGTTCATTTTAAAAGAAAGTGCATGCAAAGAAACACAAATGTAACATGTAGCCATGTTCCACAATACAGTCATGCTAAATGAAATGGTCTTTAAAGTGTCACTTCTTGCGCTGGCGGCCTGTGGTTGTATGAGTTCTTCATCATGTGCTGTGCCAGCACGCCTTCCACTTCTGCGCTGGGTCAAGTGAATCGTTGGTTTGGGGTTCCTACTGCTGCTGCTGAAGGTGTCCTCACTTTCAGCTGAGGCATTGAGAGCGCTTGCGCCTGAGTCTGAGATTTGCAAAATTTCTACAGCAGAGGTCACTCTGTCCAAGCTGTTTGCCATTGTCTGGGTGCATTGGCTAATTTCACGCTGCATGTTAATGCTGCTCCTGGTAAAGTTGCTTGTGACAGTACGTAGCCGGTTGATTACTTTTGTATAGCTTTGCATCCTGATATATGCATGCTTGGCAGCCTTGTTGCCTGCATTCTCTGTACGTTCCAGGGTCAGACACAGTTTATCAATTGATGCCGCCATGTCTTCTTGATTTCTGTTCAATCTCAGTAGCAGACTGTTGATTGATCTGAGGGCCTTATGTTGCAGGCGCTGCACGTGAAGCATATCCTGCTCACGACCAGCAAAAACTGTGCCTGCTTCCATTTGCCCACTGCTGCTCCTACATGTCTGCAACCTGTTTGACCATGTACTCCTGTGACTATGGGGTAGGTCTTGTGAGTCACGAGGGCACACTGGGTCAGGCTCACTGTGTACTGTACCACCATCTGCATTGTCAACCTCTTCCAATGGTGGCAGAGGAGCTACATGCCTGCGCTTTCTGCGCACAATTTCAGTAAGGGGAGTGGCATCAGTGCCTCCTCCTTCAGTATCAGATGTGACAATGGGAGGTGAATCATCACCCTCAAGCTCCCTGGATTCCCTTGATTGTTCTGTGGATGTAGAGTGAGACATATGAGTATGTTTTTGTATGTGCCCTTTCAGACAAATAAAGTTTGATGAATTCAAAAAAACACTATCATTTTAATTGCTTCTCAATTATTTACTGTGTTCCTATGATGTACATGTCTACATAATTGTGAATGCACTACATATCCCATGATGCATTGTGTCCTACATGTTCCACAGTCTCACTGGACTACCACATTCCTCACACTTACAACTTGTAGAGGACACACACACATGCATTTCAAACAAGTCATACACTTCTTTACATGTATCTTACCTTCTGCTGTTGGTGTAGGGTCAGAGCTATCAATGTTAGCCACTCCACTCACACTCTCTGGAAGCAGGGTTGTTTCAATTAGTTCCTCATGCGGTGTTGGTTGGTCTGATGTTGATGGACCACCACCAGTTTTATATGCCGCCTTGATCCTTTCTGCAACTCTCTCTTTGGATCTTTGACGCATGTCATACCATCTTTTTTTTATTTCATCAATGGTTCGATTGGTAACTCCTAATGATTTTTTTTTTCCTGGATCTCCAACCAAATTTTTCGCTTCCTTGCTTCAGGAACTTTTAAGGATTTCTTTCCAAAAAGTAACTCATGGCTACACACCATTTCTTCTATGAGGATTTCTTGTTCCTTTTCTGTACATTTTTGCTTCCTTTTCCTCTTGTCTCCAGACATTTCCTCCTGTGGGTTCTGTGACTCCACTGCACTCCAAACAGGTCTCCTCTGCCTCCCAGCAGTGTTCCAACTGTGTGGCTCAGCCAAGCAGGTGCAGGCAATAAGTCCAACTTCCTGGTTCTGATGTCATCAGCCTGTTCCTACAATGCACTTTCACGTTTTTTGCGATTTCTTAAATTGCGAAATTCGCAAAATAAGAAATCGCAATTTATTCTCAGATTTTTTGTGCGATTTTTAAGAAATCGCTATTTGTTCGCAGAAATGTACATACATACCATTTTGCGGTTCCTTAATTGCGATTCGCAAAACAGAATGTTGATACATCTGCCCCCAAGACAATAATGAGACACCTCTGCAAAAATAGATTTTTGGATCAATTTAATAAATTTACCTCAGCCAATGGGCACAAATATTTGTTTGGAAGTCTCATGTTTCTTTTATTTGAGTTGTCAAATGACTTTCTTCAATAGATTGCCTATGTTTAGTAAAGTGTATTAATTGCTTACAGAATTTGGTGACTATCATATTTTTAGAACTATCTAAGTTCAGCCTTCACATTTTGACCATACATTCATACATTAGATGTAAGAACATCTGGAATAACTGAGGTATACTTATGGTCATTAAATGTAATCCTCTCACAATTTTGGTCCCTTCCCATGATAGTCTTACATATGGTGTAACAGCTCTATAGTGGCACAGACGCTTTGTGAGTGATCAATTCAGTCAGCAACTGTATTAACTTTTAGTGTGTGTCTTGCTCTGTTGATGCGTTTTATTTTTCAGTGTAATGCTAGGTGTTCATTGACAAGTTCCACTATAACAGCTCAGAAGATAGACCAGCATGGGTTCCTTGGAAAGACTGGTTCTTTGTATCTGGTGTTCATGAGTGGAAAGGGAGTTAAAAAATGGTGCTGATACTAACCAAGCATATTTTATTTCTACTCTCTGTATACACCTCTTCTATCACAAGCTGAGTCACACACTACAGGATGCCTCAATGCGAGGGAAGCAGTTACAAACTCACAGGTGAGAGAGACACCCAGGTGTAGGTAGGAAAACGTGAAAAAGACTTTCCATCACAGCCTTTTGCACTTCCACACACAAGGCTCTTTGTTACCTTGGAAGGTATAAAACACCCTAATTGCAGCTAAACACAAGAGACAAAAAAACTGGGCTTCACCATGGCATGCATTGCTTGTACTCTGATAGGCTAGCACAGTTACTTGTGGCATAAAGAACCATGCAGTTACTTTTCATACTATGCACAGTTGGCAAACAGTCTTTTGCACAACAGGCATGAAGTGGCAACATTCAATACAACTGCACAAGCAGTTACTCGATATGGTCCCAGGTTTTTGTGGCATGTGAACCTACTCCGAACCTTCATTCATTGTGCACAATTGTCAAGCACACTTTAGTATAACGTTTCAGTCTTTTGTCATGAAGTGGTGACACTTACAAAACTGCACTAACATTTTTCAGATATGGCTTATATTTAATTAAGAATTTTTGAGATATAAGTAGCACATGATTGGTTTAATTGTTTGATTTTAGTGACTACAACATTTGAAAAGTTAGTTAAATTCCCCCTGAATAAAAGCCTTTTAGGTCTGAAATGCATCAGGGAGGTATTCTGAGCATGCAACTACAATTGAAAGAATGAAGTTTGAGGTACTTGGCACTAAGTCATTTGACACAAATGAAGCATCATGTGATCAATTGAAAATTAGTAAATAATTGGATCACTGATTATTGTCTTATGACTGACACCTTTCCGGTACCGTCAGTGCCAGTGCACCTCAGGTCTTCTTCCCCTTTTGTAGTTGGAGTAGCGCTATCTTCTCATACGTGCCAAAAGATGAAAGGACAATTTCACTGTTGTTCCTGCACTAGCATTATTATCTATTGAAGTACCAGACATGCTTATGATTTAATTTGTTTTGGTGGTCCCATTGAGGATTTAGGAATAGGTGCATATTTTATTAGTTGTGGTTGATTACAATGCCAAGTAGGATATAGTGGGTGTGGTCTATACACTGATCCAAAGAATTTGAGACTTTTCTGTGGGAGAACATTTTGGAGGAGGAAGTGCCAGTCTTTGGCCAAGGACAATGAGTTTTACTTGATCTTAGGGGAGGTTCGTGGAATATACAAACTGTTTGATAAGTAGAGTTTACATTAAACAGGAGTGAATGGGATATGTGAAAAGAGAGCCCTACCAGAACCTGTATGGAGTGACTACAGAACACTAAACACAGTCGCAGTATTTTTATCTCCCAGAGGAAATTTGCAGGCAACGAAGCTGACTTCATTGTGAACGCATTAAGGGAAGCGTATTGACGCAGCTCATAAAAGAGTTGCGGAGAAACATGATATAAGCAAGAAAAGGTTCAAAAAGAGATATGATCATTATCATTTTACAAAAGGAGGAGTAAGGAGGATATATGACACTGGAATAGGCACCCAATATTCCACATTTTCATTAATAAAAAATGTAATTCAGCTAAACAATGGAGCCATACCAATAGACATCGTCCATTTCTCAGGCTACCAAAGTGTCCAGTTTAGGCTTGCTTGAATCCAGTGGCAAAGTGAGCAAGGGACTCACGTCTGAGCATACCCTGCCAATTTATGGCGACAAAGCGGTACAAAAGGGAGTATTGATGGACGGAGCATCTGAACCAATCAAACACTCACACCCAGTCAACAGATCTGGGTTGAATCCATCACTGTTCTTTAGCCCACTCTAAAATTGCCTAAAAATCAACAGGCAATCAAACATGTTGGCCCTCTATGACGAAAAGAGGCAAAGAGTGTCCTTTTAATGTGAGCAAACCCACAGCGTAGAATAAAGGTTATAAGCTAGTGTTGGTAATAGCTCATTTTTAAACAATAAAGTGGTTCCTAAATGTTAGGATTAAGCATGGGCGAAATTTGCGAATTCACATTCCGTGAATTCGCAGATTTCCCCGCGAAATCGCAAAAAAATCCACGAATTCGCGAATTTTCCCATGAAATTGCGGATTTTTTTGCGATTTGCCCTGGAGTACTTTCTACTGGCTAATCCAGTAAGTGGTCCCTCATTGGGTAAATGTATGGTGCTTTTACTACACTGCAGCTGCGTAAAGGGCCAGAAGATGTGTCTTCAGTGACCATGTGTGCCTGTAACACAGGCACAGGCACACATGGTCACTGGAGACACATCTTCTGGCCCTTTACGCAGCTACAGTGTAGTAAAAACACTATGGGGCAGATTTACAAGCCGCTTGCGCCTCTTTTGCGCTGCAGTTGCGTCACTTTTGTGACGCAGCGGCAGCACAAAAGATGCGCCATGGTGCTGGGTATTAACAATGTGACGCATCTGGAGGCGTTTTGGCGCAGGGGAGTGCGTTCCTGGCCGGAACGCCTCCTAAAAGTGGCTGATTGAAATCTACAAGATTTCACTCGTCACTTTTAGGCCAATGCTGCGTCAAAACCCAGCGCCTGCTTGAAGCAGGCGCAAGGCTTGACGCAGCATTGGGGAGATAGGGCCCCCCCAGAGCATTGCTGGAGCTGCGTCGCACTTGCGATGCAGCTCCAGCAATGCGCTGCTTTTACGGCACAGATGCGTGACGCTTCTGTGCCGTTTTTGCCACATGGTGCGCTGCATTGTAAATGCGGCGCACCATCGGTGGCGGAGCTGCGGCGCACAATAACTGGCGCATCCCTGGGGATGCGCCAGTTATTGTAAATCTGCCCCTATACATTTAGCCAATGAGGGAGCACTTACTGGTTAGACAGTAGAAAGTACTCCAGTTGAGTAGAGGTATTGCACAAAAAGGTGGCATCTTCGTGGACAAACACGCAGGGCGGGATTCATTCTGCCCCCTGTTAGACTCGTTTTTTGTGCCCTTCTGCCGTGTGTTACACTCGTTTTTCTCTTGTTTTTCTGCCCTTCTGCCCTCTGTTAGACTCGTTTTTCCCTTGTTTTTCTGCCCTTCTGCCCCCTGTTAGACTCGTTTTTTGTGCCCTTCTGCCCTCTGTTATTCCCTTGTTTTTGTGCCCTTCTGCCCCCTGTTAGACTCGTTTTTTGTGCCCTTCTGCCGTCTGTTACACTCGTTTTTCTCTTGTTTTTCTGCCCTTCTGCCCTCTGTTAGACACATTTTTCCCTTGTTTTTCAGCCCTTCTGCCCCCTGTTAGACTGGTTTTTTGCGCCCTTCTGCCCTCTGTTATTCCCTTGTTTTTGTGCCCTTCTGCCCTCTGTTAGACTCATTTCTTGTGCCCTTCTGCCCTCTGTTAGACTCGTTTTGTGCCTTTCTGCCCCCTGTTAGACTCGTTTTTTGTGAACTTCTGCCCTCTGTTAGACTCGTTTTTCCCTTGTTTTTTTGTCCTTCTGTCCTCTGTTAGACTGGTTTTTTTGTGCCCTTCTGCCCTCTGTTAGACTCGTTTTCCCTTGTTTTTCTGCCCTTCTGCCCTTTGTTAGACTGCTTTTTGTGCCTTTCTGCCCTCTGCATCACCACATCATCACTCAGTTCTACCCCAGCATCACTCAGCACCACCACATTATCACTCAGCACCACCACATTATCACTCAGTACCACCACAGCACCACTCAGCACCACCACAGCATCACTCATCACCACCACAGCACCACTCATCACCACCACAGCATCACTCAGCACCACCACAGCACCACTCAGCGCCAACACGGCATCACTCAGCGCCACCACAGCATCACTTAGCGCCACCACATTATCACTCAGCACCACCACAGCACCACTCAGCACCACCACAGCATCACTCAGCACCTCCACAGCATCACTCAGCACCACCACAGCACCAATCATCACCACCACAGCATCACTCAGCACCGCAACAGCATCACTCAGCACCAACACATTATCACTCAGCACCACAGCACCACTCAGCACCACCACAGAATCACTCAGCACCACCACAGAATCACTCAGCACCACCACAGCATCACTCAGCACCACCACAGCACCACTCAGCGCCACTGCAGCATCAATCTGCGCAACCATTCAACAACAACTGGTTCAAATATGTTCTCTCAATGTTTCAAACTTTATTACAAATGTCACAAAAAGATGTTAATATTTCACTTCTGTTCTTGTATTTTCGTCACAATAAAATACACTGAACATAATCTTCACAAAAGTTATTTACAAAAGTTTAATCTATTGCCATTATAAATTAAAATCACTTTTATTTAAGTATTAATTATTTAAAAAAATTAAAATCTATTGTAATTTGTAATATCAATACATCTAAGTCATGTAAATACAAAACATGTTGCATTACAAATCCTATAGGTGTCACATTTGCGAAAGTTATATCTATTGGCATTGTAAATGACAAAGCTATTAATTTAGCTATTTTCAAAACCAACACATAAATAAAAAAATTGTCATTTACAAGACCAATAGCTCAAACTTTCCTAATGCGAGACCTATTGCATTGCAAATGCTTGTTTTTATATCTGTCAGTGCTTCCTGTTGAGGTTTAATTTTCTTGACAAGCGCCTCATTGCCTACTTGTAACTATTCTCTGACCCTGCTTCAAGGGTCACAACAGGGTCAGAGAATAGTTGCAAATAGGCAACGAGGTGCCAGGAAGCACTTACAGGCTTTAAGCAGCAGGTGCCCAAGTTGAAGTTAATTTCTTTGTAACCCTTTTGTAAAAGGTTACAAAAAATTAGCTTGAACTTTTCACCTGCTGTTGTAACCCTGTAAGTGCTTGGCTGAAAATTTGTCCCTGCTGATTCGTGAATTTTACCGCAATTTCGCAAGATTCGCGGATCGGGAAATCGCAGAAAATCCACAAATTCCGCGAGCGGAACGAATTTTCAGCCCATGCTTAGTTAGGATACAAAGAACGGTAGTGGTGTTTCCAAAGAGTTGGAAAAGAACCGCACATACACTAATACTAGTAAAGTCAGAAATAGTACTGGACAGTCAATAGGATCTTTCTCAACATTAAAGAGGGAGTGCTACATGGACCAATATCCCCCACTACCAGGAAGGAACACAACTTATCAAGCCAAAGGATTGACAAATAAACATATAGACAAAAATGGTCAAGAGAGCACAATCCTACAATGCAAGTATGTACAAGACTAATGCAATGTAAAGTCTAGACAACAGTAAATCCAGGTGAGGTCAGCAAATTCTCATAATGTGCAGGACAAATAGATGGATAGAGTTCATGTTTTATATCATCTTTTCCTTTTATTGATTCTTAAAAGTGGTTTTCCAAATGATAAAACGACAGCCGACATCTGTTTCGTCCGTACTATGAATTAGTACAGGGACTTTTTCAAGGCTAATGAAGTAAACTATTGCAGCATGTATATTGCCGAATCACGTGGAAGATGCTGTAAAATTGGAACTCCGGACAAAACCACAATCTAAGTTGCCCGAATCGGGCAAGAGGAGTATAAATGGAACAGGGTGAACTGCCGCAAACGTCCTGGTCAAATTGTATTGTAACACCAACATGCTAGAGAGACACCTCGAAAATGCGTGAGGCGTACTATAGGGTCTGGCACCACTTGATACTGGCACTTTGAAAGCGTTTGTTGACCGCCGAACCACCATATATTTGGTGGTTTGGTAGGCAACAACTGCTTACGGAGTGCCAGTATCAAGTGGTGCCAGACCCTATAGTACGCCTCACGCATTTTCGAGGTGTCTCTCTAGCATGTTGGTGTTACAATACACCTCACAGTTATATTGTGACTTATGATTGGTGCTACCACTACGTTTTGAAATAATTTGACCAGGACGTTTGTGTCAGTTTACCCTGTTCCATTTATACTCCTCTTGCCCGATTGTGGAAATAACTTAGCTAATCATTGAGTCTCCTTAAATCGGTTTACCAACTAATTTTGTGGTGTCAGTTACGTGGGTTTCTTTAGGACAAGTCCATAACACTTACATTCTAGAACCAATGGTGAGAAACCCCTTCTGATATTCCAACAGCTGTGTACTTTCGATCTACCCTTTCGGGCAACTTGGATTATGGTTTTGTCCGGAGTTCCAATTTTACAGCATCTTCCACGTGATTCGGCAATATACATGTTGCAATAGTTTACTTCATTAGCCTTGAAAAAGTCCCTGTACTAATTCATAGTACGGACGAAACACGTGTCGGCTGTCGTTTTATCATTTGGAAAACCACTTTTAAGAATCAATAAAAGGAAAAGATGATATAAAACATGAACTCTATTCATCGATTTGTCCTGCATATTATGAGAATTTGCTGACCTCACCTGGATTAACTGCTGTCTAGACTTTACATTGCATTAGTCTTGTACATACTTGCAATGTAGGATTGTGCTCTCTTGACCATTTTTGTCTATTAGTTAGGATACACAATATGAGGTCAGTTAGAGCACTACTTCAGTGCTTATAACCAGTACAGTCACAACTGGTTGTACTGCACACTCACCACACGTGCACTTCACTATTATCATTAGTCATATTTTCTTTATTTTTTGTGTTCCTTTAAGGTACGGGTGTGCTGATGATGAGAACCTGAGTCCACTGGTAAGAACCAACCAGTGGACTCCCATGGTGTTCCTTCCGTGAGGCAACCCGTACCATTGCTCTGTATTGAGAATGTTCTGAGATGCCTCTAGCTAAGTGTGTAACCTCTGTAATGTAGGATGCTTCTGCGGCAGGGACCAGACAGTAGTCCAGTCGTGAGAGACTATTGTGTGCCCCAGAGTGGAAAGTACATTGCTTTTGATCTGGATGGAGTAATCTCCAACTGTCAACCAGGCCCATTGCCTCTATAAAGTCTGGCAGACACCGCATCGCCCGCCCCGCTTTTACCGTGGGGGATGCCTGTCCACCATACCAGAGACGACTGCGTTAAAGTCGCCCCCTAAAAGTAAAAGTCCCTCAGGGAGTGAAAGTAGGACCGTTCCCAAATCTGCTAATGTTGTGCCCTGTAGCTCTGGAGGTACATAGATGGATAATAAGTAAACATGGGCGGAAAATCCATTCCGCTCGCGGATTTTGCAGATTTTCGGTAAATTCCCAATCCGCGAACTCTCGCGAATTTACCGAAAATCCGCAAATTCGCATGCAGCAGATTTTTTTGCTTGGTGATACAATATTGCGGCGTTCACTTACCGTCATTCAGCGTTTGCCGAGTTGTTTTTCTCGATATTTTGCGAGTGCTGCGCCATTTTGGATCTTGCTGCGGGATCCCGAGGGAGTTTGGCAACGCATCGCGAGAGTTCGCAATTGCGAACATGTAGATGCGGCGGGCAGCAACAATCTCGCACTCGCGAAATTACAAAATTTGCAATTCTGCACAAGAAATCCACTAGCAAGCAGCATAAACCTTCTGAAAATTATGATTTTTATCAGAATAACTCCTCAGGTTGACATTTGCCTGCACTTTTTTGGATTTGAGGCCTTTTTGACTTTCTTTGGATCACTTTTGGATTAGAAATCAACTTTCACAAGTAAGTTTGTTTGGGGCATTACAGTTGCTGTTCTGCAGAAAAACAAGTTTTGCAAAACTGAAAGCACTCAGCAGGTGCAAAAGTTCACTCATCATTAGTAACCATTCCCTGTAGTGCTTCCTGAGGGGCCCCTCCAGAGTTCAGTTGCCTATGTTTGTTTGGGGCATTACAGTTGCTGTTCTGCAGAAAAACGAGTTTTGCAAAACTGAAAGCACTCAGTCAGCAGGTGCAAAAGTCCAAACTCATCATTAGTAACCATTCCCTGTAGTGCTTCCTGAGGGGCCCCTCCAGAGTTCAGTTGCCTACTTGCAACTATTCTATGACCCTGCTATGACCCTAACAGCAGGCTCATAGAATAGCTACAAGTAGGCCACCAAGGTCCTGGGGAAAAAAATTGCACTGCAACAGAAAGCAAATTACAGATAAGGAAGCAGGTGCCAGACAGGTAGTTTAAATTCAGTGACACATTAATCAACCCCAAATTAATTAATGTCAGTTGAAGCAGGGCAGGTGTGCTTGTTTCCCCCCCCCCCATAATCTACAGTGATGAATCAGAGGGTGGCAGTGATGTACCAGAGGGTGAATCAGAGGGTGGCAGTGGTGAAACAGAGGGTGCTGTGATTGAACCTGTGATGAACCAGACGTAGAAACAACAAAATTGCAACCGTTGCGAGCCGTCAAGTAAGTTCGCAATTGCGAACTGGTACAAAACCCTCGCGAACTGGCAGAAAGCCTTGCGAACACAAAAATAAAATCTGCAAATTCGCGAGAATTCGCGGATTTTGCGATTGTGAGTTTGCAAATATGCAAATTCGCGAACGCCAGATTCGCAAAATTCGCCCTTGTATGCGCTGACCCTCCCATGTGCCCGTAGCTCCAATATATCTGCCACTCCAATCCTCCCATGTGGAAGTCACTGCCAGCGGAAATGCCATTTTTGTTTGAATCAAGCTGAGGGAGTGCTGCCAAAGCCACAGACTATTGACTCTTGGTGAAGCCCCTTTCTGGATCACATCCCACCTCTCGCAGAACCCGCTCTGCATTGTTGAGGGAGTGCTGCCAAAGCCCCGGACAATTGACTTTGGTGTAGCCCTTATCAGAATCACAGCCCACCTCTTGCGGCCCCCGCTTCGCGGGAGCCGCTCGTGCCTGCATTGCTGAGGGAGCGCTGCCTCTAATACAAACTGGACACGTAGGAGCACTGAACCTTGCTCCTGGACACCAACCCACAGGCGGAGGACGGGACTGCGAGGACCAGCTTGCAGTGCGGCGCTGATCGGCCGCAGCTGGTCCTCTTCCTGCCCCTCTTTGCAGAACAAAATCCTTGCGGTGACCGTACCTGTTGGATGCAATTTTTGTTTGAATCAAGCTGAGGGAGCGCTGCCAAAGCCACGGACTATTGACTCTTGGTGAAGCCCCTTTCTGGATCACATCCCACCACTGCGAAGCCCAGGCCAAGGGCGGGCCCGTTGTAGCCCGTTAGAGACCGATTGAGATCGGACTGGGCCCCCCCTTTTGGCTGTTGCATTGGGAAATCCATCTAGCTACTATATAGGGGTAATATTTGACTTTGACTTTGAACAGGGATTGTGACCACTTGAATATAAGATGGCGGGGCGAGAAACCAGGAGCAAAGCGGCAAATTCTGCTGCACATACAGTTGGTGCTATGGACAATTTTATCATTACAGCTAATACTCTTCTGACTCATGAAATCGCCACTCTGGAGCGCAGACTTTCCCAGGGAATTGAGAACGCTAAGCGGTCCTCCCTAGGCCACATAGCCAAAGCCCTAACTCCCACTAGACAGGAACTTCCCGTGGAGATAAATGTGTCAGTTAGCACTCCATCGAACCAGGGAAGTACCGTGGCTCAACCGAGGGATCCCTCATTGAACATTTCCGTTATTTCCGAGTTAGTCCCATCGTCAAGCACTGTAGATGCACCACTTGTAAATGAGAACGATGGGCTACATAACCAACCCCACCAAGAGCATAGGGAAGGAGCAATCCCCAAAAGGAAACGCGGGCCACATACATCGGGGGGTAAAAAGGTGAAGGTCCCTAAACATCATAACCTCATAGATAATAAGAAGGGGAGGAATGAAGGTGAGCCCATACCTCTACATACCTCTAACACACAGGTTCATAATCAGCCAGTACTCTCAGTCAGCTTAACATCAGCCAATGGTTTCCGAGGGGCGGGTGAAGACTCAGCAGAGTATAACAATCTGGGCAGTTTGCTTGAGTCTTTAATTCACCTGCTTGAAGTTAGACTTTCACAAATGGAGGTCAGGCTCACAAGAATAGAAGAAGCAACAGGGGCTACTGTAGATTATCTTAAGGCAGTTAATTACCAACATGGAAAGTCTGCTAATAATCATGTGGCTGAAACCGTAGTGGAGCCAGTCCTTTCTGTAGTGCCCCCTCCCCCGAGTATTCCTCCTCCACCTCCTTCTACTCAAACCCCTCCTCCTGTTATACCTTCTAGTAATCCATCCTTGGGCACAACTAGGACCATGGTGTCAGAGGGGCAAATTGTCTCGGAGGGCAAGACCCATAGTAATAAGCGAGCTATTCACCTTCCCCCTGAGGCAGCTCCGTTTGTGGTTATCCTAAGCGGAGTCCCTGAGCTTGCTAGTTCCGTTAAAGAAACTTTTGCATCTCTGAAAAATAAAGTCCTCAGTTGGTTAAATAAATATAGACTTCTCCACCCTGGGGTCAATAGTGAAATTATGCTAGTCAGGCGAGTACCGTGGGTGGGTTCGACAATAAAAAACACCACTGGTGACTGTGTCCTGATAAATTTCAGAGACCCGAGGACAGTGGCCCATATCTGCAACTGGTCTGTGGTTTCTCCAGACACCTCTACACAAACTCTGCCACTCTCAGCCTTTTATCCTGACAAAGTTGAGTGGTTTGGGGATGAGACGGATAAGGGTTGGTCATGGGAAACACCCAGAAGACCACGCAGGGGCAACTGGTCAAGGCTGCCACCAAGAGTCCGCGGGAGAGGTGACTGGAACTCGCCTTACCATCGCGGTCCATATAGTCAATTCTCGCACCCCAACAGATTCAGTTGCCTGGACATGGTTGACTGACATTGCATCAGGGGTAGGGTTGAACAGCAGCGGTGCACTAGCTTACCTGGGTTTAGCTTTATTGGAGGCATAAGGGCGCTTACCACTGGCGACCTTAGTAAAGATGGGGCCCGAGATGTTGATAATGGACCCCTTATTCTAACCGGGATATGTGAGAAATCTTTCCCCAGTCCCAACGACAGAAGCACTATCCCTTGTGGCCAGAACCGTTTGCAGGTCACTTGGGACTTACCTGACCCAGATGTAAGCGGGCCAAACAATCGCATCAATAAAGATGCGGGTCATTTGGGACCTATCTCTTTTGTTTCCTGGAATTTGGCAGGACTAGCTAATAAACTTGACTCCCCCGAATGGGGGTCTTTTATAGACGCACAAGACATCTGCCTTTTCCAGGAGACATGGGCTAGGGAGGACCACTGGCGTACGGGATTTGCCACATTCTCAACCTTGGCGAAATGGGGGGGAAAGGGACGCCGTCTGGCGGATTACTTATCTGGGTTGGCTCCCATCTAGGGTGTAAGGCGAGGTCCCTCAAAATGAACTCTATGGACGTCCAATGTGTACTTCTGGAGTGGCCAAATGCCATCAAACTGGCATTGGTCAATGTTTATTCAAGGTCAGGTGGTATAGCAAATGTTTCTTGCGCAATTGAGGAACTAGCCTTGTTTCTGAGTTCCATCCCGCAAGGCACCTCGTACGTGGTAGGGGGAGACTTCAACTGCCAATTTGAGACGCTGCCATCATTTCTGGAAGGTGCAACCATGGAGGAGGATGACCAATGGAGAATCCCCCCTCTGGTGGCCCCCCCAGTGAAGTCTTGGACACCATTAGCTAACCAAATAATGTGCTTGACCCTAGTAAACTCTTTAAGGGCCTGCAATGGCCGGGTCATCGGAGATATTCCTCCTAAACCGACTTTTAATAAACTAGGGCACAACTCCTGCCTGGACTATATATTAGTGGAAATGTGCGACTGGGTCAGAGTTGTGGACTTCAAGGTAACCCCGAGTTGAAAGTGACCACAATGCGCTGATCTTAAAATTTGTGGTGCCGGGTGTTACTATTGCCACCCAGGGGGGCGATGACCTCATGGATCCTAGTGTGATCCTATCCAGCAATCGGCGTAGAGTTAGATGGCCCAAAATCATAGGAAACCCCAAAGATATCCAGAGGCTGTATGCCAAGACTGTCCCAGTTTTACAAAAAGTTGAAAATCTTATCCTGCAACTCCCGTCCATGGAGAGATATAGAGAACTGGGGGATATTCATCTGGAGTTATGTGGTACCTTAGCCGAGGTATTGCACCCAGTACTGAGGGTAAAGAAAGGCAAGGGGATGTGTGCTTCGTGGTACAACGCTGCTTGCAGGAAGGCCAAAGCTGACCAATTGGAGGCTATGAAGAAACATGGTAATACTGTACTGATCATGGCTAAGAGGAAGGAGTATAAATACCTTATTCAGAATGCCAAGATCGAATGGGACAATGATAACTGGACGGACATGATGGGTGCTCTCAAATCTAGAGACGCCCGGCAATTCCAGCAGTCGAGGCTAACATTGCACCCAGTGTGTGGGAGGCCCACTTTCGATCTTTGTATGTGCAGGCCGATGTAGATCAGTCCGGGGACTAAGTAGAAGTGGCAGGTTCCACCCTCACCCCATCTCTGGAGTGGGACAAATTTACCACAGCGGAGGTTGGGGCAGCTATTTCTAGACTTTCTGCAGAAAAAGCCCCGAGGTTGGACAAACTCCCAGGCGATTTATTTAAACATGAACCAATAGTTTGGGCCCCATACTTACAGGTGGTATTTAATGAAATCCTTGGAGGGATATTGGTGCCTACTACCTGGCTGGGGGCGGAGATTGTCCCATCTTTAAGAAGGGTTTTCCTCTGCTCCCAGCCAACTATAGGCCCATTAGCTTAATCGACGTCCCACAAAAGATTTTTGCAAGGCTGATCTTGGATCGCCTATTAGAATGGATGCAGAGCCCCTACCAAGCTGGGTTCAGGAATAAAATATCTACTATAGATCAAGTTTTCCGTCTGGCCTTCTTATTTTGGAAAACGGTACAGTTGGAGGGTGGCAGCCTCTATACTGTATTCGTTGACCTACGAGCGGCTTTGATCTTGTACCCTGTAGGAAACTCTGGTCCGTGATTTCAAACCTGGGGGTCCCGCAACATCTTCTAAATATAGTAATCCGACTACACACAGATAACTTTGCGCAGGTCAGATGTGGCAGGGAGGGAACTCTATCCAACAGATTCCCTGTTGACAGGGGGGTAAGACAGGGGTGTGTGTTAGCACCGACCCTGTTTTGCCTATATGTCAACGGGGTCATTGCCCATCTGAATGGGGTTGAAAACAGCGACGCCCCCAAGCTTGCAGGCAGCAGGGTGCCGGCGATTATGTTCGCAGACGACACCCTGCTGCTGTCCAAGTCGCCCATGGGGATACAGCGAGTCCTCGATGGTTTCGAGGCATTTTGTCAAGAACATGGCCTTGAAATCAATGTACTGAAAACCAAATATATGGTTTTCAATCCGCCACCCAAAACTTGCCCTAATCCGCATATTGGAGCTAATAGGCTAGAAAGGGTAAGAACCTTTGAGTATCTGGGGGTCACCCTAAATGAAAAGATGTCATGGGGGCACCACCAGGAGAAAGCTCAATTAAAACTGGCCCAAATAGCAGGAGCAATCATTAGGCTCATAAGCAAAAATTACTCTCCCTTTAGAGATCTATAGAGCACAGGCCAGGGGTGCGGCTATGTACGGAAGCGAACTCTGGGGCTACGCGTGTAAACTTGACGTAGTAGCAACAGAGAACAAATTTATTGGACAACTTTTATCACTTCCTTCTAGCACCGTTTTGTTGCCAATGAGGCTTGATTTGGGTCCGAGACCTCTTGATAAAGATCTGGGCCTACGGTCTCTAACCTTCTGGACTAGGTTATGGTCTGTACCAGAGCTACTTAACTATAGGTCAGAATTGCAGGAAATGCTTACCCTCCCAAATCCTGGGAAAATCCCCTGGTTAACTTACATAAAAAATGAACTAGGGCGAATAGGACTACCCACCTCATGGTTCTATCCACTGTCATCATATTCTAGGGACTCACGGAAGCGGCTTGTTTTACTGTATCATGAAAGCAAACTTGCTGCATACTCACAAAGTCCAGGTCTGGGCACTTTAACGGAATCATTTCTAATGGCTAAGGACATCTACAGGTTCGAACCTGTCTTAGATGTTATATTTTCAATCACCATTAGGAAACTGTACCTACAATGGAGATACGGCAGTTTGCCGATTCGAGCTTATACCAGTAAATGGTCTGAGTCCTCGCCGACCCACTGCCCAGGGTGTAAACTAGAGCAGGAAACTGAGTTGCACATACTGTTTTTTTGCAACGCTTATGTGTAAGCTAGGAGGCAATGGATTGTCCCGGTGTGTAAAAACCTGGGATTTTTCCAATGTTTGCAGGCATATAGGGTCTTTAAATCTGATCTATCTGGGTTTATAGTTTTTGCCATAGCCAAATATCTGGGAATAGTCTGGCACAAGAGAAGACACCTATTAATTGGGGACGTATGGTAACAGTTGAATTGCAAATCTATTACAGTAATAATGATTGTATTTATGAGGTCGGCCCTTGTTTTATAAATTGGTCTTATAATGTTTTTATCTTTCTATTTTTAGCTGCTTTTAATGTAATGTTTTTTTTGTATCTTTTATGGCAATATGTTGTCGAAATAAAGATGGTGATGATGATGATGATGATGAAATGCCTTACGAACCAAAATACCCACACCTCTGGAACCCAACGTGAACCCTAAGTGTGCGACCAATTTGTACCTCATTCTGTGTAGTGCTTTGCATGAGTTTCCAACGAGATGCGTCTCCTGAAGCAGGACCACGTCTGGCGCCTGCCTTTTGAGATACTGAAGGACTACACTCTGTTTAATTTTGTCCCCCAGCCTGTTAACGTTCCTACACAACACCTTTACTTCTCTACCCCCCATCGTCTATCCGGTACAGCCGGCAAACCCCTGCATTTCGTCTATTGGACCAAAGTACTGTGCTGATGCAACCAACAAACCACCCAACAGGTGAAACAAACATCCCCCCCCCAACTGTCCCCCCAAAAAATCAAAGAAAGAATAAAACTTAGGGGGTAACAGGTCATGAGCCCCTGCCCATGCCCCCTACCCATGGAATTGTTGGTCCTTATGTATATGAAAATAACAAACTATCAAATACCTTGCACTCATATCACCCTAGCCCAGAGTCTCGTTATCCCTGCCTCCCCAACGACCAAAGTCCCCATTGTATGCTGGTTTAGTATTCAACAGGCCTCAGATTCAGGGAGGCTGACTGTCTGCATTATCATCTTCACCTCGGTTTGTTGGTGCCCGAGCTTCCTGATATTCGAGCCACTCCATCACTGCATCCGGTTGGTCAAAGAACCATGCACGACCTTCTACCTCGCCTCTGAGACGGGCCGGGAACAACATAGAGTATTTCAGGCCCCTTTCCCTTAAGTCTCGCTTCACCGCCATAAAGGATCTCCTCTGCTTTTGTACTCTTTGTGTGAAGTCTGGGAAGAGAGAGAAAGTAGCATTCCCATACCTGAGCGAGGCGTTGGCTCTCTAGCTCTGGAGAATCACATCTCTGTCGTGGTAGTTGAGGACTCGGGCCAACATAGGCGGCCACCACCTCGGCGATGCTACCACCGCCCCCTCAGCTCCCTTCCACTGTACCTATGCCCCGCCACAGCACACAGCCCCGATCCACGCAACCGGTGCGTTGGCGGATAGTCGGCTGGAGCGGCCGCAGTTCCGTTATCTCGGCGGGCCGGAAGTCATTCCAGCTGGGCCAGCGCGATCACTGTGGGCTCAGGCCTTGAGGCCCCGTCTAGTCCCGCACATGCAGATGGCTGTAACTCCCCGATGCAAGGGGCCGTCAACACCGGAGCAGGCAAGCCGGGTTCTCCGTTAGCTCTGATGCAAGGAAATGTGCGTTGGACTGACGGATCAGGATAGTCGTTGGGGCTTACGGGCGGCGTAGCTCACATTTTACGCGGCCATTCCTGATCGCGCTTGGCCACGCGCCCTATGCAGCACTGGTTTTAATAGTAAATTACCTGCAAACTCGACTTTGATCGTAAGGGTGTATAAAAGTGATAATATGCATTATTTGAACATATTAGGTACCCCAGGGTCTCCCCTAGGTGTCCCAGGGGTGGGAGAGTCATATAATTATAAGAAGGGTCCTTATAAAATATGTTGTGTATGCCTGGAGATAGAGAAATAGAAAATGCACATTTCACTTTCCACCTTGTAGTAAAGTGCCTCCCAAAATCAACTTTGGTTCTATGAGCACTGTGGAGTGAGGATCTACATTATTCTTTCATATTCAGGACCTCCAAGGTCTCCCTTGTATATCCCAGGGTTGGGCGTGGGGGCGGTTGATGTATGTGCCCTTGTGATGGAGAAATTGCCCATTTCAGGGCATATCAGCAAAGGCTGGCGATAATTATCGCTCAGCGTGCTTAGGACGAGGATAATTATCGTCGGCTAACGCTGAATTTTATCGCAGAGATAGCGTGTTTACCTCACCATGTAAATAAACACTGGCGATATGTACTTACTCTAATAAATAATTCCTGCTCCTCCGCCATACTTAAAATCAGAGTCAATGAAACCTCTGTCACCATGTCGGTGGCCATTTTGATGGAGGCCTTTAATCTGGCACTAATGCCATGAACGGAGCAATTGTCACAGTTGCTGCATCGCCATTTATCCATTTGTTGTACCATGAAGGACTTAAAGACGTTTTGACCTGGTTTAAAAAAATTGCCTTTGAATAACTTTAAGTTTGGAAGAATGTGTGCATTTTACAAGAATCATGGACTGTATTTGTTGGAAGTTTTGAAATTCCTATTTATCGTTAACAAACTTTTTCATCTGTGTGTTTTACTATTATTTTCATGTAGATATCCACATTAATACCTATGTGTGGGTGGCACATGATATATTTCATATCATGTGAGTTCTGTCAAGTGGATGTCAAAACATATGCGAAAGACAGCGCCTGTATGCACATCCCAGTGAATTTGAACATTATAAGTTGAAACTTAACTCGTATTGAAAGAGTAATCGACAGTGTATCTCGGATACAGCTGCCAGCCCCTTTCATCTTTTTTTTATATGTTTTATTATCAGGAAAAACACGAGCCTAACGTCATGGCATTAGTCACACCATCAGCATTTGTCCTACTCTGTACTGAGAATTAAGTGCATAATAACTTCCTAGCGACCCTGAGAAGACGTTAATTGGTTTTTCGTTTATGTTTGCACCATGGCTGGGTTAGATTTAATGGTACTGTCTTGGCACACTCGCCATTCCGCAGTCATAGTGCGCCACACATATTACAAAAGGCGCTTCAATTATTGTCCCACCAGATCTGACAAAATGCCAGAGGTGGAGAGCTTGATCTGCACGGAAAATATGTCCATGGCGCAAACACGACATGAAGCTGGAAATAATATTGCTTCCCCTCCGGCCTTTGTCGCAGGGCCCCAGATTGCTTAGTGAGTGGGTGTATCTGAACACATACTGCATCAAGGCCGCCTTTCTCTCATATTGTGTGTGGTATCCTACAGGCATATGAAAAAATATAATACAAACGCGTAGAAGCCTGTGCAAGACGTACATATCCCTATGTTTTACGGGTGTGCAGAAGGAAAATACAGAGTCAATTGTAATGCATGAACAGGGTCAATTTTAATGCATTTTGCTATATGTGCTCATTCAAGGAGTAACCGATTCACTTTTGTGACATAAATAGCCTTGGCGTGGCTGCACTTAAAAGCCCAATTTAACACTGAAGAATATGTGGTCATTCAAATTACATTATATTTAAGTAAATCTTTCTCTGTGCGGATTAGTATAGAACAAAAGAAAATCACATGATAATTCTGAGTATATCATTTTTATTTGTTGGTACTTCATTTTTGTACCATAAATTCCAGTTCTTGAATCCAGTGGCACAGCGAGCAATCCATCCTACTTAGTGTGAAAAGTGCTACAGCAACAACAGTCTAGCTAGCCTGGCTGTTGAGGGGTGAAAATCCCAAATTGGTCCCAGGATGTTTGTTTCCATCTAGGGAAGACCTGGCCTGACACTTCCGGCTGGACTGTTCCCATGGGGAGCTGGGTCAATACTGATTTGCATGAGGCTGGGTTTAAACTGGAACAGTATAGGGAGCAAAAAAAAGATGGATTTATGCCCAGATCTCTGTAATGGGGTGAATGTTTGGCATCATTCAGCATACTGTCTGTCAATTGTTCTTTTTGCAACTTTCTCAGAGAGGCTGTTTGTTAACTAGGTTGTGAGACCTGACGAAGCAGCATCCACAATCCTTAAGTTCAAGGCACAAGCAAACCCCAAATGAACCTGTGCTGAACCCCCTGGCAGCTTGGAATAGAGCAGTGAATCTTAACTTGGAGGCAATGTGTAAAAGTATTCATGCAACACTTCAAACAGTAACACAGTGAAAACACACCACAACGGGAGCCCAAAACAGAATTAAAAAATATAGCTTAAGTTAATAAGTAAAACAAGACCAAAACGACCAATTAGTAGAATCGGAGATAGTGAAAACCAAATTGCAGAGCACTGCGAGGAGGGGTGTTGAGGATGCGCGGAGCAGCCAAAGCAATGCATAAGTTCTGAGATGCAGCGAGGCTGTGGTGCGACGTCTTGTTGCATTGCTGTAAAGACTCATGTCTATGAGGCTTTGCAATACAAAGTCTAGTGGCAGGGCTGCAGCGGGCAGTTGCAGCGATATGCCAGTCCCGAAGAGCTGCGATTCAGTGTCCAGTGTCTTTATCAAGGCCAACGTCAACGAGAAATTCAAGGACATGTGCCAAGGATAAATTTCACAGTGGCAGTTCTGAATTCGACGTGGGCTACGGAAGTGATGCGAGTTCTTACGACGGGTCCAATCCAGACAGCAGTGAAGAGTAGTCAGGTCTAATCAGGATGACTGCGCAGCAGAGGAGTTGCGCTGGTTTTGCTGGATCAACAGAGGTTGGGATCACACTTTAAGGCCACTTCCAAGCATCCAGGACTGCGGTAGCACCATTTGGCATAGTAGATTCACAGATGGCAGAGCCTAAGTGCAGGGAAGTTGGAAGTTTGTTATGACTCTGAGGCATCAGCTGAGGAGGCTAGCCAACTAGCCATTGGAAGCACTCTGGTTTCTGGGTTTAGGAGATTCAGGTCCAGTCCTTCTCACCCAGGCAAGAGTGCAGCAGGCCGGCAGGCAGCAGGTCAGCACATAAAGGCAGGAGTCCAGCCGAGTGCAGTCCAAAAGAGTTCTTCAACAGCACAGCAGTTCTTCTCTCTGGCAGAGTATCCACAGGTCCAGAAGTGTACTGAAGTGGTAATGGCTGCGGTTCAGTATTTATGCCCAGTTGTGCCTTTAAAGTGGGGGAGAAGCTTCCAGAGTTTTCCCTTGAAGCCCTCCAGCATCCTGCCTTCCCGGTCCTGGATCCATACTAATTACGGGGGGTATTCAGCCTTTTGTATGGAGACAGCTTGCCACCTATTCAGGTGTAAGTGGCGCTGTGCCCAGCTCCATCCTCACATTCTTCCAGTGATGGTCTACCCAGGTTCACCTAAGCTCTCCGTTGTGTGTGGATTTCCAGGAGGAATACACAAAGCCCAACTGCCAGCTTCAATGTAGTTAATTGCAAACTTTCTAAAAGGTGGCATTTTAATGATGATGATTTAAAATACAACTTCAACATAATTTAGGATTTTAAATTGTGATTCCAAAGACACCAAACTTGAACTGGTAATCTTTTCCCATTTGGAAATTACACTTATAAAATATAATAAGGCAATTACAATGTTATCCTACAGGAGAAATAGGCCTTGCAGAAGTGAAAAACAAATCTGAGTTTTTCACTACCAAGACATGGAAAGCTTGAAATTATATTTCCTACTTTTTAAATATATATAGCACCCTGCCCTCTGCGCTGTACCAGCCCAACCCCAGGGATGACTTCTGTGTGTTAAAAATGAAGGTTTGTGGCCTAACACAAGGTTTACTTTGCCAGGTCAAAATTGTCAGTTTAAACTGCATACAAAGGTTCAGCAAGGGCAGGCCTGCAACATGTTTAAAGGGCTACATAAGAGGGTTGTATAATCAGTGCATTTACCTTACATGGCCTAGGTGCAAATAGTACCACTTTACGAAGGACGTATAAGTAATTAAATATGCCAATTGGGTATAAGCCAATATGATCATGTTTAGAGGAGTTGCAGTTATTATGTCTCTATTCATAGAGGAACTAGCTTTATTTTCGCTACAACTTTTTGTTCCTTGAAAACAATTAGCACAATTTAGTACACGTCTGCAGCTTCATTGTATCCAATCATACTGCTGTTTTTAGCTCCACTGTTAAGGCATGACTTGCCTGGTTTGTTATCACTTCACACCACTTTCTCACCCATCACCACTATGTGAGTCGCTTTCTACCTCATGCTTTACATATCTCCTTTTCCTCCCTACACTCTCTTTTAGATTATAGAGGCTTGAATTTAATTAGGCACTTATCGTTGTCCTGATGATGATCCCTTTGATTTAAAAGTGGGATCGAAACGCCGTCAACCTTTTATGTGCCTTATGCATTGTCTATATCATGTACTATGTTGATGTAAATGTCCATCTTGCAATTTTGGTTCTAATTGCCATTTGAGAACTTTTAAGCTTTTGCCTAAAAGCCCTTTTCTGTTCACTACCTCTTCGATTGTACTAAGCTGTATGTGCTGAATTGGGGTACAGGCTTGTGCCCCACTACATGAAGTTGTCGAAGGAAATCCTTTGTTTATCCCTGTTTTAGTAAAATACATTGAGACCTCTGTCCGGCTGGACAAGTCACATTAATACAGAATTGACTGTGGCTGTATTTATCTTTCCGCTTGAATCTATGTTGCATGGGACCATTGTTGTTTCTAAAAACATGTTTAGAGGAGATCACACATGCACTTTGGCACTGGTTAGCAGTGGTAAAGTGCTCAGATTCCAAATTCTAGCAAAATCCAGGTCAGAAAAATCAGAGGAGGAAGGCAAAAGATTGGGAGGAAGACAACTCTATGGCTCAGGATTGAATGTCACATTAAGTTCAAGGCTTTGAGTCTTATGTTTAAGATAAAAATCCGGCAAGGCTCCTCCCTACTTGATGTCCCTTGTTCACCGTTATGTTCTTTCCCGCTCACTTGGATCAGCTACCCAGGCGAAGTTTGTCATTCCTCGGATGCTTCTAGTGCATATGGGCGATCGCTCTTTTTCCTATCTGGGTCCTTCTTTATGGAACACTTTTCCATCAGGTCTTCGAAGTGAATCTTCTTATGAGATCTTTAGGAGAGGTATTCAAACTTGGCTATTTAATATGTAGCTCTCCTTTTTCTCTTTGCACTTTTCAGGTGGCGCCGGGAAACCCTAGGGTAGATGTGCACCTTATAAAACTAAAATAACAATAACAATAACAATAGCAATATGGCTAACAGGTCTAACAGTAATCAGAAATCTGACTTCACCATAAAAGAGGTTTCCTCATTATAATTCTTAAGACAAAAACCTGAACTCTTTACCTTTTCCATTTGGAAGTTACAACTTATTAAAGGTAATAAAGTAACTCCAATGTTATCCTAACGAAGAGGTAGGTCTTGCAATTGTGAAAAACAAATGTACATTTCTTTTTTTTACTATCGAGACATGATAAACTTAAAATTACATGTCCTACATTTAAATACATTGCACTATGCCCTGCAGGCTCTTTAGGTCCTACCATAGGGTTGACTTATATGTATTAAAAAGGCAGGTTTGAGCCTAGAAAAGGGTTTATTTTGACAGATCAAAATGGCAGTTTAAAACTGTACACACAGGCTGCAATGGCCGGCCTGAGAGATGTTTAAAAGGGCTACTTAAGAGGGTGGCACAATCAGTGATGCAGAGCTCAATGAAAAGAGCCTGGTTCACCCCCTGTGAGACTCTGCTTGTTAAAAAATAAAAGGAACCCAGCAAGAACCAGTATGTGTATCAATGTTTTGCCCCCACACAACACAATTTAAGAAAATCATACATAACAACTGGCATTTGATAAAGAACTCTGAATGCTGCCTTGAATTGCCTGTGTTTGCAATAAGGAAATGTCCAAGTATGGGATCCAAATAGTTTGTGCAAGCCTGACCAAGTCAAAAAAAGCATAGTGACCTGCTTACAGGGTGGAACATGAAGCCAATTCAAGGCCACCACAAATGTGTCATATGCAGTGTCTGTAATCGGACGCTAGAAGGACACACCATTGTCTGATGGAATGATCACCTGGACTCACAAAGAAGTTTTAATCTGCAAACCAAAAATGTGGTCTATGCCATTGTTTGCCTTTGCCAAAGATCTACATTGGCAAGACAAATAAAGAAGTGAGACAACAAATCATTAAAAACAAACATTTGCATCAAAACGAACACTATAACATCACCAACGGTCAACAATTTTAACCAAATGGGTTATAGAGAAAGAATTTCACTGGACAGTGCTAAGTGGCATTCAAGAAGATCCAAGAGTTGGAGACGTTGATAACATGCTAGTGTGCAAAGAAGCATATTTGATTATGAAATTCAACACTGTCCTAAGAGGTCTGAATGAAATGTCCGAAACAAACAGACTGTAGCCCAGCCTAGTTTCCACTCTTCATGTCCACCTTTCTTCTTGTGCTTGTAAAGTTTTTCGTAATATAGTACTTCATCATTTGAAAGTTTTTTTAAAAACAGGCTGTTGCCTTCTCTGGGGTTGTATGTTCAGTTTTCTGAGTTAATAAAGTTTTCAAACACTACATAATACACTTTGTGTCAATAAAGTTTAGAAAACCAAAACAACACCTAAATGTTCAAAGTACACATTTAAAATAAACAGACTGATGTTCTGCCATTTCTCGATAAAACCATGCATTGTATGCCAATAAAGGTTTCCTAACACACTACACTTAATCTCCCAGAATCCTTGGGCTTGTCCAGCCCCTGAGAGAAACGTCTTCTTTTAAAAGATCAGAGGAACAGAATGCCGTTTCCCATTTAGAAGGAGGACGATGAGTTGCAGAGTGAGCTTGAGCAGGTCCAAAGTAAGTACAAACAGGCTTGTTGTACCACCTTAGGAATCATGAAGCGTCCAGCAGATATATATCTAATAGAGTGCACCAATCCTGGTAGGCACAGAGCCTCAGCAGCATGAGTAGAATGTTGCAAGGATGCTTGCGTCACAAGGATGATTGTTTATATGCAGGAAGGGACCTTCCTTCACATAAATAATCTGAACTACCTTTTTTCAACTTCTGTGTGTGCTGCATCGGTACACACAGAACTTGCAAAACTTCCTTTTTTAAATTATTGTAAATTTGCAGGAAGGGAGACCTTCCTGTAAATAAACAATCACCAGTGGTGCTTTTCCCATACGATGTATGCTGCGGAATGCATCACACATAGAAAGAGGAAAAACCAAGGAGAAATGAATACATTTCTCCTCGTTGCGCCTCCGTACACCTCACCCCACACACAGCTGGAGAAGTGTGGCTCAATGGTTAGAGCGGTACAAAAGGGGGTGGTGATGGACGGAGCATCTGAACCAATTAAACACTCACACCCAGTCAACAGATCTGGGTTTAATCCATCACCTTTCTTTAGCCCACTCTGCCACCCCAGTTCAGACATGGCCATATGCAAATCAGTATGACCCTGTGCCTCATGGGAACAGTCCAGCCCGAACTGCCAAGCCATGCCTTAGATGGACCGGAATAGCTTCCGAGGACCGGTTTCTGGCATTTCAGCCGTCTTCAGCCCGGCTTGCTTGAATCCAGTGGCAAAGTAAGCAAGGGACTCACGTCTGAGCATACCCTGCCAACTTATGGCGAACAAAGCGGTACAAAAGGGGTGTTGATGGACGGAGCATCTGAACCAATCAAACACTCACACCCAGTCAACAGATCTGGGTTTAATCCATCACCGTTCTTTAGCCCACTCTGCCACCCCAGTTCAGACATGGCCATATGCAAATCAGTCTGACCCTGTGCCTCATGGGAACAGTCCAGCCTGAACTGCCAAGCCATGCCTTCCCTGGACCGGAAACAAGCTACCGAGGACCGGTTTCTGGCATTTCAGCCGTCTTCAGCCCGGCTTCCTTGAATCCAGTGGCAAAGTGAGCAAGGGACTCACGTCTGAGCATACCCTGCCAAATTATGGTGAACAAAGCGGTACAAAAGGGGGTGGTGATGGACGGAGCATCTGAATCAATCAAACACTCACACCCAGTCAAGAGATCTGGGTTTAATCCATCACCTTTCTTTAGCCCACTCTGCAACCCCAGTTCAGACATGGCCGTATGCAAATCAGTCTGACCCTGTGCCTCATGGGAACAGTCCAGCCCAGTCCAGTTTAGTTATGTTCTCTCTATATAATTAATTATAACATGGAATTGATGGACGGTTCATGGTGGGAAATAGCTATTACATTGCACGCGTTAAAACGCATTCAATTACAATGCAGTCGTTACAACGACTGCGTTGTTACATCGCAGTACATTACAATGCAAGTTGTTATATCGACTTGCTGTTTGGGGCTAACATAAGGAATAGTATAATTTACTATTCCAACACCTTCCCTACTGTTGTGCACACTGGAGTTTGAATAGTAAATTACACTGTTTCTAAGTCCTGCACGCCCTCTACAGCAAGTCGATGTAACAATTTGGGTTGTAATGTACTGCGATGTAACAACGCGATCGTTGTAACTGCCGTGTTGTAATCGCATGCGTTGTAGATGCATGCAAAGTAAAATGTCCTATTCGTTCATGGTGTGGTAGCATCCTGGCACTCATACTCCAAAAAAATCACAAAAAGGAATTAAAGATATTTTTGCTCATTATTTAACATACCAAAAACTTTGTGCAGAAACCTAAACAGTGGACTATTAAAATGATATTATTGCTCTAGAAAGAGCTGGCTTTAGAGCTCTGACTACTATGCACCATACATCCCTTCCTTACTTTGTCCAGGGAATCTTTCCAGTGGGAGAAGGCAAATGGTATTGCCAGTTTCAGTAAAACTCTTCCAACCATTACAGGTTTATTAATTTCAAACATCACATACTAATATGTCAGGGCTAATCTGTGTAAGAAATATCAGTGCACCCTGCAATAATTTTGCAATTGAAAATAGCAGTGGCTTTAATACTACATTATTCAACCTTTATATCTTCTAAATTGACTGACAGAGCATTAGTGATAATTCTTCATGATAGGCATTTGATCTTGCCTGCATGATTCAGTACATTGTTGTGAGGTTAGTGACTGATACTGTTGTTTGCTTGGAGTACAAGAATGAATTTAGAGCTATAACTATAACTTTGGAATTTCAAATACATGTGTACTTTAAAATTTAAGATGTTCGTAAAATAGCACATATAAAATGTGATAACAGTTTGTCGTCACAACATAAATGAAGCATGCTCCCCCTTCAGATAAACAAATTATGCGGGCACCAAAAGTATGCTGAACATTCTGAAGGTGGGTTCCCTCATTTTCATGGAGTTTGGCCACAGGAAAATGAGGAAATCCTTTGCCTTTGCACCTGTGCTACATGACAGACGCAGAGGCAAAATTAAAGAGGATATCAGGAGGTGTATTGACAATGCTCAGTAAGTGTGCCTTCCAAAGGTGCCAATTAGAGAGGGCATCTGAGTCCTAGGGTTTAATCAAGTATTCTTCTTTCCTTGAAATGCTTCCTACAGTGAAATACCAGTGGCCTCAAACAGTAAGTCCTCAATTCCCTAATGCCCTTTTCCCAAAGCGGACAAAAGTTCATGCCTGCACCGGGAACAGAGCATTTGCTATTATATGGTACACTGTTCCTTTTTAGGTCAAGCCTAGAGTCAGCACGCAAGCTCTGCTCTGGTGAAGATCTGCTGTAGTTCAGTACGTGAGGGAAGCCCCACCCATATTTTTCATTGGCTTGTGTCTTTGTCTTCGTAAATACTACCTTTGGATTCGTTTACAGGCTAGTTAGTCCTTACTTACTACGGCCATGTCGTCATTTGTATCCTCCCATGGTTAATGCCCTCTTTACTTCGAGTGTTACCCGGTACGTGTTAGTTAGACTGTGAGCACTACTTTATTTAATGAGGTTATCCTACTGCTTTCTCTACTCCCTCCTGTTGCCCATGCCTTCTCATCCCCTCGACCGCCTGTGCTCCCGTTGTCCGTGCCTTCTCCCCCTTCCCCCGCCCACAATACTGTTGTCCAGGCCTTCTCCCCCTCTCATCCTGTAGACACTCCAATTGTCCGTGCCTTCTCCCCCTCACTCCCTCTGTCTGTGACTCGCCCACACCCTCCCATTGTCCCGCTGACTAATGTTTGCAATGCAATAGGCCTTGTGGAAATGTGAGTCCTGAAGCATTTCACATGCTTGTTTTTGGTCTGTGAATAGATTCTTATTGAAAATAAAACAGATAAGGAAGTGGCTCCCTCCGCTCTCTATCGACCTATCTTGGGAACACCCTCTCATTGAATCCCTTCCTCTCCTGCCCAGTGTGAGTCAGGGTCTTGAGGGCCGACCATCCTGCTATCTCATGTCCGAGTCACAGGGCTGACTAATGTTATCCTTGTTGAGTGTCTGCCTGTCAGTAGAAGCTTTTAGGCCCCCGCCGGTGTTTACAGCCCCCACTTCCCTTCCCACCTCCTCCCAGCCAATGACATTTGCCACAGCCTCAGGCGCTGGTGGGGAAGATGGCAACCGCCAACAGTAGCAGCAGGATTCTGAGCACAACCCTAAGCAGCACAAAACACCCACTGACCTTTCTTGGGGATGAAGAAGTGTCCAGCGGAGCCGGAGACAGCGACATAAAAGGGGAGGACATTTGCAATGGCAGCAGCGTGTCACTTATGTGGGAGCCCCCTAGGTCCTGGATGAGGAAGCCTTCCCCACAGACCTGCCAGAAAACATAGTGCTACACCTAGGGTAGTTGACCAATTACTGTTCTGTTGCAGTTGTTACACCAAGTGCTCTTTATTTTGAAAGGACCCTAGTACTGTTGTGAGTGTTACTAGTATGGCCTCTGGAAATGAATTTGGATGATTTACGAAGTAGTAGTTAATGTATAGGATATTTGAACATGCACTAAGAGGAACACTCTAATGTGGCTATAAAGTAGGGTCTGGGAGATGGTGTTGATATTGTGCATTTAGGTCATGCTGATGCTTTTAAGGAGGCAAATACCTCGTGACAGACTGCTGTATGAGTGGTCAATTAAGTTTAGGGATTTTTTTTTGTTTTGTTCCTTACTATTCAGCCAACTTATTTTCCTCTATACCAACTGACAAAAAGAGGAAGTTGTAGTTTAGTCGTCAGTGTTCAATATCCTTAATTTGCTACCCATCAGTTTTGTGTATAGTTCATATGAAAATAATTCAAAATAAGTCCATTATTGGCATGACAAACTATCCAAGTTTTAGCAAAGTTACTAAGGGGCATATCATCAAGCCCCAGAGATAAAATTATCACTGCTTTAGCGTCCGTTCTCGGACGGAAAGCGGCAATCATTTTGTCGCCTAATCAGCAAGGTCACGCTATACGTGAATCCTTGCATTATCGCCCTTTCCCCCAACGCCCATCTTTGCATCTCTAATGAGGTGCAAATTGGGCGTTCCTGCCCTGACATAACTGGAGAAATGTCGCTATGTGACACTTCTCCAAATATCAACCTCTGTTATCGCTACTTTCCTTACTCCTGCTTCAAAACTGACTTAGCCATGATATCCTATGTAAGGTGGATATCATGGCTTAGTATGCCTAGCCCTATCAGCAAGCTTTCGCCAAACCTTGTGCGATTATCGCTGTATTTCCAGTGATAAACGCACTATTGGCAGCTTGTGCTCTGTATTTTATCGCTTTGGAGATAAGCCTTGCTGATAGCATGCTATCTCCGCGATAAAATTCAGAGTTGGCGGCGATAATTATCCTCGCGCTAAGAGCTCTGAGCGATAATCATCGCATGGTCTTGATGATATGCCCCTATGTGTATAAATAAGAAGGCGTTAAAGTGGTACTTTTCCGTTTTTGTAAATGTAAATGTAAATCCACCATAGCATATCACCCAGATTTTAAGACCTCAGAAAAATTCTCTGTATCACCAAATCTATTTTGGACAGAAGCCAGGGGAGGTGGGATCAAATGCACGGCTAAAGCAAACAAAATATTCTGTAACTATTTTGTTGGTCTTTCACCTTCAAGTATCTGCATGCAAAGTAACACACACCTTAAATGATATATGATGGCAAGTTAAACTAATTAGTGAGGGATGCACTACTTTACATAGTAAAACCTCTATTAGTTAATGCAATCACTGCAGATATTTGTGTGTGTAAGCAGAGAGCTACAGTAATGAATTCTGGTAGCTGCAGTGGGGAATAATGATGTGTGTTTTTAGTGTTACGAGGTCCCAGCCTGTGACAGAAAGCACCTTGAATATGTACATCATTATTTTAAGCTGGCATTACACACATTATAAGATAGGCTACCATAAACTGCACAAAAAGATTTAGGTTTAAGATTTTTGAAAGAGTGCTTCCAAAATATATATCTGACTGGGCCCAGTGTAATCTCTTTTCTTTCAAAATAAATGTATTCAGCACCAAGAAAACAAATATTACTTCTCCCCAAGCAGTTACTGTGATTCATAACGTTTCCTAATACCCATTGCAGTTTTGATAAAATTTGACAACGCACTGCAAATAACAGAACTGGTCAGGGATTGCAGGTAGCGAAACCCCTCGACATATGTACATGTACGAATATTTTTTAGTAGGGGTACCAAAAATCTTTTCCACAGTTCCTTATAAAGTGCACAAAAAAGAACGAAGTGCAAGGTGCTCTGGGTACCCATATTGGCATAAGGGCAGGGAGTAAGATTGTCCATCCACCCAGATTGTCTGGGAAATGCCACTAAAAAGTGCAGAGTACCTAAGCGGAATCTTGTTAAAAAAGATGTGGCTGACTACTCGTGGTGAAGGATAGGTAAAATTGCTGTTTAGGCATAAAAGTGCAGCTAGGGCGTGACCAGGCCAAGACGTAGGTACCATGATGTGCCCATCTCTGACTGAGTGGATAAAGAATATAGACATGTGTATGCCTGGGGATAAAACGACATATCAGGCACGCGGCTGTCCCAAAATGTTCTGGAGAATATGGAAGCCGTAGCTTAACCACTATGGACTCACTGATTCCCAATGATGTCCTAGGTCGGGGTGGGTGGAGGGATGGGGGGTGGGCCTGGGGGAACCAGAGGGACATGCAATTGCTGTCTTACTGTTTACTACTGCTTAAAAAACTGGATGCTGATGTATTATTATCGAAACGTCTTGCTGAGAAGGGTTTCTGTACTACATTAAAAAAAAAAGTGCAGCTAGGACCTGACGCCTCCAATTGAGAATGACGCAAGGTTGCCCAGATGTTGTGCGCCTCTTTTATTATAACCTTGGCATTTATAGGGCTACTCCTCAGGGTGTCAAAGTACTCGCCCAACCCAATCTCAAATAACCTATCCCTCACAAAATGAAGTCAGGGCATCTTCAAAGACTTGTCCAAATTAATACAGCCTTCAATAATTTCCCTGGAGAACTGTAGCTCTTCAGACACCCATATTTTGGACCATAAGAGCAGGTGCCAGAGCCTATTCGGTCTTCTATATATTCAGTCCCCACTTCTTGGTGATTTGATATCATCAATAAGTGGTTTATAAACTTATTTTTCACCACTCGTAACAGACAATTTCTTTGGTAGCCCCACACACCCGCCCTGTAAGATGCAACTGACATGCATTTTGCTTTATATAAAGTAACAAGCTCTGGCACTGGCTTATGGCCTAACTTTCAGGAAAATCTAAACAGCTCCTCCACAACTCTACTTGTTTGCTAAGCCCTTGCCGTGACCAAGGAATCCCATTTCATCTCCTCATTGAACATATTCCCCAGATATGTAAATCTTTCACCTTTTTAATAATCCAGCCCCTTACATTAAAACTTTGGGTTTTTGTCTTTTTTGTGCTGCATGTCATTATATATGACTTTGAAAAATGCATCTTCATGTTGAAGGCCGACATAAAATCAGTAAAAGCATCCAATGACGTTTGCAGACTATTGACTGTCAAGGCCATAAGTACATTGTCATCCGCATACGAAAGTAGCCGGACTGGGTTACCTCTAATATGGGGTAAAGCTATTTTCTAGCCCAATAAAATTGCTTCCAAACCATTTGTATAAATAAGGAAAAGAAAAGGAGCCAAAATTCACTCCTAGCAAACTCCTTCAGTGGAAGCAATGGGCTTCTTCCTTTCCTCTTGTGTGCCGAATCCTATGGAGACGGATGTGTTAGCGTGGAGTCTTTTTAGAGATAGGATCAGAGTCTTTTCAAAGCCCATGTTTTCCATTAACCGATACACAATTTATCTCTGTTGACGGTATCGAATGCACTGGACAAGTCCATGAAGGCAAGGTGGATAGAGCCACCCTTTGCCTTCATGTTCTTGCCCATGTTCACGGATAAATTTAAACATTGCTCTGTAGTTCCCAGCCCCCTTTGGAAACCATACTGGGTTTTCAAGATAATCCCCTTATTAGATGCCCAGGTCTCTAGTCCAGCAAGACTTACACTGAAGGACTGGGCTAATTTAAGGCCCAGCGGTGCCAGGGGACAACACCTGAAACCTTCGTGGATATACCTGTTCCGGCGTACAAATCACAGAGACACAGGACACTTCCTTCGGCATCAAAGATCAGCGTTTATTTACTGCAGGGACACAGAAATCGCTAGAAGTACAACAGAGTGTATGTTCAGAGAGTCTGCTTCGAATTGCAAAAGTGGATCGCTCCTTTTATACACATTTTCGCCATTGCACAACATAACGAACAAAAGGTTACAACTCAGTTCCCACAGTAAACTTCAAAAGGATTGCATTCATGTTTTCAGAAGCCCGGAACATAATTACAAAAACATTGCCGGTTCCCAACTGTAAGAGCACGCTATCCCCACCATTAGGCACATTCCATTCTAGTCGTAAACGAGCTAAAAGAAGAGACAGAAACAGGTGCAGGGAAAACAAAGACAGACAACAGATTGAAAAAGAGTGTAGGGGCAATATCGGAAGCATGATCACAGGATCAAAGGATTCGAGCCTAACGTATGCAAGGCTGAAACAATAGACCGGCACGGCAAGATGAGCCTCGAGCGGAGCCATCTGCCTTTGCCGTGTCATTCCCCTTGTCATAAAGACACACTCAAAGGAATATGCATCTTCCGCAAGAGTTTGGGAATCCCAGGGTCTTCAAACGGACATTGTCCATCCGCCGGCTACGTGAGGGCAAGAAACAAAATGGATGCCGTATCTAAAATGGAACCCGAAGGTTCAAATAGAGAAACCCGTAAATAAGACTAACCCTTCCAAGTAGTGTAGCGAAAACACGTACACCTACTAAACTCATCATTTGCGGTTCATAGATACCAAACTCGTCCATATTCGAACAAGCCGAAAACGTCGTTACGATTCTCACGGAACCTCAGACGCTCCTTTTGCCCTCATGTAGGCAAGCACTAGTCGATATCAGAATCAATATTGATATTCATCAGATCGTTTAGATGTTGCTGGAACATTTTTCTATCCATCAATGTCTCTCTGGTAACAGATGGCCTTCTTGTTATGTTATGTTATGTTAACAAAGGTTTGTATAGCGCGCTGCCACCGGTTGGTTTCCTGGCGCTGTGAGAACAGAGTGTGGTCAGAGGAGGAGGTTAGGGATTAGTGATAAGCTTGTAAAAAGAGCCAGGTCTTTAGTAGCTTCCTGAATGACAGGAGGTCAGGGCATGATCTGATCTCGAGGGGGAGGGAATTCCATAGGCGAGGTGCCAGGATGCCAAATCTACAGCCACCCAGCCTTTTGCGTTTGAAGGAGGGTGTTTGTAGAAGACAAAGGTGTGCTGAGCGTAGACTTCGAGGCGGGTTGCATTTTATGATCAGTTTGGAGATGAATTTGGGACTTTTGCCGTAGAGTGCTTTAAACATCAAGCAGCTGGCTTTAAAAATGCAGCGTTGAGTTACCGGGAGCCAATGGAGTGATTTCAGAAGGGGGGTTGCTGGGTGCCATCTGGGCTGGCTAAGAATCAGTCTTGCAGCGTGGTTCTGCACCATCTGTAGACGTTTAAGGAGGAACTGAGGGAGACCCAAGTAGATTGAGTTGGCATAATCTAAGTGGGAAATCACAGTGGCAAGCACCACCTGTATCAAGGCTTCGCGGGTCAGAAGTCGGCGAACCTTCCGGATTTTCCTTAGTTGAAAAAGGCATTTGGAAACTACCTGACCAACTTGCGTTTTGAGCGAGAGGTCACTGTTTAAGGTGATGCCGAGCGTTTTTGCCGATGGAGAGGGGGACGGAGCTGGGCCCATGTCTGATGGCCAATAGTGTGGGCCCCAGTGTTTAGCACTGTCCCCAGTGAGGACCAGCTCCGTTTTCCCAGGGTTCAATTTAAGATGATTCTGGTTCATCCAGGCTTGGATGAACCTCATTGTAGACTGGAAAAAAGCGATGGACGTGGCTGAGTTGTCAATTGTAAATAGAAGCTGTAGGTCGTCCGCATAGTTTAGCACCGTAACCTGTTTTTTCCTGAGGGCCTGAATTAAGGGGGAGATGTAGAGGTTGAACAGGTGTGGTGATAGGGACGAGCCCTGAGGTACGCCGCAGATGATAGTTTGTTTAGTGCCCACTAAGTTACCTAGTCGAACTGCTTGGGAGCGGTTCGACAGGAAGGACCTTAGCCAGGCCGCTGCCGTGCCCTGGATGCCAGCCTGTGTGACACGGTCGATCAAGATGGTGTGGTCGACTGTGTCAAAAGCGGCTGATAAATCCAGGAGCACTAAGGCCTGCGGGGTGCGATTATCAGCACAGTCCCTAAGTGTGTCCAGGACAGCCACTACCACAGCCTCGGTTGAATGCGCAGGGCGGAAGCCTGCTTGATGGATATCAAGGCAGTTAGATGTTTCGATAAAATTGGACAAGCAATTGGCGACATGTGCTTCCAAAACCTTTGCCAGGAAGGGGAGGAGGGAGATGGGTCGGTAATTTAAGTTGCAAGTGGGGTCTGCACCCGGTTTTTTCAAAAGGGGTATTACTGTTGCCTCTTTGAATGCACGTGGGACTTGTCCGGTAGTCAGTGAGCCATTTAAAAGGGAACAGGCAGGTGCCGGGATCGCTGATAAGCATTCTTTTAAGATGTAGGGGGGGCATTTATCAGAAGGAGCGCCTGATTTCACTCTTATCAGCAGTTCCTGGAATATTTCTGGGGTGATAGGGGTGAATTCACACAGTGAGCTGGTTGCTTTAGGTTCTAAATCCAAAGTAGAAGAGTCTGAGTCTAGAAGGGAGGGGTTTGAGCATCGGGGGATACTGGATTTAATGGTAGCGATTTTCTCAGTGAAGAAAAGGTTCAATGAGTCACACAGAGCCTGGGTTGGGGGCAGACTGGGCCGAACTTTATCCAGGTTGGTTAGATCGTTAAGGATTGAAAATATATCTTTGGATTTATTAGTTGAATTGTAGCACAAAGGCCACATAAGGCTGGACCACACTGCACACAAAGACAACATGTGAACAGAAACGTCACAACAACCCCTACAATCATTAGAATCTTCCAACCCCAAGTCGACATCAGACCCCAAAACCATCCTAGAAGCGTCCAATCACCTTCGTCCACGTGTATGGACTCGGAGATTTTATGCAACTTCGAGATGGCTTGATAAACAGTTGGAGCGTTATCAGGTATGAAAATACAGCAGCTCGAATGGATCACCTTGCACACACCACCTCTATCTGCGAGTACAACGTCTAGAACCATACGGTTCTGTAACGTCATAAGTCTATCCGCTTGAAGCTCTGCTGTCAGGTTACCAAGAGCACTTGCAGTTATGTTAGCAGTCGATTCTACCACACGAGTCAACTGTCTCAGGTTCCTACTATTGACCATAGGGCCCCAAAATGGTAGGAAACCCTTAAAGAAGTCTCCTGCTTCTTGACCGGCAGTGTCCTCTTTGCTAATAACGCCTCTCACAACTCTCGTTTTGTGGTAGTCTGAGGCAACTGTGAAAGTCGGTGGCAAAAGATTTGTGATATAACATGTGCCCGAGAAGTCACGGGGCAACCACGTATAAGAGCGATCATAACACACAAAATAGGTACCCTTGGCAGTCAGAAATACAGGGCAAGAGAGCATCGGTAGAACGTATGTCTCAGTACAAGCACTCTTCCCAAGCTGAGCTCTCGGATTTCGACCAAGACCTTGCAGACAAAAATGACCAAGGTGGGGTACGATCCAGATCGGAGACGAGCTCTTAAGCTGTCTATCACCCACTGACATACTATACTTAGCCTCACTCAGATCCTTGTATGCTCGCACCTCTTCCTCTGGAATAAGCGAAGTGTCAAAAATATCTCTATCCAGATCAGCAATCGCTATTGCCAAAGACTTGTGGTACGGGCCAGAACCAAGGTCTGTGGAGCGTGGCTCTCGACGGGGGTAGGAATCTAGTGCACTACGGAACATGGTTTGGGATGCTCGAGCTGACCCCTGGGAGCTGTAGGGAAGAACTAAATACGGAATACCCTTATCCATGGTATGTGGCATTAACCCACACACCCAACAGTTGGTAGTGTTCATCACCAACTGATGCTGATGCAAAAGTTGGACAAAGGAATTGTTCATAAATTCCGCACGTCTGACCTGTTCATGTTGGGGCAGAAGATGAAAGGAATGTGGAGAAATAGTGGGAACGAGAACAGAATTCAGATCATGAGAGGGGGAAGTAGGTGAAGTGGAAGGCAATAGCGACTGAATCCCAAAATACACTCCACCCACTAATAACATAGAAACAGTTAGGAACAACATGAAAACCTGAAACAAAAAACATTTTGTTCGAAAAATCTTATACAATTTAGATCTTTGCGCCAACATCCTCTCTACTTCTGACAGCTTAGAGAACTCCATCCTCTAAAGACCGTCCGTAACGTTCTTGACGCACCTGATTCTGAGTAGCGATTATCAATTCCCAGGAATTCCCAGGAACCGACAAAAGTAACCGGCCTAGTGTCGGAAACCTGCTAAACAGAAGTAGGTACCCGCACGGCCCTACGGCCAACCCAGATGGTAGGTTTTAATTAATTAAGCATTCAGTTTAGTATAAGTCTCCTAGCTGCACAGAAAAGGAACACACGTGATATGTAAAACAAAATTAAAGAACTCAAAAGCAGTGAAAAATGCAAATGTCCACAATGTTCGTAGCAACAGGTAGGGGGTAATGTATATTCAAAAACAAAAGGGAATTTTTTATTTGTCCTTATCACGCGATCGAAGAAAATATAGACATTTTCCAGGTCGAGTTTGCTCTTCAAACAACGGTTCAGGTGGCAAAACAGAGTTCGATTGTTCAGGTGACAGTTCAGAGCTTGAATTCTCCAATGCTGAGGACGAAGGTACAGTTCCAGATGATTCAACAGGTGTATCTGACTGAGGGGGATCGTTCTCTACAAGTTGAGCATCACTGAATGGCACATAGTTTGGAATGACATTGGTCTCAGTCGGGGCAAACCCTTTCCTTATCCAATTTTCTGCTGGCAATGGAAGCGGGACTTTCTTTGTGTGGGTGGCGTGCACCCAGTGCTTTCTGCCATCCAGCTGAACTGCAGTCCTTGTTGCCAACAAGACTTGGTAGGGTCCCACGAACCTTGGCTCGAGATTTCGTTTTCTCCCAAAATTACGGATGAGGACCCACTCTCCAGGTTGGAGCCGATGTCCAGGTCCTTCTGTGTGTGGCGGTAGAGCTTCGAAAACCTGTTGATGAATCAAACTCAATTTAGCAGTCAGATCGTAAAGATAGTCAATCAACATTGGATATTCAATTCTGTTAAATTCCTTAGGCCTCGGAACTCCCCAAACGTTCGCTGGACGGCCGAACACAATCTCATATGGGCTAAGCCCTACTCGAGAGTGCACAGTCGCCCTGGTCGATAAGAGGGCTAGAGGCAATGCATCAGGCCATGATAACCCAGTCGTTGCTTGGATTTTGGCAAGTTTCAGTTTCAGAGTACCATTGTACCCTTCCACTAAACCCGCCGACTGAGGATGGTTAGCACTATGAATTTTTTGGCGGATACCCAAACCCGCACAAACACTCTTCATCACACTTCCCACAAACTCACTACCATTATCCGACCATACGATCCGTGGCATTCCGTATCTGGGGAAATACTCCTTGAGTAGAACTTTTGCTGTGGACAGGGCAGTATTATCCTTAAGAGGGTAGGCCTCAATCCATCTGGAGAACGCACAAACCACAACCAATACATATTTCAAATTATTGCATCTCTCCATATGGATGAAGTCCAACTGGATAACTTCAAAGGGACATGTAGGAGGAGCAAAATGACCAGGTGGAGTGGGGGTGCCCTTGCCAGGATTATGCATCAAACATACCATACAGGTCTTGACCACTCTCTCAGCACACTTAGCAATCCCATCATTCTTCCATACAGGAGACAACAATTTACATATACCTTTCGCGCTAATATGTGGCATGCCGTTGGCCATAGTAACAACGGCAAGCACATACGCATCTGGTAACATCCATCTTTGATACTCTGACAAATCAACCCAACATCCATTCATGTCTAACTTCCCCGTGCTTTCTTTCCACTTAGTCTTTTCAGTTTCGGTGGCCTCATTCTAAATCGCTTTCACACTCTCAACTGTGTCCTCACACATACCAGTGTCCGTTGGCCATCTCACTGAACTCGTAACATACATTCGATTTGTCAGATTCTTGGCCGTTTCCTTAGCAATCTCATCCGCAAACGCGTTACCACGACCAACATCATCTGTAACCTTTCGATGCACGCTACATTTAATGATTGCCACCTGCTTAGGCAATGTAAGTGCATCCAAAAGATCGTTCACGAGCTGTCCGTGTTGGATCTTCGCGCCATGCGATGTCATGAATCCTCTCTCTCTCCACAATCGACCAAAACTATGCGCTATGCCAAATGCATACTGACTGTCGGTAAACACATTCACTCGCTTTCCTTTAGACAAAACACACGCTCTCGTTAAAGCAATCAACTCTGCCGCTTGCGCTGAATTCTGACTCAATCTCGCAGTTTCCACAACCGTACTCAACGTCACTACAGCATACACAGTCGTCACATCACCATTCGGCAACTTGAAGCATGAACCATCAACATACAAAGTACCATCGGGATCTACCAATGGAGTGTTTTTCACGTCAATACGACCCTTCGTCTCTTCTTCAGTTCTTAAGTAACATTCATGTGGTGCTACATCACCTAATTCCATATTAATCGGCAACAATGTCGCTGGATTCAACACATTACAACGTTTTATCTGTATATGACTTGCCAAAAGTTTCAACTCATAACCGGACAACCTTGCACTCGTCAAGTGTTGAGTCTTCGTTCGATTCAAGAGAGTGTCAACTGCATGCGGAACCATCACTGTAAGCATATTATCCATGACCAGACCTGCGGACTGTCGAATGGACACCGCAGCTGCCGCTGTCGCCCTTAGACAACTCGGCAATGCTCTAGCTACTGGGTCTAAAGTCGGAGAAAAATATGCACATGGACGCTGTTTGCCGCCAAATTGTTGCGTCAAAACACTCAACGCACAACCTTCTCTCTCTTGAACGTATAGTGTAAACGGCTTACTGTAATCAGGAGTGCCTAACACAGGAGCCGAACACAACGCATCATGCAATTCAGAAAAAAAATTCTGACACTCTTCAGTCCATGGCAAAGGAGTCGGAACATCCTTGCACGTAAGAGCTAACAATGGCTTTGCTAACAATGAAAAGTTTGGAATCCACTGTCTGCAGTATGACGTGATACCTAGAAAGGCACGTACATCTCTCTGAGTTGTTGGCACAGTCATTCGAGCAATCGCTGCAATTCTTTCTGGGGTCAACCTTCTTCCCTCCTTTGACAATAAGTGACCTAAATAGGTTACTTCTTGACAACAATACTGTAGCTTAGAAGGTGACACCTTGTGATGTAAGTCACATAAATGCTTTAACAACAATACCGTAGCAGTTTTACAAATTTGCTCAGTGTCGGCAGCCACTAACAGATCATCAACGTACTGAATCAGGGCCGCACCAGCAGGTAACACAAAGGCATCAAGTTGACTCTTAGGGGCTTGACTGTAGATCGATGGACTCTCACAGTAGCCCTGTGGTGCGCGTTTAAACCTAAAACTGCGACCACCTAATGAGAAGCCGAATAGATCTCTGCTTTCCTCAGCAATCGGAATACTAAAGAAAGCATTCTTTAGGTCGTTCACCGAAAACCAGGAGGCAGAGCTGGAATCAGGGTCAGCAAAGCTGTAATGTCAGGCACCACTGGAAACTGTGGAATCACAATTTTATTCACTTCTCTCAAATCAATTACAAAACGGTAAACAGGAGGCTTGGATGGGTCAGTTCATTTCAAAATAGGTAACACAGGACTATTACACACATTTCCCCGAGTTTCTTTAATAACATCCTTTTCGATCAAGTCATAAATGATCGCCAATAGCGCTCGCTCGCCATCAAGAGATACGATACTGGGGGATACGTGGTAATCTCACATTTGATTTCAATTGGACTATATAAGGTGGTATGTCCAGTAGGCCCACATCATTGGGACCTGTTGCCCATAAAGACTCAGGAAGGGAACTCAATTCCGGCGGGAGCTTATCAGTTGACAAGTACATAGGAGAGATCACTCTCTGACCTAATGTAAGCTCCACTCCCGTAGGAGAGCAATACAGAGTCGCATGTAACCGCTTCAGCAAATCCAGGCCCAATAGATTCTCACCACAACCAGTAGTTAAAATCAAAGGAGCCTCTAGCTCACGTGGCCAATCGTAAGGGACAAAGGGCTAGAAACTGGATTGCTAACCGGGGCGCCAGAGAATCCAACAGAAACGTTTGTTAAGCCAGACAAAGGTGCGCCAGGGAGTTTCGAATGCAAGATGGAACTTTTTGCTGCACCAGTGTCCAACAGAAAAGGCTCAACTACGCCAGATGTGGCAACTGCGACGTAAGGCCCTCTCTGATCTACCGGAACTGATACGACTCCCTCTCTTTGTCTATGGCTGTCCTAGTAATTGTTGTCTGCACCAATCTCATGCTCAACATAATAGTCATCTACATGATACTGTGCAGATCTACCAGACGAAGTATTTCGCTGATCAAAACAATTGTTCGTGTCCGATGAAGGAGCAGAACGCTCATTTTGATTTTGAGAGGTGCCACGACCTCTACCTCGAGAGGCTTGCTGATGACCACCACGACCTCCTCGAACCGAGACACCATTCGTTCGGTCACGTAAAACAGGGCAATTAAACTTAAGATGACCCTCACCCCTACAATATGCACACTGATTATACCCAAGCATAGATCTGGATGCAGAGGATTCAGAGTGCGACTGCATCCTAGAAGACTGCGCTTGTGGTCGATACTGCACATGCTGTTGTTGCGAGTCATTCTGATTCGAGCGCGAAGGATACGCTTGCTGCAATAAGACCTTAGTTTTTAGCTCCTTCGTTTTCTTGTCTGCACGATCATTCTCCTCTTTTTCTCTGTTCTCATAATATTGAGCCATTGCTAATATTTGAGCCGTGGTTGAAACAGCCCGTGCACTTTCAGAATTTTTCAATTTGTTGCATAACTCAGGCAACAGATTGAACACGAACTTATCGACGAACAATCGCTGACCTCCCTCAGTGCTCATGTCCTGACCACTATGATCGATAAATGCCTCCTCAAACCTAGTAAAGAAATCAGAGACACTCTCGTCTTTCTTTTGCTTGCAAGCAGACAATTGATCCCAGTTCACCCTCATCGCTGGCATGAGTGTTTTCATGAGCGTAATGATTCTTTGGGGCAGATCCACAATTAACTGTTCAGGCTTGGCCCCACCAACTTGCCGTCCGTCAGCCGCTACAATTGCAGCCCAATCACCACCTAACTCAGCCGCATGATTCTCATGACGAATCTTCGCCCAGATCGGTTGCGGTACAACATTACCAAACAACATGTCGATATCAGCAAGGTTCAGAACAGAAGCATCCACAAGTTGGGATAGCTCCTTGTAATAACCTGCCGGATTCTTCCGGGGGTCAGGCAAAGATTGTTTCACCTGCAAGACTTCTGATCGCTTCCATGGGAGGTGTATCCAAACTCTCTGGAAGTGTGGCAAAATTGGAGGAACAGCAGCAGCATCACCTGGCATCTACACTGGGGGAACTTCTCGCATGGGATACTGACCAGATTTCGCTTTCGGATCATCAGAGTCGTCGTCAAACGACACTCGTGAAGACACTGTGGATCTAAAAGCTAACAAACGCTCTAATGCACGCCGTACATCACCACCTACAATCATACCGTTCGAAAACTGACTCTGGAGTTCAGTCAAATGGGGCGGTACGTTATCTAGCTCATCATTATCCAACTCTTCTCTCAATGATTTGCACATCTCCTCGAACACAAATCTTTGTGTGGGCTCATTTAACTGAGAGAACGTATTGAAAACTATGCGCGAAGTGTACTTAGCAGGATGCCTAATCCACCTACGCGCCATAGTGACTAACGTCTCGCTCTCCCGTCCACCAGGCATTTGACTTCATCTCTGAGAGATTTCAGAGACATCGGATTCGAATAACGATCCGAAAAGTGGAGAATAGAGAGTAGCAACAGAATGAGGGATATGGTTACGAACAGAAGGGGTAGAGGAAAGAAGAACAGGAGCAACAATATTAGGAATAAACGTAGGAGCAGTAGGAAGAAGAGGGGGTAAAGGAGCAGGGCCCACTTGAGG
This sequence comes from Lissotriton vulgaris, assembly GCF_964263255.1. Lineage (NCBI taxonomy): Eukaryota > Metazoa > Chordata > Amphibia > Caudata > Salamandridae > Lissotriton > Lissotriton vulgaris. The sequence goes on along the minus strand of NC_141694.1, from coordinate 274,922,866 downwards.
AACAAGTGGATTCGGAAGTACAGGGCCAACTACAGGCTGACCAGCAGCCGCCGGAACAACAGGCGGAAGAACAGGAGGAAGTATAGGGGCTATAGTACCCTGTACATAAGGAAGTGGTGACTTTAGTAAATAAGATAACAAAGGATCCTCTTTCGATGTTTCTTCCTTCTTTTCAGAACTCGACGGTAAAACAGGATAACATTTATCCACCGCCATGCTATGCTGTCTGATAGAAACTTCCTTTTCCTTCTCTGCTTTGTCTTGCTGATGCTGTTCTGCATCTTGTATTATCGACAGGACACCCTCTTTCTTATTTTTCTTAATCTGCTTGATTTCTTTCTGTCTGGCCTCTTTGCGCCATAACCGAAAGGAATCAAACATTGCTGGCCTAGCTTTCTTCTTAAACAATTTTGCTTCGAGATTATCTAAAATCTTAGTTTCAAAACTACCATGGGGTGGCCAACTAAGGACACCATCTTTTCTGGTATAACAGAACCAAAATTCATTATATACAATGGGGCCCACTCCATGTCGACTATAGAGCTCATAAATCGGAGTTCCAACTGGAGGTATCGGACATGAGTCCTCCAACCGGGAATCCGTGCCGCAACATCTAAGGAAACCAAACAAAATACTACGGCCAGGCATCGTGCACACTAACCGAGTTTCAAACATCAAGGGTTATCGAATTATGATATCCTCGCAAAAAAAATACAAGACCCTCGGTTTTTGGCAATTGCAATTGTCAAAGAAAAAAACCCCAAAAAGAGAGAACCAACAACTAAGGACCAAAAAATGCAATGGAACCATGCAATCAACCAAGTTTCAACAACAACAACCAAGTGTCAAAATACGAAGCAAATGTCAAGCAAATGCCAAGTTTTCAAATTTGAAACAAATGTTCCAAAAAGGAACCAAAGAGTTAACCTAAGAACTGGGAGCGACCCACAAATACTTAACTGAAAGAACAATGGCGTCACCAGGAAGGCCCGTCTATCGTCTCGCCGTACAAAGGACTACGCCAGGCGCCAAAACAGGTCGACAGTCAGGGCATCAGTCCGTCGCAGTGAGGTAATTGGAATTTTTATGGTCAATTGTGTACCCCAACGGCTCCATGTACGAGATTCAAGTACATGTAATTTCCCTCCACAACCGAATCTGGAGACGCAAATACATTTGCGTCCAACGTTAACATGTCCTCTATCAGATCCACCATGAATGGATCGATAATTCTGTTCCTAAGTATGCCGTCCCACCGTCTTTATGTGGTGCACTTTCACGTTTTCCTGGCTCTGCCGAGCTAGGCCCTGATTTCTGTCTTCAAGCCATTTCTGCCTCTGCCTCTGAAAGCTGCAGCATGGAGACGCATCCCTGACCTCTGCCTTACTTCCTGCCAAGCGAGCGGTGCCCGGCTCGGCCTGGTCTGCCTGCCAAAAACAGTATTTTACCTTCAAGTTATCAGCATAGCCAGCTCAGCTCCTCGAAAACACATTCCTGTCTAGTGAAATACGAAAACATATCCCCCGTCTGCAGAGCAAGGGCCAAGCCTTCCTGTCCTCCCTCATGAAATTCATAGTTCCCGTTAACATGGTAGGCCCCTGGCTCCGAGCATTTGCACCTAGACACGCATACATTCAGTATAGAATAGCCTCTGCCCGAAAGACCTTTTCCTCCAGATTAAACATCCTCCAAACACCAGATATCAGATATGTTTAGGGACAGGTCGATCTGACATGCCAGACTTCGGTCTCTTCCACTAGTGTTAAATGTCAGACTCTTAGCTTCCTCCAGATGCACGTCAATCACATGTCATATTAGCTGCGCGCGCATCCAGGCCATAAGTTTCAGCTGACTCTGCAAGAATTCTCTAAGCATCCACCCACTTGTGACACTTTTCTGTGACGTTTCTAGTTCACGCCTCTGTGCACACCCATGTTCACGCCTTTTTGCTACGCACATGTGTTCTTATCATATACATTTCACTTGTCACGCCTACTGTATTCAATGCTATTGTGTCATTTTACTATATATGTCATGTACTGTGAATAAATCTTTGACATCTTTTCCTGCCATCATTGCATACCCGAACCCTCGTATTGATGGACTAGATCTCCATTGACTCGAGTCAGTCATTTAGTCATTTATGATTAAAGCCCTTAGGACTCAGACACCACGGACTCTGCCTCTCATTTGATTGAGCTATTCTTTTGTAACCTGTCTGAAATATATGGCAAAAATAGTATACGGTAAAATATTTACCACATAATTTGGCGCCCGAATAGGGACCCCTCCCCCACCCCACGCGCCGGAGATGCGTCGCAGGCTTTGCCCCCGACTACAGCTGTGACGGACCCCATGCGCATCTGCAGGATTTCCTGTATCTCCCTCAGGCCTACGGAGGTGACGGAGACTGCGGCCGACATCCAGACGAGGTGGTGAGGAGTGCGGAGGATCCCGACTAGAGCCCAGCCGAGAGAGCAGTGTCCGAGGTATAGAGAGGCCCACCTGTAGTGTCGAGGCGCATGCGTAGTGCGCGGCAGAAGCAGTGACTTCAGTCCAGTCCAGTCGAGTCCAGTCGAGTTTCCGAGGCCTTCCGTTCCGTGCTTCCCGGTGAGTACCGCTGCTGAGGACGCATCTAGACGGGTGCATTAATTTGTGTCCGGTCAAGACGGGTTTGGGTACACAGACCCGGTCTGCACTGTTTTAGCAGTGTATCTGTACTGTTTAGCAGTGCACCTAGTATATAATTATACAGTTATTGTTGTTCGTTTCGAAATGTTTCAATGTGTTTTAATGTCGTGGTATGAGTGATTGTTCGCATTGTTCTTACTGTGTTTATTGTGTATAGTGTCTAGATAGAGGTAGCGATGCCTTTATTCTCGAAATTACGACAAATAGGAACTAGGAAAGGGATACTTGAGGAAGCTGTTCCCATCCCACCAAGAGACACTCCTGGGTATTTTATGTACCACAAGCACGGCTTAGATGCCATTTTAAATCTCGACTTGTGGGTGGAATACACGAAAGACTTGGCAGAGAATCAGAAATGGCCCGTTACAGGGACATGGGATGCCGAGTGCATCATGAGAGTAGAGGAAGCGTTGTGGAAAAAGAAAGCCAGACAGTCACATAAAGATGCCATTGAATTATGGCGTAAAGAATCACATAGACGGACAGAAAAAGCACTCAGAAAAGCCGAGAAAAGTAGAGAGGATTCTGAAAAAGCCAAAGAAAAAGAACTACAAGAAGAAGGAGAACGAGCTAGAATGGAACAACACGACAGACAGAGTAATGCCATTTTGACAGGACTGTATCCAGTCCTGGCCGAAGGCCTGCCCAAGGCGACCCCGGAAATACCGAAAAATCTGCCCCCTCCATTGGTTCCGACTAAATTACGTCACGAGACCGCAGCAGACATTTTCCTTTCTTCCTATTTAGACGACGTAGCTCCCGCATATACCAATGTACCTGCCCATGTACCCGTACCACCTGCTGACAATAACCTGCCCCATGATCATCAGCCCCCAGGTCTGCAACAGCAGACCCCTCCCGGTCCGCTTCCTGCACCCTTGCCCGTTGTCCCCCCTACTATTCATCCGCTTAATCCTTTTGGTTCTGGCACGGTTCAGGTTCCAACCCCGTTACAGCAGATACCGACCCTACAGCCAGGTTATGCTCAAGCCTCCGCCTCAGGAGGTGCTACAGGAGGTTATCGCACCCCGCCACCGTTACATCGAATGACAATGAGAGAATTCGCAATGTCGCGAACACCTAAAGGAGCCCCAGCCGAAAAGCTTAAAGAACAGCTTACAGATTGTAGATATGACACAGTGCCTGGTAAAACAGGACCCATGTTGTTAGCGTCCCTACGTTTAAGACGTGTTACAGATTATTTGCAATTACTACCAGAAATGCCAGATCATCTAGACAATATGTATCATTTCATTAGAACAGGAGAAAGACCGGAGTGTGTTGGTGAAGCCATGTCACATCAGAAAGTTGAGAACAAAGGTTTAATTATGCGATTTTTGGTTAATTGTTTGATAAGGGAACAAGATCAGGCTGGTTTTCCACAAGGTGAGATGGATAGATTGAACAGATGGAGCCAGAATATTGCAGAGGGTAAACATGATAAAGAGAAATGTGTACATGCTATGGTTAGAAAGATCCGTAAAGAAATAATAGCAATACATGCCCGTCGAGAATCTGAAAAGCCACTAGAATCAGACGGTCCGGACTCCTCGCAGGAGGAGGATGAATCAGAGAATCCAGCAGAAACCTCGCAACAGGTAAATAGAGACATGATAGCATACGTAGGTAGAGAGAAACTCCCTAGACCGTACCCTCTCGATAGGCCCTTCGATAGACCCATTCGTAAACAAGAAACGTTCGAAAACAAGAAACGTTACCTTTGTCTGATACCAGAGCGATGTACCCTTGAACATGTATTCCAAATTACTGACAAAGTACTGAAAGAAAGGGTAGGTTATCACGCACTCAATACCCTACGTGATCAGGAAGTAGCCCGGTCCGCAGTACAGTGGGCCGGAGATGACAGCATATATAAAGACGATTCAGTAGTGCAAACGTTTTTAAGTCTTACTCCAGAAGAACAGCGACTAGCTGGTATATACATGACCCAACACCTCATTATACAGTATGAAAACCAAGCGTCTGATCCAGGTCCGTTATATAGTTTATTGCAAGACTTACTCCTGAGAAGATGGAGAGGTCTAGGTACCGATCTAATTGAAACGATTTTAGAACAACGTCACAAATATAGAACCTTCTTGACTCCACATTTTGTTTCCGTTCCACCCCCAGTCAGGCAACCATATCACTTAGACAAGCAGAATCCTTTACGAGAAGTACATCCAATCCGGAATCCTGATGATACCTTTGCACGTGTGTATGTATACACGCCCATAACTAAAATGGAATTATTGGAAATGAAGAAAATAGTGCCCAGTCATGATAAAGACCCTGCAGGTTTTCACCGTGAAATAAAAGACATGTTACTCATGGGAGATTATACCTATCCCGACATTATGAAAATACTGAAAGTGTTATTGCCTGCTGGTATTTACGAGAAACTCAAAGAAATAGAATGGGAGGTGGGAGACAAAAAGATTGATTGGGCTGCATTAGAAGCCGAAGAAACGACTCGAACCCCAGGTTTAGGTCTTGGGGATAAAACTAAAGCATTACCAGGATTGTTAGTTCAGGTTTTGCCTAGATTGTTAGCAACTAAAAAGGAGGACTGGGATGCAATCTCAGCCTGCAATCAGAAACCCGATGAAGACACTAGTGACTTTTATTCCCGATTTGAGAAATGTTTTACTATTAATAGTGGCCTGAAAACAAGTAGCGAGTCATATCCACACCTTTTTGTATCCAAATTAGTTGAGAATTCATTGCCCCAGGTTAAGAACCGTGTACTGAAAGTCGAGAGCACATGGCAAGCTAATTCGCCTTCCCAAATGTTACAAATGTTACAGTATCACCAGAACAGAATCAGGGAAGAACACGATCACGAACAGAGACGAATGAAGGACACGAAAATGAAAGTACTAGTTGCTCAGTCAGTTCCAGCTGACGGTCATAAAAGGGGTATGACACAGTCCAATAATTCAGCAGCTCCTGTTAAAGGGACATGCAACTATTGTAAGCAGCCAGGTCACTATGTAAACGATTGTGCAGTTTTGAAACACAACATAGCCACAGGCAAAACTAAAGAGAGACCGCGTCCTCCTAGACAGGACCAGGTCCAACAACACGTTCCACAAAACATACAGCCTATGCAGATTCCACAACAGACCGTAGCGGTACCCCAGCCACAGCCCATTGCCGCAACACAACATGTCACACAGCAGATGTACCAGTATGCACAATCCGACTATCCCGATTACCAGCAATACACATGAAACAGCCTAGAGAGGGAGGTTGGCTTGCCTCTTATTGAAGTTCCTGTAGATCAAGAGGGTCCTTATGTACATAGTCAAGTATTTGGGAAAGATAGAAAGTTTTTGATTGACACAGGGGCAAGCAGGACAACCATCAGTCACAACGAGGTTCCAGGGGCACCCCTCTCAGGCTCACAGAATGTTTCCCTTGGATTTTCAGGAAAGCCTATTGTTAATGAAGTATCAAAACCAGTTCCCCTTGCAATTGGTCCATTGTCCCGCACTACGGATTTATTGCTCACGAAATCATGTCCAGAAAACGTGCTTGGTATAAAGACCCTGAAAGCTCTAGGAGCTGTAATTTGTTGTTCTCCGGAAGGAGTAAGGTTGTTCCTTCGTGATTTCAAGGGACATTATGTATTGAGAGATTTTGACCCCAGGTTACAGTATGTTCCTGCACATTTATGGGCAAAAGGCCCCACTGATGTAGGTTGTATGCACATTACTCCATATCGTGTCACACTCAAGCCAGGAGTAGTACTACCACGCATCCACAATACAAGTTACCACCAGATGCTGTAGTGGCTTTACTGAAAATCATTGACGAGCTCATTGCACAAGGAGTGGTTGTGGAAACCGACTCAAATGTTTGTAATTCCCCTATCATTCCAATTCTTAAACGTACTGATCCAAATGCACCTCCAGTTTATCGATTAGTTATCGATTTAAGAGAATTGAATAAATGCATTGTACCACAATATCCCGTGGTCCCAGACATTTCATCCTTATTGACTGCTATTGATTCCGAAGCGACGTTCTTTACTGTAATCAATCTCAAGAACGCCTTCTTTAGTGTTCCTATTGACCCGGAAAGCCAATACCTTTTCGGATTCTGTTTAAATGGCCGAAGCTTCAAATTTGCACGCGCACCTCAAGGAAAGCCCTAGCATCTACAGCCAAGCATTAAAACGACAACTAGACAGTATTCACATGCCGACTAACACTGCCCTACTTCAGTACGTCGATGATCTATTGATCACCGCCCGTAGTGAACCAGAATGTGAACAAGCATCACTGACAGTCTTGCATTTCTTGGCGGACAAGGGACACAAGGTGTCTCCTTCGAAGCTACAATTCTGTGTTCAGCAAGTGGTGTACCTTGGGCACTTGCTGACCAAGTGGGGTAGGCAGCTGACACCTGAACGCATTCAGTTAATTGCACATCTTCCACAACCCAAGACACAGAAAGAAGTACAAGCCTTTATTGGACTCACTTCTTATTGCAGACAATGGATTCCACAATATGCATTTCTAGCTAAACCACTCATACAGTTGACAACACAGGAGGCAGCGTCTTCGACTGTCCTCCCTTGGACTCAGGAACATACACAAGCTTTTGACGAATTAAAGAAAGCCTTATGTCAAGCACCAGTTTTAGCAACACCATGTTACAGCAAACCTTTTACACTTTTTGTCACAGAACGTGATGGCACAGCGTTGTCGGTTCTCACTCAGTTACAAGCAGACAAACACAGACCGTGTGCTTATTTTTCAAGTACATTGGATCCAGTAGCCCAGGCCTTGCCTGCGTGCTTAAAGTCAGTTGCAGCTACAGCTCTAGCAATTAGACAAAGCAATTCCATTGTATTAGGACATCAATTGACAGTACAAGTTCCACATTCTGTAGAGGTTCTTTTAAACAGAACACAGACTCAACACTTGACTATAGCACGACTGACAGGTTATGAATTGACATTATTCCAACCACACATAGAAATCAGATGCTGTAATACACTGAATCCAGCTACACTTTTACCATCAAGTACAACAGATCTTACTCCACATGACTGCGTAGATGTATTTGACACAGTTACGAAACCCAGACAAGATTTGACAGATGTTGCATTACCCGATCCAGACCTGACACTTTATGTGGATGGTTCATGTTTAAGAACAAGTACAGGAAAGTTAGTGGCCGCGTATGCAGTGACCACTGAAACTGAAGTCATAGAAACACATCGCATTAACACCCTGTCAGCCCAAGCAGCAGAGCTCATTGCTCTGACCCAAGCCTGTATACGTGCCAAGAACCTTAAAGTAAACATATACACAGATTCACGTTATGCATTCGGAGTTGTACACGACTTCGGTGTCCTCTGGCAGGAAAGAGGTTTCTTGACCTCTCACGGAGCCAAGATTCAACATGGTCCCCTCATTCAAGCCCTATTGGAAGCAATACATTTGCAAACAGCTATAGCCATCATGAAGTGCAAGGCACACACTAAAGTCACAGACAAGATTTCTCAGGGCAACGACTTTGCAGATCGAACAGCGAAACATACAGCACTGACTCATACTCAAACGACGGACATGACAAAGACTGATGCAACTTCACATTGCATGACAGTTAGGGACCCCACACAAGATGTCATCGACATACAGACAAATGCCACTCCAGATGAAATACAGAAATGGGCTGAACAAGGAGGGGTCCAGACAGACCAAGGATGGATGACGAGGGGAAAGACCACATGGTTTCTCCCCGACTCTATGGTTCAAGTTATCATCAACACAGCACATAGTCCAGCACATTTAGGAGAAAAAGCCATGTTAGACAGTGTACAGAACCTTTGGTTCAACAAACATTTACGAGCAGCAGCAAAACAGAAAGTGCGTACCTGCATGATCTGTTGTCAGTTCAATCCAGGAAAAGGGATTCCCGTAGAGCAAGGTGGATTCCATCCTCCCGATTATCCTTTTGAAGTCCTCCAGATGGATTATATCCAGATGGACAGATGCCGAGGATTTAAGTATGTCCTCGTAGACGTATGTGCCCTATCCCGATGGACAGAAGCATATCCCGTCCCAGATTACACTGCCCGACCACTGCCAAGCAGTTGGTTCGTGAATTTTTCCCTCGATACGGTTTGCCCCGTGTCGTGTATTCAGATAACGGTCAGCCATTCTCATCCGAACTCATGAAGCAGGTCTCTCTTCTATTAGGGTACCAGTGGAAGTTTCACTGTGTCCGGCATCCGGAGGCAGCAGGTCTCGTGGAGCGACACAATCAGACTCTGAAAACTCGCCTTGCAAAAGTGTGGAAAGAGAAGGGAGTGGATTGGATTGTAGCATTGCCAGTTGCACTTTTCTATATGAGAATGGTAGCCCATTCTAGGACAGGGCTATCCCCGTATGAGGTGGTCTTCGGTAGACCTCCTAATATGTGGGGGACGCCTCTGCCACGAAAAATTACTGATGTAGACCTGACACTTTATGTGGATGGTTCATGTTTAAGAACAAGTACAGGAAAGTTAGTGGCCGCGTATGCAGTGACCACTGAAACTGAAGTCATAGAAACACATCGCATTAACACCCTGTCAGCCCAAGCAGCAGAGCTCATTGCTCTGACCCAAGCCTGTATACGTGCCAAGAACCTTAAAGTAAACATATACACAGATTCACGTTATGCATTCGGAGTTGTACACGACTTCGGTGTCCTCTGGCAGGAAAGAGGTTTCTTGACCTCTCACGGAGCCAAGATTCAACATGGTCCCCTCATTCAAGCCCTATTGGAAGCAATACATTTGCAAACAGCTATAGCCATCATGAAGTGCAAGGCACACACTAAAGTCACAGACAAGATTTCTCAGGGCAACGACTTTGCAGATCGAACAGCGAAACATACAGCACTGACTCATACTCAAACGACGGACATGACAAAGACTGATGCAACTTCACATTGCATGACAGTTAGGGACCCCACACAAGATGTCATCGACATACAGACACATGCCACTCCAGATGAAATACAGAAATGGGCTGAACAAGGAGGGGTCCAGACAGACCAAGGATGGATGACGAGGGGAAAGACCACATGGTTTCTCCCCGACTCTATGGTTCAAGTTATCATCAACACAGCACATAGTCCAGCACATTTAGGAGAAAAAGCCATGTTAGACAGTGTACAGAACCTTTGGTTCAACAAACATTTACGAGCAGCAGCAAAACAGAAAGTGCGTACCTGCATGATCTGTTGTCAGTTCAATCCAGGAAAAGGGATTCCCGTAGAGCAAGGTGGATTCCATCCTCCCGATTATCCTTTTGAAGTCCTCCAGATGGATTATATCCAGATGGACAGATGCCGAGGATTTAAGTATGTCCTCGTAGACGTATGTGCCCTATCCCGATGGACAGAAGCATATCCCGTCCCAGATTACACTGCCCCGACCACTGCCAAGCAGTTGGTTCGTGAATTTTTCCCTCGATACGGTTTGCCCCGTGTCGTGTATTCAGATAACGGTCAGCCATTCTCATCCGAACTCATGAAGCAGGTCTCTCTTCTATTAGGGTACCAGTGGAAGTTTCACTGTGTCCGGCATCCGGAGGCAGCAGGTCTCGTGGAGCGACACAATCAGACTCTGAAAACTCGCCTTGCAAAAGTGTGGAAAGAGAAGGGAGTGGATTGGATTGTAGCATTGCCAGTTGCACTTTTCTATATGAGAATGGTAGCCCATTCTAGGACAGGGCTATCCCCGTATGAGGTGGTCTTCGGTAGACCTCCTAATATGTGGGGGACGCCTCTGCCGCGAAAAATTACTGATGTTGATAGTACTATGTTGACAGATTACCTTGCTTCCTTGATGTCTGCACTACAATCATGTCGTTCACAGGTCGCGACAGCCTTCCCAGACAACACCGAGGTGAAGCCACATGAACTGGTCCCAGGCGATGTGGTGGTCGTTCGTAATTTTGACAGATCAAGCCCGTTGGAGCCCCGCTGGAAGGAGCCGAAGATTGTTTTGTTAACAACAATGACTGCTGTTAAAATCGAGGGACGGAAGGGGTGGGTGCACTCCAGTCACGTCAAGCGCTTTCATGGACTTCTGCCAAAATCTGAATCCCAGAACTCCCACGTACCAGTGACTGATACCAAACTCCCCTTTCGAGAGAAAACTCCCCAAGAGGAGTACAGACAAAAGTTGAGGTCTAGTAAGTCAGACAGTTTAATTGTTTAAGTCCCCTCCTGGGTGAAGCGGTTAGGCAGTTCTGACAATGTTTAAGTTAGACCCAAATAGAGAGAGAGATAGACAGGAGACCAAGAAGCAAAAATATCGTAAAAGTCTCCGGAGCAGATGTATCTGCACATTACTTGTTATGTTTTTTCTGAGTCTTACGATTATTGTTTTGAGTTGGATGCTTTATATGTATTTTCCTCTTGCACATTCCTCTAATAACACTGCAGAGCACACGTTTAGTGCTCTACCCCCACACGAATTGTCATATCGACTTGCGCTGCGCAACAACACATTCATTCGTATGTTACACCATTCACATCAGATCAACAATGCTACTAATTGTTGGATATGTGGCCGACTCCCTCCCTACCAGAATTACAAGGGAGCTCTGCCTCTCTTTCCTTATCCGTTTACACATAATGGTTCCTGTGGTGCCTGGTTTAGTTTAATATCTTCTATAGACACTGACTCTAGGGTTTCCCAAGGCAATTGGATATGGGGAAATCTGAACACAGTCATGAACAAAGCATGTTTCCCGAATGAAGAAGGTCTTCCACAAATGACAGGGACAGATCTAGAAAATGAAGTGTATGGATTAGGCAATTTTACACTTAACCTTATGATTCTAAATGTTCAGTCAGAAACCAGTTCAGACTTGCCATCCATATCAGTTCTACCAGCGAAAGGTGTATTATGTGTCAGAAAAAATGGTTCAGTACATCTAGGTCACAGTGACTGTACTACTGTGGTCGAATTCAGTGATCAAGGCAAGTCTACTTTCAAAGCTTCCCGACATTCCTATTTTATACGTGGTCAGACAGCTTATGTCCGTTTACCTCCAGATTGGGATGGTACCTGTTTCATTGCATTCTTATTGCCACCAGTATTCCTAGCCCCATCTGACTATCACAGGAATTCCCGCCTTAATATTGTTAGACACAAAAGAGACCTCCCAATAGTTGATCAGACTGAAACTACATGGGAACAATATACAGATTTCAATAAAGGATTCTTTCCCTATCTAGGAACTGTCTCCAATAGTAAACTGATACGCAAATTAACCAGAATACTCGAAGCAGTAGTGAATGAGACTACTTCAGCTTTGGGCAACTTAACAGAGGAGCAGTCTGCTATGTGACTTGTTGTTCTTCAGAACCGCCTTGTCCTTGACGTCATCCTGGCCGATAGGGGCGGAGCTTGTAGAGTCATCGGATCCAGTTGCTGCGTATTTATTCCAAATAATGCGCCATCAGTCTATAAAGCTATTACCAGACTTCACGAGATTGCTCATCTGATACACCAGAATCCAGGCTCCTGGACTTGGTCCGGTTTGCTCTGGAGTGTAGTATCGGCCTGGGGATGGAAGCTACTGTCATTCCTAGGTATCATATTGGCCATAGTATTCAGTTGTTGTCTATGTTTACAATGTGGACCAGCGATTTGCGGCTTGTGCGCCACAGCTTGTGTTCCCCATTCAAGTGCACGTTCCCATTCCCGAAAACAGAAAGAAGAACAGATGATGTTATATGAACAGATAGATGGTCTCATGAAAATAGATATATCATGAAGGGTCCGTAGGGGACAAGAAGGGAATGAGGTAATTGGAATTTTTATGGTCCATTGTGTCCCCTAACGTAGACCCCAACGGCTCCATGTACGAGATTCAAGTACATGTAATTTCCCTCCACAACCGAATCTGGAGACGCAAATACATTTGCGTCCAACGTTAACATGTCCTCTATCAGATCCACCATGAATGGATCGATAATTCCGTTCCTAAGTATGCCGTGCCACCGTCTTTATGTGGTGCACTTTCACCTTTTCCTGGCTCTGCCGAGCTAGGCCCTGATTTCTGTCTTCAAGCCATTTCTGCCTCTGCCTCTGAAAGCTGCAGCAATGAGACGCATCCCTGACCTCTGCCTTACTTCCTGCCAAGCGAGCGGTGCCCGGCTCGGCCTGGTCTGCCTGCCAAAAACAGTATTTTACCTGCAAGTTATCAGCATAGCCAGCTCAGCTCCTCGAAAACACATTCCTGTCTAGTGAAATACGAAAACATATCCCCCGTCTGCAGAGCAAGGGCCAAGCCTTCCTGTCCTCCCTCATGAAATTCATAGTTCCCGTTAACATGGTAGGCCCCTGGCTCCGAGCATTTGCACCTAGACACGCATACATTCAGTATAGAATAGCCTCTGCCCGAAAGACCTTTTCCTCCAGATTAAACATCCTCCAAACACCAGATATCAGATATGTTTAGGGACAGGTCGATCTGACATGCCAGACTTCTGTCTCTTCCACTAGTGTTAAATGTCAGACTCTTAGCTTCCTCCAGATGCACGTCAATCACATGTCATATTAGCTGCGTGCGCATCCAGGCCATAAGTTTCAGCTGACTCTGCAAGAATTCTCTAAGCATCCACCCACTTGTGACACTTTTCTGTGACGTTTCTAGTTCACGCCTCTGTGCACACCCATGTTCACGCCTTTTTGCTACGCACATGTGTTCTTATCATATACATTTCACTTGTCACGCCTACTGAATTCAATGCTATTGTGTCATTTTACTATATATGTCATGTACTGTGAATAAATCGTTGACATCTTTTCCTGCCATCATTGCATACCCGAACCCTCGTATTGATGGACTAGATCTCCATTGACTCGAGTCAGTCATTTAGTCATTTATGATTAAAGCCCTTAAGACTCAGACACCACGGACTCTGCCTCTCATTTGATTGAGCTATTCTTTTGTAACCTGTCTGAAATTATATGGCAAAAATAGTATACGGTAAAATATTTACCACAGCAGCCGTCAGGAAGCGGGAATCTTCGCGGGAAAAATCTTCGGACCACTTATTTCGACAACAGGATTGATGAAGCGGGGTGCACCTTCCCTCGGAGATTTCACACGAAGTTCCTCACGATCGTTAGGCTTTGGACCGGTACCACATGATGTCGCCCAACGTTGGGCGCCAACTCAAGGACTGGGCTAATTTAAGGCCCAGCGGTGCCAGGGGACAACACCTGAAACCTTTGTGGATATACCTGTTCCGGCGTACAAATCACAGAGACACGGGACACTTCCTTTGGTGTCAAAGATCAGCGTTTATTTACTGCAGGGACACAGAAATCGCTAGAAGTACAACAGAGTGTATGTTCAGAGAGTCAGCTTCGAATTGCAAAAGTGGATCGGTCCTTTTATACACATTTTCGCCATTGCACAACATAACGAACAAAAGGTTACAACTCAGTTCCCACAGTAAACTTCAAAAGGATTGCATTCATGTTTTCAGAAGCCCGGAACATAATTACAGAAACATTGCCGGTTCCCAACTGTAAAAGCACGCTATCCCACCATTAGACACATTCCATTCTAGTCGTAAACGAGCTAAAAGAAGAGACAGGAACAAGTGCAGGGAAAACAAAGACAGACAACAGATTGAAAAAGAGTGTAGGGGCAATATCGGAAGCATGATCACAGGATCAAAGGATTTGAGCCTAACGTATGCAAGGCTGAAACAATAGACCGGCACGGCAAGATGAGCCTCGAGCGGAGCCATCTGCCTTTGCCGTGTCATTCCCCTTGTCATAAAGACACACTCAAAGGAATATGCATCTTCCGCAAGAGCTTGAGAATCCCAGGGTCTTCGAGCGGACATTGTCCATCCGCCGGCTACGTGAGGGCAAGAAACAAAATGGATGCCGTATCTAAAATGGAACCCGAAGGTTCAAATAGAGAAACCCGTAAATAAGACGAACCCTTCCAAGTAGTGTAGCGAAAACACGTACACCTACTAAACTCATCATTTGCGGTTCATAGATACCAAACTCGTCCATATTCGAACAAGCCCAAAACGTCGTTATGATTCTCACGGAACCTCAACACTACCCAGCCCCCTGATAGTAGCGTCAATAAGGGAAATAGGCTTGTTGCAGGCAGGGTAGTTTCTATTACCCTTTTTTAAACACAGGCACAACCATGGTCTCATTCCAGGAGGCTGGGATTGGGCCAATCACCACTGATTCAAAAACATTGGTCAGCAGGGGTGCCCAAAGATTGATATTTAGTTTGAACAGATCTAACGGAACTCCATCTGGTCCTGGGGCCTTCTTACATATTCCTTTTTCTAGGGCTTCATCCACTTCTGCCACCGTAAACAAGGCAATAAGCTCAGCTGCTTGTACTAGATCTACTGGCAGCTCCTCATTGCTCACCGTCAGCTCCCTACCGCTTTGGTTAAAAATGGTCACGAAATGAGATTCCCAAATGTCTCCCACGATCACTGAGTGCGTTTTCTCACTTCCTCAGTGAATTGAGGTTGGTTAACCTTTGCTATCTTTGAGAGGACTTGCTCTCTACATATCCTCCCTTGATAGAGGCCTCAACCATTTTTTTCTTTTAGTGGTGGTACTTTTGTATAAATGTCGAGCACTTTTTATTTGTTCTCTGTTATGGGAGATAGAATGGAGGGCTATTTTTAGGTTCTTGTGGACTCTTGAACATTCTGAATTAAACCATTGTGTCTCTAGATGCTTCTTGGTCCTGGTTGGGCATGTTAGCCTATTGGCTACGTTGATATAAATTGTTGCGAAATTTAGTACAATCGTTACTGAGGGAAAATCTTGCTGAAGGCAGTTCATAATCAAATCATGATTCGCTTTGACTATTTCCCCCTCAAGTAGTGGTGGATTCGTTTCACCCCAGTTTATTCCTACTCCTTTGTTACAGTTATAGATGATCTGACGACGCCCCCCCCCCCTTTGTCCTGGCTATTACTTTAAGTGAGGCAATGAGTGGGTTGTGGTCACTTGATAGTTTTGGTTCAAAATTAAAGTTACAAACAAATGAAGAACACTCCCTGGAAATGAACATAAAATCAATAAAACAAAAGTGGGGCACTGGATTGAGAAACTATTATTCAAACTAACTAAATCATTCTCAATAATGGAATGTAGTGGCACAACAAACATTGCTAACAGACTTTTTGAAAAAGAGCAGCGCTGGGTGTATCGTCTAGGCACCAATACCAACGGCCTTAACGATGACATCCCGTGGAACTCTGTTCTTTCCTGATTAGGACTGACTGATACCCACAAGTAAACATGATCCTTCTGATCCTAAAACCACTCGGATGCTTGCCATTTTTAACTCTTTTCTTTTCATGACCTTAGCCGTATTATCGGCTCAGAGGCCGCTCAGACCTTTGATTGGGTTACGCCTCCAAGCCTCTGCCTGGATCTCGATCGCGCCCCTCCCACAGTGGGCGGGCACGTCCCAAGCCTCATGTCGGCTGGACACGCCCACCCGGAAGTACGCGATGTGCAGCCCCACTGCTATAACACTCAGACACCGGCCCGCTCTACATCGTCGGGGTCCGGTTCTGAGGCTGAACACAGGTTTTCAGCGGGCTGCGAGCGTTGAGGGCGTGAGTACACCCGGGTCCCAAGATCGCTGATCTCCAACAAGAATCGAGCTAAGTGCCACCCGAGATACGGGTACCTAACAACTAACCTCTTTCTTTCACAGGATGTGCCAGGTATGCTCCAACCCCCCTCCCGAGACCCATGGTGCAAGTAGCGCCCATTTTTAAAGTGAGATATGAATCCTGATTACCATCTTAGGAGGTCACTGACCTTTGGTCCATTGATCCCTTCATAAGGAGTACAAATATTATGTTTTTTAACTCTCTTTCCACCTCTAGTAGGTTTTTAAACACTGTTTCACTTCACTTCCCAGAGTTACCGATATCATCCCCATAGGGTTACGTGGATGGTGTTAATAACTAGTGTTTACTTTGGGAACACCACTTAGGCCACATTTAAGGAGCACTGCTACCAAATGCAACGTTATACATTAACTAATTATGTTAATTGTTTGTTTGTGTTTGTCTGTGTATTTCACTCTACAGGTGCTGATATACTCCTTATTTTGGAGCATTTTTGGAAGGAGCAACCTGCTCTTCCTTTTTTTCTAAAGCACTTTTTCACCCCCTTTTCACTTTCACGCCCCCAGGTTAGGGTGGACTATTAGAGTGTCCATACCGCCGGGGTATAGTCCTTACGAATGCCTTGGTAAATTGAAACCACCCTTATGGCAGAAACATGTTGACTGATTGTATTCTCTGAATTTAACCAATCCTAAACCTTGGCATCTAAATTCAGACACATAATACTCCATATTTGTGTCTTAGGGATCACATATTAAATTCCTTTTTGATACCCTTTTAGACACTTTTAATTTTATTTACCCTCACAACACATCCCTCTTCACACAACCAGCTCCACAGTCTTTCTGGCGTCGCAGCACACCATAGAGGCACTCAGCCTCTGTGGTGGGGCCCAGTGATGAAGCATGACACTGACTAGGTCGGTGTGTGAGGGCTTTCCTATCCACCCGAAATGAGTGTGTGATCCTTATCCATCTCGCTCCTATTCCGTGGCAGTACTGAGACTGACCGTACCTCTCTTTCTTTGTTTAATTGTATAACCGGGGACTGAGAGAGTGTCCTTGATTCTCCCTACCTCTCCCATTGTTTTCTTGTATCTTAGCAGCGCACAGCTGTGAGAGCCTGTTTTTATTCCAAGCAAGATAAAATACCCTTATTATCATTGCCTGGTTTATTCACAAACTCATATCTCCTTACTTGGACATCTCACCATGGCGAACCTGGGTCTGACATATTCTGAGGCTGAAATTGAGGAACTGATGTCGGATCCTGCAATATTTGCAGATCCACATATATCGCAAGCAATAGAAAACACCACCGAGTGGGATAACCTCACTGAGAAAAAAGAGAGCACATACGTACCATCCTTCATGGCACTATCCTGAAGCGGTATTTGGTTTCCAACACAGCACCGAGAGGTTTGCTGGTTACAAATGCCCCTCGCATCTTCTTGAATGATGCAACTTTTAGAAAAGACTGGGCCATGATCGCGTGGCATTGCACACGCGACTGGCTGGTCTTAATAATAAAAACAGCACTCAGACTCTCTGAAGCACTATGGTAGAAATTAGAGAAACTGAATCCCATTTTAAAGCAACAATTACGGGTTTTAAAAAACGGTTAGATGAAAGAAATAAGGAACTCAATGAGTATAAAGACAATCTGATGCAGTCGAAAGCAACCAAACTTCAAAAAGATCAAAAAAAGTTTGACTTTGAAAAGGTATACCCATATTCTGCGGCAACCTTTACCCCACCAGCACGTAATGACAACAAGTCCGACCATTCGGATGACGACTCCTCGAATAGCAGTGGATCAAGCAACAACTCATTTAAACAAACAAAGAAAAGAGGAAATCGTGCCAACAGGAACTATAGAGGGAGGCAAGCAAATCAGGACCACCATCAACAATGGTTCCCACAACCAGTGGGAATGGGCCCACATCCTTATGCCTTTCAACAGCCACAATTCCCGTTTATGGGTTGGAACCCGGGCTTCATGCCCCCCACAAATTTTCAAAACCAGTATAGACAGCCTTTTTTAGAGAGCGGCCGGAGGGGCCGAGGCAAAAGAAGAGGCAACAACAGAGTGTCCTGGGAAGAGGAAGACCCTGTAGCGAGTCACACCCGCAGCAACCAACAACCGGGAACGAGCGGAATGTGAGCCTGGTGACAAATCTATCTGAGAGGACTTTAACCCCAACTGAAATTGAAGTACTTGAAAAAGGCTTAGGGTTTGTCCCAACAGCAAGACCAGACAAATTCAAGCTACACTGCGAGCTGGCTGGTTTCTTTCGAAAACTAAAACTAAAAGCTTACTTTGAAGGCAAAACAGACCCCAATGAAGCAACTAGGAGAGGTGATACAGGACTTAGACCGAGTTCCACATTCACCCCTCCCCCGCACACTGTCCCTGCGGCCATCTACGCCTTTGAGCAGGCCGTGTTTAAAGACCTGGAAACGTGTCACACCCCAAAGACTTTTGGGAATTTCAGCACTGCTGAATATCAAGCTCTACAAACATTGCAGAATGACACCTCAATAACGATAAAGCCGGCAGACAAAGGTGGTGGGATTGTCATCCAAAATACAAAGGACTACGAGAAAACGTGCACTGACTTACTTGGGGATACTAGAAATTATACCCCACTCACAACAGATCCTACAGCTGACCTCACCAATAAAATCACGGCCTTGGTCAGACATGCCGAGGAATGCGGTCACCTTTCTAAAAATGAAGCGGACTTCTTAAACAGCACCAGCAATGTTATACCATATTTTTATACATTGCCTAAGATGCACAAGAATCGGTTGCCACCTCCGGGACGTCCTATTGTGTCCGGGATTGGCTCTCTTTTAGAGCCTTTGTCACAATTTTGTGACTATTTCCTGAAACCAATAGTGCAATCCACTCCCACCTATCTCAAAGATACCAAGAGCCTGCTTAAACTCCTAACTGAATTTACATTCACAGAAAATTCTGTTACTCTGGTGACCCTCGATGTAGAAAGCCTCTACACGAGCATCCCCCAGGACGATACCATTGAAGTCCTGGGAAAATCACTAGACTCCATGGAATGGGATTACCAAACACCAAAGGCCTTCATCATTGAGTGTGCCACCATAGCACTCAAAAAGAATTTTTTCTCCTTTAAAGACAGACTATTCCTACAGTGCTCAGGAACTTCAATGGGCAGTACTTTCGCGCCCAGTGTGGCCGGGTTGTATGTGGCCGATTTCGAGGCCAAACACATTCTACCACCTACCTCAGCTTTTTCACCGTCTATGCTTTTATGGAAGCGTTATATAGACGACGTTTTGCTCCTCTGGACAGGCAGTGACAATGAGCTTGAAACTTTTCTGGTTTGGATTAATACTCTAGACCGTTACCTAAGATTCACCAGCACTACGAGCAAAACAGACATTGTCTTCCTCGATGTGGTGATCACTGTCAATGGAACTGGGCTTACAACCAAAACCCACCATAAGCCCACAGCTAAAAACAATCTTCTTGTGTTTAGCAGTTTTCATCCGCGCCCACTTAAAGAGAACTTGCCTTATGGGCAATTTCTCAGATTAAGGAGAAATTGCAGCACCTTGTCTGATTTCAAAGAACAGTCTTCTGAACTTACAGACAAACTCAAAGACAGAGGCTACCCAACATCTATCTTGAGTAAAGGTTTTAAAAGAGCTAGAAACCAGCCGAGAGAAGTACTCTTGGAGGAAAAAACCAACAACTCTGATTCAATACCACTTACATGTGTAACCACATTTAACAGTCTGTCTAATCCAATGAAGAAAATCATTAACAAACATTGGAAGATCATAACATCCTGCAAAGAGAACTGGGAGAAACCTCTCTTCTCCTTCAAAAAAGGACGGAGCCTAAAAGATGCCCTGGTCCACACTCGTCCCAAAGAGAAACCTCCTGACAGCTTACCGACAATAACTGCAGCATGGGGTTTACCAAGAATCACCGGGCACTACCCCTGCTCTGACTGCAGTGTGTGCCATCTTACAGAAGCCTCAAAAACACTGTTACTGGAAGCAGGCAAAGTTTGGACACAGAGAGAACACACTAACTGCAATTCAATGAATGTAGTGTATTTGATCACCTGTCCCTGCCAGCTTCGCTATGTTGGCATGACCACACGTAGAGTTAAACAGCGCATCTGGGAACATCGGAGCAATGTAAGGTGCAAAAAGACAACAACCAAACTGAGCCGCCACTTTTTAGACAGGAACCATACACCCAATGATATGAAGTGGACTGTGATCGAAGCAATCAGTGGCACAACAAACATTGCTAACAGACTTTTTGAAAAAGAGCAGCGCTGGGTGTATCGTCTAGGCACCAATACCAACGGCCTTAATGATGACATCCCGTGGAACTCTGTTCTTTCCTGATTAGGACTGACTGATACCCACAAGTAAACATGATCCTTCTGATCCTAAAACCACTCGGATGCTTGCCATTTTTAACTCTTTTCTTTTCATGACCTTAGCCGTATTATCGGCTCAGAGGCCGCTCAGACCTTTGATTGGGTCACGCTTCTGCCTGGATCTCGATCGCGCCCCTCCCACAGTGGGCGGGCACGTCCCAAGCCTCATGTCGGCTGGACACGCCCACCCGGAAGTACGCGATGTGCAGCCCCACTGCTATAACACTCAGACACCAGCCCCGCCCTACATCGTCGGGGTCCGGTTCTGAGGCTGAACACAGGTTTTCAGCGGGCTGCGAGCGTTGAGGGCGTGAGTACACCCGGGTCACAAGATCGCTGATCTCCAACAAGAATCGAGCTAAGTGCCACCCGAGATACGGGTACCTAACAACTAACCTCTTTCTTTCACAGGATGTGCCAGGTACGCTCCAACCCCCCTCCCGAGACCCATGGTGCAAGTAGCGCCCATTTTTAAAGTGAGATATGAATTCTGATTACCATCTTAGGGGGTCACTGACCTTTGGTCCATTGATCCCTTCATAAGGAGTACAAATATTATGTTTTTTAACTCTCTTTCCACCTCTAGTAGGTTTTTAAACACCGTTTCACTTCACTTCCCAGAGTTACCGATATCATCCCCATAGGGTTACGTGGATGGTGTTAATAACTAGTGTTTACTTTGGGAACACCACTTAGGCCACATTTATGGAGCACTGCTACCAAATGCAACGTTATACATTAACTAATTATGTTAATTGTTTGTTTGTGTTTGTCTGTGTATTTCACTCTACAGGTGCTGATATACTCCTTATTTTGGAGCATTTTTGGAAGGAGCAACCTGCTCTTCCTTTTTTTCTTAAGCACTTTTTCACCCCCTTTTCACTTCTTTCACGCCCCCAGGTTAGGGTGGACTATTAGAGTGTCCATACCGCCGGGGTATAGTCCTGACGAATGCCTTGGTAAATTGAAAACACCCTTATGGCAGAAACATGTTGACTGATTGTATTCTCTGAATTTAACCAATCCTAAACCTTGGCATCTAAATTCAGACACATAATACTCCATATTTGTGTCTTAGGGATCACATATTAAATTCCTTTTTGATACCCTTTTAGACACTTTTAATTTTATTTACCCTCACAACACATCCCTCTTCACACAACCAGCTCCGCAGTCTTTCTGGCGTCGCAGCACACCATAGAGGCACTCGGCCTCTGTGGTGGGGCCCAGTGATGGAGCATGACACTGACTAGGTCGGTGTGTGAGGGCGTTCCTATCCACCCGAAATGAGTGTGTGATCCTTATCCATCTCGCTCCTATTCCGTGGCAGTACTGAGACTGACTGTACCTCTCTTTCTTTGTTTAATTGTATAACCGGGGACTGAGAGAGTGTCCTTGATTCTCCCTACCTCTCCCATTGTTGTCTTGTTTCTACGGAATTGTATGCCACATACCCAACCCAGCTGGCTCCCCGGTTACTCACTATATACAAAGAGTCATTTGATAGTGGCACATTGCCTCCTTCTCTCCAAGAAGCTGTGCTAGTGGTTCCCCACTCCTTATGAGCTTGTACCGTCCGTTATCATTACTTACCTCGAATTATAAAATCTTGGGCGAATTGCTGGCCAACAGGCTACTGGAGACTGTCCCCCTACTTGTCCACACTTACCAAAACGGGTTTATCCCAGGCAGAAGCACGGGGTTAAATCTTAGTCGCTTATTCAAACTCTTAGAATGGGCCCAAACGGCAACTGAGCAGCACTGGATCATCCCTTTAGCCATAGAAAAGGCTTTCGTAACCCTGGGATGGGACTACTTACTGGCGGTGCTGGCTCAATTCTACATAGGTTCCATGTCCCTACGCTGGGTGAAAATATTATATACCAGCCTACGAGCCCGAGTGAAAATGGGCCATGTTATTTCACTACCCTTTGACATTGAGCGTGGTACCAGGCAGGGTTGCCCACTGTCACCAATCATTTTTGCCTTGGCCGTGGAGCCCCAGGCCTGTGCGCTCCGCGGCCACGTCATAGACTGGGGCATATGTGTGCACATGCAGTGGCATATAGTGTCCCTTTATGTGGACGATGCACTGATTTATCTCCGCAACCAGGGTGAGGCGCTCCGAAGTCAAATTGCACTACTAGACGCCATGCACGCCTATCTGGCTTGAAAATCAACTGGGATAAGTACATCCTATTCACAATGTCACTCATGCCAGTCGGACAAAGACAGCGGCAACCTCACTCCCCACTAGTCAGAGCATATGACTCATTCAAATACCTGATGGTCCTGGTCTACCACTCCCCATCCAATCTGATAGATGGTAACCTGGGTAAGGCGATCACCAGTGCCAGACCGACAATTCCATTCTGGACCACTCTTTTTCTCTTCCCCTTGGGTCGGATAGCCATATGCAAGATGCTCCTCCATCCTAGGCTCCTATACTTTTTCACCATCCTTGCCTATAGACGGCCTCAGATACTATTCAAAGATCGACAGTCATTGTTAGTATCTTTGATATGGGGCAATTCCAGGGCAAGGGTAGCACTCTCAAAGCTTCATCTCCCCATCTTGGAGGGATGTCTAAGAGTGCCCAACTACGAGCATACTATGCAGCCGCTCAGATCCAGTGGCCCATGTGATGCCTTGCAAAGAAGAACTTAGCTGAACTAGACAGCTGGGCAATGGCATTATCACAACCAGGCCTGATTGAGTGGTTATCAGACTTTAAAACTCCACACCAGAGGACAGAGTGCTGCACTCTGCTGCAGGCAGGCCACAACGCCTGGTCGAACTATGTAATAGCCAGGCGCCCTCATCCACCGTACGCCCCAGATCTCCCCATCAAGCCGTTATCAGGGCTATATACCTGCCTAAAGCTCCTGCAATTGGCCGAATGGCAGGCAGCCGGCCTGACCACATAGGGTTATATACGGACTCCACCCTATGCGATTTTCACACTCGATGGGCGATTATGGTGTGCCGCCTGGAACGTTCCTTCTTTATGCAACAATAACACAGCAGGCAACACCAATCTGGGGGGACATAAGCATGGTACCTTGAATTTCCGAAGCCCTGCAGACACTACTGACACATGGGGAATCACTGACAGAATTTCGACTTCAAAAATATCGACCTACAAGAATATCGAGTCAACAATATCGAGGGCAAAAATATCGACATCCTATCTACAACATGGTAAGTACAAAAATATCGAAAAAAAAATATCGATGTTAAAAATATCGATGTTAAATATATCGTTTTTTTTTTTAATATATAAATGTAAAATTAAGTCTATAAGACTAATAAATAAAAGAAACATATTTAAAAGTATCTAATAATATTTAAAAGTAATAAATAATACATATATTAAGAATACATTAATTAAATATATAGAGTAAATATGTAATATATATACACTGAACAATAAGTATTAATAATTATTTTACGAATTTATAAATTAATGAAATATATTTTAATTTACTAACACATTTACAAACATAAAAAAGTAACATAAATAAAATGTAAGTAATATAAAAAATAAAATAAATATTTGATATATTAACAATTAATTAAATAAAACGTTGCATAGCGTAAGGGTAAAAATTTCTATTCCTACTCCAGAGAGTACAACAGTAGGGAAAACTGACCCAGAACTCAAAAAACACCCCTTTACCCAAGAACTGAAACTGACCCTGAACCCTAAAAATACCCCTTTACCCAAAAACTGAAAACTGACCCTGAACCCAAAAAATACCCCTTTACCCAAGAACTGAAAACTGACCCTGAACCCAAAAATTACCCCCTTACTCAAAAACTGAAAACTGACCCTGAACCCTAAAAATACCCATTTACCCAAGAACTGAAAACTGACCCTGAACCCTAAAAATACCCCTTTACCCAAGAACTGAAAACTGACCCTGAACCCAAAAAATACCCCTTTACCCAAGAACTGAAAACTGACCCTGAACCCAAAAAATACCCCTTTACCCACGAACTGAAAACTGACACTGAACCAAAAAATACCCCCTTACCCAAAAACTGAAAACTGACCCTGAACCCTAAAAATACCCCTTTACCCAAGAACTGAAAACTGACCCTGAACCCAAAAAATACCCCTTTACCCACGAACTGAAAACTGACACTGAACCAAAAAATACCCCCTTACCCATAAACTGAAAACTGACCCTGAACCCTAAAAATACCCCTTTACCCATAAACTGAAAACTGACCCTGAACCCTAAAAATACCCCTTTACCCAAGAACTGAAAACTGACCCTGAACCCTAAAAATACCCCTTTACCCATAAACTGAAAACTGACCCTGAAACAAAAAAATACCCCTTTACCCAAGAACTGAAAACTGACCCTGAACAAAAAATACCCCCTTACCCAAAAACTGAAAACTGACCCTAAACACTAAAATTACTCCTTTACCCAAAATTAATTATTATTATTTAATTAGCAATTAATTAATAATGAACAATAACAAATAAAGTAAATATATTATCACATTAGCTGTAATTATTATAATTTAATAATTAATATTATTTTTTCCAATTAATTAATTAACAGTAATAAAAATTATATATCAATAAATAACTCTAATTAATGTAACTTATTAATATTATTTAATTACCAATTAATTAATAATGTTAAATATGTACAAAATAATAATAATTAATTAACTAATTAATATTATTTATTTTCCAATAAATTAAATTTAAATTTATAAAAACATATATTAATTAATTAATTATTATTAATATACTCCCCACCCCATTCCCCTATAAACCCACATCCCGCTACAGAAAATATATATATATTAATCAATTAATTTTTTTCCCAATTAATCAATATTAATTAGCAATTAATTATAATTAATTAATTAATCCTACTAATTATTAATCAACTTACCATAATTAAATTACTTCCCACCCTATTCCCCTATAAACCCACAACCCGCTACAGAACATATATATCAATTAATAAATTAATTAAAATTATTTTCCTATTATTTTCAAATAATTACCAATTAATTATAATTTATTAATAAATCCTACTAATTACTAAACAATTTACCATAATTAAATTACTTCCCACCCTATTCCCCTATAAACCCACAACCCGCTCTGGTACAAAAACATAAAAGTTACTTATAAAATTATTTATTATTAAATAAAATTTATACACATATAATAGTAATTATTTTAAATAGTTAAATTAAACATATAACACATACATAATAAAAAACTATACAATAATACAAATATCGATATTAGTGTCATCGAAATTAGTAACATCGATATATATGCTATCGATATTACTTACTTCGATATTACTTACATCGATATTAAGTATTTCGATATTACTTACCTTGGGTGGATATTCTGTCCTACGATATTCTTGCCTTCGATATTATGCACCTTCGATATTTCAGACTTGATATTATGGTAGGTCGATATTTACAACTCGATATTTTGACTGTGTACCACACATGGGACAGGCAGGAAAGCCATCATGGCCATCTATAACTCCTTTAGAGAAGACACAGCCCCCACATTGACCCCACTATGCGAAAACTGGACAATGGTGCTCTCCACTCAAATGACAGACAAGCAGTGGAAGCAATGCGTGGGGAACGCCAAGTTCATTTCAATGAATGTCAGACTAAAATTCACTCAATTCAACTACTTACAGCATACATACTTAACCCTACGCAGGTTGGCTCAAATGTACCCTACCTCCCCCGATATATGTCCCAGATGCCATAACTCGGACGCTGACTTCGTGCATATGGTCTGGACGTGCTCTCACATCACGACATACTGGGGGAAAGTATCTCATGTGTGGTAAATATTTGATTTACCGTCCTAATTTCTATGCAGGTAAGTACTTAATCAATAATAACTCAATCGGAAAGAAAAAGGCAGAGTCCGTGGTGTTAGAGTTCTTAGGGGTTTTATTCCTTAAAAAGGAATGGTCATGACCGGATATCTTGTTCCTGCCACTACTGGGGTGCAGGAAGGGATAGAGCAATATTTTATTGACAATACATAGCTTATATACTTAAGTTACATTATAGAAACCAATACAGTAGGCGTAACAGCTGAGAGAAACAAGATAAAACACACATGTGGTAATGATACGTAATTAGAAGGCGTGAACTAGGCGTGAACATAGAGGTGTGTGCTAGAAACGTCACATGTAAGTGTCATAAAGGGGTGGCAACAAAAAGCAGAATATTGCAATGTCAGCAGAAATCTGAGGCCTGGATGCGCGCGCAGCTGCATGACGTGTGATTTACGTGAAACTGGAGGGTGCAGGGGACTTGACATTTACAATAGCGGAAAGAGACAGAAGTCTGGCATGTCAGATCAACTCGTACCTCTATCATATCTGATATCTGATGTTTGGGAACCATATTATCTGGGCGGAAAAGGTCTCTGGGGCAGAAGCTATTCTATACTGACTGTGAATGCGTGTATAAGCGCCTAAGTGTCTGCATGAGATGCGAGGGACATGGGCCTGCCATGGTAACAGAGGCTATGAATTACTTGCACGGAGACAGTAAGGCCGGGCCCTTCGCTCTGCAGCTGGGGGGATGTTTACTTAAACTAGTAGGCAGGAATGCATTTTCGGAGAGCAGAACAGATAACTCGAAGGTTGAATTCAGTCTTGGCAGGCAGCAGGCTGATCTAAACGCGGTGAGCCGCGCAGGGAGTAAGGCAGAGGTCACGGGTACAGAGACAGCCTGGGCTGAGG
Organism: Lissotriton vulgaris; assembly: GCF_964263255.1. NCBI lineage: Eukaryota > Metazoa > Chordata > Amphibia > Caudata > Salamandridae > Lissotriton > Lissotriton vulgaris. The sequence continues at coordinate 274,895,296 of NC_141694.1, read as the reverse complement.
CTTTCAGAGTCAGAAAGCGGAAAAAGGCTCGATGGCAGAATTCAGGGCCTGCTTCGCCAGAGCTGAAAAACGTGTAAAGTACACCACAAAAAGACGTCGGCATGGCATACTTAGGAACGGACTATTCAACCCATTCTGGGTGGGTCTGAAAGAGGACATGTTAACGTTGGACGCAAATGTATTTGCGTCTTCATAGCTGGCACAGGAGGGAAGTTACATGCACTTTAAGCTAGTACATGGAGACGGTGGGGTACACGATAGGGAACATAACTTGACCAAAAATTTATATTTCCTCATTCCCTCCTTGTTCCCTACGGACCCTTCATGATATATCGATCCTCATGAATCGATCAGTCTGTTCTTGTAACATCATTTGCTCGTCTTTCTTCCTTTGTCGGTTTGAGAGAAAACTGGAATGTTCAATGCACGATGTGGCGCACAGTCCACAAATCGCTGGCCCACACTGTAGGCACAGGCAACAACTGAATACTATGACAAGGGCAATGCCTAGGAAGGATAGGATCTTCCATCCCCAAGCGGTTAACGTTGTCCAGAACCAACCGGACCAAGTCCAGGTGCCTGGATTCTGATGTATCGAACTTGCAATCTTATGAAGACGTGTAATAGCTTTGTAGACAGTTGGCGCGTTTTCTGGAATGAAAACACAGCAACTTGACCCGATGACCTTACAGGCTCCACCTCTATCTGCCAAGATGACGTCAATAACAAGACGATTCTGAAGAACAACAATCCGCATAGCAGACTGTTCCTCTGTTAAGTTACCTAGAGCGGAGGCAGTTTCATTTACTACTGCTTCGAGTGTTCTGGTTAATTTACGTATTAATTTACTGTTTTGGACGGGGCCTGTGAAGAAAAAGAATCCCTTATTGAAATCTGTGTATTGCTCCCATGCCGTTTCGGTATAGTCGACAATCGGGAGATCTCTTCTGAGTCTACTCTTTACTAGATTTGTATTTCTGTGATAATCAGGAGGGGCTAGGAAAACAGGTGGCAGAAGGAAGGCAATGTAACAGGTACCATCCCAATCTGGAGGTAAGCGTATGTATGCGGTATGGCCACAAACAAAGTAGGAATGACGAGTAGCTTGAAAGGAAGACTTGCCATGATCACTGAATTCGACCACGGTAGTACATTTACTATGACCTAAGTGTACTGAACCCTTCTTTCGGACACATAAGTCCCCTGTGACTGGTAGTACTGACATAGCAGGGAGAACTGGTGCGGCTTCGGATTCAACAGTGAGGATCATAAGGTTAATTGTATAATTACCTAATCCATATACTTCATTTTCTAGATCAGTTCCTACTCTAGTGGGGAGTCCCTTCTTGTCAGGGTAACAGGCATTAAGCAGAACTAAGTTCAAGTTTCCCCAAACCCAGCTCCCTTTAAAAACAGCGACATCAGGATCTAAGGAATTGATTATTCTAAACGATGCACCACAGGAGCCATTATGAGTGAACGGGTACGGAAAGAGGGGCAGAACTCCCTTGTATTTCTGGTAGGGAGGGAGTCGGCCACATATCCAACAGTTTGTAGCATTGTTAGTCTGATGGGAATGGTGTAACATACTAATGAATGTGTTGTTGCGCAGCGCGAGTCTGTAAGAAAGTTCGTGGGGAGGTAATTCACTAAAAGAATGTTCAGCGGAAACATTGAAAGCAGATTGTTCACGTTTGAAGATAGGGTAGTATATGGGAAGCAATATGCTAGCAACAGTAATCAGGAGACTTAAAAAGAACATAATCAATAAAGTCACTATACAGTGACTACGGAGTGATTTGCAATATGCACGTTTCTTGAATTGTCTCTCTCTCTCTCTCTCTATCTCGATCTAGGGGATACATGTCAGAAACTATTTAACCGATTCACCTAGGGGAGGACTTAAACAATTAAACTGTCTGACTTGCTAGATCGAAGTTTCAGTCTGTACTCCTCTTGGGGAGTTTTCTCTCGTTCGGGAACCTTAAAGTCACTAGGTTCGATACAGTCTTTGGAGGGGGTGGACGAGTCTGGGTCTGGTTTCAGTTCATTGCACTTTTTAATATGACTCGTATGGATCCACCCCTTTCTGCCTTCCACCTTGATCGCGGTCTTCGTAGTAAGAAGGACGGTCTTCGGCTCTTTCCAGCGGGGCTCCAGCGGACTTTTGCTGTCGAAGTTCCTAATTAGGACAATGTCCCCTGGTCGGACATCGTGTGGCTTTACATCAGTGTTGTCAGGGAAGGCTGCAGCAACCTGTGAACGACATGATTGGAGTGCAGACATCAAGGAGGCAAGGTAATCTGTCAGCATATTACAATCAACATCAGTAATTTTCTTAGGCATGGGCGTCCCCCACATATTCGGTGGTCTACCAAAGACCACTTCGTACGGGGATAGTCCTGATCTCGAATGGGCAACCATTCTCATGTAGAATAATGCAACTGGCAGGGCGACTATCCAGTCGACCCCTTTCTCTTTACAAACTTTGGCAAGGCGGGTCTTTAGTGTCTGATTATGCCTTTCTACAAGGCCTGCGGCTTCGGGATGTCGGACACAATGGAATCTCCACTGATATCCTAACAGAAGGGAAACATGCCTCATAAGTTCGGATGAGAACGGCTGTCCGTTATCTGAGTACACGACACGAGGCAAGCCGTACCGTGGGAAGAATTCTCGAACCAGCTGCTTGGCAGTGGTCGGGGCAGTGTAATCTGGGACTGGATATGCTTCGGTCCAACGGGAAAGTGCACAAACAACTACGAGGACATATTTGAATCCTCGACAACGGTCCATCTGGATATAATCCATCTGGAGGACTTCAAAAGGGTGATCGGGAGGATGGAATCCACCTTGCTCTACAGGAACGCTTTTACCGGGGTTGAACTGACAACAGATCATGCAAGTACGCACTTTCTGTTTTGCTGCTGCTCGTAAGTGTTTGTTGTACCAGAGATTCTGTAAACTGTCTAACATAGCTTTCTCTCCTAGATGTGCCGGACTATGTGCTGTATTTATCATGATTTGAACCATTGAGTCGGGGAGAAACCATGTAGATTTTCCCTTCGTGACCCATCCTTGATCTGTCTGGATCCCTCCTAGTTCAGTCCATTTCTTTATTTCATCTGGAGTAGCATGTGTCTGGATATCGATTACATCTAGGGTGGGATCCCTGACTGACATACATTGTGTTGGTACTATTGTCTTTGTCACATCGGTAGTCTGGGTGTGAGTCAATGCTGTACGTTTTGCTGTTTGGTCTGCCAGGTCATTACCCTGGGAAACAGAATCCGTAACTTTAGTATGTGCTTTACACTTCATGACGGATATGCCTGAGGGCAGATGTATTGCTTCTAACAGTGCTTGAATGAGGGGACCGTGTTGTATCTTGGCACCATGAGAGGTCAAGAAACCTCGTTCTTGCCATAACATTCCGAAGTCGTGTACGACTCCGAACGCATAACGGGAATCAGTGTATATGTTAACATTTCTGTTCTTGGCTAGTATACAAGCTCGGGTCAGAGCGATGAGCTCCGCCGCTTGAGCAGACAGTGTGTCAATACGATGTGTTTCTTTAACTTCAGTTTCAGTGGTCACTGCATACGCGGCCACTAATTCTCCTGTACTTGTTCTCATGCATGAACCGTCCACGTAAAGTGTCAGGTCTGGATTTGTCAGTGGGACATCTGTTAAGTCTCGTTGAGGCTTTGTTACTGCATTAATGATCTCTATACAATCATGCGGGGCTGGATCTGTCATAATTGTAGGTAACAATGTTGCGGGATTCAGAATGCTGCAGCGTCTGATTTCTATGTGTGGCTGGAATAGTGTCAATTCATAACCTGTCAGTCGTGCTATAGTCAAGTGCTGAGTCTGAGTTCTGTTTAAAAGAACCTCTACAGAATGTGGAACTTGTACTGTTAATTGATGTCCTAAAACAATTGAGTCGCTCTGTCTGATTGCTAGTGCTGTTGCTGCTACTGACTTCAAGCACGCAGGGAGTGCCTGGGCTACTGAATCCAATGTACTTGAAAAATAAGCGCAAGGCTTATGTGAACCTGCTTGGTCTTGAGTGAGGACAGACAATGCTGTACCATCACGTTCTGTAACAAAAAGTGTGAACGGTTTGCTGTAACATGGTGTCGCTAGAACTGGTGCTTGACATAAAGCTTTCTTTAATTCCTCAAAAGCCTGTGTATGTTCCTGAGTCCAAGGGAGGGCAGTCGAAGTCGCTGCCTCCTGTGTTGTTAACTGAATCAGTGGTTTAGCTAGAAATGCATACTGGGGAATCCATTGTCTGCAGTACGAGGCGAGGCCTATAAAGGCCCGCACTTCCTTTTGTGTCTGGGGTTGTGGCATATTTACAATTAACTGAATGCGATCGGGAGTGAGCTGTCTCCCCACTTTGGACAGCAAGTGACCCAAGTACACAACTTGCTGAACACAGAATTGTAGCTTCGAAGGAGACACCTTGTGTCCCTTGTCGGCCAGAAAATGTAAAACTGTCAGTGATGCTTGTTCACATTCGGGCTCACTTCGTGCGGTGATCAGCAGATCATCGACGTATTGCAGTAAGGCAGTGTTAACTGGCATTATGATACAATCAAGTTGTCTTTTCAGTGCTTGGCTATAGATGCTGGGGCTTTCTGTGAATCCTTGAGGTGCGCGTGAAAATTTGAAACTTCGTCCATTTAAACTGAATCCGAAGAAATATTGGCTCTCTGGGTCAATAGGTACACTGAAGAAGGCGTTCTTGAGGTCAATTACAGTAAAGAACGTTGCTTCTGAATCAATAGCAGTCAATAGGGAAGAGATGTCGGGAACCACAGGGTACTGTGGAACAATACATTTATTCAGTTCTCTTAAATCAATCACCAGCCGATATACTGGCGGTGCATTGGGATCAGTACGTTTAAGAATCGGAATGATAGGGGAATTACAGATATTGGAGTCGGTCTCTACGACCACTCCTTGGGCAATGAGCTCTTCAATGATTTCCAGTAAAGCCACTACAGCAACGGGTGGTAACTTGTATTGTCTGATTCTGGGTAGAACAACACCTGGTTTGAGTGTAACACGGTATGGTGTAATGTGCATACAACCTACGTCAGTTGGGCCTTTTGCCCATAAGTGATCCGGTACATTTTTCAATCTGACATCAAACTCTCGTAATACATAATGACCCTTAAAGTCTCTCAAGAAAAGTCTAACTCCTTCCGGAAAACAACAGATCACAGCTCCTAGAGCCTTTAATGTTTTTATTCCTAGCAGATTTTCTGGACAAGATTTCGTAAGTAACAAGTCTGTAACACGTGATAATGGACCCACAGCCAGGGGGACGGGTTTCGATACCTCATTTACAATAGGCTGTCCTGAAAAACCAAGGGAAACATTCTGTGAGCCTGAGAGGGGTGCCCCTGGGACTTCATCATGGCTGATTGTGGTGCGACTTGCCCCTGTGTCAATTAAAAACTTTCTGTCTTTTCCCAATACTTGACTGTGTACATAAGGACCCTCTTGATCTACAGGAATTTCAATAAGAGGCAAGCCACCCTCCCTCTCTAGGCTGTTTCATGTGTATCGTGGATAATCGGGGTAATCAGATTGGGCATACTGGTACATCTGCTGCGAGACTTGCTGAGTCGCGGCAATGGGCTGTGGCTGTGACTGTGACTGTCTCTGTGGTACCGCTACTGTCTGTGCTGCATGTGGTGAAACATGCATAGGCTGTGTATTCTGCATGGGCTGTATATTCTGTGAAGTCTGTTGCTGACCCTGATTTTGTCTAGGTGGATGCGGTCTTTCTTTAGTTTTACCTGTCGATATATTATGTTTCAGGACTGGGCATTCATGTACGTAGTGACCTGGCTGCTTGCAATAATTGCATGTCCCTTTAACGGGAGCTGCGGCGTGACCTGTTTGGGTCGTACCCTTTCTCTGACCGTCGGCTGGAACCGACTGGGCCACTAACATTTTCATTTTCGTGTCTTTCATGCGTTTCTGTTCCTGATCCTGTTCTTCTCTAATTCTGTTTTGATGGTATTGTAACATTTGTAACATCTGGGATGGCGTATTTGCTTGCCAAGTACTTTCAACTTTGTACACGCGGTTCTTAACTAATGGCAGGGAATTCTCGACTAATTTTGATACAAAAAGATGCGGGTACGACTCGCTACTCGGCTTAAGGGCACTATTGATAATAAAACATTTCTCGAATCTTGAATAGAAGTCACTAGTATCTTCATCGTGTTTCTGTTTACAGGCCGAAATTGCGTCCCAGTCTTCCTTTCTAGTTGTCAGTAATCTTGGCAGAACCTGTACTATTAAACCTGGTAATGCTTTAGTTTTCTCCCCAAGGCCTAGCCCAGGGGTGCGTAGTTTCTCCTCGTCCTCTATTTCTGTCCACACAATCTTTTTATCTCCCACCTCCCATTCTCTTTCCTTCAGCTTCTCGTAGATGCCCGTGGGCAGCAGTACCTTTAACATTTTCATAATATCTTCATATGTGTAATCTCCCATCAGTAACATGTCTTTAAGTTCTCTGTGAAAACCTGCAGGGTCTTTATCGTGACACGGTACTAGTTTCTTCATTTCCAATAGTTCGAACTTGGTCAGAGGTGTGTGTACATACACACGTTTCAGGGCGTTATCAGTACCCATGACTGGGTGTACTTCTCGTAAGGGCTTCTGACTTTCAATGCCATGCAGACGCTCCATATGATACATTTTTCTTTCTGGGGGCGGAGCGGGAACGTATTGGGAGCTTAAGAACGTGTTATATCTGTGCCGTTGTTCTAGAATTATTTGAATTAACTTGGTACTTAGGCCTCTCCATCTATCCATGAGTAGTGCTTCTAATGTATCGTGTAAGGGACCTGGGTCAGAATGTTGATGTCTGAATAACGTGAGGAGGTGCTGAATCATGTATACACCTGCTAATTTCTGCTCGTCTGGGGAAAGGTTCAGGAATGTCTGCGCTACTGTGTCATTATTGTATATGTTCGGATTGTCAGCCCATAATACAGCTGACCGGGCTAGTTCTTGTTCATCCATAGAATTTAGTACATGGTACCCCATTCGTTCTCGAAGCATTTTATCAGTCTCTTGAAACTGATGTTCAGGAGAATTCGGTTTTGTTATGCCAGAGAGGAAGATTCTCTTGCTTTCTGGACGAATGCCTTTCCTAAGATAAGTTCCTTTACCTACATACGCTATCATGTCTGTAGTCTTTTCTGGTTCTCCAGATCCTTCCTCCTCCTCAGAGGAAGCTCCTTCTTTCTCATTTTCGTGTACTTCTATTACTGCTCTTCTTATTTTTCTGTACATACTGGCTATGCAATTCTGTTTATCATGCTTTCCTTCGGCTATATTTTGACCCCACTTTGTTAGGGCATCCATTTCATCCTGTTCTGTCTCAGGCCTGTCTCGTTCTCTTATTAAGCAATTTATGAAAAAACGTAGTATATATGCTTGAGTGTCGACTTTCTGATGTGCCATGGCCTCCTTAATACTTTCAGGGTTTTCCCCAGTCCGGACAAAATGATATATCCTATCTAGGTGCTCTTTCATTCCTACGAATAACACTAGGTAATCTGTAGCTTGTCGTAAACGTAGCGATGCCATCAACATCCTATCGTCTTTACCGGGTACTGGATCGTATCTGCAAACTTGAAGCGGTTCTTTGAGTATGTCGAGACGGGGTGATTGGAATGTAAAGGGCTTCTGCATGTCCCTAAGGTTTAATCTGTGTGTTGCTGGCGGGGTCTGGTAACCCCCGGTCGCACCTCCTGAGGCGGAGGCTTGAGCATTATCTCTCTGTGGAGTCTGTATCTGTACTTGAACTTGTCTTTTAGTAGGATCAGGCGCAAACGGATTCGGTATCTTAACCTTAGGTGAGGGAAGTGGTGGAGGTGGAGGAACGACAGGCTGTCGGTCAGGGGGAACTTGTTGCGGTAATGGCGGGGTGCGATCTGGAGGCGGGTTGCCATCTCCGTCACCGTCAGTAGGCGGGACGAGGGCACGTGGATTTGTGTAAGCGGGTGCTACATCATTTAGATAGGAATTCAGAAAGATGTCTTTAGTAGTCCTGTGTTTTACTTTAATTGGGACCAATGGTGGTGGCAGATTTTTCGGCATTTCTGAAGTGGCCTCAGGCGTACCTTCGGCTACTAAGTACATACCATTTACAAGATTGTTTCGTGCGCGGTCTACTTGTTCTGATTTTACTCGAATCCCTTCAGTAACTAATTCGTTTTCTCGGGCTTTATCTGATTCTTCTCTATGTCTGTCTTCTCTACGGAGTGCCTTTTCAGCACGTTTATGTGATTCTTTACGCCAAAATTCTATGGCGTCTTTCTGAGATTGTCTGGCTTTCTTTTTCCATAATGCTTCTTCTACCTTCATGATGCACTCGGCATCCCATGTTCCGGTAACAGGCCATCTGTGTCTTTCGTCTAGATGCTTAGTATAATCGGCCCATAAATCTAGATACAATATGGCGTCTATGCCATGTTTCTGATACATGAAGTTTCCAGGAGTGTCCCTAGGGGGGATAGGAATTTCTTCCTCTAGTATCCCTTTTCTAGTTCCTATCTGTTTTAGCTTATTGAAAAACGGCATCTTGTTTACTTAGTACTGAATGCTCAATCCTTGCTACTTAATTCTAGACACAACTAGTTACACAAGAACACAATAATGCACATAAAAAAACAGTCACTCATACCACGACATTAAACACATAAAAAAGACATTTGAAACATATATGACTACCCCCTATACTGGATGTACCGCTAAACAGCACAGATACACTGGTGAGAACAGTGCAAGAACTAGGATAACTGATATACTGCTAAACAGTACAGATACACTGTCTAAAACAGTGCAGACCGAATTTGTGTACCCAAACCCGTCTAGATACGTCCCAGCAATGGTACTCACCGGGAAGCACGGAAAACAGAAGGCGTCGGAAAACTCGACTGAACTGGACCGGACTCGACTCGACTCGACACGTTGATACTTCGGAAAACTGGTGGGCCTCTTGACACCTCGGACCTTGCTTCTTTCGACTAGGCTCTGGTCGGGATCCTCCGCGCTCCTCACCGCCTCGTCTGGGTGCTGATTGCAGTCTTCGTCGCCTCCGTGGGCCAGAGGGAGATACAGGAAATCCTGCCAGTACGCGTAGTTTCCGTCTAACTGATGGCAGGGGACAGAGCTTGCAACGCACCAACCGGCGCGTGGGGTGGGGGAGGGGTCCCTGTTCGGGCGCCAAAATAATGTGGTAAATATTTGATTTACCGTCCTAATTTCTATGCAGGTAAGTACTTAATCAATAATAACTCAATCGGAAAGAAAAAGGCAGAGTCCGTGGTGTTAGAGTTCTTAGGGGTTTTATTCCTTAAAAAGGAATGGTCATGACCGGATATCTTGTTCCTGCCACCACTGGGGTGCAGGAAGGGATAGAGCAATATTTTATTGACAATACATAGCTTATATACTTAAGTTACATTAGAGAAACCAATACAGTAGGCGTAACAGCTGAGAGAAACAAGATAAAACACACACGTGGTAATGATACGTAATTAGAAGGCGTGAACTAGGCGTGAACATAGAGGTGTGTGCTAGAAACGTCACATGTAAGTGTCATAAAGGGGTGGCAACAAAAAGCAGAATCTTGCAATGTCAGCAGAAATCTGAGGCCTGGATGCGCGCGCAGCTGCATGACGTGTGATTTACGTGAAACTGGAGGGTGCAGGGGACTTGACATTTACAATAGCGGAAAGAGACAGAAGTCTGGCATGTCAGATCAACTCGTACCTCTATCATATCTGATATCTGATGTTTGGGAACCATATTATCTGGGCGGAAAAGGTCTCTGGGGCAGAAGCTATTCTATACTGACTGTGAATGCGTGTATAAGCGCCTAAGTGTCTGCATGAGATGCGAGGGACATGGGCCTGCCATGGTAACAGAGGCTATGAATTACTTGCACGGAGACAGTAAGGCCGGGCCCTTCGCTCTGCAGCTGGGGGGATGTTTACTTAAACTAGTAGGCAGGAATGCATTTTCGGAGAGCGGAACAGATAACTCGAAGGTTGAATTCAGTCTTGGCAGGCAGCAGGCTGAGCTAAACGCGGTGAGCCGCGCAGGGAGTAAGGCAGAGGTCACGGGTACAGAGACAGCCTGGGCTGAGGCTTTCAGAGTCAGAAAGCGGAAAAAGGCTCGATGGCAGAATTCAGGGCCTGCTTCGCCAGAGCTGAAAAACGTGTAAAGTACACCACAAAAAGACGTTGGCATGGCATACTTAGGAACGGACTATTTAACCCATTCTGGGTGGGTCTGAAAGAGGACATGTTAACGTTGGACGCAAATGTATTTGCGTCTTCATAGCTGGCACAGGAGGGAAGTTACATGCACTTTAAGCTAGTACATGGAGACGGTGGGGTACACGATAGGGAACATAACTTGACCAAAAATTTATATTTCCTCACATGTACTGACAGCAGCAGCAGCAACCACAATCCAAACTCAGGGCATGCACTACTTGCTAGGCATTACAAAACGTAATGCACATCATAAGAACCTCAACACATTTCTGGACTTGGCGCTGGTTCTGTCCAAACACACCCTGGCTATGGCTTGGAAATCCCGGACGGGCCCTTCCACCAGATACTGGCTGCTCGCCTTCCAGCGAGCCCTGGTGGGCGAACAAGAGACACTGGCATCCCAGACCCCACGTCCAACGTATAGGGCACAACCTGTAGACTGGCAACACTATGTAACCACTATAGAATCTAGCCTTTATGACACACACGCTAATGGGTAACTTGCCAGTGGCACCGACCTCGCAACCAGTGGGCACTAGGATACTCTGAACACCTAATCTGAGGCACACACACAAGGGGAGCGCTATGATACATACATGCGTGCAGGCGCGCAACACCCATTGGACTCACCGGGCTTCAGCCCCCCCCCCCATCGTGTGTGGCAGCCCGGGATGAGACAGATCCCGGGCACCTACACGGCCACGCCCGAATGTTTCACAGGTCTTTAAAAGACCATTTGAATGTTAATTAGACCTTGCAGTTGTTTCACCCCTTCTAAGAGCCCCTGCAGCTCCACTCTGCATACTGATTAAAGGTTCAACCCCCCCCCCCGAAATTTTTTCTTTGCTCCCCCCCCCCCCCGAAATTTGGCTCTAGTTGCGCCTCTGCATGCGTGCGTGGCAAACGGACGCAGCTGCCTCATACCTTTGGCCTGGCCAGACGGCTCCCATGCATAGAACGGCATCTGCACTACACAACTCCTCCCTTACTCCACTGTCACTGAAATAAACATCATAGCAGGACCCCGTAGTTGCGCATTACGCATAAGCGGCACATTTAATGGTACCATATTCGTAGTAATAATAGGACAGGCACACTAGTTAAGTGGTATTATTTTTCTTATTTCATGTTTTGATACAGTTTTGTACAATAACATATGTTGACAAACTCTGCAGTGAATCAATGTCGTTGTTAATTATCGATAATGTTGAACATAATGATTCGCCTCCAACCTAGTGGGCAAAAAAATGCAAATTGTGATGTACTACAACATGTACTTTATCATGTCGTATTTACAGCTGTATGTTGTTTCGAGCAAAAAATGTATAATGATAATTTTTTTTAAAAAAGAGAGCTATGTGCAACCATCTGCCATCACACACCAGCGGCCACTTTGGCTGTTTTTCTTTTCAGTTTGTACATGGCCAACACCCATTTTAGGATAGTAAAGGGAGATAAAGTGGGTGGTAGCTCATAAACAGAAAGAGTTGGGTAAATGGTGCTTTCCGCATGCATGGCTGGTGGGGAACGTGAAGCATCAAACAGGTAGGGTACGGTAGCTAGAGCAGGAGGGTGAGGCCTCAGGGAGGAGGGTGGGTAATTGGCCTAAAAAATCGAACACATGACTAAACACGCAAACAGGTAACAATCTCTTTTTAGGCTTGCTAACTCAGTCTTGCTTTTTCAGACACGCACAGTGGCTACATCATCACCGCTGTTGTTGATTCTTTTTTTTTCCTTTTCTAATAATCTGTTCTCATAAAATCTGCGCACCCATCTTTTATCCAGAGGAAAAAATGCTAAAGTAACAGATGAAAAGTGAATCTCCAATACTAGTGGGTAATCGTTCACACAGAAATCAAGATCAGTGCGTTCACAAACCGTGGACTTGCAAGAACCTGTGATTCAAAACTGTTCACACACTATCTTTGTTAGGAAGTTTTACATTCAATATCAGGATTAGGTTCAACTTTTTTTTTTTATTATTCCTTTTTATTGCAAACATGTTCAGCACAGAAGAATGCACATCTTGACATGTCGAATAGCATAGTACCAACACTACAATTGACAGAGACCAACCTTGTAGAGAAATCAGGTAATCAAAACTATGAGAGCTCTTTTTCAGTACATGGACAAGACTAAACCCTGCACCCACCCTCCCCATCAACACCAAAACCCCCTATGGGCTGGCCATGCTCCTCAGATCTTTTCCCTCTTCTTCGGGCAGCCCCTCCTTTGATAGACTATCTTTTCTGGCCACCCACTGTAGGTCCAGGTCAGCTTTCCAATCAGAGTAGAGGTGGAGTCGCGGAGCCCCAGGCCCTTGCTATATTTCTCTTAGCCACCCCGCTACCAATGTCAACCAAATGTTTTGATACTTGGGCCATATTGTCTGCCCCTGAAATCATCGAGAGCCAGTTCACATCCATACTTACCTCCTGGGCCAGAACAACCGCCATTGTCCGCGTCACCCCACTCCAATACATTTGTATCACTGGGCACTCACAAAGAATATGAAAGAAGATACCCTCCCCACCACAACCCCTCAGGATTCCACTGTTACCTACAACAAAAAGGGGCAAGAGTCCCTAATCGACTATATCATGGTGGAAACCCAGATGTGGTAGAAGGTCATTGATTTCAGGGTAGTCGAGAGAGCTGACAGTGACCACAATGCGTTACGCCTGGAGTTGGTATATCCAGGGCAACAAGAAGTAGACTCAGCTAACGCAGGAGAAGATGATGAGGGTACTGGTTTGACCCTATCCAATAACAGGCGCAGGGTAAAGTAGGGTAGAATAGTAGGTTCGGAAGAGAACTTATCTAAAGTTTATAATATGGTTCTACCACGACTCCTGGAGGTCGAAACCCTAATCTCCCAAGATTCTCACAGGGACATCAATGAAGAACTTAGCTTAATTCATTCAGAATTTGGCCAACAACCTGGCTGAGGTTTTCTACCCTCAGGCACCCACAAGAAGGCCCAGACAACCTGCTTCTTACTGGTATTGCTCAGCATGCAGGAAGGCAAGGGCAATCTTGTTACAGCAATCAAGGCAGGACACAGTAAAATGGTGATCCGAGATTGTAGATTGAAGTACATAGAGCTAATGGGGCATGCAAAAAAAGAATGGGATATGGAAAGGTGGTTGGACTTAAAGTTAGCCCTGGACACAAAAGATGCGCGCAGATTTTGGTCACTTGTTAATCATGGCTTGGGTGAACCAAAATCTGCTATAGAACCGAATATTGCAGCATCAGCATGGGAGGCCCACTTTAAAGGTCTATATGGGGGAAAGCTGTGTTGTCTAGTTTGCCCAACGTACAAGTCTCAGAAGATCAGCAGGAGCCCCTGGAGTTCACCTTGGGGGAGGTGATAAGTGCAATATGCAAACTATCAGCGGGAAAGGCCCCGGGGCTCGATAAATTACCAGGGGATCTCTTTAGACATCAACCTGAAATCTGGGGCCCCTATCTCCTTGTGGTATTTAACGCCATCTCGAGAGGTATGGAAGTTCCTAGTACTTGGCTGGGGGCAGAGATAGTCCTGATATTCAAGAAGGGGTCACCTCTGCTCCCAGTCAACTACAGGCCAATTAGCTTGATAGACGTACAACAAAATATATTTGCGAGACTGGTCCTAGACCAATTGTTGACGTGGATGGAGGAACACGATGTATTGAGCCCCTTCCAGGCGGGATTCAGAAGGAATACGTCCACTATGGACCAAATTTTCCGACTGATCCTATTGTACTGGAAGACGGTAAAGGTAGAGGGTGGCAGCCTCTACATGGTCTTCGAGGACCTTAGGATTCTAGCACTGCTCATGAGATTACATGAGGGGAACTTTGCCCAGGTCCGTTGTGGCAAGAACGGGATGCTGTCACCAAGGTTCCCTGTTGACAGGGGGGTGAGACAGGGCTGTGTCTTAGCACCGACCCTGTTCTGACTTTATGTCAATGGGGTAATCTTACATCTGGACAGCGTCCCCGACAATGACGCACCAAGGATGGCTGGTCGGAGGGTGCTGGCGATTATATTTGTGGACGACACCCTCCTACTATCCAAATCTCCCATGGGAATTCAGAGGATACTGAATGGTTTTGGGGACTTTTGTCGCAGTAGAGGCGTTGAGATCAACGCCGACAAGACAAAATTCATGATTTTTAACTCGCCAGTGTCGACTCGCGCTAATCCATCACTGGGCGATGTATGCCTGAAAAGGGTCACAACTTTCCAGTACCTGGGTGTTACACTTCATGAAAAATTGTCATGGGGACCGCAAAAGGCGAAATCCCATATGAAACTCTCACAGTTGTCGGGTTGCCATCTCAAAGGTTTCCAACTCTTCAAGCTTTAGGCCAGTGAGTCCTGCCCTGGAGATTTTTAAGACGCAAGCAAGGGCAGTTGCTCTATATGGAGGTGAGCTGTGGGGCCACTGTGATGCCCCGGAAATCACAAAAGTTGAGTCCAAATTTGTAAGGCGGTTATTATCGCTTTCCCAGAGTACCCCATTAACACCACTGAGGTTAGACTTGGGACTGACGCCCATTGCAGATGAGTTAACAGTAAAACCTCTAAGGTTCTGGCACAGACTATGGACCACTCCAGATCCCATAAATTACAGGGATGAACTGAAACAGATCCTGAGCTTTAACTGTGTGGGCAAAATTCTCTGGCTCACGTTCATCAAGCGTGAACTTTTAAGTTTAGGACTACAGCCCATGTGGGAAGAGCCAGGCAGAGCCTGTGGCAGGATCTCACGGAACATGTTAACTAAAATCTACAAAGGACAAAAGCTGGAACTTTTATCTACGGCCCCTAATGCAGGCACCCTCACCAATTCCTTCTTTGAATTAAAAAATTCTTATTATTTCGAGGACTTCATGGATGTTGTCTTCCCGATTTTAGCTCGGAAACTTTTCATCCAATGGCGACATGGCACTTTACCCCTTAAGGCCGTTACATCCAAGTGGACGGCCTCCTCTAATAAGTCTTGCCCAGGCTGCAGCTGGGACTTAGAAGATGCACTCCATGTTCTCTTCTTTTGTCCAGCATACACAAAATCAAGAAAATATTGGCTGATACCATTGTGCAGAAACCTGGGTTTTAAACATTGCTTGGATGCTTTTAGAATTTTTAAAATCAGTACACTGAGCCCTATTGTTTTTGCACTTTCTAAATTTCTGCTAGCTATGTGGTGTAAGAGACGTAAATTAATAGAAATCTATTGCTAGCCTTAAAGCTTAGAAACAAGTGTGCTGAATCTGATGCTATTTTTCATTAATTTTAATGTGGTATAGTTGAGTGTTTTTTTTTGCCTGTACGAAAATATTTTCATGTGTATATAAATGAATTTTAAATGTTACCTGCCCTCCCTTCCCCCTTTCTTCCCCTTTTCCTTTTATTGTGTACTCTTTTATGGCCAAATTGGCCGAAATAAAGAATTTTTTAATTGAATTGAATTGAATTGAATTGATTCTACTGTTTTAAAATCTTGCATACATGCAAGCTGTGTCTGACACAAGCTTAAAGTACAAAATCTTAAAAAATTATTCTTAAAACTAATTGGCTTATCTTATAGCGTCTTTGCAATCTACTACCCACCATGAAGGCCTTAATTGCCTCTTTGATGGAACGTTCCCCAGACTAGCCAAATGAATGGATGTCCCAACTAGCCACAGTCGATAATTATGCAGATGGCCTCCTAAAAGATATTAAGAGTTACATAGCTCCTTTGGGGTCTCAGCTCTTTTGTGATCCCCCACAACCTACCTTTCACACAGCTGAGGGAAACACGGTTATGATATGGTACATGTAATGCACTAGGGGCATATTAGCAAGGGCGTTATTGCCACTTTAGCAGCACTTTTTGCCGATAAAGTAGCGATTTTTTCATCGCCCAATTACCAAGCTGTTGCTAACAGCAGCTAACGACAGCTTCCAAGAGATAGCGACCGGATTTGGGCCCGCTTTGAATGTCAGCGATATTTATTGCTAATGACATGTAAAGTGGGCGTACCCAAACTGGTAGCGACTGAAAGCAGTCGCTAACACAGCTCTCGCCTATTATCAATACCCACGACACGATAAAAAAAGGCGCGCTAACCGCGATTAGCATCAGGATTTCACACCTGGTAAAAACCTGACTTAGCCATAATAGTCAATCGGAGGTGGATTCTATGGTTAAGTCCCCACCTGCCTATTAGCGAGATTTTCCTTAGTGATAGGATTTTTATCGCTGGAAATCTCACGTTATAGATGGAATTCACCGCTATCACTGGATTTTTTATCGCCATGGAGATAAACGTTGGTAATACTGCGTTATCTCCGCAATAAAATCCAGCGATAGGAGACGATAAATAAAATCGCGCTAAGCACGGTTTGCGATAATTATCGCAAGTTATTGCTAATATGCCCCTAGAACCTTCTGGAAATACTAAATAATATTCCATCTGCTGAAAACATTTCACTATCAAAGTTCAGCTCACAAGGTGAAACATTCTTACAAGAAATCATCAAATTAACAATTTCTTTCTTGAGAGGTTTTGAATTGGGCCCGCATTAAAAAGGGTTCTCTGAAGAGGGTGTGGATTCTCGCGGGACAGACTGATGAAAATCAGGTTCTGACAGTCAACATTTACATTTATTTATAAGAAAAGAAATTGGGAGCAAGGGCAAAGGTGCAGTAAATTTATTCCAGCCACTCTCCTCCAGGGGCCAGTAAAAATGGGCACAACCCCAGTGCATGACTAGACATCTCACAGAGGACGAATTTTTGCTTGACAGTATATGTAGATTCATCAGTCAGTTCTCATAAAGTATTATTCTGGTATACAAATGCTTGTTTTACAATGCAATTGGTGTCGCATTTACGCGAATTTCAGCTGTTGGCATTGTAAATAACAATACCTTTTATGTTTTGGTTTTTAAAACATAAATTAAGGGCATTGTCATTTACAATGCCAATAGCTTAAAGTCGCGAAAATGTGATACCTATTGCATTGCAGATGGTTGTTTCGTTAGCACCTGTGCTGGCAATATCACCGTAGTCACTGTTAGAAATGCTGGAAGGAGAAAATGTTTATACATTTTACATTTTACAACTCCCCTAAATGATTCTTCTGACTGAATTTAAATTGAGGAACACAACTGTGTGGCCCTTTTTCACCCAAAATGTATTTTTCAATATTTTAGTGTTAAGATGTCGGTATTTTAAAATACTTCGTCTGTATTCTGACTACATTAATCACTTTACAAAGCAACTTTCTCTGACTTTTCTGCTTAAAAGACGCATAGGCCCACATTTAATAGCCCTGTGTGGCACAAATGGCTGCATCAATCAACTTTTGAGCGCAAAAGCTATTTTGTGCTGACAGGTGATAGCGGGGTAGCTCCAACCTGTGTGAGATTTAGCTATTTAAATTGCATTATGAAGGTTCTGCAAGAATAATGCACTGAGAACAGGGCTATACTATTTTTTTCGGTATTTATTTATTTTTTAATCAAGGTGACATTAAGGCGCTACCAACACTGAGAGATACATATATAAATATGGAAGAGCAAAAGGGCATATGTCGCTTTATCAGGCTCTGTGAAGAGGGAAAATCGAACAACAGCACAGTGATGCAAAAGGTGGAGTGGGGGCTGGTGATGGAGGGAATAGGAGAAACATGTGACAGGAAAGGCAGACAGAAAGAGGGTATAGGATGAAGGTGAAATATACTGTTAGATTCCATAACCAGTTTAAATCTGTGAATTAAGCACTTTTAGACCATCTCCTGAGTCAAATTCAGGATATGAGCAGTTCCCATAATAGAGGAAATAGGAGCAATGGAGCAATGGTGAAGGTATTTGGGGATAATCATGGCGATCAGGCCTACAAGATATGATCTAAATAGGTGATGCCACTGTTACTTCACAGTCATTACTTCGAGGTACGCTACAGCACACGTAAGAATACCAGGATGGTTGTAACATCGCAAGTAAGTACCTCATGAGTATTTACTTTGCAAGCATGTTGTAAGGGATTTTACTTTGTATTTCTTTACATCGCAAATAAGTCTATTATCTGTGTGTATATATATTTTAAGAATTTGGGTTATTAATTGGGGTAGATGGAGACCACTACAAAGAATCAGACCACAAACTTGGTAGAGTAAAACAAGTAAAAAGCGGGCTAAACTCCTTTAACTTAGAAAGCTGAAAAGTCAAAACATAATGAAAACAAATCTACAAATCGAGCAAATGCCAAAAATCGAATCTGAGGACCCGGAGATATGATTTTTTTAAAACTTATGGTAAAAAGTGGCAAGATAAAGTAAAGCATCAGTCAGTAGCCACTAGTCCTGGTTTACTGTGACCTATGCACTATTTCAGGCTGACCATGATGGAGCACTTTTCAGGTACATCAAGTGGGTTGTCATGGTCAACAACTTTACCTTCTGACTTAGCTTTTGACATTCAAGTCAAAATGCTTTAGTGGGACATGGTTGTAGACTCAACCCAACAAGTCCTCTCAAAGCCAGATAGCTGATGGACAAGGTCCCACTGAATTCATCGGTTTGATCTAAAAGAGTCCAAATTGCACAGCCGACAAAGTCCTCGGACTGGGCATATACTTTTCATGCATTTGCCTGGTCAAGATTTCTACCTTTGGACAGAATGTTTTTACAGGGCTCAAAATCCTCTACTAAGAAAAGCTTAAAGCTGTATCAAATCGGATCCCAGGGTAACAAGGTGCTACTGGTGCTCAGGATGTCTAGGAAGTCCAAATGTCTCAACTTGTCAACGTTTCTGGAGCAGCTCTTCTAGGTCACTTCTAAAGCTCCCAGGACCTCAGAGACCACGCCTGGTGGTTGGAACTCAATCCAGCAGAAGCCAGCAATAGAGGCCAGGTCGCACTCAGTTGCGATTGGTGAGCTGGACACTTCAGGAAAAGGCCTCTTGCAGTGTGTTGTGTCACTAGGGCCACACATGAGTTCATCCAACTGACCCTTGGGGCCACATTTACTAACTACCATGATGAAAAATGCTAATAGATATTTAGAAAACCATGCATGGGGCAATTTGCAATTTGTAAAGAAATGTAAAACAATGCCGCGGCTTACACTGCATTGCGTCACATTTTGTTCTAGGAGGAATCCCATGGGGTGAGTGTGGGCATTTGTATGCATTCACCCATGGATTTCATGCAATTCAAGATTTATAAAGCTTTGTAAACCAGCTCTGAAACAGCAAGATTAGTCATCTTCTGTTTATTTATAGGTCCAGCAAGTGTTCTGGTGAGCTGTGGGTCATGTGCCTCTTTTGTAGGATTTAGTAATCAGTTGATGGAGGTGACTCTGGTCACTCCCTTATCAATAAGGAAAAGTTTCCAGGAGAAAACCATCTCACTTTTGCAGCAAATAGTTTTTGGCTTACTTCAAACTAATCACAGTATACTATTCTAAAAATTATCCAAGATGGCAAATACATTCTGCTCTTGGAGATGTCTTGTGTGCTAGGTGTGTTTAGGGAAATGAGCAGACTCCATCTCAGCTCCATTAAGCTGGGTCTAGGTACTGAATTCCCTGAATCTCATATAGATCGCTACCCCTGCTGTTCTTGCTGCTACTAGTGCCGAGACACCCCCATCAGGGGTAGCCATCCGCTGTATAAATGGTAATAATAATATTAATATTTCTGCTCCTCCTCACACTGGCTGGTGTTAAACTTGCCACAGAAAGTCCAGCGGATAAACAGCTTCTGTTTCCCAGGTGTCCCTTTACACTTAACTATGAATGAAGAGCCCTCACCTTGATCCCTTTCGTGTTCTGGACCTCACCAGCTGCCCTTCCTGAGCTGCTATCTCTCACATACCTCACACCCAGGTCTTCCTGCCAAGGTGGCATAAGCCACCTTTTCTGTGCTGGGAGCGGCTTTTACACATAAATAAGGGGAAACACTGGCAGTTCAGCTACTAGCAGACTAATGCTAATTAGCCCACTTGAAGTTCAGGCAGATAAAGATTGGCTTTTTAAAAGTCATTTTCCTAAATATTTGTTACAAATCCAGCTTTGCCACAGAATTGGATTTTTAATCATCCAAATTGTGTTTAAACACTTTAAATATGTCTAGTCAAACTGTTTCTAAAATCTAAAAAAAATTGAATAATATAGACAATGCTGATTTAACCATAATTATCAATTTTTTGAATAATACACTTTTTTTTGCTTTCTTTAGAAGTGTGGAGAATAAGATGGTTATCTAATATTTCTGATTGACTCCCTTTTGCATTATACCAAACAAATATTTTATCCTATTTAACTGTTTATTTGGCAGCATCTAACTTATTCAGGGACAAACATTTAGATAGTCCAATTTGTTGGCATTGTAATCAAATGGATGGTTCCTTAGAACTACTTTACAGTCCAGGTATTTTCAATTTTTGGTCTCAAGTCTCAAGTCTTAAACTACTCCCCATATCTGGCACTTTATTTTATAGATTATTATATTTAGATATCATGCTTAATCCATAGATTGTCTGATTCTCACTATAAGTTGATTGCATTTTTGGTATCCTATGCTACTAAATCTATTGCATCTAACTAGAAAAACGCATCATTGCTATCAGTTTATATCTGGTGGTGTTGAATAACATTTACTCAACAAGGTGCCAATTTATCTATAACTGGATTAACAGGTAACACTTCTACTTTCCAATTGGCACGGAAACAGTATATTATTATATTTCCAGATATATGTATTGCTTATCGATGGATTCATCTTAATTTAATTTATCTCAGATTTTTTCTATAAGTACCTATTTTGTATGTCAACATCCATATGCAGATTATTTGAATGGATTGTGAACTCTGTTGCCTGAAGCCTGCTTTTTTATGCATTGTGTAGATAGGTTATACACAATTTCCCATCAGTTTTATAAATGTTTTCATGGGGACGAATACTCCAAATATTATGAGAAAACTCTAGGTTGCTTGGCATGATATAGAAATATTGGTATTTTTCATATGTCTCCTTTCAGTATTGCTTTTTATGGCTTTGTTTCCTTTTTTTTTAAATTGTGTTATGAACTAGACACGTTGGTCCTGTTAATTAATATTTGGGGAGGATGGTAGTCCACCTCAAGTAATAAGGTCACCCACTATTCATGCTTGGGCCAGTAAAGGTTTCAGTAATTTAATCCTGGCCTCAATCCCTGGTAACTAAGGCACATGGCAGATAGGCTTCACTCAAGAAAATGTGTAAATCATTTAGAGGTACCAAAATAGTTCAGAAGTCAAAAACACAATTTAAATCCCAATTCAACTCATAAAAATAAAGAATAATGTAATTAACAAAATGACATCAAAACAACACAAATCCAATAAAGGGAACCGAAAATGTGAGTTTTTAAACTCTTAAAAATTGCACCAAAAAGTGTAAAGCAGCATCTGTGGTCATCCCGTTGCACTTGAAATTCATCAATCCTCAGGCCCACATATCTAAGAAACAATTGCAAGTGGGGATGTATTCCAGGTTGCTACAAATTGAACTTAGCAGTACTAGTTTTTCTTTATCATTTGCTGCTGAGTAATATTTACTAGAATACACTGATTTGATTGAGATTTAGCATTTACCTAATTGTATTACATATGGGCAAAGTTTCAATACAAATGTTCTCTAGTTCCCTTTATTTTTGCTTTATATCTTATGGGCCCTATTTACAAAGCAACATTCATACGTAAACAAAGGTTTACAACCAAATTAACCTTTCAAGTTTTCGCCTGCTGAGAAATCTATTGTTTTTAAAATAAACTTAAAAGGGACATCCCGCCTCCTCTCTTTCCTGGCTTCTCATTGGTTCCTGTGCAGGCACTTACCTTTCCTCCATTTCTATTGGCTGCGGCATATTTTCCTGCATTTACAAATACTTGTACCTCGTCTGCTTCTCTTATCAGTTTCCCGCCACCAAAATACTGTTAACATCCGCTTTGGTGAAATTAAATTTTCATAACATTTTGCCTTTTACTATTGCAGCATATTTATATAACAGTTTATCACCCAGAGACATTAACCCCCACATGCATCATTGTTTCATTTTGCACTTCCTAATTTGCGATTTTTAGGGAATCGCAAATTAGGAAATGCAAAATGGATTGCATGTACATTTGTGCAAAATATTTGAGAATCGGTAAAAATCGCACTTTTTACCGATTCTTAAATATTATGCGAATTCCAAAGTGCGAATTCACACTTCCCATTGTTTCCTATGGGCCAAAAGGCCCATAGGGATCAATGGGAAGGCTTTGACAAATTGCGATTTTCATTTTGAAAATCGCAATTTGTTAATGCATTTCATGGGTGCAGGGGGGGTCCAAAGGACCCCCCCCTGCACCCCTGAAATGTATTTTTCGCATCATGTTACACACACACATGTCCTAAGGACATGTGTGTCCGTAACATGACTGCTTAAAAAAAGCATTTTTAAGCATTTGTACACCTTTTTCCAAATTTACCGAGTGGTTCAACCACTCGGTAAATTTAACCCCCTAATTGCGAATTCGCAATTTGAAAAATATTCATGCATTGCTTTTAAGAAATCGCATATTTGCGATTTCTTAAAAGCAAATGCAATTTTAGAAATCGCAAAAATGATGCAAATTCTAAAATTGAATGATACATTCCAAATAGCTATTTTGGAGTCGCAAACGGCCGATTTTAAGGAATCGCACCGTTTGCGATTCCAAAATACTTGGATGCATGTGGGGGCAAGTGATTTGTATAGAATCCCAGGATGTGCGTGGCACCACCAAGACTCAAACTGGGATCCCCAGCTCTCAAATCAGCAGCTCAGGCCACTGCACCACTTCCTCTCCACTCCTGTGTTATCTGTCAGGGAGCTCTTTACTTTTTCCGGACGATGATTGATGAAGACAGCTCTTTGGCTAAACTCCACTGGCTCCCCGTCAGGGAGCGTATTAAATTTAAAGCCCTCTGCTACGCACATCGCATAGCCCAGAACAAAGGTCCGGATTACCTCAAGAACCTCCTGACCATACATCGCCCTACTCGCAATTTAAGATCTTCTGGTGCGATGTTGTTTAAAACACCTCGTATTCGTAGGGCCAGAATGGGCGGACGCTCATTTAGGAACTTAGCCCCCAAATACTGGAATGCTCTACCACTGAATTTGAGGATGGAGCCATCCGAAACAGGATTCCGGAGGAAATTAAAAACATTCCTCTTCCCCATTTCATAATCCCGTTCTCTCAGGTCCTCTGTTGAATTTATCAGTGATTAGCGCGGGGACACACTGTTCTATGTGTAGCCAGGCGCTCTATAAATGTTGTATTATTATTATTATTATTATTGTTCATTACTGCAGCAGGTGCAGCGGTGCTGGTGTGCTTGGCTGTACAGGGGCCCATTACAGCTCATTTTCAGAAGTTCTTTTAGGCAACCTCATCATTAAGATGGGCCCAATGTACTATGCTTCCACTACAGCCCATGGGAGCCTTGTTGTGTCTCTGCACTTAGCACTATAGGGCTCTACCTCAAACAACAAATACAGAAACAGCTGAATTCACACAATTTTACTGGCTGGAAACACATACCAAGTCGGACATTATTATTTTCGAGAAATTACTATTGAAAGGCTTATTCCTCTCTCACTCTTTTCCTCTTTCTTTTCTCTTTCGTTCTCTCTCTCTCTCTGTCTCCAGCATACAATACCAATGCAAATTAAGCAGCACATCATCATTTAGAAACTGCAGATTGAAGGGTTACACTTATAAAGTATAAATCTGGGTGCATGAATGCACTGATGCTTTGCCTTACAAAGTTCTATGTTCATAACATAGCTCAGAGAAGATACGCTGCAGAGACCTGAGTATAGCATGAAGGTAGCATTGGATTCAAGTTTCTGGCTCTGGATTCTAGAGACATTGCACTTTACTTGAAAAAGCATGTAACTTAGGGAACAAAAGAACTAAGAATTTAGTTAAAATCTCTTGGCTGTGGGTAAGTGTTTGAAAAGTTCCTGCACTCCGTCCAACATTTTGTTGTGTTCCCTCCGTTCACCCTAAGTGGCCAAGGGTATGACCAGATATGGGTCCCTCGCTCGCTATGCCACTGGATTCAAGCTAACCTTGCTGATGAGGGGTGACATCACGAAACCTGTCCCAAAATGCTCGTTTTTTTGTCAAGGGAGTACCTGGCCAGGCAGCTTGGGCGGGACTATTCAATGGGGAGCATGTTCAAGACTGATTTGCATATGGCTGGGTCTAAATTGGGGTGGCTTGGTGAGTAAAAGAAAGATGGATTTAACCCATATCTCTTGACTGGGGTTGAGTGTTTGAAAAGTTTCAGCACTCAGTCCATCATCTTGTATTTGCTGCGACCTGGGGAACATTACTGTATCTCCACACCAGTGGTAGCCGGTAAGTTTAGCAGGTAGGGAAGCAGACTGGACACATACGCCCGCATACACACTAACGCAAATCCATTCACAACAATCCCTCCCAAATATTCATGCATACACACGCACATGCACCAAACATTAAAGAAAGTCATACTTACCTGCACAATTCTGTTTTGGTGGTCCCAAGAGGGTTAAGCCTGCTGCCTTTTCCATTGACTGACTAACCTTAGTGAGAGTTTCTGACCTCACCCCACTCTGTGACGAGGTGCCTGTGATTGACACTTGGCACTTTAGGGCCTAAAACTGAAACACCCAGGTCTGAGGCAATTAGTGACATTCATCTTTGTCACAATGGGGAGGGACTTGAGGTGCTTTGCCAGGCTGAAGAGGTCACACCCACAGGAGCATTTGTATCTTCAGTCCAGCAAAGTTGAGCTCAGGCAGCATTTTAGTGCATGTCGAGCTCCTGGCTGCCTGACCTGAAAATAAAGATTGTTTGTCAGGCTGACCTTTGCTCAACCTCACAGACACTCTTCTTGTTTGAGAAAAGGTAAGGAGGCATGACCTTTCCACCCATTAGGACGGGTTGAGCTGCACAGTTTGCCTCAATATATAACCAACATTAAAATAAGGATGAATTGCCCTGAAGACCCAATTACATGTCATACTGCATCACTGATGGATTTCTGTAATCCTATCTCATCTGGATCCTCACACACAATACTGTTCAATAAGTGCTTTATTAGTGATGAGATGTGAAAACTGCAATGCAATAAAAGTGGTATGCCGATCCTACTGTATGGTAAAGGTGAGTGTTTATGAAGAGAGCAAAGTGCATGGATCACACTCTAGTGTCTGATCATGTGTGAGGCGTAAAAAACTTCATTGACATAAGCTGCCAAGAAAAATATGTGTGCAATACCCTGTAACCGTAGAGCAGGGGTGCGCACATTGTTGTTTAGGTGTCAAATTCAATAAAATACTTCTGAGTGGATCTCTAACTCCTGTTTTAGCCTCCCAATTTTAACATCTACATTCACTATGGCCCTCACTCGCACTGCACCCAACGGCCAGGAAAGAAAATCTCAGCTGAAAGGCCCCATCATGGGTGCCGATCAGGTATTGCAGCACCAACCCGACGAGGAGCAGACCCAATGATGAAGCAAGACACCTAGCTGATCGGGTGTGTAAGGGTCTCTTTCCGAAAGGAGGTTATCTTTCTCCTGCCCGAGTGAGCACACCACTACTCTCTTCATATACACTCAGATGTACCATAGAGTGGGAACGGCATACCTCTTTGTATTGCATTTGGGCCTGTATGCTGGACATAGGTAAATTGGCCCAGAGTCCACCCCTTTCTTGGAATTATAACTGCAATACAGAAATGTTCTCTCCAAAGTGCAATGATATTCACTCTTAATGTTATGTAAAGTGCAATTATAGAAAACAATTGCTCACTCAGTTTTTATTGTTCTAATATCTGTAAAATAAGCACATATACATTCTGAAGTAAAATCTCTAGGGCCTGATGTACTAAGTCTTTTAAAGGTGGCTAACACTCCGATTTACTGTTTGTAACTTTTAAAATGCGTTTTTGAAATTAGTAATTCCATTTTTGGAGTCATCAAATTTTACATACTCTTAAAACAGCGTTTTGCCCCCAAATGGATTGGGTTATTTGGAAGGAGTGTATTGTAGGCTTCCCTTCCGAATTCCTAATTGGTAAAAACACGTTCTAATATTGAATTTGACTACAGACTTCTGAGTTTGGGTGATGATGCATTTGCCTTCCTGAATCTTAAAATAAAAATAGTTTGGCAGTAGGAAATGGTTGAGAGAATCATTGCCAATTCATAAATAAACTTTAAAAAAAAGTAAACTTTCTTAAGCACAGTCTCATTTCCTTTAAGGTAAACGGGCTACATTTAGAAAACTACAATTATTTAATTAAATCAGCCACAGACGTGAACTTCTGCTAATCCTAGTAGACCACAGTCCCTGTGATGGCCTCCAATCAGAATGAGCTGCAACTTGTAACCTACCTCATTACTATTCATGAGGCAATTCCCACTTCAAATCAGCACATAGGTCAGTTGTAATAATTTGTTGGCTAGTTTTGTGTTCCCACACATCCAACCATAGATTTTGGGTCATTCCCAGATTCACCAACACTGGTATATCTGGGAATGAGTCAAAAAGCTATGCCTCCCCACAACAGGTGCAACAAAGAGAAATATCCTTAGTTCTCCTCTTTGTTTCCTCTTTCTAAGTGTGCTGCATTCTCCATGACAAAGAGTTTAGAGGGTGTGAACTTGTTAATATGATATGTCTCCAACTATTTCTCAGTTGTATGAACTTTTATGCAAATTCAATGGGGTCAAACAAGGCTTCTTTCTGATTGTTTGACAGGTGACTTGAGATCATTGGGCATTTTGTGTTACACGCCAGTAGAGACCTCTACTGACAACATCCTCTAACCTCAGAGTTGCTGATAACCTGTAAGCATTAAGTTGAGCTGCTGCGTTCCAGTGCTCAGCACAGCACTTAATTGTCAGCACTGGAACCCATGACAGTCTGCCACATGGTAGCACTGTTTTTTTTAAAATTCAGAGATGAGCACAACAACTGTTGCTTATTAATTCAATATATTCAATTCAATTCAATTCAAAGAAAGCTTTATTCGATTTTGCAGAGTATAAAATCATAAAAGCTACATTTATATATAAACATCATTTCATAAAATCATTAAATAAGCATCATAACATTAAAAAGGTTAAAAAGAAATTAAATTGATACATTTATCAGAATAAAGCATTATTTAAACCACTCCTTAATGTGTAATTAGTCTGTTAACATAAATTTCCGCTTCTTCAGAATACTTTTTAGAAAACCCGTCATGACCATAATACATTTTTCATTTCCTAATTGTAACAGGTTTAAGTATGCTGGTCTACACTGTCACCAGTAGCCCTCTTTCAGATATTGTTTGATCCATCTTCTCCGTTCATTTCCGTAATACTTGCAGAATAAAATCAGATGAAATGTGCATTGGGTGGATTGATTATCACAAGGGCATAACGCCAAAGCTCTTGACCAGTCATTTCTTTCAGGAAAAGTTACTAAGCGGAAAAAAAGTTCAAATCTGAACCTTGTCAGTATAAAGCGATCAAAACCCACTGAGCAAATTGATAAATAGGGTTGCATCAACGGGCTGCACAGCGTCATTTGATGTCGTATTACTGTACTTTTCAGAAGTTCGCTTGTTTATCTTAACATTTCAAAGTGGGTTATACATATTCTTTTGAGGCTCTTCCTCGCAATACCACAATTCAATTCAGGGTTACTATAAAGTTCTGGTCTTTGTAAGTCCGTAAGTGTGTTCTTGACATAAGCTAACCACGGTATACTTTTGGCTTTGTCCAGCTTCATAGCATCCATTATAATATCCCTGTTAAAATACAGGGCTTCCACCGTCCATACTCTATGCCAGAGTAGGATTGGCTGAAGCCTAATTAGATAGGAAATATATTCCAACCCTAGCTCTGCATGACAATTAGATATAGACACACCCTGGGGAAGTTCTAACAAATATCTTAGGAACGCATTCTCGACTAGTTGAATGGAGGGTGCATTCTGGATCTCCCAGACTCCAGTCCCATATAGGGCTATACTCCTGCATTTGGCCATAAATATATATGTATATATTCTTTTTTTTAAAGGATTTTAGGTGGTCTTTTGCCTAATTGCATGGCAAAATTCATTACGGCAGCTATTGAACGTTTAAATAGCAAGGTCCTTGATTTTATGCCTGCCACCCATGAACCTGAACCATCCAGTAACACCCCTAAGTAGGAAAAACTCTTTATACTCTCAATTGAGAGTCCGTCCATCTGGATTGCCTTGTTTTTAGCACGGTTTTTCCCGCATTTCATCATAAATGACTTTTTGGCATTCATTTTTAGCCCTCTTTTTCCCATGAACTGATTATATATTGATAAAGCTCTTCTGGCACCCACCAAAGTATGAGCCATGAGTAATGCGTCATCCGCTTAAAAGGAGTGAGACAACCTGCTTCTTCCCATATCTGGGAGAATCAATTGTGCTGGCCTCCAATTCCCTCTCCAAATCGTTCGTATAAATGGAGAATAGGAAAGGTGCCAGCACGCAGCCCTGTCTCACGCCCTTTTCTATGCGGAAGGGCCCAGTACATTCTCCCTTTTTTCCGTATCTTACTCTGGCTGTAGCCCCAGAATACAGCTGACGTAAGAATATTATTATAGCTGGGTCCACGCCAATGTTTTCCAGTGTTCGCCACAACATTGCATGGTCTACACAGTCGAACGCCGCTGTGAGGTCGACAAAGATAGCATATAAGGATTCATTCTTGGCTCGAGTATATTTCCCCTGGATTATTACAAAATTGAGGACCTGTTCCACTGTTCCATCCCCTCTCTAAAGCCATATTGAGCAGGACTTAAGATATTATTATCACTTGTCCATGTTTGCAATTTCGTAAGAACCACTCTGCCTGCAATCTTCATAAGAGAGTCCAGTAAGGAAATTGGTCTATAGTTAGCTGGACTCTCTCTGTCTCCCTTTTTATAGATCAGTATAATTACTGATTCAGACCAGGTTTTAATAAAACCTATTGCACAGCAAGCCCGCAAAACACGTGTACAAATCGGGGCCCAGAGATCAATTGTCGTTTTAAATAGGTCATTAGGTATACCATCTGGGCTTTACTGCTTTTACTCTTATTTATTGCCATTACGACTTCAGCGTGTTGAATTTCTAGATCTATCGGTGTATACTCCCTTATGGGCAAATCCACCTCAGGTGTTACATCAGAAGGGCCGTCCTTTCCCCCCTCTTTTTTATACACCTTCGAAAAGAAGTCAATCCAAGTGAGTTCGTCTATCGCTATCTCTATTCGACAAGTGTCTTCCTTTTTAAAATATCGGGCTTTCACTGCTTGCCAGAACAATTTGGGATTTCTACTTTCTGACGCATTTACTAAGTTTTGCCATGCTAGTTCTTTTGGCTCTCTTTTTCGGCGGGACCTTGTTTATTTATATGCCCTTCAGTAGTCCCTTATTAACTGATTATCTTTGGGTTTGGCACTAAGCACATTTTTGAGTTTAGCATAAGCTTTTGTACAATGAGTGTCAAACCATCCAGTGGACTTATCACGGGTTTTATTTTTGGTTTTTACCGAGAGTGTCCTGGATTACCCTTTTGATATGTCCAAAGGCTTCTAAGATTTCTTTATTTGTGGATTCCTTGTCTAGACAGACCTTAATATCTAGCTGTGACTTGGAGATTATTCCTTCATTTGTTTTTACAGGGTCTAATGTACTCCACTTCAGTGCAACCCCATTTTGACATGCCAGTGTTACATTTTGCGTCCAAGCCAATGACTCAATAGTCGACGATTTTTTCCATTCCGGTAAGGATATATATAGGCTAATTGGCAAATGATCACTAAGGCCATTTACATGGGTCACAAACTTCTCTATCCTATTAGAATGTTTATTAGGGACTAATATAAAGTCAATAACTGATTGAAACCCTTGTGATACAAATGTTTCACTGAACTCAACCGATGGTGAGGCCATCATATTTGCAAACCCAAGATCCAGGGTAGCCATGATATCATTCATTTTTTCCCCTTTCTCCATATGTATAAAATGGTTTATACCAGTACTTTATTCCCACTCATATTCACAAGAGTTACACATTAATGACTTACATATGGAAATGTTAAAATCCCCTCCCCATACCAAAATAACATCTTTCCTACTGGCAAAATTAGCACAAATTAGGTCTTCCATAAGCTTGTTCATTACCTCCATATAGTTCCCTTTATTGGTGTTTTTGTAAAAATTTACCACCACCAACTCCAGGTCTGCCAGCAACTGAATGGAGACCATTTGGTAATAAGAACAGACTTTCAGCATTTTTATCCCCTGTACATTCAACAAATTGGAGATATACACGCAGATACCCCCTTTATGTCTGCCATGCGTGGAGGGGACAGCTGGGATATGGAAGGTCTTATATCCATCTATGTGTATTTCCCCAATTAGCCATGTTTCTTGTATACATAGGATATCAAAATCGTGTATCAATTCCAACCATGCAGTATTAGAAATCTTACTCCCTAGATCACATATGTTCCAGTACATAATCCTTACTAGGCCTCGTGATTTTGCTACCTGGAGAAGTGTGGCTCAATGATTGGAGCGGCAGACCCTGATGCAGAGGTCTAGCCCGGGACCAGGGTTCAATTCACCGCCTTGGCGGGTCTTGGGCCCAAAATTCCACAGACCTGATCATTCTCGCCTCGTGCCTATTCCAATCATGGAGTCCCACTCTGCAACTCTGTGCAATAGCTAGCTTAATCTCCACAACGGCCCCCACAACGCTAAGGATACCTGGCCTCCACCTTGGGGGTGCCCAGGAGTGTACGTCTCACAGGGAAAGCCAGGATGCGTTCCACAGCGGTATTCGTACAAGCGCCTTGAGACCCTTGCAGGTGAGTAGTGCGCTATACAAGTATCAATTTACATTTAAATTTTTACCTTTGTTAACTTCAGATTCTCTCTGTCTCTGTCCCCTTCCCAATGTCGAGCCAATGTCGAGCCTGATTTTGAGGTACTTCCCACACTTGCTGCCTTAAATTCCAATTATCTGTTCTTAGTTGATTCATGGGACTGTAGAAAAAGGCTAATGGTAAGATCTCAATACCTAGTCCCCTAGGACCCCCTCTCTACCCCACTTCCCTCATGATCCGATCAACGGGTACTTTACTGTTAAAGTTAATCACTATACAGTACCCCTTGTTTGTCTTCCTAGATCAGCCAACCCAGGACACCCGTCGGGCTAATATGATGTGTTGACCTGCCAGTCTCCCTTCTAAGGTATTACTCGACAGCCAATGCATAACTTTATTTCTTAGCTGTCCATAGTCCTCTTTAGCTCCCTCCTTAAGTGGTGGGACATTTCCTAGGACTAGAACCAGGGGTGCTGACTGTGGTGGTAGTCTGAGTCTCTGTAACTTCACCCAGGAACTAACAGGTTTATCATTATGATGGTTTGGCCCCTCCACAGCTATATTTGGGGGATGTATTCTGAAATTCTCCTGTTTCTTAGTGTCCTTACTCTGGTCTAAGCCCACTTTTTTCCCTGATTCGCCCCCTGTATTATTTGATCTTTGTTCCTCCATTTGTCTGACTTGTGTCAAACATGGTGGTGGTAGGCTAGTTTCGCCCTGCTTACTTGGTTCTATTGACTTTCCCCTCTTTGATTTTTGGGGGCTACATTCACTGTCCCCTGGTTATTGTCAGCAACTGCTTTTGCAGGGTTATCTACCTTTTCATTTATGACCTTCAATCTTGCAATTATTGGTAATGTAAATGATCTTAACAAATGCTCTAGTTGAGTTAGTGTACCAGCCCCCTCCCTTGAATCCGGTATTAGTAGTTGATTATTGGATATGGGCACGGTTTTATGAGGCACAGGCAAAGATATATGGTGGGGTAAGGATTTTGATACTTTCACCGCTTTTTTCAAGAGGGAGTTTACGAATTTATTAGATGTTCTAGGAATTTTTGTTTTTCTACCCACATGCCGCCTCCCTCCCCGCTTCCTTTTTCCCGTTTTCTTGGGGCATACTAAACTACTCTCACTAGGCACTGTTTTGGTATTTAGTCAAATTGGACAGAATTCCTCCGAGGAAATACTAGTACATAAAGAGGAATTATCATCGCTGATGGAAACATTCACATCTAAATCCTCTCCGAGCGATATTAAATTAATTTCCAAGTGATTTAGTCTCTCAGCATGTTCTGGGGTAACGGCTAATCTTATTGCACCCAGAGATGACCTTTAGCACCACCAAAGTCCAGGGATAAGCGTTTTTCCACTCGGGCTATTTACTTCTCCAAAACAACCGCTTTATTAAAAAAGCCGTCCAATGTCCCTGCAGTGCAACCCCCAGGTGTAGATAAATCTGTTTTCTTGCCTTTCCTTAGGGTATGGGCCATTCTGCTTTCAGGCACTCGAAGGACAGAAAGTCAAAATCATACACTTCTAGGTTTTTACTCACAAAGTTCTTGGCGGTATCTCCGATGCCAAATTTTTAGGGGCTTGGCCCAGTCCAGTCTTGTGAACAAATAAGAAAGGGACCCCCTGAAAATAGTAACAAGTTCCTAGGTCAGGGCACAATATTGATCAAAATAACAATTCCTAGGCAACTTAGGGGTCCTGTAGGGATATCAGGTACAAAAACACGTTGATAATAAAAACACATTTTGTATGCAGTGAAACAGTGTACAGGATGAATGAACTAGTGTAACAGGTTCATATAAATCTGATTTATTTAGAATGTATTACAAAGAATATTTTTGATTTAAAAGAAAAACATATACAAAGTCAATCAATAAAACAGGTAATACAACGTATTACCTGTTTTATTGATTGACTTTGTATATGTTTTTCTTTTAAATTAAATACAATGTATTACCTGTTTTATTGATTGAATTTTTGTGGCTCTATGCAAGGACAGAGATACATCAACATGGTGCACTTCTAATGTTATGTTATGTTATGTGAATTTGCAGAGCACGGCTAATCACCTGTGAGTGTATCCAGACGCTGAACTGGGCATACCTGAGGCATAAGGAAGAGATCACATCTGTTTCATCTGCATAGTGGAGCATTTCATCAACATAAACACACCAGGCAAGTGAGTATCTTTCAAAACGGTGGCAGTCTTTAACAATGATGATGGTATGGAGGGCCTTCACCATCTTCACAGCCGAACTGACTGACTGCCAAGTTCTCAATTACCCTCTAAGTGACAATTACATACAGAAATGTATTGCAAATTAAGATTCTAAAATGTTATTGCTTTAAAAGACTTATGTTGTGTGTTATGTAAATGATCAGTATTTACTTGTAACTTGTGTGTCATAAACTGAGATATTAATTCACAGCATAATCCTCAAAAAATCTCAGCTCAATCCCTAGTAGAAAAAGCGCAAGCAGCAGGCAATTGCTTAAGAAGTGCATTTTAAGTTCAAACAGTGCATTCAATATTAAAGTGACAAACACAACTCAATAACAAACCCCAAACCACTTTTGAAAATAGGGAAAAATAACTAGTAAAAGACACCACAAACACCAAAATAGTATAAGGGAAAATAGAGATATATTCTTTAAGTTTTAAGACAAAAAACAACTAAAAAGCAAAGCACCATTGGAAAAAATAGTTCCCTTGTCATGGGGACCTAGGCACAATTTTAGTCAAACAGTGAAGGAAAGTAGGTCGGGTCACCCCAGTCAAAGTTCTTTCCTTCATCCTTCAAACAGAATCGGGAAAAGGAACTACAAATCTTCTAGCAGGGTATGGTCCAACACTGTGCTTGGTGAAAGTCCCTCAAAGCCAGATACATCTCCATTGAGCTCCTTGCTGAAGCTGTTGGTTTTGGAACCAAAAGCTCCAAGCCTGATAAAGCTGGATTTTCAGGCCACAGAGGGAACTTTGTCTGTCAGATAGATGTCCTGCCTTACCCTGGTCCAACATTTTATGCTTAGACTTCAAAACTTTTTGACAAATGTATATCCTCCAGCGATGTAGGCTGAAAGATGACCCAGGCAGGGCTCTATGAAGCTAAATATCTTTACCATGAGATTCTGTCAAAACTGTTTTGAGTTAGCCAAAAAACTGAGTGGGATGAGTCTAGTTTTCTCATGACCTTCATGGGCAAGTCTTGGACCTCCAGAGGTAGGAAAAACGACTGCCCCCTTTAATGTCACTGCTGGGAAAGTACCTGCTGGTCAGGCCATAGGTCCTAAGTGCAGGTTTCTAGGCACCAGCTCCATCTCCAGCCCTCCGTGGTCAGCTGGTCCCTCTTGGAGTCAAGATGCGTCCTGCTTTTTGTCTCCCTGAATCAGGCAAACAGGAGTTCAACAAGTGAACATTCATAATATCGAAAAAAAAATATTGAATTGACAGAATATCGAGTTTTTAATATAGAATGGAAAGAATATCGAATTGCCAAAATATAGTGGTGCAGAATATCGAAATTCAGGTAAGTAATATCGAGTTCCATAATTTCGTAGTTAGTAATACCGACAGTCATAATTTTATAGTGTTTTAAGTGTTATTATATGTGTTAAAAGTATGTATTATTTTTGTAATGTATGTTTGAATTTTTCAAAGTAATGAATTTTATGCTATTTAATTTTTGCGTAATTTAATTCCTTAGCGGGTTGTG
This sequence comes from Lissotriton vulgaris, assembly GCF_964263255.1. NCBI lineage: Eukaryota > Metazoa > Chordata > Amphibia > Caudata > Salamandridae > Lissotriton > Lissotriton vulgaris. The sequence continues at coordinate 274,860,290 of NC_141694.1, read as the reverse complement.
GGTTTATAGTGGAATAGGGTGGGAAGTAATTTAATTATAGTGAATAAAGTATTCATTTTTAGGAATTATTAATTATTTTTAATTTAATTTTGTGTTTTAGTTCTGGGTTTATAGGGGATTAGGGTGGGAAGTAATTTATTGTTATTAATATTTATTTATTTTTATTTATTGGTATTGATTAATTTATTGTTAATTAAATATGAATTGGTAATTAATTTGTATTCATCAGTCATTATTTTGTATTAATTGGTAATTAATGGTTATTATTTGATTAATTGATAATTATATTAATTGTATTAGTTTATTATTCGTAGCAGGTTGTGGGTTTATAAGGGAATAGGATGGGAAGTCATTTAATTGTAATTAATTATTATATTGAAATTATTTTTGTGTATTGATAAATAATTTACTGTTAATTAATCATTAATTGGTATTTTTGTATTACTTATTAATGTTTGGTGTTGACAATTAATTGGTTGTTAATTAATTATGAATAGGCAATTAATTTGTAATAAATCATATTTTTGGTATTTATAATTAATTAATGATGAAATATTTTGTAATTGGTAATTACTTTTAATTCATTTTGTATTGGTATTGATAATTTATTTATTTTTATTTAAATATTAAATCATTACTTTCCCTACTGTTGCACTCACTGGAGTGGAAATAGTAATTTTTACCCCTATGTTGTCCAACACTTTCTCTACTGTTGCACACACTGGAGTGGGAATAGTAATTTTTACCCTTACTCTATCCAATTCTTTCCCTACTGTTGCACTCTCTGGAGTGGGAATAGTAATTTTTACCTCTAAGCTATCCAACGCTTCCCCTACTGTTGCACTCACTGTAGTGGGAATAGTAATTTTTACCTTCCCGCTATGGAACGCTTTCCTTACTGTTGTACTCACTGGAGTGGGAATACTAATTTTTACCCTCCCGCTATCCAACGCTTTCCCTACTGTTGCATCCACTGGAGTGGGAAGCGTACAGTTTACCCTCCTGCTATCCTTTAATATTGAATATCTGTTATTAATATTACATTAATATATATATATTTGTATTACAAAATAAAAATGTATCTTTATTTTTTTTACTTACATTAATTATTTATTAATTCTAAGGTTATTTACGTATTTTTAAGTATGTTTTAGTTAATTATATTTATTATTTAATTAATTTTGCTTTACTTTTAAGACACACGATATTTTGACTAACTATATTTTTTACAACAATATTTTGGATTCAATATTTTTGTACTTACCTGTTTGTAGATAGAAATTCTATATTTTGGCATTCTATATTTTTTCCTCGATATATTGGCAGGTCGATATTTTGCTCCTCGATATTCTGTCAGTGATCCGCTCAACCATTAGCCACTCACAGAACAGTTCCAGCCAGAGGGTATATGCAGGAGCCAGGAATCCGCAAGTGAGTCCACTTCTTCCAGCATGAGTCAGGAATCTGGAGGTAGAAGGCTTCTTCCTGTAGGACTTTCTTCAGCTCAAGTCTTCCTAAGTGCAGAAATATTCTGAGGAGGTGATGGTTGAGGTTTTAGATTTTCCCTGTGCACTATCCAGTGATTGGAAATATTCTACCACCCAAACCTAACTCTTTCGCCACAGTCCCCCACCGCCTTTTGCGGAACGTTCTCTTACTCCTTAGTCCCTGTTTCAATATGGCAGAACCCTTATGCCATCATGCAAGCATGTATTGTGCATATTAGCCAACCCCTATTTAAATTAGCTCACCGTTAACGTCAGAGGGTTCCAACTGCTTCTCTGCCCACTGTCACTGGAGCCTGACTGCTTAAGAGGGTCCTGGGAATGAACAGGAGAAGCCCTACCTGGCCTCTCCAAGTCAAAAGAGAATGTCTTATGATTGTCCTTTGTACTTTCAGATGTTCCTAGCTTAGTACTCAGCAGTTAACACCAATCTGACGTTCCTGGGCTCAGAGCCAGTCCATTTTCTTCTGAGCCTTGGTCATTAACTCTCCAAGCCAAGGATACATAGTCTAAAGACGTATCAATCTTGTGTAATTTTCTGTAATATCATTACTCAGAATTACCACAAAATTATGTGAAATTGCATACAATTGCGAAAAATGCATATTGCATTAAAAAAAGTTAATTACAAACATGTAATAATGAGTTGATTTCAGGTCCCATGTGTTGAAAAAACTGCTGCTTACGTTCAGATTTGTAGTTACGCGCTCCAAAATTACCAGAAAATTCCGCTCGGGTCAAAACGATCTCCCTGAAAGGTTTGGTGATTGCCCAGGCTAAAGGAACTGCTGCCCATTTGAAACAGTGCTGCTCATGTTTAAATGTGTAGTTTCACTCTGAAACATTTCCTGAGCAGACCATTGTGGTAGAAATTCTGCCTGAAATGCCAGTCACAATAAAAAATGTCCCAAAAGATGCATCTTACAACTTCTCCCCAAATTACACGATGTCACGTAATGGCATAGTCTCCTTAATTTGGTTACGCAAAATTACCCAAATTATGTCAAATACGCTTGCATAATTAAACTTTTACCCAGGCCTAGTGCATTCCGGCTGTGGAGGTGTGATAAGTGGCAGAACTAATTTTAAGCAAATGATGACCCTGACAGCTTAAATAAATACTTCCATTAAATCAGATTAAAAAAATTATGTAGGATATACATTTGAAACATTCTAATCCCACATAAGCTATTTTATAGAAACTGAAGTCGGACCTACACAGTCCAGCTTCATATTTTACACCTTCAGTCACTCCGGGGGACACTTTTTTAACTTATGGAGAGGGTAATGCTCCGGGCAATTGCTAGTTGAGGTGTCTCTGGGTCCATAATTATTGGGTCGTCAAATCCCACACCTGTTAGTTACAGGTGTGAACTATCTGCAGTGCTCTATGGCCTGTGGCAGCTGCTGTGCCCGGCCTCTGCCTGGCCGCATATTTAAAATAACTTAGCAGTTGGGCCTATAACACAACCTAGGTTTAGACCACCATTATTATATAAACATAGATTTACCTAGGTTGGACTTGTTCACAACACTTGTATTGATTGGCTCAGGTTTATGAATTCCTGATACCTTATTTTTCTTATTTTGCCACCAACTTGTTTGTTCATTTTTAACATTTTTCAATATATCCCACAAATTACATCACAGAATTTTCAGAGTTTGTATGCCCAAATCTATAGTACTTTTTCAAAGATTACATTTCAAATAAACTTAAACTACACAACAAATATAGACATAAAATATTTACTCAAAACATTTTTTTAAAACACAAGTCTATGATTAATTGGGTTATTTAGATAAGACTCATAATTGACCGCAATGTACATGGGGTTAAATGACAGGAGTAACAAGTTAACTCATTTCGACCTCTTTAATTCGATGTTTCGTCAGGACCTAAGCTTTTTAGGGTGATGATTTGTCTCTGTTAATTCATGAATTGTGCTCGCGCTGAGCCCATCCATATTAACTCAGTGACTCACGACGTCCCGTTTTCTTTCTTTTACTGCCGTTGTACTTGATACATGGATGTTTCTATCAATCGTTGTTTGCTACTGTGTTGTCCAACTTTCATTCGGTCGGTCTTCTTTTCCTGGTAACTGCCTGGCCGCATATTTCAACATGGGAGAGCAGCAGAGGACACTAAAACAAAAAAAAATCCCTTCACTCCCACCACCCACCCTACATCCATCCACCCACAGGCAAGAGACAAAAAACTCAGAGCATTTACCACCTGCTCCAATTTAGTGGTAATTGTTCATGGATTTGGGTCTATTGTTCCCACAGGAAGGGGGAAAACATGCAGAATTGAACCTGATATTCAAGAATCTTCATCTTATTACCTGTTTAGGTAGAAATAAACGGTAATCCTCATTAACAGGGCATTTATTATAGGGACCATAGTGTGTGTCACTGTTTCATATGTTTGGCACCTGGCATTGTGGGCTTGAAGTTGTGCTTTATTTCCTACCTGGCAAATATACCTTTTCTTGTCAGGTGTTTCTGCAGTGCATTTAAATTGCAGCCTAGCCAAAGCTCAGTGGTGCCCTCGAAGTAATATATTTTTGCACACTAGTAGTGGTAGGATGCACTCCAAGTTATTAGTTCGACAATTTTTGTCATGTGTATGGGTGGTGTAATTGCACACACTGAATGTCACCTACGATAGATTTACTAGGACAGTTAAAGGACAAATAAGGCGAACATAATTTTACCAATACCAGGTAAAGTTCAGAGGAAACACTGTAGTACTAAATATCATTGTCACAATGCAATGAGTCCTAATACAATTCGAAATAGGGTTCAAAAAAGGAAAAACAACTGAGGTGGTCAAGCAGAGCAGGTGAATTTGCTACATAGTAAATGGATATTTGTGTGACTCGAAAGACTTAAACTATAACACAACACGCTTAAAACCTCTGTTGTAAATGCTCCTTTGTCCAGTATTAGAATTAATTACTTGTACTTGCAAAAGTGCGTTTTTACTCATAAAAACAATAACATTGTCAATTTCCTTCCCCTGGTTTGTATGAATTGGTACGTGCTAGTAACTGAACACAGAATTCATGTAAGATTTATGTGAAAACGTTTTTAGGTCATTCTTTTATTTTAGCTACTATTGACAAATCAATGCTTCTTTGACATTACAGACAAGAGCCAATCATTAAAACGATAAGGTGACAATAAATAGTCGGAGAGTAGCTCAAACAATCAAATAACGCGTCTTCTTCCAGTTATCTTAATGACCTCCCTGCTTCAGATGCATCACTTAATTCCCTGACCATCAATCAACATGTCTAGCTTTTTATTTCAATTTTCTTCAGCACAGCCCTACTGCCTTGTCCTGCTATTTCAGACAATATTGACAAAAGAATACAAAACCTGTACCAGAGCCATTCATCAGAAGCAAGGATTTACAGTTAGCGTACTGTGTTTTTCCCAATACTCTATTGACAAAAGAATACAATAGCTGCACCAGAACCATTCATCAAAACGACATTTTACAGCCAGTGTGTTGTTTTTCTGAATACAGTATTCCGAAAAAAACACAATTTTATAAGTCACGAGAAACCTGAAAAAGACAACTGGGTATAAAAAATACGTTTTCAAAAAATGGGGAAAAGTGTTGTGCAGAAAGTGTATTGGTGTTTTTCCCATAAAATGACATCTATAAAAAGTTTTCTATGCTACGATCACCCTCTTCATAGCTTTCAGAAAAAACATATTTTTCACAGTGTTTGCATATTTCTATGTGGCAGTTGACATTTTCTTTTTTGTACCCTCGGTTTTGATGGAAACTAGTGTAAAACGTATGGTTTAACCAGGAAAGCAATACACCTTTGAAAAGTAGACACCATTTGGAATGCAGGAAACAGTCATTTGTGTATATTGATCAGGGTTTTGATTTTGAGAAACTAATGTTTGAAATCTAAGGATATTACAAATAACTAGTTGACAGACTCTTTAATCTGTAACATTTTGTCATTTTCCCATTTCACAGTAAATGCTATTTCAACCCTCAGACTGCTCTGTTCAGAGATATATATAGTGTTTTGTCACTGTCCAAAAACATGCAAAACGCAAACAAATAAGATGATCTCTAACTGTGACCATTTTGATGAAAATCCTGCCCCAAATCCCACTTGAGCTAAAGAAAACAGTGATCATTTCACTGGTTTATCAAGACTAGATTACTGTAATGCTCTCTATCTGGGAATTCAGCAAGGATCTCCGAAAAAATTGCAAATAGTGCAGAATGCTGCTGCATGGCTTTTAAAATCAATCAGGAAGTTTAACTCAGTCTCTAAGGCTCTGGAGGACTTGTATTGACTCATGATGAAAAAGAAATGTACTTTCAAGGCATTGTAGACAGCACACAAAGTTCTCCACATCACGGGTGCAGACTACTTAAAGAACAAATTATCTTGGTAAACACCTGCAAGATGTCTCAGGTCTGCAGCATCCAAAATTGTTAGTGTTGGAAATGGCCCTTTTTGCAGGGTTATCCCCAACCGTTTTTCTTCTTCCTCCTATTTTTTCCTGACCTATATTTGTTGGTTTTAGAACTCTGGGCACTTTACCACTGCTGATCAGTGCTGAAGTGCATATGCCCTCTGTGTAAATTGTGTTATGGATTGGTGTTTCCATGATTGGTATGTTTGATGTACTGGTAAGTCCCTATTAAAGTGTAAATCAAATGCTAATAGTAGACTTGCAGCACTGGTTGTGCCACCCACAGAAGTAGCCCTGTAAAGGTAACTCAGATCTGCCACTGCAGAGTCTGCACGCAGTTTGTAACTGTTTGTGACTACGATGCCAACCTGGTAAGTTCACTCACTTGCCAGACCTTAACCTTCTTTTTTCTTACATATAAGTCAACCCTAAGGTAGGCCCAAGGTACCTCTGTGGGCCTACCCCTGTGGGCAGGGTGCTGTATATGTTGAAGACCAGACGGATTACTATATATAACGGCTTTGGGACCGATCACCTTATAATTCAAGCGGCGTCAGGACGGGGCAGGTTTCTTGAGCCGGCGCTCGATTTTCGAAAGTGAGTATGGACCGGGAGGCTGCGCAGCGGGACATCTTCTTCCAAGTAAGTGACAAATGTGTGTATCTCACAGATGTCCGAGGGCTAGGAGTTTAATTGCTTCCTCCTTCTCTTTTTCTGCCCCTCTGCAGCCCAAGAAGGTGTGGGCCCCCTACGCCATAAGCTTATGGAGCACTACTAGGGCTCCTTTAGGTAAGCCAGTCAACGTGTATATTTACAGGCCCGGACTACAGATCCACTGTACCAGAGCATATTCGGACGTCTGATGTGGTACTCACCATACTGTCATCATTTTAGACTCTACCGTAAACACTACGATATGATGACGGGGCTGGGGCACCAATTACGTATGATATGTGGTATCTCTGTGTGATCAGTGTAAAACACACTTCAGCTAGTTGAGATCTGTGTGCTTATGTGGCGCGCTGGATGTTGACGGGCGACTGACCAGTCAGAGGTGTGCATTCTGCCACTCGGATTGGCATGTCGCGTCGTCTGCGCTCGTTGTGCCCCCACTCACAGGAATCACAATGTTGATTTATGTAGTTTTGAGTCATGTCTCTCACTCCTTTATTTATTTTTATTTCAACGCGCTCTTTCTCTAACTAGAAGCAGGACTACGTTGTTTTCAACAACAGCACTATAACATGCACTGTGTTGTTCTTGTTTTTGTTCCTTTATTTCTCCTGTTTAGGTCATGATCGCTTGAGCGGTGTCATAGCCACTAACTAAACCTCTCTGGACTTAGTGGCCCCACTCATACACCCCCCAGATCATTCAGAGGGCTAATGTTACCCCTCCATTACTACTATTCACTATTGTGCACCACACCTACACCATTTTTATTTTGATCCTGAAGAAACGCCAAGGATCCTTTGGACCGACCAAGGCGTGAAACATGTCGACCTGATCAGTTACTAGGGCACATTACGCCTATTTTGGTAACACCGAACCTACGGGTTCTTTTACTCTACCAAGGGTACCTTCTCATTAAAGACTTCTTAGGTGTACACTTAGGTAGTTTTAGACTCACTGCACGCACAACAACACCCTATTTCTAGGACTCCACCCACACACCCACATGCACCTGATGGCCGTTGTCTAAAAGATCTCCGCCAAAGCTACCCTTCGGGGGACCCGTAGGGCATTGCACCACCGGCCCGACGAGGAGGAACCGACCGATGATGAAGAATGACATCCTTCGGGGTGTGTGAGGGCAACATGAGGCAAGATTTGTCTTGTCCAGCACTTCCCCTCACTCTTCCCACTGAGTCCGCAACCTAAAACTCTTTTTCTCTATCTCTCTCCTATTTCCCCCACTGGAACAGTGCCCCCCATTTGTATTGACTTTATGGTTATTTTGGAGCACGGGCACTGGACCATTAATATGCTCCTGGTCCCCCTCCTCTCCTTTTGAATACGTATGTTAAAGGTAGGACATGTACTGGTGGTGAATTACACTGTATTTCATTTTTTACCACTGCAAGGCTATCTGTCACATAGGAAAGAATGGGCGTTTTACTTATAACATCTTATACACATAACTTCCCATTAGGACAAGATAGAGAAATGGGAATGGAGTTTAGTATGCCCAGACTCAGAATGTAAAAATGTATCTTTTAGCAAAGATGATTTTTATGTTCTGTGTTTGAAAATTCCACTTTTGCTGGGTTTGCGGATTGACTGTCTGGCTTTGGAGTGACTGGGGCTGGGGATGTGCAATGGATCCAGAGAGTCTGGATGAGTCAAGGCTGGGCTGAATAGACCCGGGCTGCATTTAGAGTAGAGAGAGGAGATTTCCTTGCACCTGAATGACCCTGGTCTGTCTTGGACAATGCTGTCTCCACCTCCTGCCAGGAAGCTGGGCCATAGAGGACAAGTGCAAAATAGCCGCGAGGAGGGAGCACTACATCGGAGGTCCTGACACCGGGATACCCTATGCCGTGTAAACCCCAGTTGTCCCCCACCATCTCCCCCCACAAAGAACGAGGACTCACCGAGCACCAGACCAAGGAGGGACAAGCCTGATTCTCGCTCCTCCAACTCCAGGAAGTGAAGATACGATGAGTCGCTCCCGCCTCCTCCAGGACTGCAAGAGATGCCTCGGAGGGATCGGCAACCAGCGAATCTATCTGACCTTGGGACGCGCTCCATTGGACCTGCGAGTGCCCCTCCAACACATGACCCGGGACCAGAGATTCAAATAAGCAAGCACCAAATGACTGCAGGGAGTGAAGTGTGAGCTGAGGTAGAGCCCCGCTCTGAAGTCCACCAGTGCCTGTCCCCAAGATGGCCGCTCCTGGCCCTGAATATCCATATCGCCCCATTTCTACATGGTAGCCCTGATTTAAGGATGCCCCGACCTCGGATTCTGAGACCCTGACTCTATGCCATATACAGCTGGCATTGAATCGGTCCAAATTTGCAAGCCTCGCACAGAACACCTGATGCCTGGCCTCATGATGGCCGCCCCCTGGGACTGATCTCGGAAGCAATATCCATGGTGCCTTATTTCTACATTGTAGCCCTGATCTAAGGACGCCAGACCTCTGACTCTGAGTCCCCAACTCAATGCCATATAAAGCTGGCATTGAATCGCTCCAAATTTGCGAGCCTCGCTTCAGAACCCCCTGATGCCTGACCTCATGATGGCCATGGCCACACCCTGGGACTGATTTCACAATGAGTCAAGACTATGAAGCTGCCTACCTATATTTGCCGGTAGGTTGATCACCGTCATATCGCCCGCATCTTGGCCCGCGAGCTGCAGTTAAGAAGGGTTGTTGTACTTGCATCACAGACCCTAACACTCCCCTCAGCTCCCAACCTACTGCGCCTGACCTCAAGATGGCCGCCCCCAGCTTTAAACACACATGGATAGTGCAAAACTGTCTCTTCAACCAACACAATTGATTCTAACATACTGCAGCAACACCTACATCCCGACCTGCTAACCGCAGCCTAAAAGGGATGAAGTACATGTCTCTCTGAGACAAGCACTTTCTTCAGCTTCCTGCCCACAGGACTGACCTCAAGACAGCCGCCCCCGTCACTGAATGTACAAGGATATCCTGTGCATCACACCATGGGCCCCAGTGCCAGCACCGCATTGAGCACTGCCTCACCATGCACCATAAGCATTGGTCTCGCAGACGCCATCTGTACGATCGTCATTGAGCCGCTGCTTGCACCGCACCGAGAGGGCACCGCACCCTGCACCACTTCCATTTTGCAATAAAAACTGTGATGGTTGCCATGACCGGCTCGGGCCAGATGTGCCAGCCGAAATGAGAAAGGTACTGTTATACTCTGTTGTTTTCAGCATCAAGGTAGCCTCAGATGGAGCTACCAACTTGTGTGAACTGTGTTTTTGAGGTCTTTCTGCAATTTTAGGGATATCTTGCAAAGTACATACTTTTAAAGTACTGTATGTTGGATGATTCTTATCGTTTTGGTCTTGTTTTTGATATGAAAAAATATTGGATATTTTTCTAAACTGGAGTTGTGTTCTTTTTTAGTGATTTCACTGAATTACTGTTGGCTATGTGCAAATGCTTTGCACACTGCCTCTGAGATAAGCTTGAGTGCTCATGCCAAGCTACCAAGGGGGTGAGCAGGGGTTATTTTAGGAGTGTAACTCCCTCACCCTGACTAGGAAGAAGTGTCCCTACTTTGACAAATGTACCTACCTCTGCCAACTAGAGACCCCCATTTCTAATAGTTAGGGTTCCAAGAATTCTTACTGCCTCTTGAAGCACTGGAATCAGCTACTCATGCAACTCAGCAGCCAGTCGAATCAGTTGAGTTTCAGAAAACAACTCAAAACATTGCTATTTCAATCTCCTATGTAGTTGGTAGTATTCTAACCATTTTTAGTATTTTCCTTGTCCATGCAGTGGATAGCTCCAGGCCAGGCTCTGGCATATGTAGCACCTTCTAAAAATAAATATTATAAAATACGTACACACTACTTAATGCTTCACATTAATTCACAAATATATACATGACGACAGGTGGAAATTCCTATGGTCCCTTCCTCATAAGGAGTTCATATCCCTAGTGAAAGGGCCTGGGTCCTTTGTTTATTTCTGCTCCAATGTCCGCCTTTCGCTGGTTCTTTTTAGCAGCATGAAAGTGCAAAGTTAGTAACATTTTGTACGTCAGTTTAAGATACAGTGTAACACAAAAAGGCTACACAAGAACCCAAGTCGACAACCAATTGAAGGTTAGGCAAATGTGTACACATTCAGAAATTGTTTGACATACAAGAATCTTAGCAGAAGAGTGTGAAAATACGGGGGAAACAGAAGAAATTTCAACTTTCTGAAGATATGCACTCGGTGAAACATGAAATGTCAATCATTTCTATGACAATTATGCAAGAAATGGGAAAGCAAACGTTTATGTCCCCCTGCATCCGCACTTCTCCAGTATGCAGCATTTAATCCTAGCTACCCTATTTTAACTCTAGAAGTAGCATCCCTAAATTAACATGCGAGGAAAGGGTTTACAAAAGAAAAATTGTCAGTTGGGTGAAGCCTTCCTCAGACGTTACTCCACCATAAGATGGGCCTGAGGCATGAAGCCACAAGCAAGAAAGGGAGCAGGTTGGCACTCAGGTGCTCTCTGTCAGGAATATAATGCCCCTCTCTATAATGCATCATATAATCAAAGCTGTATTCAGAAAATATCCCTTAATGCTTTTCTCACACATACTCTACAGTAGGCTCAGCCACAAAAGATTTCCATGACGTTGATCCCTTTTACAGCCTTCTCCCTGTATGCCCCTATGCAACAGTTCGTCCTTGATCTATTCTCCTTCTCCCGTGTGAAAGCACCTCCCTCCACATACACTACCTGTTACTCCCTCATTCCGCAACTTATCTAATAGAACAATACCCTACTCCTCACTAAAAAACGTTATCCTCCGAAATGCAAACATGGGAACAAATACAATTCTACGGAACTCACATGAGAATTTAGGCATTAGTTTCAGAAACGAGGAAATTTCACTATGTATTGCAGGTTCAGACCTACGACTTAGGATCAACTAATGAATCCACCATGCTATGTACGTTAGTAATTAATCAAAACAGTTGGGTTCAATAGGAATTTTTCCCCTAACCACATTAAAACATATATTAAAACTACATCATTAGCCTAGGAAGCAATAAAAACACAGCTGATGCATCATTGTATCACTTCACTAATGAGGTCTATAGAAACTGATTATATAGGTTACATATTTCACCACAAGTTCTATTAATTAATTATTAGGCTTTACATTTGAAAGCATTAATTTTGTAGGAACATGTTACTTGATTCACGTTTCCGCTTGCATCTAAATTCTTTCAGCCCTAGGGCCTCATTTATGAAAAGTGACGCATCGCTGCGAGGAAACAGCGATGCGTCACTTTTCACTGCGCACTCCTTGCGACACCAATGATGCGTCATATTTAATGTATGACGCATCATGTCGCAAGGACTTACAGATACGTCAGTATTTCTGACGCATCTGTAAGCGCAAAAGTGACGCATTGCTGGAGTGTGTCACAAAAGTGACGCATCTCCAGCAATGCGTCCTTTCACATGGGGAAAGCCCCATGTGAAAGGGCTTGCGTCAGTCTTACGCCTGCTGTGAGGCAGGCGCAAGATTTTGACGCAACAGCATCCTAAAAGTGACGCAGTGAAATCTCATAGATTTCACTGCGTCACTATTACGAGGCTTTTTGCGGGGGAACGCCCCCTCTGCATACATTATACCTGACGCAGGTATAATGTGGCGCAGGGGTTTAAAAAGTGACGCATCTACCTAGATGCGTCACTTTTTAAATATGGCGCAACAAGGCGCATGTTTTACGCCGCAGATGCGTCACAAAAAGTGACGCATCCGCAGCGCAAAACTGACGCAAGGCCTCATAAATGAGGCCCCTAGTGCTCAAGATTTTAGCTTAAAGGATCTACAGCATAGAGACTTCCGTTGGTTTGCTCGCGGATCCTAAGATTGCTTTACAGCATGTGTAAAAACAGAAAAAAAAACTCCTGCACACAGTTTATTGAATGAAGAAATACTTTATTAAATTATAAAAAGTTAAAAGTGAATCCTTATATGTGTTCGAGAAGTAATTAAAATAGTTTATTGAACAAGATAAAATAAACAGTTATTCATTATCTGTATTACTTAAGGTCATTGGAATACTTTATTGACAATGCCAAAGTTAATAGTTATTCTTTACACGTCTTAATGAATGTCATTGTATGATGCTACCGTCCGTAGTGGTTTAAATGGTTTTGAATTGGAATTATGAAGTATTTCTGTTTTTAGTAAGGTGGTGACAACCTGACAAAGCCAGGAGGCATAATGCTTTATACCTACAGCCCATTAGTTTGTGTGTAGTATATTTGGGATTATTGAGGTTAGGGTCCAGGACTTGTTAGTGATAGAGCAGAAAATTTGTATTCTACATGGGGTACCCGTTAGGAGTGCAATGTAATTGCTTGTAGAATGCACTTAGATATTATTCAATGTTATGAAAGAATTTAGATGCAAGCGGAAACGTGAATCAAGTAACATGTTCCTACAAAATTAATGCTTTCAAATGTAAAGCCTAATAATTAATGAAAGGGCTTGCGTCAGTCTTACGCCTGCTGTGAGGCAGGCGCAAGATTTTGACGCAACAGCATCCTAAAAGTGACGCAGTGAAATCTCATAGATTTCACTGCGTCACTATTACGAGGCTTTTTGCGGGGGAACGCCCCCTCTGCATACATTATACCTGACGCAGGTATAATGTGGCGCAGGGGTTTAAAAAGTGACGCATCTACCTAGATGCGTCACTTTTTAAATATGGCGCAACAAGGCGCATGTTTTACGCCGCAGATGCGTCACAAAAAGTGACGCATCCGCAGCGCAAAACTGACGCAAGGCCTCATAAATGAGGCCCTAGGTGTACCTAACAATGTACATTGCCTCAATTGCAGTCCGGGCGTTGCCCACTGAGACTGTCGGCAGTAAGGAGGAGTCAGTTGCAGTTCAAGGCGCTCCAAGGTTGGAGCTGTACTTGTTCTTTTCCACGGGGTTTAAACGCGCTTAGACTGGCAGCCGTTATCAACGCCCGCCCTTGTTTTTTCGGCACTAAAGAAGAGAGTAACTTTGATATTCTCATCAATGCATGTTCCGAGGAAGCAGCAGATATTATCCTTGTTTTTTCTGCAACTTACACGCCATCAGGATCGGATGGTATTATAAAAGGAAAGGAAATATTTAGACATATATTTCGCTTCTAGTTCTTGTACTCGGAGCCTGGATTGAGTTACTGTTTAATTAGTCATTAACTTTAAGTTACACGAAGGAACAGTATTAAGGAGGAGCCACGAACCTACTGGACATTAGGAATCCTTGTCATAGTGCTTCTGTCCGCAAACCTAAGCGCTTCTCGCTGTTCAGCATTAACCTTACGCAATATACAATTCCAAGCAAGTGTGTAGGGGTATCAGGAAAGAATATAAGCAGTTGTCAAAATGTGCACTGAGATGATGGATGCTGATATGCCTGTTTTGTTTTTTCCTAGTATCCGGTATGAAGAAATACTGCATTGTCTGAAGGAAGACAGAGTCTGATTATGCGGCATATCGTCCAAGGTAATTGGAATCTCTTGTTGAGAATTAAATGAGCAAAGCATTGCATGCCCTTGCATTTCATGGTGTTGTATTTGTATTTTAGGTTCTACCCCCTGCTGTTCCCTTCCTATCCTTCCCTCACTTGATCATCCTAACACTCTGTGCAGTCATTGTAGGAGTTGGGGAGATCAAGGGGTGGACCCCTTATTGCATCGCTCGAATCCTGAGGAGTACCTATCTTCGGACAGGATCGTTACAGAATTATGCACCCACGATATATACTCCTCCTACTTTGTCAGCTGCAATAACGTTACACCATGGACGAGGTTCTCCAGGCGTTAGCCGCAGTTCAGCAGGAATTGGCGGCCTCTAGAGCAGAGACAGCATCATTACAGGATAGGGTAGAAAGACTAACCAGAAACCCCTTTGAGGTAGCTACTGGGAATCCCTAAATACACGTCACAATCCCTCCTCCCATTCCTTTAGCCAGTCCTGAAAGGTATTCAGGGGACCCTCAGAAGATACAAGTGTTCATAACACAGATAATGATGCATTTCTCTTGCAAGCCATCGTCATTCCCAAGTAGTCATTCAAGAGTGGCTTTTGCGATCTCCTATCTTGTAGGTGGCGCAACGAATTGGGCTGTGCCTTTGGTTCGGAATAACAACCGTATCTTGTCAGATTCGGATGGATTTCGAAGGGGTTTTTGACAGACAAGCCACGTCCTTTGGCGCGGATAAGGAACTCTTGGAGTTGAGACAAGGGAGAAGTGAGTTAGTGACATATTTAACGTCCTTCAACAGACTAGTGGTTGAAGCAGCTTGGCCGGAATTAAAACGAATGTCTCTCCTTTACCAAGGCCTATGCAATGAGCTGAAAGATGGCATAGCTAGAATAGACCCCCAACCACGCTCTTGTGCAGATCTTATCTCTCATTAAGGTTAGACGGACGCATAGCAGATAGAGGAGGGGAAAGACACAAAAGGGAAAGGTCAGGTTACAGACCTGATAGGAGCCCTAGGAAGGAAGCGACTAGTAATAAGGTCGCCTCCGAACCCATGGAGGTGGGACCAATTTGCGCACCACTGCCACGTGTTGAGAGGGAGAGTAGATGCGCCCAGGGGCACTGCATGTATTGCAGAAAGAAAGGGCATTACGTCCGGGACTGCCCCACAGAACAGAAAAACGTAGCATCTACGAAAAGCATAGACCTCAGTGGTGTTTTTTGTGTCCCTTCAGAATAAGATTTGGACAAAGAATGGAGGATCCCTTCTTTGGCCACCACTCAGATGAAGAATACTGAATCCCATATAGTGCTCTTGATGTGTTTGGAATATAAACAACATATATTCCAGGTGATGGCCATGCTAGGCTCTGGGGTCACTGGGAATTTCATAGATAGCGGGTTGGTTAAACAGCTAGCCATATGTACAGTACCCCGAGAAATCCCAGAGGAGGTGTTGGCCGTGGATGGCAAACCCCCTTACATCCGGAATGCACACGCAACAGACTGAGAAAGTGCAACAGTCAGTTAGGATGGGAGGGGGACATCATGTAGAAAACCTGGCCTTGAACATCATTGAAGCCCCTCAGTATGAAGTGATATTGAGGATGTCGTGGTTCTGTCATCATAACCCCACCATAAATTGGAGAGACAAAACAGTTCAGTTCTTGTCAGATGAGTGTCAAGATCACATGTTCTCCAAATCTGTCTCCTGTGCTACTACACAGGCTCACCCATTCTTGATGGCCACGGCAGCAGAAAAATAGGTGGTGTTCCCAAGTAAATACGCTAAGTTTGCATATGTCTTTAGCAAATCACAGACGGAGAAACTCCCGCCTCATAGGTGGTACGACTGTCAGATCAATTTGGTTGATGAGGCAGTCGTACCAGCTTGCAGAGTTTACGCGTTATCAGAACCAGAGACCAAACACTTGAGGGATTATTTAGACCATTTTCTGGAAATAGGTTTTAATAGGCCATCCCAATCTCCGGCAGGATCCCCTCTTTTCTTCATCGCTAAAGCGAGTGGTGAATTGAGGGTTTGTTGTGACTATCGCATGCTTAACAAAAACACTATTCACAATTGTTATCAATTACCCCTCATTCCAGTCCTATTGGATTAGGTGCGCGAAGCAAGGATTTACACCAGACTAGATCTAAGGGGGGCGTATCACTTGGTACATATATGAGAGATGACGAATGAAAGACGGCTTTTAAGATGCGCTTTCGTCTTTTTGAATATACAGTAATGCCGTTCAGGCTCTGCAATGCCTCTGCGGCCTTTCAGTACTTCTTGAACGATGTACTGAAAGAATACGTGGATCGCTCAGTGGTTGTCTACATTGACGACATACTGATTTACTCAGAGTCTGAGGAAGACCACCCAGAACATGTTGGGCAAGGATCACTGACAGAATATCGACATCAGAAATATCGACCTACAAGAATATCGAGTCAACAATATCGAGGGCAAAAATATCGACATCCTATCTACAACATGGTAAGTACAAAAATATCGAAAAAAAAATATAGATGTAAAAAATATCGATGTTAAAAATATCGATTTTTTTTTATATATATAAATGTAAAAGTAAGTATATAACACTAATAAATAAAATATACATATTTAAAAGTATCTAATAATGTTTAAAATTAATAAATAATACATATATATTAATAATACATTAATTAAATATATACAGTAAATATATAATATATATGTACTGAACAATAAGTATTAATAATTAATTTACTAATTTATAAATTAATGAAATATATTCTAATTTACTAATACATTTACAAACATAAAACAATAACATAAATAAAATGTAAGTAATATAAAAAATAAAATAAACATTTGATATTTTAACAATTAATGATATAAAACGTTGGATAGCCTAAGGGTAAAAATTACTATTCCTACTCCAGAGAGTGGAACAGTAGGGAAAGCGTTTGATAGCGTAGGGATAAAATTACTATTCCCACTCCAGAGAGTGCAACAGTAGGAAAAACTGACCCTGAACCCAAAAAACACCCCTTTACCCAAGAACTGAAAACTGACCCTGAACCCTAAAAATACCCCTTTACCCAAAAACTAAAAACTGACCCTGAACCCTAAAAATACCCCTTTACCCAAGAACTGAAAACTGACCCTGAACCCTAAAAATACCCCTTTACCCAAAAACTGAAAACTGACCCTGAACCCTAAAAATACCCCTTTACCCAAGAACTGAAAACTGACCCTGAACCCAAAAAATACCCCTTTACCCAAAAACTGAAAACTGATCCTAAACCCTAAAAATACCCCTTTACCCAAAAACTGAAAACTGACCCTGAACCCTAAAAATACCCCTTTACCCAAGAACTGAAAACTGACCCTGAACCCTAAAAATACCCCTTTACCCAAGAACTGAAAACTGACCCTGAACCCTAAAAATACCCCTATACCCAAAAACTGAAAACTGACCCTAAACCCTAAAAATACCCCTTTACCCAAGAACTGAAAACTGACCCTGAACCCTAAAAAAAACCCTTTACCCAAAGCCCCAAAACTGACCCTGAACACTAAAAATACCCCTTTACCCAAAAACCCAAAACTGACCCTGAACCCTAAAAATACTCCTTAACCCAAAGTTAATTAATATTATTTAATTAGCAATTAATAATTAATTAACAATAACAATAAAGTAAATATATCAGCACATTAGCTGTAATTAATATAATTTAATAATTAATATCATTTTTCCCCAATTAATTAATTAACAGTAACTAAAAATTATATATATAAATAAATTACTCTAATTAATGTAATTAACTAATTAATATTATTTAATTACCAATTAATTACTAATTTAAAATATGTACAAAATTATATTAATTAATTAACTAATTAATATTAATTATTTGCCAATTAATTAGTTATAAATATTTAAAAACATATATTAATTAATTAATTATTATTAAATTACTCCCCACCCTATTCCCCTATAAACCCACATCCCGCTACAGAAAATATATATCAATTAATCAATTAATTTTTTCCCAATTAATCAATATTAATTAGCAAATAATTATAATTGATTAATTAATCCTACTAATTATTAATCAACTTACCATAATTAAATTACTTCCCACCCTATTCCCCTATAAACCCACAACCCGCTCCGGTACTAAAACATAAAATTTCCTTATAAATTTATATATTATTATAGAAAATGTATACACATATAATAGTAATTATTTTAAATACTTAAATTAAACATATAACACATACATAATAAAAAACTATAAAATAATACAAATATCGATATTAGTGTCATCGAAATTAGTAACATCGATATATATGCTATCGATATTACTAACTTCGATATTACTTACATCGATATTAAGTATTTCGATATTACTTACCTTGGGTCGATATTCTGTCCTACGATATTCTTGCCTTCGATATTATGCTCCTTCGATATTTCAGACTCGATATAATGGTAGGTCGATATTTCCAACTCGATATTTTGACTGTGTACCCTTGGGCAAGTCTTAGGATCACTGCGAAAGCACCACTTGTATTTCAAGCTGAGCAAGTGTGAATTTGGAGTGAATGAGGTAACGTTTTTGGGGGTTATGCTCCGTCCTGAAGGTTTGGGTATGGCCTAACAAAAGGTTCAGGCAGTACAGGAATGGCCAGTACCAAACAACGTCAGGGAAGTACAATGCTTCCTTGGCTTCGCCAACTATTACCAAAGATTCATTCAGGGTTTCTCACAGATGGAGATACTGATCACCAGGTTGCTTAGGAAGGGAGTACCATTCGGATAGACCCAGGAGGCTGTCGCCGCCTTTGAATACCTGAAACACGCCTTCACCTCGGCACCAGTACTCAGACAACCACAATTGGACGCCCCCTTCAAAGTGGAAGCAGATGCGTCTGTTGAGGCGATAGGAGCAATGCTCTCACAAAGGGTCGAACACACTGGGCAGCTCCATCTAGTCGCCTATCTATCTAGGAAGCTTAACTCGGCAGAAAAGAACTATAGCATTGCGGACAAGGAGTTTCTGTCCATCAAGAAGGCCTTCCAGGAATGGCATCCTTATTGTTATGGAATATTCCGATCATCGGAATGTTCAGTACACCAAGACGGCTAGACATCTCTCTCAAAGACAGATGAGGTGGATGCTTTTCTTTGAAGAATATGACTTTATCATCACCTTCCAGCCTGGGTTGGAAAATCGCAAAGCGGATTCGCTATCCTGGCTTGCTACTCACGCAGACAAGATAGCGGTTCCTCATGAAGCCATTATAGACCCTTCCAAAGTGGTATGTGTTCTCCAAGCAGACTGATACTTGGAAGACGTACGGCATAACAGGAGTCCAGAAGAGTGGAATAAGTGGTCTAGAACGAATCCAGCCAGGATTATCAAGCATGGGGTGCCTTTTCAGTTCAATAAACTGTTTCTCCCCACACTGACATTAAGGAAAACGGCTTTTGTTTGGTGTCATGACACACCTTTGGCTGGACATCCTGGTATGAGAAAGACAACACTGTTGGTACAAAGGCATTTCTGGTGGGATACATTGGCGAGACATGTTAAGATCTGGGTTTCTAGATGTGATAATTGTGCAAGAGGAAAAGGGGACATGTCAAAAAAGAAGGGAAAACTCATTCCCATGCCCACGCCACATACACCATGGCAGCACATCAGTTTGGATTTTGTCACAAGGCTTCCCAGGGATCAGGGGTATTTTGCTGTACTTGTGGTGGTGGATAGCCTTACCAAAATGGGGCACTTCGTTCCTTGTAAGAATTTGCCCACAGCAGGACAAACAGCCCAGCTGATACTACAGAACATTGTTAAGCTCCACAGAACTCACAAGGTTATTGTGTAGGAGAGGGGCCCTCAATGTATAGCTAGTTTCTGGAGGATGTGGTGTTAAGCCCTGCATGTCGAGCCAGAGGTGTCTACTAGCTTCCATCCCCAGGCGGATGGACAGACGGAGCGGCTGAATCACACACTGAAAAAATATTTGAGGTGCTACTCCACAGGGGCACAGGAATCCTGGGTTTCCTTGCTATGGATGGCCGAATTGGCTTACAACAATGCTCCTCACAGCTCAACAGGGGTATCTCTGTTCACAGCTAATTATGGTTTCTGTGCCAGGATCTTGCACATCGATCTGCCTGATGACATAGCAAACCAGCCCTTCGTATATGCTCATATTAAGATGCTGCAAGAGGGGCATAAAAAAGTGAGAAGTCACCTGTTGTGGGATAAGCTCGTGTACAAATGATGGGAAGACCTGAAACCTGTGGTATGGGCCAGGCGGAGATCGCCCCCTCCGGTGGCTACGGATGGTGGGCTCGAATACGAGGTCAAGAGCATCTGGGATTCCAGGTACAGGAGAGGGAAGCTTTGGTATCTAGTGTCCTGGAAGGGATATACCTCGGAAAATGATTCCTGGGAACCTTGCACCAAGGTGAATGCTCTGGGGGAGGATTCGCTCATTCCACCACCGCCATCCCGATAAACCTGGTTCTAGGACGCGCTTGGCGGGGGGTCCTATTGTGAGAATTGGCGGATGTGGCGCCTTCATAGCCTAAAACTTCCAGAATGCACCCTGAGGGAAGGCGGAGCAGCGTCAATAAATAGACACAACATGCATGGTGTGACATGCGTAATTTTTTATTCGAACCTGTTGAATTCTTGTATCCTGTTATTCACCCGAAAGCTTCTTGACGACTCACAGAGGCGTCTTCTCCCTGGTACAGTCTTGACTCTGAGAAGTGTCTGCCGCCGGAAAGGGAGAGGCCGTTTGTGCTTTTCGGCTTTTCCACTTGCCTTGCCTCGATTGCAGTCTGGGCGTTACCCTCTGAGACTCCCGGCAGTAAGGAAGACTCAGTTGCAGTTCAACTCGCTCCAAGGTAAGAGCTGTACTTTTCCACGGGTTTAACGCGCTCAGACTAGGAGCCGTTATCAATGCCCTCCTTTGTTTTTTCTTCACTAAAGAAGAGAGTAACTTTGGTATTCTCATCAATGCACGTTCTGAGGAAGGAGCGGATATTATCCTTGTTTTTTCTGTGACTTACACGCCATCAGGATTGGATAGTATTATAAAAGGAAAGGAAATATATGTAGATATATAGTTTGCTTTGAGTTCTTGTATTCGGGGCGTGGATTGAGTTACTGTTTAATTAGTTATTAACTTTAAGTTACACGAGGAGAGGAGCAAAGAACCTACTGGACATTACGAATACTTGTCCTAGTGCTTCTCTCCTCAAACCTAAGCGCTTCTCGCTTTTCAGCATAAACCTTACAATACCAAACAGGTGTTTAGTGGTATCAGGAAAGAATATAACCAGTTGTCAAAATGTGCACTGGGTTGATGGATGTTGATATGCCTGTTTTGTATTTCCAGGTATCCGGTATGACGAAATACTGTATTGTCTGAAGGAAAACAGAGTCTGCTTATGTTGTATGTCGTCCAAGGTAATTGGAATTCCTAGCGAGAATTAAATGAGCGTAGCATTGCATGCCCTTGCATTTCATGGTGTTGTATTTGGCCTGGTGTCTGCTGCAGTCAACTATTACGACTCCAGTCTATGCAATAGTAAGGAAAGCACTGGACACCAGAGGTGTAAAATGTACTATTCTCTCTTCACTCTGTACAGCAGTAGAGAGAGAGTAATTTACTTCAAAGAAATATCACACTTTAACAACTCTATTAACTAACCAAAACTATAACATTCTTAATATAACAATTCTGTCTTAATTGAAAAAGAATTAAACAAATTACATATTTCTTACAATTTTTAGGTTTAAAGTATTTTATTAGAAGGGTACAGCAGCAAAAGGAAAAATAGTTATGCAAATGAGCCAATGCTTGTTCCAAGGAGTGCTTTTGAAAGTGAAGCTCAAGTGTCCCAGCCTCACAGGAGGCTGCCCTGGGTTTCATTCCCGTGTGCTGAGCTGTAGTGAAGAACAAAAAACAAATAACAAGCCCTCCATACCCTCCACTTTCAATGAAACAACCCCCCCAACTCCCACCCGTACCCTTCCCTCCCCACCCTCCCTCCTTTCCCCCCCGTCCAGTGCCGTATGTTTAGAATGTAAGTACTCTCGCCCCTGTCCCTCCTCTCTTCCATCGTATGGTGTAAAACCCCCCCACCCCCTCCCCATCTAGACAGTTTGCTCTATCGGCGGTGTGAGTCTCAGCAGCCTCAGGTATCTCGGGCAGGTAAGTTCTTTGAATTCTGTGGCTAGGAGTGCATGAAAAGGTTGCCATAGCTCCTCAAATTGTTCCACCTCCCCGTCCAGTATGAGTGATAACTTTTCCATGCCCAGAACATGCCACAACCTGTGTAGCCAACCTGTAATAGAAGGGGTAGTAGTTGTGCGCCAATGCATTAGGATATTTTGAACCGCTGAGCCCAGTGCAATAGCAATCTGCCTACCCCTACGGGATTTCAACGGATACATCAAGCCATTAGGGAGACCAAGCAGGACATAAGCCGGGAAGCGGGGCATTTCAATTCCAAAACGAGCATCAATCTCATCAATCACCTCTGTCCAAAATGCATGTAAAAGTGGGCAGTCCCATAAGATATGTGTCAATGTGCCTATATGCCCACACTCGCACCAGCATGTGTTCTCAATGTGCCGATTCATCTCATGTAGCCGTTCCGGGGTATGGTACCAATAAGAAGATACCTTGGTAAATGTTTCGGTGAGTCCTACGTGATAGGCTGAGTGTCTCGCTCGGTACGAGATCTGGTCCCATTCCCTATGGCTAAGTGTCCTACCCAATTCTCTGCTCCATCGCTCTCTGCCGGGGATATAAAAGTGGGATGGCGAGGGCTGTAACATTTTATAGAGATCGGTAATGAGTTTAGCGTTTGACGAGCGCGTCACCAGCCATTTCTCATATGGTAGCAGTTTCCTGTCTGCCGACTCCCTCATTTGTGGCTGCAGGGCCCAGTGTCGAACCTGCCAATATCGCATCCTATCTGTTTCGGTCATCTGATAGCTCTCTTTAAGGCTCTGAAAGGGGAGGACCCCCTCTTCACCGTACAGGTGAAAGAGCGCCCTGCCGCCATTCGTCCGCCAGTGCGCAAAGGCTCCCGGTTCCATCCCCGGTGAAAAGTCCGGGTTGTCCACAATAGGTGTGAACGGGGAGGGGAACGTGGTGAGATCAAAAGACTTGTTGGTTTTATCCCATATTTTCAGTGGGACCCTTGTGACATAAGACGCGTTCGGAGGGCGATGTGATCTACGCAGGAACGGTATTTCCTGTAAGGGACGCCACGCAACCGCCTGATCCTGGAATAGCCAGTGTTTATCTGACTCCCACCTGCTCCATTCAACCAGGTACCTCAGCTGTGACGCCTGGAAATATTTGCGAAGGTCTGGGACGCCCAGTCCCCCCGACTCCGGCGCTAAGGTCGTCAGGGCCCGCTTCATCCGGGGTTTACGACATTGCCAAACAAAGCGGGACACCTCTGTCTGCGTCTGCTGAATCCATCCCCTGGGGGGTTGTAGCGGCAATGCTTGGAATAAATACAGAATCTGGGGTAAGACCGTCATCTTAATCGCCGCTATCCTGCCGAGCCAGGATATCGTGCCCTTGCTCCATCTCCCCAATTCCTCCTTTATTTTCCTGCTCAGAGCCGCGTAATTAACCGTCACCATCGCCTGCAACATGGGTGCTAGCATTATACCCAAGTACTGTACATGGTGTTGTGACCAATGCAGGGGAAAAAGCCCCTGCAACTCCCGTCTCGTTGCGGGCGTCAGGGAGATATCCAGCGCTGTAGACTTCCCCACATTCATTAAATAACTTATCCTATGCAACTAATAAGTCCTGAGAAAATAGCAGGTACTATGAAACATCAATAACCTGCATAACATTCGCATTTTTTGGTATTTGCATTACAATTTCAACTTAATAAAATGATCCTTTGGTTTTATCTGTCCTGTTTAGATATCAAAACAAGGAATAGGAGGCCACCTATGCCCCTATCAACCTACATTGGGAATCTAGAACTAGGTATTATCTGAGATCAGCCATCCCTTGTTGATATAATGTAAAAAAAGAACCCTTTAATTAGGTTTGAATAATTTCATGACTCTAGCCCTATTATACCTTATCTTCATAGGTTCAACCCAAAGCGACGCCAAGTGCTATTTGTTATCTTCCAATCACGGTTGGCTACAGACGTTATGTAATATGTGGTAGATTATCAATCAAACAACGGTCAGTATTTACTAAGGTATTAACCACCAAAGTACTAGCTAGTATCAAAGATTCAAGACAATCTGTCAGATAGCCTAACAACAGTATATTATTCCTTGCAGTGTGTGTCTTTTAAAAATATTACCATAAGACGAAACTTTGCAGATCAATACATCTTGAATGATGATCCAATTAGTAAAGAGGAATAAATGAAAGGTCCGGATTGCCATTCTTAAGGTAACCACAAAAAAACATGCATCCCTCTGCAACATAGTATAGTATACACATCCTGATAACTATATCTATATTTTTATTTCTCTGTTAATCTTTTATCGAAGGGCACTACATTACTCAAAACATCCCTATACAGAGATACAGAGATAGAACTTAAACCCTGATCAATCTGCAAGCACAATCATTTTGGGTAAGAACTTAATGAACACTTATGTGAAAGTTAAGATCCAGAGCTATACCCCACTGTATGTCCTTCGGATTTTGAACTATACATATTAGGACTTCATAGAGACTAGCTAACTATCCTTCTATTTGAAGATATATCTATTGTTAGGAAATATGTAGTCGACATATTAAATGTCTATACATAGTACATAATCTGTACCTCAATATTTCGCAGCCAGCAATCTGAGTAATGTATACCAGAGCCTCACTTTGTTAACGAATGTAGCCTGTAGTCTGTAAAAATGTAGTGCACATAAACTGTAATCATATGTTCCATACACAGATGTAAATATATTTTATTCCTTTTTAGAAATACCAAGTGGTTCTCCAGAAGAAGGGGTGAATAGGCCGAAACGCGCGTAGAGACAAATCAATTACTCCACTTGTTTGGTCTTTTGACTTGTTTTTTAAAATATATGTATACATTGAAATTATTGTCATTTGTTATACTGTTATTTGTACAATCCATGATAAAGTAACTGTATGATTTTTTAACTGTGTCAGTGATTTGATTAAGCACTTTTTGTATTTTTAATAAATTAATCATGAATAACACTTTTTCTTATTGTTGATAATTTGATGTGCACTACATTAGGTGATCTATTCTTTGGCTACAACAATTGATGTTTCATAGTACCTGCTATTTTCTCAGGACTTATTAGTTGCCTAGGATAAGTTATTTATATAATATTTGTGCCCTGACCTAGGAACTATCTAGCAGTATCAGGGGGTCCCTTTTGTTATATATTACACGACTTCCCCACATTCATCCTGAATCCCGCCACCCTCGAGAAGACCTCAAGTTCGTTCAAACATGCGGGCAAAGCCCGCCTCGGGTCCTCCAATGTTAGAATCACGTCATCCGCATAAAGGCTAACCGTGTGGGTATAACCCCCCATTCTCACACCCGTCGCGTCCGGGTTCTGTCATACCCTCTGGGCAAAGGGCTCCATGTAAAGAGGGAAGAGGAGAGGGGACAGCGGGCACCCCTGTCTCGTGCCGCGTTTGATAGTGAACCTCTTCGAGCTGCAGCCGTTCACTCGCACTGCTGCCGACGGAAACTTGTCGCAATTAAACACCATACACCGAAATTTCTCCCCAATGCCCATTCGTTCCATCACCTGTTCTAGATACGGCCAGTGCACTCGATCAAACGCTTTTTCAGCATCGACCGACAGTAACATCCTCTCCCCGGGATCCGGGAGGCCTTTTCCAAAATATGAACTATTCTCTTGGTATTATCTACCAACTGTCTCCCAGGCACAAAGCCGGACTGGTCCGGCTCAACTAAACCTGGGAGGTACTGCGCCGATCTCGCTGCAAGGATCCCTGTGTAGATTTTGAGATCAACGTTTAAGAGAGAGATCGGCCGGTATGAGCTGCATTAAGTCCTGTCCTTCCCTGGCTTAGGTATGACCGACACAGTGGCTTGTAGGAGATCCTGAGGAATTGCTCCGGGGGTGGTGAAGGAGTTAAACAGCTTGGTTAAAATGGGCGCCAACGTGGAGCCGAACGTTCTGTAAAAAAGAGTGGTATAGCCGTCCGGGCCTGGGCTTTCCCATGCTTAAGTCTAGAGATGGCCGCGACAACCTCCTCGAACCGTATCTCTCATTCTAGATACTCCGCTTGCGCTGGCGCTAGGGCTGGGAGGGTCACCGAGTCCAGATAGGCATCCAGTTCCCTCATCCGCGAACTCTCCTCCGCGTATAGTTCAGAGTAGAATTGGCGGAAGGCATCGGCTATTTCAGCGTCGTCGGTGACTGGCTGCCCAGCACCAACCGCAATTTCTTTCACCCGACGATATTGGTGCGCAGCCCTGAGTTTGTTCACCAATAAACGACCGCAACGGTCCCCTCCTGTATAATAAGCATGCCTCAGACGTAACGCCGCGTATTCCGCTCTATCCAGGTCCAGAGTTGACAGGAGTTTCCTCGCTGCCTTCAGCTGTCTCCAAATCCTGGGGGCCCCGGTGCGGTGGTGTACCTGTTCAAGTTCCTTAACTTTTTGCGTTAGTTCTTCCCGTTTCAGCCACCTATCGTTGTTTTCAGCCAAAGAGATTGCTATGAACTCTCCCCGCAGCACTGCCTTAAGTGCTGCCCACTGAGTCGCCAATTGGGTGTCAGAATTAGCATTATGCGACAGAAAGTATTTCACTGACTCTAATATGCGCTTCACTACTGTCTTTTTGTGTCGGAGAGTGTCTCGAAGACGCCAGACTCAACGACGAGCCGGGTTCGACGGGGGAGCAAAGGTCCCAGAGACCGGCGCGTGATCCGAGAGAGAAATGACCCCTATATCAGATGCCGTGGCTAGGTCGCGGACCAGACCGGTGACCAGTAAATAATCCAGTCTGGCGTACGTCTTGTGTGCATGTGAGTAGTAAGAGTAGTCCCTATCTAAGGGATGAAACCGACGCCAAAGATCATGGAGATCCAAGTCAGCCAATTGTGTTTTCCCTGTTTGCGACAATTCTCCAGTCTGCGGGTGACACTGAGCCGACCTATCCACCGACAAATCAAACACCATGTTCAAGTCCCCCCCTAGAATAATGTGTCTGTCAGGTGACGCCGTGACGTCCACTAATGCAGAGTGAAGGAAGCGCTCTTGATGCTCATTTGGGCTGTAGATCGTCCCAGTAGTAAACGGCAAGGCTCCCAATTTAAATCTATAGGCTAGAAGTCTCCCTTTCTGTTCAGTGAATTTGTGCAACACTTCCCCCCTGAAGGACTTGGACACCAGGATGGCCACCCCAGCTGTTTTAGTAGTGTTGGAGGAGAAGAACTCTGTGGGGAAGTGACGGGACTGCAACCTATGACAGTCACGTGCTAGTAAGTGAGTTTCTTGGAGAAAACAGATGTCTGCGTGTGTGTCCTCTAGCAATGACAGGATCGCTCTCCTTTTCGTAGGATTGTTTAACCCCTTAACATTTAGGGTCACTACTTTGAGGTCCGCCATACATAATCAAGACAATGTTGCAGAGGCGGTGGATCAGAAGCACAGAGCAATAAACCGTCAGTCAAACTGATCTGAGAGCCCCGACGGGGCAGTGCCGATGCATCAAGAGCACTGGACAGGGCTTCCCCGAACTCCCCCCTCCCAAATCCCAGGTCCCACTCCCCCCAACTCCTCAACTCCCCCCCTCCCAGTCCCCAAACTCGCCCCCCAAACTCCCCCTTCCCCTCCACCCTCTCCAAACCCCCCAGAATCCTAGTACTGATTGTCCCAGTCATGCCCCTACTGGACTAGTCTGTGGTATGTTACCTCAGTGGACGTCCAGCCACACGCACCCTCCCCTCTGCCCCCCCGCCACACCCCAAGCCAGCATCAACAGCAATGCAAAGTCGTTCTCCCCCCGGAGCCGTGTTACGCGGTCAGTGCGACCCCACCATCAACCGCTAAGTCTCTCGGTACAGTTTGGATGGCATTTGCCATCTCAGCTCTGATAGTGGGTGAGCCCGGCCTCCGTGATACAGTCGGTGTTCTGCGCCTCGCGACCCTCCGCCATCCTTCATCAGTGGCGCGTCTCCTCCGTGGTGTGGAGGATCCCTCCTCTTCCGTGGTGATCCCCAATACTTCGCACGTGTCCTGGAGGGACCGCAATTGGTGCGTTTCTCCATTCCATCTGAAGATGAGGCGGAAGGGATGCCCCCATGAGTAAGGCGTTTCATGCTGCCGCAGGAAGTCCCTAGCTATCTTGAATGCCTTACGCTTGTGAAGTGTGATCGTGGAAAGGTCCTGATATAAGGCCACAGGGTGACCACGGAACGTTATTGGTTGTTTCCTCCGTGCCTCGGCCATGATCCGTTCTTTCAGCGGGAAGTCGGGGAGGAAGGCCAGTATGTCTGGTGGTGGGCCCGTTGCTCGCTGTGGCGGTCCCACCCTGTGAGCCCTGTCTATCCTTATGGGAAAGTCCGCTGCCTCACCTAGTATGTCTCGGAAGAGCTCCCGCAAGTAATTGGCAATGTCCGTGTTCTCCTCCGAGGATGGCACTCCCAGGACCCTTATGTTGTTTCTCCGAGACCTGTTCTCCAAGTCCTAATTGTGCAGTTGAAGGTCTAGGTGCTGATCTCTGAGGCGCAGTACCTCCTGCTGTAAATGTGTAATTTCTTCGTCTTGTCGCTGCGTGGGGCTTTCAACCATGGCCACCCTCTCGCCCAAGCCATCTACTTCCCTGCATATTTCACGTACCTCTCCTGCTACCTCCTGTTTCAGGGCCTGGAAGTCTTCCCGCAGTGTTCCAAAAAGGGATTCTAGAAAGGATCTGGTGACCGGGGGCTCCCCATTGCCCACTGCTTGTGAGCCGCCAGCCGCACCCGGCGATGGTGGATTCCTGTCTCCCCTGCCCTGGGATCTGCCAAGCATCTCTGGGAGCGTGCGGTCATTACTTTTGCCCCCTTTCTGTCTGGCCATTTTGTCTACAGGCCTGCTGCTTCGCACCTGACCCGCTGCGATTCACCTACGCACTCGGTACCGGACCCGACCCTCACTTCCGGGCCGAGGCGGCCGTCCCAAACCAGGCGGCCAGCACCCATCTCCTTCAACCAGGTCCAAGATGGCAGATCGGTGTCCCTGTCGAGCACAGCCCACGGTGCCCCAAGCTCCAGTGTGTGCTGCTGGTACCTTCGGCCCCAACTCCGGTCTCTCTGCGCAAAGTCGCACGTACTGATTTGGGGTCCAGGTCTCTAGCAGGTCAAGGAAGTCTTTATTCCGGTACTCTACCCTTGTCCCAGGCAACGTCCGCTCAGTGTCATCGTCCGGTGTCCCACCCGATCTCCTGTTCCCTCACAGGCAATACTGTTCCACCGGCTGGCCCCCAGACACCCGGGGGCACTATGCGGCAACACCCCTGCGGTCCGAGGCTAGTGAACCTCCCCCTCTGTCTCCGTGGTTCGGGATAGCGGCCCCTCCCGCTCCTCCGGTAGCATCCCGCTCAAAGGGGGCCCCAGGCTCAAGTTCTGTCGCTGTGCACTCCTACCCTTCGTCGGTGGGTCTCCTCGTCCGGACTGGACCACTTTGCGGTAGGCCGCAGCCGCTTCCGGTGTGCAGTGCGCTACCCGCCGGCAATCTTCGGGGGCTGTAGCCACCGTCCCCGGGGTCTTGGTGCGCTCCCTCGCCCCACCAGCCACCTCCTCACTTCCTCCGGCGCCCACTGGAGGGATCCGTTCCGCCACCGGATCACTCACGGTGCTCGGCCACACCCCAGCCGTGGGCCTCCTCCGCGCCGGGTCTCGGGGGCGCCGCACAATGCTCCAGGACTGGGATATCGGGAGCGGCTTCGGCGTCGGGAATCTTTGCTGTGGCGCGGAGTCCTGCCCCCGCCGCCGGAGCTGTTTCTCCGCCGCTCCAGGCCTCCCGCCCCTTTCCGGTCCAGGCCGCAGCCGCGGCCTCAAGTTGCCTCGCGACCGGCCTCCAGGGCAGGGCGTCGCATCCGGGACTCGGCTTGGCTTCTCACCGGACACAAGCACTCTCCTCTGCTGCGCCGCCGACTTTCCCCACTCTGCTCCAGACCAGGCCTCCAGAAGCACTGGGTGCGGCGCCACCTTCAGTCGGGTCCCGGCGTCCGGCCAACACCTCCTCCGCGGCCCGGGGCTCTGGCGTCCGGACTCACAGCCCACGGTGTTCCGGGTGGCAGAGAGTTCGGGTCTTAGGCCAGTGGTGACCCGTTAGCTCACCCAGCTATCCTCGCACTTTCAGGGGGTCGAGGGGGGAGAATAAGCTTGTTTAAGGGCTTAGGGCCTGGACGGGCACAGGAGCTCCGGGAGAACACGTCCTCCTACTCCGCCATCTTGGCCACGCCCCCTTTCTTACAATTTTTAATCATTGTTATGAATTAAAATAAACATTATTAGTTCAATTAAAATGCCACACTAATGGCATCATTATGAAGCTGGTCAGAAGACCGCCAGTGAAGCGCTGTGCAGTACCACCACTGAACTAGAATGATACTAGTGATGATGATGGTGGTTGGAAAAGGGATCTTTTTTATTGTGACGTACTGCAGCCCAGGAAAAGGGCTGCAGCATAAGCTGCAGTCTTAAAGAGCACTTTGTGCACATCCATGCACCGTGTGCCAGGCATTGTGTGATGCCTGGCACACAATGAATGAATGTGTGTAGGGGCACTACAAGTGGCCCCAGACCACTTTACAGAGGCCCAATGTAGGTGAATTGTATTAGGATTTTAAGACTGTACGAGCGCCTCCTCATTTCTCGAAATGTGTGTGTTTTTTTGGGGCCCTGCCAATTTAAAGCTCCTTATTTTTTGTTTTTTAAAGTAACATTCAATTATGTGTTCTTTTATATAGCAACGTAGGAAACCTAGATGGCCAGTATGCTATAGACAACATCCATAGGTACAACAAGAGTAGGGGGCATGTTATCAAGGGGGTTTATCTCCGCTTTTTTGGCTTTAAAAGCCAAGAAAGCGCAGATAAAATTATCTCTCTATTACCTAGCTGCCGCTAACACTAGTTAACGACAGCTAGTAGGAGATAGCGACCATCTTGGGCCCCACTTTGCATGTCAGTGATATTTATCACTAATGAGATGCAAAGTGGGCGTGCCAAGATGTTAGAGACTGAAAACAGTTGCTAACATTGCTATCTCCTATTACCAACTTTTGGAGATATTCGCGCTAAGTGGGAATATCTCCGAAAGCTAACACCTGCCCTGAGCAGTTCTTAGCCATGTTATCCAATGGGAGGTGGATAACATGGCTAAGAGGGAGTAGTTTCTGTCCTGTAACTCCAGTTCTGTAGTAGGGGTATCTCTGTTATAGTCATAATCTAGTGAATAGTCCCGCCCATGTGCGTGGACCCCGGCAATCAAAAATAATCTCTTAAGTTGTCAAAATAATGCAGAAACTGCAAAGACACTTAAGAGAGAATTTAAAGACAAATAATGCAGCCTATATCCACAGGCTACACTGTCCAGTACTTCAACTAGAAATTCCACCGAAAACAATACCACAAACAGAACAGCCTGCTAGTTTCTACCATAGAGAAACCTGCCTCCCCCAGTCAAAGCCTCAGGAATGATAGAGAGGAAGGTAGGGACAGACAAGCCCCATAGGCTGCCATTATGTGGCTTAAATAGGATACTGTGCCTTTAAGAGAACTTTCCAGACTTCTCCCAGTATCCCAGAATGCATAGCAGGTCCAACTTACTTTCAGTTCTTTTTGAAGGCGTAAAAAACGCCAGACCTGTAGCATTGTTTACATGAAGAATTCTCCACCGGGGAGGCGGGAGGGCGCTTATGACTATAACAGAGATATCCCTACTACAGAACTGGAGTTACAGGACAGAAACTACTCCTTCTGTAGTAGGGGATCTCTGTGTATAGTCATAATCTAGTGAATAGAATGGCAAGCCCATCCCCACAACTAAGCGGCGGTGGAGAGTAAATACCTAATGCCACTATTGTGCGAACAAATTCCGCAGCGAAGCCTGTCCAACCTGAGCGTCTGCCCTGGCATCCGTGTCCAGGCAGTAATGCTTAGCAAAGGTATGAACCGACTTCCAAGTGGCTGCCTTGCAGATTTCAGCAATCGGCACGTTACGGAGCAGAGCCGTCGTGGCAGCTTTGCCCCTGGTGGAATGAGCCTTAGGCTTACCTCCTAAGGTCTTATTAGCTTTCTGATAACACAATTGTATGCAGGACACAATCCACCTAGAGATGGACTGCTTAGAGGTCGCAAGACCCGTCCTGACCGATCCATAATTGATAAACAACTGGTCAGACCTACGAATATCTTTGGTTTTATCCAGATAAAATTTCAACACCCTCCTGACATCCAGAGAATGGAGAGACCTCTCCGCTGGGGATGAAGGGTTCTGAAAAAACGTAGGTAAAGTTATAGTCTGGTTGACATGAAAGTCAGAAATAACCTTGGGAAGAAATTTAGGGTGAGTACGCATAACAACCTTAGCAGCATGAAATACAGTATAAGGTTCATTACAACACAACGCCTGAATTTCACTCACCCTGCGGGCCGATGTAATGGCCACGAGGAACGCCGCCTTCCAGGACAGGTGCTGCAACGAAGCCTTATGAATAGGTTCAAAAGGTTCCTTCATCAATCTGGACAGCACCACATTCAATTCCCATGAAGGCGAGGGAAGCCTGACAGGAGGGAATACTTTCTTCAATCCTTCCAGAAAATCTTTGATCACGGGGATCTGGAAAAAGGAAGTCTGTGAAGGGCATTTCCTGTAGGCAGTCAATGCAGCCAGATGAACCTTAATGGAATGCACATTAAGGCCAGACTGCGCCAAATGCAAAAGGTAAGGAAGGATGACATCCTCCTTACAGGTCGTAGGATCATGGTTCTTAGACTGGCACCAGATACAAAACCTCTTCCACTTGTAAGCATATGAAGTCCTAGTGGAGGGTCTCTTGGATTCCTTCAGAATGTCCATGCAATCATCGGGCAGATTAAGATGGCCATACTGCACTATCTCAGGAGCCATGCCGCCAAACTCAAAGACGAGAGGTTGGGGTGTAACATCCGTCCCCCGAACTTCGTGAGAAGGTCCGGCCTGCACGGCAACCGAATGTGAGGAAGGAGAGACCGGTGAAGTAGGTCCGTGAACCACCACTGCCTGGGCCACTCCGGGGCGATGAGTATCATCCGAGCTCTGGACCGGGCCAGCTTGATGAGCACTGCCGGAATCAGGGGAATGGGAGGAAAGGCGTACAGAAAGTTGTTTGTCCAGTCGATCCATAACGCATTCCCCAGCGTCCCTTTCTGGAAGTACCTGGAGGCGAAGTCTCTGCACTTGCTGTTTTCGGCGGTGGCGAACAAATCTACGTCTGGAGTTCCCCACCTTGCGAAGACTTCTCCTAGTACTTCGTCGTTTATGACCCATTCGTGGTTTTCCTGAAGCAGTCTGCTCAGTGCGTCTGCCTGAACATTCTGCACACCTGGTAGATGGGTGGTCGTTATCGTCAGTCCTCTGGCCAGGAGCCAGTGCCAGATCGTCTGCGCCTCCTGTGACAGAGTGCGCGATCTCGACCCCCCCTGCTTGTTGAGGTAATACATCGTGGTGGTATTGTCCGTCTGTACAAGCAGAGAGTTGGTCCGGAAGGACGGAAGAAAGGCCTTCAGCGCCAAGTGAACAGCCCTGAGTTCCAGGAAATTGATGTGATACGTGGCCTCCATCGGTGACCACGTGCCTTGAATCTGTAGAGTCCCGGAGTGCGCTCCCCATCCCAGAAGAGACGCATCCGTCACGACAGTCTGCGTGGGAATGTCCTAGTGAAAGGGAACCCCTCTGAGGAGATTCTCCGCCGAACACCACCACTTCAGAGACTGAAGAGCATGCAGCGACAGGCGAATCTTGTCATCCCAAGATCCTTTCCTCTGATCCCACTGGTCCTCCAAGCACTCCTGCAACGGTCTCATGTGCAGCCGTGCGTGTGGCGTCAGGAAGATACAAGAGGCCATCGATCCCAGTAGAGAAGACACCGTCCTCACTGTTGTAGATGGAGTCGTTATAAGAGCCTGAGCCTTCCGAAGGAGTGATAATCGTCGCTCTTCCGAAGGAGACACACTTGCTGACAGCGTATTGATGGAGGCTCCCAAGTACTGTATGCATTGGACCGGAGTCGGGACAGACTTGGCCATGTTGATGTGCAACCCCAGCTTGTTCAAGAGAACGCACGTCTTCTGGAAGTGTGCTCGCGCTTCCGAGAAGGAGGATGCCTTGATCAACCAATCGTCCAAGTAAGGGTAGACGAACACCTTGTTCTTCCTCAGGTGTGCCGCTACCACCGCCATGCACTTCGAGAATGTTCTTGGCGCAGACTTCAGTCCGAATGGGAGTACTGTGTATTGATAGTGATTGGTGCCGACTTGGAACCACAGGAACTTCCTGTGTTTGTGTGCAATGGGCACATGGAAGTAAGCATCCTGTAGGTCTATAGCGCAAAGCCAGTCTCCCTGTTGCAACTGAGGGTAGATCTGGTGCAACGACAGCATGCGGAACTTTTCTCTGCGAATCCATTTGTTTGCTTGTCGCAAATCCAGAATGGGCCTGAACTCGTTCTTGTCCTTCTTGCGAACCAGAAAGAACCGGGAGTACAGACCTCTTCCTCTCTGAGACAGAGGTACGTCTTCTATCGCCCTTTTCTTAACAGGACATCCGCTTCCGCCTGAAGCTCGCGCAGCTGAAACTGCGAGCCGACCGGGGGAATCGGTGGAGGAGGGCTGGTGAACCGAAGACTGTATCCATTGCAAACAATATTCAGCACCCACTTGTCCTGAGTAATTTTTCTCCACTCTGCCAGAAAAAGTTGGATGCTTCCCCCTACCGGAGTGGGTAACGGATCCGGGGGAAGTAAGTTCCTAGGGCCTAGACCCCGCCTGGCCCTTGGGCGCCGGAGCCGACTGCTGGCCTCCTCTGCCCTTCTGCCGCTTCTGGAACGGCTTACGGAACGGCTGCTGCTGTTGCGAGTGCCCCGAAGCCTGTCCTCGTCCTCGGCCTTGTCCTCCGAACCGCCGTTGGAAAGGGCGGTACTGCTTCTTGGTCTCC
This sequence comes from Lissotriton vulgaris, assembly GCF_964263255.1. Lineage (NCBI taxonomy): Eukaryota > Metazoa > Chordata > Amphibia > Caudata > Salamandridae > Lissotriton > Lissotriton vulgaris. Next base: position 274,824,896 of record NC_141694.1, on the reverse strand, counting down.
TTGGGCTTTTCCAGGCCCACAGCTGTCAGCGTTTCGGCTTCCGCCTTCATGCGGGCCATTTCATCATCCGCATGCTTCCCGAAGAGGGTCTCACCGGAAAACGGCAGATTGGCCACCCTCTGCTGTGCGTCCGGTTTCAGGGACGTTAGCCGGAGCCATGCGTGGCGCCGTTGGTTGATCCCGTGGCAGAATCCGTGAGTCGCCAACAGGGAAGAGTCCGCAGCCGCGCTGATTATCTGGTTGGCCACCAGCATCCCCTCACTCAGGACTTCCATGAAGTCTTCATGCTGCTCCCGAGGCAAATGCTCCGCAAAGCGCTCAAGGGAGTCCCAGAGGGCGCTGTCGTAACGTCCCAACAGAGCCGTGGCACTCGCCGCTTTCATGGATGTTGCGGAAGTTCCACAGACTTTTCGCCCCGCCGAGTCCATCCACCTAGACTCCTTGTCCGGGGGAACCAAGGAGGTCGGAGTGTTGGCATTCTGTTTGCGGGCCGCCGTGACGATGACGGAGTCAGGCGGAGGCTCCGCTCTCAAAAAGGCCGGATCCGAGTCGGGAGCCCGGTACTTCTTTAGTAATCTGGACGGGGCTGCTCTCGTCACCGCCGGGGTGAGAAACAGAGCCATAGCCGGTTCTTCCAGGCCCGGCACCAAGGGCAGGAGAGGACGAGACATGTGCCTCTAATGTAGAGTCTCGAAAATGACAGACGTCTTCGGAGTAGGCACTGTCAGTGTAATGCCTAGCTTCGCCGCGCCCCTCAACAGGACGTCCTGAAAGGCAACCAGGTCATCTATCGGGGACACTCTGGTGTCCGGCGACCCCGATAGAGTAGGGGAATAGTCCCTGGTCCCAGATGATCTCGTGTGAGAGCGAGATTCGCGCCTCCTATGGCGGTGTCTCGACCTCGTGGAAGATCTGCGCCTAGAGCGAGAACGAGACCTGCCAGCTCGTGGGCGCTCCTTCGGTTTGCGAGGAGGGGTCTTCCGTGGTTCCTCACGGGGTCTCTTCGGATCCTCCCGGGGTTTCGGTTTCGGGGTCCCCTTGGGAGGAGCAGGCAGGGACGGCAGTGAAGTGGACCTCGGCGGAGGAACCTTCGGCTGCGGGGTGGGCCCATGCGGAGGGACCGGAGGTGGAGAAGGATCCCCCGAAGGCAGTGGTGGTTTGGGCGGAGGGTCCTCCCTAGGTACGGGTGGAGGAGTAGGAGTCCTGGGCCGAGATGGAGTGTACACTTCCGAGTACACCGAGCCCGGTGACCCTTTAGGGGACGGGTGCGGAGAGCCATCCCCATCCGCAGGCGACCGCTTCCTCTTGCGTCCACTGGAAGCAGCGTGACTCCTGGGACTAGAGCCCCCTCTGTGTCGTTTTGGAGAGGGTGACCTACTCCTCGACGCTGACCGCTGTCTGCTGGACGCAGAACGACGCTTCTCCGGCGTCGAATGGCGCTTCCTGGACTCCGGCGTCGAACGTCGTCCCCTCGACGTCGACCCTCTCATCCTCGGCGTCGAACGCCGACTCCTCGACGTCGATCTCCTCTTCCACGACCTCTCACGTCGCCCTCTCGACGTCGGGCGGTCCGCCCTCGACGTCGACCGCCGCCGTCGTCTCGATGTTCCCGACGTCGAGGAGCCCCTCGACGTCGATCGGCGGTGTCGCCTCGACGGCGATCGACGGTGTCGCCTCGACGACGACCGACGGTGTTGCCTCGACGGCGAGCGTCGGTGCCGCTTCGACGGCGAGCGTCGATACACGTCCTTGCGCCTTCGGCGTCGGTATGAAGACCTCGACGTCGACGAAGACGATGACGTCGACGGCGGCTTCGACATCGGCTTCTCCTTCGTCGTCGAGCCGTCACGCCGTCTCGACCCGGAGCCCCGGGGAGAAGGGGAGCACGCCGTCATCATCCCTCTTGACGTCGTCGTCGAAGCCCTCGACGTCGACGGAGAATGGGATCGTTTGCTGGACTTCCTGCCCCCGGGGAGCCCCCCAGGGGCCTCAGCAGAGGCAGAGGGATCCCTCCCAGGCTGCCCAGACCCACCTGCAGCTCGTAGACGCCTATCCTCCAGGCCAGCCAGCCTGATCTTCAATCTGTCCCTGAGGGTCCGAGCAGAAAGCTGCTGGCAGATAACACACTCCTCAGGGCCATGATCTTCTGGAAGGCACACGATGCAGACATCATGGGGGTCGCTTTTGGCCTTCTTCCTCTCACATGCTGGGCACTTAACAAAAAGGCCAGGCATTTCGGAGCCCCAAAACGCCTAAAAAACAGCACAAAAGGGAGAAGAGAACACCAAGCAGTAACTGCAACACTTTTAAAAGTCAAAAGTGCAAAAACAATTTCAATAAACCCTTGAAAAAGGGAGAGCTCAATGCCAGGGTCCTGTAAGCAGGAGCCGGAAAAAAGAACTGAAAGTAAGTTGGACCTGCTATGCATTCTGGGATACTGGGAGAAGTCTGGAAAGTTCTCTTAAAGGCACAGTATCCTATTTAAGCCACATAATGGCAGCCTATGGGGCTTGTCTGTCCCTACCTTCCTCTCTATCATTCCTGAGGCTTTGACTGGGGGAGGCAGGTTTCTCTATGGTAGAAACTAGCAGGCTGTTCTGTTTGTGGTGTTGTTTTCGGTGGAATTTCTAGTTGAAGTACTGGACAGTGTAGCCTGTGGATATAGGCTGCATTATTTGTCTTTAAATTCTCTCTTAAGTGTCTTTGCAGTTTCTGCATTATTTTGACAACTTAAGAGATTATTTTTGATTGCCGGGGTCCACGCACATGGGCGGGACTATTCACTAGATTATGACTATACACAGAGATCCCCTACTACAGAACATTAGCTCGCTAATGCATGAATATCGCTGACTTTTCAGCGATATTCATGCTTTGCGGCGATTTTTACCGCATTTGCGTTAAACCTTGGTAATACCAAGGTTTATTTGCGGTAAAAATCGCCGCAGAGCAGCGGTAAATTTTTGTCTCTAACCAAGCAATAGCGATAATTATCGCTATTACTTGGTAATATGCCCCAAAGTTCTATTACCACAATGTCAAATTTACCACGGGGACCAGTGGATTTGGAGTCACATGGCACAATCAGATTTTGAAAGTTTACCTCCAATCGTGCTTATCTGGAGATTTACAGGTTGTGTTTCTGCTCTAACCCGGATGTATTGGGTACATTTTGCAACCTCGAATCCAAATTAGCATTTACCCAGGAATATTTCTTCAGCTAGCTGTAATTAAAACATTAAATAATGGAATTGCGATTCCTAATTAGAGATTTTTAGGGAATCACTATTTAGGAATCGCAATTCCTTAAGCAAATAGGTATCGAAAAAAAAATTGCGATTCCTACAAATTCCTTAATAGCGATTAACAAATTGTGACTTGCTATCAAGGAATGCCTTTCCTTTCATTCCTATGGGCCTAGAGGCCTATAGAAATGAATATGAAGTCCTTCGCAATTTCGAGTACCAAGTAGGTCCTCGCAAATTGCGAATGCTATTTGAAGGGTGCTAGGGGGCCAAAAGGCCACCCTGCCTCACCCCCAAAATTGGCATGTGTGCACATGTGGCACACACATATGCCCAAAGGTCAAATGTGTGCGCCACATGGCACTTAGAAAATGCAATTTTTTGCATTTTTCTAAGAAATTGCACATTACCATCAACTTGAAGTTGATGGTAATTTTCAATTCCAAATTGCAAAAAACGCAATCTGCAAATGTATGATGCATTGTATTTATTGAATTGCAATTTGCGATTTACTAACTGCATTCGCAATTAAGCAAATTGCAAAAAATAGCTTTTTCCTTAATTGCAAATACCTTTGGGCGTGATGCATCGGAAATAGCATTTTACCGGACGCAAACAATAAAATGCTTGATGCATGTGCCCCTATAACCCCATGTTTGAATACTGAAAATGGTATGAATAATTCAGAAAGGTTTACTAACTATTTATGCGTCCCCTTCACGTAAAATATGCACTTTTTATAAGTTCTTTAGTTGGGTGGCATTGCTAAAATAGTTAGTATTGTATTGTATTGTGGCATACTTATATAGCGCAACCTGTCACCACCAAGGGCATCCTGGCGCTTTGACCCGTACTCAATGAAAACAGTAGCTCAGCCTATCCTAGGAAAAAGATGAGTCTTTAAAGCCTTTCTAAAGGATAGGAGATCTCCAAGGCTTCTCAAGGATATAGGCAGAGAGTTCCAGAGTTTGGCTGCCGCTACTCTGAAAGAGCGGCCCCCCATCCTCACTCTCTGGAATCGTGGGACTACCAATAGCCTGGATGACGAAGAGCGTAAGGCTCTCGATGGACAGTACCAGGCAAACATTCGCCGCAAAGGAATGGGGCCCAGATCGTGAATAGCCCTGAACACAATACATGCTGCTTTGTAGCGCACCCGAAGATGAACTGGCAGCCAATGAAGTTCTCGCAGTGCTGCCGTAGAAGAACTATGGTAAGGGCGAGAAAGGGCGAGTTTAGCAGCGATGTTTTGCACCCTTTGCAACTTGCCCAAGAGTGTTACCGGGGCCTCCAGAAGTAGTGCGTTACAATAGTCAAGTCGACTTAGGATGGTACAACGCACTACTTCTGGTCTGGCTTGCACAGGGAGGAGAGGAAGGACCTTGCGCAGCATACGAATCAGCATCATACATGTTGACGAGATCTTATTCACATGTAGATCCAACTGCAGGTTAGGCCCAAAAGTGACGCCTAAATTGCGCGCTGATTGTGCCGCAGACACCGTCTCTGAGAAGGACGGAGGCCAGAAGTCCACTGGGAGGTCGCGAGGAATTCGATCAGTGGAGCAATGTAAAACCTCCGTCTTAGTTCCGTTGAACTGTAACGAGTTCAGCCGGAGCCATTCCGCTGTCGCCTGCATGCACCGATGAAAAGTCTCCAGTGTGACTGCGTCCTGTCCCTCCAGAGAGAAGACCAGCTGGGTATCATCTGCATAATTAAATGCAGAGATACCGAAGGTTTTAATGAGCTGGACCAGGGGGCGGAGGTAGACATTGAAGAGTATGGGGCTGATGGCCGAGCCCTGAGGTACTCCTTGTCCCACTCTCCGTTCCTCCGAACTGAAGGGGGGTAATGAAACCCGTTGCTGACGGCAGTCCAAGTAGGAGATTAACCAATCCCTGGCCTTGTCCCTGACCCCGCATTCCTCCAGCCTAGAAATCAGGGTGGGATGGCTGACCGTGTCGAACGCGGCCGACATGTCGAGCAGCACCAAGAATGCTGCCCGACCACTGTCGACTCGTGCCCGCAGGTTGTCTAACACGGTCACCAACGCGGATTCCGTCCCATGTGCTGGGCGGAAGCCGAATTGCGTCTCATCCAACCAGCTGTTCCCTTCTAGGAAACTGGACAGAGCACGGGTGACCAGCTTTTCCATAATTTTAACCGGAAAAGGGAGCAGGGAGATTGGCCGATAGTTAGAAAGGTCTAGACACACCTGTTTTAGAGGAGCTACCTTTAGATTCGTAAGGCAAATTTTGCGTTCAATTCTTACATTTACCAATTTTAAACTAAACCACACCTCTCTTTGTGAATTCTAAGGGAAGAAAGGGTCTGTGAAGATAATGTATGTGTTGGACTTGGCCCTTCTGGCAGGTTCACCCCTAAACTTTTTGCTTTTGATATGCGACCTGCCGCTAGTGATTTTTGGCTTCTGCGCACTTACCACTGTATCCCAGGGTAAAGTGCATGCGTGTAGTGAGGTTGGCCTGCCCTCCCATAGGAATGCATGGGGAATGTTTGTGTCCCTGGTAATTCCTGATGAGTTGGGAGTACAGATGCGAGTTTGGCATGTGCTGACTCGTGTGATTAAATGCTGTGCGATGATGTGTGCGGCGTTAATGTACCTAGTGTGGAAGTGCCACTTCTGGTAGTTGGCCTGTCTGTGTATAAAAGGTAAATTGGCTATCTGGCTTGTGATTGGCTGTGACTGGCTGGAGTGCCTTGTCCATGAGTCAGGATGGGTCTGCCCCGGTGGTGAATGGGAGATCTGCATGTTGAAGGCCGGGGAGGAGGGCACCTGGGACCTGAATAGGGCTGGGCTTTCCCCACACAATGCTGGTTCTGCCCACTGTGGTGCGACTGATGACCCTAGCCTATCCAGTGAATGAGAAGAGGAGCTGAGCACATCAGAGTGCTCCAAAAGCAGTTGCAACTGTTTTTTCCCTTCACCCTGAAGCCTAAACAAAGGGATTTGGTATATAAAAGAGGGGCTGTGACCCCATGTAAATGTTCTCTGCTGACCTTAACTTGAGGGAGGGGGGGGGCTGCCGCTGTTGCTGGGCACCAGGAGGACCGCCACTGGGACTGCCTCCCTGCCTGGAGGGTCCTGTGAGCTTGCCCCTGGGCCCAGCCTTTGCCCCCCACCTCCTGAAGGACTTTGGCCCTGTGGTGCCTTGGGGCACTTTGTTCCTTTGCGCAGCACCTGGGAAGCGCTGTGTCCTGAGTGCTGGAGCATTGCCCCTTCTAAGGCTACAGCCCGGAGCTGCGATCGCCTTGCCCAGGGATTCCCCGGCGTGGGGATCCCCCTCTTGATCAGCGGCACAGGTGCCCACCCCGTTTATGGGCCGTACCTTGTACATCGGTGGCAGGTGCCCACCCTGCATAGAGTGCCTAGCAGGAGCCTACCCCGTGTGTTTGCCCCTTTATTTGGACCTCTGACGGGTGCCCACCCTGCCAGAGCCGTTGTGCCCCAAGGAAGCGTTGCGGGGAAGCTGCAGCGCAGTGCCGCTCTGTGATTGGCCCGGGAGGCTCATCGCGTCATTACCAAGCCCCGCAGCCGTTGGTCAGGCTGTGAGGGATTCCCCCAGATCGGAGGACTGCGACGGAGGCCGGGGGAAGGCAGGAAGCAACGCTGGCTCCCAAAGCGAGGCTCTGCCCGGAGTGAGGAAGCCCCGCCGCCGTTCTGGAAACGGAGCAACGAGCCGGTGAGTGCGGGTTGTCCCTGTAGCGCGATCTTTGTCCCGGGGCAGTTTGGTTGTTTTGAGTCCCCCGAGAGGGACTCCAAGAAAGGGGCCATCTTGTTCAGAGCTCACAAGAGGCTCCGGGGGCATTTGTTCATTTAAAGCCTACCAGGCTCCCCCATGACCCTGGGGCATTGCTGCATTCCGAGCCCCGAGGCTCCAACGACCTGGGCACATTTCTTTAGGGCCCACGAGGGTTCCAGGGGCCATAGTGTTTCTGAGTCCCCCAAGCGGGACTCCAATGGTATTGGGGGCATTTTGGGAGGTAGAGCGGCCCCGGTTGGCAGCGGGCCGCTCCCCCCCAGTGTGGTGACAATTGTTCCTTGAGCCAACGAGGCTCCCATGTGTTCTTGAGCCCCTATTGGTCATCTCAAAGCCCCGAAGAGAGCCAAAAGGCACGCTGGTGCCCGGCTCCCTGCTACAGCTGCCCAGCAATTAGTGGGTAGCTGCTTCATTTAGGTTTTGCGCAATCTTCCTTTGGCTGCATGAGCAGCCTGCCCTGACATTGGGGACACAGGGCGTCCTAGCCCCTGAGAGGCCAAGTTGGCCTGGGGACAGTTCTGGTGTTGTGCCCTTGCGTGGGGTACATGTTTTGACCCTTTGTGATCTTTGCACAATTTGTAATGACCTGCCTAATGTAATTTCTGCATCATGTGTAATGTCTTTGTGCCTATACCTCTGAATGTATTGTGGTGCTTAGGTGGTTGTTTTTCCTAGTATAGTTATACTAGTGAGTTCATGGTTCTCTGCGTGATAATTTCCTAAGGTGGTTAGGGTTGCGTAGGTGGTACTTACCTTTTACCAGTGATTACTGGTTGTGTGCTACATTTGCTATTTGGTGATACAGATATTATATGTTCTATGTTCTAAGCGCTATTCCTACAAGTATTCTATGTTCTACAAAGTGCTAATTCTACCAAGTGCTAGTTCTAAAAGTGCATATTCCTGACAGTGGTCCACGTGGCCCTGTCCCATGTATATAATCCCCTATAAATTCTGCCCGTGTCTCTGGAACATTGTAAAGTGTGTGTTTCTTATCTTATGTGTTTGGTATAATACAAAGGCTATTTTTATATAACCTTGTGTGGAGTTTCCTTTGTGGTGGGCCTTGGGTGTTGTTGCTGGGTGCGCGCGCAAACACTTAACCTACATTACCTCCGAGATAAGCCTTACTGCTCGCGTCACGTTACCTAGAGGGTGAGCAGGGGTTATCTTTGGCGTGTAGCTCCCTTGCCCTGACTAGAGTGGTGGTTTGTGCCTGACTTTGGCGCAAGCCTTGGCCAACCAGAATTTCCATTTCTAACATTGGTGGCAGCGGAAGAGATCCAGATTTGTGTTTGTGCTGTCCTGCAGTGGCAACTGGCTGCACCACAAAACTCTGCATTTTAGATAATCACATTTTGGGGATTATTGTTTTTTTGAAGTTCCATTATTTCTTCTCCTAAGATTGTCATTTTCAAATAGTGTCCAGTACATTTGTTCCCCGCCTCGCTCCCAGAGTTTGGTACCTGTGTCAGGTGTGGTCAGGTTGAGAAATCAGGGGCAGTAGACCCTGCCTTACCAGTCCGAGGGGGGAGGTTGTGTGTGGATTAATGGTGTGTGGCACTAGACAAGTGAGTGTGAGTTCTCTGGGATAAGGAGCTTGCTGAATACTTTGCGAATTGTGTACTCTTGCTTCAGCTCAGACAGGTAAGTCCCCTGTGTTGCACGTGTCCGTGAGCATCCTGCCAAGATGGAGTCTGCTTTTAATTTCTGGGGTATGTTTATGCATGAGTTGGTAGAGTTTTGCGAAGAGAGTGACATCGCAATGAATGAGTCAGACACCCAGTCCCAACTTAGGGAAAACCGAACACAATGACAGAAGGATGACTGGGAACGTGAGCACAGTGAGAAGAGGGCCCGGGTCTCACACCATGAGGGTGGTGGGTCTGAGGGGAGCCCTGAAGTGTCTGAAGCGGAGGGAGAAAATGACAGTACATGGGCGCCAGCAGATAGTGAAGACCCCATAGACAGGGAGTCCCTTGCTGGGCCCAGTATAGGGGGCAGGGCAGCGCCCCATCCCTTTCCCTGTCCCCAGAGGAGTGGTAAGATAGGAGGAAAGAAAGGGAGCTTCAGCTGGCTTTGGAACAGCTCAGGTTAGAGCATGCCCAGGCGATGGTGCAGCTGGGTGTTAAGAAGCAACAGCTAGAGACCGAGAGGGTCTTAGTGCAGGAGAGGATAGAGGAGGCTGAGAGGGCCTTCACTAGAGAGAAATTACCTCTGGAGGGTAGACTATTCCCAGCGCGCAGTTATATTTTTCTGGACTCCCCAGGGAGGATTGAGTACAGTGGTGGCAGCTATGTAAAGCCCAATGCAAGAAGTCCCATTCCCAGTTCCCAGAGTATGGTACATGTTTCCCAAGAAGAGGAGTATAGGTTGAAATTCAGGGACAGTAGGAAACTGTCTCACCAGTCTTGGGAGGACTTCACAGAGGAATGTCAGTGGGCACTGATTGAGTGGTTAGAGGTTCCCACGGGACCGGATTTTAAAAAACTGTTTGATATTGTTTTCAAGGAGCAGGTGCTCAGTCGTTGTTGGCTGGAGTTGCGCCAGCACCTGTTGATGTATGATTCCTTTTGCCCTTGGACGCTTGCCAAGGAAGCAGACCACTGGGAAAGGGCCAGAGGTTCTGAGGAGTCATTGGTGAGTGATTCCAAAAGTAGTGGTTCAGGTATCTTCCAACCCAGCATGGTGGAAGAGGTTCAGAGTAGCCCAGCTAGGTCCCAGTGTAGCAAGAGGGGTGTAGGGGCTTACCACCTGTCTCAGTGGAGCGGGAGTGAGTGTGTGACCGAGAGTCCCCAGATGCCCAAAGCCCTGTCTCAGAACCTGGGTGGTTTTCTTAAGGGAACCCCAGGTTGGGGACCTAGGCTGTCATGTTAGTCCATTTGAGGAAGATCACCTAGTGTATAGAGGACCTGGAGCATCTGTAAATGGAGCTCCAGTGGTTCTAGTGTCCGGCAGTGCTACTCCAGTTGGGAGGGCACAGGAGTCCGAGGTGAGGAGTGAATGGGGGATGTGTTCCCCAGTGGAAGAACTAGTGGGTCAGGGACTACCCAGTTGGGCTAAGTTCCCGTGTAGTGACCATGGTGACACCACTTCTGTTCTGGGGGATCTTCCCGCACTGTCAGGTGGACTGGGGACGGGAGATCTGCACCAGACAGACGGTCACACGACATATGAGTCATGTGTTAGCCTCAGGGGGATGGTGTGCAAGTCCCCCGAAGTCCTGGAGTGCCAGGCAATTATTCCACCAAAGGCTTTAGACCAGAGGTTGGGAGGCCAGGTTCAGGATCCGCCTGACCTGGAGGGAAGGACGCCTGTAATCAGTGTCCTGGCCGGTTCATCTTCCAGGGGTACCGCTCCAGTTGGGAGGGTGCAGAACTCTGAAAGGGGGTGCAGAGGGTGGGAGAGCCCGCCTCTGACCCTGGTACAACCTGAGGGGTTAAACCCTAGGTTGGGAGAATGGCGTTCTAAGGGTACCCCTCGCAGGAGGTAGAGGAACCCTAGAACGAGAGGTAGGGGGAGGAGAGCCTCCCCTGTGACTCCTGGTCCACCTGAGGGTGTAGACCCTAGGCTGGAGAACCAGTGGCAGTCTAGCCCTGTCCTACAAACAGGTAGAGTGGAAAATGGCTACTATGTACCAGGGGTTACTACCCATCACTCTACGAATAGGCAAGGACCAGTGGCACCTGGGTAGCCTAGGGCCTGGTCCTGGCCGCGGACAGCTTGGGAGTACTAGTGGGGTAGCCCAGTTGTGCCAGACAGAGTTTTTAGAAGGCAGCCAATGGGTTCACCGTGGCGTAGAACAGGAGGGTGTCCCTGCAGTTGCAGGCCTGCGTCCGTGTTCTTTCGCCCCAAGCAGGGAAGCCCTTCACGGTGGTGATTGGTCTACCTTGCGGTTTGGCTGGAAGGGGGTTGTGTTGGACTTGGCCCTTCTGGCAGGTTCACCCCTAAAGTTTTTGCTTTTGATATGTGACTTGGTGCTAGTGATTTTTGGCTTCTGCGCACTTTACCACTGGGTGCCAGGGTAAAGTGCGTGCGTGTAGTGAGGTTGGCCTGCCCTCCCATAGGAATGCACGGGGAATGTTTGTGTCCCTGGTAATTCCTGATGCGTGGGGAGTACAGATGCGAGTTTGGTATGTGCGGACTAAATGCTGCGCAATGAGGTGTGCGGCGTTAATGTACCTAGTGTGGAAGTGCCACTTCTAGAAGTTGGCCTGTCTGTGTATAAAAGGTAAATTGGCTGTCTGGCTTGTGATTGGCTGTGACTGGCTGGTGTGCCTGGCTCCATGAGTCAGGATGGGTCTGCCACGGTGGTGAATGGGAGATCTGCATGTTGATGGCCGGGGAGGAGTGCACCTGGGACCTGAATAGGGCTGGGCTTTCCCCACACAATGCTGGCTCTGCCCACTGTGGTGCGACTGACGACCCTAGCCTAGCCAGTGAATAAGAAGAGGAGCTGAGCAAATCAGAGTGCTCCAAAACCAGCTGCGACTGGTTTTTCCCTTCACCCTGAAGCCTAAAAAAAGGGATTTGGCGTATAAAAGAGGGGCTTTGACCCCATGTAAAAGTTCTCTGCTGACCTTAACTTGAGGGAGGGGGGGCTGCTGCTGCTGGGCGCCAGGAGGACCGCCACTGGGACTGCCTCGCTGCCTGGAGGGCCCTGTGAGCTGGCCCCTGGGCCCAGCCTTTTCCCCCCACCTCCTGAAGGACTTTTGCCCTGTGGTGCCTTGGGGCACTTTGTTCTTTTTGTGCAGCACCTGGGAAGCGCTGTGTCCTGAGCGCTGGAGCACTGCCCCTTCTAAGGCTAGAGCCCAGAGCTGCGATCGCCTTGCCCAGGGATTCCCCGGCATTGGGATCCCCCCTCTTGATCAGCGGCACGGGTGCCCACCCCGTTTATGGGCTGTACCTTGTACATCGGTGGCAGGTGCCCACCCTGCATAGAGTGCCGAGCAGGATCCTACCCCGCGTGTTTGCCCCTTTATTTGACCTTTGATGGGTGCCCACCCCGCCAGAGCCGTTGTGCCCCGAGGAAGCGTCGCCGGGAAGCTGCAGCGCGGTGCCGCGCTGTGATTGGCCCGGGAGTCCCGTCACGTCATTACCAAGACCCGCAGCCATTGGTCAGGCCACGAGGGCTTCCCCCAGATCGGAGGACTGCAACGGAGGCCGGGGGAAGGCATGAAGCGATGCTAGCTTCCCCATGAAGGCTCTCCCCGGAGTGAGGAAGCCCCGCCGCCGTCCTGGAAATGGTTCAGAAAAGGGAGTGGTGATAAACAGAGTGTCTGAATTAAGCAGACCACTCTTACCCAGTCCAAAGATCAGGGCTTGATCCATCACCGTTATTTCTCTCACTGCACCATCCCAGCTCAGAACCTGGCTATATGCAAACCAGCCTGTCCCTGGCCCAGTGCATCATGGGAACAGGGCAGACTAAACTACCAAGCCAATTCTTCACCAGAAAGGAGACAAGCTACCAGGGACCGGTTTCTGGCATTTCAGCCGTCTTCGGCCCGGCTTGCTTGAATCCTGATGGTGCAGTGAGAAAGGGACTCATGTCTGAGTATACCTTGCCACACCTATAGTGGCCAAAAACGATTCAGAAAAGGGGGTGGTGATGAACAGAGTGTCTGAATTAAGCAGACCACTCTTACCCAGTCCAAAGATCAGGGCTTGATCCATCACCGTTATTTATCTCACTGCACCATCCCAGCTCAGAACCTGGCTATATGCAAATCAGTCTGTCCCTGGGCCAGTGCATCATGGGAACAGGGCAGACTAAACTACCAAGCCAATTCTTCACCAGAAAGGAGACAAGCTACCGGGGACCGGTTTCTGGCATTTCAGCCGTCTTCGGCCCAGCTTGCTTGAATCCTGATGGTGCAGGGAGAAAGGGATTCATGTCTGAGTATACCCTGCCACACCTATAGTGGCCACCATAAGCGTGGAAGGGTATACTCAGATGTGAGTCCCTAGCTCATTGCACCATCAGGATTCAAGCAAGCCGGGCCGAAGACGGCTGAAATGGCAGAAACCGGTCCCCGGTAGCTTGTTTCCTTCCCAGTATAAGAATTGGCTTGGTAGTTTGGTCTGCCCTGTTCCCATGATGCACTGGGCCAGGGTCAGACTAATTTGCATATAGCCAAGTTCTGAGCTGGGATGGTGCAGTGAGCTAAAAAACGGTGATGGATCAAGCCCTGATCTTTGGACTGGGTAAGAGTGGTCTGCTTAATTCAGACACTCTGTTCATCACCACCCCCTTTTCTGAATCATTTTTGTCCACCATAAGCGTGGAAGGGTATACTCAGATGTGAGTCCCTAGCTCATTGCACCATCAGGATTCAAGCAAGCCGGGCCGAAGACGGCTGAAATGCCAGAAACCGGTCCCCGGTAGCTTGTTTCCTTCCCAGTATAAGAATTGGCTTGGTAGTTTGGTCTGCCCTGTTCCCATGATGCACTGGGCCAGGGTCAGACTAATTTGCATATAGCCAAGTTCTGAGCTGGAATGGTGCAGTGAGCTAAAAAACGGGGATGGATCAAGCCCTGATCTATGGACTGGGTAAGAGTGGTCTGCTTAATTCAGGCGCTCTGTTCATCACCACCCCCTTTTCTGAATCATTTTTGTCCACCATAAGCGTGGAAGGGTATACTCAGATGTGAGTCCCTAGCTCATTGCACCATCAGGATTCAAGCAAGCCGGGCCGAAGACGGCTGAAATGCCAGAAACCGGTCCCCGGTAGCTTGTTTCCTTCCCAGTATAAGAATTGGCTTGATAGTTTGGTCTGCCCTGTTCCCATGATGCACTGGGCCAGGGTCAGACTAATTTGCATATAGCCAAGTTCTGAGCTGGGATGGTGCAGTGAGCTAAAAAACGGTGATGGATCAAGCCCTGATCTTTGGACTGGGTATGAGTGGTCTGCTTAATTCAGACACTCTGTTCATCACCACCCCCTTTTCTGAATCATTTTTGTCCACCATAAGCGTGGAAGGGTATACTCAGATGTGAGTCCCTAGCTCATTGCACCATCAGGATTCAAGCAAGCCGGGCCGAAGACGGCTGAAATGCCAAAAACCGGTCCCCGGTAGCTTGTTTCCTTCCCAGTATAAGAATTGGCTTGGTAGTTTGGTCTGCCCTGTTCCCATGATGCACTGGGCCAGGGTCAGACTAATTTGCATATAGCCAAGTTCTGAGCTGGGATGGTGCAGTGAGCTAAAAAACGGTGATGGATCAAGCCCTGATCTTTGGACTGGGTAAGATTGGTCTGCTTAATTCAGACACTCTGTTCATCACCACCCCCTTTTCTGAATCATTTTTGTCCACCATAAGCGTGGAAGGGTATACTCAGATGTGAGTCCCTAGCTCATTGCACCATCAGGATTCAAGCAAGCCGGGCCGAAGACGGCTGAAATGCCAGAAACCGGTCCCCGGTAGCTTGTTTCCTTCCCAGTATAAGAATTGGCTTGGTAGTTTGGTCTGCCCTGGTCCCATGATGCACTGGGCCAGGGTCAGACTAATTTGCATACAGCCAAGTTCTGAGCTGGGATGGTGCAGTGAGCTAAAAAACGGTGATGGATCAAGCCCTGATCTTTGGACTGGGTAAGAGTGGTCTGCTTAATTCAGACACTCTGTTCATCACCACCCCCTTTTCTGAATCAGTCCTGGAAATGGAGCAGTGAGCCGGTGAGTGCGGGTTGTCCCTGTGAGGAGAGGGGGGCGTCGGGGCACATTGCCGGTGTCCGCCCCCTCCCCCCCAGAAGCACGATCTTTGTCCTGGGGGCAGTTTGGTTGTTTCGTGTCCCCGGAAAGGGACTCCAACAAAGGGGCCATCTTGTTCAGAGCCAACGAGAGGCTCAGGGGCATTTGTTCATTTGAAGCCTACCAGGCTCTGACGTGACCCCGGGGCATTGCTGCATTCCAATCCCCGAGCCTCCAACGACCTGGGCACATTTCTTTAGGGCCCACAAGGGTTCCAGGGGCCATAGTGTTTTTGAGTCCCCCGAGCCGGACTCCAACGGCATTGGGGGCATTTTGGGAGGTAGAGCGGCCCTGGTTGGCAGCGGGCCGCTCCCTTCAGTGCGGTGACAATTGTTCCTTGAGCCCACGAGGCTCCCACGTGTTCTTGAGCCCCTATTGGTCATCTCAAAGCCCAGAAGAGAGCCAGGAGGCACGCTGGTGCCTGGCTCCCTGCTACAGCTGCCCAGCACTTAGGGAGCAGCTGCTTCGTTTAGGTTTTGCGCAATCTTCCTTTGGCTGCCTGCGCAGCCTGCCCTGACATTGGGGACACAGGGCGTCCTAGCCCCTGAGAGGCCAAGTTGGCCTGGGGACGGTTCTGGTGTTGTGCCCTTGCGTGGGGTACATGTTTTGGCCCTATGTGATCTTTGCGCAATTTGTAATGACCTGCCTAATGTAATTTCTGCATCATGTGTAATGTCTTTGTGCCTATACCTCTGAATGTATTGTGTTGCTTAGGTGGTTGTTTTTCCTAGTATAGTTATACTAGTGAGTTCATGATTCCCTGCGTGATAATTTCCTAAGGTGGTTAGGGTTGCGTAGGTGGTACCTACCTTTTACCAGTGATTACTGGTTGTGTGCTACATTTGCTATTTGGTGCTGCAGTTATTATATGTTCTATGTTCTAAGCGCTATTCCTACAAGTATTCTATGTTCTACAAAGTGCTAATTCTTCCAAGTGCTAGATCTAAAAGTGCATATTCCTGACAGTGGTCCACATGGCCCTGTCCCATGTATATAATCCCCTGTAAATTCTGCCCGTGCCTCTGGCAGATTTTAAAGTATGTGTTTCTTATCTAATGTGTTTGGTATAATACAAAGGCTATTTTTATATATAACCTTGTGTGGAGTTTCCTTTGTGGTGGGCCTTGGGTGTTGTTGCTGGGTGCGCGCGCAAACACTTAACCTACATTGCCTCCGGGATAAGCCTTACTGCTCGCGTCATGTTACCTAGAGGGTGAGCAGGGGTTATCTTTGGCGTGTAACTCCCTTGCCCTGACTAGAGTGGTGGTTTCTGCCTGACTTTGGCGCAAGCCTTAGCCAACCAGAAATCCCATTTCTAACAGTATGCATGCAACTGATTCTTATCTGACTACACATCCGACTACAAATATTTGCTGGAGAAGCAGGTGTACTCACTCACACCTTTGCAAATGCAGAAGATGTCCTGCAACCTTTTCTGTGACGATAAAACGTATGTTGAACTAAAATTGGCTAGAACACAACCTCTACACTGCTTGTGAAAATATAATGCACCTAGCTTAAAGATAAGTAATACTCCATAAACATTTCGTATGAATATAAGTATCTTTTCTTCTGTCACTTGAAAGTAGCATTTCACAATGGCTGCTAGTAAGGATTGAACCTCCGTCCCTGCATTTGTGTTAAAAGAGTTTTAGCTGTGCGACGTTTTGAGCATGCTTCAAATCTGTGGCGGCTTCCATCACCCAAACATCTTCCTCCTGTAACTAGCTAGGGCAGAACAGAAGCGAAACTGGATGTATCAATATGGTTGAGGATAGTGCTATACAAAGCATTAAAAAACATTGGATATTTGTATGTGAGAGGGTGTGCTTTACCATTCCTATTTCCATTTCAGCAAAGCTCAAGAGCTTATGCAATTATGAGCTTTTCACACTAGAGTCTTATTTCCAAGAGACACTATTTACTCGTGAAATCTTGATAGCATTTCTTAAAACACATCATGCACATTTTTTCTTTATTTCAAGAAATAGAGACAAAATATGTATTTGTTCTCTGCGCTTAGGAGTGAGTCTACAAATTGAGATATGGAATATGTATTTTTGCTTCATATCCTCGTTTTCTGCTGCAGTCATCAAATGTTCACCGACTGTGAAGGCAAAATGGTTCTTTGGCGCATACTCCATTTGTCTCTAGTGACAAGTGCGGAAAGCATTCATTCAACCAAAGAAATCTAATATAAGTGTATTTAGGGCCTATCCTTTTACATATAACTTTCTTTGGAGAACAATCACAAGAGTCAACATTATGAGGAAATACTTTCTCTGCAACTCCTTTACTCTTTGCCTTCCTATTTTCTACACCTATTTGGGACTGAATTTGTCCTGTTGCCAGTTGGACGCCCTAATGCAGTGACTCCTGGGACCTGGCCATTCTACTGCTGGCGAGGAATGAGAAATGAGGAAAGAAACAAATAATAATGATTCATTTAAAATAAACAAATATATATATATACGGTCGCCAGTAGGTATATATAGTTAGGATTTTTTCGCTATGGGATTTTTGAAAATTCTATGTCTAATAACTTTGGCGTTTGTGGACGGAATTGGCTGAAATTTTCAGGAAAATGGAACATTTTGTTTCTGAGCAGCCCCTGACAATTTGGGGGGGTTTCATCAAGGGGGGGCCTAGAAAAAAGGGGGTCCCAAAACGCGTTTTTCCCATGTTAATTTCCATAGGGCGGTTGGCCTCACTTTTAGCTCGAACGGCTGAATGGATTTGCACGAAACTTGGCAAAATTGTAGGGACTGTTAGCCCGATGTGCCTTTGCTAGGTCTCAATATATGTGCTCCAGTGGATTTTGAGTAATTTAGGTTCAAAAAAAGATATATATCTGGGCGGAGCCTAACCACACATCTGATCTGATTGGCTGTCAGCACTTCATCCAAGAAGTGTTGGCAGCCATCTTGGGACCAATATACATGATAGCACCTCATTAAAAAGCATTATAGTTAATAGAGGGTTTTAGGACTTTAGTTACATTATAAATCATTTGTTGATGGTACCATACTCGTTTTAGGAATTGTGGTGGGTTCTAAGGTGATTTTACCATGTGAAAAAACCTTCTGCTGTGATATCATGAATATTGTTTGAAAGAAAACTAATATCTCATGATTTTCCCACAGTGGTTTGGAAGGGGATCTTTAAGCTAAACTGAAAGCATATTTTCTGTAAATTCACATTATCTTTCTCAGTCATGTGAAAATGAAGTCTGACATTCTCAGTAAAACATGTACATCCAACAAGGACAGAGACTGTCAGTTGATTCCTTTGTGTTCTACTGCAGCCTCCTAGAGTGTTCTAAAGAACAACTAGAGCGCTAACAGTCCTACTTATTACAAAGGTATGGCACACCTGAAGCCATCTTGATTGGAATAAAGTGGTAACTCTTAAAACATTTAATTTAAAAAGAAACAACATGAGGGGGTATATTTTGCCATAGAAAGTAAGATTAGTGCTGCAGAATGAAAGATTAGGGCACATTTTGAGTGACTTCTCAAATCCTTTTCTATTTCATTAAAACATTCTGACATGCAGTCTCCCAAAATGGCCACCAGAGACAAAAGAGCTCAAATGTAGCCCAAATATCACCCAGATGTAGCCCAAGTATAGCCCAATGACAGAATGTCCCAGAGTGTTCTAAAGAACAACTAGAGCGCTAACAGTCCTACTTATTACAAAGGTATGGCACACCTGAAGCCATCTTGATTGGAATAAAGTGGTAACTCTTAAAACATTTAATTTAAAAAGAAACAACATGAGGGGGTATATTTTGCCATAGAAAGTATGATTAGTGCTGCAGAATGAAAAATTAGGGCACATTTTGAGTGACTTCTCAAATCCTTTTCTATTTCATTAAAACATTCTGACATGCAGTCTCCCAAAATGGCCACCAGAGACAAAAGAGCCCAAATGTAGCCCAAATATCACCCAGATGTAGCCCAAGTATAGCCCAATGACAGAATGTCCCAGAGTGTTCTAAAGAACAACTAGAGCGCTAACAGTCCTACTTATTACAAAGGTATAGCACACCTGGAGCCATCGTGATGGGAATAAAGTGGTAACTCTTAAAACATTTAATTTAAAAAGGAACAAAATGAGGGGGTATTTTATGCAATAGAAGGTATTATTAGTGCTGCAGAAAGAAACATTGGGGCACATTTTGAGTGACTTTTCAAATCCTCTTCTATTTCATTAAAAAATTCTGACATGCAGTCTCCCAAAATGACCACCAGAGACCAAAGAGCCCAAATGTAGCCCAAATATCACCCAGATGTAGCCCAAGTATAGCCCAATGACAGAATGTCCCAGAGTGTTCTAAAGAACAACTAGAGCGCTAACAGTCCTACTTATTACAAAGGTATGGCACACCTGAAGCCATCTTGATTGGAATAAAGTGGTAACTCTTAAAACATTTAATTTAAAAAGGAACAAAATGAGGGGGTATATTTTGCCATATGAATTATGATTAGTGCTGCAGAAAGAAAAATTAGGGCACATTTTGAGTGACTTCTCAAACCCTCTGCAATTTCATTAAAAAATTCTGACATACAGTCTCCCAAGATGGCCACCAGAGACAAAAGAGCCTAAATGTAGCCCAAATATCACCCAGATGTACCCCAAGTATAGCCCAATGACAGAATGTCCTAGAGTGTTCTAAAGAACAACTAGAGCGCTAACAGTCTTACTTATGACAAAAGTATGGCACACCAGAAGCCATCTTGATTGGAATGAAGTGGTAAGTCTGAAAACACTCAATTTAAAAAGGAACAACATGAGGGGGTTAATTTTGCCATAGAAAGTATGATTAGTGCTTCAGAAAGAAAAATTAGGGATCATTTTGAGTGACTTCTCAAATCCTCTTTTATTTCATTAAAAAAATTCTGACATGCAGACTGAAACATGCACTTTGAATACCAGCAGCAGACGTCCCTGGTGAGCAGTAGCTTTACTACAGTGATCTAATGTGCAACTAGAGTGCTAACATTCAGAATTTATGGCAAATGTGTGACACATCTGAATGCCTTCTTGATGGAACCAAAGTAAACAAGCATTGAAAATGCAATAGATCTCGCCCTCGTTTAAGTTAAAGCCATTCTGTTTGTAATGAGGTGGCTTTTTAGCTTTGCTTTTATTAGTGTTTTTTCAACTTTCATGTAAATAACATGCATCTGTATGCATATAAGTATATGTATGCATGCATTTATGTTTGTATTTATGTTTGTATTTATATAGATATACAGATGATATATGTTTATATATGTATGTATATATATATATATTCACTGAAAAAACCACAGGTTATAGACCATATATAGTTAGGAATTAGCATTTACAAAACCTTGAAAATTCACTGAAAAAAACATAGGTTATAGACCATATATAGTTAGGAATTCGCATTTACAAAACCTTATTTTACTCACACAAAACCATTGAAATTCCATATATAGTTAGTTGCACTAACTATATATCGCGCACCCGCAATCCACTGCTGATGATGTCACATATTACATCATTCATGACATGGTCAGTGACATCACTGATGACATCACTGATGACATCTCAAATGACATCACTGATGACATCACTGATGACAACATCCAGTGACTGTATGTTTCTGTAAAGTTAAAATATGTCTTACATATTGAAGAATGAGTGGATGTATAAGTGTCTGGATGAAGGATTTAGTAGGTGCATGACTGACTGTATGAGTGAGTGATTAAATGTGTCTCACTGAGTGCATGGGTTAGTGACTAAACTGTCTTAATTTGTGCATCATTATGTCTGTTGTTCTGTAAACTGTTGCATGTGTTGATAAGTAGCTATATGAGTAACTATATGGGTTATTGATTGGTTGCCCAAGTATTTGTATGGGAGACTGAGTGTGTGTTTGGGTGGCTGGGAGGTGTATGACTCTGTGCATAGATGTGTGAGCAGTTGATTCACTAGATGTATGGTTTCAAAAGTGCATGTGGAAACAGCTGTATGGGCGGTTGACTGTGTGCATGAGTGTATTGGTGAGTGAATGGATATCTCAGTGCTACATGTCAAAGTAAATACATATGTAAAACACAGTACATGTGAGAGTTGACATATATAAATACCTGTGCATAAGAGCCAGTGAATGTGTGAGTGGCTGTATGGATCATTGTGAACTTGTATCAGGGATTGTATAAGAGAGTAAATATGTGTTAGTATATGTTTGAATAAGTAAAGTTTGTATAACTGTATAGTTGAGGAAATGGAGGTATGATTGATTCTTTGCATGACTGACTAGGTGTGTGAGTAACTCCATGGATGAGTGACAGTCTGTGAGTGTCTGTTTACACTGATTGTATCTAAGGTTATATTAGAGTCTGAAGAGGTTCATCGTATTATCACATGAATGATATCATCAGTGATGTGATCAGTAATGTCAAATGAGATGTCATCAGTGATGTCATCAGTGATGTCATTTGAGATGTCATCAGTGATGTCATTTGAGATGTCATCAGTGATGTCACTGACCATGTCATGAATGATGTAATATGTGACATCATCAGCAGTGGATTGCGGGTGCGCGATATATAGTTAGTGCAACTAACTATATATGGAATTTCAATGGTTTTGTGTGAGTAAAATAAGGTTTTGTAAATGCGAATTCCTAACTATATATGGTCTATAACCTATGGTTTTTTCAGTGAATATATATATATATATATATATATATATATATATACATACATATATATATATATATATATATATATATATCATTCGACACCTTCTGTTCACACGGCGATTTTCCACACCAAACAGATAAAGGACCCCGAAGCAGCAGATTTATAAAGTGGGAAGATTTATTGGCTCATTCAAATGGTATTCCAGGCATGACGCGTTTCGGTTAACTAGTAACCTTGATCACATAGCGACACTGCAGTTAAGTGCATGTTTAAATACTCATTTTTTCAACCATTTCAATCATGTGATGCTAAACAGTGAGAAAATACTTCTGTTGACCATATATTTCTGTACATCAATGGTGACCAGTTTACATATTTGCTGGGTTCTGATTTGCATAGTTATACATATATATTACTACATAAATGCATAGTAAATCATTGTGCAACATTACGCAATAAATAGCTAAAAATTGTATGTACAAGAGACCTAATTCTCATTTTCATCATAATTGCCATAAAACATTGAAGCGCAGTGTTCCCTTGTGTTGGTTCTGGAGTTATAACAGCATAAATGCTTGATGATCGATCTGTGCAATATGACGCATAGGTTGTCTAAATGTATC
Organism: Lissotriton vulgaris; assembly: GCF_964263255.1. NCBI lineage: Eukaryota > Metazoa > Chordata > Amphibia > Caudata > Salamandridae > Lissotriton > Lissotriton vulgaris. The sequence continues at coordinate 274,802,816 of NC_141694.1, read as the reverse complement.
ATGTTTATAGAACTCTAAACAAAATTTTTTCTTTTTGATATGAAGTTAACACATGTTATTATAAATACCTATAAAACCAAATGTGTGCAAAATCGCGCTCTATATATATATATATATATATATATATATATAATGTGTATATTATACAAATAACCAAAATGTAATTATGATGTAATGCTGACTGAAGAGTAATACATATAATATTCAGCCCATCATTGTGTCACTAGCTACTGGGTGTGGGAGATGATGGTGTGGTGGTGCATGCAGTGCCACACCTGCTGCTGTGTAGGCCATAGCCCTTGCTGGGCCTGCCGTGTGCTGTCAACATAAGGGGGAAGTGGTGCTGCACAATAAAATTAGCGCCACTGCCACCTCTGTCTAAACAAAGATGTGGGAGGGCATCACCCTCTCATGCCGCTGCTCACTACAGGAAGTGCTGGACTCCACTAAGACGCTATCTGCCTCTGCCATAGCTGGGTTGGGTGGGAATGGGTGTAAAAAATGTTTAAAAAACAGGGAAAACAGGGGAACAATATTATAAAGCAAACACACAGAGGGAGTGGAAAATGAACACAAAGCAAAAACAAAGTAAAAAAAAAGTCTCAAGGTCTTTAGCTTCTATTTACAGATGGACTCAGGAGCGGGCATACATAAGCTAATAGGAAGTGAGTCCCAAAGTTTAACTGTAAGAAAAGTGAAGGATCTGCAAAGCTTTTCTAGCTCCAAGAATTTTTGGAACTTGAAGCAACCTGAGATCATTAGATCTTAAAGACCTAAACTGATGATAATGTTTATGTCTCTTCCTAAGGTAAGGAGGTCTTTGGAAGGCTCCAAATGCAAAACTGAGCACTTTAAATTGGATGGGTTTGACTATTGGCAGCCAGTGTACGCATTTCAAATGAGGAGGAATTCAGGGCCGATGTGGAATTTCCAAAATCAGTCTTGCTGCAACATTCTTCACAATTTTTAGCCATTGAATCAAAAAGGCTGGAAGGTCCAGGTGAAGACTATTAGCATAGTTTAGTCTAGAAGTTACCTCGGTGTGAACAATAGTTTTTGTGTATATTTAGGAACCAAAATGCAGCATTTTTTGAGCGATCTAAGTTTCACACAACACACAGCAGATATGGGGTGAATTTGCGTTAGAAAGGAAATAATAGAGTTAAATTGCATTCCCAAGTTTCTAGATAAAGAAGCAGGTGCTGGGAGAAGACTGAGTTATCCTGCCACCAACTGCATGGATCAGGCTGGCACTTAATCCAAAAGAAGAGAATTTCAGTTTTATCTGAGTTTAATGTGGGAAAATTTGAGTTCAACCATTCCGCCACTCCACATAGAGCAGGAGAAGTTGGATGTCATCTGCATAAGATATTACTTAAATGCCTCAAGATTCAATTAACTTGGTCAGAGGCTCCAGGTATAAATTAAATGGAGTAGGGCTCAAGGCTGAGCCCTGCAGAAAACCATATTCAAGTGTTTTCGTAGTAGATTTAAATGGAAGAAGTTACACTACCTGAGATCTGCCGTCAACTAAAGATTTTAGCCTATTGTAAGCTTGATCATGAATTCCAGCCATTCTGATCCTATCCAGAAGAAGTGAATGTGCAACAATATAAAGGCGACTGATAGACCAAACAGGATTACCATAGCAGAATAACCCCGATCAAGGTTTTCTTTGATGAATTCAGGAACTTCCAACAAAGTGGATACAGTTCTAAAGCCCGTTTGGGACTCGGATTGGGAATCATGAAGCAAATTGTTAGATTCCAGGAAGTGAGGTAAGTGCCTGTTAACAAATTTCTCCAAGATTTTAGTTGCAGCAGGTAGGATCGTAATTGGTCTAAAGTTGTTCCAATATTGCAAGATCAGCCGTTGGCTTCTTTAACTGGAAAAGCAGGAAAGCCTGTTTTGAACATGAGGGGAAAAGAGCAGAATCCAGGGATTGGGTTGAAATGGGCCTAGGTAGCAGGACACAGAAGGGGCTGACTAGGCAGGCTGGAATAAACAAAATGGCTGCACACAAGGGTGCTGTTTGTGGTGTTTTTGACAGCAAAAAGTGTTAAAGTGTGTTTTTTCTGCAACAACCGTGCAAGTCAAATCTCATGTAATTCCACATTATCTCCAGTAATTGGTTATTAATTCCATATAATTTTGCTACACAGAATTACGCGAGTTACACCAACCCTTACTTGTATTGCTCGTGTAGGATGGGATCCTCTTTGATGGTGTCATAGTGGACTTTCTTTTGCTGAGCTGGAGACCTAGAGACCTGATGAGTATGATACTGGCTACTATTGAATCGTGTGTGGAGGTCATAGATGAGGTCATGAGCATCCAATCATCTATAAAAGGGTAGATCTAATCATCTAGATGTTGAAGGAGGGCTGCCAATGGAACTATGCATTTTGTAAAGATTCTGGATGCAGGTCAAAGGCCAAGGGGAAGGACTCAAAATTGGTAGTTACAACTGGCTACTTCAAATCTTAGGAACATGCAATGTTTTCTGCAAAAGGGAATGAAGAAATATGATTCCTTGAGATCCAGTTATGCCATGTGTTTGTTCCTCATTCGAAGCTGAAATACTTACTGGTGAGTCACCATTCTGAATGATTTTCTTCTTAGAAAGATCAATGTCAACAAAACAAATAAAGAGAAGGCACTCCAAGTAACCAATGATCATTGTATCTTGTATTGACAAGTCCACAAATAGTATTCCTGAATTGATGGTCAGCGAAATGTATACATTCAGTCCATCAGTAAAAAAGTACTATCCAGGCCAATAAAACTTTCAATTATTTTATTCTTGCTTCTTATTTTGGATTGTAAACAAGCAAAGTGTTAACCCAGCCTTCTTTCTAATTGCAAGTCAGTGGCCCAGTCACCTTCTTCCAAGTGCTTTGGAAGGACGTTTGAATGGAAGACCTCAGGCTGTGGCTCCAGAGGATGCACCTGTAATTGTTCTGTGTTCTGACATTTAATGTTTACTTGTCTTGGGCAATAACCAACACCAAACGAGGATTCTGGAACTGATGTGTATTCAGTTGCAGTATCCAGAAGCTTAGCGGGAGGGCGAAGAGGAATTTTATTTCAAGATATCTGTTGCAGTCATATTGGAGAAATGGCCACTGAAGCCGTTCAGTTTAAAAAATTGATAACAGTGTTATCATCCATGGGTCAAACATCAACAGGTGAGTCAACAACGAGTTAGTCATCAATGGGCAAGTCGTTAGTATTTTTTTCATGAATGAGTTAATTGATTATGCCATTAGCAAGAACAGTAATGACAGCATTCAATGTGGAATTCTTTCTCGCAAAAAAAATGATGGGAGGAACTGCTTGTAATAAGGCTAACTACTGGCAATCATTTGGGTAGCATTCCGACCCATCGTACTTTTGCACACCATCCCACCTCAGTTTGGACCCAGTCATATCAGTCTTGACCCTGTTCCAATAGGAATAGTGCAGGCTGAACTACCAGTCGAGTTCTTCCCTAAACAGATAGAAGCAACATTGACTGGTTTTGCCCTGATTAGGGCTCATCTGTCAGGTGTAGCTTGGTTCCAATGGCACAGCAAGCTCAGGCCCCCCTAATCTGGACTGAAAAGGGATTTGAGTACAACAAAAATAGGCAGTACTGAGGTGAATTAATAAGATATAACTTCAAAGAATACATTCAAGGAAAGGTTACAAAGAGGGGAGTTATGAGAAAGAAAGAAGGGAGGAATAATTGACAATATGAATGGAGAGGTAAGGAAGGATATAAAAGCACATTTCTTTGTAAGCACTAAAGAAACACCTTCCTGTAATTTGTACAGCGCAAAAAGATTTAACACTGATAGACACTGATATGTAAATGTTTTGACAACATTGGAGGGCAGTGAAAAATCCCCACTGGAATTCACAATTAAACAAGAAAAATTCATTATTGCATAAATGACCATTACAATATTTGTGTAAACTGCAATGGAACTCCCAATTAGGACTGTGCTAGCAACTATATAAATATCAGATTTGTGTCAGACATTGAAGAATGGTACTACTGTATTTGTTCTGCTATTTATATGAGTTTCCTCTATTCCTGTCCGCAAGTGTTTGAAGCAGTCTTTGTCTTGGTTCATTGTTTCTACGTAATATATCTAGTGCAGGAAAAACTTCCAACTCATTTAATGTATAGTTCATTTTGAAAGCTGTCTGTAAGCTTTTAACTCATCAATCATTTCAGTAATGATTCTCCTAATTAGTACTCTATTTATAGTTGTAAAGGCAACCCCTTGCATGGAACAATCTACAATGTAATTAATGTACTACATCTGCCCTGACTCACTTATATTTCTAGTTTCTGTCTAAAGGGCCACATGTGGGCTTCGTTTTTTATTTGTTTGGTTTGAAATATTGTTGTAGCAGAGTATCTTCTTTTAGAATGCATGGACATTCTTCTTCTTCTTCTTTGAATCAAAGGTGATTCTGATGTGGCATTGGACCAAACAAGATTTTTATGATTGGAACAAGCATACCTTTAGTGGGAGACCCTAAACCAACCTCTACAAATTTCCGATTACACACTTCACTCTGCTTCAGATTCTGTGCCTTATGTAGCCAACATTCTCCTCAAGTACTTTGAAAATATATTTATTATACTTGTTCTTAGACCTGTCAGCCTTAGGGTGGCCTTCTCACAAACCTTTGCCTACTTAACTCCAATGTTTACTGAAATTCATTATTATTGTCTTGAGGACTCTGTGCACTTTACCACTGATTACCAATGCTAAAGTGCTTGTGCTCATTCCTCAAAACATGGTTTGGTTGGCATATACCTAATTAGCATAATTTATTTACTTGTAAGTCCCTTGTAGAGTGGTAGGCCATATACCCAGGGCCTACACATGAAATGCTACTAGTGGGCCATCAGCACTTATTGTGCCACCCACTTGAGTAGCACTTTAAAACATGTCCAAAGCCAGCTATTGCAGCCTAAAAGCAGTGTTGCATTACCATGTCAACACAGGATTTAAATCCCCACGCTAATCCTTAAACTCCCCTTTTTTTACATCTAATTCACCCCTAAGGTAGACCCCTAGGTAGCCCATAGGGCAAGGTGCTATGTAAATAAAAGGTTGGACATGTGATAGCTTTACATGTCCTGGTAGTGACAAATTCCTGATTTTGTTTTTCACTAATGTGAGGCCTACACTCCCATAAGATGACATTGGGATTCCTTATTACATTTAATGAGCAGGTAGATATACATTGGTTGGTACCTATGACATTTTAATGATAAACCTTCTATAATCATAAAGTCAGATTTTTCATTACAATTTAGAAAATGCCGCTTTTAGAAAGTTGGCATTTTCCTGCCCTTAGCAGTATCTGTATGCAGCCTGTCTTGGGTTCCATGACTGGGTGTAGATGATGTTTATACTCTGTGGATTCCTCACAGCCAGTCACACAATAGAGAGATTAGGTGTGCCTCAATGGACCATCTGCCAGCAGGATTGGGGGCAGAGCATATATATATATATATATATATATATATATATATATATATATATATATATATATATATATATATATATATATATATATATATATATATATTTACACCTGAATAGTCTGTTCTCTGCCTTCACACACAGGGCCTACCAACCCTATATTGTCACTGCAACCAGCATGAAATCAAGGCTGGGGAGTTAGGAAATTCCATGCAGTTTAAAGAACTTTTCCAGAGCCTTCTCCCACCTTCCAGAGGAAAGGCAGCATGGTATAAAAATAGGACTTTCAGACCCACTCTTGAGTGCCCCACTGTACCTGCAGAAGGACTCTCAGAAGACTGCCTTCTGCTGTGGCTTGCTGTGCACTCTGCTAATCTGCTGCTGTACCTGGAATTACTTCTTTGCTGCCTTGAACCCTCAGAGACCAGCCCAGATGGCCAATTCCCCAAACTCAGTACTTAGGTATATTTTTGCCCAAAAGTGCTCTGAAAACAAGGGGGAGACTTGGACTAACCTGCTCCCTCTTTGTCAGCTGTACATCGCCTGTTGGATTGATTTCAGGGCTTCATTTGCTAAGCTCTTCTCCACAGCAGTAAGTCCATTTTAGCAGTCCTTTTCCGTAGAGTTGTCCTACCTAATTGAATTGTCTTCGGCTACAGCCCTCTGCCTGGTCCCAATACAGATTGTTGACTTCCATTTTGACGACTAAGTCTTGACTTGAAATCTTCACCCCGGTTACTTCTCAGGACCATTGAACAACGCTCCCTCCTCGAGCACCTCCTGCAGCCTTGCCCCACTGAACTTTATCTTCTCAGGCATTTTTTCTCAGAATTTCTTCTAAGTCAAAAGGTATGCGCTGAATGTATCCGAATCGCACTTCACCGCAGTCAGCCTTAACTTTCAACTTTGACCCAGTATCACAGGACTAGATGCCTGCAGTTGGCACTTTGGTCTTTTAGATGCTAGTTTTCACTAAAAAACATTGAAAATACATACAGGTTGAATTTTTGTTGCTTTGGTGTCAAATATATTACAATTTTCTCTAGTTTTCTAAATTGGATTGGGATTTTTCTTGTGTTGTGTTTTCACTGTATTGCTGTGTGTGTGCTGCATAAATATTTTACAGATTGCCTCTAAGTTAAGCCTGACTGCTTATTGTGACAAGCTACCCAGCGTTAAGCACAGGGTAATATAGTGACCTTTTGTGGGTTATCCCGACAGGGACTGTGGCTCACACCCGGTCAACCAACAACCCAATTTCAGGCAATTGTTATGTCTTTGGTGCCAAGGAAGTTTCTCTAAATGCCTAACTCCATCCACATTCAAACTCATGTAGCCTATTACACCAGAATCATCTTCTACACTATCTCAGGAATTCACACAAGGCAGTGGACAGTTTATTAAGTACAGTTCCATATATATATCCTGATCAGAATGTTCTTTCAATAGCAATGAGGTTTGGTTATTTTCTTGAAATTAATGTGAAGCATTATTTTCAGTTAATGTTTGTTTTGGGGTTACAAATAGTGCTAAGGTAAAGGTTTGATATAGGTTAGAGTGTGCATAAAGGGTTGAGTTACATATAAGATTAGGGTGAGGGTTATAGGCTTTGCATTTTAAAGAGTGAAGAGTGGGGTTTGGATAGCATTACTATTTGTTTTATTTTAAGGATTTGGATGAAGGCAAAGGTTAGTTCAAGGTTAAGGGTTAGGTCTAAAGTAAGGGTAGATTAGTGTCAAATTTTGGCTTACGATTTTGTTTATTGCAGGGATTACAGGTCGGAGTGAGCATATTTAACGGTGACCTCAACATTTTTAAGAAGTCTTTTTATTGACCTCCATGTGGAATGTACATTCTTGTTAAGTAAAAGCTTCATATCCAATGTTGATTATAGGAGATGCTCGGTAATATTATCCTCTGTAATGGATAATTCTGTGATAACATGTATCCCTCCTAGTGATCTTCTTTAAAAGAAGTTAGTTTCAGCAAGTTCATTCAGTGACAAATGTCAAATCAGTATACTCCACTCAAATCCACTCCCATGTCCTGACGATGGTGTGTGTCCTCTTCAGGGGTGTAGCTTCAGGAGGGTTTTTGGTGTGTTACAGAACGTGCTTGGGGTCTTACACCCCCTCAATAAATGTATTTTCCAATAGAAAGTTATGTCCAGGTGCTTTCTGTCAGGTATGGTGAGAAGTCTGTTGGATTTCACCAGGAATGTGTACATCCACACAGACAACACACACACACTTTCTCTCACTCTCTGTTTAGAAAGTCCTTAAAAACATTAGCTATTTATCAAAATATTGGCCCACATGCATCAAGCATTTTTGGAATCGCAAACGGTGCGATTCCTTAAAATCGGCCGTTTGCGATTCCAAAAATGCTTTTTGGAATGCATCAAGCATTTTTTGAAATCGCAACATTTTTGCGATTTCCAAAAATGCGATTGCTTTTAGGAAATCGCAAATTTGCGATTTCCTAAAAGCAATGCATGAATACTTTTGAAATTGCGAATTCGCAATTAGAGGGACAAATTTACCGAGTAGTTGAACTACTCGGTAAATTTGCAAAAAGTCTAATTAACACTGAAAACGCATTTCAAAAGCATTCATGTTACAGACACACATGTCCTTAGGACATATGTGTGTGCAACATGATGCGAAAAATACATTTCAGGGGTGCAGGGGGGGTTCATTTGAACCCCCCTCACCACCCTTGAAATGCAATCAGGATTTGCGATTTTGAAATTGCGAATTCGCAATTCCTATTCATTCCTATGGGCCTTTTGGCCCATAGGAATGAATGGGAATTGCGAATTCGCAATTTCAAAATCGCATTTTTTATGCGATTCGGTAGAAATTGCGATTTCTACCGAATTGCATTAAAAATTAAAAAATAATCATGCGTAGGCTTTTGCGATTTCTAAATTGCGAATCGCTTTTTATCGCAATTTAGAAGTCGCAAAAGCCGAGATTGATGCATGTGGACCATTGTGTTATACCAATCAGCATTCCTTGTTGTATAATTTATTTAAACATTATATGCCAGCCTGATTGTCATAAAATATGAAGCTCATAGCCCCTCCCCCATCCCAATCTTACTGACCAAACTATGCTCCTGGGGTCCTCTTAGATGACTGGGCCTGGCCGATGATGATGTAATTGAGGTCATAAAGGGCCTGATTTAGAGTTTGCCTGATAAGTTACTCTCTAACAAATCTGACAGATATCCCAATTACGTTAATAAAGATGCCATAGGGTATGATGCACCTGTAATAAGGTGATCCAGACATCCGTAAGGTTTGAGACAGAGTAACCTGTCTGCCACATTTAAAATCAGGCTCTAAGACTTGTGAATGAAAATTGGCTTTCCAACCAAAAGGTGTGAAGAAGCATGAAAAGTCTTGCCAACAAACATATTCTCAAAAAGAGATGTTAATAGGTGTCATTTCAGCAGCCTGTTTTTCATTGTTTCTGTCAGAAATTTGGTGCTGCTTCTAAACTGATAACATCTGTGAACCTGCAGGAATGATTTATAGTGCTCCACGGTTTTGATAACTGACTCACTCACTATTTCTTCTTAAAATAATTTCAGATATGAGTTCGAAAGTTTGACAAGGCAATGCTGCTGACCCTTGCTATGTTCTTGGCTTCTTCCCTGATCTACTAAACCTTACTCTGTGTGATCAGAAATACTTTCATGTAATTTTATTTTGAATCACAATGCCAAGATATTCTCACTGTGTGTGGACGCCACCCCTGTGAAGGATATCAAACCCTTTTGAACAGACTCTACTGTCTATTTTAAACTTCTCAACTGTAGGAAATGGGTTATTAGTAGGTGCGGGTATTGACTCTCAGTTAGTAATAATACCACTATTACTAAAAGGCCCAGTCAAGTACCCGTAAATACATTTTTACTCAACCCTTTGTACCTTGACAAATGAGCAGCCAGGCTTAACTTTGGCGATATGCTTGTGTAAACAATTTAAGACCACTAAAACAGTAAATAAGTAAACTTCACAACACAATAAAAAACCAACACTGATTTATACCAATAGGAAATATTTTTATCTTTAAAATGACACCTGAGCGACAAAAATCCAATGTAAGGAACCAGAGATATGCATTTCTAAAGATTAAATAAAAACAATGTACTTTATAGTGCCTAAAATCATAAAGCACTATTTACAACCATTTATAAAAGAAGCAAAGGTGCACCACTCAAAATCACTCTATCAACACAAACAAGTAAATTGTCCATATCCAGTGTTTCTCTTTTTTTTTCTTTTTTTTTTATTCTGGGAAAAACACAGCGTTCAGCAAAGCGAACAGCCGTAGCGTTTCGTCCATATAGAGGACTTTTTCAGGGCTGATAAATAGAAACAGATAAAAATAGAAATATAAGAACAGATTTATAACAGATATATGTTGCTTCATACATGGAGACAAGCAGGCTTGTCCTGCCTATAAAACACAACAAAGACAGACTAACATCATATTAAAACATTGCAACACTTTCATATGACACAAGAACAATATTACGTAAGTCCTCCCTGCTCTTGCACATAAGAGGGGTATTAGGACAGTCCCAGCTGGGACAGGGTTTGTCATGGGGACCCTCATATGTACATGTCTCCTATGGTTACTCACTACATTGGAGACACAATTAATTCTATGCCACAACCTCCTTAGAGAAAGAGAATAACCAGGTGAGATCACCCAGAGTTCCCTAACGAAGAGAGAACAGAGAAGGGAAAATGAAAGAAGAAGAAGGGACAGAAGAGTGCCAGAACATTAAGTGATGGTGAAATGAGCAACAAAATAGCAATGATAATTGAAACACCATCCTAGTCACATTATAAAATGTCAATACATCCGAATCCTGAGAGCCCCTACCAAGAAAGGGGCGTGTGATAGTGTTGTATAGCATTTTAGGACCCTAGTGTAATTTTCCTGATTCATGCCCTTATATAGGTATAAATCACCATATCCTTACATAGGCATAGAAATCATAACCATATTTAGACATAGCTCATGCAGTCCAAATACAGCATGTCTACTTCCACTAGTTCAGAAAATCCACAACGATTTCTTGGAAAACTCAGATTCAGCAGCTTGGGACTTCCCCTTGCTTGAATATTGATTTGTCCAAGAACTCATGGAGTTTTCAAACAACTGAGACTCTTTGATGACGTTATTATGTCCACCTTTACGTCAAACTTGGCACCCTCAAGGTATAAATTTGCCCACACTTGCCATAGCAAACACACAGTGGTTTGGAGCAGTTCGACTATCTACTTGCCCAACGCATCCTGCTACAGCAAGTGCCGAAGGAAGCCAACCCTCCAGCAGACGCACTGAGAGAGACACTGTCTTTTCTCTTGCCGAGAAATCCAGCTCCAGTGTTTCCAAGCTACCCTTGCGGGTTGTTGGGAAATCGAGTCCTGAGCCTGACCTTCTTCATTCTAAACCAAGGTAGGGAGCTGATTAGACACTAAGAGAAATCTTATATTGATTCTTGGTAAAGAATAGTAAATTTATGCTACACCTCACTTACTTCTTTCCTCGTACTAGACTTAGGTTAGGTACATCGGGGTAGGCGTATTATAGAAGAACCAGTTGAGTACTTTTTAGCCTTTTGGGCCAGATGTAGGAAGCCTAATACCGGTCGGTAACAGACGAAATTACCGAATTTCAGACTTACCGACCGGTATTAGGCATTTGAGATGTAGGGGCCTAATTTAAGGATTCGGTAATTTACTGAATCGGTAATTTAAGAAATCGGTAAATTACTGAATTCTTAAATACTGATTCAGTAAATTACTGAATCCTTAATATAGGAAGCACTCAAGTGAGTGCTTTTCACTTTTATAAGTTGGTGGTAAATAATGAAAACCGGTAAAAAAACAATTTTGTGCTTTTTGACAGTGCCATGTGGCAGACATACATAAAGGCATGTATGTCTGCCACATGTGCACCCATGCACTATTCAAGGGTGCAACAGGGTGTCAATGTGACACCCTGCCACCCTTGTAAGTCTACCCCCTATTACTGATTCGGTATTTACCGAATCAGTAATTCTTATTCATTCCAATGGGCCACCAGGCCCATAGGAATGAATGGGGAATACCGAATCGGTAAATACCGAATCAGTATTTACCGAATTTTACTGATTCTGTAAAATTTACCGAATCATTAGCTACATACCATTTACCGATTCTAAAATACCAAATTGGGAAAATTCGGTATTTTAGAATCAGTAAATGATATTTACCTACATCTGGCCCTTTGTCATTTATGTATGTATTTATCTATGGTCTAGGAACCATACAATGCTTTTACACTATTATTTTATTCTACTCTTCTTACTGTACGCATTATACTTTGCAACCAGTATCACGATTGTAGCAGTTCATTTCTTCTGTTTGAGAAAGAAGACTGTTCAATAAATACTTTTATTGAAAACACCCGTCTATCTATTTCTCTGCACCTCTGGTGAAACGAAGCATGCACGAATGACTGAGTAAAATATCTACCTATTGTTTCCACGACTCTGAAGATCAGTTTTATCTTGGGGAAACAAAGTTGTCATGTTTATGCGGTTGTCAGAAACTAAATCCCTTCTTGTGAACTCGAGAAAGTTTCTAGTGACCTCTGAGCTAGCGGGCACTCACGATTACGTCTAATACATTCGATAGAGACCTAAGTCACATCAATAGGATATATTATTCCAATGCACAGAGCCTATTGGGAATATGGGAACTGCACTACATGGCGATCAACGTTTTGTAAGGCACTAATTTAACGCTAGATACTAGAGTAACTCAGTCGTGCTTTTCACAGAGACCCCTTTTTCCAACAAAATACTCCAATAGACGTCTGGAGTGGGTTAAAGGATAAAATATCCACCATAACTAAGTAGGACGAAAATCCTATGTATTAGTTTTTGTTTTGTTCAACGTTGAAGGATACAGTGTTCCAAAATATTGTGCACCTTATCTTTATTTCCTTGAAACTTGCTCTGCAAGACTTTCAACAAAATGTCGAATAGTGACGAAGAAAACAGTAGAGATGCAGTAAATGCAAAGCAATTAGGTCTTGACATTACAGGTTTTCGACAAGACGACGTGGATGCTATAATCATCCCGGAAAAAGTAAGGAAAACAATAGCTATAATTCTCATAGAAAATGGCCTATCAGCAAGAGGGGGTAGGGTAATTTTTGTCATAGAGGTACATGAATATCGGCAGACAGAGGTATTCTATTCATGGATTATCTTTCCACAAGTAAATCCAACAACACATGTGTTCCACTTCTATAAAATAGTGGAACATCCAGCGGAATACGTTCCTTTCCAGGACATTGAAATTCCACTAACTTACCAAGAGCATCAGCTCTCGTTTAAAGGCGCCTTACAACATCAAAATCACATTACCAGGCTCGGTCCACTAGGTAGACCAGGAGCAACATGGCCGGTACTAGCCAGCTATACACCACATCCTGCCATTGAACAAATGACAGGTCCAGAACTATTAGCTCAGCTAAAACAATCAATTAAAATCCATAGGCAATTGGTACAATGTGTCATGCGGACTCTAACAGTCCAATCTGCTATAAGAATTCCACAGCACACCCCTCATCAGGGGAACACAAACAAAATAACACCACAGACCATACAATCAGTCATTGGTAAATTACCAACAAAAAGGGAACAAATTCCATTCTGGTTAGCTCAAAAAATTACTCAGATCGAGGCAGTATTTCCTGATAGTACACCTCATGAGAAACACAGGATTGTAGCAATCTGTTTACCAATGGGGATTGCACCTACACATGGAGGACTGTGACACTTGGGATACAGTCTTTGCTGCTATCTACACAAAAGCACATGGTGTTCTGTCCATGGCGGTAATACCAGACGTCCTGAAACAGATTCAAAATGAATACGGGGCAGAGCCTGCTTTAAATCTCGGTATAAAGTTACTGAAAGATTTGAAACAGGTCTCAGCTATAATATTTGCTAACATTAAAGGTGCATGAACATCTGTGGCAATCCGCCAAAAAGTAAAAGATCTTGATGTACTGAGCAACCATATGAACTGGCCAGAATAATAGAAAAATGCTATGAAGAACAAGGAAGAGATAGTTTGGGAGGGAAACCAGTAAAGCCTGAACTAACAGAAAATCCAGAAAAAGTTTTTATTAAAAAACACACTCACTACTCCTAAAAAGAAGTGGGAAAATACTAGACAGACACTTCCTAAGGAGAAGCGTTCTCAATCAAGAGGGAGGTCTCCTCAAAAGGAGCCCTCTGAAAAGAGGTATAACCTCAGAAACAGGGATAATTTGAGAAAGCCTGATAGATATCAAGATACTGATCAATGTTCCTCTCGTACTTTTCAGACTTCCTTGCAGAAATCCGAAAGAAGATGACGATCAGAACACAAGGAAGAACGCATGAAGTCCAAAGACGATCAACATGTTCCGAAAAATAAGAAAACTCAATTTACCAAAAAGAAGGTAGCAAGTCTTAAAATAAGACATGCTGCGGATCTTGAGGACACAACTCAAGAACGGGGAGTGGGCCCAGACAATGCTGGACAGCACAGCAGAGGTTACCATAGCTCGCAAGATCCTGAAGGATCATCTGGAGACAGTGGACCTGAATGAATGCAAGTTGAAACTGCAGATACCAGGGTTAGTGTACCACATAATTTATATGAAGTAACACTCCGAATAGAGGGGGACATAACTAGCAAAATAAAAGCACTCTTTTGGGAAAAAACTATCTAAGGGTTAGAACATTCTTCTGGGTGAAAAAGACTGGCAACCTGAATTTGTCAGGGAGTGCCCAAATGCCAGAAAATGGGCTGTGGCCCAGGCACCAGCATTATATAAAAATCACGTGGGATGGGATGAGGATTCTCTTCACCACAAGATCCAGTTAAAAAATCAACCAACTGCGCAGAAGCAGTATCCAGTTAAATAAGAATCTAAAAAACAGGTCAGGGAGATCCTAGATCAACTTGAATACCAAGGGGTGATTGAAACATGCACCACGTCCATGAACAATTCTTTGTTACCTGTCTCCAAACCAGACAATACATATCGGCTAGATTTGAACTACAGACATTTAAATTCTTGTTGCAAAACATTTGCAGTACAAAATGCACATAGTGCAGCACTGATGAATAACATTGTGAGCAAAAATATAAAAGGACATTAGATATTCAAATGGTTTCTTCTGTCAAAACATTGCACCTGAAAACAGGTACTTGACCGCTTTCTCAATAATAGGGATATAATGACACTTTTGTCGTCTCCCCCAGGGAATCAAGAATAGTCCAGGGTTATTTTCAGCCAGAGTAACAGAGTTACTACAAATGTATGATGATGCGGCATTATCCTATGTTGATACATCTATCTTACAGATGATGATTTGGACAGGCACTTGAACAGGGTGAACACAATAATACTTGGTTTCGCCTCTGAAGGGTACAAATTCAATTTTAAGAAATCAAGAATTGCCCATCTCAATGTCCTATTCTTGGGATACAAACTTTCAAGTGAAGGCAATAGCCTGGCAAAAAACTTTTTAGAAAAATGTGTGCTGCTCCAACCTCCAAAAACGCTGAAAAACTTACAGTGAGTTCTAGGATTCCTGAATTTCGGAAGAACTTACATTCTAAATTACGCAGAAAGGGTTAAACCTCTCTACGAACTAATCAAACCTGATTTCAAACAAATTAATTGGACTCATAAACACACCAAAATTTTGCGTTCAGTGCAAACAGACATTTTAGCAACAACACATTTATAGACACGCGTAAACAAACACAACCTTGTAATCCGAATCATTCCTGGGAAATGCGGATTCACATACCTAACCTTTAATGAAGGTGAAAAGGTACCAATAGCTTACAAATCACACTTGTACACACAAGCTGAAATGAAATTCACTTCAACAGAAAAAATTCGGACAGCGGTTCAAACTGCAGTAGCAAATGAGAGAGCCTTCGCCCAGGGTAAACTCATAAAAGTTATTACTCCTGTACCTGCCTTAGAGGCAGTAACAAAAGCAAGCTTTCCAAATGGAAAAGCTCTACATCCAAGATGGATACAATGGGTTAATTATCTTGCTGCAACAGACGTTGAATACGTTTTTGACCCCTACTTGAAGACGCAAGAATTTTTCCAATACAAACAAGAATGTCCTCTGCCCACTGAGATTCTGCCTCTAGAGCATTACGGATGTATAATATACGCAGACGGATCAGCAGAGCCCACAATTGGGGGTAAACAAGCTTATAGTGCTGCGTGCACTATTGTTAAAGGTCGCTGGCGCAATGGTAAATTCAGACCTTTTGTCACAAAAACTCAATCTCTCGGAGACTGTACAGCTCAGCGGGCTGAACTCATTTGGGGCAAGATTCATTTGGATGTGGCCTCAGCGCTTGATTGACGCCCGAACTGTTATAAAAGATTTGCCAGTCTTTATCGGCACATACGTAATCGGCACGCTACATTCTGACCAGGGTCCTGCTTTTAGCTCTCAAGCATACAAGGAGGCCATGGCCAGTTTGGGCGTTGCGTTGCGGTACTCAAGTCCATTCCATCCTGAGGGAAATTCGGTTGTGGAAAGAAAAAACTGTGACATAAAGCAATCTATTACAGCTAGGGTATTAGGTTTGGGTGACGGGTGGGTCAAACATCTAATAAGTGTCCAACGTAGTCTTAATAACCTGCCAAGAAATTCTCTGGGTGGAATCACTCCATATGAAATCCTTTTTGGTACCAGAATGATGGTCCAAGGCCGCGATTGTCATACTTCAGTGGTAGAACAAAAAGCCTTTGATATCAAAGACCGTTTGGCTGTTTTGCAGGACTTAAATGAAACACGAAGAAGTCTAAGCAACACATTACAGAAGCCAACGACCACTGAAGAAAAACCACCTGTCCCAGCAAGACCTGTCTGGATTCCAAAGATTGGGGATCTGGTCAGAGAAAAAATAGTGCATAAGAAGGAATTTGGTACTTCTTACAGAAAACCAGTACCTGTATTAGCAGTCCACGGATTAAGACCAGTGTTACTGCCGCCCCTTGCTGGAAGAAAGGAAAACCGGTCCGTATCAATTGACCTGGTAAAACCACACCATGTGGCCGATAATATGTAGTAGGCCCATTGGACTCCAAAAGATGTAGCAGACGACCAAATCTTGCTACCATCCAAGAGGTTCAAACTGAATGACTCATTACCTTTGAAGAATCTGCAGTGAGAAAAGAAGGACTATGCAACAAAGCCATGGAACTTGTGCCTCTTGAAATCCAAATAACAGTTTGTCAAGAAACTCCTGTCTACAATGATGTAGCATCTGACTATACTAACTTGTCAAGGGAACAAGCAGCTCCAGCGATTTCAAATAATCTGGATGCAATACCAACCATTGACAGAACTGCCTCTGGCTATTTCATCAACTTTGATACCTTTTCTGAGGATCCCAGTGAGCCTGAAACAAAGCCAACAAACAAAAATTTCAAGGCTCAAGTAACAGAACTTTTTCACCAGTTTGCGAATACATATCTGGTTTCACCATGGGTTGAATTTTGGATTGGGTTAGGTGTACTTTTTCTCCTACTGTGGCTTATTCTTGTTTTAAGTTTGGGAAAGCTGATAGATGGAAAATATAGTTAAATGGACACAGCAAGTAAGAACATCAACTTGCTCCTGAAGCCACACAAATCATCTCATTGTGAACAAAGAGACCTGTCGTCAGTAAACATCACAGCCGTTCCACTAACTGGTGGAACAGCATGGGATAGAACTGATTATGACATTGATGGCCCTGTCAAGCTGCTGAAGATTCCACACCAATTTACGGTTTCCTTGAGTGATTTTGGAAAGACAACATTGAGACAAAAACTGTCTGGGGCACAAAAGACTGGCAGGTACAAGATTTAGAAGCATTATTCAGAGCCTGCATCATCCCAGAACAAATAATGTTCTTAAATGAAAATGTTCAACAGACATCTTGTCTTGGCCTGGCTAAGATAAAAGATTTAAACAAACCATCCATACCTAGTCCCACACCTGATAGTAATAGAACTACAGATGAGGAGGTAGATGTAAATTACATTTTACAACAAAACAGAACTAATCCTGATTGGAAAAAATGGTTAATCTGGCCCACAGACACAAATAACTGTCAATATAGATTCCTTAACAAGACACAAGGGTTTACAGTAACTCGGCCAGATCCAAGATATTTCCAGAGACAACATCCAGGAATGTGTAGGAAAACTGTGCCTTAGTGGCTACAAAAATCTGCACTCCCAGATATAAAACAACACTTAACTTTACTTAAAGATGGCATTGATTTAAGAGAATTCCTACTAGGACCTCGCAAACAACGTCATAAGCTTTTCATATACGCCGGTATTTATGCTACTTATAATGAAGCATGGAAAGTCACACAAATGGAAACTGCAGAACAAATATGAGAAATTGATCATATTAATTTAGAGAAAGCTCTCTCTGTAGTAAACAACTCTGTTGTCCAGAATTTATTCTTTGGACAGCATCGTATCCTCTGCCATAGACATAATGGAACAGGAATTGCTGATGTTACAACATGGCCAGTCTCAATTACGTTCTATAATGCTGCTAGGCTGGACGATGCAAAACCTTCGGTCAAGCTATGTGCCTTGGCGTCTAATCAACACCACGTCATTGTTTACTGGATTTAACCTTAAAGATAATCAAATCTCTTTGGCACAGAGGGGAGCAGACTATACGGTGCAGAGCATAGAAAACTAGAAAGATTACCATTAACCATTTCTGAGAAACCGGCCGTTGAATGGATAATACATGGCACTATCACGATACCAGTGACGATTTTCCAGTTTCAGATTTGCTTAAAACACATACCAGCAGGCCTGTATGAAAGGTTGGGTAAAGAGTACATAAAGTCGACCTGGGATTTACCATACACACACAAATGTTGGAGTGGGGAAAAGGAGGTATTTCTTAGTGGTAAAAATTGCAAAACCAGATTGAGCGGTACACTTCTTTGCCAAGGAATTAATTTACATGGAGCCTGTGATGGTTCTTCAAACAACTTATCATGCCACCTGCAGGATTCCCCGGCAGCAGTGATAGATCCAATTTTTAGGCAGCTTTCCAATGGAAGCTACATAATGCTGAATGATCACAGCTGTTGTGGAATGATACCACGAATAGCCTATCTCGTTAGTGTGTCAGCCAGGGTCATTTGTTGTATGCAAGTATTGTTTCTAAAAACTAAGACAGACGGGGTGTCGCCACTATGGCTTTCACTGAGCATCTCTTCTATACAAATTGATACTTTAAGCAGAATGAAAGCCATTCTTTTACAAAAAAACTGTGCCACTGACCTCGTCCAGAGAGACGTATGATCTGCAAGTTGCAAGGTCCTCTGCGGAGATACATGCCTTATTATCAACAAACTGCCCCATACATTTCGCAGAAATGTTAGGTCGTATCTTAAAGATGTCTGATACCATTGGTATTGTACATGTATTTAAGACGATTTTTTTCGGGACTTTTAGCACCCTTTGAAGCAGTCCTGGACATTTTTTTTACTTCGTACACACTGTGTTCGGTGGCCTGCCTCTTGTCTTGGAACTCATAGCAGGGATACTATTTTTATTCCTCCTGCTCTGTTATGGCAAGTCAGGCACAAGCGATACCCAGATTACCATGGAGAACGCTCTTCTGGCAATTTAGTATCGTGAACGCATAACGCAGATTCTTGGTTTGGCTCGTTTGAGAGATCTGAATATAATAATAGAGAAGACCACTCTGGCAAGATTGCATCTTACCTGTTCTACGATGCCTACTTTGTGGAGAGGAATACGTGTTGGATATCTGTCTAACACTTCCATCAGCAATGCAAACGGATGTTAACCTTTACTGGGTCCGATAACGGCTCATGTATTGTGTTGCCCCCAAAGGCTACCAATCCTGATGATGGCATTCATTGAGGTCTCACCGGCAATTTCAGCTGAGGATGAGATACGCGGACCAACAGGCACACAGGTACCATCTACTGCGAACATTGCTAATGCGACTGATGCCGACGGCTATGCTTCTCATCTGTGTACGATTGATCTACTTAATTAAGTGGTTCAACTTTCATCTACTCTGGTAGACGATTTCTTTACCAGCCTAGACAAATTAATGTTTTCTCCTGACACCGAGAAGGAATCTTGAAGTTAGCACACAGCGTTCTTTCAACTCTGAAATTCGACCTTTACTGTTTCACAACAAAAACTTCTAACTTTGGAGCTCTATTATTTTTTTCTACGATTTGATTTGACTTTTTTCCAAAACTGAAATTTGGCACAAAGTAATCTGCTTAAAGTAGAACTATTCTTAGAGAACAAGAATTCTTTGAATTCTTCCTAGAAAAATATTGACCTAATCAAGAAAACAAAACAGTTGATATATATTGTGCTAGAGGATGGTCTCCACCTTTTTTCTGTATTTAGAGCCATTTCATCAATGTATAATTTATGATTCATTCAGTTAGCAAACTAACAACATGCTACATAATTGAAATGAAATCATTGCTTTTAAAATGCGTACAGTACAAATGCTCATTTTCGTGTGCAACCATTTTCAAATGCATTTTATGTAATTATGGGTGGGATTGTAAACACATGCTTTAGAATATGTTTTAGTGCTTGAACTTAGTAATGTTGAACATAATAAAGTTGAGAGGGTGTTGTATAGCATTTTAGGACCCTAGTGTAATGTTCCAGAATCATGCCCTGTAGGTATAAATCACCATATCCTTACATAGGCATAGAAATCATAACCATATTTAGACATAGCTCATGCAGCCCAAATACGGCATGGTTACTTCCACTAGTTCAGAAAATCCACAACGATTTCTTGGAAAACTCGGCTTCAGCAGCTAGGGCCTGCCCCTTGTTTGAATATTGATTTATCCAAGAACTCATTGAGTTTTCAAAGAACCGAGACTCTTTGATTACGTTATTATGTCCACCTCTACATCAAACTCGGCACCTTCAAGGTATAAATATCCCCACACTTGCCATAGCAAACACAGGGTGGTTTGGAGCAGTTCGACTATCTACTTGCGCGACGCATCCTGCTACAGCAAGTGCCAAAGGAAGCCGACCCTCCAGCATATGCACAGAGAGAGGCGCTGTCTTTTCTCTTGCTGAAAAATCCAGCTCCAGTGTTTCCAAGCTACCCTTGCGGGTTGTTGGGAAATCGAGTCCTGAGCCTGACCTTCTTCATTCTAAACCAAGGTAGGGAGCTGATTAGACCCTAAGAGAAATCTTGGATAGATTCTCGGCAAAGAATACAAAATTTATGCTACACCTCACTTACTTCTTACCTCGTAAATGACTTCGGTTAGGTACATCAGGGTAGGCGTATTTTAGAAGCACCGGTTGGTACTTTTTAGCCTTTTGTTATTTATGTATGTATTTATCTATGGTCTAGGAACCATGCAATGGTTTTACAGTATTATTTTATTCTACTTTTCTTACAGTACGCATAATACTTTGCAACCAGTATCTCAATTGTAGCAGTTCATTTCTTCTGCTTGAGAAAGAAGACTGATCAATAAATACTTTTATTGAAAACGCCTGTCTATCTATTTCTCTGCACCTCTGGTAATACAAGGCATGCACGAATGACGGAGTAAAATATCTATCTTTTGTTTCCAGGACTCTGAAGATCAGTTTTATCTTTGGGAAACAAAGTTGTCATGTTTATGCGGTTGTCAGAAGCGAAATCCCTTCTTGTGAACTCAAGAAAGTTTCTAGTGACCTCTGAGCTAGCTGGCACTCACAATTAAGTCTAATATATTTGATAGAGACGTAGTAGACATAAGTCTTATGTCACATCTATAGGATATATTATTCCAAAGCTCAGAGCCTATTGGGAATATAGGAACTACACTACAATAGAGAAGATGTAGTCACAGAGATGATAGAAATGGACCCCCATTTTGGTCGTATAAACTTAGCCTAAATGAAGGGGGGTATGAGTAGAGAGAATGCAGGTCACCAAGATTACATGCAATGCACGCAGATACAACATATGGTAAATAAAGGTGGTACACACCACTAGGTTAGGATGGGGTCAAGCCCCTCCAAGTATTTGAAAAGAGCGGGGGATTTCTTTTTGACAATCATTCCCCATCCAAGGAGGTCTAAAAGGTATGAGACAGGGGTTAGATGCAATTTATAAGTAAGGAATGATAGTGACAAACCGAGGTATCTATCCCAAGTATCATTGACTTACAATGTGTTAAAAATGTTGTGCTGTACGTATCTAGGCAACAGTTAATATCCACCAACAATGCCACATCCCAATGAAAAGACGTCTTATTCAGCCAGATCCCATCAGGGTTCAATAATAGGACAGCGGCGAAAAATATCTATAATAAACAGAGTTAAAAAAGACAACAAGATTGGTAACCATTCATCGTGCTGTATATCAGCCAGCAACTTTTCATAGAAGTCACAAAGGCCAGATAATAAGGTAATCCTATTAATAATCTGTGTACCCATATAAATACGAGACTTGCGGAGTAGTGGGAGGTAGGATTGTTACGTGAGGAGGAATGTAGATATCTTACTGTCCTTGAACCACCTTCCCTTGTATCTATATTTTGCCCAAAATCTACAATGATGGCCCCTTTCCACTGGGCCACCCTATTTTCTCAGGTGTCAACTCTCCCACTGAGAATCTTTCTGAATATGTGGACCACTACATACAACCCCTAGTGCAAAACTTTCCAGCATATATTAAGGACACCAAAGATATCCTGGGCAAGCTTGAGGACTTCAATTGGTCTGAGACTTTGACCTTTGTGACCCTGGATGTTACCAGCCTTTATACATGCATCAAAAAAGACTTTGGGGTAAGAGCCCTGCAATTCTATCTGGGACAAAGGACAGCGGACCATTATTCACATAATGAGGTCCTGTTGGAAATGACAGACATCATTCTATCAAAAAAATCTTTCCTCAATGACGCAGTATGGTATCACCAAATTCAGGGCACGGCAATGGGCTCCAGATTTGCTCCTGCTTACACCGGGCTCTTTATGGGCTGGTTTGAGCGGGAGCACGCTTGGGGCCGACATGCGCGCGAGATGGATGGAGCATGTGATCTACTGGGGCAGGTACATCGATGATGTGATCATGTTATGGGATGGACCTGCACCTGAACTTGTGGATTACCATGCCTACTTGAATTATAATCTATTCAATGTCAAGTTCACCATCAACTACAGCAGGGAGGAGATTGACTTCCTGGACGTCACTCTCTACGTACAAGACAGTCGGATACACAGTCGCACACACAGAAAGAGTACTGCTTGTAATAGCACATAACACTTCCAAAGCACACATCCCCAACATGTGATCAATAATATCCCTTATGGGGAAATGATCCGTAGGAGACGGAACTGTAGTATAGAGGAGACCTTTCAAATCAACCTGAGAGAGACAGAGAAACGCTTCTGTGAGAGAGGTTATCCGGAGGCCACTCTCAACAAGGCACATAACAGAGTGATGAAAGTCCCAAAGGAAGCAACCCTCAAAACAAACCAGAAGGACAGGACTAAGAGAGCCCCTGTTGCCTTCAATGCTCAATTTAATTAATGAAGTAGCCGCTTTCACAAAGTACTCAGAAAGCACTCGCATCTAATAGCTGAAATACCTAGTTTAGGTGAGATATTAACTGTCAATCTGAAAGTTACCTACAGGTGGGGACAACATTTTCGAAATATGCTGTGCCCCAGTTATGTGACCACCCCCAAACCTCTGACACATGGCTCACGTCAGCAATGACAGGTTTCTATACATGTAACAAATGTGGTGTCTGCAAGATAGACAGGAATAAGACCAAACATTTCTGTTACTATACCGACTGCAGATATACAATCAATCATTTGATCAATTGTAACTCGAAATTTGTGATCTACATTTTGGGCTTCCCTTGTGATAAGATTTACATGGGCAGTACAAAAAGATCCCTGAAGATCAGAGTCAAGAACATGTACGAGCACGTCGCAATGGGGATCTTAAATATCCTCTTACCTTTCATATGCAGGAAAATCATACAGAGAACGAAGAGCTATGGTTCATGGGGATAGACCATATCCCGACAAACCCAAGGGGTGGAAATAGGGAATTGGCTTTAAGGGAAAAAAAAGCAGGATGGATCTGTAGATTAAGTTGCGTTGAGCTGGAGAATATTAATGATGATGAAATGCATTATTTTTTATAACATCGTTGCCATGCTGAAACTCCTGTTTTTTCTTTGCATACATTAATACATTGTCTCCTCTCTTTTAGATCTGATAGATATCTTTGTTCTATCATGTGTATCGCTGCTGCTGCTGTCTTTCCTCTTTTGTCACTTAGACTTTGCCACTAGCCGATATGACCATCTTTCGTTGGAGTAATTCTTCACATCTTGTGGTCCGATGTTTTTTATACATATGTCCATCACAGCACTCCTTTAATTACATCATTCTAGAATAAACTAATATACTTATATATTTATGAGTCTGCCCACTACCTTTTGGAGGTCCTAGCTGAGCTAATATTGAACCACACACAATACACTTTCACATGGCTGCCTATGATTGACTGAGACAAGGTAATTTTTTTGCATTGAGTCTCCGAGCCTGAGGTTAGCTCGGCCAGGTGGTTTTGAGTGCCCTTTACAATTACAATTAGTATTGTCTGATTGCACCCTTTCAGTATGTACCACTGCTTACCCAGTTTACATCTTGGCATTTAGGGGGTGCATTGTATCTCTTTTCGGACCACCAGTATTATTAATATCCTGCTTTATAACAGCTCAATTGGTTAAATGGATAGTTGTGCTTGCTGATATTGATTTTGGATTTAGCTCTGCTGGGTATTTTTGCCTCTCCTCAGAATTTCCGATTTGCAGTCTTTTACCATAACAAGATGGCTGCTTAGGTTGAGTAACCTAGATGATATGGCTTGTTATGCCCAGGTCACGTGAGGGTAGTGCTTCGTTCTGAGTTTCCAAGGTCGGAACTTAAACATGGGTGTTTCAGGCGATTAAATACTGGAGTTATATAGATTGGCATCGATATTGGTGATATATATGGGAGCGCTGATAATATTCCACCCTTGAACTAAATCGGGTCTTGGTGGATATTCTCATTTGGTTTCATTTTATTACTCAAACTTCATTATTTTACCCTTACAAAATGGCCGCCATACTGGAGTTACCATGATGACGTGCATGGGAATATCCGGTTCGAAGTGACATCCCTGTACCGGGTTATCGGGTTTACGCGGCTCTATTTAAAAGCAATTGCGATCGGTGTTTTTTATTTCCATTGCCGTTTTGCTGCCTCATCACAGAGCGTCTTCCTGTACTACTATGCCTGCACCCTAGTAAGTGGTTCGATGAAGATCCCGTTTACATGGATTGTCGGGCTGGTCCGTTTCTGTGGCCGGTAGGGACAGTGCTTATTGTGGGTGTTGTACTTTGCCCGCTAATGCAGGGTTATCTGTTCTTTACGAAGTGGGAGGTAGACCGTCAACACGTTTTGGTTTACAAACGTGTCACCTTATCGATACCGCATTTTGGCACTGCTTTAGATGTATGCCTAATTTAACGCTTGCATGCACCTTTAATTGTAGATCTTTCACATAGACGCTGACTACATGTAAATCCATCCAGTCAGCTGCTCAATGTGTAATAGTAACATGTTGACCATCTTGTTTCACTTTGGTCTTACCTTGACAATCTTACTCTTATAGGCTGATATTGATACACCATATGGATTAACAATCATCACGTTGATCCGAAAGGGGACGCCCGTCTTGTATGAAATAATTTTAGGTAAGCTGATATACCGCGTGGAGCTAACTTATAATTGCTATGGTCTATATATAGGCTATTAGAACAACGTTATTGACTTATTTTGACAATGTTGCAACATTATACTTATTATGTCACATGATACTCTTTTTTAAATAGATTCTTATACTTGTCCCCCAGGTGCGACACAGTATTCAGATCATTATGGCCACATCCTTTATTTAGGGTACTCTCTTGGGGGCATATCAACAATGGGGCGAAAAGCGGCGATAATTCTAACGCCCTATTAGCAAGGACACGCTAACGCGTGATTCCATGCTTCTCCCCCCTTTCCCTCAACGCCAGCTTTGCATCTCTAATGAGATCCAAAGTGGGCATTCCTCCCCAGGATAACGAGAGAAATGTCGCTAAGAGTCATTTCTCCTATTATCAAGCCTCACTCAAAGCAGCCTAGCGACAAGAAAAGTAGCGATAACCTCTGTTATCGCTATTTTCCTTACGCTTGCTTTGAAACTGACTTAGCCATGATATCCTATGGAAGGTGGATATCATGGCTAAGTATGTGAGGCCCTATCAGCAAGCTATCGCCAAAAGTTGTGTGATTATCGCTGGATTTCCAGAGATAATCACACAGTTCGGCAGCTTACACTCTGAATTTTATCGCTGTGGAGATAAGCGTTGCTGATAGCACGCTATCTCCACGATAAAATTCAGAGTTGGGTGGTGATAATTATCCTAGCGCTAAGTGCCCCCTCTTGATGATATATCCCTAAGAGTGTTACGGGATGCAACTTGAACCGTTGTGAAAGGCATATTTCAGCTCACAAAATTACAGTTAACTTTGATACTGATTGTCTGGCCACTGTGACTTCTATGAGAAGTTGCGGACTCATGATATTACATGATGCTCTGTTTTAAATAGATCTTTATACTTGAGCGGGGAACGATTGTCAGAAATAAATCCCCCTCTCTTTTCAAATACTTGGAGGGGCTTGACCCCACCCTAACCTAGTGGTGTGTACCACCTTAATTTACCATATGTTATTTCTGCATGCATTGCATGTAACCTTGGTGACTTGGATTCTCTGTACTCATCCCCCCTTCATTGAGGCTAAGTTTATATGACCAAAATGGGGGTCCTTTTCTATCATCTCTATCACACGCCCCTTTCTTGGTAGGGGTTCTCAGGATTCGGATGTATTGACATTTTATAATGTGACTAGGATGGAGTGTCAATTATCATTGCTATTTTGTTGCTCACCGTCACTGATGTTCTCGCACTCTTCTGTCCCTTCTTCTTCTTCTTCTTCTTTAATTTTCCCTCCTCTGTTCTCTCTTCGTTAGGAACCTCTGGGTGATCTCACCTGGTTATTCTCTTTCGCTTTGGAGCTCGTGGCATAGAATTAAATTGTTTCTCCAATGTAGTGAGTAACCTTCGGAGACATGTACATTTGAGGGTCCCCATGACAAACCCTGTCCCAGCTGGGACTGTCTTAATCCCCCCTTATGTGCAAGAGCAGGGAGGACTTATGTAATATTGTTCTTGTGTCATATGAAAGTGTTGCCGTGTTTTAATATGATGTTAGTCTGTCTTTGTTGTGTTTTATAGGCAGGAAACCAAGCCTGCTTGGCTCCATGTCTGATGCAACATATATCTGTGCAAGTCTGTTCTTATATTTGTATTTTTATCTGTTTGTACTTAACAGCCCTGAAGAAGTCATGTATATGGACAAAACGCTACAGCTGTTTGCTTTGCTGAACGCTGTGTTTTTCCCAGAATAAAAAATAAAGAAGAAAAAAAGAGAAACACTGAAGACTTCTCTGTTTTCTGGATATGGACAATCGACTTGTTTGTGTTGATAGAGTGATCTTGGGTGGTGCACCTTTGCTTTTTTTATAAATTGTCCTGGCTGGGAACTAGTACTGTGACGGTAGGTACTAAAACAGTGTGCACACAGCTCCCACCCTATATAGTGGGCAATTCACTAATAGAGTAGAAAATTCGGGTCAGGTGCTGCCAGCTAGGAGGTTCCCCTGTCAGTGCTTGTTACTTCTTGGCGGGCAAACAGGTGCTATTTAAAGCCCATATACCTGCTAGTAGACTGTTTGTATCCTGCTACTTTCGCCAGCACACACAAGACCATCACGGTGGGACGCCTGAAAGCATCACGAATTTCCGCGCTAAGGAAAGCGGTGACATCTGGTATATGAGTCTAGACTCGAGGCGTCTCCACAGAATCAGAGATGGCTGGAAATACATCATAGTAACTTTCTGATTTATGCTCAGACATACATGTCTGACTCACAAAGGATTGATCGCGTTATGAGAAATCTCGACAATCTGTGCACTTAGGCGGCGATTATTTGAATTTGGATATCCCCAGCTCTTATTAACCCATAAAGCGTGTCAATGTATGAAGGCAACTGTATTGTATACCATGCATAAGCACCATGAACAGCAGAATTGTTGCTCAATGGACGGTCACCTGATGAAGGCAGCAATGCCGAAACGCGCATAGTTCACATCTACCGCATTGCCCCCCCCATCAAATATGCGTCTAATGTACTCACTCTTCAACAGATTATTAAGTTATCCAAACATTTGATTATATGGAATAGAATGAAATAGGTTTTTATATAATGAGCAAAAACTAAAATATATATTTGATAAAATTGTTTTGAAAAAAAAAATCTATATGTATTTTTGGAGATATGGTTGTGGTCTCAATATGTGATAGTGGTTACTGTCTAGTGACCTACATATCTATAACTTGTTGATTTTTTTCACTGTGCAAGCTATAGACCTTTATCTGCTGCGTCATTCCCTATGTATAGCTTGGCTATTAGATATATAGGGGTCACCTGTTTTCAAAAGAAGTGTTTGTTACTTACTACACTATTTACAACCACTAGGGGGTGTGCTAAAGGGGACTAACTCAAGGGGGGATATATACAAGGAAGTGGAGGAGAGAGGTGTTAGCCTTCCTGGCTTAACACCTCTCTCCTCCACTTCTGAAATGCAAGGCTTCACCATATTTACAAGAATGTGGTGCAGACTTGCGTTTCCCCCTGCGATGGCGATAAGTTTAGCAACTTAGCGCCAACGCAGGCACCCTTGCACCAGAGTGCAAGGGTGTCTGCGTGGAGGGGAGGATTGTTAATGTGTAGGAAGGTGACCCTTACAGCACATAAGCAATCCTAGAAATACCATTCTGTCACTTTCATGAGTGCTGCTTTATGCAGCACACATGAAAGTGACAAAATGGCATTTTTTTAAAGTTTGTTTATGTACAGGAAGGGAAACCTTCTCTGTACATAAACAAACAATGGTATTTTGCTTTGTCCATGTCTGCTGCACAAGGCAGCACACATGGAAAAAGCAAAAATGAGGAGAAATAATGCATTTCTCCTCGTTTCGCCATCCTAAGACCAGTTTTTAGCTTGTCTTAATTTTGGCGCTGCCTCATATGTACGCCACCCTTGTACACAGGGGGCAGCATCAAAATGAATGGGTGTTGTGGTGGAACGCCAACTCCAACACCCACTGCCCACCCCTTTCATGCTAACCAGAGAGTGAAAGGGGGCCTTATGCACAAGGCAGCGTTGAGCCTTGTTAAGTGGCTAAACGCTGCCTTGTACATTAGGCGCAGCCCAATAGCCACCACAACGTCAATATAGGTGACGTTGTGGTGGCGATAGGGGCTTGTACATATGCCCCAAAGTTTTTAAGCAAACTGCAATTGACTGCAGGCCTGCTAGGATGTGGGCTTTGTCGTGGTTAAAGTTTTAACTTCGGACTTGTTTTTTTTCTTGGTTCTTGTGTCTCATGGACAAGTTAAACTGCGGGTCCAGAGGCTTGCTGGATCCAAAGTTCGAGTTGATGACAGCGGCCTACTATAGCTCGGTGGCTCAGGGAAAAGGCAGGAGATGAGCCCTCGATGGTAAGAAGAACCATGGAATGACCGAGGCCAGCAATGGCAGCAAGGGAAGGCGTCAACGACAGCGACTTGCTTCTCTAGATAGATCTGGTTCATTTCCTTTACCTACAGACTTTGAAACTTTTCTGGTTATGTTGGAGGTTTTTAGTGGGACGAACCTGCGTGGTCAGTCCAACCAGTGATGTCAGTGACTTCACACTTGACATTGGGTCAATCTTCTCCGGGACCTTTTCTGCAAAACTCTGAAGAAAGTTTCTAAGTTTCCAGATCTTGCCGTTTCTTGGTTCCTTTGGGGACATGAGTGTCGCTGAGCAATTGGTAAAGAGTTCAGAGGCTGTGGATCGCCACTTGGGTGTTAGGACTTGATCTCCCACAATGCATTTGCACAGTCTTGGACAAATCCAGTGCAACTGGTTAGCTGGGGCATCCTCTCCTTGGTGTTGCAGATGACTTCTTCAGCTCTTTTGTACCTTATGCTGACCAAAGAGTCGCTCCTTTTCTTTGGAACTCAGGCACAGTCCTTTCTTTGTGTAGCCTTGTGAGTACAGAAGGTTCAGTCTTTCAGAGTGAAATCCTATTCGGTGCAATCCAGCAAGGTAGTCCTTCTTCACTTCTTTTCTAGGCATTTTTCATGAGCTCTTCGGGGTTGCCGTATTTATTCTTTCTTTCTGGGCTTGAGGAAGAGGTGCACCTTAACCAAGAGGAATTATCCTACCGCCCTCTAGTATAACCACTTCCTGGGAAGTGTGGCAAACCTCTACGCCAAAACGCAACGCTCTCCAGACAATCTAAATGGGGAAAATCTCTCCTTGGTGTGTGTGTCTGTGTAACCCACCACAGAGTTGTGGCTAACAACTGACTACACTCCCCTTCCAGTTCCTCTCCTAATCTAATTAGGTGGCTCCCATCTGGCAAGAGATCACAGAAGTGGGGGAGGTCTGTTTCCTGTTACATCTATGTTCTATATAGGTGCCTACCTTTAAAGTCCAGCTTATCTACCCCGCCCCTTAACTCTCCAGGAAGAAGATATCCTTCCACCAAATGGCTGATTGTTGCTGCCCTGGCCTCCTCACACCTACTCAGAGAGCAGCTTGGCTCAGGCCGTTACAGGCTGACTAATCAGAAGAGGCTATTACAGTGATGCTTTAGGTACCTTCAGGATAGTATGTTCTATAACTACTTTCCTGGAATAGGTATATTAAATCAGACCGTGGCAAGTTGTTCAATTGAATTTAACTATTAATTTGATAGGGGGGGCGCTAGAGGGCGCACTGCAGAATGGCCGCCTTTTGGTGAGGCTCCTGTAACCTGGTCATCTATCCTAAAATTATCCTCTCACACCAACATCGGAATCGCCTACAATTTCAGACGCCTGAAGGTGGAGACGATTTATACACTCTGTGAAAGTTTGGGACCGATCGGATGAAAGGCAGCGAAGTTATGACCGGCTGATGGTGGTACCGATAGCTACATTGGAGCTCGCGGACTAGAGAGAGGCGGGGACCGCACCTACGCAACGCCGAGGTCTACACTTGGCAGGATGGCCGCACGACTGCCGGCGGCACTGCAGATGCCAGACGGAGGTTTGACTGATGAACTTCACTGAACATTAAAGCGCAAGTACACGTTGAGCCAGCAAAACATCACTGAGTGCAGAGTTTGAATTTACACACTCTTATGGTGTGCTAAGTGAATGCTTGCAAGTGCATCACCCATATTGTGCTGTCTGAGGAATGTGAGCAATCGAACGGCTGGCTGACCTCCATTAAGCATTCCTCTTTGTGATTGTGACACCAATAAGAACTGTTTCACATGCACTACGTTAGAGAACGAAAAACGAAACACAGTACGAACTGCACGTTATCGCAGTATGTGCCCCCCTGCTGCCAACTGCAGGGCTGTACGGGGTCTTGCGCATTAGAAGGGCGAGGACCGCCATTACGCAACGCCGAGGGTTGGCAGCGGCAGGCAGGCCGCATAACTGAATGCGACGCGGCAGGAGCCGGTCGGTGGGCTGGATTTGGGGCACACAGAAATTGCAAAAAAAAGACCGATACGGAGATAAGCGCTAACACTGATGTCTACATTATGCGAGGTGCGTGGGCAGCGTAGCGAGCATCGCCTGAACCCCTTACCTATGGCATTGTGCTGAGGGGGAGTGAAGCAGAGAGATTGCTGAGCATCATTGTCGGCGTGCGGACTAGCGCTTGCGGAGGGCCTACCACAGGACTGGTGCACGACTTTCAATTGCGCTACATTTGGCCTTTATACAAGGATTGTCTGGTGGCACTTTTTCTGTTTAATATAGTGGTTCCTGTGGAAAAGTATAGAACGTGCGGATTGCAGATCACTGAGGAGATTACAGTACAAAGCGTAAAGAAACAGCAGGGAGTGCTGCAGTGTACTGACATATTTTTGCTGAGTAACGGATTGCACATTGAGTTGTCGAAAGTGCAGTAGCGGCTCTGCTGCTGACGCCCGCCACTAACACAAGGACAGTGCAGACCAAAGGTTGCTGATGCTGGCTGTGTGGACAGGGGGGTAAAGATAGATTGAGACGGCGCTGATCAGTGAGTTGCCCATAACTGCGAGGATCAATCATGGGTAGACCCGAGGCACGACAATAAAAAATCACGTTCGACAATGCAAAGAAAGCATCCAATACTAATGCGAATAAGTCACCACCGCATTCACAGGAGCAACATGCGGGAGAGTCTTCCTCAACGGAGCTGTCGAACCAAAGACTATTGCAGGAAATTAGACAAGGGTTTGCCACGGTGGTGGACAAGGTGGACAGAATGTCAACGCGAATGGATGCAATTGTGCACAAAATGGATCAGCATGAGGAGCGAATAGTGGAAACTGAACGGAGAATATCAGACAATGACGATGTGACAGCAGGTCACACAACTCAGTTAACGAGAATGGGGAACTTGCTGAGGGTCATAGCAGCCAAAAATGAAGATTTGGAAGCTCGTAGTCGAAGAAATAACATACGCATCACGGCTGTGCCGGAATCTACCAACACTGGTAGAATGGAAGACTACGTGGAAAGAATGTTAACATCTGCGGTGGGTCCAGAGGCTTTCTCCACTCAGTTTATCGTAGAGAGGGCGCACCAATCACTTGGGCCTATTCCCAAACCTGGGGCTCCTCCCCGCCCAATAATTGCGAGACTGTTAAATTACAGAGATCGGGATGTGGCTCTCCGCGCGGCACGCACTAAGCAGACACTGACGTATGAAGGCATCAAGTTTTCTATATTTCCAGACTTTACCCCGATGGTTCAAGAGGAGAGGCGAAAGTTCATAGCGGTGAAGAAAAAACTCAGAGCCGCACAAATTGATTATGCATTACTCTATCCAGCGAAACTAGGAGTTACACACCAAGGGAAACAAAGATTCTTCAATAATCCGCAACAGGTGGAAGATTATCTGAAAACGCTGAAACTTGATCATCGTGGGATGAGAGACCAAGGACCGGAGGGGCGAGATCAGGCGCAAGAAAATGAAGACGACTGAAGATTGTAACAACAACTGTGAGAATTCACATTGAGCTGAAATGTGATCTGGTACTTGTAATGACTTATGGCTACATCGTCACTGAGGGCCAGGAGATGTGGCTGACTTATTGGCGATGAGGTCCGATGACACTGGTGGTAAGGTATTCCAGGTATCACCCCCTCTCCCGGTAGAGGCCATATCAGGACTACGGGAGGGGTGGTAGAAGTGCGACCCTCTTGACAAGTCCCCCAACGGGTGATCCCCCCCTTTTGGTGTTTGTTTTTGAGGAAAAAGACACGCAGTGAACTGATTTGGTTATGTCACTATTTGGGACTGAATATGAGGGGGGAGGGGTGGGACTGCATACTGACAAGTTGGGGATTAGTCAGTGGGCTGAGGGGGGTTTGAAGGGTAACGCACTGCTAGCAAGACAAATGGGAGGGGGTGGGAATGGGATGCTGGCAAGTTGGGGATGCTGCAGTGGGTGGGGGGAGGTAGAGTGGCCGACAGTGTAGGAGAATGTTTGATGGGGAAGATAGGGCAAGAACTGCCGTTCCTGCCGGCATCACTGGTGAGTACGGCTGCAATGGCTGGGGATGTTTGGATTGAATCACAGTATACATTACAGGGGCGGGGGGGAGGATCTCAGAGAGTGCGAAAAGTTGGAGAGGGGGTTATGATGTGTTGGTCTGACAGTGTTGGGGTGTGTCAGAGGGGGGGCAGGATGAAAATGTACACTACAGGATGAGGTTGCAGCATGGGCAGTTCGGGGAAACAGGAAATCTGATATATGTTCAAAATGTTTTGGTTGGAGCAGCCAGGAATGCAGCCTGTAGAAGAGATGATCTCTCAATGCAATGTTACAGGATACTACGGAATGGTGATGGCTAATGGTGACCGAGGGCATGTCACAATCCTCACGTGGAATGTGCGGGGACTAAATGATGCGAGGAAATGTCGTAGTGTTTAGCATATTTAGATAGACATGGTGTCCACATCGCCATGTTACAAGAAACACACATAAAGCCGGGCACGCCTCATGGGTTTGCTGCGCGATGGTTGGGAGTGCGAACGTTCTCATCATATTCAGCGTATGCCAGGGGAGCTGTTGTGTTAATCAAAAAGTCGGTACACTTTCAAGAATTGGGGAGTGATGTAGATGCTGAAGGTAGATATGTCTTGCTGTGGGGTAGATTGGGCACGGACACGGTAACAATAGTCAATTGTTACGCACCGAATGTGGACACTCCCAATTTCTTTACAGGTATTTGGGGCAAAGTGGTGGAAATAGGTTCAACACATGTGATTTGGGGGGGAGACTTCAATGTGGCCATGGTCCCTGGACTGGATCGCTCAGATGGCAGTGCGCAGTATAACAGACAGGCACGTGACACTCTTCAGGCAATAATAGAGGATGACAGATTAATCGATAGCTGGCGATTCGTGCACCCAACACTACAGGAAGGAACACACTTCACAGCACACTCCAACACGTGGGCTAGGCTGGATTACATTTTTTTGACTCGAGGATTAAGTGTCGATCTGGGTAAGGTGAAACACTTGGCTAGAACCTATTCGGATCATTGTCCGGTGCGGGTAGAAGTACAGATCCCAGGCTACGGTAAGACTAGACCCCCTTGGCGTCTTTTTCCCACCATTCTGCTAGATCCGGTGTTCCGTGTGGAACTAGGTGCAGAAATAGAAGATTTTTTCCCCAGAAATAAGGGTTCAGTCCAGAGCGTTGAGACAGTCTGGGAGGCATTTAAAGTAACAATTAGGGGTTTCTGCATATCTAAAAGTTGTGGGGTGTTAAGAGATATTCAGGGAGCCCTCCGTAAACTGGAGCTGGAATTGAAGGACTCAGAGGGGGAGATGGTGCGCACACCAAATACAACAGCACATCAGGTATTTAGAGAGAAGCTTACGGAATATGAGGAAGAGGCTTCCCGGGAAGCTAATTTCAAGGGTAAACATTGGGTAGCCAGGAGGTATTGCGAGGGAGGTAGACCCGGAACGGTACTAGCAGCAGTCACGAGGAACCCACGATTTAGTACATACATACTTGAAACACATAGTCCCACGGGAGCAAAATGTCAATCGACGGGGGAAATACAGGAGGTGTTTAAGGCGTATTATGCAGGGTTATATGCGACACGACAAACTCACGAAATCGACTATACCGGATTCCTAGACGATATTGCGTTATGCTGGTTAAGCGACGGCCAGAGAAGATTCCTTGCCGCCCCCCCTGGAACTAGATGAGATCAGGGATGCAATTATGTCTTTGAATAATGGTAAAGCGAGTGGGTTAGACGGTATTCCCGCGGAATTCTACAAATGCTACATTAATATAATGGCGCCGGTGCTAAAGGAGGTTTTTGAGGAATCAC
Organism: Lissotriton vulgaris; assembly: GCF_964263255.1. NCBI lineage: Eukaryota > Metazoa > Chordata > Amphibia > Caudata > Salamandridae > Lissotriton > Lissotriton vulgaris. The sequence continues at coordinate 274,767,597 of NC_141694.1, read as the reverse complement.
TGGAGGTGGGTGTGCTGCCCGGTTCCATGAGGGAGGTAGTGATAACCTCGCTTCTGAAACCTGGGAAGGATCCAGGACAATGTGACTCATACCGTCCTCTATCCCTGATTAATTGTGACGCCAAAATACTGGCTAAGGTGTTGGCGAATCGCCTGTCCTTGATCATGACGGACTTGGTGCTGCCTGATCAGGCAGGTTTCGTCCCCGGACGGGATACAACCCATAACCTGCGTACACTGTTTTCCCTGATTGTTACTATTGCTCCGGATCTCCCTGTCACGGCTGTTTTCCTGGACGCTACAAAAGCGTTTGACTCGGTGGAATGGAGGTACCTATTCACAATCTTGCATAGAATGGGGTTCCCTAAATTATTTGTGGCATGGGTGGAGCTACTCTACACCAGGCCAGTGGCGAGGGTTACGATTAATGGGGAACTGTCCTCTCAGATTGCCATCACAAGAGGCACTCGCCAGGGGTGTCCACTATCGCCTTTATTATTTGCCATTGCAATAGACCCACTTGCATGCAGGGTGAGACAATTGTATAAGGAAGCCGCATTTAATTGTTTCCAACGACAGATAGGCCTTTCCTTATATGCAGACGACATCACTCTCTATATTAAAGACCCACAGGTACATCTCAACCCTATCTTACGTGAATTCATAGTATTCGGGCATTTGTCAGGAGTAGAAATTAACTGGAAGAAATCGCAATTTTTTCCACTGACCCCAGCAGTGACACGGTTCCCAATTTAGGCATGAGCGGGAAATCCGTTACGCTCGCGGATTTTGCGGATTTTTGGGAAATCCGCAATCCGCGAATTTTGCGGATTTCCCGCAGAATCCGAAAAAAAAAATCCGCGAGCGTAACCGGTTCAAAAGTTGAACCCCCACTCATGCTACTATTTTACAATGGCGCCAGCAAGCTGCCAGCGCCGTTGTAAAATAGTTACAAAGTTAGCTTGCACAGGAACCACTAGATAAAACGAAGCAGGTGCTTCCTGTGCAAGCTAACTTTTTAACTATTTTACAACAGTGCTGGCAGCTTGCTGGCGCCATTGTAAAATAGTTACAGCCTTACACAGGTCACTCAAGGGACCCCTGCGCCCTTCAGGGCGATTGCATAGTAACACACACATGGTCACTCGGACTAGTTGATGCTCAAATTCAGTGACTCATTCATTAGCCCAAAAACAATCATGAGCGTCTTCGAGGCTGGACAGGTGTGCCTCTTCCCAAATCTACTGTGGAAAATCAGCTGTGATGCTGGGTAGAGGCCTTTGCATCCTTGACTTTCATGAGCGCACTCAGCGCAATCCCCGTGCTGTTCCTGTGACTAGGAGCTTCTTTCTCTTCATATAATTGTGTTCGCACGGGTTGCTGCAAGTTCGCACGCGTTTTGTACAATTTCGCAATTTGCGAAATTGTACAAAACCCTCGCGAACTTGCAGAAACCCGTGCGAACATAAAAAAAAAAAAATCTGTGCGGATTCGCGAATTTTGCGGATTTTGGCAATCCGCAAATTCACAAATCCGCAAATTCGCGGATTGCCAATCCGCAAAATCCGCTCATGCCTAGTTCCCATTAGACTATCCGCTGGACTGGTGTGAGGGAGATTGCCGGTATCTAGGTATTGTGGTGACACGTGACAGGGAGGAGACTCTGAGATTGAATTATGGGACAGCTATCACTAAATTGGAAGACACGGTCACGAAATGGCTGGATTTGCCTTTATCTATAGCTGGCAGGGCATCTCTCATTAAAATGGTAGTGCTGCCACGTTTTTTGTATCTGTTCCAAAATATTCCGTACCACCCAGGCTCTTTTTTCTTTAAACAGCTTAGGTCACTCTTGGTTAGACTGTTCTGGGGGGGAAAACAGCCGCGACTTAAATGGGCTGTTATTACTCTCCCATATGCTAGGGGGGGGTTTGACGTACCAGACTTCGAGACGTATTATTTAAGTGCGCAGGCGCATTATGCATATTACTGGGTCAAGCCACTTCCTTATATGCCTCAGATAGCGGTGGAAGACTAGATAGCGCAGCCACTTCCTCTCACTAGTCTGATACATGGTACTGTCCAGAGCCTAGATATCCCATCCACGACAGTGACATGCACGATGGACGCCTGGAAGAGGATGGCAAAAATTTTGGACATCGCGTTGCTATATTCCCCATATATGCCATTTACATACCACCCCAACTTGTCACTATTGCAGGAGAAAGGGTTTCACCACATGTGCGACAAATTGAAAATCACTACATGGGGGGATCTGTTTCTTAATGGGAAACTCCGTACACAGGAACAGTTATTCCAACATGTCCAGCCTACACCATTAGAGGTTTTCTATTATATAAGATTGAGGCAGGGGTTACGGGAGGTGCTGCCATGCTTCCCGGATGAACCAGATGTAGTCTTGCCATTGCATGTGATGCTTGTTCCGGATGGCAGACACTTGGTCTCTAAATTGTACAAGGCTATCAGAACGCAGCGGGCATGCCCGGAGAGCAGGGCGCGCGAACAATGGGGGGCAGACTTTGAGGTGGAAATCTCTGAGAATCAATGGCAATATTGCTGCGGCATTACGGCCCACATATCGTCGAGCTGTCGACTGAAAATAATCCATTTCAAATACCTTCAGAGGCTATAATACACACCTGCCCTAAAATTCAGCTTCAAATTGTCAGATACGGACAGATGCAATAGGTGTCGGGCCGAAGGTGCAGGTTTCTTTCACTTAGCATGGGAGTGCCCGGGGGTGCATACATTCTGGGAACAAGTACATGAGGCACTGCAGATAATGATAACAGGAGAGCTTGAGTTCACACCGCTCGTAATGCTGCTGGGTTTCACACTTAACACCCCCACAGCTACGAGACGAATCCTGGATGTGGCGTTGCTCTTGGCTAAGCGAAGGATAGCTTGTCGTTGGGGCAGGGGAAGAGCTCCAAAGTTTAAGGATTGGCTAACTGATGTTATATATTGTCAAGATCAATCTAACGTGTATGCGGAGTTATTGCCATTACGCAATAGGCCCTGGGACATTTGGGGTCCGTTACAGGTTTATCTGCTGGAAGGAGCGGCACGACAGGAGGGCGGGAGTGGGAATGATGCCTAAAGTGTTGTAACTCGGAAATTGTGAATTAGCGCTGTGCGCTCTGTTGGGAGTTGGGTACTAAGGTGCAATAGAACATTTGCTCAGAATACTGTTCTCTCTGCAGAGGTGATGATCCTACTTGAACAGCGAACGGGGCCTACCACCACCATTGCTATGCTGCTATGGGCAATATATAAAAACTATATGCTTGCGTTGGGAACTTCATGCACATATGCATCATCATTGTGCTTCAGTGACACATTGCCGAGCGCCATTTCTATGGTTCTTGAGGACTTTGAGAAGTGATTGCACGGTGTTTCACCGCTACAGGTCTGGAACTGTTAATCACTTTCAGCCGCTCTACTGTTTTCCTGATTTCTGTGTACGCTTGCAATGTAACAGCATGTATTGGAAGTAATTCTGAACTTTTTTCTAAGAGGAATCTGTATGTACTGCTTGTATGTTTGTAAAAAAAAAAAAAACTATTAATTTGATATTGTGAAGGATATTGATAAGCAGCTCCAATTCTAAATTAAACTGTATTATATTTAATAAAGCCCTCCCCATGTTACTCTTCTTGACTAGCAGATCTACAAACAACTTTGGCTGTTTTCCCTCACCAGAGCAGATAAAACATATTTTATTTGTCCCTTCTTTTTATACCTGTGCACCCCACCCTTGGGGCGGCTCAGGCAGAATGTTGGGGTGATTTAAAAGTCAACAAAAGGCAGTTTTGGGCTTTGGAAGTGCATTTAATTCCAAATTAGAATTTAGACATAGTTTAAGTTTAAAACCAGTCTGTCAGGCAGGCCTGGCTTTGAAATGACATCAGACACCGACACCAAAGCAATGCACACTTAAGTGTATTAAGGATACTGGAATCTCTAAACGTGCATGCTGTACCATATACTAGGGACTTACAGGTAGTTTTTGACAATTAAAATTGTTCCAATAAACACATACCTTTAGAGGGTAAAGCACTGGCCCTGGGCCTCGTTAGCAAAGCACATTGCACTTTCAGAGTCAGCAAACAACACAATCAGTCCAAAAATGGGGCTGATCAGGGCCAAAACTGGCTTAGTTCATTTTGAAATACATGTCAAATTGACCCTCTCCTCTTGAAAACACATTTTAAACCGAGCATAACCTTTAAACATCCACTGTAAATTGCTACTCTTTGCTCTGGCCAAACGTCTTGAAACTATGTTTGCTTAGCCACAATGTGATCATCTTGAATCATCAGTTTGTCTTAAGAGCTTTCCTAACAAAGGTTACCAATTCCCTATATTCTCTGTCGTGGGTGATCTAAGAATGTCCTCTTATGGCACTGATGCCAATAAGCTAATGGCTACTTATCATCCAGGACTGGGATTAGATGAGTAGATATTTACTGAAGCTTAACTCAGATAATACTGAGAAATGTTTGGTGAAAACAGTGTTCAACTTTTTATGGATTCTAGGACATTTTACATGTTTAAATCATTGTTAAGGTTATATATATATTGCTTAACTTCCTGTCTACAGTGAAGACCCTTACTGCTCATTAGAAGCCATTCCTGCCCATGATTTGGCATGATGTATGATTGTGCAGGCTGATGAGTGGGTGAATGTGAGAATGTGTGAAAGGGTGGGTACATGAATGGATAAGTGAGTGCACGCCTGGAGCAATGAATAGGCGAGTGACTGAATGCATAGTTGAATACGTAGATGAGTGAATGTGTGTATTTATGAATGGATGAGTAAATGAATCAATGTGTGCATGTATGCATGGCTTGACATACAAGTGAGCGATTATATGAAAAGATGGAAATATTTTTGGGTATGTTCTTCAATGAATGAAAGAGTGATGAATGAACTCCTGGGTGGGTGAATTGGCATACTCATGACCACAGCCAATGTCAAAATGCTCAATGTTGGTGGCAGGGTACTCTGGCTTCTAACTAATGCTGCTCTGATCTTTGTGGACCATCACCCATGTGCCAATCCACCCAATCATTCATCAATCCATGCACTCACTCACCAAGTATCCATCCATGTATTCAATGCTCTATTCATTCATCGCTCATTGACTAATTGTCAGATTAATGTGTCCCCACACCCACCTATTGAACCATGCAATCAATGAAAACCCCTTTCCGATACAAAAAGCCAGAACTTTTGATTTTGCCAACGTTTTTTAAAGTACTATGCTCTCTTCTAGCAGCACTTAATTGGACATTCTGGTTTTACTCATAATCTTCTCCTGGAAAAATCGTCCTCAGTAGCGACAAAATATTTCTAACATCTTCGTTTCTGGAATCAACTAAGTACATGGTGCTGTTCACCTGCTAGGCTTATTAATAACCATATTCTTCTCAGCTGACCAGTCCACAGCTCGCACCCAAGAGACCCTTCAATGTGAAGGGCTGCTCCAACACAAACCTACTGTCCTAAAGCTATCTCCTTGGGAGCCGAATGCTTTTGCAGAGCCTGGATAGGCCTACTCCATTAGGAGCGATAATGAGGGGCCATGCCCATACAATTCCGCAGCGCGCATGGAACGCAGGGGCATGCAAACCAATACAGCTACAAAAGTGGCAATTTTTTAAGGAAGTAATCAGAGTGTAACATGATTTATAACAATGACTATTAAGAAAAGATTTTGATGAATGGACCCTATTAGTTCATAAATGACCTTCAAGGGTGTTTTTATTTTATTAAGTAACTCAGCGGCATGGTATCCCTCTGCCTTACATTGATGCGGAGGGAAACCAGTAGCAATCTTGGGTATTGCAGATCTTTATCCAGGAAGTCCAAGCTTTCCTCCTTCAGTGTAAATGTGTTATTAACAGCAGTCAGTTTATGCACTTTATATAAAAAGGCACCCTTTTTAATAAATCATATATTTTTCGGTTTAAGGAGTAGTTGGTTACAGCTGAGACCAATGACCTTTTCAGTTAATCTACATAATCCTGCTTTATTTTTTTCTGCAGTCTCTGTTTCAGACTTATCAAGTGACATTTTCAAATCATCCACATAGTTCTTATGTTTAGGTTAGCAATTAATTGTAGTGTTTACGTCTGGAAACGTGTGTGCTATCTGAAGCAAACAGAACCCACACACAGGAGCGTTATTGATGGCATATGCTTTCAAACAGGCAACTTATGTTATCATCTTGCAAGGAAAATAATTAAAAACAAGTAGAGGCTGCACCCGGTGTGCCTTAACCTTTTCAGCTGGCGAACACATCAGTGTGTAGGTTGTCTCTGCCCGTCATCTCCTCTTCCTGTTCGACTGCTCGTTCGATTTGTTTTGCTGCAATGCAGTATTTTGTGTACGCTGTCGGCGTGGGTGAAGCTGGAGGGGCGCTGAGCGTCGGCGGAAGGCGCAGATAGCATATGGCTGCTGCACACATATTCCACTATATATTGATGCGCCCACAGAGATGTTTTCTGTTTGTCCTGAGAGATAATTTCCAGAGCAGGAAAATATTTACACCAGACATATCTGTAAAGGTAGCAAAAAAGAGAGCATTGTTATAAGAAGGCAGACACTTGTGCAGCTGTATGGGTGTTAGGGGTGACGGGCTTGCCCCCACCCAGCTTGTCGGGCACATGGTGCACTGTGGCGAAGCTCGGGGTTGTTATTGGTTGAATGAAGGGTGGGTATGGTATAGTTTTTTTTTAGTTAGTTAGGTTTTGAGGGCGTCCTTTTTGCCCATCATCACACCCACCAAAGGGCATAGTAGTCTTGCGCCATCCCGCCCTCTGTGCCCACTTTTTTATTTCTTTCTCCTGCTTGTTTTTCATTCAATTGATTGTTTTTGATAAAGTTTTGTTGGTAGGGCATGTCTATGAGTTTTGATGTGGAGTTTGTTACTGGTGGTAGGCAGGTCTGGTAATGGTTGGCGAGAAGACATTTGTTTGATGGGAGGGGGTCAGAAAGGGGGGTTGAGCACAGACCAGAGAATTCTGGGATACGGGCAAGTACCATAGTTATGGAGGGGACAAAGGTAACAACGGAAGGGTGGAATGATGTCAGAAGGGACCAGCAAAGTTGGGGTAGGAAAGGTGAGTTGAAGGTTTTAAGTGTTTTTAGGTGGGGTTTTTAGGAATTTCAATGTATTAGTGAGGACGATTAGTTTTGTAAGCCATTTTGTCTAGGTTGGTTTGATGACCGTTTCCAGACCTGTTCTATTAAAGCAGCCTTCTAACCCTTAAACATATGTGTGAGTGTTGTCTGTGCACGCCGTCTCACCTGATCATGTGTATGTTTATTGGATTTCTATAAGAAAGGAAGTGCTGTAAGTGAATGGGGGACTATAGCAAAAATGGTGCAAAGAAAGTAGGGAGTACATGAAAGAGAGTGAGGGGAAGACGCATGGAGGGCAGAATTTACAGAAACCTGAGAGGAGGTAACATGTTCTCTGGGAGAAGGCAGAGGGTTTCTTGCACATATACGTCTTATCCAGAGTATATGGAAACCCTGTTTAGTAGAGGGTTGCCCCTATACCCTGTATGATAGATAATTAGATTTGAATTGAAGGGAGTAACTCTAAAAACATGACAAATCGGGACAAATCGGGATAGAATTGCAGTAACCAGACCGCAGTACACCAAGGGATGCAAGCATCAATGTAAGGAATTGAGATTCCTTAATAGCGATTTTTAAGGAATCGCTATTAACCACATGGCTGCTGCCCCGATTCCCCTCCTGTGCTGCCCCTCATTGAAATGTGTATGGTTGTGACGGAACCATTCCGTCATCAGCACAGCTCAACCGTGACTGATGACGGAATGGTTCCGTCACCAGGATCGAAGGGGTTAAGGACTCACAATTCCTTATGCATGTAGGAATTGCTAAAAAAATTGTGATTCGTACACAAATCGCAAATTGCAAATTGCTGTTAGGGAATGGTTGCCCATTCATTCCTATGGGCCTAGTGGCCTAGAGGACATAGGAATAAATGGGAAAACATTCGCAATTTGCGATTACCAAATAGGTAATCGCAAATTGCGAATGCAATTTCAAGGATGCCAGGGGGCCAAAAGGCCACCCTGATGCACCCCTAAAATTACCATGTGTGCACATGTGGCGCAGACATGTGTGTGCACCACATGACAGTTAAAAATGCAATTGTGTGCATTTTTCTAAGGAACTGCAAATTGCCATCAATTTGAAATTGATGGTAATTTGCGATTCCTTAATGCAAAGTCGCATTCTGAGAATGCTTCTTGCATTGCATTTACGGAATCGCAAACTGCTATTCCCTAACTGCATTCACAAAATAAGTAATCGCAAATTTTGCGAATGGCTTTGGGCTTGATGCAGCCCAAAAGGATAAATACCAGTCGCAAAGGGGCCGATTCTATGAATCGGCCTGCTTGAGACCGGTAATTAGCTAGCTGCATGTACCCCCAAATCCTTTAATTGATAAAATTCATAAATTGGTCTAAAGCTCCTTTCAGTAGATATGCTTACGTATTTAGACATTTCATATAAAACCCTGAGTATCACCTTACAGCCTCAGTTAAATCTAAAGATAAAATCAAGGGTAAATCGCAGTATCACTTACAATATGAATAAAGCTGGGCTCTTATTTTTGTAATCTATAAGTCTTTCATATGTTATTCCTAAAATATCCGCTTACGTTTGGTTTGCCCTCAAACGGTATATATCATGAGCTCTAACGTTTAGAGAGATGAAATCTACTCGCCACGGGTGACCAAACTTGGGCCATTTCGTACAGTATTTTTCTCTATTGATGATCTCGTTATGCGCGTGCTGACTAACTTCACTTCATGTTAGAAGATTGTCTCTCTTGTAGGGGGGAGGTTTCAGAAAATACCTTAACCCGGTGGGATGGAGCAGGCTACAAGCAAATCCTTAAGTAAAGAGACAGGCCCAATGGTCTTAAGGTGTGCTACAAAAACATTATTCGCCTAACTAAAACATCTGTCTAAATTTGCCTCATTGTAGTTAATAATGGAAACAGTACAATATATTTGTAAATGATGTGCAGGGCACACTATGTTAGACAATATTTCTGTATATTACATTCTGCAATGCAACCATGCTATCAACCGGGAAAACCTGGCCAAGTGGCTTTTAGCCCAGATGAAGGAGCGAGGAAGAATATAGCAATAATGCGGCACATGTAGTCGCAACTTTAGAAGATTCTCCCAAAATGAGGCCAACCTTGCAGAACAGACAGTTGAAGAAAGCACAAGAGGGTACTTGTTACAAAAATGGGCAAGGTGTGGCAAACCTTGCAGGTACTGTGAAGGCAAGCATACTGGAAAGGCCATGATAACATTGTTTGAGGCTTTTACCCTTCATTAGAAACCAGCAGGGTCGGGGATAACCCTACAATTTTAGGGAGGCATTATTAATGAGGGTGAGTGGTAATTATGTAAATGGAAATTGTATCACATTTCTTTGTATTCTTGTGCTTGCAAAACTGTGTTTCTGATCACAATCATTTATTGCCTCTAAACTGGGTGATCATTTGTTATTTGAAGTGATTTGAAAAGGCAGCAGTGTATCATGAAGTCCTTTATAAAATAAGCTATTGTCAAACTACAATCACTAGAATGAAAGGTACGGGAGAAAACAGCGAGGATAATTACTTGGGACAAGGTATAAGGCATATTCGGAAAATGTTTATTTGGTACCAGGGTTTTTCACTTTTAGTGGGCATGCATCGTGCGACTCGCCCCAGTGAAATATCCCTTGACCCTCCCCATCATCTAGCACCACAGAGAGACATCAGGCCGATAGTTGGTCTTCATGGCGTAGTCTTTATTACACCTTAAAGTATTATTCTTTAATTTGTTACTTGTCAACACACTGGACATTTTATTCAAGCATAGGTAAAACAACCACAGGTAATGTAGCCCCAAAGAGGTAGGCTCCATCCAGCAGCAGATTGTCTTTTCATTCCAGAATCAAACCCTCTGTGCTTGCTGTGCCAGCAGGCCCCAACTTGCACTGTTTATCAGCAGTAACTCTGTAACTTTCCAGTCCTCCATCCCGGAGGCACTTACCACCAGGGCACCGCTTAATGGCTTGCCCCCACCAGGGTTCCGGACCACCGGATATCCCACAACGTCTTTAATACACACCTGGGCATCTCAGGTAGGGCAGGAGAGTCCAGGACCACCAGGACCACCAGCAGGTCAGTCCTCCCTCCAGCCAGCCTGGAGCCCACATTGAATGCTCCAGGGTCAGACAGTCCATGCAACAACAGGAGTCCACTCCGTTTCTTGCCTGGGACACCGCCACAGGGCGAGGAGCTCACTGGTGCACTCGCCCTCCCCTCCTACCGCTAGACCACAGACCCTACTGCAATGGGCACTGAACTGGTTTTGACAAATAACTCAGGCCTTTCATTGGACCGATGCCCCCATCCGACCATTATGGCTCCTTAAGTTATTAGGGTCAGCTTATTTATGCCTGTCCGTGTGAATTAGGGTCCAATCCCTGTGATCTTGCCCCCCTCTGGGAAGCATCTGAGTATTGTTGGCATACACCTCACTCTATATGATATCCAGCGTCTTCCGAATATGGCCCTGCCCATATATAGGGCAACCTTATAAGAAATGATAGGGACCCAGCGAGGGGTGCCATGCAATAAGCTATGCAGGTAAGGCCACTAACTGCAAACCGTATGCCACCTCCGCCCTTTGCGGGTGGGGCCTGCTTGGTACCGAGAGAACAAGCTAAGGCCTCAGGTACCGCCTCTGTGCTGTTAATAACCATTGCCCGTGACCAACCTCTACCTCACCATAACCCATCTCGATTCGTACCCTCCGGGTCTCTGATACCCCATTCATCCCTTACCCATAACATGACCAAGTGCCTGGGGGCCTGATATATCTCTTCCTGCTCAACGAAATCCCGGTTGCCTCCCATCTACCTCGTCCTGCACAAAGAAGACAGATGTACTAAGCCTGTCCTGATTGCCGAGCAGCTCCTTGGGCTATTCCATGTACTTGTTGCTGTCACTACCATTTGCCTCTCTATAGCCTGTGATACCTTGACCCGGACCCTAACCTCTAAGAGGAGGCAACCCACCACCATGTTATGATGGTATTAGTTTTAAAATGCTGCACCCAGTGGTGCCTTGCATATCTCTTGCCCTATATGCCTTCCTAAAGCACCCGCTAGTTTCAGTGGAGCACCGTATTGTGTTTACCCTGTTTGCCCATTTAGAGAACCTAAGGGATGCGTGGCCGGACCAGCTTACTTGGAATACCACCGAAAACCACCCCCGCCGGTGAAGGCCAGATAGACCTCCTGTGGTCAAGGCGTTCCTTGAGATTTGTGAGCACAGCCTGCCCAGCCCCATCCCGGGATGTTGAAACTCAATCACCCATGAAATTACTGCCTATGCGCAACCATTTATTGGATGCCTTTATCTTCCATTGTAACAGAAAACTCCCATGCTATGCTGGATACACTGCCTTAATGGCCCAACTGATAATAGCTTTTAAAATACTCCTTTTCTTTAGCAGACTGTACCCGCCTGTACCTTTCCCTGCGCTGACTCTGTAGCTCCGTAGCCGACGGTAAGGTAGACTACCTAGACCTGCTATTCGTTGGGGCCAGCGAGGTTGCGCAATACCTTCGTGCACTGACTGTGACGGGTTCCCTCGGTGGAACAGAGATGGCCGCGCTAGGCTCTCTCCTCACTTCACCTCGGCGAAAATGGACTGGACCACGCCCTACCGAGTCTGGACCGCCGCACCGATCTACAACCTGAAAAGAAAAAGTTTTGACTGGTGTGCTGGGACCCGTCATAACAACACCTGCACCAGCACCTGGCTGCTGCAAAACCACTGGACCAACTGACCTTCCTTGCAACCTATCAAAAGACAAAACCCTACCTGTACTCCTCAAAGGCGCCCCCCTCACTGGGGAATCGCCCACCACATCTTCACCTTCACTCCAAACCACTCTAGTAGGCGCTACCACCGAAGAAGAACCCCTACCTAAAGTCCTCTCAGCCAAACCCTGCTCCCCACCCTCTCTCTGCAGCCCACTCCTATCCATACACACACTCCCAAAACGCTCCCAACCTGGAGGTTGAACCTGAAAAGGGGGGCCACCCATACCCTCTGACAAATAAGGAACAGCATCTGAAGACCCCCGCACAGAAACACTACCTACCTGCCCAAAACCCTTACCATACTGTGAAAATGTACAAGGAACCACATTGCCAACACCAACCTCTGACAATTTTGCCAAGCCTCAGAAGACATAGCTACTGCTGACCCCCCAACTCCTACCTGGCCCACACCCAGCTCAGAAAAAACAGATTTACCAGCAGCCCTTTCTCCGCTAAGAAACCCTTCACCCTCACCCCTTACACTACCCAACCCCCTAACAGGAAAAACATCACCCTACCCTACACTACTGCCAAAACGAGAAAAGGAACAAGGTACAAATTGTTCAACCCTACCCTCCAATTCATGCAATACAACCTCCTCCGACAAACCTACAACTGATCCACCAGCCCCTGACAGGTTAACCCCCACATCAAAGACAGTCTCAGTACTGACACCCCCCTCCCCAACTTGAGCCCACTCCCCTTCACCCCTAGAGCTTCCCAATACAGACACAGCTTCTTCGTGCTCCGAAGGAGGCCCAGAAAACAACAAAGGGCTATGCATAAAACCTGTCCCTTCATATGCCCCCTCTTCATTTGCCATATCGATATTAAAATCAACGTGTCCCATAGAATCTTGAGGCACGCCAGAAACTGCCATGTTCAAAGGATCCGAAAATTGCTGCTCAAAATGCACACTACCGGGAATCCCAAGAATAAAAGAAAAAGCCTCTCCGTCCTCTGCACCACCACCCCTCCACTCACCCAAGGCGATTGAGCCTCTCCGCGCACCACGCTGTGGAGCACCGGCTCCTAACCCCTCCAGCTGCTCCAATGCCGTCAAAGAAGAGGAGCGCTTCCCGCTCCTCTTACGGCCTCCGCGGCCAGGAACAGCCGCGGAGGAATCCTCCAACATGCCAAACTGCACATTGCCATGGGCGCCTTCACAAGGGCGCCCGATTGCCTGTGAGACTACCGCGACCTCCGCTCTGGGACGCGGATGGTCGCACAAAGCTCCAGAAACCTCCTCCCCCTCCGCACGCGCCTTTCCCGACGGGGCCGACTTCCGAGTACGGGAGCGGCCCCGCTCACTTACCCCATGAGAACGGCGCTTCTTTGGAGAAGAGCACGCTGCCACCGCCGCAGCTATGCCAGCAGAGGCCTGGCGCGAGGGACTCGCCGGGCCCCCCCCAATCACCAAATCAATCCGGCCGGCTTCGGACAGCAAGCGCAGAGCTTCCAATACCCGATGGTCCTCCATAGCGCCACAAATGTCAGCAAAATACACAAATACCTAATAATAACTAAACTACAAATGACTATAACTCTCTGACAAAAAACGTAGCTAACCTCCCAGCCACCAGGTCACCAAACCTAAAATGGTGGCTGGGAGGCGGGGACAAGAAGACTTATAAGTTGGGCTGCAAAAACCTACCAAAATGCAGCCCAACAAGAACCTTCTAGAAGGCTCTGAAAGGGAAACCCCTACCCCCCCCCCCCGCAGCCCTCCCTTCTCCGCAACCCGTTAAGCTCTGGACTTCCCTTCATGACCTTTAGTGCGAAAGTCTGTCGTTCCGACCCTCTGCGATGAGCATCCTGCCATTAATTTACACAATGCCGCCCACGCGCCACCTCCCTAGGCATCGGGTGCACACAAACCATTTGTGGCCTCAGTTAAAACTCGTGCCCGCAATGCTCTCAACCCGCTGTGTCTGGGATTAAAAACTTTGACACCAAGAAACCGCACTTCCACTCTCCACAGTGACTCAATACGACTACGCTATGAGGCCCCTCCCTGACCCCCAAAGCAGCCTACTAACCAGCTTTCATAGAAATCGGAAACCCAGGAAATTCGCTGCTGGTTTGCTGCTTCAGGAGTTGCTGGAAGGGACAAAGAGGGTTTCCTGACCACTCCCGCAGCTTTTATAGATGCCTGACGTCCGCAGGACCCGGGCCTCACTTCCGTCCACCTACAGAAAATAGAAAGCAGACTGGCTCTCGCCCGAGATGCCACTAAGGGCGCCACGCCCCGAGGTGCAGGTGGCGCCAGTCATTTCATCCCTTCTCCTGTTTAATGTGAGTAATGTTGCTTTTCTGAAGCTCGTCGTGGGTTTCAAATATAAGGAACTTGTTCCTGGCAGTTGGACGTTGAATCTGTAATGTAAAACAGTTCTATCGACTTACTGCTATCCAAAGTGCACATAGTAGATCTATTGGCAAAAGAAGATTGCCACTTGTGCATAATAAACACACTTCAGTGTTGAAATGTCTGCAGTTTCTAAAATGGAATCCCTGGCCAGGTCTACATATCTAAGTATATTGGTAGGGAAATTAAATGAAAATGAAATACCGGTATTTGTAAAGCGCGAACAAATACGCGTAAGGGTGCCAAGGCGCTGGGGGCATTCAGGAAGATTATGCGAGCTATTGCCCAGAGTCACATGGTGCTGGGCTAACCTGCCACCTGTGCCAGGTATCAAATCGTGAGCCACTGTGTTCCGGTGTCAGCCACCCTGGCCACTACGCCCCACCTCTTCCACAAGAGAGTAAAGATTTTCAACACTCACCCTACCCTTCCAGCTATCAAAAAAGTTGTACACAAAGTGAGACTGAAACACAAGAGTAGGTAAGAGTCATGCATCAGGTTTCGTGATGAACATAAAAAATTGTTGACATGTTGAATTAACCTACGAATGCAGCTCCAAATGCCGTGGTAAGGGTAAAGGGGAAGGTTGGATGGATCTCTTCAAAGGAATTTCTTTTGATGAGTGAGAAGTAGCCTCAAATATGAATGATGAAACCGTTTGAGAAAAAGGGGACTTAACAGTGCAAGATTTGCATCACAAGGTAAGAAACAGGAGCAGTCCACATTTCAAGCATAAAAGAGAGTGCACAGACTGGACTACCATGAACGTCACCATCAAAAGAGTGAGCTTCTGTCAAGAGAGCCAGGCATGGTAGTTAAGGCACGTTTTCAATGTTAGGCGACTGTCTTGGATTATTGGCTTCAACTTTGAATGTACAGCAGGCGGTGGCTCATCATTACATCTTTGATAGTTTTCACAAATTGACTTTTCTTTTTGGCTATATATTTTTATTAAGCCATGCTTCGTTATCATGGAATTGTCATGGCAATACAACCCTGGAAAATTGCTCTATGGCAGTGCAGAAATAACCCAGATGGTTGGTACAGCTCAGTGCAGGTCACCATGCTGGGAATATGAATGTAATGCAAAATAACATGAGTAAACCCCAGGAAGTAGTGTATGTGGCACTAATGGGAGTGAGGGAGGGGAGTTTATGGGGTGATTCAGCCCCTTCTGCAATAACCAACCTTAAACTTTTCACTGTGAGTGTGTGTTGTGTAGATTCACTTTATGTGCATAAGAGAAAGCAAGACAGAGGACAGTAGGCATGAGAGCCATTCCAGTATTCTAGGCATGGACCCCACATTTGATCAAACACAGTTATCTGATCCGTTAGCCTCTATATATCACACGTGTATGCTGCAAGTCTCAATAGCTCTGTTAACCATTCTATCTTGGTTGACATTTCTTCAGTTCTCCAGTTTGAGAGGAAACCGACTTTGGCAGTGTAGATTGATGTGGCCTTCCACAAAGCAAGGGTAGCTTGGCTGAAGGTTGGAAAGGACAGTCACAAAAGGCCCAACACACCTGCCATCTGTTTTTTTGCCAGTATGATAATATCATGAGGTAGAACCACAATATATACATATATATAAATATACTAGATCCCATCCTTGTTCTCCACATCTCCAGCAAAACTAGTTCGGAGACCATCCCACATTGTATAGATTGCCTGGTGACTAATCGTGAACATTTTTAAATATGTGTATTTAAAAATACACATCTCTTCTCTCAAGTCTCTAGAGAGTTATGTGTGGAAGCGTATTCGTAATTCTTTATTGAAAGAAGCAAAGGGGTACAAAAGGCCTGCAGCGAATTGCATAGGTATGAGAGCACATGGATGGGGAAAAGGGTACAAAATACAAGACACAAAAGCCAGAAACTACTCCGAATCCCAGTTGACACATAGCCCTTCTAAAGGAGAGGTCACCAATAATTGCCTGATCGCTGTCACTACTGGATTTAACAGTTAACATTGCTTGGTCACGCAGTGCAACTCTGAGACAGAAGGCTATCACAGTATGACTTCCTTAGTAAAGAACCTTTTCATATTCATTCGCCCAGGACCAAAGATCACAGGTCATAAGTCATGAATAATGATTATTGGTGATAAATACTAATGATCAATGGTACCCAACACCAGCTGCCTCACCCTCAGCCCACTTGAGGAGTGATGCACACAGATGTGAAATAGAGACCCGCTAGAGTGTGGAAAGTTAATTTGGACACTTTGGGGCATATTTGTGGAAATAGCGGTTAAGGGCAGTGCAGGAAGTCAGCTTGCTGCGCTGCCCTGCGTCACTGGGTAAGGGCCAGGGCCGGACTGTTGTGTCTGACTAGGAATTTCTTCACCTTTGATAATGTGTATTATCAACAGATAAAGGGGACTTCCATGGGGGCCATTTTTGCCCCCAACCTGGCAATTCTCTTTATGGATGCACTGGAAACTGGCTCAATCCTGATAGATACTAACCCTTTTCATTCAGGTATTGGGCTGTGGCGCCGATATATTGATGATATTTTCCTCATATGGAATCTTGACATCAACACGCTAGATCAGTTCCTGCACTGGTTGAATAACAATTGTGCTGACCTCAAATTCACACTCTCGCATGACAAAGCACAAATTGCATTCCTGGACCTGACAATCTACCACAAAGATGGTGAATTACTCACACGTCTCTTCAGGAAACCTACGGAGCGGAACACGCTCCTGAGCTATGACAGTAATCATCCTAGGGCATTAAAAGACTCTCTGCCATATTCCCAGTTTTTACGGATAAGACAAAATTGCTCATGCAAATCAGATTACTTTAGGGAGGCCAACATGTAATCCAACAAGCTCAAACAACGTGGCTACCCGAAAAGGCTAGTTAAAACTGCATCCAAAAGGGCATGGTATTGCCCGAGAGAGGTACTATTGACACCAAAAGTACGTAACAAATCAGAAAGGATAGCGTGTGTCACTACCTTTTCTCCTGTATCAAATAAAATCAGGAAGTCTATCCTTAAGCATTGGCCCACGATTAATGCAGGCCCCATTAACTTAGAGAGACCCCTCTTTGCCTTCCGCAACAGCAATAATCTTAAGGACCATCTGGTCAGAGCAGCACTACCTGCCCCTACATCAAGATCCACTACTGAATCAAATTGGAATCTTCCCCCACTGCTAGGACACGTCAAATGTGGTGGTTGTAAAGTCTGTGGATATGCAATTGAGACACGCAATTTCAGCCATAATGGTGTCAATGTTGAACTGAAATCTTTCTCTAACTGTAATTCCAATAATGTTGTTTATGCAATATTGTGCCCTTGCCCGAAAATGTATGTGGGACAGACTACTCAAAAAGCAAAGACCCGAATTTGTCAACATAGGAGTCGGATTAGGTGCAGGACCCCAAACGCACCACTGGTGGAATACTTCTCAGAAAAGGACCACACCGGGGATGATATTCGATGGACAATACTAAAGGTTGTCAAATTACCACCAAGAGGCGACAACCTAGCTCAGCTCATGAACCGTGAAGAACTAAAGAGTATCATCCAATTTGACACTGCACGGACTGGCCTCAACAGAAGTGAGGACTGAACTACATTATTGTAGCCTGATATCCACAAATGAACTTGGCCTCATAAACTTTAATATGTAATTTGGTGAATAACCTTTACTTTCGACCAACTACAGCATTGCTCTCTTATGTATAAATGTGTAATACCTTCAGAATCTGTATATAAGTCACAGGTTTGATTCACTGTCACTGAACTTTGCCCTTCACTCGTGCCATTTTATTAATTGCACTTTATGATTCATTTACACCCTATTATCATGTCATCATTCACCCTTACAATATGGCCGCTGCAGTTACGTGCCCTGGCGGTAATGACTTGCAATCTCACGGGCACGTGACATAGTATCACCTGAAACTGACGGTTTAATATGGCCGCGCATAGCTCCTCAGGCGCAGCGAGCGGCAAGAGCACTCCAGCAGATTCTCGCCGTCCTTGCCGATACTACTTGACACCGTTCAACAATGTGGTAAGTCTACTATCCCCTGGGCTGCCCGCTCCTCACCCCCACCTCTCCCCGTAACCCACTCCCTTTTCTCCCAACAGCGGATCTTTTCATTTCAAGACCGCGCGGAAGGACGTGTAATTCTACACGATTACTGAAGTTTCTAACGACTTAAAACCAGTGTCATTCTCGGTAAGATATAGGCACATCGACTGCCACAAGCGTTGTATGTGATATCCCTCATGTGTCAGTTAACTCTAAATCCTTGCCTTTGCAGCGCAAGCCCATAACATATCTTGTACAATAGTTCGAAGCGGCGTACGCCACACTTGCACTTCGATTCTTCGCAACCGAGGTAAGCCTGAACTCGCCTTTCCTCACAATACCGGCACCGTCGTGCACAACCGTTGTCGGCAACTCTTTACTGCGCTGGTTGATAACTCCAGAACGGCACACTCCTTCTAAGGCGGCCCTCCAATCCAGGATAGGCCCTCTATAATGGCATGACTTATACCTAGTAAAGCCTTGATACCAGCTACGCCATAGCCGCTCACCTCGAACCGATATGCACAAATGCGGCCACTCACTTAGCAGGAAATTATACGTCAGGCATTAATATGATGTCTCACCGCGGCTTGCACCCACTGCGCAGCATGGTCACTCCTGAACCTCACATCGCTATCTCGTGGTGCAATACAGTTCGCACGCCCTCAACTTACCTTTTCAAGTGTTTTCACCAATGGCACAACACCAGTGGGCTCACTGCGTTTCCGAAAAAATGCTAATGTGGTAATACCGCTTTAAAATGCTGACTTTCCTTACCCTCTAAGAAAAACCTTTTTGTTCTCTCCTCCCTGTTTTACTTTCTCAACAGGCATGCTATTTAAACCAGGCAAAATAATTTCATTTTTAGTCCTGATGATGATCCGTTTTTATTAGAGCAATGGATTGAAACGTCGTCGACTTTTTTAAGTGGACATACATGTAACTATTGTGTATTATTATGTATTGTCTACGCTGGAGAACACTACCTACATTGATTTAAAAAGTGTCCAGGTTGCTCTGTTTCTTTGCCTGTAAACTCTGACTTTTGAATTCTCTCTACTACTCTGTCTTCTTCACAAGTACGGTACAGGACTGTCCCCTACTTTCAGTAAATGGCGCTTTTGTATTCAATTTTATTCTTCTATCTAAATAAATCCCTGGTCCGGCTGGACAGGAGAACTATATAGTTACCATTATGTTCTATAGTACATTTGTTTAAATTTTTCAATGTGCTCAGGACCTTTGTCGCTTGAAATGGCAATTCCAGGCACAGGGCAATCCCCCGGTAGGCTGAATGGGGTGTGGGACGATTTTATGACAGGGGGCCGGTTTTGTTGCTTGGGCCTGGAGGCCCTGACCCCATAATTTTTTGTAGCCTGTCCCGGCCGTGTCTGTCGGCTGCCGCTTGGCGCCTACAGGTGAGTGATGATCAGCAATGCAAATGCAATCCTTATCCCACCCTGATCAATTAATTAATGGCCAGGCACTGTCTCTCTGGGTGCCGCAACCGGGTCGGCCACCGGAATTAAAAGCAAAAGCCTGGTTAGGCTCCAGCCCGGTTCCGCAACTGCAGCAGTGGTTATTATTCAACGTGACATCCCTTTAAATTAATTCATAGCAGCACGTTATTTAAAATTCGTAGAAAAGGCAAAACCTACTGCATTACGAGCTATGAGGTGGCCTGATGGGGGCCACCTCCATGTGGTTTGTAATGAAAAATGTACTGTAAAATGCACTGTTTTGGTCTGTCTTTTTCCCAAATTTTTGTGGGGGGAGGATCCCCCCAAACCTCCCTAGTAGTGGTCGGGCTACGTGTCAGGAAGGGGGCTGGTCTGGCACCCAATCCGGCCCTGCTCCAAGCAGTGCCCCTAATGCTGGTAGCTCATGTTCTGTGACAACACTGGCTACTGTGCTTTAGATTGTCAATGGGAGACCGTGCCCTGTGATGTCACAGTACACGGTGCTCACTACCACTGCACAGGCTCCCGTGCTTTTGGATGTCACTATAGGCGCTAATCTGTGAACTCTGCCCCTGTGCTTTGGGATGTTCCTTTGTGATGTTACGGTACATGCTGCCCTCTGCCTCTTGTGCTGTGGGACACAGCTAGGATACCTTATTTTATGTTGTGCAACAGTGCTAACATAACCCTTAGACACTTTGCCTTAGATCGTCACTAATAGAAGGAAGGTTTACTTAGAACTGGTCAAGCCACGAATTCTATTGGGTATTAAGCCAGGGCATGAACCAAAATTCCAAAGCACAAACCGAGCCATAAAACGATTCGACATTGACAGCTGTTAAAATTAATAGTTCATTTTAAACCACTTCCAGTGCTTAAAAACACTGCCACGTGCGAAACAGTAGACAGAACGCTTCCCTCAGTTACTCAAACTGTAACTGTTTACGTCACATTAAATAATAACCACTGCTGCGGTCACGAAACTGGACCGGGGCCTAATCAGGCTTTTGATTTTAATTTTGGCGGCTTGCCCAGTCGTGACTCCCCGAAAGACAGTGCCTGGCCATAAATTAATTGATCAGAGTGGGATAAGGATTGCATTTGCATTGACGATCATCACTCACCTGTGGGCGCCGAGCGGCAGCTGACAGACACGGCCTGGGTAGGCTACAAATAATTATATTGTGGAGTCAGGACCTCCAGGCCACAGCAACAAATCCAGCCCTTGTCATAAAACTGGCCCCCACCCCATTCAGCCTACCGGAGGATTGCCCGGTGCCCGAAATTGCTAGTCCGGCCCTGGCTTGGAGCATTAAGCACTGCTGTACTGGGCAACTCCTACTTCACCCACTAGGAACGGAATAGCGTCTTTCATGGAAAATACTGCCCACGGAAGTTGAAACAACATTCCATCACAGTCTGAGCGACAAGGGACCACATGCAACTCTCACACTTTGACAGCTGTCGCAACCCGAAAATGAGCTCATGCTTTTATCTTGGCACAGTGGAAGCCTATTTACAGGGCATTTTCTCTGCCTTGATTTAACCTACTGCCTTCCTGCTTTCTTGTCTATTCCATAACTTCCCTCTGTTGCTTAAAGATCGTGTGAATACGCAAAGGGCTGCCATGTTATGCCTCCATCGTGATGGTGCCTAGATGCCTGTGCGTTTTAAGGGAGATTTGTTTCACTTTCTAATGAGCCTTGCCTGTAACAAAACATGCAAGGCTCAATAGAAGATCGTGCAGAGTTCACCAAACAAAATCTGCTTACATTATGAATAGCTTCACAATCAGGAGAGACACTTGTTTGTGAGGCTGGACCACGGTGGGTAGACAGCCCCGCCACTTTCCAACCACAAACGGACTTACATTCTGCACTGTCCCTGTGCTGTCAAATAAAAACACACCTTGTTCCAAAATAGTGCTCATGGAGGTGAAAAAGGCGCTCTTGCAAGCTATTCACTCGCTAGGAGGTCACTGTCCCAGAACATAGCCACAGGGAGCAGTGGTCGGAGTGGGCGGGATCGGCAGCCGGGCACAGCGTGCACCTAATTCTTTAACTACATAGAGTCCATTCCCCTACTTTCTTATTTTAAACATGCCTCCCGGAGGGCAGAAGTTGCTGAGGCTGATAGACTTTTGGGGATGGGCGGAAGGAGCAGAGAAGGAGAAGGACTCTGCATTTTCCTTCTTACCCAGATAACACAAGGATAGTGTCCAGTTCTCCTGCCACTGGCAGCTGCCCCCCCCACCCTCTTTGTTCCCTATCTTCCCTCTCTTTCTGTCTCGCTCCTCCCCATTTAGTGAAAACCGAGACTTCAAGAAACAGTTATTACCTTCACCTTCCTCCTTTCGTTTATTTGCTCCCCTGTGAAACAGACCCATAAAGGAAAAACACTTTTGCTGGAAACGTAGTCTTTTTTGAAATTTTTCAATTTCTAAGTGCATCCTCGGGGTGGAGAGAAATAAAACATAAAAATTGTGAAAAATAACTAACTAACTAAAGCAAGACAGAGTGGTTGCAAGATGGGCAGATTGATTTATTCAAACCTGAACACATAAGTGCCACTTTTCAGTGTTTGCCAGTGAAGCACTACTTTTGTTTTCTCGTTGCACTTTGAATTGCATTGTTTTCCCTGGGTGGGAAAGTGCACTATTCCTGGAGGTATTGAAGTACCTGCTGGATTGGTGAACAAAATGTGGACCGGGCCTGGTGTTCACAAATGTGGTCTTTTTAAACCATACTGCTTAGGCTTTGTGAGGATATAGGCAATGGCATTGAAGTGGGTCCCTTCTGGGCCCCGTGGTCATGGCCTTAACTTTTCAGGAAAAATGACTCACTAATTTCTGAATCTATACTACTATTATAAAGGAAGAACTTTGAGGCTTTGAGGCGGGTAAACTCGGGAACCACAGCGCCCATCCACACACCCGATACATCGTTGTAATCCTCAGGGTGTGCAGATGGACATAGGCTATATAAATGAAAAATAAATATGTTATTTAAAAAATATAAGTTAAAAAAAAGTAGTCCCTTCAAAGTAGCGCCGGCAGCGACGTGCGTGCTTACATCAGGAGCGGCATACACGAGCGCGAGGAGCGGCGGAGATCAGCGCGGGGAGGAGTGGCGGAGATCAGCGCGGGGAGGAGCAGTGACGAGGAGCGGCGGAGATCAGTGCGGGGAGGAGCAGTGACGAGCGGACGAGCAGCGGACATGATCGGGGGACAGGCGGGGAGGAGCGTTGAGCGGCGGATGAGGTAGGGCGCAAAGTAAGCAGTGAGCAAAGCAATCCTGAGGGAGGAGCGGCGGCGGAGAGGAGCGGTAAGCGAGCCACAGGTACCAAACGAAAAAAGAAAAGTGTGCAGGTTACAAAAGCGTACAAAGTGGAGTGGTCAGCTGAAAGCTAAAATGACAACCAGGAAAAGGTAGCAAACGCGGCACTACAGGAGGAAAAAGTGACGTGGGCAGTGATGTGGGCATTACAGGAGGAAAAAGAAACGTGTGCAGGTTACAAAAGCGTACACAGTGGAGCGGTCAGCTTAAAGCTAAAATGACAATCGGGAGAAGGTACCAAACGGGGTCTTACAGGAGGAAAAAAAAAAGTGTGCAGGTTACAAAAGCGTACAAAGTGGAGCGGTCAGCTTAAAGCTAAAATGACAATCGGGAGAAGATACCAAACGGGGCATTACAGGAGGAAAAAGAAACGTGTGCAGGTTACAAAAGCGTACAAAGTGGAGCGGTCAGCTTAAAGCTAAAATGACAATCTGGAGAAGGTACCAAACGGGGCATTACAGGAGGAAAAAGAAACGTGTGCAGGTTACAAAAGCGTACAAAGTGGAGCGGTCAGCTTAAAGCTAAAATGACAATCTGGAGAAGGTACCAAACGGGGCATTACAGGAGGAAAAAGAAACGTGTGCAGGTTACAAAAGCGTACACAGTGGAGCAGTCAGCTTAAAGCTAAAATGACAATCGGGAGAAGGTACCAAACGGGGCCTTACAGGAGGAAAAAGAAACGTGTGCAGGTTACAAAAGCGTACAAAGTGGAGTGGTCAGCTTAAAGCTAAAATGACAATCGGGAGAAGGTACCAAACGGGGCATTTCAGGAGGAAAAAGTGACGTGGTCAGTGACATGGGCAGTTTACAAAAGTGTACAAAGTAAGCATAGAGGCATAATACTGCACAACGTCAGGGCGGGCGGGGGCCCTGAGCCATGATTGCTCCCGGACAACGTCGGGACGGGCTGCTAGTAAGGAGTATAAAAAGAAAAAGGTAACCATGTTGTTTCTGCTTACATTTCACATGCTTTACTTAAACTTGCATTCCCTACAAGCGTTTGCTTTTCCTAGAATGTTGTCAAATTGTTTTTAGTCAGCATATTGCTCTTGCCTAGAACGTAATTTGAATTGAGTCACATCCAGGTGTTTATAGTGAGTCAGTGAAGTGCAAGTTTCTCTCAGTGGGGCAGTATGGTGTTCAGTGGGAGAGAGGATGTGGCATTATGGTCAGAGCTGCTGAGTTTGGAACTGCGTAACTAGGTTCAGCCTTCATGACCAGTCCACCAGACCACTCTCCTGAAGGAGCACATTCTCATGCTTGACCTTACAAGGCCTGCAAGATCTTAAAAGCCCTGGTGTCTTAGCACCAGCATCTGGACCCTAGCAGTGACAATTGTGTGTTAACCCTGAAGGCCTGTCCACCACAATTCATTCTGAAGTTCACCTCCAGTCTTGCAGACAGGCCTATGAAGCACCACACCATAGAGTGACAGTGATTCTGTCACTGAGGTCACAGGACCCTTGAGTAGGGTGGCTCGAGGGCAGTGCGATCGCACCAGACGCTGACCAGCCGCGATCCATGTAGGTATCAGCGGTAGGGCAGAGGGACCGGGTAAAGGGGGATTGCGAGGGACAATGCAGAGGGAAAATTAAATAAATGATTACTTTTCCCTCTGCATCATGCTTCAAAATCCCCCCTTACCCAGCCCCACCTCTCCACCGCTGTTACCTGCATGGACCGCGGCTGGCGCTGACTTCAGTTGGGGGCATCGTGTTTGCAGGTATAATATGGTTTTAAAAGCCCTTGCTGCCTGCTTCCTGGCCTTCAACAATTTCAGGCACACCTCTGACCCCGCCCACTGACCCTATTCACAGGTTATTCCCGCCCTCTGATTCTCCACTCACAGTTCGCCTACATTTTTTCTCCCACTTCGACCACTGACAGGGAGAAGAATAATTATTATGCACACATAACCTTTTCTTCTCACCGCTGCAACATTAGCCTGAGCTGTGGACTCTGTTAGTTTTGCGCACAGGGGCGCTGTGGACTCTGTCAGCTGTGTGCACAAAGTGGTGGTAGAACCTGTCAGCTGTGTGCACAGGGTGGCATTAGACCCTGTCAACTGTGTGCACAGGGGGGTGGTGGACTCTGTCAGTTGTGTGCAGAGTTGGGGATTGATTTGAACTCTTTCATCAGTGTGCAGACAAAAGGTTGTGGATTGTCAGCAGTGTGCAGACGAAAGGCTGTGGATTGTCAACAGTGTGCAGACAAAAGGCTGGGGATTGTCAGCAGTGTGCAGACGAAAGGCTGTGGATTGTCAGCAGTGTGCAGTGGTGGGGCTGTGGATTGTTAGCAGTGTGCAGCGGTGGGGCTGTAAATTGTCAGCAGTGCGCAAACAAAAGGCTGTGGACCTTCAGCAGTGTGCAGTGGTGGGGCTGTGGATTATTAGCAGTTTGCAGTGGTGGGGCAGTAGATTGTCAGCAGTGTACAGACGAAGGGCTTTGGATTGTCCGCACGAATATCAAACAGTTTAGGGCATTGAAAGTGATTCAGAGTCGGATCCGGGGGCAGATTGGGGCGGTGGGGTGCTGGCAATCATCTCCTCACTGCCTCAGACATGTTAAGGCAAAGGGGCCGTGGAGACACCCGCAATAATGGCAAGGAGGGAGGGAAAGATGGAAGGGATGAAGAGATTAAGGTGGGAGGAAGGGATAAGTAAAGGAGGGAGAGAGAAAGCGAAGAATGACTTCAAGAAGGGAAAGATAAATGAAGCATGAGAGTGAAGGACAAGGGGTTGTCCGGAGGGATGACAGGAGTAAGGGCTGGGAGAGAAGAAAGGAAGAATAGGCGCGGAGAGAGAAGAGTTAGAAAACTGCTTAGGACAGACAAAAGGAAGGGGGTTTGCAAGGGAATGAAGACTGACAAGTGAAGGAAACCTGTGAGAAAGGGAGGGAACAACGACGGAAGAGAAGGTAAAGGGAAATATGGCGGTAAGAGAACCAATGATTGAGGAAGGAGAAGCGAGAAGCCACAATGTGTCTTGGCTAGAAAATCCCACAAGGCTTACATCTGAGGTACGAATCTTGGCAAAGCAAATTCAGCCATTCAGTCTTCTGAGGTCGATACATTGCATCCCTTTAAACAAGTTCATAGCAGCACGTTATTTAAAATTCTTAGAAAAGGCAAAACCTACTGCATTATGAGCTATGAGGTGGCCTGATGGGGATGGCCACCTCCATGTGCTTTGTAATGAAAAATGTGCTGTAAAATGTACCGTTTTGGTCCGTCTTTTTCCAGAACCCCCCAAACCCCTCTAGTTGTGGTCGGGCTCACTCGTTACGTGCACACACTATGTGCGTGTGGTACATGCCAGAAGGGAGCTGATCTGGCAAAATTTGCCAGGGCTGCTTTCAGTTCCCAGTCCGGCCCTGGTTAGGGCAGGAATGTGCCATATTTATCAAATATGGAGCATTCCTATCCTTTCCTCTTACGCTGGTGCCGTTTTGGCAGCCAAGCACCAACACAGGTACCCCTTGCGGCATGGTGCATGGGTGACTCCGTTGCATGCAGGATTGTTTTTGTGTTGGAAGGAGCCCCTTACTGCACAAAATCAATCCTGAGAGGCTTTTCCTCTTTCTGTATGTGCTACAGAATGGCTTTGCGTGGCTTCATAAACCTGACTTAGAGGCTTGCATCGTGCATGGATCACTTTCCGTGGTGCAAACGTGACTCAAGCCTCGCATAAATATGCCCCTAAGTAGGCCAGTAAGTACTATATAAACATGATTCATGTCAGCCCACCCCAACCGTTAGAGGGCCACAACTGTAGCAGAGGATTAGCTGTTGCTGGTGTACGTCAGCATCAGGCTAAAGAGGTCTTGATTCTATCGCAGTGTGCAGTCCACCCACTTACTGAAAGCTATGTGCATATTGCCCAGATAATCCTAGGGCCTGTTCTTTGTCAGCAGTTACAGAATATCTTTCTATCTACTTGAGTGGTCCTGTCCGCCGTACTACAAGTGCCATTGGATGTAGCACACTTGCAGTATAGCGGACAAGAAATACTGCTCAAACCTTCTGCATTTATCGGTCGAAAACATGTTCCTTAAAGGAATTATTTTCATCCTTGCTTATCACTAAGGAATTTCCAAACGATTTATAAGTTTCTTTTGAATAAATATAATTATACAGATGTAAGCTTTTATGGCAAGAAACATGAACACTGTCATTTTAATCATCACGTTTGTTTATGTATAATGAGAAAACCTGGGTATTCTGCTAATTTGCCTGCTGGACTTTACCACTACTAATGTAGATAACGTGAACTCAGGTAGCTGTCAAATACGACTTAAAGCTAGTAATTTAATTTAGAGACATAAACCAGAATAAATGTGAAATAAAGACATGCCCTCCCCTTTACAAGAGTTTAGGCACCTCTTTTGTTATTAAATGGATAGAAAATCTGGTAGGATATAGACCATCAAAATTGTAAAAAGTTATTGAAAACGCAGCAGCAAATTTCCTTCTATCTGCAACGTGTCATTACTCAAATGTCTTCTAATTAACATTTTTTATTATGACATTAGTCTCACTGAAGGCTGCGAACAATATTGAGATGCCGCTAATGATAACATTTACCGGTCCATGCTTACTTGCTGTCTCCTTGAATTTCAATTGCCTGCAGTATTATGACTGATGTGGCCTGAAGAAACGTGAAAGTTAGTGGCGGCCCTTTTTAATGCCTGCGATTCTTCAAACTGACAGTGAGGGTGCAGCGTTTGAAAATGCAACGACGTATCTTTGTAAAAGCTAAGCTCTATTGCACCCCTTGCCACAGGAATGCAGTCTGTGAAAAGTCACTGAGCTCGATTATCAAGTATTTCCTCTGAGTAGAGTAGTAGAGTCTTACTCCTGTCTTAGGTGTGAGTTGAATTTGGTTTTTCCCACTAAGACCCTTCTCTGAACAGTTGACTTTTTATTCCATGATTAGGTGCAGTTTACTTGTGCAATCCCTGTAGTAAACCATTTTTATTACAGAGAAGAGCTTTGTGAAACACAAACTTTTGTATTTCCTGAGTAAGGAGTAAGGCGGGGACCTCTGACCTGGGTCTTCTCCCTCCCCGGCAGCTCCGCGAGACCGACGCCTCGCCACAGTGCTGAGCCCTTCTCCTGGTCAGGGGTCATGGCTGCAGTCCGACTCCTGCCTGCTTCACAGCTCCGCCTTTCTCTGCCTGCCTGGTGCCTTTAATTTTTAGTGTCCCTGCCTTATTCTAGCTCTGCCTTATGCTTTCCTCTTACAGCAGCCCTGTGTATTTTTATTTTTATTATTTCATTCCCTGCCGTTTATCCTTCCACTGCTGCCCCTGCGGCCCAACCCCCTGCACATCCCCCGCTCCCGCCTCCCAGCCTTTCATATTGCCCCCTCCCCTACTTAATGGCGGCCACTGCGGGGAAGCACGAGTAAGATCAGGACCTCTGACATGGGTCCCGACAGCTCTGCAACACCCACGCCTTGCCGCACTGCGGAGCCCTCCTCCTGGTCAGGGTTCACGGCTGAAGTCCGACTCCTGCTTGCTTCAGAGCAGCGCCTGTCTCCGCCAGCTTGGTGCCTTTAATTCAATTTTTAGTGTCACTGCCTTATTCCTGCTCTGATCCGTGTCTTCTCTCTCCCCGGCAGCTCTGCAACACTGACGCTGTGCTGAGCCTTCCTCCTGGTCAGGGTTTACGGCTGCAGTCTGACTTCTGCCTGCTTCAGAGCTGCACCTGTCTCTGCCTGCCTGGTGCCTTTCATTTAATTTTTAGTGTCCCTTCCCTATTCCTGCTCTACCTTATTCCTTCCTCTTACAGCAGCCCCTTTCATTTTAATTGTAATTATTTCATTCCCCGTCACATTTCCCGCCGCTGCTGCCCCTGGGGCCCCTCCCCCCACTCCCGCCTCCCAGCCTCTCATACACCAAAAGCAAGCCCATCTGGGCCCATCCGCGACCCAACTCCAACTTTTGCCAGGGACTGTGGATCTCCCCCCATCCCATCGCTACGGCACTGCTGCCCTCCACGCTATCAACCGTGGAAGACTCAGAGACTGCCAACAGGTCGCACCATACACAACCCATGGACAGTTCTCCTGCTTCTGCTGCGGCCAAACATTCACCTTCACCACCACCCGACCTCCAACACCGCAGAAACCAACACCGGCAACACCCTAAGATGCATCCTCCTCAACATGCGCTCCGTGCGCAAGCACGCCATGGAGATCTGGAATCTGCTTGACTCGCCCGACATTCCCTTCTTCACTCCTCCTCCGCCCCGGACATCAACACCGGCATCCCTGGCAGATACAAGATGCAGTGGAAGGACCACCCCAACCAGCAGGGAGGGGGCTTAGCCATCGCTCACAAAAACATTTCCTGTCTCACCACCTCCAGTGAAACCTTCCCCTCCACCAAACACCTGCAATTCCAGAGCCAGACCAGCCCCAACTCCACGCTCCGGGGAACCCTCGTCTACAGACCTATCGGCCCCTGGGCTCCCTTTGCCTCCGCCATCCCCGACCTCATCACTCCCCACGCCATCGCCACAATGAATTCTATACTCATCGGAGACCTGAACTTCCACCTTGACATCGCCAGCGACCCCAACCCCACCACCCTTTTTGACAACCTCACCAACATCAGACTCAAACAACTCGTCTCCACACCGACCCAAAGGGCAGTACACACTCTCGACCCCATCTTCGCAGCAGGTAACAGCGTTCACTTCAGCCACACAACGCAACCCCATGGACCGACCACTTCTGCGTACATTTCACCATCAACAAGACCAGGTCTCCCAAACCTGCCCACGCCCACCACGAAGAAACTGGAGCAAGGTCACCGACAACCAACTCAACTCCGCCCTTCCCATGAAACAACCACACTAAGACATCCAACACCAACACTGCAGCCAGAGAACTCCACACCTGGCTCACCCTGCTATGCAACCCCGACAAACAGCGCCCCAGGAAAGCCGCCTGGTTCACCACCGATCTCCAAGAAGCCAGACGCACCTGCGGACCCCTGGAGAAGAACTGGAGAAACACCAAGACACCCGAAAACCACACCACCTACAAGGATGCCATGACGGACTACCACAACCAAATCAGAACCACCAAGAGGACCTTCATCTGCACCAAAATCCTTGCCAACTCCACCAACTCCAAGGAACTCTTAACTGTCATTCAGGAATTCACCAACCCTCGCAGCGAAGTCACAGACATCACGCCGTCCCAAGACCTCTGTGACAAGCTTGGAACCTACTTCCACCTCAAAATCAAAAACCTCTACGACAACTTTGTCAACCTCCCAATTGACGCCACAGCTGGCCTGCCCCCCAGACGCACCAGCCAGCTCACTATCTCTACCTGGACGCCGATCACACCTGAAGACACCACCTCAACCATGAAAGGCCCCCACTCAGGGGCCCACACCGACCCCTGCCTCCCACACATCTACCACAGAGGCACCATCACCATCGCACCCGAACTACAAAGCACCATCAGCACCACCCTCAAAACAGGCACCTTCCCAGATGACTGGAAACGTGCAGAAGTCAGGACCATGCTCAAGAAGTGGACAGCTGACCCCAACGACTTCAAGAACTACCGGCCCATCTCACTCCTCCCCTTCGCTGCCAAAGTTGCAGAGAAAACAGTCAATAGGGAACTGAAATGATTTGTCAAAGACAATGCCATCCTTCACCCATCCCAATCCAGATTCCGAAGCACCCACAGCACAGAGACCACCCTACTCGCCACCACAGATGACATCCGCAGCCTCCTGGACCAAGGTCACTCCACAGCCCTCATCCTACATGACCTATCAGCAGCCTTCGACACCATCTCCCACTGCACACTAGTCGCCAGACTACACCACACCAGTGAAGTAGTGTGGCTCACTGGTTAGAGGCGGCAGACCCGAGAGCAGAGGACGGACCGGGACCAGGGTTTGATTCCCGGCACGGCAGGTTTCTGGACCAGGGTCAGCGGACTCGATAATTCTCTCGCCTCGGTGCCCACTCTGATCAGCGATCACACTCGGCAACTCTGGGCATTAGCTTGCCTCATCTTCACTAACGGCCCCACCAGACCGCCGGGGATGCCTGGTCTCACCCTGGAGATACCCATTAAGGGACCATCTCTCAGGGAAGCCAGGAAGGGTTTCGCAGCGGTCGAAGCGCCTTGGGACCCTACGGGTAAGTAGTGCGCTATATAAATGCCAATACATTTACATTTACACCGGCATACTAGGAACAGCCCTAGACTGGATCTGATAATTCCTCACCGGAAGAAGCCAAAGAATCAGACTGCCCTCCTTCCTCCCCGAACCCACGACGGAACTCACCTGCCAAGTCCCACTGGGATCATCGCTGAGCCCGACCCTCTTCAACATCTACATGGCTCACCGCAATCGTCTGAAAACACTTCCTCAACATCGTCTCCTATGCTGACGACACCCAGCGCATCCTCTCCCTCAAGACCCCATCACCGCCAGAAGGGAATGCAGGACGTCGCAGTCTGGATGACCAACAGTTGCCTTAAGCTCAACGCCGAGAAGACAGCAATCCTTGCCCTCGGAAACACCCCTTCAGCATGCGACAACACCTGGTGGCCGACCACCCTCGGAAGCCCACCGACCCCCTCAAACTACACCAAAAACCTCATCATTGTACTCGACTCATCTCTCACCATGAACCGACCGATCAACGCCGTCACCTCCAGCTGCTTCAACACCCACCGCATCCTCCACTAAACCTACAAGTGGATACCCCCCCGGAGTCAAGGAAGCCAGTCACCCACGCACTCATCACCATTAGACTGAACTATGGAAACGCTCTCTATGCCGGCCTAAACAAGTCCCTATTCTGAAAAATCCAGATGACACAGAAGTCCCCCGCCAGACGCTTCCCTTGCATCCCCCGGCAAGAACACATCAGCCAAAACCTACGAAGACTCCACTGGCTCCCCGTGGAGAAAAGAGTCACCTTCAAAATCCTCACCCACGCCTACAAATGCCTACAAAACACCAGACCCAAATACCTCAAGGACAGAATCAACTTCCAAGTACCCAAAAGAAACCTCTGATCTTCCAACCTTGCACTGGCAGAAACCCCAATCATCTGCAGAGCCAGAGCAGGTGGAAGATCCTTCTCTTACATTGCAGCCAAAACCTGGAACGAGCTCCCGGCAGACATCAGACTCGCCCCCTCCCTGAACACCTTCAGAAAGGCCCTCCAGACCTGGCTCTTTGGCTAACTGATCTGCAACCCCCACCCCCATTCCCCCCCTCAGTGCCTTAAGACCCTCACTGGTGAGTAGCGTGCTTAATAAGCCCTGATTGATTGATTAAAGCATGTCTTCCTCCTGGGAATTTATGATTATGTTAATGATAAAATGATTGAAAGAAAAAGATTTTCGAATCAGGGCGCAATTGATTAGTAGTCATGACAAACTTTGAGAACAGAGGGTTTTATTCACTAAGCGGAGAATAAATGACCATGATACACCTTTAGGTTTCAACATGAGCACAGAACGTCATCCCCGACGCATTTACCTTCCAGCAGCAGGACCCTCTAAATTGAGGGTCTCATTAATATTTTTTTGCCATAGGGCAGCGCAGCATGCCTTGTTACTGCTCTGCCCTACTGCAAAATAAAAGGGCAGGAATGCATCGCATCTATAAGATACGGCAGACAATTGTAAGTGTGAAGATCGCTGGAGGAGAACTACCCTTTCTGTCAGATTTTTACGAGTCCAAACTGGAGTTCCTGGGAAGACAGCGACACCCAGTGTTAGGAAACTGTAGGCGATTTTGGGCGATTCTTGGCATGCTACAGCACAAGCAACAGGAGTAGAGGAGGGCACTGTGGCGGCGGGCTGATAGTGGCTTGAAGCGGCTTGAAGCGGCTAAAGGCTACAGGCATAGTGTGCAGCATAGCAAGCACAGAGACAGAGACCTAGAGACCCTAGAGACCTTGAGACTTTGCTGCTTGACGCTGCATGTGAGACGGTGAGCAGCGCGAGGAGGTGGAGAACGCCGCACTGCTTTCCCCGCTGCATTTACCCTGCTACTACTACTGCTGGGCCTCAAACCCCTCAAGGTACTTGCGGTATTTGCGGTGCTCAGCCTAATTCCACCCTGGACCGCGACCTTGTGGGTGTTCACGGGCATCTTCCTGATTTTGGCGGAATTTGTGGAATCTGCCAGCAGCTGCAGGTAGGGGATGTGTGGCAGCCTGTGCTGCGGCGTGTGATTGAGCCTGTCCTCAGGTGTTAGGTGTCAGGTGTCAGGTGCTGAGGAGCAGAAGAGAAGAAGAGAGGAGCCAAGCTGAGAGACAGGAATTGCACGCACAAGGTGAGGAGGTGCCGTTCCTCTACCCCCCCTAACTGCACTTTCATCAATACTTGCACCAATATTGATTCCCCCAACTGCCCAAACCTCCTGACAGTTAGCCCTGACCCCAGTTTCTTTGGCTTGGAATCATTTTGATTTGTGTGCAGTTTGTGCCAGAGAGCCCAGACAATCTTGAGGATCCGGTCTGGTATTTCCTGCATGCTCACGAAGCAAGAGCGGCTTCAGAGCGCGTGCGGGTACGGGCTGCAGACCTCTGACCTGCGATATTGTTCTCCCTTGTTCAACAAAGCTTCGCAGGGACTCTCGGGACTCATGGGATTGGTTCCCTCCCGCCCTGTTACCAGTCTCTATCTGCCTCGGATCAACGAAGCGCATGGGGGGAGCTCTGGTCGGATTGTAGGCACTGAAGGCAGCCCATGCTCAATTCTACTTGCCTCGCGTACCTGAGTTTGCCAACAGTAGGGAGCTGGGGCTGCAGGGAAGTTGAAGCAGCTGCTCTTGGTCTGTTTAACCAGGGTGCTTGAGCCTGCGGACAAACAGAAGCGGCCTGGAGGCTCCGGAATTGGCTCCAGAATTGGTTAGGAGCGCCTGGTACTCGCCTCTTTGCTGTGACTGTTTGGTGCTCTCATCTTTGGTTTTGGGTTGGGTTCTTACCGCCATATATACGGCAAGAAGCTCTGTCTGTAAGCCCCACAATCCTGTACACTTGAAGTTTCTGGGCTCTCTCCTTCTGTTCTGTTTGTTCTGTTCCACCTCTGTCCCGATGCTGCCTCAATCCGTAGCATGCCGATTGGAGAGAGGAAGTCACCACTGGGATTAAATTCCTAGCAAGTAATCTGTGTGTAGGTGAGAGTCTGTCCCTTTTGTCATTTAAGTACGCTGCTTCATGTGATATCTGCAAAAACATTACGCTCAGGCCGTGTTCTTACCTCGTCTTCAAGGCGTACAAGTAGATTAAGTAGATCGTATGGTGGGTCCGGACATTTACAGCATCTCTGTTATAAAGCTCAACCAGCCATCACTGGCTACTTCTGAAAAACTCCCGGTCTGCTCTTGTGGAGGCAAAACTGAGCCAAGAAGGCTTGCTCCTTAAGCCCATCTTAATAAATTCACCGTATCCATCCTCAGGGGAAGAACAGAGGATTCCTTGTGGCCTCTCGGGGGGTCATACAAGGCACTGCGAAGGGGAAATGACCCAGACGACTCAGACAAATTCCGGACTAGAGGTCAACTCAAGTGGGCAGCTATCGGTTCCACCTCTAAGTTCAAATATAGGCCCCAGTTCACGCGCCCGCCACTCAACCCAACTGAGCCAGCAGAGTATATAGCACATCTCTTTAAACCAATCAAATTTTGAGCATCTTACAGCTCGTTCATTTACTGCATCTGTCGCTGACTTTTATGCAAAACTGGAGCCGGAACTTCTCTTTACCCAGCAGAGTAATCAAATCATTACTGTGAATAGGGAAAAACCAAATAGTATGACCTTGGCTGCGTCTGTCGTCTCTTCAGAACAGGGTGGCGCTGACAAGGGATAAAGCATTGACTGTGCACCGGGAGGTCTCAGGTGGAGTTGTTCTGGTTACGGATGAGAAGGCAACTGCCTGCAGTAATCTTGGTCACTACCAGATATTGATATTGAAGTACAATCAAGGGGTTGGGAAGTCCCTTATGACCAAGTTGACAAAGATGGCTATACCAAGAGTAGATTCAGGGAAAAGAATACCCCAATAGTAAGCTCTTCCCCCAGACAACTCTAATTGCCTTTCTTATATTGTAGCTCAAGTCATCTGACTGGTACTTCCATGGAGTCTGATCATGATGCACTTGTTGTACATGACATTTTTTTGCCTTGTTCTCAAGTGTAGTTGGGAAATGAAAACGAAAAGCATGATGTGCCTTCCGAATATTTGGCCTGCATTGAAAGAATACTTGGTACCATTCTATCTTTACTGGAGAAATCTGTATTGTGTTCGGACCATATGCTTGAAATGATCTCTGTACTGTTGTTCGAAGCGCAAAAGGTATCAAAAACTGACATCATTAACTAGTCGCCTAAGATATGTATGAAATCGAGGGAACAGACAGATGCTAGGCCTCTTTCTCCTGCGCTCTCCGGAGAGAGTTGAGTGATGCGTCTGTCCAAGCAGGAATACCCCTTTTTCTAGAACCCCCCATTGAACCTTCGTGTAATCTTGACAAGGAAGAGCTTTGTTTAAGTTCACTCTTTGGGGAGTCCTCGGTGGGCCCTCCTCCGGGAAATGTCACACTAAAAAAGTACCCCTTGTTTATCAAGGGAAAAGGGGGCAGGATGGATAACAGAAAGATAAGAAAACTAGGAGCTACGTGGGGCAAAAAGGTAGGGTAGAGATGGAGGGGGATGCTCCACCGAATCCTCTTCTCAGGGTGAATCCCCTACTTTATCAGGGAAAGGGGGATTAAAAGCTAGGAAGAATGGAGTTCTCATAATAACTCCTAAAGGGGATAATATGAAAAAGAAACATAAAAAGACAAGACAATTCCCTAAACATAAAACGGCAAAATTGCATTTCCCACAGATCCCCGATTGCCGGAGTGAACCCCAAATTACAATGGTGGAGTGAAGTCCTAAATTGACAGTTGAGGAAGGTGCACCCAGAGACCCGACTATAGTACACTTTAGATTGGATAGGGATACGGGGGCGACAGGAATGGCAGATATTCCATCAAGCCCAGTGTTGCAGGCTCCACAAGTACCTTATTCTCTTCAGACCAGTGAGTTGCCTGCTTCCACGACTGGGGGGTTTGTAAAGGGAGGTGGGGCTGTTATTCCTCAGACACGACCTAGTGCATTGGGGGCCAGAGTGGATGCAACCTCAACGGAGGGGTCTCATGTACTGGGTAACCCACAGATGGGATCTAATAGAATTTCCTCAAGGACAACAATATTTCATAACAGAAAGTCAGATATCCCAATCACCACTACAGTATCTCATCTAACTACTCAGTTTAAAGAAGAGGCACAAGCTGCCAGTTTCGGCGATAGAGGTCCTCTATGGATCCCTCCAGAGGGCATTGCAAGGAAAGATAATGGGGTGCAGAAGGTCTCCTCTTCCATTGTTGATTTTATCTGGCTGTTTGACGGTGAATCCTGCCCGGTAAAAAGAAGATTCACTCTCAAGCTCTTTTCTGAGATAGAGGCACTAAAGCTGGTGGAAAGTGGGGATATCTTGTCCGTGACGATTAACTTGCACGAGAGCCTCTTTTATTCCAGGGTCGCTTTTAGCTCTGTGATTGTGGCAAATTTGGTCTTGCAAAACTGTGATAATATTTTTAAACGAGGGCTGGATTTAATGCCTGTATTAGACTCTAAGGAACATCACATGTTGTGCCCTACATTTCAGTCCCCAAAAGTACAGGGCCTGGTAATCCAGTGGTGTTAGACGCTTTGGGCCCGACTCAGAGTTCCCATTGGGTAATATTCTAAAGATTAAGGTGTCATTAGATGAAAGGGGGCATTCAATAAACTTGGTGTCAGATGCCGTTGGCACTTATCAAGACACAGACATAGATGACGATTTGGCTCAGTGGAGTTGGGTCGCTAAATCCTTGAATACAAACTGCCTGGTGGTAGACTGAAGTGGTGCTTTGAGGTAGCCAGGGGGGTGTTCTTCTGTCCTGGAATATGGCCAGTTTAGGTCAGAAAGATGAGAAATTGAATTTTCTTAAATCCCTGAATCCCTCAATTATATGCTTACAGGAAACCTGGGCGTGTAAAGATTTTGATTGTGATGGCGTTTTTGTTTTTTCTTGGTATGCCAAGTACTCCAAAAGGGGTCACGCTAGTGGGGAGGTTTCCATCTTGCTTAACAATACAATGAACTGGATTCAGAAAGTCTTCCACCATCCAATAAATCTTTGTATCTGCCTCAAGCTGTCTTATTTGGGAGAATCCGGTAGCCTTATTTTCTTTTTGGTGGCACATTTATATATCCCTCCAGGGAGAAAGTTTGATCATTAGTTAAGTACACTTCTCTCATATATTCATGGGATATCTACCCTGGAAGAATGCCACTTGGTTGTTTTAGTGGGAGATCTGAATGTAAAATTTTCTAATACTGCGCTGGAGATCTATGCCAACTCAGATAAAGAGGAGATTTGGCATATTCCAGATTCCCTCCTACCACATGAGATAAAAGCGGACAAACGGGGTCTACATTTGCTTGCTAGTATCAGAAGCATGGACCTGGTCATTTTAAATGGTAGGGTTCCACTTAATAAAACAGCAGATATTACTTTTGACTCCCATTAAACACAAAGCTTATTGGACTATGTGGTTGTCTCCTACCAAATGTTTGGGGCCTGTGAAAATTTAGTGGTCTCTCCGTCAATATGGAGTGACCACAGTGTATTGGGTTTGACAATTGGTTTGAATTTACCCGCATTGAACCAAGGGAACCTAGACCAGGGCTTGGTAGTCTTTAATAAAGCTAAGGGCCGTTCCTTTTGGACCCCAAAAGATACCATCGAGGTAGGTGTGATGGTGAAGACAGGTTACGTAGAATGGCAGGGCTCTGATTCTCCAAACATCCTACAGTTTTTTGAGGCACAAATGAAGGAGATAAAAAACGTAAGTACTGACTCAACTGGCCCCGGGTCGTAAACCAGGGTTTGCCACTTCTGAAAGTAAATTAACGTTTAATCAGAAAACAATATTTAAAATTCTCCATTGGCAAAGAACAGGAAATTAACCACCTTAAGCAAGCTAGACATTGTTATAGAATTCGAGAAAAGAGAAGGGAGTTTGATGCCAAATGGACCTGGCTAAGGGAAGCCGCCAGAGCCAAAAACTAAAAAACATACTGACATCTGATGGCAGAATACTACGATTCAAGACAGAGGGCTCTGCCTATTCCAATTCCAGTGGGTGGTTTATATCTCACTATTATATAAAAACATTGGTACAGTACCTATTTTTACGCCCTCCATAGAGGAGTCTTCTCTACTAGAATATGGTCCTCCATCAAGGGATGAAGTTGCGGGTTACATAAAGAATAGAAGATCCTCAGGTGCACAAGGGCCGGATGGAATTACGATCATGTTAATTAAAAAGGAGCCCGCGGCTTGGGAAGCTCTTTTAGCACCTTTGTTTGAATTCTGAACTACTAACATCCCCTCCTCAGCATTATAGTTCCTTTGTATAAAAAGGGACCAAAGAGCCACCTCTCCAGTTTTAGACAGATTGCGTTGTTGTATGCTACGGGCAAATTATTTGCTAATGTCACCTGCAGCAATGGGCCAATGATCAGAACATTTTACCTCTAGAACAGACGGGCTTTAGAAAGAATCACGGAACCCTGGACAACATTGCAGCTGTCCAGATTATTGTAGAGAAATATACTTTCTCACGAAGCATGCTGGTCTATACGGGTTTCATTGATTTCTCCACAGCGTTTGATAAAGTGGATCATCAAACGCTGTGGAGAAAGCTTCAACATCTTGGATTGCCACACCATCTTCTAGGCCTCTTGATAGAATTACATATTTATTTATTTATTTATTTATTTATTTCGATTTGTATAGCGCTTTATAACCCAGGGGTCTCTAAGCGCTTGTCCAATAAGCACCGCAGGAAACCAAAAAAGACACTTCCCAGAAATTTATAGCCCACCCCAGGCCTTCTGGAAAAGAACAGTCTTCAACCTCTTCCGAAAGGACAGCAAATTAGATTCTTTGCGCAAGTCCGCCGGTAGACTATTCCAAGCTGCTGGGAGGGTGTTCGAGATGGCACGACCGCCCACTGTCGCCAATCTAAAACGTGGTTGCATGAGAAGAGTTGCCTCAGCAGATCTTAGCACCCTGGCAGGTTTATATGGAATCAGGCGGGTCTTAATGTATCTTGGTGCCTTACCATAAAGAGATTTATGTGCAATACATAACCCTTTGAAGAGCACCCTCTGCCTTACTGGGAGCCAATGTAGCTCACGCATAAGTGGGGACACATGCGTGCTCCTGGGTTTCTTATGAATGAGCCTAGCGGCATCATTCATCACCACCTGAAGTTTGTCCAGGAGTTTTTGGGGTAAACCCAAATAGAGCGAGTTGCCGTAGTCCAGTCTTGCAAGGATCATAGCGGAAACCGCCCGTCTCAGTGTGGAATAGGACAGTAATGGCGCAATTTTTCTAAGTTGACGGAGCAGGCCAACACAAGTTCCTACCACCGTGGTAACTTGTTTCCGCATGGAAAGTTTGTCATCCACATAGATGCCTAGGATTTTTACAGCCACTGCGGGCTCCGGGGGCGGTCCAAGTTCCCTAGGCCAGAATCCATCATGCCATGGATTGTCAGCGATGGTAATAGGTAGAACCTCTGTCTTGTCCGGATTAATTTTTAGGGAGTTCAGCGACATCCAATTAGCTGTGTGCTTCAAGATGGTTTGCAGATTTGCTGGCGCCCCAGGCGCATTATCAATTTGGATAATGATTTGGGTGTCGTCAGCATAGTTGTATACCTGACAATCCATTTGATTCAGGAGTGCAATCAATGGTTGGAGATATATATTGAATAACAGGGGCGACAAAGCTGACCCCTGTGGCACTCCACAAGAGATTGGTGTTGCAGTAGAGAGCAATTCTCCCAGCTGAACTCTTTGTGTCCTCCCTTGTAGAAAGGAAGCAAACCAGGCGTGGGCTGTGCCCTGGATGTCGAAGTCCCTCATCCGCGACAGGAGTTGTTTGTGACAAACGGTGTCAAACGCCGCGGAGAGGTCTAACAGCACCAGGGCGCCGGGTATCTTCTTGTCTGCCCTATTCCGGAGCTCATCTATGATAGACAGCATGACCAGTTCCGTGCTGTGATTTGCACGGAACCCCGATTGATTTGGTTCCAACAGACCGTTCCTTTCTAGATGGTCAGAAAGGTCGGCCAAAACATGCTGTTCCAGCACTTTGGCCAGGAAAGGGATCTGGGAAATAGGCCTAAAATTTTTTAGGCATTTCACGTCTGCCCCAGTCTTTTTTAGCAGAGGGATCAACCTTGCTTCCTTAAAGGCAGTGGGAACCTTTCCTAATGCTAAGGATGAGTTCAAAAGATTCAGCACCTCCTCTTCTATTCCTGGCATAGCCAGTTTGAAGACATCAGGGGGACAAGGGTCAGCCTGGGAGCCAGACTTAACTCTCCCAATGAGCAGGGACAGTTCCTCTTTCGTAATGGGAGGAAGGAAATCCAGAGGTCTATCCACCAGCTTTTTAGCCAACGTAATCAGTGGGGGGCAAGCATGTATGGGAGTGCAGGCAATTTCCGAAGTAAGATCTTTAATTTTGCTAGTGAAGAAGTTCTGAAATCTCTGGCAGTCCTCTAAGGTGAACTCCGGCCTTTGTTCTTTTACTTTCTTGAGTTCATTTAGGACTCGGAAGATTTCCTTTTGAGGATCTATAGCTGTGGTGATCGTTTCCTCATAGAAGTCCGCCTTCCTAGCTATTATTGCCCGCTTATAATTCGCTAATTCAAGCATATAGAGACTTCTCGCCTTAGTATCATAGGCTTTGCGCCAAGCTCTCTCCGTCTTGCGCAAAGCTCTACATACAGACACTTGGGGGCACATTAGAATGGCGGGTGGACTTTGTCCGTCTGCCATCCAATCGCAAAAAGGGACCGCCCCCCATAAGGGCAAGGGTCCCATGGGGGACATTAGGATGTGCCCGCCGCAGTGGTGGGCGCAACTAGCATTTCTGTCATAGTGGTGGGAGGTACAGTCAGCATCGCCCGCCACAATGCCAGGAAGGCATGCTGTGCACTTCAATGCACAACATGGCAGGCACCGTGCGGTGCCTGCCATGTTGTGCATGGAACTGCTGGGGGGTACCATAGGTACCCCCCCATGTGCACCCCCCACCCCCTCCAGAGTCAGAGTCCCTGGAGGCACGTTACAGGCCCCCAATGTTAAAAAACGCCTGCGTTACTGTGGCATCAACGCACATCCCCGCCCTCATAGTAATATGGTTGGCGGTGTCTACCAGACACCGTCACCATATGAACTGCTTTTCCATCCGGTAGGCAATCGGGCAGATTGCCTACCGGCGGAAAATCGGCCATAGAAATGTGGCGGGGGGAAATTTGAGGCAGCCGGTGGTTTTTGAAAGGTGGATCGCCACCGCCATATGGGCGGGGACGATCCGCCTGTTATCATAATGGGCCCCTTGGTGTCTAGTGATGATGGGAGGCCAGCAAGGTCTATCATGCAGGATTGAGACTCAAAATTGGCTGAAGCAGGGCTGCCTGTTGGCCCCTCTTCTGTTTTCCCTCTATATATATGATTTTACGGGCATGCTAAATGTAGTGAGGAGGGATGCCCCTAGAATTGGTTCAATGTCTATAGCTTCCCTACTTTACACAGACAACATTGCAATTTTTGATGTAACTCCTATCGGCTTGCAACGTCGACTGGATCTCCTAATAAAATATGCAGAGGGTCATTTTTTGAAAATTAATATTTCCAAAAGTAAAATCTTATTCTTCCGCAAAGAAGGTCATAGAATAAAGAAAGGGTATAACTGGTTGTTAGGGCATGAGGAACTGGAATTGGTCGACTCATATTTGTATCTGGGTAAGGTTTTTGCAAAAAATAAGCGTGACTCAGAACATATTAAATTATGTGTTGGTAAGGCCACCTCTCAGGCTGGAGCTCTAAATAGATTTTATAAAATCTATGGGAGACGTCATTTTGGTCATGTCCTGTCAGTACTTAAGTTTAAAATTACAGACTCATTAACCTACGCCGCAAAAGTATTGGATAATAATTACTGGCTCGCCTTTGACAAGGCTGAAGGCTGGTTCTTCCACCAAATTTGTAATCTAAATTCTCTGGCTGCCCCACATGTTTAACGCTTGGAATTTGGTTTAGTGTCCTCTTTTATTTTAGCTTTGTCAGCGGTCCTGAGGTGAGGGAACACTCTCCTCTGGGGAGATAAGGGCGCCCTCAGGGCTGCCTTGAGAGTGGAAATCTTTGACAAGCTAAAGGATTATTCAGCATTTTTTAGATCATTTGCATATGCAAATGATTTATTTGGGCTCAGTTTAAATAGTAATTCTCCTATGCCAAAGTCTGTATTGAAGCTATTCATAAAGAGCTCTGTAAGCTCTATTAAAATGGCAAGAGATATTGCTGTAAGTAAATCTAAGTCCCAGAATGAGTTGGTCTGTGGGGAAAAGGCCTTAACCTTATTTAATCTGGAATAACCCACATGGGACTAGAAGACTGATGCTTCTTTTGAGAATTAATCTGTATTGGTATTGGTGGTGGTGGTATTGGTGATGGTGGTATTGGTGATGGTGGTATTGGTGGTGGTGATGGTGGTGGTGGTATTGGTTGTTGTGGTTCTAGTGGTATTGATGGTGGTGCTATTGGTGGTGGTGATGGTGGTAGTGGCATTGGTGGTGTTGATGGTGGTATTGGTTATAGTATTGGTGGTAGTGGTATTGGTGGTGATGGTATTGGTGGTTGTGGTATTGGTGGAGGAGGTGGCATTTGTGGTAGTGGTATTGCTGGTATTGGTGGTGGTAGTGGAATCAGTGGTGGTGGCATTGGTGGTGGTGGTGTTGGTGGTAGTTGTATCAGTGGTGATATTGGTGGTGGTGGTTTTGGTGGTGGTATTGGTTGTTTTGTTATTTTGGGTGGTATTGTGATGGTTTGTATTGGTGGTGGTGATGGTATTGGTGGTGGTGGTGTTTGTGGTGGTGGGGGTAGTGGGGGTAGTGGTATTGGTGGTGGTAATGGTGGTGCTGATGGTGGTGGTGCTGGAGGTGGTATTGGTGGTGGTATTGGCAGTAGAGGTGGTATTGGAGGAGGTGGTGGTATTGATGGTGGTATTGTGGTGGTGGTATTGGTGGTGGTGGTATTGGTTGTTGTGGTTCTAGTGGTATTGATGGTGGTGCTATTGGTGGTGGTGATGGTGGTAGTGGCATTGGTGGTGTTGATGGTGGTATTGGTGATAGTATTGGTGGTAGTGGTATTGGTGGTGATGGTATTGGTGGTTGTGGTATTGGTGGAGGAGGTGGCATTTGTGGTAGTGGTATTGCTGGTATTGGTGGTGGTAGTGGAATCAGTGGTGGTGACATTGGTGTTGGTGGTGTTGGTGGTAGTTGTATCAGTGGTGATATTGGTGGGGGTGGTTTTGGTGGTGGTATTGGTTGTTTTGTTATTTTTGGTGGTATTGTGATGGTTTGTATTGGTGGTGGTGTTGGTATTGGTGGTGGTGGTGTTTGTGGTGGTGGGGGTAGTGGGGGTAGTGGTATTGGTGGTGGTAATGGTGGTGCTGATGGTGGTGGTGTTTGAGGTGGTATTGGTGGTGGTATTGGCGGTAGAGGTGGTATTGGAGGAGGTGGTGGTATTGATGGTGGTATTGTGGTGGTGGTATTGGTGGTGGTGGTGTTGTTGTTAATAAAACAGCCTTTTGAAAGCAACCTGTCAGGTGGCTTTATTGCAAATGACATGTAACACAGATGTGCTGTTGTCAGCTTCATTAGCATACAATTGTATGGTACCAGGAATTTACGTGACTTAATTTGCTGATCATTTCTAAATCCATTTTACTTGGGAGCTTGAAACAGACAAAAGATAATGCTGGGGTAAAAGCCGGCGCCATCTTACCGGGACAGCTGTGCTGCTTAAAAAAACACAAGCGGTTTCAGCTGAAGCGGGACATGTCCAGCATGCAGTAAGAGAAACACAATACAGTAAATAGTGATTACAGACTAAATAACAGGTCCTGTGGACCAACTGAAGTATAAGGGCCAGTCACCCTGGGAGGGTATAAATCAAGACAAGGACGTACAAAGCCTATTACTGAATCTGAAGCCAGCATTTAGGAAAGACAATTACACAAGCCTATGAAAAATATGGGAGGCGAGTGGGTACGGCTTCTCTCCCATACTCTACTACAGCAGTCTCACAGAACAAGCAGCACCTGTGCACTGCCGCTAGGCTCGACCTAAAAAATTGTCATGCCTTTCTAATGAGCTCAGTTTGGACTGTACTTCAGGCAGCGATTGCATAATAACATTTGTTTTGAACTGTTGCAAGCGGTTAATAAATAAACAATGCACATTGAAACACCTTAGTGGCTTTTAATGCTGAAAAATTCAAATAGCTCGAACATAAATGTATTAACAGAATACACCCATTACTGCAGACAAATCAATTTACTCTGACCCCAAACTTTTATGGTGAAAAGATGATATTAACTATTATTTTTCAAAACTCTTAAAAGATCATTATCCTTCACTAACAAGCAAAATAGTCCACAGTTGAACCATAACATTTAAAATAAAAAAGAATACAC
This sequence comes from Lissotriton vulgaris, assembly GCF_964263255.1. NCBI lineage: Eukaryota > Metazoa > Chordata > Amphibia > Caudata > Salamandridae > Lissotriton > Lissotriton vulgaris. The sequence continues at coordinate 274,722,761 of NC_141694.1, read as the reverse complement.
TTCTTAAAAATACGCTTTCATTTAAATTGTGAAGAAGTTTAAGATACAGGCTTGTTTTCTTCATACCCATCCAATAAAGACAGTAATGAGCCCACAGCTGCAGCAGCTATTATAAAAGAAAAGGTACACTGAAGACCTTTATTATTTAAACTCCCAATCATAATGCCAGTTGTTACAGTTGCTGTAATTCATTGTGATTCACATGGGTTAACAAAATATTTTAGCTCTATATTTTTATATAAATGAATCACAGACAAAAATGGTTCGACCCATCGCACACCACTGTACTTAAAATGTATGCGAACAGATTTTTTTCAAATATATTTGAACAAAGAATTTCACTGCATTAGAGTACCATCCCTAGAACGGTGTCATAGGAAGTAAAGCATCATCTTGAACCTTTACCAGCAAAAATCAGTAATACACCAGTAATGCCAAATGCCACCATCACTAGAAAAGTACTACCCTATATACAGAACCAATGAAATTTGCCAATGGTTCAACTTTGAAGACAATGTTTCAGTGACTTGAAAGGCACAAGCATAGAGGGAAATAAAATACATCTCTCAGCTTCATCGAACACATCAATATTTGATTCATCATTCCAAACACACTACAGAGCATATGATATTTTTATTGCAATTTAATGTCCATCAATATCTTTGAATTCAATCTTAAATATTTTGAGAGCGTATTCAATGCCGGATGACGCACATCGCCAATGGACACTCAAGGACCCTTCTCCTGCTGCCACTGTGGCTACACACTAGCCCACCTCTGCACTCCAGCACCCCTGTTGCCCAATCGACCAATAGCGGACCTAACCGATTCAGCTATATCCCCCTCAAGGTGCGCTCCATTCACAAGCATTCCATCACACTCTGGTACCTCCTACACTCCGTCTCTCCCAACATCGACTTCCTCACAGAAACCTGGACGCACCCCATCTCTGGCCCAGACATGGTCAATGCCATCCCCAACAGTTACAAGATCACCTGCAAGGACCGTGACTACTGACCAGGAGGAAGCATCGCCATCATCCACAAAAACACCCTCGACCTGACCACTCAGTCTGACAACCTAGAGACTACCATGGAGCACCTCCACTTCTGGATCCAGATTAACCCCAACACCACCCTCCATGGCACACTCAACTACAGACCAACTCGCCCTGGCCACCCTTTACCAAAGTCATCATCAACTTCTTCGCCCCCCAGACTCTAGATTCCACTGATTACATCCTACTTGGCAACCTCAACTTTCACCCGGACAACCCCAATGACCGGTACACAGCACCCCTTCTGGCGAAGTTCACCAACGTAGAAATGAAGCAGCTGATTACTGCTCCAAACCACTCAGCAAGACACATGCTTGACCCAGTCTTCTCCGCCAGCAAAAACATCACCTGCTAGATTCCTATTTAACATCGCTAGGAGGTCTAGCGTGTGGCAGCATTTGTGGGATCTGTACTGGCTGCCGGTGGCACAGTGAGTACAATTTAAGGCCCTTATCCTTGCACGCAGGGCCCTTCATGGCCAGGGCCCTGTGTATATTAGAAGGCGCTTGACTCTCTATGTGCCTAATCGATCACTGCGGTCTGCTTCCCTACGGTGGATGGTTATCCCATGTTTCCACATATCATGTTTGGGGGGCCCGTCTCTTTCTGTCATTACTGCAACGGCCCGGAATGCGCTCCGCTTGGATCTTCAGCGCATGCAAGACTTTCGCCTTTTTAAAAAACATTTAAAGACATATCCGTTTATCTAATCTGGTTAATGACTCCTGTTCTCTTCACTCCAGTTCATTTCCGCACCAGGACACTCCAGAGTATTTGTGCGTGTAACATATAACATAACATAACCTACAGTCACACTACCAAACTCCTCTAGTCTTACCACCACTGTGTGCACTTTGCCTTCACCAAACCCACCACACACTATCGCCCTTACTGTCCTCAGTCAAAGCTGGAACAATGTCACTGAGGAACATCTAACCGCCTCCCTCAGCACTACCACACCACCAACAGATGCCGACGCCAGTGCTGCAGAAAGCAACCTCCACCAATGGATTTCCTACTGCACCGATACTCTGGCACCCCTCAAGAAGGCACCCGGTAAGCAGCACTTCAAGAAAGCCAGCTAGTTCACCATGCACTCTACGAGTCTAGACACACCTGCAGATGACTAGAGAAGATATGGAGGAACAACAAAACCCCAGAAACCCACACATCCATCAAAGCCACAATCACCACACACCAACTCCTCCGCAAAACCACTAGAAAACAGCCCCCAAGACAGAGTAAACACCTATGCAATGAAGAACTCTTCACAATTGTCAAGGAGTTTGCCAAGCCCAACAGCAAGACAACAGACATCCCACCCGCTCAAGACCTCTGCGACAAACTCTGCACCTTCTTCCACAACAAGATCAGGCTTATCTTTGATAGCTTTGACACCCAAGAGTCTCCCATCAAGCTATATACAACCGCACCAAATGAAGCCGCACCCCAACAGATCCTTCTCAACTGGACCACGCTCATCCCCGATTACACTCTCAAGACCATGAAGAGCATCCACTCCAGAGCCTCCTCAGACCCATGTCCACGCCACATCTTCCACAGAGCAGCCACCACAATTGCTGCAGAGCTCTCTGCTGCACTATCAACTGCCCCATTAAGACCGCCACCTTCCCTAATAACTGGAAACACACAGAGATCAACCCTCTGCTAGAGAAACCATCCACAGAACCGACAGACCTCAAGAACTGCAGACCCATCAACCTGCTCCCCTAACCAGCCACGGTCATTGAGAAGGCCATCAATGCCCAACTCTCTAAGTTCATTGAAGCAAACCACATCCTGGACATCTCCCAATCCGGCATCAGGAGCAACCACTGCACTGAGACTGCACTCCTCGCCCCCACTGGCGACATCCGCTCTGTCCTCGACCGAGGCAAAACCACAGTCCTCCTCCTCGTGGACCTCTCAGCCGCTTTCGACACCGTCTCCCACTGCACCCTAATTTAGAGACTCCACAACACTGGCATCCGCGACGAGGCCCTGGACTGGATCCACTCCTTCCTCTATGGACGAACACAGAGGGTCAGACCACCTCTGTTACTATCCAAACCCACGAAGATCTGCTGCGGAGTACCCCATGATTACTCCTTGAGCTCCACCCTCTTCAACATCTACATGGCCCTAGTCGCAACCGTCATCAGGAACTACAGACTCAACAATGTCTCCTACGCCAACAAAACACAATTGATTCTCTCCCTCAACAATAAACCAACAACCTCCAGAAACAACTTCAACAGAGAAATGAAGGTCGGTGCCACCTAAAGGAAGAGCAGCCACCTCAAGCTAAATTCGGACAAGACCAAAGTCCTCATCCTTGGACCCTCACCCTCAGCTTGGAAGGACTCATGGTGGCCCTCCACACTGGGAACCCCACCCACCAACACAGATCATGCACGAAACCTCAGCATCATACTGGACTGCTTACTTACAATGAACATATAGATCAATGCCATTGCCTCACCATGCTTCCACATGCTTCGCCTGCTATGAAAGACATTCAGATGGATCCCCACTGAATCCAAAAGACTGCCCCCATGAACTCCTCAGCAGAAGACTTGACTACGGCAATGCACTCTATGCCGGCGTCACCCAGAAACTCCTCAGAAAATGTCAGAATGTTCAAAACATTGCAGCCAGAATGGCCCTCGACATGAGTCCAGACACACCTACAGACGACTCAAGAAGAGATGGAGGAAGAACAAGACTCCATAAATTCACACAACCTTCAAAACCACTGTCAATGCACACCAGCTCCTCCCCAAAATCGCAGCGAAAAAATGCCCTCTGTAGGAGGCTGGCTTAGTATATGGTGCACACTCATGTAAGTGCAGCACCCTGCACTAATCCATACAACCCTTATGGTGACATTAGTGGTCTTAGACAGCCTTAGAAAGTTCTCTAAGTTGTAGCTGTGGAGAGCAGCCTTCAGGCTTAGTCCAGAAGGAGTGGAAAGCAGCTTGTGTTACTTGTACTTAATCTTATGGTATAGGTTAAGTGAAAAAGAACCACACAGTGTAGTTATAAAACAAGTATTTATTATTTACACTCACTAACCCAATGTATTATCTCCTACCCAGAGATATAAACACAATACACACAATACTTTTTCAATAGAATACGTAAATAGCATAGTATACACAGGGATCTCCAGGGGGAGGCCAACCCATATACTAAAATAGTGGAATGCGATCCACGACTCAAGTCAAGAGCAGACCCTGAAGATGTAGAAGAGTCAGGCACTAAAGGAACCACCCAAGGTGAGTATCTAGGAACCCCACGGAGGTCGTACTTTATTCAAGTCAATGGGTAAGTCACAGTTGTAATTTTAAAGAAGAAGGACCCTTCCCAGAGGGCCCTGAAGAAACCCCATGAAGAATAGAAGGTTGGAGTGACACCCCACTCATGGATACCCCAGGAACCAGGATAATTGCACCAGGGAAGCCAGGTTCATAGGTGCAAAGTGGCATCTGAAACCACCGTAGACCACAATGGAGGACTGCAGGAAGATGCCGCTGATGAAGAAGGTGTGAAGAGTCTGGTGGAACCCAAAGGTGTATTCAGGATTAGAGGTACCTGCAAGCAGAGGCTTACAGAGTCTATGACACTCAGGAGTGACCAGGGAGCATGGAAGATGAATGCCCACAGATGTCAGAGATGCAGGAGAGCTGACGGTACCCTTAAAGTTGCAGCTGTGCCGACCAGGTGGCACTATGGAAGACCAGGAGCCATTTATGAGATGTTCCACGTCAGATGTTTAGAGATAAGGAGTGAGTGTCCGTCGGGGCACCAACAAGCCTTGGGAACAGCAACCAATGTGGCCAAAGAAAAAGGTGCAATGTCTGGACCAGCAAAGTCCAAGTCACTTCCCATGAGCAGGTAAACAGAGCAGGCCCTGAGCAAGCAGGGGGGCCCACTGTAGGCAAAGAATACCCTCAAGAGAACCCACAGGCAGAAGGTACATGAGTCGCAAGAAGACCCCGAGCATCTCACCAAAGGATGAAGGCCCATGTTGCACAGGATCTCGTGCAGGTGAAGATCTTATCTGAAGGTAATGCTTGAGGCTGGTACTTCTTGAAGCCCGAAGATCTCTGGAGGAGAGAGTCCACAAGCTTTTGCAACTGCAAGTCAACATGGTGCACAGGGGTTCTGTTCCAGGGGTTCTGACAAGGGATACTGGCCTCAAACTCAGTAAGAATACAGTGCAGGCCTTGAAGGAGTTGCAGAACTACCCCCTGTGTTGCTGAGCCTTTCAGAGTCTGTGGGAGCCCAGGATAAGCAGACCAATCAGCTTCTTTGCGGTGCATGCAGACGCAAAGGAGTGACTACTTCACGCCAAAGGAGAATTCTTCAAGTGTCTTTGATGTCCACTGGTCCTGTGAAGAACCTGTATGGAGCACAGGCAAAGACGTTGCAGCGGACTTGCATAATGACGAGACCAGGAGCAGCAGGAGTCTTACCAGTTGCACTCTCGGTTCCCAACGCGAAGTCGAGAGTGCCCAGATGGTTAAAGAGGAAGTGGTATTGGATTTGAATCTTGTCCCACGACGAATCTTGGGACCCACCCATAGGTAAGCCCTTAGGTACACTCAGGAAGGGGTTGGGACAATTCAGGGTCCCCCCCCAAGAGGAGGGGCTGGACAGTGGGGAGGATACTCCCATGTCCTTTGTCCAGTTTCATACCAGAGCGGGAGCCAACGGCTCCCTGAACCGGGTTGAACTAGAGTATGTAAGGAGGGCACCAAATGTGCCCTTCAAGCAGTCTCAGTGGTGCGGACAGGCGCCCCCACCCTGTCCCAATACACTAAGTCCTCTCTGGGAGGTGGTCACACCTCCTTGTGACAGGAAACCTATTGTCCTGCCTTCCCCTGCTTTGGCTTGGCTCTGCAGCAGGTGGGAAGAATTCTATCTCTGGTTGGCAGCAGCCACAGTTTGCTGACTGGGGCTAAAAAAATGGTACCGGGAGCACTAAGGGGGTCCTGGCAGAGCTTTACAGTGTGTGGAATAGCACCTCCCACATCATTGTACCTCACACACCATTTACAGTGTAGGGGTATGATTCCAGCATGTTTGATACCAAACACAACAGGGTTCGTTACAGCCAGTTTAGAGATTGCCATTGCGTAATATCGTATGGCCACTCTATGTATCATGATGGCTGATGCACTTACAACCCGGGAGAATGGATTCTGAAGGTTGTAGAGGTGTCCTGCTCATGCAGGGGTACCCTCACACTAAGAACAAGCACCCTGCCTTCAGTATTGAAAGGCCTGCCTTAGGAGTGACTTATACGTTTCAAGTGCAGTGACCTCAGATACAAGGAAACTTATATCTGTTGTAAGTGGTGCAAGCACCAGCTTACACAGTCTGCAATGGCAGGTCTGTAGTCACAATTTGAGTGGTCTCTGATGGATGGCATAATACATGCTTCAGCCCATGGGAGACCCCTGGTGTACCTATGACCTGGGTTCCTTAATACCATATATTAGGGACTTACAAGAGTACCTCAGGAGCCAATCTGAGGTGTACCTAAGTATTCACCATGTCCAATTTAGGGAAGAAGCATAGAGACTGGTGGCCTTTTTAGCAGGAACCTAATCAGACTAGTCAGTAAAACATAATGACACCAGCAAAGCGTGAGGGGTGACCATGAAAGCAGATTCTACTTTCCTACACACTCCAAGACAGAATCAACACCAATGCATACAACAGCAAAGAACTCTTCACCATTGTCAAGGAGTTCACCAGGCCCAACAGCGAGACCACAGATATGCCACCCTCCAAAGACCTCTGCAACAAACTCACCACATTCTTTCACCACAAGATCAGGCAAATCTACAACATCTTCGACACCAAAGACACTGCCTCAATGCCCGTTACCACCACAAGTAACCATGCCACACCACCACAGATCCTGCTCAACTGGACTCCGCTCACCACAGACAACACACTCAGTCAGTTAGTCAAAACAACTTTATTCGGTTTCAGAAGAAAACCATAAAAGTGCACAAGATCAACAGTACCATTTATAATTGTGATGACCTATTTACAAAATAACATGAAAGACAATTTATACAATTTAATTATTAAAAATGGAATAAAAATAGATTTTAAAGAAAATATGCCTTAAAATACACTTGTTAGGATTCGTCACACTTTAGAAGATAAAACACTCAAGAGGTGCGGTGATAGATCTAAATAGTCCAATACAACTAGCGCTTCTAATACCGTTTCCTGATGGCAATGGCAACTTTAATAAAATTAGAGCCCCCAATGCATATATCTTAAGTGGCCAGAGAATGCAGACAGTTAAAACCATCAATATGAGAACAAGACCTAATATTTTTTTTAATCTGGACTCAAAATGTTCTCCTAGGCTCTTTATATAAAATTCAAAATAACATAAAGTGTTGTGTGCTTTGGGCTACCAAATTATCACAAGGGCAGAGCACTAATTTATCTGCTCAGCCAATTTGCTTCAGAAATGCCACTGGAAATGCATCGTAAAAAGACAAAATCTTATTAGATAAAAACGTATCTGGGAATTACGGAGAATGTTAAGTAAAATTGCTGATGGGCAGGGAATAAGCAAGGGGGACCTGCTACCTCAGGTTGAGAACGGCGAGTGTTTACCCCTGAGGAGTGCAACTCTGATGATCTTTTTTGGCATTCTCATTTATACTAGTCGGGCAATCAAAACAGCGTGCCAAGCCTCGCTTATAAAAGATATCCCTGACGAAGCGGAGCCAAGGGATAGTGAAAGCACTCTCAAGGTTACGACAATCTTTTATAATCTCTCTAGAGAACACCAGCTCTTTTGATATTCAGATTTTAGCCCATAGGAGTAAAGGGGGAATATTTATACAATATTTTACAAAGTCAAGCCCTAGCTCAAAGTGGCAAACGCTAGTGGGGGCACTGATTGGGGTCATCAGTAGCCTTTTTATAAATTTGTTTTCCATGATTTGCAGCTGATGACTATTGTGATACCCCCCTACGCCTGCTCCATATGTTGCCACAGGTACGCATTTGGCTTTGTAAAGTGGAACTATCTCAGTCACCGGTTTGTGTCCCAATTTGCTAGCGAAAGGAAAAAGACCTGCAACCACCCAATTCAACTTGTTATTAAAAATATTCCAAAGATAATTAAAATTATTCATTTTATCAATCCTCTTCATTCCCACAGCAAAGTTTCTAGTTTTAGTCGTTTTAGGCCCACAAATCATGACATAGGATTTAGAAAATTGACCTTTTGGATCAAGTGACATCATAAAATGCATTGAGTGATTTTTGGGGGCCATTAGCTTTTAGGGCCAGTAAAACAGTATAGTCCGCTTATGATAGAAGTGGTACTCGAGAACCCCCAATGCGCGGACAGTCAAGATCTATATGTGACAAGAAGGCATCAAGTCCATTAGTGTATATTACAAAAAGAAATGGTGCTAGGATGCATCCCAGCCATATGCCTTCCGTTGATGCGATAGGCTTTTTTTTTGCCATTAGCGCCATATCTGATAGGTACAGATGTAGAGGCGTGAAGCCTGCAGAGAAGAGAAATAAAGGATTCCTCAACTCACATATATTTTTCCCATCAGGGCCAACAGCTTGTTCGGATTTACAGTGTAAAAACCACTGGACAAGTCCATGAAGGCCTGATGAATTGAACCCTTCCTGGCCCTCATGTACTTGCCCATAATCAGGAACCCGTACTATGATCGTGCAATTGCCCCTGTGTTTGTTGACCAAGATTCAAGACAAGCTAGGACGACCTTTCCCAGCATCTTCGCTCAAGCATCGATAAGGGAGATTGGTCTGTAACAGGAGGGGTCACATCTCTTACCTTTTTTAAACACAGGGACCACTATAACCTCCTTCCAAGATGCCAGGATAGGGCCAGTCACCACTGCCTTGAATACATGTGTTAATAATGGGGCTGACAGCTTAGAATTGGTTTAAAAACATCTAATGAGACTCCATCCGGACCTGACAACACACTCAAGACCATGAAGGGCATTCACGCCTGAGCCCCATTGGACCCCTTCCTGTATCACATCTTCCATAGAGCAGCCATCTCTATCATTCCAGAGCTTTGCTGCACCATCAACTGCACTATCGAAACCGCCACCTTCCCTGATGACTGGAAACACGCTGAGATTAAGCCCCTGCCGAAGAAGACATCCCTCTATCCAACAGACCTCATGAGTTTCAGAGCATCTCCCTCCTCCCCTTCCCAGCCAAGGTCATCAATGCTCAACTCTGCAAGTTCTTTGAAAAGAACCACGTCCTGGGCATCTCTCAATCTGACTTCTGAGGTAACCACAGCACGAGACTGCACTCCTCACCACCACCGAGGAGATACGCTCCATCCTTGACCATTGCTAAACCGCATCCCTCATCCTACTGGACCTATTGGCCGCCTTCGATACCATTTCCCACCGCACCGTAATTATGAGACTCAATGACACAGGCATCCACAACAATGCCCTGGACTGGAACCATTCCTTCCTTACTAGTCGAACACAGTGAGTCAGACTACCTCCTCTCAGAGATCAGCTGCGGAGTACCCCAGGGCTCCTCATTGAGCCCCACCCTCTCCAACATCTACATGGCCCCCCTCTCTGCCATTGTCAGAAACCACAGACTCAACATTGTCTCTTAAGCTGATGACACTTACCTGTTCCTCTCCCTCACCAACGAACCCACAGCCTCCATAATCAACTTTCATAGTGGAATGAAGGCCATTCTCACCTGGATGAAAGACCAAAGTGCTCAACCTGGGACCCGCCCCCTCGGCCTGGGATGACTCCTGGTGGCCCACCGCCCTGGGAACCCCTCACACATCCACGGACCATACACTTAACCTCTGCATCATACTGGACTTCTTGCTCACAGTGAACTCGCAGATCAACACTCTATCCTCACCCTGCTTCCACATGCTTGTGGATCCCCACAGAATCCAGAAAAAACAGTCACCCATGCACTCATCACCAGCAGACTCGACTATGGCAATGCACTCTAGGCCGGTGTAACCTAGAAACAGCTCAGGAAACTACAGAAGGATCAAAAAGCCACAGTCAGACTTGTCCTCGACATCCCCCACCGCAGCCACCTCACAGAACACCTTTGACAACTCCTGCAATACATTTACATCGCTGCTTTCGCAACGCAAGTTGTTACCACGACTTTCATTGGAGGGTTCTCTAAAATAAGCAATAGTGTGATTTACTATTCCAACACCTTCCCTACTGTACTTAGGCTGGAGTTGGAATAGTAAATTTGGGCAGGTTTGCAAAAGTGCTTCTGTCCCAATGAACTTCCTCATTGCATAGCAATTAGAATTGTGTTTAAAAGGGTTTATTTAGTCTATTTTTGCATAGTTTGAGAGTTGCAATTTCGGGATGGGACTTGGACAGCTTTGGGCTTTGAATTGGTCTAGAAATCTGGCAACACTGCACAGGGGAATCAACTGACAGGCTGCTCCTGATGGAAGTACATGTTTTAGTGAGCATGTTAGACTTTATTCTCACATGGCTAAGATATGTAATGTCAACTTACAGAAAATATACGCTCATTTTTGCTTCTTGAGCACCTTCCAGAACCTCTCTGAGAAAATTTTCCAAAAACTATTTTGTCTCAAACATGATTTATGAAATCCCAGCAGGTCAGCATTTAAAATCACCTTGTAACACACCACAAATCCTACAATTAGCATGGTACCACCAATAAAAGGATTTATATGGGAACTTAAATCTGTTTTCACTCTTTATACATGCTCCTTTTTGTGACCATTATAACCTGCCTTTTGCTCCGTTGCATTTCAATGTGGTACATGACCAAGAGATAACAGCTGCCACAGCTTGTTGTCCATGTTTTTGCCAGCCAATAAGTGGGGAGAAGTACCAGGATCTCCCCACTCACCCTGAGTGGCCCGACTCCTGGTGGCCCACCGCCCTGGGAACCCCTCACACATCCACAGACCATACACTTAACCTCTGCATCATACTGGACTTCTTGCTCACAGTGAACTCGCAGATCAACACTCTATCCTCACCCTGCTTCCACATGCTTGTGGATCCCCACAGAATCCAGAAAAAACAGTCACCCATGCACTCATCACCAGCAGACTCGACTATGGCAATGCACTCTAGGCCGGTGTAACCTAGAAACAGCTCAGGAAACTACAGAAGGATCAAAAAGCCACAGTCAGACTTGTCCTCGACATCCCCCACCGCAGCCACCTCACAGAACACCTTTGACAACTCCTGCAAAACATTTACATTGCTGCTTTCGCAACGCAAGTTGTTACCACGACTTTCATTGGAGGGTGCTCTAAAATAAGCAATAGTGTGATTTACTATTCCAACACCTTCCCTACTGTACTTAGGCTGGAGTTGGAATAGTAAATTTGGGCAGGTTTGCAAAAGTGCTTCTGTCCCAATGAACTTCCTCATTGCATAGCAATTAGAATTGTGTTTAAAAGGGTTTATTTAGTCTATTTTTGCATAGTTTGAGAGTTGCAATTTCGGGATGGGACTTGGACAGCTTTGGGCTTTGAATTGGTCTAGAAATCTGGCAACACTGCACAGGGGAATCAACTGACAGGCTGCTCCTGATGGAAGTACATGTTTTAGTGAGCATGTTAGACTTTATTCTCACATGGCTAAGATATGTAATGTCAACTTACAGAAAATATACACTCATTTGTGCTTCTTGAGCACCTTCCAGAACCTCTCTGAGAAAATTTTCCAAAAACTATTTTGTCTCAAACATGATTTATGAAATCCCAGCAGGTCAGCATTTAAAATCACCTTGTAACACACCACAAATCCTACAATTAGCATGGTACCACCAATAAAAGGATTTATATGGGAACGTAAATCTGTTTTCACTCTTTATACATGCTCCTTTTTGTGACCATTATAACCTGCCTTTTGCTCCATTGCATTTCAATGTGGTACATGACCAAGAGATAACAGCTGCCACAGCTTGTTGTCCATGTTTTTGCCAGCCAATAAGTGGGGAGAAGTACCAGGATCTCCCCACTCACCCTGAGTGGTCTGGGTTTGCTCACTCTGCCTCCTTACATATTTATTCTAATTCATTTGCAGGACACAAGGACCAAGTACCTGAGTCTTGCAATGGCAGCTAAAATATATTGTTCAGGTTTGAACCAACCAATCAGGACGGAATAGTCCCATTTAAATTGGCCAATCAGAGAATATGTGGATAGTAATTCCTTAAATATATAATTACTTGTTCACCTTAATTTCTACTACTTAATGTGTGTACACCAAATCACAAATAGCACAATCGGTGGACTGAGATCAAGCTTCCTGATGAATTTTCTGTAATTCTGTTCAGCAGTTTTTGCTGTAGCCTTGACTAAACAAGTATGTGGAAAATGCATGGGGATTTTGCGTTTTGGGACCCCTCTTTTTTCTCAGCTCCCACTTCACACATCACCCTGAAACTGTCCATGAAGAAGCTGAGGTGGATGAATTTTTAGGGGGAAAGTTTTGTGGAGGTTCATAAAACGGGGCCAAAGTTATTAGCAAACCAAGAAAGCTCTTCAAATGGATTAGCAGACCTAACTATGACTAGGTTGTCTATTATCTATCTATCTATCTATCTATATAACTATGGGGCATGGCCAAGCTGCAGACCAAGTTCCGCACGGCATTGAACCGTCGTCAGGACGTCCCAGCTAATAACGCCTGTGTCCTGAAACATTGCTTGCAATGACTGCTTAGTTTACTCTACCGAGCCCTCCTGTGACGGAGAAGCCACGATGCCAGAGCCGTCGTCCCTACACGGCTCGAAATTGCATCCGGGCCTCTCCGACTGGAGCCTGGATCCATGGCACCCTGGTGATTGCTGCGGAGCTACTTCTAAACACACCTCTGTGGTGAGTGCAGCAATTGATGGGCTTTCCCACTCCCTCTCAGACCCGATATTGCTCTCGCCATGTGCTCCCCCCATTCCCAGTGTGCTTGTGGCGGGCTCAAGCTGCCATTGACGCTCAAGGAGGCCCCAAGGAGACAGGGTCGTCGGGTGAGCCTGGGAGGCAGCCACCTGCTGCGCTGTCGGGTTTGCTGGGAGCGGGATGTGGTCTTCGTCAGAGGCACTCTTCAGGCCACCAGTCGATCCACCTTCACTGACCGCCTTCCATGGCATGCCCTGCAACCCACTACAGATTACTCTACAAACTGGCCGTGAAGCTGATGCCTCTTCTCAAATCTGGGCAACGGCAGCGAGGACTACGCTGCACGGGCCGCAGTGGCAAATCTGCAAGGTTTGAATCCAGGTCTTGTGGCAGAAACCTGCACAATTCTAAAGACAAAGCTTTCATCGGAAGGGCTGGCTTTCTAGCGCTTCTGGCCAATCTCTCAGGAGACCGCATCGAGTATTGCTACTCATGTGCAAAGGCATGCTTGCTACTACCTTTTGCCCCACTAGTCCTACAGATCTGGAAACATATACCAGCCTCAAAACTTGCTCCATAAAAACAGGGCAGAGTGGTGCTACACATCTGGCTGCACCTCTAAGGGCGGACAATTTGACTGGCGACTGGCCATTCCCTAGGCTAAAAGACAACATATAGTGCTTCCCTACCACTTGCCTCCTGCTGAGTGCCTGTTACAATGGCCTGTTGCCACAAAATTTGCACAATACTGCTGCGCTTCCCGACCGTAACTGGAGGTCCACATATGCACAACGGAATGGACAAAAAAGACCCTAAACATGGAGTTTTAACATTTAGCAAAACAGCTGAGAGGGCGCAGGACTCCAACAACACAATGGCAGAGGGGGGGGGGGGGCAGGAGATGACCACTACGGCAGATTCTATCACCATCATGCCACTTTACTGTCAGAGTTGAGAGCTGGTTTCAAGTGCCCAGATAGTAGGTTTGATACATTAGACAAACGTCTTGATTCAATGGGGGCCAAACTTGATGTACATGACCGACGACTGGACACAGTCGAAGACCGGGTTTCCGTTCTCGAAGATGGCGCGGACTCATCCACTTTATGATTGGAACGCATGGAGAACATTTTAAAAGATGTAGCAATAAAGAACATATATTTAGAAGCATGCAGCCGCTGCAACAATCTTCGCATTATTGGAGTCCCAGAATACACAAATACAGGGAGGATAGATCTTTTTGTGGAAACAATACTCATTGACATTTTTGGAAAAAAGGTCTTCACTCCCGGATTTGTTGTTGAGCGCGCCCATCGTCCCAATCCAGATTGCCCGCCGAGACCCATCATTGCGCGCATAATGAATTTTCGGGATAGAGACACTGCACTACACTTGTCCAGGTGGCGAGAAGAGCTTACCTGGCAGGGCTCCACAATTGCACTCTATCCTGACTTCACAGTAATGGTCCAAGAGGTGCCACGCAAATACTCAGATGTGACATTGAATTTACGAAACTTGGGCCTCCGGTACGTCATGCTATATCCTGCACAATTACGAGTGGACATCAAGGAACGACCCCGCTCTTTTGACACACCTACTGATGTTCTGGAATTTTGCAGATCATACAAAAACTCTAGCAGTAAGCAGCGAGATTCTGGTGTTGGCTCTTCCCCTCCTCACAGTGGCTCTGCTGCCAGTGTGGAACTTTTCTCACATGCGGCAAGCTTGTCTAGCAGCTTGTTGTGTTAAATAGCAGCCTTCCAACTGTTGAGACAGAATTAGTATCATATTTCTTAATAACTCTACAAAGCTGGGTACAGTTGAAGTGTTGCCTCCCCGCCACGTCCATAGCATATTGGTAAAGCCGCAGATTGTAATGTACCGGCCTACGCATTTACATTTCCGACTGAGATGCTTACAGGATGCATTTGCTAATTGTGTATTTGGGTTGGTTCCTTGCGTACTGGGGTGCGAGGCTTGGTGGGGGAGGGGATGTTCCGCAAACTGTTAATTACACCTTGATTACTAGTAGTTTTAATAATATTCAAATGTTTCTTGCCTCATATTCCACAATTTTCATGCATTTCAATGGCCCTGATGACAACTGTACTTAATCTTCCAAATCACTCCAACCTGTCCATGATAACTTGGAATGTTAGGGGACTAAACAACCCTAGAAAAGGAAAGCAAATATTGCAGTACCTGCAAAGGCACCATCTTGACGAAGCCTTCTTAAAGGAGACTCACCTGCCTAAATCTGATGTTGCACACTTTGCACCTTGGGTCCCCATAGTTTTTTCTCTAATTACAGTACAAATGCTCGGGGCACAGCGATACTTATTCTTAAGAGACTCCTTTTCTCTCTGAACACAAGCTACACAGACAGTGAAGACTAATACACTATAGTAGTGGGTAAATTATTGGGCCATGTCATGACATTCCTCTGCCTGAATGCCCCTAATATTGTCTCCCCGAATACTTTCAAGAACTACATGCCACAAAGCAGCGAAAGGGCTGTTTATACAGCACAGCATCCCTGGGGGATTGGCCGGGGCCCCCGGGCCACGTGAGGCCTGCATCCACCATCCCGGACCTAGCCCCATCGTCTTGGGGGGAGATCTCTAGGGGAGGGTCCCAAAGGAGTGCAAGCTTTCCTTTATGGCCTTGTGTGAAACCGCCTGCCTAAACTGCCTTCCCGCCGAGGATTTATAGACCCTGATTGCCTCCTGGAGTTTGTTCTTCTGCATCTTGCCCACACATGTGACTGCTTAACTTGCTCTATCACAGCATAGTTGGAGATGCTTCAGAGTGACGGTCAAGTGATGTGTCTGGGAATTGACGGCGAAAAATGGCGGAGCGCGAATGAAGCCACTATTTTGTTGTTTCTTGTCCTCTCCTCGGTCCGTCGGACTTCATCCTACCGACCTTAAGTCATTGCTCCTTGGCTGGACGGCCTTATTTCCTTCTCCCCCCCTAGGTCCCTGTCTCTCCTATAACCTATCTCATCTCCCTCCCTCTCTCTACCCCCTTGGATGTCCTATTTCTCAGTTCACTCTGTTGATAAGTAACATACAATCGTTTTTATCCTAATCATTGTGATAATAGAGCCCTGAGTGAATTTACTATTTTGCATAGTTACAACTCTAACCACTAGTGTATGTAGTTGCTCTTTGCACTTTATATCACCATTTTGTGATTCTGAGCTTGAGATTGTGTTTACATTTATCTCCAAAGTGGAGTGGTGTGGCTCACTGGTTAGAGGCATCAGACCCGAGAGCAGAGTACAGCCTGGGACCAGGGTTCAATTCCCGACGCGGCAGGGTCGTGGACCAGGGTCAGCGGACTCGATAATTCTCACCTCGGTGCCTACTCTAAACAGGGATCACACTTGGCTACTCTGGGCATTAGCTTGCCTCATCTCCACAACGGCCCCCCACATACACCGGGGATGCCTGGTTTCACCTTGGAGATACCCAGTAGGGACCATCTCACAGGGAAAGCCAGGACGGGTTCCCCAGCGGTCTACTGCGCAGAGATACTCCTTCAGGAGTTGATTCTAGCGCATTACAAACCCTTAATTAATTAAGTGACTCTATAATGTACTCATTTCCTTATTCTGATATCCGTATCTCTTCATTGTGGGACTCTTCAACTCGCTGACTCCCTCCCTTTGTCCTCCCTGACTCTTGCCTTTTGTGGATCCTGTCTTTTTCTGGATTTAATTTTCCTGGTATTGTATGTGTTATCTTTCTGTAATTAATGTGATTTTCTTTAGCCGTTTGTCCCCCCCCTGTTGACCTGCCAGTTCTGACCCTCTTCCTAGCCCCATGTCCCTTGTTGACCTTTGACTAAGCACTCCTTCTCCCCTTGTTGGAGAAAGATCTAATATTCTTACTCTGGAGTGTCAATGAACCCTCTGATAGAGTCCACAGCGTCAAGGAAACCACACACAGCTGAGGCATAGTATGGCACCCCTTACCAAAGCACTCCCTCTCCCCTTGTTGGGGAAGGATCCAGTAGGTAGACCATGGAGTCTTAGAGACTCCTCTGAGAGAGTCAACCGCATAAAGCACACCCAACTCCTATTTCCATGCTCTCTCTGACCCTCCCCTACCTCTTTCCCCTCTTTCATTCTTTGCCTACTTCCCCTGCTCCTCTCCCCTCCCCTTTATCTCTCCCCCTTGCCTGCTACGCCCCAGTCCCTTGTGCCCTTTAACTAAGCACTCCTTCTCCCCTTGTTGGGGAAAGATACAACTACTTTTACTGAGGAGTCTTAGTGATCCCTCTGCGAGAGTCCACAGCGCTAAGGGAGCCACTCACAGTTGAGGCATGGAATGGCGCCCCCTGCCAAAGCACCCCCTCTCCCCTTTTTGGGGAAGTGTCCAGTAGGTAGGCCTTGGAGTCTCAGAGACCCCTATGAGAGAGTCCACTGTTTAAAGGGAGTCTCTTACATCTGAGTTGGGGGAATGATATCACTTCCCCTGGGATCACAGCTTACTGGACTTTGGACGCAGCTTTTACTCGTCTACCGGTTTGTGCCCCCGTCACCCTCCCCTCTTCTTTCATGTTGTGTTTCTCACACTCCCCCCTTCTCTTTCCCTCCTTCAATTGCTGTCTAACTCCTTTGCTCCTACCCTCTCCCCCCTGAATCGCTCCCCTTGTCTACTTTTCCCCTTACGCATATGCCCTCATTGTTTGTCTCGACCGAACATGTAACTATGTAGCTATGCTCTAATATCTGTTTAACCTTTGTAACAGTGTAACCTGCAACTATGGTCTGATACTAATGTAAAGCGCTCTGATACCCCCTGGTCTAGCCAGCGCTATATAAAAACTTTCAAATAAAATAAAAAATAAAATAAATAAATAAAAATAAAAATAAATACTGATTGCATTTTAATGGGGGGGGATTTCAACCTACTCCTAAAGCAGACATTAGAATGTTCCTCTGCTTCAGCTGACACTAAACCTTGCTCACGACGTGCGCTGTTGTCCATGTGGGAATCAATACAACTTTCTGATGCTTGTAGAAAGAGCAACCCAACAGCTTCAGGCTACATTCACTACTTGGCCCAACAAGACACGTGGACTCGATTAGATGATTGGTTAATCGCCCTGGAACTGTCAACATGGAACAAGTCTACAATGACTCTTCCCAGAACATATTCTGATCACGCCCCAGTGATACTCAAAGTCTGTATTCGCAGACCGGAAGGTCCTGAGCGTCAGTGGAGATTCCCTGGCAGAGCTTTGAATGACGACTTGTTTTATCAGGGAAGCAATAGAAGACTACTTCAAATTAAATACAGGGTCTGTTGAGACTTGGGCGGTACTTTGGGAGGCCTTTAAGGCCTACATCAGGGGAGTTACCATTTCAAAACATGCTGGAGTGCTAAAGGATCTCTGAAGACCTTAGTACGCATTGAGCAGCAACTCTTAAAAATAGATAACATAATGCTGCGCTCCTGGACGCTGAGGTACAACAACGCCGATTAGCACTTCTTCTGGAGTTACGAGAAGCAGCAGACAGGGAAACTTATTTCCTGAGTAAGTATGCCACAGCACAAAGATACAGTGAGGGCAAGAGACCGGGACGTACCTTATCATGACTACTGAGGCCCCCATATGCTAAGTACATCACAAAACTTAGCACTGATTCGGGGCACCACCTAACAGGCACGGCTGAGATTCGTGCTGAATTTCTTGCATATTACAAGAATTTGTATGCATCCAAAATTGTGCACAATCCCGGTGGAATTTTTTAAAGAATTGCAAGGAGTGCTGATTTTGGACATGTTTAAGATCATGCTTCAGACACAAAAGGGGGAATCGATTCCTGACTCGTGGGGGGGCGGCGGATATTTTTGTGATATTAAAAAAAGAGAAACCCCCGACAGCACCGGGCTCATATAGGCCAATCACATTAATGAATGCCGATGCAAAAATATATTCGAAAATATTAGCAAAGAGGCTAGCTAGGATCATTGAGTGCTTGGTAAGCCCCTCACAACATGGGTTTATCCCTGGCAAAGGTACTACGGTTGTCACAATGTTTGATGCAGCAGGCACCCTGGGAAACCCTATGGCAGCGCTAATCCTAGACACGGAAAAGGGCATTTGATAGGGTCTCTTGGGATTACCTGTGGCTAGCTATGAGGTGGAGCGGCATAGGAGAAGGCTACATAAAGGCTATCCAGACCTTGTATAAATAACCTACAGCTTGGATCAGAGTTAACAGAAGTTAAGATCTTTAGGGGGACCAGGTAAGGTTGTCCCTCATCTCCCCTTCTGTTCGCGCTGTCTTTGGATCCTCTCCTACGAAGGCTAGAAGGTAATCCCGATATCCCACCAATGACGATGTTACCATTCTGACACCCAAACCGTCTTTGGCTATTAGGGAGGTGGAAGTTGAGGCTCAGTTGTTTGGGCAGGCCTCTGGCTATAGTCTGAACAGAACAAAGACCCAGATAGTGGAAAATATGTATTCAAGTTGTAACAACTTAAGGGTGGTTGGTTCCGCAGTATATTTGGGAGTTGGGATTTCGGCAGATCTGGATACGGTGGTGGAGAATAACATGGCTCCCCTAATAACTAGGGTAAAGACCGATCTGGAGAGAATGAACAATCTACATCTATCCCTCGTGGGCTGCACTAATGTAATATAGATGTTGATTCTGCCCAAATTCCTTTATTTTTTTAGGTCTATTCCTTTATACTTTAAAGCCAGCTGGTTTAATGAATTGGAGGTAATTTTGAATAGGTTCATTTGGGCTCATGGTAAGACGCGGAGGGCCTATAGGTTTATCTCCTTCCCTAGAGAGAGGGGCGGGTGGGGTGCCCCTGATTTTAGACTATATTATTGGGCGGCAGATATACAATATATGCAGGGGATGATTGGAGGGGGTGGTCTCGATCAAAGTGTCACTACCAATTCCACCAAGGTTTATGCAGCGGTTCTAGGGGTAGAGGTGGAAAATTGTTTTTTAAATTGTACCGATTTTGGATATTATAAGAGAACGAGGTTCAAGACGGTCAGATAGATTTGGAAAGATTTTCTGAAGAAGTTTGGTTTGGGGAGATTTAACAGATATACCAAGCTGTATAGGAATAGATCCTTTCCAGCTGCAGTTTTTGCAGATTTAACAATGGCGGGGTGGGCTGATAAGGGAATAGCACAGATTGGTGATATTATGGATTCTGAGGGGGTGGTGCAGTTTATAGAAATAATAAATAAATATGGCATTGACAGACGGGTTTTTTTTAAATATCTGCAGGTTAGGAGTTTTTTAAGCAATAAGCAGGTAGGGCCGGCAGGGTTTGCCAGGAATGACATTTTGGAGAAAATAAGGATATGTGGGGACTGTACGATCCGAAGTTTCTACGCAAGTTTAGCAATAGGGAAACCAGATGATATAGATAAATACAGCAATACGTGGGCCGAGAAATTGGGTGGTAAAGCGCATTGGTTTCAGGAGTCATTGGACCTGGGTCATACAATTCTTTGCTCAGATCCTTTACAGTAACAACACTATAAAACTCTATACTCATTATACTTTACCCCAGCTTGGATAGCAAAGTGGGGTGGAACCACAGGGATTTCCTGTCCTCGCTGTAATTCTCTTGAAGCAGATATTGTACATATCTTCGCTACCTGCCCCCAATTGCATACTTTAATCGGACATATAGAGATCTTTTTAGATAGATCACTAGGTATACAAATAACGCTTACTCCAACCTGGATACTATTAGGGATCAGCCCAGAGGTTGACACCCCGCAGAGGGAATTTATGTTTATTGCCATGGCAGTTTATAAGCATAGCTAGGGCTTGGTTGGATAAAACCCCCCCCGGTACTGCAAATATGGTTGGCTAATCTTTTGGAAGCATATAACTTGGAAAAACCCATCTATGCACGAAAAGGCAGTAGAGGGAGGCAGCTTGGCCTGAGAATATGGGAGCCTATTAGTAGATGGAAGGAGGGATTGGATTTGCTCTGAGTATTGGGGATAACGGTATATATTACCTCATGCTTAAATCTTTATTATATTCTATTTCAGGCTTACTATCTTAATTAGAGTGTTTTCTAGGCTAGAAGGCTTACTGTGTTGTACCACATTGTAATGAAAGTCAATTGCAAGGAATATGTATTGTATATATACAACTGTTATAGTTCGGATGCACTGTTTAAAACTGCGCTATGATGTACTATATGTGCAAAAAGGGAAAATAAAAATATAATTTAAAAAAAACTGTGCACAATACTACAGACCAAGCTGACTATTTTTCAGAGATAGCGTTGTTCTACATGGACAAATGCAAGAATTCCTAGCTGAACCTTTCTCTTCTGATGAGATCATCAGCGTGATCAACGCACTAAATGGCTCCACTGCTCCGGGCCTCAACTGTTTTACGGGAGACTTCTATCAAATGTAAAAAAACATATTAGCTCCACTACTTCTCAAGGTTTATAATGAGGCCTTAGAACAGAAACAGCTACCTCCTACTCTCAGAGAGACAGTGATTGTTTTGCTGCCCAAGCCCAGTAAATACCCCCTGTTATGTGGGTCTTATAGGCCACTGTCATTGTTAAATGTAGACTACAAAATCTTGGCGAAAATTATTGCTTTGCATCTTTCCCTACTACTGGACAAAATAATATCCCTAGTCCAATCCAGATTCATACCCAACAGATCTATTTCCTTGAATCTTCGTTCGCTGTTTGCTGTAATACACAGAATTAACCCTGCAATTCCTGCCCCAGCAGTCCTGTTTGACACTGAGAAAGCGTTTGACTCCTTGCGGTGGCCCTTTTTACTTTCGTTGCAGGCTGGGTATGCCCATGGGGTTCATTGATATTACAGCCATTCTCCAATACTGTGCCCACTGCTAGAATACGCATTAACGGCACACTATCCAGCCCCTTCACATTATCACAAGACATCAGGCAGGGTTGCCCCTTATTGCCACTCCGATTCATACTAGCTATGGATCCGATTGTCAGACAGTTTCAGATACGCCATCTGCAGAGGGGACTCCAGTTTAATACTGGGCCCTTCTGGTGTTGTTATATGCAGATTAGATCATTCTTTATGTTAGGGACCCTCGAACTAACCTAGATCCACTAGTCAGAGAGATTATTAGATTTGGCAGGTTCTCTGGCCTCGGAATAAACTGGCACAAGTCAGTGATATTCCACCTTACTACAGGCACAGTGAGGTGGTATTGTGAGTTCCCACTAGCTTGGGGTATTGATTTGGTTAAATACCTAGGGATTCACATTCACTTGGATGCCTCTGAAATTATTCAACTGAATTATGGTTAGGCTGTACACAAACTCGTCCTACAATGGACACTCTTCATTGCAGGGCCTGTTGGTTTGATCAAAATGATTGTCCTCCCCAAATTCCTGCATCTCTTTAACAACATCTCAATCCAACTAACAAATCGGTTTTTCAAGACACTACGAGCCCACCTCATCCGACTGATTTGGGGAGGTAGAAGGCCTAGGGTGGTGAAGACATTGCCTTACAACAGGGAAAGATTTGGTGTTCCTATCTTCAACTATACGACTTAGGAGCACAGTGCAGTTATGCGCACTCCTGATTCCACCCGGATGCCAGGATCCCATATCTATGTCCAGAGGCTGACCTGGTCTTACCCGACACACTTAATACAGTGCTGCCTCTGGGTTTTCCACGAGACCCGAGCGACATCCAAACGGTCTCTACCAAATTAGGGGTGTAGAAGAGGGCGGGGGGGGAGGCGTGCGGCGGGCAACTTCGCTCCATCCACGGGTGTGCGTAGTGTTGTCTACTACGCCTACTTTGCGAATCGCGTAGTAGGCAGCACACAATGTGCACTCCGTGGGTGGAGTGAAGTGCTCTGCCCAGGGTTACTAATTATGCATGCTTCTTCCAGGCAGGAGCAATATCTGTTCTGTTTTGCTGTCCCTAGGTGTGCGGGCAGTGAAACAGAATAGAAGTCTGCTCCTAGCTGGCAGACACCTTTTTTCAATCTCCTACCGGGTAGGAGCAGACTTGCATGTTTGCTCCAATTTGGTGGGAGATTTTAAAATGCTCCTACTAGTCGGGAGCAAATATGTTTCCTTGCCCACACTAGTGTGTGCAGGCTTCTCGGGACACACTGAGCCGGCCCTGAGTGAAGGGATCCCCAGGTCCTTTAATGGCTCAGGGAGAAGAGCTGCACAGCCCAGTTCCCCTTAAGCTTTGTTTTTGGTACTGGGGATGAGTTTTAGAACGTACAATGACTTGGGGTTCAGGGGGACTCTGGGAGATGGACCCCGTTCCCAGGGATGTTGGCCCCACCCCATTATACCACATGTTGTCTCCAGTAGGAGTGGTTCTGGGACACAGGCTTGGAGAGGGGAGCCCGCTCCCGCCCCTTCACAAATGGTTAAATTAATGACAGGCCGACTTTTTTTTGCCTCAATTGATTTTAGCTCTAGGGTTTGCCCATGTATGTCGCCCCAAAAGGCCGAGGGGTAGGATATCTCTACCCTGCCCCTTTATTATATATATATATATATATATGCTGCAAGAGCTCGCCTCCGTCTCTACACGAGACCAACAGCCACACACAAGCAAAGACGAGGTAGACCCGGATTTTCGTGCTTCTTCTTTTATTTTAGCTTAAAAGTGCAACCATGTCAGCCACGACGCGTTTCGGCAGATCCCTGCCTTGATCACATGACGGGCGTTGCCCGATGGCATGCTGGTTATAGTATTCCAAGATTATTGCCATCCAAAGACCTCTTTGTTCTTTAACCAAGTGGCCCCTTGACTCAGTTCCCAAACAATACAAGTTCCTGATTAGGCGAAGGCGCAGCAAGCGCCACTCAGCAATGTCAATATCTCCGTGAGCGAGGCCTCCTGCATCCAAATGAGCGCCGGTATATCCCAGCACTCTGGATCCGCTTTCAGCGCCGGGACTTCTCGCGACCAGGCTAGCCGCTATTAAACATGAGTCCAAAGTTACCTTTGAGAGAAGCCACAAACGCAGGAGAAAGCACACCGCTTCACAGGCGGCATTGAAGGCAGCAATTGAAACGCACTTTCAGTCGGCCATACGCGTTTCAGGCTGTAAAAGCTTTCTCCTGCGTGTGTGGCTTCTCTCAAAGGTAACTTTGGACTCATGTTTAATAGCGGCTAGCCTGGTCGCGAGAAGTCCCGACGCTGAAAGCGGATCCAGAGTGCTGGGATATACCGGCGCTCATTTGGATGCAGGAGGCCTCGCTCACGGAGATATTGACATTGCTGAGTGGCGCTTGCGCGGCTTCGCCTAATCAGGAACTTGTATTGTTTGGGAACTGAGTCAAGGGGCCACTTGGTTAAAGAACAAAGAGGTCTTTGGATGGCAATAATCTTGGACTACTATAACCAGCATGCCATCGGGCAACGCCCACTGGGGCGGGACTTCATATTTTCAATAAAATATGTTTCTTACACCCCACTCTGCTTCCATATTGTGCCAGTGAACAAGGGCTTTTACAGCCTGAAACGCGTATGGCCGACTGAAAGTGCGTTTCAATTGCTGCCGTCAATGCCGCCTGTGAAGCGGTGTGCTTTCGCCTGCGTGTGTGGCTTCTCTCAAAGGTAACTTTGGACTCATGTTTAATAGCGGCTAGCCTGGTCGCGAGAAGTCCCGACGCTGAAAGCGGATCCAGAGTGCTGGGATATACCGGCGCTCATTTGGATGCAGGAGGCCTCGCTCACGGAGATATTGACATTGCTGAGTGGCGCTTGCTGCGCCTTCGCCTAATCAGGAACTTGTATTGTTTGGGAACTGAGTCAAGGGGCCACTTGGTTAAAGAACAAAGAGGTCTTTGGATGGCAATAATCTTGGACTACTATAACCAGCATGCCATCGGGCAACGCCCACTGGGGCGGGACTTCGTATTTTCAATAAAATATGTTTCTTACACCCCACTCTGCTTCCATATTGTGCCAGTGAACAAGGGCTTTTACAGCCTGAAACGCGTATGGCCGACTGAAAGTGCGTTTCAATTGCTGCCTTCAATGCCGCCTGTGAAGCGGTGTGCTTTCTCCTGCGTGTGTGGCTTCTCTCAAAGGTAACTTTGGACTCATGTTTAATAGCGGCTAGCCTGGTCGCGAGAAGTCCCGACGCTGAAAGCGGATCCAGAGTGCTGGGATATACCGGCGCTCATTTGGATGCAGGAGGCCTCGCTCACGGAGATATTGACATTGCTGAGTGGCGCTTGCTGCGCCTTCGCCTAATCAGGAACTTGTATTGTTTGGGAACTGAGTCAAGGGGCCACTTGGTTAAAGAACAAAGAGGTCTTTGGATGGCAATAATCTTGGACTACTATAACCAGCATGCCATCGGGCAATGCCCACTGGGGCGGGACTTCGTATTTTCAATAAAATATGTTTCTTACACCCCACTCTGCTTCCATATTGTGCCAGTGAACAAGGGCTTTTACAGCCTGAAACGCGTATGGCCGACTGAAAGTGCGTTTCAATTGCTGCCTTCAATGCCGCCTGTGAAGCGGTGTGCTTTCTCCTGCGTGTGTGGCTTCTCTCAAAGGTAACTTTGGACTCATGTTTAATAGCGGCTAGCCTGGTTGCGAGAAGTCCCGACGCTGAAAGCGGATCCAGAGTGCTGGGATATACCGGCGCTCATTTGGATGCAGGAGGCCTCGCTCACGGAGATATTGACATTGCTGAGTGGCGCTTGCTGCGCCTTCGCCTAATCAGGAACTTGTATTGTTTGGGAACTGAGTCAAGGGGCCACTTGGTTAAAGAACAAAGAGGTCTTTGGATGGCAATAATCTTGGACTACTATAACCAGCATGCCATCGGGCAAAGCCCACTGGGGCGGGACTTCGTATTTTCAATAAAATATGTTTCTTACACCCCACTCTGCTTCCATATTGTGCCAGTGAACAAGGGCTTTTACAGCCTGAAACGCGTATGGCCGACTGAAAGGGCGTTTCAATTGCTGCCTTCAATGCCGCCTGTGAAGCAGTGTGCTTTCTCCTGTATGTGTGGCTTCTCTCAAAGGTAGCTTTGGACTCATATATATATATATATATATGGCTGTCAGCAATATTTTTCTCATGTTGCTGGCTGCCAATCAGAGCACTCGCTCCCACTGGAGTCTGACTTCCACTGAAGGAAATTGTCCCAAAGGAAAATAAAATGCTTAAGCCAATTAGAATGCTCTATGTATTTTATAAATGCAGACCCCACCGTTAATAATGTTTTAACCTACAATTGTAGAAAAATTGCTACCAAATCACAAAAGTACAATCTGTTGGCCAAGATCTGGCTTGCTGCCAAATTTTCTGTAATTCCTTTAGGAAGTTGTTGTGAGAGTGCTGCCTGAAGAAGTCTTTAGAAAATGCATTTGGAAATTTTGTTTTGGTTAGCCCCTTTTTTTATCTGCCCCACTTGACGGTTCACCTCTAAACTTACAGGAGGTACCAGGAGGGCTTCTCGACCCACAAAGTCCCTCAGGAGTAAGGTGGACTTCATCTCCTAACCAGTAGTGCACCACAAGCTACTTGTGGTGGAAAAAGGGGTAATGTCCTCCGAAGACCTCTTAGCAATCCTGCAGTGTGGGACTCATGGAATATAACAGGAGGGGCAGTTGAACCCCAAGGACGTCCCTGGGTGCCAACTACCTCTCCTGTTATCTCCTGTTATCCTGCACCTCCTGGTGTACTATTAGTACGGAGATGAAATCCTCTTGGCTTTTGAGGATCCTTGGGTGCCAACTACCCCTCCTATTAATTCCAGTATGTCCCACACAGTGGGTTTACTGAGAGGTGTTCAGTGGCTACACCTCCTTTCTCCACTACTCTGCAAATCAATCCCCTGGTGCACTGCTAGTTGGGGGATGAAGTCCCCTTTGCTCTTGAGGGTCCTTGAAGGCCAACTTCCCATCCTGCCACCTCTAGTAAGGCCCACATAGCTGGATTGCTGAGAGATTGTCAGAGGCCATGCCCCCTTTCTCCTTCACTCTGCAAACTCGCCTCCTGATGCACTACTGGTTGGGCAAAATAGTCCACTTTAGTCCTGAGGCCCTCAGGAGTAAAGTGGAATTTATTCCCCAACCAGGAGAGTGCCATGAGGCACATTTGCAGAGTGGTGGAGAAAGGGGGCATGGACTTCAAGGTCTCTCAGCAATCACGCAATTTAACTTATTGGAGGTAACAAGAGGGCTTGTTGGCCTCCAAAGACCCTTAGCATTTAAGAGAATTCAATTGTTCAACTACCACAGCACCAATAGGTATGTTTGTAGTTTGGTGTTGTAGGGGGTGTGGCCTCCGGACAAGTTGCCAGAGTTTTTATTTCTTAATATTTGTTTTAGGGAAGGGTAGCTGTGTAGCCCCCCCATCCCTTGGCTGATTTTATCCCCAAGAAACCCATACCCCAAGGCCAGTCTTTCTTTTTAAATGGGGAGGGGGGCACACAGCCTCCCTCCCCAGGCCAATCACAGCCTTTTCCTTTTTTTAAACAAAAAATAAAGGTAGGGGGGCCATGTGGCCCACCTTCCCTGCACCAATATTGGCCTGGGGTACCCCATCTCCTGGGGCCTGCCCTATATATTATTCTTTTTTGTAGGAAGGAGTACGTGTGGCCCTCCTCCCCAAGCCTATCTCGGCCTGGGACCCCATCCCTTGGGGCCAGACTTTTATTCATCTTTTTTTTAAATGGGAGGGTGGCCCCCCTCTCCAGCCCTATTTCGACCCTGTGGACCCCATCCCCCAGGGCCAGACCCTATTCTTTTTTTAAATGGGGAGGTTGTCAGCGTGACCCCCCTCCCCGGGCTGATATTGCCTCGGGGATCGCATCCCTCAGGGCATGGCCTCTTGTTGGGGACCAAAGGGAGAGCCTCAAGCTCTCCCGCGGTCCCTTCTGGCTCCCTGCCTCCTGCAGGAGCCAGCATTGCTTTTGGACAGAGGGAGCTGCAAACATGCAGCCCCCTCTGTCCAAAAGCAATTCTGCTCTGCTTCAGGAAACAAAAGCTTTTCACATGCTCTCACTTCCTTAAAGCGGACCATAGTTTGCTATGGCTTACTGGGAGCAGTGCTCCCGGCCAAGCCTTAGCAAACTGCAAGTCCTGGGGGTGGGCACCCTGGGACATTGCTGGAGTTAGCTCAGGGGTTGCGGGTCCCCAGGGCCATCTACAGCTCCACGAGGACGGCTGTGCACCCCCTCCAGCATTAATTAAACCCTGGGAGTTGGATGTCCCCAGAGAGGTGTGGGTCGGCTGGTGAACCCATGCATTATTTTTATATATAGCCCGGGGGTGGCGGTCCCAGGGCTGTGGGGGGAGCACAAGGACCCCCACATTTCAGTCAATTTACCCTGGGGTGCTGGCTGTTCCCAGGGCTGCGTGGGGTGAAGAAAAGTGGAAAATGACTCACTCTCCCCACCAGGGATCTATCCAGCAGTTTGCATAATAAAGCAGCATAGGAATTGACAGCCAATCTGTAAAATTAAAAGACATCTTTATTATAATTAATTATGAGGCTTCGTCGTCCAACCGTAGTTTTACAATTGAAAGAGGGAGCCTGCCTGAGCTTTCTCAGGCAGGCCTTTTATACAAAAAGTTTGGCCCTAGGCTCACATTCTTGCTGACGAACACATCATTGTAGGTCGCTCCCATGGTACCATAACAAAGCAGGCTATAATTATGAATTCCATTCTACTTGCCCAAACTGACCAACCCATCTTCCATCATGAACATATGTCAAACTTCACATATTTTCCTGTGCAGGCCGGAGAAGCTCACCATAGAACTGGTTTCCTCCCCATCATATAAACAGTCACCTCCCCATTGTAAAAGCCCAGAAGCAGAGAAACAGAGCCAGGTGTGGAAGATAGAAATGTAGGATAAGGGATGCTTGTGGGTCATAAACAGGCATGGCTACTGTATTCGGCCTTCTAATCTTGCTCAGGCCAATGTACACAACAAGTTGCTCAGATCTTTAATATAGATTGACTAGAGGGCATGGACTGGTTTGGTGAGGCCAACATCACGTAGGCAGATTCAGCCTGTTCAGGTCAAATGGGAGTCAGGAAGAACTCAAGCTAAGGAATACGTGTCCTTTAAGAATCATTGGCTCATGTATATGCCTATGTAAAGGGCAACAACTAAAATGGACGCTTGTTCACAACCTAGAGCCTGTGGGCTCAGAATGAATTTGCCAATAACTCCTGCATGCATCATTGTATCGTGATGAAAATACACAGGCATAATGTCCTGATCATTACCGGTCTATTGATACCAAATTCGTCGTGGTATGATGATATTTTCTGCACAAGTGTTTAGGCCTTGGTACACCATTATGGCAGGGTCCGGAATTTTCAGAACCACAGACGCCCCTTTTGCCCTTTATATAGGCAATAACCTAAACCCATGTCAGTCTGAATCTAGGTCTATACTTATTAGATCATGAAAGGTGTTGCTGTAGTATTATCTTACTATTTAGCAACTCTCTCGGGACAAGTCTTCTTACACACGTAGTGGTACAAAGGCCATATATGGCAGGACCAAATGGTGAACACCTCTATCTGTAGTACGTGGTATAAGATCACCCACCCAACAATTATTGATGTTCTAGTGTTGATGTAGAAGCTGTACAGAAGGGTCTATCAGTAAACTCTGGCCTAACCAATGTATGTTCAGGTAAAATATGAAAGTCATGTGAAGAAACAGTAAAGAAAGAGTAGGTTGAGAAGTTGGTGCAGACGTAATATAATAACTAATAGAATACATAAAAGTATTAAAATAGAGAAAGTTATACCACACTTAGAGAACAACATTCTATAATTTCGGTTTTTCATCTCTTGCTTTTCATCGTCATTCCTCAATACAATCTCCATTTTCTAATGTCGCTCACGCGATCTTGATAGAGTACTTCAGCTGTGATTATTAGCAGGTCATAGGGACACTGCAAGTCCTGCAGGCCTACTGCCACTACTCAGGTCACAAACTGAACCGTTGGTACTCCTACGTGACCCTGCAACTGGCAAATGGTAACCAATCAAAAATTTAACAAAAAACCATAATACAATTTCAGAAAAAGCAAGAGAAAAAGAAAAACAAAAGTCAAATGCAAAATACTTGCACAATCCTAAACAAAAAGCAAATCCTAGAATTTAATAACATTTTATATAGCTTCCTATGCATTTCAGTAATCTATTATATGTTCAAGTGAAACAGTGGCGTTCCTGATCAATGCTCTCAGATGAAAAAGGGATACACTTCCACAGAGAGACTTCATTCTGCTTTTACTAAACAGAATAGTACTTTAAAACAAATGCCAGCAAAGCAGCAAAAATTAGTTTCCAAACTCCAATTCTATGCAAGCTCACAGAAAATACCCAGAGTCCGCCAAAGCCTCTCATTGCAGGCTTCTATTGTCCATCAAATCCGCTTCCAGTGTCTTCTTCGCGTTGGGCCTCTTCAATTCAGGCTTTTTCATGAGAAGACAATACTGTTTAGTACGAGTGCCCTCCGGGCAAACACTCACAGCTCACTCGAAAGTCTCAATGTTCAAAACAATGCACCAGTGTCTCTTCTTAGTGGCAGACACTACAAATGATGTGCTGTTCATTGATCAAGGGCACAAAGCATCTCGTGCAGATCCAAGCACTACTTAGCAAAATCAGCAAGGTCAGCAGCACTTTCAGACTCCAACACTCATCATTTAGTGTCAGAGGACGCTCAAGCTGCTCTCTTATGGGCACCAGAATGTAGTGCCGTTTTCCAAACGTGGATGCTTGGGTGCACCGCCGTTCCGCTGGTGCAAAGCAAAAGAGGTGTGGGTGAGGCCAAAACTCGGGCCAAGGGGTCAGGGGACCGCGCGCTGTCAGAGGTTCAAGCACATGACAGTTTGAACAAATTGCACAAAGTGGATGACAGTCCTGCCATCAAAAGCAGGGATCCTTCGCATCTTTGCACTGAACTTCTGAGGCAAAACAGAAAATCAGCTCCTTTTTTCTTTTCTTTTCACAACGCCTTCTGATGAAACAAATGGCTTGCTTAGGAGGTACCACTGGAGGCACGCTGATGATCGCTGTCCATGCTGATGACCGCTGCCCACGCTGCTGATTGCTGTTCATGCTGCTGATTGCTGTTCACGCTGCTGATTGCTGTCACGCTGCTGATTGCTGTCAGGAATTGCAAGGCCAAGAAGTCTGTAGTCGTCTGCCATGTTTACTGATGGGGACCAGGCTTTTTTGATTACCGGTCTGCAGGGTAACATTCTTCCTTTTTGACTCTGGAAGATTCCCGCAGAACCTAGTGGTATAGGAAGTGTAACACAATTGTTAGTTTCCTTCAAGTCAGATATACAAACAGTTCATGGGTTGGCTTTTTGACAAGAGGGCTGCAAGCAAGTGGCCTGCAATCTGCAAAGGAGTGGCAATTCGTCATGGCAACCTAAATGGATGCCCTCATACAGTGGCATTATCTAATAGGATACATTATTTAATGGGGTTCATACATATTCTCCTTAATGATGAAGCCTAGGTGTTCCTAAACTCCTTATCTAGAACATCTCAAATAGAGCAATGGCATAATACACATTATCAAGGACATGAAGAAAAGTCCCTTTTTAAAACAATGTGCATCAAGTGCGCTATGTAATACAAAGGCTAATGATCAACTGTGCAGACAAGAGGACAAGAACTAGAGAGTCCTGGTATCTGCATGATTAGAACACATCTTATTAAAAAATTGAAACAGCAGAAACAGAAGGGAACTGAAAAATTAAAAATAGACATAAAAATATGCCGTACTAAAAAGAATGTAAACTTGAGATATCTCCTATTGAGATGGAAAACTTGTATTGGGTCATTTAACCAGGCTATCACTATCCTGACAGTCAGTCTGAAAAAGACATTTGAAGTGGGCCTAAAGTAAATTCTTGAAAATTAGTCTCATCAATCAAAAGGGAATGTATGTGGA
Source organism: Lissotriton vulgaris (assembly GCF_964263255.1). Classification (NCBI taxonomy): domain Eukaryota; kingdom Metazoa; phylum Chordata; class Amphibia; order Caudata; family Salamandridae; genus Lissotriton; species Lissotriton vulgaris. The sequence goes on along the minus strand of NC_141694.1, from coordinate 274,690,801 downwards.
ACATGAACAATACACCCATAATAATAAATGGGCTGACTGGTGAAAGGAAGATGGAGAAGGGAAAAAAAATGGAAGTAGGACACAACTAAAATCTTCAATAACTAAACATGATGCAACATTGGTCAGGGAAAAAGCAAAAAGAAAAATCTATAGGAAGGACAAGAGTTTGCTTGGGTGGCCTAAGGCATGTGACACAGCACCAAGAGCACGGGGATACATGAAAAGACCAATGTTACAGAATTTTAACTCTACCGCTGACAATCTATACCCTACACGATAATTCTAACTAATGTTCAGTTGTCTCTTCAGCGAAAAAAAATGAATCCATAGGCTTATTCAGGAATCAAAAAATGCGATCAAAAAAATGCGATATCAAAATTAGGCCACCTTTAGTCACGGATCTATAATTCCATCCTTAGGCCCAATCAAGGATACATAAATGCAGAGCTGCCTGTCCTTAAGGAAAAAGGCAGTTAAGTGACTAACAACGGATGGCAATCTATGATCCAGTATATCATTTTAGTTTTCTTAAAAAAATTATTACAGCCAAATTTAGGCGTGCACTGGAAAAACTGCTGCCTTACTGCTCACAGTATGAGATCCATATCTGTGAAATTTATCTTAATACAAATTCATCCAAATTATTGTGAAACAATGCATATCGTCATATGTGTCCTTTCACAACACAGGGGAACTTGTAATTCAAAGTAGCATTATAGAACAGAACATACACACAAAAAATTAAAAAAATACACATATCAAGCTATCAGATATACTTGCTGTATATAAAACACAAAGAAAAACAGCCCAGACATAATTCCATGGCACATGCCCTTCTTTTGACAGCAGGGCATCAGGTAATTGATACTCTGCTGTAAAATATAGTGTCGCTGTGTCAAATAACGCGTTTCAGTGGACCAAATGTATAAATGAAACATAAACACACACATTTTTTCTTAAAGAGGTTACGCAAAAAAAAACATTTCTCTTCAACCAGCCAACTCACGTGTCTTGTGAATTAATCCATGAATTATCTGTAGGAAGAAGCAGAAAAGATACACAACACACACATTTCTCATAATACAACATAAATTTTAACCCTTTTTATCAGACTACAAAACATGGCACAACGTGACATACAAAAACTTTTCATTACTTACCTGTAACCTATTTTCCATGTACCTTGCAAAAACGCCCATTCTCACTCAGGCCTAAGGCCTTTAAGTTGCAGAATTTTGGGGAAGGGCTTCTACTTATTGCCTATCTAAAACTCAATGTAACACTTCGTTTTTCATTTTGTCAAATAAACTTAACTAAAAAAAATTCGTTCCTAGCATGGAGACACACATATACCAGTTCTACAGATCATTTAGCAGAATGTTTGATATTTGTCTTCTCAAAGAAATCACTTTTGCATTTGCCCTTTTTAAATCATGTTCCTTCATTTTACACAGTGCTTAATTTGTAAGACATGAAGTGCAGGTGCTACAATTTTGCATGAGGAATACCTTTCCTATTTGTTTATTATCTCAGATGTGCGCTTTTAACGCAGATGTAATGTGAATGCGGCAAATGAGAACAAGCCAGCCTGCAATGAATGAAGGTTACAGATTTAAATCATATACAATCAACTACATCTCATATAAAGCGCTTGTGTGCAGCATTTTGAAAGCAACTGGGAGCTATGCAAACCACGTGTGGTGTTCCTTTTATTATTATTAGCGGGATGCAATGCTGTGTCAGCACATATCTAATTGAAAATGAATGTGTTGGTGACATAATTTACCAAACAACATGCGTTTTGTGGGAACATGCTGGAGCTATTATTTATTCTTTGGCTAAAATGCAATCATCATTGCTGTACATATGCCTTGCATCCTCTGCTCATTTTAGTTCAAAAAAACAAAAACCCCATCCCAGCTAATGTCAAATTTGTAACACTTTAAGAAGACACTTTTAAATTATAAACATGAGCAGGAATTAGCTTTATGGAGCAAGTCAGGCTATTTAAGTGACCTCAGGTCAGGACCGTGGCATGGGCAGGGATTTAAATACAAAGAGGCAGCTGATGCATGCTTAACCATGTCATGCTGCATTCCACAGGCGAGGCCCTAATTAAAAGGTCACAAATGTCAACAAGACAGCCTTACAAGATAACATCTCGGCTGCTACTGCTGGAACATGTTATACAGGTTCTGCCAGTCCCCTGCTAGTGGTAACTGAAGCTGACAAGGCCAGTAGGTTTAACCACTTCCACATAACCTGCAATATTTCACTATATTTAAAACAATAATTTCTCTCCTTTTTTTTTTGTAATTCTATGACACATTGACTTGCTGAATCATAAGAAGGCACAACCTGCAAACATATATATTAAGGTCTAAATGTATGCATTTACTAAAGAGACGCTTTAAAAAGGGCCCTGAAACCATTCAAAACAGTCTATTCATGTGAAAATCGACTTTTGTATTCTGGATACTAAGAAATAAATATTCTATAATTTTATTGGTTAATGGGTATTACTAGAATGTCTACTACCCAATTTACGAGAAATGCTTTTGAAAATACTAAGTTATACCTTATAGAAATGAGCTTGTTTGCGCCTGGGGTAAGGGAAATTGCGCACAGAAGTGTTTGGTCATTTTCGTGGTACAACATAACTTAAATCAAACATTTTAATGCTAGGGGGTCATAGCATGAGTGTTAAGCTTCACAAATATTAAAAAACGATTTTTGTAGCACTTTGTTTTTAATAATTATTTTTCATAATTAATAAAAAAATTCTAATGAAGCCTAATTATTGCTATTTGTGACTGTTCTACATATAAAATGCTCACTACATCCCTTGCCTATTATTTAGATACATATTAACACACAAGCCTAGGCGCAGCTGCCTAACTGGGAATGCGTGAGATGATTGCGCCACATTTATTTAAAAAGGACTGTTTGCAAAATTCCACCACCCGTGTTTAACTAGAGAGGTGCTGGCTGAATGATTAGATATACTGCAGCTGAAAAGACTTGGCTGTGAACATCTAACACTGTGCGTCTAAAGAACAGGCAATTTCGTTTTTTCATTTTTTTCTTTGGAGCCTTATTTACATCTATTGAAGGTGACCCATACACATACATACATTGAGCTCATTCCAGACACAAAACAGAAGGGGGGTCAAACACTCAGGACACACAAAGCAGCGCGCTCTAAACATTTCTTGTAAATCGCGCAGTCGCAATTTACAACAAAACCCACAAACAACATAGACATTTAAACACACATTTTAACCCATAGGTCAACACTTAGGACAGGAACAAGGAACAGCCTACGGACTGTCTTCAAAAATAACCTGCCAAAACTAGTTGTAAACCATATTTACAACAAAAACATTTTAGTTCCTATTTTTTTTAATTCTTCAACAGATTTCCAGAAGGCTGCAAAAGAGACAGCCTCACAGACCTTTAAAGAGAGCTCATAAATTAGAGTTCCAACTGGAGGTATCAGACGCGAATCCTCCAACTGGGAATCCTTTGTTGCAACCTAGTCAATACTAATACCAAACAAAATACCGCGACCAGGCATCTGCGCTCACTAGTCGGGTTTCAAACTTCATGGGGCTATCTCCAACGATATACACGCAAATGTACGTGACCCACGGTTTTTGAATACTGCAGTGTTCAAATAAAACCAAGGAACCAATACTGAGGAAGATTATCCAACGATAATCTGAACCACAGCAACCAAAAGGCCTACCAACTGAACCAAATGTACCGGTACCCAAACCAAAACGTCACATTTCTGCGACCAATAAATAACCAAGGACTGCGTCACATTTCTGCGACCAATAAATAACCAAGGACTGGGAGCGACCCATTTTTATTCTTCAACTAAAACAGATGGAGAAAATATCTCTTCAACTGCCTATACAAATTGCAATTTGCATATACACAAACATTTGTCCAGATTATAGCTGTCAATTCCCCACTGCACTAACAGTCTGTTAAAAAATACTTACAGCAAAAAAAGAATGGGTTCCTTAGTCAGGAGTGACATCTTTAGGAGAGCTTTAAGTCAGAAAAATCAAAAAAACGTACTGTGTCACAGAGACAGATAATCCCCCAGAAAACCCTGTGCCCAGAGTACCTCTTTTTGGTAGAATTCTGTCCTGCCTCCAGTAGTCTTTCCATCCTTTGACAAAACACTCCTGCAGATAACCACTCCATGATAAGGCCCCGAGTTGGGCAGCCAACTGAAGAAAAGTGGAAAATGACTCACTCTCCCCACCAGGGATCTATCCAGCAGTTTGCATAATAAAGCAGCATAGGAATTGACAGCCAATCTGTAAAATTAAAAGACATCTTTATTATAATTAATTATGAGGCTTCGTCGTCCAACCGTAGTTTTACAATTGAAAGAGGGAGCCTGCCTGAGCTTTCTCAGGCAGGCCTTTTATACAAAAAGTTTGGCCCTAGGCTCACATTCTTGCTGACGAACACATCATTGTAGGTCGCTCCCATGGTACCATAACAAAGCAGGCTATAATTATGAATTCCATTCTACTTGCCCAAACTGACCAACCCATCTTCCATCATGAACATATGTCAAACTTCACATATTTTCCTGTGCAGGCCGGAGAAGCTCACCATAGAACTGGTTTCCTCCCCATCATATAAACAGTCACCTCCCCATTGTAAAAGCCCAGAAGCAGAGAAACAGAGCCAGGTGTGGAAGATAGAAATGTAGGATAAGGGATGCTTGTGGGTCATAAACAGGCATGGCTACTGTATTCGGCCTTCTAATCTTGCTCAGGCCAATGTACACAACAAGTTGCTCAGATCTTTAATATAGATTGACTAGAGGGCATGGACTGGTTTGGTGAGGCCAACATCACGTAGGCAGATTCAGCCTGTTCAGGTCAAATGGGAGTCAGGAAGAACTCAAGCTAAGGAATACGTGTCCTTTAAGAATCATTGGCTCATGTATATGCCTATGTAAAGGGCAACAACTAAAATGGACGCTTGTTCACAACCTAGAGCCTGTGGGCTCAGAATGAATTTGCCAATAACTCCTGCATGCATCATTGTATCGTGATGAAAATACACAGGCATAATGTCCTGATCATTACCGGTCTATTGATACCAAATTCGTCGTGGTATGATGATATTTTCTGCACAAGTGTTTAGGCCTTGGTACACCATTATGGCAGGGTCCGGAATTTTCAGAACCACAGGGGGGGCTAATGCCCCTGATGCATTTATATTTAACATAGCCCCGGGGAGGTGTCAGTCCCCGGGGCTGCGAGGGGCTGTGTGGGGCCCCCCACACTTATGTGAATTATCCCCAGGGAGATGGCAGTCCCCCTTGCTGCATGAGGGGCTAGTGCCCCCCCACACATTTATATTTAAAACAGCCCTGGGGAGGTGGCAGTGCCCGGGGGCATTGAGGGGTTCACTCAGAGACTCCATTATTATTTATAATTGCCTCTAGTACCTGGCCCACCGGGGGCCTAATTAAATTAATCATGAAAACTCGTGCTTCGTTTAAAAAAACAAATGTTTGCAGGATTTGCGGATCCAATGTGACTCCCTCTGGAAAAAAAAGCTTTCTGGGCCATAGGGGTTGCCTTTAGGACCCACCCAAGAGGTTCAGGAGGTCAGGGTGTTTCTTGGTACTCGGTTTAACTGAGTCACACTAATGCTGTCAACACTTCCTTGTTTGAAGTGTTGGCATCCAATCAGATATTAGGGACGAGATCGGGAGGGATCGTGGCTCCACCCCGGCAACAGTTGTATATCTGAGAAATCTTTAAATTTTTCAGAAACTACTAAATGGATTTACACCATTTAACAAAAAGGTTGCTTTACAGACCAAGCGCTAACTTTTTGTCAAATTGGGTGTAATTCCATTCAGTAGTTTGGGCTGTAGCTGTGTCTAAAAGTACCTATGGAAATTAACAAGGAGAAAAAGTGATTTGGGACGCCCCTTTTTCTCTTCATCGAAAGTCGTGTAAAGAATTGACGTCAGTGCGCGGGGTGGCTGATCCCGGCGATCATGAGGCCAATGATGGACGCGGAGTCGACCGACGCCACCTACCGACGCACAAGGGTACTGCTACGATAACATTTCCCTGGATCCAGTCTGACGTCTAGGAGTTAATTCTAAGGTAAGAAATCTATAATTAATTCTCTTTCAGATAAATTAAACACATTAAAAACTGCCCCATATTTTACTGCATTCATTTGTTCAACAGTTACTGTAATGTATAAATTATACAGGATGACAAATGTATGCTTGCCCCTTATCTTGCACTGCATGCAGCTTAACTTTTGAAAAATATGGTCTAACTAGACTTCAAGAAGCAGCCACAGATCCTGGCTGTAACCAGTCATATAGAAATACGTGCAAACAGATCTTCAAGTGAGATGAAAAAAGTGGGTTTTCTATATAGAGGAATACGTCAAACACCTTTCTGTGACTCCCATAGTGTGCCACCTGACTGGTATTTTGGTTTCTCTCGGAGATGTGATTTTATCCAGATAAATGACACAACAGCTGCCATACACATAAAGCCTGTCATTGGGTTTGGCTTTGTCACTGGGTGTTAGCTGTTTAATGTGTGCTTTTTATTAGATATGTATCCTCTTTTTCTCTGTGTATCTTGTCCACCTGCACATCTTCAACCCCCTCCTTTCCTCTTCAGCATTCTCTTTTCACTCTTCCCCGACTGCATTTCCTCACATTTCTGTCACTTCACCGCCCCAACATGCACTGCACTCCCTCAAATGTAAGCACCTTAATTTCTCTGACTTTTGCCTTGCAATTATTTTGACATCTGTGTATCCCCTTCACACACATATCCACAGAATTTTATTTGCAAATGGAATACACAAACATTGTTGTGTGGGCTCTGCAGAAAGGCCAACCCACTGACAGGCACTTTGTTTGGCTTCAGCCTTAGCGCATGAGACCACAATCAAAGCCCATCATAAACACCAGACATGGCTCAAGAGTAAAAGTATGCACAGAAAAACATAACAGATGAGCAACAACATTATAAAATAGCTAACTCTAGGGGAATGCAAGATTAAGTAAAGTATGTGAAAAACGAGAGAAACCAAATCGCTGAAATGCATTCCCTTTGACATGTTTAACATTAATTGTTTGCAAGTCAATCCATGTTTTTGGCATCAGGGTTAACTCAGGGGCATGAGACAGGGTGAGTTTTAATGTCATACAGCAGGAACTGGCCAAAGTAAGGATATGCTCCACAGTACGCACATATCTCTCACTTTGGGCTTGACTCAGATATTTGGATCAACTTTGCAAGGGAACTAGAAAGAACTCTGCTCCTTATTTGGCTCAATTTTGTGGTGGAGCAAATGCCGCAGCTCCACTTCTAAAGGAGCGAATGATGTGCAGCGAGAGTGTTGGGTGTCACAGTGGGGGAGGTTAGCATGATGACGGGTCTCAGCACAATATACAGAACACAGCATTAGCTTTCAAACACTTATCTTTAGCAAGAACAACGCACCGGGTCAGGCGTGCTTGCATCCACTCTCACGTACGACGAAAGGGTGAGATCTATGTCTTTGAATAACGGATGTCTAAAATCACGCAGGGATGAAGTCTCCGACGCCTAAAACTGTGATGCTTATTGCGTCATTGTCTTACAGAGTGCATACAACCAGAGACCACAATGGCAATGAAGGTCTTTAAAACAGAAAGCCCAGTGTCTTGCATCACCATTAAGAAAGTTGATTTACTGTCTAGCTTCCGTCTCCTGCTTCAGAGCGAGGCCAGGCAAGCAGCCTGAAACAAGCAGCCCAGAATTAAATGCATCAATTTATTTAAAGATATGATTGTATCTCTAAAAAATAAATCTTTAATATTTTTTTATGTAAATGTGTAGGAATTCAGAGGGGCGCAGCACCAGAGCCCTAAAGGAGAAACCACCCGTTTGAGAAAAACTGTTTTCTCATACTTTTTTACTTAAAGGAAAACAGGATGCGTTTCAAAAAATAAATGAAAGGTTTTCTTTTCATTTTATAGGAGTAGGCAGTGGTCTGTGGGACTCTGCCTACTCTTGAAAAACGTTTTCACATATATTCACGAAGGGAAAAAGGTCCCCTCGGGTCCCCTTCCTGTTTGCAAATGGGTTACCACCAACTTCAAGTTGGTAGTAAAATGTGAATGTTTTGCAACCGCACTTCGGTCACAAAACATTCTTACATACCACTGTGAGTCACTATTAGGAAGGGATGCTCTTAACACGCCCCTGTCTAATAGCAACTTGCTAACCAATTTTGTAATTCAATAATAGGTTACCAAATTGCAAAATGGGCCCTTGTAAATAGAAAAATGCTTTTTTCCAGTCACAATGCGTTTATGGCCATTTGCGACATTCAAAAACGTGAGTACATGTTCTTGCGTCAATTGCTAGCCATTTAGGTGTGCCCACAAGAAGAGTCACTCTGCAATATTTTCCTATTCTCATAATAAGTCTAGGTACAGCATGGAATTTTAGCTTGAGAGTAGCCAGGTGTATAGTTGGAATACCACAAAGAATGCAGTTGCCAGAATCAAGTTGTGATAGTTCTAGTGACAGTGTATTTTGCCCATCCTCTGGTTGTCTTCTGCAATTAGGTGTTTCATACCTCTCAGCGTCCTCAGCTGGTTTTGAGCACCTTAGTTAAGCATGTTGAGTTGTTTTTTCTCCAGTATAAATCCAAGTGACTTTGCACATTTTAAAACCTTTACATTGTGGGGTGGTACATTAAGGGTGTTCGGTCATGTTTGAGCATGAATAAGGGACAATCAGTAGAACCTATGCTTTCAAGAGATTGAGTTTAAGATGATGATGCTGCAACCATGATTAGAATTCCTTGAGTATTGTCACTAGGAGTAGGATAACATTGGGTGAGGACATTTTCAGGTACATATGAGTATCATCAGTGTAGAAATTGTAAGATGTTTGGTTAATTTAATCATGCAGCTAAGGCTTCAATATGTTAGTGTTGGCGACGGAACCAAGTATTTAGGCTTGTTTGACACAAGAAGTGTCTGATATGCATTTTAATATTTTTATTCTTTGCCATCAGTGTTACACTTACCGCATGAATCATTTCAGATCAGCATAACCCTATGATCATTGTTTCTTTCAGAGTATTCAGAAGGTTGGGATGGTGTATTATGTCAAATAGGGTTGAAAAGTGTAGAAGAATTAGAAAGCAGTGGGTAGATACACTGACATTTGACACAACGCACCATGTGCTGCATCAAAGAAAGAGAGCAGAAATGCACCATATTTACCAAGAGTGCTGCCAAGCGCCAACATAGGCACCCTTGCACCATGAGCCTATAGGGGTTTTTATTGTACAAGAAGGGACACCTCACTGCCCAAAAACAATGCTTAGAGGTATTTTAACTAGTTTCGACATGTGCTATACAATGCAGCACATGCAGCTAGAGGACATAACGAGGAGAAATAAACATATTTCTCCTTGTTTCACATCTGTTGGAATAAGGTAGCATTTTTGACAGTGTATCTAGAGCATAATGCCTAAGGCAAATTGGTTAATGCTGTGTTTAAATCTTCTGTCACACTACCAGTAGGCTGTCATCATCTTTCTAACATGTTTGGTTAAAGGGGTAGATTCAGACTGGTAGGGAGTCATTCATATCTTTGGTGTCTGGTCTTGTTATCATTAGGTGAAGTGTGAATTGCCCTTCTTTGAGGAACTGTGGGACATTACAGAGATATTTCATAAAGTTTAGTGACACTGAATGCCTTATGGTAATTACCAATATAGAGTTTATGGGCTCTGAAAACTGTGATGATGGTCAGGTTTCGGCAACAGTCTTTAAGATCTCATTACTGGTGACTCTTATGAAGTTAAAATAGACTGTATTCGATTTTTATCATTGCCTTTGATTGGGTTACTTATCTGTTCGTTTCATGTGTTAGAGCTCCAATATTCGAATTTGTCTTACAGATTTGGCAAAGGTTTTGTAGCTCTCTTTCTGATTTTTGATCATGATTGAGGTGGAGAATGTGGTATGTTGTTTCACAGTCTCAAGCAGACCTTTGGTTTGGTCCTGGTTTGATTTATCTCCACCTCTATTAAATTTGATTTGGTTTCAAAAACATGATTTTGTACCATCACTTACATAGGTTTTTGAGATTCAATAAAGCAAATATAGATGCTTGCTTAACTCCTACTAATGAGCCGGAAGTAATAATTAAGAACTTCGAGGCCCTTCTAGGTAATGTGGCATCCCACCTTTCAAAAACTATGGGCAAAAAGAAAGGAAATGGTTGCAAATGGTTTGATGCAGAATGTTCTAGAGCACAAACCAAACTTACAAAAGCTCTACACCAAGTTCCAAGGGATAGTGAGCTGGTCAGAAAAGCAAGGAAAATGTACAGAGACGCTATTGTTAAGAGGAAAAAAGTTTTAAAGAAAAAGGCCTGGGACGATTTACGGAGAGCTTCAGAACTTAAGGATAGTCGGCTGTTTTGGGAGGTAATAAACTGCCCATTTTTAAGCTGTGATGTAAAGGAGAATATGTTGGTGCAGATACCAGGGGATACCTGGGAAGCACACTATGGAAAAATTTTTTATCCAAAAGGGGCGATCCTACAAGCAGGCTATGAAGGGGATGCTGATATTAACTTGGAATCAGCTCATATGTTTAGTCTCTCACTGACTCTTTCAGAGGTAGAGGCCGCTTTGAGAAAAGGTACTCCACTAAAAGCCCCAGGGCCAGATCTAGTCCCTTTGGATCTTTTTAAGTATAATATTGAGGTCTGGGCACCACTTCTATCACAATTATTCAGAGCAGTGGTAGTAGGGCGTATCCCACTCTCCTGGCAAGAGGCGGTGGTAGTACCGATATTTAAAAGGGGGGATAAAAGTGACCCCTGCTGCTATAGACCAATATCGTAAATAGTGGATTCCCAGTATGGGTTTAGGAGGGGAAAGGGTACCACTGAGCAGTGCCTTAATTTGGCATTAATTATGGGCAAGTACATGAAGGCCAAACATGGTTATATCCACTTGGCTTTCATGGACTTGTCCAGTGCCTGTGACACGGTATGTAGACACAAATTGTGGTCGAGGATGGAGTCTATGGGATTTGAAGAACCATTGGTTACTCTTCTCTGTAGACTGCATGCGGCCACATCAGTGCGGGTCCGATTGGGCCCGGGCGGGGAGAAGACAAAGCCCATACCATCGACTGAAGGTGTCCGCCAGGGATGTATTTTGGTGCCTTTTTTGTTTCTGGTGTACACCAACGGTCTTGAAGGCTTCTTGCTGGAAAGTAGTGCAGATTTCCCTCAGGCAAATGGTAAACGGATATCGATGTTATCTTATGCAGATGACACAGTTCTAATGACCCTAACAGCCAATAGCATGCAAACCTGTTTGAATGCTTTTGAAGCTTTTATGCAAGGTTTAGATCTAAGGGTCAATTTCACAAAGTCTTTTGCAATGGTCTGTGGACCGAAAGGTGCTAAAACTCGAAAGCTTATTGTGAAGGACTCAACCATTGTGAAAGTTGATAGTTTTAATTACCTAGGGAATTTATTTAATAAAACCCTGAGTTGGGACCATTTAATCTCAGCCCGTGTCCAAAAGACTACGCAATCTATAGAGGCCCTTTTCTGCTTCTCAAGCAAGTTGGGCCAGAAGCCGATTACAGAATTAAAAACTTTATATAAAGCTAAATGCCTCCCTGCTGCAATTTATGGTGCAGGCGTTTGGGGGACACATAACCCCAATAAAATACAAATTATGGAAAATACATTTATAAAGCGCCTCCTATCTGTCCCACGGGCACTTCTAACATCTTTTGTCATGCAGAGGTGGGTCTTGAATTTGTGAGCGGCATTATCCGTGTCTCCTCTCTGTTGCTTTGGAGTAAGGTATGGAGCTCCGAAGAACTGAATCTTACAAAGGAAATTTTGCAGGACTTTATTAAGCTTGACTATTCTACGAAGATCCCATGGTTAGCATATGTCAGGCATACTTTTCACAGGCTAGGTTTGGGAGATATTTACCTAAATCCTGAAGCTGTTGACCAAATTAAAAATAAAAGAGGCATATCGCACTGGATTGGGTATGTTGCGAAATAGTGAGAGTGTGATACATGAAGGGGGTAGGCTGCAGCAACAACCTTACCTATCATACATCATGCATACCCAATGGCGTTTTTATCTGACCAGGTTCCGCCTTGAGACACTGCATCTTCTTTTTGCTTTTCCTAAGCAGGCGGGGTGGTGTGAGAGACTACCTCCTTGCCCCTGTAATAACAAAGTTTCACAAAATACTTTGCACCTTATTCTTTTCTGTAATTTGTACAAAGATCCAAGAAATCGATTTATTAAGCCTGTTTTGTTAACTCTTGGATCTCGCTGTGATAAGGATGGATTTGAATATTTACTGTCCTTATCAACTCCAGCTATATGTAGTGCTGTGCTCAGTTTTATCAGACTAGCACTCAAAATTAGAAATTGATATTGATCAGCATTATGTACTTTTATGACTTACTTTCAGTAAAACAGTGTATAGATTGGTTTTATTATGTGATTTTATTCTTAACATACCCTGTATGTACCGAAATTTAAATCTGGATAGAGAATATGTTTACGGATGCTAAATTAATTGTACGGTCTTTTTTAAATTATTTGTGTATTGTGTAATAGTCTTATGAAATTTGTGTACACTTTTATGATTCGTTTTTATGAATCGAAATAAAGTTTATTGAATCGAATCGAATCGAATCAAATTGGTTTCAAAAACATGATTTTGTACCATCACTTACATAGGTTTTTGAGATTCTCTGTTCAATAATTTTGACACTATATTTATTCTACAGCTCTCAGAGCATTCCTGTAAGCATTAAAACCTTTTGTAAACCACTGAACCAATTGTTTAGTTTGCAGTCTAATAGGCTAGGTTTTCAAGGATTTCAGTCATGGTTTCACCATATTGAGAAATAAGTGCCTTCATTTCTAGATCATGGGAGACTACTTGTAGACAGAATAACATTGTGCATTCCAGTGTTTCTAGATGGACCTCTCTGGTCCAATATTTGAGCCATCTGGGTTGAGAGAAAAGGACATTAGTTATTGGTCGTACCTGTCAACTGGAATTGCATGTTCTGCTTCAATAACCTCACCTGATGCAATAATCAGGTGTTGAATGGAGTTATTCATGTGGATGGGTATTAGACAGATTTGTCTGAATGTTGTTTGGTCTAAGGAGATAATCATATTTGTGAAGAATCCAAATAAGTCGATCTACAACATTAGTGTTGTTACCTCGGGATTGAAGATTATTTGAACTTCAGGAGATATAGGCTCTTCGGTTTTGTAGGTGGGATATGTAGTATTTTTGAGGTCCTTGCACTTCATTGGTCTCTTTAGATTATAGTCACTCCCAGGAGAATAGCAATGAATATCAACCTTGTTGTGGAAAGGAATTGCGTAGGTGTATAGGAATAATTTACTATTAGTGCTCCAAGTATCCATTGGTCTCAGCACGCCCCTTTCTGTAGTAGATTATGGAGGAGCCCTATGATGAAGCATGCCACCAAAGGGTAACCCTGGTGGGTGAGGGTTACTTAAAAGGAAAACCTTTTCCTTCCCACAATGATGTTGATATTCATTGCTATTCTCCTAGGAGTTACTCTTTTTGGTTATTTACATGTAGTTTGGAGGATGAGTCCTCTCCTTTTTCCTCTGTCCCCCAATTTCTTTTTTTGACTATGGATTATAGCTACATCATCTCCTTTTTATCTATTCTGTCCAGTCTAATGATACAGCAAGCAAGTCCATTACTGTCTGAAAAAGCTTATTCAGCAAAGTTTCAGATAGTAACAAGAAGCAGAGGTTACATTTATCACTCAAATCTTCAGGAAGCATTTTGGCACAGATCTTGAATGTGAAATAGACATCTCAGGGGAGGTTGAGTGGAGACCAAGGGAGAGGAGGGTGAAGTCTTATTTTGATTAGATGGTTTCTGTGGGCCCCTTTTTCTAGTGCTTTATGATAATTTTTCCAGGGTTCACAATAGTTGAAATTCTGTAGGCAGTTTCTTGTTTGTGTGAACTCATAACTCTTCTTCTGCTCAATACCTTCAGTATTTATGGTTTAACATAGGTGAATCCCTTAATAGGTGATTGTAGGAGAACCCCAAGGTTCTAAGTGACAGTTATGGGTCCCGATGAAATATGTTTCTTGATTAAATGTGCTATGTTGGAATTTCCAATTACCAAAATAATTCACGGATTACAAGAAGGCATATATTCCTTCAGTTCAAACAATTCTCCAAACTTCATCATGAACTAAACCATAGGATACAGGAATTGCTTGACTTGGGCGATAGTCACATTCAAATATGTCAACATTTAAACTCATTTAAATTCCCTAGTTCCTGTTCGATGATGATCCACAGAGCTATGATTAACTAAAAGCCATTATTTGTATGGATGGCTGAGAAGCCATATCTACGAGCTCATCTTCCATGGCACAAAATTCCAATTAGCTTTCTTTTTGTGATAAACTTTTATTGGCCATGTTAAAGGTTTGTTCCTGATACTTTACTCTAATGGGCATTGGAACAGTGGTGCAGGTAATAGCTCCAGTGATAGCATTCAAAGTAAAGATAATTTACCAGACATTCGGTTGGTGTAGGTAATTATATCAAAACCAAATTTGCAGACCAGAGGACGCAAAGCCCAAAGTTTTTTAAAAAGTAGACCTTCTGGCCAAAATCACTCAAAAGAAGCAGTGATATACCCCTGGGAGACATTGAAGACTAGGTACATATATATAAAAAACTTCAGTTCCCCTATCTCGTGGTATGTATGAGAACCATCCAAAGGTAGAAAACCAACCTCAGAAAGTGTAATACGCACAATGGAAGTGTTTGGAATGCAAGGAATTTAATGCAGTTGACTCCTAAATTAGCAGAGCCCTGCACTTAGGCATTGATCAAAAGTGGCCCGAAGTTATCTGTGATACCACACTAAGGGCCTGATTCAGACTTTGGCGAAAAGATAACTCTTTCTCAAACGGTATGGAACTTCCATCCGCTATAATACAAGTGCATTATATCCAATGGCACTTGTAATATGGTAGACAGGATTTCTGTCACGTTTGAAAAGGATTAACCAGTCCTCTGGACTCTAACAATTGCCCAAGAGGTATTACCATAATATGGGTACAATATTTATCATCTAAAATACCTTCTAGTCCAAGTTTTTCTTTGGAACATGAGGAACTACCTGTGGAATTTAGTGGCTTTTTTCTTCATTAACTTCTTCATGCATTTCAATTTTTACCTCGTTTGGAGCCAGTCGATTTTACAGGGTTACTTTGCAAAATTCATTAGTGAAATATATGCTGGTGTTAATATCACTACTTGAAAATCCAAAGCCTATGCAAAAAGGGGTTTGTGAAAGGGATAGTAATTTACCAGCAGGCTTGTCATTAGGACCAGAAGCCAGAAACTTTAGCAGCATCCTGAATGACAAATAACATTGATATTTTCACTTTTCTACTTATCGCTTTTATCAATAGTCTCAAGGGATCCTGATGATAATAGGATGGGAGGATTGGCCTTGAAAATGATCGTAGATTCAAGCATTTTTTTAATCAATGCAAATTATAAAACATGATACCATGATGTAATTTTCTAATAAATCTTGTTTCACTTTTATTAAACCCAAGATTATTCTGTTGAAAATGTAGACCCTTCCCTTCGGACCGATTTTTTTTCTTAAAACTCGATTAAAACCAAAGTTTCTACAGTAACTTGAATGGCTAATGCAGCAATTATGTATGAAACCAGACTTTATATTTCAAGAGGTAATTATCCTCGGTCCTTGTTAGAAATGGGATTTCTGGTTGGCTAAGGCTTGCTCCAAAGCCAGGCAGAAACCACCACTCTAGTCAGGGTAACGGAGTTACACGCCAAAGATAACCCCTGCTCACCCCCTTGGTAGCTTGACACAAGCAGTCAGGCTTATCCCAGAGGCAATGTGTAAAGCGTTTGCGCAACACACACACACAGCAGCAACACACTAGGAACACCACAAAAAGGAACTCCAGACAAGGTTATATATAAAAATAGCCCTTGTATTACCATAAACACATTAGATCATAATCAAACAGACACACTGTGCCAACTGGCACTGGGCAGTTTTTACGGGGGATTATTTACACATGACAGGGCCACGTGGGCCACTGTCAGAATGAGCACTTAGCAGAAATAGTAAATTTTGTACATGTAATAACTGAGGCACAAAAGAACAATTGTAGAACACAACCAGTAACCACTGGTAAAAGGTAGGTACACACTATGTAATCCTAATGACTTTAGGCATAGATCACGCAGGTAAACATAAACTCGCTAGTATAAACTGTACTAGGCAAAGCAACCTCCTAAGCATAAAACACAGTTAGAGGTATCACAGGCATAAAGACATTGCACATTACGCATAAGACACAGTAGGCAAATATCAGCATCAACACCAATCACATTTTGCAGAATTACATTAGGCATAGACCCTAGGCCAACTGGCCTTCCACGGGGCTCAAATGCCCTTAGTCCAGAATGTCCGGGCTGGCTGCGCATGCAGCGCAAGCAACAAGGGAAAAGAGCAGCCTAAATGTGGCAGCTGCCCACTAATTGCTGGGCAGCGGTGTAATCCCAAAGAACATGTCCCCTAGAGATGAGAAACCTAAAAGGTGCAGCTGCCCAATACTTGCTGGGCAGCTGGAAAATAAGGAATGTGGCATGGGCTCTCAGTAGCCCTCTAAATAAATGGTGCCACACGTTGTTGCCACGGGCTCTGAAACTAAATGCCCCCAAGCGCTGGGGAAAGGCCACGGGCCCGTCTGGGACTTTTAAAACAAAGTGGTCACCTGTTGGAGCCACACGGGGCTCCTACAAAGAACATTTCCCACCAAGTCCTCCTTATGACTTGTATAACCAATGTGCCACAAAGTCATCCTTGTGACTTCAAAACAAATGGCCCCCAAAGATGTTTGGAGTCACAGGACTCTAAAAATATGCCCCCCAACGTTGGGGTCCCGCTTTGGGGCTCAAGAAAAGGTGAATCCCAACTTTTCCCACCGTTGGAGCAGCCCACTAGCAGGCAGGGGCTGCTCAGCACATAGGTCGGGACTCTGTGCTCTGGCCGGCACCAGTGCCAATGCAGAGACGGAGGACGGCCTTGGCCCTACTCACTGGGGCTTTGATCTGGCTCCTCTGGTCTCAGCGGGGCACAGGGACACCGGCACTCTGTTCCTCTGCCCCCCGGGAGGACTCCCACAGCACGGCGAGGATGACGTGGGGCTCTCTTCCCCCGGGCTCCCTCTTGGGACCCGGTACTCGGATGTAGAGCCTGCCGAGCTTCTGACCTCCACAACAGCACGTCCCAGTGCGTAGTGGACACCCGCCTCGGTCTTGGAGCACAGCGCTTCCGGGAACACAGGCACTGCTCTGCCTGTGTTCCGACGGCACTCCTCTTCCAGGCCGCTCCCAAGCCCCTCCCGCAACGAAAGGCTGCAAATTATAACTTCCGGGTCGCTGCAGGCAGCGCTGCGGCCCGCCGCATGACACAGGCTTCTTCGTGGGGTGAAACGAGGGGTAGGCTCTCTCTGGAGACAAAGTCCCTGGCGGGGTGGGCACCTGCTAGGGGTTTCAAGAAGGCACAAGGTCCCTGGCGGGGTGGGCACCCGCTTGGGATATGAAACAAAGCTGGCATAAGATCAAGTCCCAGGATGGGCACCTGCACAATAAAATCCAACATTAAGCGGAGTGGCACCCGCACCACAAATTAGGCGGGTGGTGGGGGAATCTCCACGCTGGGGATTCCCTTGCCCAGATGATCGCAGCTTCGTGCTGCTTCCCACGATCAGAAGCGCTGCTCACTTTGCCACTGGATTCAAGCAAGCCGGGCTGAAGACGGCTGGAATGCCAGAAACCGGTCTTGGGAAGCTTGTTTCCGGTCCAGGGAAGACATGGCTTGGCAGTTCTGCCTGGACTGTTCCAATGAGGCACAGGGTCAGACTGATTTGCATATGGCCATGTCTGAACTGCAGGGTCAGACTGATTTGCATATGGCCATGTCTGAACTGGGGTGGCAGAGTGGGCTAAAAAACGGTGATGGTTTAAACCCAGATCTTTTGACTGGGTGTGAGTGTTTGATTCATTCAGATGCTCCGTCCATCACCACCCCCTTTTGTACCACTTTTGGCCTCCATAAGTGTGGCAAGGTATGCTCAGATGTGAGTCCCTTGCTCAATTTGCCACTGGATTCAAGCAAGCAGGGCTGAAGACGGCTGGAATGCCAGAAACCGGTCCTCGGAAGCTTGTTTCCGGTCCAGGGAAGACATGGCTTGGCAGTTCTGGCTGGACTGTTCCCATGAGGCACAGGGTCAGACTGATTTGCATATGGCCATGACTGAACTGGGGTGGCAGAGTGGGCTAAAGAACGGTGATGGATTAAGCCCAGATCTTTTGACTGGGTGTGAGTGTTTGATTGATTCGGATGCTCCGTCCATCACCACCCCCTTTTGTACCGCTTTTGGCCACCATAAGTGTGGCAGGGTATGCTCAGACATGAGTACCTTGCTCACTTTGCCACTGGATTCAAGCAAGCAGGGCTGAAGACGGCTCGAATGCCAGAAACCGGTCTTCGGAAGCTTGTTTCCGGTCCAGGGAAGATATGGCTTGGCAGTTCTGCCTGGACTGTTCCAATGAGGCACAGGGTCAGACTGATTTGCATATGGCCATGTCTGAACTGCGGGGTCAGACTGATTTGCATATGGCCATGTCTGAACTGGGGTGGCAGAGTGGGCTAAAAAACGGTGATGGATTAAACCCAGATCTTTTGACTGGGTGTGAGTGTTTGATTGATTCAGATGCTTCGTCCATCACCACCCCCTTTTGTACAGCTTTTGGCCGCCATAAATGTGGCAGGGTATGCTCATACGTGAGTCCCTTGCTCACTTTGCTACTGGTTTCAAGCAAGCCGGGCTGAAGATGGCTGGAATGCCACAAACCGGTCCTCGGAAGCTTGTTTCCAGTCCAGGGAAGACATGGCTTGGCAGTTCGGGCTGGACTGTTCCCATGAGGCACTGGGTCAGACTGATTTGCATATGGCCATGTCTGAACTGGGTGGCAGAGTGGGCTAAAGAACGGTGATGGATTAAACCCAGATCTTTTGACTGGGTGTGAGTGTTTGATTTATTCAGATGCTCCGTCCATCACCACCCCCTTTTGTACCGCTTTTGGCCACCATAAGTGTGGCAGGGTATGCTCAGACATGAGTACCTTGCTCACTTTGCCACTGGATTCAAGCAAGCAGGGCTGAAGACGGCTGGAATGCCAGAAACCGGTCCTCGGAAGCTTGTTTCCGGTCCAGGGAAGACATGGCTTGGCAGTTCGGGCTGGACTATTCCCATGAGGCACAGGGTCAGACTGATTTGCATATGGCCATGTCTGAACTGGGGTGGCAGAGTGGGCTAAAGAACTGTGATGAATTAAACCCAGATCTTTTGACTGGGTGTGAATGTTTGATTGATTCAGATGCTCCGTCCATCACCACCCCCTTTTGTACCGCTTTTGGCCGCCATAAGTATGGCAGGGTATGCTCAGACGTGAGTTCCTTGCTCACTTTGCCACTGGATTCAAGCAAGCCGGACTGAAGACGGCTGGAATTCCAGAAACCGGTCCTCGGAAGCTTGTTTCCGGTCCAGGGAAGACATGGCTTGGCAGTTCGGGCTGGACTGTTCCCATGAGGCACAGGGTCAGAATGATTTGCATATGGCCATGTCTGAACTGGGGTGGCAGAGTGGGCTAAAGAACGGTGATGGATTAAACCCAGATCTTTTCACTGGGTGTGAGTGTTTGATTGATTCAGATGCTCCGTCCATCACCACCCCCTTTTGTACCGCTTTTGGCCATAATAATTGTGGCAGGGTATGCTCAGACGTGAGTCCCTTGCTCACTTTGCCACTGGATTCAAGCAAGCCGGGCTGAAGACGGCTGGAATGCCAGATACCGGTCCTCGGAAGCTTGTTTCCGGTCCAGGGAAGACATGGCTTGGCAGTTCGGGCTGGACTGTTCCCATGAGGCACAGGGTCAGACTGATTTGCATATGGCCATGTCTGAACTGAGGTGGCTGAGTGGGCTACAGAACGGTGATGGATTGAACCCAGATCTTTTGACTGGGTGTGAATGTTTGATTTATTCAGATGCTCCGTCCATCAGTACCCCCTTTTGTACCGCTTTTGGCCGCCATAAGTGTGGCAGGGTATGCTCAGACGTGAGTCCCTTGTTCACTTTGCCACTGGATTCAAGCAAGCCGGGCTGAAGACAGCTGGAATGCCAGAAACCTGTCCTCTGAAGCTTGTTTCCGGTCCAGGGAAGATATGGCTTGGCAGTTCGGGCTGGACTGTTCCCATGAGGCACAGGGTCAGACTGATTTGCATATGGCCATGTCTGAACTGGGGTGGCAGAGTGGGCTAAAGAACGGTGTTGGATTAAACCCAGATCTTTTCACTGGGTGTGAGTGTTTGATTGATTCAGATGCTCCATCCATCACCACCCCCTTTTGTACCGCTTTTGGCCATAATAATTGTGGCAGGGTATGCTCAGACGTGAGTCCCTTGCTCACTTTGCCACTGGATTCAAGCAAGCGGGGCTGAAGACGGCTGGAATGCCAGAAACCGGTCCTCGGAAGCTTGTTTCCGGTCCAGGGAAGACATGGCTTGGCAGTTCGGGCGGGACTGTTCCCATGAGGCACAGGGTCAGACTGATTTGCATATGGCCATGTCTGAACTGGGGTGGCAGAGTGGGCTAAAGAACGGTGATGGATTAAACCCAGATCTTTTGACTGGGTGTGAGTGTTTGATTGATTCAGATGCTCCGTCCAGAACCACCCCCTTTTGTACCACTTTTGGCCGCCATAAGTGTGGCAGGGTATGCTCAGACGTGAGTCCCTTGCTCACTTTGCCACTGGATTCAAGCAAGCCGGGCTGAAGACGGCTGGAATGCCAGAAACCGGTCCTCGGAAGCTTGTTTCAGGTCCAGGAAAGACATGGCTTGGCAGTTCGGGCTGGACTGTTCCCATGAGGCACAGGGTCAGACTGATTTGCATATGGCCATGTCTGAACTGGGGTGGCAGAGTGGGCTAAAGAACGGTTATGGAATAAACCCAGATCTTTTGACTGGGAGTGAATGTTTGATTGATTCAGATGCTCCATCCATCCCCACCCCCTTTTGTACTGCTTTTGGCAGCCATAAGTGTGGCAGGGTATGCTCAGACGTGAGTCCCTTGCCCACTTTGCCACTGGATTCAAGCAAGCCGGGCTGAAGATGGCTGGAATGCCAGAAACCGATCCTCGGAAGCTTGTTTCCGGTTCAGGGAAGACATGGCTTGGCAGTTCGGGCTGGACTGTTCCAATGAGGCACAGGGTCAGACTGATTTGCATATGGCCATGTCTGAACTGCAGGGTCAGACTGATTTGCATATGGCCATGTCTGAACTGGGGTGGCAGAGTGGGCTAAACAACGGTGATGGTTTAAACCCAGATCTTTTGACTGGGTGTGAGTGTTTGATTGATTCAGATGCTCTGTCCATCACCACCCCCTTTTGTACCGCTTTTGGCTGTCATAAGTGTGGCAGGGTATGCTCAGACGTGAGTCCCTTGCTCACTTTGCCACTGGATTCAAGCAAGCCGGGCTGAAGACGGCTGGAATGCCAGAAACCGATCCTCGGAAGCTTGTTTCCGGTCCAGGGAAGACATGGCTTGGCAGTTTGGGCTGGACTGTTCCAATGAGGCACAGGGTCAGACTGATTTGCATATGGCCATGTCTGAACTGCAGGGTCAGACTGATTTGCATATGGCCATGCCTGAACTGAGGTGGCAGAGTGGGCTAAAGAACGGTGATGGATTAAACCCAGATCTTTTGACTGGGTGTGAATGTTTGATTTACTCAGATGCTCCGTCCATCAGTACCCCCTTTTGTACCGCTTTTGGCCACCATAAGTGTGGCAGGGTATGCTCAGACGTGAGTCCCTTGCTCACTTTGCCACTGGATTCAAGTAAGCCGGGCTGAAGACTGCTGGAATGCCAGAAACCGGTCCTCGGAAGCTTGTTTACGGTCCAGGGAAGATATGGCTTGGCAGTTCGGGCTGGACTGTTCCCATGAGGCACAGGGTCAGACTGATTTGCATATGGCCATGTCTGAACTGGGGTGGCAGAGTGGGCTAAAGAACGGTGATGGATTAAACCCAGATCTTTTCACTGGGTGTGAGTGTTTGATTGATTCAGATGCTCCGTCCATCACCACCCCCTTTTGTTACGCTTTTGGCCATAATAATTGTGGCAGGGTATGCTCAGACGTGAGTCCCTTGCTCACTTTGCCACTGGATTCAAGCAAGCCGGGCTGAAGACGGCTGGAATGCCAGAAACCGGTCCTCGGAAGCTTGTTTCCGGTCCAGGGAAGACATGGCTTGGCAGTTCGGGCTGGACTGTTCCCATGATGCACAGGGTCAGACTGATTTGCATATGGCCATGTCTGAACTGGGGTGGCAGAGTGGGCTAAAGAACGGTGATGGATTAAACCCAGATCTTTTGACTGGGTGTGAGTGTTTGATTGATTCAGATGCTCCGTCCATCACCACCCCCTTGTGTACCACTTTTGGCCGCCATAAGTGTGGCAGGGTATGCTCAGACGTGAGTCCCTTGCTCACTTTGCCACTGGATTCAAGCAAGCCGGGCTGAAGACGGCTGGAATGCCAGAAACTGGTCCTCGGAAGCTTGTTTCCGGTCCAGGAAAGACATGGCTTGGCAGTTCGGGCTGGACTGTTCCCATGAGGCACAGGGTCAGACTGATTTGCATATGGCCATGTCTGAACTGGGGTGGCAGAGTGGGCTAAAGAACGGTTATGGATTAAACCCAGATCTTTTGACTGGGAGTGAATGTTTGATTGATTCAGATGCTCCATCCATCACCACCCCCTTTTGTACCGCTTTTGGCAGCCATAAGTGTGGCAGGGTATGCTCAGACGTGAGTCCCTTGCCCACTTTGCCACTGGATTCAAGCAAGCCGGGCTGAAGACGGCTGGAATGCCAGAAACCGATCCTCGGAAGCTTGTTTCCGGTCCAGGGAAGACATGGCTTGGCAGTTCGGGCTGGACTGTTCCAATGAGGCACAGGGTCAGACTGATTTGCATATGGCCATGTCTGAACTGCAGGGTCAGACTGATTTGCATATGGCCATGTCTGAACTGGGGTGGCAGAGTGGGCTAAAAAACGGTGATGGTTTAAAGCCAGATCTTTTGACTGGGTGTGAGTGTTTGATTGATGCAGATGCTCCGTCCATCACCACCCCCTTTTGTACCACTTTTGGCCTCCATAAGTGTGGCAAGGTATGCTCAGACGTGAGTCCCTTGCTCACTTTGCCACTGGATTCCAGCAAGCCGGGCTGAAGACGGCTGGAATGCCAGAAACCGGTCCTCAGAAGCTTGTTTCCGGTCCAGGGAAAACATGGCTTGGCAGTTCGGGCTGGACTGTTCCCATGAGGCACAGGGTCAGACTGATTTGCATATGGCCATGTCTGAACTGGGGAGACAGAGTGGGCTAAAGAACGGTGATGGATTAAACCCAGATCTTTTGACTGGGTGTGAGTGTTTGATTGATTCAGATGCTCCGTCCAGCACCACCCCCTTTTGTACCACTTTTGGCCGCCATAAGTGTGGCAGGGTATGCTCAGACGTGAGTCCCTTGCTCACTTTGCCACTGGATTCAAGCAAGCAGGGCTGAAGACGGCTGGAATGCCAGAAACCGGTCCTCGGAAGCTTGTTTACGGTCCAGGGAAGACATGGCTTGGCAGTTCGGGCTGGACTGTTCCCATGAGGCACAGGGTCAGACTGATTTGCATATGGCCATGTCTGACCTGGGGTGGCAGAGTGGGCTAAAGAACTGTGATGGATTAAACCCAGATCTTTTGACTGGGTGTGAGTGTTTGATTGATTCAGATGCTCCGTCCATCACCACCCCCTTTTGTACCGCTCAGGAAAGCAAAGCGCTCCCCAGCACCACAGTCAAGCGCTTCTCACGCAATAAAGGTATGGCGCTCCCCAGGCGCTGTAGTACCAGTTCCATGGAAAGTCTTAGAAGTAAGGCAGGGGGGCAAAGGCTGGGCCCAGGAGCCAGCTCACAGGGCCCTCCAGGCAGGGAGGCAGTCCCCAGTGGCGGTACCTCCTGGTGCCCAGCAGAAGCAGGCCCCCCTCAAATTAGGATCCAAAAAGAGAACACCCTTACCAGGGGTCACAGCCCCTTTTTATACACGTTTTTCCTTTGTCTGGAGGGTGCAGGGTAGGGGGAATACCAGACACAGCTGGTACTGGAGCACTTTGTTGTGCTAAGCCCCTCTCCCCATTCAGAGGACAGGCTAGGGACATCAGTCGCACCACAGGGGGCAGAGCCAGCATTGTGTAGGGAAGGCCCGGCCCTATTCAGGTCCCAGGTGCACTTCTCCCTGCCATCAACATGCAGATCTCCCCATTCACCACCGGGCAGACCCATCCTGACTCCTGGAGCCAGGCACACCAGCCAGCTCCAGCCAATCACAAGCCAGACAGTCAATTCACATTTACTAAACAGACATGCCAACTTCTAGAAGTGGCACTTCTACACTAGACATATTAAATCTGCGCACACCATCGCGCAGCATTTAATCTCACAAGTTCGCACATACCAAACTCGTCCCTGCACTCCCCACACATCAGGAACTAACATGGACACACACATTCCCCATGCGTTCCTAAGGGAGGGCAGGCCAATCTCACCACACACACTCAGATTGCGCATGCACTTTACACTGGGACACAGTGTTAAAGTGCGCAGAAGCCAAAAACAACTAACACCAGATCACAAATATAAGCAAAAAGTTTAGGGGTGAACTGCCAAAAGGGTCAAGTCCAACAGTGCTCATCTACTGTATGTTTACATTTTGATCTCAAATGTAAAAAAGCAAAAGAAGCAAACAAAAAACCCACACAAAGCCAGTTTTCTTCTTTGCACAGGTCGGAAAGCCCCTCATGCAAATGTGACAAATATAAGTTAAAATATTATAAAAGTAGAGGTCAGGTCAATCCGTTCCTGAATCTTTTCTCTTCCTGTTGGAGAATCAACATTGCCTCAAAACACGAAGTATCTCTTTAGAGGAAACCTATTTTTTTTCGCCGCCATTTTCATCATCTATGTTTTCACTTGTCATGAGCACAAGCAATGACCGAATAAAAATGACGCATTGTTGCTCGTTGATACCGGTAAATGTTTGCTGTACTTCATACGTGGTACAGTAAATTGTGTATTTTACTACAGCAGCCAGCGTTGCCTTAATAAACTGCCATTGATGTAAAATACGATTTATTTCCGAGTTTTTTTTTCTGATCTTTCGAACATGCGCTTGAAAGAGATCTCAAAGGAGAGCATTTTTTCTGAGTAATGTCGTGCCCTTTTCAATGTAACAGACTGCACAGCAAGGCATTGCAATTATCCGTGGCGCTCAAACACTGACAAATGTTTCAAAGAACGGTCGATGACTACAAGGTCACCTAAGAGACACCTAACAGAAAACGGTGAGGGCATGAATTAGGAACGCTACATATTCGTAATAACAAACATTGGAAACTCCTTATTGGTTGTCAGTTATGATTTTGCCAATGCTTGTAAAACTGTGCTGTCATTGACAAAGTCAATATCTGCAGCAGCCCATCTTGAAATGGTATTATTTAAACTTCTGAAATAGCCTTCAACTATCAATTCAATTCAATAAATCTTTATTCGGCCTACAGAGGCCATAAAAAGCATATACAAACGCCAACAGAACACGCCACATAGCACAGCTGTTCATAAACATGGTTCAGGATAAAAATGCAAACAAATATATAAAGCACAGGCGCAGTGCAGGATTAATCAGGCACAATTTTATTTCTAAAATAAATGTGGAGAGTTCCATGATACTATGTGCAGAACACGACACATTAAAAAATAAAACTTCTAAAAAGTACAGAGGAAACTGTAGAAATGGCTATAAATAAACAGTATAGGGGCTCAACCTAAAAGAACCTGACAAAAAAAAAAAAACTCTAGTTTAGGGTCCTCTATGTTAACAGGAAATGATCAGGGCCTCCCAAAACCATTCCTCTGATTACATCAATAAAAAGACCAGTATAAGCATGACTTCATCGCACTGGTTGTGTAAAGTGCAAGTGCACTGTTAAAGTACCAAATACATAAAGTGCAAACACAAGGTCAACTCCGTTTCTAGCCCTACTTCGCGGCATCTTTTGAAATTAAAAACCACTAATCAATAAATAACTTTTTTTCTGAGTCTGAGTGCTCCAGCAAGGAAACTTGCAACTCTTAAACAAATTGTGGGGGAAGACAGCATTTATAAGTACATCAGAGCTGATATTACTTGTGTGAAATGGCTATTTCGCACCAGCCGAAAAATCTATCTAGACCTTAAGACCAGGTAAAAATCGCAAAAAAAATTCAAATTTAAAATGTCTTGCTCCGAAAAATAGTCACAGGAACATGGTTTTAAATCACCTGGTTTATGGAAACTGCTGGGGATACCAAGAGACCATGTAACCAAAGGACATAAAGCAGCAGACAAGGTCAAGCACAATGGTTCTATGTATTCTTGATATTAGGTGGTGCAATCACTTCCAACATCCGCTGCTTAAGGATGTACAAGTTACCTCAGTACAAAAAAGCCAAAATGGAAGGTGCACTCAAATGAAGTCAATAGAGAAAAGTAATTTATAAATATCTTCTTCTTTATTCAGAGTATTCTGTAAGCAAAGGCACAGCCAACGCGTTTTGTTCCCTTTTTTTTGCCTTGGGAACTTTGTCAGGGCAAACTAGTAATATCAGGACACGGCAATCATAAACCTACACAGTATATGAACCGGGATAAGGACGTTCTGGCTTGACCAATTGAGGTCTCCTTGGCTTGGATTGTGGCAGCCCTAGTTGAAATATACTAAAAATTCCAGTCGGTGTGGTAGAATCGTTTGTAGTCCAAGTGCTATTCAGATCCCCAAGTTAAGAGACGTAAAAAATGAATAGGAATGGACCATTACGTCTTCGTCAAAGTTTCTCATTATAATGCGGCGATCATATAATAATTAACCCCCGATTCGTTTTCCCGGTATCGTAGAAGCTACCGGTCAAGTGGTGACCATGACCGAACATAGACAGAAAGTGCCGCACCTGTGATAAGGTCACGGCTTCAGAAATCTTCATCGGGAAGGGCGTCTGAATAAAGAAGAAGATACTTATAAATTACTTTTCTCTATTGACTTCATAACAAGAGACCAGTTAATTAAGTTAAACCTGAACCTGATTAATAAAAAGCAGTGGTGGGCATTGGTAACAATTGACAAATAGCGTTCGCCCAGCGGAATGTTTTTAGCAGAGTATATTTTCTCACTGTGGGTTTGAGTAACTCACTCCCCCTTCTCTTTCGCTTTGCCACCTGGTTAGGAACAAGCTTTTAAAAATCCTACGACTCCCCTGGCCGCAGCTGTCTGAGGTTAGTAAACAGAGCTAAACAACCCATGCTCATCAACATCTACTTGACTTACCTGAGCCGAGTAATGTCAAGAGTGACGGCAAATGATCTACAGTCCTCAATCACAAGCTGGTTTATTTTAAGAGCTGGACCAGCTGGGCTGGGTGCCAGGGTGATGATGTTGGTGATGTAACCTAAGCCCTCTTCCTCGATTACCGTAAAAGATGGGGTATTAGCAGGGACGGCGAGGAGACTGTGCAGGAATTTATTTTCAATTACTTGGAGCTCCCTAGCATCTTTAAACTCAAAAACATCACACCCATATCTTACGCTACATCTTAAACATGGCTTGCATTGGTTTGGCCCTGAGTCTCTTTGCAAAATCTACTCTCAATCAGATGTTATTTTTCGGGGATTTTTGTGCTAACCATGTCCCTTTGTCATCAGACTACTACGAGAAACAGGAAGGTTGATACTTTGATAAGTTTGATTCTTTTGCCAAAAAACTTGGTCCAATCAGCCTTCTGATAACCAATCGTTATTGTGTATTTTTTGGTGTAGCATGTGGACAGATCTAAGGAATCCATAAAATGCATAAAGGCGTTCAAGAGGTGTTGTAAGCCCATCTGCATATAATAGGCGGGTATGAGTTTGGGGCCCATTCTGGGGATGCCCATGCAGGCAGCTGTCAGGAAATCCTCCAATTTGTTGATATATAGGGTTAATAGCTGAGGCGCCAAAATACACCCGGCCTTACCCCTCACCGGATCCCCCATGAGGCTGACAGGCTACTGTTCTCATTGTACCTTACTGAGACCAATAGGTTAGATTGTGAGCAATGTAAGAAGGCCACTATCTCAGGTTCAATGTCCAGGTCCATAAGGATGGACAAGAGTTTGGATCTGTTTACTCAGTCAAAAGCCGAGGTGAGATCCATAAAAGCCAAATGCAGGCATTCCACCTTGGCTTTAGTATATTTGCCCATGGTCAACTGCAGGTTAACCCACTGGTCCAGTGACCTTCTCCCCAGTCTTAATCCATATTGTAACTCGGAAATTAGTTCGGCATTTTCCATTTGTGCCCGGGAACATGGAAAGGGGCGACCACTCGGTCCCCCCGAACGTATGGTGGAGTACCCCGATCTCCCCGGGAAACCATTTTGGGCGGGAGGCGTGTCCCGGCTGGTATGCCCGAAGCGGCGTAGCCGGGGCGCGCCTTTTCCCGCCCAAGAAGGGGTTGTCCTAGACACCGACACCGCCAGCCACGCCCGGGAGGCGGATTGGAGGAGGGTCTACGCCCGCCCGAAGAAGGATAAAAGGAGCGACAAGCCAAGGAAGCATCCTCTTGTTCCTGTGCTCTGAAGCTGCACCTCCTCGTTGCACGTGAGCTCGAGACGGAACGAAGAGCCAATTTTGAAATTTGTAATTTCTCTTTTTTCTCTTCTAGCGCTACAAGTCTTGTCCAGGACCTTTCATCCACGTGAGAAAAATGCCGGGCAAAAGGGTCGCAAAGAAGGTTAGCACCGACCAAATGCTCTGCATGCTGATGAAAGACATGGCGGAGATGAAGAAGAAAATGGCGGCCAGGGACGGTACAGGACGGCCGAAAAGAATCATCCCAGGGGCGGTCCCTGCCGGGAGAAGAAAGAGGGCCAGGAACGGGGCAAATGAGGACGAGGTCCCAGTTCCGGAGGCTCCCCCGGCGAGCCCTCCCAGACCGGTGGAGGCTCCTGTGCCGGTTCCCGACGCGGGGCAGCCGATCCCTGTTGTAGTTACCCCTGTGAACGAGGGGGACATGCCCCCGGAGTTGGCCGCCCAGCTGGCGGCATGGTTGGGCGGTAACAGTGTGGGTTCCGTTGCTCCAGGGGACACGGCCGAGCAGGCCAAGCAATTAATAAGGCAGTTGCGGCAATCCCGAGAGGCCGCAAAAGCACCTTGTCCTTTTGTTTCCCCGCAGGCGCCCGTGGGTCAACCAGGATCAGGCGTTGGTACGGCGGGATCGACAGTTACAGCGGCAGGTTCAGGTAAGCCATTGCCGATGGTTGGGGAGGGATCGGTACCTTCAAGGAGGGAAAAAATTGTGCAGCATATCCCGATGGAGGTGAAAGAGAGGATATGGGCGGACAAATATGTAAACATATTTTCCTTGTTGACCGATCACTACGAAATCGAGCATGTAAAAAACCAAAAAGAGTTTCTACATCCAAGTGTATGGCGAGCCAGGATGGCCGGTTTTAGAGTCGATGAATCGATAGGCAATTGGGGCAGAGCGTTCGGAATGTTCACTGCAATTATGGGGGAACGTAGGCCCGATTTGTTGGGGGAATTGGCTGTGTATCAGACACGTATCATGGGATTTTATGAAACTTATGGAGGAAATCAATGGTTTGCTTATGATAATATATTTCGTAAATCCAAGGAACATGATTCATCCCTGACATGGGATTGTTTTGACTCCATTTCATGGCAAAATATGGAAAAGCCAGGCGTGGGGAGGTCACCAGCATTGGGGGTGAGGTGGCCGAGTTTTCCCGCCATTCGTCAGGGACGCCCTTTCGGCCAGGTTCCAGTAATGACCGGAACTCAAGGAATAGCGGCAGCACAGGGAAAAAAGGGGTCTGCTGGAGCTTTAACAGAGGGAAATGTACTAGGCCACAGGGTTCTTGTAAGTTCAGGCACGAATGTTCGGGGTGTGGGCAGTCCTCCCATCCGGAGAATATGTGCAGAGCCAAGGCTAGTGATACGGGGAGTAGAGGTAGCGCCAAACAGGTCTGAAATGGTCCAGGGGGCGCCTCTACCGACCCCGGTTGATGTCATGGCAATGATCCCTTGGCTAAACGAATACCCAGATCATATCTCCGCTGGGGTGTTGCGAGATGGTTTCTCATATGGTTTCCGCATCCCGGCGGGGGATTTTCAGGGTGCAGCACATTGTAAGAACCAACTATCGGTGCAGCTGAACGCGGCGGTGGTACAAGCAAAGATTGGTAAGGAGGTGGCCCGAGGTCGGGTTGCGGGACCATATGACATCCCGCCAGTCGCTAATTTTGTTTGTTCACCCCTAGGTGTAGTCCCCAAAAAAAGACCCAGGGGAATTCAGGTTAATACATAACTTGTCAGCCCCGAAGGGTCTTTCGGTGAACGATGCGATTGACCCGGGAGTTTGTTCGGTGCACTACGCATCTTTCGATGAGGCCGTTGCCATTTTGAATCGCCTAGGGCCCGGAGCGCTGATGGCTAAATCAGATATTGAGTCAGCGTTCCGGTTGCTCCCAGTACACCCTGAGGTTTCATGTTTCAGGGTCGCTATTACATGGATAAATGTATGCCAATGGGTTGCTCCATCTCTTGTGCTTATTTTGAAAGATTCAGTTGTTTTTTGCAATGGGCCTTCACAAGAATAACAGGGTTTACTCATGTGATGCATTATCTTGATGATTTTCTGTTCCTGGGGGCAGCTGGGGAGATAGAGTGTGCACGAGCTTTGAATAAATTTTGTGATCTCATGAGGCGCTTTGGCGTGCCATTGGCACCCGGTAAGACAGTGGGGCCGTCTACTTCGCTCGAGTTTCTTGGAATAGAGCTCGATTCCGAAGAGGGGTGCTTCCGCTTGCCCAAGGAAAAGGTGGCGAAATTTGAGGCATCGCTTAAAGCATGTATTAGCGCGACGAAAGTGAGATTACATCAGTTACAGCAGGTTGTGGGTCAACTAAATTTTGCCCTGAGAGT
Source organism: Lissotriton vulgaris (assembly GCF_964263255.1). NCBI lineage: Eukaryota > Metazoa > Chordata > Amphibia > Caudata > Salamandridae > Lissotriton > Lissotriton vulgaris. The sequence goes on along the minus strand of NC_141694.1, from coordinate 274,659,464 downwards.
GATCCCAATGGCGCGCCCATTTTCCCGCTCTATTGCGCAGGCCATGGTTGGCCTTAAGGAAGGCCACCACCGCACAAGGCTCTCGGCAGAGGTTCGGCAGGACATGCTCATATGGTTGGCATTCCTGGCGGATTTCAACGGTCGGGTCGTGTGGAGCAAACCCGGGGTCTCCTCGGAGGAGTTGGGGTTGTGGACGGACTCGGCAGGGAGTGTTGGATTTGGCGCCATTTTTGGTAATCATTGGTCAGCACAAACCTGGCCGGCATGGTGGCACGAGAATGGGCTCACAGGTAACATAGGATTTCTTGAGCTGTTCCCGATTCTGGTGGCCTTGAAAACATGGCCTGAGGGGTTTCGTGACCGCTCTGTGGTGTTCTGGTCTGATAATATGACCGTTGTTGAGTGTATCAATAGTCAGGCTGCCCGCTGCAGATGGATCTTGAGATTGCTGAAGGAAATTGTTCTGCTGTGTATGAGGCTAAACGTCCACTTTAGGGCAAGACATGTGCCAGGGGTGTTAAATCAGGCAGCTGATGCACTTTCTCGTTCCCGTATGCAGGCCTTCTGGGGTTTCCTACCCTCAGCGGACCCGGTGGCGGCACCTTTTCCCGAAGCTCTCTGGTCTCTCGGTGCCCCGGACTACAAGACCTCGTGGGAGAGAGTCTAGCTCCCAGGACAAGGAAGGCGTACGAAGGGGCGTTCCGTTCCTATTGGTCCTTTTTGGGTTCTGCTGGGGGGGAGCTTTGGGGCCAAGAGGAGTATGTCCTGAAGTTTCTGTTATCCTTACATCAGGCAGGCAAATCAGTAGCCACGGCCATTTCTTTCATGGCACGGGCCCATGGTATCCAGGACCCCACAGCGTCTTTTGTGGTTCAGAAGGCGCTGCGAGGGTGGCAACGCCTTGAGGGTCGCAGAGTGGACGACAGGCACCCGATAGGTCTGGAAAGGTTGGCCCTGTTGATGTCAGTACTCCCTGCAACATGTTCATCTCAATCTGAGACAGTACTATTTAGAGCCGCTTTTTCATTAGCATTCCATGGGGCTATGAGGGTAAGCGAGCTGGTAGCAAGGAACAAGCAGGATACGGGGGGAGGTCTGTGCTGAGAGCACATCCGAATTAAAGGGGAAACAATGGTAGTCTCGTTTGCCAGGTCCAAGACCGATCAGGGAGCGAACGGGGATTGTGTAGTAGTCCACCGGATTCCCGGATCGCCCATGTGCCCGGTAGCATGCGTTGAGGAATATTTGGCGCAGAGGGCGGCAACATGGGGGGGAAGCTTACTGAGGCACGCCGACGCCACCCCACTGACGAGGTTTCAGTTCCAACGGGTGCTTGCGATGGCAATTACAGCCGCAGGCCTGAACCCGTGCGAGTTTGGGACCCATTCCTTCAGGATAGGGGCTGCTACTGAGGCCACAGCCAGGGGTCTGAGTGTTGATAAAGTAAAACAGTTGGGGCGTTGGTCCTCGAACTGTTATAAACGGTACGTGCGGTTGCACATGTTGTGAAGCTAATATCATGAACTCACGCTTCTTGTTTTTTGTTTGGTTTACAGTTTCGCAAGCTTACGAGGCGGGGCAGACTGTGCAGTCGACCCGTCACCAGGGGACCAGCGGTCAAAGGACACCGGCTGTGGACAGAGTGGTGTGGGTCGTGGGACACTCATACGTGAGGCGTGCCGCAGACGTATTCAAAGCAGGTGACATGATTCACATGGCTGGGGAATACGGGTACAGGGTGACCTTCTACGGAAGGGGCGGGCTCTGTATTGACCAATTTCAGGATTTTATGGAGGGTTTGTTAGGGCGGACGAGGTCACCGCCATCTATACTCATAGTGCATCTTGGGGGCAATGATTTGGTGACCATTGGTCGGCGAGTGCTTCTCGAGGTTATATTATCCACTGTAAGTTGGTTGGCAAAAAGGGTCCCTGGGTGCACAATTGCATGGTCCCACATGATCCCACGGAAGGTGTGGCGGGGGGCTAATTCTGTGTCTGCTTTAAATCATTCTGTGAAGAAAGTAAATAACAAACTTGGTAGATTGTTTCGTACAAATACATTGCATTCTATTCCGCATGGGTGTATCAGGGGGGATCAGATGTATCTAGAGGACGGGGTTCATTTGTCCCGGGTGGGAAATGATTTACTCATAGGAGACTTCATAGCTTGGTTGAGGAATTTGTAGCCATGACCTTTAAGTAGGAGTTTTTGTGGGGGGTCCGGATAGCCGGTCAACTATCCGGGCCTGTGGCGGTAAGGTCATGATCGGTGAGCAGTAATTGGAAGATCCCTAGAGGTTTGGGCGTCACCCATTATGGATGGGAGCGCCCGGGGGGAGGCGGCCATTGGCCCCTCAAACGGGAGGCGGTCCCATCTAAGGATGGGACGCCGAAAGGGAAGGCGGCCATAGGCCCCTTCCCTGGGGAGGAGGGGCTACGGACCCCTCCTCGGAATTTCCCGGGGCCCGGACATCTGCGACGGCAGGTGTGGTAAGTTGTGTGGGGTGGGAGGGGGGTCTACGCTACCTTCTAGACACCTCACACGAGTCCTCGGACGACCACTAAGATGGCGTCGAGTTAACAGGGGGCCCCCGCTAAGGCAAGGGAAATTGGAAGTGGGCACAGAGGTACAGTCCGCTGTGCGACCGCCCCTCACAAGTGAGGGGGGAATTGGTATTGGGGATCTGACACCGGTTACGACCTTGCCGTTGGCCCGTAACGCTAGGATGTACAATTTCAATGTTCAGAAATGCATTTGCAGGATGTTTAGTATCGGCTAGGAGAACCTTTGTATTAGAGATGTGTTAAGGTCAGCCAAGAACATCGTACTGTATAAATGAAATTGTACATGATATGAAACTGTTATTTTAATGTTTTAATTTTGTTTCATATTTTAATAAATACGGCCGGGAAGGGTAACTCCCTCCCGCCTTCCAAAAGTTCAGAACCGTTTCCGACTTCCCATCCTTGGGGATTTTGTGTTGAGAGGGGGTGGCGGGTATCTCAGCCATATGGAAAGGGGCGACCACTCGGTCCCCCCGAACGTATGGTGGAGTACCCCGATCTCCCCGGGAAACCATTTTGGGCGGGAGGCGTGTCCCGGCTGGTATGCCCGAAGCGGCGTAGCTGGGGCGCGCCTTTTCCCGCCCAAGAAGGGGTTGTCCTAGACACCGACACCGCCAGCCACGCCCGGGAGGTGGATTGGAGGAGGGTCTACGCCCGCCCGAAGAAGGATAAAAGGAGCGACAAGCCAAGGAAGCATCCTCTTGTTCCTGTGCTCTGAAGCTGCACCTCCTCGTTGCACGTGAGCTCGAGACGGAACGAAGAGCCAATTTTGACCCACCCACCAGCCCCTGTTGACAGCGATTTGTTTGAATAAAATTGATTGACGTGAATTGGTTTCTCTTACAGGTTGTCTTGGAATAAAGTTGATAATGTGTTGTGTAATAAAGGATGATTTCGTTTTTCAACAATTTTTCTTAGCAGAAATGTTTGCGATTAATTTTAATGGTGATGCTCAGTAGAGTTCTACGTGAAATCGTTTAAATGTAATAATTTCCTTTTCGTTAGCTTAGTTCAAAATGTCGTATTTATTTCTGGTCGGGCGGTAAGGTCATGATCGGTGAGCAGTAATTGGAAGATCCCTAGAGGTTTGGGCGTCACCCATTATGGATGGGAGCGCCCGGGGGGAAGCGGCCATTGGCCCCTCAAACGGGAGGCGGTCCCATCTAAGGATGGGACGCCGAAAGGGAAGGCGGCCATAGGCCCCTTCCCTGGGGAGGAGGGGCTACGGACCCCTCCTCGGAATTTCCCGGGGCCCGGACATCTGCGACGGCAGGTGTGGTAAGTTGTGTGGGGTGGGAGGGGGGTCTACGCTACCTTCTAGACACCTCACACGAGTCCTCGGACGACCACTAAGATGGCGTTGAGTTAACAGGGGGCCCCCGCTAAGGCAAGGGAAATTGGAAGTGGGCACAGAGGTACAGTCCGCTGTGCGACCGCCCCTCACAAGTGAGGGGGGAATTGGTATTGGGGATCTGACACCGGTTACGACCTTGCCGTTGGCCCGTAACGTTAGGATGTACAATTTCAATGTTCAGAAATGCATTTGCAGGATGTTTAGTATCGGCTAGGAGAACCTTTGTATTAGAGATGTGTTAAGGTCAGCCAAGAACATCGTACTGTATAAATGAAATTGTACATGATATGAAACTGTTATTTTAATGTTTTAATTTTGTTTCATATTTTAATAAATACGGCTGGGAAGGGTAACTCCCTCCCGCCTTCCAAAAGTTCAGAACCGTTTCCGACTTCCCATCCTTGGGGATTTTGTGTTGAGAGGGGGTGGCGGGTTTCTCAGCCATATTGCCATTAGATGCCACAGTGTTTGTGCTCTGTTTCTAAATTGGTAGTGAAAACATCGCTTTCACCCATTTGGTCTATATAACAGTCCTGTTAAAGAATGTATTTGACACAGAAAATACACCTATGGTGTAGAATTTAAATGTCAGAAGTGGGATAAAGTGCGTATTTACACCATGCATACATATGACAAAAAATATGTCTAACAGGAGCACTACTGTGCTCCATCTGGTTATTTTATTGCATATCGACCACAACAATATCGACCTACAATTAAATCAAGATTAGAACATCGGTAGCCAGATCCCTTACCTTTACCTAAAAGGATTTTGAAGTATCGTCCTACAAAAATATTGAACATTTAAAAACATGCAGTAGCAAAACTCTAGATTACAATTATATTTTATTTTAAAATTAGCATTAAAATTCTGAAAAATACCAAAAATCGAAATACAGAGTTAGGAAATTGACAGAATTTTTTCTTATAAATGATTCTATTATTTAATTCAAAATATTAACAAAGTTGTTATCACATTTGTAAAATATATTAAGTGTAAAATATATTGTAGTTTAATAAAATATATTTTATGCTACAGAAAATCACAAAATGCTATATTTTTACGATATCAAATATTCAATGCAAAAACATAGATCAATTATAAAAATGTATCATTTTAAAAATGTTTATTTATCTAAAAACAAATGAGATGTTTTAACAAATAAATGCATTTTTTATTAATAAAAATATACAACATGTATTTGAAGAGATTATAAACATGAAAAACAATATCTTTTAATTAATGAAAACTAACATACAGTTTAGCACACACTCTGAAGTAAAAAAAGGCAAATAAATATTAGAAAATCCAAAATAACTAATAAATGACATAAAACATAACAACAACAAATTCCAAAATAATCATCAGACAACATAAAATACATAGGGCCAGATGTATCAACATTGTATTTTGCGAGTCATTAATAGCGAATTTTACTGATTCGCTATTATGGACTCGCAAAATGCAATGTATGTAGGTTTCGCAAATAAAATCACAATTCCTACGCATTCCTTATTTGCAACTCGCAAATTGCAAGTCACAAATAAGGAATGGCTTCCTCTTCATTCGTATGGGCTTAGAGGCCCATAGGAATGAATGGGAATTGCATGCGCATTTTGCGAGTACCTTATAGGTACTCGCAAATTGCGCATGCAATTTCAAGGGTGCCAAATGGACACCCTGTTGCACCCCTGAAATATGCATGTGTGCACATGTGGTGCATATACATGCCCTAAGGGTCTAAGGGCATGTATGTACGCCACATGGCACCTAGAAAAATGGAAAAAAAAGTACATTTGTATTGGAATTTGCAAATTACCACCAACTAGAAGTTGGTGGTAATTTGCGATTCCTTAAAGCCAGATCGCAATTGCTTTTGCTCCCTGCATTGTATTTAAGGAATTGGAAATAGTGATTCCTTAAATGCATTTGCAAAATAGGTAATCGCATATTTCGCATATTTTGCCAATGCCTTTTGAGATGATACATCCCAAAAGGCTTTTTACCATTTGCGAATGGTAAAATGCTTGATACATCTGGCCCAATATCCTTAATTAAAATTATAAAAATATATGTAAAACAAGCATTGGCATAGCCAATAGGTCTTGTCTTTGGGACCGTATAAGTATTTAGTTATGCAGTAGAAAAGTTTGCTTCTTGTCCTTTATCGGTTCTCTGTTTTGCGGATCAGTGCACTGCTGCTGTTGTGTTAGTTTTGTTTCCTGCACTGTGTAGCAACATAGTGAGGATGGTGATCATGATGCATGTAGGGGTATCGGTGTGGAGTCTAGCACAGTAATCAGGATTGTGATCAGCCTTGCTTGGAGCCCAGGATGGTAAAGTGAGCATCAGAATGTCATTGTGACCCCCCCAGTGGCAGAGGCATCAGATGGTGATGGAGGTGGACGGTGGTTGCTGAAGTGGGAGACAGTCCTAGTGAGGCAGGGTGTGGAGCTGCAAAGTCCTGAATATAAACGATAAATTTAATTAAAATTGCCCACTTATGCTGATGGCACACAAATGAAGCTGTCCTTCTCAGACAGAACATCCAACACCAGAAACAACTTCTACTTGTGCATGATCAATGCGGCTACCAGGATGAAGTCCATCTACCTCAAACTCAACACAGACAAGACCAAAGTGGTCATCTTTGAAAAAGATACAGCGCCATGGGACTTTGCCTGGTGATCTATGGACTTTGGACCCACCACCCCTCTATCAAACAAGCAAGAGCCCTTAGGATCACTATTGACAGGTGCTGGACAAGTCCGTCCAGGTCAATGCCATCTCTGTGGCCTGCTTCTACATGCTGAGTATTCTGAAAAAGTGACTGCCTAACAACATCTGTAAACAGTCACCCAAGATCTCATAACCAGCAGATTGGACTATGGGAACAGCCTTTAGGCTGAATGACTAACCAGCTAACTAAAGACTTCAGACCAGCAAGACTGGTCCTCATCCTTCCATACAAGTCTCACATCATCAAAAACTTAGGAAGCTACATTGTCTTCTTATACGTGAGCGCACACAGTTCACGTTCCTTACCCACACTTACGAATCACTTCACAGCACAGGCTTTGCATACCTGAAGTTGAGTGCAGTTCCACCAATCCACCAGGCATCCTAGCTCAGCTGGACTCGCACTTGCACATACCAGGCATGCACAAAAGCAGAGCAGGAGGCCGTGCTTCCTCATAAAATGCTCATAAAGCATGGTACACCATCCCACACTACATTAGACTTACACTTCTTAAATTCTGCAAGCAGCTGAAAACCTGGTTCTTCCAGTAAGACCCCCTTGAGGCCAGCACCGTACACCTGCTAAGCACCAAAGTACTTTCACAGGTGAAAATGAACGATAAAAACCTTCTTAACATAAAATAACATAAGAAAAGCTGCGCATAGTAAGAGGGAGGATCAGATTTACTATTCTAACTCTAGTCCAACTAGCATTGATGAAAATGGATATATTAAGGAGAATCAGAGTTACTATTCTAACATTTATCTAACTTTTTATCCAACAATATTGAAGACATTTTAGAGGGGTCAAACTTACTACTCTAACTCCTGTACATCTACCATTGGAAAACTGCATATATATAGGGGGTCAAATCTACTAACTAGAAATAGAGGAAGTGGGAGTTAACATTTACTGTTTTAAATCCAATGGAGCTAAAATTGGGGAAAGTGGGCATCTTTGGAGGAATGACAATTAATTAAAAAACTAGTTTTGCAAAATCTATTTTTGATAAAAAAAATGTAAACTTTCAATAAAACTGTAAATCCAAACCTACACACTGTTAAAATGTGACTAACTTAATTCAAACATAGTAAATTCTCATAATATTGCACACACTAACACACACACACACATGTATGTATATATTAGAACATCACTATATTTTCTTAAAATATGTTACTACATTTTGACATTATATAAATATAATGACATGACAAATTAAATGTCCATACAAATATTTTGTAAATTATATTAAAGAATAATTATTTTTAAACATCAATAATTAAAAATAGAACATTTCCATCATTAAAATTAGTCATGAATTTTGTTTATAAAACAATATTCTGTTAGACAAGAACATTTATCAATATTTAACATATATATTTTAAAAACTACCCTTCCTATTCCTCAATAAAATCCACAGTATTGTTACACAATAATTGAAAATATTAATATGAATATGTTAATGTAAATAATCAATACAAAAATACAACTAAAATATAGACTTTATGAAGCACTACCCACCCATTACTCCCATAAAATAAAACTTTAAAATAAACATATTAAATGTAAAATATTCATAACATATTTTATATCATTATTGCCAATCTAACCTTAAAACAAACCAAAAACATGTTATAATATTAAAAACTAAATAAGTACATACTAATAAATTAATTACCAACATTATTAGGTCCTTGATATTTTTTGTCTCGCTGTTAGGGACATTAGAAAAAGAGAAATTATATACTTGCCAAAGAAATTCCAATTCTAGATATTTTGTTTTCACTCACATTTTAAACTTGATATTTAGTACCGTTGATATTTTGGAAGTGATAATAATGACCTATATCACTCTGGCTGCACAGCAGTTTAATCACACTGCAGTGACGCATGGAAGGAAAAAGTAGCTTTCCCATTTAGGAGGAGCCTATTTTTATATCCTGTTATATATTCATATGTCAACCCTATACTGCTCCTCATAAGTATATAGGCGAGAGCACTAAGATGTCAAAAATAGGGCACATTACTTATTGGGGTTAGTATGCTCTTATAGTGAAATTAAACCCAGAAGCTATTTCACTGTGTAGTCTATACTATGCTTTTCCTTGAACAGGCCCTGGTGGGATTAAAATATGTATTTTGTATCTCTGCTAGGGACACTACTAAAAACATCCCTTCAAAGTTATTTCTTACTGGAGTCTCAAAAGTTGATCTAATGGTGAATTCAAAATTATTTTTATTAAGATGTTTTTATTGGTTTAAAACATTATAATAATCACAAACATTTGTATTCATACATTTCAGCCTTGTTACATCAGGTAAATAAATAAATAAGGGTCAGGAAATCATATTTTTGATAACATAAGTGGGAAAAAAACTTTGAGAAAATGTACTTTCGGCTACCCGAGCCAGAGCTGGCTTAAAACCAAATTTTCCTCTCATCATACACCCAGAGCTGTTATAAACATCTGTGAACGTGAGAGTTAATGACTCTAACTCCGAACACAATAGACTGCCTCTGAGCCCAGAAACAGCAATCAGGGATTAACTATCTACGAGTGGACAGGAACAACTGGAAGCACAGCTTTCGCTTTATAGTAAGGGAGAGAACCACTGTTAACCCTGTTAGATGTGAGGAGAGCTTATCTAAATAAATGAGTTGCAAAGGAGCTGAGGATATACCTGGTGGAAGCTGGTATCTGTCATTTTGAAACAGGTGTTCCTGGGTAATTTTACCATAAGGCAAAGAAAACGTGCTACAAAAAGAAGTGTGGGGACAATAAGAAAACAATTAGGTTTGGAGGGTTACATTTCTCCAATCACTGGGTAGTGCACAGGATAAATCTGGCACCCCAACCACCCTCTCAAGGTGTTCAGGAATCGGGGGCAGAGCTTGCCAAGCCTGAAGACGGCTGCTCTCTGAGCACGCTCCTTCAGCCACTGAAAAGATCCGGCATTTTCCTGCATCAGTAAGATAACCAAACATCTCCAAATTGCAGATCCAACCCACCTAAGAATCGCGGTTTGGGCGTGGTTTGGAACTGAACTGGGATGCAGTGAGAGGCAGTTGCCGACACCAGTGCATATGCCGGTGGAGAGAGGCTGTGATGAACAACGCAACAGGGCATGCGGCAACACACAATACCCGGACAACATAGAGGCAGAGTGGGGAGTATTGCATCGATGGCCTGCGGGCCCATGGCCAGGGGCCAAGACGGAGTGGAGGGCGTAGGGTTGGTGACCAGCCTGTGAAACAGGATCCCTGACACAGGCGATACTAAGCACCTCTGCACAGAACAACCGGGCACAGAACGCAGACATTATAGTGGACAGCCGGGGCAGGGCAATGCCAATCAGACCAATGGAGGCAGCGTAGGCTTTACCTGACTCTGCCTGCTTGAAACCATAGCGGAGTAGTCCAGACGACTCTGGAAGTGGCCAAAGTAAAACTAATCAAATCATCAAGAAGGGCCAGCTGCATTAGAGGCTGAGGAGTAACTCAAAACACCAATACTGATACCAACTTGCTGATTGCCTGGGGTCACCATATAGGAGCAGGGCTGACTGTGGTACAAGACACAGGGCCTGGCAGTGCCCGTTCTGTAGACAACCTCTGAAGAGAGAAGAGTGGCATGAATGGATTAAAGACGTCCCTCAACCCTGCTGTCTGGCTGGACATGAACCGCTATAACAATTATGACATGTGCGTAGTGAGCGAGGGGGGCGGTGAGGATGGGAAGGGCTCGTGCTGTTTCCTGATATAAACACAGACGGCCATGAGCTGACTATCGAGGATCACCATATAGGGGTAAGACTGACTTTGAAACATGATGCAGAGTCTGCTGGTACCCGCCTTGCAGGCATCCCTCAATTGACACAAAAGAAATGAAGATGACTCTCATCCCGCTCTCGGATTGAGCCCTGGCCGCTATGACTGCTGCGACTCACACACGGTGAGTGACACAGGTGGGGGGATAAGAAAGCCTTGGATTCATGTTGCAAGCGCAGCAAAGGTGTCGCCTCGCACTACTGCGGCTGAAGCCTCGTTATTAGCCATAGAACAATCTGATAACCGGGCAACATCAACAGTAGCAATTCCATACTGATCCCAGAAATATCCAATGAAACACACCCATGTACTACAGAAGTGAACTTCACAACACTGCGATAACATAAGGTGACAAGGTCACAAGGGAATACCTACGGGAACTTCACCCATTCACATAGAATCAAGTGGGAGCACACAAGGAACAATCCCCTTCAGTAATCAGTACATTGAGGCCTCCAAGCTGTCTAAATTTTACAACTCATTACAAGAAAGACATTGCTAGAAAAAAACTCTTTCTATAGAGCAACATAAAGAACGGTGTAGTTAGCCTCATTCTGTCTGGAGCTAGTAGCTTGCAAACACGGGGAAGACAGACAAAATGCATTCAAAGCTGCAATTTGATCAAAGTAAACCATCAGGCTGCTCAGCGAAGATCAGGAGATTCTGGGCACAAACGTGACTTCCCAGGAGACCGAACTCGGGGAGACCTGCAACAAATCCTCGCTGCAGTGCAGGCTACTCTAACTATTGTTGACAGAAATCGGGTGCTCTAACATATTGCGTTGACAGAATGTCGGAAAGGATAGATAAGCAGGTAGAATGCTTCAGAATGGTAGATCACAGGGTATCTGAAGCAGAAGACAACCAACACACAACTTGAGGAATACCAGACAAAAATAGAGAAAACACTGGCACTACTTCAGGCCAAAGCAGTAGACCTGGTGTTGCACTCCCGGCGTAATAACCTCAGAATCACGGGCATCGCGGAATCTACAACATGGAGAGGTTCATAGAAAAACGACGTACAGACTTGTTAGGGAGAGATACCTTCTCTGATATATCCATAGTTGAGAGAGCCAACAGATCGCTAGCACCACAACCACCCCAGTGGCAAGGCTCGACCTATCATAGCTAGAATCCTCAACTATAGAGACCGAGATGCGGCATTGCGCCAGTCCAGGGAACTGTGGACTCTCAGATACGAAGGAGCAGCGATCTCTATCCGCCCAGATTTTATGGCTCAGGTTCTGGATGCAAGAAAGACATTTCTACCTGCAAAAAGAAAGTGTCAGGAATTGAACATCACATATGCAATAGTATACCCTGTCCGCCTCAGGATAATAATTGATGGCAAATCCCAAAATTTCAGGGGCCCAAAAACTCTACAGCAATACCTGCAACAATGGGAGAGAATAAGTGCTCAGAAAAAATCACTTAGAGGGGATACAGGTGACCAAGATCAAACTTCAGGACTAGAAGACTCCGAGTAACAAGACGCAATGTGGGGTGGCCCCTCACTGAACTGTGACTATGTAAGGTAACTGGTAAAATCAGGTATTAGCCAAAAGAAAAATACCACTGGACAAATACGAGAAACATTACTTTAGTATAGTGATCCTATTGCAGATGTTTGGGAGGCAATAGTAGTGGTTTAGTCGTGTATCAAGAGGGAGAGAGAGGACCAGCTAGCCCGTATCCCCGTATTATATATAATTTAATCAAAAAGAGGCTAGCTGAGGTGGGGGGGTGGGAGGGGGTTGTTTAAACAATATTCTAGTTTAAAGGTATTCGTGACTCAGTTTTGTTTTGTCAGACGGTTGTGGCACCTGGTAGGTGTGCTCATGAAGCCCTCACCCACCAACCTAGTTGGTGGCATGCTTCATCATCGGGCCCACCCAGTGACACCTAACGTGTCCCGGGTGTGCTACGACGCCTGGTGACAGCGGAGCAGGTATATCACTGTGTGTGCGGTGAAGAATGTTTTGAATGTGAGTTTAAAACGGCTTGGCGGGGGTCCCATACCTTAAATACTGCATCCTTGTCGTATTTTTGACAACAGATGGGCGGCCACCCCCTACATCACACTGAGGGGTAACCAGCAGGCCGTTTCCAATCTCATTTGTCCACCTCACCAAGTTATAGTAGATATCGGGAAGGCGAGTTGGTGTAGTTGGGATACAGATGGGGATTGTCTCCAACACAATTGAGGTGTTGGAGTCGGAGGGGGCAGGTACAGGAAGGGGTTAAAAAAGATAGCTAATGACAATAACAGAAACAGTATAACTGACACATTACAAGAGAAAGAACAGAAGACATCAGCACATATTTTGATGAAAGATATCCAAATGCAAAATTGGGCATACCCTTAGACCACTAACGCTACTCACATAGAACATTAGGGGATTAAACAATCCGCGGAAGACTAGACAAGTACTGGCCTTCCTTGACTGCCACGGAGCAGAGGTGGGCTTTCTTCAAGAAACACATCTCACCCATCATACAGCATTATGTGTGGGTGCTAGATTGGCATCTTGCTGGGTACTGTTACTGGTTAAGAAAGGTACCCCATTTACACTATTACATTTACATATGTTTGCGGACACCCATGGCTGATACATAATAGTTCAGGGAAAATTAGTGGAACGGTGCTGACATTAGTAAATGGCTATGGGCCAAATACAGATGATCCATCATTCTACACACAAATATGAGCAAAACTACATAAGGGGACACCAACAGTGATACTATGGGGTGGAGATTTTAATACATGTATAGACCCGAGAGTGGATAGGTTGATGAGCACTGATAGATATGGCAAACAGGCAGCCAAGGTGCTCAGGGATAGAAGGAAAGAACAAAATCTAACTGACCTCCGGAGGCTGAGAAACCTAGGGACGCAAAATGGCACCTACTCCTCCACGGCGCATAACACATGGTCAAGGATAGATTACTGGTTAGCAACACATGGGATCATCACCTGGACGTCCTCGATAGACTTGGTAAGCAACACATGGGATCAGCACCTGGACGTACTCGATAGACAATATGCCCAAGACATTGCCTGGAAGCAAAGAACAATGTTCACATGGAACTCATTTCAAAATACATTGCAGATTTTGCAAACTATAAATACGTGCATCAGGTTTAGTCAAAAACATAGGCAATGAAAGTGGGACCTTAATTATATTTGGTCACATCAATTTTACCAAAAGGAATAATATTTATCAATACTATTTCAGAAATAGCCCAAGACAAGAATAACTCAGAAGAATTCACTTCAGCCGAAGTGAATATAGTTTATTCTGTAGATACAACTTTTACCACAGATGTGTATTTTAGTACATATGCATTTGGGTATTACACTACTCGCACACCATAGTGATTAGTGAGCCCCAGTGAAGTGACATAATGTGGTAAAAAAGTAAGTGAAAAGTGCGCAAGGGAAGGTTATTGTTAAAAAAACAAAAGTAAGAGCTTAGTACAATGAACAATGTAATGTCTTTTTCTTGCTCTCTCTTTGGTATTGTCAATGACGTTTCAACCCTCTCACGATATGGGGTCTGGTCAGGACAGCGTATCAGGAGACTAATGTAGAAAAGGTGTCAGTGCGAGAAGTGAAACCACAAGTATTTGGGGGCTTGAGGAGGCACGCAGTGGTTTACTTATAGTAGTACAGGAGTATAAATCTGGATATACGATTGTGTCATTTCGAAGTTGCCTATGCAGGGTTGCGGCCCGATCTGTGTGAGCAGTCATCAGGATCCTGTGGTAAGGGGAACATAGTGGGTATCCTGTTCACACGCTTGGCATTGAGAAATGGTACAGGGGACGTCTCAGCAGACTAGATAGTGTGATGAATAGTCTTTTAATTAAAGATATCCTATTGCGTAAGTACCACATACAATGGTGGAGATACTGCTAATTTGCAATGAATCCATCAGGATTGTGCCTATGGTATCGAAGGTATACTTAACCCCTTCGATGCTGATGACGAGCTCAGCTCGTCCTCAGCTACGGCGCTCATATGCTGATGACGAGCTGAGCTCATCATGTAACGCGGGTTTTCGAAAAACCCAGCACACAGCGGGAAAACCGCTAGCCCGCAAGGGGTTAAGTAACATAGTACCGCGCATTAGTGGGACTATATGCGGAGGGCAGACTAGTCAATGTCATGGTCAAGAGACTATGTGATAATGCAATAATAAATCGCATAACACGGCTAACTTAGCAGCCTCTTAAAAAGGGGGAAGCAGAGTGAAGCACAATAAATACATATTTGGCACTCGGGCTTACCAACGTGGTGGTGTGGTGAGATATCCTTGTTGGCATTCTATCTCTGATGGATACCGGAGTAGTACCAGTGTAGGATTATGTTAACCTGCAGGGTTGCGTGTTGGATTACGTACTGTAATGAGCTGAACGGAGACCTTAGGGACACGGTTACAGTGTTGAAAAAAGGGGGGTGCCTATTTAATGGATCTTAAGGGTACTTACTGAAGCGTTGCCGGGCTGGACTTCTCAATGGAGGGTTCAGTTGAAGTGCGAGTCGCCGGCTGTGTGTAGGCCAGAGATAGTTGGTGGCACATGCGTACAAGGACCATTCTTAGAGGAGAGTGTGTTGGCCATATTAGAGTGGCGATTAGTGTATCTCCCTCAATGGAAAGGTGAAATGTGTCAAGTAAAAAGATCATTTTGCGATGAGTGTGGTACCTACTGACGTTATTCATAGGGTCTATGGGAGGATACTAATTGTGGAGGTGTGTTATGAGCACCGTTCAATGAATGAACTTACATTTTATAGTAGTAAAGGGGAATCTATTACTTAATAAATTACTGTCAGTGGACTATATGTGACAAAAAGTTTTACACAATATAGAGTCATTACTCGGTTGGTGTAGGCTGAGCCAGATTCCACTGGTTGCAATTAGCCACATTAGTACATTTAATGCCTGCATGTTAACATGTGTTTACATTTAGAGATGTCCACTTTACATGGGATAATACAGAATACATCATAGTGCAAGCAGTAATAATAGTTTATTTCACAATATAGAGAATTACATAGAGAAAGAGCCACTATGCAAAGTGCATAGATTAAGATCATAGGTAAAGTTAGTCAGAGACCTGGCTAGCTGATAGTGTGTTATGTACCACAATTTAATGAAGGCTGATAAACCTACGCTATTCCTCTAGGCTGTTCAATCCCCTCTGTATGGATTCACATTTATCGATCAATTTATACTCTAAGGACTGCAGAATCATTGAGATGTCTCCACCTCTGGGGGGGTATCCAGGCTTTTTTTATCACCTGCCATTTCACATCATCTGCTGAGTGTGCTTTCTCTTTGTAGTGTTCAACCAGAGGGGCATTCTCTACTTCCCAACGGACTATGATGTTGGCAGATGCGTTCTTTCACTGGTTGGGTAGTCTGTCCAATATAAATCAGGCCGCAAGGGCACCAAATACAATAGATGACATTGGAAGTTGAGCAATTGGTAAAGTCGCGAATTGTGGCTTTTATGTTACTAGGTGAAAAAGATTTAAGGCTAGATGTAGGTGGCTAAATACCGGTCGGTAAAGCCGAAATCCGGTAAATTTCAGCGTCACCGACCGGTATTTAGCCATGTGAGATGTAGGTATTAGCGAATGCCATCGTTAATAACGAATCAGTAAAATAAAGGGAAATCATTTACCGATTCGTTATTTACTGATGGGCCGACACCAAAATTCCAAAATACCGAATCGGCAAATAAGAAATCAGTAAAAATTCGGTAATGCGATGTACCAAAAATTGGTAATACCGAATTTGTGGAAATTCAGTATTTAAGAATCAGTAATTACTACTGACCCAGAGCAGGTGGTAATCAGGTGCAGTTCATAAAAACAGCCCCAAACAGTGTGAACACAATGGCGGCCCTCTACGTCATAGCAAGGCGGCTACAATTGCGAGCAGCAGGACTGAGGGTTTGGAGACGGGAAGAGTGTGTGTAAAGACTGCGTGTCAAATGACTGAGGCAGAAATACATGACAGGTACAGGCTACATCTATAAACCATCCTAGACCTGATACAGGACCTGCAACCATACCTGGAACATGAGACACCAAGGGCGCATGCCATACCAACACATGTGCAGGTGCTCTGTAGCTTGCACCTACTCGCTTCAGGAAGTTGCCAGGGTGTGATAGATGCAGCAGGTGGTGTGTCACAGAGTTGCCTGTCCCATTTCTTCAACTCCATTTTGGACGCCATGATGCAGAGAATGCATCAGAGAATGCATCACTACATATGCTTACCCAGCACACAGGCAGAGCTGCAGAAGACAAAGCTGGATTGCTACCAAAAGGCATAGTTCCCACATGTAATAGGCTGCATCGATGGGACCCACATACCAATGTGCCCACCTGCAGCTACAGAATACATATACCGCAACCGCAAATCCACTCACTCCATCAACAGGCAGGTGATATGTGATGCAGACTACATCATTACTGACTCCTACATATTCAGGAACAGTGGGATCTATACATGTCTGGCTACTGGTGAATTTGGAGAAGGATACCTTCTAGGTAAATCAATGTGACAAACCTGGTGTATACCTTGGGGGAATGTATTGTGACCCTAATTAATGGCACTTTATTTCCCATTTAGGTGACAGCACATATGCCGTTCGGTCAATCATCCTAACTCCATACCTCAACCCATCCAACCCAAGTGAGAGGAGATACAATGTGGCACATAAAAGCACAAGCAACGTAGTGGAGCGCACATTTGGACTACTCAAAAGCAGGTTCAGTTGCCTCCACAAAAGTAGAGGCGCCCGTCAGTACCGCCCCATCATCTGCCGCAAAATAATAGCAACATGGCAATGCTGCATAACCTTACCACAAAGAAAGGAACAGCAGTGGAACTAACTGACTCTGAGGACGAGGGTCAGGACTATCCACAGCCAGAGTACAGCGCAGCAGGTGTAGCAGCAGCACCGAATGGGAGACACAGACGGGCTGAGATAACACGCCACTATTTCTGAGTGAGTAAGGAGACATAGCCAGTTTCTATATTTGTGTGATGGTGTTTAATGATCAGCGCACACCACCAAGATCAAAAGCAGTGTCCATACAAACATGGGTTACATCACCCATTTCAGTTCAACCATATCATAGCTGCCTCTATTTCTTGCGGGCACGCACTGCACTGCCACGTTCCTTTGCCCCACTGTCTGCACTGGCAGTTTGTCGAGGGCCAGCGCTGTTGCGTTCGCTGTGCCTCCTGGTCTCTGTGGGAGAGGGCGTGATGCTACTATGCTATGCTAGTAGCCTCCTCACTTTCATCCCATCAGCTGTAGAGGCCACCTTGTCGGTTTGCAGCACTTCCAGTGCAGTGGTCACTGTGACCAGCCCCCTAGCCACCTCCCGACTACAGTGTGCCATCTCCTCCTGCATGGCTATTGAGCATCTGCACATAAGAGAGGTTGCAGTGGACAGGTGGTTCTCCGCCTTGGTGGAATTATCCAGTTTTTGCCTCTCCCTGTGCCTAGACAGACAGTCCCCCTCCAAGTTGCTGCAGAGCTGCCTCACAGCCGCCACGTCACTCATGCCCTCAGCCCGATGCATGTGAGCTTTCATGTGTTCCAACTCCCGTTGTACTGACCTGATCGCTCTCCCTTGCAGGCGCTGAACCTTCAGCATGTTGCCTTCAAGCCCAGCAAACACACTGTCATCTTCGCCCTGCATGTGAGGACTGGCTGCTCTTGCCCTGCGGCGTCTGGAAAATGTGTGGGCACGCTCTCTTGGGGACTGTGAACTTACACTGTTGCCGTCTTCAGCCACAGTCGACTGTTGGCCCCCTGTGCTGTACTCCTCAGACACCTCCATCTGCTGGAGGGTGGCCACTGCATGCCTCCTGCCTGACGGTGGTGGTGGTGTAGATTGTGGAGGTGGTGATGGTGGTGTTGAAGGTCTCTGTGGTGATGGTGGTGGTGGTGGCGTTGTGTGCCCTGCAGGAGACTGGTCCTCCTCTTCTTGTCTTCTCTTGGGCCTGGGTGCCTTCCCTCTGCTCCCTTCTGCTGCACTGCAAGATGTCTCGCCTGTGAAGACAGAATGTAAATATGCTCACTTATCTGGCAGCATTTGCATAGTAATAAACATAATGCCTGCCAATCACACTGACTGTCCTCTGCTTGCTAATTGCTGTCACATGCCTTTGGGTTTGCTGGACTGACTGTTCTGAACATGTCACCAAATCAAAGTAGAGAGCGAGGACAAGAAAGGCTAGTCCGTATCCCCAGGATTATATGTAATGATCACATAAATGGAACGCACTTCCTCTCATGCTGCGCCTCGAACCAAGTCACGCCCTCTTCCGTAAAAAACTTAAAACCTTCCTCTTCCCCAAATAGTTCCTGGTCTCCCCTTCCTGGATTTCACAACCTTATAGCGCGGGGATGCCTTCGGGTCACCAGGCGCTCTATAAATCACAAAATAAATAAAATAAAAATAGGACTAGCTATGTTTACTGGGGGAGGGGGACTAAAGGAAGTACGCTAGCTGGCAAACCTGTTGGTTTGTTCATGAAGCCCTCACCCACCACCCTGGTTGGTGGCATGCTTCATCATCGGGCCCACCATAGTGACACCGAATGTGTCCCGGGTGTGCTTCGACGCCAGATTACTGCGGAGCTGGTATATTCGCTGAGTGTGCAGTGTAGTGAGTGAGAAAGTGAAGTTAAAAGCTATACAGTAGGTCCCAGTACCCGAGGGTAAATAAATAAGTTTAATAACTGGGCCTCTGTTAGCAATAAAAAGGCAATTAGATGTGATGGAGTGCGAATTAAGACCTCCTGCGTCTTGTGTGGTCTACATGTTTCAGCCAGGCCTTATTAAATTTAAAACTGGCTTTCCTCAGGACCAAGTGAGTATGTGTATAAGGTGCAAAAAAACTCAATTATAGTTTTTGTGTTGTTGGTTTATGTGTCGCACTCTCTAAGGTGCGATTACATGTAAGAGGGGGATTCCCTCTAGTTTTGCTACATATAACGAGGACAGAGACAAACGTACAAAGGAGAGTCATTTTAGTATTATAAGGAAAATAATCACATTTTGTAGCTGACTTGTAAGGTGAGTGAACGACCTATAAGCGGCTATGGTGTGGTCATGTTTAACCTACATGGGTTTTAATAAGAACCGATTGTTGTGGTGAGCTAAAACAGCGGATATTAGCATTTGTGAGGTACAGGTAAGTAAAGGTTGGTATCCTCACGCAGGCTGTTTGCTGTCAAAAGCTTCCTTGGGTCACCTGGCAGAGAAAGAGACCCTAGGACATGGATAGTGAAACTAATGGTTTACATCCAACCTGTAGGGAGAGAAAGGTTGCTTACCCCAGTTGTAGCGGTAGTGTTGAGTTACTCACGGCATTCCCGGTCTAGATCCTCCTTGGACCTATCGTCCTTCTGCGGTGCCCGGAACGAGTGAGTGAGGACCTTGAGATCGGGTTTAAGTAGCCCCGGTCGTTGGTTCCACCTGGGATAAGTGGAAATAGAGGGAGGGATGCGCTCGCGCTGACTGCTCTGTCATTGTTTGTTATGCGCATGCGCTCGGGAGCGTTCTGCACGCATGCGCGCATTAGGCTAGCAGTTGATTTCAAAGAGGCGCATGTGGGGCGCATGTGCGCGCGATTAGCGAGTGTACGGTTGCACGTTGTAGGCACGTGCGGTGGTTCTGAAGATATGGCGCTGTGTAAGTGCCTAAGTTCGAGAGCACTGTTTTCTTTTTCTGGCTGGGAGTATCAGAGGGGAACTCTATTTTAGACTGAGAGACAGAGGGCATAGGAGACCAATTGTTTTTCACAGGTTAATGGAGTTCCACGGGATGGAATCGTTCAGACCCCTTGTATGGGTGGACAGACGGTATATCCATCGCTGTTCTTTCTGGAGGAGGAATTTGTCGTTAGGGACTGCTTGCCAAACAACTTGTCATGGTCCTTGGGGATATCTTCGATGAGAACCTCCAGCTCCCTCTCGCTAAATTTCTGCGTTCTTTTTCTTTATGCTCCCTCTTTCTCCCTCTCCTGGTTTGCCATTTTGCTTGGTTTTGGATGCAAAAATAGGCTCTGTTGCTTCTGGCTCCTCTCAGCTCTGCTCCCTGTCTCACAGTCAGCTCTAGGTTCAGTGCAGCTGCCTCGGTGTGGCCACTTCCTGTTTTGGAGGTAATAGGGATGCACAGTATTGGCTGATTCCACAAAAACTGAATTTTTAAATTATCGAATCGGTATATACCGATTTGGTTTTGGGATTCAGTATTTACGATTTTTTAACCGATTAAGACTGATTCGGTGATTTTTACAGAATCTTTATGTACATCAGATATGCAGATTCCTTAATACTGAATCGGTAAAATTCGGTATTAAGGAATCAGTATTTCAAGATTACCTACATCTAGCCCTTAGTCTCTATGGTATATTTGCAGGCGACACAGCTTCCCCATTTAAAATGCCCTGTCACCGGGGGGAAAGGACCATAAGTTGTGGATATTGCTTTTAGTTTTGGTGATGCTGGTATCAGAGTGCACTAGATGATCTTTTGTATTTTTGCCTTTTCTGAAAGAGAACAGGGGCATCTCTTGGCAGGAGTTAAGAGTGTTCAGTGTAGGCCAAAGTCTTTCGATCGTTTTTTGGACTTGTGTGCTCACTGGGCTGAAAGTAGTTACATAAACAGTCCGAGTAGTAGGAAATTTGGGCGTTTTGGTGATCAGTACTTCACATGAGCTAAACCATGCCCTTTTCATTGAGGTTTTGACCAGTTTCTTAGGATATCCTCTTTCGCGCAGTCTGGTACTAACTATATTCGCTTCTCTGAAGAAGTCTTCTTTCTCCATGTAATTTTACCGAAGTCTTAAAAATTGTCCATAGGATAAACCATCCTTCAGTGCCCTTGGATGGAAGCTGTTGTACTGTAAAAGTGTATCTCTATCAGGTTTGCGATAGAGGGTCACATTCAGTTGATTGTTGTGGTGTCTGATCTTCAGGTCCAGAAAGGGGACCATCTCTTTGTCTTTGCTGTACGTCAAAGTCAATGATGATTGATATTCATGTAGGTATGTAATGAACAGTTGCAAATTTTCTGCAGTGCCTGTCCATTTGAGAAAAATATCATCGATATAGCGTTTCCAGCACCTTATGTTATCTACGAATGGGTTGGTTGCATTGTTCAGGTATTTTCTTCAAGGTCGCCCACATAGAGGTTAGCCAGATTTGGTGCAAAAATAGGCCCCATGGATGTCCCTGAGCATTGCTGGTAGTAGCTAGTGTTGAATCTGAAGTAGTTCATTGTCAGTGCGATTTCTAGAAGGTCAGTGGGGACCCCAGTAGGTGCTGGGTGAGTGTTCAGAATAGACTTGATGACATCAATGCTCTCTTTTTGTGGAATATTTGTATACAACAATTCTATGTCCATGGTTACCAGTATCTCGTGGGTGAGATTGTATTCCATACCTTCTACCAGATTTATCAAGTATGTGCTGTCTCTGACGTATGTTGGTAGGGTAGGCACATACTCTTTGATGAAACTATTGATGTAGTGTCCTAGAGGTTCTAGGACAGAGCTGCAACCAGACAGGATGGGTCTGCCTGGGGGGTTTATGGTGTCCTTATGTATCTTTGGTAAGGTATATATGACGGGAGTCCTTGGGCATTCTTTTTAGAGGTAATCGAATTACTGTTTGGTTAGGAAACCTTCATCTAATCCATTTTTAGTAACCTCCTGTATTTGTTTCTGAATATCTATCAGGGGATCTCGTGACAATTTTTTGTAGTGATGGGTGTTATTTACCTGTCTCATTATTTCAGCTTTGTATCTTGTTCTTTCTTGGATGACGATCCCGCAACCTTTGTCTGCAGGTTTCAAGATGATGGTCTCATCATTCTACAGAGTGTTTAAAGCCTCACGTTCCGGTTTGGTGATGTCACAAGGAGTGAATACTTTCATGTTTTTCAGCTTGAGGATGTCTTCAAGTACTCCTTTCTCAAAGGCTATGATCTCAGGAGGCATCCTATTATTAGCAGGTATGAATTTAGATTTTGGCTGCATCGGTGATCTTTGTGATATGGATGATGCTTCATCCTTATTACTGAAAAATACTCTTAATCTTAGTGTCCTGAAAAAAGTATGTAGTTCTGTTTGGAGTTGGAAGAAATCTGTTGTTTCGGGCATGGACATAGGATAGGCTTTTACTAAGGAGAGAGAGTTCATTACTGTTCATCTGATGCATGGATAAATTAAAGACAGGGATGGTATTTGCTGTATTCAGGTTATTGGAGGTGTGCCCAGAGCTGATGTCATCGTTCAGGGAGATACTCATTTGTAGTCTCTCTTCTTCCATTTGTGTCACTGGCCTTCTGGACCACATGTATAGTATTGGCGGCGCGTTTGTCTTTCTCCTGAAAACTGGGGCCACACTCTCTTCTGGTTCCAGTTGGTTCCTCTGCCACTTTGTGCCTGGCCTAAAAAAGGCTGTTGTTGTTTTCTCTGCAATCCACTTGTTCCTTCACCCCCGTCTTCTGAAGACTCAGAACCAGCTGAGGCATCTAAAAAACGGATGAGATTGTTAATCTTGTATCTTCCCCACGTCATACTTTTCTTGTATTGTTGTGGTTGAATGTAATAATCTTCTTGTACGTAAGGGAAGGCTTTCTCTTTGCTGTATGCAGTGATATCTTTCTGTACTTTATCCGCCTTCTTTTTCAATTCAAAGGAATTACATTCGTGGATAGTTTTGTTAAGCATATCTAGCGCCAGCTTGGACTCTTCTATGTTGTTGCAGCCGAGCAGTTCTTTTTTCCAACTTCTCTATTTCAATTATCTCTTGTTTGCTGTGCTCCAATGTTGTTTCTGTGCCTAACACCATCCAGTGTCTGGAGCATGTCGTGGATATATGGGAGAAGGCTGCGCTGCGAGGCCTCCGGGTAGTTATGCGCTATAGAAATGTAATTTTTCATTTCATTTCATTTCATTTTCATTTCATTTCATTTCATTTCATTTCAGAAGACTCCTTTAAATCTTTTGTCATCTCTGAAGATCCCAGGGACATTTCTAACTATCAGGCCTTAAGGGATAATGCTAGCTTTCAGTTATTCTGTCAACATGCGCGCCTGTAGCTTAGTGCGTACATGTTTCTTCTTAGCACATTCTAGTTTATCTAGGAGTATTAGTCTAGGGTTAGTGTGAACCGCCTGTGTGGATGTGGAAAAAAGGGAGAGACCACTAATTACTTTGGCGATATATTCTTCTGTATACAGTGGAGCCTCTCTATCTGTCATAGTATTTTGTGTGATATTACCACTATGCGTAGAAATGCCCAAGGGATTTGTGTAAAAGCATAATGGTCAAGGACCAATTACAAAGATAAAGACAAAAAACACAAGACAATTACAACCCTATATAGGGTATCGAGTAGTATATTATCCAAAGCTCTTGCAGGGGACACGACCAATCAATATTTCAAAGACACAAGAGCAACACATACGTCCTTGTGAGCTGGGTATTGCATCATGCACTCGTCCTTCTGGCGCTGAAGCTTCCCTCGCACATTCCTTGACAATTCATGTGGGGCTTTCTGACAACAGCAGTTAGATCAGGTCTTTAAGGCTGACCAAGACAAGACAGTATAGAGTTTTTTAGCACAATTCTGAGACAGTAGCAAGTGTGCAGACGATATGGTAGGCCTTTAAGGTAACACTACGACGAAACTGCATTGGATTAAGTGTGCTGAACACCCCTGAGGCGGAAAGCCGGGGGCTGCTAGGCTAGGAGGAATCTTCCCTTTAAATTGCGCATCTTTTTAATAATTTTAGCGTTGTTACACGATTGATCTCTCTTTTAAAATTGTGTGTAGTTTGTTAGCCGATCAGGTGCTGGTGCGAGAGAAAGGTGGACATCATCTTGGGGGGAAGGCAGGGGTAGCGCTCTAGTTGCTGGCTGCCTCACGCCCTCCTCAGCCCCTATAAATGATCATCATTCCCCGACGGCGCAGCGGGCGGGCGCAGCGGGCGTGCCGGCGGCAGGCCGAAGGCACGCCAAAGGCAAGCCCGTCCGCGCCCGTCATCGCCATGACATCACCCCTCGCCAGAACCCCTGGTCGGGGTCTGCATGTCTATGACAAAGAGACATTGTTAACACTGAACCCAGGTGGCCCCCGGGACCTGCCTCTAAGTTTATTGAGTCCATGCTAGAGGTGGCTAGTTCCTTGGTAGTGGGCTCGGCTAACTTCACGATCCTAGGAGATTTAAATCTCCATTTTGACCAGACTCATGATCCAACCATCTGGAATTGGATCCACTGTTCTCCAATATCCCGGTAGTCAACACTGATGTGCCCAAACCTATGGGGTGGACGGATCATTACTTAGTTAAAGCCACTGTGGAGGTCACTGAGCCATTCAAGGTGGAAGGGGTGAACCGGGTCTTTAAGAGGCCATGGCATAAACTTAAATTAAAGGACCTACATACCTCCTTAGGGATGTTTCCCTGTGGGGACATGGCGGACCCTGACATAGCATACACTACCTTTCACAACTGGATTGTGGGGGGATTGGACGCCCTCATTCCAGCTAAATGGAACAACCCTTGGTATAATGACGCCCTGAGATACATGAGGAAGGAATGCAAGAGAGCAGAGCGGGCATCGATAAGGGAGTATAGAGATAGGGACAAAGTGACCTATCTAGCTAAATTAAAGCTTTATCATAAAGCGATCTGCTCCGCGCGTACCACATTTTATGCGGAGGAAATCGAAGCTAGTCCTAACCCCACCAAATGTATCTTTAAACTTGTTCAGGAACTCCAGAGTAACAGAACTACTGCATCTAGCATAACTTCCGCACGGCAGTGTGAAGACCTTGCTACTTTTTTTGTAGAAAAGGTGCAAAAAATGTAAAGGTCATTCCCGCAGCATTCCCCAGACATGCACTCTTCCACCAAGACCAAAGTTGATGGTGCCACCCTAACAGCCATACCAGAGATCACGAATGTAGAACTAGTCAAACTCTGTAGGAAAGTTAAATCTGGATCTCCGTCGGACCCTATGAGGCCGGCACAATTTGTTGAGTACCTGACGTTTTTCCAGCAGCCTCTGGGCTTCCTACTTAACCTGTCCTTTTCCATGGCCAGTGTTCCTACAGCCTGGAAACAGGCATGGGTATCTCCTATCATCAAAAAGCCCACCCTGGATCCGTCAAAACCAGAAAACTTTAGACCAATTTCCCTCCTCCCATGGGTGGCCAAGATTGCTGAGGCCCAAGTGAATAATGTGTTATCCCAATTCATGCATCTTAATGGCATCCTGGATCCATCTCAAAATGGGTTCAGGCCGGTTCACAGCACCGAATCTGCCCTGCTGGCTACGACCGAACATCTCAGAACGATTCTTGATGCCGTCAGAGTGCAGCGCTGATTTTATTAGACCTCAGCGCTGCCTTTGACACGGTGTCGCATGACATCTTGCTATATCGTCTGGAGACAGACGGGATTACTGGACTCGCTTTAGAATGGTTTCGATCATTTTTGAAAGACAGATCCTTCCGGGTATCGGCACCCCCGCACCTTTCTCAGCCCCATTACATCGGTCAGGGAGTCCCTCAGGGCTCGGCACTCAGCCCGTCTCTATTTAATCTCTATGTTCAGCTGCTTGCGGCAGTGGCTAAAGAGTAGGACCTTACGTTGGTATCATATGCTGATGATACTCTGCTGGTCATCACTCTTGCTGAAGGGCCGCCGACATCGTCCACGAGATTTAGAGACGGGATGGCTGCAGTAGCTCAATGGATGACTGATAATTGCCTGCAGCTTAATGCAGGCAAGACAGAGGTTCTGCTTGTGGGGAAGAACATCGCCCTCTGGAATAAGCACTGGTGGCCGACCTCACTGGGTACTACGCCAGCGTCTAAGTCACTAGTCAAAATCTTGGGAGTTTGGATAGACTCCTCGCTTAGCTTTCAGACCCACACCAAGAGAGTGGCAGCTACTTGTGTGGGTTTGTTAAGAGGCCTTAATCCCATTCTGAAGTTTTTTTACTCTAAAGTGCGTCAGCTCATTGCCCAAGCCACCATTCTATCATGCCTGGACTACGCCAGTGTGCTGTTTCTAGGTGCAAATAAAGCCAAGATAGCGCGATTTCAGTGAGTCCAGAATTTGGCAGCGAGGACCTTGGTAGGACTTCCTCGCAGGTGCTCGGCCAGAGCTACGATCAGAAAGCTGCATTGGCTTCCGATCAAATCCCGAATTCAGTTTAAAGCTCTCTGTCTGGTGTTCAAGATTCTTAAATCTGGGAGCCCAGATCTCCTGCGTCCTCTTTTGATTCTGTATGAGCGCCAGCGTAGTCTGCGTTCACTAGGACAACATAAAGTGATTGTACCTCAGACCAAACTCTGTCGCATGGGTGGTCGCTCCTTCCGGGTGCTGGCGGCCAAGCTCTGGAACTCCCTGCCCACTGGCATCCGTGGAATGGAGAACTTGCTTGCCTTCCGGAAAGCCATCAAAACCTTCCTGTTTTCTTCATCATAGGGATGTACGACCTAGGTTGGCCAGCTACTAACTGTTCAGTACCTTTTGATCTACCAGCGCCGGGACGCCTCTTCGCTGGGGCAGCTGCCGTGCTTACAAAACTATTAACATAACATAACATAACAACAAACACACTGGTATATTACAGAATATACGTCAAAAACGAACTTAGCTGGAAATGGAAATTCAGGCACTAGAGAGGGAGTACACATGAATGTCTTTCTTTGCATTACTAGCTGCTGTTAGAAATAAAATTACCACCTATCAGGAATTAGCAGAGAGTGAGATAAAATATATCTCGCGCAGACATACTATGTGGAAATGTGGGGAAGACGGCCGCCTTGGCCACTCACTTGCAGCAAAGTGCAGTCCTTTCAATCACACATTCAAATTGTGCAAATAACTGACACACAAGGTAGGGCTTACCATGATGCACCATCTATAATAGAGAAATTCACAGAATATTACATACACTTATATTGCACACAGATGACCACCTCAGACGACAATATCACAGAATACTTAGACAACATAGCCCTAGCCTGGCTCTTTGATGTCCACAGAGAATACTTTATGCAACCTATAACAGAAGATGAAGTCAAGGACGAAATAAAGTCCCTTCCAAATGGAAAAGCTGAGGAACTGATTGCCTACCGAGTGAATTCTGTAAAGAATTTAGTGATTTGCTAACCCCCTTTTACTCACAATGTACACAGAGGCCTATGAGAGAGAAAAACTCCCCCCTCTCCAGAAGAGAGGCTTTACTAATAACACTACTTAAACTTGAGAGGATTCTGGACCATACCGAATCTTACATAGCTCTATCCCGTATAGACACTGATGCCAAAATATTAGCCAAAATATTAGCCCTCAGACTACAACCCCTAATGCAGCACTTGGTTCTACCAGATCAATCCAAATTGATTCCAACCCGCTCAACGACACACAATCCATGCACAATCTTTGCAATGTTCCACCAATTGGAACCAGAATTGCCTGCAGCTGCTGCTCTGTTAGATGCGGCCAAAGCATTTGACTCAGTGGAATGGGAATTTATGTTCACAGTTCTCTGCAAAATAGGATTCCCACAAATAATCCTCCATTGGATCCAATCACTATATACTGAACCATTTGCCAGAATTTGCAAGAATAGCAACACTGTAGATCCGTTATGCATCCACAGAGGGATCTGCCAAGATGCCCACTGTCACCAATATTGTTCACCTTAGCTCTTGAACCACTGGTATTTAAAATATGACAAAGATACGCAAACACAGTACTACTGTTAAGCCTACGACATATTAGCATCTCAATATACGCAGATGACATGGTTTTATATATCAAACATCCAGCGGACAATCTAAACCCACTTATACGAGAATACACATGCTTTGAACTCTGGACGGAGTATAAATTGGTCTAAATCAATGGTGAACCCATTGACACCCTGCACATAGCAATTTCCGATGGATTTTACACTACAGTGGCAAGCAGATCCAGTCAAATATTTAGGGAACTGGATACACAGTGACCCAGAAAAGGTGGTTCGTAAGAATTATGGGAAGGCCCTTACAAAAATTGAAGGCCAAGTGGTCAGGTGATCTGACTGTCATTGATACTGGCAGATGGAATTGTGATTCAAAAAATTATAATAATCCCGCGATTCCTGTATTTATTTATTAACATACCCATCACCTTATCACAACAGTTCTTCCTGAAAATACGTTCATGTATGAACACTCACATGGTCAGGTCGGCAAACAAGAATCGGGTGGAAAGAACTCACACTTCCTTATTCTCAGGGGGTTTCGGAGCTCTAGATTTGCACCTATATTACCTTTGTGCCCAAGCATAATATCCACATTACTGGGTACACCCACACAACTATCTTCCAAACATTGCCATCGAAACAGACAATGCACACCTGACCCCACTAGTTGCCTTAATACCACAAAAATAACAGGGCATCTCACGATCCGTGATAAAACAGGTACACAGCACTATAGCAGCTTGGCACACACTGGGGCGCCGAGCTTGCAAGCTTCTGGTATACTCTCAAGCCCTTTCATTACTGCACCTCCCGGAACTGTTACTGACACAACAACAAAATTGCAGGAAATACTAGACGAACTGGGACTGCGCACAATGGGAGACATGTTCCACAATGGTCAATTTGTGAATTAATCGGAGGTACTGCCAAACAGCACCCACATGCTACTAAAGCGTTTTACGTACCTCAGGTTATGATCAGCGGTTAAGGACTTATACCCTACATTTCCTCAGGAACCCCCTACAAACAATGCGCTACAGACACTGCTCAAAGCTCCTACATTCCAGCATCTTATAACTAAACAATATGAAACAGCCCAGCATGAACAATATAGACATGCTGAACAAGCACTAACGAGATGGAATACTATGCTAGACATGTAGACATGCCCTTATCCAAAGACGAGTGGGTATTCTGCCGTGCACTCACACAAATGCTCACACCCAACTGTAATCTACGTAATATTAATTTTAAGTTCTTGCAACAAACCTATTACACACTGACACATCTACACAAGTATGGCCTATGGGAAAATGACAGATGCATGTGCTGTGGCATCACACAGGCAGACTTTATACATGTTGCATGGACCTGTCCTCCGGCGAAGGGGTACTCGGAGGATGTGACATGCATATTGGGAACTATACTCTCAGAACCAATTGCTAACACCCCACAGATTTGTCTACTGGGCCTAACAAAAATTTACTGGCCACAGCCCTTTTACTGGCCAAACAACGCATCACTATGAAATGGGGCAGCAGACAAGCACCAATTGTATAACACTGGAGAACAGATATGACATATTGTAAGGAACAGTTAGAAATCTAAGCAGAGGAGCTACCAGCAGCCTCACATCCGAGGAAATTCTGGAGCCCATTTGTACAATATTTACAATACAGCCAGGGGGTGGTAACGGATAAAGACAATTATATGTTTGACTTCATTATGTGATGTAATTACAAGTACCATAATACTCTGTACTGTGCTGAAAATTTGGAACATACTGTTGTATCAATTCTCAAGGATATTGTGAAAAGCTGTAAGATTGTACTGCATGCCTAACTATCAATAAAACTATCAATAAAAAATCAATTTAAAAAAGGTGTTCAGGAATCACAGACTCTATGACATCCGAATCCTGATCCATACAGGGACTAGAGCCCTATGCCCCATGTTTTCCCTGAGACGTTGGATGGGACTTAGGGCCATATGTATCATGCAAATTTGCAATCGCAAAGGCCGAAATTCGCAGAATTTCGGCCTTTGCGAATGCGAATTTGCTAAATGGAATGTATGAAGCAAAACTGGTGCAAAATAAGGAATAGCAAAATTTGCGATTCCTTATTTTGCAATTGCATTTAAGGAATCGCAAATATTGCGATTCCGTAAATGCAATGTGTGTATCAAAATAAATTTTCAAAATGCTCTTAAGGAATCGCAAATTACCACCAACTTCTAGTTGGTGGTAAGTTGCGAATTCCTTGAAAAATGCACATTTCTGCATTTTTCAAAGTGCCATGTGACGCACATACGTGCCCTTAGGGCACGTATGTGCACCACATGCGCACCCATGCATATTTCAGGGGTGCAACAGGGTGTCCTTTGGACACCCCTGCACCCTTGAAATTATTCTCAATTTGCGATTAGCACATTGAGATTCGCAAATTGAGAATAACTTCCCACTCATTCCTATGGGCCTCCTGGCCCATAGAAATGAATGGGAAAGTATTCCTTAATTGTGATTTGCAATTTGCTAATCCCAATTAAGGAATTCTAAGGAATCGCAAAAAAAAATGTGATTTTGTACATACATACCCATTTGCGATTCTCAAATAGCGATTTCTTAAAAATCGCTATTTGAGAATCGCAAATGGGTATCTTGATACATATGGCCCTTAGTCATGTTTCCATCTCCAGAGGGCTAGGACAAGGTGTTGAGGCTTTCTTAAGGAGTTGCCATACAAGGTAGACAAAATAAACAGACTTATCCCACTTGGTGCTTTTTGCGGACCTAAAACCTGGTTAAGCAGGACCTCCTGGTGAAGGTATTTGGTCTTGTGGAGCCCTATTCCGCTACTGCATCTAGCCTTACCCCTCTGGAGGATTTTCATTTGCAAAAAAGTGATTAAGTCTGAAGGTAAAAGTTGAGACCAGGGCAATGTAGTGTATCTATCTGACCAGAGAAGTAACCCCAGCAGCTACAAAATCCAGGTTGTCCCATTCATAGATTTTGGCTCAAAAAACAATGGTTTCAGCCAGAGCTTAAGTCCAAAGGTAAAAACTTTAACTAAGATGAGGCACATGGTATATCCTACCTTCGCTCCATCACAGTCCGCCTGAAATCGCACCTAGGTCTCGGTCAACTGCAAACAGTTACTTTTGATTAGTGCTTTAGTTTTTTTCTTAAAACATTAACAAATATTTTCTCTCATTCCCCTAACCTATTTAAATGTCAGTTCAGTTCAATAAGTCTTTATTTCGAAATAGAATTCATAAAAGCCAAGTATACAATACATGGAATATTAATAAAACCATCATATCAGAAGAACATTTAAAAAGTTATTAAACAATTGATAAAGACTTTACAATAAAAATGCCTTCGGACATTATCAATTATAAAACATCATCAATATTTAAAACCATTATAAAACGTTGGGATTCCTAGTACGGATAATCCATGCCCAACCTATGAACTTGGCCACACCAACCACAACAAACTCAGACTAGTTAGTACAAAAAATCCTCAGGGCTTCAAGGTACCCCTTACTTTCCAGTCTATAACATAAGGGTTTGAGCCATTTTAGGCGTGGGGCTAGATAGGCTGGGCAGGCAAAGAAAAAGTGACCAATGCTCTCTAAATGATCCGGACACCAAGGACAGCTATTATTTGAGTTCGCAGCCCACTTAACAGTAAAGGAATTAATAGGGAGCGTCCCGACACGGAATTGATGATATAATTTCCGGTCAAGGGTTTTACAAATCACATCCCAATATGGCTTAAGGGAAGGTGTCAGTTTGTGAGTCAGAAAAAGACCTGTTAAATTAGTATCTTCCGATTGGGTAACTGCAGTTAGCTTAACAGAAGCCCAGAACAGGTCTTTAAAATCTTGTTTAGAGGGGAAGATGGAACCCCCCGGATTGGTCCAGAGCTGGTGTAGGCCCATCTCTAACAATACCTGTAGTGTATCTATCTGACCTTGAAAAATGCAAATTTTTGCATTTTTCAAAGTGCCATGTGATGCACATACGTGCCCTTAGGGCACGTATGTGCGCCACATGTGCACCCATGCATATTTCAGGGGTGCAACAGGGTGTCCTTTGGACACCCCTGCACCCTTGAAATTATTCTCAATTTGCGATTAGCACATTGAGATTCGCAAATTGAGAATAACTTCCCATTCATTCCTATCGGCCTCCTGGCCCATAGAAATGAATGGGAAAGTATTCCTTAATTGTGATTCGCAATTTGCTAATCCCAATTAAGGAATTCTAAGGAATCGCAAAAAAAATGCGGTTTGGAAATACATACCCATTTGCGATTCTCAAATAGCGATTTCTTAAAAATCGCTATTTGAGAATCGCAAATGGGTATCTTGATACATATGGCCCTTAGTCATGTTTCCATCTCCAGAGGGCTAGGACAAGGTGTTGAGGCTTTCTTAAGGAGTTGCCATACAAGGTAGACAAAATAAACAGACTTATCCCACTTGGTGCTTTTTGCGGACCTAAAACCTGGTTAAGCAGGACCTCCTGGTGAAGGTATTTGGTCTTGTGGAGCCCTATTCCGCTACTGCATCTAGCCTTACCCCTCTGGAGGATTTTCATTTGCAAAAAAGTGATTAAGTCTGAAGGTAAAAGTTGAGACCAGGGCAATGTAGTGTATCTATCTGACCAGTGAAGTAACCTCAGCAGCTACAAAATCAAGGTTGTCCCATTCATAGATTTTGGCTCAAACAACAATGGTTTCAGCCAGAGCTTAAGTCCAAAGGTAAAAACTTTAACTAAGATGAGGCACATGGTATATCCTACCTTCGCTCCATCACAGTCCGCCTGAAATCGCACCTAGGTCTCGGTCAACTGCAAGCAGTGACTTTTGATTAGTGCTTTAGTTTTTTTCCTAAAACATTAAAACATATTTTCTCTGATTCCCCTAACCTATTTAAATGATTTTGGTATATTTTGCTCAATTAAATGTTTTATATTTTTCTGAATTGTTTTCAGAACTTTAATTTGTTGTGGAAGTAATAGCTACTGCTTGTACTTAACACACACTTCCCTGGGGATTGCCTGCTGCTTGTGCCAATACTATTATGGTTTGAGCAGAGATTTTCTCAGAACTGTGTTTTAACTGTAACAAAGTGAATTTATTAAATTGAAAGATGTATCACCTCTTCCTGGCACACCCGAATCAAGACCTTCCATTTGTATTTGTATTTGTATTTGTTTATATAGCGCTAGAATCGACCCTCGAAGGGGTAGCTCTGCGCTTCAGCAGGACTGTGAAAGAATAGCAGTGCATTCAACAGGATCAGCAATGACAGAAGAGAAAAGTTTTAAGCATTTTCCTGAACTGCAAGTGTTCGGAGCATTGTCCATGGCATGTACATACTCAGGAAGCATCAGAGGTCTCTTTAGATAACAACAGAGATTTATCCCAGTGTGGTCCTACCTTCCACCAGGCCATAAAGGCCATTCACTATACTTTTGATGGATCGAAGGGGTATCTACAAGGCCAATTGGTTGCCACCATACATGCAGAAGAATCCATTCCAGACAATCCAGAGAATATGAACACCAAAGCAATAATGAAAATAACCCAAACTAGACGAAATTTAGTTATGTGGTGAAATATATTTTCAGCATATATTTCACACAAACAACTATTTTGACTTCCCGATCTTCCTCATGGAAATACAAACAAGTGCAGAACTTATAAAGTTGATTAAATGTATTAAGCATCAAATAGCATGTATGACTGGCAATGCATTTGATAGGATTCAAGACACCAACCTACCTATATGACAATATCATTCTTTGACTGAAAACACACCTGGCTCTGGTACTGAGAAGCCGTTCTGGCCAGTATGACAATGTCTCTGTGTGGGTAGGGTCCTTTGTAAGGTGCTGAAGGAAATACAGATGTCTCCTACTTAGGCATTTCATAAACGTAGCATGTATCTCAATGTTTTCTGTTGCACAATCACTGCTGCTATAACCCTCAACAGCCAGTGAAAGGCAGCCCCTTGGGTAAAAGTGTGGTCCCTTCCACAATCCAGGGAAATGTCTGGTCCTTGGTTACTACAACTAGCTCAGTGCCCTTGACTATCACAGGTTTGTATTCAATATTTAGGGCATGGTGGTAGTGTTCTCAAGCTACAAATGGATTTCCTTGACAAGTCACCAGACTCTTTCCTGTTGGACATCCTCTAACCTATGTGCTTTGACTTTTGTGATGCCTGAGAGAAATTCAATTTAGAGTTGGTTTGCACCTCAGCCTTGCTCGAGGGGCCCATCACACTTTCTTAGTTGGCTTGATGATAACCCTGTTCATCGGAGACAATGATTGAACCTCTATCACAGGAAGCCTGGGGCATCTAGTAGGGATTAGCCATCTAGAAGAGGGACAGGAGAAGGCTTGGAGCAGCTGCTGAACAAATGGGTGCCCATTGAGTTCTTCCTTTGATAAAGAGATGACAAATGGGACTTTCAGAAAATGCTAACGTTCAGTCCAAAGATCCTGTAGGCTTTCAGGCTCAATCCCAACAAGAGGTTAGTATAGTTCTGGCTCTGACTGAGAGAAGCTCACTTCATCTCTATAGGAGAGGGGTTAGGGTTAGGATGAGAGTTCCTCCACTTGGAAGCTGGAAGGAGCCATCTTATTTTGTGACTTCTGGGAAGGTTTGTAATACACCATGAGATGAAGTTCTGAAAAATTCATGGGAATACTGCAGGAAAATAGTCATTAGTGATTATAGGGAATTCCTCAATCATTGACCGGAGCACAAAATAGGACTGGCACCTCACCACAAAATCCGCAGAACACTCATGGGCCTAAGAAGGAATCCTGACCCAAGCACGCCTGATTCCGGCTGCCACTCGGGAATTGGAATGCTGTTCAAGGGAAATTGGCCACCTGTTACCAGCTACAGGCACACAAAAACCAGAGGGACACCTGAGTCAAAGAAAGCCCTGCGGACCCAAGATTACAGGCTCCTGCAAGTGCCCTCACTGAGATGTGGTGTCTAGATGTTTGCTCCCAAGACCTAAATATTGAAGGGCTGGGCAGGAAGAACTTTTGCACAACTTCAAACAAGCATTTGCAATGCAAGAGGTCTCTCATTAGGAAAGTTTGAGCTATTGGTCTTGTAAATGACAATTCTTTTATTTATGTGTTGGTTTTGAAAATAGCTAAATTAAAAGCTTTGTCATTTACAATGCCAATCGTTATAACTTTCGCAAATGTGACACCTATAGCATTTGCAATGCAACATGTTTTGTATTTACGTGACTTAGATGTATTGATATTACAAATAACAACGGCTTTTAATTTTTTTAAATAATGAATACTTAAATCAAAGTGATTTTATTTTATAATGGCAATAGCTAAAATTTTTGTAAATAACTTTTGTGAAGATTATGTTCAGTGTATTTTATGGTGATGAAAATCCAAGAACAGAAGTGAAATAACATCTTTTTGTGAAATTTGTAATAAAGCTTGAAACATTGAAAGAACATAATTGAACCAGTTGTTGTTGAATGGTGGCACAGATTGATGCTATGATGTCGGGTAGAGATGTTGTGGTGGCGCTGAGTGATGTTGTGGTGGCGCTGAGTGATGTTGTGGTGGCATTGAGTGATGTTGTGGTGGCGCTGAGTGATGTTGTGGTGGTGCTGAGTGATGTTGTGGTGGCACTGAGTGATGTTGTGGTGGCGCTGAGTGATGTTGTGGTGGCGCTGAGTCATGTGGTGGTGGTGCTGGGTGATGTTGTTGTGGCGCTGAGTGATGCTGGGGTTGCGCTGAGTGCACTCTGCAACTGCACTCTGCAACTGCACTCTGCAACTGCTCTCTGCAACTGCACTCGGCATCTGCTCTCTGCATCTGCACTCTGCACTCTGAATCTGCACTCTGCACTCTGAATCTGCACTCTGAATCTGCACTCTGAATCTGCACTCTGCACTCTAAATCTGCACTCTCAATCTGCACTCTCAATCTGCACTCTGCACTCTGAATCTGCACTCTGAATCTGCACTCTGCACTCTGCACTCTGAATCTGCACTCTGAATCTGCACTCTGCACTCTGAATCTGCACTCTGCACTATAACTCTGAACTCTGAATCTGCACTCTGCACTCTAACTCTGAACTCTGAATCTGCACTCTGCACTCTGAACCTGCACTCTGCACTCTGAATCTGCACTCTGCACTCACAATCTGCACTCTAAATCTGCACTCTGCACTCTAACTCTGCACTCTGAATCTGCACTCTGCACTCTAACTCTGCACTCTGTATCTGCACTCTGCACTCTGAATCTGCACTCTGCACTCTGAATCTGCACTCTGCACTCTGAATCTGCACTCTGCACTCTGAATCTGCACTCTGAATCTGCACTCTGAATCTGCACTCTGCACTCACAATCTGAACTCTAAATATGCACTCTGCACTCTGAATCTGCACTCTGCACTCTAACTCTGCACTCTGAATCTGCACTCTGCACTCTGAATCTGCACTCTGAATCTGCACTCTGAATCTGCACTCTGCACTCTGAATCTGCACTCTGAATCTGCACTCTGCACTCACAATCTGCATTCTAAATCTTGACTCTGCACTCTAACTCTGCACTCTGCACTCTAACTCTGCACTCTGCACTCTAACTCTGCACTTTGAATCTGCACTCTGCACTCTGAATCTGCACTCTTCACTTTGAATCTGCACTCTGCACTCTGAATCTGCTCTCTGAATCTGCACTCTGCACTCTAACTCTGCACTCTGCACTCTGTACTCTAACTCTGCACTCTGCACTCTGTATCTGCACTCTGCACTCTGAATCTGCACTCTGCACTCTGAATCTGAACTTTGCACTCTGAATCAAGTTCAAGTTCAAGTTCGGGCATTTATATAGCGCACAACTCACCCAGAGGGTCTCAAGGCGCTTGGGGAAGGGGTTCATTATTTGTCCAATAGCCAGGTTTTAAGTTCTTTTCTGAAGGAGATGTGGTTTTGAGTAAGGCGGTGGTGAGTGGGGAGTGAGTTCCAGGTCTTGGCAGCCAGGAAGGAGAAGGATCTGCCACCCATGGTGAATTTTCTGATGCGCGGGACTGCGGCGAGGGCTTGATTGGACGATCTTAGTTGGCGGGTGGGTTTGTAGAAGGACAGTCGAGTGTTGAGGCATTCGGGTCCTAGATTGTAGAGAGCCTTGTGTGCGTGGGTGAGAAGACGGAACGTAATTCTTTTGTTGACGGGAAGCCAGTGGAGGTCTTTTAGGTGTCCGGGGATGTGATCTTGGCGAGGGATGTCCAATATGAGTCTTGCTGATGCATTTTGGATGCGTTGGAGTTTTTTCTGTAGTTTTGCTGTGATTCCGGCGTATAGTGTGTTACCATAATCCAGTCGACTCGTGACCAGTGCGTGGGTGACAGTCTTTCTTGTCTCGAGGGGGATCCAGCGGAAGATCTTTTTGAGAATGCGAAGTACGTTGAAGCAGGAGGATGAGACTGCGTTGACTTGTCTGGACATAGAGAGAGAGGAGTCTAGGATGAAGCCAAGGTTATGTGCATGGTCTGTGGGTGTGGGTGCTGTGCCCAGAGCGGAAGGTCACCAAGAGTCGTCCCAGGCAGAGGGGGAAGATCCTAGGATGAGCACCTCCGTTTTGTCTGAGTTGAGTTTTAGGCGGCTATGTTTCATCCATTTGGCTACTTCTTTCATGCCTTTGTGAAGATTGGTTTTTGCGGTATTAGTGTCTTTGGTGAGGGAGAGGATTAATAGGGTGTCGTCGGCGTAAGAGATGATGTTGAGGTTGTGTTGGCGCGCGATGGATGCGAGTGGGCTCATGTAAACGTTGAAGAGGGTGGGACTGAGTGATGATCCTTGTGGTACTCCACAGATGACTTCAGTGGCCTCTGAGTTGAATGGGGGAAGTCGGACTCTTTGAGTTCTCCCGGCGAGGAACGAGATGATCCAGCCCAAGGCTTTTCCTTATATGCCGATGTTGCTGAGGCGTTGTATAAGGGTGCTGTGGCAGACTGTGTCGAAAGCGGCGAAGAGGTCGAGTAGAATGAGGGCCGCTGTTTCTCCGTTATCCAGTAGTGTTCAGATGTTGTCTATCGCTGCAATGAGGGCGGTTTCGGTGCTGTGTTTGGCTCGCAATCCGGATTGAGATGGATCGAGGGAGTTGTTGGATTCAAGGAAGGCGGCGAGCTGGCTGTTGACGGCTTTCTCAATGACTTTGGCGGGGAAAGGGAGGAGGGATATGGGCCGGTAGTTTTTAAGTTCAGAGGGGTCTGCTGTGGGTTTCTTCAAGAGGGCGCTGAGTTCGGCATGTTTCCAGCTTTCTGGGAAGGTGGCAGAGTTGAACGAGCAGTTGATGACATCACGGAGATGGGGTGCGATGATGGAGTCAGCTTTGTTGAAGATGTGGTGGGGGCAGGGGTCGGTTGGCGAGCCAGAGTGGATTGAGTTCATTAGGCGGATGGTGTCTTCAGTGGTGATTGGGTTCCAGGCGCTAAGGTTGTTAGTTGGCGGAGTAGGATCTGAGGGGGGTGGGGAGGGTTGAACGCTGGGAGTGTTCTCGAAGCTATTGTGGATGTCGGCAATTTTGTTGTAGAAGAAGGAGGATAACGCATCGCAGAGGTCTTGGGAGGGAGTAATGTCGTTAGATGCTGCGGTGGGGTTGGTGAATTCTTTGACGATGTTGAAAAGTTCCTTGCTGTTGTGGGTGTTGTTGTCGAGACGATCCTTGAGTGCTGATTTCTTGGCCGATCGAATCAGTTGGTGGTTTTGCGGGTGGCTGCCTTGAGGGTGGCCATGTTGTCGGTGGTTGGGTTTTTTCTCCATGTTTTCTCCAGGGTGCGGCGTAGCTTCTTGGATTTTTTAAGGTCATCATTGAACCAGGGAGCCTTTTTGCTGGCTGATTTGATCTGGTGCTTTTTCAGGGGTGCTAATTCGTCAGCACTGTGGGAGATCCATTGCTTGAGATTGGTGGCCGCTTGGTTTGGGTCCAATGAGAGGGTGGGAGGGTTTTGGTTGAGTGATGTGAGCAGTTGGTCGGAGGTGATTTTGTTCCAGTTTCTCCGAGGAATAGGTTGTGGGCGGTTGTGGGTCAAGGTGGTTTTGTAGCTGAAGTGAACACAGCTGTGGTCCGTCCAATGGAGAGCTGTGGTGCGATCGAAGGAAATGTGCTTGCTGGAGGTGAAGATAGGGTCGAGCGTGTGTCCGGCTACATGGGTGGGGGTGTCAACAAGTTGTTTGAGTCCGAGATTGGCCAGGTTGTCCAGAAGGGTGGAGGTGTTGCTGTCGTGTTTGTTTTCAAGGTGGTAGTTGAGGTCTCCTAAAAGAATGTAGTTCTCGGAGGCGAGGGCATGTGGGCTGACAAAGTCAGTGATGTCATCGCTGAATTGAGTGCGGGTTCCTGGAGGCCTGTAGATAAGGGTGCCTCTAAGTGTGGTCCTAGGGTCGGTGTGGATCTGAAAGTGGAGATGTTCGGCGGTTGCAAGATTATCGTCGGAGCTGGTCGTGATTTTGATGGTGTTCCTATGGATGATGGCGATGCCTCCTCCTGTTTGATTGGTGCGGTCTTTTCGGATAATCTTGTAAGCGTCCGGTATGGCTATGGCGATGTCGGGTGCTGATGATGTGTTCATCCATGTTACTCGGTGATTTATTAACAGGTGATGCAAGACTACAGCAAACTCGTGCTGTAAAAATATAGGGCAAGCATGAACAGCGCGTTAATGCATCGCGGGTTACAGTCTTTAAATATGCTAGTAGCTCGCAATGGATGAGCTAAGGCAATACGGGGCAAGGGATAACGAGACACGGCCTGGCGGCCGTGAAAGTAAATAATTAGGAGGGAGGAGAAATGCGAGACACGGCCTGGCGTTCGTGAATAGTGTGAATCAGGGGGCGGGGGAGCGGATCCCTTTGAAGTGAAGCTAAGCTTCACTTCAAAGGCAGGAGGCAGGCAGAAGGCTTGGGCAAGCTCGTGCACGAGCACATGCACTTCTGGAAATCCGCTTTTGAGAGCTTAGTTTAGCTCTTAGTTTAGCCCCTATAGTCTCGCCTAATAATCCCTGCAGGATATAATAGGCGAGCCCTAAAAAACGTGGGACTCAGTTATTATTTCCACTCCTGGAGGATCACGGCAAGTTGCTAAAACTTCCCAGGGAGGACACACCCTAAGTGGGCAAGTGACCGCAAGAACATTCCACTGAGAAAGTTTTGTCATGCTACAGATGTGTTCAGTAGGACCTTCCAATAAAGGTATACAGCCTCATAGAGTTCTGCCCAGCCACAGCTACGAGATTGCCCTGACAGTGAATTGTGAGACCAAAAGAAAGTGTCTAAATCCAAAGGTAATACCTTGGGCCAGAGTGAGGTGACAAATCTATCCAAAACGCGAAGTGACCTCTAGGGATTCCTGCTTAGTCCTGTTTGGGGCACCAAATCAAAAGGCATCAGCAGCAGTATACAAAAAGATATTTTACTTGAAGGAACGTCGCCAGATTCAGCTTCTGAACTTGCACAGGAGGACTTTGAGCTCCAAAAAGTAGACTCAGCCCCATTGTCAAAACTTTGACTGTGCAACCCTCTTATACTAGGCGATCCCCATTCCATTGCAGTGAGCCTGAATTTGAACCTACATCCTCCTGGTCAAGCACAGATGAATACTTTTCCTTGGTACTTTGTATTACCTAGATCCTTTTTGCGGCACATTTTTATATCATATGATTCAATCCTCTTATCCAGTTTTAATTTTTTTCATTCTTTTTGTCGAATACCTCTCTAGTTTTTTAGGTCGAGCTCTCGACCTATTGTTACTGAGTTAGCTCTGAAGGGAAGTCGATTGGTGCACGAGTGCGGATTGCTCCTCGTGGACGCGCATGCCCAGCCTCCCGGAGCCGTGCACATCTCCAGAAGCCGATTGCCAGGGTCAACCATGCCTCTCCAGTCACACGCGCACACACACTGCATACACGCACGCGCACACACACACACTGCATACACACACGCTCACACACAGGTGCCAAGCCCCACTTACCGCCTCAGCCGCCTCTCCTGACTTCTGCTGCCATCCACTTTGTGAGAGTGGGCGCGGGCTTCTCCAAAAGACGGAAGTCCCGCCCCACGACTGCCGTGAGCGTGCACATCCCGAGACCGGAAGTTCGGGAGAGTGCACGCTCACGGCTTGTTTAATTAATTTTTTTAAATCAAGCATCATGGTTCAACAATCTCTGGAATGAATTTGTTGGCCTGTATAAACGCTCTTCCTGA
The DNA here is from genome assembly GCF_964263255.1 of Lissotriton vulgaris. Classification (NCBI taxonomy): domain Eukaryota; kingdom Metazoa; phylum Chordata; class Amphibia; order Caudata; family Salamandridae; genus Lissotriton; species Lissotriton vulgaris. The sequence continues at coordinate 274,617,885 of NC_141694.1, read as the reverse complement.
ATGTCTGCCGGAAAGTCGATCACTCAACCAGTTCCTACACATACCAACCACGAGCTTTGCTACACCTTACCTCGGTAATTAGTTTTGTTCTTTGCTTGTCTATTCCTAGGAAGGTACAACGTTGCTGCAAGGCTGTGCCGGGCTGGTACTGCGGCAGGCAGCGCTCTGAGGGGTCGTCCAGCGCCTCTAGGGGCTTCTAGCCGCAGTCGGGCATCCTAAGAGGGCAGAAGGGCGATGTACCACTCAGAGGAGTTTCATAGCACCTTCAGTAATGGCGCTTCCCACAGCCTGCTGCCGGGAGCCTTGGGGAAACCCTGCTCTGGTGTCGTAAGCAGAGACCAGTTTAACACAGAACAAGACAACATATAATAGGCGTCATTTTGCAAAATCGATCAAATTGATAATTCCGAGCGCTAAACATATACTTTCACACATCGGATACTGTTTCATATCGTTCTATAATATGCGTGTAGTGTATTTAATAATATTAAATTTGCTATTTTTATTTTCAAGCAATTATATCCCGCATGTTGTTGTTGATCAGTTTCACCTTAACTATTAGCTAGTTTGAATATCGAGACATAAACGTTCGTCTGTACTTTCAACTAATTTCTTTGAGCGCCCATGTGTGCTCTCTTTTTCTTTCATACGTCAATTGGTTTGTTGTATTCCAGATTATGAACTCAGAAGACGGCAGGTCTGTGGTGGTGGTGTTATTAATTTTGTTATTATTTATTGCGTCGTCGTGCACCTTTCCTCTTACTTTCACTAGAGTGGCAACATTTTCCATTGCCGCAGAGTGCATTCCGATTACAGGGAGCATTTCAACTCCCCTCCCACCCTCCACCCCCCACCCCTCACTGTAAACTGAAGTGGCACCTAGAATTAACAGCGGCTACCAGGCCGAACAGACAGGGAGTGCTGGCATGTATCATTACATTATCAAGATGGCATATTTACTGCTCTTGCTAGCCTGGCTTGTTTGATGGGGGGAGCAGCTTCCATGCTGTCACAAAGTGCCGAGAGACAGCAGTGCCTGGAAAGGTCCGTGTTTAATCCTCTGCAGCCAGCTGCACACAAATTCAGGGGGGTGGGCTGTGTCTAAAAGCTAATTGTGTTCTGTCTAATCCATCAGGGCATAGGGCACACTGCACAAGGCTACCTGGGGGGCTGCTACAGCTCCTCGTCCTCCCCTCTGCACCCGCCTGGCGCTGGATGCAAGCGTAGTGCGCGTCACAGCGAAGCGTTTTGTGTGGCACAGTGGTGTAGCGCTGTGTGGTTCACTAATGTTTGTGACATGTGCGAAGTGTGTGTGTGTGACAACACTGTGTGCTACTTCTAGCCACTGATGTTTATTGCGTGTCGACGAGGCTTTGCTGAAAGTAGTGTCGAAGACACAATGGGGTATTCTTACTTTTCTGCTGCGGCCCCCAGAGGCTGGGGCTCCTTGCCCTGGTCGCCCAGATCCATTGAGGGCCCGGAGTCTGAGACATTAGCTTAATACTTGGCTTTAATAAAGTGATCTAGATATCCCTGTGCGTCGCACCAATTTGCTAGCGCCTATACACTCCATCGAGCAGTCTGCGCGCTATACATACCTTTTGATTTGATTTGTGGTGTGTGTGACAACACTGTGTGCCTTTGGTATCTACTGATGTTTGTTCAGTGCTTTATCGCTGTGTGCCAGCTGTGTGCGTGTCGTGTGTCAGCACTGTGTGCCCCTGATGTTTGTTTTGAGCGAGGTGTGTGTGCAAGCTAGAGGGATGGAGAGAGGGACAGAACTGTGTGCCTTCAATAGCCACTGCTGTTTGTTAAGTGTGTCCCCGCCTTGTGTGTCTGTGTGTGTTTGTGGGACAACACTGTGTGCCATTTGTAGTCACTTATGGTTGTTGAGTGCGTCGTCGATCTGTGTGTGTGAGACAACATTGCTTGTCATTTGTAGTCATTGATGTGTTTCGTGCATCACACCGTGCAATGTGTGTGTGAGACAACACTGTGTGCCTATGGTTAGCGCTATATGCTCACACCGAGGCCCTGTCATTGCTGTCTTCTCACTCTGTGGAGTGAAACCGCTGTCTACTCTCACAGTGTATATACCCATGCCAGTTTGTGTGAATCACTTTGGATTAACACAGTGGAATGAAACGATTTCATTCATTTCACACGCTGTTAATTACTCTCGGCTGCATCCCTGTCCATCACATTTTTGCTCACGTTTCCACTTCAAACAATGACAACTGACATCCAAATGAGTCTTGGCCCAACCCTGATGCCACTGTCAGAAATCAAGCAGTGAGGCCAGATCCTCTCTGAATGAAAACATCTGAAGTACCCATCATGCTTCAGCCTGGTTGGGCCTTGTCACGGAGGTACTGAGTGACTCCGGTTACACTGGCCAATCACTGCGATTTATTGCAATTCAGGGCTTGTCACTGCTGTCTGTCCGCAGTTGTCACTTCTGTCAGTCCACAGATGTAACAGCCACCTGCAGAGTCTGGCACTGCTGTGCTGTCTATCCACAAGTGTCTCTTCTGTCTGTCCAGAGGTGTCACAGCCGTCTGCAAACAGAGACTGTCACTGCTGTCTGTTCTCAGGTGTCACTTCTATCACTCCACAGATGTCACAGCCATCTGCAATAGAGGCAGTCACTGCTGTCTGTCCTCAAGTGTCACACCCTTCTGCAGACAGTGGGAGTCTCTGCTCTCTGTCCTCAGGTGTTACAGCCGTCTGCAAATAGAGACTGTCATAGCTGTCTGTTCTCAGGTGTCACTTCTATCATTCCACTGATGTCACAGCCATCCAGAGATAGAGGCAGTCACTGGTGTCTGTCCTCAGGTGTCAAAGCCATCTGCAGATAGAGGCAGTCACTGCTGTCTGTTCTTAGGTGTCACAGCCATCTGCAGATAGAGGCAGTCACTGCTGTCTGTATTCGGGTGTCACAGCCATCCAGAGATAGAGGCAGTCACTGCTGTCTGTCCTCGGGTGTAACAGCCCCCGCAGATAGAGGCAGTCACTGGTGTCTGTCCTTGGGTGTCACAGCCATCCAGAGATAGAGGCAGTCACTGGTGTCTGTCCTTGGGTGTCACAGCCATCCAGAGATAGAGGCAGTCACTGCTGTCTGTCCTCGGGTGTCACAGCCATCCAGAGATAGAGGCAACCACTGCTATCTGTCCTCGGGTGTCACAGCCATCCAGAGATAGAGGCAACCACTGCTGTCTGTCCTCGGGTGTCATAACGAGGGTGCCCCGTCTTTCCGCCCAGGGGCGGGGTGTACTAGCCAGACATTCAGAGTGAAGGCACTCAGCCGTGGACAAGGAGCAGAGACAGTGTCGGCTCCTTCATATGGGATGAGTTAAATTTGGCGTAATACAACTCTCTTCACTCCCACACTGCTCTCAAGATCCCACCACTGCTGTTTTGCACCTTTTTTTTATTTCAGTACTTTATACATTTACTAAAAGTACTGCAAGTGGAAGAAATGCAGCAAACGGATACAAATTTCAATTGCATTTGACCTATTGGTATTTAAAATGACAATGCCTTTTATCATTGCACGTTTTTTAAAGACATAAATTAAAGGCATTGTCATTTACAATGCCAATAGCTCAAAATCTTGCAAATGCGAGACCTATTGCATTGCAAATGCTTGTTTATATTCATATTGTATTGTGTTTTTTCATCTATTTTAATTAGTGGTACTTTTATATATGTAAAGAGGGAAAAAAGGTACAATTTCAGTTTAAAGCGTGTCGTTCATCTACAAATTAATTGCGTCTTGAGCCACTTATGCTCTTGAATACTGGTACACCACACAAGTGTCATCTTGTTCTCGAATACCAACATTTGTGTTGACTCACAATGGCAATTAAAAAGTGCGGTTTTCAATGGAGCATGTAGGGTGGAGGGTTGGTTGTCCAGCAGGATACGGTAACAGAACCCCACAATATGAAAACAAAACATCAATGCAAAAAAAAACCAACAAAAAAAAAACATGAGTGGATCCCTACAATGGATGGACTTGGTTAAAAAGGTGGGAAAACATAAGAGATAGTCGTTCTATAGTGTTTGCTATTCCATGCCCTCCGTTCTTAGACTGTGCATGTCAGAAGTAGTGTTGCTGTAGTTTAACTCCTGCCTCCAGTGAAAAGACGGCCTGGTCAAAGTCAACTATTGGTATTTCAGTTCATCGCTTACGTGGCTTGTGGGTGGAAACCTTTTGGGATGCTAAGCCTTTTGATGTATGGCAAATGTTAGAGGTAATGTGTTTTTTTAAAGTAGGCAGATGTGTAAATAAAAGAGCGGTGCAAAGAATGATAATGAAATACAGAGAACATTGTTTAAAACACAGCTTTCACAGGTGTCATAAACACTTTAGAGTCGTTTTGACATCTCAAGCATCCATGAATTTTATAAACGCTCAGGCTTATTTTACTTATGTAATCACAGCAATCATGGCATCAGTCTCTTATTATCCAACTATCAAAGCCTAGCAGCCTAATATCAGAACAATGATAGTTGAGTTTTTTTAATTATTTTGAAAGCATACAATTTAACAGAGAATGTGCTTGACATGAATTGAATAGGGGAAAAACATGCAATGATTTCTTAAAATAGAAAACATTGCTGAATTTAAACATTTATCTGGAACAGTTCAGGGAAGAGGTCTACTTTTTGGATAGCTAAACTATATCTGCTTTTGCATGTTGTTTTCAGCTTTTGCTATGTGTGAGGCTGTCTGAGAGGTGTGATTTTTGGTGGGAATGGAATGTTTTTGGTTCACGGGAAGGACAATTATTACAGGAGAGGTGGGTTCACCTTGTCAGCATCCGTATACATCACAAACCACATGCCAGCTTTCACACTGTGTAAATCAAAGATGTGGCGTCTTGTGCTTTAGAACAGAATATAGCACTAGCATTAGCATGAAGAGGGCAGCTGGAAAATGAGGGATGGATACCCAACAAGCATGTGCAATGCAATAGGTCTCGCAGTTATGAGTGTTTGAACTATTGGCATTGTAAATTACAATGCCTTTTATTTACGTGTTGTTTTTAAAACAGATCAATAAAAGGCATTGTCATGTACAATGCCAATAGCTTAAACCCTCGCAAATTTGAGACTTATTGCATTGCAAAGGTTTTTTTGGGGTAAAAGCGCCACATGCCGCACTTTCACTTTTATGGCAAGCCCGTCTAAAGAAAGGGGCACAGCCGACATTAAAGAGATAGCGCGGTATGGGCGCTTTTACCGAAAAGAGCATCTGCTTGTTAACTTAAGAAACAAATGATCTTTCTTTGTAAATGTGCTCCATGCCACGGTTTCTCTTAAAGAACTGCTGCGCACCTTTCTTTAGACGCGCTCGTCTGAAGAAAGTGGTGCGGGCGAAATTAACGTGAAAGTGAATAAATATAAAAAATACTATGCGGCCGTGTTCGACGCCGCAAATAAACCAAATGGGCAGCCGCCATATATCAGCGTGGCGTACCATGCTATGTGCAAAAAAAAGTGAAGCATTGCAGGAGAGCGTGTCCTGCCTGAAACAGCAGGCATATGAAAAACATTTAATAAAATAGTGCTAAGAGGCTGTAATTAAAGCCTCCTGAGTAAAAACACATGTAACAGGGGGTATCCTCATTGGAGGTGACAAAATGAGACAAGGTGGTACGAAGGAGGGACTACTAAGCCTATTGGCCAAAGAAAAGCCACAGTTTGCAAAGGACAATGACACAAGCCAATTAAAAATATGGGCGGAGAGTGGGTGGAGTTTCAAGTCCATACCTGAATACAGCATTCCTCGCAGAGGAGTACATGCGCTGTCTAGGCTCGGCCTAAAAAAGTAGAAAACAAGAGACCTGTTTCTGCAGGTGGCTTCTTGAAACAGCTGCATACTTTCTGCTTTAAACTGGAAGGTATTCCACTTCTGTTACTAAACCCTGTGCGATGAGCAGCTGACAACTGTGAGCTCGAACCCAGTTGAGACCGACTGATTCAACCTTTTATCCCTCCAAGGACAATGCACTGAACATCAAAGCACTGCATACTGAGGATATCTGTTTTTATTTCAGAAGCACCCCCAATCGCCAATCCCTATTAGTATTGTAGTGTAATTGCACTTATAGAGATAGCGCTTACCACATTTGAAGAAGCGTTAAAGCACCCTACTCTATAATCCAAGTTAGTGAATAACCCAGTGGTTAATTTTGTTGTCAATTATACATTGTAAATTATACATTTTGTTGCATTAAGCCACTGTAGGCTGCAGGGAAAATCTACTAAAACTGAAGTATTAAGTATTATTAAGTATTATTAACTATTAAGTATTAAGTATTTTACTGTGCGTTTTAGGAAGGAGGTCTGGCTTTTTACTTCGGTCTGTTTTCAGTAACGCTAACTGAAAAATCGATTGGTAGTTTTTAAACAAAATGTACATAACATGTTCTAAACGGCAGTCTTTGGCTTCTGCAAGTTTGTTTGAAAAAATACTTTGGTACGGTGTTATAATGTGTTGCGTGGCTTTGAAATATAGCCAAACAAATGCAATAAAGTAGAACACGTCAGCATAACCCCCATGTATCCCAACACGACCCACAGTCATATTAAAGTGATACAAACTCACAACAGGCGAACACTGGAAAAAGAAAGTCATAGTTCACAAGCTTCTAGTCTTCCGGAAGCAATACAAGGTATTTTATTAATTTAGATTTCCTGCTTTGTGATATTTCTGATATCCTGTTGATTGCTTACCTTGGTCACTGCATTAGCATTATGAGCATGTTTTTGTTATTATTATGTTAATTATTAATTCGTTTTTGCTATGAGCATTTTAATTTTTGCATTAATATATTTTGGTATTGTAAAGGTTTGTATTCTCAGTCTTAAACCGATTTGAGGTTGTTCCGTTATCACTCGTGTGGTGTTTCATAAAAAACACGATTTTTAATAAAAAATAAAATAAATGAAACTGTTTCCATAGTCGCATTTTAGCTAGCTGCGACCAACACCTTCATTTATGCCAAACACACTGTAGTAAACCATGGGCCTCATTTATGAGGCTGTGCGTCACTTTTACGCCGCTGGTGCGTCACTTTTTGTGACGCACCAGTGGCGTAAATAATGCGCCTTTTTGTGCCGTATTTACAAAGTGACGCATCTAGGTAGATGCCTCACTTTGTAAACCGCTGCGCCACATAATACCTGCGCCAGGTATAATGTATGCAAGGGGGGCGTATTGAGGCAAGAAAGGTCGTAGAAGTGACGCAGTGAAATCTATGAGATTTCTCTGCGTCACTTCTAGGACCCCGTTGCGCCAAAATCTTGCGCCTGCCTCACAGCAGGCATAAGACTGACGCAAGCCCTTTCACATGGGGCTTTCCCCATGTGAAAGGATGCATTGCTGGAGTTGCGTCACTTTTGTGACACACTCCAGCAATGTGTCACTTTTGCTCTTACAGATACTTCAGAAATACTGACGTATCTGTAAGTCCTTGCGCAATGATGCGTCATTTTGTAAATATGACGCATCATTGGGGTCACAAGGAGGGCGCAATAAAAAGTGACGCATCGCTGTTTTCTCGCAGCGATGCGTCACTTTTCATAAATGAGGCCCCATATATCAACAAATAAAATTGGGAACTAGAAACGTCATTGCTTATCAACAAAGTATTTCTAACGTGAATTGTTATACAACAGAACAGCACCTCTCGCACAATAAAGTAACGTTGCCCTCTACCCCCGTCTGTAGTATTAAATACTCTCCACGGTTCGAAGGCCGTCTCTGGCACTTGACGTGGGCATATAACTTTTAACCACGTGCCCACTAAATTCGTCATTTTGTAACACAAACTAATACTGCAGTGTGCTCTATAGTACTATTTAAATTACAAGGGCACCGAGCATTTTTTGGAAAATCAGCCTCATCAGGCCACTATCGCCCTTTTGTCCCATAAACAGCACAGCCAGTTTCATTTGAGAAGCTCGTGCTGCAGTCAAATATTCTGTTTTCAGATGAAAACATCATTTACACCCACTGTGCTGTTATTGGGTGCTTATATTTATTTGTATCTGAATAACTTACGTTTAAAACATGTTCACCGTAAATTACTCAGTTGCTCACTGGAACTAGACAGCGCTATAGCAAATATACTATCGCCCACAAATTCAAGACCACTTGCTTTCTTATAGCATAAAAGGCCACTTTATTCAGGATATATGAATTTCCCAACAGATACTCATTCATGGATATTATAACATGTAATTTGGCAATTGAACACGAAACCATTTTATTTTATTATAAATCTGAATTTATACCGAAACTATCAAATATATATATTTCTTTGTATTCAAATTAACATAACTTCCCCAACATTTTCTTTCCATCTTTCCCCTCAATTGTCCTTTAGAAGTCCCCCTAGCTAACTAATAACTGGAGAAGCCCGCTCTAGACTTTTCCTCCCCGAGGATTTTCTGCCTCAAGACATCTGTTATTGGGAAACACATCCTGAAGTGGCAACAACAAACTCCCTGCCTCTAACCTGCCTGCGCCTAATCTCCTCACCACCTATGCACTAAAAACCTGCCCTGACGCTTCCTTCCTATCTCGCGCCTGGACCCTTCCCTCGTGCGCGAAATCCGCAGGGGGAGACGTCTTGCGCCGCTCCCCCTGCGGGGCCAATGGAAGATGAACGCAATGTGTAAACTACTCCTGCAATTCTTGAATCGTTTAGTTTCTGTACACATTGCCTATATTGTTTAGAGAAGGTATTGTAAGAGCTTACTAATGGCTGAATGCCTGCTGAATAAATCTTCCTAACATAATAAAACATTCAGATCCACTTCATGCATATGTTTATTCTTACATATGCCACTGTAAATACATGCATTTGTATAATTGTGTACATATTTAAAGGAGTGCGATAGCTCAGTTGGATAAGCTCACGTTACTGATAACTTTATTGATTCTGAAGGTCGCAGTCTCAAATCCTAGAAGGACTGGCTTAGTCTGTTATTTTTCTGAGGTAGATAAACTGCGCACGGTTGGCTTGGAGCTAAGAGATGTAGAAAAAACTACATAACAAGTTTTCATTGTTAACTGGTAGCTTTGCATGTTTGAATGAGAGAGAATGGTGTAAAATGGACGAATACTCACACAACTAATATTATTTTATTCCAAGTTGATTGACCCGTTTAAAGTTTTTAACAAAGAAAGTGCTTTTGTTATCTTGTGGCACAATACTTCATCATACCATACAAATACAAATGTAAACCTTTCTTACAAATAAATATGTATATATATATATATATATATATATATATATATATATATATATATATATATATATATATATATACATGCACTAGCAGCCCACCCTGCGTTGCCCGGGGGCAGAAGGGGGCTGGGGGCTGCATTTTGAGCATTTGTTTAGTCCCGGCCGGGCCTCCCGCCCCGATATTGCCTATACCGCTGCCCGCCTGCCTCCCGCCTCTGCCTTACCTCAGCTGCGCTCCAGACTTAGCCCCTACTCCCGGGCCCCCGCCCGCCCCGACATTGTCCGGACCACCTCCCGCCTCGCCTTACCTGAGCCGCCGCGCCACTCCTCGCCGCACGTCGCAGCTCGTCACCGCTCCTCCCCGCCTGTCGTCATCACGCAGGTGTAGGTCGCGGTCAGCGCTACGTCGCAGCCGGCGCTTGTTTTAGGGGACTACTTTGTTTTTAAAGTTTAATTTTTTAATTTGCATTTATTTTTTATTTTATGCAGCCTATGTCCATCTACACACCCTGAGGATTACAACAATGTATTGGGTGTGTGGATTGGCGTTGTGGTTCCCGAGTTTACCTTGCCAAAGGGTTTCTGTTCTCTCTTTATAATAGTAGTATATATATATATATATATATATATATATATATATATATATATATATATATATATATATATATATATATATATATATATATATATAAGGTATGTAAAGCTCCGAAGGTCCGCAAGTACAGCAGGTGAAGCCACACAAACAAACAGGAACCAGCAAGACCCTGGATGGTGCAATATTTTTGTTTATTTAAGTTTCAAGCCCAGCACCAGTCCGCCAAGACGCGTTTCGGCTAGAGATAGCCTTGTTTACATGACGACGTCATGGGGGCTGACCACCCATTTAAAGTGCAACAGTGCCATCACGTGACATAGAAAGGGAAAAAATACTGTTTCCTATTTTTTCACAAAGTTGATAACTGCATAAATGCCGGTATTGCACAGAGAATACAAATCGGTAATAGATGGTGAAAATATCTGTAAAATACATATTCCAAACCCGAATGTAAAACCTCAGTGACCAAATAACATTGTGTAAATTAATGGCAACACTATATAAATGTTGCTGGAGTTGCGTCACTTTTGTGTATAAATGTTAAAACCTATAAATATTCACATATAAATATTGCCATTTAAAATCCATCAGATCAAAACACCCTCCGTATGTCGAATAAGGCAACAGAGGATAAATGCAAAAGGATAACAAATAATCCTGATTGGCGCACATTCATATCTGTTCAATGGAAATAATGCCCAAGTGGGCTATACACTAGCACTGAGGTAAAAGGTGAAATTGAATCTGTGCAAATACGCGTAATTAGTGCAAGCATGTCATGATGGCAATAAAGTGCTACCAGAGAAAAGTGCAAAATTGTTAAATCAATAAAAATAAGAAAACAGTTACAAATAGGTCAGGAGGGGTCCATGATGCATGTTAGAATTTCATTTCCCTGGCCTAAACTCAAGTTTACAGGACAATCACAGTACTGATGAGAAAGTGCAATGTGCATGTCACAGAATGAGCAGATACTATAGATAGGTGTGGCAGTCCTCCCCAGTGTTGAGCCCTTGCGGTGTCTTGGTATCTAGTAATATAATGTAACGGGTCTCAAGCTTTCGCAAAAGGGACTCTCTGTCACCTCCCCTCCTCTGGGGGGGAACACAATCTATCACAAAATACTTTAGCAAGGAAGCATCTTTCCCATCAATCTTCTCAAAATGCCTGGCTACAGGATATGAGGGATCTGCGTTGATGATCGCTCGCAGATGCTGTAGAATGCGTTTGTGGACTTGTGGCCTCGTACTGCCCACATATCTTAGCCCACAAGGGCATTTTAGAACATAAACTGCAAATTCAGATTTGCAGTTTAGTTTTTGCTTGATTTTAATGGGAAACGGGGAAAGTGGCGTGCTCACCTCAGACTTGCTGGTGCCATTTTTGCATGCTTTACAAGTAAAACATTTCAGGAAGCCCTTGCTTTCGTCTAACCAAGATCCCATAACCACCTCTGGGCTGCTAGAGACCAAGCTTTCTTGCATTGACCTGGCTTTCCGATAAGTTATACTAGGGCGTTTGGGCATGACAGGGCCAAAGACAGGATCACTAGAAATGAGGGACCAATTGTCCTTGATTATTTTATGAATACTTTTGTGTTGATTACTGTATCCAATAATCAACCTTGTCTCCTCACAGGATTTATTAGCGGGAGACTCAACCTTTTTAACTCCTGAGCCCAGGAGTACTGTCCTGTCCATTCTGTTGGCTCTCTGTATGGCACTGTCTATAGTTTCTGGTTTGTAACCCCTTTGGAAGAATCGGGCCCTACATTGGGATTGTGCCAGCCGGCATTGTTCCTCACTGCTGCAAATTTTCCTGACACGGAGCATCTCCCCATAGGGGATACTCCGTATCGGGTGTGCTGGATGGTGACTACCAGTGTGCAGTAGTGTGTTACCCGCTGTGGGCTTGCGGTACAACTTAGTATGGAGGCTACCATCCTGGACGAAGATTTCCACATCCAGGAACACAATGGATTGAGTGCTGACGCTGCTAGTGAACTTAATATTGAGATTGTTAACGTTCAGTTCTTTTATAAAATCCGTCACTTCAGTCTCTGTGCCATCCCATATTAAAAACAGATTGTCAATGTACCTTAACCAGAGTTTCACCTTGGTGTTCATTGTGGCAGCATAATCAGTCATGTATCCAAAATAAAGGATGGCAGCCCCTTTACAAACTCTTGTAGAAAAAAGTCGATGTATTTACTCATGTTTTCCAACAGGCTGTTACAGGCTGAGATGATAGGCCTGCCCGGTGGCTGCTGGTAGTTTTTATGCACCTTTGGGATGAAATAGATTACCGGGGTGACTGGGTAATCCTTTTTCAGGAATCTTAACTCATCCATAGTCAGCAGACCTTTGCTCCTCCAAGCTGAGAGTTTGGAGTAGATTTCATTCATGGCCGTATGGGCATCCTGCATAGTAATACGCTTGTAACAGTCCCTGTCATTGAGCTGTTTAAGAGCTTCATCCAAATACATCTTACGCGGCCATAAGACCACGTTGCCACCTTTATCAGATTGTCTTACCACCAAATGTTTGTTTGCTTTAAGCTTCTTCATAAGTTTATGGTACTCACTGTCCCTGTAGTTGTAGCGCTTAATTGCATGAGCATTTTTGATCTGTAATTCCTTCAATTGTGTGGTTACTCGGTCGTGAAATATATCCACATTGTCCTTAATCATCAGGGGGCAGAATTTTGATTTGGGTTTAAAAGGTGTGGGGCACAGTACAGGAAATGGTTCACCTCCAAGCGCTGCCTGATTATCTGTTTGAGAAGGGATCTCCTCCTCCTGAAGCTCCAAAAATTCTTGCGTCAGAGCTGCTCCCACAATGGCCACTTCACTGATTTCACTGGATTCATTGTGGGCAATGGCAGCACCCAGAGTCCCACTAGATGTATTTGAGTTCATTGTTTTGCGTAAAGCATGGTATTTGCGCAGTTATAATTTTCGCACATATTTGAACACATCTATCTTGGTTGTGGCATAGTCAAAATCGCCACGAGGACTGTATGTTAATCCTAACGCTAAAATAGTTGTTTCCTTTGGAGTCAGAGCAATGTCAGTTAAATTGATAACTGCATGAGCATTGGCATTGGCATCGATGGTGACATTTACTCCTGTTGTTGCGCTTGTTGCGCCTTGTTCCGCTGCCATCTGGATCGTGGTTTCTTTTGTCTGCCTCCTGCGCTTACGGCGCTTGCTGCTTTTCCGCCTCTCTGCACGTTTCCTGTTGGCGTGCTGCCGGCGGCTGCCTGAGTTCCTGAGCGCAGGGTTAACTTGCGATCCTGTCGAACCACCTCCAGCTCCTGCGCTAAAGTAAATTTTCGAAACCCCGACCGTTGTTGACGCCTGGCTTCTGTGTCAGACTCACTTTCATGTTGCGAGCTGTCCCCTGAAACCGAGGACACCTTAGTCTGCTTTGTGATCACTGTAGTGCCTGTAGTGTTTTTAACGGCGGTAATGTTTATGTTCTGGTGCTGTTTGATATTATCGTATCTCTTCGCGAACGTAAAGATCTGGCCATTTTCGTAATCCAGTCCAATATATATATATATTACCTACTGGCTGGATTATTTTCAACGCAAAATCTCAACATTCTATTGTGAATAACTTTGGCGCCGGTTGAGGAATCTGCCTGAAAATTTCCTCAAATTTGCCTCGCGGCGCCTCGGTCCTTCCCTTAGAGTTTTGGGGGATTTATCAAGCGGGGGTCGAGATAAAAGGGGGGTCCCAAAACGTGTTTTCCCCATGTTAATTTCCATAGAGCGGTCGACCTCACTTTTAGCCCGAACGGCTGAATGGATTTCCACCAAACTTGGCAAAATTGTAGGGACTGGTACCCCAATGTGCCTTTGCTATGTCTCAAGATATATGCTCCAGTGGTTTTTACGAAAATTAACTTTGAAAAAATATATATTGGGCTACATTGGGGTATATATATGTTAGAGCCCAAATGTAGCCTAATGTAGCCCAATGTAGCCCAATGTAGCCCAAAGATGGCCACCAGAGACAAAAAAAAACATATGTAGCCCAAATATCAGCCAGATGTAGCCCAACTATAGCCCAATGACAGAATGTCCCAGAGTGTTCTAAAGAACAACTAGAGCGCTAACAGTCTTACTTATGACAAAAGTATGGCACACCTGAAGTCATCTTTATTGGAATAAAGTGTTAACACTTAAAACATTTAATTTGCAAAGGAACAAAATGAGGGGGTTCATTTTGCCATAGAAATTATGATTAGTGCTGAAGAAAGAAAAATTAGGGCACATTTTGAGTGACTTCTCAAATCCTCTTATATTTCATAAAAAAAATTCTGATATGCAGTCTCCCAAATAGCCACCAGAGATAAAAGAGCCCAAATGTAGCCCAAATATCAGCCAGATGTAGCCCAACTATAGCCCAATGACAGAATGTCCCAGAGTGTTCTAAAGAACAACTAGAACGCTAACAGTCTTACTTATGACAAAAGTATGGCAAACCTGAAGTCATCTTGATTGGAATAAAGCGGTAACACTTAATACATTTAATTTGAAAAGGAACAAAATGAGGGGTTTCATTTTGCCATAGAAATTTTATATATATATATATATATATATATATATATATATATATATATATATATATATATATATATATATATATATATATATATATATCAATGAAAAAACCATTGGTTTTAGGCCATATATAGTTAGGAATTAGCATTTACAAAACCTTATTTTACTCGCATAAAACCATTGAAATTCCATATATAGTTAGAAGCGCTAACTATATATCGCGCACCCGCAATCCACTGCTGATGATGTCACACATTACATCATTCATGACATGGTCAGTGACATCACTGATGACATCACTGATGACATCTCAAATGACATCACTGATGACATCACTGATCACAACATCCAGTGATTGTATGTGTCTGTAAAGTTTAAATATGTTTTACATATTGAAGAATGAGTGGATGTATAAGTGTCTGGATGAAGAATTTAGTAGGTGCATCACTGACTGTATGAAAGAGTGATTAAATGTGTCTCACTGAGTGCATGGGTTAGTGACTAAACTGTCTTAATTTGTGCATCAGTATGTTTGTTGTTGTGTAAGCTGCTGCATGTGTTGATCAGTAGCTATAAGAGTGGCCATATGGGTTATTGATTGGTTGCCCAAGTATTTGAATGGGAGGCTGAGTGTGTGTGTGGGTGGCTGGGAGGTGCGTGACTCTGTGCATAGATGTGTAAGCAGTTGATTCACTAGGAGTATGAGTTCAAGAGTGCATGTGGAAACAGCTATATGGGCGGTTGACTGTGCATGGGTGTGTTGGTGAGTGAATGGATTTCTCATTGCTACATGTGCAAGTAAGTACGTATGTAAAACACAATACATGTGAGAGTTGAAATATATAAATAACTGAACATAAGAGCCAGTGAATGTGTGAGTGGCTGTATCGATCACTGTGAGCTTGTATCAGGGATTATATAAGAGAGTAAATATGTGTTATTATATGTTTGAATAAGTAAGATGTGTATAACTGTATAGTTGAGGAAATGGAGGTGTGATTGATTCTTTGCATGACTGACTAGGTGTGTGAGTAACTCCATGGATGAGTGACAGTCTGTGAGTGTCTGTTTATACTGAGTGTATGTAAGGTTATATTAGAGTCTGAAGAGGTTCATTGTATTATCACATGAGTGATGTGATCAGTGATGACAAATGAGATGTCATCAGTGATGTCATTTGAGTTGTCATCAGTGATGTCATCAGTGATGTCATTTGAGATGTCATCAGTGATGTCATTTGAGTTGTCATCAGTGATGTCATCAGTGATGTCATTTGAGATGTCATCAGTGATGTCATCAGTGATGTCACTGACCATGTCATGAATGATGTAATATGTGACATCATCAGCAGTGGATTGCGGGTGCGCGATATATAGTTAGCGCTTCTAACTATATATGGAATTTCAATGGTTTTATGCGAGTAAAATAAGGTTTTGTAAATGCTAATTCCTAACTATATATGGCCTAAAACCAATGGTTTTTTCATTGAATTTTCAAGGTTTTGTAAATGCAAATTCCTAACTATATATCCACTATAACCTATGGTTTTTTCTGTGAATTTCATTGGTTTTTTAATAGCAAATATGAAAAGCTTTAAAATGTCAAGTACGTGATAGATAAAAACATTTTCGTATTTATGCACGCTGATGTGCTTTGAACGCTGCACCCCCCCCCCTCCCCTCTTTTGTCTTAGTAGTACTCTCTCTTTGCAGATACTGAAGGGTAGTTAACGCAGGCCTTTACCCCCGTTGTAATCCGTCGTGCCTCCTTGTCTCTCCATTTGATTGATTGTTGTCCAAGCATTTACTGTTTTAGAATTGGTTCTCTTTGGATCATTCTCTATTTACAAACAAGCACAAAGTCGCAATACTCTGTTTAGTCTTTGCAGATAGTGAAAAATCGTGTAAAAAAATAAAAGTAATCGAGCAAAATCAGTAGGCCACTAATTGGATCTCTTTTTGACCTCGCTAAAATAGAAATATTAGGAACAACCCTTCATGAGAAATACGAAAATAGTGAGATGAACTGAGCTCCACACCATGAGGGCTGCAAGACAGCTCGGCTCCATCACCCATCCCGCACAAAATAACGACAAACCCTATGCAAATATTAAAAATATAGACAACACACCAGCAAAGAAACAGGGTAAAACATTTTATTAAAAAACTATTTACATAACGTTGGTTTATAAGATGATGTCAGTAGTGGACCGATGTGTGAATAGATCGAAAACAGCACAAGGCTCCAAGATCCGGATGGCAAGCTCCTGGATGTTGGGTGCCATAGTTTAGAGTTCTGAATTTCAGCCTTTTTCAATGCCTGTGCTTTGTTGAATCAAAATGGCGGCTTGACACAAAGCTGACTCAAGCGTTGCTACTGATGCTATGCAGACCAAAACTGGTTTTCAGTTTGTACATTTTTCTAGATTTTTCAATCCAAGTTTGGTTGACTTTGTAGAACGATGGCTTCAGATTTTCAACATACGGTGTGGTGGCGCTGACTGGGAGGGGGCGCTTCGCTCCTGCCCCCTCCCCAAGTAAGATTTTCATACGTGAAAGTACGTTAATGGTTTTGGTCCCTGAGATGCTTCGATGTCACTGCCATTCTCAAATAGCATAAGTTCTGGATGTTGGGTGCCATAGTTAAGAGTTCTGAGCAGTGCTTGTAACACTGTCTGAAGCTTATTTCCACCTACTGCAGCTTCACTATTCTCAAAGTAAGTGAGTGTCGTTTGTGGACCTGACTGCATTAGAAAACAATGTGATATGTTACCTTCCTAAACAGCTTGACGGAGGCCCCTGAGGGGCGGTGTGATGGCCATGGACTCGGAGAAGACGCTTGGCTCCGACACCCTCCCCAAGTCTTATAGCACTGGTGTAGCCTGAGATCGCCCCCGACATAGGCGGCCGGCTCCCGGGGTCCGGCGGAACTTTTTGCCTTTTGATGACTCTTCAATTCTGGACCTTGTCCCACAATCCGTTTGACCTGAAGACAAGCTGTAGTGGGGCGCCCCTTTATCGTTTTAGTTGCCATTCCGCCCGCTATTGCTACACTGTGCCTCTTCCGCCATTCAGCTGTTTACCGCCCGCTCTTGCGACTACAGCGTCTCGCTCACCATGTAGTTGAGATGCGCCCGCTCTTGCGGTGCAGCGATAGGCGGCTGCCACAGGACTCTCAAAATGGCGGCCGGCTCTTCGGTTTTGGGCCTGGTCCACTAAAATGGCCCTGGGACACCTTGGAACTCGGACGCTTGTCTGCTAGGGCTTGGGTCCCATTCTCGAAAAGCGTCCCCTCAGCCGTGAAGATTCTACAAAAGTCTTGGGGGCCTCCGACTCCCGCAGGCTTCTGGTGGGGAGCGGCTGCCATGATTGCTCGTGGAATGGCCACGACGGAGCTACGAGATGGTAGTGGTCTCATGCTGACGCCAGCTTTAGTCTGAAACATCCAGAAACACTATAGACTACCAATTCGATCAGTTCCGGTAGCGCCCCAACATGACCCGGAAGAGAAGAACTTGCCCTCCCCTCTTTGACTGATGGTTCTTGTTGCCTGTCCCCTCTGTTGTCATTTAACAGAACTTTTTGGACTGCTGAAAGGGGTTGTGTTCTGAACGCTGGTTGGTGGAGACATTTAGACTATATTCTTGACCTACGTTGTCGCGTAATGCGTTTTATGACACGCCGCGTTAGCGCACCCGGAAGTGATCCGAGGCGCGGCGCGCAGCGCGTAACGTAAGCATAACAGGTCATGTGACTTGTTAATAAAACTTTTCATTGGTTCATTTTACTTTTGTTAATTTAATGATGAAAAGCTTGGTCATATGACCTAAAAATTACGCTTTTTATTATTTTCGAACAATATTTTTTTTTCAAACATATGTTATAATATTCCAGGCTAATGTACTTTCCCGGAAAATTTACAACTGTCTTGCAAGTAAAATATATTCCTTTTTCGAGAAAAAGGGCGTTTCTTCCTTCCATGACGGAGCCGTTGAGTAAAAGAGATTCGGCCTGCTGTCTTAGTCGCCGATACGCCTGATTATCAGATTCTTATCGATCACTTTATGTTGCAGACATGAAAAACACAACTGCCCTTGACCATTTATCTTTACTGCGTTCCTACATATTATACCTTTTATCCGTCATGTAATTGGACTGCTTTATTTCACTTGCCTTTTACTGATTCGAAAACAGTCACTAAAAGTAAAAACTTTACCAATGTAAATACTACTACCGTGTTTTGTTTTAAAAACCTTTATTGTGAAAATGTCAGTATACAAATACGGGCCTATAACCACGTGGGCCGGCCACGGAGCAAACTGAAATCGTATATGATGAGGAGACATTTACACTGTAGAGGAACGTAACGAGCGGGCCATTAGGTTGCAAGAACTAAGGTGTCTAACAGTTGCGGAATCGGTGGACATACATTTTGTAATTAAAATAGAACAGGGCCACTTACAATAACATTTTCTAGATATACATTTGCGGGCAAGGAGTTACGAGTCCCATTTATACCGGCGCCATTTTGGGCGAGGCCGGGCAGGTCCAAGATATAGTCAAAATGTCTCCACCAACCATCGGCCAGACCAGAACCCCTTTCGGCCCTTTATGCTACAAGATGGTGTCTTCCATTCAGAAAATATTGTTGGCAGCATTTTGAAAGGAAACAGAAACAGCCGTTCTCCTAGTGAGTTTCACATTGTTACATTTAGGAAGAATGTTGAAGAGTAGTATGTGGAAAATCTGAAGCCATTTTTCTACAAACTCTCAATCAGACTTGGATGGAAAAAAAAAACCTGAAGAATGTACAAACTGAAAACCAATTTTTTTCTGTATAGCACCAACAGTAACGCTTGAGTCAGCTTTGTGTCAAGCCGCCATTTTCATTCAATCAATAGCGTCCCCCTGCACACATTCAGGGACCTGGTCGTGTCTTCAGATGAAACGCATTGTAGGAAAAGAAGCAGAAAGGAAAAGGAAAAAAGTTCCGCCGGACCTAGTGAAGCTGCAGCAGGTGCAAATAAGCTTCAGACAGTCTTACAAGCACTGCTCAGAACTCTCAACTGAGGCACTCAACATCCAGGACTTGCCATTCGGATCTTGGTGCCTTGTGCTGGTTCCGACCTATTCACACATCGGTCCACTACTGACATCACCTCATAAGCCAACGGGGCACCCCACGCCGACTTTCGGCGCAGCATTGTAGGATGGCCACACCAGTGCGGCAACTTGCTGGACACAACATCGGGGCCATCCAGATCTCGGCGCGTTCGACTCACTGTACCGCAACAGTGACCGCAACTCAGCTGGACACGCCGTCTTTCGGCGCAGCATTGTAGGATGGCCACACCAGTGCGGCAATTTCCTGGACACCACCTCGGTGCCATCCGGATCTCGGCGCGTTCGAGTCACTGTACCGCAACAGTGACCGCAATTCAGCTGGACACGCCGTCTTTCGGCGCAGCATTGTAGGATGGCACACCAGTGCGGCAATTTGCTGGACACCACCTCGGTGCCATCCGGATCTCGGCGCGTTCGAGTCACTGTACCGCAACAGTGACCGCAACTCAGCTGGACACGCCGTCTTTCGGCGCAGCATTGTAGGATGGCCACACCAGTGCGGCAATTTGCTGGACACCACCTCGGTACCATCCGGATCTCGGCCCGTTGTGCTGCCTTCGGCCTATTCGCACATCGGTCCGCTACTGACGCCGCCTCACGTGCCAACGGATTTTCTACGCTTTTTGTAGCCCTATGCCGCATAACAGGTCATGTGACTTGTTTATAAAACTTTTCATTGGTTCATTTTACTTTTGGTTTCCTAAAGATGGAAGGCTTGGTCATATGACCTAAAAATAACACTTTTCATTGGTTTAGAACATTTTTTTTTCCCAAACGATGAAAGCCCCACCTTGTTTCTGGATCATTCAGACTGAAGCTGGCGTCAGCATGAGAGCACCACCATCTCGTGGCTCCGTCGTGGTCATTCCGCGAGCAATCATGGCAGCCGCTCCCCACCGGAAGCCTGCGGGAGTCGGGGGCCCCCAAGACTTTTATACAATCTTCACGGCTGAGGGAACGCTTTTCGAGAATGGAGCCCAAGCCCTAGCAGGCAAGCGTCCGAGTTCCAAAGTGTCCCAGGGCCATTTCAGTGGACCAGGCCTAAAACCGAGGAGCCGTCCGCCATTTTAAGAGCCATGTGGCAGCCGCCTATCGCTGCACTGCAAGAGTAGGAGCAACTCAACAACATGGTGAGCGAGACGCTGTAGCCGCAAGAGCGGGCGCAACTCAGCTAGATGGCCGCCACCTGGGGAGGCCCGTTCACGCCGGCTCCCCCACGCCCCCCCCCCCGGGCCGCCGCACGCCAATTTTCGGAGCAGCATTGTAGGATACCAAAACCAGTGCGGCAGTTTACTGGACATCACCTGGGTGCCTGTCGTACATGTTGTGTCAGCCATGTGACACTGGACACAGACCGCTACTGACGAGGCCTCCCCCCGCACCACCCGGGACGCCCCACGCTGTTTTTCTGTGCTGCATTGTAGGATCCCTAAACCAGTGCGGCACCCAGGCGACATCACCTGGGTGCCGTCCAGAACTCTGCACGTTGTGCTGCCTTGGGACTATTCGCACAAAAGACAGCTTCTAACCATTGTTGCTTTTTGTGTTGAGAAATGTTTAAATGTTTTTAGTTTTTGTTCCGTTCGTTAAAGTTAGTAGTTAATAAAGTTTTATAACCTTACTTTGTTGGAGTGTTATCTATTTTTTTTAAAACGGGTGAATGGGGCCTTGAATCGGGTTATTGTCATGTGTGGGCTTTGGAAGTGTGCTGCTGCAGGATCGGACATTTCAAACTCAAATGCACGTTCTTTTTCTTACCTTTCCGAAGCATGGAGCGCAATAGCAAGCAGAGAAAGGGTGATGCACGTGTTGAACACTACCTGACCTGGCAAGTTGCTGGCAGTGCCCCCCCGCCCGCTCCTGAAAGAGGGCACACACACACACCGCCGCTCCGAGTACTTCACAAATCTTTAAAAGACCATGCGCTTGTTCATGAGGCTTAAATGGTTTATCACCTCTTCTAGAACCCCTGCATCGACCCTCTGACGTTTCCTGGAAAAATTACCATGTAACCCAATACCAAGCCCTGTCAGCTGAAACCCCCAAGGAATCGTGGGGCATATTATCAAGGGGGTTTATCTCCGCTTTTTTGGCTTTAAAAGCCTTGAAAGCGGAGATAAAATTATCTCCCTATTACCAAGCTGTCGCTAACGCCAGTTAGTGACAGCTAAAAGGAGATTGCGACCATCTTGGGCCCCGCTTTGCATGTCAGTGATACTTATCACTAATGACATGCAAAGTGGCGTGCCAAGATGTTAGCGACTAGAAACAGTCCCTAACATCGCTACCTTCTATTACCAACTTTTGGAGATATTCGCGCTAAGCGCGAATATCTCCAAAATCTAACACCTGCCCTGAGCAGTTCTTAGCCATGTTATCCAATGGGAGGTGGATAACATGGCTAAGAGCATTAGGTCGATAATACATGAATATCGCTGACTTTTCTGCGATAATAGCAAGGTTTATCTGCGATAAAAATCGCCGATGTGCGGCGATAATTTTTGTCTCTAAACAAGTTAGAGACAAAAATTATCGCTAGTTGTTCGTAATATGCCCCCGGGTTTTTGCTTGCAGAAATCGGGAGGCGGGAGACTAGCACTGAAACAGTAGTCACACGCCTGAATCAGGAGGATTGGCATGTCTGAATTCTCTACAGCTGGGGCCATAAACTACATCCGCAGGGTTAGGTGATAGCCTGGGACCAGCCTGGCATCTAAAATGGCTGCCGTGCACGACAAAATTGTGGCATTCGAAAAAAGGCAAGATGGCGCAGCCGCTGGAAGAGATGTATCAACATATATCAGCCTCCTCAGCCACCCTCAGGAAACATAGGGGATTAGGATACGTCTCCCGCACCCCCTTATACCTAGTACTTTAATTAACGAAGCACAAAATGGCGAATTCCCGTTTCGCTACCAGTTTGCGGCCCAGTTCGCGGCCCGTGAAGCGCTTCTACCGTGAAAAATCATTTTTTTTTTATTTTCCCCACGGGACCCTTTAATAACCCCAACAACATTCCTAGGGGGTCAAGAGGGGATACCTTGCCCCCTTTCATTAAATTCCCCCTTAGTTTTTCACCTTTTCTTCTCTCTCGATCCTACCGAGAGACAAGATGGCGGCCGCTCCGGACTGTCACGCAGCAAAAAAAAAAAAAAGCTCACGCACAGCCGCTGGAAGAGATGTATCAACATATATCAGCCTCCTCAGCCACCCTCAGGAAACATAGGGGATTAGGATACGTCTCCCGCACCCACTTATACCTAGTAATTTAATTAACGAAGCACAAAATGGCGAATTCCCGTTTCGCTACCAGTTCGCGGCCCGTGAAGCGCTTCTACCGTGAAAAATCATTTTTTTTTTTATTTTCCCCACGGGACCCTTTAATAACCCCAACAACATTCCTAGGGGGTCAAGAGGGGGATACCTTGCCCCCTTTCATTAAATTCCCCTTTCGTTTTTCACCTCTTCTTCTCTCTCGATCCTACCGAGAGACAAGATGGCGGCCGCTCTGGACTGTTTAGAATGTTGACAGACACCGGAGAGCCAATCAGCTTTCTGCGCGCAAAGTTCCGATAAGCGAAAAGTAAGCGGACCGGATCGCTGCCCGGAGCGCTGTTACAGATATATATCTTGATTTAAACGTTAATTTCTCAAAATCCACTGAAGCACATATATTGAGACCTAGCAAAGGCACATCGGGCTAACAGTCCCTACAATTTTGCCAAGTTTCGTGCAAATCCATTCAGCCGTTCGAGCTAAAAGTGAGGCCAAAGGCCCTATGGAAAAATGAATGGGAAAAACGCGTTTTGGGACCCCCCTTTTTTCTCGGCCCCCCCTTGACGAAACCCCACCAAATTTTCAGGGGCTGCTCAGAAACAAAATGTGCCATTTTCCTGAAAATTTCAGCCGATTCCGTCCACAAACGCCAAAGTTATTAGACATAGAATTTTCAGAAATCCCATAGGGAATTAATCCTAACTATATATACCTACTGGCGATAGCCAGTAGGTAATATATATATATATATATATATATGTATATATATATATATATTACCTAGGTAGTTTGGCGCCGGTTGGCGAATCTTCCTCAAAATGGCCTCGTCGAGCTCCGGTCCTTACCTGAAAGTTTGGGGGGATGCGTCAAGCGGGGGCCGAGATAAAAGGGGGGTCCCAAAACGTGTTTCCCTATGTTAATTTCCATAGGGCGGTCGACCTCACTTTTAGCCCGAACGGCTGAATGGATTTACACCAAATTTGGCAAAATTGTAGGGACTGGTAGCCCGATGTGCCTTTGCTATGTCTCAAGATATGTGCTCCAGTCTCTTTTGAGTAATTTAGGTTCAAAAAATATATATATCTGTAAGCGCGCTCCGGAACGCGCACTTACGCACGGAAAGCTGATTGGCTCACAGGTGTCTGTAAACATTCTAAACAGTCCGGAGCGGCTGCCATCTTGTGTCTCGGTAGGATCGAGACATGAGAGGTGACCAAACCAAAGGGGGAAATGACCATAAGGGGGCAGAGTAGACCCTCCCTGACCCCCTAGGTTTGATGTGGGGGCTTTAAAAGGGCCCCTCAGGGCCTAAAAAAAAGTAATTTTTTTTTCAATTTTTTGCGGGGGAAGCGCCCGGTACGCGCACCGGGAAGCGGACTGGGGAGCGTACTATGGGGAAAAAAGAATGATAGACTTTTCCAATATTGTATGTTTATTAATTGTTCTTTTTGTTGTTTTTTTTTTATTTAAGTACCAACATGTAGGTACCAATGCAGAGTCTAAAATGTAATATACACTGTCTCCTTTGTAGATATCTTGCATGTTGTACAGTATATTTTAAGTCTCACTTTATATTATATCTATTTTGGTACTATTTCATAATTTACATATAAAAAAGAATAATGTCTCAAACAATTTTTAATTTTTAAATTTAAATTTATTGTGATTTTTCAAAATCTAAAATAATTTGCAACATTAATTCATCAGGTATGTCCTCCTTTTCATTCCATGATTCAATTTCTTCAACACATTTAATTAAGTATTGGTCTACAGTGTGATCCAATAAGTCTATTTCATCTTTGTCTTCCTTAGGATTGTTCTCCATATTAATTTCAAATGAAATATTATTTTCATTTTGTTGTGCTTCCATTTTCTTGCTGTAAATTGCATAAAAAATAATTATATCAGTAGAGATAGGGCACTGTTGGGTTTAAGTTCAGACAGGTACTTGTGAGTTTTTAACAGTGAAGTTATCTTTGGGCAGTGTATGGTTTCAGGCAGGAAGTAGAATTATTAAAAAGTGCCTGTGATGAAGCCTAAGTAAATTCATAATTAGACCAGAGAAGCCTAACTCAATCCATAATTATAATAAACAAGCCTTTGTCAATGTCTAACTCTTATAGAGGGACAGTATATAACTATCTGAAAACGTTTTCCCAAATTAACTTAAAGTGCATAACATAGTTCTCCTTTCAAATTAACAACTTACCTTCTTCAAAGTAGTTTAAGTTTTCTCTCAAATAATTTTCCAAATGTAGCTCTAGGTAGTGTTAATCAAAATGGTTGTGTTTCCCTCTCATTTTTCATATATATTCATGTACTTAACCAATCAAATGTCAGCACATAAAAGTACAAAATGTAAGTAACATTTTGATTGGTTGAAAATTTAAACAGTTTCATATGTGTTTTGTCATGTAATTTACCTCAGGATATTTAGACAGGGCTACAGCCCAAATGGCTCAATGGAATACCACCAAATTTGGGTAAATGGTAGGGACTGCTATGTAGTAGGGCGTATTCTATATTTGGTGTCTCCAGTGGTTTTTCTGTAAATTACTTTCCCACCTTTTTTTAGGGAGCGCTTGGAAGGGGAAGACCACTCGGTCCCCCCGAACGTATGGATGGGTGCCCCGATCCCCCCGGGATACCATTTTTGGCGGGGGGCGTGTTTCGGCTGGTATGCCCAAAGCGGCGTAGCCGGAGCACGCCCTTCCCGCCCAGAAGGGGTTGTCCTAGACACCCGCCCGGAAGACCGCGCCCAGGTGGGCGTACCCGAGGAGGGCCCCCGCCCTCCCGCAGACGGATAAATGGAGCGGGAATCCAATGAAGCTTCCTCTTGTTCCAGTGCTCGGAAGGCTGCACCACTCGGTACTCGTGAGCCTTTGAGGGAACAAGCAGCAATTTTGAGAACTTGTAATCTTTGTTCTTTCTCTTTCAGTTATCAGGCGTCGGTAGGATCTAGGACCTCGTTGATCAAGTCGAACGGAGTAAACAAAGTCATGTCCGGAAAAAAGGCAGGAAAGAGCTCCGAGTTGGAGAAGATACTATGCACTTTGTCGAACCGAATGGCGGTCATGGACCGTAAACTGGGTGAAGTGGATTCGATCGGTATGGGCTTAGCAGAGGTTGAAAAGCAGATAGCAGCCCAGAACAACCTCTCGGGGCGGCCTAAGAAGGTGATAGGTCCGGCCTTGCCGGGAGTCGCCCCTGAGGGTAGGGGGAAACGTAGTAAGAAGAGGGCGGGTTCGGGGGAGGGCCCGGTTCCGGAGGTACCCCCAGCATGCCCGTCACACCGGTGGACAGCCCGGTACCGAGTCCGGATGTGGGTTTACCAATCAATCAATCAATCAAGACATTTGTAGAGCGCACTACTTACCCGGAGGATCTCAAGGTACTTGGGGGGGGGGGGTCCTGCTACTGCTCGAACAGCCAGGTCTTGAGCTTCTTCCTGAAGGAGAGGTGGTCTTGGGTCAGGCGCAGGTCGGGAGGGAGGGAGTTCCAGGTCTTGGCGGCCAGGTAGGAGAAGGACCTTCCTCCTGTTGTCGTTCTTCGGATACGGGGGACGGCGGCGAGGGCGTGACTGGCTGATCGGAGATGGCGTTTGGGAGCGTAGAAGTTGATGCGGTTGTTGAGGTAGCTCGGGCCTTGATCGTGTAGGGCTTTGTGTGCGTGGGTGATTACGCTCCCTGTTGTAAATACGCCGGTTGAGGATGATCAGATGCCCCCAGAACTGGCCCTTCAGTTAGCGGCAGTGTTACCTTGGCTTAAGAAGAAAACAGGGGGGGCAGTGGCTGCGGGGGATCCGGCTGAGGAAGCCAGATTAATAATCAAGCAGTTACGGCAGTCAAGAGAAGCCGGGACGGCGAATGTTCCTTCTATTCCCCCACAGGTGGCACCGGGAGTGACGGCGGTTGGCCGAGAAAAGACAGCAGACACGGCGGTTGAACCCGGTAAGAACCCGTTACCAATGGTAGGGGAGAGTTCAGTGCCTTCGAGGTGCGAAAGGGTGGCCCAGCACATCCCAGCGGCCACGAAGGAAATGATATGGGGGGACAAGTATGTTAATATGTTTTCACTGTTGACCGACCATCGTGAGATGGAGTACGCGAAGACCCAGAAAGATTTATGGCACCCCAGCGTATGGCGGGCCAATATGGCGGAATTTAGGGTCGACGAGACCATAGCGAACTGGGCGAAGGCCTTCTCGATATTTACGGCAGTAATGGGGGAACTTAAACCTGAAGTGTTGCTAGATCTATCATGTTACCAGAACAGAATCATGGATTTTTATAACATGTACGGGGGGAATGAATGGAAAGGTTATGATGTTCACTTTCGAAAGTCTAAAGAGTTTGATGTAAATTTAACGTGGGATTGCCTTGACACGGTGTCATGGCACAAACAGCTCTTGCCTGGATCGGCGGGTATGTCCTCGCAGGGCGGGAGCGGGTCTGGGGCAGTTCAACAAAGGCCGGCGCAGCCCTTTCGGACAAGCGCTGGGGGGAATCACAGCCCAAGCCCGGCGGAAATGGGGCAAGCGCTGGGTTTGTTGGGGTTTCAACAGAGGTAACTGTAACAGGCCCCAGGGAACATGTAGGTTCCGGCATGCTTGTGCGGGCTGTGGGAACTCCTCACACCCGGAAAGTAGCTGTAGGTCCAAGAGCGGTAGTTCGGGAGGAAAGGGGGGATCCAAGCAGGATTGATGTGATGCTTTGGAGGCAGGCATCTTCACCCATCGACATCATGGCTTTGACTCCCTGGCTGAACAAATACCCTGATCATGTATCCGCCGGGATTTTGAGGGATGGTTTCCTATATGGCTTCAATATCCCGGCGGGGAATTTTCGGGGGAGCCCCTTTTGTAAAAATCAGCTGTCCGTTCAACACAACCCGGCAGTGGCAGCCAAGAAAATTACCAAAGAGGTCAGCTTGGGACGGGTAGCAGGACCTTTTTTCATGCCCGCCAGTGGCGGATTTTGTGTGTTCACCTCTAGGAGTGGTTCTGAAGAAAGACCCAGGGGAGTATAGACTCATTCACAATCTGTCGGCCCCGAGGGGGGCCTCGGTGAATAAAGCCATTGACCCGGATGTCTGTTCAGTTCGGTACGCATCGTTCGACGATGCCGTTGACCTATTGAATCACCTGGGCCCCGGTGCTCTGCTGGTGAAATCAGTCATTGAATCAGCATTTAGGTTGCTCCCGGTACACCCGCGGGACCAGCGCTTGTTAGGATTTACGTTCCAGGGGAAGTATTACATGGATAAATGCATGCCCATGGGCTGCTCAATTTCTTGTGCTTATTTTGAAATGTTCAGCTGTTTCTTAGAATGGGCTTTCACCGAGGCCACAGGGCATAGACAGGTGATGCACTATTTAGACGTCTTCCTGTTCTTAGGGCCGGCAGGCACTACGAAATGTGCACAGGCACTGCAGGACTTCTGCATTCTCATGCAGGAGTTTGGGGTCCCATTGGCACCAGGTAAGACAGTGGGGCCATCTACTTCACTGGAGTTTCTGGGAATTGAGCTTGATTCTGCGGAAGGATGCTTCCGTCTGCCAATGGAGAAGGTGGCCAAGTTCAGGGCTTCCTTAATACAATGCTTGGGCAAGGAAAAAGTGACCCTGCATCAGTTACAACAAACAGTGGGCCAGCTTAACTTTGCATTGAGAGTAATACCGATGGCTCGCCCCTTCTCACGTTCCATTGCACAAGCTATGGTAAGCCTCAAGGAGGGACACCACCGCACCAGACTGTCGGCAGAGGTTCGCCAGGATATGCGCATTTGGTTGGCATTCCTGGTGGACTTCAACGGTCGAGTGGCGTGGAACAAACCCCCAGCATCCTCTGACGAACTGGGTTTGTGGACCGACTTGGCTGGGAGCGTGGGATTTGGCGCCATCTTTGGTAACCGATGGTCGGCACAAGTATGGCCAACGTGGTGACACTCCAGTGGCCTAACAGGTAACATTGGGTTCTTGGAGCTGTTTCCCATTTGGGTGGCTCTGTTGGCATGGCCAGATGATTTTAGGGACCGCTCAGTAGTGTTCTGGTCGGACAATATGACAGTGGTCGAGTGCATTAATCAGCAGGCAGCACGCTGCAAGTGGATCTTGAGGCTGTTGAAAGAAATTGTATTACGTTGCATGAGATTGAATGTACAGTTCAGGGCAAAACATGTGCCGGGTGTACTGAATAACGCAGCTGATGCACTCTCTCGTTCACATATGCAGGCTTTCAGGGGCTATCTACCTACAGCGGATCTAGTGGCGGCACCGTTCCCTGAAGCACTATGGCTGATCGGTGTCCCTGGTTTACAGGACCTCGTGGCAGCCAGCTTAGCCCCCAGGACGAGGAAAGCCTATGAGGGAGCGTTTCGTTCTTACTGCGGCTTTTTAGGCCTTGCAGGGAGACATGGCTGGGGGCAGGAGGAATCCTTCCTGGGGTTCTTAGTGGCGCTTCATAGAGAAGGCCGATCAGCGGCAACTGCCAACAGACATAGGGCGGCCATATCATTCATGGCACAGCTCCACGGCATACAGGACCCGACGGGTTCCTTTTTAGTCAGGAATGCGCTCCGCGGTTGGCAACGCCTTGAGGGTCGCAAACAAGATACGAGGCACCCGATTGGTTTAGAGAGATTGTCTCTGCTTTTAGCAAAGCTGGATGAGACATGCTCCTCCCCTTCCGAAGCAGTTCTGTTCCGGGCAGCTTTCGCCTTGGTATTCCATGGCGCCATGCGGGTAAGCGAACTCGGGGCGAGGAACAAGAAAGATATGGAGGGAGGCTTATGCAGGGATCACGTTCAAATACGGGGCGATTCAATGCTGATCTCGATAGCCAGGTCCAAGACAGACCAGGAAGCTATAGGGAGTAGTGTTGTTGTGCAGCGCGCTCGAGGGAGCCCCACTTGTCCGATAAGGTATTTAGAGGACTACCTGGCACAGAGGCATGGGGAGGGAGCCTGCTTAGACACAAGGATGGCACCCCTCTGACGAAATTTCAGTTTCAGAGGGTGCTGGCACTTACAATCGCTGCGGCGGGCATGGACCCGTGCGATTTTGGGACCCACTCATTCAGAATAGGGGCCGCTACTAAGGCTACGGCTCGGGGTCTGGGTGCAGAAGAAGTAAAACAGCTAGGCCTTTGGTCCTCGAACTGTTTCAAGAGGTATGTGCGACTGCACATGTTGTAAAAGACTGATGTAATGAACTCACGCTTGTTGTCTTTTGCTTGAATTACAGTTTCGCGAGCCTGTGACGCGGGGCGGAATCTGGGATCAACCCATCACCAGAGGACCAGCGGTCGAGGATCACCGACTGGAGGGCAAGTGGTATGGGTTGTGGGCCACTCATACGTGAGGCGTGCCGGGGACGTATTCATGGCAGGTGACGCGAAGGAGTGTATCAAATAAGAAAATTGTCTTGTGCTTTAGGACCTTTTTTCCCTTTTTAGATATGGGTACGTTGATGAATTGTCAAGCTGTGGCAGATTAGGCGTATTTTCTTTCCTTAGTAGGTAAATAACTGTCGTATTTATTTTGTTCGGGCGGTAAGGTCATGATCGGTGAGCAGTGATTTCAAGGTCCCTAGGGGGGGCGCCACCCAGTATGGATGGGAGCGCCCGAGGGGAGGCGGCCAATGGCCCCTCCCACAGGGAGGCGGCACCCACTACGGATGGGTAGCCTAGGGGGAGACCGCCATAGGCCCCTCCCAGGGGGGAGACGGCTATATGCCCCTCCTACGAATTTCCCGGGGGCCGGATATCCGCGACGGCGGAAGAGAGTGTGTGGAAGGCGGGGAGTCCACGCTGTCCTTCTTAAAGATACCTCACACGGGAACTCGGACGACCTTTAAGATGGCGTTGAGTGAAAGGGGGCCCCCAGGACAAGGGAAGTTACAGTTGGCAACGAGGGTAAAGTCC
The DNA here is from genome assembly GCF_964263255.1 of Lissotriton vulgaris. Taxonomy (NCBI): domain Eukaryota; kingdom Metazoa; phylum Chordata; class Amphibia; order Caudata; family Salamandridae; genus Lissotriton; species Lissotriton vulgaris. The sequence continues at coordinate 274,587,134 of NC_141694.1, read as the reverse complement.
TCTGCGCATGCGCCACTCACACCGTGATGGTGGGAATTTGGTAGTAGGGATCTGACACCGGTTAAGACCTTGCCGTTGGCCCTTAATGCTAGGATGTACAATTTTATTTTAGAATGTGATGCATTTTCAGGATGCTAGACTCGGCTAGGAAACCTTTGTATTAGAGATCTGTTAAGGTTAGCCAAAGAACATGTCTTCATCAAAATACATAATTTATGAAACGTTTTAATTTAAAGTTTTAAATTTTGTTTCATATTTTAATAAATACGGCCGGGGGGTAACTACCCCCCGCCTTCCAAAAGCTCAAACTTGTGTCTGTCTCCTCCCATGGGGAATCGGTGTTGGGAGGGGGTGGCGGGCATCCCGGCCATATACTGGTGCGCGCCCCGGTACGCGCACCGGCAGCATTATGGGAGACCTCCATTTTGTGTTTCGGTACAATCGAGACACAAGATGGAGGACAAACAACGTTGGGAATGGGTAGAAGGGGGCACGGTAGACAGCCCCTGACCCCCTAGGTTTTCTGAGGGGGCTTATGAGGCTCTTAAAGGCAAAAAAAAATACTTTTTTTTAAAATTTTTCGCGATGGAAGCGCCCGGTACGCGCACCGGGGAGCGTATCGGGGAGCGTACTTTGGTGAAAAATAGTGAAAAAAGTTAGAAAAAGATAAACGTTTTGAATGATCAGAGGTAGGGTAGCTCTGAAAAGAGCTTTTGGGTTCTGTGGCTGATTTAGGTACCTACGAGTAGGTTCCAATGCACAGTCTTAAATTCAGGAGGAATATTCTATTCCCCTCATCTGAGAAGTGCACACCATCTCCTCTGTAGATGTCTTGCATGTTGTAACGCAAGTTGTTGTTGTATATTGAACACATTCCAAAATCTCTCATGTAAGCAGAAACAGATTTATTCACATGTTTCTGTGCTTTCTCAAATTGTGGACAAAATTGGTTGGACAAGTTCCATTTCTGTCTTTGGCATATATTGGAATATACCAAGGCAGTTTGTGGAAAAAGTGTCATCAATTGATCAAAGGTGTCCTTTAAAAGCATTTCCAGACCAACCCCAGTCATAGTCCCCAACTCATTTCCACCACAGTGCACTATTTAAAGGTCAGGGTTTGGCAGATGCAAAAAGGTTTTCGCCAATGGTATCAATTGGTGACATCTCAATCCTCTCTGGCCAATCCACTTGATTTCCACATTTGATAAATCAAGGTTGTGATAATTTCTGCTTGCTGCATACCTTTGAGCCCAGTGGATGTAGCTATGTCCAATAATCCATACAGAATACATGATGAGAGAAGGTTCTGGTGCAGTCAAATGAAGTGTGGGAATGAAATTGCAGTTGGAACAATAGGAGTTTACAAAAAAAAAATTGTGGAGTTTCCCTGCTGTTGAATCACAAGTAATGATTGGTGGATTCAGATAGTTGAAAACTGAAAGTTAGGGTGCATGGTTGTGTTGTGTGAAAGAAACAATTTGAATGGTTAAGAAAAAGTCACTAAAAGCAATAACGCCCTGGATAAGCTGGTGTATTGAGAGGTCAAACATCCTTGCTGACTCAATTTGCAACATTGTAGAATAAACTTTTGAACCTGAGAGTTCAGGTAGGAGGGAGTTGCTATGGTAACAGATACAAAGGTCTGAGAGGGGGAAGGGTGTTGGTTTGAAAATAGTGAGGGAAGACTTTTGATTGGTTGAAATAAGGCATATGTGTGTAAAGTTAGAGATTTTCTATGCCAGTCTTTGTATATGCAAAAAGGAAGGGGTATCCCCGACTAGAGTTCCTAATTCGGGATGGGTACAATGTTTGAATGAAAAAGCAATTAGGAACTGGTTTAACTAAAGGGCGAAACCTGACAAGTGACAGCAAAAACTATAGGGAAACAAAGTGCATGGTACAAAATTATAGACTTTATTTTATTAAGTTATAGTTATTATAAAAACATTGTTACTTTGTTACAAATTTTGTTGTGTGCGTGCCTCCACTATACATGTGATAGTTGATCTACATATATATACACATCATTAGATCCTTAGTGCAGTTCAGTACATTTCAAGAGAGATTATGATTTAAGAACTGTATGGAAGCTTGTTTCAACACACTATACATAAAAACATGGCTAAATATGACATCTACGCACGTTTCGGCTGAGGGCCTTCATCAGGGAGCCATGTGAATGTCCAAGTGAACCTGGATGAAAAATGGTGCAGATTCTCACAGGAAAGGAAGTCAATTTTGTCTGAAATGTAGGACTGTCTGTCTTGGAACGTAGGTACTTTATTAAATGTTTTACTCATTTTGCCTTTGATTGGTTATTCTGATATTTATATATCTGGTGGGATTGGAGGGCTGTAAAATTGGTCCTACACAGTTGAAGGGCTACGAGCCCCTGACGCCAGTGAGGTAATGTGCAGATAATCTGTGGGTTATGTCCAATAGTTCTCCAAAAGGAGGTCTGTGGACGATGCTGCGAGCGCTGACAGTCTTTAGGTTGTGTCCACTAGTCCTCCAATGGGGGTCTGTGGGCTTCTTCACGAGCGCTGAAAATTAGCGAGCGGGTGCCGTCATGGCGGTAGTGATGCGGAAAAGGTCTGATAAAAGGATTCCGTTCGCCTTCCAATGAGGGGGTTCTGGTGCAGTCAAATGAAGTGTGGGAATGAAATGGCAGTTGGAACAATAGGAGTTTACAAAAAGAAATTGTGGAGTTTCCCTGCTGTTGAATCACAAGTAATGATTGGTGGATTCAGATAGTTGAAAACTGAAAGTTAGGGTGCATGGTTGTGTTGTGTGAAAGAAACAATTTGAATGGTTAAGAAAAAGTCACTAAAAGCAATAACGCCCTGGATAAGCTGGTGTATTGAGAGGTCAAACATCCTTGCTGACTCAATTTGCAACATTGTAGAATAAACTTTTGAACCTGAGAGTTCAGGTAAGAGGGAGTTGCTATGGTAACAGATAGAAAGGTCTGAGAGGGGGAAGGGTGTTGGTTTGAAAATAGTGAGGGAAGACTTTTGATTGGTTGAAATAATGCATATGTGTGTAAAGTTAGAGATTTTCTATGCCAGTCTGTGTTTCAGTGTATTGAGTGCACACCTTTTGCTCTGCTAAAGAAAAATTGGTGTGTGTTTCCGACACTGTTTTCAATCTCCCAAAGCATTTGTAAAGGTAAGTAATGATTTATTTATTTAGATAGAGACGTGTTTGCTCTATGGAGAATATTTGGAAGCAGATAGTGAAGTTTCAGTAGTAAAATTGATTCCTTGTACATAGGACTTGTGTTGTGTTTGTAAAAAGTTATTTAAAAAACGATTTTGGGGTAAAAGAATGGCTTTTATATTTTTGAGAAGTAATTAATAGTGTTTGCCTCATTAAATAAATATATTTGAACCATTTAGAATAATGTCACTTACATTACCTCAGATTTGGAAGCAGATTGAGATTCTTTTTTATTGGTTTGTGGCATGTTTTTTGGAAATGCTTGCTATGAACATTTGCAAGATAGGGGATTTGTATTTTGTGAAACAGTGAGGTTTCAGTAGTGAAATTGAATGCTTGTACATAGGTCCTGTGTTGTGTTTCTAAAATGTTATTCAAAAAACGATTTTGGGGGCAAATCAATGATATTTTCATTTGGCCCTTATTTATGATTGCCTTGTGCTGCTGGTGCATCACTTTAAACATGGGAAAAAAAGTGACGCTCTGGTGGCGCAAGGCATTCATAAATAAGGCCCTAAATTTTTTTGTTGTTGGTTTGTGTCTTGCTTTTTGATAATGCTTGATATCAACATTTGCAAGATAGAGGATTTGTATTTTGGGAAATAGTGAGGTTTCAAAAGTGATATTTAGTGGTTGTACATAGGTTCTGCGCAGTGTTTCTCAAATGTTATTCAAAAAACGATTTTGGGGGGAAATCAATGGTATTTACATCTAGCCCTTATTTATGATTGCCTTGTGGCACCAGTGCGTCTCTTTTAACATGGGACGCACTGGTGGCGCAAGGCCTTCATAAATAAGGCCCTGAGTTTTTTTGTTGTTGGTTTGTGTCTTGCTTTTTGATAATGCTTGATATCAACATTTGCAAGATTGAGGATTTGTATTTTGTGAAACAGTGAGGGTTCAGTAGTGAAATTGAATGCTTGTACATAGGTCCTGTGTTGTGTTTCTAAAATGTTATTCAAAAAAAGGTTTTGTGGGCAAATCAATGGCATTTTCATTTGGCCCTTATTTATGATTGCCTTGTGCTGCTGGTACATCACTTTAAACATGGGAAAAAAGTGACGCTCTGGTGGCGCAAGGCCTTCATAAATAAGGCCCTGAGTTTTTTTGTTGTTGGTTTGTGTCTTGCTTTTTGATAATGCTTGATATCAACATTTGCAAGATAGAGGATTTGTATTTTGTGAAACAGTGAGGGTTCAGTAGTGAAATTGAATGCTTGTACATAAGTCCTGTGTTGTGTTTCTAAAATGTTATTCAAAAAAAGGTTTTGGGGGCAAATCAATGGCATTTTCATTTGGCCCTTATTTATGATTGCCTTGTGCTGCTGGTACATCACTTTAAACATGGGAAAAAAATGACGCTCTGGTGGTGCAAGGCCTTCATAAATAAGGCCCTGAGTTTTTTTGATGTTGGTTTGTGTCTTGCTTTTTGATAATGCTTGATATCAACATTTGCAAGGTAGAGGATTCGTATTTTGTGAAACAGTGAGGGTTCAGTAGTGAAATTGAGTGCTTGTACATAGGATCTTCGCTGTGTTTCTAAAATGTTATTCAAAAAACGATTTGGGGAGAAATCAATGGTATTTTCATTTGGCCCTTATTTATGATTGCCTTGTGTTGCTGGTGTATCACTTTAAACATGGGGAAAAAGTGACGCTCTGATGGCGCAAGGCCTTCATAAATAAGGCCCTCAGTTTTTTGTTGTTGGTTTGTGTCTTTCTTTTTGATAATGCTTGATATCAACATTTGCAAGATAGAGGATTTGTATTTTTAGAAACAGTGAGGCTTGAAAAATGATATTGAGTGGTTGTACATAGGTTCTACGCAGTGTTTCTTGAATGTTATTCAAAAAACGATTTTGGGGGCAAATCAATGGTATTTACATTTGGCCCTTATTTATGATTGCCTTCTGGCACCAGTGCGTCTCTTTTAACATGGGACGCACTGGTGGCGCAAGCCCTTCATAAATAAGGCCCTGAGTTTTTTTGTTGTTGGTTTGTGTCTTGCTTTTTGATAATGCTTGATATCAACATTTGCAAGATAGAGGATTCGTATTTTGTGAAACAGTGAGGGTTCAGTAGTGAAATTGAGTGCTTGTACATAGGATCTTCGCTGTGTTTCTAAAATGTTATTCAAAAAACGATTTGGGGAGAAATCAATGGTATTTTCATTTGGCCCTTATTTATTATTGCCTTGTGCTGCCGGTGCATCACTTTAAACATGAGAAATAAGTGACGCTCTGGTGGCGCAAGGCCTTCATAAATAAGGCCCTGAGTCTATTTGCTGTTGGTTTGTTTTATGCTTTTTGATAATGCTTGCTATGAACATTTGCAAGATAGAAGATTTGTATTTTTGGAAACAGTGAGGTTTCAAAAGTGATATTGAGTGGTTGTACATAGGTTCTGCCCAGTGTTTCTTAATTGTTATTCAAAAAATGATTTTGGGGGCAAATCAATGGTATTTACATTTGGCCCTTATTTATGATTGCCTTGTGGCACCAGTGCGTCCCTTTTAACATGGGACGCACTGGTGGCGCAAGGCCTTCATAAATAAGGCCCTGAGTTTTTTTGTTGTTGGTTTGTGTCTTGCTTTTTGATAATGCTCGATATCAACATTTGCAGGATAGAGGATTTGTATTTTGTGAAATAGTGTGGGTTCAGTAGTGCAATTGAGTGCTTGTAAATAGGATCTTCGCTGTGTTTCTAAAATGTTATTCAAAAAACGATTTTGGGAGCAAATAAATGGTATTTTCATTTGGCCCTTATTTATGATTGCCTTGTGCTGCCGGTGCATCACTTTAAACATGGGAAATAAAGGATGCTTTGGTGGTGCAAGGCCTTCATAAATAAGGCTCTGAGTTTGTTTGCTGTTGGTTTGTGTCTTGCTTTTTGATAATGCTTGCTATGAACATTTGCAAGATAGAGGATTTGTATTTTGGGAAACAGTGAGGTTTCAAAAGTGATATTGAGTGGTTGTACATAGGTTCTGCGCAGTGTTTCTTAAATGTTATTCAAAAAATGATTTTGGGGGCAAATCAATGGTATTTACATTTGGCTCTTATTTATGATTGCCTTGTGGCACCGGTACGTCTCTTTTAACATGGGCCTTCAAGGCCTTCATAAATAAAGCCCTGAGTTGTTGTGGTATAAACTTTAATATGTTGCAAAATAGTGTTTATATCGTTTGCTTTTTGTCATTATTTTGTTGTTTGCTAATAGTGGTCTTTAATGTGTTTTTTTTTCTTCAGAACCACAGATTGAAATCAACATTTTAAAAGCAAGCAAAAATGCCGTCAAGGCAAAGGAGTACACAAAATACCATACGTAAAAGAACAAAATCATCATAAGAATTAAAGGAATCCTCTACAACAAGTACTTCAAAAACACCAGAAAAGCTCCTGGTAAGACAATTAAGTCTTTTCTTCGCAATTTATGTAGATCAAAAAGAAATGTAAATGGTAATGTGAATATCAAGAAGCAGAGAGCAAATCTAAAAAGAAAGGAGAGGCCCTCAAAAAATGTCTCTATTGGAACAGGAGAGAAGAGTATGGATAGCAATAGAAGGTTAATTCAATTTAGGGACATTCGTAGACGTATGTTTCGCAATAGGGTAGTTTTAAATTTGCTAAAAAATGAAAAGAAAGGTAAACAGAGAGCTGCTTTTTACAAGAAAAAGAAAAGTGTAGAGAAGATTGTTGATCAGTCCTTTATAGTTAAGAAAAAATTATTTATTTTAGTAATCAATAGAATTAGGATACTTAATAAGGCAATTGATGTTTTCAAATCGAACAGTAGATGGAAAAGAATTATTAATCTGACTAATTTTGTGAAGTATTTTCTGGAGAATGGATGCATAGTTCAAGTTCTGAGCCATTTTTTAATGAGGAGAGTTACTTTCAGGAAAATGATTTGGTGCATGCAGTTGACACCAGTGGTCCAACATATGAGGTGAAAGATGGTTGTGTGATGGAAAAAGTGAAACTTATGTCTAGAGATGCAGAAGAGGTGTTAAGTGATGAAGTTTTAGGGAGACGTACTAAGGGTCCAGTGTACACATGGAAGTGTAGTAGTATTTGTAGTTTGCGACAGGATTCAATTGATTTGCTTCTAAATTTCTTACGTACATATAGTAAGAAAAGTCTAAAACAAAAAATGAAGATCTTGCAAGAGTTAGATCCTTGCAGAGTGAGAGAAAACACAGGTTTGCATGGGCATTCACTGGCTTGTCTGTCTAGAAAAGTATGTCAGAGTGTTTTTCATCATTTTAGGATGTTAGCGATGCATCATAATAAGGTGAGGAAGTTAGTGAATTATGTGAATTATTATAGTGTATTATGCAAAAAGTCCAGCACTTAAGTTTAAACAGTTAAACAGTGCTCTTTTGCATGGATATGAAGTAGATGTGAAGAATATTTGTGAAGAAATTGAGTTTTGTTATTTTGGGAACAAAGAGGACAGTATAGAAATGGATATAGTAATGGATGGTAATGTGGAAGACAATGTACAGATTTCAAGTACTGAAAAGTTTGACGAGGAAATTACCAAGTTTAAGGTGAAATCAAGTAAAAGGCCTAATTTAACTTGTGTGTGTTGTCGACTGACTCATTATAAGATTCAGACTAGGTTAGTGGATTTATATGCAAAATGTGAATTGGAAAATAATAGTGAATGGAGGGATTTTGTAAGTTATTTGTTGTGTAGAATTCTTTTGATTTGAGTTTTGATCGGCGTATTTGTAATTATTGTTTGAAAAAATTAAATGAAAATAGAATGCCTGCTAGAGCTGCTCATAATAATCTTCAGTTGATAGATATTCATTCTGAATTGATGGATTTAAATACTTAGGAATCAAATTTGATTCAATGTGTCCATCCATTTCAAGCTATTGTTCGCATGGAGCCTAAGATAGGGAAATTACCTCCTACAGATTTACAAAGAGGATTAAAGGGAAGAGTTGTTTATTTGCCTCTAGATGTCAAGAAAAATATTGATACAATTGGTGTAGAAAGAGTAGAAGAGGATCCTCTGGTTATTCTAGATAATGGGGTTAGGAAAGTCAAAAAGGCAACGTTGTATTTGGTCAAAACATTGAGTACTATAAAGATGTAAGTGTTGGAGCACAGGAAACGGCTACAGAAGAAGACAGTGATTGTTCAGTTGGTCAAATTGAAAAAGTGATGTGTCTAGAAGTGAAGAAATATATGAACATTATACTGTTCATCCTTTGCATTCCAAAGAAGTAATGGGGAATGCAATTGACTTGTTTCAAATGAAAGCAGCAAAAGGAAATCCCATTAGTGTATGGGAAGAAAGTTTGGAAGCTCGTTGTTTTCCACAGTTATTTCCAACAGGTCGTGGTGGACGATATGACGATCGACCAGCCCAAATTCCTGCAGCTGAATATCGGACTTTAAGATTATATGCTGAAGATCCAAGGTTTCGGCAATGCATTCCGTATTTGTTTAATCTACTGTATGAAAGTGATTTGTCTGGGCTTTCTTATGCAGTTAATCATATATTGAAAAGTGGAGCTCATCTGCAAAATGTTTCAGCAAGGGACTTTATGGAGAAAGTCAATCTGCAAGACAGTATTTTGGAATCTCAGCTAATCAATCTCATGGCATGTCAGTGTGGAACAAATGAGTATTGGTTCCGTCGTCATGGGGAATTGAAATGTATGCTAAGAAACTTAGGAACTCCTACATGGTTCCTCACTCTTAGCTGTGCTGAGTATGCATGGGACGACTTACTTCAATTTCTACGAGAGGCAAATAGAAACATACAAAATATAGAATTGAAAACACCTGGAGAATGGAAAGGGGCGACCACTCGGCCCCCCCGAACGTATGGTAGGGGGCCCGGATCCTCCCGGGAAACCATTTTGGGCGGGGGGCGTGTCACGGCTGGTATGCCCGAAGTGGCGTAGCCGGGGCGCACCTTTTCCCGCCCAAGAGGGGTTGTCCTAGACACCTACATCACCGGCCACGCCAAAGAGGCGTATCGGAGGAGGGTACACGCCCTCCCGGAAAGAATAAAGAGAGCGGGAATCCGAAGAAGCATCCTCTTGTTCCTGTGCTTGGAAGCTGCACCCACTCGTTGCACGTGAGCCCTCGACGGAACAAGGAGCAATTTTGAGAACTTGTAATTCTTGTGTTTCTCTTTCAGCGACTTCGAGGCTCAGAGTTCAGGACCGTGTCGATCAACGTAGATCGGATCCTCGATAAGAATGCCGGGCAAGAAACCAGGAAAGAAGTCCGGAACCGAACAGATGCTTCGCATGCTGGTAAGAGATATGGCGAACATGAAAAAGCAGATGGCGGCGATGAACAATCTGGGTAGACCAAAAAAGGTAATAGGCCCGGCTTTGCCGAAGGTGGTCCCCGAGGGTAGGGGGAAGCGGGTTAGGAATAGGGCAGCGGGGGGTGAAGCCCCGGTCCCTGAGTTACCCCCGGCGAGCCCGGTTGTCCCAGTCGACGCCCCGGGACCGATTCCAGACGCGGGTCAACCGATTCCGGTTGTTGTTACGCCCGCCGGTGAGGAGGACATGCCTCCGGAATTAGCCGCCCAGTTGGCCGCTTGGCTTGGAAAAAAGACGGGGGGTGCTCTGGCACCAGCAGACACGGCCGAGGTGGCCAAGTTACTAATGCAGCAGTTGCGGCAGTCGCGAGAGGCCACGAAAGGCGAATGTTCCTTTTGTTCCCCCACAGGCGATCACGGAAGGACCGGCAGCTGGTGTCAAAGCAGCAGCGGGAACAGCACCGGAGCCGGGTAAGCAAGCATTGCCAATGGCAAGGGAGGGGTCTTTGCCCTCAAGACGGGAGAAGGTGGTCCAACATATACCGTTGGCCACTAAAGAATTGATATGGGCTGATAAGTATGTGAACATGTTTTCCCTGCTGACTGACCATCGAGAGATGGAGTATGTTAAGACACAAAAGGAGTTGTGGCACCCGAGTGTATGGCGAGCCAAAATGGCGGGATTTAGGGTTGATGAGACAATCTCGAATTGGGCCAGGGCCTTTGCAATGTTTTCATCGATTATTGGGGAACGTAAGCCCGAGGTTTTGTCCGAATTATCTTGCTACCAGGCACGAATAATGGATTTTTATGATACATATGAGGGTGATGAGTGGATGGGGTACGATATGAAGTTTCGTAAGGCCAAAGAGCACGATTCATCTCTGAAGTGGGATTGTCTCGACTCTATTTCTTGGCAGAAGCAGCTCCTGCCGGGCGCGACGAAGTCGTCCTCGCTCGGCGGGAGAGGGCCGGGACCTTCCCGCCAGCAGCCTGCGGCGCCCTTTCGAGCGAGCCCCACGGGCGATCAACAAACAAGGAACGGTGGAAACGGGGGTAGGAAAGGGGTCTGTTGGAATTTTAACGAAGGCAATTGCACTAGACCACAAGGGACATGTAAGTTCAGACATGCGTGTGCAGGTTGCGGAAACTCTTCACATCCCGAGAGCTCATGCCGAGCCAAGAATGGCGATACAGGGGGTAGAGGAGGGGCCAAACAGGTCTGAGCAAGACCATCGGATACCGCTACCTACCCCTATTGATACCATGGCAATGATCCCCTGGCTAAATGAATACCCTGATCATGTCTCCGCTGGGGTGTTGAGGGACGGCTTCTCATACGGTTTTCACATCCCGGCGGGGGATTTTCGGGGGGAACCACTTTGTAAAAACCAATTGTCAGTTCAGCATAACCCAGCGGTGGTCGAAAGGAAGATTGCAAAAGAGGTTGCCCTAGGCCGGGTAGTTGGCCCATGTAGACACCCGCCAGTAACTAATTTCATCTGTTCCCCGTTAGGAGTGGTTCCCAAGAAGGACCCAGGGGAATTTAGGTTGATCCATAACGTGTCCGCTCCAAGGGGCCTCTCGGTGAATGATGCGATTGACCCGGGAGTTTGTTCGGTGCGGTACACATCTTTCGACGATGCCGTCACCATGTTGAATCGCCTGGGGCCCGGAGCGCTGATGGCGAAGTAAGATATCGAGTCGGCGTTCCGGTTGCTCCCGGTACACCCACGGGATCAGCGTCTGTTAGGCTTTGTGTTCCAGGGACGCTACTACATGGATAGATGTATGCCAATGGGTTGCTCCATCTCTTGTGCTTATTTTGAGAAATTCAGCTGTTTTTTGGAATGGGCATTTATTAGGGCCACTGGCCATAGCCATGTTATGCATTACTTGGATGATTTTTTGTTCTTGGGGGCAGCCGGTGACACAAAATGTGCACAAGCGCTACAGGAATTTTGCACTCTCATGAAGAAGTTCGGGGTGCCATTGGCACCGGGTAAGACGGTAGGACCATCTACTTCACTCGAGTTTCTGGGAATCGAGCTTGATTCAGTGGAAGGATGTTTCCGGCTACCCATGGAGAAAGTTACGAAGTTCAGGGCTTCCTTGGAACTGTGCATTAGCAAAGAGAAGGTTACCCTACATCAATTGCAACAGGCGGTGGGCCAGCTTAACTTTGCCTTAAGGGTGATACCAATGGCCCGCCCCTTTTCCCGCTCGATTGCACAAGCCATGGTTGGTCTCAAGGAAGCATATTTATATAGCCTGACCCCTGAATGGCTGCCAGGACTCAAAGGTGCACAACTTAAAGAATGAACTCTTATTCCATTTCAAGCATTTCAATTTATATTTCAACCTTTGTTACTTTGTTCTTTACATAGTCAGTTGGCATATTAATCATAACCAAAAATCAATTATCAAACAAATTCATTGACATGATAACATAAATCAAAACAAGTTCAAAACATTAAATACATCAACCCAATGCATTTCGGGACCAGACGGCCCCTTCGTCAGGGGTCTATTGAAGAAAAGAAAAAAAGAACAAGGAAAACTTATTACTCTTGGTGCTTTTAAGTTTCACAGCTACTTCAAATAACCAATACTACTTGTCTATTTGCAGTTTCAATTATACCTCACTTTCTGAGATAGAATCCTTTGCAGTTTTATGGATTCTAGAATTACATACTTATTTATGTGGTTTTGATTAACATTTTTTATGGGCATTCATGTTATTTAAGCGATATCATAAGTTTACTGATTGATTTGGATATTAAGTATGAAAAGCAGTATTTTTATATACATGAGATTGTTCTCTGGATTGAATATGCGTATCTTTATTGTTAACCTTTTTCTAAGCTCACCTGTAGATGTCCTAGGGTTGTTCTTATTTGTGGATATTTATCTATTTGTGAAAAAAATTAAAGGGTATATTTACCAGGCGGTTATCAAAAAATCTAGCTCTTACGAGTTTTCGATACATTCAAAATGCGTTACCTGCGAGCCTAAGCATGTGGCGTCGGTCTCGCTTCTGCAACCAGATTAAATTGTGCTGTAAAAAATAAGGAGGAAAAGAACCACATTTTGTCAAGGTTCTTCCAGTGAGAAAAAATGAATAATAATAAGCGTGTTATCAATAAAGACCAATGTTTACCTTTTGAGCAAGCGCTTCAGAATCTTTCTTACTTGTTAGCCCCGAACAAACGAATTAAATTCACGTCACAGTGTGCAGCACCCACACACATCCATTGGTCTCAAGGAAGGACACCACCGCACGAGACTGTCTGCAGAGGTTCGCCAGGATATGCGCATCTGGTTGGCATTTCTGGCGAATTTCAACGGTCGAGTGGTGTGGAACAAGCCACCTGCGTCCTCGGACGAGCTGGGTTTGTGGACCGACTCGGCTGGGAGCGTGGGATTTGGTGCCATCTTTGGTAATCGATGGTCGGCGCAAACATGGCCGACGTGGTGGCACACCAGCGGTCTCACAGGTAACATTGGGTTTCTCGAGTTGTTCCCCATATTGGTGGCTCTGAAGGCATGGCCGGAGGAGTTCCGAGATCGCTCGGTTGTGTTTTGGTCTGACAATACGACTGTCTTTGAATGTATAAATAATCAGGCAGCACGCTGCAAATGGATACTGAGATTGCTTAAGGAAATTGTACTACTTTGCATGAGACTGAACGTAAAATTCAGGGCGAAGCATGTGCCAGGTGTATTGAACCACGCGGCTGATGCGCTCTCTCGTTCACACATGCAGGCTTTCAGGGGTTATCTACCTTCCGCGGACCTAGTGGCGGCACCATTCCCCGAAGCACTCTGGCTACTCGGTGCCCCAGATTACAAGACCTCGTGGCAGCAAGCTTAGCTCCCAGGACAAGGAAGGCATACGAAGGAGCGTTTTTGGGTCCGGCTGGGGGGGAATATTGGGGGCAGGAGGATTATGTCCTGAAGTTTCTAGTAGCACTGCACAGTGCAGGCCGATCAGTGACAACGGCCAATAGACACCGGGCCGCCATTTCATTCATGGCGCAGGCGCATGGCATCAAGGACCCGACATCGTCCTTTTTAGTGAGGAAAGCCCTTCGGGGTTGGCAACGCCTCGAGGGTCGTAGAGTCATCGAGAGGCACCCGATTGGGTTAGAAGGGTTGTCTCTCCTGATAGCAATACTCCCCACGACATGCTCCTCCCAGTTCGAGGCAGTGCTGTTCCGGGCCGCTTTCGCATTAGCGTTCCATGGGGCGATGCGGGTTAGCGAGCTGGTGGCTAGAAATAAGAACGATGTGGAAGGAGGGCTGGGTCAGGACTGCATTCTGATTAAGGGTGACTCAATGGTGATCACAATAACCAGGTCCAAGACCGACCAGAGTGCTATGGGTGACAGTATTATTGTCCAGCGCATGCGAGGGTCCCCCGTGTGCCCGGTAAGGTGTGTGGAGGAGTATTTGGCACAAAGAGGGAAAACATGGGGGGGAAGCTTGCTGAGACACATCGACGCCACCCCACTGACGAGGTTTCAGTTCCAGAGGGTGTTAGCAATGGCAATCGCAGCAGCGGGCTTGGACCCAGGCGATTTTGGGACCCATTCCTTTAGGATAGGGGCTGCAACGGAGGCTACAGCCAGGGGTCAGAGTGTTGAGAAGGTGAAACAACTGGGACGATGGTCCTCAAACTGTTATAAGAGGTATGTGCGGTTGCACATGTTGTAAAGTCATTTGCATGCACTCACGCCTCCTGTCTTCTGTTTGGTTTACAGTTTCGCGAGCAGGCTATGCGGGGCGGACTGGGCAGTCGACCCGGCACCTGGGGAGCAGCGGTCTGAAATCACCGGCTGAGGAAAAAGTGGTGTGGGTCGTAGGCCACTCATACGTGAGGCGGGCCGGGGACGTATTCAAAGCAGGTGACGTGACTCACGCAGCTGGGGAATACGGGTACAGAGTGACCTTCCACGGAAGGGGCGGGCTCTGTATTGACCAGTTTGAATCTTTTGTTGAGGGTCTGTTAGGGCGGCAGAGGTCACCGCCATCTATACTCATAGTACACCTTGGGGGCAATGACTTGGTGACACTCGGGAAGCGAGTATTACTCGAGCGAGTTTTATCTACTGTTAGCTGGCTGGCGAGGAGAATCCCGGGGTGCACTATAGGGTGGTCCCTCATGATTCCCAGGAAGGTATGGCGAGGGGGTCTCTCTGTGTCAGCATTGAACCATTCAGTTAAAAAAGTCAATAATAAACTCGGTAGGCTGTTTCGCTCGGCGCAATTGCACTGTATTCCGCACGGATGTATTAGGGGGGATAGCATGTATCTCGAGGATGGTGTCCATTTGTCCCGGGAGGGGAATGTCTTACTCATAGGAGACTTCGTAGCATGGCTAAAGGGTTTGAATAAACATGACCTTTAATAGAAGTTTGTGGGGGGGCCGGATAGCCGGTCAACTATCCGGCCTGTGGCGGTAAGGTCATGATCGGTGAGCAGTAATTTCAAGGTCCCTAGAGGGGGGGCGCCACCCAATATGGATGGGAGCGCCCGGGGGGGGGCGGCCATTGGCCCCTCACACGGGGAGGCGGCACCCACTAAGTATGGGTCACCTAAGGGAAGACGGTCATAGGCCTCTTCCAGGGGAGGAGGCGGCTACATGCCCCTCCTACGAATTTCCTGGGGCCCGGATATCCGCGACGGCGGATATGGTAGACAGTGTGGGGTGGGAGGGGGGTCCACGCTACCTTCTTACGGACACCTCACACGAGTCCTCGGACGACCCTTAAGATGGCGTCAAGTTAAAATAGGGGGCCCCGTAAGACAAGGGAAATTGGAGTTGGCACAGAGGTACAGTCCTCTGCGCGCCCGCCCTCACACCGTGAGGGGGAGAGTTCTGGTAGTAGGGATCTGACACCGGTTGCGACCTTGCCGTTGGCCCGTAATGTTAGGATGTACAATTTTAATTTAGAAAGTATGCATTTGCAGGATGTTAGACTTGACTAGGAAATCCTCTGTACTAGAAATTTGTTAAGGATAGCCAAAGAACATGTCTTCATCGAAATGTAATAAATGAAAATTGTACATGATATGAAACTGTTAATTTAATGTTTTTAATTTTGTTTCATATTTTAATAAATACGGCCGGGAGGGTAACTCCCTCCCGCCTTCCAAAAGCTCAGAACTGCCTCCGTCTTCCCATCCTTGGGGATTGTGTTGGGAGGGGGTGACAGGCATCCCGGCCATATGGAAAGGGGCGACCACTCGGTCCCCCCGAACGTATGGTAGGGGGCCCGGATCCTCCCGGGAAACCATTTTGGGCGGGGGGCGTGTCACGGCTGGTATGCCCGAAGTGGCGTAGCCGGGGCGCGCCTTTTCCCGCCCAAGAGGGGTTGTCCTAGACACCTACATCACCGGCCACGCCCAAGAGGCGTATCGGAGGAGGGTACACTCCCTCCCGGAGAAGAATAAAGAGAGCGGGAATCCGAAGAAGCATCCTCTTGTTCCTGTGCTTGGAAGCTGCACCCACTCGTTGCACGTGAGCCCTCGACGGAACAAGGAGCAATTTTGACCCACCCACCAGCCCCTTATGGCAAAGTTAGTACTGCAATAAAGTGATATGCTTCGATCGATACCAGGATGATGTTTAGTTCTGCAAATAAAGGAATTTGTTTGATAACATTTTCTCCCTTGGTTCAGCAGATGATAACGGTCTGAGTTTATTGATAAGAAGAATGTCTAGTAGTAGTGACAGAGATTGCTATATACAGTGTAAATTTTCTCCCTTAGTAGTTAAACAAATGTCGTATTTATTCTTTTGGTCGGGCGGTAAGGTCATGATCGGTGAGCAGTAATTTCAAGGTCCCTAGAGGGGGGGGCGCCTCCCAATATGGATGGGAGCGCCCGGGGGAAGCGGCCATTGGCCCCTCACACGGGGAGGCGGCACCCACTAAGTATGGGTCGCCTAAGGGAAGACGGTCATAGGCCTCTTCCAGGGGAGGAGGCGGCTACATGCCCCTCCTATGAATTTCCTGGGGCCCGGATATCCGCGACGGCGGATATGGTAGACAGTGTGGGGTGGGAGGGGGGTCCACGCTACCTTCTTACGGACACCTCACACGAGTCCTCGGACGACCCTTAAGATGGCGTCGAGTTAAAATAGGGGGCCCCGCAAGACAAGGGAAATTGGAGTTGGCACAGAGGTACAGTCCTCTGCGCGCCTGCCCTCACACCGTGAGGGGCAGAGTTCTGGTAGTAGGGATCTGACACCGGTTGCGACCTTGCCGTTGGCCCGTAATGTTAGGATGTACAATTTTAATTTAGAAAGTATGCATTTGCAGGATGTTAGACTCGGCTAGGATATCCTCTGTACTAGAGATTTGTTAAGGATAGCCAAAGAACATGTCTTCATCGAAATGTAATAAATGAAAATTGTACATGATATGAAACTGTTAATTTAATGTTTTTAATTTTGTTTCATATTTTAATAAATACGGCCGGGAGGGTAACTCCCTCCCGCCTTCCAAAAGTTCAGAACTGCGTCCGTCTTCCCATCCTTGGGGATTGTGTTGGAAGGGGGTGACAGGCATCCCGGCCATACTGTGTTCTTTGGATCCAGTGAATGTTTGCAGATAGTTTAATCATAGATTTGAAGCTATGATGTCTTTTATTACCAACAAATAAAATCCTCCCCTTGGAGAGGTTTTGGATTTCTTTAGGAGGAGGAAGGTAGGAGGAAGGAATATCAAGCGAGAGGTGCTCCTCATATACATATGTTGTTATCAATTAAAGATGCACCCAAATTTGGATTAGATTCAGATGAAACAGTGATGAGTTTCATTGAAGAGTATTCAACATGTGCTGTTCCAAAAACTACTGAAGAAAACAGTTTAAAGCAACAAGTTTTACTTTTTCAATCTCATCGTTGTGGAAAGTACTGTCGTCGAAAATTCAAAAACAAGGAAAAGTACTACACGAAATGTCGTTTTGCGTTTTCCACGACCAGTGATTTCTAAGGGAATAGTAAATAATTTGATGTCATCTCTACGACATACTGTGACGAGGAAATCTCCCAAAAATACATATAAAAAAGAAACGAAGAGTCCAAGTACATCAACGAATACAACTCAGTGATTTTGTCCATGTGGAATGCTAACATGGATATTCAGTTTGTTGCTGACAACTCTATTGCTGTGGCTCGATATGGGACATCTTATATCACAAAAAAAGAAAAGACAGAACTGAAGGAAATGTGGGAGGACATTTCACATGAAAAGAGTCTAAGCAAGAAATTATACAGTTTCAGTCTGAAGATGTTGTCGCATCGAGAAATTGGAGCATATGAATGTTCTGATCTGTTATCATCAGCAAGTCTCTATGCCAAATCAAGAACAATCATTTGGGTGAGTCTAGGTCTTGCTCCAACACGAAACTGAGTTTTGAAATCTGTACAAGAAATTGAATATTTGGCGGAGAAAGAACCAAACAGTACAGATATTTTGAGGACAAATATGTTGGATACATACTATCCAAATAGAAGTACTCACCTTGAGAACTCTTGTTTGTATGAAGTTCTGCAAAACTACAGTTATAAGAGGAACATCACAGAAGATATCAGTAATGGAAAATATGCTGTCATTGGGTATGAAGGATGTCTAGTGAAGCAGAGAAAAGGCCATTTGATTAATCATCGAAAATTGAGTTGTGAAGCTCCAGACAAAAGAGAATTTTACTATTTAGCTCTTTTGTAACTCTTTAAGCCATGGCGTACATAAGAGGAACTACTTGGAGATTTTTTCTGTTATGAAGACTCTTTTAATGCAAGTAAGGATACCATAGAATGTCATGTTTTTGCAAATTATCTGCAAATGTTGAACGAAGAAATAGAGCAAGAAACCACAATTGCTGAAGAGATTGCTAGAGACAGTTCTCAAGACAGTCAGAGTTCTACTTCATTGAGTCAGGATCCACTAGGAGGACCAATTATCCAAAATGAAGCTGCAACTGCCATGGATGAGGTGGAAAGAGCTATGGAACAAGCTATGGAACAAGCTCAAGAGGATGGAGTTACTTAGAAGATTAGAAGAGCAGAAAAAGATATATGACGAAGTTACAGATCAGATTGAACATGGATTCAGACATGAGAAAAAAGTGTGCTCATGTACATCATTTAAGCCTGTTCGACTGTACGTAAGTGGAGAAGCGGGAACAGGAAAACTTTTTCTGATTAAAGCCATTGCAACTTATTTGCAGAAAAGGACTGATTCACCGCTGTCTTGTGTTGTAACTGCTTCAACTGGACTGGCAGCACATAACATTAAAGGGATTACTCTACATCGTTTACTGATGCTGCCAGTTGAGCATGATAATAAATTGCATTACAACAAGTTATCTGGAGATGCGTGTTCTGAAGTTTCCAGAGTCTTGAAGAAAATGAAACTTCTTATCATTGATGAAGTAAGCATGGTCTCAAATCTAATGCTTGCTTTTGTGCATTTGAGAATGCAAGAAATTCTTAGAACAGAGTATGATGCGTTATTTCGAGGAAAACACATTATTGTTTTTAGAGATCTATTGAGTTTGACTCCAGTAAAAGGACAACCAGTGTTTAAAATGCTCACGCATGAAGATACCAGGAAGTCCCTTGGAAGCATTGGAAACATTAATATATGGTTACATTTTAAATATGCTGAACTGCTTCAAAATATGCGACAGGCAAAGGATGAAGATTATAAAAATATTCTACAAGATGTAAGAATCGGAAAAGTAAGTGAGCTTGGGAAAGAAGCTTTACATGCTCGATTAATTTCAAATTTGTATCCAAATGAAAACATTCTTCCAGAGAATATTTTTTAAAAAATGACTGAGAAGAAATCTGGGATATGTTTGATGCCAACGCTGCAAGAATGTTCCATCTTCAACAACAACATGTTAAAGTTAGAAAATGAAGAGATTGTGAAACTGGAAGCAATAGATAAAATAGAGCATATGGGTGTAACAATTGTTTTGTCAGAAAATTTGAAAACAAAATTGGATTCATTAGAGAAAAGTATTTCTAAAACAGCTGGTTTTGAAAAGACTCTGAATGTGTGTTTAAATTGTCGTATCATTTTGAGAAGGAATTTAAATGTTGAAAGAGGTCTGGTAAATGGAGCAATGGGTTATGTTGTTGATTTTGTGAATTATAGAAATGAGATGGAATTGAATTTTTAGAAATAAAATTTGATGACTGTCAGGGGTCCCATGCTCAGCCCCGGCAGGGCTAACTGATTGTCCGTCTCCTCAACAGGCGGATTACTACGGGCCCTTTAAGGATAGCCTTTGTGTGCGTGAAGGAGGCTTCACATCTGGACCACCTGACTTTGCGGGCCTATCAGGAGTGGCCTCTCACCATATGAGGAGGGACCCGGAAGACGCCGTGTCCCCGTCGTGGGAGGAGGAAGTGAGACGCCAGGAGAACCACGCGACCGGGAGGACGGAAAGCACCGTGGAGACGGAGTCCTTGGAAGTGGACGACACCAGGAGCAGAGAAGGTGCCGGACCGATAACAGAGGAGGAGCGGACGGAGGCAGCTGTAAAGCCAGGAGGCCAACGACACCGCGTTTCGCCCAGCCACGCGAAGGAGGACGCGTGGCTCTCCCAGGTGCATGCTCGTTTGGGTTCTTTGTTAAACTTTAAGAAGGGAGGGACCGGATAGGGAACCGTGCAAGCACCGGGGCACCTCGTTAGCAAAGCCGTGTATAGCTCACTGAATGTGGTGGTGGTTCTTTGCTTTATCCCTCACACCCTCCCTATTCCGAGAGTTTCTAGTAAACGGAACAACCCACTAAAAGCCACGTTCTTTTCTTTTCTTCCATGTGCTGGAGTGTTCCGGACCCCGACCCAGGAAGTGCCCCGAGGATTACAAACCTACCACCGACCCCGTGTCTGACCGAAAGACTTTGTTTTGTTGATCTACAGTCTGTAAACCGCAATAAAATAGATAAACAGTCGCCCTCTAGTCTTGGCTCCTTCCCTTCTTGTGACCGAAAGGTGACAAGTGGCGAGCCAGCCAGGAGCCATTCCATCTGAATTAATCAAGATGGAGACCTTACTAAATCAATTGAGCGAAAGCCAGTCCAAGCTAGAGTGGGCAATTAACCGGTCTAACGAACAAGCGGACAGTGATAGAGCTACGTTCATTGCATCCATACAGACACAGGCTGATCACCTTACTAAACTCTCAGAGGGACAAACGCAGCTGTTGCCTGTTTTGGGTCAAAGTCGAGCCGCACACCCACCCGGGGCAGTCGTGCCGCTCCAAAAATATGTTCCCGGAGACGACCCTGTTTCCTTCTTCCTAAATTTCGAAAGGGCAGCCCGCGCTAGTGCCTGGCCGGGTGAGAGATTGCCCTTTTACCTAGCACCTCTCCTTACCGGAGAAGCCCAGGCAGCCTATCAGTTGGCCAATAAGGACGGTACTGCGGCCTATGGACACGTGAAACAAATAATCCTTGATAGACTGGGAGTCGATGATGAGACTCATCATTTACAGTTTCGACAGGAGAGGGGAACCCCAACTGATGCTCCTAAGACTCTCTTCTATAAGCTGAAAGATGCATCAGATAGGTGGTTAAAACCACAAGAGGGGAATATCGATAATGTTATGAATAAGATTTATTTGGAACAATTTTTGGAAGCCTTGCCCTATGGCACACAAAGGTGGCTCCGACAGCACGCAGGGTTGACTTTAGAACACGCCATTGAAATGGCTAATTCCTATGCAAGAGCCCAAACCAGGCCTGTCTTCCGAGAATCCGAAAAACCTGTTGTGAACAAAAACCTTACGAAACCTGAGAAAAAACCATACAAACCTCAAAACGAGCCTCCTCCTATAAAACCTAGACCTTTGAAGCCCGAGCCACCGGTCTTTACTAGTCCTCAGTGTTATGAATGCGGCGAGTGGGGACATATTGCCAAGTACTGCCGTAAAAAGAAAGAGAAGGAGGAAGAGCCCATGGAGGTGGGGTATGCTCCGCGTGCCCTCTTGTATGCACAAGAGACTGGTCCAGCCTTTTATGTAAGTGTCTTGGTAGACGGTAAGAAAACCCGTGCCCTGTTGGACTCTGGTTGTCGCCATTCGGTGATACAGAAAAACGCCCTGAATAGTTCCTCTTTGCTCTTGGACCGTAGTGTACGGATAAAATGTGTACACGGGGACATACGTACTTACTCCCTAGCCAGGGTCACGATAACAACAGAAAAGGGAACCCAAGTACAGTGTGAAGTAGGAGTCCTCCCTAATCTGCCCGAACCACTCATTATAGGTACAGACAATAAGTGGTTTTCTACCCTGATGACAGAAGTGTTAGAGAAACAAGGTAGAAGCGGGGTCAGGGAGGGTCTGTTAGCGGAAGAACCTTGGTCCACCGATACCAACTTTAGGGCTGCTCAGCTAAATGATGCCTCATTGACCTCTGCCTGGCAAAACGCACAGGATAATAAGAATCAGAATCCCCCTACTTATCCCTGTTTTATTGAACAAAACGGTCTTCTGTACAGAGTAGGGCAGAGTCAGGCCACTCCACAGCTAATAGTTCCTACCCTGTTCCGTGAGCAAGTAATGTTTTATGCTCATGCACATCTGTTAGCAGGTCATTCTGGTGCCGAAAAGACCACTAACTCCATCATTGAGCATTTCTATTGGCCCGGAGTGTATGCACAAGTGAAGAAGTACTGCCAGGAATGC
The DNA here is from genome assembly GCF_964263255.1 of Lissotriton vulgaris. NCBI lineage: Eukaryota > Metazoa > Chordata > Amphibia > Caudata > Salamandridae > Lissotriton > Lissotriton vulgaris. Next base: position 274,564,906 of record NC_141694.1, on the reverse strand, counting down.
CAGATTTGTCAGAAGAGGAACCCGTACATCCCACCTAAGGTTCCCCTTGTTCCATTACCAATCATAGGGAAACCTTTTGAAAGGATAGGGGTAGACATCATAGGCCCTTTACCGAAATCACATAGGGGTTACCAATACGTCATGGTAATAGTTGACTATGCGACACGTTATCCAGAGGCGTTCCCATTACGAGCAGCTACCACTAGCGCCATTTCCCAAAAATTAGTTGAGTTGTTTGCACGGATGGGATTCCCTAAAGATCTTATAACCGACCAAGGGACACCGTTCGTGTCTCGCCTCATGAAACAAGTGTGCAATCTCCTCAATGTGAAAAATCTGCGTACCTCTGTGTACCATCCACAAACCGATGGTCTGGTTGAACGCTACAACGGATTGATAAAAACCACTGTAAAGAAACTTTTGACAGGAGATGGTAAACAGTGGGATCAACTTCTACCGTTGGCACTTTATGTGTTAAGAAGCCAGTTCCAAAGCAGTTTAGGGACTTCCCCCTTCGAGTTACTGTTTGGCAGGAAACCCCGTACATTGTTAGAAATAACCAGGGATAGTTGGGAAAAGACAAGCTCAAAAGATGCTGAAGAATTATTGGATTATTCCCAGCAGCTGAAATCCCGGTTACACAAGCTAAGGACCCTGTCCTATGAAACCCTAGAGAAAGCTCAAGACAGACAAAAGACCTTTTACGATAAAGGCAAGAAGTGGAGAGAGTTGGACATAGGTGACTGGGCTCTGGTCCTTCTTCCTACTTCTACTCACAAGCTTCGGAAGGAGTGGCAAGGACCTTTCCAGGTCGTCAGGAAAATAGGTAGGACCACATATGCGCTGAAACTATCTCCTTCTCGAACCCAGATTTACCACATTAATATCTTGAAGAAGTGGTTGGGTACCCCTCCGAGACCTCATGTCTCAGTGTCACTAGCAACACCGCCTGCTCATACCATCGAGCATGCTGTTGTAAATGATGACCTACAAATCCTAAGAGGTGTGAATTGAAGGCGCTGATGCTAACCCACCAGGCCATATTCTCGGATCAGCCAGGTCGAACTACCTTGGCTGAACACCATATCCCGACAGCTCCGGGGGTAGTTGTAAAACAGAAACCGTATAGGGTCCCCGAAGCACGAAGATTGGTGATAAAAGAGGAGGTACAGAAAATGTTAGAAGCAGGGATTATAGTCCCCTCTAAAAGCAATTGGTCTTCCCCAGTGGTATTGGTGCCAAAGCCTGACGGGAGTAAGAGATTTTGCATTGACTTCAGAGCAGTGAACAAAGTGTCAAAACAAGACGGATATCCTTTACCCAGGGTAGATGAGCTGATAGAACACCTTGGGGAGGCTCAATACATAACAACCATTGACCTCACCAAAGGTTATTGGCAGGTGCCTCTTTCTCCAAAAGATCAGGAAAAGACAGCGTTCACCACCCCTGATGGTCTCTTTCATTTCACTGTCTTGCCCTTTGGTCTTCATGGGGCCCCTGCTACCTTCCAACGTCTTATGGACACCGTGTTGGCCCCTTATAGACACTTTGCGGCAGCCTACATAGACGACATTGTCATCCATAGTCCGGATTGGCAGACCCATCTACATCACTTGAATCAAATCCTTACGGCTTTGGAAAAGGCAGGACTACACATAAATGCAAAGAAATCACGTTTTGCCTTTTCTCAAGTGAAGTACATGGGCTACATGCTGGGTAACGGTCAGTTGTTTCCACAACAAGAAAAAGTGAAGGCTATACAACAACAGGAGTTTCCTAAAAATAGGCGAGATCTCCGGGCCTTTCTTGGTTTGGTTGGTTACTACCGACGGTTTATACCACACTTTGCCACGCTCTCAGCCCCTTTGACGGATATGTTAAAGAAAACTGCCTCTTCTGTTCCATTCAAGCAACCCTCTGCCCAAGCTCAGTCCGCCTTTCAGGCACTGAAGGATGTTCTCTCCTCGTCTCCAGTCCTGATTACTCCTGACTTTGACAAACCTTTCTATCTGCAAACGGATGCTTCCGGGGTGGGACTGGGGGCTGTTCTGTCTCAATTGGATCAAGAGGGGAAGGAACGTCCTATTCTGTACTTAAGCAGGAAACTTTTCCCCAGAGAGACGGTCTATCCTACGATAGAAAAAGAGTGCCTTGCAGTGAAATGGAGCATGGAAAAGCTACATTATTATCTGGATGGTCGGCGTTTTACACTGTACTCTGACCATGCCCCTTTGCAGTGGCTCCAGCGGCACAAAGGGTGCAATGAGCGTATACTCCGTTGGTTTCTGTCCTTGCAGCCGTACGACTTTGAGGTCTGTCACCGTCAGGGTACGGCTCAAACGAATGCTGACTACTTGTCCCGTTATCCACTTTCCCCCGAATGGGAAAAGTCTAGGGGAGGGATTTGTCAGGGGGTCCCATGCTCAGCTCCGGCAGGGCTAACTGATTGTCCGTCTCCTCAACAGGCGGATTACTACGGGCCCTTTAAGGATAGCATTTGTGTACGTGAAGGAGGCTTCGCATCTGGACCACCTGACTTTGCGGGCCTATCAGGAGTGGCCTCTCACCATATGAGGAGAGACCCGGAAGACGCTGTGTCTCCGTCGTGGGAGGAGGAAGTGAGACGCCAGGAGAACCACGCGACCGGGAAGACGGAAAGCACCGTGGAGACGGAGTCCTTGGAAGTGGACGACACCAGGAGCAGAGAAGGTGCCGGACCGATAACAGAGGAGGAGCGGACAGAGGCAGCTGTAAAGCCAGGAGGCCAACGACACCGCGTTTCGCCCAGCCACGCGAAGGAGGACGCATGGCTCTCCCAGGTGCGTGCTCGTTTGGGTTCTTTGTTAAACTTTAAGAAGGGAGGGACCGGATAGGGAACCGTGCAAGCACCGGGGCACCTCGTTAGCAAAGCCGTGTATAGCTCACTGAATGTGGTGGTGGTTCTTTGCTTTATCCCTCACACCCTCCCTATTCCGAGAGTTTCTAGTAAACAGAACAACCCACTAAAAGCCACGTTCTTTTCTTTTCTTCCATGTGCTGGAGTGTTCCGTACCCCAACCCGGGAAGTGCCCCGAGGATTACAAACCTACCACCGACCCCGTGTCTGACCGAAAGACTTTGTTTTGTTGATCTACAGTCTGTAAACCGCAATAAAATAGATAAACAGTCGCCCTCTAGTCTTGGCTCCTTCCCTTCTTGTGACCAAAAGTTGACAATGACATTGAGCAAGTACAACAAATCAGTCGTTGTTCTGCTAGATTTTTGCTTGTAAAGGACGAAAACAGTTTCCTGTTTGTTTGGTATATTACAATTCATAAATCTCAAGGTTTAAGTGTAGATAGTGCTTTGGTGAACATTGGAAGATCTGTGTTTAAAGAGGGTATGGCATATGTGGCATTATCACGAGTCAGAACTTTATCAGGATTGTACTTGATTGAGTGTGATGAGACAAAGATTTGTGCAGATCTAGATTGTGTTAAAGAATGAGATAGGTTAAGAAGAGAGTATGCTCCACATTTGCCTCAATATCCTCTGTTTGAAAAACGTGTGGTAGGCTGAAAAAGAAAAAATGAGAATAATTGCAGTGAGGTAGTAGCAAAAAGACAAAAAGTAGATGAAACTGTAATTCAAAACAGAAAGAAAAAGGATTCTGATGAAAATGTTGTTGGATTTCAGTTTGAAAACAGTTCTGGTGTCAACTGCTATGCTGATGTAGTGGTTAATGTTGTTTTTTTTCTTCAAACTTTACAAGAACAGACTGTTGAAAATCGGGATCAAAGATTGTGTGGTTTATTGAATTCTGTGTTTGAGAAATGTATCAGTGATAGAGCAAAAATAGAAAGTGTAACAGAAATTCGAAATATTTTAGATATGTGTTCTGGTCAAGATAAATTTTCACAGAACATTCAGCAGGATTGTCAGGAATTTGTAATGTATATGTTTGGTGTTTTGGAAGATGAAGGTTTAGATGTAGATAATCTTTTTAGCCTTTCTTATTAATGGCAGCATGACTGCCACAACTGTAGTTCATCAAGTACTACTAGAATAGACACTGAAAGATTTATATATTTGACTTTACCAGACTGTAAATCAGTGTCATTTAAAAATCTAGTTAAAGCAGCAGATCATAATATGGTGTGTACCCAATGTAAGTGTCCAATGCTATCCACATTATTCATACAAAGTTATGGTCAGTATATCATTTTAGTTTTCCAACGATGTAGACCTTATGGAACTAAATTGACAACTTGTATCAAAAATTTTGTGGCTTCTCAGTTATCAATTTCAGGAAGAACCTTTACAACTGTAGCTATTATTTATCATAACGGTCCTTCGACAACATCAGGACATTATACATGCTACTTAAAATGTCAAAAAGGTTAGAGTTACTGCAATGATTCTCATTTGACTTATAAACAACGTTTGCCTTATGACTTTAAAAATTCTTACCTAGTGTTTTTAAAACCAAAGTTTTAGTAAAGGTAATTGGCCTTTGAAGGCGGGAGTAGTTAATAAAAGTTAGTTAGTTAGTTAGTCTAATGTTTAAAATTATTTATCTCATATAGGTACTGTAAGTGAATCTCATAGTAAAAAATACTCATATATCTGACACGATTTGGCCGTAAGGAAAGTGTAAGGTATGATGTTCTTAGATCTTTTTTCATAGGAAGTCGATGAAATGGAAGTTACAGAGAACAGCAGACTTTTTTCCACTAAAAGGACCTTCACTATTTTCTATTTGGCCTCAAGGAAAAGTAAGTGAATCAAAGATTAGTGTACATATATGATTTGTAAGTTTTTATGTTTTTTTTAAAATACAATCTTTTAGATTGTGGTTTTTTTCCCCCGCTGTTATATGATGAAGAGTTTGAACTCACTAATTTAAGTGAAATTCAATATATTCTGAGAACAGCAAAAATGTAACATATTGTATAAGTCATTCTATAGTTTGCATTGTGTAATTTATATTGTATTCCCATTGTCTCACACTCATTTTCCTTTTTCCACCCTTATTTAGCTCTCTTTACTCACTTACACTGCCTTTGTTTCACTTTGTTTCATCGCTGTTCCTTTACTCCACTTCTTTCACAACTCCTCAATCCAATTTCAACTGTCTGCATTTCTTCTCTCCCTTCCACCACTTTTCGCTTTCTCACATTCTCTCAGTACCACTGCTTTAGTTCTCTTCCCCACTCTTGCCTTCTTTTGCTCCTTTACTCTTTTTCCTTTCTCACTCATTGTACTGCAGTTAGCTCAGTCCTTCCCTTTGTCTTTCTGTGTACTTACTTTCTCACTCTTTTTTCCTCTATCGTTCTATATTAACCTCATTCCTTTCATCCCTTCACTCTGTGACTCCCCTTCACTCACTCTCAGTCATCTTCCATTCCTCTTTCTTATTAATGGATCCTCATTTAGACTCCTTTCCTTTTCACTCATTTTCCTTTTACTTTCTTCTCTTTCCTGATTTCGTTTTGGTATCTCACATTCTTTTAGCATCTCACTTATCTTCAGTAATTTGTTCTCCTTCTATTTCTTTTTCCCTCTTTTTTGTCTTTCTACATTACTTTATTTCTGTTTTTGTATCCTTCACTGTTGCTTTATTTCTTAGTACACTTTTTTTTTATTTTTTACCTCTTGACCTGTTTCTTCTATTTTAAAATATATATTTTACTAATTATAACTTGTTTTTTCTTTAGTCTTTCACAGATACAAAGTGTAGTTTAAAGATGCAAGTAAGTTTTCATTACTTATATGGTAAGTGTGACTACAAAATGTAGTTTGTCATCACCCTTTGCTTTAACCTCACTACTTTTCTCTCACCCTACCTCACCCATGTTTCCTTACTCTGCTTCCCTCTTCTTATCCTCCATGTTTACTTCTCTTTTCCTTACTTTCCTACCACATTCAACTTCTTTCAGTGCCCCTGCTCATCCACACTCCCTCACTTACCTTTTTTTCTGGTTCACTTAGTCCCTTTCTGACACTCCTTCCTTTACTCTCTCTGTTCTTTCTCTCTGTCACCCCCCATGTCTTACCCTTATTCACTTTTATCCACCCTCTTTACTTACACTCACTGCTATTTTCTTTACCTCCGTCACCACTGTTCCTTTTCTCTGGTTCCGTCACTACCTGTCATTCGCCATTCTTTACTCTCCTTCCTTTTACATTCATCACCCATTCACATTCTCCCAGTACCTCTGCTTTAGTTTTCTTCCTCTTTCTTCTCTTCTTTTGCTCCCTTATTCATTTTCCTTTTCTCAGTTACTTTCTCTTATACATTTTCTCTGTTTTACCATCTATTACACAGCTCTATTTCTCTTTACACCACTCTCTTTGTCCCCATTCCTCATGCTCAATCCTTCATTATTTTTTTACATTTTTTTTTGGTGCACTGACGGGACGCGCCCCGGTACGCGCACCGGGGCGCTCACCGGTACGCGCACCGGTGAGTGATGTCACTGACCATGTCATGAGTGATGTAATATGTGATGTCATCAGCAGTGCATTACACACGCAAGTTATAGTGAGTCCAACTAACTATAACGTGGGAATTTCAATGGTTTTATGTCTGCAAAATTTCTAGGTAACTATAACTGGTGTGAAACCTATGGTTTTTTCACTGAATTTAATAGGTTTTTTAAATGCTAATTCCTAACTATAACTGGTGTGAAACCTATGGTTTTTTCAGTGAATATATATAGGGATCTTCCAGCACTAGTCACTTTTATAGCCCGTAGTTCGGGCATTTCTGCATTCAAGCAGTTACGATATTCTCTTAGGCCTTTAATGAAATTAGTGCAATACCGTTATTCTGGGAAAAGGACAATGTTCAAAAATGTTATAAAGTATATTTTTGGTTTTTAACATTATGACGGATACCACATGCATTTATAATATGAATTATTGTATATATTGTATTATACCCTATATGCATACTTATATTATCTTTGTATTATAATTTTGAGATTTAGTGATTACACTAAGAATCAGTTGTCTGTATTTTCCATCTGAAGATTTGCAACTATTTCTATGTTTATGAACACAGTCATGTGATGCACGACAGGAGGTGTGGCCCTTGGGAAGGGTCAGGGAAAAAAGCATATAAATTTAAAGGCTGACTGTTTCAACGGTGTGTGACCAAGAGTACAACGTACTCGAAACGCGTCATTTGAAGGGTCCTAAATAAATATAACATCCTGCCTGTTAAACGTGGGGTCTGCCTTCTTCTTTCGCCGCGCTGCCTGCGTGGAGGTTCGAGGATTTGCATTATATATATATATATATATATATATATATATATATATATATATAATATATATATATATATATATATTACCTACTGGCGGTCGTCAGTAGGTAGTTATAGTTATGACCTATTTTTCAATCTATTTGGAATAACTTTGGTGTTGGTTGATGAATCTTCGCGAAATTTTCAAAACTAATGGCCAGCTCCGATCTGCTCCTTCCCTGAAAGTTTCGGGGTGATTCGTGAAGTGAGGACGGAGAAAAAAAGGGGTCCCAAAGCGTGTTTTCCCATGCAATTTCTCATAGGACCTTCAGCCACAGCTACAGCCCGAACTGCTGAACGGAATTACACCAAATTTGATGTATTCTTCAGTTCAGACTAGTGCCTTTTGCTTAAATAGTATCCATCTGTTCAGTAGTTCCTGAGAAAATTACAGTTAAAAGCATATCTATATCTATGGGTGCGGTGGATCCGCGGACTATGAGTGCACCGTGAGTGTATTATAAGCGCACCCTTTCGATCACGCACTGAAGGCTAAGTGGCTGTCAAGTGGCTGTCAACATTCGAACCCTGGAACTGTTGGCAGCCATTATGTGCCTCGGTAGAAGCGATGCTGAGGAAGTCAGTGGGACAAGTGTGCAAAACGTAGAAAGTGGGCAGAGTAGAAATACTTTTACCCTCTAGACCTGCTTAGGGAGACCCAGAAGGACCCCCAGGGCCCACTAAAAACATTTTTTGTTGAAAAAACAGCAAGTGGCGTAGAATGCGCAGACTCTGCCATAGAAAAATTAAATAAATAAAAATAGAGCTTTTTTCATAATTAGCCCCCGGGGGGCCTAATCCTGGGGGCAAAATGTTAAATTTTAATGGATGGCCTAGAGGGTATGTATTGTGGGGGGGGGCTGATTGGCCCCCCTCCTGGAGCACTCAAGGGCCTCGTAATCCTCCAGGGTTAAAGAAAAAATTGTTGGGGGGCTCCAAGGTACCCAAAGCCCTGTGGACCACCACTCCCCGGGGCTTTATGTATTGTCAGAGGGCTAGCTCCTGCAGTGTCCCGGGGTGTCCATCCCACCCTCCCATATCAAGGAAATCTGTCCTCTCTTTCAAAATCTAAACCAGATTGCTTTTCCACATGGGGAGCTGCATGTTAGTAGCTCCCCATGTGGAAAGCAATGCCGGCTCCCAAACGCATAGACGTTGTGCATGAAAGGCGCTGGAGTCGTTCACCCTATGAATTATGAGTCATGCATCCAGTGCGTGCACACCAGGGGGCCGCGCTGAGTGCGCAACTTCTAATTTTACCGTAGAAAAATAGCCGCTATCAGTAATTTCTAATATCCCAAGGGACCCCATACCCCGGGTCTTAAAAAAATGTTGGGGACCGTGGGAGCAGTCCCCATGGTCCCGCCGGCTCCCTGCGTCCTTGAGGAGCCGGCATTGCTTTTCCACATGGGGAGATGCTAACATGCATGTGGAAAAGCAATCTAGTTTGGATTTTGAATGAGAGAACAGATTTCCCTGCTCTCTCTTTCAAAATCCAAAGCAAGTTTGCTATGGGAGGGCGGGAGCAGCAAGACTCCCTCCCTCTCATAGCAAACAGCAGTGTCCCAGGGGTATGCACCATTTGTTTTATAACCCCGGGAGTGGCTCTCACTCTTGCATAGCAAACAGCAATGTTGAAAAAATCTTACGGTAAGAAAACAAAGGATTTTGAAGTCCATTTTTGCCATTTTTGTTGTAGTTTGCTGCCGTTAAAGTGACGACAATTTTAACGCTGTGTTTGTAAATATGCCCCTAAGTTTTGTAATGTCGACAATCCTGTCTCCCATTTAAATAGGCACGACATATTTATTGAAGTGCATTGTGAATCGTGAAGCAACACTGTCTGATTGTGATTGATAAAGAATTGAAAGAGTTGTGTACTTCTTTTGCTCGTAATGTGCATAGGGGTAGATTTACAAGTTCATTGCATTACTGTTGCATAATTTTTTAAGATGGGAAAAGTGACCCAAAAGTGGCGCAAGGGGTTTCTAAATCTGCTACACAGTGTTCTGTCTTACTTTGCTTTCCTTTCTGTTATGTAAAGGTTACTGGGTAAATATAACCTTTTCTGTACAACCAGAACTTTTCAACACTACCCCCAAACTGCGTACTGCCTGTTACCATAGTAACAGTTCATGGAACAGTTAAGTGAGCACAGAAGTTAGAAGTTCACCACACAATGTTGATAATTGAAACAGTTACTGTGCTGGAGTTTTGAAATGTTTCCATAGGAGCCGTTAGTCGTATAAGAAGTCAGTGGAAAATATAATAAAAATAATAACAGGGGTTCGCTGAGGCCCCCACAGTCCTGGGGCTTCACTCATGTTGGGAGGGGGGTGCAGGAGGCTGTGGAAATTATATCGGGAAAACAAAAATGCGGCGCATTGCAGCTTTTATTTAATATAATGTGGAATAATGTTTATTTATTAGGCAGTGTTCACTTTTGTTACAGATAGAGTCACTTTGTTACAGTATTCTGTTACGTGTTCTGTATGTGTGCGTGGAACAAATTTAATGTTTAATTGGCTACGGTGTTCCAACAACAAGCTTAATGTTCATTGGGTGCCAACTACTGAAAGTAGAAGTGTTTTCTGCGATTCACTTCTGCTCTGGAGAGTAGCAAGGACATCTAATTGGCTTACATGTTGTAAGGAGGACTTTCCTGAGCTTTATGTTGGTTTGTTGTGAACTATTGAAAGTAGACATGTTGCCAGTCATTCACTTCTGCTCTGCGGAGTAGGAGGGACATCTGATTTGCTGATGTGCCCCAAGGAGAACTTTCCCAAGCTTAATGTTAATTGGCTGTAAACTGTTGAAAGTAGAAGCATTTTTTGCAATTCACTTCTGCTCCGGAGAGTAGCAAGGACATCTAATTGGCCTACATGTCGTAAGGTTGGTTGCGAACTATTGAAAGTAGAAATGTTGCCAGCCATTCACTTCTGCTCTGCAGAGTAGGATGGACATCTGACATGCTCCCAAGCTTAATGTTGATTGGCTGTAAACTGTTGAAAGTAGAAGTGTTGTCAGCGATTCCTTCCCTCTTCGCATAGTGTTAGGAACATTTCATTGGGTAACATGTTCCAAGCGGGACCTAACGAATCTTAATGTTCATTGGCTGTGAAGCATTAAAAGTAGAAGTTTTGGCAGTAATTCCTTCCTCCTCTGCGGAACAACCTGGACATTTTATTGGCTAAAGTGTTCCGAGCACAAGTTTGCTCCTTATTGGGTGGCAACGGTTCTCTGTTGTCAGTGATTTTGTGATGCACTTCCAAAGGAGTATGGGAAAAGAAAGTAGTAGAGGGGAGGTTAGGAACACTATTAACTCTGCACAGTGGTCACAAGATGGTGGACAGGGATTAGGAAGGTAAAAATGGTTTTCATATGTTTTAAGGGGCATTTATATAATTTTCGTGTGGTGTTCAAATCACGGCGGAAAAATTACAGTGTCTTGCCTTGTTTTTTTATCAAGTTTGTGGGTGGGATACTTCCCAGGAGCACTATTAACTTATATTGTGGTGTTTACTTTTCTGATGGGGAGGTGTGATTGCACAGCAAAAATTTCAGTCTAGGTTCAAACCAGTTTTTATTTAGCAAATACAAATAAACTTTCTTCAGAAACTGACGCTGTATGTATGAAAGCTGTGACAAATAAAAATGGAATTTCATAAAATATCAGTTTAGAGTGGCCAAACCCTCCTTTTTTCTGGTATAGTTTGTAAAAGTGTTGCCCCATATTGATAATGTAAGAGGGCATCAGTTACTTTTAGATAAAGTAGAATAGAAGTGCTACAACAAACACTCCCGCACTACATTATCTGATGTCAGGAGAACAAGTAAAAAACAGTTAAATACAAGTGACTTCATATTACAAAGAAATGTATGCATTATTATTTTTCAAATTTGTATTTTGTAGAATTCAGGAACGTTCTGTCATAGTGCTTAGAGGTCGCACACTGTTCCGCTAACAAATCACATACTCACTTAAGAATATATAGGCCAGTACTATGATAATATACAGAACTTGCTCTTAAATTCTTTAGGGAGAAGGTGAATAGGAACCGCAAATGAGAAGAATAGAAATTAGAAAATAACGTTCAGAAATGTAGGGTTTATCAAATATTTAAAGTAACAAAGTATGTATGAAAGCTATATTTTTTATTCTGCAATTTCGTAAAATATGCTCCCCGTAAAACATATCTGATGAAGTACGTTCTAATGTTTAGTAAGATGTATTACAGATGGTGCCAAAAAATCTCCTATTCCTCTTCTATAACAATAGGCCAATCTATCACAATATAACGATTGATACCATTGTTACAGTAAAAAAATGGAAAATAAAGTTATCTATTCAACAGAAGATCCATAACGAAATACTTATGAGCAGTAATTATTTTTAGAGCTTCTTTTCTCCGGGAGGTCGAAAAGTTTGATCTTTGTGGCGACGGGTCATAAACTCCTCTGAGATCATTATGACTGTAAAAATTATAAGATATATAAATTCACAGTATATGATCAAAAGAGGGGAATAGACTAAAAACCAGAAGCTGGTGACGTTGCTCATATGTCTTTACACTTTAAGCCGACGGGTCATGAACTCCACTGAGATCAGCATAACTGTTAATATTATAATATACATATTAACAGTATATGATCCCTAGGGGAAAACACTCTAACAACTAGAAGGTGGTGATTTTGAATGTAAATGTTTAGGGTTTGCGCCGACCTGTCACCAACACCTCTGAAGCGAAGTACAGTGTCAATATTATAATATAGAAAGTCACAATATATAAGTTGAATGGAGCCAGAAAAGGAGCAATGTTTGTTGTAATCTATCTGTTTCTGAAAACAAGCTGCTGACGTTACAGAGAAAAAGGGAAAAACATGCAATAACACTTTTTTCTAGATATAAATGTTTAAATATTGACAAATAGCCACAAATTATAACTATCTACTATGCATTAAAGAAACAACTTACAACTCCGGAATATGTTTGTTGGCCCAAAACAAGAATTCAATGCTAGAAAAGGGAACCGCTGAGCCTGCTCCAGGCGAGGTCGCCCCCACCCACCGCTGCTCCTGCCCGCTGTTTGCCAGTGCTCTGCCCTGCTGACTGCGTTTGCCTTCTGTGTACTTCTCCCCTGACTATGTTTGCCTTCTGTGTACTTCTCCCCCCTCCTGCTGCCTCCGTTTTGCCTTCTGTATTCCCCTTTTGCCTCTCGCCCCTGTATTTTGCCTTCTGTATTCCCCGTTCCCCTTTTGCCTTTGTATTCCCCTTTTGCCTTTTGTTTTTTGCCTTCTGTATTCCCCTTTGCCTTCTGTACCCCTATTTCCCCCTTCTGCTGCCCTCCCCCTACCTGTATCCTCCCCAGCCGCCGGACGACCCAGGCGTTGCTGAGCCGCCCTCGGTCCTCCTTCCCGCCACTCACCTCCAGCGACTCCACCCCCCCTGCCCACTGGCCGCCCCGCTCGCGCCACCCAGCTGACCCGCCCTCCCGGCTCCTTACTTAAGGGGACCGAGCGCAGGGGCAGGGAGCGACCGCTGAGCCTGCTCCAGGCGAGGTCGCCCCCACCCACCGCTGCTCCTGCCCGCTGTTTGCCAGTGCTCTGCCCTGCTGACTGCGATTGCCTTCTGTGTACTTCTCCCCCCTCCTGCTGCCTCCGTTTTGCCTTCTGTATTCCCCTTTTGCCTCTCGCCCCTGTATTTTGCCTTCTGTATTCCCGTTCCCCTTTTGCCCCTGTATTCCCCTTTTGCATTTTGTTTTTTGCCTTCTGTATTCCCCTTTGCCTTCTGTACCCCTATTTCCCCCCTTCTGCTGCCCTCCCCCTACCTGTATCCTCCCCAACCGCTAGACGACCAAGCCGCCGCTGAGCCGCCCTCGGTCCTCCTTCCCGCCACTGACCTCCGGCGACTCCGCCCCTCCCTGCCCACTGGCCGCCCCGCTCCCGCCACCCAGCTAACCCGCCCTCCCAGCTCCTTACTTATGACGCCCCCTAAGCCACCGCGCAGCGGATGCGCACAGCGGGAGCACCGATTGAGCGCCGAAGTGGGCCAAAGGTAAGCCCGTCTACGCCCGTCTGCGCCTGAACCACGCCCAGCGCCAGACCCCCTGGCCCCCGCAGAGGCCACCCTACCCGCCAGACCTACGACCCTTCCGACCTCAACACACTCAACACCGGTCGGATCCCCGGATGCTACTGAGCCACACCGAGACGCACCCATGGACCCTTCAGCTGCCATTCCTGCAAGTTCTCCTGCATCCGGACCTGCACTGCACCAACACCCGCCAAACCGAGCACCAGCAGCAACCACCTGAAGTGCATCCTGCTCAACACTCACTCCGTCCACAGACACGCCGTCCAACTTTGGAACCTGATCGACACTACATCCCCATTCGTCGCCTTCCTCACGGAAACCTGGATGAACGCCTCCTCAGCGCCCGACATCGCCATCGCCATCCCGGACGGATACAAGATCACCCGGAGGGACGGCGGCAACCAGACCGGAGGAGGCATCGCCATCGTCCACAAGAACACCATCCGCATCACGACCAACACCGACGACACCTTCACAGCCGCCGAGCACCTGCACTTCCAGATCCACACCGACCCCAAGACCACCCTCAGAGGCACCCTCATCTACAGACCCCCGGGACCACGGACACAATTAAGCGAAGACCTCGCCGACTTCATCAGCCTGCACGCCCTCCCCTCCGCTGACTACATCCTCCTCGGGGACCTCAACTTTCACCTGGAGAACAACAACGACCGCAACACCACCACCCTGCTGGACAACCACGACAACCTCGGTCTCAAGCAGCTGGTGACCTCCCCCACCCACTACGCCGGACACACACTCGACCCCATCTTCTCATCCAGCAAGCACATCGCCTTCAGCCACACCACCGGACTCCACTGGAAGGACCACAGGTGCGTCCACTTCAGCTTCAAAAATAACACGATCCACCAGCAACAGGTCGCGCGCAGAAACTGGAACAAGATCACAGCCGACCAGCTCGCCGCAGCCCTGAGCCAAGACCCCCCCCGCCAACTCTGTGAAACCCAGCCAGGCCGCCAACAACCTCACGAAGTGGATCAGCAACTGCGCAGACAACCTCGCCCCACTGAGGACCCGGCCCAGCAGACCCGGCAGTAAGAAAGCACCTTGGTTCACCGACGAACTCAAGAATTCCAAGAAGAACTGCCGTGCCCTCGAGCGAACCTGGCGCAGAGACCCTACACCAGACAACATGACCACCCTCAAGCTCGCAACCCGAAAACACCACCAACTGATCCACACCACCAAGAAAACCGCATTCAAGGAACGACTGGACAACAACGCACACAACAGCAAGGAACTCTTCAACATCGTCAAAGAGCTCTCCAATCCCAACGCAGGAAACAACAACATCACCCCATCGCAAGACCTCTGCAACTCCCTCGCCTCCTACTTCCACAACAAGATCGCAGACATACACAACAGCTTCAGCACAAAACCGACGCACCCTATGACCGCACCAATGACCCCCACCACCGCCCTCCGCGCCTGGACCCCGATCACCACCGAAGACACCAACCGCACGATGAACTCCATCCACTCCGGATCCCCAACCGACCCCTGCCCTCACCACGTCTTCAACAAGTCCGACGCTGTCATCGCACCCCACCTACGGGACATCATCAACACCTCCTTCACCACCGCTACCTTCCCAGAGAGCTGGAAGCACGCCGAACTCAGCGCTCTACTGAAGAAACCATCAGCGGACCCCACCGAACTCAAAAACTACCGCCCCATCTCGCTCCTCCCGTTTCCGGCCAAAGTCATCGAGAAGACCGTCAACAAGCAGCTTGCCACCTTCCTCGAGATGAGCGGATCCCTCGACCTCTCGCAGTCCGGCTTCCGGGCCAACCACAGCACCGAGACCGCCCTCATCGCAGCCACCGATGACATCCGAGCCCTGCTTGACAACGGAGAAACTGCGGCCCTCATCCTCCTGGACCTCTCCGCGGCATTTGACACTGTCTGCCACCGCACCCTAGTGCAGCGCCTCAGCAACGTCCGAATCCAAGAGAAGGCTCTGGAGTGGATCATCTCCTTCCTCACCAGAAGGACACAGAGAGTCCGCCTCCCCCCGTTCAGATCAGAAGCCACGAAGTCATCTGCAGCGTTCCTCAAGGCTCCTCGCACAGCCCCACCCTCTTCAACGTCTACATGAGCCCCCTCGCGGCCATCGCACGCCAACACAACCTCAACATCATCTCTTACGCCGACGACACCCAGCTGATCCTCTCCCTCACCAATGACCCCGCCACCGCCAGAGCCAACCTACATGAAGGGATGACAGACGTAGCCGAGTGGATGATGAACAGCCGCCTGAAACTGAACTCAGACAAGATGGAAGTCCTCATCCTAGGCTCGTCACCCTCCGCCTGGGACGACTCTTGGTGGCCCACTGCCCTGGGCAGCGCACCCAAACCCACAGACCACGCACGCAACCTGGACTTCATCCTGGACCCCTCCCTCTCCATGACCAGACAAGTCAACGCCGTCCCCTCTTCGTGCTTCAACATCCTGTGCATGCTACGTAAGATCTTCCGGTGGATCCCCACTGAGACCAGGAAGACGGTCACCCAGGCCCTCGTCACCAGCCGACTGGACTACGGCAACTCCCTCTACGCCGGAACCACCACCAAACTCCAGAGGGGACTCCAGCGGATCCAGAACGCCTCAGCAAGACTCATCCTCGACATCCCCCGACACAGCCACATTTCCGGACACCTGAGAGACCTGCACTGGCTCCCGGTCAACAAAAGAATCACCTTCTGTCTCCTCACCCACGCACACAAAGCTCTCCACAACCAAGGCCCAAGATACCTCAACAGCCGCCTCAACTTCTACACTCCCACACGCCAGCTTTGATCGACCAACCACGCCCTCGCCGCCGTCCGTCGCATCCGAAGAGCCACCACAGGAGGAAGGTCCTTCTCCTACCTGGCCACCAAGACCTGGAACTCCCTCCGACCGACCTCCGCCTGACCCAAGACCACCTCCCCTTCAGGAAGCAGCTCAAGACCTCGCTGTTCGAGCAGTAGCGGACCCCCCCTCCCCAAGCGCCTTGAGACCCTCCGGGTGAGTAGTGCCCTAAACAAATGCTTGATTGATTGATTGCTTGATTGATTGAACCTGCATCACAGATTGGCGACGCAGAAATAACTTGCGAAAACAAAAATAATCGCACAATAGGTGTGGTTTATATAGTTTTTGTTTGTTTAGTAGTCTATGGAAGGAAGATTCGTCTCCGCCTATGTAGATGTCATGTTTTACAGTTTACACCTGCTCAAGTTTTAACTGTTTTACTTGTGCACGTGTTCGGAAAAGTTACACACTGTAAAGCTGTAAAGGTTTCGATTTCCAGAGTAACACATATAAGTTTCTTAATATCAACATACGTTGGAGAGTTTAAAAAGTGTTACCCAGTAAACTGTGTCCTTTGCATTCTCATGATTAAAAACATCTAAATAGAAGACATAAAAAAAGATATCGTTTACAATAGAAGAAAAAAAAATTGTTAATATTTGTTATCATTATGTTGTTAAATTAAAAAAATGCCTGCATTTGTAAAGCGTAAAGCTACCCCCGGAAAGGTGTGCCGGCGTTTGGGGCATTGGGAAGATTAAGCAAGGTGTTACCTACAGTGAGATAGTGGTGGGCTAAGATGCTGATGGACTTTGTATTCAAACTGTGAAAGCTATTGTTCAAAGTCTGGTATTATAGGTGCTGCGTAATACTTTTACCACACTTATATGTTAATTACTGCTAATTACGTTGAAAACATTCTTAAATTAAAAGTTGGGCTCCTTGTTTTATATTTTTACTGATTTTTACAGATAAATACAGATAGAAAAGTATTTATTTTCCTCTGTATTTATTTTAAAGTGTGGATAAATACGGAAATTGGGTAATTTTTGGAGCGATTCTAAATGCTGTAAATTATGAGTACTAGGCCAATAGGTCTGTCTTTCTAAAAGTAAAAGGGTAAAAACAATAAAAGACTTTTAGTAAAGAGCCTTAAAGAGCAATATATATGTTCGTATAAGAAAATTTGCACTTTTTAATATGAAGGTTGTGTATAGTTTATCATCTAAGAGTGGTTACATGAGTGAAAACGGTTAGTCTTTCAGCCATGATTGCATATTTAGCATTTAAAAAACCTTTGAAATTCACTGAAAAAAACCATAGGTTTCAGACATGTTATAATTAGGAATTATCATTTAAAAAACCCTTGCAATTCACTGAAAAAACCATAGGTTTCAGACATGTTACAGTTAGGAATTAGCATTTGAAAAACCTTAGAAATTCACTGAAAAAAACATAGGTTTCAGGGGTATTATAGTTAGTTGGACATTTCACTCATACAAAACCATTGAAATTTTTCGTTATAATTAGTTGTACTAAGTATAACTTGCGCGCCCGCATTCGACTGTTGATGATGTCACATATTACATTATTCATGATATGGTCAGTGACATCACTGATGACATCACTGATGACATCTCAAATGACATCACTGATGACATCATGCACGTGACAATCAGATACACCTCATCATACACTAGTATAACCTTTGATCACTCACTGTAAAATACAGAGTACCATATTTGAATCTATTGACACACCAATACAACTTTCTTAAAACCCACTCAGTGATTCCGAGATCTACACACACATCTAAACACTTGCCTATAGATTCACTCATACATGCCAACAAAGATCTATAGATCACTATTAAATATACTTATCCACCTACATCGACATCACACACCAGCACACACCCTATTCACTTATGCAGTCATCCTACCCACTTAGGCAAACAATTGATCATTCTTACATTTACTAAGCTACACACTTATACAAACACCACTTTATCTATTCATATAGATAATAACTCATACTTAGTATGTTATATAATCACTATTACAAGTATTCAGTTTTCGATGCAGTCACTCATACCATCACTGAGTCTTACGTTTACTTATTTATATACAACAACTGTCACATACATTGCCTTTTATATTTCTAGATTGTTGGACATATATCATTGAGAAATATATTTACTCGTAAACACACCCATAAAGAGATTCACTCACCCAAAACAACTGTTTTCACATAGAGTCTTAACCTCATATATGTACTTAATCAACTATTTACACATTTTTAGACAGTTACACACCTTCCATCCAACTACACACATTCACTCTGTCATAAAAATACTCACTTAACTAATTAAAAACGAATATAGAGTTTCATATACCTAGTAACCAACTTTTGCAGTAGTTTACACAACAAGACACAGAGTAAAACAAATATTCACACAGTTAAATCACTATCCAATATATTTAGTGAGACACTTTAAATTACTCTCTTACACAGTCAATCACAGTAGTACTAAATCCTCCATCCAGACACTTCTACATCCACTCAGTCTTCAATGCAGATTCCTATATATATATATATATATAATTATTATATAAATAACAAACCAAACCACATTCACTGGATGATGATGATGTAAAGACCTTAACAACAAATAAAGGGAACATTTTCTGCATATTTTTATCAAAGCATTTGACACAATGCATAGTAACACCGTATTTATTGAATGTTTTGAAATGAATTTTCACAAGTCTTAAAAAAGGTGAATGCAAGAAAAGTTACTTGCCGCATATGCAAGACTGCTTTCAAGAGGAGACCCCAATAAAAAGGACTTGTGTGGAACTGCAAGTATGCTGAAGCAGTTGCAGACTAAGAATCCGGTGAACTTTGCAGTTAAGGAGATTGAGAGCGGCTCCTTCTGCTTCATGAGAAGGCCCGAGTACCAGTGGAGCAACACCGTCAACCTCTAGAGCACAGCCTAATATTTGTCCCCAATTTGAAACCCTTTAAGAGAAAAAGTAAGAAGGTTGGGAGCTTTGTATGCCATCCTAATATCTAATTATCCATAGTTATACAGAGATCCGCCCTGTATCAGACTCATATGTACAAGTGTATATTGTAGATTATCTGCCACCGAAAACCTCTCAAGTACCTATATCCGTTACTTTTTAACTTCGTTGAGTAGTCATATTGTGAGTATTTACCTTAAAGTTGTTAATTTTTTATTGATTATTGCTCTTTTAGATATTCCCTATCTACAAACAGAGAAGAATAGGAATATTCTGTCTCCCTTTGCAGATAGTGTGATAGGTAATGCAGACTTTTGTCCCCCGTTGTAATCCGTCATGCCTGTTTTTCTCCCCACTGATTGATTGATTGGCTGGACATTTATTGTTCAAGGAATAGTTCTCTCGAGGTATTCTCTGTTTGTAAATAACGTGGAATAGAAATATTCTGTTTAGTCTTTGCAAGTAGTGAAGGGTGGGTAATGCGGACCTTTGTCCCCCGTTGTAATCTGTCATGCCCATCTACTCCCCACTGATTGAGAAACTAGTTCCACCCGGACCATTTATTAGAGGTACATCATCTGGCTCAACCGGAGAGTACCCCTAATAACGAAGACATATGTAAAAAACGAAGTAATCACTGTCTCCTGTTAAACAGAAACTTTAGCATGAAACACACTTGAAAAGGAAGGGAAAGAAATCGAACAAAATCAGTAGGCCACTGATGAGTTTTTGACTTCGCTAGAAATAAGAAACATGAAAGTAGTGAAAAAAGCCAAGCTTGACTTTACGGCAGCCACGAGGTAGCTAGGCTCCGCCACCCCCCCGCTGCTCCAAGCATGTCTGTCCCACCGCCCGCCACGCCCATTAACGGTAACATGAAATAGATACAAATCAGCAGATACCTACCCCCATTCCGGAAACTCCCGAAGTGCAACAGGGCCACGGTTACGCCCATCCGGAAGATGAGGCCTCGACACGTGCAGGGCGGTGCCCAGCTAACCGCCATCAGCCGTGGCGTGGATGGGCCGAAATGTACTGGTCTCCCGATTCCCTTCTTCTGCTGCCTTGCAGGCCACGGGGGGGGATGTCTTGCCTCTGCCTCCGACCCCCCCCTTCTTATCGCCTGGTCCGGACATCACGGATATCAACGCCATGTGTCGGCGTGGGGTGCGCTGGGAGGGAGAGGCGGCGCGAACGAGCCTCTCCCACCCCCCCAGGTGGGGGCCCCTCAGCTGCACCCCCAACACTCCACTCACCCATCAAAAGGGTCGTCGCGTAAGGTGCACCAGGAGAGGAGCCGAGGCCGACGGGAACTCTAGCTGCGACAACACTGGAGAGGAATGTCTTGCACATGCCACCGACCCCCCCCTCCCCTCGTATCTCCTGGTCTGGCCCCGGCTTGGTATGAGCTCCCCGTTCGGTCCTCAAGCGGCGCCCTGCAGGCCACGGGGGGGATGTCTTGCCTCTGCCTCCGACCCCCCCCCCTCTTATCGCCTAGTCCGGACATCACGGATATCAACGGCAGGTGTCGGCGTGGGGTGCGCTGGGAGGGAGAGGCGGCGCGAACGAGCCTCTCCCACCCCCCCAGGTGGGTGCCCCTCAGCTGCACCCCCAACGCTCCACTCACCCAACAAAAGGGTTCCTCCACTCTTGCGATGCAGCGGCGCTGCACTCACCCGACAAAAGGTCTCGTCCACTATTGCGAGGCAATGATGCTCCGCTCACCCAGCGGGGGTCTCCTTTACTTTTGCGGTACAACAACGCTTTTCAGTTCAGCTAGAAAATGAGTCCTGCTTCCAGAAACGTTCTCCTCAACTTTGAAGATTCTATAAGAGCCACGGGGGCCCCCGACCCCCGATGAGAAATGACTGCCAGGATCACCAACGGAACGACCACGACGTAGCCGAGGGACGTCGGCGCGCTCATGCCGGCGCCGGCCTCAGTCTTGAAATGATCAAAACCCTGCAAGACTACCAACTTGATCAGTTCCGGTGGGACACCAGTATTACCCGGTAGGAGAGATTGTTTCCTCCCACCCCACTTTCACTGATGGTTCATGTCGCCAGTCCCCTCTGCTACCTTTCAACGAAAACTTTTGGACTGCCGAAAGAGGTCCCGGTCCAACCACGAGTTGGTGGAGACATTTTGACTATACTTGGACCTTCCTGACCTCACCCAAAATGACGCCGGTACAAATGAAACTCTCAACTCCTTGTTGTGCCCCGATTGCTCAGCCTTGATATCATGAGATATGTATGCAGTTTTTAGCACATGAATTGATGTGGGATAAGACTGATTACACGTTCAAACAATGAATTGATATTAAGTTCTAATGCATCATTGATTACTGTATTTATTATTGAAGGTTGGAATTGTCGACACTAATGGTACTTGCTCACAATGAATTATCAATATGATTTTGTTGCACTTGTCGCACTTTTTACTATGAAATCAACGACCACTGACTCTGTTATGTTTTCCACAAATAAATACCCCCCCCCCCCATTTACAGTTCCAGCCTGCTCCGTGGCCGGCCCACGGGGTTGTAGGCCTGTATTTGGGCACCAACATTTTTATTAAAGGTTTTTGAAAAAGCAAACGTAGTTGTAACGCGTAGATTGGTAATTTTCGAAGAAATGGCCACTGTTTCTGATTTTTTTTTTTTTTTTTAAAAAGCAGGTGAAATCAAGCAGCTCAATTAGTTAAGGGTTAAAAAGTATAGTACGCAGAAACATTGAAAATATGAATGGTCCAGGTTTGTTGTATGTGTTTTTCATTTTTGTACAGCATAAAGCAATCGATAAAGATCCTGGTATTTACCCTCTACTTTATATGCTACCTGTATCAGGGAAGTTGTTTTAAATGCCCCTAAGCCACCCCGAAGGAATGTCACCTGGCCCCCCTAGTTCGAACGAAAACGACCCGTACCACTAAAGGTTATCTCTCTTCCTCAAAAATTACAAAAATTACTTTCTAGGACGTTTTGGACATTGATGATTTTCATATGATCTATTTATTAAAGTAATACTCATCTCTCCGCATGAAATTAATTTTCCACATGCTACACAAGTCAATCTCATCTGCCCAAAGTTCTTTTGCAGATTTGGGACCATTTCCCTTGCCTCTGACTCACTTATTGCTAAGTCATTGATGGATGTTTTTGCCGAAAGGGGATTATCCACCAAATCTCGAAGTTGTGCTTTAGAATAATTAAGAGGGTGCCACCTCTCCATGTGCCGATGCATGGTATGATTACCATAGCTATATTTTTTTCCGGTCCCTCTCGAGAGTTTTTTTTTGCAGATAAGGCAGGTAACGAACCTGGCATTAACTTTCTTTTCATGAGAAGGAAAAGAAAAAAATTGCCAGATAAAATTCACTTTCACATGGGACGTTCTTGGCATTTCTTTCAGAAACTTTTACACCACTGTGTCATTTCTTTGTCTATCCTGGTTAAAGCAATGTCATATAAATAGTTGCTTAAAAGTTTTTTTTTAACGTGTTTACTTTGTTGGAGCGTTGTATATATTTATAAGTTATTAAAGTGTTATAATCCTACTACTTTGTTGGAGTGCTATATATTTTTAATGTGACACATAATTGTGAAGACTTTGATGTACAAAAAGGCATCCCTGGAATCTTCCGCATCAGGCTAGGTCCCACACACCCTTACAGTGAGAATCCCCTCCCCAATCACAATACAGGATCGTTATCAGATAGTAGGAACGCGTGTGGTGTGACGGATCTCATGAGGTGGGGACCTTGATCTACTGTAACTCCTTTGAACAGGGGTGATTCTTTACAGTTGGGGCCATAAACTACATCCGCAGGGCTAGGTGATAGCCTGGGACCGGCCTGGACAATCAGACACAGAGGAAGAGGAGTGTCAGAGGGTGCGGTAGTGAATAGGGTGAAAGGGAGGTGTCGGGCGGGCACAGGGTGTGATACTCAGGGAAGAGCTGCGCAGATGGGGGGAAGTTTATGGCCCATGCATGAGAGAGAGAGCAGGGGTGACCAGTGCGTGGGGGAGATGCTTGCGAGGGTGGGGAGCCATGCTGAGGATCTGCGGCGTACAGAGAGTGGGTCTGGTCAAGGCATCTAAAATGGCTGCCGTACACAACAAAAGTGTGGCATTGGAAAAAAAGCAAGATGGCGCAGACAATGTTTATCAATACGGATTAATTTATAACAATTATTTTTAACAATATATTTACTTGCAGTGTCAAAATGGCGATCAACACTTCCTAATTTCCTTCGAATCCAACGTTAACAGAAGTCAAGCGGCAAAAAAAAAAAAAAAAAACCCTCACGCGCAACCGCTGGAAGACAAGTATCAACATATATGAGCCTCCTCAACCACCCTCAGAAAACATAGGGGGTCAGGATACGACTCCCATACCCCCTTATACCCAATACTCACATTGCTTTTCCTCCATCTAGTAATTTAATTAAATCGAAACACAAAATGGCGAATTCACGTTTCGCTACCAGTTTGCGACCAGGTTCGCGAACCGAGAAGCGCTTCTACCGCGAAAAATCAAATTTTTTTTATTTGCCCCACGGGACCCTTTAATAACCCCAACATCATTCCTAGGGGGTCAAGAGGGGTCTACCTTGCCCCCTTTCATTAAATTCCCCCTTCGTTTTTCTCCTCCTCTTGTCTCTCGATCCTACCGAGAGACAAGATGGCGGCCGCACCGGACTGTTTAGAATGTTGACAGACACCGGAGAGCCAATCAGCTTCGCTTTGCAAAGCTCCGTTACGCGAAAAGTACGCGATCTGGAGAGCTATCTGGGACGCTGTCTCAGATATATCTGTTTTTTTAAACGTTAATTTCTCAAAATCCACTGGAGCACATATATTGAGACCCAGCAAAGGCACATCGGGCTAACAGTCCCTACAATTTTGCCAAGTTTTGTGTAAATCCATTCAGCCGTTCGAGATAAAAGTGAGGCCAAAGGCCCTATGGAAAAATGAATGGGAAAAACGCGTTTTGGGACCCCCCTTTTTTCTTGGCCCCCCTTGACGGAACCCCCCCAAATTTTCAGGGGCTGCTCAGAAACAAAATGTGCCATTTTCCTGAAAATTTCAGCCGATTCCGTCCACAAACGCCAAAGTTGTTAGACATAGAATTTTCAAAATTTCCATAGAGAAAAAATCCTAACTATCGCCAGTAGGTAATTATTATATAAATAACAAACCAAACCACATTCACTGGATGATGTCATCAGTGATATCATTTGAGATGTCATCAGTGATGTCACTGACCACGTCATGAATGATGTAATATGTGACATCATCAGCAGTGGATTGCAGGCGCGCAAGCTATACTTAGTACAACTAACTATAACGGAGGAATATATATTTATATATTACCTAATGGCGGTCGCCAGTAGGTAGTTATAGTTAGGGCCTATTTTCCATAGGAAATCCGCAATATTCTATTTACATTAACTTTGGCGCCGGTTGACGAATCTTTGCAGAATTTTCAAAACGCGTGGGTCGCTCCAGTCCGCTCCTATCCTGAAAGTTTCGGGGTGATTTGTCAAAGGGGGGCCGAGAAAAAGAGGAGGTCCCAAAACGTGTTTACCCCATGCAATTTCCCATAGGAACCTTTAGTCGCAGCTACAGCCCGAACTGCTGAACGGAATTACTCCGATCTAATCAGACTTGGTCACAAGTATACCTAAAAACTAATTTGAAGGACGTAAGCCACAGACCTTACAACGTGTGTTTGTCAACACAAAGACATTGTTAAGATTATGCGTTTATCATGCGTGGTAAATGCACACTAGTTGTAAAAGCATGTGTGGTAAAGCCATATGCGTGCTAATGACTTTGTGGTGACGATCGCGCGTGGTTATGACAGCGTTGTAATGGCTGTTTCCCCCAGGACACTACAGGAACCGGGTCTGGGTGTGGTGGACTCCAGGGCACCAGGCGGAAGGCACGCAGCCCCTCTCATACAATATAGAAATCTATGTGGGGTGATTGTTTCCGTGGTTTGAGGGGTGTCATTGAGGCCCACACACTTAATTTTGTAGGGGGTGGGATTGCATGGGAAAATGTCGCAAGAGGTTTGTAAATGTGGTACACATTGTTTCGTATTAGTTTGATTTCTTTACCATGTTGTAGTCTATCCAGAGAAAATATAACTCATTACTTTTCAATCTTACTCTTAAACATCTTACTATAGTACTTCAACATTATAAATATTATTTTCATTGCGGACCGTCAACCCTCCCACAAAAAAAAGAAGTATGTAGTTTTTTTTATTAATTTAATGATAACTAAATTATGAACAACTAGAAAAATAACTTTAAAAAAACAATATTATAAACAAATTGTGAAGTGGACTCCAAAAGACGTACGATTGGTAATCTGCAAAACAAAAAAGAAAATTAGAGTTTAGAATTATGTAGATGTGAGTAAATGAGCTGAAGCATTACAAGTCAAGGTAACAGTACGATTTTACGTGTCCAGTGTGCCTGGTACATTTTACTTCTGTTATAGTGCCGCGTTCTAGTGGTTTCTATATGGAAGTGCCTACTGCGTTACTGACACAAAAGTGGCACAACAGGATTGTAAATACGCCGACTTACTTCTAATGCATTGTAATGAAGGCATTGTATATTGAGGCCTCTGTGCTTACTGTTGTATAAACACTGCAGCCAGTGGAATTCACAACTTAAAGACACCTTTGCTTCTACACGTCAAAGCAGACAGCATTTTCTATAAGTTTAAAAGAGAAAGAGAAATGATGTCACAGAGAGTGAGAGAGAGAAAGAGAGAGAAAACAACCTTGAAACTGTCTCGGAGAGTCTGGAGTTGAGATTTCTTCTTGAAAAGTCAGGCGTAGATTTACAAGCTCCATGCATCACTTTTCCCATGTTAAAAGTGACAGAAAAGTGGCGTAATAAGCTTGTAGATCTTTTTGTCAGACTGTTCTAACCTATCTGTTGTCACTGCTCGGAGGTAATTATACATTTTACACAGTGAAGCTGCTGCACACTACCCACTGTCTCCTTTCACAAATGAAGGTAACACTACAGTTTTACGTGTGCAGTGTGCCTAGTACATTTCAGTTCTGTTATAGTGCCGCGTTCAAGTGGTGTCTGTATGGAAGTGCCTACTGCGTTACTTACACAAAAGTGGCACAACAGAATTGTAAATATATCGACTTATTTCTAATGCATTGTAATGAAGGCATTGTATATTTAAGCCTCTGTGCTTACCGTTGTATAAACACTGCGGCCAAACACTGTGGAATTCACAACTTGAAGACACCTTTGCTTCTACACGTCAGAGCAGACAGCATTTTCTATAACTTTAAAAGAGAAAGAGAAATGATGTCACAGAGAGTGAGAGAGAGAAAGAGAGAGAAAACAACATTAAAACTGTCTCGCAGAGTCTGGAGTTGAGATTTTTTCTTGAAAAATCAGATGTAGATTTACATGCTCCTTGAGTCACTTTTCGCTTGTTAAAAGTGACACAAAAGTGGCGTAATAAGCTTGTAGATCTGTTTGTCAGACTGTTGTAATCTATCTGTTGTCACTGCTCAGAGGTAATTATACATTTTACACAGTGAAGCTGGTGCACACTACCCACTTACTCCTTTCACAGATAATTTGTTGTTTTGGAAGCAAAATTCTTTGTCACCTAGTGCCATTAGCGTGATTGAAAGATGGTGCTCTACGTATGGAAAAAGCCTTCACTGTAATTAAGAGAGTTAATCATTTCAATTCAGATACGGTTGTATACAGCAGTATGGAGATAGCAGCGTCCAAATCTTTAAAAAAGAAAGGGAAACGATGTGAGAGAGTAAGAAAGAGAAAGGGAAAAAAGGACATTAAAACGTGGGAGAGACACACACAACAGGGGAGGGGTACGTGAAGCCAGAGGCGCAACCACAGTCAACAATATGGGGGGTGGGGTGGCTAGAAACAATTTGGGGTGGGGGCATAAGTTCAAGAAAAAGAAGAGTGGAGTTGCAGGGGCTGTAAGCGGGGGGGATATCAAAGCCTCATTAACAAGCAAAATGTCTTTAAAAGACCTGTGACGTACTCAGGTGCGACTTTGTGTGGGCCCAGGAAGCTATGTCATCCTAGCTGAAGCCCCGTTATGCCAATGTTTTTTTGAGCCTGCTGCATACTAGATATTCTCTCCTTTGACAGATAACTTGTCATTGTTTCAGAAATAAGCTTCTTTGCTCACCTTGTGCTATTGCCGTCGTCCATGTTACATAATCCATCGTGAAGCTGTACATCTAAAAGATATTAAAAGAAAGATGTTATGATTGGTAATTGCTGCTATATTAACTTGGAGTTAGATAACATCGCGCTTTTATAGACCTTGATTATCACATTTCTACGAACTGTTTGTATTGTGAATATATTCCGGACATTTCAGGGATTATAAAAACGTTAATGCTATTGGGAAAAAAATTAAACATGTAAATTAATACATTATGTAGGAGTGCATTCGTCTAAAATACTAAGTTGTATTTTTGTATGTAATCAGCTTCAACCCTTTGACTCCTTCCGATGCATACTCAATGGTCACTGCTCACCTTTTCGTGGAAAAGGCACTTTCTTCATGATGTAGTCCTGATCTCCAACAAAGAAGTGTCATATATGCCGTTGAGTCTTGATGTCTCTATGGCTAACGACATATTTGTGCTTCCATCATCATCATCGCAGGTTCATCACCTGCTCAGTGCTTCGGGCACCACTAACTCAGTGACCAAAGAGGCCACGCATGTGGTAGTGGGCTCCTTGTTCGATGCTTTGGGAACAACTCTAAAATGGTGTACAACACGTGCGCTCTGTCTTTTTTATACATATGGTCAAGTGTGTAGTGACGGATACTCTGAATGGGTGTGGTGTGGGTGTATACCAGCCATGAGGGAGTGTGTGTGTCGATCTGACAACTAGACTTGCAACTAAGAAATCACTTCAATGGAAATTTGGGCCTTATAGTGTTGTTGTGTTTTCCTGGTAGCGTAAGAGTGGCTTTCTTTTTTCTATGTGACGTTACAATACAGTCACCATGTATGTAGCCTATTTTGTGACGCATTTTATTGTATAATGCGTTTCAAAAACTAGTTGTGGTAGGGTGCTTTTAAATTAAACTGTGAAGTCTGCTTACGAGTTGAGTGTAGAGGTATTTTTTTTCTAATTTCTTTTCTATTATAATTGTGCTGACTTTTCTCCTTTAGCGTGCAGTACTATATTATCTTATAAAATGTATAACTGTTGAAATGATCTTTGAAAGTAGAATGTAAGCATGTAAGCTGCTCTCTGTGACGAAAAGCAATGCCGGCTCCCGCAGGAAGTGGGGAGCAGGCTGGGACCGTGGAGGCCTTGTGGCTCTTCCCACGGTCCGCAATGTTACATTTAAGACCCGGGGAATGGGGTACTCGGGGATTATAAAAAATATATAATGATAAAGGCTATTTTTTTCATGGTAGATTTATCGTACGCGTACCAAGCACGTATGGACGACGTACGGTGCGAAGATTGGAAGTCGTCCCATAAGCGTACTGAAGTAAAAGAAGAATATTTTTCAGATATTTATGAAGTGTATGTGTTTAGATGTTGGATGGCTCTAAAAAGGGCCTTTGTGTTTATTGGGAGATTTTAGTACCTACAAGTAAGTACCAATGGAGAGTCTAAAGTTCAAGAGGAATACTCTGTTTCCCTCATTTGTAAAAATGTACGCCGTCTTTCCCATAGATGTCATCCATATTGAAACGTAGATTGGTGTGGTAGATGGACCCCATTCTATAGTCTCGGAGAAAGGCAGAAACAGATTTATTCACATGTTTCCTAGCTTTTTTAATCTGTTGACAATAGTGGTTGGGCCACTTCCATTTCTGCCTTTGGCATATATTAGAATATACAAAGGCAGTTTTGGGGAAATGTGTCATCAATTGTTCAAAGGTGTCCTTGATAAGCTTTTTCTGACCTACCCCTGTCAAAGTGCCTAGGTCATTGCCACCACAGTGCACAATTATGAGGTGAGGGTGTTGGAGATGCATAAAGGATTTCACCAATGGCGTCAATTGATGCCACTTTAGTCCTCTCTGTCCAATCCATTTAATGTCTACATTTGGTAAACGTAGGTCTTTATGAATTATTTTCTGTTGTGCGAACCTTTGGCTCCAGAACTTATAGCTGTGTCCCACAATCCACACTGTAAGCATCTTGGAGAGAGGTCTGGATGCACTCTGAAGGTCTCTGTAAATGAAATAGCAGTTTGAGAAGTAAGATTTTTCTAAAATGGTGGACAACAAGTAGTTTTGAAAAAAGAAAATAAATGATTGGTTGCACGACAACATTCTACACCAAGCCAGGATGCATGTTTCTGTTTTTTAAAAGCCTTATTTTTATTGGTTAAGAAAAACTGATAGAAAAGAACGTTACATAAGATAAGCTGGTATATTCTTAAGTCAAGCACACTTCCTGTTTTAATTTGCAATAATGTATGATAAACTTTTCACCTGTGTGCTGCGTTAGGTGTTAACTGAAGTGTTTCTATGGTAGCTGGCAGATTGTGGAATGGGGGAAGGGTTGAAAGTTTTGTCAGTTGGAAAGGGTGCAAAAGTTCAAGCAATATAAAAGTGTGTTTCGTTTTGATTTAATGTGGGAATAAATGTGATGTTTTATTTATTTGTAAATGTGTGTAGATTGAGTGTGTAGATTGACAAGAAAAGTTTTCTATTTGCTATAGGACTTCCTGTTCCCCTAGGACTGCTTAGGAGGGGTTATAATGATCCAAAGTCTTGGTTGGCCTTTGTTGAGCCTATGATGGCCCTGGGGACCACCAACTCACAGGGCTGGCTCCTGTAGTGTTACGGGGTGCCTATCCCTGGGACACTGCTGTTTGCTATGGTAGGGCAAGAGTTCTGTTTCAAGTATGAAAGCAGATTCCTTTTCGTCTGACAGAGCAGTATGTAAGCTGGTCTCTTTGACAAAAAGCAATACTGGTTCCCGAAGGACACAGGGAGCCGGCTGGGACCGTGGGGGTTTGGGGCTCTCCCCACGGTGCTGAACGTTATATTTGAGCACCGGGGGATGGGGTCCCCGGGGATTGAAAAAAATTTGTGATACTTTTTTTTTACGATATATTTAGTGTACGTGTACTATGCAAATTCAGAAAGTCATTTCATAAGCGTACGTAAGCAAGAAAAAACGCAATAAAAAATATATATTTTACAGATATCTATCAAGTTTATGTGTTTATATGTTGGTTGCTTGTAGTGAGACCTTTTCTCTTTATTGGTAATTATAAGTAAGTGCTTATGCATAGTCTAAAATTGTTGAGGAGCAGTGTTTTATACAGTGCTGAACTTTTGACCTCTGTTGACAGTTGACTTTTGCATGATCTGTTGGGGGTAGGGTGGAAAGTTATGTCAGTTGGAAAGGTTTGAAATGTTAAAGCAATAGAAATGTGTGTTTCGTTTTGGATGAATGTGTGAAGGATTTTAATTGGTTGTTTATATGTATGTATGTGTAAAATGAGACAGAAAATGTTCCATTTCGTAGTTCTGCTGCAAACTCTGAACTAGAGAGATTCTGTATATGAATATCCACTGTGTGAGTGGCATTCTTCTTAAACTACAAATCAATTTGAAAGGTGAATTGATAAATTGTATGGGAATGTATGTGGTGCATTTTTGTACATTAGGGAATTATGGGGCATTTTATCAAGACAGGCGATAAAATTATCGCCACTTTATCTGCAGAAAACTGCAGATAAAGTGGCGATAATGGACTTGATAATATGCTCTATAGAATTCTAATCAAAGCCAATGTTAGATGTGAAGGACATCTAACATGGGCTTCGATTAGAATTCCATACAGCATATTATCAAGCACATTATCGCCGCTTTATCTGCAGTTTTCTGCCGATAAAGCAGTGATAATTTTATCGTCTGTCTTGATAATATACCTCTATATTCGTCCCTTGTTGAATGTTTTATAGTAGTAAATATGTTTTGCTATAATGTATGCTGTTATGTTTTTTTCTCTAATATCACACTGTGCGTGTGTGTACATTAAGGAATTATGGGCCATATTATTAAGCCTGGACGATAAAATTATCGCCGCTTTATTGGCAGGAAACTGCCGATAATGTGGCGATAACGGGCTTGACAATATGCTCTATGGAATTCCAATCGAAGCTCATGTTAAATGTAAAGGACATCTAACATGAGCTTCGTTTGGAATTCCGTAGAGCATATTATCAAGCCCATTAACACCACTTTATCGGCAGTTTCCTGCCGATAAAGCGGCGATAATTTTATCGCCCAGGCTTGATAATATGCCCCTATATTCACACCTTTTTAAACGTTTTACAGTAGTAAATGTGTTTTGGTAAAATGCATGGTCTTATAATTTGTTGGGTAATATCACACTGTGCATGTGTGTACATTAAGGAATTATGGGGCATATTATCGAATAATTGCGATAAATACGTTTATCGCTCAAAATCCTATCGCTGTCTATCACCCATTTGCATCGGCCTGTTATTGGCGCATTATCAATGCTCAGCTAACAGGCGATGTCCAAATCGGCGATAGACGGTGAAAGTGAACATTAGCTTGTAAAAACAAGTGATGTTTTCATGCGCTAATGTTCACCTTGTGAATATGGGGGGTAGATTCAGCATTGCAGTCCACCCCCTATGCAAAGTATGGGTAAGACCCAAAAATAGCAGGCGTTGGGAGACCTGCAAAAAACGAGTTTATCGCATATTTTTGTCTCCCAACGCCTGTCACGGGCCCCCTTGAAAACAATGCGTTCCCACCTCCAACTACATTTTACATGTAGTTGGACGTGGGAACGCCCACTTTGCATGTCATTAGCGATGTTTATCCCTGACATGCGAAGTGGGACCGTATGAGGCTTGAGGCAGGTGTTTGCATGCCCTTGTTGATAGGGCGCTAGAAGTATCGCCGCTTTCTCGCCACAATTTGCTGAAAAAGCAGCAATACTTCACCGTGATAATATGGTCCTATAATTGAACCTTTTTGCATATTTTCTCCAATCTCTTGTTATATTCCCTCCTGTCTCATCTTACTCCTTCCTCTATCATTATACTATCTTCTTTTTCTTATACTCTGCTCTCTTTTTATACTTTTATTTTTCATACTTGCTCCTCTTTTTGTATATTTGTCCTCCTCTTTATATTCTCTCTTGTCTTTATATTCACTGTTGTCATAGTTCTTACTGTCTTCTCATAGTACTCCCTCGCTCCTTATACGGTCAGTATTCCTTTATAATTGTCTTTTCTCCACATTTTTGTCTCTGTGTCTTTTTAAATTCTTTCTTCATATATACTCTTCTGTTCTTATATTCTCTGTTTCTTCTTATTCTCGCTGTTCTTTGCAGGTACTCCCTATTGTTTTCTCACACTTTTCTTTTTCTTCTAATACTCTTCTCTCTGTACTCCCATTTCTCCTCTCTTTTCTTATAATTTGCACTCTCTACTAATATTGCCATCTTTTCTTATTGTCATATTTGTCTCCTCCATTTCGCCCCTGTTCTTATACTCCCCTCTGTTTTCATATTCTCCTCTCTTTTCACTTACTTGTGCATGTCTCCTCACAGTACTAGGTTTTTCTTATATTTCCTTTTGTCCTATACTCCTTCTCTCTGTGTTCATGTTTTCCTCTTTTTCTTCATATTTCTTTTCTCTTTTCATTTTCTGTCCTCTCTGTTTATACTTCTTAAATCTGTTTATATTGTTTGCTCTCTTCTCTTACTCCTCCTTGACTCCCTGCATACACTCTTCAGCACTTTCCTGATATTCTCCGTGTTTTCATACTGATCTCTCTATTTATATTTGTTTCTCTTGTCATACTTCTGCCTCTTTCGTCATACACCTTTCACTCTTCATAATCCTCCATCTGTTTATACAACTTCTTTTCTCCTCAGACTGCATCCTCTGTTCTTGTACACC
Source organism: Lissotriton vulgaris (assembly GCF_964263255.1). NCBI lineage: Eukaryota > Metazoa > Chordata > Amphibia > Caudata > Salamandridae > Lissotriton > Lissotriton vulgaris. The sequence goes on along the minus strand of NC_141694.1, from coordinate 274,531,712 downwards.
CCTTTTTTCCTTATGTTCCACTTTTCCCCACATTCTTCGTGCTCTCTTCTGGTAATGTTCTGTCTGTCCTTATACAAACTGTCCTTTGCTAGTATTCCTTTTTTGTTCTTATAGTTGCGCGTCTTTTCACATATTCCTTCTTTTTTCTTTAGAGTCTTTCTTTGTCTTCTTTTAGTGCCCCCTATGTCCTCTAACTTTCTTTTTTCTTCTTATACTCTTTCTTCTCTCCTCATATTTCCATCTTTCTCTTCATACTCTACCTTACCTATTGATACTTTTCTGTTTATTCATTCTTCCTTTATTGCGTTATATTGCAGTGTCTGTTTATACTCCCCTTTTCCGTTATATTTTCCCTTGTTTCATACTTCTTCCGCTCTTGTTGTAAGTACTTTTATTTTCATAGTCTCACTTTTCTCGTCATAATCCTCCATCTGTTCTTATAAGTAATATTATAGAATATTTCATATATTTATTGTTGTTCTGTTATATATATATTTTTTAAATAGATTATGTTTATCAATACTGAAAAAACTGTATCATGCCTACCAAATGTCATAAGAGGAAACAACGAAAGAAATGTGTTTATTTGAAGAGAAGTCATCCACAAGATTTACATGAAGAACCATGTGTTAAGAAAAAGAAAAAAGTTCTGGTAAGAGAAGGAACACTTTTCTGAGGAAAATATTAATGACTAAGAGTAGGGTGCACAAAGGGATAAATGGTATTAGTGTGTATGCAACGAAAAAGAAAAAGAAGAATAAAGAGATCATGGAAAGTCAACTGCAGAAAAAATAGTGTATAGTAAATGGAGGAAAAACCAATGTATGGAAATTAGTTGTGTTAAATTGAATTAAAGAAATTAAGGGATGTAAAAAAACAGCATTTTATAAGAAGAAGAAAGGTATAGAAATTGTAGTTGAGAAAGCTTTCGAATTGAAAACAAAATTGTTTATTTTAGTAATCAATAGAATTCGATCACTAGATAAGCCAATCCATTTAATGAAGGCCAAAAGTAAGTGGAGAAGAGTAATTAACAGAAATGATTTTTGTCGGGTTTTTTTGGTGAATGGAAACATTGTTCAAGTTCTGAGCCTTTTTTTAATGAAGAAAGTTATCTTCAGAGTAAGGATTTGTTGCATGCATTTGACACTAGTGGTCGTGCTTATGAGGTTAGAAATGGTTGTCCTATTGAGAAAGAGAAAATTGTTGCTAGAAATGCAGCAGAGGAGTTAGCTGATGAAGTTTTAGGGAGAAGACCTAAAGCTCCAGTGTACACTTGGAATTGTAGTAGTATTTGTAGTGTACGGCAAGAATCTATTGATTTTTTACGCAATTTATTACGTAACTATACTAAGAAAACCCTTGCAGAGTAAGAGAAAATTATGGTTTGCAAGGTCATTCTCTGGCTTGTGTTTCTAAAAACGTATGTCGAAGTGTTTTTCACCATTTCAACATGTTAGCAGTACATCATTCTGAAATGAGGAAATTGGTCAGAAGATTGTATTATGCAAAAAGTCCAGCTCTACTTTTAAAAAAGTTGAACAGTGCTCTTTTGCATGGATCTGTATCAAATGTAAAGAACGTTTGTGATGAAATTGAGGATAGTTATTTTAGTACTGAGGAAGACAGTGCAGAAATTGAGATATTAATAGAAGGAAATGTAGAAGAGGTTGTACAACATTGTAGTACAGAAAATTTTGAGCAAGAAATTACAAAGTTTAAGGTAATTTCAGGTGCAAGGCCAAATTATTGTTTTGTCTGTTGTCGACAAACTCATTATAAAAATCAGACCAGGAGTGTTAATTTGTATTTAAAAAGTGAAAAAGGAAAATAATAATGAGTGGAAGGATTTTGCAACCTATTTGTTGGTAGAGAATTGTTTTAATTTGGGTTCTGATCAGCGTATTTGTAAATATTGTTATAACAAATTAGACTAGAAACAAAATGTCTGATAAAGCTGTGCATAATAATCTTGAGTTGGTAAAGATTCCTTCTGAACTGATGGATTTAAATACCTATGAGTCTGTTCTTATTCAATGTGTGCATCCATTTCAGGCTATTGTTCGTATGGAGCCTAAGACAGGAACATTGCCTCCTTCTGATTTACAGAGAGGATTAAAGGTAAGAGTTGTATATTTGCCTCTAGATTTAAAGAAAAATATTGAAACAATTGGTGTAGAAAATGTAGAGGATGAACATTTAGTTATTCTTGTTAATAGCGTTCCTACTAAGAGTAAGAAAATCTATCAAGAATTAGTGGATGTTAGGAAAGTGAAAAAGGCAACGTTGTATCTGGTAAAAAATTATCAATATTACAGAAATGTGTATGTGAGAGAAGAAGAAATAACTGTAGAAGAAGATAGTGACTTGCCATATGGACAAATTGAAAAAGTGGATGTGTCCAGAACTGAAGAAATCTACGAACATTACAGAGTTCATCCATGCATTCTAAAGAAGTGATGGGGAATACCATAGAGTTATTCCAAATGAAAGAAGCAAAAGGAAGTCCCATTAGTGTATGGGGAAAAAGCTTGGAAGCTCATTGTTTCCCTCAATTGTTTCCCACAGTAAAAAGAGAACAATATGATGACCAAACTGCGCAGATTCCTGCATCTGAAAACCGGCCATCAAGATTATATGCAAGAGATCCAAGATTTCGACAATGTATTCCGTATTTGTTTCATCTTTTGTTTGAGGGTGATTTATCTGGACTTTCCTATGCAGTAAACCATATATTGAAAACAGGTGTACATCTGCAAAATGTTTTGGCAAAGGAAGTTATGGATAAAGTACTGCAGAAAGATAATGTTTTGGAATCTCAGCTAATTAATCTCATGGCGTGTAGCGTGGTACTAATGAGTACTAGTACTGTCGTCATGGAGAACTAAAATGTATGCTAATAAACTTAGGAACTCCTACATAGTTCCTTACTCTAAGCTGTGCTGAATATGCTTTGGATGATTTACTTCAATTTTTTCGAGAGGCAAATCAAAATATACTAAATATTGAAAACAAGACACCTGGAGAATTGTCGGGCCCGATTCACAGAATGAACTTAAGACTCAATCCTAAACTTACTACTATTTTGGCATTCACAGAATGCACTTACTACTTTTGGTATTCACTGAAGTTAGGATTTTGTCTTAAAATTGTCTTAAGACAAACTTAAGACAGACTTAAGAAAGACTTAAGACAAAATCCTAACTTCTGTGAATACCAAAAGTAGTAAGTTCATTCTGTGAATGCCAAAAGTAGTAAGTGCCTTCTGTGAATACAAAAATAGTAGTAAGTTTAGGATTGAGTCTTAAGTTCATTCTGTGAATCGGGCCTGTCCTCTTTGGATCCAGTTAATGTATGCAGGTATTTCAATCCTAGATTTCAAGCTATGATGTATTTTATCACCAATACAAAAATCCTCCTCTTGGAGAGGTTCTGAACTTCTTTTAGCGAAAGGAGTATCAAGCAAGAGGTGCTCCTCACATACACATGCTAATATGGATCAAAGATGCTCACAAATTTGGTACAGACTCAGATGATACTGTGTTGTCTTTTATTGAAGAATATGCTACATGTGATATACCCAAAAGTACACAAGGTAAGGACTTAAGACAACAAGTCTTACGATTCCAAAGCCATCATTGTGGGAAATACTGTTGTTGAAAGTACAAATCTAAGGACAAATTCTACACCAAATGTCGTTTTGCATTTCGACTCCCAGTAATATCGAAAGGAGTTTTATGTCATCTTTGCGACATACTATCACAAGAAAGTCTCCAAAAAATACAACTTAAGAAGAAATGAAGAGTCAAAATACATAAATGACTATAACCCAGTCATTTTGTCCATGTAGAATGTTAATATGGATATTCAATATGCTTCAGACAATTCCATTGCAGTTGCTCGATATGTAACATCGTACATAACAAAATCAGAAAAGACAGAATTGAAGGAAATGTGGGAAGAGATTTCCCATTAGAAGAGCCTCAGTAAGAAATTATATACTTACAGTTTGAAGATGTTATCTCATCGAGAAATTGGAGCTTATGAATGCTTGGATCGCTTATCATCTGCAAGTCTATACTCCAAATCTAGAAGAATCATTTGGGTGAGTCTAGGTTTTGCTGCAACACATAACCGAGTTCCTAAATCTGTACAAGAAATTGAATATTTAGCTGAAAAAGAGTCAGAAAGTACAGATATTGTGAAAACAAATATGTTGGATACATATTATCCAAATAGAAGTCATCATCTTGAGAATATTTGTCTCTATGAAGTGCTGCAAAATAATATTTTTAAACGGAATATTACAGAAAACATCAATAATGGTATATATGCTGTGATTGGTTCCGAAGGATGTCTGGTGAAACAAAGAAAAGGACATTTGATTAATCACCGTAAACTGAGTTGCGAAACACGTGACAAAAGGGAATTTGACTATTTAGCTCTTTTGCAACTTTTCAAGCCATGGCGTTCAGAATTGGAAGTACTTGGAAATTTCGAGAGCTATGAAGATTCCTTCAATGCTACTGAAGATGCTATAGAATATCCTGTTTTTGCTAATTATGTGAAAATGTTGAATGACGAAATTGAGCAAGAAGCTACAATTGCAGCTGAGATTGCTAGAGACAGTTATCAAGAGAATGAAACTTCTGCTCCATTGAGTCAGGACCCACTAGGAGAACCAATTGATCAAAATGAAGCAGCAACTGCTATGGAAGAGGTGGAAACAGCAATGTATCAAGCTCAAGAAGATGTTACAAACTTAGGAAACTTGGAAGAACAACTAAATCTTGAGCACAAAGAAATATATTAGCAAGTGAGAGAACAGATTGACCATAGATTACTTCATGATAAGAAAGAGTGCTGTGGCTCATCATTTGAATCTATGCAAATGTACATGAGTGGACAAGCTAGAACAGGCAAAGGTTTTTTAATTAAAGTAATCAGAAGTTTTCTACAGAAAACAACAGAGTCGTATTTGTCTTGTGTTGTCACTGCTCCAACTGGATTAGCAGCCCACAATATTTAAGGAATTACTTTACATTGTTTATTAATGCTACCAGTAGAGCATGAAAACAAATTAGAATACCAAAATCTACCTGGAGAAGCTTGTTGTGAAGTTTCAAAGGTTTTGAGAAAAATGAAACTTCTTATTATTGATGAGGTAAGCATGGTATCAAATTGAATGTTTGCTTTTGTGAATTTAAGAATGCAGCAAATTCTTAAAACAGAGTATGACATATTATTTGGAGGAAAACATGTCAAAGTTTTTGGAGATCTTCTACAACTTACTCCTGTAAAAGGACAACCAGTGTTTAAAACATGAAGATACCAGAAAGTCTTTGGGGAGCATTGGAAATGTAAACATTTGGTCATATTTTGAGTATAGGGAACTTACTACAAATATGCAGCAGGCAAATAATGTTGTTTATGGACCTATTCCTCAAGATATAAGAATTGGACTTGGCAAACAAGCTTTAAAGAGACGATTACTTTCCAATTTGTTTCCAAATAAAAATATTGTCCCAGAAAAAATATACATGAGAATTGCTGAAAATAAATCTGTAATCTGCTTAATGCCAACACTACGTGAATGTTCTAAATTCAGTGAAGAAATGTTAAAGTTGGAAGAAATTTTAAAATTGGAAGCTATTGATAAAATAGAACATGAAGGAATCACTATTATTTTGAGTGAAAAGTTGAAGAGGAAATTGGATTCTTTAGAGAAATCGATAAGTAAAACTGCTGGTTTAGAAAAGAATGCATGTGTAAACTGTAGGGTAATTTTACGAGGTAATTTGAATGTGGAAAAGGGTTTAGTAAATTGAGCAATGGGTAAAGTTGTTTAATTCGTTAATTACGTAAATAGAGATGGTATTAAATTGTTGAAAATGAAATTTGATCAAATTGAAGAAGTACAACAATTTAGTCGTTGTTCAGCTCGGTTTTTGCTTGTAAAAGATTTGTATGTTTGCAGAAAACAGTTTCCTGTTTCTTTGGCGTACGCGATAACCATTCATAAATCTCAAGGTTTAAGTGTAGATAGTGCTTTAGTGAATATTGGAAGTACCGTGTTTAAAGAGGGTATGGCATATGTTGCTTTGTCTCAAGTCAGAACTTTATCTGGATTGTACTTGATTGATTTTGATGAGACAAAGGCTAGTGCAGATGTCAATTGTGTGAAAAAGTATAATAGGTTAAGAAGAGAATATGCACCTAATTTGGGTCAATATCCAGTATTTGAAAAGCGTGTGGTAGGTAGAAAAAGAAGATTTGAGAATATCTGTAGTGAAAATGTAGAGAAAGAAAAAAAACAAGATGAAGTTGCACCTGCAAGAGAAAAAGAAAAAGGACAGTGATGGTTATCGGTTTGAAAATAGTTGTGGTGTCAACTGCTATGCTAATGTAGTTGTTAATGTTGCTTTTGTTTTTGAAAGTTTGCAACAGCAAATTGTTGAAAATCATGAAAAAAGATTATGTTCATTGTTGTATTCTGTTAATGAGAAATGTAAAATGTAGCAGTGGTGAAAGTAAAATACAAAGTGTTTCTGATATTCGAAATGCTTTGGACGTATGTTCTGGTTCTAGTCAGTTTACGCAGAATATTCAGCAAGATTGTCAGGAATTTTTAATGTTTATGCTTGGTGTACTGGAAGATGAAGGTATAAATATTGAAAACCTTTTTGGCCTTTCTTATAAATGGCAACATGACTGTCAAAATTGTTTGTTTACTTGTAGCACTAACATAGACATTGAAAGATTCATATATTTGACTTTACCTGCCTGTGAATCAGTGTCTTTTAACAATCTAATTAGAGGAGCAAGTCAAAACAAGGAGTGTAGCCAATGTAAATCAGAAATGTCCTCAACATTATTTATACAAAGATATGGACAGTATGAAATTTTAATGCTGCAACGTTGTAGAGCTGATGGAAGAAAATGGAAACTTTAATTAAAAATGTTGTAGCTGGTCAAGTTTTGATATCAAGAAGAACTTTTGTAGCTGTTGCAATTATTTTTCATGATGGACTTTCTACAATATCTGGACATTACACTGTTTATTTAAAATACCTGAAAGGTTGGATACATTGTAATATGATAGTCAATTAGTTTTTAAGCAACGTTTGCCTAAAGAGTTACCAAATTCTTACCTAATATTTTTAAAGCCAACATTTTAAGATCAAAATTTGGCCTTTCAGGATTACTGCTGTTAAGGTGTTGTAGAGTATTTTGTATGTGAGGGTGAGGAGCTTGAAGGTGATCGTCTTGTTGATATTGAGGCAGTGTAGGTGTATCAGGTGGGGGTGATGTGGCTGCAGCAGGGGACATTGATGATAACTCCGGTGAAGGTGTTTTGGATTTGTTGTAGTTGTTGCAGGTGATTGGCTAGAATTCCTGTGTAGAGTGTTTTGTCACAGTGTAGTCTGCTGCTAATGAGGGCCTGTGTCACTGTTCTTCTTCTTTTGGTTAGGATCCACTTGTAAATGTTGCGGAGTATGTGGAGTGAGTCATAACAGTACGAGGATACGCTGTAGACTTGCTTACAAATGGATAGGGAGGAGTTGAGGATGAATCCTAGGTTGTGGACATGGTTGGTAGGTGTTGGTACTTTCCACAGTGTAGTCAGCTAGCAAGAGTCGTCCGAGGCTGATGGGGTGGGTCTGAGGAGGAGTTCCTTTATTTTCTTTGAGTTCATGTTTAGAGAGCTGCTCTTTATGTAGTTGGTGACCTCCTTCATTGTGTCGGGGGAGTTTGCTTTTGGTGGTATGTGGCTTCTTGGTGAGGAAGAAGATGTGCTGAGTGTTGTTGGGGTAAGAGATGTTGTTGAGATTGTGATGGTGTGCTACTTGTGTGAGGGTGGCCATGTAGATGATGAATAGTGTCGGTTGAGGGATGAGCACTGGCGGACGGAGCAAATGATGTTGGTGGTTTTGGATCAGAGGGCTGGGAGGCAGATGCTCAGGATTACTATTGAACAGTTTGCAAAGTAAGAATTTGACGCATACTATTTGGCCGTGCAGAAAAGTATGTGAAAGCAATAACAAGTTTTTGTTGTATATTTTGTCAACATATATTTGTAAGTAACATTATTTACAGTGTATGAAAATTAATCATAATGCTTTGTTATTTTATGATTGTTTGAGATGTGTCATATTTACGTAAGAAATTGCTCTTAGAAAAAAACATTTAAGATATGTTTTATTTCTATTTCTTAGATTGTTATTGAGAATGTTGAATGTTTTTATTAGGATAATCTTATTGATTGTCTTTTTTTGCCCACTGTTAAGTGATGAGTACTATTGAACTAACTGTTTCTAGTGAAATTCAATATATTCTGAGAACAGCAAAAAAGGCAAATGTAATACTTTACAAATTATTTTGTATTGTAAAAGATATATTGTAACTGTATTTCATTGTGTCTTCCACAGATGGTAATTTTATAATATATCATTTTTGTTATTATTATTATGCTTAAGGTAAGTACAAAAAACTGTTAAAAATGGTCGATGGACTGTGCTTTAACCAAGCTGGAGTAACAAAACAAGGATTGGAGAACATAAGTGTGTAAAGATGCTTTATATTTTATTAACTGGACAAAGAGAAAATGCTAGCCCTCAAAATAATTTTTCTCTCAAACTTTTTGAGAATACAAACAAGGGGAGACCTTTTGTTTGTATGGGTTACTTTATTTCAACCCTTTTAAGAATTTTTAATCATTTTTAGAAACATTTTTAATGGGTGAGATGAACACTTTACATAAACATTTACAATATTTACAACTATCATACAACTAACAAACAACTAACATATGTACAAATAAATCCACATTTATATATGTGGGGAACGGGGTCGGGAGAATGAGAGTCGCCACGAGTGTGAGTCTATCTTTAACCACTTTATTCGGTTTGAAAACACCGAGGTAGGTTCAAAAAGGATTTAGAACACAGTATCCGTGAGGGTATAAACAATAAAGGTGGAGTCTCTCCGTTGGGGAACTTCCGAAGTCTTCGGTTCCAATCTTGAGGCAGCTGGAGATGGCCACAGGTCCGGAGATGCACTCGGGAAAAGGAAAAGAAAAGCAGCCACGTTAGGGGCTGGGGTCGGTATATACAACAGGAGTGAGGAGGGTAGGGTAGTGAGGGATCACCAGGGTGCTACCACCAACTCTAGCAGTCTGGGAGTGTAGACGGCCGGCAAAGTACGACGATAGTGACTGCCCTCAGGCTACCCTGTCCCACCCCGTGATTTGAACAACCCATAAAACGCCCTCGTACCTTGTGGAGCCACACTTCTCCCCTGGAAGTGTGGCGGGGCGGCTCGTGGTATCGTTGGCCTCCTGGCTTGTCGTCACTCAGCTCCAGGGGTCCCAGCAGCGGTTCCACGACAGTTCCTCCGTCTTCTTCCGTGGCGTCCTCCTCGTGCTTCGGCTGGCGTTCCGAAGGTTCCGCGCCGACAGTCCAAGACGGGGCTTCCTTAAATGCCCCCAGCTCTTCCGATTGGTCAGTGACAGATGACGTCCTTTCACCTGATTGGCCGATCGTTGCAGAACATGCCCCTAGCGTCATAGAAGCTGGATACAGTGACGCACGTCCGTGAGGCAAAGCCGGGGAAACCCAGGAAACGTCCAAAGGATCCTGCAGACGGGGTGGAAAGGAAGAAACGTTAGCAAGAACACCCCGTCCGTCCGAATCAGGAAGCTCATCTAAGTCAGGGAGCTCTGCTTCGTGACATAATACAAGCTTCTTTTGCAAGAAGAATGGCAATTAAGTGTCCACAAATAATTAATCTTTGCGGAAATTCAAACCATTATAATGCCCAACTAGGATCAAGAAAACAGAAAAGGCAACAAAGAATTGAATTTTAACTTTTCAATTAATTCAAAATGATGGAAAATCAACTGAAGAATTACTGAATCATAATGCCTATTTTGCCGCTTTGCCGACGCGTTTCGAATCTGTGAACAATCACAGATTCTCCTCAGGGCTCTTTAAATGTGGGAATCTAGTAAAGAAAGGAAGCTTGTTTAAATCACTGATTCAAGTGATTTCTGTGGCCCCTAAACGAACAGATAGTCACTAGATTATATTACCTTCTTAAATGGATAACGTGATCCCGCTCTAGATGGTCTAGTAACCATCTCGTATTTTTTTAACAGAATCTCTGTTAAAATCAAAAGCCCCCTTCCACCTGAATAATTGGACCGCGGGATCGCGTTATCCATTTAAGAAGGTAATATAATCTAGTGACTATCTGTTCGTTTAGGGGCCACAGACATCACTTGAATCAGTGATTTAAACAAGCTTCCTTTCTTTTCTAGATTACCACATTTAAAGAGCCCTGAGGAGAATCTGTGATTGTTCACAGATTCGAAACGCGTCGGCAAAACGGCAAAATAGGCATTATGATTCAGTAATTCTTCAGTTGATTTTCCATCATTCTGAATTAATTGAAAAGTTAAAATTCAATTCTTTGTTTCCTTTTCTGTTTTCTTGATCCTAGTTGGGCATTATAATGGTTTGAATTTCCGCAAAGATTAATTATTTGTGGACACTTAATTGCCATTCTTCTTGCAAAAGAAGCTTGTATATAAATGTGGATTTATTTGTACATATGTTAGTTGTTTGTTAGTTGTATGATAGTTGTAAATATTGTAAATGTTTATGTAAAGTGTTCATCTCACCCATGAAAAATGTTTCTAAAAATGATTAAAAATTCTTAAAAGGGTTGAAATAAAGTAACCCATACAAACAAAAGGTCTCCCCTTGTTTGTATTCTCAAAAAGTTTGAGAGAAAAATTATTTTGAGGGCTAGCATTTTCTCTTTGTCCAGTTATATTAGGTCCAGCTGCCCCTCAGTCCCAGGACCAAACTCCGTTTTTTTCACAAATTATATTTTATTAAGACATTTCAAAAAATTATATATTGAGTGTTATATTCCTGTCAGATCCCCTAATTAATCAGTGGATACGATAATGGCTTATCTAAACCCTAGCTGGCGCAGGAGAGATGAAGATTATGCAAGGAAACAGATTTGGAGTGCTTTAGTGCAACAGAGGAATTCAAATATGGGCGTCTTGAGGAAAGACGCAGTGGTGGTCTAGTCATTTACCACACACCTGTAGGAAATTCTTGGTGAGGCGCGAGATCCCTTACGAGTGCGCACTTCACCTAAGACGTTCCCGAGTTCAGACCCGTTTTCAATTGCTCCATAGATATTCCTGAAGAGAAAGCACAAAGGTTGCAGATAAACACTAGAGGAGAGGCTAGTTTGAAAGACCAAGGAGTAGGTAATTAGTAGTGTTAGACTAAATTATAGATAAGGAATAGAGATAGACTAGGGAAGGTTATTAAATAATTGTTATTTGTTAGTTTATGTTATGTATCCATGTCAATGATACAAAGATGGTGTATATCTTTTATATAGTTTTGAAAAACTTAAAATATAAATATACTGAGTGTTCCAATATTCTTTGCATTTCACTACAACAGATCTACTAGTTTGGACCAGGTAAGGTGAATAGAGATATTGTACTGTTTTTTACTACTGCATTTTATAATACCAGCATGTTTTTTTCACATAGTGATAAGGAGTGACTGGTTTGGTAATTTAAGATATTTTAAAACTGAACGTTCATATAAATAATTATAATTATATAATGTTATAAAGTAGTTGAGAATGGTATTTATATAATATTTATTAAAGGGCAAATTAGTTGATAAAGCTAGTTTTGTGTTCTGTATTAGGAAAAAAGATAAAATTAAGTGTTTTTGTAGAAGGAGGTCAGCATAACAAATTTACAATGGAAAATCAAGAAAACAATATGGAAGCTGATTTTGAAAATACTAACACTGTCGTAGAAGAGATGAACATATCTTTTATGAGCAACGGTATTGAAGTGGAAGAAATTAATGTTCTAGATATCAGATGTGATTTTCTTGATGAAACCTTGGATGATGCTTTTGTGGAAGCATTAGATGAGATTGAGATTCATCAGATGACTTTTGAAAACGATATCCAGGAAAATGAAATACCTGATGAAATTATAATAGAAGCTACATTAACTTATATGGCCGGGATGCCTGTCACCCCCTCCCAACGCAATCTCCAAGGATGGGAAGTCGGACACAGTTCTGAACTTTTGGAAGGTGGGAGGGAGTTACCCTCCCGGCCGTATTTATTAAAACTATGAAACAAAATTAAAACATTAAAATAAAAGTTTCATATCATGTACAATTTTCATTTATTACATTTCGATGAAGACATGTTCATTGGCTAACCTTAACAAATCTCTAATACAAAGGTTTACCTAGCCGAGTCTAACATCCTGCAAATGCATACTTTCTAAATTAAAATTGTACATCCTAGCATTACGGGCCAACGGCAAGGTCGCAACCGGTGTCAGATCCCTACTACCAAAACTCTCGCCCTCACAATGTGAGTGGCGGCCGCGCAGAGGACTGTACCCTCTGTGCCAACTCCAATTTCCCTTGTCTTGTTGGGGGCCCCCCATTACAACTCGACGCCATCTTAGAGGTCGTCCGAGGACCCGTGTGAGGTGTCTGTAAGAAGGCAGCGTGGACTCCCCCACCCCACACTGTCTATCACATCCGCCGTCGCGGATATCCGGGCCCCGGGAAATTCGTAGGCGGGGCATATAGCCGCCACCTCCCCTGGAAGGGGCCTTTGGCCGTCTTCCCCTAGGCGACCCATCCTTCCATCCTTAGTGGGTGCCGCCTCCCCGTGGGAGGGGCCAATGGCCGCCTCCCCCCGGGCGCTCCCATCCATAGTGTGTGGCGCCCCCCTCTAGGGACCTTGAAATTACTGCTCACCGATCATGACCTTACCGCCCGACCAAAAAATAAATACGACATTTGATTACCTACTAAGGGAAAAAACATCATCTACTTTACTTGCCATATTCATCTATACCACAAGAAAAACAGTACCTACAGACAGATATCATATCATGAAACTACCTTATATACCGCAACCCAGAGGGAGAAGATGTTTATCAGAGAAAAAAGGCTTTATTGCAGACTAACATTGCCATAAGGGGCTGGTGGGTGGGTCAAAATTGCTTCTTGTTCCGTCGAGGGGTCATGTGCAACGAGTGGGTGCAGCTTCCATGCACAGGAACAAGAGGATGCTTCTTCGGATTCCTGCTCTCTTTATTCCTCATCGGGAGGGCGTGAACCCTCCGCTGGTATGCCTACTGGGCGTGGCCATCGGTGTAGGTGTCTAGGACAACCCCTCTTGGGCGGGAAAAGGCATGCCCCGGCTACGCCGCTTTGGGCATACCAGCCGTGACACGCCCCCCGCCCAAAATGGTTTCCCGGGAGGATCCGGGCCCCCAACCATACGTTCGGGGGGACCGAGTGGTCGCCCCTTTCCATATGGCCGGGATGCCTGTCACCCCCTCCCAACACAATCCCCAAGGATGGGAAGTCGGACACAGTTCTGAATTTTTGGAAGGCGGGAGGGAGTTACCCTCCCGGCCGTATTTATTAAAATATGAAACAAAATTAAAACATTAAAATAAAAGTTTCATATCATGTACAATTTTCATTTATTACATTTCGATGAAGACTTGTTCATTGGCTAACCTTAACAAATCTCTAATACAAAGGTTTACCTAGCCGAGTCTAACATCCTGCAAATGCATACTTTCTAAATTAAAATTGTACATCCTAGCATTACGGGCCAACGGCAAGGTCGCAACCGGTGTCAGATCCCTACTACCAAAACTCTCGCCCTCACGATGTGAGTGGCGGCCGCGCAGAGGACTGTACCCTCTGTGCTAACTCCAATTTCCCTTGTCTTGTTGGGGGCCCCCCATTACAACTCGACGCCATCTTAGAGGTCGTCCGAGGACCCGTTTGAGGTGTCTGTAAGAAGGCAGCGTGGACTCCCCCCCCCCACCCCACACTGTCTATCACATCCGCCGTCGCGGATATCCGGGCCCCGGGAAATTCGTAGGCGGGGCATATAGCCGCCACCTCCCCTGGAAGGGGCCTATGGCCGTCTTCCTCTAGGCGACCCATCCTTAGTGGGTGCTGCCTCCCCGTGGGAGGGGCCAATGGCCGCCTCCCCCCGGGCGCTCCCATCCATAGTGGGTGGCGCCCCCTCTAGGGACCTTGAAATTACTGCTCACCGATCATGACCTTACCGCCACAGGCCGGATAGTTGACCGGCTATCCGGCCCCCCCACAAACTCCTCCTAAAGGTCATGCTTCATTAAACCCTTTAGCCAAGCTAAGAAGTCTCCTATGAGTAAGACATTCCCTTCCCGGGACAAGTGAACCCCATCATCGAGATACATGTGATCACCCCGAATACATCCATGCGGAATACTGTGCAACTGCGCCGAGCGAAACAACCTACCAATTTTGTTGTTGACCTTCTTCACTGAATGGCTCAGTGCTACCACCGAGATGCCCCCTCGCCATACCTTCCTGGGAATCATGTGGGACCATGCAATCGTGCACCCCGGTATTCTTTTCGCCAGCCAGCTAACGGTCGACAAAACTCGCTCGAGTAATACTCGCCTACCGAGTGTCACCATGTCATTGCTCCCCAGGTGTACTATGATTACAGATGGCGGTGACCTCTGCCGCCCTAAGAGTCCCTCGACAAAAGATTCGAACTGGTCAATACAGAGCCCGCCCCTTCCGTGGAAGGTCACTCTGTACCCGTATTCCCCAGCTGCGTGAGTCGCGTCACCTGCTTTGAATATGTCCCCGGCCCGCCTCACGTATGAGTGGCCCACGACCCACACCACTCTCTCCTCAGCAGGTGATCTCTGACCGCTGGTCCCCTGGTGCCGGGTCGACTGCAAATTCCGCCCCGCATAACATGCTCGCGAAACTGTAAATCAAACAGAAGACAAGAAGCGTGAGTGCATGTAACTTGACTTCACAACATGTGCAATCGCACATACCTTTTAAAACAATTCGAGGACCATCGTCCTAACAGTTTCACCTCTTCAGCACTCTGACCCCTGGCTGTAGCCTCAGTAGCAGCCCCTATCCTAAAGGAGTGGGTCCCAAAATCGCACGGGTCCAAGCCCGCCGCTGCGATTGCCATTGCTAGCACCCTCTGAAACTGGAACCTCGTCAGTGGGGTGGCATCGATGTGTCTCAGCAAACTCCCACCCCATGTATCCGCCCTCAGCGCCAAATATTCCTCAATGCACTTTATCGGGCACATGGGGGACCCTCGCATGCGCTGGACAACAACACTGTCTCCCATAGCTCTCTGGTCAGTCTTGGACTTAGCTATTGTGACTACCATTGAATCACCCCTAATTAGGATGTGATCCCGACACAGACCTCCCTCCACATCTTTCTTATTCTTTGCGACCAGTTCGCTCATCCGCATAGCCCCATGGAAAGCTAATGCGAAAGCGGCCCGGAACAGAACTGCTTCGAATTGGGAGGAACATGTCGTGGGTAGTATCGCCATAAGCAGGGACAACCTTTCAAACCCAATCGGGCGCCTCTCGTCTAGTCTACGACCCTCAAGGCGCTGCCAGCCACGAAGGGCTTTTCTTGCCAAAAAGGAAGATGTTGGGTCCTTGATGCCATGCACCTGCGCCATGAATGAAATGGCCGCCCGGTGCCTATTGGCCGTTGCCACTGATCGGCCTTCCCTGTGCAATGCTACCAGAAACCTTAGGAAGCAATCCTCCTGACCCCATTTCTGATCCCCTGTCGGACCCAAAAATGCACAATAGGAACGAAACGCTCCTTCGTATGCCTTCCTCGTCCTGGGGGCTAAGCTTGTTGCCACGATGTCTTGTAATCCGGGGCATCGAGTAGCCAGAGTACTTCGGGGAACGGTGCCACCACTAGGTCCGCAGTAGGTAGATAACCCCTGAACGCCTGCATATGTGAACGAGAGAGTGCATCAGCAGCATGATTCAGTACACCCGGCACATGTTTCGCCCTGAACTGTACATTCAGTCTCATGCAAAGTAGTACAATTTCCTTCAACAATCTCAATATCCACTTGCAGCGTGCTGCCTGATTATTTATACATTCAACAACAGTCATATTGTCGGACCAAAATACCACAGAGCGATCTCTGAACTCGTCCGGCCATGCCATCAGAGCCACAAAAATAGGGAATAGCTCGAGGAACCCAATGTTACTTGTGAGACCGCTGGTGTGCCACCATGTCGGCCATGTTTGCACCGACCATCGGTTACCAAAAATGGCGCCAAATCCCACGCTCCCCGCCGAGTCAGTCCACAAACCTAGCTCGTCCGAAGACGCTGGTGGCTTGTTCCACACTACTCGACCATTGAAGTCCGCCAGAAATGCCAACCAGATGCGCATATCCTGGCGAACCTCTGCAGACAGTCTCGTGCGGTGGTGTCCTTCCTTGAGACCAACCATAGCTTGTGCAATAGAGCGTGAAAAGGGGCGGGCCATTGGTATCACCCTCAGGGCAAAGTTAAGCTGACCCACTGCTTGTTGTAACTGATGCAGGGTCACTTTCTCCTTACTAAGGCACAGTTCCAGGGAAGCCCTAAATTTCGCTACTTTCCCTACCGGCAAACAGAAACATCCCTCCACAGAATCAAGCTCGATTCCCAGAAACTCCAGTGAAGTAGATGGTCCTACCGTCTTACCTGGTGCCAATGGCACTCCGAATTCCCTCATGAGGATGCAAAAATCCTGTAGCGCCTGCGCACATTTTGTGTCGCCGGCTGTCCCCAAGAACAGAAAATCATCTAAGTAATGCATAACATGGCTATGCCCAGTGGCCTCGGTGAATGCCCATTCCAAAAAACAGCTGAATTTCTCAAAATAAGCACAAGAGATGGAGCAACCCATTGGCATACATCTATCCATGTAGTAACGTCCTTGGAACACAAAGCCTAACAGACGCTGATCCTGTGGGTGTACCGGGAGCAACCGGAACGCCGACTCGATATCTGACTTCGCCATCAGCGCTCCGGGCCCCAGGCGATTCAACATGGTGACGGCATCATCGAAGGATGCGTACCGCACCGAACAAACTGCCGGGTCAATCGCATCATTCACTGAGAGACCCTTCGGAGCTGACAAGTTATGGATCAGCCTAAATTCCCCTGGGTCTTTTTTGGGGACTACTCCTAACGGGGAACAGATGAAATTTGTTACTGGCGGGTACCGATATGGGCCCGCAACCCGGCCCAGGGTAACCTCTTTTGCAATCTTCCTCTCTACCACCGCTGGATTATGCTGAGCCGATAGTTGGTTTCTACAAAGTGGTTCCCCACGAAAATCCCCCGCCGGGATGTGGAAACCATATAAGAATCCATTCCTCAACACCCCAGCAGAGACATGATCAGGGTATTTGTTTAGCCAGGGGATCATTGCCATGATATCAACAGGGGTAGGTAACGGTACACAGTGGTCCCCCTCAGTCTTGTTTGGACCCTCCTCTACCTCCCGACCCGCCATTTTTGGATCTGCACGAACTCTCGGGTGCGAGGAATTCCCACAACCCGCACACGCATGTCTGAACTTACATGTCCCTTGTGGTCTGGTGCAGTTGCCCCTGTTAAAGTTCCAACAGACCCCCCTCTTTCCCCGATTCCCACCGGTCCTTGCTTGGTGGTCGCCACCGGCGCCCGCTCGAAAGGGCACCGCGGGCTGTTGGCGGGAAAACCCCGACCCATTCCCGCCTGGCGAGGACGTCTTCGTCGCGCCCGGCAGGAGCTGCTTCTGCCAAGAAATCGAGTCGAGACAATCCCACATCAGGGATGAATCGTACTCTTTGGCCTTACGGAACTGCATGTCGTAACCCATTCATTCATTCCCCTCATATGTTTCATAAAAATCCATTATTCGTGCCTGATAGCAAGACAATTCAGGCAAAACCTCGGGCTTACGTTCCCCAATAATCGCAGTAAACATCGCAAAGGCCTTGGCCCAATTTGTTATTGTCTCATCCACCCTGAATCCCGCCATCTTGGCTCGCCAGACACTCGGATGCCACAAATCTTTCTGCGTCTTAGCATACTCCATCTCGCGATGGTCAGTCAACAAAGAAAACATATTAACATACTTGTCAGCCCATATCAATTCTTTCGTGGCCAACGGGATATGTTGAACCACTCTCTCCCGTCTTGAGGGCAATGAGCCCTCCCCCGCAATTGGCAATGCGTGCTTACCCGGTTCGGTTGTCGTTCCCGCTGTTTTTCCGATGCCAGCTGCCGGTCCTTCCGGTGTCACCTGTGGGGGGACAAGAGGGAGATTCGCCTTTGCGGCATCTCGCGACTGCCGCAACTGCTGAATTAGTAACCTGGCCTCTTCGGCCGTGTCTCCGGGTGCCGTAGCACCCCCTGTCTTTCTGCCGAGCCATGCGGCCAACTGGGCGGCCAATTCAGGTGGCATGTCCTCCTCGTTGGCGGGCGTAATCACAACTGGAATCGGCTGACCCGCGTCCGGGATTGGTACCGGGGCCTCGACTGGAATGGCAGGGCTCACCGGGGGTACCTCGGGGACCGGAACCTCCCCCCCTGCCGCCCTATTCCTGACCCGTTTCCCCCTACCCTCAGGGGCGACTCCCGGCAATGCCGGGCCTATTACCTTCTTCGGTTTACCCGGCTTGTTCATCGCAGCCATCTGCTTCTTCATGTTCGCCATATCACGGCCAAGCGCTGGGACCTGACCAACGTTTCGTTCGATCTTCGCCATTCTGCTTACCAACATGCGAAGCACCTGGTCAGTCTCGGACCTCTTTCCTGCCTTCTTGCCAGACATTGTTTTTGAATATTCGCTCCAAGTCGATCAACACGGTCCTGGATCCTTAGCCTCGAAGTCGCTGAAAGAGAAACACAAGAATTACAAGTTCTCAAAATTGCTTCTTGTTCCGTCGAGGGCTCACGTGCAACGAGTGGGTGCAGCTTCCAAGCACAGGAACAAGAGGATGCTTCTTCGGATTCCTGCTCTCTTTATTCCTCATCGGGAGGGCGTGAACCCTCCGCTGGTACGCCTACTGGGCGTGGCCATCGGTGTAGGTGTCTAGGACAACCCCTCTTGGGCGGGAAAAGGCGCGCCCCGGCTACGCCGCTTTGGGCATACCAGCCGTGACACGCCCCCCACCCAAAATGGTTTCCCGGGAGGATCCGGGCCCCCAACCATACGTTCGGGGGGACCGAGTGGTCGCCCCTTTCCATGAAATGTTCCAAGAATAAATGTATTATTATATAATAATAAAGGTTTGAGACACTCTGCTTCCAGAATTGTAATCATTTAACTACTATGCAAGTACTCATGGTGCAAAGTGGGCCTTAGGGTATGGACTGTTTCAAACTCTTATAGACAACATATGTATTTTTTTATGCAGTGGCAAACTTATCTTTTATAGGTTCTATTCCCTAGTTTGTATCATTAGAGTTTCAACAAACACTCTCACACTGCTGGTTCAATGTTCTAGAGATTCATTCAGCAGTATGTGCTTATGTATATACTGTTCTAAAAGTGAAGCTGCTATACATTCAGCCAGACATTCTCACTTTCACTCTGACTTGGCAGTTTCACATTCACAATACACTACTAATGTATTGATTCATTCATTTATAAACTACACTTTCATTTTGACAAACATTTACAGACAAATATAGAAATATAGTTATTTCTTTGACCAGTGAAGGTAGTTCCGATAAGAACTGTTTTATTTGTCTTTTTAGTTTTCTATTTTTTTTTGTATTTTTTCAACAAGTTAAAAAAAAAAAAAATTGGAACTGGAAAGAAAAAATGTGTGGAACAGGAACAAAAAAGTTAAAAATAAAATTCATATTTTGGACAATGGTGCTCTTCTTTCCTCTTCACAATGAGTTGAATAGACTGATGATTGTAACAAAGTAATTTGTTGCAATATTTACAATGAAATTTCAGATCTGCAAACTGTGGCACAATAATAGGATGCGGACTGCTCAGAGGAGGTGGTGGTGGAGTTGAGGTAGTAGGAACTGCAGGTTGAGGATTCTCCTGCAACGTTTGTGTTGCCATCCTTGCATAGTTATTTGGATGCAAATTTTTGACATGGTGAACCATGCTGGCTGTACTGAAAGAGTACTTTTTAGTGGGATCACCCCTGGACAAGAGTAACCTCACAGATCTTGCAAGTTACTTTCGGTGCATTGACTTTTTTCAGTCCCTCAGAATATGTAAAAAAACTTCCAAATGAAAGCTTCTTTTATCTTTTTCTGAGGTTGTTCAGCAACAATTTTGTTTTTCAGAGGAACGTTCTGATGAAGTTTCAAAAAGAGCAGCCATTGTATAGTTTGGTTCTAAAGTACTACAGCTCCACAGAATAAATGCTTCTCTCGAGAAAGTCCATGTAGAATGAACAAAATAGGAAGGGTCTTTCAACAGTTTAAATATGAAGTATTATGAAGGAATCAAAACTTTCCTTTTATGCTCACGTGGCTTTGCATACACTTACAGTGCATTTACCGTGCGTTTATGGTGCGAGTACGTACGACGAACAGTTGCATTTTTTTGCGTAATTGCTTTCAAAAGTAATATACGGTTATTAAAAGTTAAAAAAGTATGTTCATGATTATCCCAGATAATGTCTTTCCTTAGTATGTACATTAAATACATAAATATATGTTTTTAAAAAATTAGAAACTTCCGCGCACGGGATGTCGTACATGACATCACACGGAAGCGTTGATGCGACGCGTAACATCAAAACGTATTCATAACCTATGCACTGGTACGCGCAGTGTACGATTACCTGTACAAAGTATGTGCGATTACCGTACGCGTACAGTATGGTTATACAAAAAGGAAAAAGGAAATATATAGAATTTGATTTTAATATACTGGGGGGGGGCATTAATAAAAGAATTATTTTAGACTTTTGCTTTGTTATTTTACCTTTAGAATATGAAACATAACTTAAAAAATAAAATAACTATAAATGATTGTAATAAAAATGTAGGAAATTAGTATAGAAAGACAGAAATATAATAATGAATACCTTTAAAAATTATCATTTACAAAACCTTTGAAATTCACTGAAAAACCATAGGTTTCACAACTGTTATAGTTAGAAATTAGCATTTAAAAAACCTTTGAGATTCACAAGAAAAACAATAGGTTTTTTCAGGGAATTTCTAAGGTTTTTTAAACGCTAATTCCTAACTATAACGTGGCTGAAACCTATGGTTTTTTCAGTGAATTTCAAAGGTTTTTTAGAATCAAACGTTTTTTATTAAGCAGCGACATATCAATAAACACAGCTGGGCTGCCTAAATCCACCGGCCGGCAGAGCATAGTCTGACAACATTGATACCCAGCCATGGGGTCTACATCCCAGAGGGCGACCCGGCGAGGATAAACTGACGGCCAGATGGCGCAACCAATTCTTGTTTTGGTACTGCATTTTATAGAAAAGGAAAAACAAACACTAACAAAGAAACAGAAGCCTACCCATCCCCTCCTCAAAGGTTTTTTAAATGCTAATTTCTAACGGGTGTGAAACCTATTTTTTTTCAGTGAATATACATATATATATAGTCAAGGTACAGATATGTGGATGTAAAGTTAAGTATAATGAATCTATGGTGCCCTGGATAAAATTATCATCACAATATAGTGGTAATTGATATTTTGACTACTATAGTTGTGCAGCACATTACAGCAGTATCATATGCATACACACTGTTTTGCTTAGCATATACCCAGTAAGCAATAACGCCCATCAATGTTTTCTGCATATAAACCAATGTTTTAACCCTGCGCACTAGTGTATTTTGCATGCCCAAAAGTAGCCTATGCATGCCAACAGCAATAATATGCATATGCAGCACGATTATTTAGGTACTGATAGAATATGCTTACATAGAATTGCATTATACATTGAGAGCAATGCATGCACACCAATTTTTAATTTATATACGCTGGTGTAATTCATGCAGACAATATTGTGGTTGTTGATACAGGCTAGTATAAATTGAGGTCAGAAACCAAAATGTTGTATTTAAAAAAACACACCTTTACGATGTGGCTTCAGGTACAAACTAATACCTTTGATACACATCCCAAAACTATTTATTAACTAGTAGTTTGATATTCCAAATCATGTTAATGAGTGAAAACCAGAATAGTGGAAGAAAGCCAAAATAACTGAACGACCAGTGGTGGATTCACTACATCACATCAAGATGTGTCATTAAAAAACATGTAGTTTCCATGTTACCGACTTTGCTCCATATAAACTGATATTAGTCACACATGAGGCAATTGAATTCTGGCTGGCTGTACATGAATGTCTGTGTGTCTATTAGGCTGTTTAAATGGATGTCTGTATGTGTGTTGCTCTGTGTGCATGTTTGAATGTTTTGTGTGCATGTTGTACCCATATTGTGTGTGCTTCTATGAGCATGAATTATAGGAAATTCAAACATTTGGGTCACTATTCCAAAATCTTCAGTAATTAGCAAAAGCCCTACCACGCAGTGTTCCCACTCTTTTCCTGATATCTCACTGATACTTCACTTGCGTGGGTAGGCCTATCAACTGCCACAGGAAAGTCCTTCAGATGCAAAATACAGATATTACGCTTTTTCTTTTGAATTTCTCTCTTTCTGGCAATGTGGGTAGCCAGGGTATTTGGGTCCAGGGTCTGTCACAACCCAGGGAAACTTACCAGCCAGAGGCATTTCTGAAAACTAGGGGCCTGATTTATGACGCTGTGCGTCACTTTTACACTGCTGGTGCGCCATTTTTTGTGACGCACCAGTGGCATAAAAAATGCGTCTTGTTGCACTACATTTACAAAGTGACGCATCTAGGTAGATGCATCACTTTGTAAACCCCTGTGCCACATTATATCTGCGCCAGGTATAATGTATGGAAGGGGGGCGTTTTGACGCAGGAAAGTGTCATGGAAGTGACACAGTGAAATCTATAAGATTTCACAGCGCCATTTCTTGGCCGCTAATGCATCATAATCTTACGCCTGCTTCATGGCAGGCGTAAGACTGACACAGGCACTAACAACATGGGGCTTGACCATGTGAAAGTACACATTACTGGAGTTGCATCACTTATGTGACACACTCCAGCAATGCGTCACTTTTGCGCCTACAGATACGTCAGAAATAGTGACGTATCTGTAACTCCTTGCGACATGATGCGTCATATTATAAATATGACTCATCAATCATGTTGTGATGTGATGCTTTGTCTTTTAAGCTTACTCTAAATCCCAAGTTCACTCTTACAGGGCTTTTACTTTACTGCCCTCCGGGCACGGTAAATTCTTGGTATACCCAGTTCTTGGACTATCTATCATCTGTGTGTTATTTCTTCCAGTAACTTTTTAGTTATTGGTGATCTAAATTTACATTTGGATAACCCTAATGATCACTCCGCTGACAATTGCATTACTGACCTTGCAGCTATGAATTTAATCCTACTTAACAAGGGCCCTACCCATAAGGGCGGACATCTTCTGGACCCTGTTTTCTCAAATTTCTCACAGATTACATGCTTTCCTGCTTTGCCCGTCTCCTGGTCTGACCATTACCTCGTGAAATTTATTATAACATATAACAAAACACAGACGACATCCTTTTCTGCGATGAATCTTAAAAAGAGAGTCTGGAAAAATCTGGACATAGCTGCTTTCAATAAAACAATGTATGATCTTATGCCCAAATACCCACTCAGTTTAAACAACCTAAATGCTTCTGCTGATTCAGTAAATTTGTGGCTCTCCGAGGCTATAAATATTTGCCTCCCTCTCTCTAATAAGAAAAATATTGTTCACAATTCTCCTGCTCCATGGTACAATGAAGCCCTCCGTGTTCATAAATCTCAATGTAAAAAACTTGAGAGAACTTGGAGAAAAGATTATTCTATTATTACTGGGCTTGCGTATAAAGCTGAATTAAAACTCTACCATAAGGCCTGTGCTCTCACCAGAGCCACCTATGTCAACAATCTGATTACAGGAGCTATAAATAAGTCTAATGTCCTATTCAAGGTGGTAAAAGACCTTGCGGGCTCGCAGACAGTTGCTACACCCCCTCCTCTCTCTAACACGAAATGTGATGAACTGGCACAGTACTTTACATCTAAAATTGATAAAATTTATAATGACATAGCAGCCCAGGAAAAATCCGTCATTAGCGTATCTCCATCCTTTGTCACTCCCCGTTCTCAGGCTTCAATAACGACCTGGCCTAATCTTGTACCCGCTACCCTCCTGGAAATTTTAAACAACATTAAGTCTGGCTCACCGATGGATCCCTTACCCATTTCGGTTTTACGTCAATTTGAGCTTCCTCAACTAGAGGCAATCTGTACCTTGTTAAATGCCTCTATTGATTCAGCCATGGTCCCTCAGAGCTGGAAGCATGCAATGGTGACCCCACTTCTTAAGAAGCCCAATGCGGACCCTAATGTTGCTGCCAACTTCCGTCCAATCTCGTTGCTGCCGGCTTTTTCGAAAGTTTTAGAACGGCATATTCATTTACACCTATCTCGTTTTGTTGTCACCAATAATCTTCTTCATCCCTCCCAGTCTGGCTTTCGTCAAGGCTTCTCCACCGAATCCACTCTTTTAGGAGTAACTGAGAATATTCGCCAACTATTGGATCGAGGCGAAACGGCTGCACTGATATTGCTCGATCTCAGTGCAGCCTTCGATACTGTCTCGCACAGTATCCTTCTCAGTAGCCTTGCCTCTTTCGGTATTTGTGACAAAGCCTTACACTGGCTTTCGTCCTTTCTTACCGATCGGACTTTTCAAATCTTTTCAAACACTTCCACTTCTGAAACCTATCCTTCTCCTTATGGTGTTCCCCAGGGTTCTATTCTAAGTCCTCTTCTTTTCAATTTATATGTTGTTCCTTTAGCACATGTTGCTTATCACTCTGGTCTTGAACTTTTCACTTATGCTGACGATTCACAGATTGTGTTTTCCCTAACCCAAGCTGACCCTTCATCACCTTCCTCTTTACAATCTGGTCTTAGCGACATCTCCCGCTGGATGAGCTGTAACTTTCTTAAGCTCAACAGCGATAAGACGGAGGTGCTCGTCTTTGGCAACAAACCTGACTTATGGAGTTTGAGACATTGGCCATCAACTATGGGTGATTTACCCATTCCATCGGAACGAGCGCGAAATCTTGGGGTCATTATCGATAGGGAGCTATCGATGAAAGATCAGGCAAACAAGGTTGCAGCCACCTGTTTTACTATTCTTAGGTGGTTGCGTAAAATCTTTTGGAGCCTGCCTTCTGACACCCAGAGATCCGTTGTAACGGCTCTGGTGACCTCCAGATTGGATTACAGTAATGTGCTCTATCTGGGGGCAACCAGGGAGGTTATGCGCCGTCTCCAATTAGTCCAGAATGCCGCTGCTCGGCTTCTGTGTGGATGTCGGAAATATGATCCAATTTCCGAACGTATAAAACAACTCCACTGGCTCAACCTTGACAAACGAGTGAAGTTCAAGACACTATGCTTTATGCATAGGATAAAGATTGAAGCTGCCCCCACCTATCTCCAGTCTCTCGTTAAACCCTATGTTCCTGCACGCCCTCTTCGTTCCTCCTCCCAACATCTTTTCTGTGTGCCAAAATTTAGGCTCACTAGAATGGGCGGTCGTTCTTTTTATGTACTAGGACCCAGACTTTGGAATTCTCTTCCTTTAGACCTTCGAATGGAGCACTGCCATCTTCGCTTCCGTAAAGCCGTTAAGACCTGGCTTTTTGCCCAATAATTCTTCAGAAAGATGTTAACCTTTATTACCTGGTCTGTTGTGCTTTAGTTCCCTCTGGATTTTTTGTTATAATGTCAATTAGCGCCGGGAAACCCTCACGGGTAGCTGTTCGCGCTCTACAAGACTAATAAATAAATAAATAAATAAATAAATAAATAAATAAATGTCGCAAGGGGTGCGCACTGAGAAGTGACGCATCGCTGCTTTCATGCAGCGATGCGTCATTTGTCATAAATGATGCCCTAGATACCTAGGGCCCCATTAGGATGTCGGGCGGATCGGCACTGCCATGCGGGCGGTGGCGATCCGCCTGACATCCTTCCTCGCTCGCCACCCATTTCCCCCCTGCCGTATTTCTATGGTGGGGGACCGCAGCAGACTGAAAGACCGTCCGCCGCTTTTTCACTCGGTTAACAAGTTGACTGGGCGGAAAAGGGTTTAATATGGTGGCAATGTCTGTTAGACACCGCCATCCATATTAGGATGTGGGCGTAAACATGCTACCGCCACTGAAAGGCATGCGGTAATGTCTTGTGGGGGCCCATTGCCAGCTCCCAGAGACTCCGGGGGGTTCACATGGGGGGTACCTATGGTACCCCCCGCACTTCACTGTAGAACGTGGCAGGCACCACACAGTGCCTGTCACATTGTGCATTCAAGTGCGCAATGTGCATTTTTAACATTGCGCGCCACAATGTTAAAAATGCGGGATGCGCCCGCCAATGTGGCGGCGCATCCTAATGGCCCCCACAGATTTGCCGCCCTTATGGCGGGCGGTTCCGTCTTACATTGGGCCGCCCGCTATCCTAGTGTCATACAGGGTGGTGAGTGTTACTTGGATCCCACCTTTGTTTATGACCCAGACTGTCTTAAAACATCAAACTAAGAATGTTAATCTTTCTGGCAATCTGTGCGGTATTTCAGCCTATGATCAGCAATTTCCATAAAGAGGAGAGAGTCACCATTGAAAGGAGGACCCCCGCTTTCCAATTGTGTCCATCTTAACTTTAAATGTGCTCAGATGACAGCTCAAGACCCCCAGGTGCAAACAACAAATCAGTTTCCATTATTTCTCCCCTAGAGGGGTTAGCGATCAGGAAGAGATGGGGCCCAATTGACCTCCTCGTCCTCAGGGAAGGAAAAATGTTAAAATGTACAATTGCCCTTAGGATTTGGTCCATATGCGGTGCCAGGATGAGCAGCAACTCCTCAGGGAGATGCACCATGGGGAGACTATCCCCTTTCCAATAGTACCTTCAGGTGTGGCCAGTACTAGGTAAGAGTGTTTGGGCACTTGGGTGAGGCAGTACAAGGGGGAAGTCGACAGATGATGGGATAGGGTAAATAAATAAATAAAACCCCTTACCTTTTACTCACTGCATTGATGACTTGGCGATGTGATAGCACAAGGTAAGCAGTTTTATTTCTTTATTTTATTTTCCCTAGCCCATCATCTGTTGACTTCCTCCCACCCCCACCCAGCCCCACAGCTCTTACCTGTACCATCCTAGCCCGCAGTACTTTTCCTGTGCGCTAGAGGACTCGGGCGATCGCCTCTCTAAGACATACCAGGATGGGGCGGTGCAGGGGGGAAGTCAGCAGACGACGGGATGGGTAAAAAAAAATAAAAGCAATTACCTTGCACTCGCCACATTGCTGACTTGGCGATGTGACTAGCACAAGGTAAGTGGTTTTATTTATTTATTTTATTTTCCCCAGCCCATCGTCTGTTGACTTCCTCCCATCCCCACCCCGCCCCACCGATCTTACCTGTACCATCCACACACATAGTACTTTTCATGTGCGTTAGGGAACTCAGGTGATCGCCTCTCTAAGAATTACCAGTCTCCATTGCCCATACTGTCCTGAAGAATGGTGACATTGGCATGCCTTGCAATCACCAGAGGTTTTCCAACACCCATCCCAGAAGATGTGATGTTTACATTTCCCGCACTGCAAAGGTAGTGCGGATGATATGAGCGTCCTCCGCACTCACTGCAAAATCCTGCACAAATTTGCAATTTCTCTCTTTAAAACTGTGTTATCAAGGGGGGTGTGGCTTACGCGTCATCGGGAATGGTGGCGTAGTTCCGGAGCTCCGACACCGGCCTCCGCTAAACTTCAATTTTTGGCAGTTTCCGGAAAGGCTCTGCTTATCCACGCATACCGCCAGTGATGGGAACATGAGGCAAGCCCAGTGCCCTCATTTCCTTCTCGTTTGGAGCAACCAGGAAGAACTTACTCGTCGCGGTTTGGGCGTTTGGTCCCGGCCGCCATTTTGTGAGAGCTGCGCACTTTGTGATGCGAGATGCCCGAACCTCACACGACCGCAGGAGAGCTTCCTGAACATATGGACTCCCCCTTTTCAGCAAGCGGTGAGTCCTTCATGCAACGGGCTTCCTCGAGGAAATTTCTTTGAGCCCATCCTTGCTGCACGCTGAAGCTTGTCACTCAAGCTGCCATTTTAGATGCCACCCGATTATGACTTCGGCTTCTGCCTGCCTGCTTGCTTTTGGGTATTGTATTGAGCTCCCAGGAATGTTTTCGTATGCCAATTGAGCCAGCACTCTCCTCACCCTCCATTCTACAGCACTCCATGCCTATTTTTTCGATAACATTTCAAGTGTTGCCCACGGGCACCATTTTCTATCTTCAGCGCATCCCCTCTTCAATGACTTTCTCTTTGCTATATTCCATTGCCTTCATTTGTTGCTGCCTCCACTGGATGTGCTGATGTTTTTGTTTATTCTGAATGTTCAATGACGCCGGGGCTTTTTTTCCCTTTCATATTTTGGTTTCTTCAGAGAATTTCTCATGCTGCACATGGTTTTACAATGTCTTTTAACGTGTAATTCTTCTGGGATATTTTCGGAAGTTATCTTTGAGTGCCTCATTGACTGGTTGTCACTTTAGTGCTGCTGTCTGTCCATGGCAATCACAACATTTTTCTTCGAGTTAATCTACACTGTGTCTGTACTGCTGACTGGCGCTGATCAGATTCTCTATTTTCACCATTTCTTGACTGGATTCTTTCATGGGGAAATTGCGCAATTTAAAATTATCTACAGTCTCCAAGGTCTCCGCTTGTTCGAATTCGGACACACCCATTCAGGACATGGAGGACAGCGTAATTTCTAAGTCTACTACAGTGCATGGCGCTATTCCTAAATCTAATGGTGGTGGCAAGGCCATATCATCCTTGGCTTCCTCTAAACGTCTCAAGAAGGATCCTCCGTCCCCTGGGAGCTCTTCCTCTACTTCTTCAATGGATCTTATTCTGGAGGAGTTGCGCGCTCTTAAGCCTTATATGGAAGTAACCACCAAAACTTTACAGTCTATGCAAAAAAATAGTCCTCTTTGGATTCGTAAATTCTCACTCTGGAACAATCTACTGACTCTCTTCAGTCTTCTTGCTCTCACATACCTTCCATGGAGGCAGAGATATTCCTACTCAAGAAACAGATGGAGGACTTAGAAAATCGAAACAGTAGGAACAACCTCCGCTTATACGGTCTTCCTGAACTTGCAGAAGGGTCTAACCCCACCACTTTCTTCCAGTCTTTCCTACCAAAGATTCTAGACACTCCTGCATTAGCCTCTGTCAACATCCAGAGAGCTCATCGCCTCGGTCCAAAAATTTCTACTAAACCTAGAGGGGTCATCATGTTGTTTCTTTAATACACTGATCTTTTGTAGGTTCTTTCAGCCGCCAAACTCAAGAAACAAATTATGTGGGAAAGTCATCGCCTCTATCTATCGCAGGATGTCTCCAAAGCCACAGCAGATTTACGGAAGAAATTTGTGGACTTGCGCCCTCAACTGAGGGCCCTGAATGCTAAATATGGCCTCCTTCATCCGTGCCTCTCCAAGGTGACCTATAAGGACAAAACTACCACTTATGATGATCCTGCAGACCTGCAAGCTTTTCTTCGACAGCACAGTGCCGAGGCTATGGAAGTTACTAGACCTGTTTGATGGTTTTTGCTGGTTTTCTAAATATATTAATATTGTTCTTCCTTTGTAGCTCTGAGTGCTGTTGTCTCATTTGGTTGTTTGCACCCTTTGTCTGATAATTTTTGTCTCATCATCCTTATGTTCTCTTTTTATTCCTGGTAACTCACATCTTCTCCTCTCCTTCTTGCAGATGTCTTCACCTCCCTTATCATCCCACATATCCTTTTGTGTCTGTTCCATTGCCTTCTCTGGAGATGCAGTTATGGAGGTCGCTGTTCGCTCTTGATCTCGTCGTCATCTCTCAACCCCACCTCCCTCGTCTCGTGTTTGATGTATTGTTTCTCGTAAGTATGTACTTCAGTCGTCTGTCTCAGACTTGTACTGTCTTTTTTGTTCTTATCTGTTTCTCTCTTCCTTCCTTCTCCCTTTTCTCCCCTCTTTCTTCCTTCATTCCTCTTCTTCTCCTTTGCCCTTCTCTTCATCTATTTTACTCACTCTGCATTACTCTTTACGTTTTCTCTCTCTTTGATTTCAGTAAGCATGATATTGCTACTTGCTGTTCTTTGTCACTACATTCTGTGTTACAACTTGGAATGTTAAAGGATTAAATAATCCAATTAAAAGGCAACAGGTGTTATCACACCTAGCCAGACTTAAAACTGAAATGGCCCTGCTTCAGGAATCCCATCTTTCGGAGGAGGAGTCACTAAAACTTAAACGTTGTTGGGTGGGTCATGTTTTTTGTTCTCCTACAGTTGAAAAGAAAAATGGGGTATTAGTTTTGTTTCATAAAAAGTTAAATATTTCCTCAATTTCTCATGATTGTGATGTTAATGGTCGATGGGTCATTGTTAAACTTTTCCTTGACAATCTTCCTATTGTGATCTTTAATGTTTATGCTCCTACTGGAATTGATAAAACCTTTTGACCTTCAATATCCGATAAGTTAGCCTCTCTCTCTGAGGATTACATAATACTTGGTGGTGACTGTAACCAAGTTATGGACCCATTTCTGGATCGTCACTCGAAAGTTAAATTTGTCCCTTCCAGGATGCACTCCCAATTTACTAACACAATTCATAATAATGCCCTAGTCGATATCTCGAGATTATGTCACCCTGGCCTCAGAGAATACAGTTTCTTCTCTCCCTGCCATCACTCCCAATCCCGCATTGACCATATTTTTCTCAGTAAATCCTTGACCCAACACGCCATTCGCTCTGATAAAGGCTCCATTTTTATCTCTGACCATGCCACTGTCCTCGTTGACATTGATCTTTTCCCTTTTTCTCCCCACTCTGGCAGGTGGAGATTCAATAATACCTTACTCCTCGATCCTGTTTTTTGCTCTGAATTCACTTCTTTTGCCACAGAATTTTTCTTACTTAACCATACCCCTGATTCACCCTTTGTCATGGTTTGGGACTCTTTCAAAGCAGCTTCTAGTGGTTTTATTATTAATTATGTCTCACGAAAGAAGAAGATTAGTGAAGCTAAATCAGCTCAAATACTCGCCGATATCAAACGCTTAGAACTTGCCTATCACTCTTTGAATTCTCAATCTTTCCTTAAACAACTAATAGATGCCAACATTTATTTCAATAAATTTACAACTGAAGCTGCCTCTAACCTCCTTCTGAAATGTAACTCTCGTTACTATGGGGGCAGGAACAAAATGGGGAAACTTCTTGCTAATTATTTGAAGATTAGGAAGGAGCGCACTAAGGTTGACTTAATTAAGTCTCCCTCGGGTGATTCTTGTTTTAAAGACGCAGATATTCTCAATGAGTTTGTAAATTTTTACAAGACACTTTACACCCCAGAACAAGTTCCTTCCTCAGCGGATCTTCTTTCTTATTTCCCTTCTCTTCCCTCCCCTCCTTCCACCCATGTGAACTTTCATGCTCTCGATTTAAACATCTTACTCTCTGAAATCTCCCAGGCGGTTTCTAAACTACATCAGGGTAAGGCCCCTGGCCCGGATGGGTTTACTATTGAGTTTTATAAACACTTTGCTTCTCTCCTTTTACCAAAACTCTTACTTTCATTCCAATCCTTTATTCAAGATGGTTCGTCCAGTGGCTCTTTTCAACAGGCCTTGATATGCTTGATTCCTAAAGAAGACAAGGATCATTCCCTCTGTAAAAATTACCGGCCTATCTCTTTAGTTAACACAGATTATAACATTTTAGCCAAGATTCTAGCTTTACGTATGGATCCTCTTCTACCAGATCTGATTGGACCCGAACAGTCGGGCTTTATTAAAGGGCGCCTTTCATCCGATAACTCTCGAGTCTTTTTCAATATCCTTCATAAGGCAGCTTCTTTGGAAGTTCCTTTAGCCGCTATTTCCCTAGACGCCGAAAAGGCTTTTGACAGAATTGGCTGGGATTTTATGTTTCAAGCGCTTCGATGGGCTGGACGTCCCCCCAAGTTCATTTCTATTATTTCTTTGCTTTTTTTGTCCAGGCCTCAAGCCTCCATTTTTGTCAACGGTAAGACTTCAGATTATTTTACTCTCCAAAGAGGGGTTCGGCAAGATTGTCCACTGTCCCCTTTATTGTTTGTTTTAGCCTTAGAACCCTTTTCAACTAAAATCCGTCAGGATGATAATATATCTGGCTATCATTTTGGATCTCGTCAAGTGAAACTCTCGGTATACGCGGATGATATTCATTTCTATTGTTCTGATCCTCTGTCCTCTCTTCCTCCGTTTCTTCAACGGGCTTCCTCTTTTTCAGTGGTTTCTGGTTATCGTTTCAATGTTGACAAAGGTGAAATCCTCCCTCTGAACCCTTTGTGTCAAAAACATCTTTTTTCCCAATCTGGTTTTTCTCGGCAACCTAACAAAATCAAATACCTAGGAGTTTGGTTTGCACCTCTTTTATCCGATACTCTTAAAATCAACTTCAACTACATCTCTAAGAAGATGGAGACGTCCATCACTCGTTGGAATCCACTCTTTTTATCTTGGTGGGGTCACCTCAGTTTTATAGAAATGATGCTCTCTCCCATTCTTCTTTACACTATCTCTATGATTCCGATGCATATTCCGGATTTTTACTTTAAACATATTGATTCCTTGGTATTAAATTTTTTGTGGAACGGTAAGCACTCCCGTATTGCCCTCGCTTCTTTACGGAAGGATAAATCTCAAGCCAGTGTTTGTTTTCCCGATTTTCGAGTTTATCATCGTGCATTTTCTCTAAAACAATCGGCCCGCTGGCTTTCATCTAACCTTCCTTTTTACCCTCCCATCTGGTTACTTATGGAATCCTCCTTTGTTTCTCCCTTTAATCTCCATGAATTTATGTCCTTCTCATCTAAATTGCTCCCTCTTCGTAACCCTGTCATCTCTTTTTCTCATAAGCTTCTTCTTCCGTTCTTATCTTCGTCTAACCCTTCCCGTCTTTCATTACATGAACAACCCATTTGGTACAACCCAAAGCTTAAAATCCGCAACCGTACTGTTGTCTGGAAAACTTGGTATTCTCGTGGACTGTGTTGGATTTCCCAACTTCTTTCTCGAGACTCTCCCATCTCTTTTTCAGATCTTCAATCTCAATTCTCTTTACCCTCCAGCGCTCGGTCGCAATACAATTCATTGTATCCTGTTCTCACTCTTTACCTCCAGTCATTACCTCTCTCTACTGAAATCCCTGCCGCCCTTAGATCTACTTCCTCAATAATAAACTCTTCTGCCTCTGCCTCTTCCCTTTATGATTCTCTACGTGTTAACACCAATAGATCTAAAACTAAAATTGAACTTGCCTGGGAATCCGATTTGTCTCAGGTTTGGTCGGTTCCTCTCTGGGATAGAATTTGGACTAAACTTCATAAGGCCTCTAGAGCTGCTAATACCACCCAAACTCTTTATTTCATATATAATAGGGTTTTATTTACTCCGCTTATTTTGTCATCCTTTTCACCCGATATCTCCCCTACTTGCTGGTCCTGCCCTTGCCCTTCTGCTGATTTAAAACACATGTTATTTGAATGCCCTCCTATTTCCGGGTTTTGGTCCTCAGTTTGGACTGAAATCCAACGTATTCTCCACTTCCAAACACCCTTTTCTCCTTCATTCATTTTTCTGGGTTCTGTCTCCCCTGATCTTCCCCTTTCTTCCCATCATTATCTCCTCATGGATCTCCTGATAGCTGTTGCTTTCCATACTATTACTTCCAATTGGAAGCAGGCTACCAATGTCTCATACTGCTCTTGGTGGAACGCGGTCTGTTTTCACCACCGCTTGGATACTAATTACGTTTCCCCCATCTCCCTAGCAATTAAACGGGACTTACTTTGGCTTCCCCTGGTAAATTAGCTTTCCAAACCTGCTTCCGCTAATGCTTCCCCAGTCCCTGCTTCAACTGAAGTACGCAAGCCACCTTAATTACCCCTTTGCCTTTTTTTCCCATCATATGTACCTTTTTTCTTATTATATTATTGTATTAGCAGCCTGTCCCGACCTTGTCCGGAAGCAACAGGCTTCCCCGACCTGAGGTAATATACATTTTTATAGTCAATTGTGTCCCCTAACGTGAACCCCACCGTCTCCATGTACGAGCTTAAAGTGCATGTAACTTCCCTCCTCGACCTGCTATGAAAACGCAAATACATTTGCGTCCAACGTTAACATGTCCTCTTTCAGATCCACCATGAATGGATCGATAATTCAGTTCCTAAGTATGCCTTGCCAACGTCTTTTCATGGTGCACTTTCACGTTTTTCCTAGCCCTGCAGAGCTAGGCCCTGATTTCTGCCATCGAGCCCTTTCTGTTCTCTGCCTCCTAAAAGCTGCAACGTGGGATGCCTCCCTGACCTCTGTCCTACTCCCTGCGCGGTGAGCGGTGCCCGGCTCGGCCTGCTTGCCTGCCAAAGACAGTATTTTGCCTTCAAGTTATCAGTATAGCCGAGCTCAGCTCCTCGAAAACACATTCCAGTCTAGCAGAATAGATAAACATTTCCCCGGCTGCAGAGCAAAGGGCCCGGCCTCTCTGTCTCCATGCAAGTAATTCATTGCTCCTGTTACCATGGTAGGCCCATGTCCCCTCGCATTACACGCAGACACGTAGTCACATATGCACGCATTAATAGTCAGTATAGAGTAGCCTCTGCCCGAGAGACCTTTTCCTTCTAGATAATATGGTTCCGCAAACACAAGATATCAGATATGATTTCGGAACGAGTCGATCTGACATGCCAGACTTCTGTCTCTTTCCTCTAGTGCTAAATGTCAAGTCCCCTGCACCCTCCAGCCTCACGTCAGTCACACGTCATGCTGCTGCGTGCGCATCCTTGCTACAGATTTCTGCTGACACTGCAAGATTCCACTATGTATCCACCCACTTGTGACACTTTCATGTGACGTTTCTAGCACACACCTCTGTGTACGCCCTCGAGCACGCCTTTCTGTTACGCACATCTGTCAATAAAGTATGCTCTATCCCTTCCTGATCCTTTATGGTGAAAGGAACATGATACCCTGGTTCGAACCATTCCATTTTATGGAATAAAACCCATTTTTGAAACTCAGATACCACGGATTTTGCCTCTTATTTTCGACTGAGTTATTTTATTGAACTTTACTGCATAGAAATTCAGACGGTAAATATTTATTTACCACATTAATTTGGCGCCCGAACAGGTACCCCTCCCCCACCTTACGCGCCGGCGGTGCGTTGCAAACCTAGCCCCCTGCCACAGCCAAGACGGACAATTACGCGTACCCGCAGGATTTCCTGTATCTCCCTCTGGCCAACGGTGGTGACTGAGACTGCGATCGGCACCCAGACGAGGCGGTAAGGAGTGCGGAGGATCCCGACCAGAGCCTAGCCAAGAGAGCAAGATCCGAGGTGTTTAGAGGCCCACCAGTTCCGACGTGCATGTGACGTCACGAGTCGAGTCGAGTCCAGGCCGGTCCAGTCCAGACGAGTTTTCCGAGGCCTTCCGTTCCGTGCTTCCCGGTGAGTACCGTTGCTAGGGACGCATCTAGACGGGTGCATTACTATGCATCCGGTCAAGACGGGTTTGGGTACACAGACCCGGTCTGCACTGTTTTAGCGGTGTATCTGTACTGTTTAGCAGTATATCAAGTAACTAGTGTTTTCAAAAGTTCAATTTTTGTTTTCGTTATAGAATTCAAGCTTAGTCAAAATGTGTTCAAAATGTTTCAATGTGATTAATGTCGTGGTATGAGTGATTGTTTGATATACATTACTGTGTTTCTGTGTTAAAAGTGTGTTCGGGTTCAAGTAAGTATCAAGTACCGAATATCAAGATGCCACTGTTTTCCAAATTAAGACAGATAGGAACTAGGAAAGGGATATTAGAGGAAGCGATTCCTGTCCCACCTAGGGACACTCCCGGAAATTTTATGTACCATAAGCATGGCTTAGATGCCATCTTATATCTAGATTTATGGGCCGACTATACTAAGAACCTAGACGAGAGATACAGATGGCCCGTTACAGGGACATGGGATGCAGATTGCATCATTAGAGTAGAAGAAGCGTTATGGAAAAACAAGGCCAGACAATCTCAGAAAGACGCTATAGAATTGTGGCGTAAAGAATCTCATAGACGTACAGAGAAAGAACTCAGAAAAGCAGAGAAACATAGAGAAGATTCAGATAAAGCCCGAGAAAACGCGCTAGTTGAAGAAGGAATACGAGTTAAAGCAGAGCAAGTAGACAGACAACGAAACACCCTTATGAATGGTATGTATCCTCTTTTGGCCGAGGGTTTACCTAAGGCCACTCCGGAAATACCAAAAGATCTGCCCCCTCCATTGGTTCCGACTAAATTACGTCACAAGACCGCAAAAGACATATTCCTTTCTTCCTATTTAGACGACGTAGCTCCCGAATATACTAATGTTCCGCCTGCACGTATACCACCCGCTGATCGTCAACCCCCTGATAATCCTCCACCACTTCCTTCACCCCCTATTAATCCGCTTAATCCTTTTGGACCTGACACGGCCCTACCGACAGATCATGCTCAAGCCTCCGCTTCAGGAGGTGCATCAGGAGGTAACCATACCCCGCCACCAGTACATCGATTAAATACTAGAGAACTAGCAATGCAACGTACTCCAAAACCGATTACAACTGAAAAGCTTAGAGAACTTATCGTAACCTGTAGATACGACCCCATACCAGGCAAAGATGGTTGCATGTTATTAGCTTCAATACGTATAAGACGTGCCGCAGACTTTTTAGTTCTGTTTCCAGGAATGACAGATAATCTAGACATGATATATCATTTTGTTCAGACGGGGGAGGGTCAGGAATGTATTCAGGAGGCCATGGCGCATCAGAAAGTAGACATTCAAAGTCTACTATTAAGATTCCTCATAAACTGTTTCATAAGAGAACGAGATCGGCCTGGTGTAAATAAAGAAGAGATGAAGGTACTAACTACATGGAGTCAGAATATTTCAGACGGAAAACATGATAAACAAAATAGTATAGAGAGCATGTACAGGAAAATTCGTAAAGAAATAGTAATATTCCATGCAAAAGAGAAAGCTGAAAGGGAAGCAGAATTAGATGCAAATAAATCCTCTGAGGAGGACGAACAACCAGAGACCACAGCAGAAACATTGCAATTACCAGCTAGAGAAATGATAGCATATGTATGTAAGGGAAGACCCTTTAATAATACAATACGTCCGATACGTCCAGAAAGCAAGAGACTTTTTCACGCTGCCATGTCAAATCCGAGGACTCCTGAACATTTGTTTCAGGCTACCGATAAAATACTTCAAGAACGAATGGGGTACCATGTACTCGATTCCATGGATGAACAAGAACTAGCCCGGTCCGCCGTACAATGGGCTGACAATTCTAGTACATATAATGATGATGCAGTAGCTCAGACATTTTTGAACCTTTCCCCTGATGAACAAAAATTAGCTAGTGTATACATGATTCAGCATCTCATTACGTTGTTTAAGAGCCAACATTCTGATCCAGGTCCCTTACCGGACATATTGGTAGAACTGCTCTCTAATAGATGGAGAGGCCTAGGTACTGATTTAATTAAAGAAATTCTAGAACATAGACACAAGTATAGTGCTTTTCTGAAACCACAGTTTATGTCAGCTCCACTACCTTCAGAAAGAATTTTTTTTTACTTTGATAGACAGAATCCCTTACGGGAAGTACATCCGGTCAGAAAAGACGATAACACATTAGAACGTGTATTTGTATATACACCCCTAACTAAAATAGAATTGCTATAAATGAAGAAACTAGTACCCTGTCATGATAAAGACCCTGCAGGTTTTCACCGAGAAATTAAAGATATGCTACTCATGGGTGACTACACGTACTCAGATATTATGAAAATTTTAAAAGTACTGTTGCCTGCTGGCATTTACGAGAAACTCAAAGAGAAAGAATGGGAGGTGGGAGATAAAAAGATTAATTGGACCGAAATAGAAGACGAGGAAAATGGACGTACTCCAGGGTTAGGCCTTGGGCCAAAAGCTAAAGCATTACCAGGATTAATTGTACAGGTTTTGCCAAGATTATTGACAACGAAAAAGGAAGACTGGGACGCAATCTCAGCCTGTAAACAGAAACACGATGAAGACACTAGTGATTTTTATTCTAGATTCGAGAAATGTTTTATTATTAATAGTGGCCTAAAACCAAGTAGCGAGTCATACCCGCACCTCTTTGTAACCAAATTAGTCGAGAATTCCCTGCCACAGGTTAAGAACCGTGTATATAAAGTCGAAAGCACATGGCAAGCAAATACGCCATCCCAAATGTTACAAATGTTACAGTACCACCAGAACAGAATTAGAGAAGAACAGGACCATGAACAGAGGCGTATGAAAGATACGAAAATGAAAATGTTAGTTGCTCAGTCAGTTCCAGCTGACGGTCAGAAAAGGGGTATGACACAGTCTGATAATTCGGCGGCTCCCGTTAAAGGGACATGCAACTATTGTAAACAGCCAGGTCAATATGTAAATGAATGTACAGTCCTGAAACACAACATAGCCACAGGAAAAACTAAAGAGAGACCACGTCAGCCTAGACAGGACCAGGTCCAACACCAAGTTCAGCAGACACAGAACGCCCAGCCAATGCCTGCTCCACAACAGACGGGACAGACAGTAGCGGTACCACGTCCACAGCCCATTGCCGCGACACAGCAAGTTTCGCAGCAGATGTACCAGTATGCACAATCTGATTACCCCGACTATCAGCGATACTCATGAAACAGCCTAGAGAGGGAGGTTGGCTTGCCTCTCATTGAAATCCCTGTGGATCAGGAGGGTCCTTATGTACATAGTCAAGTATTAGGAAAGGATAGAAAGTTTTTGATTGACACAGGGGCAAGTCGAACAACAATAAGTCACGATGAGGTTCCAGGGGCACCCCTCTCAGGCTCACAGAATGTTTCCCTTGGTTTTTCAGGACAGCCTATTGTTAATGAAGTATCGAAACCTGTTCCCCTAGCAGTTGGTCCATTGTCACGCACTACAGACTTACTACTCACAAAGTCATGCCCAGAAAACTTGTTAGGTATCAAGACACTGAAAGCTCTAGGAGCTGTAATATGTTGTTCTCCGGAAGGAGTTAGACTGTTTTTACGTGACTTCAAAGGTCACTATGTATTACGAGATTTTGATGACAGATTGAAAAATGTACCAGAACATTTGTGGGCGAAAGGCCCAACTGATGTAGGTTGTATGCACATTACACCATACCGAGTGACACTCAAGCCAGGAGTTGTACTGCCCCGAATCCGACAATACAAGTTACCACCTGATGCTGTAGTGGCTTTACTGGAAATCATTGAAGAGCTCATTGCACAGGGAGTAGTTGTAGAAACCGACTCCAATCTATGTAATTCCCCTATCATTCCGATTCTTAAACGTACTGACCTAAATGCACCACCAGTTTATCGGTTGGTGATTGATCTGCGAGAATTAAAAGAATGCATTGTGCCACAGTACCCTGTGGTCCCCGACATCTCATCCTTATTGACTGCTATTGATTCAGAGGCGACGTTCTTTACTGTAATTGACCTCAAGAACGCCTTCTTCAGTGTCCCCATTGATCCGGAGAGCCAATACCTTTTCGGATTCTGTTTAAATGGCCGAAGCTTCAAATTTGCACGCGCACCTCAAGGATTCACAGAAAGCCCCAGCATCTACAGCCAAGCATTGAAAAGACAACTTGACAGTATTCAAATGCCAGTTAACACTGCCCTGCTGCAGTATGTCGATGATCTGCTGATCACCGCTCGTAGCGAACCTGAATGTGAACATGCATCACTGACGGTTTTGCATTTCTTAGCTGACAAGGGACACAAGGTGTCCCCTTCAAAGTTACAATTTTGTGTTCAGCAAGTGGTGTACCTTGGGCACTTGCTGTCCAAGAGGGGGAGACAGCTAACACCTGACCGCATCAGTTAATTGCACACTTACCGCAACCTACGACACAAAAGGAAGTGCGGGCCTTCATTGGCCTCACCTCTTACTGCAGGCAATGGATTCCCCAGTACGCATTTCTAGCCAAGCCACTTATACAGTTGACAACACAGGAGGCAGCGACTTCGACTGTCCTCCCTTGGACTCAGGAACACACACAGGCTTTTGATGAATTAAAGAAAGCATTATGTCAAGCACCAGTTTTAGCAACACCTTGTTACAGCAAACCTTTTACACTCTTTGTTACAGAATGTGATGGCACAGCTCTATCTGTCCTCACACAAGACCAAGCAGGTTCACATAAGCGGTGTGCCTATTTTTCGAGTACATTAGACCCAGTAGCCCAGGCTCTGCCTGCGTGCTTAAAATCAGTTGCAGCAACAGCCTTAGCAATCCGACAAAGTGATTCCATAGTGTTAGGACATCCCTTGACAGTACAAGTTCCACACTCTGTGGAAGTTCTTTTAAACAGAACACAGACTCAACACTTGACTATAGCACGACTGACAGGTTATGAATTGACATTGTTCCAGCCACACATAGAAATCAGACGCTGTAACATACTCAATCCTGCCACATTGTTACCCTCGAACATTACAGATCCAGCTCCACATGACTGTATAGAGATCATTAATGCAGTAACAAAGCCCCGACGAGACTTGACAGATATTGCACTGACTAACCCAGACCTGACACTTTACGTGGATGGTTCATGTATGAGAACAAACACAGGAGAATTAGTGGCCACATATGCAGTGACCACTGAAACTGAAGTTAAAGAAACACACCGCATTGATACACTGTCTGCTCAAGCTGCAGAGCTTATTGCTCTGACCCGAGCCTGTATAATAGCCAAAAACAGGAATGTTAACATATACACAGATTCACGTTATGCATTTGGAGTCGTACACGACTTCGGTGTACTCTGGCAGGAAAGAGGTTTCTTGGCCTCTCACGGAGCCAAAATCCAACATGGTCCCCTCATTCAGGAATTATTGGAAGCAATACATTTGCCATCAGCCATAGCTATCATGAAGTGCAAGGCACATACTAAAGTTACAGATGCCATTTCCCAGGGAAACGATCTGGCCGATCAAACCGCGAAACACACAGCTCTGACTCATACACATGCAGCTGACATGACAAAGACAATAGTTCCGACACCAACACATTGCATGACAGTTAAGGATCCCGCACTAGATGTAATAGACATACAGACACATGCTACTCCAGACGAAATAAAGAAATGGACTGAACTAGGAGGGGTCCAGACAGATCAGGGATGGATGACGAAGGGAAAGGCCACATGGTTTCTCCCCGACTCTATGGTTCAAGTTATGATCAACACTGCACACAGCCCAGCACATCTGGG
Organism: Lissotriton vulgaris; assembly: GCF_964263255.1. Taxonomy (NCBI): domain Eukaryota; kingdom Metazoa; phylum Chordata; class Amphibia; order Caudata; family Salamandridae; genus Lissotriton; species Lissotriton vulgaris. The sequence goes on along the minus strand of NC_141694.1, from coordinate 274,490,190 downwards.
AGAAAAAGCCATGTTAGACAGTTTACAGAATCTCTGGTACAATAAACATTTACGAGCAGCAGCAAAACAGAAAGTGCGTACTTGCATGATCTGTTGTCAGTTCAACCCAGGTAAAAGCATCCCTGTAGAGCAAGGTGGATTCAATCCTCCCGATTACCCTTTTGAAGTCCTCCAGATGGATTATATCCAGATGGAACGATGTCGAGGATTCAAATATGTCCTCGTAGTTGTATGCGCACTTTCCCGTTGGACAGAATCATATCCAGTCCCAGATTACACTGCTCCGACCACTGCCAAACAGTTGGTTCGTGAATTCTTCCCACGGTACGGTTTGCCTCGTGTCGTGTATTCAGATAACGGCCAACCATTCTCGTCCGAATTAATGAAGCAGGTTTCACTCCTGCTAGGATATCAGTGGAAATTCCACTGCGTCCGACATACCGAGGCAGCAGGTCTCGTAGAACGCCACAATCAGACACTGAAAACACGCCTTGCCAAGATCTGTGCCGAGAAAGGGGTAGACTGGATAGTCGCCTTGCCAGTTGCATTGTTTTACATGAGAATGGTTGCACACTCTAGAACAGGGCTATCCCCGTATGAGGTGGTCTTTGGTAGGCCACCAAATATGTGGGGGACGCCTCTGCCACGAAAAATAACAGATGTTGATAGTAACATGTTGACAGATTACCTTGCCTCCTTGATGTCTGCACTACAATCTTGTCGTTCACAGGTAGCTGCAGCCTTTCCCGACAATACCGAGGTGAAGCCGCACGAGATTACACCGGGGGACCTCGTTTTTGTAAGAAATTTCGACAGGAAGAGTCCGCTGGAGCCCCGCTGGCAAGAACCGAAGCTTGTTTTACTGACTACAAGGACAGCCGTTAAAGTGGAGGGCCGCAAAGGCTGGCTCCACTCGAGTCACATAAAAAAATATAATGGACTGCAGCCAGAGTTAGACTCCCAGCCCGGCCCCATCCTAAAGACTGATTCAACACTCCCACTGGCAGAGAAAACTCCTCAACAGGAGTATCGTTCAAAGTTGAGGTCTAGCAAGTCAGACAGTTTAATTGTTTAAGTCCTCCCCTAGGTGAAGCGGTTAGACAGGTTCCTGACATGTACAAGATAGATCCCAATAGAGAGAGAGATAGACAGAAACAGCTCAAGAAACGAGAATATTGTAAATCTCTTCGTAGTCATTGTATTGTGACATTATTGATTATGTTTTTTCTGAGTCTTACGATTATTGCTGTAAGTTTTCTGCTACACATGTATTTCCCTATTACCATACATGCACATTTCTTTCCAAATAGCACTGTCGAGCATACTTTCAGCGAACTACCCCCGCATGAGTTATCTTACCAGCTTGCGCTGCGCAACAATACTTTTATCAGTATGTTACATCATTCTCATCAGACCAGCAATGCTACCAATTGTTGGATATGTGGCCGACTTCCTCCCTATCAGACCCTATCAGAAATATAAGGGAGTCTTGCCCCTCTTCCCGTATCCATTCACACATAATGGTTCCTGTGGTGCATGGTTTAGTTTAATAAATTCTTTAGACTCTGCGTCCATAGTCTACAAAGGCAGTTGGGTATGGGGAAATCTGAACACAGTTCTGCATAAAGCATGTTACCCTAACAAGGAGGGTCTTCCACAAAGGACAGGGACCGATCTAGAAGACGAAGTATATGGATTAGGTAATTATACACTTAACCTCATGATTCTAAATGTCCAGTCTGATACAGGACCAGACTTACCCTCTATGTCAGTATTACCCGTCAAAGGCGAATTATGTGTCAGAAAGAATGGTTCAGTACCCCTAGGTCATAGTAAATGTACTACTGTGATCGAATTCAGTGATAAAGGCAAGTCTACATTCAAAGCTACCCGACATTCCTATTTCATTTGTGGTCATACAGCCTATATACGTTTGCCACTAGATTGGGATGGGACATGTTACATTGCATTCCTTCTGCCACCCGTTTTTCTAGCCCCACCTGATTATCATAAGAACTCCCGGCTAGTACCTAATAGACACAAGAGAGATCTCCCGATTGTCGACTATACTGAAACGGCATTAGAACAATATACAGATTTCAATAAAGGTTTCTTTCCCTATTTGGGAGCTATCTTCAATAGCAAAGCAATACGTCACTTGACCAGAACCCTCGAAGCAGTAGTGAATGAAACTACTTCCGCCCTAGGCAACTTAACAGAGGAACAGTCTGCTATGAGAATTGTTGTCCTTCAAAATCGTCTTGTCCTTGACGTCATCCTGGCCGATAGGGGCGGAGCCTGTAGAGTCATCGGATCGAGCTGCTGTGTTTTCATTCCAGAAAACGCACCGTCAGTATATAAAGCTATCACGCGTCTCCATAAGATTGCAAGTCAGATACACCAGAATCCAGGTACCTGGACTTGGTCCGGTTGGTTCTGGAGCGTGTTATCAGCCTGGGGTTGGAAAGTCCTATCCTTCCTCGGAATAGCCCTTCTCATAGTATTCAGTTGTTGCCTATGTATACAATGTGGGCCGGCGATTTGCGGCCTGTGCGCCACATCATGTTTTCCTCATCCAAGTCCACGTTCTAAAGCCCGTCTGAAAAAGGAAGAGCAAATGATGTTATATGAACAAATAGATGGAATAATGAGGATTGATATATCGTGAAGGGTCCGTAGGGGACAAGGAGGGAATGAGGTAATATAAAATTTTATAGTCAATTGTGTCCCCTAACGTGAACCCCACTGTCTCCATGTACGAGCTTAAAGTGCATGTAACTTCCCTCCTCGACCTGCTATGAAGACGCAAATACATTTGCGTCCAACGTTAACATGTCCTCTTTCAGATCCACCATGAATGGATCGATAATTCAGTTCCTAAGTATGCCTTGCCAACGTCTTTTCATGGTGCACTTTCACGTTTTTCCTAGCCTTGCAGAGCTAGGCCCTGATTTCTGCCATCGAGCCCTTTCTGTTCTCTGCCTCCTAAAAGCTGCAACGTGGGATGCCTCCCTGACCTCTGTCCTACTCCCTGCGCAGCGAGCGGTGCCCGGCTCGGCCTGCTTGCCTGCCAAAGACAGTATTTTGCCTTCAAGTTATCAGTATAGCCGAGCTCAGCTCCTCGAAAACACATTCCAGTCTAGCAGAATAGATAAACATTTCCCCGGCTGCAGAGCAAAGGGCCCGGCCTCTCTGTCTCCATGCAAGTAATTCATTGCTCCTGTTACCATGGTAGGCCCATGGCCCCTCGCATTACACGCAGACACGTAGTCACATATGCACGCATTAATAGTCAGTATAGAGTAGCCTCTGCCCGAGAGACCTTTTCCTTCTAGATAATATGGTTCCGCAAACACAAGATATCAGATATGATTTCGGAACGAGTCGATCTGACATGCCAGACTTCTGTCTCTTTCCTCTAGTGCTAAATGTCAAGTCCCCTGCACCCTCCAGCCTCACGTCAGTCACACGTCATGCTGCTGCGTGCGCATCCTTGCTACAGATTTCTGCTGACACTGCAAGATTCCACTATGTATCCACCCACTTGTGACACTTTCATGTGACGTTTCTAGCACACACCTCTGTGTACGCCCTCGAGCACGCCTTTCTGTTGCGCACATGTGTTCTTATCTCGTTTCTCTCAGCTGTTACGCCTTCTGTATTCATCACCATTATATGCATTAACTATAAAAGTTGTATTCTGTCAATAAAGTATGCTCTATCCCTTCCTGATCCTTTATGGTGAAAGGAACATGATACCCTGGTTCGAACCATTCCATTTTATGGAATAAAACCCATTTTTGAAACTCAGATACCACGGATTTTGCCTCTTATTTTCGACTGAGTTATTTTATTGAACTTTACTGCATAGAAATTCAGACGGTAAATATTTATTTACCACAGACCCCCGCCCACCCCGACATTGTCCAGCAGCCCGGGCTCCCGCCCGGCCCGTCCCCCGCCTGCCCCAACCCCCCCCCTGCCCTGACCCCCGCCTGCCCCGACATGGGTCCCCTCACCTCAGCCGCCGCTCCTCCCGCCTGGCCGCTGCTGATATACTCCTTTAAATATGTCTGTTCTTCTTTGCAGAGGTGTACAGCTGACCAATCCGTTCTACAGAGTGTACATTGGCTGGGAAAGCTTACATCATTGCTAATCTTTTTGGCCTAGAGGTGTGTTAATGATTGCTGTTTTACCATAAAAACACGGGATCATTCTCTTTTCTCCTGCAGCCCGGGCCCCCGCCCAGCCCGTCCCCCACCCAGTCCGTCCTCCGCCTGCCCCGACATTGGTCCCATTACCTCAGCCGCTGCTCCTCCCGCCTGTCCGCTGCTCCTCACATCACCGCTCCTCCCCTGCGCCATGTCCCCTGCTTCCTTACCTCAGCCGCCGCTCCTCCAGCCTGTCCGCTGCTCGCACCGCCGCTGGCCTGTCCGCTGCTCCTCACGTCACCGCTCCTCCCCCGCGCCATGTCCGCCGCTCCTCGTCACGCTCCTGGACGCCGCTCCTCCCCGCGCTCCTGACGTGAGCACGCACGTCGCGGCTGGCGCTACTTCGGAAGGACTACTTTTTTTTTACTGTAAATTTTTTAAATAACGTTTTTTCTTTTTATTTATATAGCCTATAACCATCTACACACCCTGACTATTTCAACAGTGTATCGGGTGTGTGGATTGGCGCTGTGGTTCCCGAGTTTACCTGCCTCAAAGGCTGAAAGTTCTTTCTTTATTATAGTAGTATAGATATCATTGGACTGTTTATTTTCTTGATTTGAATTTATTATGCTTACTGTAGAATTCTTCTCATTGACTCCTCTGTTATTGTAATTTATCTCCAGTGATATTTCTTTATTGTACATTCTCCCTCTACAACTGCAATTGCTTTCCCTGTATGATGTATACTATTTTCATATCCCATTTCCTGTTTCTTCACCCCCCTTTCCCTTCTGATTTTCTTCTTTCTCTCTAATGAAATCAAACTTAAAAAAAAAATGCGTTATCATCAATTATAGTGTTTTGAAGTTCAAATAAACGCTTGCTTTTATAGACAATTTTAACAGCTAACAGTTACCCAGATTTACATACAAACGTCACGCATTACCATTTTAGCTTTCCTTTGTGAACTGTCTGAAACATACACAGGGGAATTTATGAGTGTAGAAATGATGAGGTGTTTTCATGCTTTACAAAACACGAACAGAATGATAATCACCGTAATGGTCTCTGAAAAGCGGTGATACGTAGATTATTGCTCGGGTCTGATGACAGTTCCGAAAGCTATCTCTTCATTTATATGCACTGCAGTACCGTGGTCCTGATGCAGGACTAAACTGATCCAATCAAGTGTGTGCTGGCCAGTCCGTGGAAATGACTCAAACGCAATAGATAAAGAGATTGGGGCAGATTTATGAAGGGCTTGCGCCACGTTTACGCCGCCGTTGCGTGACGCAATGGCACGGAAACGTGGCGCATCCCTGCGCCCTATTTACAACGTGACGCATCTAGGAGATGCGTCACGTTGTACAGCACTGCGCCATGAGGAGGCGTTCCTGCGCAGGGGGGGCGTTCCTGCGCAGGAACGCCTCCTGAAAGTGGCTGAGTGAAATCTATGAGATTACACTCAGTCACTTTCAGGGCAATGCTGCGTCAAAACCCTGCGCCTGCTTGAAGCAGGCGTAAGGCTTGAGGCAGCATTGAAAGAATAGGCCCCCCCAGAGCATTGCTGGAGCTGCGTCGCGCTTGCGACGCAACTCCAGCAATGCGCCACATTTCCGGCACAGATGCGTCACGCATCTGTGCCGTTTTTGCCCCATGGTGCGCCGCATCATAAATGCGGCGCCCCATGGGTGGCGTAGCTGTGGCGCACTGTGGCGCACGTTAACTGGCGCATCCCTCGGGATGCGCCAGTTAACATAAATCTGCCCCATTGTGCTCAGCAGGTGATTTCATCTCCATTTCTCAGTTTTACATGTTGTTATTCTGTGTTGTGCAAACAGTCGACTGCTTGCTAAAAGCAGTAGTCATTAGACCGGAAAAGGTCTGCTTAATGTAAGGTTAACTGGAATCTTGCACACAGGTTGTAAACACGCTTCTCTACAGCAGCCAATATTGCAGCCCACCACGGTGAACCATCTTGTTAAATGTGTTGTCCTCTGGTTTCATTTGACGTTCTGACAGAATGTGAAAGCATCACTGCCCACATCTTAATTAGCCAGTCTTGGAAGCCAGGGGCTCTGTTTACACATTTATAATGAACCCATGTCAGGCTAACATGTTTATTAAGTTTGATGATATCATTCATTGAGATGCATCCTTAAAGCTGTGTATGCTTTTTGAGCTGTGATGTGTAATGCAGTTAACCTTCTTCGTGTTTGTAGAAAAACACCTTTCTGAAATGTGGTCTTCTGGACCCCAACCTGAGTTCCAAATAATTTGGGTGGCTATAAAATGCCCCACAACTCCACATTCGTAATAAAGTAAGTTTATCAATACCAACATTCCCAGATTTAGAAAAATACAATCACATATGTTAGAATGTTTTGTTTTAAATGCAGTTTAACCTTTCATATTTCAATGTGGAGTATCAGCACCATTACTGAATCTTCAAAAGTCAAATATCATTATTTTCAATTATAAACACTCATGACAGTATTTTTGAAGGAAAGATGGCAGTACGGATCCACACACTGGCATATACTGCGAACTAACACATATCTCATTTTTTTACCATAAATTTTTTTGTCTCTGTTGCTCTCCCATTCACAGAACTGTTAGTGTGAAGAAATTCTATGCTATGAAAGGTCATGGAGTATGCCAGCCTTCTGCCACACAGAATACTTGTGGTGCATGGCTTCTATAAACAAACCTCCTCAGCTGATGTACTGTTATTTTATAAATCGACTAACTTTACACAGAAGTGACACTGATCTTCTGGTCCGGAGGACTGAACCTGAGGAGGCAGAGTGTGGGGTATACGATCAAGCATGTGCAGGAGGACTGATACTCACACTAATTGGCTTACTTACAAAGAATTGGCATAGGGCAATGGCACAAGTCTTTTTGCTGAGCTGCCCTATGGCACTTCAGAAGGGCAGGAATGCACCATATTTACAAGTTACGGTCATTCCTGACCTTTCTGCTTGCGTTGGTGCACAATTTGCTGCCGAATGGCAATGCAGGCACCCTTGCACCTCGGTGCAAGGATGCCTGTGTTGTTGGCAGGATTGTTTTTGTTCAGGAAGTGACACCTTCTTGCACAAAAACAATCACAAGAGGCGTTTTTCTCATTCCATGTGTGCTGCAAAATGCAGCACATGCGGAAAGAAGAAAAACTATGAGAAATGTCAAAATGCCTCCTTGTTACGCCTGCTCTACGGAGGCAGAGGGGTTTGGCGCTGCCCCAGGTGTATGAGATATTGTAAATCTGGGGCAGCGTCAAAGTCCATGGGTGTTGCATGGGAACACCCACAGTAAAATCCATGGACCGCCTCTATGACAGAGTAAACCAAAGCACCAACTTGAGCTGCTTTGCCTTACTCTATATCTACTAGGCCATGTTAATGTTAATGTTAATGTTAATGTTATGGGTGTCTTATATAGCGCTCGGCTACTCCAAGGAGTGTCCCGGCGCTTTCTGACCCATAGCTGAAAACGGAAAGGAGAAGAAACAGAAAACAGACCTATCATTGACTATAAAGCCACGTTTTCAGAAAAGCCAAGCAAGGTGGCTTTACGTAGTCTTGCAGATATAGCTCAGTCTGTGCACCATTGAAACGTCACAAAAACGGATGCTCTGGCAGTGCACAGGCCTAGTAAATAAGCTCCTATAGCTTGATACGTCCTATTTACTGTTTGTCGGATGTTCCAGCACGCTCCTGGATCATATGGTGTATATACACCTTCTCTGTTTCAGTACTCTGCTCTCCCATTAAGGATGCATGTGGACCCACTAGTAGAGCTGTCCATGGCTGTATTATCAAGCTTATTAAAAAGCATAACATGGCCACATGATAATTTCATCAAACAGGTGTAGTTCCTCACAAAAGAGTCAAAGCTATCTACTCTTCTTTGGATGGCCCGGTGATGTCACTATTTCATGATGCATGGCCAGCCCGACATTTGTTTGAACATGCAATACAGTACTAAAGTATAGCGGGCACATGCATCATTGGTTTTTGCATTCGCAAACGGTGCGAATCGCAGAATTCGGCCGTTTGCGAATGCAAAACTATGTTTTGGGATGCATCAAAATTCATCCAATATTCGCAAATTTAGGAATCGCTATGTCATGTGCGAATTCCTAAAAAAATTCGCAAAAAGTGGAAATCGCATTTCTGTGACAAAAATGTGCATGTATCAAAAATCGCTATTTGCATTTTATGTCAAAATCGCAAATAGCATTTCTTAAAATAAGAAGTGGTCTGAGGTGGTGGTATTTTTTTTCGCTAAAAGGCAACAGGTGACAGTGATAACAAAGGCATATAAGGGGAACACCAATGGATGTCAGAACCATTTGCCATGGCTGCAGTAATCATATTTGGACGTAGGCGGAGATTGAGAGCTGCAGCTAGGAGGAGAATGATCAGTGAAAGGATATTTAGGTTGCGCATCACTTTATTGGGCCAGAGTGATCCAGAGATATATGACAAGTACAGGCTGAATGGTGATTCCATCATGGAATTGATAGCTGATCTGGACCCATATTTACAAAAGCATACTCGTAGGACCCAAGCCATTCCCACACATGTTCAGGTGCTTTGCTCACTTCACCTTCTTGCCTCAGGTTCATTCCAAGGTGTCATAGCCATTGCTGGTGGTGTGTCCCAGAGTTCACTGTCTAGATTTTTAAATAATTTTCTAGATGCTATGCTTCATAGGATAAGGCATTACATTATATTTCCAAGTACTGCACAAGATTCACTACAAACCAAGTTAGATTTCTATAATTTGGCACATTTTCCACATGTGATTGGCTGCATAGATGGCACACATATTCCTATTTGTCCTCCTTCACACAATGAGTATATTTTTCGCAATAGAAAATGTTACCATTCCCTGAATATTCAAGCCATATGTAATGCCAAAACTATTATTACTGACCTGGTAGCCAGCTTTCCTGGTAGTGCCCATGATTCCTACATTTTCAAGCAAAGTGGCATTCATGGAAGGCTGTTGGCAGGAGATTTTGGTGATGGTTATTTGCTAGGTAAGAAATCAATTTTTTAAAACTTATCAATGGTTAATGAATTATCTTAGATTCACTGTACTAATTACTATTTTGTGTCATCATTACCTATAGGTGACAGTGCTTATGGAATTAGACCATTCATACTCACTCCCTATCTGACTCCAACTTCTCGTAAAGAGCAACTGTTTAACCAAGCCCACATATCAACACGTAATGTAATTGAAAGAACTTTTGGAGTGATGAAATCAAGATTTCGCATACTTCACAAAACAGGAGGCTCCTTACAATATCGCCCAGAAGTGTGCTGTAAAATTGTTGCTGCTTGTGCCATGCTGCACAACGTAGCAACTAAGAGAGGCCTTGAATTGGATTTTGAAGAAGAAATGCCCAACAATGACAATCAACCCCACAACCCCAAGCCAGAGTACGTGGTCCAGACGCTGCAGAGGGAAGGAGAAGGCGGGCTGAGATCACACAACATTACTTTTAATACAGGTATGCCAAAGACAATGTGATAATTTTGCAATTGTTTTTATTAATGTTGTCAAAAAAAGTGATTTTCACATCTAGGCCAACACCATTGTAAGTCATGGTGAAATCAATATATTTCTTGTTGTAACTTTCATAATAAGCAGAAACTCAAGTACATGTTCAATGAATTGGGCAATACTCAATTTATAAAGCAACCTACTTCTTTCTCCCTCTGACCCTTAAGGCTTCATTTGTTACATTTTCATTAGTCTTGTGCATTATTGTACCTTTAACCTTTTTCCTCATACTACGGCGTTCTACATTTTTCCCAGAACTCCCTTCCATTGGTACATCATCATTACTTGGAGTACAGTCCTCCCCAACAGACATGTCAAAGGTTGACACATTAAGCATTTTTTCTTTAGCAGACATGAGTGATGACATACCTTTTGAAATTTCTGTACAACATTGTCTAAGGCCCTTCCTCATTGCTACTGCATTTCTAATCAGCTGTGCAGTCTGCATGCACATTTTATTCATCACCCTACTACAAGTATGAATAGACAAAACTGTCTGATTTGCCCTTTTTAAGTGCATCATAGACTGAGCATGCATTTTAACACACATTTTGTCCAAGGATGTTGTAATTTTGACTAACTTCTGAGCAGTCATTTCATTTGAATTATCCATGTGCGCAGATATCTCCATTAGACTTCTATTAATGCCACTCACATCATCAGTCATGCCACTTATTTTCCTTTTGATAACACGAATATCCTTTCCTTGTAGGCATTGAATTTTGAGGAGTTTTAGTTCCACAGCACTGGCACTGGTGTCCTCCTCATTATTGGATCTATGCTGACCCTGACGTCTCCTGCGCCTGAAAAACTGCTGCAGTCTATGGCGTCTGTGACCTTGTGTTTGCACTGGAGTTGGGTTTTGGGGAGCCTCTTGGACTACAACATTTTCAATTTGAGTAACTTCACTGTCTGAATCTGGCAGCTGACATATTCTTTGAAGTGCATTGGATCTCTGCACTATTGGTGATGAAGCCTCAGAGTTATTATCAATTGAATTAAGTAAATCATCTGTGAATGACTCTGCAAAGTCTATAAAATGGGTATCCCGATCAGCATCTATTAAGGAAAGAATTTTGAAAATTTACTTTACTTTGTGTATTTGGATCACTTTATTAAATTACTTAAATAAATAACTCCTGAAAAAGTGAGACAAGTTTCCTATTTTTTTTAAAAGTGTCTTTTAAAACTGTATTAGTAGGTGCTTTCAGTATGTTGAACAAGATTTTCATTTTTTGGTAAACCTATTCACTAGAACTACAAGTACCACAATGCATTGCTGCTTCTGTCACAAAACACTGGATTTAATTTAGTTTGAACGATTTTAGGGAAGGGAAAAATGTAGATTATTTACTATTGTCTATCAAGGGCAAAGAAGTTAATAAATATGACATGAGTCACTCTTACCTTGAGAGGTTCCTGGTAGGTCAGACGTGTCAATATCTAATAGGCCAATGACTGCCTCTGTAGTAAGGGTCCCTTCCACAAGATCATCCAGGGGCGTGTTTGGCTTGTCTTTTGGAGGTCCCCCACCAGTCTTCTTGGCCGTCTTCATTCGCGTCGCAATTCTTTCTTTTGCGCGACTGCGCAAATCATACCACCTTTTCTGCAGATTTGTTATGTCCCTATGTGCCACTCCTACAGCGTTGACTTTGGCTTGGATAGCCAGCCACAGCTTCCTTTTAACTCCTTCTGGCACTTTTAGGGACATTTTGCCAAAAAGTTGATCTTGCCTAGCTGTCACCTCCTCTATTAGGATCTCCAACTCGAGGTCACTGAATTTGACCTTTCTTTTCCTACAGTTACTATCCTCTGAGGCATTCACAGGATCCATTGCAGTGGGACAAAAAGACAGGCTCCTCCACCTCCAACAGCCACAGCTTCAACTGCCAGTACACTCTGAAGCATTTGAAATGGTGCATCAGGTGTACTTAATTGTGTTCCTGGCTCACTGGCAGCACCTTCATTGAGATGCATCATTTGTGCGATTTCGCATTTTGCGATATCGCAAAATGCGAATTCGCACTTAAGAATTCGCATATTTTATGCGATTCGGTAAAAATTGCGATTTTTACCGATTCGCATAAAATATGCGAATTTCATGATGCATCCGATATTGCGATTTCTTATTTGCGATTCGCTAAAAATCGCAAATAAGAAATCGCATTCTCTCACGATGATGCATGTGGCCGTAGGTACTGTCAACAGCATGGAGTGATGCCAGTGGTTCTCCTGTGTGAATTTAGCTGCATCTGGCTGGCATATATGGTATATTCCATCTTAGTGTGGTTATGCAAGTTAAGTCTTTGCTGATCAATGGTTCAGCCAGTTTAATACCCAGTGAGGGATCATCCCCCTCCACATCCTTCTTAGTATGGAAATAGGTTCACATGTATTTTGTCATCATGTTGAAAGTGAGCTGGAATTCCAGTGGTGATCCAAGCTGCCCAACCAGATTCAACACCATTCTTTTTTGGAAGGCGGTAGAGCCTTTTCGAGTACCATCCCGCAGGCCTGGAACCGTTTACCAGCTGAACTTCGGAAGGAAACTAATCTCCTTCCTTTTAGGAAGAATCTAAAGGCTGTGCTCTTCTTGGAGGCATGGGGGCCTCTGTGAGGTGGTGGCTCTGCGCTTTGCTGATGGTGTATGTCTGTTGATTGCGCTTAGATACCCTTAGGTGACAATGCGCTCTATAAGTGTATAATAACATAACATTTACTGCTTGACTGTACATTATACTGTGAGCTCCACCAGCTTTAAATCAACACCAAGGTCTCTTCCAGATATGTAGAACTTGGGTAGCAGCTCTAGAAACAAAGTCCAGATATCCCAAAAGATAATAGATTGTCAGTTTCTCCTAAAACGTTGTTATTAACCATAAAGAACCTTGTGATCCTATACATGTGTCACAGGCTCATAGTTTCTCTGAAGGTAGAAGCTAAAAGTGATTCCAAGGCTTTATGATATGTGCCATAAGCTCCCTCCAGAAGCAATAGTTCAATGTATTTTTTCAACTCAGTAATACTTCTCATGTAATGTGACAGAATTTCTTTCAGTCCATTCTTTTTTGACAGGCTCCACAGCTACCTCTCTATTTGTGTCACAACATGAGGATAAGAATAGTTTTTGTGAGAAGCAAAAGGTTTCTGGAATAGTATGTTTTCTGGCACCCCAGTTTGCCCCTGGATGTCTGTCTGATGTGACTGGCTACTTTTAGGTGGACTACCTATGATGTTTGGAGCCATGTTCTTCCATTAATGACTAACACAATTTTTTTCCTTTACTTTGGACAGTATCTTTATATTAACATTGCTCAAATGACGATACAATACAGAAATCACATGTGCTTGTAAATTGTTAGGTTTCATCATCACATTAATTTTACTCGAGAGAGAGGTTTGAGACTGTTTGCCTCCAGTGGTTCAAAAGGCACAGATTCACAACAGGACATATTCTCCAACAATAAGCGTAGACATGATTTAACGGACCCCGCCCTCACTCCCCCGAGTATGACTTATGCATATCACCTTACCCCCACAGTCATTATATGTTTACGCCATGGTGCCTATTTTTTCTCACACTTTTTAGCGTACCCTCTATTTTTATATACTGTCTCTTCAGCTCGTTGCCACCAGTTTAGGTCTCTTTCCTACTCTCCCAGCAATGGTGGTTGGAGCGCCCCCCATCTCCTTACAATGTTTCTTTTCCCGAGCCCCGCTAAAAGGGCCAACCATATGCCTGCGTGTCTGTGGCAATCGATGTCTCCCCGGATCATCAAGCGAAGCCCTTTAGCGTCCATTGGAACTGTCACCCTGGACACTTTGGACATTACGTCTGTGACTATCTGCCAGAACCAGGCAACTTCCTGACATTCCCAGAAGATGTGGAAGAAAGTCCCTTCCCACTGGCATCCCCTTACGCATAGCGCTGTGTGTGCCCTACCCCATTATGAAGGAGTGTATGGAGATAGCAGGAACGATGGAGTATCTTAAGCTGTACCAGCCTGAATCTTGTGCGGATTTCAATTTCTCTTGGACTCTGTATTGCCTCCAGCCACTCCTTGTCTTCTATATTTCCAAGATCATCAATGCATGCCACTCGCCTGGGGGTCTGGTGTGTTATTTATTAGTTTATGGTATATCGTGGAGGTCGCTTTTACAGGAATGGGATCTATTAGCAGTCTATCTAACAAGAGGGAGTGGTCAGGGACAGGAGTACCTTTCTGGATATGACCCCGTAGGGCGTGCATCAGTCTCAAATAGTGGTGTCTCTGCGTCTGATTTAAGTTATATTCCTGTTGTAGGTCTTCAAAGGAGAGAGGGGCTCGCCCCTTCACACATCGCCAAGGCGTTCAATACCTATCAATTGGCAACCTCTGAAGCCCATTAATAAGGCTACCTCACTACCTCACTCAGTGAGTCTCCCACCCACAGTGGAGTCTGACTGGTCAGTTTCTCCTGCCCACCCAGGAATGTATTTGCCTCGCGCCAGCAAGCCACTACCAGCCTAGTATGAGCCGGCACATCCTGGCGGGCTTTTCAGGAGTACAAGAGCTGCTCACAAACTCCTCCCGGCATGACGGCTCTATCATCCCTATAGCTGGCTCATTAGTGTCTGCGTATACCCAGTCATTTATAACCAACAACTGCGAGGCCAAGTAATATAGCTTTACTTCTGGGACTGCCAGGCCACCATTATACAATCCTTTTTGTAATTTGTGGAGAGCTATCCTGGGAGAACCACACTGCCACAGCAGCGTTCTGACCTCCTGAGCTCCCAGCTTAAAAACTGCTGGGGGACTTGACATGCACAGTTCTGGAGAACATGCAAAAGGTGCGTCAAAGTCAACATTTTAAAAAGAGCAGTCCTGCCCATGTGGGACAGTGGGAGGCTGTGCCAATTGCGCACATCAGTGATGAGCCGGTCCAGCTGGGGTTCGAGGTTCCTCTTCAGGAACCTCCCCATTGTCCTGAGTGATGTAAATGCCCAGGTACCTAAATCCTTCCGTCTAAACTGAGGCCGCACCCCTCGCTGGTATCCTAAGTGGAGGGCCCAATAGCGGGAAAACCACAGATTTAGACCAATTAGTAGTATATCCTGAGTAGCTCCCAAACAGTTAAAAATTATGAAGCACTCTTGCCATTGAGTGATGCAGTCTCGTCAGATATAAAAGTATTTCGTATGAATAGAGTAAAATTCACCCCCATTGCCACTATACCCCAGATCAAAGGGTCTTTCCTGATCCAATGCGCCAGTGGCTCCAATGCGAGGGCGAACAACAATGAGGATAGGGGACAGCCCTGTCTAGTGCACCTCCACAGCTAAAAGGGTCTTGACAATGCTCCATTGACTTACACTCTGGCCTGAAGTTCCCTTTGCAACAGCCTTACCCTGCTACAGAAATTAGGGCTAAAGCCCAACCTACGGAGTACCATAAACAAATAGGACCACTCTCTACTGTTGTACGCCATCAATGTGTCCAGAGCCATCAATGCCATCTGCTGGGCAGTGGGATTCCTCGTCATGTGGAGCATCCCATACAACCTCTGTAGGCTGTGACAAGTGCTCCTATTAGGCATAAAGGCTGATTGATCCATGTGGATTACCTCTGAGATGACAGGACCAGTCTATTGGCCAAAGCCTTGTCTTGTACTTTCGCCTCCACATTTATCAAGGAGATTGGGTGATAGGAGCCACATTGATCAGAAGGCCTCCCAGTCTTGTGTATCACCATAATAATGGTCGACCGTTGGTCTACCGGGAGTTGTCCTTTCTCACGTGCCTCCAACAGCATGTTTAGTAATGGTGCTGATATTATGGAGGCCTTACTTTTGTAAAACCCGACTGGGGGTCCATTTGGACCTGCTACCTTTACTGATTTGAGTAATCTCAAGACCCCTGTTAGTTCTTCCTCCATAAGGTCATCGCCCAATGTATTGCACTGAGGAGGAGAAGATGGCTTGAAGAACTTAATACCCCATACCAGCCAAGACCACACATTATATGGGAGTTTTTTTCGATCCCAGAGGAGAAGAAAAAAGTAAATGCAGCCAAGGTGACTTGCCTAATCTGTGGCATGGAACTTTCTAGGGGGAACCCTAATAAAAAATATTCATTCGGAAACAACACAATGATTAGACACATGCAGCGCAAGCATCCAATCAACTATTCTGCTGCAGAGATGAGGGAACTGGCCAGAAACCCTCCCCAAACAACAAGCACCTCCTCCAAAAGAAAGCAACGCACTCCGTCGGGACAAGAGGCAAGAGCGACGATGCCTTGCATTCAGGCACAGTTTGCGGATTTCCGAATAATCTGTAAATATTGTGGGAAGACCATCTCCTACGGAGAACAGAGCGTAAAGCTCATCGTCCTTGCTGGGGACTACCACAAATGCCCCAATAAACCCTAATTATTTCTTTTCTTTTTTTTTTTGCTCCGGTTGAGCCATTTTCAATTCCCTGTTTTTTCGTTTCTCCCCATGAAAAATACAAAAAAAATATAAAACTGTACAGAAAACCCCCAAAAAGTTAAAAATGTACAAAGAAACAATAAAAAAATATAAAACAACAAAAAGAAGAAAAAAAACAGTTCTTTTCAGAACTACCTCCAATTTATAAGAAAAGGCTAATTTTTTTTTAAAACTCTGTCATTCTTTTTTCCCCATGGTCCGCTCCCCGGTCTGCTCCCCGGTGCGCGTACCGGGCGCTCCCCCCGCGCAAATCAAAAACAAACATTTTTTTTTTGCCCCGCTGGGCCCTTTTATGGCCCCTACATCAAACCTAGGGGGTCAGGGGGGGTCTATCCCTGCCCCCTTATGGTCATTTCCCCCTTTTTTGTTTTCCACCTCTTGTGTCTCTATCCTACCGAGACACAAGATGGCGGCCGGTCCGGACTGTTTCGAATGTTTACAGACACCCGAGAGCCAATCAGCTTTCCGTGCGCACCTCGCGTGGCGCGCCCAGAGCGCTCCCCGGTGCGCGTACCTGGGCGCTGCAATAGATATATATATTTTTTGGAACTTAAATTACTCAAAATCCACTGGAGCACATATCTTGAGACATAGCAAAGGCACATCAGGCTACCAGTCCCTACAATTTTGCCAAGTTTGGTGGAACTCCATTCAGCCGTTCAGGCTAAAAGTGAGTTCGACCCCCTTATGGAAATTAACATGGGGAAAACACGTTTTGGGACCCCCCTTTTATCTCAGCCCCACTTCACGAATCCCCCCCAAACTTTCAGGGAAGGACGGGAGCTCGACGAGGCAAATTTGCGGAGATTTTCAGGCAGATTCATCAACCGACGCCAAAGTTATTCACAATAGAATTTTGAGATTTTGCATTGAAAAAAATCCTAAATATAACTACCTAGGTAATATATATATATATATATATTCCACAAAAAAAGTCCCCAGAGACAGGATCGCACTCCGCAGCAGGTAAGTTTGACAAAACTCTTTTATTTAGGCATGTGACTTCCCTTCCCCGTACATTGTCTGCAGGCCTGACGCGTTTCGAAGCTTTTGCTTCTCTTCAGAGGCCGGTGTTCAGCAGGACGTTCTGTGAGGCTCCCCAATCTCCCAGCTGAAATTCTTCCAATCATCGCACAGCTTCCGGTGTGCCTCCATTAAGGGAATCCGTTTTTTCATTGCATCGTGGGAATTGGAGTTTTTTTAGCCTATTTTCCACCCTCCATTAGGTTTGTCCGCTGTGCCACAAATTCAGACGTTCTTTAAAGCCCTCCGTTAGGCTCCCGGATGAGATTTCACATGCCTTTAGTTTAAAGCTGCTGTGCCCATCGAAACGTGACGTTACACTTTCGCGAGACCATTCCTATGCTCTTTGGCGGTGCGTGTTCCTCGCGGCCTGGAAGCGCCGCGTATATAATCCACAAAAAAAGTCCCCAGAGACAGGATCGCACTCCGCAGCAGGTAAGTTTGACAAAACTCTTTTATTTAGGCATGTGACTTCCCTTCCCCGTACATTGTCTGCAGGCCTGACGCGTTTCGAAGCTTTTGCTTCTCTTCAGAGGCCGGTGTTCAGCAGGACGTTCTGTGAGGCTCCCCAATCTCCCAGCTGAAATTCTTCCAATCATCGCACAGCTTCCGGTGTGCCTCCATTAAGGGAATCCGTTTTTTCATTGCATCGTGGGAATTGGAGTTTTTTTAGCCTATTTTGCACCCTCCATTAGGTTTGTCCGCTGTGCCACAAATTCAGACGTTCTTTAAAGCCCTCCGTTAGGCTCCCGGATGAGATTTCACATGCCTTTAGTTTAAAGCTGCTGTGCCCATCGAAACGTGACGTTACACTTTCGCGAGACCATTCCTATGCTCTTTGGCGGTGCGTGTTCCTCGCGGCCTGGAAGCGCCGCGTATATAATCCACAAAAAAAGTCCCCAGAGACAGGATCGCACTCCGCAGCAGGTAAGTTTGACAAAACTCTTTTATTTAGGCATGTGACTTCCCTTCCCCGTACATTGTCTGCAGGCCTGACGCGTTTCGAAGCTTTTGCTTCTCTTCAGAGGCCGGTGTTCAGCAGGACGTTCTGTGAGGCTCCCCAATCTCCCAGCTGAAATTCTTCCAATCATCGCACAGCTTCCGGTGTGCCTCCATTAAGGGAATCCGTTTTTTCATTGCATCGTGGGAATTGGAGTTTTTTTAGCCTATTTTGCACCCTCCATTAGGTTTGTCCGCTGTGCCACAAATTCAGACGTTCTTTAAAGCCCTCCGTTAGGCTCCCGGATGAGATTTCACATGCCTTTAGTTTAAAGCTGCTGTGCCCATCGAAACGTGACGTTACACTTTCGCGAGACCATTCCTATGCTCTTTGGCGGTGCGTGTTCCTCGCGGCCTGGAAGCGCCGCGTATATAATCCACAAAAAAAGTCCCCAGAGACAGGATCGCACTCCGCAGCAGGTAAGTTTGACAAAACTCTTTTATTTAGGCATGTGACTTCCCTTCCCCGTACATTGTCTGCAGGCCTGACGCGTTTCGAAGCTTTTGCTTCTCTTCAGAGGCCGGTGTTCAGCAGGACGTTCTGTGAGGCTCCCCAATCTCCCAGCTGAAATTCTTCCAATCATCGCACAGCTTCCGGTGTGCCTCCATTAAGGGAATCCGTTTTTTCATTGCATCGTGGGAATTGGAGTTTTTTTAGCCTATTTTGCACCCTCCATTAGGTTTGTCCGCTGTGCCACAAATTCAGACGTTCTTTAAAGCCCTCCGTTAGGCTCCCGGATGAGATTTCACATGCCTTTAGTTTAAAGCTGCTGTGCCCATCGAAACGTGACGTTACACTTTCGCGAGACCATTCCTATGCTCTTTGGCGGTGCGTGTTCCTCGCGGCCTGGAAGCGCCGCGTATATAATCCACAAAAAAAGTCCCCAGAGACAGGATCGCACTCCGCAGCAGGTAAGTTTGACAAAACTCTTTTATTTAGGCGTGTGACTTCCCTTCCCCGTACATTGTCTGCAGGCCTGACGCGTTTCGAAGCTTTTGCTTCTCTTCAGAGGCCGGTGTTCAGCAGGACGTTCTGTGAGGCTCCCCAATCTCCCAGCTGAAATTCTTCCAATCATCGCACAGCTTCCGGTGTGCCTCCATTAAGGGAATCCGTTTTTTCATTGCATCGTGGGAATTGGAGTTTTTTTAGCCTATTTTGCACCCTCCATTAGGTTTGTCCGCTGTGCCACAAATTCAGACGTTCTTTAAAGCCCTCCGTTAGGCTCCCGGATGAGATTTCACATGCCTTTAGTTTAAAGCTGCTGTGCCCATCGAAACGTGACGTTACACTTTCGCGAGACCATTCCTATGCTCCTTGGCGGTGCGTGTTCCTCGCAGCCTGGAAGCGCCGCGTATATAATCCACAAAAAAAAATAGGTCTGGTCTCGCGAAAGTGTAACGTCACGTTTCGATGGGCACAGCAGCTTTAAACTAAAGGCATGTGAAATCTCATCCGGGAGCCTAACGGAGGGCTTTAAAGAACGTCTGAATTTGTGGCACAGCGGACAAACCTAATGGAGGGTGCAAAATAGGCTAAAAAAACTCCAATTCCCACGATGCAATGAAAAAACGGATTCCCTTAATGGAGGCACACCGGAAGCTGTGCGATGATTGGAAGAATTTCAGCTGGGAGATTGGGGAGCCTCACAGAACGTCCTGCTGAACACCGGCCTCTGAAGAGAAGCAAAAGCTTCGAAACGCGTCAGGCCTGCAGACAATGTACGGGGAAGGGAAGTCACATGCCTAAATAAAAGAGTTTTGTCAAACTTACCTGCTGCGGAGTGCGATCCTGTCTCTGGGGACTTTTTTTGTGGATTATATACGCGGCGCTTCCAGGCCGCGAGGAACACGCACCGCCAAAGAGCATAGGAATGGTCTCGCGAAAGTGTAACGTCACGTTTCGATGGGCACAGCAGCTTTAAACTAAAGGCATGTGAAATCTCATCCGGGAGCCTAACGGAGGGCTTTAAAGAACGTCTGAATTTGTGGCACAGCGGACAAACCTAATGGAGGGTGCAAAATAGGCTAAAAAAACTCCAATTCCCACGATGCAATGAAAAAACGGATTCCCTTAATGGAGGCACACCGGAAGCTGTGCGATGATTGGAAGAATTTCAGCTGGGAGATTGGGGAGCCTCACAGAACGTCCTGCTGAACACCGGCCTCTGAAGAGAAGCAAAAGCTTCGAAACGCGTCAGGCCTGCAGACAATGTACGGGGAAGGGAAGTCACATGCCTAAATAAAAGAGTTTTGTCAAACTTACCTGCTGCGGAGTGCGATCCTGTCTCTGGGGACTTTTTTTGTGGATTATATACGCGGCGATTCCAGGCCGCGAGGAACACGCACCGCCAAAGAGCATAGGAATGGTCTCGCGAAAGTGTAACGTCACGTTTCGATGGGCACAGCAGCTTTAAACTAAAGGCATGTGAAATCTCATCCGGGAGCCTAACGGAGGGCTTTAAAGAACGTCTGAATTTGTGGCACAGCGGACAAACCTAATGGAGGGTGCAAAATAGGCTAAAAAAACTCCAATTCCCACGATGCAATGAAAAAACGGATTCCCTTAATGGAGGCACACCGGAAGCTGTGCGATGATTGGAAGAATTTCAGCTGGGAGATTGGGGAGCCTCACAGAACGTCCTGCTGAACACCGGCCTCTGAAGAGAAGCAAAAGCTTCGAAACGCGTCAGGCCTGCAGACAATGTACGGGGAAGGGAAGTCACATGCCTAAATAAAAGAGTTTTGTCAAACTTACCTGCTGCGGAGTGCGATCCTGTCTCTGGGGACTTTTTTTGTGGATTATATACGCGGCGCTTCCAGGCCGCGAGGAACACGCACCGCCAAAGAGCATAGGAATGGTCTCGCGAAAGTGTAACGTCACGTTTCGATGGGCACAGCAGCTTTAAACTAAAGGCATGTGAAATCTCATCCGGGAGCCTAACGGAGGGCTTTAAAGAACGTCTGAATTTGTGGCACAGCGGACAAACCTAATGGAGGGTGCAAAATAGGCTAAAAAAACTCCAATTCCCACGATGCAATGAAAAAACGGATTCCCTTAATGGAGGCACACCGGAAGCTGTGCGATGATTGGAAGAATTTCAGCTGGGAGATTGGGGAGCCTCACAGAACGTCCTGCTGAACACCGGCCTCTGAAGAGAAGCAAAAGCTTCGAAACGCGTCAGGCCTGCAGACAATGTACGGGGAAGGGAAGTCACATGCCTAAATAAAAGAGTTTTGTCAAACTTACCTGCTGCGGAGTGCGATCCTGTCTCTGGGGACTTTTTTTGTGGATTATATACGCGGCGCTTCCAGGCCGCGAGGAACACGCACCGCCAAAGAGCATAGGAATGGTCTCGCGAAAGTGTAACGTCACGTTTCGATGGGCACAGCAGCTTTAAACTAAAGGCATGTGAAATCTCATCCGGGAGCCTAACGGAGGGCTTTAAAGAACGTCTGAATTTGTGGCACAGCGGACAAACCTAATGGAGGGTGCAAAATAGGCTAAAAAAACTCCAATTCCCACGATGCAATGAAAAAACGGATTCCCTTAATGGAGGCACACCGGAAGCTGTGCGATGATTGGAAGAATTTCAGCTGGGAGATTGGGGAGCCTCACAGAACGTCCTGCTGAACACCGGCCTCTGAAGAGAAGCAAAAGCTTCGAAACGCGTCAGGCCTGCAGACAATGTACGGGGAAGGGAAGTCACATGCCTAAATAAAAGAGTTTTGTCAAACTTACCTGCTGCGGAGTGCGATCCTGTCTCTGGGGACTTTTTTTGTGGATTATATACGCGGCGCTTCCAGGCCGCGAGGAACACGCACCGCCAAAGAGCATAGGAATGGTCTCGCGAAAGTGTAACGTCACGTTTCGATGGGCACAGCAGCTTTAAACTAAAGGCATGTGAAATCTCATCCGGGAGCCTAACGGAGGGCTTTAAAGAACGTCTGAATTTGTGGCACAGCGGACAAACCTAATGGAGGGTGCAAAATAGGCTAAAAAAACTCCAATTCCCACGATGCAATGAAAAAACGGATTCCCTTAATGGAGGCACACCGGAAGCTGTGCGATGATTGGAAGAATTTCAGCTGGGAGATTGGGGAGCCTCACAGAACGTCCTGCTGAACACCGGCCTCTGAAGAGAAGCAAAAGCTTCGAAACGCGTCAGGCCTGCAGACAATGTACGGGGAAGGGAAGTCACATGCCTAAATAAAAGAGTTTTGTCAAACTTACCTGCTGCGGAGTGCGATCCTGTCTCTGGGGACTTTTTTTGTGGATTATATACGCGGCGCTTCCAGGCCGCGAGGAACACGCACCGCCAAAGAGCATAGGAATGGTCTCGCGAAAGTGTAACGTCACGTTTCGATGGGCACAGCAGCTTTAAACTAAAGGCATGTGAAATCTCATCCGGGAGCCTAACGGAGGGCTTTAAAGAACGTCTGAATTTGTGGCACAGCGGACAAACCTAATGGAGGGTGCAAAATAGGCTAAAAAAACTCCAATTCCCACGATGCAATGAAAAAACGGATTCCCTTAATGGAGGCACACCGGAAGCTGTGCGATGATTGGAAGAATTTCAGCTGGGAGATTGGGGAGCCTCACAGAACGTCCTGCTGAACACCGGCCTCTGAAGAGAAGCAAAAGCTTCGAAACGCGTCAGGCCTGCAGACAATGTACGGGGAAGGGAAGTCACATGCCTAAATAAAAGAGTTTTGTCAAACTTACCTGCTGCGGAGTGCGATCCTGTCTCTGGGGACTTTTTTTGTGGATTATATACGCGGCGCTTCCAGGCCGCGAGGAACACGCACCGCCAAAGAGCATAGGAATGGTCTCGCGAAAGTGTAACGTCACGTTTCGATGGGCACAGCAGCTTTAAACTAAAGGCATGTGAAATCTCATCCGGGAGCCTAACGGAGGGCTTTAAAGAACGTCTGAATTTGTGGCACAGCGGACAAACCTAATGGAGGGTGCAAAATAGGCTAAAAAAACTCCAATTCCCACGATGCAATGAAAAAACGGATTCCCTTAATGGAGGCACACCGGAAGCTGTGCGATGATTGGAAGAATTTCAGCTGGGAGATTGGGGAGCCTCACAGAACGTCCTGCTGAACACCGGCCTCTGAAGAGAAGCAAAAGCTTCGAAACGCGTCAGGCCTGCAGACAATGTACGGGGAAGGGAAGTCACATGCCTAAATAAAAGAGTTTTGTCAAACTTACCTGCTGCGGAGTGCGATCCTGTCTCTGGGGACTTTTTTTGTGGAATATATATATATATATATATATATATATATATACATATATATATATATATATATATATATATATATATATATATATATATATATATATATATATATATATATATATATATATATATATTCAATATAAACATTTGACATGAACTTTCAAATGTGTGCAAATTTGATAAACTGCTTCTGCAAATGTTTTGGAAAACATGAGCAGGCACTATATGAAAACTGAGATTTGCATCATCTCCTTTCGGTCAGAAAAAATGAATACTAACATATAACAGTAAGACATGCCCCCAGTAACCTAACTGCCCACAACTGCACAAGAGAGACTTTGGAGAATATAGTTCCAAAATACAGAACAGGGCAAAGCAGAGTCTCTGAAAGGGTCACTCCAATTGTACATCTTACAAGAATGCACTGGATATTGAGTCGTAGTGTAGAGAATTCCCTGCAGCTTATCAAACCATCTGAACCCAGATGATTTTCCATGTTCTTCATCTCTACGTCTGCACATTTACCTACCCTCTGTCATGTAGTACCAGAAAGTCCAGTTCTAAATATCATACTACAAAAATATTGTTGAAAAAGAAAGTATTGGCCACCAAAATAATTACTTTGGGCCCAGTTTAATTGTTGGCGGATGGAGAAATCTCTGTTGGCCTGGTGGAGAACTTAATGTCCACCAGACAAAGACTATTCAGCTCGCCAAATTTAAAATTACCACCAAGCCAGTGTTCATTTCTAAAACACTGGCATGAACTGTCATCACATAGGTTCCTGTCAATGCTGTTTAAAGTTTGGTGCCCAACTCCCTTAACATGACGGAGCTTCTATGAAATGTATTATTCTTTTTTTTTAAAAGAGAATACTAAAGCATGATTTTCTTTTTGAAAAGAAAATGGTACCTTTGTCATGGGAGTCCTCTCCTATGGCGAGGGGAGCATTTAGCAGTTTTCATTGCCACTTGCCACCAGGGTTTTCCTAGCGGTGACAGGCAGTGAACACTGACCTCTAATTCCACCCATCATGGGGCCCGATGTAGGTAAACTCCAATTTACCACTTCTTAAAAACCGAATCATACCGATTCGGTATTTGAGAAGTGGTAAATTGGAGGGGGGGGAGATGTGGGTATTTCAAAATCGGTAAATACCGAATCTGTAAGATTCGGTATTTACCGATTCTGTAAATACCGAATCGGTATCCCCCATTGATTCCTATGGGCCTTGAAGCCCATAGGAATCAAAGGGCATTACCGAATCGGTATTTACCGATTCGGTAATTACCGATTTCTGCAAGGGTGCAGGGGGTGTCACTTTGACACCCCCTAGCACCCCCAATACAGGCTTGGGTGCCATGTGGCAGGCATACATGCCCTAGGGGCAGGTCTGCCTGCCACATGGCATAGGTGTGCATGCACACATGTGCATGCACACCGGAATCGGTATTTTACCATGAAGTTGTATTTCATGGTAAAATACCGATTCGGCAACACCTGTGGGACTCAGAAGAGTCCCACCTACATTAGGAATTTACCGAATCGGTAGAATTACCGAATCAGTATTTTACCGATTAGGTAATTTTACCGATTCGGTAAATGTGCAGTTACCTACATATGCCCTTGGAAACGGGCACCTACATACCAAATGGCCATTTACCGGTCGGAAACGGCCGAAATCGGCCGTTTCCGACCGGTATTAAGGCTCCTACATCGGGCCCTAAATTAGGTGGGTGGAATAAGAGGTCAGCCTCTTACGGACCTTATTCTGTAGGACCATCGTAGGAGTTTAAGAAAAAGTCAAAATATCAAAGTGGAGACAGAGTGGTCGTCACTGTGATGAAGACAAAGGTCTGCCTATATTTAAATCGGACAGGCAGACCATTACCTTGGTAGTAAGCATATTTTGTCACCATTGTGATAGAGTATACTTACTGCTAACAATTAAATCAGGCCCTAAGTAACTATACTGATTTGCAATCAGAATTGCATTTGGTGTGTGAGTTATAGTTTGAAAGTATTGGGGGAGTTATAGATTCTGACCCTAACTATAACTTGTTTTAGTAGTTTTTTTGGTTTCAATTCGTAACCATAATAGCACTTTAATTTTTGAAGTGAATATTATTAACATATGACAACCATAACTTCACTTTAACCTTAGATTTTTCAGTATACTTCAGGATTTTCTTTATCTGTTTCCACATCAAAGAATTTCCTACATCCATCCCCATGCAGTAGCCAGGCCCAGTTTCAGATAACTTTTGGCTGTACTCAGTGGGGTTTGACCACAATGCCTAGCTTCTGGCCACAAGGCCTGCCTTCTGGCCAGTTCCTGTTCCCAACCCTTAATGGGCAGCTAAACTCCACTTTGATATCCTATATAGAGTTATATATACACTTA
The DNA here is from genome assembly GCF_964263255.1 of Lissotriton vulgaris. Classification (NCBI taxonomy): domain Eukaryota; kingdom Metazoa; phylum Chordata; class Amphibia; order Caudata; family Salamandridae; genus Lissotriton; species Lissotriton vulgaris. The sequence continues at coordinate 274,464,314 of NC_141694.1, read as the reverse complement.
CAGGCACGCGTAGTAATGATATATTCGTTGTAAATGTTTGCGTGGTAAAGATGAATGTGTTGTAAAGCCTGCTTGGTAAATGCATGTGTGGTTCTGATGGCTTTGTGAAAGTATAAATTGCCATGTCAACCCTTAATTTGAGGGGGTAGCCAAGTGCACACCTCGGGGCTTATTCCGATTCGGGAGAAAAAACCGTTGTACGATTCATATTCGTAGCCATCTCCGTATGAATGAAAAAAGATCGTCCGAACTGCGTAGTACGATTCGTATCCCGTAAATACGTCCGAATATCAGCGAACCGTACAAACCATAATCGAAGACCCGTACGAAATGGCGTCGGAACTCAAACCGTACGATTTGTAAACATGCCGTACGACCAAACAAGTACGATCCAGCATGATTCGTATAGAAAACATTGCGTATGACCTAGCGGCACCAACAAATACGAACTGCATACCCCTCAATAAAGCGTACGCGAACACCCCCCCAAACAGCCCGTATCAGCAAGCCGCACCAACAAATACGAACTGCACACCCCTCAATAAAGCGTACATGAACCCCTGCCCCGAAAAGGGCCTGTATCAGCCAGCCGCACCAATAAATACGAACAGCACACCCCTCAATAAAGCGTACGCGAACCCCCACCCTGAAAATGGCCCGTATCAGCCAGCCGCACCAACAAATACGAACCGCACACCACCCAATAAAGCGTACGCGAACCCCCACCCCGAAAACGGCTCGTATCAGCCAGTCGCACCAACAAATATGAACTGCACACCACTTAAAAAAGCGTACGGGAACACCCCAAAAACGTCCCGTATGAGCCAGCCGCACCAACAAATACGAACCGCACACCACTCAATAAAGCTTACGTGAACACCCCAAAAATGTCCCATATGAGCCAGCAGCACCAACAAATACGAACCGCACACCCCCCACTAATATAGCGCACGCGAACCTCGAAACCAGCACAAGGAGGGTGCAAACGAGTCGCACAACGCCACAAAACATGTCTCCTGTGTACACACCATTGGAAAAAAATGTCCTGGCCACATCCAAACAGGCAAACAGAGGGCCCAAGTCACACCCACCCCTTATAACACACCCACCAAAAATTCAAAATAAGCCACACCCACAAATGGACCAATAAAAGGGCCCACACATGCAACCCATCATCCTTTGCAACATACCTATTTGTGCAAAGACACTGACAGCACACCAACAACTGCACCAATACACCTTCACATATACACCCTATCTCATTCACACCCACACCACCCCCTTCACAATCAGACACACACACCCTCATCCATACACACCATTACCCCCCAATCACATACACCCCACACCATGACCACACCAAAGAATCTAAAGTTCACTAACCCAGAGATGGAGAGCCTTACAGATGAAGTCATCAGAGTTGAGCCACAGCTGTTTGGTGCATTGGTCAGACAGACCAGCATTGCAGAAAAAACACGCCTGTGGGAGAGGATCATCGATAAGGTCAATGCTGTTGCACCCATCAATCAATCATCGCGTTTATATAGCGCACTACTTACCCAGAGGGTCTCAAGGCGCTGGGGAGGGGGGATCTGCTACTGCTCGAACAACCAGGTCTTGAGTTGCTTCCTGAAGGCGAGGTGGTCCTGGGTCAGGCGGAGGTGGGTGGGGAGGGAGTTCCATGTCTTGGAGGCGAGGTAGGAGAAGGACCGTCCCCCTGTGGTGGCTCTACGGATGCGGGGGACGGCGGCGAGGGCGAGGCTGGTTGATCGAAGCTGGCATTTGGGAGCGTAGAAGTTGAGGCGGCTGTTGAGGTATCCTGGGCCTTGGCTGTGTAGGGCTTTGTGTGCGTGGGTGAGGAGACGGAAGGTGATTCTCTTGTTGACCGGGAGCCAGTGCAGATCTCTCAGGTGTCCGGAGATGTGGCTGCGACGGGGGATGTCCAGGATGAGTCGTGCTGAGGCGTTCTGGATCCGCTGGAGTCTCTTCTGGAGTTTGGCGGTGGTTCCGGCGTAGAGGGTGTTGCCATAGTCCAGACGGCTGGTGACGAGGGCCTGGGTGACCGTCTTCCTGGTCTCGGTGGGGATCCACCGGAAGAACTTACGAAGCATGCGCAGGATGTTGAAGCACGACGAGGAGACGGGGTTGACTTGTCTGGTCATGGAGAGGGAGGAGTCCAGGATGAAGCCCAGGTTGCGTGCGTGGTCTGTTGGTTTGGGTGCGCTGCCTAGGGCGGGGGGCCACCAGGAGTCATCCCAAGCGGCGGGTGAGGATCCCAGGATGAGGATTTCCGTCTTATCTGAGTTCAGTTTCAGGCGGCTGTTCTTCATCCATTCGGCTACCTCTTTCATCCCTTCGTGAAGGTTGGCTCTGGCGGTGGCGGAGTCGTTGGTAAGGGAGAGGATCAGCTGGGTGTCGTCGGCGTAGGAGATGATGTTGAGGTTGTGCTGGCGTGCGATGTCTGCGAGGGGGCTCATGTAGATGTTGAAGAGGGTTGGACTGAGCGAGGAGCCTTGAGGGACGCCGCAGATGACTTCGGTGGCTTCTGATCTGAACGGAGGGAGGCGGACTCTCTGTGTCCTTCCGGCGAGGAAGGAGATGATGCACTCCAGTGCCTTCTCTTGGACTCCGACGTTGCTGAGGCGTTGTACTAGGGTACGATGGCAGACAGTGTCGAAGGCCGCGGAGAGGTCGAGGAGGATGAGGGCCGCTGTTTCTCCGTTGTCTAGCAGCGCTCGGATGTCATCGGTGACTGCGATCAGGGCGGTCTCGGTGCTGTGGTTGGCCCGGAAGCCAGACTGCGAGGGGTCGAGGGATCCGTTCGTCTCGAGGAAGGCGGCCAGCTGTCTTGTTGACGGTCTTCTCGATGACTTTTGCAGGAAACAGGAGCAGCGAGATGGGCGGTAGTTTTTGAGGTCGGTGGGGTCAGCCGATGGCTTCTTGAGTAGAGCGCTGAGTTCGGCGTGCTTCCAGCTCTCCGGAAAGGTAGCAGTGTCGAAGGAGGTGTTGATGATGTCCCGCAGGTGGGGTGCAATGATGGCGTCGGCCTTGTTGAAGACGTGGTGAGGGCAGGGGTCGGTCGGAGATCCGGAGTGGATGGAGTTCATCGTGCAGACGGTGTCTTCGGTGCTGATCGGAGTCCAGGCGCGGAGGGTGGTGGTGGGGGGCGGTGGTTCGGTCGTGGTGATCGTCGGTTGAGTGCTGAAGCTGTTGTGTATGTCCGCGATCTTGTTGTGGAAGTAGGAGGTGAGGGAGTTGCAGAGGTCTTGCGAAGGGGTGATGTCGTTGTTTCCGGCGTTGGAGAGCTCTTTGACGATGTTGAAGAGTTCCTTGCTGTTGTGGGCGTTGTTATCCAGTCGTTCCTTGAATGCAGTTTTCTTGGTGGCGCGGATGAGTTGGTGGTGTTTTCGGGTGGCGAGCTTGAGGGCAGTCATGTTGTCCGGTGTTGGGTCTCTGCGCCAGGTTTTCTCGAGGGCTCGGCAGTTCTTCTTGGAGCTCTTGAGTTCGTCGGTGACCCATAGGGCTTTCTTGCTACCGGGTCTGCTGGGCGGGGTCCTCAGGGGGGCGAGCTCGTCTGCGCAGTCGCTGATCCACTTCGTGAGGTTGGTGGCCGCCTGGCTAGGGTTCGTAGTGCTGGTGGGAGGGTTTATGCTCAGGGAGGACGCGAGCTGGTCGGCTGTGATCTTGTTCCAGTTCCTGCGTGCAGCCTGTTGCGGTTGGTGGTGGATCGTGGTCCTTGCGAAGCTGAAGTGGACGCAGCTGTGGTCCGTCCAGTGGAGTCCGGTGGCGTGGCTGAAGGCGATGTCCTTGCTGGATGAGAAGACGGAGTCGAGTGTGTGTCCGGCGTAGTGGGTGGGGGTGGTCACCAGTTGCTTGAGTCCCAGGTTGGCGAGGTTGTCCAGCAGGGTGGTGGTGTTGCGGTTGTTGTTGTTCTCCAGGTGGAAGTTGAAGTCCCCTAGGAGGATGTAGTCAGTGGAGCAGAGGGCGTGTGGGCTGATGAAGTCGGCGATGTCTTCGCTGAATTGTGTGCGTTGTCCAGGGGGTCTGTAGATGAGGGTGCCTCTGAGGGTGGTCTTGGGGTTGATGTGGACTTGGAAGTGCAGGTGCTCGGCGATTGCAAGGGTGTCATTGGTGTTGGTTGTGATGCGGATGGTGTTCCTGTAGACGATGGTGATGCCTCCTCCGGTGTGGTTGATGCGGTCCCTTCGGATGATCTTGTAGCCGTCTGGGATGGCGATGGCGATGTCAGGCGCTGAGGAGACGTTCATCCATGTTTCCGTGAAGAAGGCGACGTCTGGGGCTGTGGTGTCGAGCAGGTTCCAGATCACGATGGCGTGCCTGTGGACAGAGCAGGTGTTGAGCAGGATGCATTTCAGGTGGCTGCTGCTGTTGCTCGTCTTGGTTGGTGTAGGTGTAGTGCCGGTCCGGAGGCAGGTGAACTTGCAGGAGTTGCAGTAGAAGGGTCCGTGGGTACGTCTCGGGGTGGCTCGGTAGCAGCCCGGGACTCTGCCGGCATTGAGTGCGTTGAGGGTGGCGGCGTCGTACGTCCGGCGAGTTGGCTGGGGTCTGCGGGGGCCAGGGGTCCTGGCGCTGGGCGCGGTCCAGGCGCGGACAGGCGCAGACGGGCTTACCTTTGGCGCACCTTCGGCGCTCAGTCGGTGCTCCCGCTGCGCGCGTCCGCTGCGCGGTCGCTGAGGGGGCGACATAAGAGGGGAGCCGGGAGGGCGGGTCAGCTGGGAGGCGGGGTCGCGTCCACCAATGGACTGGCGAGGGGGCGGGGCCTCAGGCGGGAAACGGGATCGGGTTGAGCGGGCGGCCCTGCGGCGGCTGGGGCGCTGCTCTCGGCGTCAGAGAAGACCAGGCACAGCAAGGTGCCCTGGAGCAGGAGCGCGGAGGAGCGAGGGGGCAACCAGGCCAGAGGCGCTGTGGTCGCTAACCAGGTGCGTGCGTCGTCCCCTTAAGAGGGGAGCCGGGAGGGCCGGTCAGCTGGGAGGCGGGGTCGTGTCCACCAATGGACTGGCGAGGGGGCGGGGCCTCAGGCGGGAATCGGCGGAAAACGGGATCGGGTTGAGCGGGCGGCCCTGCGGCGGCTGGGGCGCCGCTCTCGGCGTCAGAGAAGACCAGGCACAGCAAGGTGCCCTGGAGCAGGAGCGCGGAGGAGCGAGGGGGCAACCAGGCCAGAGGCGCTGTGGTCGCTAACCAGGTGCGTGCGTCGTCCCCTTAAGAGGGGAGCCGGGAGGGCGGGTCAGCTGGGAGGCGGGGTCACGTCCACCAATGGACTGGCGAGGGGGCGGGGCCTCAGGCGGGAATCGGCGGAAAACGGGATCGGGTTGAGCGGGCGGCCCTGCGGCGGCTGGGGCGCCGCTCTCGGCGTCAGAGAAGACCAGGCACAGCAAGGTGCCCTGGAGCAGGAGCGCGGAGGAGCGAGGGGGCAACCAGGCCAGAGGCGCTGTGGTCGCTAACCAGGTGCGTGCGTCGTCCCCTTAAGAGGGGAGCCGGGAGGGCGGGTCAGCTGGGAGGCGGGGTCGCGTCCACCAATGGACTGGCGAGGGGGCGGGGCCTCAGGCGGGAATCGGCGGGAAACGGGATCGGGTTGAGCGGGCGGCCCTGCGGCGGCTGGGGCGCCGCTCTCGGCGTCAGAGAAGACCAGGCACAGCAAGGTGCCCTGGAGCAGGAGCACGGAGGAGCGAGGGGGCAACCAGGCCAGAGGCGCTGTGGTCATCATCATCAGGCGCACCAGGAGAGATTGCCAGGCCAGGTGGTACGATCTGCGGAGGATGGTCAAGAGGAAGATGGACGAAGACTACGCCCATGCACACCACACTGGAGGTGGGGGTCCCCGCAGACCTGCACAATTTCATACCTGGGAGGAGAAAGTCATGCCCTGCTACCACCGGTGGGAGTTCACAGGATCGAAGGAGCCGTGAAGCCTGGTGAGTATCCAAACAGCTCATGTAACTACCAGCAGTGCCTAACAGTTTGGGGGTGGTATGTGGGTGGGTGCAGAGGACTCCCAGCAGTGCCTAACAGTATGGAGGTGGGTGGCTATGACTCCCAACAGTGCCCAACAGTATGGAGGTGGGTGGCTATGACTCCCAGCAATGCCTAACAGTATGGGGGTTGGTATGTGGGTGGATGGTCATTACTCCCAGCAGTGTCTAATAGTATGGGGTGGTGGCTATGACTCCCAACAGTGCCCAACAGTATGGGGGTGGGTGGCTATGACTCCCAGCAGTGCCTAACAGTATGGGGGTCGAATGTGGGTGGGTTGCCATGACTCCCAGCAGTGCCTAACAGTATGGGGGTGGGTGGCGATGACTCTCAGCAGTGACTAACAGTATGGGGGTGGGTGACTATGACTCCCAGCAGTGCCTAACAGTATGGGGGTGGGTGCAAAGGGAGTGCCAGAAGGCCGGAAGGGGGAGGGTGAGAGGGGGCAAGGTGTAGGGTAGGAGGTTGCACTCATCCCATATGACCCAGGTACACACCCATGCACCATGCTCAATGCACAGGGAGTGTGAAAGTACTGGCAAGATAGCTGACACTGGGCCCTGGTGTAGGCAGCACAAGGCCCTCCTGTGACCAGTGCAAACACTAACACCAGGACAAGGTCAGATATCCTGCACAGGAACTTACAACCACCATCATGGCAGCATGCTTCATGGGGGGACAGACATACCACGAGGGACGCCCACTTGCAAATCACACTCAAACTACTAGCATGGCCTGTCACACACACCCCTTACAGAAACAGAGCCTCTGGGGACAGGCAATGGAGTGCACCACTGTCACAATCGTCATGTAACACAACAAAACAAATACTGATCTGATGACGCATCCAAGCAAAAAATGCACAGTGCTGAATCACAAGTCCATTGTGCCTCTCACACAATGCTGTTGCCACAGCTTTTGGATGCTGTGGATGCACTTAAGTAGCACCATGGACCTAGGTATTGACAAGGTGATGCATCTTGGAGAAGTGCCACGTTCTAGAGCCCTGTGCCAGTAGTAGGTGTACTGGTCCAGGGGGGTTGGCAGTGGGTGGCCATCATGGCCCAGCAACACCTCTCAAAAGTTGCTGACTGAAATCAGAAAAATTCTACTCAGTCTCTATCCTTAACATGCTGCATTTAAACCCTGTGCATGCTTGAACCAGGCATAATGGTTGACACTGCATTGTGCAGATTGGGCCACACAGAGCACAGCTGGATCTGTCTTGCTGGTGACACAAGCCACATCAATGACTGTGCCAGTCATCGTAAACAGTACCGAACATGTCAATGACCCCTGAGCACATGTCAATCTGATCCCACAACATACCCATACACAAGTGAACAATGACAACAATCCAAAACAGGTGGAACAGTGCTAACGACAATGTATATCAAAATTGGATGCTGCATGATAGTGCATTAAAAGTGTCTGTCTCTCACGCCCACAGGGCAACGTGTGGAAACTACCCCCAACCAGGGGGGAGATGGATCCCAGTCCCAGGCTCAGCAGGACCCTGACCCCACGAACAGCGACGCCTCTCAACACACCGTGGATGACCCCAACCAACCTGGCCCCTCTAGATCGCAAATCTGTTCAGCAGCTGGATCAGACACATCTGTGCCAACCACCACACCCATTCCCGCCACATCCCAGCAGACAGCTCGGAGCCCTGCCCATAATCCACAATAGAGCCAGTCTGACAATGAGGGACAAGGTTCGTCGAGCACCCAGGAGGTGGCAGACAACACCACCACTGCCATCACTCATGGGTCCCGTCAATACGATGTGCCCACAAGCGCAGGCCAGGCTCATGTGGGCAGGGGTGGTGGGAGTGCGCAAGGCGGAGGCGAGAACCTGACCAGCAAGCTGCAGGGCCCTGTATGTCTAAACTCCGAAACATCATGGAGGCATACCGGTGGGACACCAGGGAGTTCAGCCAGGTAGTGGAGGCCCTCAACAAAATTAAAAATCATCAGGCCGAGCAACATGCCAGTCAAAAATGACACCAGGGACAGATGGAGGCAAGACTGGATGAGCTCTTGATGGTGCATAGGGAAATAAGCCAATCACTCCGTCAGATTGCTGTCTACATGCAGCACCCTCCCTGTGTCACCAGGCCAGAAACATCAAGTCAAAGACCAACATCAGCCACAGGGAGGGAGGAGGAGGAGGAATTGTCTGAGGGAGCGTCCCAGGCATCGTCAAGGCCTGCACGTGAGGGTCCCACAAGAAAGGTGGGTAGTCCACGGCTAAGACGTTGAGAGGCAGTGGGCTATGCACAACTCCCAGGTCACCTGGTCTGGCATCTTGCCTTTGTGTGCAACAGCATCACCCTATTGACTCTCCCACATGGACTTGCTGGTCGCAGTGTGCCCAATGATGCTGAGTTAGTGGGGTCCCTGGTCCTGGTGATTCGTCCGCCATCTTGGGTAGGTAGTGACGCTCTGGGAGATTCTCAGGCGCCATATTGGTTTGGGTTAGAGGCTCGAGCAGCCGGAAGCCCGCTCGGCGTAATACTATAACTAGGATGTGTAAGCAGACGCGCAGCGGATGCGTGCAGCGGAGGCGCCGTAGATGCGCCGGAGGTGCGCCAGAGGTAAGCCCGTTTGCGTCCGTTCGCGTCCCGGGCGCCTCTGGCGCTCCTGCCCCTCCATACCCTGCTGACCCCTGCCCTGCTCCCACCGAGGACTTAGAGCCCGAGCCCATCCTCACCCCGCATAAGACATTGTCTTGCGGCTTGTTGAATGCACGCTCTTTGATAAAGCACCACGCTGAGACTGCCTTATTAATTGAATCGTCACAGCTAGATATACTGTTCGTGACTGAAACGTGGGCCACGAAGGACTGTGGCATGGAATTGGGCTGGGCTTGCCCGCCAGGCTACTTGATAAGACACACCCCCCGCACCTCAGGCAGGGGTGGTGGGGTAGGCTATATCTTCAGAGATTCTATCTCCTTGACCGAATTGGTGACTACGAAGGTAGCAGGGTTTGAGCTTATGGGCTTTTCCATCGTGGCTCAAGGAGGTACTTTAGTAGCAGGTCTTCTATGCTACAGACCGCCCTCTCTGCCCACGACAGCCCTTCAATCTCTGATTGATCTGATCTACGACCTTTCTAACTCGCATACCAATTTTCTAGTACTGGGTGATTTCAACCTCTGGCCTTCTGGTCCCCATGACTTGGCCTTCCGAGAACTGTGACAAGCCTGTAGCAATATCCAACTTGCTCAACTGGTTCAGGTACCCACCCATGATAGGGGACATATACTAGACTTGGTGTTTGCTGATAAGAATTTGGTTGTGGTAGATAAGGTCGAGGCCCAGGGTTGGACCGATCATTCTTTGATTGTTCTGTCCCTTCTTATGCCTGCCCCATGGAGACCCAATAAACCGACCAGCAGGAAGTTGAATCGGCAATGGAGTCGTCTCCTTAGGGAACCGATTCGACCTACACTCCTACCGGGAACCTTTCAGATGGAGGAGAATGTGGACAAGAGCTATGCTTCTCTCTGCCGGCATATTGTATCATCTCTTGATGACCTGGCCCCCTTACGTAAGGTAAGAGACAGGCCCAGGGGCCTAAATGCCTGGTTCAGCGAAGATTTGGGGCACTCCAAACTTCGCTGTAAACAGGCGGAGCGGAGCGTACATGGAGGAGAGGATACAGGGAGCAGGATAAGGCGGCTTATAAAGCAGCCTTGCACGAATACAAGGCCCAGTTAAGAACCGCAAAAGCCAAGTTTTTGGAAGACACTTTGGCGAAGGCCTCTAACAAATCTCAGACCCTGTTTAGATTGGTCAAGACTTTGTCTGACCCACCTTGCACGGCGTCTACCATCCCGGCCTCGCAGGCGCTGTGCGACTCGCTGGCCCTTGCATTTGAGGAGAAAATCAGGACTATTCTGACTGGACTCAAAAATTCTGAACAATCTGTAACATCCGCAGTCTCTCCTTTGGACCCGTCTGACAACCTGGACTCCAATTGGGCACCTAACAAGGAAGATATGCCTCAGTTGTCCAGCTTTCCCGTTCCCTTGTTAGAGGAATTTGTTATCCTGGCAAGCAGTGTATCGTCAGGATCACCGCTGGATCCAATGCCTCATAAGATCTGGAAGGCCTTTCAAGATGAGCTTTCCCTCCGTTGCACTCCATCTGCTGTCAATCATTGACCACAGCGTCAGTCCCAGACAGCTGGAAGTTGGCTATTGTAACACCTCTGTTGAAAAAGGCTTCTCTGGACCCTCTCTGCTCGGCTAATTACAGGCCAATTTCGCTACTACCATTTGCGATAAAAATCCTCGAGAGATGGGTCACAAGAGCCTTATCCAACTTCCTAGAAACAAATCTATGTCTGGATGCTGCACAATTTGGCTTTAGGCCAGCGCACGGCACCGAGACGGCCTTGGTCACCGTGTTGGATGATCTGCGAACGCGAGTCGACAAGGGCAAGTCTGCATTCTTGGTGCTACTTGACATGTCAGCCGCGTTCGACACGGTGGACCATGAAGTACTACTTGGCCGTCTTCGGAGTGCGGGAGTGTGCGGTCTGGCCCTAGACTGGCTCACGTCCTATTTGGATAACCGACAACAAGCCGTGGCATTACCACCTTTTCGATCAGCCACTAGGCGGGTGAAACAGGGAGTCCCTCAAGGATCGGCAATTAGCCCGATCCTATTTAATATATATCTCCGTCCCTTGATAGCACTGATAAAGTCATTCGGCATATCTGTTGTCAACTATGCCGATGACTATCAGCTGATTTTTTCATTTGAGGGTTCAGAGTCCATTTCAAGGGATGCCTTTCACCGTTGTATGGCAGCCACAGCAGCATGGCTGCGAGCCAATGCGCTGCAATTCAATGGGTCAAAAACGGAGGTACTCCACTGCTCCTTGGACCGAACTCCCCGTACACTACTGGCCGATTTTTGGCCAGTGTCCATCCCGTGCTCGGTGGAGGCGGCAGAGTCAGCTCGCAACCTGGGAGTTTTATTCGAACCCAATTTGCAGCTTGACGCCTCCGTAAACAAAACGGCAGCAACATGTATGGGTTTGCTCCGTGCTCTACGGAAAATCTTGCCACTTCTCCCACGGGGCTCCAGAGCTGAGGTAGTGCGTAGTTCCATTCTCAGTAGGATTGACTACTGCAACGCACTACTTCTGGGTGCCCCGAAGACTCTGGTCCTAAAGCTCCAAAGGATACAGAATATGGCCGCTAAACTGGCCTTGTCTCGACCACGGTCCGCCTCTTCATCGGCAGCTTTGGCCGATTTGCACTGGCTCCCAGTCCAGCAGAGAATTGCGTTTAAGGCTCTTTGCCTTGTTTTTAGGGCCCTGCATGGACTGGGACCAATACCTCTTCAGACTCTCTTCCTCTGGTATCAGGCAGCCAGACCTTTAAGATCATCTTCGGCATTCCTGGCAAAAGTCCCTAAAATCAATAGAACGAGAATGGGTGGTCGCGCTTTTAGTTTTGCGGCTGCCACGCTGGGGAACACTCTCCCCTTGACATTAAGGAGCTGCCCTGATCTGCTCACTTTTAAAAAGAGCCTTAAAACTTACTTGTTCCCCAGAGTAATGTAGCTTTTTAATAGATGCATGGTTAGGTCTCAGCGCCAGGATACCCTTTGGGTGACAGCTGCGCTCAATAAGCAATAAATACATACATACATACACACTATGGCCTGGACTCTGTTGACTCAAACTGTAAGGCATCACATCTCCAGCTGTGAACTTTGTATTCCCCCCTTTATGTACAGCACCTACTCACGTTTCCCGCACAAGATCCACACTGGGATCTGAGTCCGGTTGAGGACACACATAGGTCACAATATTCCAACAACTACATATATGGATGGCAATACACACCTGTGATGGTTACAAAATGCTGAAGGGGGGTTGGCTTGCAATACTGCAATTACAGACAGGTACAGAACATTCACTTGGAGGTGTACAGATCATGGGTAATATATAGGTGTCCACGGAGGATCTGGATCTGTTTTCCGAGGTATGAGAACTATCAGCCGCATGCAGTTGTACTGTGGATGTGATGAATGGTGCCCAGGCCAAGGGTGGCAGGACGGACTGTGGGCAACAGGGTGTTGGATGGTAGACGTCCATATTAGTTTATTGGCCCGGGCCTGTGGAGTGCCTACTGAGTGTGGCTGAGGAGTATGAAGGTGAACCTGCAGTTGACTGTGGGACTATTATAGGTATCTCAGGTGGACGGTCATGTGGCAGTAGCAGGGGATGTTGAGGATGAGGTGTGTGAATGCACCCTGGATTTACACAAGTACTCTTGGAGTCTGGTTCTTGTACCTGTGTAGAGGTTGTTGCTGTAGTTGGGCTGGCTGGTGTAGTTGATGGCGACCAGGCTGAATACCACCTTGTTAACAGACATCGCCATAGCCATCACAGAAGGCTATAAGATCTCCCGCAGACACCGCACCAACAGAGTGGGAGGAGGAATCACCATCATCCACATGAACACTCCCAGAGTCACTACCAACACCAAGGACACCCTCCCCACCGCCTATCACATGCACTTACAGATCCACACTGACGCCAACAACACCCTCAGAGGAACACTCATAGGCAGACCACCTGGACCCCAAGCACAATCCATCAACTACGCAAACTCCACTGCCCTGATCGACAACCTCGTCAACCTCGGATTTAAACTACTCGTGGTGACAACCACCCACACTGCTGGACACACACAGGACCCCATCTTCTCTGCAAGTCCTCATGTCTCCTTCAACCACACCAGCACAAAAAAAAAATTCGGACAATAAGCGGGGGGGGGGGGGGTGCTTTCGGAAAATAACTGAGAAAACCAGCGAGCAATCGAGTGTGTTTGATGAAACCATACGCAGCTATGGCGGCAAGAGCAAAGGGCAAGCAGGCCAAGCCGGAGTTGGGGAGGGAGCTGTTAAAGTTGCCAATACCTATTAGATCCCCACCAGCGGAGAGAAAAAAATAGAAGGAAAACACAACAAAAAAATGCCCTGAAACAAAAAGCAAAGGAATCTGTTGAGACATATAGAAAAAATAAATATAATGTCTTAAGAAAACAGTTTGAAGAAGATAATGAAGACAATGAAGACGACCAGGAGGAGGGCGAGGAGGATGAAGATGCAGAGAGTTTGACTTCGTCTGAACTTTCAGCAGAATTGAGTCTGCTAGCTGTTGGTGAGAAAGGAGAGGAGGATGGGAAGGACAAGGGAACAAAGTCAGACCGAGGGGATAAAGCTGTTGACAAAATGGCCAAGGCTGATAACATGCCTCTAGCTAAGGGTCCTGAGAGTCAATCAACCCCCAAGCAATATCCTCTTTTCTCTAAACCCCTCCTCCAACAGGGGCAACTTTTGAGCACTCCTACACGGGGAGAGGATAACCAAGGAGGGGGCAAGTGGGAAGTCGGGGCAAGATGTTTCTAACGTTGGAGGGAATATAAACAGCCTTACAACACCTAAGTTACCAATGGCAGCACCTGGGGTGGCAGCAGGCTCAGAAGAAGCAGTCTCGACAACACTAACTGTATCAAATAGGGCTTCCCCCTGTGTCGCCCTGCCCCAGATATGCTCCCCCGCCTCCCACCCTCCGGCTCAGCTGATTACAAGCCCAAGCAACAAGCAAATTACGAAAACTCCAAGCCAAGACTCAAGTCTACAAGCTTCTCAGGTCTCCCAGGAGGATGGCTTGTTTTCTCTCCCGAGTGCCACAAAAGCGAACACTATTGAAGATATACTTGTAACTATCCTTCAGGAATTAAGAGACTTCAAAATCTCCCAGGCCCAGGAAATTGCACTTATGCACAGTAGGCTCACGAAAATGGAGGAGTGCCTTGGTAACCTCACCCTGAGAGTCTCCAAAGCTGAAGCCCGGATATCGTCCTTAAAGGACTCTCTAACGGCAATGCAGAAAGACCTTCTAGTGGCCAACAGAGAGAAAATTCAACTAGCGGAAAAAATGCAGGACCTTGAAAATTATAATAGGAGGTCCAATTTACGGCTAGTAGGCATACCAGCGGGGCTTGAGGATAAGGATGTAGTTAAATGGTCAGAGTCTCTATTGAATACAGCCATACCTGAGCTCCAAGGCGACCTGCCGATTACTAGGGCGCACAGAGTCCTGGCGCACAAAACTAATACCTTGAAATATCCCTGTACAATTTTGCTCAATTTTTCAGATTTTAGGATAAAAGAGAAAATTTTAAATACTGCATTTTCTAAGAAAACATTCAATGCGGAGGGGGCGAATAACTTTTGGATGTTTTCTGATATGTCGGCGGCATCTGCCCATAGACGCAGGGACTTTGTTAAACTTATTGACTCTTTTAAGAGCAAGGGAGCCCAAGCTATGATAGTACAGCTATCAAAACTTAAAGTCTTGGCCAAAGGGACATTTTTTATTTTTACGATCCTGCATGAAGCTCAGTCTTTCCTTGATGGTCTTGGAGTATAATTTGCTGCTGTATTTTCAATTACTTTAACGGCGGGCCCATGGTGGAGACAGGAAGCACATAAGGATGCAACAAAATGGCATCCAAAAAGAAGAAATACCAGAGAAGGACGGAAGTGGGACATGGGGGGTTACCATCCACTCTAAGGAGGGGAGGGAAGGGGGGTGAAGGGGGGTGTTGCAGGGGGAAAAAAAGAGTTCATATTTTGAAGAATTATCTGTTTTAATACTGACACAGTTATGGTATGGACAATGCTACATTTAAAAGGCTTTTTTGCACAAAAGGGAGATCTAATTTTGATATCTCGCACTCATCACTTTAAAGATCAATTATTATGTTTTCGTTTTTTTTCTTTTTTGCTTTGCTGCTATCATACAATTGCACAGCTTACTTGGGGTTTTGCACAAGGAGAGGTCCATAGCCATATGTTTTGTTGTTTTGTTGTTACTTTTCAATTATGCTGAATTATCTGCTCACTTGCTTATTTGCACGAGGAGAGGTTTAAAACAACATGATGTTGCTCTTTTTTTCATTCTCTCTCTTATATATCTGTGCTTTTCAATCGTTTTTTTCTGCATAAGGAGAGGTATAGAACAAATAATATGCTGCAGTTCTTCTATGATCTTTTTCTACTATTATATACTTTCGCTACTTTTTGCTCAATTGCACAGGATAAGGTTACCTAATTGTGCTGCTTATCTGCGTATTTGCACAAGGGGAGGTATAATCCATCAAGCTCTGCTGCTATTGTACAATTCTGCTGCTTATTTGCATATTTGCACAAAGAGAGGTAGTTACTCTATGATCATTTGCTGCTATTTGCACAGGCCGAGTTTAAAATACCCCTGGATATACCTATTTATTATTTGCTGTTTTTATAGACATTTTAATATTTTGAAGAACAAATAGCATGGTGAAGTTTATCTCTTTCAATGCAAATGGTTTGAATAATGTTCGCAAAAAAAATGCCATTGAGTGCTGGCTAAAAATTCTCATCCCAGATGTTATCTATTTGCAAGAAACCCATTATAGAGATCAGGCTGAGTCAGATAAAATCTTCGAAAGCTGGGTGGGCCACAAGATATCCTCAACTGCTGGGCTGGCTCAGAGAGGAGTATGCATACTAATAGGAAGACATGTAGGCTTTATTCTGGAAGGGGCATTTATAGACCCCAGAGGTAGATGGGCAGTTGCACATGGTAAATTAAATAATGCTAATATAATTTTTGCCACAATCTACGCACCAATCCTAGACGACCCTCTGCCAATCTTACAGTTAAAGCATGCAATAACAGGTCTTCCTGGGCCAATAATATGGGGGGGAGACTTTAATCTTCTACAAAATCCTCTATTATACTCCTCCAAAAAAGATCGTCGACAGAACAAACCCCAAGTTGCTTTGGCCATCCAAAGCTGCAAATTAGACCTTGACGTTATTGATCATTGGCAATTTTCAAATACTCTTAAACGAGAATATTCATGCCATTCAGCAAAATAGAACTCTGCATCTAGGCTAGATTTTTTTTTAACATCCCATGATTTAGAGTTATATAATTACGCCCATCTACCAAATGCTTTCTCGGATCATGCAGCACTCTGGATGGAGGTAAAACTGGGGGTACACGAAACAAGGCCTCCAAGAAGATGGTTTTTTAACAAACTGAACCTCCTTGACCCGCAATGGTGTATAGATATTGAAGAAAAGATTGAGCAGTTTTTTGCACAGAATAGAGGTACAGCCCCATTAAATATGACCTGGGATGCATTTAAGGCCACTCTGCGGGGTTTAATTACGTCTAAAGAAATACCAAAGCAGAAGGCAAGAAGGGAGGAGAAAACCAATCTACAAATTGAACTTTCGCAGGCAACCCAAGAACACTATAGAGTTAGATCAACGCTCTCTAGGCAAAAGCTCTCTGAGGCAAAGTGTAGGATGAAGGATTTTTACTGTGACTTAGGCGCGACAAATAGCAATCTTTATGCCCAAAAGATATATGAGGAGAGCGAATACACAGAGAAGCTCTTGGCCTGGCAAGCCAAAGAAAAGCAGGCCCGAAATAGGATAGATCAACTTACTGACCCCATTACTAAATTACAAGCTAAGACCACTGCCTCCATTCGTGAGTTGTTTTTGAAACACTACGAGGGAGTATATCAAGCAACTTACATCCGACTCCATTGGGGAATTTCTAGAGCCACTCGCAATACCTAAATTAGATGCTGAGGGCAAGAAATACCTCTTACAGGATTTCACATTGTTAGAACTAGATGAAGTGATAGGCTCCTTCCCCAATGGTAAGGCCAATGGTGATGATGGTCTTTCTATTGAATTTTTTAAAAAAATTGGAGGTACCCTGCGTAAAGAACTTCTGCTACTAGTCAACTACCTACTCCAAGGAGGTCCTTCACCGGACTCTTTTCATTCAGCGGTGGTGGTTAGTATTTTAAAAAATGGAAAGGACAAGGAAAATATAAATTCGTACAGACCAATAAGTCTTCTAAACACAGACTATAACATTTTTACAAAACTTTTAGCACACAGATTAAACAAAATAGTAGGATCTCTGGTAGCTCATGATCAGTGTGGTTTTATTGCAGGCAGGCATCTCCATTCCAATACAACATTTTTATTGGAGGCACTAAATTATTTTAAGACCAACAAGGTGAAGGCTCAAATCTGGCTTTTAGACGCGGAGAAAGCCTTTGATCTAGTGTCTTGGGACTGCCTTTTCGCAATTTTGCACAGTTTTAATTTCCTGATTGTTTTTATCTCTCTTTTACAACAACTCTATATGAATTCTAGGGCACAGATTATCATTAATAATACTAATATTGGGGCATGTCAGGTCACTAGAGGCACACGACAAGGATGCCCCCTTTCACCAATTTTATTTGCGTTATTTATTGAACCTTTGGTGATTGCTATTAGGGATATAAGGACCGAGAATGCCCCAGTAGTAGGAATGACAAACATAAAATTATACGCGGATGATATTGCCCTTTTTTTAGAGTCTAAACTCTCAAGTCTGACTCCAGACGGACGGCAGCGCTCCTGCTATTAGATCTGAGCGCTGCTTTCGATACTGTGTCCCACCATATACTGATCCAACGCTTAGAGGAAGCTGGAGTAGCAGGCACTGCTCTTCAGTGGTTTAAATACTTTCTTTCAGATCAAACCTTTAAAGTGGCAATACCACCCTGCCAATCCACAATTCATCCTTTCGACCTGGGGGTCCCACAGGGCTCCTCGTTGAGCCCCACCTTGTTCAACCTTTATGTGAAACCGCTAGCTGCAGTCGTCAAACAGTGTGGTCTGACAATGACCTCATATGCTGACGATACGCAGCTGGCGGTGACACTAAGTGGAGACCCTGAAGTGGAGGCCCCCAGATTCCGAGCTGGACTTGTGGCAGTAGCGAGCTGGCTCCGTACCAATTGCTTACAGTTGAATGCCACCAAAACTGAAGTGCTGGTCTTGGGGAAACATGTTGAGCTATGGGGAGACCAGTGGTGGCCTCCAGAGCTGGGCATTATTCCTATCCCAGCCTCCGAAGTGAAAAATCTAGGAATTTGGCTGGATCCCGTGCTCACCTTCACAGGCCACACGAAGAAGGTTGCAGCCACGTGTTACAGTATCTTGCGTGGCATAAGACCGGTCTTGAAATATTTTGACCCCCCTACCCGGCAGCTCGTGGTCCAGGCCTCTATTCTATCCTGGCTGGACTACGGAAGTGCGCTGATGTTAGGGGTAAACCAGGCTGAGGCATCCAGGCTCCAAAGGGTTCCAAATGCCGCGGCGCGGGCCATTGTGGGTCTTCCCAGACATTGTTCTGCTTCAGGTACCATCTCGACCCTACATTGGTTACCGGTCAGACAGCGGATCAAGTTTAAGGCGCTTTGTCTGGCCTTCAAAATCATGAAACTTTCTTCGCCGCCGGCTCTTGCCAACTTGCTCATTCCCTACATCCCTTCGAGATCTCTAAGATCAGAGGCTCTTCATCTGGCAGTCTGCCCCCGTTTCAAACTTAGCAGAATGGGTGGCCGCTCCTACCGGGTGCTTGCTGTGGGGCTGTGGAACTCGCTCCCGGTGCACATCCGAGCTCTGAATGATCTGTCCACCTTTAGGCACGCTATTAAAACCTTCTTGTTCACCGCTTCCGAGTAGCCGCCCCCCTTCTTTTTTCTTTTGTGTGTTATGTTATAGTACCTGTCTAAGCGCCAGGACGCCCCTTGGCTGGGGCAGCTGCGCGCTATAAAAATAATATTAACATAACATAACAAGTCAATTGAAGATTTTAAAAATTTTCTCTGACTTCCAAAAATTAGGGGGCTACAAGATTAATGTCAACAAAACAGACATTATCTTAGCCAACTGCACTGTAGACACTTTAGTACCGGAATTCAGGCAGATATACAATACAGACCCAAAGAGATATCTGGAAATATTTATTTTAGATAATTTGGATGATCTGTACTCGCTTAATTTTCTACCTCTATTAAAAAAGATGGGGTCACTTTTAGATCATTGGAATTTATTATCCTTGTCTTTAATGGGACAGGCAGCGTTAGTACGCATGTCGGTTTTACCTCTTTTTAATTTCCTTTTTAGTGCCGTACCCTGCGCAATCCAGGCCTCCTATTTTAAAAAAGTAGATGCATTGATTTCCTCTTTTCTATGGACAAACAAATCTCCCAGGCTTGCATTCAGCACTTTATATCTTCCATCCGTACAAGGAGGGCTGTCCCTTCCAAATATTAGAGAATATTACTTTTCGTCTTTTGCACACCATAGTTTTAGTTTTTTTTTTTTAGAAACTTACGAGGCAGACAATTTTTTATAAAGAAGATGTTGTCAGAATCAAAAATCACTGACCCGGTTGCATTACGAAACATCCTAAGAAAGTCCGCTACAAGTCCCTACAGTGGATCTTTAAACTGAAAACTCAGTTTTTAAAATTCTATGGTATCCCTAAAATAAGCAATACAACAAATTTAATCAATCTCAGTCTAGGAGAAGAGGGCTGCATGGACAATAATATATCAAATCTCTGGAAGGAGAATGGGTTCGAGAAAATTGAAGACTTCCTGATGGATAATAGGTGGAGATCCTGGGATGTCATTTCTAGACAGATACATCACTCTTATACAATCTTGAACTGGTCCTTTCTTATGCTTATTCCAAAACTCAGAGAGCTTGATATAGGAAATGTATTTAATAAAGAAAATATTTCTACAGCTTTGAATAATCAAATACAAAAGAAGATGAGTATTTGGATTAAAATACAAAAAGAAAATAAAGGACATGAATCCTCCAGTAAGATTATTGAGAGGTGGAAAAAGAGGGAAGATATTGTAATTAGCCAGCAGGTATGGGATAAGATAAATAAATTTAATAAAACCATATTCCGCGGTGCTAATTTCAAACGTATGCAATTTTATAATAAATGGTTAATTTACAGAACCCCCTCTTTTCTTCACAGTATCTTCCCCCAAGTCGCCGACAAATGCTTCCGGTGTAAAGAAAAAGGCACCTGGAAACATATTGTCTGGGAGTGTTAAAAAATTCAGTTATTCTGGAAGGAAATAGAAAAATATCTCTCCATCGAGCTCAAAACCACTATAATACTCGATGACTTAATTCCTGTCCTAGGCTGCGCCTCGAGCCACACTCCATTTGATGAGTCCCTTTTTATAGCTTCTTTAATAGCTAAATCCCTTATATTGCAGTCCTGGAAAACAGATCTTGTACCAACCTTTCAGGCATGGAAGGCAAAATTATTACGAACCCAGGGTAGGGAAAGAAAATATGCATTGAGATCAGGGGCCCTTAAGAAATATGAGAAATGTTGGAGCGTGTTTGAATCCTAGTTTGTTCTTTGATGCTATCTAATCTAAACCACATCTTCTTCATATCCGTCTGCTAGATTGTTTTTAACCACACACATTGCATTTTATAATCAAGCTTTGAAATGATAAAATTTTGAAGACGTTTTTGTATTTATATGTCCTGTAATGAATTAATTCTATTACAAATGGGTCTTGTAATGTTTATTTGTCTTCTATGAACTCTCAATATTTTTTATTTTTTTTAAAACCACACCACCGAATACCACTGGACAGATCACAGATGCCTCCACTTCATCTTTAGTAAACCCACCACACCACCCCGCACACAGCACATGCCACGCCGCTGCTGATGCAATACCACCGTGGACTAATTGACCGCCACCCTCGCCCTGGAACCACCCGCCAACCACACCTACCCCGACACCGCTGCCATCAACCTCAAACAGTGGATTAACGACTGTGCAGACCTTCGCCACCTATCACAACAACAGATAGCCGCATGGTTCACCGATGACTTCAGGACCTCCAAGTGCACCTGTCGGAAGCTGTAGAGGTACTGGCTCTGCAACCAAACACCGGACAGCTACACCGCACACAAGAGCGCCACCTGCAGACACCACCAACTCATCAGGACCACCAACAGGACAGCCTAGACAGCAACGCACACAACAGCAAACCCCACATCAACATCATGATTGAATTCGCAACTCCCACCTACAACACCAATGACATACCACCATCACAAGACCTGTGTGACTCACTGTCCACCTTCTCACACTGTAAGATCATTGACATCCGCAACACCATCCACTCAGATACCCCCACACCCACAAATGAGTCCACCCCCCCTTAGACCAACACCCACACAAATAACCTGACCGCCTGGTACAACGTCAGCGACAAAGACAACATCAGGACCATGGACTCCATCCACTCCGGATCCCCATCTGACACATGGCTTCTCCACATTTTCCAAAAAAACAACTAAGCCAGCGCACCCCTTCTCCAAAAAACAATCAACATCTCCTTCGAGACAGCTACCTTCACTGGGAGCTGGGAGAATGCTGAAATCAGCGCCTTAGGGAATAAACAAAAGGCGGACCGCAAATACCTCAAGAACTTCAGGGCCATCCCCCTGCTCCCCTTCACAGAAAAGGTCACGTAGAAGATCATCAACAGACTGCTGACCCACTACCTGGAAGACAACAACATCATGGGACCATCCCAGTCTGGATTCCGCAGCAACCACAGCACGGACACCGCCCTCATCACCGCCAACGACAACATCAGCATCAGCATCCTCATGGACAAAGGAGAAACAGCCGCCCTCATCCTTCTGGACATATCACCAGCCTTCCACATGGTCTGCCAAAACACCCTAACAGCACACATCCATGACACCAGAATCCAAGAGATTGCCCTGGCCTGGGCCACATCCTTCCTCTCCCGCAGAGCCCAGAGCGTCTGCCTCCCACACCTCCGCTCCAAGACCACAGCATGGCACCACTCACCCATGTTGCACAACAACATAGCCTCAACATCATCTCCTACGCCAATTACACCCAGCTGATCATTCATATCCCTCACCGAAGAACCACACACTGCCAAAGGAAACTGCCACAGAGGACTGAAGGCCGATACCAAATGGATGAAGGACAGCAGGCTGAAGCACAATTCTGACTAAACGGGGGTCCTCATCCCTGGCCCCACCACCTCAGCCTGTGACGACTCCTGGTGGCCAACATCGCTAGGAACAGCTCCAGAACCCACCAACCATTCACGCAACCTGTGGGTCATCCTCGAATCCTCCCTCTCCATGACCAAGCAGGACAATGCCATCTCAGCTTCCTGCTTCAACACCCTCTGAATGTCCCGCAACATCTTCGAATGGAGCACCTCCAACACGTGAAAAACAGTCATCTGGGCCCTCTCCACGAGCTCACAGGATTACTGTAAAGCCCCCTATGCAGCTACAACAACCAAACTCCTGAGACGGCTGCAATGCATCCAGAACGCCTCGCCACGTATGATCGTCCATTTCCCCTACACAGCCATATCACACCACACCTGAGAGGCCTGCACTGGCTCCCTATCAACAACAGGATCACCTTCAAACTCCTCATTCACGCACACAAAGCTCCTAACCACGCCGGACCAGCATACCACAACGACGGACTCAGTTTCTACACACCCACCCGCAGCCTCCGCTCTACAAACCTCGTACTTGCCACAGTCCCTCACATCCGGAAAACCACCGCCAGTGACAGATCCTTCTCCTACCTTGTCTCAAAGACCTGAAACACCCTCTCTACAAGGCTATGACAGACCCAGGACCTGCTGGCCTTCGGAAGACTTCTCAAGACCTGGATTTTTGATCTGTAGCAGCCCCCCCCAAGCGCATTGAGACCCTCACGGGTAGGTAGGGCGCTCAACAAATTAATTGATTGATTGATTGATAGATGGCTTAGCCAAATTGTTTGTGTAGGATTGGAGAACTGTAGATGATAGTTACAATGAGGGTGGTCAGGCTGTTGGTGTGATACCGGATGTGCAGATGTTTGACAATGCGGAGTGTGTCCTTGGTGTTGTATGTGACTCTGAGGGTGTACCTTGTTAAGTTAGACCAATCATAATCCTTGTTTTGGTGTGTGGTCCCTGTGGGTTTTAGACTGTCCGACTGTGATGGCTATGTAGAAGTGGTGTCCTGAGGTTGCGTACTACCACGTTACAGTAATGAAGGCAATGTGTGGTGCTGTTGTGTTGACGAGGTAACATAGTACAATGTGGTGCTGCTGGAAGTTGTGTGTGTGCTGTACGAGGCACATGACCTGGTTGTACGTAGACACACTGTTATGTGGGGCTGCATCATGTTGCCAGTATGAGTTGCACACACAGGCTCAGAAGCTGTCATGGGTGTATTTTTGGTAGCGTGATACCAGGTGGATGATTGCCTGGTGTTCACTGTGTGGAGGGTGGCTGGAGCATGAGTCTGTTGTGTCACATGAGTCATGAAATGAGCTGAGTGTCTTGCGGTGTGCATGTTGCAGGTGATGACGGACCTGCCTTTTTCATGGAGGTTTTGCAACAGTGGCACAGGCAAGCTGTGGCATGCTCTAAGAATAGATGGATGGAGGAGTATCTTGTAGGCGTGTGTGGTGCAGGATCTGGCCACTCAGTGCTGCGTGGAGGCTGGGGATGCAGCAGCAGGAATGAGTAAACACATGACAGCAGAAGGGGTGAGACAACATGCTAAACAAGCACACAAACCCAAGGATTCTTGCAAGGTACAAAGTGACATGTGTATGTGAACTAATAACCACAACTGGGTTTGGGCTATCCACAGTAGGGCCAAGCCACTGACCAATATAGAACAAAAAGAAGGCCAGTACTGGTTCTTTTATTCCTATTCAAATTCCTGACTACATGTGAGTTAAACGCCATGTACTTTGACCATTGATTGAATAGATTTAATCACTTTTAATTTTTATTTTACCTCAGATTCATTATTTTGGTTAAGTTTCACCAATGTTATATTTTACAAAACATCTACATCAAAAAATACACACAATTAATGTACATTCTCATAAAAAATCACACTATACACATTCATATCTTTTTACAGACTATCGCCGATCACATGCATTCAACTATCAGTCACACACATTCATATTCCACACAAATATATACAGCAAAATTACAACTTTAGAATATTCACAAAAAGCCATAGAAAATAAATCCAAGAATCTTTTCTCATTTGGAGCTCTTTTTTACACAATGTTGTCCCAACTTATGGCTCAACAAAGATGGTGTACGCGTTTCTAACTCAGAATCAGTGTTGAGTTCTCATCAGGACCGAAGCTGTGAAGGAAACCAAAATTCTTTCTTAATGATTTTGCACTCCTACTTGTGACCTGCCTACCACACTTTACACTATCCCCTCTTACCTTCAGAGAAGGAAGCTTAGAATGGAGTTTCTCGACGCTGGACCTTATAATGCAAAGAAACAACAAACTAGTACCTCTTATCATTTTCATATTAATCGCAACAACAAGCAAGCATTCATTATCATACACTTCTTTATGACTTACTTGCCAAGTAGTCTGTAACTGTGTATTGAAAAACCATGTATAACAACGGGTCAAGAAACAAAATGAAGCTATCTAGACAACTATGTGCTGTTGATAGGATGCAATCCCTGAATCCAAGGTATTCATGGTGAAAAATAAGTTCCCATCAGATACCCGTCCTGTACCGCCCTACATCATTTGGGATCCTTCACCCGAAGGAAGTGGAAACAATTCCACTATGGATTAGGTGGATTGTGTCCTAATCATATGTGAAGGATGCAGTGATGTATAAATGAAAGCTATGTGTTGGTATCAGGGGGCAAAAATAATTAGCAGTGCAGAAGGTGCTATATGTAGCATGTGATTAAGTGAATTAATATTGGGTTGTGGGAGTGGAAAAAAGAATTTTAATAGGATCCTACCCACACCCAAGGTTAAAAAACAGTGCAAAGTAGTGTTTACAAATAACTACTTAGGTGTAATCCAGGTCGACATGTTTCTGCAGATTTGTAGGCTCACAAGATACCTGTCTGCTTCATCAGGACCTTAACAATAATGTGCTACTGCTGATAAATGTGTTTTAAGTGATCAAAATCATATCACCTGAGATCGCCAGTCGAAATGATCCAAATGGTCACCCAGAGATGGACGAACAAACATACACAAAAAAAGATGCACAGAGTTAATAACGATAGCTTCAAACACAAAGAAAATCTCTCGTGATGTTGCATATTATGCCAACCAATGTTGGTCAATGATTGTTTACTAATCAACCTGAAAGCAAGGCAAGAAAATTAACCTTGTACAGAAAGGATTGTATTCACTCACCCACAATCTGGGGAATGAGCTCTCCACCTCACCCGGCTACAGCTTAGGTACAAATGGAGCACCGCTCTATTGAATGTAAAAGGAGAAAAACTAATGAAAGAGGAAGAGCTCTCTAGAGCTCAATTGAAAGACACACCCTTTCCCCAACCTGTTCACTATAGAGCAGTTTTATATTACAGCCCGGTATAGGGAAGGTCAATGATGTTGGAATTTTGTAAATCTTAATGTTCCAGCTTAATTCAGTGCTTAGATGAAGGTATATGCGCTCAATCAAAAAAATGCCGAAGGAATCGAGCAAAGTACCCGTGTGTGTTTATCGGGTATCTGGGCTAAGAGCGAAGAACAACAAAATACAAAACTACGACTGGGTCTCCTTCTTAAGCTCGCAACCCCTTTGCGAAGAAGAGTCGCTAGAGCCCGTTTCATTTCGTTGGTCCTTCGTTCCCCCGCCCGCTTACCTGTCCGTCGGTACTCCTCGCCTTCGTCTAGGCTGTCAATGGGAGGTACCTGGACGGACAGGAAGCAAACTATTTAAACACTTTCTTATTGGTCGGCGGGAAAATCACGTGACAGACTCCGTCGCGTGCGCCGGAACTACACCGTTTATGGGAAATGTAGTTCGCATGCTTGAATCCTGACGCCCCCGATTACATGCGACAGATCTATTGGGCAATATAGTGCACTGGCAGGTTTAGGCTTCAAAGCTCGATATAGAGAGGACATTTGGTCAAACAAGGCTTCCCCGTCCATGAATTTACGATGGTACTTTAAAAGCCGAAGTATATAATAAATCTTAGCTTTTAATGCGTGAAAGGTGCCAATTTTACGCGGTATACTGTATTAGCCTACAGGTTGGGTTTAGATATTTGGGAAAACCATGGACCTTTATCTTAGTATAAAACCCACCTTTGATCTTGTATATATATTATTTGTATTGTTTGTAAGCCACCCTTTACCTAATATTCATGAAGGCGTAGCAGTAATCACAGCAGATGGTGAAAAGTACATACTGGTAGTGTGCAGCATTGTAACGCAAAGATCCAGGATCTACATCACCGTATGTAATGAACAGTTTGCCAGGAGCCTACAGCGACATCCATGGGATGTCCTCATTCAGACCTGTTCTATCAGTTTGAAGTTTGTACGCCCATCTTTGTTCTTTTCTGTGTAGGAAGGTGCTTATGTCTGTAATATGTTTAGGGATTACTGGTTGTTCTAGCACTGTCCAGTGCAAATCGGTGGGAGCGTGTTGGGCCTCTAGGAAGTGTTTGGTCATTCGTGTCGTTTGCTTATTACAGCGTATAGAGCTCTTGTGCTCTGAGATCCTAGTCTTTATTTTTCTCGTGGTCATCCCCAGCTCCTGGCAAACTGTTCATTACATACTGTGATGTAGATCCTGGATCTTTGCGTTACAATGCTGCACACTACCAGTATGTACTTTTCACCATCTGCTGTGATTACTGCTACGCCTTCATGAATATTAGGTAAAGGGTGGCTTAGAAACAATACAAATAATATATATACAAGATCAAAGGTGGGTTTTATACTAAGATAAAGGTCCACGGTTTTCCCAAATATCTGAACCCAACCTGTAGGCTAATACAGTATACCGGGTAAAATTGGCACCTTTCACGCATTAAAAGCTAAGATTTATTATATACTTCGGCTTTTAAAGTACCATCGTAAATTCATGGACGGGGAAGCCTTGTTTGACCAAATGTCCTCTCTATATCGAGCTTTGAAGCCTAAACCTGCCAGTGCACTATATTGCGCAATAGATCTGTCGCATGTAATCGGGGGCGTCAGGATTCAAGCATTCGAACTACATTTCCCATCAACAGTGTAGTTCCGGCGCACGCGACGGAGTCTGTCACGTGATTTTCCCACCAACCAATAAGAAAGTGTTTAAATAGTTTGCTTCCTGTCCGTCCAGGTACCTCCCATTGACAGCCTAGATGAAGGCGAGGAGTACCGACGGACAGGTAAGCGGGCGGGGGAACAAAGGACCAACGAAATGAAACGGGCTCTAGCGACCCTTCTTCGCAAAGGGGTTGCGAGCTTAAGAAGGAGACCCAGTCGTAGTTTTGTATTTTGTTGTTCTTCGCTCTTAGCCCAGATACCCGATAAACACACACGGGTACTTTGCTCAATTCCTTCGGCATTTTTTTGATTGAGCGCATATACCTTCATCTAAGCACTGAATTAAGCTGGAACATTAAGATTTACAAAATTCCAACATCATTGACCTTCCCTATACCGGGCTGTAATATAAAACTGCTGTATAGTGAACAGGTTGGGGAAAGGGTGTGTCTTTCAATTGAGCTCTAGAGAGCTCTTCCTCTTTCATTAGTTTTTCTCCTTTTACATTCAATAGAGCGGTGCTCCATTTGTACCTGAGCTGTAGCCGGGTGAGGTGGAGAGCTCATTCCCCAGATTGTGGGTGAGTGAATACAATCCTTTCTGTACAAGGTTAATTTTCTTGCCTTGCTTTCAGGTTGATTAGTAAACAATCATTGACCAACATTGGTTGGCATAATATGCAACATCACAAGAGATTTTCTTTGTGTTTGAAGCTATCGTTATTAACTCTGTGCATCTTTTTTTGTGTATGTTTGTTCGTCCATCTCTGGGTGACCATTTGGATCATTTCGACTGGCGATCTCAGGTGATATGATTTTGATCACTTAAAACACATTTATCAGCAGTAGCACATTATTGTTAAGGTCCTGATGAAGCAGACAGGTATCTTGTGAGCCTACAAATCTGCAGAAACATGTCGACCTGGATTACACCTAAGTAGTTATTTGTAAACACTACTTTGCACTGTTTTTTAACCTTGGGTGTGGGTAGGATCCTATTAAAATTCTTTTTTCCACTCCCACAACCCAATATTAATTCACTTAATCACATGCTACATATAGCACCTTCTGCACTGCTCAAAGAAATAAAATATATCTAATGAAAGAAAACATATTGTTGTCCCTGTACTAAATTGAAGGCTAATTTTTGAATTTTGAGAGCAACGCCATACAAGAAACTAAGACTAGACCATGGGGGAATCTTGTTATTTTTGTCTGGAACTGTGCACACTGTATAGGTTTTTTGTTTGAGACCTGTGGAAAACATAGTGAGTTTACTCCTAGGTTTGAGTCTGAGTGGGGTAACTCTAATATTTTGATCGAAGGTTCTGGCTTACCCGAAGAGAAGGCCTGTGGAGTGTGCCGGTTTTTGAGATTGCTGATACTCGCTGCTAGTCTAAAATCAAAACAACTAAGTATTATAGTTGGCTTGTGTATTGGCTCCTTCAGGACAACTCTTATAGATGCACAAGGGGGCTCACCTTTGTTCTGTAGATGCCGGGTGGACCAATTATGTCCCCGGCGTAGAAAGCGTGTTTCTAAAGTGGGACACGATGACTGTAGTGAATTGGTTAGGTGTAATTATAGTCTTGGAAAGTAGGATAGAGGTCCTACGTCAGTTTCAGTCCTTGCAGTTAGTGTGTTGTTGAATGGGAATTTTGGATTGGTTGGTTGTAGAATGAGTGAAAATAAAATCTTCGCTTACAGCGAATATCACATTAAGAAACTACTAGCAGCTCCACCACTTTTCACGTCCGCCTCTTTAAGCACTTCAGCTCAAAATCAAAATGAAACAGATAAATTGGTCAGATTAAAGAAAAAACAAATACGGACAGACTTGCATGGCCATTTTCTTCTCCAACACGCGCTGGAACAATTACAGGAGGTCTCCAGATCAAAAACGTGCCAGTCATCTTTACCGAAGACCCAAGGGTATAGCTATATTGAAACGAAATGTAGCCGGGATCTAATGGTCCTCACAGTTGAAACTGCCCAAAGGCTGTCTAAGTCACAATTGGAGGAAATTGCAAGCCTGGAAAGTGCTATATCTACAAACCAGCTAATAACAGATTCAAAAGCATTACTTGAAAGAGTTTAAAAAGAAATAGGAGAATTCAAGGATTACACTATAATTCAAAAAAGCAACCAATTTGAAAAAGATAAGAAAAATTTCAATCTGGAAAAGGTTTATCCGGATTTACAACAGGATTTTTATTCAAAACCAGATTCACGAAAATATTTGCAGGACTACCAAGGAAGATCGGCAAACAATTTCATTACATTTTCAGAAACATCTTCCTCAGGAAGTGGTAGCGAAGGAGATAACCCAGAACCTCATAGAAATAACAACAGGAGAGGCACTTATCAACAACCGCAACAGGAACCTTTTTAAGCACGTGGCCAAACGAAGGCTTGAGGCAAAGTACAATACAACTACCAACCACGGGAAATGTCAATACGCAGACACAACTACAAAAACTAACTCTGTCACCAATATTTAATCTCTCTAAAAAACGTTGACTAAAGAAGAAGAAAACGTGCTCCTAAAAGTATTATCCTTCGTACCAACTAAAATGACTGAC
Source organism: Lissotriton vulgaris (assembly GCF_964263255.1). NCBI lineage: Eukaryota > Metazoa > Chordata > Amphibia > Caudata > Salamandridae > Lissotriton > Lissotriton vulgaris. The sequence goes on along the minus strand of NC_141694.1, from coordinate 274,434,674 downwards.
TCCGTTAAGCTAAAAACAGAAGCAACAGAATTCTGTCACAAGATTACATTGAAAACTTTTTTCTCCAAAAACTCACATGAACCAATAGTAGAGACAACAGGTTTAAGAAACAAATCACAGTTTTGTCCACCAACCAACAAAATTCCGAAATAAGTTTTGATTTTTGAGAGGACTCTCTTATCTGCTATCACAGAGATGGAGAAAAAGAAGAAACGGATAAAGCATAAAATAACAAAGCCCAAGTCGGAAGCATTAATGAATTTAAAGAAGGATACATTGGTTGTGATAAAGCAGGCCGACAAAGGTGGTTCAATTGTTGTTTGGGATTGTACCTTATACATTACGGAAGTGAAAAGACAGCTAGATGATATATCATGCTACAGAAAAATTAACACGGACCCTAAATTGGAGCTAAAAAATCAACTGTTCTCCATTCTAGATGAGGAAAATAGTCAAGGTTTTTTGGGTAAAAAAGAAATGGAATTCCTGAAAATAAAGAACCCTCGCATTCCTCTGTTTTATGTTTTACCCAAAATACATAAAAGTGAGAGCCTACCGCCTGGAAGGCCTATCGTATCTGGTTGCGAATCACTGATGGAACCAATTGCTAAATTTGTCAATTTTTTCCTGAAACCATTTCTACCAAATGTCAAATCCTTTATAAGAGATATTGACAAATAAATAATTTGATGGAAAGACTGACTGGCTAGTGAGCATAGATGTGGTGTCCTTATACACCAAAACCCCCAAAGAAGAAGGGATACTTGTATTAGAATCTTGTTAGAAACCCGTGATAAACCCCAAAAGGTACCAACTGACTTCAATGTGAAATTGGCGTAGTTTGCGTTGAAAAGAAATTACTTCATCTTCAATGGCGACCTTTATTTTCAAATTGGCAGAGTCGCCATGGGATGCCCCTTCGCCCCAGAATTGGCAGTTCTATTCATGGCTAAATACGAGGAAACTTTTGTCTACCATAATAATCCCTTTGTGCAATGGATTAAAGCTTGGAGTCGTTATATAGACGACATTTTTTTCATCTGGAACGGAAGTGAGGAAGATCTACTTAAATTTCACGATTGGCTAAACAATAGGACACAAACAATCAAATTCAGTTTAAGCCATTCAAAAAGCAAAATGCCATTTCTGGACGTTGAGGTTTATCCCTCAGACGGAGGTCTAGCAACAAAGCTCTTTAAAAAACCAACGGACCGCAATAAATCATTGATTTTCACGAGCAATCACCCCCGGAGTCTGAAGGAAAATATACCCTACGGGCAATATCTCCGTATCTCCCGCAATTGCCAATACAAAGATGAATATCAAAGACACGCAATGACACTGACTGATAATTTGCTGGCGCGAGGCTATCCTAAAAAATTATTGAAGAGATCGATGAAGAGAGCGTGGTGGACACCACGGGAATGTCTCCTTGAAAAATGAACTAAAAAATCACTAGACAGAATGGTGTTTGTGTCAACATACTGCCCAAATTCCAATATGCTAAAAAAAAGTCATACATCACAATTGGCATCTGGTAAAAAATCTCCATGATTCATTAAAAAGTGTACCACTCTTTACATTCAGGAAAGATTGCAGTATAGCGAACCAATTGGTTTGGGATGCACTCCCCCAAAAGGAAGAAATAACAATCAGAACCTTAGTTGGCCTACCACCAATCAAAGGCCATCACAAATGCAGAACGTGTGTGTGCTGCGCCACTACTGAGGAAGGATCTGTTTTCAAACACAACAATATTTTTTGGAAACATGAGACCTTTTCCAACTGTAAGTCCTGATATGTTGTATATGGAGTAAGATGCCCATGCAACAGGTTGTACATTGGGAAGACAAACCAGGAAATTCGAACTAGAATTTCACAAAATAAGTCGAGAATTAAAAAGAATGTACAAACAGCACCGCTGGTCAACCATTGGCTTTCAAATACCCATAGTGAATTAGATCTCAAATGGGCAGTCATATTCAAAATCGAGCCAGACATTCGAGGTGGAGATTTGGATGCTAAGCTAACCAGAAGGGAAGCAATGCTCATAGTGAAATTCAATTCAGCAGTGGATGGTCTAAATGAGCTTTCTGAGATCTACAAATTGAGCGGGAAACATCCTTTACAACAAAACTTTTACCACGCAGTGCTGTTACAACACAAGTATTACAACGAAAACCTTTACAGCTCATTACACTGGGGGGCGCTCTAGGATAGGGAATAGTTTTAATTTACTATCCAACACCTTCCCTAGTGTCCACGGGGACACTATCCAGCACCCCCAAGTGTAATGCGTTGTAAAGGTTTGTGTTGTAATACTTGCGTTGTAACAGCATGCGTGGTAAAAGCATGCGTTGTAACGTCATACATCCCAAATTGAGCTAATACTGAAATCATCATGACTAGTAGACAAGAGACCACTACCGGGGTCCTTCCACCCAACAGGTCCATAGACACAAAGACATTCACATCTAACACCAAAGTATTTGGCTGAAGTCAGGGAACATCATATGTGTTGCCCCAAAACAATAGGTGGCACGTACACAAATAAGGACAACAAGGGCCAACAAGCAGTTTCCATGAACGTTGGTTCTATGAGTTATTGCCAACTAACAAAAAATATATAGTCTGTCACAAGACAAAAGAAGATGATCACAATAAAAGAGGTGCCCCCTATTCAAGTACACATAATCAAACACAACATTGCAGCACACACTGTTTGCCCTGTAGATAGATGGCACGCATGTACTAATTGGTGAATGCTTCCGATTTTCACAAACAGATAAGATATGGTGTCTGGACTAATCCAAATCAACGATCTCGTGTACACAATTCAATAAAGTTTTTTTTACAAAATCGTCACAAATAAACAGCCCTCCAAAAAGATGGCGCCAATTCTTTCAAACAGAAAAGCAATGATGTGCAAACCAACACCATTAAACAGACTAATGCGTGACCATGGATCATTAATTCTTGATAACTTCACCATAAACATATGGGGCGCACCATTTATTCACTGCTCAAATATGGCCCCCAACTAAGATGCACCTAACAGACTACAGCTCCCATGAGTCCCAGAGCTCCAGGAAGTAGCGTGTATTTCTATGGACCAACGTGGTGTCCTTAATAGCATGTAATACGAGAAAAGAAAGCCGGTTGATTCAACCATCCGTCGCATCCAGAGGTAGGAAGACTGTAAAGACGATCTTTCCTTTGAAACTATAACGCCTATGAGCCGAGGGAACCTTATGATTCCTTTCTTGCAGGCAGCCATCGTGCGCCACTTTAGAAGCACGTTTTTTACTATTGTCAAAGAGTTTGTGTCCCCCAAGGCCAGCGCAGCTCATCATGAGTTTTCTGAGCCATGGGTCATCTCGCTGGCAAACTTTTTTACAACTAAAATTAAACTGATTCAAGACTCCTTTCCCTCCTCTGGCCTTATTGCTGTCTCCAACCCTAGTAATCCATCAATTTTATCAATCAAATCTAGTCCTGTTCTCTCTGAGTTTCCAGCTTTGTCTGCTTCCACTTCTCTCGACCTCCTTCTTAAGATCAAGTCAGGCTCCCCTTTGGACCCTTGTCCTGCTACCCTCTTGGCCAGTACCGCGAAGATTCTGAACCCACTGATCAATCCAGTTCTCAATCTATCGCTGGCGAGTGGCATTGTCCCTCTGGCTTGGAAACAGGCAATGGTTGTTCCACTTCTTAAAAAACCTGGCCTTGATCCTGAGAATCATGCAAACTATAGGTCAATTTCTCTTTTACCGGGTCTTGCAAAAATTGTGGAAAAGCATGTTCACTCTGTGCTCTCCACTTTTCTTGAAACTCATGGCCTGCTTCATCCTACCCAGTCAGGCTTTCGCTCAAATCTCAGTACCGAGACTGCTCTTCTGGAGGTAAATGAAGCCATTAAGGAAGTCCTTGACTCAGGTGGAAGAGCTATGCTGGTGATGTTAGATCTGTCGGCGGCCTTTGACACCGTCCCTCATGAGGGTCTCCTCAGCAGACTATTTGAGATCGGTCTGAGAGGGACGGTGTTGAGCTGGCTTAGACCTTATCTAGCGGGTCGTCGACAGGTGGTCTGGGCCCCCCCGTTCTCTGCCGAAGTGCCGCCTTTGGAGGTCGGAGTTCCTCAAGGGTTGGTGCTTAGCCCGACCCTTTTTAATATCTTTATGACTCCTTTGGTGGTGCTAGCGGAGTCTTTTGGGGCCCAGATCATATCATACGCCGATGACACCCAGCTCCTCTTCACATGTAGAAAGGGTGCCAAGTTTGATGGAGAGGGCATTCGCGGGTGCCTTGGGGTTGTTTTCGACTGCTTTCAGCGAAACAGCCTCAAGTGCAACCCTGACAAATCGGAGGTGCTTTTCTTCGGGTGTCAGGCTGACCCGCCATGGCAGGATTGGTGGCCTGTGAATATGTTCCCTCCCTCATCTTCCTCCTTGGTTGCTAAGAACCTTGGGGATCAAAATTGACAATAATCTATCACTGAAGTCTCAGATCATAGGCTTAACTGGTACCTGCTTTGGTCTTCTTAAAATGCTGCACAAGTTTCTCCCTCTGCTCCCTTTGGTCCATAGGAAGACGACGGTTCAGGCCTTAATCTGTTCCAGGCTCGATTACTCAAATACATTATATTTGGGTCTTCCGGACTACCTCTTGCAAAAACTTCAGGTGGTCCAAAACTCGGCGGCGAGGGCCATTTTTGGCCTTCCCCGCCATGCTAGAGCCTCGGATTTGTTACTCTCCTTGCACTGGCTTCCTGTCAGAAAGCAGATTGTTTTTAAGGCACTTACATTGGCGCACAAGGTACTCCATGCTGTAGATGCTAAGTACATCCAGAAACGCCTTACCTTTTACAAGCCGACAAGATCCCTCAGATCGGAATCTCTTGGTCTAGCAACGGTCCCTACTATTAGGAAAGCTAGGGTAGGGGGACGCTCTTTTAAACATCTCGCTCCCAAGTTGTGCAACACCCTCCCCCTAGCACTCCGTTGTACTTCGAACCTACTGGCCTTTAGAAAAGGTTTGAAAACTTGGCTCTTTAGTCAATGATGATCTGTTTTCCTTTTCATTTTTTCCCTTTCTGTTTCAGCTATGGGTCAGAAAGCGCCTGGACACTCCTTGGAGTATCCTAGCGCTATATAAGACACCCATAACATTAACATTAACATTATGCCGGGGACATAATTGGTCAACCGACATCTACAGAACAAAGGTGATCCCCCTTGTGCATAGATAAGAGTTGTCCTGAAGGAGCAAATACACAAGCCGACTGTAATACTTACTTATTTTGATCTTAGACTAGCAGCGAGTATCAGCAATCTCAAAAACCGGCACACTCCACAGGCCTTCTCTTCAGGTAAGCCAGAATCTTCTATCAAAATATTCGAGTTACCCCACTTGAACTCAAACCTAGGAGTAAACTGACTATGTTTTCCACAGGTCTCGAACAAAAAACCTATACAGTGTGCACATTTACAGACTACTTAGCAAGTAAGTCATAAAGAAGTGTATGATAATGAATGCTTGGTTGTTGTTGCGATTAATATGAAAATGATAAGAGGTACTAGTTTGTTGTTTCTTTGCATTATAAGGCCCAGCGTTGAGAAACTCTATTCTAAGCTTCCTTCTCTGAAGGTAAGAGGGGATAGTGTAATGTGTGGTAGGCAGGTCACACGTAGGAGTGCAAAATCACTAAGAATTTTTTTTTGTTTCAGTCCTCATGAGAACTCAACATTGATTTGTTGAGCCATAAGTTGGGACAACATTGTGTAAAAAAGAGCTAAAAATTAGAAAAAAATCTTGGATTTATTGTCTATGGCTTTTTGTGAATATTGTAAAGTTGTAATTTTGCTGTATATATTTGTGGGGAATATGAATGTGTGTGACTGATAGTTGAATGTATGTGATCGGCGAGAGTCTGTTAAAAGATATGAATGTGTATAGTGTGATTTTTTTATGAGAATGTACATTAATTGTGTGTATTTTTTGATGTAGATGTTTTGTAAAATATAACATTGGTGAAAAGCAACCAAAATAATGAATCTATTCAATCAATGGTCAACGTACATGGCGTTTAACTCACATATAGTCAGGAATAAGAATAGGAATAAAAGAAACAGTACTGGCATTCTTTTTGTTCTATATATGTGTATGTGAAGGTAGGAGTGTCTGGTTACCCATGGGTCACCGCGAGCAAAATGGGTGAACAATCACCAAAGATCATGGGCACAGGATTAGGCAACCTAAGGCCAAGCGGGGCACAGGACACACAGCGTCAGCAGGTGTAGCCTACACGTTGTGTGTAGCAAGCTAAACAACACATACACAACCATGTACGTCACGTACAATATGGTACATTTGCCATTACCAACAGCAGGCATGTTGTCACTGTACACGTAACCACATATGAACAATCATCGTAAACAATGCCATATTGAATGCATGCAGACTGGCAAGAGATGTGCGTTGACAGCAATGAGGCACATTGTACTGTAGGAAACACACTTCCAACACGAAAGGATAAAGTTGTTTGTGAGGCCATGCTGCATTAGCCAATGTACATGCCCAGCGGCATTGCTCTGAAGACAATAACAGTCATGCAATGATGTTACCTGTAATGCTGGTGAAAGATTCTCCACACGACTGCCAGGGACTGTCCGTATCTTTGATCATCAGAGTGATGCGATGCTGAAAGGGTTCCATCTCCAAATAGCCCCTTGGTCTGAGTACAAATGACAGACACAAATGGGAGATCAGACAAGGGAAGGAGAGGATGGGAACTGCAGGGAGGGAGATCTGAAACAAAGGAAAACAAGCATAAGGATACCATACTTTTGTCACAGAATCACAGAATACCTCCGGACCTACACTGTACCAGTCACACCTGTGAAGTGTAACCACTGCCACTGTACCCTATGTGTGATCACAGATTTTGCAATGAGACAAGATCAGATGCTTAAACACGGACACATAAAAGGTAGCACAGTTTGTCACCTAAATGAAGCATGTGTAATGCTCACAAGGCTGCTACCATGTAATTAGATCCATGCGGCCATCAACTAAGTCACAGTGTATGATTGAGGGTCCTAATCTCTGAAAATGTAATGTATAGCGGTGCTACTGACACAAAGCCAACAATCCGTAGTTAGCCCTGTGAATCGGTAAGCGCCATGAAGGGAAAGTAGACATCACCCGCGAGAGCCGTAAGCAGCTCCTCCAATGAGGAAGGGAATGACCTAAATACAAGGAAGCCCCTCAGGAGCCAGTCATTGGCTCTTACAACTGTTCCTCACTATGCTAAACATGACAAGCAGGTGGAACCAAACTCAAACTCAACAGCGAGTAATGAGGGACAAAGCCACAAAAAAAACCCTACCGTGACCATGAGATGCTGCACGGCACAAGATAATCCTGTGAATAACCTGACTCGACTGGTGCCACGGGGATGTATGACGTTAAAATGCATACTTTTACCACGCATACCATTACCACGCATTATTTACAACGCAGGACCCTTTACAACGCATACCTTTACAACGCATGACATTACATCGCAGATACTATTACAACGCATGCCATTACAATGTAAGTATAGGTAAGTATATTATTTTTAAATATTATTATATATATTTTTTTTAATGTCATTAATAAATATTTAATTATTTTTATTTATTAAATACATTTTTTATTAATGTCATTGTCATTTTCAAATTAAATATATATATATGTACTTTTTTAAATAAATATTAAAATTACTCAAATAAATGTATTTAATTTAATTTAAGTATTTTTATAAAACTGAACCCTTAAAATACCCCTGTACCCAAAAACCCAAAACCCAGCCCTGAACCCTAAAAATACCCCTGTACCCCATAACCCAAACCCAGCCCTGAACCCTAAAAATACCCCTGTACCCCAAAACCCAAACCCAGCCCTGAACCCTAAAAATACCCTGTACCCCAAAACCCAAACCCAGCCCTGAACCCTAAAAGTACCCCTGTACCCCAAAACCCAAACCCAGCCCTGAACCCTAAAAATACCCCTGTACCCCAAAACCCAAACCCAGCCCTGAACCCTAAATTTACCCCTGTACCTCATAACCCAAAACCCAGCCCTGAACCCTAAAAATACCCCTGTACCCCAAAACCCAAACCCAGCCCTGAACCCTAAAAATACCCCTGTACCCCAAAACCCAAACCCAGCCCTGAACCCTAAAATTACCCCTGTACCCCATAACCCAAACCCAGCCCTGAACCCTAAAAATATCCCTATACCCCATAACCCAAGCCCAGCCCTGAACCCTAAAAATACCCCTGTACCCCATAACCCAAACTATATATAAAATTACTTTAATTAATTAATTTAATTTATTTTTAATATTTTGGTGATTAAAAAAAAGGTAAAATAAAATGATATACTTACCTATACTTACGTTGTAATGGCATGCGTTGTAATAGTATCTGCGATGTAATGTCATGCGTTGTAAAGGTATGAGTTGTAAAGGATCCTGCGTTGTAATGGTATGCGTGGTAAAAATCGCGTTGTAACAGTTACATACCGTGACACGTAGATTTAATATTTGCTGCAGCCCAACGTTTTGATGTCATCAGGGCAACATACCTGGCATCATGGGAATGGAAAGTTAACATCAACTCACAGAGGAGGCTAGCGAAGCAGTGTTCTCCACCGGCACTGAGGTAACGACATGACAGTGACATGACATACTGGCACAAGGGGCAATGTATCCATGCAAACAGACTCACAGGACAGTTGACTGAACATGTGGGACATACACTGGCCCACACCTACACAACATGGTTTTGGGCAAATCAAACTGTATTGGCCCACAAGGTTGAGGGGATGATCCAGACACATCCTGCTGCACACAGTGAGGCTGCAATTCCCACAGAGGCCGTGGTTGTGATGTCCCACACAATGTCAAACCGTGGTATCTGTAATGTGTCAGGGTCAATGTTTACACACATTGATGCATTCACCAGTGTCAAAACTCAACTACAGATGACTGTCAAGAAGGGTGACTGTCCTGTCATGGGAGTGGGGCAACATGAATTTTGAGACATGGTAATGTGACATGTATGTATGGACCTACAACATGCGCATGAACATTTACCACACAATTGAAACCATACCAACACAAAACAGCCTGTTTGGAATCATTACCCAAACTGACATTTCAACATGTCAGTGCATGTATCGCTGATTCGGCTTACGTTGCTATCATCATGAGGAATAGCAGGAGGACTAAGATGACACAAACGGACAACAGGCAGGGCGATCTGGGAATGACTGGCACACAAGGGGTCACGTTCAGAATAATTTCATTCAGACATGGTCATGTATAATACACTAAGAATGTAGTACACTTGTACATTCCAAGTTCACACATTGCACGTATGTGTGTGGCATTACATCAGCACTTGTGTGACACTGCACAACCATCATCAAAGTGACATTGCATACCGTTAGCTGGACACACAGTATGCTACACATGCCACTCTATGGTACAAGCTTGCACAATATTTTCCTAGGACTCACCATTATGAGAAGAAGTTGCATATGAGCTGACTCCGGATATCATCCTCCTCCTCCTCATCACTTGCATCCTGGCCAAGGCCTTCGACCTCAACGGGTGGATGTTCCAGCTCATCAGGATCCAGGATAAGTGGCACGGCCTTCTCAACTGCCTTGTTGTGCAGCATGCAGCACACAATGAAGATGTTACACACCTTGAGCAGGGTGTATGGGAGGGATCCGCCAGTCTTGTGGAGGCTCTTCAGGAGTCCAAACGTTCGTTCTATCACTCGCCTGGTCTGCCCGTGTGCATTATCGTACCGCTGGTCTGCAGCTGTTCTGGGGTTGCGGAGCAGAGTCATGAGCCACGGCATGTTTGGATATCCTGCGTCTCCTACAAATTGACATCATGGCAATGAGTGTGTAATGTGATGCCGTCAGAGAAATAAATAAAATTGAGACATACATGAGAAACAGAGTTTACCCACCAACAAGACATGCACGATGGTAGCGCAGCTGCAGAATCATCTGTGGTACCCTGCTACGCCTCATGATGAATGAATCATGCCACGATCCTGGAAAACGTGCACAAACATGTGAAATCAGCATGTTAGTAAGACACACCACCAGGGCATTCATAGAGGGGTAATGTTTCCTGTTGCGTTAGGCCTGCTCCTGAGCTTGTGGTGGCACCAAAGAAACATGTGTTCCATCAATGGACCCAATTACATGTGGCATGTGTCCCAGGGCATAGAAATCACCCTTGACATCTGTCAACTCGTCTGGAGTAGGGAATTTGATGAATTCATCAATGTGCATCAACATAGCAGCTAAGACATCACGTAGGACACGGCTGAACATGGTCTGCGACATCCCCCCCACATCAGCTATGGTAAATTGGAACATACCTGTGGCAAAGAAATGTAGGGCTGCCATTACCTTTACCTTGGGTGTCAGCTCAGTTGGATACCTGTGTCGTGGTTGGAGATGTGGTTCCAGTCTGTCCGTACTGAATCAACTGTTGAGTGAATCTGTAATGGCGGATGCAATCACGTTCCGCCATGGCATCCAAGTCTAGCAACGGCCTTGGCAGAGGGGGTGCCCTGTACGACATATTTGGGGAAAAAGGTGTACAACTGTCAGTCAACGACAATTACAATGTACATAGCACAAGTAACACTGCTTCAACACATCAAATCACTATTGAGTCTGGCATGGGCTATACATCAAGGGCACATATGCCAGCTAGCTGGCACTTAAGAACTGATACACCTGTTGCCTGTGAAATGGACATGACATGCACACAAATGATCTGCTGGTCTGGTTTGAGTGAGCAGAACAATGTATCACATCAGTGACACACGTCACCTGACCTGCATGAGAAGGTTGTCAACACATCCAGACAGCTGACTGCAAGGCACACACCCACATCACATGTGCTATCTATTGCACATATCTGTAATATTCTGAATGAGGTGTGCATTTGACAAAACTACACCACAGCTATTCTCAGAATGCAGACCTGTATGTTTGGGGACAAATGATCTATGATGCCATCACACACATGAGCAGTTGAAATGCCCCTGTGGCATGGTGTGCGTACATGTGAAACCCTTGCAATCACCGCACAGACCCATCATAGATACACCTACAGCAGATTAAGTTTACGGGATACAAACAGCATGTCTAATCTTTCACATGGCACACACATGACATTGTCATACAGGGTCATGCAGGGCGTCTATTTGACAAGTGAGACAGTGCCCCTGTCGTTGGCATCATGTGACAGATGCCCATACTGAATAGTGTGCCATCCCAGTATTGATGTGCATCACAACATGTTTATGATGTTACTTATGTGACAAGTATAAAGGTTATGTGAACCACATACTGCCCCATCACAAATGACATGTCTCAACATCTCATCACACATCAACTGTGCCACATGATCACATGCCCTGTGCTATATCACTGTTTGCCACACCTAGGGCCTGCTGATGTAAGGATGCCATGCCAATATATACATCGACATCCTCATTATGACCTTACACCTACATCCCTGCCATGTGTTTTCCTGGTATCACTATTGTAATGGTGTCTTGCGTGAGCTTGTAAAATGCACCGTACACATGCATTCACTAGAGCATGTTAAACGCCCAGTACCCCTATAGTACATGCGTGTGTACGGGTCGTTTCAATATGACATTCGAGCCATAAGCGATTGGACCGTACCCCAATAGTACGTGCGTGTGTACGGGTTGTTTCACTATTACATTCGAGCCATACGCGAATGGACCGTACCCCAATAGTACGTGCGTGTGTAAGGGTCGTTTCACTATTACATTCGAGCCATACGCGAATGGACCGTACCCCAATAGTACATGCGTGTGTACGGGTTGTTTCACTATTGCATTCGAGCCATACGCGAGCGGACCGTACCCCAATAGTACGTTCGTGTGTACGGGTCGTTTCCCTATTACATTCGAGCCATACACGATTGGACCGTACCCCAATAGTACGTGTGTGTGTGTACGGGTCTTTTCACTATTACATTTGAGCCATACGCGATTGGACAGTACCCCAATAGTACGTGCGTGTGTACGGGTCGGTTCACTATTACATTTGAGCCATACGCGAATGGACCCTACCCCAATATTACGTGCGTGTGTACAGGACAGGTCATTTCACTATTACATTCGAGCCATACGAAATTGGACAGTACACAAATAGTACGTGCGTGTGTACGGGTCATTTCACCATTGCATTCGAACCATACGCTAGCGGACCGTACCCCGCCATTGCGTGTGTGTGTGCGGGACGTTTCACTATCGAAAAAGTTGCATTCGCGATGGAAAATGCACCGTACTTGTGAGGGCATCCGAGGGAACATCTAGGGGATGAGTAGAATGCCCAGAATGCAGGCTAATTGTCAAGGAAACAGAGATTTGAGTGTGTTCTACAGGTGTTCTGAAAAATTCAGTTGGCCAAAACTATACAATGTTGCAAAATTTGTTGTGGAGCTCAAGCTCATTTTTTAAACCATGCAAATGTGTGTCATGGCCTTATGTGTAAAGGGATTGGATGAAACATAGGATGCAAAGTAATCTGGCCTATCACACTGTACTCCTTGGACTGACAGCCCCTCAGCAGCACTGATTTAAGGCTGCTTGGGGCGGTGAGAGGGCACTTGCCTGTACAACATTGGAGTGGACAACACTGCTGCTGTCTCTGCATTCCCTGGACTCTGATTTTGCTGACCATGGAGAGGGCACCTGCATTCAGTAAGGAGGAGAACCAGGCCCTGCTGGATGCCCTCCTACCAAACTACAGCAAGCTGTATGGGAAACCATGGGATCAGGTGAGTGATGAATGTGTGAGTGTCACTACAGCCATTGTGTATTTATGGAACAGAGAAGCAATGTTGTTTGGAGTGAGTGCCGGGTGTGTACATTGTGGTATCTCCCATGCAGTGAATGATGTTGTTAAATAGTGTTTACTGCTTACCCCCATTGTGCTAACTGTGACATTCAATGCAATGTGAATCACACTTTCTGCTATACCACACCTTGCATGTTTTTAGCCATGATTTACTGAGGTGTAACAGTGTTCCCCCCAGAGTGACAGATGAATATACTCACTGTTGATAATTGTTTTTCGTGACCTGTGTGGATGTTGGACAAATGCATGCTTTGAAGTCATGGACATTGAAGAGTGTGAATGTTCTTTGTCACCTGATTAATTGTGTATGTGATGTTTTACAACACTGATGCATAGCGTATGCCACAGCTGTACCCATCTGATGTGACAAGTATGCAGTGCCGTGTGCATGACTTGGACATATAGCATGATGCCTGTGTCACATCGTTGTAAAGTGTGACATGTGCAAAGTGAGCTTGTATACACTGTTGACAATGACAATCAAATGATCTGTGCCAGGGTGTGCATGTTTGGTCTGCTGATGGTTGTTAGGTGTAGTGTGATATGTGACAGCATGTCATGTGCTGTCCACCACCCTGAATTGCATATCTTGTTCAGTGTGTGCCATGCTCAGTGAGTGGTTTGTACCCCTTATGGCATCTGTTGCCTTTCAAAGGCATGTAGTGTATTGGTGTTTGCTCACAGGCCACATTCACATGGACAATGATGCAAGTCCTGTCAGCATCCTATGCCCTGTTGTCATCGTCAATGTGGTGCAAGTGTGTGTCTTTGGGACATGGAGCAGGTGTACTGATGTTGTTTCACTTTGTCTTCCTGACAGGTATCTGCCTATGAGAAGGGGGAGATCTGGCTGGACATAGCCAGGGCTGTCAGGTCTGTGGGGGGCCCTCGCCGAAGGATCCGTAACACCCGAAAGAGGTGGCAGTACATCCGGTGCTGGACCCGCCATATCGCCCGGGTCCAGCTGAAGCTTGAAGCTCCACGCCGCCATGGCGGCACCCGTCACCTCACCCTCCACATGCTCCGGGGCCTGGAAGTGGTTTTTCCTGACCTCCATAGGCAGTTGCCGATGGGACCGCAGCAAGGAGGGGGTAGGTACATGTCTGTTGGTTCTCATGTGTGTCACATGCTACCTGCAGTGCTCAGAAGCCTGGTAACACTCCCACAGTTGGGGTGGTCTGGTCAGACAGGCAATTTATGCATTGTCATTTCAATGCCCCATATTCAGCTGATGCTCTTTTGCATCCCTCCCCCTCCTCCACATGTGTCCCCTGCTTTGGGTATTTCATTTTTGCGCATGTACTCCTAGGGTGCAATGTATTAGTATGCATATTGCTTAGCATATCATCATGTTGGAGGGAGGTCTGTGACACGTGTTGGTACCTTACCTGTTCCATGACCTGTGCACTGTGTTTGCCCTTCATGATTTTTTGGCACTGATCATGAGTCAGCACGGGTCTGCATCAGTGGCCTTTGTCCCTGGTATACTTTGCATTTCTCATGTGTTAGCTACATGTGCACACGGTCCATGTATACAATGTTTGGCTTGTGCATGCTCACACTGGGCAGTGTGTGTGTGCATATTCACAAGAATATGTTGCTGGTTTTTTGTGACTAATATGGATGGGCAGCCACACGAGGTGACCTTGGGTTAATTTAAATCGCTGCATGGTTATTGATACACTGATACTGAGTTTTCACTACTTGAGCTGTATCACTCACATTGACTGGGTGATGGGGGTGTTGTGCAGGGGAGGTGTGATGGGGCTGCCTGTTTAGCCTTGTCAGTGGTGAGCTGTGTATGTAATTTCTGATGTGAACCCATCACTATGCACTTACCCTGTGATGCTGGACAATGCTGTCATTGTTGGATTTAGAGGCTATGTTGTTGGCTCACAGAGATGATTGTTCCACATAGATTTGTGCAACATGTATGTATTGGTGGTCAAACGCAGTTTTGTCTTGGTGTGCACACTACTGTATTCACATTTCCCATGTGGTTGAGGGTGTGTCAACAATGCAGCAATGTTTTTAATATTCACAATTGCAGGCGCATTAGCTTAGGCATTTTCAGGATTTTGGACATGTGGGCCACTTCACTTGACAGCCAGTGTGTGTTATGTGCTAGCAACTGTATGATCTGGTGATAGATGCCCCTGTGAGGAGTTTTACAATACTTTGTGGTGATGGAGGGATCCTCTGTACCAATCATATACTCACACCCAGTCAATAGGTCAGGGTTTTATCCATCTACTTTCTGTTACACTCTCCCCCCCAAGTTCAAACATGGTCATGTGCAAATCTGTCTGTCCATGTGCCTCATGAGAACAGTCCAGCCAAAAATGTCAAGCCATGCCTTCCCTGGACTGGAAACAAGGTTCCTGGGACCACTTTCTGGCTTTACAGCCGTCTTCAGCCATGCTTGTTTGTATACACATCTGTGTTTCACACAAGCCTGGCTGTAGGTGACTGTGATGCCAGTGAGAGGTGATAGAAAGCTTGTTTCTGGTCCAGGGATGGCATTACATGGGCAGGACTGTTCCCATGTGGCACAGGGTCAGACAGATTTGAACATGACCATATCTGGACTGGGGTGGCAGAGTGGGCAACAGAATAGTAATGGATCTACACCTGACCTGTTGACATACAGTGGCTCATCATTGTGACTCTCATTCAAGTTGTGGCCTGGTCTGTTACTTGTATCTTTGTATACAAGGAGTGTTGTGTCTATTACAATTGCGCAGTACTAGACTTAAATATGTGCTGAGTTATGTGGCATGTGACTCATGATGCATGCCATGATTAGAAATGTCTCCAAATGATTTGTTGCTCAAATGTCTGATGTGTACAGGTGTGTACAGATATATATTTTTACTTTCTCCTTGCCAACAGCATCATCACCCGGAAGTGGAGGAGACACAAGCACGGACCAGGCCGAG
Organism: Lissotriton vulgaris; assembly: GCF_964263255.1. Taxonomy (NCBI): domain Eukaryota; kingdom Metazoa; phylum Chordata; class Amphibia; order Caudata; family Salamandridae; genus Lissotriton; species Lissotriton vulgaris. The sequence continues at coordinate 274,418,757 of NC_141694.1, read as the reverse complement.
GGACCCAGCCTCAGGTCCACCAGCTCTGAGGTGTCGGAGAGATGCAGTGGCACAGAGGGCGAGGGAAGTCAGGCAGCCGGACCTCATGAGGAAGACACATCATATTATGCGGAAGGCTCGGCTTCAGACTCCCAGAAGGAGGGGGAATACGCAGCAATGGCATCTGTACCCACTATATCTGTACCCTCCTCCTCCAGACCCATATTCACCCTCCCAGTTGCTAGGGTCCCTTCGGTCCGTGCTGCCCCGGTGTCTCCTTCGTCCCCGGCACCCCAGCCCCTGCCCCTGTCTCCCTTGCTGCCCTCAGTGCTGAGTCTGTGGATCTACTCCGGCAGATTCAAGTTGGTCAGACGTCCATGCTGACTGTCCTCCATGGCCAAACACAAATCATGACTCAGTTGTTGTCATTCATGGAGGGCATGTCATCTGACATGTCTGATCAACGTCGGAGTTTGTCGTCCATAGACTCTACACTGACGGCAGCACTTGCCATCCTGCAGTGTCAACCCCCCACACTCCTTCGGACCCATCCACATGCCCCTCTCCCATACCTGTCTGCCATACATGCAGACGCACCAGATCACACACCCCAACAGAGACACCCAGCACACCCACACGTAAGTCAAAGTGCAGACCTCCAGGTACCCAATCTCAGGGGGATGTACACACACCCACAGGGACAGGGGACAGACATCACACACCCACCCACAGACACACTACACCTGACTCACAGCCCTCTACCTCCACTCCCATTGTGTCCCCGGGTTCAGGTGGTAGCCTGTCAGAACTGGCAGCAGTGTGCAGCGCTGAATATGTTTCATCCTTTTGCACTGCACCTGCCACAGTGGAGGAATCCTCCCCACCTGTACCCACTACACCTATCCTTCCCTCTCCTATCCCTGCGGTGCCGGACACTGACTCCAATGATGCCCCCCATGGGTTCACAGACCTCTAACTGCACCATGTGCAGGCAAGTTTGGGGGTGACAGCCTCCATAAAGTCACCACTGTTATGGACAGTATTTTGGACTGGCCATTGGCCTTCTGTGAGCCTGGACTCATTTATTTATTCATTTAAATGATGGCGCTGAATAAAGCATTTTATTTTTCATTCTGAACTATTGCTTTTCAGGGAATTGCTTTAGGTGCTGTGTGCCTACGAGTTGGAGTAATGTTAATGTTTTGTTATTGTGAAAGATATCTATTTTTCTGATGGGAATGAGGTGGACCCTGGTATCTCTGTGCTATCCCAATGTTGCAGCAAATGATCTAGATTGGCATGTGTGCAGTTTGCATATAGACATTATCCGAAAGAGTGTCCCTTCCTCAGTGGCACATGAGATCTTCACTACAGACAGTTGCACAATTGTTGTGGTGACTTTTGTATGGATTTCCCATAGATTTGTACATTCCCTTCGGCAATGGCCATTCCTGCTCACAAATGAAATCAGATAATTGGTCAGTGCCATCCATGCTACTCACTGTGCTTGGGTTTGTAGTGTGTAGTAATGCCTTCAGGGAGTCCATCATAATTTTTCACACTATGCATGACAATGTTATCCGCCTTGACCTCATGATTCAGATTCTAAAATTTGAAATTTGTGCACACAAAATACATTTGGGTGCTTTGTATCTAGGGGTTTTCCACCCTGTTCCTTCCATTAGGGAGTACATGTTTCACCACCTGGACATTCACATCATGTCCGGGATGTACATGACACTTTATTAGTCCATTTGTGCTTCATTTGTTTGGTGGTCTGTTACATGACTACACACTATTGAGTCATGATGGGGGGGGGGGGTGCCAGCAAACTACATGGGTGGATATGCATGTGGGATCTGACATAACAACCACATGTGGTGTGTCACTCAGTGTGTGACAGTATACCATTCTACATGGAGTAGGTCACTGCTGTGAGTGATGTGTTGATGTGCAAATATCATGAGTGTTACAGGTTAGGGATGTACACATACAGGCATGTAGTTGTTGTATGATGTTGGAAATGCACACCCCTATGACTGAGCACTGCTGGGAGTCCTGTGCACCCACCCCTGCTATGTCTGGCCACTGCTGGGAGTCATCTGCAGCCACCCCTCCTATGTCTGGGCACTGCTGGGAGTCCTGTGCATCCACCCCTCCTATGTCTGGGCACTGCGGGGAGTCCTCTGCAGCCACCCCATACTGTCTGGCCACTGCTGGGAGTCCTGTGCACCCACCCCTCCTATGTCTGCGCACTGCTGGGAGTCCTGTGCACCCACCCCCTATACTGTTGGGCACTGCTGGGAGTCCTGTGCACCCACCCCCTATACTGTTGGGCACTGCTGGGCACTGCTGGAAGTCCTGTGCACCCACCCCCTATACTGTTGGGCACTGATGGGCACTGCTGGGAGTCCTGTGCACCCACCCCCTATACTGTTGAGAACTGCTGGGCACTGCTGGCACTGCTGGGAGTCCTGTGCACCCACCTCCTATACTGTTGGGAACTGCTTGGCACTACTGGACACTGCTGGGAGTCCTGTGCACCCACCCCTTATACTGTTGGGCACTGCTGGGCACTGCTGGGAGTCCTTTTCACCCACCCCTCCTATGTCTGAGCACTGATGGGAGTCCTGTACACCCACCCCTATACTGTTGAGCACTGCTGGGCACTGCGGGGAGTCCTCTGCACCTGCCCCCTTTACTGTTGGGCACTGCTGGTCACTGCTGGGAGTCCAGTGCACCCACCCCTCCTATGTCTGGGCACTGCTGGGAGTCCTGTGCACCCACACCTCCTATGTCTGAGCACTGCTGGGAGTCCTCTGCACCCACCCCCATACTGTCTGTCCACTGCTGGGAGTACTGTGCTGTGCACCCACCCCAATACTGTTGGGCACTGCAGGGCACTGCTGGGCACTGCTGGGAGTCCTCTGCACCCACCCCTTATTCTGTTGGGCACTGCTGGGCACTGCTGGGAGTCCTCAGCAACCACCCCCAACACTGTTAGGCACTGCTGGGAGTCTTTTCCACCCACCACCTAGATGTGACGCACCGTACACATACATTACAGGCGCGTGTGCGGCACTTATCACTATTGCAATGGTCATATGCACTAGCGTGTGGCGCAACGTACCCGGACATTAATGGCGTATGTGCTGCACCTATCACTATTGCAATGGTGATATGCGCTGGCGTGTGGCGCACCGTACCCAGACATTACAGACGTGTGTGCGGCACGTATCACTATTGCAATGGTGATATGCGCTAGCGTGTGGCGCACCGTACCCAGACATTACAGACGTGTGTAATGACCCCTTTGTCTCCAAATAGTTTCACAGGATGGTTAAGTCATTTTGTCATCATTTTTGAAAATTTTGCGTGCAGCCCGGAAACGTGGTCTGCCCGAACACGCAAACACATGGTTTTCAGTTACATGTTTTACAAGTCAGAACAGGAAAATTATATAATTGACGTTTTGTTTAACAACTGAGGGTGGGCGGGGTATTCTAGCGAGTTGGCTGGGGAGGCTTTGTTAACAGGGAGTGGGCCATTGGTTATGACAGCCATCGGATGATCAGTAAACTGGGGTCAATGAGGTGTTTGGACCAGTGCTCTATGGGATCTGTTGTAGTGAAGATACTGGGAACGAAAGGCCCGTTTAGTATGATTGGCTGATTGGGAGGGGTGGAGTTACGCCCTGCAAGTTTAAAAGGAAAACAGTAGTAAAGAATGGGATACTGTTTGGCATAAGGAGAGAAAACGTTGGGAAGGAGATTACTCCTTGCTACGAGATGAAGGTATGAGTGAAGTTTTACAGTTTGGGTTATGAGCATAAGTTACCTAAGAGCAGTGTGTAGCATTAATTGTCTAAGAATGCCTGATTGGGGTTCCAAAAGAAAATGCAGGCTAAACACGGGCGGTAATGGTGGGTGTGAGAAGCTCCTTTGGGCGCAGGTTTGTTGCGTGTGGTTGCGCATTTTGAGGGAAAACTTTTGTTATTAGTATAGCATATCATGCATTGTTTGTATATTGTATCATTTAATGTACAGTAGTCTATAACAAAAACTAATGCTAATGTTTTTAAAATTGTAGTAAACCCCTGATGAAGGGCTATGGAAAGCCTAAAATGCATTGGGTAAATGTGATCAACTACCGATGATGTTTTATTTAACGTCATGCTTCAGAAAAAGGCCTGGATTGGAATAGCTGGAGCAGTAGAAACTTGTGCAAAACATAATGTGCCTCACATGTGGCAGGATAACAAGTTAAGAGCAATATGACATTTGGAATACCTGGAATAAAAATTTTTGAAAACATGGACAAGTTTGGAGTATTTTGTTCATGAATTGTGGAGTGGGCTGTGCGTCCGGCGTCGGAGTGATATTTCACTTCCGTTTTTGATGAAAATAAACCCTTTGCCAGGCCCAAACCTTTGTTATATAACCTATGTATATATACATGTATATTTATATATACACTTAAAGGATCACTGAAAAAATATTGATTACAAAAATATAGACAAAAAAAATATCGAAGTAAAAATATAGAAAGACACAATATCGAAATCCTATCTACAAACAGGTAAGCACAAAAATATTGAATCAAAAATATCGAATAAATATATATACTTAATAAAAATATTGATTTATTAAAATAACTTAAAAATATTTTTAAATGTATGAAATATTAACTATAATTACTTTAAACATACTTAAAAATACTTAAATAACTTAAACATTGTTAAATAATTATTTTAAGTTACAAATATACAATATTTTTACTGTAGCATTGCAAGAGGTTAAAATGTACTATTACCACTCCAGCAACTGCCACAGTAGGGTAAACATTGAATAGCGTAGGGGTAAAAATTAATATTCCCACTCCAGAGAGTGCAACAGTAGGGAAAGCGTTGGATAGATTAGGTGTAACAATTACTATTCCCACTCCAGAGAGTGCAACAGTAGGGAAAGCATTGGATAGCGTAGGGGTAAAAATTACTATTCCCACTCCAGGGGGTGCAACAGTAGGGAAAGCGTTGAATAGCGTTGGGGTAAAAATTACTATTCCCACTCCAGAGGGTGCAACAGTAGGGAAAGCGTTGGATAGCGTAGGGGTAAAAATTACTATTCCCACTCCAGAGGGTGCAACAGTAGGGAAAACGTTGGATAGTGTAGGGGGAAAGATGACTATTCCCACTCCAAAGGGTGCAACAGTAGGGAAAGCGTTGGATAGCGTAGGGGTAAAAATTACTCTTCCCACTCTAGAGAGTGCAACAGTAGGGAAAGCGTTGGATAGCGTAGGGGTAAAAATTATTATTCCCACTCCAATGAGTGCAACAGTAGGGAAAGCGTTGGATAGCGTAGAGGTAAAATTTACTATTCCCACTCCAGAGACTGCAACAGTAGGGAAAGTGTTGGATAGCGTAGGGGTAAAAATTACTATTCCCACTCCAGAGAGTGCAACAGTGGGGAAAGCAATGGATAGCGTAGGGGTAAAAATTACTATTCCCACTCCAAGGGGTGCAACAGTAGGGAAAGCGTTGAATAGCATAAGGGTAAAAATTACTATTTCCACTCCAGAGTGTGCAACAGTAGGGAAAGCGTTGGATAGCGTAGGGGTAAAGATGACTATTCCGACTCCAAATGGTGCAACAGTAGGGAAAGCGTTGGATAGCGTAGGGGTAAAAATTACTCTTCCCACTCTAGAGAGTGCAACAGTAGGGAAAGCGTTGGATAGCGTAGGGGTAAAAATTACTATTCCCACTCCAGTGAGTGCAACAGTAGGGAAAGGGTTGTATAGCGTAGAGGTAAAATTTACTATTCCCACTCCAGAGACTGCAACAGTAGGGAAAGTGTTGGATAGCGTAGGGGTAAAAATAACTATTCCCACTCCAGTGAGTGCAACAGTAGGGAAAACGTTGGATAGCGTAGGGGTAACATTTACTATTCCCACCCCAGAGAGTGCAACAGTAGGAAAAGCGCTGGATAGCGTAGGGGTAAAAATTACTATTCCCACTCTAGTGAGCTTAACAGTAGAGAAGGTAAACATTTAATATATTAATAAATATACATTAAATATCAATACCAATAAAAAATTAATTAAAAGTAAATACCAATTTAATACAATATAATAATTAAGCAATTTAAAATACATATTAATTATAAAAATTAATTAACTAATAATACAACTTAATTACCAATTAATTAATTTAAAAATAAAATGTAATTACAATTAATTCAAAATAAATACCAATAAATAAATAAAAACATTTAATTAATTACAATTAAATAACTTCCCACCCTATTCCCCTAAAAACTCACAACCCCCTACGGAAAATAAATTAATTAAATTCACTTAATTAACAATTAATCCATTAATAAAAATTAGTTACAACTAACGTTAATGAAATCCAGAGTAGGCTTTCCTGTGCAAAAAAAACACGAAAACACCACTTCCCGATATTTTCAACGACCAGTCAAATCTGTGATCCACAGCACCACCTATGTGCCCGTGCCCCTGAGCCCGCTGCTGCCGTGAGATTGAGGCCCCCCTCTGCCTCCTGCTGGTAGTCCGCTTCCTGGTATCTGCATACTGCTCTGCTGTGTCTTATATTGTAGTTTGTGTTCTTGTTTTGCTACTGTGCCCTTATTCCCACTGTATTTCTCGCTTTTAACTTTTTTACTTTTTCTGTGCTCTTTGTTCTCCACCCGTTCTGCTCTCCCGCTTTCCCGGCGCTGCGGCCCCTTCCACCGATCATCAATTTGTCCCGCTCCCACCTCCCAGCTACTCCTCCCTCCCACCTCCCCCCCTTATGGCGTCAGCTGCCGGGTGAGGAGTGCGACCCTTACCCCTGTTTACAGGCAGGTCGCTGCCCACGCCGCACAGCACCACCTGTGTGCCCGTGCCCCTGAGCCTGCTGCTGCTGTGAGATCGAGGCTCCCCTCTGCCTCCTGCTGGTAGTCCACTCCCTGGTATCTGCATTCTGCTCTGCTGTGTCTAATAATGTAGTTCCTGTTCTTCTTTTACTATTGTGCCCTTATTACCACTGTTTTGCTCGCGTTTTGCTTTTTTACTTTTTGTACCACTGTACTTCTGTGCCCCTTTGTTCTCTGCCCGTTCTGCTCTCCCGTTTCCTCGCTGCTGTGTCCCCACGTGCCCCGCCCCCATTGCAAATTTGTCTCACCCCCGCCTCCCAGCTGCTCCTCCCTCCCACCTCCCTCTCTTATGGCAGCCGTTGTGTGGCCAGGCGCAGGGAGTGCGCCGCTGATGCGCCGAAGGCAAGCCTAAAGCAAGCTCGTCCGTGCCTAGACCACACCCAGCACCAGACCCCTTGGCCCCACGAACGCCATGATGACCACTGCCACTACGACGCCAGCACCCTCCACGCACTCAACAATGGACGATCAAACACCTGCATCCTGGCCACCCCAAAGTGCACCCGAAGACCCTTCTCCTGCCGGAGCTGCAGCTTCACCCACCTCCGAGCCACCAACTCACCCACTGAGACAGGACGCAACTAACTCAGATGCATGCCTCTCAACACCCGCTCCGCACGCAAAAACAGTGTCGAACTTTGGGACCTGCTCAACACTTCCTCCCTGGAAGTCGCCTTCCTGACAGAGACCTGGAAGAACGCTTCCTCTGCACCCGACATCGCCATAGCCATCCCGGACTGTTGCAAGTTCACCCACAGGGACCGCACCAACGGAGTAGGAGGAGGAATCACCATCATCTACAGGAACACCCTCAAGGTCTCGACCAGCATCGACGACACCCTCAGCACCGCCGAACACCTACACTTCCAGACCACACTGACCCCAAAACCACCCTCAGAGGAATTCTCGTCTACAGACCCCCCGGACCACGGCCTCACTTCAGCAACTCCATCGCCGGCTTCGTCGGCATGCACACCCTGTCCTCCACAGACTTCATCCTCCTCAGAGACCTGAACTTCCACCGCAAAAACAACAACAACAGTAACTGAACCACCCTGTCAACAACCTCACCAACCTCAGACTCAGAAAGCTCGTCACAACACCCACCCACTTTGCTGGTCACCCGCTTGACCCATCTTCTCCACAAGCCCCCACGTCACCTTAAGCCACACCACGAACTCCACTGGACTGACCATCACTGCATCCACTTTACCTTCCAGAAACCCAGCATGCACCACAGCACTCAACGGGCCCTCATTGCAGCTGGAGCAAAGTCACCGAAGATCAGCTAAAAAACACCCTCGCCCGAAGCCCACCTTCTGACCCCATCAACAACGACACCACCACCCGCAACCTCAGACAATGAATCGCCGACTCTGCCAACACTCTCAACCCAATCAGGAAACCCTCTAACAGAAGCACTGACAAAAAAGCTAGCTGGTTCACCGCTGACCTCCAGGCCTCCAAACAAACCTGCCAAAAACTCGAGAAGAAATGGCACCTCAAACAGACACCGGACAGCTATGCAGCCCACAAGAACGCAATCCGCAGTCACCATCATCCATCCGATCCGCCAAAAGGGCCTCCTTCAAGGACCGCCTCGACAACAATGCACACAACAGCAAAGAGCTCTTCAACATTGTGAAGGAAATCTCCAACCCCAGCTCCAAAACCAAAGACATCCCACCATTGCAAGACCTGTGCGACTCCCTAGCCACCTTCTTCCATCACAAGATCGCTGACATCCACAACACCTTCAACAACCAGGCTGCCCGACAGCCATCGACACTTCAGACTCACCGCCCACACCGACCCTCTGCTCACCTGGACCAACGTGAACTACGACAACACCACCAAAATCATGAACACCATCCACTCTGGCTCTCCGTCGGACCCATGCCCGTACCACATCTTCAAAAAAGCTAGCGCCACCATCGCACCCCATCTCCGCAACATCATTAACAACTCCTTTGAGACCGCAACCTTCCCGGAAACCCAAGGTGAATCCGAGAGACCTCAGAACTTCCGGCCCATCTGATTGCTCCCGTTCCCCGCGAAGGTCATCAAGAAGATCATCAATGGACAACTCACACATTACCTCAAGGAGCACAACATCCTGAACCCATCCCAGTCCGGCTTCCTTAGCAACCATAGTACCGAAACTGCCCTCCTCACCGTCACTGATGACATCTGGGCCTTGTTGGACAACAGAGAAACAACAGCCCTCATCCTCCTGGGCCTCTCAGCTGCCTTCGACACTGTCTGCCACCACATTCTACGCACACGCCTCCCCAGGGCAAGGATCCGAGACAAGGCCCTGGAATGGACCGCCTCCTTCCTCTCCGGCAGAACCCAGAGTGTCTGCCTCCAGCCACTCTGATCCAAAGCCTCCGAGATCATCTGCGGAGTCCCCCAAGGATCATCCCTCAGCCCGACTCTGTTCAACATCTACATGGCACCGCTCGCCCTCATAGCCAGATCACACAACCTCAACATCATCTCCTACGCCGACGACACCCAGCTGATCCGCTCCCTCACCAAGGAACTTCTCACCGCCAAAACCAACCTCCACAAAGGAATGAAGGTGTCCCTGAGTGGATGAAGAACAGCCATCTGAAACTCAACTCAGACAAGATGAAAGTCCTCATCATGGGCTCCACCCCCTGAGCCTGGAACAACTCCTGGTGGCCATCCACACTGGGAGCAGCACCGACACCCGCCGACCATGCACTCAACCTGGGATTCATCCTCGACTCAGCACTCTCCATGACCAAGCAGGTCAACGCCGTCTCATCCTCCTGCTTCAACACCCTCCACATGCTCCGCAAGATCTATAGATGGATCCCCACCGAAACCACAAGAACAGTCACCCAGTCCCTTGTCAGCAGCAGGTTGGACTGCGGAAACGCCCTCTACGTTGGAGTATCGGCCAAACTACTGAAACAACTACACGTATAGAGAACGCCTCTGCACGCCTCATCCTCAACATCCCTCGACACAGCCACACCACACTCCACCTGAAAGACCTGCACTGGCTCCCCGTCAACAAGCGGATCACCTTCAAGCTCCTCACCCACCTTATGGCTGCCAAGGATGCAGGCCACAGCCTTGGAGCTCGCTTCAGCATGTGATGGGCCCTCTTGGACACACGCCGGTGGCGGAAGGTGAGCAGAGAGGCTTGTTTGCCCAGCAGCGGGCAGTCACCTCTGGGCAGTGGGAGTGGATGATGTGCAGCAGCCTGGGTGCGCAGGGGCGGGCAGACACCTCTGGGTGGCGGGAGTCGATGGGGCGTAGCAGCCTGGGTGCACAGTGGCGGGCAGACACATCTGGGCGGCGGGAGCAGATGGGGTGCAGCAGCCTGGGTGCGCAAGGTCGGAACAGTGATGAAGGCATGTGCAGTTGTATGTGCCATGCCATTACTGATTCTATACTATGTTTCAGATGAGTGAACTTGAGGGCTGCAGTATGTCCGGGCACATGGTTGGAGACACACCAGTGGTGGAAAGGTGATCTGTGAGGGTTTTGTCTGCAGTGTTGGCTCACTCTCCCTCTCCATCTCTTCCTTTTTCTCTCACACACTCTCTCTTTCTCTCTCTCTTCCTCTCTCTCACTCTTTCTATCTTTCTCTCTCTTCCTCTCTCTCACTCTCTTTCTCTCTCTCTCTTCCTCTCTCTCTCACTCTTTCTCTCTCTCTCTCTCTCTCTCCCCTTTGATGGGTGCATGATGCACAATCTTATCTTTGTTTTTGTCTTGCAGGCTGTGATTTACAGATTGTCGAGGGATGACACGCCATGGCTGTACCTACTTTTTTATAATTTATTATTTTAAATAAAATGTTTTATATGTAAATCTATAGATGACTGTGATTCTCATTTGTCCAACCTCAAGTGCATCTTGATTGGTATAATTGTGTGGTATCAGCCGATTTGTTACGTTCCAGATTTTGGAATGTTGCTGTCACATTTGTTTGTTGGGGGTCAGGGGGGATGGCGGACAAGGGGGTGGTGGCGGAGGGGTCAGGGCACTGTTGGGTATACGAGCTGCATGATCGCTGGCTCCAGGGCATCTGCTGTCGTTCAGGTGTGGCTGTGGGCTGGACTTCCTTTCATGTTTCAGGTTGTAGTCCGACTTTACACCAGGTCAGAGCAGGTGTAAGCTTCCTAATGCTAACGCACCTTATTGCCTGTTTGGTGTTCTCTTCATTGATCTTGCTGGTCGTTGAGAAAGTTGCGAAGTGGTGTGTTTGCTGCTTTTTGCTTGAGAACGCCTACTCTGCCTCTCATTAGTGATATTTGCGGGGGTCTTCCATGACGATGTTTTTTTAGGATGCTATCGCTGGTAAACTGGTGATATGGGCTGTTTGCACCAGCTTGTGAGTGGAGCGTAAAATTTATCACCATTTTGGCTGTGATAAAGTGCCATTAATTCAGAGATGTGTCCTTGAGAATATGCCCCTTGGTGTTTTAAAGACCTGAGAAGTACTCAAGTGCTGCGCTGAGGGCCACGCATCCAGCGCATTCACACTAGGGGCCGCGCTAGTGTTGCAACTCCAAACCATTTTGAAAAAAATAAAATAAAAAACGTTCACTTTCGTTACTTTACATTTGCCTCAGGACCCCATCCCTGAGGCAAGCCCACATCTACATTATTATTATTTTTTTTAAAGGGGAGGGGGACTGTGTGGCCCCCTCCCTCACCACTTCTGGCCCCGGGGACCCTATCCCCGAGGCCTGGCCACTCTGTTGGGGACCGTGGGGGGAGCCCCAATGCCCCCACGCTCCCGCCAGGTCCCTGCCTCCTGCGGTATCCAGCATTCCTTTTAGGCAACGGGGCTGCTAACATGCAGCATCTCTTGCCCAAAAGCAATTCTCCTTTCCTTTATTGAAGCGAGGAGATTTCCCTCCTCTCGTTTCAATGAAGCAAGCCAGGGTTTGCTATCACAGGGTGGATGACATGCTCCCACCCTGTCATAGCAAACAGCAATGTCCCAGGGTTGGACACCCTGGGACATTGCAGGACCTGGCCCGGGGGGGGCGGTGGTCCCCATGGCCATCAATCATCCAGAACGGGGGCCGCGTGGCCCCCGTGGGTCCCTCACTCTATTTTCAAAGCACCAGAGTGGTGGTGGTCCCTGGGGCTGCGGGAGGGCAGTGTGCCCTCCCGCACCTAATTTACAGAACCCCAAGGAGGTGGCAGTATAAAGTGCTTAATTTGTGCTGGTGCTTTCCGGGGCTTAGCACCGGCACCTTTTTATCAGGACCGGGTCTACTCTACATTGCCAACCAACATCACTGCACGTCATGCGTCGTCAAATTAAATCAATTATAATTACTGGCTTATTGCATGCAGTCTTGTTCTACTCTATTACTGTCTGAGAGAGTCTCCAGTCCTTCGGTGAAGAAGAAGACAGCGCAGTGAGCCCGATAATTAGATCCCTTAAATATTTGCTTTGGGTTGCAATGTTGCAGTTGGGCGGGCCACTGACTGGGCTGCATTTGTTCTATGGGGGTAGGGGGCCACGAGAGGCAGCGTATGCCGTGCGTAAACGTTTTCCTTCAATGGCTGATGGACCACGCCCCGCACACACGCACTGCATTGGAGGAGAAGCAGCAGCAGTTAGCGCGATGTCAAGGTGGGCCCTTTTATTCAGCTGCGCAGCAGGCCTCTTGAAAAAGGCAGTGCCACCAGTCACCGAGCGATGACCGCAGTAAGTTTATTATCTAATACACAACCCGAAGCTCATGCTGCTTTTTTTCTTGCATGTTGTGACGCAGTGACGGTCACCTGACCCGAGTCAGAGGTCCGGCGCCACCCCAGGCCCTAGCAATCATGCCACTGGTGCCGGGCGTGCAGTGCTTAGGCCCCGGGGGCAGCCTGGAATTACTTCAGCAATTTTTGATGAGCATAATAACTGTGTGCCTGCCAGACGGGACAAAGCAGACAGGGCCGGTGCTCCAAAGCTGCACTGTATTACCTTTGGCACCAGGGCCGGACTGGCCATAGCGGGCACCGGGCGTTTCCCCGGTCGGCCGCTAGGTTGGGGGACGATTTTGGGCCCCTGGAGGGCCGATTTTGTTACCGGGGGTCGGCAATATCGGCCCAGGTAATACAATCGACCGAAAACGGCCCTCGCAAACTGCTCGGCTGCACTCCCCCTCACCTCAGGGGGAGGCAGCTGAGCAGTTTGCCAGGGCTGGTTTCTGCACCCAGTCCGGCCCTGTTTGGCACTGACATCTGAGTAACCAGCACGCTGGTCGGGGGTACATGGATTTGCTCAGCCCTCTTTACTCCAGGTCGCCGTCGGAAGACTGATATGACTGAGAGAAAGGGGTGAGTCACCCAGAGAAGAAAAAAACGTGTTCAATTCTGCTCTGGCGCTTCAGCTGCCCCCTCCACTTTTTCCTTCTTCCATCTGTTTCTGTCTAGCAGTTCGTCTCTTGCTGAAAACCATGACTTCAAGACAGGGTTCTCACTCTCTTTCCTCTCCTTTCTTTTATTTGCTCCCCAGTGAAATGGATCTAAAAAGAAACATTGTTGCTGGAAATGTATTTTTCTGACATTTTAAATCCAAACTGCAGCATCTGGAATAAAAGGTTAAAAATATGAAAAATAACTAACTAAAGTAAGACAGAGTGGTAGCTAACTGGCCAGATTGATTTTATTCACACCCAAACACATTAGCGCCACTTTTACAGAGTTTGCCAGTGAAGCGCTATTTTTGTTTTCTTGTCTTTGTTGACCCTGGGCTTGCAACTAGTGCACCAGTCCTGGAGGTACTGCAATGTGTGGATTGGAAAACAAAATGTGTACTGCGGCTCTGCGTGCAGGGATTTAGTCTTTTTACCATACTGCTGCTTACGTTTTGTAAGGTTACAAGCAATGTACATTGAAATGGGTCCACTCAGGGCCCTGTAGTCATGTCCTTAACTTTTCAGGCAAAAGCACTCACTGATTTCTGAATAGTGAGTGTAAAAGCGTTAAGGTAACCATGTTGTTCCTGCTTACAACATGGTTTGCTAAATTTTGCATCCCCTATGAGTGTTTGCTTTTTCCAGGATGTTGTTACTTTTTTAGTAGGATGCATATTGCTCTTGTCTAGTGCGTCATTTAAATTGAGCCCGATCCAGGTGTTTATAGCAGCCAGCAATTGGGTGTAGTTGAAGGCAGTATGAGTTTTTCTCAGTGGGGCAGTATGGTGTTTGGTGGGGGAGAGGGTGTGGCACAATGGCCAGAGCAGCTGAATTTGAAACAGGGGGAACCAGGTTCAGCCTTAATATCCAGTCCGCCAGACCACTCTCCTGAGCGCACAATCCCATGCTAGACCTTAGAAGGCTTCGCAAGTCCTTAGAAGCCATGGTGTCTTAGCACCAGCAAGTGAACTCTAGCAGTGCCAAGTGTGGGTTAACCTTCAAGGTTTGTTCATCACAATCCATACTGAAGTAAACCTGTAGTCTTGCCAGCAGGCATATGAAGCAGCACAACCTAGAACAACAGTGACTCTGTCACTGGTCACAGGACCCTTGAGAAGGGCCAGCTCTAGGGCAGTGCAATCGGTGTGACCGCAACGGGTGCTGACTTTGGGTGGAGGCATTATGTTTGCAAGTATATTTAGGTTTTATAAGCGCTTGCTGCCTCCTTCCTGGCCTCCATCTTTTTTCGTCAACAATAAAAATGTCATAATGACTTTGGTGTTTAATGTTCTTCCTAGAGAGAGATCATTTTGTCTAGTGGAAGGTTTGATTCATGGAAAGGTAGCTCAGAGGGTCAACGTGCCTGCTGCATAGAACATGTACCATGCAGATCACAAAGTGCACATAATGTAAATAGGTCAGTGAGCTACTGCTTTTGTCAGAGACATCCTTTTGTTACTTGCAGTTTATAAGTTAAAATCCTAACACAGAACAGTGAGCTATTAACTTTCATCTAAGAGTTGCATACAAACTGCATGGTATAAATTAGAGCAATGTTTTTCCCCCCAGTCTTTGATTAACCTAATGTTGCAAAAAGTGTTCTTTAGCACAGAAATCAATTCTGTTTATTAAAGAGAACCCCCAACCATGGTATTACGTTTTAAATTCTGAGTTTGTGTTTCTCCAGACCAATCACTATTAAACTATACGGCCTAGGCCTACTAGTATGGTTGTCATGTAGCTCCTACACCTTGTAGTCCTTAGTCTTATGCAACATTTTCTATACAATGATTTACACACATATCGATTGTCTCTGAGTAATGTGTGTGATGTAAAGTGCTCCAACGCCCTACACTGGTATGAGTGGTGCTGTAAATCAAATTAAATGCATCTGAGAGTGAGTGTGGTTATGGAGACTTGAGGGGCACTGTTAAAGGGTGGTAATGAGGGAATCCATGGCAGAGGTTGTCATTGGGGGCAATAACAAACATTAATGCACAGGGCACCACCAGTGATAAGCCTGACCCTGCCATTGAGGCCAGCCTGCCTCACCCATAGGTACCTCCATTGGCCTTGTTTCAGAAGTAGTAGCTGCAACTTACCAGGGATTGGCAATGCAGGATTTGCACACACACCAAACTAAGGGGCATATTATCAAGGCGGTTTATCTCCGCTTTTTTGGCTTTAAAAGCCAAGAAAGCGGAGATAAAATTATCTCCCTATTACCAAGCTGTCGCTAACACCAGTTAGTGACAGCTAATAGGAGATAGCGACCATCTTGGGCCCCGCTTTGCATGTCAGTGATATTTATCACTAATGACATGCAAAGTGGGCGTGCCAAGATGTTAGCTACTGGAAACAGTCCCTAACATCGCTATCTCCTATTACCAACTTTTGGAGATATTTGCGCTAAGCGCGAATATCTCCAAAAGCTAACACCTGCCCTGAGCAGTTCTTAGCCATGTTATCCAATGGGAGGTGGATAACATGGCTAAGAGCATTTGCTCGATAATGCATGAATATCGCTGACTTTTCAGCGATATTCATGCATTGCGGCCGTTTTTTATCGCATTTGCGATAAACCTTGCTAATAGCAAGGTTTATCTGCGATAAAAATCGCCAATGTGCGGCGATAATTTTTGTCTCTAAACAAGTTAGAGACAAAAATTATCGCTAGTTGTTGGTAATATGCCCCTAAGTTCACAAACTTCACAGTCTCTGATTCATGCACAAGCACTAACATCTGGTGCTTGCTGTGGGGCCGCTGGAATTAATTATGCAGCAAAGGAGGACAAAATAATGCCGCAGTGTTGACTAAATTTTGCATAAAAAAGGCTGCAGCGTAATGCAGTATACTTTATGATATTTTATTATTTTGACATGTGTACACATGCTAACAGTCTCTGGAAAGTTTTTGCCTTATTAGTACCAGTGTAACATATGATGTATTCTGTGGAAGCTGCCATACAAATTGACCCTTAATACAAGTGTGCATATTGTATACGACTATGCTTATCATTCTGGCACTGATTCTCATACTATAAAAGTATATAATTGCTTCTTGTTGTATATAAGCTCTTCTTTGTGACTTGTTTCTTTACCCGTGCATTTTTAACCAGCATAACTATGCTACTATCCCTGAAATTGTGATAGTCGGGTATTGTCACTGGGGGTCATGATTGAATGTTTGTCACTGGCCCTTAGCATTTCTCATTGCTCAAATGGGTGTAATTTCTGATATTTTTTTCCCATCTTCATTGCTTAATTTTTGCTCGCGAGAAACTGTCACAGTCGTGGGAATGTCACTCATAATTACGCTAAAATTATGAAAATGTCACACATGGCAATCTGAAATCTTTGCAGTTATGAGTACTGAGTAGGCAAATATGTGAATAGTGACACAATAGGAAATGGATGAATTGGGTAGGGGCTCGCTGAAACCCTGTATAAGTATATTACACTGTTAGAAACAGAAACATGAATATACAGGTGAAGAGGTCAAAGTTCACACAGGGTAGGCTCAGCTCTGCAAACAGAGGGAGGGAGCACCTTTTCACGGGCTCCCTTTCAGTGGATTTCATTTTTTAGAAAATGCAAATACCATGCAAGAAGGGGCTTCAGAAACCTGCCCTGGTGAGAAGATGCTTGTAAAATAAGGATCCACAATTTGTAGGTAAAAAGTAGAGGTTTATTCCAAGAAAAGATCTCATCCACAGGTGAACATCCAGCCAGCAATAAAGTAAGATGCAACTGCTTAGTGGTCAAATGATAACATTCCATCTGAGAATCCAGTGTCTCATGACATCAGCGCAGCTATGTCATGAGGCACAGACACACAGGACCAGGATGCCACACATCTCCCTTCTAATAACAACAAGACAATTATAAGAGAAAACAAAACAATGTTAAAACAATGATCACACAGTGACGTAGTCTTTTAAATATTTAGGAGAATGAGAAACCCTTGCAGACTTGCGAAGAAGTGAGGAGGACTCAACTCTAGGAGTTTGAGAATGACGACTGCAAGAAGCTTCCACAAAATCATTTCTAACCACCACCACCCTGTTTAAATTCCAAACACGATGATCAGCAGTTTTGATGGCGTTCTTGAAAACTTTGATGACACGAATAGGCTTCTTAAAGGTAGCAGAAAGAGCCTTATTGTTTTTGCAGGGATTCTTAATAAGTACCCAATCTCCCACTTTAACAGGTGTGACCTTAACAGAGTGTCTCTTATCAAACATCCTTTTTCTAGACTCAATTCTAGAAAGTTCACGCAACATCCACTCATCAGAGTCATCACGAGGAGGTGGTTGCAAGTCATTGACCCATGCCGGTACCACAAGGGTATTAGGAGTGCGTGATCTAAAAAGTTCAAAAGGAGTCTTTCCAGTAACGGCATGGGGAGATAACCTGTAAACCTTAACCTTCTTAAAGACATCTGTTCTCCAATCTGTACCAGCAGACTTAGCCATTCTAATAGTCTCTTTAAGGACACGGTTAAATCTCTCAACCATACCGTTGGTTTCTGGGTGGTAAAGGGAGGACCTTTTGTGTTTAATTCCTTGCTCTAACAGAAAATTCTCCATCTCTTTAGAGACTAATTGGGGACCATTATCTGTGAGGATGGCGTTAGGGATGCCCTCTCTAGCAAAAAGTTTAGTTAAAAAATCCACTACATGCCTAGTCTCGATACCACGAGTTATGGCAATTTCTGGCCATCTAGAAAAGAAATCAACCAGAACAAGAACATACCACTCACAACCTGCTGAAGTAATAGGCCCCAAAATATCCAAACCCACTTCTTTCCAGGGCGCATCCGGTCTGTCTCTAATCACCATGGGTTGGACTTTAGGTTTTACTACCTTCTCACTAAGAGCACAGTCAATGCAATCCCTAACTTTGCGCTCTACTTCCAAATCCATATTTGGCCACCAATATGAGCTCCTTAAAATCTCCTTAGTCTTAGAGATTCCTAAATGACCGATATGTGCTAAAGACATAAGCTCATCCCGAAGAGCTAGGGGTGGAACCAATCTAGTTCCTCTGAAAAGTAAGCCATCTTGTTCAGAAAGCTGATCCTTGACATGCCAAAATTTCTCAAGACCTTCATTACATTTAGGTTTAATCTTCCATCCTGTCATTAGGAGTTTAAGTACCTCTACCAGAGTCGAATCTTCCTGAACCATCTTCAACCACCTCTCTTTATCAACGACAGCCTCTTCCACAACACAAACCATCTCATCATCAACATCACAATCTTCCTCATCCTTAACCTCAGAACTGGGAACAAGGCGAGACAAAGCATCAGCCACTTTGTTTTCTACTCCAGGTAGATACTTTACACTAAAATCATAATCCTGTAAACCAACAACCCATTTTGTGATTCTACCAGACACCGCATCTATACCTTTTTTCTTTAAAATTTCACAAAGCGGCTTGTGATCTGTCCTGACCTCAAAATTGGTTCCCCACAATAAGTTTTTAAGCTTCTTGACTGACCAGTAAACAGCAAGAGCCTCACGCTCAATCACTGAGTATCGAGTTTCAGCTCCCTTCAAACTCCTTGACAAGAAAAGAATGACCCTCTCAATGCCTTCAAATTTCTGTACAAGCACCGCACCTAAACCTTTCAGGCTTGCATCAGTAATCAAAATAGATTTCTCAGAAGGATCAAAACTGCTCAATTTCGGAGCAGAGGCTAGCCTTTCCTTGATGACCTCAAACTCACGCTGACATTTCTCCCCCCAAATGAAGTCTACACCCTTCTTCAACAAATACCTCATATTGGTACACAAAGAGGCAAAGTCTTTCACAAATTTGTTATAATACTCAGCAAGTCCCAAAAAACTCATCAACTCTTCCTTGTTCTGCGGGGGAGACATCTTAGAAATTGTAGAGATCAGATTTTCCTTAGGCAAAATTCCTCCTTCTGTAATAGTGTGACCTAGATAATCAATGGAAGTTTTTCTAAATTTACACTTCTCAATCTTAACAGTCAAACCTGCATCACACAACCTTCCTAGAACCGCAAATAGCCTAAGATCATGTTGAGGATCATCTATGCCAAACACAAGAATGTCGTCCTGATAGACTCTAACACCATGTAAACCTTTTAAGACCTTTTCTAATGCCCTCTGAAAAACCGATGCGGCTGACACTAAACCAAATGGTAGTCTAACGAACCTAAAAGTGCCATATGGTGTCACAAAAGAGGTTAAGTCTTTCGAATCCTCTTCCAACCTAATCTGATGGTACGCGGACCTTAGATCAATGGTGCTGAAAATTCTAGCACCTTTAAGAAGCATAAGCATGTCCGCAATCTTGGGTAGAGGATAGTGATCAGTAACCACACACTTGTTGAGTTCTCTTAAATCAACACAGAGACGGAGAGAGTTGTCCGATTTCTTGGCTGCGACAATCGGGGCGACCCACTCCGTTCCCTCTACTGTCTCTATAATGCCTCCCTTGACCAGCTTATCAAGTTCATCTTTAACTTGTTCTCTGACCGCTACAGGTACATTACGCACTTTGCAGCAGACAGGTACAGCATCCTTCTTCAAGATGATACGATGACAATAGTCATTAAGGCATCCTAAATTTTCCGAAAAAACTTTAGGGAATTTGGCTTTCAGTTCACTAGTGAAATCATGAGAAACTAATGAAACAATTTGAGGTGTGCAGGGAAAGGGTTGTTTTAGGAGAATAGGGGGTGTTGAATTCGGATCAAGCATAACACCCAAATCCTTGAGAGCAAACCAGCTTATTATGCTATCTCCTTTTTGAGAAACATAAATTTTTGCCTTGGCCAACCTATTCTTATAATTAATCATACCTTCAAAAACTCCAAGTAGTTTAATGGGTTGGCCAGCATAACCAAATGGTCTTATATCGGGGCGTGAGAGCTCAAGTTTATGTCCCAACTTACTCAAGAAAAAATCTTTTGCCACAATAGTAATCTTTGCCCCAGAATCGAACAAAACTTTGGTAGGATAACCTTCTACCAAAATTTCATCACAAGGGGAATTCTTTGCTTCCTCAGCACTCACAGTTTGAATATAAATTTGCCCACAATCTAGGTGTTCATCTAGATTATCATCATTTTCAAAATCATAAAATATTTCATTCACTCTACCTCTATAGTTTCCCCCTTTACAACATGAGGTGAAGTGTCCTTTCTTTTTGCACTTACTACAATAAGCTTTCCAACCTGGACATTGTCTATCAGTGGCAAAATGCCCTATTTTACCACATCTGTAACACTTCACTTGAGAGAAATCCAAACTGTTCTCCTTTCTTTTATAAGGAATTTTGTTCGAAACATTTTCATTTCTAGAGTCTTTTTGCTGATTTTCACTTGTTCTAGTAGTAGATTTCACAACATTCACAGTCTCTTTCGTAGTTTTGTTGTCACCATTCTTTTTGATGACTTCTACACACTTAATAGAATGTTCTATCCTCTTAGCAATAGTAAGAACCTCCTCTAAAGAAGGTTCATCCTTTTGCCACAATTCCTCTCTCACCTTTTCAATATAACACCCAAGCATGAACTGATCTCTAATATGTTCATCAAGACTTGCCCCAAACTTACATGAGGACGCAAGTTTCCTTAACGCTGTAATATAGTTCTCAATCGTTTCTTCTTCCATTTGTGTTCTCCGACCAAAATGATATCTTTCTAAAATTGTACTGACTCTAGGAAGATAATGCTCATCCAGTTTTGCAATACATATTTCATATTCATTTAAACTACCGTCATCAATGTCGGGTAAATGATCGAATACCTCTTGTCCTTCTGCCCCCAAACAGTGTAAAAGTAGAGCTGTCTTCCTTTCAGCACTCAAACTAGATCCACACACCCTTGCATACCTTTCGAACACTTTACGCCATTTTTTCCATCTAATAGGTGGATCCCCAGGTGAAGACAAGAAGAAAGGGGGAGCAGTGACATTTTGCATTTTGTTGTTGAATAAAGAAAATTAGAGCACAAAATGAAAATAAGAAAAGAAATATCTACTATGTGTGCGTGTCACAGAAGTGGGACACACAAAATCAGCTCCAAGTGAGTGTATCAAATAACAATGTGTGTGTGTGTCACAGAAGCAGGACACACTATAATGTGTGTGTGTCACAGAAGCAGGACACACTACAATGTGTGTGTGTCACAGAAGCAGGACACACTATAATGTGTGTGTGTCACAGAAGCAGGACACACTACAATGTGTGTGTGTCACAGTGGCAGACCACACAACAGGGCTTTCCAGTGAGTGTGTCAAATATTAGAAAAGGAAAGAAAACAGTACCTTAATATTGTTGATATTGAACGTGGCAAATATTGTAGATAATAAGAGAGTTCAGGGTAAAATAGAAGAATAGCGATGACTAGCGGTGTTCATAACGCGATTACCGCGTAACGCGTATATTGTGAACAGGAAACCGAAAAGTTCCCCAATCAAAGATGGCGCCCACGTCTGCGTGACTCCCAGGGTGCTTTGCGGCACGTTTGCGTGTCTCCCGGCAGGCTTTGTGAAGAGTCGAGAAGCGAGGTGAAGCAAGATGCCCACGTTCCAAAGCTTCCAGATTCTGGCAATGGCGCTCTCCTGGCAAAGGCAGCTCGCGAGAACACTCGCTCGTGAAGGCGCTTGCAAAGACGTTGGCAGGTAGGAGAGTATTTCAAAAAATGCAGGTTGTAGAGATCGAGCGCGCTATGTAAAATACGCGCAAAAGTGTCTGAATTAGTAATTAAGAAGTCAATAAAGTTAACACCGCTAAGTTACACCATCCGAACTATGCAGGAAGAAAACAAAGTGGTTTGTTTTCTTGTTAAAATTTAAGTTGGAATCTTCTTACCCTGAAAACGGAGGTAGAAGTCTCTTTCTCTTTTGAAGTCCAGTGCAAAGTTATTCAATTATGTTCCGTGTTGAGAGTTGAATGCCACCAGGGTATCTCGGGTTGTTCCAAGTATCCAGGAATTTTCAAAGGAACAAATCCTTTTTAAAGGAACAAATGTTTTTCTTTTAAAAAAAAAAATCTTGAGATAGGTGTTGAGATCTTATCTTCTTCTTCCCATCCTGCGTCGCCAAATGTAAAATAAGGATCCACAATTTGTAGGTAAAAAGTAGAGGTTTATTCCAAGAAAAGATCTCATCCACAGGTGAACATCCAGCCAGCAATAAAGTAAGATGCAACTGCTTAGTGGTCAAATGATAACATTCCATCTGAGAATCCAGTGTCTCATGACATCAGCGCAGCTATGTCATGAGGCACAGACACACAGGACCAGGATGCCACAATGCTGTGAAACAATTACATTCTTTCCCTGCTCATTTTACTTCCTAAAATTCAGAGACAAAGACAACTGTTATCTGTAGCACTGTTTTCGTTTGGAGTTCTAGAAAAGGCAGGGTCAGCTGCATCTCTTTCATTAGCCCTTGTGCAAGTTAAGCAGGCTGTGTGCCTATAACCTTCGTCTGTTCATGGATCTTTGTGGCATACTTTAGGATTTTAAACTGCTTTGCGCAGGGCAAATGTGACAGTATTTTCCTACTGTTTTTGATTGACTACTTTTAAAGCACACACAATTCAACCCAGTGAAAAAGATATATGAATCAAATCCACTAATTACATTTTTTTTAAATACCATTGTTGGGATAATAGTGTAATTTGCATGATTGTCCATGTGCCATGCCTGCTCTGCATGTCCGACCTGCATTCCTGTGATCCAAGCTGTCTGACTTTTGTCATGACACACACTAATCCTATGTGTGTAAATTGTCTGAGGAACAATCTTTTGATTATTAAAGGTTCTGGACCTGGTCCTGAACCGGGAGGGGCGCACCAAGCGTACTGTCCCTATCATGAGCTTACTGGTTTCTGCCTCGAGCGTGGAAATGGCAGCGTACCATAATTGATGAATTACAGCGGCAGGCCTGTACCTGTGAGGTGTGAATACACACTTGGAAGCTCAGTCATGTGAAGTTCTGCTGCTCACGATGAATCTGGAGTCCTAAAAACAACGGGGCATATTATCAAGCCTGTGCGCTAAAATTATCGCCGCTTTATCGGCCGAAAACGGCCAATAAAGCGGCGATAATGGGCGTGATAATATGCTCTATGGAATTCCAATCGAAGCCCATGTTAGATGTGAAGACATCTAACATGGGCTTCGATTGGAATTCCACAGAGCATATTATCAAGCCCATTATCGCCGCTTTATCGGCCGTTTTCGGCCGATAAAGCGGCGATAATTTTAGCGCACAGGCTTGATAATATGCCCCAACATTCCATGCGTTGTGCATGTTTGTATGTGTGTGTGGGTTGTTGTGCGTTTTGTGTTCGATGTTAAAGGATGCCATGCACAAGTGATACTGGCCCACAAGTTAGGATGTCCGGAGCAGCGAGACACACTTCTTGCACTCCCAATGTAATTTATGGTCCTGGAGCGCCTTGTAGTGGGTCACATTTTTCACGTGTCCTTTTTAAATGCAGTAGTCATTTTAGCTAATTTATTCTAAAATTGTGCTTTAAATGCACTTTTTATTTAATCTTTTTCAAAATGTTCATAGGGCAGGGGGACCTCCTATCAAATCCCTACTTGCAGGAAGGCTCTCTTGCTGAAATTCTGATTGGGTATTACATCAGACTTTCAGCAGTGCCAGTTGAGGATATGGGAGGAGCCAATAGAGTAATTAGGTAGAGGAAGCGGGTGGAGCCAGGGAGGCAGTGGGTGTGGTTGAGCACCTGCACTTCATATTTTACAAATTAAGCACTGATAATTATACGATTTCCCCCGGGACCTGGCCAACCTGAGGCTCATTTAAATGAAGTGGGGAGCCCGAGCTTCATTTTTAAAAAAAAAATGTTCATCTGGATTCTCGCTCCCAGCGCACATTCGATTGTGTGGGACCCCCTGAGCAGGCCTAGGAAGTCAGGGTGTTTCTACCCTGCCCCCTTTTCTTCATTTTTCACTTCCTTTTGCTGTTTTCTTGTGACTCGGTTCTACCGAGTCACAAGATGGCTGCCAACACTTTCCTGGTTTGGAGTGTTGGCAGCCAATTAGAATGAAGTTTGTGGTCGGGAGGGTTCGCGAACCGACCACGCCCCTAGATATCGATATTTTTTTTTTTTTTTCTCAGCAACTACGGAACGGATTTACAACATAATCAGCAGTTTGGGCTGTAGTCTTGGCTAAAGTTTCCTATAGAAATTAACATGGAGAAAACATGTTTTGGGACCCCCTTTTTTCTAAGCCCCTGCTTCACGAATCACCTCCAAACTTTCAGGATAGTAGCTGACCTGGATAGACCTTTGGAGAATTTAATATTAGCAAATCAAAAAATTATTTTCCTATGGAAGCTAGGTTGTAGCTATAACTACCTACTGGCGACCGCTAGTAGGTAATATATATATATTCACACAAAATACACAGGTTTCAGGATTTTATAGTTAGAAGTTAGCATTTTAAAAACCTTAGAAATTCACAGAAAAAAAGCACAGGTTTCAGGGACATTACAGTTAGGAATTAGCATTTAAAAAACCTTCAAAATTCACTGAAAAAAACACAGGTTACAGTAACGTTATAGTTAGGATGACATTTCACTTGTACAAAACCTGTAAAATGTAGCCGTTATAGTTAGCTGAGCTAACTATAATTTGCGCCCCTCAATTCACTGCGATCTCAAATGGCATCACTGATGTTGGCAGCTTTGGTTTTTTTATATTTGAGGACGGACCCTTTTTTTTTATAACATTGAAAAGGGAGGTGCCATGCGACAAGGCCAATTTCGGTCCAGGGGATCCAACCCTTTGAGACCCGGACTTTTTTAAAATTATTTTTTAAGGGAGGGGGGCCACATGGCTATTTTTGGTCCTGGGACCCATCCCCGGGGCTTGGACATTTAAAAAAAAAAATAGTTTTACTTTTTTTGTACGGGAGGGGGCTTTGTGGCCCCCCCTCCCAGGCTATTTTTGGTCCTGGGGTCAACACATCCACGGTGACATGGTCAGGTTGATGGGGACCCCGGGTGGAGCCTCAGGGCCCCCGTGGTTCCTGCCAGCTCCCCACCTCCTGCATGAGCCGGCATTGCTTTTGGGCAAAACAAGCTGCAAACATGCAGCTCCCTCTGCCCAAAAGCAATTCTGCTTCGCTTCATGAAAGGGAGAGCATTTTTCATGCTCTCGCTTCGATGAAGAGCAGCAGATTTTGCTACGGTTTGGCGGGAGCAGTGCTCCAGCCAAGCAATAGCAAACTGCAATGTCCTGTGGGTGGGCACCCCAGGACATTGGTAGAGTCGGCCCTGGGGGTGGCGGTCCCCAGCTCCAGGAGGGGACCTCAAGGTTCTCTTCCCATCTACTTTGTAGCCCTGGGGAGATGGTGGTCCCCAGGATCGGGGTCTGCAACAGACCCTCGCCTTTACTTGATTTCTGCCCTGGGGAGGTGGCGGTCACCAGGGGAGCATTCAAGGCAGGTGCACCCCACACATTCTATTTAATATGTAGCCCCGGGGAGGCGATGGTCCCTGGGGAAGCGGGCGGGTGTGTACCCCCTGCAATTTAGTATAAATAGCACCAGGGAGGTGGCAGTCCCTGGGCTGCATGGGGGGACTGGAGTTCCCCCATGCATCCATTTTATTAACAAGGCCCTTTGGGAGGTGGTGGACTTCGGGGCTGCAGGGGCCCACGTGGCCTCTCGCATTTAATAAACATAGCCTCGGGAAGGTGGTGGTCGCATCTCATTTTAGCATTGCCCTCGGGACCTGGCCCACCCGGGGGCCTCAAGGACACAAAGCACAGGTGCTGTATTTGGGGATCCATAGCGATTCCCTCTGAAAATTGTGCAGGCCTAGGGGGTCAGCATGTATTTACCCTGCCCCCTTTTCTTAATTTTTAATTTTGTCTTACCTTTTTGCTTGTGACTCAGTTCAACCACAAGATGGCTGAAAAAACACTTCTTGTTTTAAAGTGTCGGCAGTCAATCAGATCGCAGTCTCGAGATTGGGAGGGTTTGTGGATCCTCTGCGGATGTACTTGTATATCTTAGAAATGTTTAACTTTATCAGGAACTACTAAACGTATTTACACCAGATAACAAAAAGGGTGCACTCTGGACCAAGAGTTCCCTTTCTGCAAAATTTGGTGTGATTCCGACAGCAGTTTGAGCTACAGCTGTGTCAACAGTTTCCTAAGAAATTCACATGAGGAAAACACGTTTTGTGACCGCCCCCCTTGTTCTAGGCCCCGGCTCGATGAATCACCCCAAAACCTTCAACACAGTAGCTGGCCTGACTGCCCCATTGGCTTTGAAAAGTTTGCAAAGATTCGTCAAACGATGCCAAAGATATTCACAATTCAAAAAACTGTTTTCCTATGGAAACTAGATCCTAACTATAACTTCCTACTGGCGACCACTATACGAAAAGCATTTTCTAACTTGGCTACAACTTTGCCATCGTTTGACCAATCTTCATGAAATGTTCCCAAACAATTGTCAAGGTAGGTGCTGTGTGCCATGGAATGTTTGGGGTTCATCTGTGCAGTGAGGACTGAGAAATGAGGGCACAAAATAAGGGTGCATTTGTAATCCTAATTCCCTTAGCAACGTTTAGCCACACCTACAGCCCGAACCACTGAATGAACTTATTTCAAATTTGGCAGGGAAGTAGATGTTGGTACAAGGAAGTACATTTTGCTTATTTGGTTTAAATCCATTCAGTAGCTGTTGGGAAATTTAAGAACAAAATGATAGATATATCTTTGGTCGTGAAGACGAGCTCATGTAGGGAAATGTGTGGCTCTGATTGGCTGCTAACACTTCAACCAGGAAGTGTTGGCTGCCATCTTGGAACCAGTGACCCCTGAAAAAATAAAAATAAAGGACAGGGGGCCGGGTAGGAATACCCTGACACCCACGCCATGGTGTTTAAGTCCCCCCTGGAACCACACCACAACATAAAAGCATTAAAGCATTTTTTATTATTTTAAGCAAACGCTGGCTCCGCTTTGTTTTTAAATTACCCCTGGGTGGTACAGGTCCAGGGGACATATAATACATTTATGAGGGAAGTGCACTGGGCCCCCTCCTCTGGCTTGCCATAGCTCCAGGGACAGCCACCTCCCTGGGGCAACCTTTAACAAAGGAGGGGGCCACACAGCTCGCCTCCAGGAGCCTTACATAGCCCTGAGGACCACCACTCCCCTGGGCTGGCTCCAGAAATATCCTGGGGTCCCCATCCCTGGAACATTGCAGTTTGCTATGGCTTGGCGGAAGCACCACTCCCACCAAGCCAGAGCAAATAAGTGCACATTTTCTGAAAGCAGAGCAAGTGTCTGTTTCCCTGCCCACTGTCAAGAGAGAAGGGAAACAGACACATTGCTTTGGGATTTAGGGAGATGCATGTCAATGGATCTCAAGGCAAAGGCAGCTCCTGCAGGAGGCAGTGAGCTGGCAGAGACCATTGGGGCCTTCATGCTCTCTCACGCTCCCTAACAAAGTCACCTGGCCCCGGGGCATGGGGTTCCTGGGGCCAAGAATGGCCCAGGATGACAATGCTAGGCCTCCCTCTCTTTAAATATTTTTTTTTAAATAAAGAAAAGGCCAAGCCCTAGGGGATGGGCTCCCCTTTTAAAAAAAATATATAAAGGCCTGCCCGTGGGGATGGGGTCCCTGGGGCTGACTTCGGCCCAGGAGAGGGGCCGCTCAGTACCCCTCTCATTTTTTATTACATTTTTTCGAAAGGGTAGGGTCTGGGGAATGGGGGCCCTGGACCACAGCATACCTTGAAGGTAGAGGTGTTCGACCCATCACAAAAGAGGAGCTAATGGGAGCCTGACAGCTCCCATTGGAAGAGCAATTTGATTTCCAGCTTCTAATATCACCATTGAAGAAGGCAGTTCCTGCTGCAATGCGTCTGCCCAATGAAATAAAGCTGCTTGTCACCAGTGAGTGCTCCATTCCTGTGGAATCTTGTGTTAAAAATGAATACGTGAGTTGGTCACCATCACGACGGAGGCACCCGTTCTATGGACTTTGGCAGACAGTGGTCATTTGTTGGTAAATACATTTGTAAACTGCCAGAACCGCTGCAACCCAGTGAGTAAGTGCAATACCTGCCGAGAAGGGACATCACTACAATGTTGAAACAAGTGCTACAAAGTGAGTGTTTCCAGGACTGTACACTAAGAGCGAGTAATGCGGTAACGAGGAGTGTATGGGCAGCCGCAGGGAAATCGCTCTTGAAGAAGAAATAAGAAAAATTGCGTGGTGGCATATCCTAATCAAACCTTCTATGAGGCCTGAAATCCACCAAGGTTCGAACAACTACTGCAGTGATATGGGCACGCATAGATACCGTCATCAGATTTGCTGTGTATCAGTGTACATGCCGGCACATGAAGGTAGAGGTATTCAACTCCGCTAGTCACAAAAGACGAGCCAATGGGAGCGCTGCAGCTCCCATTTAAAGGAACAATTTGATTTCCCGCTTTTAATATTGCCATTGAAAAAGGCAGTTCCTGCTGAAACGCGTCTGGCCAAAGAAATAACGCTGCTCATCACCCATGAGTGCTCCATTCCTGTAGGATCGTGTGTTAAAAATGAATACGTGAGTTGGCCATAATCACGACGAAGGCACCCATTCTACAGAGCTCGGCAGACATTTTTTGGTAAACATATATATATAAATATATATATATATATATATATTCACTGAAAAAAAACATAGGTTATAGACCATATATAGTTAGGAATTAGCATTTACAAAACCATATTTTACTCACACAAAACCATTGAAATTTCATATATAGTTAGTTGCCCTAACTATATATCGCGCACCCGCAATCCACTGCTGATGATGTCACATATTACATCATTCATGACATGGTCAGTGACATCACTGATGACATCACTGATGACATTATCCAGTGACTGTATGTTTCTGTAAAGCTAAAATATGTCTTACATATTGAAGAATGAGTGGATGTATAAGTGTCTGGATGAAGGATTTAGTAGGTGCATGACTGACTGTATGAGTGAGTGATTAAATGTGTCTCACTGAGTGCATGGGTTAGTGACTAAACTGTCTTAATTTGTGCATCATTATGTCTGTTGTTCTGTAAACTGCTGCATGTGTTAATCAGTAGCTATATGAGTAACTATATGGGTTATTGATTGGTTGCCCAAGTATTTGTATGGGAGACTGAGTGTGTGTGTGGGTGGTTGGGAGGTGTATGACTCTGTGCATAGATGTGTGAGCAGTTGATTCACTAGATGTATGGGTTCAAAAGTGCATGTGGAAACAGCTGTATGGGAGGTTGACTGTGTGCATGAGTGTATTGGTGAGTGAATGGATATCTCAGTGCTACATGTCAAAGTAAGTACATATGTAAAACACAGTACATGTGAGAGTTGACATATATAAATAACTGTGCATAATGTATAAATCATTGTGAGCTTGTATCAGGGATTGTATAAGAGAGTAAATATGTGTTAGTATATGTTTGAATAAGTAAGGTGTGTATAACTGTATAGTTGAGGAAATGGAGGTGTGATTGATTCTTTGCATGATTGACTAGGCGTGTGAATAACTCCATGGATGAGTGACAGTCTGTGAGTGTCTGTTTACACTGAGTGTATCTAAGGTTATATTAGAGTCTGAAGAGGTTCATCGTATTATCACATGAATGATGTCATCAGTGATGTGATCAGTAATGTCAAATGAGATGTCATCAGTGATGTCATTTGAGATGTCATCAGTGATGTCATCAGTGATGTCACTGACCATGTCATGAATGATGTAATATGTGACATCATCAGCAGTGGATTGCGGGTGCGCGATATATAGTTAGGGCAACTAACTATATATGAAATTTCAATGGTTTTGTGTGAGTAAAATATGGTTTTGTAAATGCTAATTCCTAACTATATATGGTCTATAACCTATGGTTTTTTCAGTGAATTTCAATGGTTTTTTAAAAGCTAATATCTGTAGCTGTAAAATGTCTTTTTCTTTATATCCCAAATTATATTTTATATGTTTATGATTAATTTTAAAAAAAATATTTTTTTGGTTCGCTCCTGGTTCGCGAACCGGGAAGCTTTCCGTTAGCTCAATTTGATGCCGCGACCCGGTCCGCTAACCGGTAAACGTTCCGTTTGAGCAACTACCGCATCAGAAATCAACATCGTGACGCGTCGCGGAAACGCGGCATATCACGTTGTCGCGTAATGCGTCTTATGAGGTGGCGCGTTAGCGCTCCCGGAAGTGCTCCGGACCGCGAACCGGAAGCGATCCGGGGCGTGGCGCGCACCGCGTAACGTGAGCGGAACAGGTCATGTGACTTGTTTATAAAAGTTTTCATTGGTTAATTTCACTTTTGGTTTCCTAATGATGTAAGACTAGGTCATGTGACCTAAAAATAACACTTTTCATTGGTTTAGAACTATTTTTTTTCCCAAATGATGAAAGCCCCCACCTTTTTTCTCACTCTGACTTTCAACTTTGAGAAAGGAAGACCTATTTTGCTC
Organism: Lissotriton vulgaris; assembly: GCF_964263255.1. Taxonomy (NCBI): domain Eukaryota; kingdom Metazoa; phylum Chordata; class Amphibia; order Caudata; family Salamandridae; genus Lissotriton; species Lissotriton vulgaris. The sequence goes on along the minus strand of NC_141694.1, from coordinate 274,387,915 downwards.
TGTTTAAAAAATGGCTTCAATAGTAGCTTCAGCTGGTGCACCCCCACCACCACCACCACCATCTCGTCATAGGAAGAGAAGACCACCTGCACAGTTTCTTGGAAACCCAGAGGAGGAAGAGGATCCAGAAGAGGGAGAGGAAGAAGAGGCACCACGATTTGTCAAAGAGTTACCCCGGGTATCTCATCACAAAAATAGTTTTATCTGGCAATTTTTTTCCATTCCACCAGGAGAGAAAAAAGTTAATGCACGCTATGCTACGTGCCTTATATGCCAAGATAAATTATCCAGGGGCACTGATAAAAAGTACAGCTATGGAAATTACACGATGCACCGACATATGCAGAGGTGGCATCCATTAAATTATAGTCGGGCAGAGATGCGTGAACTACAAGAGAACCCCCCAACTTCGGTGGCCAGAACATCTACTGATATTTCTCTCACAGTTGCAGAGGCAAGCGAAACAGTGCCAAATATTCAAAAAAATGTTGTCCATATGAAGCTTACTTGCTTATATTGTGGCACTTTAATTTCATGCGCAAATATGAGTGTGAAATTAATTAATTTAGCTTTTGAGAAACACCGATGCTCTAAACGCCCCAAGTTTTAATTTTTTTTTTGCTCCTGTTGAGCCCTTTTCAATGCCTCTTTTTGTTCTTTCCCTTTGAAAAAAAACAAAAAAAACAAAAAAGTGTTCAAAAAATACAAAAAAACCAAATAATGTTCAAAAAAGAAAAAAATATATAAAACAACAAAAACATTAAAAAAAAGTTCTTTTCAGAACTACCTCTCCTTTTTACAAAAATTGCTAGAAAGTGTAACACTCTGGCAAGCTGTTTTTTTTTTAGTTCGCTTTCCGGTTCGCTCGCCGGTTCGGGAACCGGGAGCTAACCCCAATTTAAAAAAAAAAAAAAATAAAGGAGTAAGTACAAGGGAAGAAAACAGAGAGTAATGTTAAAAGAAAGACAGCTATAGGGACTAAACCAGAAATGGTGTTTAATAGATTTATTTACCTAAGAAAAGAAGGAAGAGGATATAATTGTGGAAAACAAAATACATAAGGAAGTGAAAGAATCAAGCATTGAAAATGCAATAGGTTTCACAATAGAAGAGTTTGTTCTTTTGGTTTTGCAAATGGATGAGTGGCGTTGTGTGGATGAGAGGCATTGCGTGGATAATTGGCGTTGTGTGGATTATTGGTGTTGCGTGGATGAGTGGTATTGCGTGGATTAGTGGCATTGCGTGGATGAATTGCGTGTGTGAATGGCGTAGTGTGTGTGAGTGACGTTGTGTGTGTGAGTGGCGTGTGTGTGAGTGGCGTTGCGTGTGTGAATGGCGTTGCGTGTGTGAATGGCGTTGCGTGTGTGAGTGACGTTACTGTGAGGGGGGGAGGAGAAATGCATACGGCAGACAGGGGAGGGGACGGAGCGGGGACAGTAGAATGAGAAGGTAAAGCAGCCGGGGCGTTTATAGTGAAGCTAAACTTCACTTCAAAGGTGTGGGAGGAGTACGCCTGAGGAAACAGACGGCGATTTGGTAATGTGCACACGCATTTTAGGTCAATGCACTTGTGTATTGAACCAAAACCCACGGGCACAGCTCCAAATTTGCACATTTAAATAATCTTTGTTTAAAGCTCCATAGTCTGAAGCCCTATAGTAGGTGAATGTGATTGAAATGTAACGAAAAGAGTAGAAAACATTTACCTTATAATTCTTGTTAACTTTTTCAATTCTTTTTTCATACTTTCAATCTGTGAAAGAGAGAACAAACATTTCAAAAATATTAAAACATGTATTTAAAAATTAGAAAAGACAAGCGAAAAGGTTCAACAACAAACAGTTTTTCAACAACTTTGACATTTACAGAAGCCTCTGCTTCTCTACGTCCCCTACACAGTCCTAAAGATATATATTTTAAACAAACAGTATCTTGATGCTGATGAAGTGAGGCCTATTTTGGAACATGGTGCATCTTTTGCACTGCTGATGTCTCACAATAGTGATGCAATGGCAGCGCAAAAGAGATGTAAAGCCATCATAAAATTGTCCTAATTGTCTGAATTCAAAACTCCTTAAAATTAACTTACTTTCCATGACGTCGAAGGATGTCCTATGAATAGCTTACACTCCTTTGTGCTATTAATATTTTCAGCCCGCCACTTTCTGAAAGAAAACCTCCATCGTTTTGAAAAATATGTTACATACAATAAAAGACTTCTCACATTCTACCACATGTTTCCACATGGCCAAATCATGTTAGAGCGATTTAAAACTCTTGGAATTCTTGTAAGCAAATCCCGTCATTTTCTATTTTCGCAACTTTCAGAAAGAAAACGTTTAAAATTACTTTCACAATCCTGGACTACTAATATCTTACTCTTCTTGCTCACTCATGTTCTACTTTTCCTATCACACTGATACTGCTTACTATGAAGCAGACTTACTTGCATCAGGTTTATATAGTTGCATTTTTAAAATGACATTATAATCAAAATTTTGGACCAATAATCTAGACAGCATTGCAGACTTACATTCCCTCTACTCCATGAACCTCTTGAAATTCCTCAGAGCACATCCCGAGATTCTTTCCCTAAAATTTTGGTTTTAAAAACACCAGGTAAGAATTTTTAAGGTCATACGGCAATTTTTTTTTGAAAGTTATAACAGAATCGTTGCAGAATAACCAGCCGTTTCTAGACTTTAAATAAGCTGTGTAATGTCCTGATGTTGTTGACGGACCGTCATGATAGATTATTGCTACAGTTACAAAAGTCCTTCCTGATATTGACAACTGCGAAGCAACAAAATTTTTTATTAAAGTTGTCAATTTTGTTCCATCAGGCCTACATCGTTGGAACATTAAAATGACATACTGGCCATATCTTCGTATAAATAATGTTGACATCATTTCAGATTTACATTGGCTACACTCCATGTTGTGATCAGCTGCTTTTACTAGCTTATTAAAGGACACTGATTTACTGTCTGGCAAAGTTAAATATATAAATCTTTCTGACTCTACACTAGATGTACTTGATACCCTACAGTTCTCGCAGTCATGCTGCCATTGATAAGAAAGCCCAAACAGGTGATCTACATCTACACCCTCATCTTGCAATACATCAAGCATATACATTAAAAACTCCTGACAATCCTGCTGAATATTTTCAGAGAAGTCTGTTTGACCTGAACATTGGTCTAACAGATAACGAACTTCAGACACACTTTCTACTTTTGTTCTATCAGTGCTACATTTCTCTAACACAGAATTCAACAAACAGCATAAACTTTGTTCCGAATTGATCACAATCTGTTCTTTTAAAGTATCTAGTGAAAAGACAACATTAACAACTACATTAGCATAGCAGTTGACACCAGAACTGTTTTCAAATTGAAAACCGACAACATCTTCAACAGAATCTGTTTTCTTTCTGCTTACAATTTTCGGTTCATCAACTTTTGGTCTTTTTCCTACAACCTCCCTACTATTACTGATATTTCTTCGTTTCCGGCCTACCACACGTTTCTCAAACAAAGGATATTGAGGCAAATGTGACGCATACTCTCTTTTTAACCTATTGTATTCCTTAACACAATCTAGATCCGCACAAATGTTTGTGACATCACAGTCAATCAAGTACAATCCCGATAAAGTTCGAACTCGTGACAATGCCACATATGCCATACCCTCCTTGAACACAGAACTGCCAATATTCACCAAAGCAGTGTCTACACTTAAACCTTGCGATTTATGGATTGTCACCGCATATGCCAAGCAAACAGGAAACTGCTTACGGCGAACATATAAGTCTTTAACAAGCAAAAACCTAGCCGAACAACGACCAATTAGCTGTACTTCCTCAATGCCATCAAATTTAATTTTAAAAAATTCAATTCCATCTCTACTTCTGTATTTCTCAAAATCAACAACATTACCCATTGATCCATTTACCAGACCTCTCTCAACATGTAAATTCCTTCTCAAAATGATTCGGCAATTTAAACAAACATTCAAAGTCTTTTCAAAACCCGCTGTTTTAGATATTGTCTTCTCTAATGAATCCAATTTTGATTTCAAATTCTCAGACAAAATAATTGTTGATCCCATATGCTCTATTCTGTCAATAGCTTCCAGTTTCACAATCTCTTGCTTTTCTAAATGCAACATTTTGTTGTTGAAGATGGCACATTCTGCAAGAGTTGGCATCAAACATATTCCGGATTTCTTCTCAGTAATTTTCTGAAAAATATTCTCAGGCACAACGTCTTGTTCTGGATATAAATTTGACAGTAATCGTGCATGTAAAGCTTCTTTCCCATGCTCGGTCACTTTTTCCAATTGTAATATTTTGTAGAATATTCTTGTAATCTTCATCCTTTGCCTGACGCATATTTTCATGCAGTTCAGCATAATTGAAGTTTAACCATATATTGACGTTGACAATGCTTCCTAGGCACTTCCTGGTATCTTCATGCGTGAGTATTTTGAACACAGGTTGTCCTTTTACTGGTGTCAGCTGCAGAAGATCTCCGAAAACAATGATGTGTTTGCCACCAAATAACACATCATACTCAGTTTTAAGAACTTCTTGCATTCTCAAATGCACAAAGGCAAGCATGACATTGGAAACCATGCTTACTTCGTCAATGATAAGAAGTTTCATTTTCCTCAAGATTCTTGAAACTTCACAACAAGCATCTCCAGATAACTTGTGGTATTGTAATTTGTTGTCATGCTCCACTGGCAGCATCAGTAGACGATGCAAAGTAATACCTTTAATGTTATGTGCTGCCAGTCCAGTTGGAGCAGTGACAACACAAGACAGCGATGACTCAGTCCTTTCCTGCAAATAACAAGAAATTGCTTTAATGAGGAAACTTTTTCCAGTTCCCGCTTCTCCACTCACGTACAGACGGACAGGCTTCATCGACGTACATGAGCACTCTTTCTTCTCATGACATAATCCATGATCAATTTGCTCGGTAACTTCGTCATATATTTTCCTCTGCTCAACGTTGAGTTGTTTTTCCAAGTCGTCTAAGTTAAACGCATCCTCCTGAGCATGTGCCATGGCTCTTTCCACTTCATTCATAGCAGTGGCAGCTTCATTTTCGATAATAGGTCCTCCTAGTGGATCCTGACTCAATGAAACAGAACTCTGACTGTCCTGAGAACTGTCTCTGGCAATCTCGGCTGCAATCGTTGCTTCCAGCTCAATTTCCAAAGTCAACATTTCTTGATATTTGGGAAAAGCAGGACATTCTATGGTCTCCTTGGCGGCAGTGAAAGAGTCTTCGTAACAGAGGAAATCTCCAAGCAGTTCCTCTTCTGCACGCCAAGGCTTGAAAAGTTGCAAAAGTGCTAAATAGAAAAACTTCCTTTTTTTCAGGAGGTTCGCCACTCAATTTTCGATGGTTTACCAATTGGCATTTTCTTTGCTTCACCAGACATCCCTCACTTCCAATTACAGCATACACTCCTTTCTCAATATCTTCTTTGATGTTCCTCTTGAATATGTAATTTTGTAGAACCTCATACAAACAAACATTCTCAAGGTGACTGCTTCGATTTGGATAATATGTATCCAACATGTTGGTCTTCAAAATGTCGGTACTGTTTGGCTCCTTTTCCGCTAAATACTCAATTTCCCGCACAGGTTTCAGAACTCGATTACGCCTTGCAGCAAGACCAAGACTCGCCCAAACGATACTCCTGGATTTGGCATAAAGACTTGCTGAAGACAACCGGTCAGAACATTCGTAAGCTCCAATTTCTCGATGCGACAACATCTTCAGACTGAAACTGTACAACTTCTTACTGAGGCTCTTTTCATGGGAAATGTCCTCCCACATATCCTTCAATTCTGTCTTTTCTTTTTTGGTGATGTAAGATGTCACATACCGAGCCACAGCCATACAGTTGTCAGCCACAAACTGTATATCCATGTTAGCATTCCACATGGACAAAATCACTGGGTTGTAGTCGTTGATGTACTTGGACTCTTTGTTCCTTTTCAAACTGTATGTATTTTTGGGTGATTTCCTCGTCACATTATGTCGCAGAGAAGACATCAAACTGTTCACTCTTCCTTTAGAAATCACCGGTCGTGGAAAGTTGAAACGACATTTGGTGTAGAACTTGTCCTTGTTTCTGAATTTACGACGACAGTACTTTCCACAACGATGGCTTTGGAAACGTAGAACTTGTTCTCTTAGGCTTTTCTTCTCCGTTGCGTTTGGAACAGCACACGTAGAATACTGTTCTATGAAAGTCATCACTAAGTCATCCGGATCTGTTCCAAATTTAGGTGCATCCTTGATCCACAACAACATATGTATATGAGGAGCACCTCTTGCTTGGTACTCATTTCTCCAGAAGAAATCCAACACCTCTCCAAGAGGTGGATGCTTCTTATTCATGATGAAAGACATCATAGCTTCAAATCTATGATTGAAGTACCTGCATACATTCACTGGATCCAATGAACACAGTTCTCCGGGTGTCTTGAATTCGATGTTTTCTATGTTTCCATTTGCCTCTCGTAGAAATTCAAGTAAGTCTTCCCAGCCATACTCGGCACAGCTCAGAGTGAGAAACCATGTTGGAGTTCCTAAGTTCCTCAGCATACATTTTAAATCACCATGACGACGGTACCAGTACTCATTAGTACCACGCTGACACGCCATGAGATTAATTAGGTGAGAATCCAAAATACTGTCTTGGACATTGACTTTATGCATAAAGTCACTTGCCGAGATGTTTCGCATCTGTATACCACTTTTCAAGATGTGGTTCACGGCATATGACAGTCCAGACAGATCGCTTTCAAACAGGAGATGAAACAAATAGGGAATGCATTGATGAAACCTAGGATCTTCTGCATACAATCGTAAAGTCCGGTATTCAGAAGCAGGAATTTGATGAGGTCGCTCATCATATCTTCCTCCTTGACCTGTTGGAAATAGCTGTGGGAAACACCGAGCTTCCAAACTTTCCTCCCAAACACTAATGGGACTCCCTTTGGCTTGTTTCATTTGAAACAACTCAATAGCATTCCCAATGACTTCCTTGGAATGCAAAGGATGAACACTATAATGTTCATATATTTCTTCACTTTTAGAGGCTTCTACTTTCTCAATTTGGCCAGCACACAAATCGCTATCCTCTTCATCACTTACTTCCTCTTCTGCAATATATACATTCTTATAGTACTTATTATTTTTTTTCAAATACAATGTTGCCTTTTTGACTTTCCTAACATCCACTAAATCTTGCCATATTTTCTTATTCTTTGTTGGAACCCCATTAACTAAGATAACCAGAGGTTCCTCTTCCACTTTTCTACTCCAATCGTGTTAATGTTTTTGTTCAAATCTAGAGGCAAATAAACAACTCTTCCCTTTAATCCTCTCTGTAAATCTGATGGAGGCAACTTCCCTGTCTTTGGCTCCATTCTTACAATAGCCTGAAAGGGATGGATACTTTGAATCAAAATAGATTCATACGTATTTAAATCCTTCAATTCAGAAGGAATCTCAACCAATTCCAGATTATTATGAACCGCCCTAGCAGGCATCTGGTTTTGGTTTAATTTGTTACAACAATAAGTACACACACGTTGATCCGATCCCAAATCAAAACAATTTTCTACCATCAAGTATGTTGCGAAATCCTTCCATTCACTATTATTTTCCCTTTCACTTTTTGCATACAAATCCACTGCGTCGACAACACACACAACTGAAATTAGGCCTCTCACTTGATTTCACCTGAAACGTGGCAATTTCCTTCTGAAAATTATCTGTACTGGAAACCTGTACATTATCTTCAACATTACCCTCTACTTCTGGGTCTATTTGAACATTCTCCAAAGTAACAAAATTCAATTTCTTCACAAATATTCTTGACATCTATTTCAGAACCATGCAAAAGAGCAGCACATAATTGTTTAAGCATAATTGCTGGACTCTTAGCATAATACAACATTCTGACTAATTTCCTCACTTTATTATGATGCACTGCTAGCATCCTGAAATGATGAAAAACACTCTGGCATACTTTCCTGGAAAGACAAGCCAGTGAATGACCACGCAAACCTGTCACTTGTCTCACTCTGCAAGGATCTAATTCTTGCAACAACTTCATTTTCTGCTTCAAACTTTTCTTATTAAATGTCCGTACAAAATCACAAAGCAAATTGATGGAATCCTGTCGCACACTGCAAATAGAACTACACTTCCAAATGTACACAGGACCTTTAGGACGTCTTTCAAAAACCTCATTACCTAACACCTCTTCTATCTCTGTTGTCACAAGTTTTTCTTTTTCAACTGGAGAACCATCCTTCACTTCATATGCTCGACCACTGGTGTCAACTGCAAACACCAAATCATTATCCTGAAAATAACTCTCCTCATTAAAAAATGCCTCACAACTTGAACTATGCATCCATTCTCCGGAAAAAACTTCACAAAAATTACTTCGATTAACTACTCTCTTCCATCTACTATTTGATTTTAAATCAGAAATTACCTTGTTTAGTTTCCTAATTCTATTGATTACCAAAATAAATAACTTTCGCTTAATTTCGAAAGCATGATCAATAATTTTCTCTACATTTTTCTTTTTCTTATAAAATACCACTTTCTGTTGGCCTTTCTTAATATTTTTTAATAAATTAACTATTATCCTGTTGCGGAACATTCGTTTTCGAATGTCCCTAAACTGTTGTTTCCTTCTACTATCATGCACAGAGTTATCTCTTGCTCTAGCAGTAACATTTTTGATTGGTCTTTCCTTTCCGTTTAAATTGCTTCTCTTTTTCTGGACTGAAACATTTTCTGTAGAAATACTTTTTTTACTACAAATATTTCTTATGAATGATTTTGTGGTCTTACCCGGAGCTTTCTTGGTGATTTGACAAGTTTTTTTGGTAGAGGACTGCTGCAGTAATAGCTGAACTTGCTGTCTTTGACGTTTTCTAGCCTTTCTAATTCGATTCTTAGTTGGCATTTTCAAATTTTCAAATGATCTGCAGTTGAATCTGTGGTAAAATATAATAAAAACTGTTATTAACCACTATTACCAAACAGTAAATGAATAACAGTCATCAAAAACTTTACACCCTACATATTATTTAACATAGCAAATCTTTTGCACCACCACTGCGTCACAAAAGTGACGCACAGTGGTACAAAACAGGCATACACCTATCATAAATCTCTCCCTAACATTTTAAATGATTGATTCAGGATGACGATAAGGTGTGGCCTATCCAGAGGTTTGTTTGAGGTGAGGCCTACTCACGGTTGCAGATGAGATTTTCGCTTGTTGAAGAATACAAAGGAGATAATACATGTGAAGGCCTACCAATGAAGTAAGTCATGTCCACTTCACTCTTGAACAAAGGGCAAACCTCTTTTGAATCTGTGGTCAGACCTAAACTTCATCTGCACAATGTCATTCATAAACTTAGGAAACACTAGTGATGTAATTGAAAAATGTGGAGTTTCTTTTCCTCATTTCAGAATTACATCACCTTTGTTTCCTCATTGACTTAAAATGTCCTTAAGACACATGAAAGCGTTTTTTGATTGCCCTTGCACCATTTTTGGGTCATTTTTAACATGGCTTTGTAACTCCCATAACCAAAATCTAAATTTGCCAAGCACAGGTGGGAGCATATTTACAAGAAACTTGCCCCATGGAGAAAGCTCTTCAATTTAAATGGGAAAAATAACATCATAGACACTCAAATGCCTTATAAATATGCCCCAAACAACCTATGAAGCTCTAGCAGTACATATCCAGAAAAGTAATTGATTTCAAAAAACGTTTTTAAACACAACATATAAATCAATTGTATACCTACATTCAAGAGGAAATGACTTAAAATGTCCTTAAGACACATGAAAGCGTTTTTTGATTGCCCTTGCACCATTTTTGGGTCATTTTTAACATGGCTATGTAACTCCCATAACCAAAATCTAAATTTGCCAAGCACAGGTGGGAGCATATTTACAAGGAACTTGCCCCATGGAGAACGCTCTTCAATTTAAATGGGAAAAATAACATCATAGACACTCAAATGCCTTATAAATATGCCCCAAACAACCTATGAAGCTCTAGCAGTACATATCCAGAAATGTAATTGTTTTCATAAAACGTTTTTAAACACAATATATAAATCAATTGTATACCTACATTCAAGAGGAAATGACTTAAAATGTCCTTAAGACACATGAAAGCGTTTTTTGATTGCCCTTGCACCATTTTTGGGTCATTTTTAACATGGCTATGTAACTCCCATAACCAAAATCTAAATTTGCCAAGCACAGGTGGGAGCATATTTACAAGAAACTTGCCCCATGGAGAACGCTCTTCAATTTAAATGGGAAAAATAACATCATAGACACTCAAATGCCTTATAAATATGCCCCAAACAACCTATGAAGCTCTAGCAGTACATATCCAGAAATGTAATTGTTTTCATAAAACGTTTTTAAACACAATATATAAATCAATTGTATACCTACATTCAAGAGGAAATGACTTAAAATGTCCTTAAGACACATGAAAGCGTTTTTTGATTGCCCTTGCACCATTTTTGGGTCATTTTTAACATGGCTATGTAACTCCCATAACCAAAATCTAAATTTGCCAAGCACAGGTGGGAGCATATTTACAAGAAACTTGCCCCATGGAGAACGCTCTTCAATTAAAATGGGAAAAATAACATCATAGACACTCAAATGCCTTATAAATATGGCCCAAACAAACTATGAATCTCTAGCAGTACATATCCAGAAATGTAATTGTTTTCAAAAATCGTTTTTAAACACAACATATCTGTTTCAGCTTGCATGAGAGACCATGGAATGGGCTCCATGTACAACAATAACTTGCGTTACTGCATGCAAGATTTCTACACAGAATATGCAATTACAATTTCTCAAAGAAACAAAATCTATTTGTATATCACTTGAGACAAAGCATCATTTGAAAAACACAGGTTTCTTCATCATTTTCTCCTTAAATCATACTATTCTCTATCTAAATTAAATAAATCTTTTCTCACCTTAGCAAATACTTTTTGAGTTTCAAAACAGTCTCAGAAATACACCAAATTGTCTTCAGCAGAACAAAGAGTATGCACTCCAGAGGCTGCAGCTATAGAAAGCACAGAAATGCATATATTCATTACACATATCTCTCATATTAGCCAATCATAACTCTTCCCTCATTTTTTTCAAATCAAAACCCTTCCCCCCTGTGCCCTCTCTGCCTTTTTTGCTTAGCAACCACCTCCTGAAAGACCTCTAATGTTTGCAAGTTCACACAACAATGTTTCAATTGAACTCTGAACTCTCAGTGCACCTGCGTATCCAGTGCAATCTTTCATTAAATGTTTTTTCCTTGACCATTCAAATTACATCTTTCAAAGAACACATCCATGCACCCTAACTTTCTGTTTTCAGAAATGGAAATCCACCAATCACTCCTAATGAATCATTAGCACTGAAACTCCACAGTTTTTTTTCTTTACAAACTCCTACTGTTTCAACTGCCCTTTCATTACCACACTTCATCTGACTGCAGCACAACCTTCTCTCACCATGTTTTATGTCTGGATTGTTGGACATAGTTACATCTACTGGGCTCAAAGGTATGCTGAGAACAGAAATTTACCTAACCTCAATTTACAAGATGTGGAAATTAAGTGGTTGGGCCAAAGAGGATTAAAATGTCACCAATTGATACCATTGGTGAAAACCTTTATGCATTTGCCAAAACCTGACCTGTTAATTGTGCACTGTGGAGGAAATGATTTGGGCACTTTGACTGGGGTAGGTCTGGAAATGCTTTTAAAGGACACCTTTGAGCAATTGATGGCACTTTTTCCTCAAACTGCCTTGGTATATTCAAATATATGCCAAAGACAGAAATGGAGGTGGTCGAACCAATTTTGTCCACAAATTGAGAAGTCGAGGAAGCATGTAAACAAATCTGTTTCAGCTTACATGAGAGACCCTGGAATGGGCTCCATGTACAACAATAATTTGCGTTACTGCATGCAAGATATCTACAGAGGAGATGGAGTTCACTTCTCAGATGAGGGCAACAGAATTTTCATTTTGAATTTAAGACTGTGCATTGGTACCTACTTATAAGTACCTAAATGTACCATAAACCCAAAAGCTCTTCTCAGAGCTACCCTACATCTGATCACTCACAATTATTATTTTACTCTAACTTTTTTCTCTAATTTTCAACAGACTACGCTCCCCGGAGCGCTACCCGGTACGCGAACCGGAAGCTAACTGCGCAAAATTTCTAAAAAAATTTTTTTTTCCCGCACATATGGGCCTCCTCAGCCACCCTCAGAAAACCTAGGGGGTCAAGATACGTCTACCGTGCCCCCTTCTACCCATTCTGAACATTATTTGCCCACCATCTTGTATCTTAATTCGACCGAAACACAAAATGGTGGACTCCCGTAACGCTGCTGGTTCGCGAACCGGGACACTTCCCGGGAAGCGGTCCAATAAAAAAGGTGGGAAAGTAATTTACAGAAAAACGACTGGAGACACTCTCACCAAATATAGATTAGCTCATACTACATAACAATCCCTTTCATTTTCACAAATTTGATTGAAATTCCATTTAGCCATTTTGCCTGTAGACCTATCTAAATACCCTGAGGTAAATTACTTCACAAAACACATCTGAAGTGTTGGAATTGACAACCAATGAAAATGTTACTTTCATTTTCTACTTTTATTACCTGACATTTGATTGGTTATATACCTGAATATATATAAAGGAAGAGAAGGAAACACAGCCATTTTGACTACTACTTCTTGTTGTACATTTCAATTCAATTTTCACTAAACACTTCAACTTCTTTGTTAAGGTAAGTTGTTATTTTTAAAAATGAAGTATATTGTGCACTATAAATTAATATGGTAAACTTTTTCTGATAGTTATATACTATCCCTCTGTAGTAGTTATAGATTTAGATAGACTTCTCTGTTATAGTTATGGATGGAGTTAGGCTTCTCTTGTATAATTATGAATATACTTCCGGTAAATCACATACACTTTTTTATATTCCTACTTCCACTCTGATACTATACACTGCCCAAAGATAAATTCACTGATAAAAACTGCCTATCTAAAATTATTCCCAACAGTGCCCTATCTCTACTAATATATATTTTTATTTATCCAAATTTCAGGCAAAATGGAAGGCGAAAACAAAGTTGAATTTCAAATTGTCCTGCAAGAGAGCAGCCAAGAATTAATGGATCCAAATTACATTGAATTTATGGATGAAACTTGGGATGAAGAACTACTGCAATGTGTACAAGCAGTAGATGACCTACTTCAAAATGAGGGCATTTTACACCCTCAGAGATTAGAAAATATGTTCAAAGAAAATAATGACATTTCAGAAAGTGAAATGTTAGAAAGTTTATTAAATTATGAAACACAATCACAATAATAAATAATTGATTAAAAAATAAAGAAATTAAAAAAAAATCAACAAAACCAACAAACAATTAACATACAGTATTTGAAAAGTCTATCATTCTTTTTTCCTTATAGTACGCTCCCCAGAACGCTTCCCGGTTCGCGAACCGGGAGCTTCCCATGCAAAAAAAAAAAAAAAAAAATTATTTGCCCTGCGGGGCCCTTTTAAAACCTCCACATAAAACCTAGGGGGTCAAGGAGGATCTACTATGCCCCCTTATGGTAATTTCCCCCTTTGTTTTGACCTCCTCTTGTCTCTCGATCCTACCGAGAGACAACATGGCGGCCGCTCCGGACTGTTTAGAATGTTGACAGACACCGAACAGCCAATCAGCTTCACTTCGCAAAGCTCCGTTTCGCGTCAAGTACACGAACCGGAGCGCTAACCGGAGCGCTGTCACAGATATATATCTTTTTTTGAACGTTAATTTCTCAAAATCCACTGGAGCATATATATTGAGACCTAGCAAAGGCACATCGTGCTAACAGTCCCTACAATTTTGCCAAGTTTCGTGCAAATCCATTCAGCCGTTCGAGCTAAAAGTGAGGCCAACCGCCCTATGGAAATTAACATGGGAAAAACGCGTTTTGGGACTCCCCTTTTTTCTCGGCCCCCCCTTGACGAACCCCCCCAAATTTTCAGGGGCTGCTCAGAAACAAAATGTGCCATTTTCCTGAAAATTTAAGCCAATTCCGTCCACAAACGCCAAAGTTATTAGACATAGAATTTTCAAAAATCCCATAGGGAAAAAATCCTAACTATATATACCTACTGGCGACCGCCAGTAGGTAATATATATATATATATATATATACATATATATATATGTATTTGTAAATGTATTTGAGCTTATATAGCGCACAGATACCCGCAGTGGGTTTCCCGGCGCTTGCTTAGGGAACCCGTCCTGGTATTCCCCTGTGAGATAACCCCGGCAGGGTATCCACAAGGTGAAAGCCAGGCATCCCGCAGCAAGGGGCCGTTGTGGAGATTAAGCAAGCTATTGCCCAGAGTCGCAGAGTGTGAACCCGTGAGTCGAGAAGGCACCGGAGCGAGAATTATCGAGTCCATGGAATTTTTAGCCCAAGTCCCGCCGAGGCGGGGAATTGAAACCTGGTCCAGGGCCGATCTCAGCTTCCGGGTCTGCCGCCTCTAACCCCTGTGCCACACTTCTCCATATATATATATATATTCAATGAAAAAACCATAGGTTATAGGCCATATATAGTTAGGAATTAGCATTTACAAAACCTTATTTTACTCGCATAAAACCATTGAAATTCCATATATAGTTAGCTAACTATAAGCGCTAACTATATATCGCGCACCCGCAATCCACTGCTGATGATGTCACATATTACATCATTCATGACATGGTCAGTGACATCACTGATGACATCACTGATCAAAACAACCAGTGATTGTATGTGTCTGTAAAGTTTAAATATGTTTCACATATTGAAGAATGAGTGGATCTATAAGTGTCTGGATGAAGAATTTAGTAGGTGCATGACTGACTGTATGAGTGAGTGATTAAATGTGTCTCACTGAGTACATGGGTTAGTGACTAAACTGTCTTAATTCGTGCATCAGTATGTTTGTTGTTGTGTAAGCTGCTGCATGTGTTGATCAGTAGCTATAAGAGTGGCCATATGGGTTATTGATTGGTTGCCCAAATATTTGAATGGGAGGCTGAGTGTGTGTGTGGGTGGCTGGGAGGTGCGTGACTCTGTGCATAGATGTGTAAGCAGTTGATTCACTAGGAGTATGAGTTCAAGAGTGCATGTGGAAACAGCTATATGGGCGGTTGACTGTGCATGGGTGTGTTGTTGAGTGAATGGATTTCTCATTGCTACATGTGCAAGTAAGTACGTATGTAAAATACAATACATGTGAGAGTTGAGATATATAAATAACTGAACATAAGAGCCAGTGAATGTGTGAGTGGCTGTATCGATCACTGTGAGCTTGTATCAGGGATTATATAAGAGAGTAAATATGTGTTATTATATGTTTGAATAAGTAAGATGTGTATAACTGTATAGTTGAGGAAATGGAGGTGTGATTGATTCTTTGCATGACTGACTAGGTGTGTGAGTAACTCCATGGATGAGTGACAGTCTGTGAGTGTCTGTTTATACTGAGTGTATGTAAGGTTATATTAGAGTCTGAAGAGGTTCATTGTATTATCACATGAGTGATGTGATCAGTGATGACAAATGAGATGTCATCAGTGATGTCATTTGAGTTGTCATCAGTGATGTCATCAGTGATGTCATTTGAGATGTCATCATTGATATCATTTGAGTTGTCATCAGTGATGTCATTTGAGATGTCATCAGTGATGTCATCAGTGATGTCACTGACCATGTCATGAATGATGTAATATGTGACATCATCAGCAGTGGATTGCGGGTGCGCGATATATAGTTAGCGCTTATAGTTAGCTAACTATATATGGAATTTCAATGGTTTTATGCGAGTAAAATAAGGTTTTGTAAATGCTAATTCCTAACTATATATGGCCTATAACCTATGGTTTTTTCATTGAATTTTCAAGGTTTTGTAAATGCAAATTCCTAACTATATATCCACTATAACCTATGGTTTTTTCTGTGAATTTCATTGGTTTTTTAATAGCAAATATGAAAAGCTTTAAAATGTCAAATACGTGATAGATAAAAACATTTTCGTATTTATGCACGCTGATGTGCTTTGAACGCTGCCCCCCCCCTCCCCTCTTTTGCCTTAGTAGTACTCTCTCTTTGCAGATACTGAAGGGTAGTTAACGCAGGCCTTTACCCCCGTTGTAATCCGTCGTACCTCCTTGTCTCTCCATTTGATTGATTGTTGTCCAAGCATTTACTGTTTTAGAATTGGTTCTCTTTGGATCATTCTCTATTTACAAACAAGCACAAAGTCGCAATACTCTGTTTAGTCTTTGCAGATAGTGAAAAATCGTGTAAAAAAATAAAAGTAATCGAGCAAAATCAGTAGGCCACTAATTGGATCTCTTTTTGACCTCGCTAAAATAGAAATATTAGGAACAACCCTTCTTGAGAAATACGAAAATAGTGAGATGAACTGAGCTCCACACCATGAGGGCTGCAAGACAGCTCGGCTCCATCACCCATCCCGCACAAAATAATGACAAACCCTATGCAAATATTAAAAATATAGACAACACACCAGCAAAGAAACAGGGTAAAACATTTTATTAAAAAACTATTTACATAACGTTGGTTTATAAGATGATGTCAGTAGTGGACCGATGTGTGAATAGATCGAAAACAGCACAAGGCTCCAAGATCCGGATAGCAAGCTCCTGGATGTTGGGTGCCATAGTTTAGAGTTCTGAATTTCAGCCTTTTTCAATGCCTGTGCTTTGTTGAATCAAAATGGCGGCTTGACACAAAGCTGACTCAAGCGTTGTTACTGATGCTATGCAGACCAAAACTGGTTTTCAGTTTGTACATTTTTCTAGATTTTTCAATCCAAGTTTGGTTGACTTTGTAGAACGATGGCTTCAGATTTTCAACATACGGTGTGGTGGCGCTGACTGGGAGGGGGCGCTTCGCTCCTGCCCCCTCCCCAAGTAAGATTTTCATACGTGAAAGTACGTTAATGGTTTTGGTCCCTGAGATGCTTCGATGTCACTACCATTCTCAAATAGCATAAGTTCTGGATGTTGGGTGCCATAGTTAAGAGTTCTGAGCAGCGCTTGTAACACTGTCTGAAGCTTATTTCCACCTACTGCAGCTTCACTATTCTCAAAGTAAGTGAGTGTCGTTTGTGGACCTGACTGCATTAGAAAACAATGTGATATGTTACCTTCCTAAACAGCTTGACGGAGGCCCCTGAGGGGCGGTGTGATGGCCATGGACTCGGAGAAGACGCTTGGCTCCGACACCCTCCCCAAGTCTTATAGCACTGGTGTAGCCTGAGATCGCCCCCGACATAGGCGGCCGGCTCCCGGGGTCCGGCGGAACTTTTTGCCTTTTGATGACTCTTCAATTCTGGACCTTGTCCCACAATCCGTTTGACCTGAAGACAAGCTGTAGTGGGGCGCCCCTTTATCGTTTTAGTTGCCATTCCGCCCGCTTTTGCTACACTGTGCCTCTTCCGCCATTCAGCTGTTTTCCGCCCGCTCTTGCGACTACAGCGTCTCGCTCACCATGTAGTTGAGATGCGCCCGCTCTTGCGGTGCAGCGATAGGCGGCTGCCACAGGACTCTCAAAATGGCGGCCGGCTCTTCGGTTTTGGGCCTGGTCCACTAAAATGGCCCTGGGACACCTTGGAACTCGGACGCTTGTCTGCTAGGGCTTGGGTCCCATTCTCGAAAAGCGTCCCCTCAGCCGTGAAGATTCTACAAAAGTCTTGGGGGCCTCCGACTCCCGCAGGCTTCTGGTGGGGAGCGGCTGCCATGATTGCTCGTGGAATGGCCACGACGGAGCTACGAGATGGTAGTGGTCTCATGCTGACGCCAGCTTTAGTCTGAAACATCCAGAAACACTGTAGACTACCAATTCGATCAGTTCCGGTAGCGCCCCAACATGACCCGGAAGAGAAGAACTTGCCCTCCCCTCTTTGACTGATGGTTCTTGTTGCCTGTCCCCTCTGTTGTCATTTAACAGAACTTTTTGGACTGCTGAAAGGGGTTGTGTTCTGAACGCTGGTTGGTGGAGACATTTAGACTATATTCTTGACCTACGTTGTCGCGTAATGCGTTTTATGACACGCCGCGTTAGCGCACCCGGAAGTGATCCGAGGCGCGGCGCGCAGCGCGTAACGTAAGCATAACAGGTCATGTGACTTGTTAACAAAACTTTTCATTGGTTCATTTTACTTTTGTTAATTTAATGATGAAAAGCTTGGTCATATGACCTAAAAATTACGCTTTTTATTATTTTCGAACAATATTTTTTTTTCAAACATATGTTATAATATTCCAGGCTAATGTACTTTCCCGGAAAATTTACAACTGTCTTGCAAGTAAAATATATTCCTTTTTCGAGAAAAAGGGCGTTTCTTCCTTCCATGACGGAGCCGTTGAGTAAAAGAGATTCGGCCTGCTGTCTTAGTCGCCGATACGCCTGATTATCAGATTCTTATCGATCACTTTATGTTGCAGACATGAAAAACACAACTGCCCTTGACCATTTATCTTTACTGCGTTCCTACATATTATACCTTTTATCCGTCATGTAATTGGACTGCTTTATTTCACTTGCCTTTTACTGATTCGAAAACAGTCACTAAAAGTAAAAACTTTACAAATGAAAATACTACTACCGTGTTTTGTTTTAAAAACCTTTATTGTGAAAATGTCAGTATACAAATACGGGCCTATCACCACGTGGGCCGGCCACGGAGCAAACTGAAATCGTATATGATGAGGAGACATTTACACTGTAGAAGAACGTAACGAGCGGACCATTAGGTGACAAGAACAAAGGTGTCTAACAGTTGCGGAATCGGTGGACGTACATTTTGTAATTAAAATACGACAGGGCCACTTACAATAACATTTTCTAGATATACATTTGCGGGCAAAGAGTTACGAGTCCCATTTATACCGGCGCCATTTTGGGCGAGGCCGGGCAGGTCCAAGATATAGTCAAAATGTCTCCACCAACCATCGGCCAGACCAGAACCCCTTTCGGCCCTTTATGTTACAAGATGGTGTCTTCCATTCAGAAAATATTGGTGGCAGCATTTTGAAAGGAAACAGAAACAGCCGTTCTCCTAGTGAGTTTCACATTGTTACATTTAGGAAGAATGTTGAAGAGTAGTATGTGGAAAATCTGAAGCCATTTTTCTACAAACTCTCAATCAGACTTGGATGGAAAAAAAAACCTGAAGAATGTACAAACTGAAAACCAATTTTTGTCTGTATAGCACCAACAGTAACGCTTGAGTCAGCTTTGTGTCAAGCCGCCATTTTCATTCAATCAATAGCGTCCCCCTGCACACATTCAGGGACCTGGTCGTGTCTTCAGATGAAACGCATTGTAGGAAAAGAAGCAGAAAGGAAAAGGAAAAAAGTTCCGCCGGACCTAGTGAAGCTGCAGCAGGTGCAAATAAGCTTCAGACAGTCTTCAACTTACTCTGATTCTTATAATAAGCTTCAGACAGTCTTACAAGCACTGCTCAGAACTCTCAACTGAGGCACTCAACATCCAGGACTTGCCATTCGGATCTTGGCGCCTTGTATTTTTGTTTTGTTTTTGATGGAGGGGAAACAACAAAAAACAGACATTGAAAAAGGCTCAACAGTGCAGGGCGCCTTGTGCTGGTTCCGACCTATTCACACATCGGTCCGCTACTGACATCACCTCATAAACCAACGGGGCACCCCACGCCGACTTTCGGCGCAGCATTGTAGGATGGCCACACCAGTGCGGCAATTTGCTGGACACCACCTCGGTGCCATCCAGATCTCGGCGCGTTCATTCAATCAATAGCGTCCCCCTGCACACATTCAGGGACCTGGTCGTGTCTTCAGAAGAAACGCATTGTAGGAAAAGAAGCAGAAAGGAAAAGGCAAAAAGTTCCGCCGGACCTAGTGAAGCTGCAGCAGGTGCAAATAAGCTTCAGACAGTCCTACAAGCACTGCTCAGAAATCTCAACTGAGGCACTCAACATCCAGGACTTGCCATTCGGATCTTGGCGCCTTGTGCTGGTTCCGACCTATTCACACATCAGTCCACTACTGACATCACCTCATAAGCCAACGGGGCACCCCACGCCGACTTCCGGCGCAGCATTGTAGGATGGCCACACCAGTGCAGCCACTTGCTGGACACCACCTCGGTGCCATCCGGATCTCAGCGCGTTCGAGTCACTGTGCCGGAAGAGTGACCGGAACTCAGCTGAACACGCCGTCTTTCGGCGCAGCATTGTAGGATGGCCACACCAGTACGGCAATTTGCTGGACACCACCTCGGCGCCATCCGGATCTCGGCGCGTTCGAGTCACTGTACCGCAACAGTGACCGCAATTCAGCTGGACACGCCGTCTTTCGGCGCAGCATTGTAGGATGGCCACACCAGTGCGGCAATTTGCTGGACACCACCTCGGTGCCATCCGGATCTCGGCGCGTTGTGCTGCCTTCGGCCTATTCGCACATCGGTCCGCTACTGACGCCGCCTCACGTGCCAACGGATTTTCTACGCTTTTTGTAGCCCTATGTCGCATAACAGGTCATGTGACTTGTTTATAAAACTTTTCATTGGTTCATTTTACTTTTGGTTTCCTAAAGATGGAAGGCTTGGTCATATGACCTAAAAATAACACTTTTCATTGGTTTAGAACATTTTTTTTTCCCAAACGATGAAAGCCCCACCTTGTTTCTGGATCATTCAGACTGAAGCTGGCGTCAGCATGAGAGCACCACCATCTCGTGGCTCCGTCGTGGTCATTCCGCGAGCAATCATGGCAGCCGCTCCCCACCGGAAGCCTGCGGGAGTCGGGGGCCCCCAAGACTTTTATACAATCTTCACGGCTGAGGGGACGCTTTTCGAGAATGGAGCCCAAGCCCTAGCAGGCAAGCGTCCGAGTTCCAAAGTGTCCCAGGGCCATTTCAGTGGACCAGACCCAAAACCGAGGAGCCGTCCGCCATTTTAAGGGCCATGTGGCAGCCGCCTATCGCTGCACTGCAAGAGTGGGAGCAACTCAACAACATGGTGAGCGAGACGCTGTGGCCGCAAGAGCGAGCGCAACTCAGCTAGATGGCCGCCACCTGGGGAGGCCCGTTCACGCCGGCTCCCCCACGCCCCCCCCCCGGGCCGCCGCACGCCAATTTTCGGAGCAGCATTGTAGGATACCAAAACCAGTGCGGCAGTTTACTGGACATCACCTGGGTGCCTGTCGTACATGTTGTGTCAGCCATGTGACACTGGACACAGACCGCTACTGACGAGGCCTCCCCCCGCACCACCCGGGACGCCCCACGCTGTTTTTCTGTGCTGCATTGTAGGATCCCTAAACCAGTGTGGCACCCAGGCGACATCACCTGGGTGCCGTCCAGAACTCTGCACGTTGTGCTGCCTTGGGACTATTCGCACAACAGACCGCTACTGACGAGGCCTCCCCCCGCCCCACCCGGGACGCCCCACGCCAATTTTCGGAGCAGCATTGTAGGATCCCTAAACCAGTGCGGCACCCAGGCGACATCACCTGGGTGCCGTCCAGAACTCTGCACGTTGTGCTGCCTTGGGACTATTCGCACAAAAGACAGCTTCTAACCATTGTTGCTTTTTGTGTTGAGAAATGTTTAAATGTTTTTAGTTTTTGTTCCGTTTGTTAAAGTTAGTAGTTAATAAAGTTTTATAACCTTACTTTGTTGGAGTGTTATCTATTTTTTTTAAAACGGGTGAATGGGGCCTTGATTCGGGTTATTGTCATGTGTGGGCTTTGGAAGTGTGCTGCTGCAGGATCGGACATTTCAAACTCAAATGCACGTTCTTTTTCTTACCTTTCCGAAGCATGGAGCGCAATAGCAGGCAGAGAAAGGGTGATGCACGTGTTGAACACTACCTGACCTGGCAAGTTGCTGGCAGTGCCCCCCCGCCCGCTCCTGAAAGAGGGCACACACACACCGCCGCCCCGAGTACTTCACAAATCTTTAAAAGACCATGCGCTTGTTCATGAGGCTTAAATGGTTTATCACCTCTTCTAGAACCCCTGCATCGACCCTCTGACGTTTCATGGAAAAATTACCATGTAACACAATACCAAGCCCTGTCAGCTGAAACCCCCAAGGAATCGTGGGGCATATTATCAAGGGGGTTTATCTCTGCTTTTTTGGCTTTAAAAACCATGAAAGCGGAGATAAAATTATTTCCCTATTATCAAGCTGTCGCTAACACCAGTTAGTGACACCTAAAAGGAGATAGCGACCATCTTGGGCCCGGCTTTGCATGTCAGTGATACTTATCACTAATGACATGCAAAGTGGCGTGCCAAGATGTTAGCGACTGGAAACAGTCCCTAACATCGCTACCTTCTATTACCAACTTTTGGAGATATTCGCGCTAAGCGCGAATATCTCCAAAATCTAACACCTGCCCTGAGCAGTTCTTAGCCATGTTATCCAATGGGAGGTGGATAACATGGCTAAGAGCATTAGGTTGATAATACATGAATATCGCTGACTTTTCTGCGATAATAGCAAGGTTTATCTGCGATAAAAATCGCCGATGTGCGGCGATAATTTTTGTCTCTAAACAAGTTATAGACAAAAATTATCGCTAGTTGTTCGTAATATGCCCCCGGGTTTTTGCTTGCAGAAATCGGGAGGCGGGAGACTAGCACTGAAATCAGTACTCACACGCCTGAATCAGGAGGATTGGCATGTCTGAATTCTCTACAGCTGGGGCCATAAACTACATCCGCAGGGGTAGGTGATAGCCTGGGACCAGCCTGGCATCTAAAATGGCTGCCGTGCACGACAAAATTGTGGCATTCGAAAAAAGGCAAGATGGCGCAGCCGCTGGAAGAGATATATCAACATATATCAGCCTCCTCAGCCACCCTCAGGAAACATAGGGGATTAGGATATGTCTCCAGCACCCCCTTATACCTAGTACTTTAATTAACGAAGCACAAAATGGCGAATTCCCGTTTCGCTACCAGTTTGCGGCCCAGTTCGCGGCCCGTGAAGCGCTTCTACCGTGAAAAATCATTTTTTTTTTATTTTCCCCACGGGACCCTTTAATAACCCCAACAACATTCCTAGGGGGTCAAGAGGGGGATACCTTGCCCCCTTTCATTAAATTCCCCCTTAGTTTTTCACCTTTTCTTCTCTCTCGATCCTACCGAGAGACAAGATGGCGGCCGCTCCGGACTGTCACGCAGCAAAAAAAAAAAAAAAGCTCACGCACAGCCGCTGGAAGACATGTATCAACATATATGAGCCTCCTCAGCCACCCTCAGAAAACATAAGGGATCAGGATACGTCTCCCGTACCCCCTTATACCTAGTAATTTAATTAAATCGAAACACAAAATGGCGAATTCCCGTTTCACTACCAGTTTGCGGCCCGGTTCGCGATCCGGGAAACGCTTCTACCGTGAAAAATCAATTTTTTTTTATTTTCCCCACGGGACCCTTTAATAACCCCAACATCATTCCTAGGGGGTCAAGAGGGGTCTACCTTGCCCCCTTTCATTAAATTCCCCCTTCGTTTTTCACCTCTTCTTGTCTCTCGATCCTACCGAGAGACAAGATGGCGGCCGCACCGGACTGTTTAGAATGTTGACAGACACCGGAGAGCCAATCAGCATCGCTTCGCAAAGCTCCGTGACGCGAAAAGTACGCGATCCGGTGCGCTATCCAGGACGCTGTCACAGATATATAAATTTTTTAAAACGTTAATTTCTCAAAATCCACTGGAGCACATATATTGAGACCCAGCAAAGGCACATCGGGCTAACAGTCCCTACAATTTTGCCAAGTTTCGTGCAAATCCATTCAGCCGTTCGAGCTAAAAGTGAGGCCAAACGCCCTATGGAAATTGACATGGGAAAAACGCGTTTTGGGACCCCCCTTTTTTCTCGGCCCCCCCTTGATGAAACCCCCCCAAATTTTCAAGGGCTGCTCGAAAACAAAATGTGCCATTTTCCTGAAAATTTCAGCTGATTCCATCCACAAACGCCAAAGTTATTAGACATAGAATTTTCAAAAGTCCCATAGGAAAAAAATCCTAACTATATATACCTACTAGCTATCGCCAGTAGGTAATATATATATATATATATATATATATATATATATATATATATATATATATATATATATATATATATATATATATATATATATATTGTTAGACCTGACATCATTGGCTTGAGTCTCTCCTCCATTTTTTCTGTTTGCCTCCTCTGTTTACGATGTTTTTGCTGGTATATCGCTTTGGGCACTGTGCCACTGCTGATCAGTGCCACAGTGCAAGTGCTCCCTATGTAAAATTGCTGTATTGATTGAATTCCATGTTTGGCTTATTTGGTTTACTGTCAGTCCCTAGTCTAATGCACCAGGAGTGCCAGGGCTTGTAAATACAAATGCTGCTCCAGCGGAGTGCAACAAACTCCGGATACGGCTCCCAATCAGCCGTAAATGCCACATTCAGCCTCCGTCTTCAGTCCTCTTAATCGATTCTTCTAGCGAGGTGAGTGCATGCGTTCAATTTCAATTTCTTATTTCTTAAATTGTTCTGTATATTGTAGCCTGATGCGGGCATCTGCAATTTCTCAGCCCCAATGCTGTATGCTGTGTCGAGTCATTACTGCATAGCGCTGCATCCACCCGGACCCGTCTCAGCGTCCTCCACTCCGGCGGTGTCAACCCTAGTCCAGAAAGATAAGAGTGGTAAATATCCACGACCAATTTTGATCTACATTGGTAACTATCTGCTCCGACAAGCCATTTCTTTAAAAGCACGCCCTAATACTCCAGTCACTATTGAGTCTATCACCTTCTTTGTGAGATCGGATCTAAGTAAACTGTCGCTAGAAAAGCGATGGAAATTGAAACAATTCATAGATCCGATTAAAGAACTTGGATTTCAAGCTTATTTGCAGGAGCCTGCAAAGTTGAAAGTGATAAAAAATGGCCGTTCATATTTCTTTTTAGAAGTAAATGAGGTTGAAAAAGCAATTGCCTCTTGGCGAGTGGGGAAATGATTGAGCTAAGGATTAATGTTTAGCATATATGGTTGCGCTGTTTCTTCCGGTCTCATTGGATATATTTGTGTTAATATCTTTTTTTTGGTAACAGTCTAAAAATGTACAGGATATTTAGATGATTGCTTTTATGGCTAGGTTACAGTCGAGATAAAGAGAAGTGTGCAGCACGGGGTGATTTTCTCTTTTACTGTGTCGTAATGATTAATTTTGAATACCTGGACCCTATTAGCGTCCTATCCGCTCATCAACTGCCAGGGGAACGGCAGTCAACAGAATGGGGGGATCTGCAGATAAACACGGGGTGGGGGGAGGGAGAAGCAGAGTGTGGGGTAGGCAAAGGGAAGAAATGGCTTGGGGTAAAAAATGCATCAAAGGACACAAAAATGACAAAAAAATTAAGAAGTTTTATAAGGCACTGCTGATTGTTTATAGTGGCCACATGGATAAGGAAATATATAATTGGAAATGCATTTAATAAAGTGTTTAACCTGGAATGTGTCAGGATTAAACAATAAAATAAAGCGTTGTCTTGTTTATGAGGAGCTTAGGATGTATAACCCGCAAATAGTAGTTCTTACTGAAACTCATATCGCTTACAAAGATAAATATCTGATTAAACAATTAGGATATGATCCCTTAGTTTGCACTGAATTTAATGCTTCAATTCGGGGAGTAGCGATTTTAAAACATAAAGGATTGAAATGTGAGATAATCAAGACTTTAACTGATAAAGCTGGCAGATGGGCGATAGTGCAGATAAAACTAGGAAACTGTAAATATACAATATGCGGAGTTTATGCATCCAATCAAGATGAGCCTATAATTTTTGATCAGATCAATATGGAATTACTTGGCTGGGAGGGGGAACATATTGTGCTAGGAGATTTTAATTGTATAATGAACTATAAATTGGATATTACTAGAAAAAACGCCTTTCAAAGAATGAGGAAAACCAGAGCTGCAATTCTGGATTTGGCAGCAATACATCTTTTAAAAGATGTATGGAGATGTCTAAACCCTGAAATAGCCGGCTATACATTTTACTCTGCTGCACATAAGGTATGCTCACGTATAGACATGATATGGGCTTCAGACTTGATTCTTGGTAATTGCTCAATGGCTATACACCCAAGGGTGACATCTGATCATAACCCGATTTCTATAACATTTGCACTAGCAACTGAGGAAGCTACCTCCCGCTCTTTCTCATTTCCTCACTATTTATTTTCTGATATGATGTTTATAAATCAACTTAAGGAGCATATAAAAGAGTTTATTGATATAAACATACATTCCAGTTCACCCTGGATAGTATGGGATTCTTGTAAAGCTAGCATACGTGGATTTACCCAACAATACATCTGGCGACAAAACAAAGAACTCCGAACCTTAAATGAGCAAAGGCTCACTGAAATCCGAGATATTGAACTCCAGATATCTGACGCTATTTGTAATGGTGCTTCAAATCTAGATGAATTAAACTTCAAACTAATTGAGCTTAAAGCTGCAATAAAAGACCTTCTAAGGAGTAAAAGCATTAACAAACTAAAAAAATACCAATTAGATCAGTATGAAAATGGAGATAAAAGTGGTAAACTATTGGCTTACAAAGTTGCGGAAGATCGATCTATTAATATGGTTAAAGAAATTAAAGGGGACAATAATCAATTATTTTGTGATCCAAAATCGATTTTACAACAATTTGCTTCCTTTTATCAAACTCTATATACACCGGAAGTTGCTATTTCAGATGATTGCATTAACAACTATATTAATGTAAACAAAGTCAATAATTTAGAACCGGGACAATCGGCTCAATTAGCGGCTGACATTACACCATTAGAAATTAGGGGGGCAATTAAATCTTTAGCGATGGGCAAAGCCGTAGGGAAAGATCTTATCCCTCTGGAACTTTATAAATATTGTATTGAAGAATTAATATCATTATTTTCTGATGTGATTAGTGCTATTGGTAAAGGGCAACAAGCACCCAGATCTTGGAATTTAACCCAAATTATTTTCTTTTTAAAAAAAGGCAAAGCACCCCAAGAGAGGGGATCTTATAGGCCAATTCCACTTATTAACAGTGACGCAAAAATCTTTGCCAATATATTGGCTACTAGGTTAGCTCCATTCATGTCCCAACTTGTTTCTCCCCAACAACATGGTTTTATTCCTAAGCGTGACACTACAGCGCATATCAATATGGCTATATCGGCCTTTGATGCAGCACGGGCTAAACTCACCCCACTCGGTATGATTTTATTAGATGCAGAAAAAGCATTTGACCGGGTGGGGTGGGGCTTTCTGTGGGCAGTTTTACAGGCATTTGGTATTAAGGGTCAACTTTTACGATGGATCCAATCAATATATGATAACCCTATGGGTAAGATTTTGTATATGGGGAAATGCTCCTCTCTGTTTTCCATTAAAAGGGGGACAAGGCAGGGGTGTCCTTTATCACCCCTGCTTTTTGCTTTAGCAATAGAACCTTTTTTAATTGCACTACAACGTCAAACCTTAATTTGCCCTTTTATTAATGGCTCAAATAAATTAGATATAACTGTATATGCTGATGATATTGCCGTTTTTTCGCCAGATGTTGTTAAAACTATGAAAGGTATTCTAATAGAAGCAGGTACATACGGCTCTGTCTCTGGGTACAGACTTAATACCACAAAAACTCAGGTTGTCATGAATTATCAACCAATTGCCCCTATTTTTGGAACAAGTAGTGCAGCTACCTACTTAGGTGTTAAAATCTCCTCTGATATTGATTCTATCATAGGATTAAATTATGAACCTTTACTAAAAGAAACCGCCATGCAACTTAAGAAATGGCATAAATTGCCAATTAGTATGATTGGTCGAATAAATTTAATAAAAATGAAAATTCTGCCTAAATTTCTGTATTTGTTCCGAGCGATTCCTTTATGGGTCAATAATTCCTTCTTCATTAGACTAGAAGTATCATTGGCAGTTTTGTATGGGGATATAAAAAAGCCCGGCGCGCCGTATCATCGCTTAAACTCCCCTTTAGTCAAGGAGGACTGTTGTTTCCGGACTTTAAATTTTATTACTGGTCAGCATTTCTGACTCGGATATGCAGTCTGACAGTTATGGATAAATGCTTATATTTTCACAGGTTCCTACTAGGACTGGATGCTAATATGTTTCTCTATAGGATGAATGACCCCAATTATTTTAAAAGGGTTAAATTTAAGACTATACGGGACACCGTGAGTGTCTGGCGATCTATTATGGTTAAATGCAATACCTCTCTTTTTCATTGTAAAACACCCTTATGGGGCAATCCCGGTTTCCCTGTTATTTTTCATGATCCAGCTTGTCGAATGTTTTTAAATTCCGGTATTAGAATTTTGGGTGATTTATATGACCATCAGGGCTTTATGGCATTTGACAAAATGAAATACTGTTATAATTTACCTGAACTGGCAAGGTTTAAATACTATCAGATTAAAGACTTTTTGGTGAAGAAATTAGAACTCACTGCCGTACTAGACTCCGAGTTATGGGACTGTATTTATAGAGATGTAGATAAATCTATCATAAGCTTAGGATATAAGCTTCTGTCTGATCTTAGGATCAGCGATGTTACTACTTTAACAGAGAAATGGAATTTGAAAATTGGCAGTGAGTGTTCCAACTGATTTAATTACTACATCTCTTAAAAGTCTTAATGTATCTGTTCAATCTTCTAGTTTAAAATTGCAAATGTTTAAAACTGTTTGTCAATTATATCATACCCCTGAGAGGATACTCAAATGGGCAACGAATAATAATTATTCTGACAGAACGAAATGCCCTAAATGCGATATGAGTGGTGCGGATATTGTCCACATGTTTTTTTCTTGCCCTCATCTTAATGAATACTGGGAAGGAATAATTAAGGTGATTTCTGATAGACTTGAGCAACCCTTCTCATTTTCACACACTGATGTTTGTGTGGGCATCAACGGGGGTGAAAAGTTTAGAGATCTTTTGAATATCTTAATTACTTGTGCAAGGTTAATTATTGCTAGAGCATGGATCCAAAAGAATCCACCAATAGTTTTGGAATGGTGGAGTCTAGTCAAGGAAACTTATAGTATGGAAACCGCTATTGCGGATTCAAGGGGATTACAGGCCAGACGAAAAATTGACAGAATTTGGGGTATATTTATGTCTCAATAATTTTTATTTAAAACTTATGTTTATTTGACCTTATCTATATTTCTGTTACGGCCTAAGTAATGTTGTATAATTATTTAATGTAGCCTCTGAAAATTGTTATATATTCCTTTTTCTCTTTTGTAAAAATGAAATGTTTATTTTTGCCTTGTGTGTTCCTTTGATGCAAATAAAAACTTTTGGAAAATGAAATACAAATGCTGCTCGTGGGCTTGCAGCACATATTGTGCCACCCACAAGAGCGGCCTAGTAAAAGTATGTCTGAAGGTCTGCCATTGCTAGACCTACGTGCAGTCTGGTACTGTCACGCTGACTGCGCAAGTACACCTACTTGCCAGTCCCTAAACCTTCCCTTAACTTCATGTTAGTCACCCCTATGGTAGGCCCACGGGCAGGGTGCATTGTAAGTATAAGGTATGACAAGCCTGACCAAGTTGGCATGTCCTAATAGTGAATTACAGCCATAGTCGTTTTTCACTATTGCGAGGTAACCTGCTCTCCATTAGTTAGAATGGGCCGCCAGGATTATTAATGCTATAATCCTAGCTGGCTCGGGGAGCATGGTGCAATGTCGAGTTTGGTATCCCTGAACTCAGGGTTTAATAACGCATCCGTTTGTGTGGATGGTTTTTGGACTCTGGGTTTGAAAATAGCACTTTTAGAAAGTGGATATTTTCTTGTCTTACTATCTCTTGTTTCTGCTGGTTTGGTGTGTGTGTGACAGGAGCTGGGTGGCTCCAGAGGTCTGAATGAGTCAGTGTGGGATGAGTGGGACATTTGCGTTGAGAGTAGGGGGAGAGTAGTTGCTGATAGCCTGCCCTGCCTGATACAATGCTGGCTCCACCTCCTGCCAGGCGACTGATGGCTCTGTGCCTGCCATGGACGATCCTGGCCCCACCTGCTACCAGGAGGCCGATAGCTCTGCTCCTGCCAGTGACAATGCTGGCTCCACCTCCTGCTGGGCGTCTGAGGACCCAGCCCTGCTCAATGAATAGGCCAGGTGCCTCTGCCTGGCTACACCCACAACAGACCCAGGATGTTGGGAAATTCCCCTGCATGGACAAAGGGATCAAAGCCATAAAGGGGTATAAGAGAAGGACCCCTGAACCAAGAATTTAGATCATTTCTGACAAGGAAACCTGAACCAAGGACAAGAAGCCTGCTGATCCAAGGACTTGCCTACCCCTTCTGCCAGTGTGCTGTTTATTGGGGGAATACTGCAGTGCTTCTTTATTTTTGCCAAGGAACCAGGAGAGAGGAACTGGGTGTGTACTCTCAAGCTTTGCTAAAGAAAATCTCCAAGGGCTGGAAGAGTGCCAGCCTCCTGTTGAAGTCACAGGGCTAAAGGACTTCATCTGCTAAAAGTGCTTGTTGCTGGAACTTGAGAATCCAGCACCTCTGAAAGAAACCAGCAATCTCGACGCCGACGGACGTCGCCGAATCCAGCTCGACATCGTGAGTAAGGGCTCCAGTGTCCCGCTTCCTCGACGCTGGCCGCCGGGCCCGATCGACGCCAGCAGCAACGCCAGTGAGTAGTGAGTTCGGCTCCAGCTCCAAGTGACCTCGTGTCTGCACCGCTGCTGATCGCATTGACTTCGTGCCCTCTCGATGCCAGGAGCGCTGCTCACTCTTGCAACGTCATCATCGACATCGACGACTACTGAGGCCTGATCGACAGCGAAGACGCAACGCCGGATTGCTCGACACTGCTGATCATCGTGTGCTTCATTTTCCTAAGGTACTGTGTTGTGGGGGTCTGTGCGACTCCGGGTTCGACGTAGCGCTCCTCGCGGTCGACGCCAAATCCTTTGGATTAACTTTGCCTCGACGTCGTGGGACTCCCGTGTGGGTTACATCATTGCTAAGAACTGTGTTTCCAAGAAGAAGAGTTGCTTTTGTTACTAAAGACTTTGTGCTAAGAAGAAACTACACTTGAACTATTATTTTTCCTTCCAAGAGTATTTATTAAGATTGTGGTATATTTTTGTCGTTATTTGGTCTTGTGCTAAGCCTTATATAAAAATCCTTATTTTTATAATACTACTGTGTCGTGTCCATTTGCAGTGTATTCACTTTATTACTGTATGTGGTCATAAATGCTTAACACACAGCCTCTGAGATAAGCCTGTCTGCTCTTCCAAGCTACCAAGGGGGTGAGCAGGGGTTATCAAAGGGTGTGATCCCCTTGCCCTGACTAGAAAAGGTGTGTCCCTATTTGTCAGAAGTGCATACCTCTGCCAACTAGAGACAGCCGGTTCTAACATTGGACGCAGCGGTGAGGATTTGAACATTGCATTTATGACCCATGTGCAGTGATTAGTGTGCGCTACATAGTGAAAGCAGACCATAGCGCAGCCACAATCTAAATTGGAAGGATTCTATTTTTGTTCTCCGCTTTTCTGAAGCTTGATTTTTTTTTAACACTGCCAGTTTTGACCATGACTGACACCGGAGTCACTGCCCCTGTTGTTGCTGTGGAGGAATTTGATAGGGAGAAGATGAAGGAATACGGGAAGAAGCAGCTCCAACACTTTTGAAAGCAGTTTAAAGTTCCTACCACAGGCCTCCCAAGAAAGGAGGGATATTTTAAAGCATTGCAGGCCTGGTTGGAGGCCAGAAATCCCACTGATCCGGTGGTGGTACCGCCAGTGGAAGGGGAGGAGGAGGTGCCAGTGAATGGAGCCGTGTCCTTCCCGGTAGCAGTGTTTCCTCCAAATGTCTTTCCCCTGAAGAAAGAGAAGAAAGGGCGAAAGAGCGGGAATACAACATGGAAATGGCAAGGCTTAAGATAAATGGGCAGTTGGAGTTAGAAAATGCAAAAGGCAGAAGAGAAGCTGATTTGGAGATCAAAAGGTTGGAGTTTGAAAGAGAAAAGTTAGCTTTGGAGCGTGATACCAGGTTGAGGGAGTTGGAGCTCCAAGCTAAAAGGTTAGAATTGAATCCCTCTGGTGGCAGCATCCCATCTGTGCCTGCAGAAAGTAGGTTTTATTTTCCTAAAGATGTGATAAAAGATTATCATAAGAATGAGGATATTGGCCAGTGGTTTAAAGCATATGAGTTAGCATTGTTGGCCCACCGGGTCCCTGAGAAGGATTGGGGAGCCGGGTTGTGGGGCGCTCTGTGAATGAGGGAAGAGATACCCTGTTAGACATGCCTGTTGAGGACAGGATGTCCTATGCTCATATGAAAGATGCCTTAATTTTGAGGTATGGCTCATCCTATTTTCTCAAAGACACAAGAAGCTGAGTGAACCTTTCACAGCTCCGTGGACCAATTATTCAGTCTACACCTAATGTTTATAAGAAGGAAATTTATTTTCTACTTCCATAAGTTCATATTCTCTTTTTCTTTTTTCAAAAATTGCTTTTTAATTTTTTTGTATACATAAACAAAGGATTAGAAAACAAACACAACAATTGGACAAAGAATTTTCAATAAATACAATCTCTAGTGAGAATGAAGTGTGGGTAATGCGGGGGTTTCTATACAAAACACAACAAAACAATTGTCCACTACTGTTCACTCAAGATTCACAAGCTTGCCATACATACTACAGTCATTCTACATGGAAACACTAAGACAAGTGAGGTAATGTGATTGGGTTATGTACAAGGGACAAGGACTCTCATCTACTATATACAATTCGAGTAATCCAAAAGTCAAAAACTTCTATTCTACATGAAAAACAAAATACAATGAATAGAAAAATGTATCCTCGGTCAGATCGATTTCAATGCAATGTATGCACAAACTAGATAAATTTCAATCAGCCAGATGACGCAAGGTCACCATGGGGAGAAATTAAATGATTATTCTATCTAGAGGGGTCGACGCGTTTCGAATCCCATTAATTCTTGGGATTCTCCTCAGGACCAGAAACAGACATGGATCTGTAAAACAAAAAGTAACAAAAAAACTCAGTCAACTATCTGCACACCAGCGAGAAACTCAACAGTTCATTCAGCCTAACACACACACTAGTAGTACCTGTCAGGGTTTCTTGATAAATTCTTCGAAGAAAGCTGTAAAGAGGAAGAGGTGAGCCATGAATGCTTGAGTCAAAACGGAAAGGCTAGGGAGGCGGGAAAAAGGGCGTTGTACAACTTACTGCAACGTATTTTGTAATCTCTTTCGAGAAGTTCACGTTTTTCGAGTCTGATGTCAATCAAAAATGGGAAGCGGAGCCTGTAGTTCAGCGTCCATCTGTAAATAGATCATCGAAAGCGTGTAAACGGTTGCATGCCAACGTCCTAGTTACCGTACTTTGTTTGAAATGGTGCATCGTTTCCAGTGGGCTCTTACCATCCGCTGTCTCCGTCTGTAGCCTTCGTTTGGCAATTGAATTAGGCGCCGTGTTGAGTGGTCATGGCTAAGGCCATTTAAACAGGCGTCATCCAGGTGGCTAGGGATTCTGGGATTTGTAGTCTTATCCTACAAATGGTACAATTCCGACATTTCATTTAATCCTTTTGTGGTGGTGTTGAATTTAAGGATAAGCATTGCTTCCCGTTGTCTAAGTTTGGCTTCTAAATCCCCTCCTCTTTTATCTGGGTCGATCTTGGAAATGACCGTCCATTTGAGATCGGTTTCAATGTGTCCATTTTCTAGCCAGTGTTGGACTAGTGGAGCTGTGAGGATTTTCATCTTGATTCTTGATCTATGTTGTGCAATACGTTGTCTTATCTCCTGGTTTGTCTTGCCAATGTATAACTTACCACAGGGGCACACAATCCCATAGACCACGTTGCGTGTTTTACAATTAGAAAAATTGTCATGCTTCCAGAAGATACCGTCATGTTCAAACAATGATCCTTCCAATGTTAGTGGGCAATTGACACATGTCCCACATTTGTGATGGCCTTTTACCGGTGGCAAACCTACATACTCTCTCAACGTGGGGGTTGATGTTTTCGGTACCATTGCACGGACAAGTTGATTAGCGATGCTTTTATCTTTTTTAAAAGCAAAAAGTGGTTTATTTTGGAACTGAGGATCCAGTTGTTCTAATAGGTGCCAATTCTGATAGATGGTTTTTTTTAACCAATTTGACGATGGGCAATAGGTCGAAACACATACTACTCTAGACAGTTTTCACGTTTGCTTCTTTTTAGTAATTCTTCCCGTGGTGTCCACCATGCTCTCTTCTGTGCTTGTTTCAGCAATTTCGACGGATAGCCTCTTTGTAAAAGCCTCTCTCTTAGGGCATTTGCGTGTTCGGTATATTCTTCCTTAAATGTACAATTCCTCCTGATGCGGAGGAATTGTCCCACTGGTAAATTTTGCTTCAAGCTTCGGGGGTGATTGCTTGAGAAGTCAAGGGCCTTATTCCTGTCTGATTTTTTCCGCTATAGGGTTGTTACCAATTTGTTTTCCACACAGTAGACCTCCACGTCTAAAAAGGTAATTCTAGTTTTTGAAACTTGAATACTGAATTGAATATCCTTGGTGCGATTGTTCAGCCAACCGTGAAAATTATTCAATTCTTCTTCACTGCCTGTCCATATTAGGAAGATGTCGTCAATGAATCGTGCCCATCCTCTAATTTGGTCTTTATACGGGTTGTTATTGTATATGAAGCACTCCTCATATTGACTCATAAAGAGTACGGCAAGCTCTGGGGCAAAGGGGCAGCCCATCGCTACTCCCTTGGTTTGAAAGTAAAAATCATCTTTGAACTTAAAATAATTTCTGGTCAAAGCTATTTTGGCAAGTTCCAAGATGAAGCTTGTTGGAATTCTCATTGGTCTCTCACTCTGGTCCAGATATATTTCAAGGACCTCTAGAGCTTGGTCCTGTGGGATCTGTGTGTACAATGACACTATGTCCATACTGACGAGTAGGTCTTGATTCTCATTAAATGGTATGGTGTCCAACTTGGAAATAAAATCCGTAGTGTCTTGTAAATAAGACTTCACATGTGACATGAATGGTTTTAGAAAGAAATCGATGAATTTCGAAATGGGCTCAAAGAGCGACTCACAGCCGGAGATAATCGGTCTTCCTGGTGGTGTCTTTTCATCCTTGTGTACTTTAGGAAGCACATAGAATAATGGTATTCGTGGATGTCTATTCTGCAAATACTCATACTCATTTTTTCCTAGAAACCCTTCTGAGAAGCCTTTGTTCAAGATGGAAAATAATTCTTTTTGTAGCTCTTTGGTCGGGTCATGGTCTATTTTCCGATAACATTCTTGATCTGATAGTTGGCGAGTAGCCTCTGTGATGTATTCGTTGGTGCCCCACACAACTATCGATCCGCCCTTGTCGGCTTGTTTTATTATGATATTATTATCATTTTTTAGAGTGGACAATGCTTCTTTTTGGGCTTTTGAGATATTAGGTTTGGTGAAATTCCGTTTCTTTTTTTCTTCAAAGGAGATAGCTGAGAGGACTGTTTTTTCGAACGTAACTACCTCCTTTGGGATCTTATAGGCCGGTGGGCAAAAAGTAGACTTCTTCCTTAGTCCTGTCGTTTCTGAACTTGACGTTGTTTCTTGTCCCGAAAAAAAGGCGGTCAGTCTAATTTTTCTGCAAAATTCTATGAATTCTGTTTTTAGTCTCACAAAGTCCATAGCTTTTGTTGGAACGAAAGTGAGGCCTTTTTCCAAAATACTCTTTTCAATCTCAGTGAGAGGTCTCTGTGAAAGATTGTAAATAGGTGATTCCTCTTTACACCTATTTACAATCTTTCACAGAGACCTCTCACTGAGATTGAAAAGAGTATTTTGGAAAAAGGCCTCACTTTCGTTCCAACAAAAGCTATGGACTTTGTGAGACTAAAAACAGAATTCATAGAAT
Source organism: Lissotriton vulgaris (assembly GCF_964263255.1). NCBI lineage: Eukaryota > Metazoa > Chordata > Amphibia > Caudata > Salamandridae > Lissotriton > Lissotriton vulgaris. The sequence goes on along the minus strand of NC_141694.1, from coordinate 274,351,702 downwards.
TTTGCAGAAAAATTAGACTGACCGCCTTTTTTTCGGGACAAGAAACAACGTCAAGTTCAGAAACGACAGGACTAAGGAAGAAGTCTACTTTTTGCCCACCGGCCTATAAGAACCCAAAGGAGGTAGTTACGTTCGAAAAAACAGTCCTCTCAGCTATCTCCTTTGAAGAAAAAAAGAAACGGAATTTCACCAAACCTAATATCTCAAAAGCACAAAAAGAAGCATTGTCCACTCTAAAAAATGATAATAATATCATAATAAAACAAGCCGACAAGGGCGGATCGATAGTTGTGTGGTGCACCAACGAATACATCACAGAGGCTACTCGCCAACTATCAGATCAAGAATGTTATCGGAAAATAGACCATGACCCGACCAAAGAGCTACAAAAAGAATTATTTTCCATCTTGAATAAAGGCTTTTCAGAAGGGTTTCTAGGAAAAAATGAGTATGAGTATTTGCAGAATAGACATCCACGAATACCATTATTCTATGTGCTTCCTAAAGTACACAAGGATGAAAAGACACCACCAGGAAGACCGATTATCTCCGGCTGTGAGTCGCTCTTTGAGCCCATTTCGAAATTCATCGATTTCTTTCTAAAACCATTCATGTCACATGTGAAGTCTTATTTACAAGACACTACGGATTTTATTTCCAAGTTGGACACCATACCATTTAATGAGAATCAAGACCTACTCGTCAGTATGGACATAGTGTCATTGTACACACAGATCCCACAGGACCAAGCTCTAGAGGTCCTTGAAATATATCTGGACCAGAGAGAGAGACCAATGAGAATTCCAACAAGCTTCATCTTGGAACTTGCCAAAATAGCTTTGACCAGAAATTATTTTAAGTTCAAAGATGATTCTTACTTTCAAACCAAGGGAGTAGCAATGGGCTGCCCCTTTGCCCCAGAGCTTGCCGTACTCTTTATGAGTCAATATGAGGAGTGCTTCATATACAATAACAACCCGTATAAAGACCAAATTAGAGGATGGGCACGATTCATTGACGACATCTTCCTAATATGGACAGGCAGTGAAGAAGAATTGAATAATTTTCACGGTTGGCTGAACAATCGCACCAAGGATATTCAATTCAGTATTCAAGTTTCAAAAACTAGAATTACCTTTTTAGACGTGGAGGTCTACTGTGTAGAAAACAAATTGGTAACAACCCTATAGTGGAAAAAATCAGACAGGAATAAGGCCCTTGACTTCTCAAGCAATCACCCCCGAAGCTTGAAGCAAAATTTACCAGTGGGACAATTCCTCCGCATCAGGAGGAATTGTACATTTAAGGAAGAATATACTGAACACGCAAATGCCCTAAGAGAGAGGCTTTTACAAAGAGGCTATCCGTCGAAATTGCTGAAACAAGCACAGAAGAGAGCATGGTGGACACCACGGGAAGAACTACTAAAAAGAAGCAAACGTGAAAAACTGTCTAGAGTAGTATGTGTTTCGACCTATTGCCCATCGTCAAATTGGTTAAAAAAAACCATCTATCAGAATTGGCACCTATTAGAACAACTGGATCCTCAGTTCCAAAATAAACCACTTTTTGCTTTTAAAAAAGATAAAAGCATCGCTAATCAACTTGTCCGTGCAATGGTACCGAAAACATCAACCCCCACGTTGAGAGAGTATGTAGGTTTGCCACCGGTAAAAGGCCATCACAAATGTGGGACATGTGTCAATTGCCCACTAACATTGGAAGGATCATTGTTTGAACATGACGGTATCTTCTGGAAGCATGACAATTTTTCTAATTGTAAAACACGCAACGTGGTCTATGGGATTGTGTGCCCCTGTGGTAAGTTATACATTGGCAAGACAAACCAGGAGATAAGACAACGTATTGCACAACATAGATCAAGAATCAAGATGAAAATCCTCACAGCTCCACTAGTCCAACACTGGCTAGAAAATGGACACATTGAAACCGATCTCAAATGGACGGTCATTTCCAAGATCGACCCAGATAAAAGAGGAGGGGATTTAGAAGCCAAACTTAGACAAAGGGAGGCAATGCTTATCCTTAAATTCAACACCACCACAAAAGGATTAAATGAAATGTCGGAATTGTACCATTTGTAGGATAAGACTACAAATCCCAGAATCCCTAGCCACCTGGATGACGCCTGTTTAAATGGCCTTAGCCATGACCACTCAACACGGCGCCTAATTCAATTGCCAAACGAAGGCTACAGACGGAGACAGCGGATGGTAAGAGCCCACTGGAAACGATGCACCATTTCAAACAAAGTACGGTAACTAGGACGGTGGCATGCAACCGTTTACACGCTTTCGATGATCTATTTACAGATGGACGCTGAACTACAGGCTCCGCTTCCAATTTTTGATTGACATCAGACTCGAAAAACGTGAACTTCTCGAAAGAGATTACAAAATACGTTGCAGTAAGTTGTACAACGCCCTTTTTCCCGCCTCCCTAGCCTTTCCGTTTTGACTCAAGAGTTCATGGCTCACCTCTTCCTCTTTACAGCTTTCTTCGAAGAATTTATCAAGAAACCCTGACAGGTACTACTAGTGTGTGTGTTAGGCTGAATGAACTGTTGAGTTTCTCGCTGGTGTGCAGATAGTTGACTGAGTTTTTTTGTTACTTTTTGTTTTACAGATCCATGTCTGTTTCTGGTCCTGAGGAGAATCCCAAGAATTAATGGGATTCGAAACGCGTCGACCCCTCTAGATAGAATAATCATTTAATTTCTCCCCATGGTGACCTTGCGTCATCTGGCTGATTGAAATTTATCTAGTTTGTGCATACATTGCATTGAAATCGATCTGACCGAGGATACATTTTTCTATTCATTGTATTTTGTTTTTCATGTAGAATAGAAGTTTTTGACTTTTGGCTTACTAGAATTGTATATAGTAGATGAGAGTCCTTGTCCCTTGTACATAACCCAATCACATTCCCTCACTTGTCTTAGTGTTTCCATGTAGAATGACTGTAGTATGTATGGCAAGCTTGTGAATCTTGAGTGAACAGTAGTGGACAATTGTTTTGTTGTGTTTTGTATAGAAACCCCCGCATTACCCACACTTCATTCTCACTAGAGATTGTATTTATTGAAAATTCTTTGCCCAATTGTTGTGTTTGTTTTCTAATCCTTTGTTTATGTATACAAAAAAAATTAAAAAGCAATTTTTGAAAAAAGAAAAAGAGAATATGAACTTATGGAAGTAGAAAATAAATTTCCTTCTTATAAACATTAGGTGTAGACTGAATAATTGGTCCACGGAGCTGTGAAAGGTTCACTCAGCTTCTTGTGTCTTTGAGAAAATAAGATGAGCAGTACTGGCAATTGTTTCGTTTTCATACTAGTATAGGCGTAGCCTTACTGCGCTCAAGCCGAACCCTCTTTTGTTTCCAGGTTAATTTTGAGGTATGGCCTAACCCCAGAAAAGTACAGACAAGCTTTTAGAGAATGTAAGAAGTTGCCTGGTACTACGTGGGTTGAATATTGAATATGTGTCTTTTTTTTGCAGAGCCATGGATGGTTGGGTAAAGGGCAGCAAAGTGGAAAGTTATGAAGCTCTTTATGATTTGTTTGCTTGGGAGCATTTGTCTAATAACTGTTTTCCAGAGCTCCGCCAGCACCTTATTGATAGCAAGATATCTAACCCTAGAATACTTGCTGAGGAGGCGGACCGCTGGGTCAGTACCAGGGTCCAAAAGGGTCCAGTGGGAGACTCAGCCAAAGGTGGGCAGGGTCCCCAGCAGAAGAGTGGGGGGGGACAAGGGTAAACAGAAGGAGTCCCAGAAAGGGCCCCAAAGTAATCCCCAAGGGAACCAAGGGAAGGGTTCCCAGCCTCCCCCTGAGAAGAAGTCAGGGGCCCCGACAGGTAAACCTGTTCATAGGGACCCGGTGACCTGCTATGTGTGTAAGCAGGTGGGGCATTGTTATTATGATCCCCAGTGTCCTATGAAGGACTCTGGTGCACCGCCGCGTGCACCCCCCGTCAGTTGGCGAGTGTAGCCCTGGGAGGGGAGGAGATGGTTGTCGCTGGTGGGAGGGGTCCCGCAGAAATGTCCCTGGTCTCGCTAGGAGACATGAAAATGGTCCCTCCAACCCCTCTGCCTAGTTACATTAATAAATATAGGCAGGTGGTGACCATTAATGGCCATAGAGTGGGAGCTCTCAGAGACACCGGAGCGAGTGTGACAGCTGTCAAGTATCACTTGGTGTCCAGAGAGCAGGTGGTTCCCCACGCATTCCACCCCGTGATAGCTGCTGACAACTCCCAGAAAGAGTGTGAGGCAGCTCAAGTTTCCTTTGAATGGGGGGGAGTTTCAGGTACTCTTCAGGTTGCTGTGAGGCCCGCCATGCCTGTTGATTGTCCCCTGGGCAATGATTTAGAAGACTCCCCTTGGGCTAAGGTGGAGAGGGAGACACATTTGAAAATGTTGGGTGTGCCAGAGTGGATGCGTGCAACCACTCGATCCATGACAGCAAGTAAGGGTGTTGATGGGGTCCCGGAGCCTGAAAATATGGCCCAGGGCCCAGCTGTGAAGAGAAGAGGCAGGAGGCACGGGAAACCGGCCCCCATAGTTTCCGTGGTCCAGGAGGAGGTAGACCCTGAGGGGGATGCCCTGGAGACACAGGAGAACAAATTGCTGAACTGGGAGACCTGCCCGAGCTGACCCATTGGCAGCAGGATGGTGGTCCCTCCAGGGAAGAATTTTGTGCAGAACAAAGAGTGTGCCCTTCTCTTGTGGGTATGAGGCAGCAGGCCTCAGCCCAAACCTCAGGTGATCAGTCAGGGTCACATTTTGTCTACTGGGAGAACGACCTCCTGTATAGCGAGCCTAAGGCTGCTGAGACTGGGTCAGCCCGTGTGCTGGTTGTACCCCAGCGCTTCAGAGCCTTCCTACTGGGTTTGGCTCATGACGTTCCGTTAGCTGGACATCTGGGGCAGGACAAGACCTATGACAGGCTTGTCACCCATTTTTATTGGCCTCAGATGAGAAGGGATGTAGACATCCATTGTAAAACCTGTCACACTTGCCAGGCAAGTGGGAAAAGCGGAAGGAAGCAGAAGGCTCCCCTCCAACCTTTTCCAGTAGTCAGTACCCCCTTTGACCGGGTGGGGATTGACATTGTTGGGCCCCTGGACCCCAAGACAGCCCTGGGCAACAGGTTTATACTGGTCTTGGTGGACCATGCCACACGGTACCCGGAAGCCATCCCTCTCCGAACAGTGACGGCCCCCCGTGGTGGGACGGGCACTGATGGATGTTTTCTCCCGCATGGGGTTCCCCAGAGAGGTGGTGTCAGACCGGGGCACCAACTTCATTTCCAACTGTATGAAGTCTCTGTGGAAGGAGTGTGGGGTAACCTACAAGTTCACCACTCCTTACCACATTCAAGGTAATGGGCTGGTTGAGAGATTCAACCGGACCCTTAAAGGCATGATCATGGGTCTTGAAGAACCAATGAGGCGTAAATGGGACGTCCTCTTGCCATGCCTGCTGTTTGCTTACCGAGAGGTGCCGCAGAAGTCTCTAGGGTTCAGCCCCTTTGAGCTTTTGTATGGTCACCCGGTAAGAGGACCTTTGAATCTGGTCAGAGAAGTCTGGGAGCAATCTCCCAGGAAACCTCCCCAGGATGTATACAGTTACATGCTGGCCTTTAGGAACCAGACTCGGCGCTTCAGAGATCTTGCTCAGGCAAATCTGGAGGCCAGCCAGGAAGAGATGAAGCGGTGGTACGACCGGAATTCCACTCTGGTCGAACTTCAGCCTGGTCAAGAAGTTTGGGTCATGTCCCCTGTGGTACCTTGTGTGCTCAAGGACAGGTGGACTGGACCGTTTAAGGTTGTGGAGAAGAAGAGCGATGTCACCTACTTGGTAAACTTGAAATCTCCCAGGAACCCCTTGAGGGTCCTGCATGTCAACCGTTTGAAGCCCCACTTAGAAAGGTCCGAAGTGGGCATGCTCCTAGCTACGGATGCTGGAATGGAGGAGGAGAGTGAGCCTCTTCCTGACCTCCTGTGTGCTAAAGAGCAAGATGGGTCAGTGGATGGTGTTGTCCTCTCTGACACACTGACCCTTGAGCAGAAGCAGGATTGTCGCCAACTGTTGGGACAATTCCCTAATCTGTTTTCCTTGGTTCCTGGTGTCACTCATTGGTGTGTCCATGATGTTGACACCGGAGACAGCCCTCCTGTGAAGCACAAGGCTTACAGGGTGACTGACAAGGTCAGTGCATACATTAAGGAGGAGGTCCCCAAAATGTTTGCCTTAGGGGTGGTTGAGTCCTCTAGCAGTCCTTGGGCCAGCCCAGTGGACTTGGTCCCGAAGGCTGCAGCGCCTGGTGCTTCACCAGAACTTCGGTTCTGCGTGGATTACCGAGGACTCAATTCAGTCACCAAGACTGACGCGCACCCCATCCCCAGAGCTGATGAGCTCATAGATCGGTTGGCGGCTGCCCGGTACCTTAGCACGTTTGATCTAACATCTGGGTACTGGCAGATCGCCTTAACTGATGGGGCAAAGGAGAGGTCAGCATTCTCCACACCAGATGGGCTCTACCAGTTCCGGGTGATGCCCTTTGGGATGAAGAATGCCCCTGCCACCTTCCAGAGGTTGGTCAACCAGGTCTTGGCTGGACTGGAGGGTTTCAGTGCTGCCTACCTGGACGACATCGCAGTGTTCAGCGCCAGCTGGGAGGAACACTTGCGCCACCTCCAGGAAGTGTTGTTGGCCCTGCGCAGAGCAGGCCTCACAATCAAAGCCAGTAAGTGCCAGATTGGGCAGGGTTCTGTGGTGTACTTGGGGCACCAAGTAGGGAGCGGCAAGGTGGCCCCCCTGCAACCCAAGATTGATACCATCCTGGCTTGGGCACCGCCCAAAACCCAAACTCAGGTGAGAGCCTTCTTAGGACTCACGGGTTACTACAGGAGGTTTGTCAAGGATTATGGTAACATTGTGCACCCCTTGACTTCGCTGACTTCCAGGAAGCAGCCACGAAATGTGATTTGGACTGACGCCTGTAAAACGGCCTTTGACACCCTGAAAACTACAATGTGCACAGCATCTATACTCCAGGCACCCGACTTTTCTAAAGAATTTGTTGTCCAGACGGACGCCTCAGAGCATGGCGTGGGAGCTGTTCTAGCTCAGGTGAATGAAGAGGGCCGAGACTTGCCTGTAACCTTCATCAGTAGGAGGTTACTTCCCAGGGAAACGAGGTAGAGTGCGATAGAGTGAGAAGCATTTGTGGTGCTCTGGGCGCTGAAGAAGCTAAGACCCTACCTGTTTGGGACTCACTTCCGGGTTCAGACAGACCACAGGCCCCTCAGATGGTTGATGCAGATGAGGGGCGAGAATCCAAAACTGTTGAGGTGGTCCATTTCCCTACAGGGGATGGACTTCACGGGGAAACACCGCCCTGGTACAGATCACGCCAATGCTGATGGTCTGTCCAGATTTTTCCGCCTTAGTGATGAGGACTCCCTAGGTCAAGGGTAGTTCTCCCCACATTTCAGCTGGAGGGGACACGTGTTAGACCTGACATCATTGGCTTGAGTCTCTCCTCCATTTTTTCTGTTTGCCTCCTCTGTTTACGATGCTTTTGCTAGTATATCGCTTTGGGCACTGTGCCACTGCTGATCAGTGCCACAGTGCAAGTGCTCCCTATGTAAAATTGCTGTATTGATTGAATTCCATGTTTGGCTTATTTGGTTTACTGTCAGTCCCTAGTCTAGTGCACCAGGAGTGCCAGGGCTTGTAAATACAAATGCTGCTCGTGGGCTTGCAGCACATGTCGTGCCACCCACAAGAGCGGCCTAGTAAAAGTATGTCTGAAGGTCTGCCATTGCTAGACCTACGTGCAGTCTGGTACTGTCACGCTGACTGCGCAAGTACACCTACTTGCCAGTCCCTAAACCTTCCCTTAACTTTATGTTAGTCACCCCTATGGTAGGCCCACGGGCAGGGTGCATTGTAAGTATAAGGTAGGACAAGCCTGACCAAGTTGGCATGTCCTAATAGTGAATTACAGCCATAGTCGTTTTTCACTATTGCGAGGTAACCTGCTCTCCATTAGTTAGAATGGGCCGCCAGGATTATTAATGCTATGATCCTAGCTGGCTCGGGGAGCATGGTGCAATGTCAAGTTTGGTATCCCTGAACTCGGGGTTTAATAACGCATCTGTTTGTGTGGATGGTTTTTGGACTCTGGGTTTGAAAATAGCACTTTTAGAAAGTGGCTATTTTCTTGTCTAACTATCTCTGGTTTCTGCTGGTTTGGTGTGTGTGTGACAGGAGCTGGGTGGCTCCAGAGGTCTGAATGAGTCAGTGTGGGATGAGTGGGACATTTGCGTTGAGAGTAGGGGGAGAGTAGTTGCTGATAGACTGCCCTACCTGATACAATGCTGGCTCCACCTCCTGCCAGGCGACTGATGGCTCTGTGCCTGCCATGGACGATCCTGGCCCCACCTCCTACCAGGAGTCCGATAGCTCTGCTCCTGCCAGTGACAATGCTGGCTCCACCTCCTGCTGGGGGTCTGAGGACCCAGCCCTGCTCAGTGAATAGGCCAGGTGCCTCTGCCTGGCTACACCCACAACAAACCCAGGATGTTGGGAAATTCCCCTGCATGGACAAAGGGCTCAAAGCCAAAAAGGGGTATAAGAGAAGGACCCCTGAACCAAGAATTTAGATCACTTCTGACAAGGAAACCTGAACCAAGGACAAGAAGCCTGCTGATCCAAGGACTTGCCTACCCCTTCTGCCAGTGTGCTGTTTATTGGGGGAATCCTGCAGTGCTTCTTTATTTTTGCCAAGGAACCAGGAGAGAGGAACTGGGTGTGTACTCTCAAGCTTTGCTAAAGAAAATCTCCAAGGGCTGGAAGAGTTCCAGCCTCCTGTTGAAGTTACAGGGCTAAAGGACTTCATCTGCTAAAAGTGCTTGTTGCTGGAACTTGAGAATCCAGCACCTCTGAAAGAAACCAGCAATCTCGACGCCGACGGACGTCGCCGAATCCAGCTCGACATCGTGAGTAACGGCTCCAGTGTCCCGCTTCCTCGACGCCGGCCGCCGGGCCCGATCGACGCCAGCAGCGTCAGTGAGTAGTGAGTTCGGCTCCAGCTCCAAGTGACCTCGTGTCTGCACCGCTGCTGATCGCATCGACTTCGTGCCCTCTCGACGCCGTGAGCGCTGCTCACTCTTGCAACGTCATCATCGACATCGACGACTACTGAGGCCTGATCGACACCGAAGACGCGACGCCGGATTGCTCGACGCCGCTGATCATCATGTGCTTCATTTTCCTAAGGTACTGTGTTGTGGGGGTCTGTGCGACTCCGGGCTCGACGTAGCGCTCCTTGCGGTCGACGCCGAACCCTTTGGATTAACTTTGCCTCAACATCGTGGGACTCCCGTGTGGGTTACATCGTTGCTAAGAACTATGTTTCCAAGAAGAAGAGTTGCTTTTGTTACTAAAGACTTTGTGCTAAGAAGAAACTACACTTGAACTATTATTTTTCCTTCCAAGAGTATTTATTAAGATTGTGGTATATTTTTGTCGTTATTTGGTCTTGTGCTAAGCCTTATATAAAAATCTTTATTTTTATAATACTACTGTGTCGTGTCATTTGTAGTGTATTCACTTTATTACTGTATGTGGTCATAAATGCTTAACACACAGCCTCTGAGATAAGCCTGTCTGCTCTGCCAAGCTACCAAGGGGGTGAGCAGGGGTTATCAAAGGGTGTGATCCCCTTGCCCTGACTAGAAAAGGTGTGTCTTTATTTGTCAGAAGTGCATACCTCTGCCAACTAGAGACAGCCGGTTCTATCACATATATATATATATTCACTGAAAAAACATAGGTTTCACACCAGTAATAGTAAGCTGGAAATGTTACTGACATAAAACCATTGAAATTCCACGTTATAGTTAGTTGGACTCACTATAACTTGCGCGTGTAATGCACTGCTGATGACGTCACATAATACATCACTCATGACATGGTCAGTGACATCACTCATGACATCACTGATGACACCATCCAGTGAATGTGCGCCTTTCTGAAAAATAAATATGTTTTATATATGTATATGTAAAGGTCGATGGAAGAATAAAAGTGTTAAATAAGTGTCTAAATGGATGTTTTTTTTTTTTAAAATGATTGGTTAACTGGCTTATTAAGTGTATCTTAGTGAATACATATATTAACGAGTAATGTTTAAATATTTAAATATATGTATCAGTGTTTCACTTTGTGTATAAATGGCTGCATGGGTTGGTGAGTAGCTACATGTGTGTGTTTATGGGTTATTAGATGTTTTTTTTAGTATCAGTATGAGTGTCTGTATGGTTTGGTGGGAGTGTTACTTAGCACATAGATGCATCAATGACTGACTCACTGTTTGTATGTGTTTTGAAGACGGCATATGTGCAGGACTGTATGGATGGATGATTGTGTGTATGGGTGTGTTAGTGAGTGAATGACTGTCTCATTAGTGTCTTTATCAGTAACTACATATGTTTTAATCTAGTATATGTGAGTATTGACGTATATGAGTGAGTATATGTGAGAGTGAGAGATTGAAAGAGTTCTTGTTTAAATAAGTATGTGTTTCTATAAGTGATTGTTTAAGAGAGTAAGTATGTGTAAGTTTCCTTAGAAGTAAGGTGGTAGTGTGTGTATAGCTGTATATGCAAATAAATGGATGTTCAATAGTTTATTTGCATGTGTGAGTAACTTTTGGATGACTGTCGGTGTGTAACAGGATGTATAGGTGTATCACTACATATGATGAGTGAGTATATGTATGAGTGACTATATAGAACTGTTGGTGAATGAGTGAATGTGTATATAGATGGTGGAATTATTGAATTGGTTGTTGTAACTGGTATGGGTATCTCCATTTAAAAATTCAATACGTGTTTCATGGGTTACATTACAGTGAAAGGAGGTCTGTCACTCTGTCACAAGGATGATGTCATCAGTGATGTCATGAGTGATGTCACTGACCATGTCATGAGTGATGTAATATGTGACGTCATCAGCAGTGCATTACACGCACAAGTTATAGTGAGTCCAACTAACTATAACGTGAAATTTCAATGGTTTTATGTCAGTAAAATTTCCAGCTAACTATAACTGGTGTGAAACCTATGGTTTTTTCAGTGAATTTAATAGGTTTTTTAAATGCTAAATCCTAACTATAACTGGTGTGAAACCTATGTTTTTTTCAGTGAATTTCATAGGTTTTTTAAATGCTAATTCCTAACTATAAATGGTGTGAAACCTATGGTTTTTTCAGTGAATTTCATAGGTTTTTTAAATGCTAATTCCTAACTATAACTGGTCTGAAACCTATGGTTTTTTCAGTGAATTTCATAGGTTTTTTTAATGCTAATTCCTAACTATAAGTCTCACTTTATAAGTAAGACTGTTAGCGCTCTAGTTGTTTAGAACACTCTGGTACATTCTGTCGTTGGGCTACAGTTGGGCTACATCTGGCTGATATTTGGGCTGCATTTTTTTTTGTCTCTGGTGGCCATCTTTGGGCTACATTGGGCTACATTGGGCTACATTTGGGCTACATTTTGGCTCTAACATATATATAGCCCAATGTAGCACAATATATATGTTTTTCAAAGTTAATTTTCGTCAAAACCACTTGAGAATAGGGCTACCAGTCCCTACAATTTTTCCCAATTTTTTTATTTTTTTTATTTTTTGCTTTGGAGCGCTCCCGGTGCGCTCCCCGGGGAGCGCCCCGAAAAGCGTACTTTTATAAAGCGCCCCAGGGCGCGCTCAGGGGAGCGTCCAGTAAGTGCCAATATCGCGAACGCAAACATGATCGTGACATATCGCGTAGCCGCATCCGCGTGATACGCACGGCGTAAGCACACCCGGAAGCACTCGAGCGAATACAATCGCGCAACGTAAACATCCGACGCGCTTACGCGACGCGACCCGGGGCGCGCCCCGGGGCACGTAGCGTAAGCTCGTCGGGTCATGTGACCTGAAAATAACAATTTTTATTGGTTCATAACAGTTTTGGTTTCATAATGATGAAGCCCCTGGTCATGTGACCTGAAAATAACACTTTTCATTGGTTCAATAAAAATTTTTTTTCAAAAGGATGAAAGACCCCACCTTTTTTCCTTATTCTGACTTTGTCCTTTGACTTAGGAAGACCTGTTTGTAGCTCTCTCTACTTTTTTGCTCAAAATAATGGCTTCAGTAGTAGCAGCAGCTGGTGCATCTGCACCGCCACCGCCACAACAACCACGAAAAGGACCTCCTCAAGATATCATTGGTGGTCTTCAAGAAGAGGAAGAGGAGGAGGAGGAGGAGGGGAGTTCAAGATGGCTGGAAGAACACAATACCCCATACCAGCCAAGACCACACATTATTTGGGAGTTTTTTACTCTCCCAGTGGGAAACCCAAATAAAAAATATTAATTTGGGAACTACACAATGATACGCCACATGCAGCGCAAACATCCTATAAACTATTCTGCTGTTGAAATGAGGGAACTGGCCAGTAACCCTGCCCGATCAACAAGAACCAACTCAAAAAGGAAACAACACACTGCGCCTGCACCAGAGGAAAGTGAGACGATGCTTGTATTCAGCCCCGATTTGCAGATTTCAGAATTATCTGTAAATATTGTGGGAAGACCATCTCCTACTGAGAACAGAGCGTAAAGCTCATCGTCCTTGCTGGGGACAACCATAAATGCCCCAATCAACCCTAATTTTTTCTTTTCTTTTAGTTTTTTGCTCCAGTTGAGCCATTTTCAATTCCCTGTTTTTTCGTTTTTCCCCATGAAAAATACAAAAAAAAACTAAAACTGTTCAGAAAATCCAAAAAAAGTACAAAATGTTCAAAATAAATATAAAAAATATAAAACAACAAAAAGAAGAAAAAAAACAGTTCTTTTTAGAACTACCTCCAATTTCTAAAAAAAGCTAAATTTTTTAAAAATTCATTTTTCCTCATGGTACGCTCCCCGGTCTGCTCCCCGGTGCGCGTACCGGGCACGCCCCTTGGCCAAACAAAAAAAAAAATGTTTTGCCCCGCGGGGCCCTTTTTAAGCCCCCACATCAATCCTAGGGGATCAGGGGGGATCTACCCTGCCCCCTTATGGTCATTTCCCCCTTTGTTTTGGCCACCTCTTGTGTCTCGATACTACAGAGACACAAGATGGCGGCCGCTCCGGACTGTTTCGAATGTTTACAGACACCCAAGAGCCAATCAGATTTCCGTGCGCACCACGCGTGTCGCGCCCGGGGCGCTCCCCGGAGCGCGTACCGGGGCGCGCTTACAGATATATATACATTTTGTTAACCTAATTTACTCAAAATCCACTGGAGACCATATCTTGAGACATAGCAAAGGCACATCGGGCTACCAGTCCCTACAATTTTGCCAAATTTGGTTGAAATCCATTCAGCCGTTCGGGCTAAAAGTGAAATTGACCGCTCTATGGAAATTAACATGGGGAAAACGCGTTTTAGGACCCCCCTTTTATCTCAGCCCTCGCTTGACGAATCCCCCCAAACTTTTAGGGAAGGACTGGAACTCCGCGAGGCCATTTAGAGGAAATTTTCAGTCAGATTCGTCAACCCGCGCCAAAGTTATTCCAAATAGAATTTTGAGATTTAACATTGAAAAAAATCCTAACCTATAGGTAATTATATATATATATATAAATATAAATATAAATATAAATGTATATATATATATATATATGTGTATATATATATATATATATATATATATATATATATATATATATATATATATATATATACCAACAAAAAGATTGTTTCACTACCAGACATGAAAAATCTAAAAAGTATGTGCCCTACTTTTGAAATGCATTGTACCATGCCCTCTGGGCTGTCAAGGGCCTATCCTAGGGTTGATGTATATGCATTAAATGGAAGGTTTGGGCCTGGCACAGGGTTTATTTTACCAGTTCGACATGGCAGTTTAAAACTGCACTCACAGGCTCTGCAATGGCAAGCCACAGCCATGTTTACTGGGCTTCTTTAATGGGTGGCACAACCAGTGCTGCAGAGCTGCAGGCCCACTAAGATCATTTAATTTACAGGCCCTGGGTAAATGCAGTACCATCTTACTAAGGATTTATATGTACATTACATATGCCAGTTGGACATAAGCCACTTCGACCATCTTTTAAGTAGAGATAACAAGCTCTTTAACACTAGTTAGCAGTGGTAAAGTGCACAGGTTCCTATGGGCAAAAAAAACGAATTCAGCAAAAATAGGAGGAGGAAAGCAAAAAAGTCTGGGGATGACCCTGCAGAAAAAGCCAGGGCCAACAATGGATGTTGGATGCAGGGTCTGGTAAACGACCAGACCCTTTTTCCTTTTTAAAAAAAATGCATGTTTTGATCCGTGTCTCTACTGTGGATCATCGAATCAACAGAGGATCTATTTATCCAAACAGGAGGGCTGAGTGGGAATCTTGTGGCTCAATACGCAAAATTACGAATCCTGTGTAAAAAATGTCTTCTTTTTTTTAACTAAGGGGTCCTTTTTGAGGCCTCCCACTTTCATATTTCTTTTTACAGGACTTGGGCACCAACCCCCTCAGTCCTACAATGGCAGCTACAACATTTTCTCTCATGTTGCAACCAGCCAATCAGATCTTCTCAGGTCTACAGATCTTACTGTGAAGTCATTTGAGATGTTGTCGGTGATGTCTTCAATTATGTAATTTAAAATGTCATATGTGATGTAATATATGAGATCATACACAGAGCATTGCAAGGACGCAAGTTACAGTTAGTTCACTGAACCAAAAGAGGTGTATTTAAGAGACTTTTAGGCTTTGTTATGTGTCCATAACTGCACTTTTGCTGTGGTGTTTCACTGAATTTCAGAGGCTTATTAAACATATATTTTGCTGTTTGAGTAAACATAACCATTACTTCATTGTAACCTTTGTTTTTTCAGTATATTTCTAGATTTAATTTCATCATATTAAATCTGGACCTCTTTTTGTACAAAAATATCTGTTTTTGGCTAACCACTACTGTGACCACATTTTGGCTGTGCACAGTACGGGAGGCCAGAAGTCACTGAACAAAACTTGCAGTAACCAGAAGAACAGTAATAGAATATGACTTTTAGTCATGTGAAGGAACATTGAACTGAATGGCATGAGTTAAGAACCTGTACACTAACTAAGCCAGTGGTTGTCTATGCGGCGCTGTTTCCAAATCAGTGATAATGGCCAAACTCCACTTAAGCTGTGTACAGCAGGGCTAGACCAAAGGGCATTGCAGACCAAGACCTGAACCACAGCATCACCTGTTGTGCTGTGGCTGTGTGGTGAGCACCAGAGGAAGGGTGCCTTCAGTATTTGACGCTTGCCCCGGTGCCCCATGGAGGGGAAAGCTTCCTGAACCTACTTTGGCCATGCACAGCAGAGCCCTCTGGTCAGTGAAGCTTGGCCAGGTGTTCATCATAATTATACCAAATGCAAAGCTTTTGACCTCCCAATATTCATATCTATAAATAACACCACATACAAGTAAAACGTAATTAAAATCCAGCTCATAATCATAACAATTAATGATACTGTATCATAGTTGTCTCATAGTTGTCTCATATGTTAGATGCGTTATTGCATTTAGAATTGTATCTGTTTCATTAAGGGTAAAGTCATGAGCATTGCTTTTCGTGTATGATTATGCCTGGCATGGCTGTTGTTCGAGTTATGACTTGGATGGGTCAATTCGTAACCAAAATTGTATTTTCACTATGGTTATTTTGTGATTTTCTGAGGTTTGTTTTTATTAACATATTTTGAGGAGTTGTAACTAAACAAAAAAAGAGAGGTTAAATAGGTCTCAAAAAGCCACAGAGACTGAGCGATGCAACTGGGGAATCACACACCCACTTTGGGTGAATAAGAAAGCCCTCACACACCGACCTAGTCAGTGTCATGCTTCATCATAGGGCCCCACCAAAAGAGGCCGAGTGCCTCTTTGGTGTGCTACAACGCCAGAAGACTGCGGAGCTGGTTGTGTGAAAGGGGTGTGCAGTGAGGTATAAAAGTAAAAGTGCCTAAAGGGTATCTGCAAAAAATATTTTAATGATTGATCCCTAGGACACGGTTAAAAGGGGTTATGTGTCTGAATTTTTTGCCAAAGGTAATGGATTGGTTAATTCAGAATTAAAGTTAGTCAGTCAACATATTTCTGCCTTTACAGTGGTTTAAATTTACCTAGGCATTCATTAGGACTAGTTGATACCCCGGCGGTATGGACTCTCTAATCGTCCACCGTAACCTGGGGGCGTGAAAGTGAAAAATCAAAAATGTGATAAAGTGCATAAAAAAGGGGGGAAGAGCAGGTTGCTCATTCCAAAAATACTCCTGGTTTAGGAGTGTTTCTGCACTTTAGAATATGGCGCTAACTGCACCATGGGTCTCGGGAGGGGGGTTGGAGCGTACCTGGCACATCGCCCTCAATGCTCTCAGTCCGCTTTTGCACCTAGCATAACCTCAGGACCGGACCCCGACGATAAAATATTTTTTGCAGATACCCTTTAGGCACTTTTACTTTTATACCTCACTGCACGCCCTTTTCACACAACCAGCTCCGCAGTCTTCTGGCGTCGTAGCACACCAAAGAGGCACTCGGCCTCTTTTGGTGGGGCCCTATGATGAAGCATGACACTGACTAGGTCGGTGTGTGAGGGCTTTCTTATCCACCCAAAGTGGGTGTGTGACTCCCCAGTTGCATCGCTCCGTCTCTGTGGCTTTTTGAGACCTATTTAACCTCTCTTTTTTTGTTTATACGTACTAACCGGGGACTAAGAGAGTGTTCCTTAATCTCCCTGCCTCTCCTATTGTTGTTTTGAGTTGTAACTAAAGCCAGTCGCAAATTCACTTTTAATGTTTTTCCAGTGAGTTTTTTTTCCATCCCATACCACATTGGTAGCCCACACCCGCTGCACATTACCTTTGGCTGAACACCGCATGGTTTGGCACAGGGCATCTCTTCTGGTCATGAACTGTGCAACTCTCGGCGGGCAGCTAGGGTGCACTCCTGTATGGATTTTTACTTTCCTTATTTTCCCTGGGAGGATATAGTGACAAGCACATTTTTTCAATGACAACAGAACTTTTGGAGGATCTTTAAATTCCATACTATTATATATGCCAATCTGAGACTCATTTTCAACTTGTGGAAATTCCAGGACGTTTCCTCTTATCTTAATTTCATTGACTTCCAGGCTAGAAAAGGAATCTTCACGTTGGATGGTAGACCATTTACAAGAGTTTTGTCGCTAGGTAGTGTCAAGAGACTCCATGAGAGTGGATGTGCATTATATACACAAAGCAGCAGAAACATTCACTGAGCAAACGCCACACTTTGTGTTGTTCTATGCTACTTTTAGACTGAACCATGAGGGCCGTTATGTTGATGACTATTCACCAACACTGCCAATTTGGGGTCAAGCTCCCTTGACTGGCCTCCCACACTTGCCAATAGACCCTGTGCTGACCCCTGGGTCCCATGCCCGCACGCTCAACCCTTACCCTTGGACTTTGAAACCCTGAACACCAGAGCATCCATCATAGTTCAGAGAATCCAGAAATCCCTATCTGATCTGAAGAACATCCCTCTCCTCACTGAACACTCTATCGCCACATCCAAGCTCTCTCTTAACTCTGTCTCGCCCTTCTCACCTTACCCACTCTCCAGCCAATGCCGCTAGCCAGCCGACACCTTAGCTCTTGCAAACTTTCTAATCACCTCTCGGAGGAGGAGACCCTAACCCTCCTCTCACTCTACCTGAGCCCCCTGATACCCCCGGGCCTCCTGACAAGAAAGTTGACTGCCTGATTCCCACCATCGCAATCAACACAACCAGATTATCATTCCTCCGCAATAGAGGGGTAAAAAGTAACAACATAACAAAAGTTTAATTAACTCCCCTTCTTACAACATTTGTTCTTATGTCCCACTCTCCGGCCTCGGACAACGCCGCCCTCATCCTTAACCACAACACTGATGTAGCTATCCTAACCGAGTTGTGGCTCAATGAATTCTCATCTCCCTACCTTGACCTATTGGTCCCGCCCAATTATTACATCACCAGACTTGACAGACAATTTAAAAAGGGGAGGCATTGCTTGCATCTACCGCTCAGACCTCCTGGTCACAGAACTCCACGCTGAACCTTCGGATTCTAGCGAAATTCTTGCCCTCTCCATTAGTAGTACCACTTTTCAGCTATGCAAAATGCACATCTTCTACACCACCCCCCAGACAGGAATGAAACTTTCTCGGATCTCCTCATGCAAATCATTACTGCTTAGGTCGCGCCTCATTCCAATGACATTTTCCTTGATGACTTTAATATGCAGGTCAATGCTGTCAAAGTTTTCCTTGCCAATCAATCACTCACCCAGGCCTGCGCCTTGCTTACCCTCACAAAAGGCACTACTTAGGACTGGATTACCACTTAGACATCGGCGGTCAAGCTGAATTTAATAGAGACATGTGACGGTCAGACCACCACATCATCACCTTCACTATACCTGACCACCGCCTGAAAAAAAATGGGCAACCAGTGAAACCAACATGCTGGCTCAGACACTCAAAGAGCCTGGACCTCGAGAAACTGACAGCCCTCTGCGAGAATGAGCTTCTCCCCGCCCTCAAATCTATCTAAGGTCAACGACCTCACAGATCACTACAACTCGACTATGACGATCTGGCCCTGCTTAAGCTCAAAAGGTCCCAAATCAAAGACAAAAACCCTTGGTTCAGCTGACCCCTCAATGGTGAAAGGAGAGCTCTCCATATGAAAGAAAGGAACGGGAGACAGCACCCCTCAGCCTCCCACCTTAAACTCCTCTGTCAGGCCAGAACAACAATATCTTTTTGTCCACAAAAGAATTCTTCAATTCAGTGCTGGAAATGCCAAGAACAGACCACCCAAACATTTTGAAATAGTCAAACTTCAATCAAACAAACTAGCAAAATCATCAAAAGAAACCACTAAATCCACAATAACCTGCAGTGAGTTCTCCTCCTTCTTCTTAACCAAAGTCAACTCGCTTGGTAACAAACTCAATCCTTCCTCAAACTCCCCTCCTTCTCCATCTGGGACCCTTCTCTCCTCTCGTCCCCACTAAGCAACAGCCAAAACAAGGCTCACTCGTCCAAATTCGAATTTTATGATGACCATTGCATCTCGAAAATTCTATCCTCCTTAAAACCGAATACCCACTTTAATGACCCGCTCCCCGCCAACTGCTTGGCAGCGACCACCTCATTCATCCAGGGCCTGGCGTTGGCCTGGGTCAAATCCTTCCTGACCGGCAGGTCTCAGACCCTTAGCCTGGGCACCTTCAGGGCCCCTAGGGAGCACTCGCTTTGCGGGGTCCCCCAGGGTTCCTCTCTATCCCCTCTTCTTTTCAATCTTTATCTTCGCCCCCTTCTTTTCTCCTTGAGGCAGTGGGACGTTACCGTGTTTAATTACGCGGACGACCTGCAACTCATCTTTTCTCTCAATTCCCCCTCTGCTATTCCCAACTTTCAGGCAGTCATGTCCCACATTCTCCAGTGGATGGGCCACAACCAGCTAAAGTTGAACCCCGGTAAGACGGAGCTCCTCCTTCCCGGTAGGAGCGCCACCTTCTGGGGGCCACAATTCTGGCCGGCGGAACTGGGCCCCTCTCCCACTCCCGTGGCTTCGGTGAAGAGCCTGGGGGTCACAATTGACTCCGCTCTATCCCTTGGGCCGCAGGTGGGGACTGTGGTCTCGTCCTGTATCTACCAGCTGCGCAGGATCAGGAAAGTGGCATACCTTCTTACACCTGATGCCCTCCTGCAGGTCATCATGGCCCTCGTCCTCTCCCGCTTAGATTTTTCCAACGCGATCTATCATGGTCTGCCTAAAACATCGATGGCTAGACTGCAAGTGGTCCAAAATCAGGCGGCGAGACTGGCCTTAGGGATCCCGAAGTGGCAATCCGCCAGGCCCCTCCTTGCCACACTCCACTGGCTCCCTGTCATCTCAAGGGCAGCCTTCAAGACCGGCTGCCTCATCTTCAAGTCATTAGCTGGGCCCTGTCCCGCCTTCGTGAAATCCCTCATCAGACCCTACTGCCCATCCCGTAACTTGAGATCCTCTCATCTCCATTTCTTGACTGTCCCCTCTTACAAGCTCCGCAGATCTGGAGGCCAGAGATTTGCATACCTGGCCCCCAAGCTCTGGAACTCTTTTCCCCTTTCTCTTAAAACCTCTAACTCTTTGACCCTTTTTCGTAAGTCTTTAAAAACTTGGCTTTTTCCCCAATCTGGTTAGTCTTTCTGTCCCCTCTACTTCCAACCAGCGCCAGGAAACCCATGGTGTCAGTGCGCTCTACAAGCACCCCTTACAATACAATACAATACAATACAATACAATACTCATTGCTTCCATCCGGACTACCATAATCAATGCTTCCCTTCTCCAAGAGACCATATCCGACTCACTGAAAACCGGGCAATTCATCCCCATCCCAAAAAAAAACCTCTGGATCCGGAAATTCCAGATAACTTCAGACCCATCTTGAATATGCCTTGTCTCGCAAAAGTACTGGAGAAATGTGTGCAGCTACAACTAAGCCAACATATCGCCAATTTCAATCTTCTCAACAAATTCCAATCTGGGTTCAGGCCTGGGCACAGCACTGAAACTAATATTCTTCACATCGTTGATGATGCTCTCCTAGCCCTTGACCAAGGCAAAACCTGTCTTCTGATCTTTCTGGATCTCTACTCGGCATTCGACACTGTCAACCACGAGAAACTCCTTGAACGCCTCAAACACAGGATAGTTTTAGGAGGTACCTTCATCAAATGGTTTGGTTCTTTCCTCCAGAACCGCACACAGAGATTCCTTGTCAACTGCTTCCTCCCTGATCTTCATCGGTGTCCCGCAAGGCTCCACTCTATCCCCTACCCTCTTCAATCTCTACCTCAAACCTTTAGCTGAAATTCTTCACTCTGCCAATATCTCCTTCCACATGTATGCCGACGATGCCCAGATCTACATTAAAATCTTCTCTTTTGAGGAGATCACCCATCTAAATGATGCCCTGATTCTAACTGTCCATTGGCTTGCCAACAACCAGCTCAAACTAAAAGCCCAAAAAGCGGAGTTTCTTCTCATCTCCCCCAAAATAAATCTGCCGACATCCGGGAATGGACTAACTCCATTACAGCATTCAACTGCACCCGTACCGTTGTGGATTATACCAAATCTCTTGGGATTATTTTGCACTGCAACCTGAATATGATTGAACACATCAACCCAATGGCCAAAACTGCTAGATTCCATCTGAGCTATTCGAGAAAACTAAAACCATTCCATGGAACTGCTGACCTAAAAACCACTGTGCAGGCGTTAGTTATCTCCAGAATCGAATATAGCTGCTCCACACTAACTGGCCTGCCTAAGGCTTCGACTGGTCCCCTAAAAGCTTGCCCCAATGCAACCATATCTCACCACATCTAAAGGCCTTAAACTGGCAACCCCTTGAAGGCAGAATTGAACTTAAGCAGCCCTGCATCACTCACAAAGCCTTGTACACAAACTCCTTTGCATATCTCGCCCAGAATATCGTGCTATCAGGGAGATCCAGAAACTCCTGATCTGCCAGAGATTGTGTGCTCCAGCCACCCCGCTTCCGCAAGGTAAAACATACAATTGAGCATTCTCCGGAGCAGCACCAGGAATCTGGAACTCGCTTCCTTCCTCCATCAGAAGAATACCTTCTGTGGTGCTCTTCAAAAAAAGAAGCCAAAACCTTCTTGATGAGCAAATTGCTCCATTATCGCTCCCTTGATGCACATACTGCCTTATTCATGATTTTTTTCCATCTCGCTAGATCTGCTACTTGTAACAACTCTCACTCCTTCTAATGGGCCCTGATCTTTGTACATATCTTTTACGACCTATTGTAATCAACTCGCCCACTGATTCTGGAAATGTATTGACACTTGTATATATCCACAGCTTTGTCCTACGTTTGTCATTTCTTTAACCCCCATGCTTGTATTCTGCCAACGCCATCCTGTATCTGGACCATTTGTTGTACATATCTCTTCCTTGTGCCCTATTGTACTGATGTCATCACTGATTTTGGAGCTGTATTGACTCTTCTATATATCAACGGCTTGTCCCACTTGTGACCTTTCCCTATCCACCATCCCTGTACTTTAACGTATCTTTCCTTGTAAAGCGATCTGATACCCTAACGGGTCATGTTCGTGCTATATAAAACTTCAAATAAAGCAATAAATAAAACAATGATTTCATTGACGGGGACAAGCAGTCTGTTTATGTCTTCTATTTCCACAGAATGTTACAGTAGGTATGTGAGAAGGGTCCGAAATCAAATACATTCATTCTAAATGATGGCGGCGTGGCTTTGGCGCATAGCGGAATGGCTGCCTGCTAGGGGAGGTCCGCGTGCTGGAACCTTACACTGGAAGAATACCATCCTTTCAAACCCTGCTGCACGCGATACAACCCTCTTGGGACGTCCCGGAAAGACTGTGGCACATACTGGTGAAGTTGGGGGACTTCTTCCCTAAGCGCTTCCTCTGGACCAGGCGAGGCTGGAACGGCGGAGCGGGAGGAAAATGGCGCTGACACGGAAAGCGGCCTGAGTGAGTCCTGCTCGCTGGAGACCCTGGCGCTTTAACTACGTGGAGGCGCGCTGTGGAGGGTGAGGCGGTACGTGCGGGCAGCACTGACGCCACGGCTGAATGACTGAGGAGGCGCTGAGACGCAGATAGTGAGAATCGCTCCTGGTGTAGCAGGAGTCCTCCGGCAAGTCCAGGCACAGATCCACTGGGTGACGACATACAACCTGTGGCCTACTGCGTGGATATGCATTGGCTCTGCCTGTCCCTGAATCTGGTTGGGGCGCTGCCCTATTAGGAGACGCCTGTGACTGTGGACCAGCGGCGCAGCTGTGAGACCCGGAAGAACAGACCCGGTGGGGTGAGTGAGGTGCTGGGGCAGGCTGGGCCTGGCTGGCCGGGCGGCGTGGTTCTTGCAGGGTGTGGCGACCTGGTGTGTGGTGGCGCCTCGTGGGGGCTGCGCTTCGAGGTCGCATTGAGGTTGCGGCTTGAGCAGTTCTGCTTATCATTGCGGATCGGCTACTGGCTGTCCCTTAGTGATGTGGGCATTATCTGACGGCCTTCTTGGCCTGCTGTGTGTCCAGAACACGGAAGGGAGCAGTTTAGAGACTGTGGTGGGCCTCTCTGTTGCGGGGGATAGCGAGAGTGCCGGATCTGGTCTGGGGTGACTGCCTTGAGTGCTGTACTGCTGGGCCGAGCGTAGGAAGTCCCGCTTGCAGACGTCTGGCCTTTTTTGCACAAAAGTGTCTGCTGAGGCCCTGCTGGTAAGAACGGCATCACCTAGGAGAGGGACGTGAGGCCTGTGCTCCCGGGGAGCTTTATGATACTAGCAAATTACATGAAGACGACGACGGAAGGCTAGGAGCAGAGCCAACACGTGTGTGCTATATAGAGGTGCAGTTGAGGGGTTCACTGTGTGGTGCGTCGTACCTGCGGGGTGTTTCCTGGGTGGGTAATCGGTTTTGCTGGGCCACCCAGATACGCAGCGGATCAACAAAGGGCAAATCGGAACCACACTCCAGTTTGAGAATAAAAGACTGACACGCACAGCAGATGGTATGGGTGAGCAGAGCGACTCGCGAGGCGCTTCAGGCCCTACGGAGGATGCAGAAGACGACACCAGGTCCATACTGCCGGAGTTGCGTGCGGGGATGAAGACCATAGATAGCAAAATTAATGCCCTAGTGACAGGATTGGATATGATTCAGAAAAGGGGTGGTGATGAACAGAGTGTCTGAATTAAGCAGACCACTCTTACCCAGTCCAAAGATCAGGGCTTGATCCATCACCGTTTTTTAGCTCACTGCACCATCCCAGCTCATAACTTGGCTATATGCAAATTAGTCTGACCCTGGCCCAGTGCATCATGGGAACAGGGCAGACCAAACTACTAAGCCAATTCTTATAGTGGGAACGAAACAAGCTACCGGGGACCGGTTTCTGGCATTTCAGCCGTCTTCGGCCCGGCTTGCTTGAATCCTGATGGTGCAATGAGCTAGGGACTCACATCTGAGTATACCCTTCCACGCTTATGATGGACAAAAATGATTCAGAAAAGGGGGTGGTGATGAACAGAGTGTCTGAATTAAGCAGACCACTCTTACCCAGTCCAAAGATCAGGGCTTGATCCATCACCGTTTTTTAGCTCACTGCACCATCCCAGCTCATAACTTGGCTATATGCAAATTAGTCTGACCCTGGCCCAGTGCATCATGGGAACAGGGCAGACCAAACTACTAAGCCAATTCTTATAGTGGGAACGAAACAAGCTACCGGGGACCGGTTTCTGGCATTTCAGCCGTCTTCGGCCCGGCTTGCTTGAATCCTGATGGTGCAATGAGCTAGGGACTCACATCTGAGTATACCCTTCCACGCTTATGATGGACAAAAATGATTCAGAAAAGGGGGTGGTGATGAACAGAGTGTCTGAATTAAGCAGACCACTCTTACCCAGTCCAAAGATCAGGGCTTGATCCATCACCGTTTTTTAGCTCACTGCACCATCCCAGCTCAGAACTTGGCTATATGCAAATTAGTCTGACCCTGGCCCAGTGCATCATGGGAACAGGGCAGACCAAACTACCAAGCCAATTCTTATACTGGGAAGGAAACAAGCTACCGGGGACCGGTTTCTGGCATTTCAGCCGTCTTCGGCCCGGCTTGCTTGAATCCTGATGGTGCAATGAGCTAGGGACTCACATCTGAGTATACCCTTCCACGCTTATGATGGACAAAAATGATTCAGAAAAGGGGGTGGTGATGAACAGAGTGTCTGAATTAAGCAGACCACTCTTACCCAGTCCAAAGATCAGTGCTTGATCCATAACCGTTTTTTAGCTCACTGCACCATCCCAGCTCAGAACTTGGCTATATGCAAATTAGTCTGACCCTGGCCCAGTGCATCATGGGAACAGGGCAGACCAAACTACCAAGCCAATTCTTATACTGGTGTGCTATATAGAGGTGCAGTTGAGGGGTTCACTGTGTGGTGCGTCGTACCTGCGGGGTGTTTCCTGGGTGGGTAATCGGTTTTGCTGGGCCACCCAGTTACGCAGCGGATCAACAAAGGGCAAATCGGAACCACACTCCAGTTTGAGAATAAAAGACTGACACGCACAGCAGATGGTATGGGTGAGCAGAGCGACTCGCGAGGCGCTTCAGGCCCTACGGAGGATGCAGAAGACGACACCAGGTCCATACTGCCGGAGTTGCGTGCGGGGATGAAGACCATAGATAGCAAAATTAATGCCCTAGTGACAGGATAGGATATGGTCAAGAAGAAAGTGGACAAGCATGAGCATAGATTGGACACTCTTGAGAATGGTGTGTCTGATAGCCATGACGCTCAGGCTGAAGCGCCCACTCAGATCCTGCAGATGGAAAAGATATTGGAGGTGATTAGCGCTAAGAATGAAGATTTAGAAGCGTGCTCAAGGCATAATATTATTCGTATCATTGGTCTGTGGGAAACCACGCCCATACCCAAGATGGAGACTTTCATAGATGGCATGCTGCGCAAACTTTCTGAATCCGCTCTCTCTGATGTGATGATAGTGGAACGAGCACACAGATCATTGGGACCGAGACCTAATCCGGGGGCGCCGCTGCACCCGATCATTGCGCACCTCCTTAACTATGCTGATAGGGATGCCATTTTGAAAGAGGCTAGGGCCAAGGAACCAGTGATGTACAAGGGGGACAAACTCTAGTTTTACCCGGATTACACACCTGCGGTACAGACAGTGAGAAGGGAGTTTGTGCCTTTAAAGAAGTTACTGAGAAAGGTGTCTGTACCGTACGCCATGCTATACCCGGTGAAATTGAAGATAACACACGCGGAACAGTCGCATTTCTTCACTGACGCGAAATCTGCGCTGAAGTTCACCAAACACATTTGTAAGTCGAAGCCAAGGCAGAAAATGATGGACGATGAGAAGGCGGCGTCAGGACTAGATGATGCGAATTAAAGACGGGGCATAGGACAAATACCTGTGTACCCAACTAAATATGTCTGCTTTGGTCCTGTTTAGACTAGCATGGTCCATGCCAGGTGTTATGTTGTGAAGGGGCGGGGGATGGAGGTCGCATTACTTCACCATTGTACATTGAGGATCCCGAGCAGGGTTGATGATTATGGTTTACTGAAATATGGTGCAGTGAAAATGTGGACGGGGTGGATGGAAAGTTCCGGCAACCGCACCTGCTGAACCTCTTCCCCAAGAGGGTGTTCCCCACATGGCTAAATGGGTAGTTGGGGGTGTTGTATTGAGGGAGGGTGGGGGGGATTGGTCTCGACCTGATTGGGAGGTTGGAGTTGGAGGTGGGAGGGGGGGGACTGGGAAGGTGGAGTTTTTGTTTGTTTTCTTTTGCATTGAATCTATTCAACTGTGTAAGCCACATTGTGAAGAGACTGTATTGTATTATAGCAGCAAGGTTTGTGCCCTTCTGGGTCCAGATATGGTAGCAAATGATAGCAGGACTTACAATATCTGATGGAAGATAAATGTACAATGTTAACCTGAATTGTTCAAGGTCTAAATTCTCCTAAAAAAGTGAGGCAGGTGCTGGCATATCTAAATCAACACGGTATACAAATTGCCTTGATGCAGGAAACGCACTTGACTAAGTTCACTGAGCATGGAGTGATGGGCAGGTGGGCGGGTTTCCAGCTGGCTGCTTCGTACTCCTCATATGCGAGAGGGGTGACGATCTTGGTTAAGAAGGGGACGGAATTTCACATACACAGATGAAGATGGCAGATGTGCGATAGTGTGTGGGAAGTTGCGCGGCAAACTAGTCACCATTATAAATATGTATGGGTCGATTGTGGATGATCCGATTTGTGTGGAAAGCGTATGTGGGAAACTGAGAGATTGCCTGACGCCACTGTTATATGGGGGAGACTTGAACACTTATCTGAATGCGGTACTAGATAAATCAAACCCCATTTCACATCGTACCCCCAGGGTTGCTGGAAGTATATCGCGTGCCATGGAAGAATTTGGGTTCTGTGATGTATTGAGAGTGAAACACCCACAGAGGCGTGAGGGCACATGCGCGACGCCGATGCATGGAAGCTGGTCACGTCTATATTATTGGTTGATTGGGGGGTAGCTGATGGAATGGGTTGAGGATGTGACACCACTTGCTCGCATACTGTCAGATCATAACCCGGTGAGACTGGTCATACAGTACCCGAGGGTGGTGGCCGCCCCATTACATGGAGGTTGTGCTCTGAGGCGCTCCTTGATCCCATATACAAAAAGACGATACACGAGGCCATAGTTCAATATTTCACGATCAATAAAGGCACTGTAGAGGACGCTTCAACACTATGGTAGGTTTTCAAGGTCACCGTCAGAGGGGTTTGTATTGGAATGGCAGCGGGTATATTGAAAGACATACGGACGCAACTCCAAAACATTGAAAACAAACTGCTTGACTTGGAGAGAGACTATGAGGCTAAACCTGAGCTGCATATGATAGCTCGGATACAAGAATTGGTCAAGGAGTATGGCACGTTCGCCGAGGCAAAGGTCAAGTATTTATCCCGTAGGCATACAGCGAGGAGATACAGGGAGGCAAGTAGACCGGGTCGTACGCTGGCGTTTAAAATAAGGGAGCGTCTTGAACAGCAGCGCCTGGAAAGAATAGTGAATGCTCTAGGAGTTGAGCATTACGCTCCAGAGGCCATCACGGAGCAGTTCCGCGTGTTTTACACAGACTTATATAGTTCGCGAGGTATGACATCGGAGTCAGAATTTGGCGCATACTTGGAGAACATAGCTTGTGCCTGGCTTTCAGATGTGCAGCGAAAATATCTCTGCCTGCCCATAGATGAGCAAGATATCAAGCTGGCGATAGAGGCGATGCCGAATGGTAAAGCACCCGGCCCAGACGGGCTAACAGTAGAATTTTACAAGAAATATGCTGATCTTCTCGCACCACATCTTTTGGAGATGTATGCGGAGGTGTATGATATAGGGATGCTGCCACCGTCGTTGAGAGAGGCATTGATCATTACACTGCTTAAGAAAGATAAGCCTGTGGATAGATGTGACTCTTACCGCCCACTTTCCTTAATTAACATTGACGCCAAGATTCTGGCAAAAATTTTGTCCACCAGGCTACAGCCTCTGCTGCAGGGCTGATCTTACAGGATCAATCGGGGTTCATCGCGGAGCGATCCACCTCACACAATCTTCGTACGCTGTTCTCTATATTTCATGTACTGGAACCGAGCCTGGAAGCAGCGGCGGTGCTACTGGACGCTGCTAAGGCGTTCGATTCGGTGGAGTGGCCTTATATGTTCCGGGTCTTGCAACGCATGGGTTTTCTGCCGCTGTTCACGCAGTGGATAACAGTACTTCACACGGCGCCTTCGGCTAGAATACGGGTAGGGGGACTGACATCTGAATTACTACGAATTGAGATGGGCACTCGGCAGGGATGCCCTCTCTCGCCGTTGTTGTTTGCGATCATACTGGAGCCTCTGGCTTGTGTCATCTGTCAGCGCGACAGGGAGACCGCACTTAATTTTAACTATAGGCCGGTGTCAATATCGCTGTACGCTGATGATATGGTTCTCTTTGTGCACTAGTCGACCAGGTATTTGGCGCAGCTGCTCCAGGAGTATGTTCGTTTTGATCTTCTATCCGGCCTACACATAAACTGGGATAAGTCGCTTATAATTCCATTAACGACAGCTACTGCTCAACCCAGTCTGGAATACCCACTGGTGTGGTATACGGATCCAGTTAAATATCTGGGTGTCTGGATACATCGGGACCCAACCGTGGTGGTCAGAGAGAATTATGGGAGAGCATACTCGAAACTGGAAAGTATAGTAGACAGATGGATCTTGCTGCCGCTGTCTTTGGCGGATCGTATTGCTCTCATCAAGATGGTTGTATTACCTAGATTTCTCTATCTGTTTATGAACATACCGATAATGTTCATAATGGAGTTTTTTAAGAACCTTCATAGTCATTTAGTTCGGTTGGTAAGGGGGAGCAGAACTGCTCGGATACAGTGGTCGATCTTTACTATAGGATATGAGAGGGGAGGATTCGCGGTGCCAGATTTTTATGCATATTATTTGTATGCACAGGCTCAATATTTATATTATTGGTACAGATCGCATGCCTTCACTCCGCACGTAGCAGTGGAGGAGGGAGATGTGGCTCCTATCCCGCTACACAGTGTAATCACTCATCACTCTTGTGGTACTCCGAAGTCCGAAATTAATGCAGTAGACACCACGGTTTCTGCTTGGAGGAAAATTAGGCAGCTGGTGCAGAAAGTGCCGATACAGGCGCCGAGTTTGTGTCTGGAACATCACGCTAATATGTCGGTTACCCATGAGGGCCCCTCTATGAGGTTAATGTGAGAGGCTGGTGTGGTAAATAAAGTATTACCCTGTCATCATTTCTATAAATAACAAAGGGTCATGCATATAATGAGAGGCAGAGTCCGTGGTGTCCGATTCAAAAGGGCTTTATTTCAATAACTCAAGTTAAGGGAGAATCGGTTCCATCACCACTAAGGTTCAGGAAGGGTCTTCTAAACATTATTCACAGAGTACAATATTTATACATTCAATCTGGTACATAGGAGGAGCGCTCTAGGCAGAGCAAGAGAAAAGAGAGATAAGAGCATGTGGGCGTGCATGAGGGCGTACATGTGGGCGTTCACTTGAGGAGTCATAGGTGAGTCATAGGTGGGTGGATACATGGAGGGGGTTGCATGGCCAGCTTAAACTTCGCCCTACTTGTGTGCGCAACTTGATCATGACGTGCAATTGACATGTAACTGGGGGAAGCTGGGGGGAGCTGACTTTTGGTCTAGTAGGGAGGCCTTCAGTGTCAGGGCGACCAGCACGTCTGGTATTATCTGATATCTTACGTCCGGGGATGTATTATCTGAAGCAAAGGTCGCTCATCACCAAGAGCCAGTGTGGGCATATATTTCTTCGTTCATTGCGTGGGGGCCGTGGGCTTTCTAGGGTTGCGAGCTCTGCAAATCACTTAAACGGAGACAGAAAGGCTAGGCCCTATCTCTGCAGACGGGTTCTGTTTACCTTCTTCACCAGGCAGGAATGTGATTCTGTAGAGCAAGCAGATAACTGTGTGCAAAATACTGTCTTGGCACCCCGGGCTGGGCCCCTCTCGGCTTAGCCAAAAGTATGGGAGGTCAGGGATACGTAGCTGCAGCCCTCAGAGTGTCTGGAGGCCTGAAAACCCTAATTCGGAGACTGGCTCAGGCTGAGCCACAAAATGGGTTCATCTCGATATTAAAAGTGCACAATGCAAACACATGGGCAACATGGGCCTCAGTGCAGAATTAACGTTTCTTTTATGGGAGACTTAGTAACTGGCATCCTAATGTGGGACGCAAATGCAGAGGCATTATTATTGCAGGCCATAGAGGGAAAATGCATGGGTGACATGCACATACACTAAACTTGGGGTACAAGCAGGGGACACATAGGCCATGTAAAATTTCATTTTCCTCATTCCTTCCTTGTCCCCTACTTTACCCTTCAGGACATATCTATATTCATGAGACCGTATATTTGATCATACAGCATCATTTGTTTATCTTTGATCTTTTGTATATGTGGATGTGGAACACAGGCAGTGGCACACAGGCCGCAAATCGCCGGGCTACACTGCAGACAGAGACAGCAGCCGAAAACCATAAGCAGTATCATTCCTAGGAACGACAACACTTTCCATCCCCATGCCGATATTACACCCCAGAGCCAACTGGACCAAGTCCATGTGCCTGGGTTTTGATGTATCTCGTGAGCAATCTTGTGGAGCCTTGTTATTGCTGCGTACACAGATGGCGCGTTATTTGGAATGAAAACGCAGCAACTGGAGCCGATCACTCCACAAGCCCCGCCCCTATCCGCCAGGATGACGTCAAGAACAAGGCGGTTCTGAAGAACAACAAGTCTCATGGCAGACTGTTCCTGTGTCAAGTTCGCCAGGGCAGATGCAGTCTCATTCACAACTGCTTCTAGAGTTCTTGTTAACCTGCGTATGAGTTTATTGTTTTGGACGGGACCTATGAAGAAAAAGAATCCTCTGTTGAAATCTGTATATTGCTCCCAGGCTGTCTCAGTCTGATCAATCAGAGAGGAATCGGTCTCTCTCCTGTGTCTAACATGCTCTAGTCGTGAATCTCGATGATAATGGGATGGGGCCAGAAAGACGGGTGGCAGCAGGAACGCTATATAGCATGTCCCACCCCAGTCTACGGGCAGATGTACATAGGCTGTCTGACCGCAAATGAAATAGGTATGGCGAGATGCTTTGAAAGAAGACTTTCCTTTATCATTAAACTCGACTACAGCATTACACTCGCTGTGTCCCATATGTACGGATCCTTTCTTTCTAACGCACAAATCACCTTTTACTGGTAGGACTGAAATAAACGGTGGACCTGCATTTTGCTTGAGCTGAACATTCAGTATCATAAAGCTGAGGGAAGCATTTCCTTGCTCGTACTCTTGATTTTCTAGATCGGTCCCCTTCCTTTGGGGAAGGCCGTCTTTGTCTGGAAAACATGCCTCATTCATTACTTTATTCAAGTTTCCCCATATCCAGTCACCCTGGTAAACTATGGACTTTCTATCGAGTGATGACATTAAGGCAAACCATGCTCCGCACGAACCATTGTGGGAGAACGGAAAAGGGAAGAAGGGCAGGATTCCCTTCGTCTTTTGATAAGGTGGGAGTTGGCCACATACCCAGCAATCTGTTGCATTGCTGGTCTGATGAGAACGGTGCAACATTGGAATAAAAGTATTGTTGCGCAGGGCTAGTCGATATGACAGTTCATGGGGTGGCAGATCACTAAATGTATGCTCTACGGTGTCATTAATGGAAGAGTGTATATGTGAGGCAATAGGAGGAAAGAAAACATGTAGTATTAAGCTGGTACAGATTATAGTGATGCACAGAAGTGACAGAAAAAAGGCCTCGGAAACTTGATACTGCGCATGTGCTGCGGAACAGGTGGGCCTTCGGAAACCTCGGACCTTGCTCTCTCACGGCTTGGGCTCTGGTTGGGATGATCCGCAATCCCTACTGCCTCGTGTGGAAGCCTGGTGGCAGTCCGTCTCCTCCGTGGGCCTGAGGGAGTAAGCAGGAAGTCCCGCTGGTGTGTACACTTTGAAGTCCGTCACGGCTGTAGAAGGGGGCAAGGGCTGGACCTACATCTCCGGCACGTGGGGAAGGGGATTTGTTCCTGTTCGGGCGCCAGATTTATGTGGTAAATAAAGTATTACCCTGTCATAATTTCTATAAATAAACAAAGGGTCATGCATATAATGAGAGGCAGAGTCCGTGGTGTCCGATTCAAAAGGGCTTTATTTCAATAACTCGAGTTAAGGGAGAATCGGTTCCATCACCACTAAGGTTCAGGAAGGGTCTTCTAAACTTTATTCACAGAGTACAATATTTATACATTCAATCTGGTACATAGGAGGAGCGCTCCAGGCAGAGCAAGAGAAAGAGAGATAAGAGCATGTGGGTGTGCATGAGGGCGTACATGTGGGCGTTCACTTGAGGAGTCATAGGTGAGTCATAGGTGGGTGGATACATGGAGGGGGTTGCATGGCCAGCTTAAACTTCGCCCTACTTGTGTGCGCAACTTGATCATGACGTGCAATTGACGTGTAACTGGGGGAAGCTGGGGGGAGCTGACTTTCGGTCTAGTAGGGAGGCCTTCAGTGTCAGGGCGACCAGCACGTCTGGTATTATCTGATATCTTACGTCCGGGGATGTATTATCTGAAGCAAAGGTCGCTCATCACCAAGAGCCAGTGTGGGCATATATTTCTTCGTTCATTGCGTGGGGGCCGTGGGCTTTCTATGGATGCGAGCTCTGCAAATCACTTAAACGGAGACAGAAAGGCTAGGCCCTATCTCTGCAGACGGGTTCTGTTTACCTTCTTCACCAGGCAGGAATGTGATTCTGTAGAGCAAGCAGATAACTGTGTGCAAAATACTGTCTTGGCACCCCGGGCTGGGCCCCTCTCGGCTTAGCCAAAAGTATGCGAGGTCAGGGATACGTAGCTGCAGCCCTCAGAGTGTCTGGAGGCCTGAAAACCCTAATTCGGAGACTGGCTCAGGCTGAGTCACAAAATGGGTTCATCTCGATATTAAAAGTGCACAATGCAAACACATGGGCAACATGGGCCTCAGTGCAGAATTAACGTTTCTTTTATGGGAGACTTGGTAACTGGCATCCTAATGTGGGACGCAAATGCTGAGGCATTATTATTGCAGGCCATAAAGGGAAAATGCATGGGTGACATGTACATACACTAAACTTGGGGTACAAGCAGGGGACACATAGGCCATGTAAAATTTCATTTTCCTCACTGGTCCCTCTCACATGCAGGATATGTATCCAAATGGTTCATTTATCATGCATGAGGCCCTACAATATGTCAGTAACCAGTCGCTTCTCTTCAGATTTGCGCTTCACAGGCTACGGCACGCGGCTAGGATGCATTATACCATGTATCTGCTGGAACCTCCTGCACTGATGTCTCTGCAGTTTGTTCTTACCACGCCTACCAATAAGAGGCTGATATCAAAACTATACAGGATGATTAAAGATGAAACGGTGGATGTAATAGACAAGAGCTGAATTAGGTGGAATGAGTGCCTGTCTGGCCCTATTTCAGAAGAAAATTGGAAACATATTTGTGGTTTGTAGGTGTGTACTTATATAGAGCAACCTGTCACCCAAAGGGCATCCTGGCGCTTGCTTAGGGAACCCGTCCTGGTATTCCCCTGTGAGAGGCCCCGGCAGGGTATCCACAAGGTGGAAGCCAGGCATCCCGCCGCGAGGGGCCGTTGGCTATTGCCCAGAGTCGCAGAGCGTGAACCCGTGAGTAGAGAAGGCACCGGAGCGAGAATTATCAAGACCGTGGAATTTTAGCCCAAGACCCGCCGAGGCGGGGAATTGAACCCTGGTCCAGGGCCGATCTCAGCTTCCGGGTCTGCCCACACTTCTCCACTTTGACTTTGACAGGGAAGCTCTGTATGAATGGTAATCTCCGGATTATACATTTTAAATACATACACCGAGTGTATTATACTCCTGCGCGACTGCACAGATACGGGCTGCGATTGTCTGCTTGCTGTGACATATGTGGGCAAGATGATGCAGATTTTATGCATTTGGCGTGGGACTGTGGGAAAGTGGCTGAATTCTGGAATGCGGTGATAAACTGTCTGCGGGAAATGGTGGCTGCAGCTCTTCCATGTACTCCATTTGTATGCCTGTTATGTTGTGCGCCTCATGTAAGGGGGGCGAATGGTATTTTTGTACGGCTGGCATTACTACTGGTGGCGTGAAGAGTGGCGATTACGTGGGGAAATAGGCGCCGCCCTGCACTCAAAGCATGGATAAAGGAGTTGATGTATTGCCGTGATAACCTTAACACATATGCAGAGGAATTGCCCATCAGTTCAAGGCAGAAAGACATCTGGGAGCCGTTACGACTATATTTGCTTAACAAGTCCGAGTAAGGTGCTGACTTACATATGACCTCGGGGGGGGGGCAGGGTACATAGCGAAAGCTGCTGATGAGATAGTTTAAATATGTTTGCGCAAATAGTGGCACACAGTGTTTATGTCTAGTGGTTGCAGATGATATAAGATTTGTTTTTTTCCTTGTCTTTTGATATGAGAAATTTATTATTTACGAGGGGGAAATGTGATTTGGTCTATGTTGGCATTGGGAGAGACATCCGCCAGAACTTGGCAATTCATATGTAAGTATGACATATACGAGCTGAGGGTGCTTTATGGATGAATATGTATCCCTGTTATTTTGTGATTTTGATTTACTGATGTAATGGTTTTTTTTTTTGGTATGTCTCATTTGATAAAATGTAATAAAAATAATAATAATAAAGAAAATTCATTCTAAATGATATAGGTCACAGGTGTACAACCCCGCGTGCCTTAGGCATTAGTTGTCCCCAGTTGCTCTTTTTTTTCCTTTTTTCATTTTACCCATTACATCATGGTGACTGTAGCCCCAAACACAGCACAGTTACTCAGATTTGCCTTCTAGTTCGACTGGAATTGGCAGACACCTGATTGTTATTGAATAAGCTTTCAGGCCCTGAGCTTTCTACCTGGGGAGATTGCGCACGTCCCTGTGCAGCCAGGCAAGTAGTCAATATTTCGTTTGGGCTGCTTTCGGAAAACCTTTATTTTCTCTATCTTCTGTATTCGAAGAACAGCTGCTTCCGCTGGACATATGCTTGCTTATAAAATTGACGACGCGCTGCCTCCTGGGCGATGGAATGCGATATTTCGTGTCTAAACTGAAAGTAATTTAATGTGATTGAAAAGTGTCCCTCTGGCAATAAAAGTCAATTTGAAGCACATTATATGTCCCAGGTGGCTCTGCGTTTTTATACACTGGTATAGATGTTATGTCAAGCACTGACATGTTTTCATATTTTCAACATTTTAAGGCGTAAAACAAGGTAAACTTTACCCCATAAGTACTAAAACGTTAGCTAATTAGTCTAATAGAATAAATGATCGATGTTATTAAAGAACTATTTCAATAAATAAACTACAAGCACGGTTTCATAATTTAATCTTAAAGGCAAATCGGTGATTAAAAGCATATTTGGCATATCTACTACAACGAAGAGTTTTCAGTAGAATAAAAAATACATATAAATGTATTGCAAAAAAAACGTTAAACTGGATGTAATTCTTCAAATGAGAAAAAAGCAATAACACGGAATTTGATATTAATAGTTACTGGTACAAGTCAAAGGTCTATGTAAGCAATAATAAAAGAGGATACCAGATTGTGCTGGGATGTAGGGGCAAACTGAGTAAAGGGGCAGGGAAAGGTTGAATAGCAAGAGGTCATGGGTGTGCCCGTATTACATTTTATAGTACATATATTATTTTTTAGGATGTATCTTCTTTGAAAGTAAAGTACAACTGATAATAGACCACACTGCCGGTTTCAGTGTAAGGGAGCTAGTTCACGTAGTAATAAGCCGGCGAGTTTACTAGTTACATTCAGATCTCTACAATAAACTCATTACCTAAATTAATGTCCCCACAGGGATTAGAAGCCATATTTAGTTATTAGTGATTTTTATTTAGCGCGAGCTTGACCTAATGTGAAATCTGACAAATTCGATGTACATAGACAGCATTCATTTCACTTCTTCTCCCACTCCTCTCCCTGTGGGCACCATGGATACTGTAAATTATTGACTATATCACCCTGCCAGTAAGAACCCGTACCCCTGTGTATATGCACGGCCATTCTAGGCACCATGGCCCTTTTTACCCATTAGACTCCCCAGCTTCCCTCCTGCGCGTATCTTGCACCCCCTCTCTCATGTATAGGCCATGAAACCCGCTCCCTTTGCGCGACCCTGATGTGAAAGGTAACCCTCCTGCTTGACCCAGGTCTTCTCCATTCCCCTCTCGAAGAAGCATCCTTCGCCTCAGCTGACATGGCCCCCCCAGTTGTATCTGGCTGCCCCTGTTCCCCCATGTACAGGTCGTAAGATCTCTCTCTCTCCCTCTCTGCGCGGCTCTGGTCCTGCACGCACCCCGTCCCCCCTCCTTCTCCTCACATGAACAAGTCATAAACCCTCTTCTTCCGCAAAGCCTTGTCCTTGAGAGTCACGGCCGCGCCTGACCAGCACCTCCTTCCCTTCCATGAATGCCCCTCTATTGACGAGCCCTCCCTCCGCGCTCGATTGTCCACGCAGGCCTGAATACCACTCCTTTGATGACCCCTTCCCCCGAGTCCGGCTGACCACACATGTCCGAGGCCATCGCCTAAGCCAGGAGATACCATTTACTGCCCTTATTGTATGCCTAGCCACCCCACCCCCTGGGCCATGATCAGGCGCACACATCCTACGGCACACTCGGCTGCATGATTGCCCTCCCCTCTTATCAGCAGGTCAAGGGTCCCCATTGTGAATGTATGTGGAATAGGATCATCACGAGGATTATAGGAATGTTTCCCTTTTGCGACACATTGACCTGATTGTATCATCAAATGTTCTGCAAATGTATAAAAGCCGGAGTCTCACGCTCACTTGTTAGAGCACCTCCCGAAAGACACTGTGTTTCGTGTCCGAAATGACATGCTCTCCTCATGAGAAATAAACTCTGTTCTTGATTCCTGCTCCCAGCGCCCGTCTCTTTATTTTGGTAACTATTCAGAATGGGAACTAAGAGGCGGTTTGCGCCAGCAGCCTGGGCATCGATAGAATTGTGGGCTCACTTTCAACAATTGGCGTCCCAACGCGGGGTCCATCAGTGACATAGGGTTCGGTAAGAGAGATCCAGACGAAAAAGTGAACGTCTAAAATGATCGGGGTATGCCTGCCTTGAGAGGGCCCTAGCCCGGCTGCCGATCGACAGAACTTCACCAATTCTGAACGGACCTCTCTTGAGTGACCTATTGTCCTGACTGGAATCCCACAGGAATGCTACATGGAGTAAGAGAACGATCGGGCGCTGGAGGAAGGAGTCGAAGAACTGTCCGTATGGTCCGGTCCGGGTAAGATTAAGTAGGGTGTTTTTACACCTGATTGGTAGGGTGGCCCTGTCCACCTGATTGATTGATTGTTTGTATTGAAATCGGTATTTGTATACTGATATTGTATTGGTTGGTATTGGTTCATTTAGCTTTGAGGGCTACTTGACATATTGGTTCTCTTGTGAGAACGAGACATTCTCTGTTTGCAAACAGCGGCGAATAGGAACGTCGTCCCTCTTTGCAGATAGAGAAGGGTAGGTAATGCAGACTTTTGTCCCCGTTGTAATCCGTCATGCCTACTTTTCTCCCCACTGATTGTTTGAAGTCGATTAATAATCGATTGTTGCTCTTTGAGATCTTCCCTGTCCACAAACAGAGATGAATAGGAATATTCTGTTCCCTTTATGGATAGCGAAGGGCAGGTAATGCAGACATTTGTCCCCGTTGTAAT
Source organism: Lissotriton vulgaris (assembly GCF_964263255.1). Taxonomy (NCBI): domain Eukaryota; kingdom Metazoa; phylum Chordata; class Amphibia; order Caudata; family Salamandridae; genus Lissotriton; species Lissotriton vulgaris. Next base: position 274,313,493 of record NC_141694.1, on the reverse strand, counting down.
CCGTCATGCCTGTTTTTCTCCCCACTGATTGGTTGGTTGCCTGGACATTGTTGTTCCAGGAATTGTTTCGTTTGAGGTATTTTCTATTTGCAAACAACGTAAAATAGAAACACTCTGTCTAGTCTTTGCAAGTAGAAAAGGGTAGGTTATGCCCCTTTGTGAATTCGTCAGTCCTACCCACTCCCCACTGGTTGGTTATTGTGGGGTAGCTCGCATGGTCCGCCCAGGAGACTACTCTTATGGAGGACATATGCTCTCTACTCATGGGCCATTTAGTAGAAATAGACCGACTGGTCCGTCCAGGAGGCTACCCTAGTAAGTGGAAGTACATCGCTCGGTCTGACCAGGATGATACCCTAATGAAGGAATATATGTTCCCCTTTTGATCGATAATCTCGTTCCACCCCGGACCATTTATTGGAGGGGACTCGTCTGGTCCGTCCAGATGTACCCCCCTAGTGAAAAGGACACATAAAAATATGAAGTGATCACCGTTCCCTACTAACAAAAAGCTTTAGCTCGAAACACGCTAAGGAAGAGAAAGAAAAATAAAAGGAAATCAGGCTAAGTCAGTAACCCCCTGATGAGCTTTTGACTTCACCAAAAATAAGAAACATTAGAAGTAGTTCGTAATAAGAAATGTAAAATGGCGAAAAGATTCGATATCAGAACATAGCCACGAGGTAGCTAGGCTTCACTGCCTGTTCCTGTTCCCAACATGTCTGCCTCATTGCCCGCCCCGCCCAAATAACGGTCACATGAAATAGAAACAACTCAATAGGTACCTACCCCCATTCCGGAAGCTCCCGAAGTGCAACAAGCCCGCGGTTACGCCCATCCGGAAGGCGAGGCCTGGAGGCACGAGGGACTCGCCTGCCCACGGTCAGAAGGAGACGATGTTGGGCAGGCGGTCCAAAAAGGATGACAAGGACCTCTCCGTCTTCTCCCTTCTGCCGCCCTGCAGGCCGCGGGGAGAGAGGGGGCTGTCTTGCCTCGGCCGCCGACCACCCCTCTCTCTCACCCGATCCGGCTCCTGTTGAGGGCCGGAGCCAAGGCGAAACGACAGCGAATCAAGTAGTCCCGCCACATTTCAAATTCGCCGCATGCCATCGTCTGCTGGTCCAGAGCCGAAGCCAAGGCAAGAACGGCGGCAAATCAGATAGTCCCGCCACATGCCAAATTCACCGCCTGCCTTCATAGGTATAGGCAGTCCTGCCACATTCCACGCTCCCTGGAGAGTCGAAGGTAGTCCCGCCACATGTCGCCGAGGGAAGGGGGGGGGCTGTCTTGCCTCAGCCGCCGACCACCCCCCCCCCCCATCATCAATGGCTGGCATGGCCGATGTCGAAAACTATGGAGCCGGGGAGCGGCGCAGGGTCGCTGGAAGGGGGAGGTGCCGCGAACGGCCCTCCCCCACCTCCCTCCAGGTGGAGGCTTCCAGCGACACCCCAACGCTCTTCGCTTAAGGGTCAACATCAAAAAGAGGTCCTCTGCCCAGGACGGGCACACGCTCCATATCGCCTCTCCTCGACCTTGAAGATTCTATAAGAGCCGGGGGGCCCCCGACCCTCTGCATGGGTGCCCCCGCCCCCTTCACTGGGAACCTCGACATCGGTGCTGCTCCTGCCGGCACCAGACTTGGATCGGAAATGGCTAAGATACCGCCACGGCACAGGCTTGTTCAGTTCCGGAGGAACATCAGAATGACCCGGTAGGAAAATTGTTGCCGCCCTTCCCACTCTTTGACTCATGGTCCATATTGTTAGACTGTTAACCACATTGCACGAGACTTTCTGAACTGCCAATGGAAAGTTCTGGGCCAACCTTGCGAGACTAGAGACACTCTGACTATGCTAGAACTCGCCTGACCCCACCCAAAATGGCGCCGACGCGAAATGTGACGTTTTTTAATGAACTTTGTTGCACCCTGATCGCGCAAGCTTTTTGCACCAAGATATATATAACGTTTGGATAATGAAAGTAAATATGAAGGGTATTGAGTATGTGCTTGAACAATGAATTGACTTAAGGGTGGGTACTGTTTATGAGTTGGGAAATGAATTGGTATAAATGAATGATCATTGGACGATGTATTTATGAACGTATTTAAGATGAATTACTGACATGCATCATGCTTGCTCTGTAGGAGAGTTTTAATATGATTTTATTGCACTGCCGCACTTTATACAATGAACTGCCACTAGCTTCGTTCTTCCCATGCACAGTTCCAATCTGCTCCGTGGCTAGCCCACCGGGTTGTAGGCCTGTATTTATGTGTCAACCCTCTTTTATTAAAGGTATTTTGGAAACGAAAGCATCATTGTAGCGGATTGCATTAATGAGTTTTGAATGAATTACTACTATGAGCAACGAGAAAGTATGATGAAGGCTAAAGGTTAAAAAGGACCCGATATTTAGCAGCCACACTATGTGTGACAGGCAGCTGGAAAGGTGCTTTAGAAGCCCTGAAACGACACCACAGAAATGCCACCTGGCCGCCACCCTTGTACCCGATCAAAAGAGGTTACGACCAAGTAGCTCATGTCGCACAGATCGTCAATGATTATCTGTCTGACCTTTCTGGTCCATCTGGGCTTAAACGCCGTGATGGTAGGGAAATGCACTACGTGAAAATAGGTCGAGTATGTGGTAGGTAAAGCGTTTCCGGATTACTGCACGTTGATGAGTTTTTTTGAATGTTGCCCCCACCCCTTCTTTTTCCTCCCTTCTGCAGGTCACGTCGGAACACTGGCTGATGTATGGATGGACGACGACCGAACCGCCGACGAGAGGGGGAGAAGGGGAATGTGAGCATGGTCCTTAGGACAAATAAAGGTTTTTTTTAAAGAACGTAGACTTAAACATGACTGTTCCTCCTTAGAGCATAGCAATGGGAGGATGGACTGACATAGAGACTGGACAGGTACTGGGTGACAAAAATAAAATTGACTAGAAAAGACGCGTTAGATGAAATGACTGGACGTTTTGACTAGGTAGGGAAAGGACAAAAAGAAAAATTGTACGGGTAAGGGTTGCCACGGCACCATCCGCCTAGGAAGTTAGAAATGTCGCCGATGTTCAAAATGCACTACTCCCTTTCTCACACTCTTACAGATATAGCCAAGCTGTCCGACTGTTTTCCCGATCAATACTTGCCGTTGCCTCAGCCTGGAGAACTTCCCACCAAAGGAGGGAACAGAAAAATGGTTTAAGATCCAACCATGGGTAACTAGCATGACCAGGTTAATTTCCGATCAGCCAACGGAGGTGTGAGTATTGGTAATTGGGAACGCTCACAGGCGTGACAAACGAGAAGGAAAAGGGGGGAAGGGCAGGACGAGCTAAGCACGTAGATAAATAGGATAGTAACGATATGTAGAAAATATAAAACAGATCTTGTAGACTAACAATTGTTTCCTGTCTCGTCGTGGATGTCTTGTATATGCGTAATATATGTGCCGTCTTCCCTGTCTGAGTCTGTGTGTATGTAACGTACGAATTTGTGTCTCCCCTCTGTCTGTATCTATAGGTCACCTGACCTTTGCCGTTCTGTGTTGTGAGCGCACTAAATGACCTATTTTCGTACACGTCTCTCTCTCCGCTCCTTTTTGTCTCTTTCTCTATCTCTCTCTGTCTCTCCTTACATGTCATACGTGTACCGAATGGCTCGTTTAGATTGCGGACGACTCTCACTCTCTATGAGAGTCTCCCTATTTGTTCCTCGCTCATTTGGTAAAATTGTGCCCCACCGGCACCACTCCGATTTGATACGTATTTGGACACGAAGGTGTTCAGCGAAATTGACCAAAACTAAAATGACTGTATCTTGCCATGTTACTGCCTCTCCTTTCTGCAAAATGAATGAACTTGAATTGGCTAAGAAGGAAAGGACAGGTAAGACGACTAAAGTCCCCCAAATCAGGCCATTTCTAGGGGAACTGTATGTCAATGGCATCCTATGTCTGTTCTTCAGAGACGAACGCCAACGTCTAGATTGACACCCAATACCCAGATTGCCCCACCCCTTTGCACCCAAGCGCAAGCGCCTGAAGCATCCCCGCCCCATTTTTGATAGAACCGCTTCCGTTGTCCCCGGTATAAACATAATGACCATGGGTAGCTGCTGACCCTTGAGGATATCTTGTTTTGCCCGACACTCGACGATAGCACCCCCGCCCTGTCTGAAAATGTTAGCCGGTTCTGAAGGGAAATGCTGCGCTAATGTTGAAAATGATGTAATGCACAGTTGATGGAAATATTATCTTGTCCTTACTTGAATCATAAATGGGCCAATGAATATACCTGCCATAAATTCAGTAGGAATGCTGACACATGCACTGCTTGGTAATAGACCTCTGACTGTGACCAATGACCATAAGGACTCAAATGCGAAAAATTGAGGGAGGAATTCACATGCGTAGATATCTTCTTCTGCCATTTCTCTAAAACATTGTCTTGTACCCATTCAAAGATTCACGATCACCGGAGGAGATGGGTCGGATGTGACATACAGCCTGGCTACAGATCTTGGGACACGTGTGACCTCGACCGAAGGTGGAGCTGCAGAGCAACAAGATACGGACGAGACAGCACTTTCGACGTGGAAAATGAAAAATGACGGGCTGCCCTGAAGCCCTCTGTCTGCTAACCCACGTGTGCCTGGAGTCTCCGTCCCCCTTCTTTGGGCCCGATTGATGGGCCTGCCTGCTTGTTATCCTTTGCTCCCTTGGTCCCTTTTGTGTGTCCCAGGAACTCTGACCCAACTCCGCTCACTCTTTCTCCCATTGACTGTTTGAACAACATTCACCCACCTTCCCACGTCACCTTTTGCCAAAGGAAAGAACTGCATTCATATGGGAATAGGGTGTTGCCATAGAACTATAGGTGCCGAGCATAAGGCGCCACCAAACGGACTGTTTAGGGAACAGGACTGTGGTCTAACAGCAGAGGACTGACCGCACCCTGCAACGCGTGAGGATGGAACCGAGCTGGACCCGTAGCTCCATCGCCGGTGCTCAACAGCGCCACCGAAAGTACCCGGATTAGAGCCTACCAGTGATGGCTCGCTGATAAAAAGACACTGTGACGAAGAAATACTGTGCATTGAACTGAATTCCGCTCTCAACTGCCTGGTCAAAACTGTTCATTGGTCACATTTTTTAAGTCAGAAAGCCTTGTGCTATGTAATGCGTTTAACTGTTAGGAACACACCGAAAATGTAATTTCGTATGTACTGCATTCTTCCCTTCACCTTAACTGTCTATGATTGTACGCCACATGTTAGTATCGACAAAGTGCTAATTCGTCATCGATGTTTGCCTGCCCGTAATGTCATCAGCTGTAAAAATGATTGCTGCTATGTAAAAAGGGGCGACTGTGAAATCTGACAAATTCGATGTACATAGACAGCATTCATTTCACTTCTTCTCCCACTCCTCTCCCTGTGGGCACCATGGATACTGTAAATTATTGACTATATCACCCTGCCAGTAAGAACCCGTACCCCTGTGTATATGCACGGCCATTCTAGGCACCATGGCCCTTTTTACCCATTAGACTCCCCAGCTTCCCTCCTGCGCGTATCTTGCACCCCCTCTCTCATGTATAGGCCATGAAACCCGCTCCCTTTGCGCGACCCTGATGTGAAAGGTAACCCTCCTGCTTGACCCAGGTCTTCTCCATTCCCCTCTCGAAGAAGCATCCTTCGCCTCAGCTGACATGGCCCCCCCAGTTGTATCTGGCTGCCCCTGTTCCCCCATGTACAGGTCGTAAGATCTCTCTCTCTCCCTCTCTGCGCGGCTCTGGTCCTGCACGCACCCCGTCCCCCCTCCTTCTCCTCACATGAACAAGTCATAAACCCTCTTCTTCCGCAAAGCCTTGTCCTTGAGAGTCACGGCCGCGCCTGACCAGCACCTCCTTCCCTTCCATGAATGCCCCTCTATTGACGAGCCCTCCCTCCGCGCTCGATTGTCCACGCAGGCCTGAATACCACTCCTTTGATGACCCCTTCCCCCGAGTCCGGCTGACCACACATGTCCGAGGCCATCGCCTAAGCCAGGAGATACCATTTACTGCCCTTATTGTATGCCTAGCCACCCCACCCCCTGGGCCATGATCAGGCGCACACATCCTACGGCACACTCGGCTGCATGATTGCCCTCCCCTCTTATCAGCAGGTCAAGGGTCCCCATTGTGAATGTATGTGGAATAGGATCATCACGAGGATTATAGGAATGTTTCCCTTTTGCGACACATTGACCTGATTGTATCATCAAATGTTCTGCAAATGTATAAAAGCCGGAGTCTCACGCTCACTTGTTAGAGCACCTCCCGAAAGACACTGTGTTTCGTGTCCGAAATGACATGCTCTCCTCATGAGAAATAAACTCTGTTCTTGATTCCTGCTCCCAGCGCCCGTCTCTTTATTTTGGTAACTATTCAGAATGGGAACTAAGAGGCGGTTTGCGCCAGCAGCCTGGGCATCGATAGAATTGTGGGCTCACTTTCAACAATAAGGGGTGACAGAACGTTTTACATATTAGCAGTTTCTTGCAAGTAACAAGTTAAATCAAACAATTATACGATAACAAGCATTGGGAAAGCCGATACATTGTGCCTATTCAAGAGCTTTTGGCTTTACCAATATGTTCTAGCCATGTTGCACACCAGCGTGGCAGCTGTTCAGCATGACTAAAAGTGGGGTAAAGGAGACTAGCGTGGAGTGTTGTAAAGTGGGGTAGAGTGGAGTGTCATAGAGTGGATTGGAGTGGGGAAAAGTGGTGTAGAGTAGAGTGGCATGGAGTGGCATGGAGGGATTAGAGTGTCATAGTGTGGAAGGACATAGAGTGGAACAGAGGTGAGTGGTTTAGAGTGTCGTGGAGTGGCATGGAGTGTCATGGAGTGGTGTTGATACAATATGTGGCTCCATCGCACTTATCTAGTAGTCAAGGTTAGTTGGTGTAGACTAGATTGATGTTAATAAAGTGATCAAAGAAGTGGGTCTTTAGGCGAACCACGTTATGAAACTGAAGTTGCCTTCTTCAACGAGATGAGGTCGCTTTCTACAGACACTCACTCAGAGAAAGAATCACTTTTCACCGCATGTTGAAGTGTTTAAACTCGATTTATTTGTTAAAGAGTTAATTGACACATTTGTGTCATTCACATTTGAGGTGATTGTATGTTTCCAAATTCATCATCACTGACCGGACCCTCAACAGACCGCACGTTCACTGGGACGAAAGCACATTAAGATCTCGGGCAGACCCCCTGATGAAGTGTCCCGAAATGCATAGGAGTAACATACACCCTGTGATGATTTAATGAAAATTATTTGGATGCCATTGAATTATATGATGAAGAATTTAGAGACATACAATCACATCAAATGTGAATGATATATGACACTGGATAATTAACTCTTTGAAAAATAAATCGAGATTAAACACTTCTACATGTGGTGAAAAGCGATTCTTTCGCTGAGTGAGTGTCTGTAGACAGTGACCTCATCCCGTTGGAGAAGGCAACTTCAGTTTCATGGAGTTTCATGGAGTGGAGAGGCATAGAGGGTGCTGTGTAGAGTGGAGTGGAGTCTTGTAGAATAGAGTAGTGTAGAGCAGAGTAGATTGTCCTAGAGTGGAGTAATATAGAGTGGAGTCGTGTAGGAGAATGGAATGGAATAGAGTGGTGACGAGTGGCCTAGAGTGGAGTGGCCTAGAGTGGAGTGGCATGGAGTGGAGTGCTATGGAGTGGCGTAGAGTGGAGTTGTGTGTCGTAGAATAGTGTGCAATAAAGAGGCATGGAGTGACATAAAGGGAGTTGCCTAGAGTGGAGTAATGTTGTAGAGTGGCATGCAGTGGAGTAGAGGGTTTTAGAGTGGAGTTGTGCTTAATAGAGTAGAGCATCATACAGTGGAGTAGTGTAGATGGGTGTGTCATAGAGTGGCCTACAGTGAAGTGGCGTAAAGGACATTGGTGCTGAGTAGATTGGCGCTGAGTGCAGTGGCATAGAGTGCATTGGTGTTGAGCAATATGGTACAAAGTGCATTGACATAGAGTAGTGTAGTGCAGTGTAGTGGTGTAGAGTGCAGTGGCATTGTGTGGATTGCTTCAGAGTAGAGTGAATGGAGTAGAGTGCAATAGTTCAGGGTAGAGTGCAGTGGTGCAGGGTAGAGTTCAGAAGTGTAGAGTAGAGTCTAGTAGAGTGCAGTGGCGTGAAGTGTGTGGTGCAGAATAGATTCGAGTGGTGTGGAGTGATGCAGAGGATAGTGGTGTAGAGTTCAGTTGGGTGGCGTTGAGTTGAGTGGTGCAGAGTATAGTGTAGTTGCATAGAGTGCAGTGGTATAGAGTAGAGTGGTGCAGAGTAGAGGGGTACAGGGAGCATTGGCATAAAGTACAGTGGCACAGAGTATAGCCGAGTGGCATAGAGTGCAGTGACAGAGCACAATGGTGTAGAGTGGCATAACTTGCAGTGGTATAGCATGCAGCGGTGTAGAGTACAGTGATGCAGAGTAGAGAGGCATTAAGTTCAGTGGCATAGAGTGCTGTCTTGCAGACTAGATTACGTAGAGTACAGAGGTAGAGAGTAGAGGGGCATAGAGTAGAATGGTGTATATTGAAGTGTCCTAGAATGGAGAGGGGTTGAGTGGTGCTGGGTAGAGTGATGCAGAGTAGAGTGGTGCAGAGTAGAGTGGCATAGAGTGGTACAGAGTAAAGTGGTGCATAGTAGAGTGGCCCAATGTAGAATGGTAGATAATAAAGCAGTGCAAACTACAGTAGAGCAAAGTACACTGGTACAGAGTGCCGAAGCATGTAGTGGCATAGCGTGAAGTGACATAGCATGCAGTGGCGTAGAGTGTTGCAGAGTTGAGCATAGTGGCAAGGAGTGCAGTCGTACAGAGTAGCTGACGTAGAGTGCAGTGGCGTAGAGTGCATTGGTTTTGAGTAAAATGGTAGTGAGTATACATTGGCAAACAGTACAGTGGTTTAGAGGAGAGTACTGAGGTTTAGAGCAGAGTGGCATAGAGGGCAGTGGTGTAGGAGTAGAGTGGTGCATAGTAAAGTGGCACAGCATAGAGTGCAGTGGCAGAGAGAGCTGTGGTGTAGAGTAGATTTTTACAGAGTGGAGTGATGTGGTGTAGAGTGGAGTGGTGCAGGGTAAAGTGGAGTAGTGAAGGATAGAGTGCAGTGGCATAGAGAAGTGGAATAGAGTGCATTGGCGCAGAGTGCTGTGGTATAGAGTGCATTGCTGCAGAGTAGAGTGGCATAGAGTGGAGTGGCATGGAATGGAGAGATGCAGAGTAGAGTGGAGTAGCCTAGACTGGTTTGGTGTATAATGCAGTGATGAAGATTGTAGTGGTGCATAGTATACTGGGGTAGAGTGCACTGGCGTAGAAAGCTGAGTAGAGAGGTATAGAGTGATGTGGCATAGAGTGTTGCATCAGATGCCAGTAACAATAAGGCCGGCCCTGGTGGTAGGCCATTATTGTTTCAGTTCAATATGTTCACCTATTTCATTGTTAACAACACACAGATCCATCAAACTGTATGAAAACAATGTTTTGAAATGGTGGGGATGTTTAAGACTGTAATGTAAATAATGTAGCAGGTTTTCTGGGCTCCTGTTTTTAATTTTTAGGAAAGCAATAAACTGTTGTCTAGGTTTTTATGACAAGTGCTACTGCACATGTTGCACATAGTGAAGCTATTGCTCATTCAGGGTAGAGTTGTGGGCTACACCTTTTGGCTTGCCAATGGGTGTTATTAGTAAAAGGGTTTGGTACTTGGACTCATGGATTGTAAACAGAAAGAACTTTAGACATTCACTGGAGAGTCACATTAAGCAAAAGCCAACAGTGATTTCTTAGAAGACCCTCCACATGAATATTTGTTTAGTGCATGCACCTCCTTCCTGCAGACCTGCCTTAGAAGTTATGGTACAGCCTCATAAACTGGAGCACAGAAGAGGCATGAGTGGGCTCTAAGGGGAGAGTAATCTACATTCCTCTAGCTTTCCTATAAACACTCTCACTTTGAAGTCACAGAAAGAAAAGTAAGCATAGAGTTCCCTCAGAAGACAGAGCCTGACATTTGACCTTTGTGTTCAAATGCACAGCAAATGTGACAAGATAAGAAAAAGATTTAAATGCCTGTTTACAGAAAGTGAAACCTCAGAATGATTCAGTAAACACAGTTAAGGCAAAGGAAGGGATGAACTCAAACTGGATAGCCTAAAACAAATAAAGCCAGCAAATAGAAAGCAAGGAATTGTGAGTTTCAAACCACAAAGCCAATGGTAAGCATTGGGCAGAATGTACTCCCAGGGAAGCTTTCTGAACATCCCCAAGATGTCTGGTAGGCTCCATCCTAAAAAACATGCGAATAAATATTGTTTATGAAAAATGTATGGCTGTGCATGCAGCTGTAGGCAGTGATTAGATATATTAGCTTTAGCCTTGTTGAACAGGATCATTTACATTTTTGGATAAAGTTGAAAGGATAGGCACTTCGTTTAGTTCTGGAAGGCATCATTGGACAAGATTTTCCTAATTTATGGCATTATTGCGTTTCAAACGAAGAGAGAAAGATTGTTTTAATGTTTTTGTTTTCTTAAATCTTGGTGTTTAAAGAAACAAGCTGGGCATGCATTTGATGAGGCATTGATAAGCAGGTTAGTAGGTAGTTTATTGCACTGTTCCATCTCAATTGGATTAAGCCTTTCTGTTCAGTCAGCATGTTAACTGACTGAGGTATTTAAAAATGTAATATGCAGAACCTATCATCATATTCACATGTGAATACAAAAGAGGATTTCAGAAACCCCCGCGTGTCTACCTGCCTTTTCTTCTACTTATCCCTCTTCATTTATATGTGTAGTTCTCTGTCTGTCACTCACTGCAAACAATATTGTATAGGATTCACTCCATTATGCATTCCCTCTGTATGGTGAAGCGGAAAGGTAGAGAAGCTGCTCTGCCAGAAAATGTTATAAACACTTTATAAAGATGAGTGGTTTGTGTGTGTGTGTGTGTCTGTTTGTATATCTGTCCGTCAGTCTCTGTGTGGACTCAGAACTCAACAGTCAATCAACAGATACAACAATTCACTGTTCATCCCACTGCCTATCTGACATGTATTTTACAACACTTTAACATCATATTAATATATACATAGTTGGTTAGTGGTTCAGTTACAGGGTTCTACAATCCCGCCTACAGACTCTCAATCATTTTAGTGCCACCCAGAATACCATATGCCAAATCTGGGGTGCTCCCAAGTATTTCTGGTGAACAACCAGGGAACAGTCATGGGCAATAATTTGGAAACCGTGCACGTTGATTAAGTGATTACCACATTGAGTAATTCTTAGACAGTTCTTTCAGCTCTTTAGCCAAAGAGTTCATACTGCCAAATGTTCACTTTCTAACACTTGGATTCTTTTTGCACATTCAATTCACAGTCCCTTATTTGTTTTATCTCAGGCTCCTTTTTACAATCTCTGTGAGGATGCATTTCCATGATGTGCTAGGGGGTGCACTTATCAGGACTGTAGTTAAAGTATCTCCTTGGGCATTGCGGGATTGGGGACAGTTGATTCATGTATGCTACCACTATTGTATATTGTATCCAGACAAGAAGGAGCTCTAGAAGCTACTTAAATCCTTACCTGGGGTATGTCGCTAAATGCGGAAAGGAAGCAAATTTCTTTTTGTTATTTAACCCTCACACACCCTATTGGTGTCATGCTTTATCATCGGGTTCACCCTAACTCCTAAAGGTCAGGGTGGGCTCAACCGTATTTCAGTGAGCTCTTAAGAGATTTAGGCCAGAGGGACTTAAAGATAAACATCCTACTCTATTCCTCAGGTATCTCTATTAGTGGATATTAAAAAAATAAATTAAAAAAAACGGGTCTTCTTGGAGGTTATGGTCCTATGACCCTAATAAATTGCCAACATGTTTCAGCCTGGAAAAATTGGCCATTAAGGTCCGGGGCTTTCGTCAGGGCCCAACAAATATTCCCTTCCTGGTGTTGACTGACACTTGTCCTATATATATGACTTTCAAATAACCTACGGTGAGAAGAAGGGTCTGAGGGAAATTTTAGAGACCTACCCAGAATGAAGTCCCCTAAACTACAAACCTAATAACAAAAAACAAACTGGGGGTCTATAAAGGAGCTATTGGTGCTCCAAATCTACACAAACCTCCTGCATAAGTGAGTTAGCGCTTGTGATATTAGAAAAATCTTACTACCAATCAATGTGTAAGGAAACAAACTTCACTTATTGGACCCACTGTGATTGATGATCAGACCCATACAGAGAAAAATTGGATTCCCATCAAAATTGAATGTAGATCAAATGTTCTCATTTGGTCATCCCAAAGGGGATGGTGTGCCTCTTGATCATCGAGACTGATCCATTCACCATACTCGTCTGGGTCGCAGCCTCAATCATTGTGGTGACCATGAGACTGAGATCAAGATGGTATCTAGTGCAGTGCAAAAACTGAAAAGTGTGGTGAGTTAAAAAAGGGTAGAAGATCAATGAAAGAAACTTTATTGGAACTTGTCCTCTCCCTCAGTAAAAACAAGAAGAACAGTGCAAGAGAAGCAGCCTAACCATATAACTGCCTATACAGGGCCAACATGTTTCAGCCAAGAAGGACTGTATCTCAAGGCTTTCGTCAGGGCCACAGTTCTTAAAGTCTGCTACTGCTTTTTAAAGGTGAAAAAATAAGTCAATTAAAGGAAGGGGTATTTGGAAGAAAGGGAGTGAAGGAACAAATTGCTCTGTCCTACCCTATCAAACTTTGTCTACCACTTACATAGTCAAACCTCCCAGAGTTAGTAAAGAAATCTAAGTTCAAATATCCAGGTCCTGTAACCACACCATTAGTCCCTGGTCTCCTACTGGTCATCCTATTTAATTTTAGAGAGCTAAGTATAACCCTCTGTTGTCTCTAAATAAAATACATGCATAGCCCAGCTGGCTTTGGATGTAGCAGGCAGTTCTGGATCCCCTGCCTTTGCTTATATTAAAAGTTACGACACTAACCTATCCGTCGCGGCCTCGTGGCTGGATACTGAGCTCAGGGTGGGGCGAGGCAAACTTTGCACCGCACCAGCTGTTAATATAGGGAGGAGCAAAATTACGGGAGGAGCAAAAATTTTGGCGGGGCTCCCTCGTGGCACAATATTAGATCTTAATGATGGTGTTCATACACCGAAAACTATGCCTCCGGTAAATTCGCCCTCTACCTCGTAGCCAGAACGCTCCTTTGCTTGCTAAATCTCTGTTTACATCAATATCACGCTCCGTCCTAGGACGAGTGTGATGTCGCGGACTACCAAATGACATCATCATTCCCACTCTTGTAGTTTACGAGTGTATTAAAGATTCACCTAAACTCCAAGGTGACCTAATCACTCTAGATGTATAATAGTTAAAAGGGAGTATAAGCCCCAGGACGCCCCTAGTATTCTCTCCAGCTCGTCCCAGTAAGATGTATGATCCACATCGTACTTTGTTCGTCTTGAGAGTCTAGAAGCGGAACAATGTTATAAACGATTTCCATCTATCGCGTGATCTCGCGAGATTACGAAGGAAAACTCAATACTAGCCTTATGATAGTTATATATCAGGCTGTTGAGTTGTAATCCATGTATGACCCATACATCATGATTACTGAGTACTGGCTTGCACCGCTAGGCTATTGTGAGAGTCCCTCCATTTTTAGTCAAGCTTTGAAAACTCATTTTGATGCTTTCTCTTTGCCCCCAGGTGCCACCCTTATTCAATACGTAGATGACCTGTTGGTTGCTGCTAATTCTGAGGACATTTGTAAACAGGTTACTATTTCACTGTTACGTCACTTGTCTGACCTTCATCACAAGGTTTCACCCTCTAAATTACAATATTGTCGCCAAGAAGTTACCTATCTAGGTCATCTCTTGTCAAAGGAGGGACGGCGATTGACCCCAGAACGTATCCAAGCAATTTCTCAAATGTCTGTACCATGTACACAAAGGGAGGCGTGTGCCTTTTTGGGCATCACCTCTTATTGTAGGCAGTGGATTCCAAATTTTTCTTTTCTAGCAAAACCTCTGTTGGCACTCACTCTCAAAGATACACCCCAACCTCTTCCTTGGACTGCGGAATGTCAGAAAATTGTTACTGATTTATGTACTTCCTTGTGCTCTGCTCCTGTGTTAAGAACTCCTGATTACAGTAAGCCTTTCACACTCTACATCCATGAGAGAGAAGGTTGCGCATTGTCAGTTTTAACGCAACAATTTGGGGATAAGCAACACCCATGTGCCTATTTTTCAGCCACACTAGACCCAGTGGCCAAGGCGTTGCCCAGTTGTCTGAAAGCCACAGCAGCAGCAGCAGTTTCCATTCGCCAGTCTGCTGGATTGGTACTGGATAATACTCTTATTGTCATGGTGCAGCATGCAGTAGACACCCTCCTAAATAGAACAAAGACTCAGCACCTTACGAGCGCCCGCTTGTCAGGGTACGAGCTGACGCACTTGGCCAGTCATGTACATATTAAACGATGCAATACCCTAAACCCAGCAACACTGTTACCGATCCCAGTAGAAAAAGGTACTCAGGAGCAGCATGATTGTTTTCTCCGCACAGAGGAGGAGACAAAAGGTAGGGTGGATCTAAAGGACACTCCACTCCTGGACCCGTATGTGATCCTATGGGTGGATGGTTCTTGTTTCAAGCTTCCCAATGGTGAGACGACTTCGGCCTATGCAGTCACTACTTTGTACACAATTGTGGAAACAGCATGCATTAGGCACAATTCAGCCCAGGCAGCTGAATTGATAGCTCTGACTAGAGCTTGTGTATTGGTTGAAGGAAAAAGAGCGAATGTGTACACTGATAGCCAGTATGCGTTTAGAGTGGCCCACAGTTTTGGCCGCCTGTGGAGGGAAAGAGGGTTTTTCATCTCCCACGGCACTAAGATACAGCACGGCCAGTTGGTAAATGACCTTCTTGAATCACTTACCTTGCCCACTCAGATAGCAATTGTTAAATGTAGTGCGCATAAGAGGATCACTGATGATGTGGGTCGAGGAAATACTTTTGCGGATCAGATAGCGAAAGAGACAGCCAGAGATGTTACAAGCCGCATGTATGTTGCGGGCCCTCCTAGATGGGTCAGACAAGGAGGGATGTGTGAGGACACAATAGAAAGTGTAAAAATGATCCAGGTGGAGGCTACAGAGAAAGAACTGAGTAAGTGGAGAGAGGGTACAGGGATGTTGGATGCGACAGAGTGTTCGACAGAATTGTCGGAACATCAGTGCTGGCTGTTACCAGATGCCTATGTACTTCAAGTAGTTACCATGGCACATGGTCCAGCCTACATTAGCGCTAAAGGGATATGCAAACTTCTAGCCCCTGTATGGCAGAATGTGGGGATCCCTAAATGCGTAGATAATCTGGTTAAGCACTGTATTGTTTCCTTGATGCACAATCCAGGGAAGGGAACACCATCCCCAGCAGGCCATTTTGCTCCTCCAACGTACCCTTTTGAGGTGTTAAAAATAGATTACATTCACATGGAGCGATGTAATAATCTGAAGTATATCCTTATGGTGGTGTGTGCCTTTTCTAGATGGATAGAGGCCTACCCCCTAAAAGATAATACTGCTCTGTTTACGGCTAAAGTCCTTTTGAAGGAGGTTTTCCCGAGGTTTGGCTTGCCTCGAATTGTCTGGAGTGACAATGGAAGTAAATTTGTGGGTCAGATAATGCAGCAAGTATGTGCAGGTCTTGGTATAAGACAGAAATTTCATGCGGCAAACCACCCTCAGTCAGCAGGTTTGGTGGAATACTATAATGGTATTCTTAAGCTCAAGCTCGCGAAGATACAGGCCAGCACGGGTCTTTCTTGGCCCGATGCTTTACCCTTGGCCCTTTTGTCTACCCGAACAACTGTCCATTCCCGTATGGGACTCAGTCCCTTTGAGGTTGTGTTTGGATGCCCAGCAAATGTCTGGGGAGTCCCAAGGCCAAAGAAGTATTCCGAGATAGAGCATCCGTTGTTGATTGAATATTTGCATGACCTCACCACTAAATTGCATGTCCTTCACCAGCTGGTACAAGACGCCTTGCCTCAGGCTTCCACTGATCCTGGCCATACCATACAACCCGGAGACTGGGTGTGCGTCAAGAATTTACGGAGATCAAAGAACTTGGAAACTCGCTGGAGAGAGCCTCGTCAAGTATTATTGACAACACGCACAGCTGTGAAGGTGGTCAGCAAGAAAACTGGATTCACAGTGTGCATTGTAAGAAGATACCCTTGCCTTTGCCTTACGACCAGTGGGTCCGTGAAGGCATTGGCGATTTTGAAGGTGAAAGGGGCCCCCGATTCGTACCTTTTAGCAATGCACACCTAGATTGGACTCGATCTGAGAAAGAGGATGATGACGTTTTACAGGAAGCTGTACCACCACATCTCAGATTGAACACAACCAATCCAGAGACACTTTTTCAGGACCAGACTGTGCCAAATAAGACGAGATACAATTTGAGGCCTAGAGTGGCTAGAGACAATTGAGAATTTTTCTTTTGATTGCACTTTTCAGTGACACTGACCATCCAATTAGGTTGCAGTAAAAGTCTTAGTTTGTGACCCGAGTAGTAGCAATAGGCCTGCGGGACTTGCAGTGTCATAGGACGGCTGATAATCACAGCTGAGTGAAGAAGGAAGACTGCCACGAGCAATATTTAGAGGATGGATTCTGCTGTACTAAAGAAAAATGATAAGAAGGATGAAATGAAGAAGATATATTGCAAATTATGATATAATCGATGTGGTATAACATTGTGTATCTTGATCTTTTTATCTATTATACTGGCTTGTGTGGGTTGGATTACTCATACTGTGCAGCAGACACCTACATCTACCTCCCAGCATTCACCCATGCTTTTTCGTACCACTGCCTCCCCGCACCAGTTACATGCATTACCAGAACATGAGCAAAGTAGGAGAACGGAATATTTTAATAATTCATTCATTCAATTGTTGCACCAGCATCAATTGGTGGTCAACACCACCGATTGAGGGGTTTGTGGGCTCTTGCCCCATACTACGGATAAAGGGATGCCATATTTAGTTTAACTTTTTCCATGAAGGGGTCCGCTTGGGCTTATACATCTATGTTCTCTAATGCTTACGAGAACCAACCCCGGCACCCTGTTGGTCCATATGGGGGTGGGGTTGACGTTAGTCATGACCCTCTGGTGAAGGGAATATGGGCTATGTCTAAATATTACAGTAAAATTAATGAGTTCCCCGCCGACGAACGACGGGCATACATTGGCTGGAACGTGACCCGTTACGTTACTAGCCTTACAGATAGGGCCAGACGAAAGAGATCCCCCCCATATGGACTGTACCCCACCGAGGCCACCTGTGTCTCCAAGGAAATGGTCAGAATGCTAAGGCCTAATTGGGAATGTGTTCTTGTGCACATACATATACCTATGCATCCCAGACTTTTTCACCGTTAGTGGCATCTCAGGGAACGTATTTCGTTTGCCATGACAGGGCCTATACATGGTTACCAACCAATTTCTCAGGGTCATGTTACGTGGCTTTTCTCCTTCCTCCGACATATACCGCCCCTTCGGGACATCACAGAAATAGGTACAGTAGAGGCGTCATTGATTCAGAAGATACAGCGGGACAGGAGGGAGGCGACTTTTTCAAAGGATTCCTCCCATTTTGGGACTCTATGGCCAATAGCAGAAACATAAGGCACCTCATCCGAGTTGTTGAGGCCACAATAGACGAAACAGTGGGGGCACTGAGTAACCTCACAGCCGAGCTTCAGGCGGATCGCCTTATGACATTACAAAACAGAATGGTTTTAGATATCATTCTTGCGGACCGTGGTGGAGTATGAAAATTGATTGGATCCAACTATTGCATTTACATACCTGACAATGCCCCTACAGTATACCAGGCCATCTCTAAATTGCACCTGATTGCTGAGTCCAACCACCAGGATGAAGGAAACTGGTCTTTGAAATGATGGCTCTGGGGATTACTGTCCACATGGGGGTGGAAGGTACTGAATTTCATTGGAGTGACTTTGGTCATTATCTTTTCATGTTGCCTCTGTCTACAATGAGGTCCCGCTATCTGCGGCTTTTGTGCCATCATGTGAGTCCCAAGGCCTGTCTCACAGAAAGCAGAAAATATGAAAATGACATTGCAGCAACAACTTGACGACCTCATGGCTATTGACATTGACTCAGATTAACGCTAGTCTGTGTTTTGCCTGCGTAATGGCAAAAGGAGGGTCTGAGGTAATTCAGTTTCGACTCCATTTTGTATTCCGTCGCCATTTTGTGTTGCCCTCACTCAGGCAGCTTGGCAAACCAAGTGTTTTTGCCCTTTGTACTGCTACGTGTCAAATAACCCCCCCTTCCTTGTTTTGAAGCCAATTCCCGGAACTAGCCAAACTAACTAATCCTTGTCTAGACTGACTAATCCTTGTCCCAACTATCTGTTGGCCTTCAGTATTCTTTCCCTGCCTTATCTTATCTGTTGGCCTTCGGTATTCTTTCCCTGCATTATCCGATTTCTCAAGTTGTTCTTTGAAGCGCACAAACACGTCCTGCCATTACTGATTGACCTGTAGGTGCTGTCATTTATTGACTTATGGGGTTGGGCAAGAGCACGACTCAAGGGGGACGTTCTGGTTACATGGTGCCTTGTTTTAAATGTTTTCCTATTGGCTAATATTTGGTGCATGGGGAGTGTTTTTCTGTGGGTGTATATGGTTATAAAATACTGTGAGCCACGGAATGAAGTGGCAGTCTCCTGAGAACCTACTATTGGTGTACTTCTGGGACAACTGTGCATAGCTGCAGCTAATAAATTTGGTTTTCTACGCTAACAGAGTATTCCGCGTCTCTGTACAACAAGGCAGGTGAACTTGGAGATTTCAAGCGTGCCCTGCGCCACCAGGCTCTTAAAGGCCCAGTCCTTCACTATAGCCTTAACCAACATAAACTTTAACCCCTTCCGTGCTCATGACAAGCTCAGCTCATCATGAGGCACAGTGCTCGTGTGCTCATGACGAGCTGAGCTCGTCATGACTACACTCATTTCCATTATGGTCCAGCACAGCAGGGGAATATCTTAAGGAGCCAAGTTGTTAAAAGAACCATAGACACTTTGTTTAGATTTGCCACCAAAATTGGCTGCAAATCCATCTGTGAGATGTTACAGTTGTATAAGAGTAAGTGTATTTCAACAGCCACAAATGGGGCGGTTCTGTGGGGCATGGTGGGGTCCCCATTCAGTATCATCTTATAACGTTCTTAGGGAATTGGGTATTACCTTCTTTGGGGACATTGTAGACCTTTGTGCTCTAGTGAAGCTTACTCAAGGAAACTGGCGAGAACGTATCCATTGAATGTGCAGCCAGCATCCTTCAGTATAGAAAAAAATAATTCAAATCATTGTTTTGTTAAAAAACGCAATCCAGAGAGAGATCAAAAGAGATGGATAAATCTACTGTATTGCGATACCATATATTAAGGTATACAAATATATTTGATGAATGTGATTGATGTACAGAAGACATTTTACCTCACTAGACATAGGATGGATATTTTACACCAACTTGCTGCAATTTCAAAAAGAAATGTGTAGTCCAACAATCTGTCAAAGTGTCCATGTGTTGGGAAATCTAATCAATCTACGATGCACTATTATCTGTTGTAACTTTTATTCTGATATTAGAAAACATTTTATTTGAACGCTGTTCTTGGTAGAGAGATGTCTATTTTACCAGGAGGTTTTTTAATTTCCTGTGTAACCTTGAGACAGATGACATTTGCTGTGCTGAATCAGCTTGTATTTCTTGTGCTATAATTAAAAGAAAATCCCTTGAGATATACATCAGCATGGTATTTGAATAAGACTAAGCATATCTGCTTGCAAATTCTGTTATTGTTTTACGTAACGTGATAGAGTTTTGC
This sequence comes from Lissotriton vulgaris, assembly GCF_964263255.1. Taxonomy (NCBI): domain Eukaryota; kingdom Metazoa; phylum Chordata; class Amphibia; order Caudata; family Salamandridae; genus Lissotriton; species Lissotriton vulgaris. The sequence goes on along the minus strand of NC_141694.1, from coordinate 274,293,470 downwards.
AGTCTTTACACATGTATATACTCCCAAATTATCTTCTAAATATTTTTTAATGTGCATGTATTTATATGTTTTATCTTATTGAGAATAATAGTGTGTACCATCGCTGTGAATATCACTGTGTCCTTAGATAGGGTTTATGGCTGATGTTCATTCTAACTTGCCCCATTTATGTTAGTGTATTTATTTGCAGTATTTACCCACTGTGATTAACACAAATGTATTTGTATTTTTGCTGTGTCTTTTAATAATTGTGTTTTATGGATTGTAATAATCCTAATAAAGATGTATTTGATTGATAAAAAAAAATATATATATATATATATTCACTGAAAAAACCATAGGTTATAGACCATATATAGTTAGGAATTAGCATTTACAAAACCTTATTTTACTCACACAAAACCATTGAAATTCGCATATATAGTTATTTGCACTAACTATATATCGCGCACCCGCAATCCACTGCTGATTATGTCACATATTACATCATTCATGGCATGGTCAGTGACATCACTGATGACATCACTGATGACATCTCAAATGACATCACTGATGACATCACTGATGACATCTCAAATGACATCACTGATGACATCTCAAATGACATCACTGATGACATCACTGATGACATCTTATTCGACATTACTGATCACATCACTGATGACATCATTCATGTGATAATACGATGAACCTCTTCAGACTCTAATATAACCTTAGATACACGCAGTGTAAACAGACACTCACAGACTGTCACTCATCCATGGAGCTGTAAAATGTATTCTTCTTTTAAAGGAAAAATATATTTTATATGTATTTAATATAATTTTTTTATGTATATAAATTTTTTGAGGGAACAAATTTATCAACTATCATGCTGAAGAAGAGTGTGGGGGAAAAAACCAAAGAGGAGGACTAAGAGGAAAGAACAATCAGTTCAAAAATACAATTGCTTTAAAGCATGAAGTGCTTTTCCACACATTTACATTTAAATAACCCATATTAGAACATACAAAATATCTACAGAGGAGAGGGTGTACATTGAATTTTAGACTCTTCTTTGGTACCTACATGTTGGTACTTACATCACCCACACAACACAACAGCTCTATTCAGAGCTACCCTACCTCAAAGCACTCTAAAATATTATTTTACTATTTCCCTTGGTTTTCCCCTTGTTACGCTATCCGGAACGCTACCCGGTGCACGGACCGGGCGCTAACCGTGCAATTTTTTTTTACATATATGGGCCTCCTCAGCCACCCTCAGAAAACCTAGGGGGTCAGGATATGTCTCCCGTGCCCCCTTATACCCATTCCCAACATTGTTTATCCTCCATCTTGTGACTAAATTAGTCCTAAACACAAGATGGCGGACTCCCGTTACGCTACCGGTAAGCTACCCGGTTCGCGTACCGGGTAGCGCTTCCACCACGAAAAATCGAAAAAAAAGTATTTTATTTTGTTGCCCCGCGGGGCCCTTTAATAGCCCCCACATCAATCCTAGGGGGTCAGGAGGGGTCTACCTTGCCCCTTTCATTCATTTCCCCCTTCGTTTATTTCCACCTCTTGTTTCTCGATCCTACCGAGAGACAAGATGGCGGCCGCTCCGGACTGTTTAGAATGTTGAGAGTCACCAGAGAGCCAATCCGCTTCTCCTCGCGAAGTTCCGTTACACATCTGGTACGCGAACCGGAGCGCTAACCGGGACGCTGTCACAGATATATATATTTTTTAGAAAGTTAATTTCTCAAAATCCACTGGAGCACATATCTTGAGACCTAGCAAAGGCACATCGGGCAAACAGTCTCTACAATTTTGCCAAGTTTCATAGAAATCCATTCAGCCGTTCGAGCTAAAAGTGAGTCCAACAGCCCTATGGAAAACTCAATGTTAAAAACACGTTTTGGGACCCCCTTTTTTCTTGGCCTCCGCTTGACGAATCCCCCCAAACTTTCAGGGGACGCTCAGAAACAAATTGTGCCATGTTCCTGAAAATTTCAGCCAATTCCGTCCATCAACGCCAAAGTTATTCAACATAGAATTTTCAGAAATCCCTATTCAAAAAAATCCTAACTATATATACCTACTGGCGACCGCCAGTAGGTAATATATATATATATATATATATATATATATATATATATATATATATATATATATATATATATATATATATATATATATATATAGCGCTCAGTCTTTTCTTTCCAATTCAAAAGAAATGTACAGCACTCAAGCGAGTCGTGGTAACCACAAATGTTTTATTTGCGGGGGACTTGCACAGACGCGTTTCGGCGTGCTGCCTTTGTCAGTGTGTATAACACTTCAACATTCGACATGTTAATAAAGTTTTTCATGAACATAGACATCAACAAAGGACTCAACACTCCTAGAGTCACGGTGGGCGCCATCTTGAAATGTATATACAAGACCATTAGGCCCATACAAAGCACGTGTTCTGCCCACCAATGGGCTGTTATCCATGGACAGGGGGGTATTAATTATATTAAAAAGTTTAAATATTAAACAATTTATAAAGCCGTGAATCGGCTAGTGTCCTCTGTTAGTCCATCCGTCATGATTACTCCACTTTAACACATGTATCGCACCGAGTCAATAAAAAGTTCATCAAAGACTTGATGTATATGGCAGTTCAAATCCATACCTATAATAAATCAATTGATTCAAATTCAAGATTCAAAATTCATCAATCGAATGTTATAGAAAAAATAGAAACATCCTAACTTCAGTGGCAAATTCCCATACATGATCATGTAAAGCTAATGAGTGTTCTAATCAAAAAATTAATCAAAAAATTACAAATCACAGATCACAAATCACAATTTACAGAAGACATTTCCAAAATAGACTTAAATTCATTGATGGTAAATTCCATATCGGTGCATCTGGCTTCCCATGCATTGCAACCCATATCATGGCATTCCTATTTGTTCTCAAATTACAGCTTTACTTTCCCAAATGGGACGCCATTTCCTCCCCACTGTTCAGACACCGTGGATGCTTGGTAGAGAGATCTATGATATACCTCGACTCCAATCTGCGGAGTCGTCTTAAGCGGTCGCCGCCCCTGGCATTTGGTGGGGACAATGTCAAAACCAAAATATTGCAGTTTATTTTCGTCCCTACCGTGTACCTCAGCAAAGTGGCGGGCCACCGGATAGGCGAGATCCGCCTTTTCGATGGCCCTGAGATGTTCTAATATCCTCAATTTCAGTTCCTTGATTGTGCTACCAATGTAGCGAAGACCACAGGGGCAGTAAAAGCAATAGACTGCGTATTGAGTGCTGCAGGCTTCTAAAGTGGGAAGCCGCCGCATTGTAGATATGCTGAATATTTACAAGCACAGATGTACTTCGGTGGCACTGTACGGTTCTGGGGTTTGGGGACATTGCAATGTAAGGGCCCTGCAAATTATGGAAAACACGTTCCTCAAACGGTTGCTCTGCCTTCCATCCTCGGCATCCACTGTTTTAACACACATGGAACTAGATCTGGACTACTTATCTGATCTAACCGGACTAAGGCCTTTGTTGGTCTGGAAATCCATCTTTACCAAGACAGAAACTGCTTTTACCAAAGACATTATTAAGGACTGTTTACTTCTGGAAAAAGTTTCAAATATTCCTTGGCTAAAATATGTGATTTCAACTGTTAAGGATCTGTTTAATATGGATGTGTGTAATGACCCTACTTGTATGAATTCTCTGAACAAACAGGAAGTCAAAAATTAATATTTGAGGGTCAAATCTGATCAGCGGAAAAGTACAACTAATGAGTATTCTACCCATGTTTTCCATTATTCTTTGAAGGAAGACAGACCTGGTATACCCATGTACCTTAATGTTATCCATAGACAGTCCCATCAATTTGTACTTTCAAGACTGAGACTAGGCATAGCACATAACCTGGTTGCCTTCCCCATAATGAAATGTCACACGGTTTCCCCTTGCCCGTGTGATGGTTTAACTAAACAAAGCACACCACACTTTCTCTTACTCTGTCCTTTGTACAAAGCCCAGCGTATTTGCTATCTTAAACCTATGTTTTTGAAATATTCTGTGTATACTACAGGAAATGCAATGAGGCTATTATTCTCACTTGTGAGCCCAGATTTATGTTTCTTTACTGCTACTTTTATTTTGAAATCTATCACAGCAAGACTAAGTATGGTTTTTCCTTAAATTTATGCACAGTAATTCCTATATTTTATGCCAAAATTTTCTTGCCCAACAATATGATATGTGTGTGCCATGTTTTAATTGTATACTTTTATGATGTTTTTTTTAAACAATCGAATAAAGTTTGTAAACTGTAACTGTAAACTGAGTGCTGCAGGCGATAAACATTTTAATGAATATTTTCTTCCCTGTCTCGGGTATCATATACGATAGGACCCTTTTACTTCCCGCACAAGCCTTGCAGCTGCCGCATGGATAAAACCCTTTCTGTTCTTTAAGGGTGTTGGTCTTCAATATAGGTTTCTCCAGGTGACTAGTGACAAGCATGTCTCCTATTAACCTTGCTTTGCTGAAGGTTAGTAATGGATAAGCAGGTCGATCTTCCTTCAGCACATTATCCGATTGCAGGATATGCCAGTTTTTTTTAAGCATCATTCTGAGGTCGTTGGCCCCTGATGAGTAGGGAGTGATCAGCCTAAATTTCCCTTTGCTTGTGGCTTCTTCTTTTTCACGGCCCCCCCTTTTGTGGGTTTGGCAGTGAATAAAGTCCCTCTTGGAATCTTTCTCACCTTCCTCAAGTCCTTTGCAGTAGTTCTCTACCAAACCCCCTAATTGCGAAGTGTGATAGGCACTCTGAGGCAGCCGCCTCGAAGTCAGAGTCCCTGGAGCAATTTCTTCGGAGCCTCAATAGTTCCCGTAAGGAATGCTCTTAATTAGCTGGGGAGTATGGCTGCTGCTGGCAAAAAGTGTTGAATTGCCCGCAGTCTCCTTTCAATACAATGCAGTGTGTAGTTGTTCCCCTTCTATGAACACTCTCAGGTCCAAGTACTCCGCTGCCACCGGACTAATTGAACCCGAGTACTGCAGGTTAAGGTTGTTGTCATTCAGTACCCTGATGTATTCCTCTGCTGTGTTCATCCCACCGTTCTAGACAATGAATAGATCGTCAATGTAACGATGCCAACACACTGTCTCCCCCTTGTCATGCCCAATCGTGCAGCTCCTGGGTACATGCTCCTCCCACCAGCCCACGAACAAGTTGGCGTAGCTGGGAGCAAAGCAGGTGCCAATCGCCGTACCTGACCTCTGTAAATACAACTGGTCTTCAAATAGAAAAATATTGTCGGTTAGACAAAACTCAACAAATTCAAGGATCATTATATTATGCCTAGCAAATCGCATTTGGCGCTGGTCTAGGAAATACCGGACCGCTTCCAGGCCGTGCTTGTGTTCAATACAAGCATATAAACTGGTAATATCCAGCACCAACAGCAGATAGTGTGAGTCCCGTTTCAAATCTTGGATCTTCATCAAGAAGTCCTTGGTGTCCTTAATGTAAGATTCCAGTTTTAACACCAAGGGAAACAAAATGTTGTCAGCAAATCGGGACATATTCTCAGTTAGACTGCCGATGGAGGAAATGATAGGACGGCCTGGTGGACGTCTCTATTTTTATGCAGCTTGGAAAGGTGATAAAAAGTAGGGATCATAGGGCAGTTTTCTGCAAAAACAGATGTTCATCTTTGCCCAACATCTGAAGATTATACCATTTATGGATAAGTGTGTCATATTCCATAATGCTCTGTTGGTATAGTTCAGTGGTACACTTCATATAAAATTTCTCATCAGAAAGTTGCCTCAATGCTTCGCTTCTATAATGATCCCTACTCATAAGGACCACATTTCCCCCTTTGTCGGAGGGTTTCACCGCGATGTTTTTGTCATTCATTATGTTGTTTATTGCCAATTTTTGTTGGTCTGTGATATTGGTCCTGTGGATTTGGTGGTCCGCTTTTCTATATTGCATGAGGTCGTTGTTCATTGCCTCACTGAATACATCCACAGCGTCCCATGGAGACTGAGGAAAAAAGATGGAGATGGGTTTAAACACACTTTCCTCCCTCTCCTGTTCTACTCCTTGTAGTTCTGCTTGTTGTGCAGTGTCCAGTTGACCCACATCAGAGGACTGTTCCATTTATAAGTCCTCAAGGGTCTCCACTGTAGATATATCCCTACTACTAAGAGCATCTGTTACAGTCATCCTTACTCCTTTTTTGCTTTGATCTTTCATATAAGGGCACAGTTTAAAATATTTGTGGAGTTTCAACTTTCTAGTAAAGCGGAACAGATAGATTCGTGTTTGCGCGTATTCTAGTTCATTGTTAGGGCAGAATGTCAATCCCAGGCTAAGTACTTCGGTTTCTGGATCTGTTAATTCTTTGTCTGTGAGATTCACGACTGTAAGATTAACTGGGTCTCTAGAACCATCGCACATTGCTGTAATTACTTCTTATTGTGTTGCGATTGGTTCAACGGGAGGCTCTTGCTACTCCTCGGCCTCCTTTTGCCACCCCCTGACCTCCTTGTCCTCCTGGTTCTCCCGAGCCCCCTGCTCCCGGTGGTTTGTTCTTTCTGTCGCAGAGCCAAGATTTCCTGAATATTTCGAATTCCTCTTGAAAGGGGGTTCTTCTGGTTTTACCGGCTTGGATTGCTCGACTTTTCCATTGACCTCCTGGGTCAAGTTGATAGTTACTGGACTCGTTTTCGGTCATATCAGACTCAGAGGTGACCACTTCAGCTGTTGATGTTGTACCAGCACTGGCACTGGTACCCCTTTGGAGAGCCTTCCGACGAGCATCAAATTTCTTCCCGTATGTCAGGACGCACCCTGTCAGGTAATCGTTCGCATCATGTTCATATTTCTCCTGCTTACGAAACCTTATCTTCTCTTCATATTTCACGAGCTGGGCTTTCATTTGATCTTTCATTTGTGATATTAAAGCTATTTGTCCCGGATCGATCTCCTTTTCCAGCTCTTCATCGATCAATTTAATCTTGACCAGCGCCTTCTCTCTGCCGCTCCAGGCGTACTTGACCAAGATTTTGAGAGTCCCGTCACAATAGGTTGCTGTGTGCTCAAACCAGTCCGTTAAGAACTGCGGGTCCGGATGTTCGTAGGACGACACTGTATGGACCCTTAAGCCCCTGGGCACTCTTTCTTCCTCCACGTAATTTGTCAGGCTAGTTGTCTCCCACCATTTCCGTACTTCACGTTCGTGAAGTCTCTCCAACTTTGTCATGGTCTCTTTGAGTTTGTTATTTTGAGGCTCTGCCACTGCCGTAATCGTTGTCTCCGATGGCTTCTCTCGCCGTTTGAACATGCCCTTCGCCGCCATATGGCGATCAGTCTTTTGATTTTATGTTTTTAATTTTCAGGGTATTTATGGTAACAGTGGACTTTTTTTGGCCTTCGACATGCAGCGTTGAAAATTAACAATCATGAAATAGCCCACTGGGGCAATATTACGAACTTCATAGTATGGGACCACCGAATAGATTTGCCCACTTGGGCTGTGATTATATTAATAGCGAAAACGGACATGAATATGCCGTGTACAGCTGACCTGGAGAGCTGCTGACGGCCGGGCTTGTCTCCGCTGTGTTTCCTGACCTCCTGTCCTCCGGTGTGGTGTTGACTGGGCCGGGCTTTGCTCTGCTCGTGGTTCGGCCGGGCTTGGCTCCGCCGGGCCTCTGGGCACTACAATCCCGAGCAGCCCCAGCGCGGCAAGGACACCGCTGACGCCGCAGCAAGCGCCTGGAAGGGCATAAAGGCTCCCTTGGTGTGGAGTCCGGGGGGAGCCGTGTATAGCTGACCTGGACAGCTACTGACGGCCGGGCTTGGCTCCGCTGTGTTTCCTGACCTCCTGTCCTCCGGTGTGGTGTTCACTGGGCCGGGCTTTGCTCCACTCGTGGTCCGGCCGGGCTTGGCTCCGCCGTGCCTCTGGGCACTACAATCCCCAGCAGCCCCAGGGCGGCAAGGATGCCGCTGACGCCGCAGGAAGCGCCTGGAGGTGCATAAAGGCTCCCTTGGTTCCTCGTCCCGCGGGACGCGCGCGGGCGCGCCCGGGAGAAGCCCTGGACAAGGGTGGGCCGTCTGCGGCCGTCAGAGGCCAGAAGAGGCTGGGCTGGGACACGGACTTTGGCTTTTTCTCCTCGGACCCTTGACTAACTGTAAGATATAATTTCTTGTATCAATTTTACTTGTTTTTTGTTTCCTGGTCCTTAACAACAATATCGAACTTTAACATTTACTGGGTGAGACTTTATTGGGCAACCCTACCTGTGTATAGTACTTTTGGTTCTTTAACATGTCAAAGCTTAGATCAACAAAACCATCGACCGTAAATGAGACAAGGACAATGGATAACTATCTTGTGAAGGTGGTCAATAAAATTAATAAAGAAAGGCGACTCTCACTAAATAGGGTAAGCCCAGACACTTCACCTACAAGGCTGAGATCGCCTTTCACTCCGTTGCCCCAGTCAGATAGTTGCATGGATGTTCCTAACGTTACTGTCACTAATGATGCATCTACCGTGGTGACACCGGAAGAGCGGGAAGTTATAATCGACCGTACCCCCAGTCAGACCCCGACACCTTCCCCAAGGCCTTCACCAGCCCAATCACCTGTTCGGAGAATTGTGCGGGCATGTAGGAAGGCCCCTGTCAAACGAGTGGCAGGTAGGAAGACAAAAAAGATGGGTACCACATCAACTAGCAGGGGAAGTACACCAGAACCCACAAATAACGCTGAGTCAAATAATTTGCACCCTGCCCATATAGAGCTCCTGGCAACTATCATCGAGTCAAAACTAGAAGCAAAGATTAGACCTCTTGTGGCAAAGCTAGAGCAGGTCTCCCAAGAGGTCTCTAGATTAGGGGGCCTTTTAGATTCTCATATGACTAGGATCCACACACACAAGAGTCCTCTTTCTGGTAACAACGTAATAGGGGCTGTAGCTTCTGCTAGTACAGGGGATACAGGGCCAACGGTCACCGCACAAAATCTACCACCCATACGATCACAGAAAACCCCATCTCCCAATCTACCTACTGTGGGAGCCCCATTTGTACAACCGTTAGTACAACCACCCACATTAAATAATGGCAATCAGAACACTACAGTGGGAGGAGAAAACGGTGGGAGAAGTAGGCCAAAGAGAAAAAATTCAGTTAACCTCCCACCGGAGTGTGTTCTGTATACAGTGGTATTAACAAATGTCCCAGAGGTCGATTCTTGTTTGTCTGACTCCAGTTTAGAAACCCATGCTGCTTTAAAAAATAAAACATATGCTTGGCTAAATAGGAATTGTGGTTTTCCGTTTGCCTTTTCAAATGACATAATCTCCACCCGAAGAGTCAGCTGGATTGGCAACGCTAGAAAGAACTCGAGTGGGGACTGTATTATTGTAAACTTTAAGCACCCACAACATGTGGCAACAGTCCTCCTCAGAGCAGCCTCTCTACCCATAGTGGAAAATTCCGTATGTGCGAGACCCCTTGGGTTCTTCTATAATCATTTGGATAACACCCAACGCCCACCACCACATCAGCATAAGTATCCAGCAAATGAGTACAGAAGGGGTGTGGCTGGTTGTGTCCCAAATGTTTTTAATCATCAAAAAAATGGGGACCCTTATTGTTACCAGCTGGCTCATACGCATACTCAATTTGATCAGGCCTTACCACTATACAATTGATATACCGCTTTATCCTCACTTGAGGAAAATGATTGACTGCCTATCGATTCGGGGAGTACTGCCCAGCCACCCACATCCTTTTTTAAAATAGTTACATGGAATATTGCTGGCATTAAGAATAAAGTTGGAAATGTTGATTGGCTAAACACTTTAAAATCTTTTGACATCATTGCCCTACAAGAGACATGGGACCAAGCGAACAGCTTCTCTTTGGACGGCTATAGCCACTTTTGCACACCTGCAATTAGCAGTGCTGCTGGTAGAGCCAACGGAGGCTTAATAACCTTATTTAAATTGTATGTAAAAGGCAAATTAACACAGTGTATTTCAGGTTGCGAAAATTGTTTGATTGTTGAACTCTCTACCCAGGATAAGGCCAAGATTCTATTTGTAAATATTTATAATTCTAATGCTAATGAGCGTACCAGTCATAACTTGGAAGTACTGGATAAATTCCTGTCAGTCTATAGTGCGAATGTAAATACTTTTGAAATATTATTTTATGGGGACTTTAATATCCACCCCTGCACCCTACCATGTATTAGTCAGGATGATAAAGGTCCTCCCCTCTCTTCATCTATCCATCTGGAACACACTAGGCGAGGAGAGTATCTAGAAAATGTTCTTGCCAGATGGAATTTATATGAGTCAGGTTGCGGGGATGGTAAAAGTAGGTCCCCTACATTTAAGGGTAAAGATGATGGGACTATTATAGACTATCAGCCTGATTCATGAAGCTAAATTGCGCCCGCAATAGCTGCGAAAATGCTATCGCGGGCGCAATTCCTCAAATCGGTATTCACCACGAAAATAGCGATTTCGCAAACACAGAATTGCGAAATCGCTAAAAGATTCGCAGAATCCCGGCAGTAGACCAATTGCAAATCGGAAATAGCGAGAACCCACGGAGACTGCGAATAAAATAGCGAATTCGCAATATCCTCGCAATCGGGATTCATGAAAAATCGCAATTAGCGGAAAAAAAACAAAATCGCACTTTGCGAGGCGCAAATTAAGGACAACCCAAAGCAGGTGGTAACCATCAAAGCCATAGAATTTTTTGGGGAAAAACCGTTGGCCAATCAGTAACTGGTGCACGGCTGACCAAACACATTTAAGGAGAAGCAGCATCAGCAGAAGGAGTGACAAAATGCCAGGAATGTACATGGTGGTCAGGCGGCGAAAGCTACAGCGAGCAGCAAGGAGGAGACGCAGAATCCAGGAAAGGATATTCCGCCAGCGGGTCGCCCTGCTGGGCCAAACCAGAGAGCAAATCTACGCCAAGTACCGGCTGAATGGGGCCATGATTATCAAGCTCATACAGGACCTTGACCCCCTGATGCAGCACCCACCAAGGCGGACCAATGCCGTCCCAACACATGTCCAGGTATTGTGTAGCCTGCACCTCCTGGCCTCTGGGAGCTTCCAGGGGATAGTTGCGGCAGCTGGGGGGATATCCCAGCCCACCATGTCCCGCTGCCTACGTAGTTTCCTGGACGCAATGCTGACCCAGCTACACCAGCACATCAAATTTCCCACCAGCCAACAGGAATTGGATGAGACCAAGCTACAATTCTACAATGTCGCCCGTTTCCCACACGTGATAGGATGCATTGACTGTACCCACGTCCACATTTGCCCACCTGCTGGAACGGAGTACATGTACCACAACCGCAAGTCCTACCACTCCCTCAACATCCAGATGGTCTGCAATGCAAAGACATACATCACGGACATAGTGGCACAGTACCCGGGGAGTACACATGACTCATTCATATTACGGCACAGCGGCCTCCACACACGACTGGTCAGGGGAGACTTTGGGGAAGGACACCTAATTGGTAAGTACACTTTGCCCACAATGTCACATTGCGATTAAGTAGCTGCGCTGCACAGGCACTCACCCTCTGCTCCTCTCATTCAGATGACAGTGGCTACGCCCTGCGTGAATACCTCCTCACCCCATACCTCAACCCTGCTACACCACAGCAACGGCGTTACAACGTATCACAAATACGCACAAGGAATTGCATAGAGAGAACTTTTGGCCTACTGAAGAGCAGATTCCGCATACTTCACAAGACAGGTGGGGCCATGTACTACAGTCCTGAAGTGTGCTGCCGCATTGTGGCTGTGTGTGCTATCCTACACAACATTGCTACCAAGCGCCGGATACCTGTCGACATCTCTGGCAGTGAATCGAAAGGGGACGACCGGCCACCTGCACATGCGCGCCATGCACGCGGGGAGAACCCAGCTGAAGGCCACATACGTCGCAACCACATCACACTGAACAGTTTCTAGTGCACCCTCTACCCTCACCCCACAAATCACAATTGCATGCAAAATGTAATAATGACACAACGCCAATGTGTAATGCTAAATTAAATGTTATTGTTTGATTCACAATAATGGTATCAGTTTCAATCTTGCCATTGCTAACAGTATTTCTGCATACTGCTGTGTCCAATACACAGGGCAGGCTTATGCTCAGCCTGTGCCTGTACAAGTCCTATTAAGTCATGTGCGCCTCCGGCGCGAACCACCCAAGCGCCTCTGCGGCTCATCCTCATCCAAGGCACATGTTCCTGCAGTGGGCCTGGTGCTGCGTCTGAGTGCCCCTACGTGTGAGGCAGAGTGGCTGCTCACACTCGATGTCCCCTCACTGGCATCATCACCCCCAACAGTGGCAGGTAGAGCAGGGTGAAGTGCTGTCACGGCAGTGGTCAGGTGCTCGAGTACCCTGGCCACATCCTCGCAGCACTGGATGAGCTGCTGCTGCTGCGCAAGGGACCGGCACAATAGCTGCGAGGTGGCATTGCCTATGACATAATTGGACCGGGTGTAGGCCGTCAGCCAGGTCAGTAGCTGACGGTGGCGGCGGCGGGCTGCGTTGCGCTGCGATGTCATTGCAGCAGTGTTGGCCTTCATGGCTGCAGTCATGCGGGCCATTCTCTCCCCCACACCTGCTATGGCTGCCGTCATGCGGTCCATCCGGTCCCCCACACCGGCCACATTGCGGCCAATGTTGTATAGCTGAAGCTGTCTGGCACCTTGCCGGCATGCCTGCAGCTGATGATTACGGAGCATGCATCTTTCCACACTCATTCTCGCCAGCCGCTGTCCATTCCCCCTCCTAGTGTTAGGTGCATTGGTCTGCAGGCGAGACCTGCCACGCCTGCTCTGCTGGCCTGACACAGTGGCTGGCCGCTGTGTTCCCGCTGTTGCCGGCCCTGATGTTGAAGCACCAGCTGCTGGTGGTGTCACGGTATTTAACAACAAGGGGTGGTGATGGACAGAGTTTCTGAATTAAGCAGAATACTCTCACCCAGTCAAGAGATCAGGGCTAGATACAACACCGTTTTTTAGCTCACTGCACCATCCCAGCTCAGAACCTGGCTATATGCAAATTAGTCTGTTCCTGTCCAAGTGCATGATGGGAACAGGGCAAACCAAACTACCAAGCCAATTCTTATACTGGGAAGGAAACAAGCTTCCGGGGACCGGTTTCTGGCATTTCAGCCGTCGTCGGCCCGGCTTGCTTGAATCCTGATGGTGCAATGAGCAAGGGACTCACATCTGAGTATACCCTTCCACGCTTAGGGTGGACAAAATATTTAACAACAAGGGGTGGTGATGGACAGAGTTTCTGAATTAAGAAGAATACTCTCACCCAGTCAAGAGATCAGGGCTAGATCCAACACCGTTTTTTAGCTCACTGCACCATCCCAGCTCAGATTCGGCTATATGCAAATTAGTCTGTTCCTGTCCAAGTGCATGATGGGAACAGGGCAAACCAAACTACCAAGCCAATTCTTATACTGGGAAGGAAACAAGCTTCCGGGGACCGGTTTCTGGCATTTCAGCCGTCGTCGGCACGGCTTGCTTGAATCCTGATGGTGCAATGATTAAGGGACTCACATCTGAGTATACCCTTCCACGCTTAGGGTGGACAAAATATTTAACAACAAGGGGTGGTGATGGACAGAGTTTCTGAATTAAGCAGAATACTCTCACCCAGTCAAGAGATCAGGGCTAGATCCAACACCGTTTTTTAGCTCACTGCACCATCCCAGCTCAGAACCTGGCTATATGCAAATTAGTCTGCTCCAGTCCCAGTGCATGATGGGAACAGGGCAAACTAAACTACCAAGCCAATTCTTATACTGGGAAGGAAAGAAGCTTCCGGGGACCAGTTTTTGGCATTTCAGCCGTCGTCGGCCCGGCTTGCTTGAATCCTGATGGTGCAATGAGCAAGAGACTCACATCTGAGTATACCCTTCCACGCTTAGGGTGGACAAAATATTTAACAACAAGGGGTGGTGATGGACAGAGTTTCTGAATTAAGCAGAATACTCTCACCCAGTCAAGAGATCAGGGCTAGATCCAACACCGTTTTTTAACTCACTGCACCATCCCAGCTCAGAACCTGGCTATATGCAAATTAGTCTGCTCCAGTCCCAGTGCATGATGGGAACAGGGCAAACCAAACTACCAAGCCAATTCTTATACTGGGAAGGAAACAAGCTTTCGGGGACCGGTTTCTGGCATTTCAGCCGTCGTCGGCCTGGCTTGCTTGAATCCTGATGGTGCAATGAGCAAGGGACTCACATCTGAGTATACCCTTCCAAGCTTAGGGTGGACAAAATATTTAAAGACAAGGGGTGGTGATGGACAGAGTTTCTGAATTAAGCAGAATACTCTCACCCAGTCAAGAGATCAGGGCTAGATCCAACACCGTTTTTTAGCTCACTGCACCATCCCAGCTCAGAACCTGGCTATGTGCAAATTAGACTGTTCCTGTCCCAGTGTGATGGGAACAGGGCAAACCAAACTACCAAGCAAATTCTTATACTGGGAAGGAAACAAGCTTCCGGGGACCGGTTTCTGGCATTTCGGCCGTCGTCGGCCCGGCTTGCTTGAATCCTGATGGTGCAATGAGCAAGGGACTCACATCTGAGTATACCCTTCCACGCTTAGGGTGGACAAAATATTTAACAACATGGGGTGGTGATGGACAGAGTTTCTGAATTAAGCAGAATACTCTCACCCAGTCAAGAGATCAGGGCTAGATCCAACACTGTTTTTTAGCTCACTGCACCATCCCAGCTCAGAACCTGGCTATATGCAAATTAGTCTGTTTCTGTCCCAGTGCATGATGGGAACAGGGCAAACCAAACTACCAAGCCAATTCTTATACTGGGAAGGAAACAAGCTTCCGGGGACCGGTTTCTGGCATTTCAGCCGTCGTCGGCCCGGCTTGCTTGAATCCTGATGGTGCAATGAGCAAGGGACTCACATCTGAGTATACCCTTCCACGCTTAGGGTGGACAAAATATTTAACAACAAGGGGTGGTGATGGACAGAGTTTCTGAATTCAACAGAATACTCTCACCCAGTCAAGAGATCAGGGCTAGATCCAACACCGTTTTTTAGCTCACTGCACCATCCCAGCTCAGAACCTGGCTATATGCAAATTAGTCTGTTCCTGTCCCAGTGCATGATGGGAACAGGGCAAACCAAACTACCAAGCCATTTCTTATACTGGGAAGGAAACAAGCTTCCGGGGACCGGTTTCTGGCATTTCAGCCGTCGTCGGCCCGGCTTGCTTGAATCCTGATGGTGCAATGAGCAAGGGACTCACATCTGAGTATACCCTTCCACGCTTAGGGTGGACAAAATATTTAACAACAAGGGGTGGTGATGGACAGAGTTTCTGAATTAAGCAGAATACTCTCACCCAGTCAAGAGATCAGGGCTAGATCCAACACCGTTTTTTAGCTCACTGCACCATCCCAGCTCAGAACCTGGCTATATGCAAATTAGTCTGTTCCTGTCCCAGTGCATGATGGGAACAGGGCAAACCAACCTACCAAGCCAATTCTTATACTGGGAAGGAAAGAAGCTTCCGGGGACCAGTTTCTGGCATTTCAGCCGTCGTCGGCCCGGCTTGCTTGAATCCTGATGGTGCAATGAGCAAGGGACTCACATCTGAGTATACCCTTCCACGCTTAGGGTGGACAACATATTTAACAACAAGGGGTGGTGATGGACAGAGTTTCTGAATTAAGCAGAATACTCTGACCCAGTCAAGAGATCAGGGCTAGATCCAACACTGTTTTTTAGCTCACTGCACCAGCCCAGCTCAGAACCTGGCCATATGCAAATTAGTCTGTTCCTGTACCAGTGCATGATGAGAACAGGGCAAACCAAACTACCAAGCCAATTCTTATACTGGGAAGGAAACAAGCTTTCGGGGACCGGTTTCTGGCATTTCAGCCGTCGTCGGCCCGGCTTGCTTCAATCCTGATGGTGCAATGAGCAAGGGACTCACATCTGAGTATACCCTTCCACGTTAGTGTGGACAAAATATTTAACAACAAGGGGTGGTGATGGACAGAGTTTCTGAATTAAGCAGAATACTCTCACCCAGTCAAGAGATCAGGGCTAGATCCAACACAGTTTTTTAGCTCACTGCACCATCCCAGCTCAGAACCTGGCTATGTGTAAATTAGTCTGTGCCTGTCCCAGTGTGATGGGAACAGGGCAAACTAAACTACCAAGCCAATTCTTATACTGGGAAAGAAACAAGCTTCCGGGGACCGGTTTCTGGCATTTCAGCCGTCGTCGGCCCGGCTTGCTTGAATCCTGATGGTGCAATGAGCAAGGGAATCACATCTGAGTATACCCTTCCACGCTTAGGGTGGACAAAATATTTAACAACATGGGGTGGTGATGGACAGAGTTTCTGAATTAAGCAGAATACTCTCACCCAGTCAAGAGATCAGGGCTAGATCCAACACTGTTTTTTAGCTCACTGCACCATCCCAGCTCAGAACCTGGCTATATGCAAACTAGTCTGTTTCTGTCCTAGTGCATGATGGGAACAGGGCAAACCAAACTACCAAGCCAATTCTTATACTGGGAAGGAAACAAGCTTCCGGGGACCGGTTTCTGGCATTTCAGCCGTCGTCGGCCCGGCTTGCTTGAATCCTGATGGTGCAATGAGCAAGGGACTCACATCTGAGTATACCCTTCCACGCTTAGGGTGGACAAAATATTTAACAATAAGGGGTGGTGATGGACAGAGTTTCTGAATTAAGCAGAATACTCTCACCCAGTCAAGAGATCAGGGCTAGATCCAACACCGTTTTTTAGCTCATTGCACCATCCCAGCTCAGAACCTGGCTATATGCAAATTAGTCTGTTCCTGTCCCAGTGCATGATGGGAACAGGGCAAACCAAACTACCAAGCAAATTCTTATACTGGGAAGGAAACAAGCTTCCCGGGACCGGTTTCTGGCATTTCAGCCGTCGTCGGCCCGGCTTGCTTGAGTCCTGATTGTGCAATGAGCAAGTGTCACGGTAGGCGTTGCTGGTGCGGCAGAGGCTGGGGGCACACTGGTAGTGGGCCTGGCTGCGGGAGTTGTTGTTGCGGCAGGGGCTGGAGGCACACTGGTGGTGGACCTGGCAGCAGGGGTTGTTGCTGCGCCAGACGCAGGAGGCACACTGGTGGTGGACCTGGCTGCAGGAGTTTTTGCTGTGGCAGGGGCTGGAGGCTGTGTATGTGACGGCACCTCCTCCTCATCCTGTGCTTCCTCATCTATTTGCAGCCTCTCGCTGTCGCTGCTGTCTGCGCCACCTTTGAGGGGAAGTGGACGTTCATTAGTTGCATGTATCTGTCACACGTGCAGTTGCTACATGCATGCTGGGTGACATTCCCTGACTGCCTATGGCTTTGTGTACTTTGGAACCTGTCGGGCTGCATTGTGGTACTTCTACATTGTGGCCACACTACATGTCCCACAATGCTTTAGGGCATTACCTGATGTGTAACGATGGCATGACTATGGAACATTATGGGAAGCTATATGGTCATAGCCATTCATAGGGGACAGGGTCGCAGTCGCATGCCACTTACCTTGGATGTCTTGGGTGGGGCGGGATGAGTCCAGACGGGTCACTCCGATGAATGCCTCAGCCTCCAGTGTGTCTTCTACTTGATCCTCCAAGGGGGTGTTTGGAGGGACTGTAGGTCCTCCCCCTCCAGTGCCCAGGGACTCTCCAAGCCTCTCAGCTACCTTCTCTTTGGCACGACCTCGGAGGTCGTACCAGCGTTTCTTAAGTTCGTCCAGTTACCTGTCGGCCACACCCACAGAGTTCACCGCGGACGCTATGCCCACCCAGATCCTGCGTTTCTAATGCACGGCCACCCTCCTTGAGTCCTTCCCGAACATTTTGCAGTGGTACGCCACCACCCCTTCAATTAAGTGCTCCAGCTCCTGCTCGGAGAACTTTAACTTTCTCTTCCGCCCTGTGGTGTTGCTGGGCCCAGGAACTGCCTCCTCAGACATAGCTGCAGTATGTTTGAAAGTATTAATCCAAGCAGAATTGCAGGAGCTCTCCCAGTTGCTGACTCGAGGTCTGCCTCACTGTGGTGAATGGGGGTGGGAACTGGCTGCTTCCTGGTTGTGATGTCATCACTGTGCTCGAAATGTGACTTCCCGTTTTCCCGATCTCGCGATTTTGCGATCTCGCTTTTTGCGATCTCGCAATTAGCGATATCGCTATTTGCGATATCGCTAATCTGACACGGATGTAGCCAGAAATAGCGATTTTTCTGCAATTATCGATAATCGCTAACAGCTTTTGCGGCCGCGTGCGAATCGCTTTTTTTAATCGCAAAACATCATGAATTCCGTTATGCGATTTCTCAATTGCGATTCGCAGTTAATCGCTAATTGAGATTTGCAGAGTCTGGTTTTCATGAATCAGGCTGAAAATGTTTATGTCTTCTTTTTTATTGAGTAATGTTGTAGATTATCATACAGAGGTATCAGTTTTTAGTGATCATAATCCTGTTCTATTGGAAGTGAAGCATACAGATCTGCTTTCATTAAAAACAGTGACACTAAGAGGGGGACTAAACGTGGCCGTCAAAGATCAGAGGCGAAGGCTAAAATGGACAAAAATAGTCCCTGAAACATTCCTTCAAGAAGTTCTAACCAAGGTAGAGGATGAAGTGGCAATATGCCTGGCAAATCGAACACAAAACAAAGATGTTATACTGGCGTTTGATAACATTTGTATAGAAATTAACTATAGTCTACAGGCAGAATCAAGACAGAAGCCGCTTCAAGGCAAAAGATGGTTTGATAAAAAAATGTTCTAAAGCGCATGGAGATTTACTTAAAGCATTGAAAGCCACGCCTAAAAACTGTGCAGATATAGCTAGTGCAAGGAGCTTATATAAAAAAGCTATTTTAGAGAGGAAAAGATGTAGCTTGGGCCCAACTACTCGACCCCGAAACCCTAAAAAATAGCGGTTTATTTTCTAAAATCGTAAATCAGCCATTATTTTCGGGAAATGAGAATACCCCCCTTGAGGCAAACAGACGAGGGCTGGATTCAACATTTCAGAAAAATATACTCAGAAACTAGCAACGTAGAGGCCCCTGCTGTAATTCTTGAGGCTATTGGAGTGGAATCTAGTAACGTAGAGGTCCCTGCTGTCACTTTTGAGGCGGCAGAAGTGGAAAGGGCAATAGATCTGACTCTGAAAAACAAAGCACCGGGCCCTGATGGGGTACCGGTGGACATTTTTGAAAGCGCCCTGAAATTTTGGTCTAAAGTCTTAAGTAACGTTTTTAACGCTCTCAAACATGACAACATCCCGGCCTCATGGAAAAAATCTATTATCATTCCGGTCTTTAAAAAGGGTAACAGGCAAGACCCCTCCTGTTATAGACCCATTTCACTGATTCGTCTGTGAAAATATTGGGCCGGGTTATTTTATCTAAACTGAATGATTGGCTGAATGAGAAAGGGGTCCTTTCAAATGTTCAGTATGGATTTAGACCAAAAAGGAGCACGATAGATCAAGGACTTAACTTGCACTTATTGGTGGATAAATACACTAGGGCCAAGGAGGGGTCCATGTACCTGGGGTTCATGGACCTCTCGTCTGCCTTTGACCTCGTAAATCATTCAAAACTGTGGCAAATTCTAATCGACATTGGTCTGGACAGGGCTTTAGTTAATCTCCTAGCAGATTTGCACACTGGCCTCATAGCATCTGTCAGAGTAACCTTGGAGGGTTGATGCACTAGTCACTTTAACTCTAAAAGGGGTGTTAGTCAGGAGTGCATACTGGCACCCCTTTATTTACCATTTATATAAATGCACTGGAACTAGTGTTAAAAGAGGCATCCCTTGACATCCCGCGTATAGGAGAACTTGGAATCCCAGTCCTTCTATACGCGGATGACAACGTCTTGCTTTCACAGACCGGTGTTGGTTTACAACGCCTCTTGGATATTTTTGAAGACTTCATGGGTTCTATTGCTTTAAAGTTAAATGTAAAGAAGTCTCAAATCATGATAATGGGCAGGGGTAACAAGATTAAGAACCTAAAAACATTCACATGTGGCAAGCAAGAGCTATGTAGAGTAGCCACTTTTCCATACCTGGGGAACACTTTTGATGAGAGAGGCAAATGGGGTCCACAGTTAAAAAACAGAAACATTTCCCTTGCTAGATCATCCTCTGCACTTCCGGGCTTTTCGAAAAAATTAGGGGCAAGGCCAATAGCAACTTTATTGAAGATCTACAAAGCAAAATGCCTTGCGGTGGCCACATAGGGTAGTGCAATTTGGGGATACTGTTCTCCGGACAGTATACAGACTACTGAGAATAAATTTTTAAGAGCTGTCCTGTCTGTGCCACAGTCCACTCCATCTTACACAATCCACACTGAATTAGGAGTAGGATATATTTCAGATATGATTAAAATGGCCCCTGTTCTAGCTTGGCTGAAGATTTGGTTGAACCAGGAAATCCCCCTTAACCACATTGTTCTAAAAGACTGTTTGCAGCTAGATAGAGCAAATAAAATCCTGTGGCATGTATACATCAAAGACAGTCTTGTTAAGCTAGGGAGACCAGAGCTTTTCTTCTCCCCGGCGTCCATTACTACAAAGGACATCGCCTTGATCAATGGTATGATGGGAGAATTGGTAAGCATGGAGAGGGAACAAATGGAATTACAGAAACCAACGGTGAGGGCTAGCATTATTATGAGCACTCAAGTAGGCCCTGAATTGTATCTAACTACCGTGAACCAAGCCTATCACCGATTTCTTTTAACCCGATTTCGGTTTAACTTGATTCACCTGAACCTTGGTCATTTTCCAACCTGGAGTACCCCTGATAACACGATGCCGTGTTCCTGTGACAATTTTTCCACCCAGAATACAATGCACTTTTTGATGTTCTGTGGCCACTACAAGGCAGTAAGAACGAAATATTTGATCCCTATTCTAAAGGAGGCAGGGTTTATTCAGGTAAAGCCAGCACTCCTGTTTTTACAGTTATTGCAGACCCCCAGGATGTTTCATGTTGCTAATTTCCTAGTGGGGGCTGTCAGGATCAAGAAGAGGAAGATGACCAATAAACCCTTATAACATGGTTTTATAGTGGATGAAAGCAAATACTGTTTATACTATAGGGAATGTTTATTGATTGAAATTGATATGTGTGAATGTAAAATGTATGAGATAAGGAAGTCCTACCTAACTGACCTCTTTTTACCATATCTTAAATGTATTTTAAATGTATTTTTAAAGGACAATATTTTTATACCTTTTTGTAAATATTTTGATTGTGTAAATTAATCATGATTTTATCCTGTATCAATTATGTATTTTAGATCATGTAAATATTGTATAGTGTTATTGTCTTTTATGATATTGATTTATCGAAATAAAGTATTTTGACTGACTGACTGACTGACTTGAATATGTGAGCGCTCAGTACGATTGAAATCGTTTCGAACTTTAATGCAATGACAAATCATGCCGTGTGACAAAATCTGAGATTACTTTATTTGTAACAATGCACCACGTGCGATATTTTGTTGGATTTTATATTTGATTTGACAATTAGCGCTCCGCAATTACTGGTGTGCATTATGCCTTTATATTTCATAGGCATTATAATTTTGTATTATACCAGCTATTTTCGTTATGTTGAAATTGAATTATGATTACTGTTTTAAAACACCTTGATGGTACCCAAATCGGCTCATTAAGAAATAACTCTGCATTGTTTAATGGTTGACAAACTAGTACAAAATGGCGGCCATGTTTCTGTACACTGTCACTTCACATATGTGGTGTAAGTCCCATTTCGATGATGAATGTGGGCTAAATATGGGTGCACACATCAGGACGGCTGAAACGTGATCAAGCCGTAAGGTGAAACGCGTTGTTTCCTGCCTAATAAATTTTGCGCACAAGAACAACTCCAGGTGTCCGAGTTCGTGTGTTCTTACGAACGAAGTGCTTTTCTTATATATATATATATATATATATATATATATATATATATATATATATATTCCACCCTTTGGAACTCTGTGTCCGGGAATTGTAGCGCTCAGCGTTGGGTTTGTGATCCCTGCGGCGGAGGTGCTCCCGAAACGCGTTGATCAGTGTCTGTCTTTTACTGCATAATGCTATCTGAAGGCTAAGAATTGAATAAAAAGAGTAAAACTTCTTAAATACGAGAGTTTGTCCCATTAATCCTCCTGTCAAGGAGATTTGTGTGATATATATATATATATATATATATATATATATATATATATATATATATATATATATATATATATATATATATATATATATATATATATATATATATATATATATATATACATACATATATATATATATACATATATATATATATATATATATATATATATATATATATATATATATATATATATATATATATATATATATATATATATATATATATATATATATATATATATATATATATTGCCCCCGTCAGAAAGGATTCCTGAGCTGTGGTGGTTGAAGCGGTATGGGGACTTTGAAGTACATCTTTCCTTCCCTCTTCACATATGCGATACCTACCAGTACACTGCTGTTGCATGCTGGACCTTGTAGGCGCTGACCATCAGGCGGACCACAGGAGGTGTATGCAATGAGATGTTAACGAAGGGGGAGGAGCCATAGTCTGTTTGGGAGAAGGCAGGGCATATCTACCTTACTCACGCCCGTTCACTCAAGCACAGACACTTGGCGCTGAAGAGGCAGAGAACGCCAAAATGCATCCGCCATAAGAAGAGAGAACACGTTTCTTTGTTGTGAAGCTCAATAAAGTGCTTTCAAAGTGTTCCCCAGCTGTGGCCTTACACTTTTTCGAATGGAAGGAGCGGAGTATGATAATACAGCGCGGTTTCCAGTGACGCGCTACTAAGGCTCCTGCGTCATCAAGAGACTCTGTTTATACTGGGACCCTGCTTGCAGTATGGATCTCCTCCGGGGTACCGGAATTTACAGAGTCCACCACGCAGCAGAGCAAGAAGTAAGACGGTGAGGATGCCTTTGTGCACCTCGTTGGGCCGGTTGGATTTCTACGACTTGCCCCCGTCAGAAAGGATTCCTGAGCTGTGGCGGTTGAAGCGGTATGGGGACTGGAGGAAGCGCAGCTGCGCATTTGTGCTTTTGAACAATTGAACGTGACAACAGACTTTGAAGTACATCTTTCCTTCCCTCTTCACATATGCAATACCTACCAGTACACTGCTGTTGCATGCTGGACCTTGTAGGCGCAGACCATCAGGCGGACCACAGGAGGTGTATGCAATGAGATGTTAACGAAGGGGGAGGAGCCATAGTCTGTTTGGGAGAAGGCAGGGCATATCTACCTTACTCACGCCCGTTCACTCAAGCACAGACACTTGGCGCTGAAGAGGCAGAGAACGCCGAAATGCATCCGCCATAAGAAGAGAGAACACGTTTCTTTGTTGTGCAGCTCAATAAAGCGCTTTCAAAGTGTTCCCCAGCTGTGGCCTTACTCTTTTTCAAATGGAAGGAGCGGAGTATTATATATATATATATATATATATATATATATATATATATATATGGCAAGCAGGTCGCTGACTCGGCGGCACACCCTCTCATTCAGGCGCCGTGTAGTGACCAGCAACCTTGTGGACAGTAGTAGCGAAACTGCAATACACGGTGCCCCCCCAGCTGTTGGATTTCCACCATGGTTTGAGGAGCGGCAAGGGGAGAGAGGAGGCGATAACGATCGCCTGATCAAGAGGTTGAAAAGAGGCTTTGTTTCATCCTGCGGGGCACCTGAGCTGGAGTGTGGCCCTTAACCAGACAATTGGGACATCACTTGATGTTAGTTGTGTAGCTGTCACTGTACAGGCACACTTGAGGACTACGCCTTCCAGCATGCATTTGCTCAACAGGAGGAGTTTGAGGGGTGAGTACATCCCATATTGGAGGAGGAGCTCGATGACGCCATCCTGGGTGCGGTCTATCCACCACCTGAAAGCCATCTGACCCCCAGAGCGAGCGTGGAGTTCGTGGAACCGGCACTGATGAGAGCCATTGGAGGCTTGAAACGCGTATGCCTGAGCGTTTCAGGAACTACTTAGCACCACGCGCAAAACGAAAATCAATAAAGCAGCTTGTCTTCACCCTCGGAGTTGTGTCGCGCTTTTTCCTATCTGGGAACAGGCATTGGACTTATATATATATTCACAGAAAAAACCATAGGTTTTAGGCCATATATAGTTAAGAATTTGCATTTACAAAACCTTGAAAATTCACTGAAAAAACCATTGGTTATAGACCATATATAGTTAGGGATTAGCGTTTTAAAAACCTTATTTTACTCGCATAAAACCATTGAAATTCCATATATAGTTAGATGCGCTAACTATATATCGCGCACCCGCAATCCACTGCTGATGATGTCACATATTACATCATTCATGACATGGTTAGTGACATCACTGATGACATCACTGATGACATCTCAAATGACATCACTGATGACATCACTGATGACAACATCCAGTGACTGTATGTTTCTGTAAAGTTAAAATATGTCTTACATATTGAAGAATGAGTGGATGTATAAGTGTCTGGATGAAGGATTTAGTAAGTGCATGACTGACTGTATGAGTGAGTGATTAAATGTGTCTCACTGAGTGCATGGGTTAGTGACTAAACTGTCTTAATTTGTGCATCATTATATCTGTTGTTCTACAAACTGCTGCATATGTTGATCAGTAGCTATATGAGTAACTGTATGGGTTATTCATTGGTTGTCCAAGTATTTGTATGGGAAACTGAGTGTGTGTGTATGGGTGGCTGGGAGGTGTGTGACTCTGTACATAGATGTGTGAGTAGTTGATTCACTATATGTATGGGTTCAAAAGTGCATGTGGAAACAGCTGTATGGGCGGTTGACTGTGCATGAGTGTATTAGTGAGTGAATGGATATCTCAGTGCTACATGTCAAAGTAAGTACATATGTAAAACACAGTACATGTGAGAGTTGACATATATAAATAACTGTGCATAAGAGCCAGTGAATGTGTGAGTGGCTGTATGGATCATTGTGAACATGTATCAGGGATTGTATAAGAGAGTAAATATGTGTTAGTATATGTTTGAATAAGTAAGGTGTGTATAACTGTATAGTTGAGAAAATGGAGGTGTGATTGATTTTTTGCATAACTGACTAGGTGTGTGAGTAACTCCATGGATGAGTGACAGTCTGTGACTGTCTGTTTACACTGATTGTATCTAAGGTTATATTAGAGTCTGAAGAGGTTCATGGTATTATCACATGAATGATATCATCAGTGATGTGATCAGTCATGTCAAATGAGATGTTATCAGTGATTTTATCAGTGATGTCATTTGAGATGTCATCAGTGATGTCATCAGTGATGTCACTAACCATGTCATGAATGATGTAATATGTGACATCATCAGCAGTGGATTGCGGGTGCGCGATATATAGTTAGCGCATCTAACTATATATGGAATTTCAATGGTTTTATGCGAGTAAAATAAGGTTTTTAAAAGGCTAATCCCTAACTATATATGGTCTATAACCAATGGTTTTTTCAGTGAATTTTCAAGGTTTTGTAAATGCAAATTCCTAACTATATATGGCCTAAAACCTATGGTTTTTTCTGTGAATTTCAATGGTTTTTTAATAGCAAATATCAAAAGCTGTCAAATGTCAAGTATGTGATAGGTAAAAACTTTTTCGTGTTTATGCACGCTGATGTGCTTTGAACGCTGCCCCCCTCTCCCCTCTTTTCTCTTAGTAGTACTCTCTCTTTGCAGATAGTGAAGAGTAGTTAACGCAGGCCTTTACCCCCGTTGTAATCCGTCGTGCCTGCTTGTCTCTCCATTTGATTGATTGTTATCCAAGCATTTACTGTTTTACAATTGATTCTCTTTGGTTCATTCTCTATTTACAAACAAGCACAAAGTCGCAATACTCTGTTTAGTCTTTGCAGATAGTGAAAAATCGTGAAAAATCGTGTAAAAAAATAAAATTAATCGAGCAAAATCAGTAGGCCACTAATTGGATCTCTTTTTGACCTCGCTAAAATAGAAATATTAGGAACAACCCTTCATGAGAAATACAAAAATAGTGAGATGAACTGAGCTCCACACCATGAGGGCTGCAAGACAGCTCGACTCCGTCACCCACCCCGCCCAAAATAACGACAAACCCTATGCAAATATTAAAAATATATACAACACACCAGCAAAGAAACAGGGTAAAACATTTTATTAAATAACTATTTACATAACTATTTTATACTTTTTATTGCCCGATCCGGCTAGCTCAATCGATCGAGCATGAAACTCATGCACTCTGATAGCAAGCGTTGCTACTGATGCTATGCAGACCAAAACTGGTTTTCAGTTTGTAAATTTTTCTAGATTTTTCCATCCAAGGTTGGTTGAGTTTGTAGAACGATGGCTTCAGATTTTCAACATACGGTGTGGTGGCGCGGACTGGGAGGGGGCGGTTCGCTCCTACCCCCTCCCCAAGTAAGATTTTCATACGTGAAAGTACGTTAATGGTTTTGGTCCCTGAGTTGCTTCGATGTCACTGCCATTCTCAAATGGCATAAGTTCTGGATGTTGGGTGCCATAGTTCAGAGTTCTGAGCAGCGCTTGTAACACTGTCTGAAGCTTATTTCCACCTACTGCAGCTTCACTATTCTCAAAGTAAGTGAGGGTCGTTTGTGGACCTGACTGCATTTGAAAACAATGTGATATGGTACCTCCCTAAACCGCTTGACGGAGGCCCCCGAGGGGCGATGTGATGGCACGGACTCGGAGAAGACGCTTGGCTCCGACCCCCTCCCCAAGTCTTATAGCACTGGTGTAGCCTGAGATCGCCCCCGACATAGGCGGCCGGCTCCCGGGGTCCGGCGGAACTTTTTGCCTTTTGATGACTCTTCTGTTCTGGACTTGTCCCACAATCCGTTTGACCTGAAGATACGCTGTAGTGGGGCGCCCCTTTACCGTTTTAGTTGCCATTCCGCCCACTTTTGCTACACTGTGCCTCTTCCGCCATTCAGCTGTTTACCGCCCGCTCTTGCGACTACAGCGTCTCGCTCACCATGTAGTTGAGTTGCTCCCGCTCTTGCGATGCAACGATAAGCGACTGCCACAGGACTCTCAAAATGGCGGCCGGCTCTTCAGATTTGGGCGTGGTCCACTAAAATGGCCCTGGGACACCTTGGAACTCGGACGCTTCCCTGATAGGGCTTGTGTCCCATTCTCGAAAGCGTCCCCTCAGCCGTGAAGATTCTACAAAAGTCTTGGGGGCCCCCGACTCCCGCAGGCTTCTGGTGGGGAGCGGTTGCCATGCTTGCTCGTGGAATGGCCACGACGGACCTACGAGATGGTAGTGCTCTCATGCTGACGCCAGCTTTAGTCTGAAACATCCAGAAACACTGTAAACTACCAATTCGATCAGTTCCAGTAGCGCCCCAACATGACCCGGTAGAGAAGAACTTGCCCTCCCCTCTTTGACTGATGGTTCTTGTTGCCTGTCCCCTCTGTTGTCATTTAACAGAACTTTTTGGACTGCTGAAAGGGGTTGTGTTCCGAACGCTGGTTGGTGGAGACATTTTGACTATATTCTTGACCTACGTTGTCGCGTAATGCGTTATATGACACGCCGCGTTAGCGCACCCGGAAGTGATCCGGGGTGCAGCGCGCAGCACGTAACGTAAGCATAACAGGTCATGTGACTTGTTAATAAAACTTTTTATTGGTTCATTTTACTTTTGTTATTTTAATAATGAAAAGCTTGGTCATATGACCTAAAAAATACGCTTTTTATTGATTTTGAACTTTTTTTTTTTAAACATATATGTTATAATATTCCATGCTAATGTACTTTCCCGGAAAATTTACAACTGTCCTGCAAGTAAAATATATTCCTTTTTCGAGAAAAAGGGCGTTTCTTCGTTCCATGACGGGGCCGTTGAGTAAAAGAGACTCGGCCTGCTGTCTTAGTCGCCGATACGCCTGATTATCAGATTCTTATCGATCACTTTATGTTGCAGGAGTGGAAAACACAACTGCCCTTGACCATTTATCTTTACTGCGTTCCTACGTATTATACCTTTTATCCGTCATGTAATTGGACTGCTTTATTTCACTTGCCTTTTACTGATTCGAAAACAGTGACTAAAAGTAAAAACTTTACCAATGTAAATACTACTACCATGTTTTGTTTTAAAAACCTTTATTGTGAAAATGTCAGTATACAAATACGGGCCTATAACCACGTGGGCCGGCCACGGAGCAAACTGAAATCGTATATGATGAGGAGACATTTACATTATAGAGGAACGTAACGAGCGGGCCATTAGGTTGCAAGAACTAAGGTGTCTAACAGTTGCGGAATCGGTGGACGTACATTTTGTAAATAAATTACGACAGGGCCACTTACAAAAAAATCATCTAGATATACATTTGCGGGCAAGTACCATGGGTGACGTTAATTCGAACTTTCAATACAACAGTAATCAATAACACATCAGAACTTCATATCAATAGGGATGTCAAAATATTCAATCAATTCTCGTCCCCGCCCGCCATGAGCATCAAAACTGCATTCATATCTCGTGATATCAAGGTTGTTCAACCAGTACACAACAAGGAGTTACGAGTCCCATTTATACCGGCGCCATTTTGGGCGAAGCCGGGCAGGTGCAAGATATAGTCAAAATGTCTCCACCAACCATCGGCCAGACCAGAACCCATTTCGGCCCTTTATGCTACAAGATGGTGTCTTCCATTCAGAAAATATTGTTGGCAGCATTTTGAAAGGAAAGATAAACAGCCGTTCTCCTAGTGAGTCTCACATTGTTACATTTAGGAAGAATGTTGAAGAGTAGTATGTGGAAAATCTGAAGCCATTTTTCTACAAACTCTCAATCAGCCTTGGATGGAAAAAAAAATCCTGAAGAATGTACAAACTGAAAACCAATTTTTGTCTGTATAGCATCAACAGCAACGCTTGAGTCAGCTTTGTGTGAAGCCGCCATTTTGATTCAATCAATAACGTCCCCCTGCACATATTCAGGGACCTGGTCGTGTCTTCAGGTGAAACGGATTGTGGGACAAGAAGCAAAAAGGAAAAGGAAAAAAGTTCCGCCGGACCTCGGGAGCCGGCCGCCTATGTCATGTGCGATCTTTGGCCACACCAGGGCAATAGTGAAGCTGCAGCAGGTGCAAATAAGCTTCAGACAGTCTTACAAGCACTGCTCAGAACTCTCAACTATGGCACTCAACATCCAGGACTTGCCATTCGGATCTTGGCGCCTTGTGCTGGTTCCGACCTATTCACACATCGGTCCACTACTGACATCACCTCATAAGCCAACGGGGCGCCCCACGCCGACTTTCGGCGCAGCATTGTAGGATGGCCACACCAGTGCGGCAACTTGCTGGACACCACCTCGGTGCCATCCGGATCTCGGCGCGTTCGAGTCACTGTACCGCAAGAGTGACCGGAACTCAGCTGGACACGCCGTCTTTCGGCGCAGCATTGTAGGATGGCCACACCAGTGCGGCAATTTGCTGGACACCACCTCGGTGCCATCCGGATCTCGGCGCGTTTGAGTCACTGTACCGCAAGAGTGACCGCAACTCAGCTGGACACGCCGTCTTTCGGCGCAGCATTGTAGGATGGCCACACCAGTGCGGCAACTTGCTGGACACCACCTCGGTGCCATCCGGATCTCGGCGCGTTGTGCTGCCTTCGGCCTACTGTAGCCGCAAGTGCGGACGCAACTCAGTTGGACGGCGAGTGAAACGCTAAGGGGCGCCCCACTGCAGCCGAGGAGCCTCCATCTTGGGGGAGACGCACAGCCCCCACTGACTGACGGGACCTCACAGGCCAACGGGGCGCCCCACGCCGACTTTCGGCGCAGCATTGTAGGATAGCCACACCAGTGCAGCAACTTGCTGGACACTAACTCGGTGCCATCCGGATCTCGGCGCGTGGTGCTGCCTTCGGCCTATTCGCACATCGGTCCGCTACTGACGCCGCCTCACGTGCCAACGGATTTTCTACGCTTTTTGTAGCCCTATGCCGCATAACAGGTCATGTGACTTGTTTATAAAACTTTTCATTGGTTCATTTTACTTTTGGTTTCCTAAAGATGGAAGGCTTGGTCATATGACCTAAAAATAACACTTTTCATTGGTTTAGAACATTTTTGTTTCCCAAACGATGAAAGCCCCACCTTGTTTCTGGATGATTCAGACTGAAGCTGGCGTCAGCATGAGAGCACCACCATCTCGTGGCTCCGTCGTGGTCATTCCGCGAGCAATCATGGCAGCCGCTCCCCACCGGAAGCCTGCAGGAGTCGACGGCCCCAAGACTTTTGTAGAATCTTCACGGCTGAGGGGACGCTTTCGAGAATGGAGCCCAAGCCCTAGCAGGCAAGCGTCCAAGTTCCAAGGTGTCCCAGGGCCATTTTAGTGGACCAGGCCCAAAACCGAAGAGCCGTCCGCCATTTTGAGAGTCCTGTGGCAGCCGCCTATCGCTGCACTGCAAGAGTGGGCGGAAGTCAACTACATGGTGAGCGAGACGCTGTAGCCGCAAGAGCGGGCGCAACTCAGCTGGATGGCCGCCACCTGGGGAGGCCCGTTCACGCCGCCTCCCCCACGCCCCCCCCCCGGGCCGCCCCACGCCAATCTTCGGAGCAGCATTGTAGGATACCAAAACCAGTGCGGCAGTTTACTGGACATCACCTGGGTGCCATCCACATCTCAGCGCGTTCTGCTGCCTTGAGACTATTCGCACAACAGACCGCTACTGACGAGGCCTCCCCCCGCACCACCCGGGACGCCCCACGCTGTTTTTCTGAGCTGCATTGTAGGAAACCAAAAACCAGTGCGGCACCCAGGTGACATCACCTGGGTGCCGTCCAGAACTCAGCACGTTGTGCTGCCTTGGGACTATTCGCACAAAAGACAGCTTCTGACCATTGTTGCTTTTTTTTGTCAAAGAATGTTTAAATGTATTTACAGTTTTTGTTGCGTTCGTTATATTTAAAAGTTAATAAAGTTTTATAATCCTACTTTGTTGGAGTGCTATATATTTTTAAAAAATCGGGTGAATGGGGCCTTGAATCGGGTTATTGTCATGTGTGGGCTTTGCAAGTGTACTGCTACAGGATCGGACATTTCAAACTCAAATGCACGTTCTTTTTCTTACCTTTCCGAAGCATGGAGCGCAATAGCAGGCAGAGAAAGGGTGATGCAAGTGTTGAACACTGCCTGGCCTGGCAAGTTGCTGGCAGTGCCCCCCCCCCCCCGCCCGCTCCTGAAAGAGGGCACACACACACCGCCGCCCCGAGTACTTCACAGATCTTTAAAAGACCATGCGCTTGTTCATGAGGCTTAAATGGTTTATCACCCCTTCTAGAGCCCCTGCATCGACCCTCTGACGTTTCCTGGAAGAATTAGCACGTAACACAATACCAAGCCCTGTCAGCTGCAACCCCCAAGGAATCGTGGGGCATATTATCAAAGGGGTTTATCTCTGCTTTTTTGGCTTTAAAAGCCAAGAAAGCGGAGATAAAATTATTTCCCTATTACCAAGCTGTCGCTAACACCAGTTAGTGACAGCTAAAAGGAGATAGCGACCATCTTGGGCCCCGCTTTGCGTGTCAGTGATATTTATCACTAATGACATGCAAAGTGGGCGTGCCAAGATGTTAGCGACTGGAAACAGTCCCTAACATCGCTATCTCCTATTACCAACTTTTGGAGATATTCGCGCTAAGCGCGAATATCTCCAAA
This sequence comes from Lissotriton vulgaris, assembly GCF_964263255.1. Lineage (NCBI taxonomy): Eukaryota > Metazoa > Chordata > Amphibia > Caudata > Salamandridae > Lissotriton > Lissotriton vulgaris. Next base: position 274,261,527 of record NC_141694.1, on the reverse strand, counting down.
AGCTAACACCTGCCCTGAGCAGTTCTTAGCCATGTTATCCAATGGGAGGTGGATAACATGGCTAAGAGCATTTGCTCGATAATGCATGAATATCGCTGACTTTTCAGCGATATTCATGCATTGCGGCCGTTTTTTATCGCATTTGCGATAAACCTTGCTAATAGCAAGGTTTATCTGCGATAAAAATCGCCGATGTGCGGCGATAATTTTTGTCTCTAAACAAGTTAGAGACAAAAATTATCGCTAGTTGTTGGTAATATGCCCCCGGGTTTTTGCTTGCAGAAATCGGGAGGCGGGAGACTAGCACTGAAATCAGTAGTCTCACGCCTGAATCGGGAGGGTTGGCATGTCTGGATTCTCTACAGCTGGGACCATAAACTACATCCGCAGGGCTAGGTGATAGCCTGGGACCGGCCTGGCATCTAAAATGGCTGCCGTGCACGACAAAATTGTGGCATTGGAAAAAAGGCAAGATGGCGCAGACAATGTTTATCAATAAGGATTCATTTATAACAAAATATTTTATCGCACTGACAAATTGGCGGTCAACACTTCCTGATTTCCATCGAATCGAACGTTAACAGACGTCATGCAGCAAAAAAAAAAAAGCTCACGCACAGCCGCTGGAAGACATGTATCAACATATATGAGCCTCCTCAGCCACCCTCAGAAAACATAAGGGATCAGGATACGTCTCCCGCACCCCCTTATACCTAGTAATTTAATTAAAACGAAACACAAAATGGCGAATTCCCATTTCGCTACCAGTTTGCGGCCCGGGAAGCGCTTCTACCGTGAAAAATCATTTTTTTTTCCCCACGGGACCCTTTAATAACCCCAACATCATTCCTAGGGGGTCAAGAGGGGAATACCTTGCCCCCTTTCATTAAATTCCCCCTTCGTTTTTCACCTCTTCTTCTCTCTCGATCCTACCGAGAGACAAGATGGCGCACGCACAGCCGCTGGAAGACATATATCAACATATATGAGCCTCCTCAGCCACCCTCAGAAAACATAAGGGATTAGGATACGTCTCCCGCACCCCTTTATACCTAGTAATTTAATTAAAACGAAGCACAAAATGGCGAATTCCCGTTTCGCTACCAGTTTGCGGCCCAGTTCGCGGCCCGGGAAGCGCTTCTACCGTGAAAAATAAGTTTTTTTTAAATTTTCCCCATGGGACCCTTTAATAACCCCAACAACATTCCTAGGGGGTCAAGAGGGGTATACCTTGCCCCCTTTCATTAAATTCCCCCTTCGTTGTTCACCTCTTCTTCTCTCTCGATCCTACCGAGAGATAAGATGGCGGCCGCTCCGGACTGTTTAGAATGTTGACAGACACCGGAGAGCCAATCAGCTTCGCATCGCAAAGTTCCGTTTCGCGAAAAGTAAGCGGACCGGAGCGCAGCCCGGAGCGCTGTTACAGATATATATCTTGTTTTGAACGTTAATTTCTCAAAATCCACTGGAGCACATATATTGAGACCTAGCAAAGGCACATCGGGCTAACAGTCCCTACAATTTTGCCAAGTTTCGTGCAAATTCATTCAGCCGTTCGAGCTAAAAGTGAGGCCAACCGCCCTATGGAAATTAACATGGGGAAAATGCGTTTTGGGACCCCCCTTTTTTCTCGGCCCCCCCCTTGAGGAAACCCCCCCAAATTTTCAGGGGCTGCTCAGAAACAAAATGTGCCATTTTCCTGAAAATTTCAGCCGATTCCGTCCACAAACGCCAAAGTTATTAGACATAGAATTTTCAAAAATCCCATAGGGAAAAAATCCTAACTATATATACCTACTGGCGACACGCCAGTAGGTAATATATATATATATATATATATATATATATATATATATATATATGATATTAGATCACCCAATACCGTAGAAATGGGAAATCATCCGGCACTCCAAGGTAGGAAAAAAGTCTTCTCTTTATTTTATAGGACAAGGTATAACATCAACGCGTGTCGGGAGTCAGGCTCCCTTGTGAGGGCATGTCCTACCTTATACTTACAATGCACCCTGCACTTGGGCCTACCATGGGGGTGTCTGATGTGAAGAAAAGGGAAGGTTTAGGGACCACTAACAAAAGGCAGAGAGTGATTAGCAATCAAAATCAGAGTTTCAACACCCTTGTGAAAAAGCTGGAATCGGACAATACCATTCTGGTCCGCCAAGCAGATAAGGGTGGCAATATAGTACTGTGGCCTCGCCAAATGTACATTGAGGAAGCGGAGAAGCAATTGCAGGACCATTCATGTTACAGAAGGAGCAATTTGGGAGCTGTAAGGTTGGCATGGGAAGACCAGAGGGCCAAGCTAATTGCATGGAAATGTAGCAATTTGATAACAAAGGAGGAGCTGGGATTTTTGAAGAAGGAATTTCCGGTCATCCCTTCTTTTTACCTGCTCCCAAAGGTTCACAAGAACACTGAAATCCCTCCCGGGAGACCGATAATTTCAGCGATTAATAGTTCCACTGAAAAGATGTCAATTTACATTGATTATTTTTTACAGGACAGTGTCAAAAATTTGGACTCTTACATACAGGACTCTTCAGATTTTGTCAGGAAATTGGGCAATTTTGTTTGGAAGCAGGACTGTGTACTCATGAGCTTAGACGTCACATCCCTATATACGTCTATACGTCATCTAGACGGTATTAGGGCAGTGAATTATTTTCTAAATAGGAGATCCATCAACTTTTCAGCTCACAATTCCATGCTAACTGCTATGATCAAGATTTGTCTAGAGCAAAATTATTTTTTGTTCAATGGTCAAGTGTATCAGCAGGTCAGAGGGGTAGCTATGGGGGCCTGTTTTTCTCCCAGCCTAGCGTGCTTGCACATGGGCTGGTGGGAGGAACAGGTCCTCATGGTACAGCATCAGGCCATTATGAGGGGGCATGTACCGGTCTATTTAAGATACATAGACGATCTCTTCTTTATATGGCAGGGTACTATGCTTGAAGACCAGGAATTTGTGAAGGCATTGAACTGCAATGATCTCAATCTTGAATTTACCTCCACCATGAGTAAAACGCAGCTCTGTTTTCTTGACATAGAGGTTTATATACAAGATGGCAATTTAGCGACACGGCTATATAGAAAGCCTACTGCGGGTAACACCATTCTGCACGCAGCAAGCCAACACCCGCATCACTTAATACAAAGCATCCCCTTCGGGGAGATGCTACGTATAAAAAGAATCTGTAGTGATGACGGGGAATGCCTAAGAGCCATGGAAGGAAGCAGATCACGTTTTTTGGATAGAGGGTATTCACCAAGAGTCATCGCCAGGGCCATAGAGCGTGCAAATAATATGACTAGGGCACAGATTCTGGCACCTAAATCAAAATGTGATACTGATCTAAAAGTGACTTCCAAAGATAGCTCAAGGGTAGTGGTTACATATAACCAACAACACAATGAGATTAGGCGAATCTTTAGCCGTAACTGGAACCTGGTGACGGGGGACCCCGTCATTGGTGGGACAGTGGGCAAAAGACCAGAGTTTTCTTTTAGAAAATCCCCCTCTATGTCAGACAGGCTAGTAAAGAATCACTTGGAACTTCCAGTTTCTAAAACCTTTATGGATTTGAAGAAAGGTTTTATAAAATGTTCCAGCTGTAAGGCCTGCAAAAATGGATGCAACACAACACGCTACAGCATCCCATTTAAAGAAGAACCTGTACTAATAACCAAACAGTTGTCTTGCAAAACGGAGTTTGCCGTTTATGTGCTGCAGTGCCCCTGTGAACTCAGGTATGTAGGGAGTACCCGGCTTCCGGTTCACAGGAGAATACTGCAGCACCTGAGGGCAATCTCCAATAATGAGCAATCCTACCCGGTGGCACGTCACTTTCAGGCGGTGCATGGGAGTGATCCCAAGCACCTCCCCTATTTTGTTATAGATTGTGTACCACCCCTTAGGAGAGGGGGAAATAGGGATGGGCTATTGAGGGTCCTTGAGACTCGGTACATTTTGGAACTGAACAGCCGTACCCCTGGAGGTCTTAACGCCAGTGAGGACTTATACACCTGTCTGTAGTTCATATTATCTGTAGCTGTACCCAACCCCGAAATGATTATACTGTTTGGTAATGGAACAACACTGTCCTGTACAAACTTGAAAGAAAATGAAAAATAACAAGTCATTGAAACTGTTTTGCATTCCCGGATGGAACTGTGTGTTAACACCTGTCAGTTCATGAATTCCAAAGGGAGGGGCTCTTCCCTTTTTTTAACAATTTTGAACAATTTTTGTTTGCACAATACACTTTAAATATTCTTTTCTTGCACTTTAGCAATGATGGCTGCTCCTTGTTACATTATGGGAATCTAATGATATAAATTGCCAATGTTTACATGAAATTGTGTTTACATATAGCACTTGACACTTTATTGAAAAATCCCACTTGGGATATATTTTCTAAATGGTGTTTTTTAGAAGGGTCAGAAAATAGAAACTCAAATCAATTTGTGGATTTAACATCTGAATTTTATGATTTACGTATTTATATATTTATATTTATATATTTATATGTATATAGTCATGAAGTTTTTTGTACATACTTATTTATTTGCAAGTTTGCACATACATGTATATACTTTTGTTTATTCACCCACTTGGGTTATATCTTTTATACAGGGAGGGCTAAAGATTGATGGTTTAGTCCTTTATCTGTTTCATTGCACCCTTTTAAAAGCATTTTTTTGAATATGGTGGCCGCTATATAGTCCACCTTTTGTGTCAATGAAAATGAAAATAAATTCCCATGTAACTTTGCGATCACATCATGTGATCAAGACAGTGGATACTGTCGAAACGCGTAATGGCGGGCATGCTGGGCGAGATTGAGCAAAAATAAACGCACTTGTTTGGCACCATTCCTGGGTTCCTCTCTTCGTTTGTCCATGGCTGTATGAAACTTGGCAGCATTGGAGTTTGGAGACGAGTTTTTCCTTGATATATATATATATATATATATGATATTAGATCACCCAATAACGTAGAAATGGGAAATCATCCGGCACTCCAAGGTAGGAAAAAAGTCTTCTCTTTATTTTATAGGACAAGGTATAACATCAACGCGTGTCGGGAGTCAGGCTCCCTTGTGAGGGCATGTCCTACCTTATACTTACAATGTACCCTGCACTTGGGCCTACCATGGGGGTGTCTGATGTGAAGAAAAGGGAAGGTTTAGGGACTGGCAAGTGTGCCCACTTGCACAGTCAGCATGGCAGTACCGGACTGCACACAGGCTCTGCAATGGCAGGCCTTGGACACATTTTACCTGCTGCTTCTGTGGGTGGCAAAACCAGTGCTGCAAGCCCACTAGCAGCATTTGCTTTACCAACCCTGGGCACACTCAGTGCTCTGTACTATGGTCTGACAAGTAAACCAAACAAGCCAATCATGGAATCATTAATCCATGCATCAATTTACAATAGGGAGAGCATATGCACTTAAGCACTGAGTCATAAAACAGCCAACAACAGGTCAGAAAAAAAATAGGAGGAAGGCAAAAAGTTCAGGGATGACCCTGCAAAAAGGGGCCAATTCCAACAAGTACCATGTGGTAGCCACTATCTATTGTTAGCATTCCATGTTTGTTTTGTGATCATTAGGTCAAACAAGCTGGTGCAGCTAACAATGGGTTCAGATAGAAATTAGAATGCTTAGCTTTTGTTTATCTTTGTTTACCTTTCCCAAATAAATTGTTTTCCAAACAATCGGAAAAAGTAGAGGTCAGTAGATGTATCCAATAGTATTGCATCAGCATTTAAAGCATCATTATACATTTACTGAATTGGATAACACATTTGCAAAATTTTCAGATGCCAACGTACTATTGTTTTAAGCTCAAAATGCATGAAATTAATACTGCCACAGAATGTGCCCTGTACTTAGAATTTTTGCCACATAATTGAGATAGCTTTGCTGTAAATGTGGTCCCCTTGCCACATAACCCTAGTAACAATCGTAAAGCTCAGCTGAGTGTTTTACGATCTATCATTCTGATGATGAAATCTGTATTTCTCAGGCAACTGTGAAATATTTTCCATATTTCATAGTTCTCTGTGATACATGGGGTGCAACTGCTGAGTGCTTTACCTCACATTCCTTTAGCGTTAATGGTGTTACTTGTACGTCTTACACACCCTGGGCCTCATTTATGAGGCCTTGCGTCAGTTTTGCGCTGCTGATGCGTCACTTTTTGTGACGCATCGGCGGCGTAAAACATGCACCTTGTTGCGCCATATTTAAATAGTGACCCATCTAGGTAGATGCGTCACTTTTTAAACCCCTGCGCCACATTATACCTGCGTCAGGTATAATGTATGCAGAGGGGGCGTTCCCCCGCAAAAAGCCTCGTAATAGTGACGCAGTGAAATCTATGAGATTTCACTGCGTCACTTTTAGGACGCTGTTGCGTCAAAATCTTGCGCCTGCCTCACAACAGGCGTAAGACTGACGCAAGCCCTTTCACATGGGGCTTTCCCCATGTGAAAGGACCCATTGCTGTAGTTGCGTCACTTTTGTGACACACTCCAGCAATGCGTCACTTTTGCGCTTACAGATACGTCAGAAATACTGACGTATCTGTAACTCCTTGCGACATGATGCGTCATACATTAAATATGACGCATCATTGGTGTCGCAAGGGGTGCGCAGTGAAAAGTGACGCATCGCTGTTTTCACGCAGCGATGCGTCACTTTTCATAAATGAGGCCCCCTGGGAGTAGGTTAGTCTGAAAGGTGAATTGTCTTTTGAGTCTCTTTTTTTCTGAGCTTTGGTTTTCCTTGTTACCTTTTGCAGAACCTCTCAGCTGAAATCCTTTTCTCTCCTGAATCCCTGTGTGAGCTTGGTCAGATCAATTACAATTATTCTATTCCTTTTTTCGCCCGTGCCAGAAGACCCTCTTAGAAACTTGCTACACCCTTGAAAAACGGTGTTAGGAGAAATTATTAGATACTCTATAGGTCCTTTTTCCTGTACACAAGGTGAGTAACAATAACCAGGTGTAGTCTATCTGTGTGCCAGCTGTCATGTTGCCAAATTCAGCATGGTGCTTCTGAAACGTTTGCTTACATATGTCCAATGGTGGACGGTATTTGCCTGTCTTGGAACCCCAAAACTGGCCCTAGGATGCTTGTTCCAGTTACAATTGGGCACCGGGTCAAGACCGATTTGCATATGGCTGGGTTCAAACTCGAATGGCATGGGGAGCAAAAAAACAATAGATTTAGGCCCAGACTCTGTACTGGGGTGAATGTATGACATTGTTCTGCATTCTGTCCATCAATTGTTCTTTTTGCATTTGTGCACCACACAAGCACACACATACTCACACCCATCTACATGCAGTCACTCAAACCTATACATTTAGAAGCATGCACACATACACCCACCATACACATGCACACACCAATTCACTGCATGCACAGACGAATACACATTCATCCACACATACACACACACATGCACTTAACATTAAAATAAAACTTACCAGGCCGTGGCAGTGACCTTAAGTGGCAGGAGGGAAGCCTCAATCGTTCTTGGAGAATTCGGGAAGGGACTGCCACCTCCTCTCATTGGCTGACCGTGTCATAAATCATTCAATGAGAGGAGAACCTTTCCTTACTCAACACAGATTGGGAATGGGTCAGTGAGTCTTGCTAACCCCACCCAACTCTGTGACAAGGCGTCAATGATGAACAGTCATTACTGGGCACATCAAGGATTAAAACTGAAGGACCCAGGTCTGAGTCTATCGGTGAAAGGAGGACCGCACAGCATTTTACCGAACTTAGGGCGTCATGCTCACAGGACTGTGAAATCTTCAGCTCGGCAAATTTCAGCCCAGGTAGCAAGATGCCTGCGCATATAGCATAGCACCAGGCTGCCTGACCTGAATATAAAAAGTTTCTGTCAGTCTGACCTTTGCTCAGCCTGACATACACTTTTCATGTTTGAAAAAAGTTGGCAATCCCGGCCCCTCTTCCCTCAATGACGTGTGTGTCCCTGCATACGGCATATTGTTTCTGTTTATATTACCTTATAATAATCTACAGCAAGTTAAAGTGATTCACATTGTTTAAATATTGTGATATGACTGCTAACAGCATGTCGTTTTCGTGAATTGTATTTAGTAACGATGGTGTATTATTAAAGAAAGATTTTAGGCAGGTCCAGTTAAGGGAAATTCTGCTATTTCTCTTTCTGAGTTGTCCCTAAAATACAGATTTGCTGTTATTTAAGTTATTACTATGACTAACGAAGGTGATGGCACATATATCAGAAAGACAGAAGTCTAATCTTACATGAGCATTTTCAAATGTGGCAGTTATTATCGTATGCATACAATATTTTTTACACCTAATATTTCGACCAAAAAATTCAAATATAATTTTAACTCATGTTATGTAAAGAGGGATTTCTTCCAGTCGACATTTTCATGTAGCCTCCTGAAAAGTAATTTCCTGAAATATTTTTTTCAGCTCCTGATAGTGCAATCAATATCTCTACTGATGTTCAGATGCCATTTTGATATCTCTTGTCAGGAGCTTAGTGCTTGACCTTCCTCACTTCAACTGTGTTCACATTATAAACATTTTACATGTTTTTATAACCTCCCTTTGGGCTTTAAAAGCAAACCTGGCAGGACTGATGCCCTATGAACTGACCCGGCTTTTGTTAAAATATCAATGATGATGAAAGACATTGATAACATGTGCAGAAGAAAAATGTACAGTTTTTGGAAACAGAATCTGTGAACAGCCTGCTGCATGAGGTATTCCAGCTTTGTGAAGCTCTTGAAGTAGAAATACCAACTATGAAAGGGAGCTGGCTTATACAACCTTTTACTCAAGAGAAATCATTAGTGAAGCAATATGATATTCAGCAGTTTCAGATAGTACCAGAATAAAAAAGAAAGACAAGAACAAAGGAAAGTACTTTTCTCAAAGCCCACAGTTTTCACAAAATCTATGCCACAGCCAATAGTGCTGATGCGTAAGACTCATTGTCATGGGGCAACCAGATAATAAGAGGGAAGGGTTCCCCCAGCTGAAAAAAAAAATTATGCACTGGCTCAGCCAATTCAGACCACTCACACACAACATCAACGGTGAGATCGTGCACGTTCGGCGACTCCGTTGGCTGGGCATTAGTGTCAAAGACATCAAGGGAGACCTAGTTGTTGTAAATTTCAGAGACCCACGAGCGGTCAACTATATACCAAACTGGCCTCTACGTAGTGGCAGTAATTGCATCGTCCCTCGTCCTTTGCCCCATTTCTACCCCAGATCCCTAGTGTTCCCCCCCATCTATACCGGTGGTCAGGCACCCAATCAGACTAACCCTTCAATACCGGACAATACCAGGCACTTGTCACATGTACTTTGCCCTTCACCTGTTGTTGATCCCTTTGGGTGGACCATTGTACCTCCTAGGTTTAATAGAAATACCAACAGGAGAATGGATCACCTGAGACCCTTTACACCCCTGGAGACAGTAATTAGGTTTGATGTGTTCACAGGTATAGACGATTGTGATTGAAGATTACAGTCTAAACAGGGCATGGGTGGCCAACCAAACGCCATTGGCCCTGAAGGCATAGATTATGAGAGTCCCAAAGTAGTTACAACACAAACTATGTCATCCTTGCCCCGGGGGCCAAATATGGCAAATAGATCTACACGGGGAACCTCATATTGTCTCCCTTCTCCCCCCGCTGAGGGTGTTACCTGTGCGGAACCCCAACCTATTGAACCTCCTGAGGTAATTGAAATTTCTATGGTCTGGTATGTCCCCTACCGTGTACCCCAACGTCTCCATGTACGAGTTTAAAGTGCATGTAACTTCCCTCCGCAACCGAAGCCGAAGACGCAAATACATTTGCGTCCAACGTTAACATGTCCTCTATCAGATCCACCATGAATGGATCGATAATTCAGTTCTTAACTATGCCTTGCCAACGTCTTTACATGGTGCACCTTCACGTTTTTCCTGGCTCTGCAGAGCTAGGCCCTGATTCCTGCCCTCGAACCACTTTTTGTCTCCGTCTCTGAAAGCTGCAGCGTGGAGATGCATCCCTGACCTCTGCCTTACTTCCTGCCAAGCGAAGTGGTGCCTGGCTCGGCCTGGCCTGCCTGCCAAAACAGTATTTTGCCTTCGAGTTATCAGTGTAGCCAGTTCAGCTTCCTCGAAAACACATTCCTGTCTAGTGAAATAGGTAAACAGTTCCCCGGCTGCAGAGCAAAGGGCCAAGCCTTCCTGTTTCCCTCATGTAATTCATTTCTCCCGTTACCATGGTAGGCCCATGGCCCCGCGCATTGCACTTAGACACATATGCATTCAGTATAGAATAGCCTCTGCCCGAGAGACCTTTTACTTCAGATTACACCTACCCCAAATACAAGATATCAGACATGCTACAGGAACAGGTCGGTCTGACATGCCAGACGTCTGTCTCTTCTACTAGTGCTAAAAGTCAGACCCTTAGCTTTCTCCAGACACACGTAAATCACACGTCATACCAGCTGCGCGCGCACCCAGGTTATAGGTTTTAGCTGACTCTGCAGAATCTCCTATGTATCCACCCACTTCTGACACTTTTCTGTGACGTTTCCAGCACACGCCTTTGTACACGCCTTTTTGCTACGCACATATGTTCTTATCATATTCTTTTCACTTGTCACGCCTACTGTATTCATTGCTATTACACAGTTATACTATATATGTCATGTACTGTTAATAAATCGTTGACATCTTTTTTGCCATCATTGCATATACCCCCGAACCCTTGTATTGATGGAATTGATTTCCATGGCTTGAGCCATCCTGAATTAAAGCCCGTATGACTCAGACACCCCGGACTCTGCCTCTCATTTGATTGAGCTATTCTTTCTTGACAGTAATTATACGGTAAAAATTGACCGGTAAATTATATTTACCACATAATTTGGCGCCCGAATAGGGATCCCTCCCCCACCCCACGCGCCGGCGATGCGTCGCAGGCCTTGCCCCCTGCCACAGCCGTGACGGACTTCTATGCGCATCTGCAGGTTTTCCTGTATCTCCCTCAGGCCAACGGAGGTGACGGAGACTGCGATCGACATCCAGACGAGGCGGTGAGGAGTGCGGAGGATCCCGACCAGAGCCCAGCCGAGAGTACAGTGTCCGCGGTGTCCAGGGGCCCACCTGTCCGAAGCGTCGAGGCGCATGCGTAGTGCGCAGCAGCAGTGACGTCGTAGCGGTCCAGTCCAGACGAGTTTCCGAGGCCTTCCGTTCAGTGCTTCCCGGTGAGTACCGTTGCTGGGGACGCATCAAGACGGGTGCATTAATTTGTATCCGGTCAAGACGGGTTTGGGTACACAGATCCGGTCTGCACTGTTTTAGCAGTGTATCTGTGCTGTTTAGCAGTACATCTAGTAATTCAGTTATTCAGCGGTTCAGATTAGTTTTCGTTATAGAATTCGTTAATAGTCCGTATCTGTTCGAAATGTTTCAATGTGTTTAATATCGTGGTATGAGTGATTGTTTGCATTTTTTCTGTGTTCATTGTGTTTGCGTTCAAGTAGAGGTAGCAATGCCCTTGTTCTCGAAATTACGACAGATAGGAACTAGGAAAGGGATACTTGAAGAAGCTGTTCCCATCCCACCTAGGGACACTCCAGGACATTTTCTGTACCATAAACATGGCTTAGATGCCATACTGTACTTAGACTTATGGGTGGACTATACGAAAGACTTGGCAGAGAATCAGAGATGGCTCGTTACAGGGACATGGGATGCCGAGTGCATCATGAGAGTAGAAGAAGCGTTATGGAAAAAGAAAGCCAGACAATCACAGAAAGACGCCATTGAATTGTGGCGTAAGGAATCGCATAGACGGACAGAGAAAGCGTTCAGAAAAGCAGAGAAGAGTAGAGAGGACTCCGAAAAAGCTAAAGAAAAAGAACTGCTAGAAGAAGGACAGCGAGTCAGAATCGAACAGCATGAGAGACAAAGTAATGCCCTTATAACAGGACTGTATCCAGTTCTGGCCGAGGGCCTGCCCAAGGCGACCCCGGAAATACCCAATGATCTGCCCCCTCCATTGGTTCCGACTAAATCATGTCACAAAAAGACCGCAGCAGATATTTTCCTTTCCTCCTATTTAGATGATATAGCTCCCGCATATACCAATGCACACGACAACCCGCTAATAATGATCTGCCACAGCATCTTCCTGCTGACCTAGCCACGACCCCTCCACGTCATCAACTTCCCGCACCTGTTGTCACTTCCCCTGCTGGTCCCCTTACTCTAGGTCCTAGTAACCCTTTTGGTACAGATACGACTCAGAGGCAGTCGTCCCCGATAAATATACCTCCCCCACACCCAATGACGACAAGTCATGCTCACGGTTCTGCTTCGGGAGGTGCTTCAGGAGGAGGTCCCTATCACACCCCGCCACAATTACAGCGAGTGACAATGAGCGAATTAGCAATGTCGCGTACACCTAAAGCAAGCCCAGCCGAAAAACTTAAAGAGTTCCTTACAGATTGTAGATATGATCCAGTACCTGGCAAGACAGGACCCATGATGTTAGCCTCCATACGTTTACGCCGTGTTACGAATTATCTGCTGTTATTAGCAGACATGCCAGAACATCTGGACAACATATATCATTTTATCAGAACAGGAGAAAGGCCAAAATGTGTTTGCGAAGCCATGGCACACGAGAAAGTTGAGACACAAAGTATGATATTGCGATTTCTGATTAATTGTTTGATAAGGGTACAAGACCAGCCAGGCTTTTCGCAAGAAGAGATGGAGGGATTGACGAGGTGGAGTCAGAATATTGCAGATTGTAAGCATGATAAAGAGAAATGTATAGCGGCCATGACTAGAAAGATCCGTAAAGAAATTGTAGCAATACATGCCAGACGAGAGACTGACAGGCCTCTCGAGTCAGACGACAAAGACACCTCAGAGGAGGAAGAACCAGAAGATTCAGCAGCGACCCAAGTGGCTCCAGGCACGATAGCTTACGTAGGGAGGGCGAAACTCCCTAAACAGTATTCTCTTGATAGGCCTTTCGACAGACCCATTCGTCTAGAAAACAAGAAATGTTACCTTTCCCCGATTCCGGAGCAATGTTCACTTGAACATGTTTTCCAAGTTACTGATAGAATCCTGAAAGAAAGAGTAGGTTATCATGAACTCCATACCTTGCGTGATCAGGAACTGGCCCGGTCCGCGGTCCAAGGGGCCGGGGATGACAGTATATATAAAGATGAATTAGTAGTGCAAACATTTTTAAGTCTTACTCCAGAAGAACAGCGACTAGCTGGTATATACATGACCCAACATCTTATTATACAGTACGAGAATCAACAATCTGGTCCGTTGTATAATCTATTGCAAGACTTACTCCTGAATAGATGGAGAGGCCTAGGTACTGATTTGATTAATGTAATTCTCGAACAACGCCATAAATACAGAACGTTCTTGACTCCACGTTTTGTGCCTGTCCCACCCCCAGTAAGCAATCCATTTCACCTAGACAGACAGAACCCTTTGCGAGAAGTACATCCCATCCGGAAACCAGATGATACACTAGAACGCGTATTTGTATATACGCCCAGAACTAAAATGGAATTATTGGAAATGAAGAAAATAGTGCCAAGTCATGATAAAGATCCAGCTGGGTTTCACCGTGAAATAAAAGACATGTTACTCATGGGAGATTACACATATTCCGATATTATGAAAATACTGAAAGTGCTATTACCTGCCGGTATTTACGAGAAACTCAAAGAAAAGGAATGGGAGGTGGGAGACAAAAAGATTAATTGGACTGCATTGGAAGACGAAGAAAAGGGTCGGACCCCAGGTTTAGGTCTTGGGGATAAGACTAAAGCGTTACCAGGATTATTAGTACAGGTTTTACCGAGATTGTTGACAACTAAAAAGGAGGACTGGGATGCAATCTCAGCCTGCAAACAGAAACACGACGAAGACACTAGTGATTTTTATTCTAGATTCGAGAAATGTTTTATCATTAATAGCGGCCTGAAAACAAGTAGCGAGTCATACCCACACCTATTTGTAACCAAATTGGTCGAGAATTCCCTACCCCAGGTTAAGAACCGTGTATTGAAAGTCGAGAGCACATGGCAAGCAAATACGCCATCCCAAATGTTACAAATGTTACAGTACCACCAGAACAGAATTAGGGAGGAACATGAACACGAACAGAGACGTATGAAAGACACGAAAATGAAAATGCTAGTTGCTCAGTCAGTTCCAGCTGATGGTCAGAAAAAGGGTACGACACAGTCAACTAATTCGGCGGCTCCCGTTAAAGGGACATGCAACTATTGTAAACAGCCAGGCCACTATGTAAATGATTGTGCAGTTTTGAAGCACAATATTGCCACAGGTAAAACCAAAGAGAGACCACGTCCACCTAGACAGGACCAGGTCCAACAACACATTCCACAGAACGTGCAGCCTATGCATGTTCCACAACAGACCGTAGCGGTACCACAGCCCCAACCCATTGCCGCGACTCAGCATGTCACACAACAGATGTACCAGTATGCACAATCTGATTACCCCGATTATCAGCAGTACACATGAAACAGCCTAGAGAGGGAGGTTGGCTTGCCTCTTATTGAAGTTCCTGTGGATCAAGAGGGTCCTTATGTACATAATCAGGTGTTAGGAAAGGATAGAAAGTTTTTGATTGACACAGGGGCAAGCAGAACTACCATCAGTCATGACGAGGTTCCAGGGGCACCCCTCTCAGGCTCACAGAATGTTTCCCTTGGATTTTCAGGAAAGCCTATTGTTAATGAAGTATCGAAACCTGTTCCCCTTGCAGTTGGTCCATTATCCCGTACTACTGATTTATTGCTTACGAAATCATGTCCAGAAAACTTGCTTGGTATAAAAACTCTGAAAGCTCTAGGAGATGTAATTTGTTGTTCTCCGGAAGGAGTAAGGCTGTTCCTTCGTGATTTCAAGGGCCATTATGTGTTGAGAGATTTTGATCCCAGGTTACAGAATGTTCCTGCACATTTATGGGCACAAGGCCCCACTGATGTAGGTTGTATGCACATTACACCATATCGTGTTACACTCAAGCCAGGAGTTGTACTGCCCCGAATCCGACAATACAAATTACCACCTGATGCTGTAGTGGCTTTACTGAAAATCATTGATGAGCTCATTGCAGAAGGAGTGGTTGTAGAAACCGACTCCAATGTTTGTAATTCCCCTATCATTCCGATTCTTAAACGCACTGATCCAAATGCACCTCCAGTCTATCGACTGGTGATTGATTTACGAGAATTGAATAAATGCATTGTACCTCAGTATCCTGTAGTTCCAGACATCTCTTCATTATTGACAGCTATTGATTCAGAGGCGACGTTCTTTACTGTAATCGATCTCAAGAACGCCTTCTTTAGTGTCCCCATTGATCCGGAAAGCCAGTATCTTTTCGGATTCTGTTTAAATGGCCGTAGCTTCAAATTTGCACGCGCCCCTCAAGGATTCACAGAAAGCCCCAGCATCTACAGCCAAGCATTGAAACGACAACTTGACAATATACGCATGCCTCCTAACACTGCCCTACTCCAATATGTCGATGATCTATTGATCACCGCCCGAAGTGAACCACAATGTGAACAAGCATCACTGACAGTTTTGTTTTTCCTGGCGGACAAGGGACACAAGGTGTCTCCTTCGAAGCTACAATTCTGCGCCCAGCAAGTGGTGTACCTTGGGCACTTGCTGTCCAAGGAGGGGAGACAGTTGACACCAGATCGTATCCAGTTAATTGCACATCTTCCACAACCCAAGACACAGAAGGAAGTACGAGCCTTTATTGGTCTCACTTCCTATTGCAGACAATGGATTCCCCAATATGCATTTCTAGCTAAACCACTTATACAGTTGACAACACAAGAGGCAGCGTCTTCGTCTGTCCTCCCATGGACTCCGGAACATACACAAGCTTTTGACGAATTAAAGAAAGCCTTATGTCAAGCACCTGTTTTAGCGACACCATGTTACAGCAAACCTTTTACACTTTTTGTCACAGAACGCGATGGCACAGCGTTATCGGTTCTCACTCAGGTTCAAGCAGACAAATACAGACCGTGTGCTTATTTCTCGAGCACATTAGATCCGGTAGCCCAGGCCTTGCCTGCGTGCTTGAAATCAGTTGCAGCAACAGCTCTAGCAATCAGACAAAGTGATTCCATCGTATTAGGACATCAATTGACAGTACAGGTTCCACACTCTGTGGAAGTTCTCCTAAACAGAACACAGACTCAGCACTTGACTATAGCACGACTGACAGGTTATGAATTGACATTATTTCAACCACACATAGAAATCAGACGTTGCAATACACTGAATCCCGCTACACTTTTACCATCGAACACAACAGATCCTACTCCACATGACTGCGTGGAGGTCATTGATACAATCACGAAACCCAGACAAGACTTGACAGATGTTGCATTACCTGATCCAGACCTGACACTTTATGTGGATGGTTCATGTATGAGAACAAGTACAGGAGAGCTAGTGGCCGCATATGCAGTGACCACTGAAACTGAAGTCTTAGAAACACATCGCATTGACACCCTGTCAGCCCAAGCAGCAGAGCTCATTGCTCTGACCCAAGCCTGTATACGAGCCAAGGACCTTAAAGTAAACATATACACAGATTTGCATTATGCATTTGGAGTCGTACACGACTTCGGTGTCCTCTGGCAGGAAAGAGGTTTTCTGACCTCTCACGGAGCCAAAATCCAGCATGGTCCCCTCATTCAAGCTCTGTTAGAAGCAATACATTTGCCTACAGCCATAGCCATCATGAAGTGCAAAGCACATACAAAAGTCACGGATACAATTTCCCAGGGTAACGACTTTGCAGATCGAACAGCGAAACATACAGCACAGACTCATATTCATACGACTGATATGACAAAGACTGATGTATCATCACTGACACATTGCATGACAGTTAGGCACCCCACACAAGACGTCATTGACATCCAGACACATGCTACTCCAGACGAAATCAAGAAATGGGCTGAACAAGGAGGGGTCCAGACTGAACAGGGATGGATGACGAGGGGAAAGACCACATGGTTTCTCCCCGACTCTATGGTCCAAGTAATTATCAACACTGCACATAGCCCAGCACATTTAGGAGAGAAAGCCATGTTAGACAGTTTACAGAACCTCTGGTTTAACAAACATTTACGAGCAGCAGCAAAACAGAAAGTGCGTACCTGCATGATCTGTTGTCAGTTCAATCCAGGAAAAGGTATTCCTGTGGAACGAGGTGGATTTCATCCTCCCGACCATCCTTTTGAAGTCCTCCAGATGGATTATATTCAGATGGACAGATGCAGAGGTTTTAAATATGTCCTTGTAGTTGTATGTGCCCTATCCCGATGGACAGAAGCATATCCCGTCCCAGATTACACTGCTCCGACCACTGCCAAGCAGTTGGTTCGTGAATTCTTCCCGCGGTACGGTTTGCCCCGTGTCGTATATTCGGACAATGGTCAGCCATTCTCGTCCGAACTCATGAAGCAGGTTTCCCTTCTATTAGGTTATCAGTGGAAATTCCACTGTGTCCGACATCCCGAGGCAGCAGGTCTCGTGGAGCGACATAATCAGACTCTGAAAACTCGTCTTGCCAAAGTGTGTAAAGAGAAAGGAGTAGATTGGATAGTAGCTTTGCCAGTTGCCCTCTTTTATATGCGAATGGTAGCCCATTCTAGGACAGGGCTATCCCCGTATGAGGTGGTCTTTGGTAGGCCTCCTAATATGTGGGGGACGCCTATGCCGCGAAAAATTACCGATGTTGATAGTACTATGCTGACAGATTACCTTGCTTCCTTGATGTCTGCACTACAATCATGTCGTTCACAGGTTGCCAAAGGAGTTTGTTTTCAAGATTGACTTAGATTATATAGAAGAATTAGATGCAGGTAACTTAATTATCCTGGGCTAAGTTAATTTCAATAAATTGAAGCAAATAACTCAGACTACCTAGACATGACAATACTTCACATTAAGACAAATATTAACATAAAAACAAATAGACATGTGTATATGCAAAAAATAGATTTTATCAAAGTTTCAATTTAAGCAGGGAAAAATACAATAAACCAAAATGTACAACACAGGGATACAAGACAAGTGTTAGAAAAATTAATCAAACTCTCTGTATAGCCTGTGACAAGCTTATCCAAAAAACCAGATGTGGAACTATTTTCTTTCGGATAAAGCAGATCTGCTTTATCCGAAAGAAAATAGTTCCAGAGAGTTACAGAGAGTTTGATTAATTTTTCTAACACTTGTCTTGTATCCCTGTGTTGTACATTTTGGTTTATTGTATTTTTCCCTGCTTAAATTGAAACTTTGATAAAATCTATTTTTTGCATATACACATGTCTATTTGTTTTTATGTTAATATTTGTCTTAATGTGAAGTATTGTCATGTCTAGGTAGTCTGAGTTATTTGCTTCAATTTATTGAAATTAACTTAGCCCAGGATAATTAAGTTACCTGCATCTAATTCTTCTATATAATCTAAGTCAATCTTGAAAACAAACTCCTTTGGAGGCCCTTTACCCATTTGATTACTTTTCACCCAGCCCCCAAAGGTTTACTGGGTAGCTCACTTCACTCAATATGTTCACAGGTTGCAGCAGCCTTTCCAGACAACACCGAGGTGAAACCGCATGAGCTGGTCCCCGGAGATGTAGTCGTTGTGCGCAACTTCGACCGGTCAAGCCCTCTGGAGCCCCGTTGGAAGGATCCGAAGATCGTCTTGTTAACCACCAGGACTGCAGTGAAGCTAGAAGGAAGAAAAAATTGGCTCCACTCGAGTCATGTGAAACGATTTTATGGACTTCCGCCAAAGACTGATTCCCAGCCCTGTCACATTCCAGAGACTGATACTAAACTCCCCCTGGTAGAGAAAACTCCTCAGCAGGAGTTCCATATGAAGTTGAGGTCTAGTAAGTCAGACAGGTTAATTGTTTAAGTCCCCTCCTGGGTGAAGCGGTTAGACAGTTTCTTGACATGTACAAGTTAGACCCCAATAGAGAGAGAGATAGACAGGAGATCCAGAAAAGAAATTATTATTGCAAAAATCTCCGTAGTAGATGTATCTGCACGTTACTTATTATGTTTTTTCTGAGTCTTACGTTAATATGCATCAGTTGGATGTTATATATGTATTTTCCCATTGCACATTCTTTTTCTAATGACACTACAGAACACACGTTTAGTGAATTACCTCCACATGAATTGTCTTATCGACTTGCGCTGCGCAACAATACATTCATCCGTATGTTACACCATTCTCACCAGATCAACATTGCTACTAATTGTTGGATATGTGGCCGACTCCCTCCCTATCAGAATTACAAGGGAGCTCTGCCCCTCTTTCCTTACCCGTTTACACATAATGGTTCCTGTGGTGCATGGTTTAGTTTAATATCTTCTTTAGACACTGAATCCAGAGTTTCCCAAGGCAAATGGATATGGGGAAATCTGAACACAGTCATGAACAAAGCATGTTTCCCAGATGAAGAAGGTCTTCCACAAATGACAGGGACCGATCTAGAAAATGAAGTGTATGGATTAGGAAATTTTACACTTAACCTCATGATTCTAAATGTTCAATCAGAAACTAGTCCAGACTTGCCATCTATATCAGTTTTACCAGCAAAAGGTGTATTATGTGTCAGAAAGAATGGTTCAGTACATCTAGGCCATAGTGATTGTACTACTGTGGTCGAATTCAGTGATGAAGGCAAGTCTACATTCAAAGCTTCCCGACATTCCTATTTCATTTGTGGTCATACAGCTTATGTACGTTTACCTCTAGACTGGGATGGTACTTGTTTCATTGCATTCCTATTGCCACCAGTTTTTCTAGCCCCATCTGACTATCACAGGAATTCCCGCCTCGATCTCGTTAGGCACAAGAGAGATCTCCCAATAGTTGATCAGACTGAAACCGCATGGGAACAATATACAGATTTCAATAAAGGATTCTTTCCTTATTTAGGTACTGTCTCCAATAGTAAACTGATACACAAATTAACCAGAATTCTCGAAGCAGTAGTGAATGAGACTACTTCAGCTTTAGGCAACTTAACAGAGGAGCAGTCTGCTATGAGACTTGTTGTTCTTCAGAACCGCCTTGTCCTTGACGTCATCCTGGCAGATAGGGGCGGAGCTTGTAGAGTCATCGGATCCAGTTGTTGCGTGTTCATTCCTAATAACGCGCCATCAGTCTATAAGGCCATCACCAGACTTCACGAAATTGCCCATCAGATACATCAGAATCCAGGCTCCTGGACTTGGTCCGGTTGGCTCTGGAGTGTAATAACAGCCTGGGGATGGAAGCTATTGTCATTCCTAGGGATTATATTGGCTATAGTATTCAGTTGTTGTTTATGTCTTCAATGTGGGCCAGCGATTTGCGGCTTGTGCGCCACAGCTTGTATTCCCCGCTCAAGTTCACGTTCCCATTCCCGACTAAAGAAAGAAGAACAGATGATGTTATATGAACAGATAGATGGTCTCATGAATATAGATATATCCTAATGGGTCCGTAGGGGACACGGAGGGAATGAGGTAATTAAAATTTCTATGGTCAGGTATGTCCCCTACCGTGTACCCCAACGTCTCCATGTACGAGTTTAAAGTGCATGTAACTTCCCTCCGCAACCGAAGCCGAAGACGCAAATACATTTGCGTCCAACGTTAACATGTCCTCTATCAGATCCACCATGAATGATCGATAATTCAGTTCCTAACTATGCCTTGCCAATGTCTTTACATGGTGCACCTTCACGTTTTTCCTGGCTCTGCAGAGCTAGGCCCTGATTCCTGCCCTCGAACCACTTTTTGTCTCCGTCTCTGAAAGCTGCAGCGTGGAGATGCATCCCTGACCTCTGCCTTACTTCCTGCCAAGCGAAGTGGTGCCTGGCTCGGCCTGGCCTGCCTGCCAAAACAGTATTCTGCCTTCGAGTTATCAGTGTAGCCAGTTCAGCTTCCTCGAAAACACATTCCTTTCTAGTGAAATAGGTAAACAGTTCCCCGGCTGCAGAGCAAAGGGCCAAGCCTTCCTGTCTCCCTCATGTAATTCATTTCTCCCGTTACCATGGTAGGCCCATGGCCCCGCGCATTGCACTTAGACACATATGCATTCAGTATAGAATAGCCTCTGCCCGAGAGACCTTTTACTTCAGATTACACCTACCCCAAATACAAGATATCAGACATGCTACAGGAACAGGTCGGTCTGACATGCCAGACGTCTGTCTCTTCTACTAGAGCTAAAAGTCAGACCCTTAGCTTTCTCCAGACACACGTAAATCACACGTCATACCAGCTGCGCGCGCACCCAGGTTATAAGTTTTAGCTGACTCTGCAGAATCTCCTATGTATCCACCCACTTCTGACACTTTTCTGTGACGTTTCCAGCACACGCCTTTGTACACGCCTTTTTGCTACGCACATGTGTTCTTATCATATTCTTTT
The DNA here is from genome assembly GCF_964263255.1 of Lissotriton vulgaris. Classification (NCBI taxonomy): domain Eukaryota; kingdom Metazoa; phylum Chordata; class Amphibia; order Caudata; family Salamandridae; genus Lissotriton; species Lissotriton vulgaris. Next base: position 274,239,934 of record NC_141694.1, on the reverse strand, counting down.
CACTTGTCACGCCTACTGTATTCATTGCTATTACACAGTTATACTATATATGTCATGTACTGTTAATAAATCGTTGACATCTTTTTGCCATCATTGCATATACCCCCGAACCCTTGTATTGATGGAATTGATTTCCATGGCTCGAGCCATCCTGAATTAAAGCCCGTATGACTCAGACACCCCGGACTCTGCCTCTCATTTGATTGAGCTATTCTTTCTTGACAGTAATTATACTGTAAAAATTGACCGGTAAATTATATTTACCACACTCCCACCGAGCTGATGGACACCACTGCTGCTACCACGCTCGATTTCCCTGGTATCTCTCCTAATGAGCATATATCTTGCTTGTCCATTCTCTCCTGGAATTTGGCGGGACTTCAGGGCAAACTAGACTCCCCCGAGTGGGGGTCTTTTATCGACACACAGGATGTATGCCTGTTCCAGGAGACATGGGCAAGGGAGGATAAATGGTGATCCGGCTAGGCAGCCTTCTTAATTCCAGCTAAGTGGGAGGGGAAGGGACGGCCTTCGGGGGGTCTCTGCATATGGGTGACATCCCATTTGGGATGTAAGGCTAGGGTCCTTAAAACGAACTCTCTGGAAGTTCAGTGCATGTTGTTGGAATGGCCAAACCATACTCAACTCGCGCTGATAAATGTGTATTCCAGACCGATGGGAATAATGAGGCCCTCACCCACCTTCGACGATCTTTCTCTATTTCTGCCCACAATACCTCAGGGTGCTAGGATCCTCCTGGGGGGTGATTTCAACTGTCAGTATGAGCCGCTAACCCTAACTCTGGAGGGAGCACTTCTGGAGGAGGATGACCAGTGGGGAATTCCGCACTTAGAGGGCCCCCCAGCAAAGCCATGGTCACCCTTAGCAACCCAAATCTTGGCACTCACCCTCAGCAATTCCCTGAGGGCTTGTAAAGGCCGAACTAAGGGTGACATTCCTTCGAAACCCACCTTTAATAAACCAGGGCAGGAGTCTCACTTGGACTATATCCTTGTTTAGACATCTGACTGGAACAAAGTTTCTGACTTTGCGGTAGTGCAAAGAACTGACAGCGATCACAATGCGCTGATTCTTTCGTTGGTCTCGCCCGGTGGTCCCACGGGTGATCAGCCGGCAGAGGCATCTTTGGATTCAAAACTAATTTTAACTAATGACAGGCGCAGAGTGAGGTCGGCCAAGCTCCTGGACAATCCCGCTCACATTTCCGAACTCTATGCACGGATCCTGCCCACATTCAAACGCGTTGGGGCCCTTATTTCTCAACCCTCTCCAGCAGAATTGTTTCCCAAGTTGGGCACTCTCCATACAGAGCTGGTGGACACCCTTGCGGAACTTCTAAATCCAATTGCTCGGAAAGGGCCCTGCAGGGGGCAAAGAGCTTCCTGGTTCAACTCAGCTTGTAGGAGGGCAAAGGCTGACCTCCTCGCTGTATTGAAGCACCCTAGGGACACAGGGTTAATCAAGATTAGGAGGGCGGAATTGAAGCAAGTAATCCACCATGCAAAGGTGGAATGGGACCATTCCAACTGGGAAAACATGCTGGCCTCTCTCCAGATCAGAGATGCTCGTAAATTCTGGCAGATAGTGAGAACAGGGTCTGCCGAGCCGACTCCAGCTATGGAGGCCAATATAGCGGCTGGGGTGTGGGAAGACCACTTTTGCAGCCTTTATGAAGAGGTTATCCCTGGTTTGGCTAAGCTCCATGATGGGCTACCTATTGATCACCTCCCACTTTCTGGTGGGCCAACCGCGCACTCTAACACTATGGAGGGTGCCGAGGCAATGCAATTTTCATTGGGGGAGGTTCTTAATGTAATATCTAAGCTGCCATCGGGTAAAGCTCCCGGGTTAGATAATATCCCGGGAGATCTATTTAAGCATCAACCCAGGGTTTGGGCCCCCTACCTGCTAGAAGTTTTTAATGCAATCCTTGGGGGAATGGCGGTCCCTAGTACTTAGCTGAGGGCAGAGATTGTCCCTATCTTTAAGAAGGGCTCTCCTCTGCTCCCAGCCAATTACAGGCCGATCAGCCTCAATGACGTTTCACAAAAAGTCTTCGCCAGGCTGATACTTGACCGCCTGCAGGAATGGATGATAGACCATTCAATCCTAAGTACGTTCCAGGCTGGGTTCAGGAGAAAGGTTTCAACTACGGACCAAATTTTTCGTTTGGCCCTCCTCTTTTGGAAGACGGTGCGGGTGGAGGGCGATACGCTCTACATCGTCTTTGTTGACCTCCGCGCAGCCTTTGATTTAGTTCCGTGGAGTAAACTATGGATGGTACTCACCAACCTGGGTATTCCCCCCGATCTTTTAGATATCATTGTTCGTTTGCAAACACACAACTATGCACAGGTTAGGTGCGGGAGGATGGGCAGCCTCTCAGTAAAATTTCCCATTGGCAGAGGGGTAAGGCAGGGATGTGTCCTAGCACCCACCCTGTTTTGCCTCTTTGTCAACAGGATAATCGATTACCTAAATAAGGTCCCCAACACAAACACACCAAGGCTCGGCGGCAGCAGGGTGCCCGCAATTATGTTTGTGGACGACACCCTGCTGCTGTCGAAATCCCCAATGGGGATTCAGCGTATCTTGGAGGGTTTTGAGGCATTCTGTGGAGAGCACAGTCTCGAAATTAATGCTCTCAAAACCAAGTATATGATTTTTAACCCCCCCAAAAAAACACACCCTAACCCCTATATAGGCCTGAACAGGTTAGAAAGAGTGTACACGTTTGAGTATCTGGGTGTGACCATGAACGACAAATTGGAATGGGGCGATCATCAAGCTAAGTCCCAGCTCAAACTAGCTCAAATAGCAGGGGGAATAATCAGGCGAGTTATTTCTAATAAATCATCTGCTAGACCGATAGGCCCCCCGCTGGAGATTTATAGACTCCAGGCCAGAGGTGCGATTCTCTATGGTAGTGAACTCTGGGGCCATGTGTGCAAAAAAGATCTAGTCATTGCTGAAAACGAGTTTCTCAGACAACTCCTAAAGTTACCGACTAGCACCCCCCTTTTGCCTCTTAGGTTGAATCTGGGTTTGAAACCTCTGGACGAAGTACTGGGTGTAAAGCCCTTAACTTTCTGGCGAAGATTATGGTCCACTCCTGAGTTATTGCAAAAAACACAGTTGATGGACAGACTGCAGAACAATGTCATACATTCACCCCAGTACAAGGATCTGGGCCTAAATCCATCATTTTTTTGCACTCCACACCACCCTAGGTTAGACACTGGCTATATGCAAATCAGCTCTGACCCTGCGCCTCATGGGAACAGTCCAGTCCGAACTACCAAGCCATGTCTTTCCCAGACCGGAATCAAGCATCCAAGGACCGGTTTCTGGCTATCAGCCTTCATCAGCCTGGATAGCTTGACTCCAGTGGTGTGGAGAGCCTGGGACTCACGTCTGAGTATACCCAGCACACTCGGGGTGAAAATTGCGAAAAACACAGTTGATGGACAGAATGTAGAACAATGTCATACATTCACCCCAGTACAAGGGTCTGGGCCTAAATCCATCTTTTTTTTGCACTCCACGCCACCCTGGGTTAGACACTGGCTATATGCAAATCAGCTCTGACCCTGCGCCTCATGGGAACAGTCCAGTCCGAACTACCAAGCCATGTCTTTCCCAGACCGAAATCAAGCATCCAAGGACCGGTTTCTGGCTATCAGCCTTCATCAGCCTGGATAGCTTGACTCCAGTGGTGTGGAGAGCCTGGGAATCACGTCTGAGTATACCCAGCACACTTGGGGTGAAAATTGCAAAAAACACAGTTGATGGACAGAATGTAGAACAATGTCATACATTCACCCCAGTACAAGGATCTGGGCCTAAATCCATCATTTTTTTGCACTCCACACCACCCTGGGTTAGACACTGGCTATATGCAAATCAGCTCTGACCCTGCGCCTCATGGGAACAGTCCAGTCCGAACTACCAAGCCATGTCTTTCCCAGACCGGAATCAAGCATCCAAGGACCGGTTTCTGGCTATCAGCCTTCATCAGCCTGGATAGCTTGACTCCAGTGTTGTGGAGAGCCTGGGACTCACGCCTGAGTATACCCAGCACACTCGGGGTGAAAATTGCAAAAAACACAGTTGATGGACAGAATGTAGAACAATGTCATACATTCACCCCAGTACAAGGATCTGGGCCTAAATCCATCGTTTTTTTGCACTCCACACCACCCTGGGTTAGACACTGGCTATATGCAAATCAGCTCTGACCCTGCGCCTCATGGGAAGAGTTCAGTAAGAAACTACCAAGCCATGTCTTTTCCAGACCGGAATCAAGCATCCAAGGACCGGTTTCTGGCTATCAGCCTTCATCAGCCTGGATAGCTTGACTCCAGTGGTGTGGAGAGCCTGGGACTCACGTCTGAGTATACCCAGCACACATTCAGGGTGAAAATTGCAAAAAACACAGTTGATGGACAGACTGTAGAACAATGTCATACATTCACCCCAGTACAAGGATCTGGGCCTAAATCCATCGTTTTTTTGCACTCCACACCACCCTGCGTTAAACACTGGCTATATGCAAATCAGCTCTGACCCTGCGCCTCATGGGAGCAGTCCAGTCCGAACTACCAAGCCATGTCTTTCCCAGACTGGAATCAAGCATCCAAGGACCGGTTTCTGGCTATCAGCCTTCATCAGCCTGGATAGCTTGACTCCAGTGGTGTGGAGAGCCTGGGACTCACGTCTGAGTATACCCAGCACACTCGGGGTGAAAATTGCAAAAAACGCAGTTGACGTACAGAATGTAGAACAATCTCATACATTCACCCCAGTACAAGGATCTGGGCCTAAATCCATCGTTTTTTTGCACTCCACACCACCCTGGGTTAGACACTGGCTATATGCAAATCAGCTCTGACCCTGCGCCTCATGAGAACAGTCCAGTCCAAACTACCAAGTAAGGGTGGGCGGAAAATCCGTTACGCTCGCGAATTTTGCGGATTTTCGGTAAATCCGCGATCCGCAAACGCTCGCGAATTTACCGAAAATCCGCAAATTCGCACGCAGCAGATTTTTTTTTCTTGGTGATACAATTTTGCGGCGTGCGGTGTAAGTTCGCAATTGCGAACATGTAGGTGCGGCGGGCAGCAACAATCTCGCACTCGCGAAATTACAAAATTTGCAATTCTGCACAAGAAATCCACTAGCAAGCAGCATAGACCTTCTGAAAATGATGATTTTTATCAGAATAACTCCCCAGGTTGACATTTGCCTGCCCTTTTTTGGATTTGAGGCCTTTTGACTTTCTTTGGATCACTTTTGGATTAGAAATAAACTCACTTGCTGCCATTGAACTCTGCTGCTTGTTGCATTACGGGCGGAGCCAAGGTCCGTGCAACTTTCAAACTGCTCGTTTCCCTGATTGCCGCCTCCCCAAGGACTCGCTGGTGTGAGCGAGACCTGCAATCGGCAGGTCCAGCCTAGCGCTCCCAGCTGGAGTCCTAAGGGTTAGAGGCTTGGGCTAAAAACTACCATCTGCAAGCCGGGGGACTGCGAGGACCAGCAATCTCTACGTTGCTCAGCTGGTTCCTCTTCCCCCGGTGGCCACGCCCACGGACACGCCCATCACCGACACCTACATAATCATCATCACTTAACCCGCGACGTGGGACGCGCGCGGGCCGTAGCTCGGGCTAAGACCGGGCAAAGAGCGGGCCGTTTTAGGCTGTTAGAGGCCGGATAGAGCCGGGCTGGGCCACCCCCCTAACTCTCAGCCTACAAACTGTTTGTTAACATCTCCACTGATATATAAACATGTCTCCAAGGGGAAGCAGAAGTAAGACTGCAGCAAAAAAAGGACAATTAATTGGCCCTATAGACAGCTTCATTACTAAGGCAAACACCTTTATAGATCAGAGTATCTCACTCATAGAACGGAGAGTATCCCAAGACCTCCTGGAGGCCCGACGATCCTCAATGGGCCATCTAGCAACCGCTAGAACACCAGTCCCTACCAAAGATCAAAGACATAGTGAGGGTGGGATCAACAACAGGCAGAGTCTCCCAAATATAGTTGATCTATCGGTATCACAACTCTCAGAGTCTCAACTAGTAGATGACTCTGACCTAGAAAAAACTCCTGATTTAGTTCTACACCCTACACCAGAAGAGGTAAGGCAGGCAAGAGGGAGGAGGGAGGGAGCGATAAAAAAGAAAAAGAATCACGTAGCGACAAATAAAACACCAGCGAGAAAACAAACTCCATCCGCTACAGAGGAAATAGGAAACACACCTAGTCCCCCCCTGCTGGTAAATCAGAGTAGGCACACTGTGAGCATACATCATGACGCCTCACCTACCACGAACTTAGTGATAGCATCTGAGGACTCCCCAATAAATGAAACCGATTGTAATTATAATCTGGACTTGCTGGAAAAAATTGGAAATCTCCTACACAAATCCCTCTCACCTATTCAAGATACCCTGGCAAAACTAGAAAAAGCCGTAGTCGAACTCTCAGTGTCGATAAAAGCTAACTCTGCCACAAGTCGTGTACAAGTCTCACAAAAAGTACAAAAACCTGGGGTACCAAAACCGGTAAATATAATTCCTGTGCCTCAAGCAAAAAACTCCACACCTGCACCCACTATACCCCCGAAACCCCCAGCTACAATACCAACTAAGAACAAAGTAGCAGACACCTTTGCCTCAATAATTCCATCAGGAAAAAATAGCACCCCCTGTACCAGTACCACCACAGCTACAAAAAATAAACAGCCATTAACCAAATAACCCCAAACAAATCGACCGAGAGAAACACAACGGCAGGGCGAGACACGACCATAAACACGACCTGTAGCACTTCCACCAGAACCGAGTCCCTTTGTAGCCATACTGACAGGGGTACCAGAGTTGACGGACCAAAAACGTGAACCAAACTGGGCATTAAAAAACAAGATACAACACTGGCATAGCATAAACTGTCCACCACCACCCCCCTACTGCTCCACTAGAATTTTGATGGTTAGAAGAGCCCCTTGGGTTGGCTACGGTAAAAAATCTATACAGGGGGACTGCGTCCTAATCACTTTTGAGGACCCTAGATTAGTAGAATACATCTGCTCAGGAGAGGGCCAAACTATAAATGGGGGGGGTAGGAATAAAACGTCTTTCTTTCTTTTACCCACCCACATTCCAAGACGGCCCCTCGCAAATAGAGGGACCTTGGTACACAGTAGGCCCTCATTATCGAGGCAGAGAAAGGGATGAATGGAGAGAACAGTGGAGAAAATATAGAGAACCCCCACGCTGGGACGGCTGGAATGGATTACCACTAACAAATATGTATAGTGGCCTAGAGTGTGTCGACTGACCACCACAGCCGGAAGAACAGACCCCTAAAATTCCAGATTTCCTGCCAATCCCAGATAACCCTTTAATCCCTGAAGACCTACCAATTCTCAGTAGCCTACAAACAGATAACACCCTCAAAAATAATCCTCCAGCTTTGAGCGTGATCTCCTAGAACATCGCGGGATACCGATCAAAGCTGAAGGATGGGACCATCATGCACCATGTACACAGACATCAAATAGTCTGTCTGCAGGAGACTTGGTCACAATCAGAACATCATCTACAGGGCTACAAGACATATTTTTCCCCTGCGTTGGTAGGACAAAAGGGTAGACCAAAGGGAGGACTAAATATTTATATAGCTAACACCATCCAAAATATAAAAATAGATATCATTGAACTGGACTCTAACTTCCAGATCATTGGTCTCTCTCTATCCAAAAATGAGTTTGTAGTTATCATCAACTTTTATAACAACCTTGATGAAACACAGCTCCAGAGAGTTTTGGCCCACCTTTATGAAAAAATAACTACCCTTAGACAGAAACAAGGAGCAAGGGGTGCATTATCTATAATATGGGCAGGAGATTTTAATCTACACCAATGTACCCAACCAGAGCAAAAATGTCCTGGTATGGTGACAGAGGAAGGTGATTCTCTTATCCATTTTTCTCACAATAATGCGGGTGGAATAATGAACGATCTCCTATCAGATTTGGACCTCCAAATAGCAAATACTCTGGATCATAGAACTAGCTCACTAGAACCGACCTATATAGAAAGAGGTTTCAGCACTACGGTTGATTACATTATAATATCAGCAAGTCTACAACCCAGAGTAAATAGCTTTGAAGTCATACCCAACACCCAAAGTGACCATGCTATTCTCAAAATGGAAATGACTACAAACCATCAACAGTCTTTGCCTATGACGATAGCTAGCGCACTGACCCAGGACAATATCAACATGGGCAAATTGAATGGGTATACAATAAAGTGGGGGAAGGTAAACCCAGAGGAAATCACCAAAGACTTGATAAAATCAGTATACCCCCAAATCAAGAAATGTTTAGATACACTGACAGAAGATGAAGAACTCCTTAATAACTTCGCTCAAATTATGGAAAAAATAAAGTCCCTACTCACAGCAAAACACAAAGCTGGACCACCTCGATTAAAAGGATGGTTTAATCAAGAATGTACTCAGGCCCATTCAAAACTCAAAGTAGCACTAAACAAAGATGAAAGGGATCCTCATACCATATCTGCCCTAAGAAAGGAATACCTTACAATTAGAAAAAAGAGAAAAGCGGAACTGAAGCAAGCTCTATGGGATGAACTCCGCGTTAGTGCACAGGAAAAAAACAGCCAGGCCTTTTGGAGAATAATAAGAACCCCTTTTTTGGCTGATGACACAAACCCAAAAATTGAAGTTGCGATAGACGAGTCAGAATGGGTATCACACTTCTCAAAAAATTTCCAAAAACCATCCTCTGAGCAAGAAATTGAAGATGAGAACCTAGAAGTTTCGACCTACCCTATCGAAATAGACTTTGAAATCTCCGAGATCCTTCTGGCCCCGAACTCAAGCAAAAATGGAAAAGCACCAGGCCCGGACGGTGTCCCGGCTGACTTTTTCAAGTACAACACAGATCTTTGGGCCCCGATCATTACCAGGGTGTGTACCGCAGCGGCAAAGAAAGGAATCCTGGAGTCCTGGACAAGGTCCGTCATGGTACCGATTTTCAAGAAGGGTAACCGTCAGGACCCTGCTTGCTATCGACCAATATCTCTGTTGGATTCATTGGGAAAGATGGCAGGCAGGGTGATCTTGGAGCGACTTCAGGACTGGGTGGAGGAGAGAGGCATATTGTCGGAACTACAATTTGGTTTTAGAGAGGGCTTTGGAACTGTGGAGCAAGCCCTAAACCTTTCCGTGATCATTGGAAAACATATACACGCCAAAAAAGACAAACTCTATATGATCTACGTGGACTTGTCCGCGGCGTTTGACTGTGTTTCTCACACCAAATTGTGGTTCCTCTTAGCCCAAATGGGGGTAGATCCGCCACTCCTGAACTTTCTAAGGGAAATGTACTCCAAGCCCTCTGCCAGAGTCCGCTTCGGCACAAAGGGAGAGCTGACAGCGTCCTTCAGAGTGGAGCGTGGAGTCAGACAAGGATGTGTCCTGGCGCCTTTCCTTTTCTCCCTCTACACTAACAACTTGGAGGTTGAGCTCTTGAGAGGCGCCCAGGACCTCCCCCAGGCAAAACAACGCCCGATTCCCGCTCTGCTTTACGCGGACAACGCTGTCCTCCTGGCACGGACTCCCCGTGAACTTCAAAAGACCCTTAACAGGTATTCTCAGTTTATGGGTACCCTAGACCTACACATAAATGTGAAAAAGACTTTTGTGATGACGGCAGGCGCTGGGAGAAAACATCTGAAAAACATTACCCTCAATAACCAAAAAATAGACTCTGCAACTGAAAATTGCTATCTGGGAATTACAATTGACAATAAACTATCCTGGAAAAAGGCAGTGGAAGCGAGGAAATACTGCTTTAAAAGAGCGTTAGCGGCATTGGTGGCGTTCTCACAAAAACTGGGAAAACGACTGCCCGTGGAACTGTTAGCAATATATAAGGCCAAATGCCAATCGACAGCCCTATACAGAGCAGGTTTATGGGGTCACACGGATGTCACTTCCCTGCAAATAGCAGAAAATAAATTTTTTAGGTTCCTTTTGATGGCCCCAAAACGATTCTCAACCTACGCTTGCCACGCTGAACTTGGTGTCCCACATATCGAGGACCTTGCAAAAATACAACTGCTACTTTTATGGCGCCGTATCTGGACTTCGGAAAAAAATGACCTTACTAAGATGATAGTGGCAGACGCAATGACATTAGACCATGCCTTAAAAATCAAATGGTTAACCTATATCAGGAACTTTTTCATTGACCTTGGGGCAGAGCAATATTACTCAAATCCTGAAAAAATCGGAGATCTCACAAAGAAACAACTAAAAACATTAGCCCTGGGACATTTGGAAAATCTGAGATTACAATCTGAAGCAGGCAAACCGTCTGTCCAACATGCGATAATGGTCCAATCTACCCTTTCAATTCAGCCCTATCTAAATCTTAATATTGGCATATTTGACCGCTTCCTTCTGACAAGATTCAGACTAAACATGTTTCACAGATTAGTAGCTTTTCCAACAGCTAACGTTTGGGATCCGAATCCACCCTTATGCCCCTGTGACGAAAAGTCAATACAAACTACCTTGCACACTGTTCTGTTTTGCAAGTTCTATTGTGAACACCGCAAAGTTTGGTTATTGACTTTGTTAAAATCCTGGGGTCTTAGGCAATGTCGCCCTGCCATGCTGTGTTTACAGCTCTTGGACACTGAAGCTACCTGCTACCATGTTCTTAATTTTCTGAAGTGTATATATAGACACAGAAAAAATCTTTAAAGTAATCTCCCCTAAGAAATCAACGATTTTATATATCAGATCTGGAACCTTTTTCTTATATGTAACTACCTTGTATTTTTTTCTATAATTGTTTTACTATGTATTAACATTGCTTTTATGGATTTCTAACTTTGAAATTCCGAATAAAGATTATTATTATTATTATTATTATTATTAGAAATAAACTTTCACAAGTGAGTTTGTTTGGGGCATTACATTTGCTGTTCTGCAGAAAAACGAATTTTGCTAAACTGAAAGCACTCAGCAGCAGGTGCAAAAGTTCAAATTCATCATTAGTAACCATTCCCTGTAGTGCTTCCTGACTGGGGCCCCTCCAGAGTTCAGTTGCCGGTTGCAACAATTGTATGACCCTGCTCTGACACTCACAGCCGGATCATAGAATAGCTACAAGTAGGCCACAAAGGTCCTGGAAAAAAAAATTGCACTGCAACAGAAAGCAAATTACAGATAAGGAAGCAGGAGCCAGACTGGAATTTTAAAACAGTGACACATTAATAAATGAACCCCAAATTAATTCATGTCAGTTGAAGCAGGGCAGGTGTGCTTGCTTTTTCCCCCCATAATCTACAGTGATGATGATGAACCAGAGGGTGGCATTGATGTACCAGAGGGTGGCATGGGTTAAACAGAGGGTGGCAGTGTTGAAACAGAGGGTGCTGTGAACCTGTGATGATGAACCAGACGTAGAAACAACATAGTTGCGACCGTTGCGTGCCGACAAGTAAGTTCGCAATCACGAACTGGTACAAAATCCTCGCGAACTGGAAGAAACCCTTGCGAACACAAAAAAAAAATCTGCAAATTCTCGAGAATTCGCGGATTTTGCGGATTGCGAGTTCGCAAATTCGCAAAATTCGCGAACGCCAGATTCGCAAAATTCGCCCATGCTTACTACCAAGCCATGTCTTTCCCAGACCGGAATCAAGCATCCAAGGACCGGTTTCTGGCTATCAGCCTTCATCAGCCTGGATAGCTTGACTCCAGTGGTGTGGAGAGCCTGGTAATCACGTCTGAGTATACCCAGCACACTCGGGGTGAAAATTGCAAAAAACACAGTTGATGGACAGAATGTAGAACAATGTCATACATTCCCATGAGGCACAGGGTCAGAGCTGATTTGCATATAGCCAGTGTCTAACCCAGGATGGTGTGGAGTGCAAAAAAAACTATGGATTTAGGCCCAGATCCTTATACTGGGGTGAATGTATGACATTGTTCTACATATATATATTAAAAAATATATATTTTTGTATGTTGCTTGATGATATTAGTGTAAAACTATATTTTCATTCAATATTTGTGTACTTTCCATTTTAATTATATGGAAACAATATTTTTGTAATTGATATTTTTAACACAATATTTCTGTATCTCAAATTTGTTGTTTTCGATATTGTGTCAGTGATCCTGATTACTATGCATTAAAGATAAAATAGGAATTTCTTTTTGCTTACCTGCTTCATGAGTTCTGCACTGGAATGTATTGATATGTGAATTGACTTACGATAAGAGATGACATATGACAATAATGGGCAAATATACTGTCTTGTCCCTTTTCTGAGACATTTGGAGAGGGGTAGAAGCACCTTGTCAGGCTCCAGCTTTTCAGATTCTGAACTAGCAAATCTCTGCATTTCACTTATATTCCTATAGAACTGATTTGTGCTCCCCAGTGTCAAGCACTGGACTCATTAGCTCTAGAGTTCTAGTTCCATCATTTACATAACAGTTATCGATAAGCTACCTGCTGGAAAATCATGAGATCCAAGTAAGATTAGTTAGTTAGTCAGGTATGGATTTAGTTTGTGCACTGTTAGAAACAGGGTTTTTGGTTTGCACTCTGTCCAAGCAGGAACCACAATCCTAGCCAGGGTAAGATACAACACACCTTAAATTATCCTGTGCTCACCCTCTGGTAGCTTGGCACAGAACAGTCAGGCTTCACTTAACAGGCAATATGTAAAGTATCTGTACAACACTTCAAACAGTAACACAGTAAAAACAACACAAAAAGAATCTGCATCAGGATAGAAAAATAGCGCATAATGTTATAAATAAACAAGACCAAAACAGCAAAAATCCAATACGTAGTCAAGATATCAATTTTGTACAAATAAATGTGAAAATAACACTTAGAAGCAGTGAGCGCTTAAGTGTGGTATATGATCATGTCAGACTGACACAAAGTAAATAGTGCAGGTTAACTGAGATGCAGCGCAGGATGGCTACAGGGACCGAGTTATGTCCACTGAACAAAAGTATCTTGATCCAAAATGCGAGGAGCAGTTGAAGCGATGCTTCGGTCTTCTTACTGGCAGTGATGCGCTGGTCCTGATCTGCACAGCTTTGGTCATGCGTAACCTCCAGGAAGTGCAGAGATGCCGAGGGCATGTCGACATCATAGCAGAGGTGATGCGTCGGTTCTGGTCACCCAACAGGGGCGTTGTGCCAGTTTCAACCCACGCAATGGCATTCATGTGCCGGTTCTGGAGAGAATGCATGGATTTGGCTGGAGCTGGACTTTATACCCACTACCAAGGGCCCAGGACTGGATTAGCAAAACTTGGGAGTGCAAGACTTGCAGCAAGCAAAGTCCAGGTGCTGTTGCAGGATGATGTAAAGTCTTGAATGTCCCCTGAGACTTACAACAGGAACAAGCCAGCATGCCTTTGGAATGTCTTTGGTACTAGGTTGAAGAGAAGCTTGTCACTCTCAGGCATGAACGGCAACAGGCCAGCACAGCAGAGCAGGAATCCAGCAGAATAGCAGCCCAGTAGAGTGGCAGCCCTTGTAGCAGAATAGCAATCCTTCTTCCTGGCAGAGAAAACGGTGGTGCAGAAGTATACTGAGTTAGGTATCTGAGGCCCAGTACTTATACCCAGTTGTGGGACTTCAAAGAGAAACCTTTGAAGTGCTCAGAGTCCCTGTCATTCCTGGCCTGGCTCTAGATTCACTACATGAGGGTATGCAATCCTTTGTGTGTGGACAGGACACAGCCTATTCAGGTTTAAGTGAGGAAGTGCTCAGCTCTGCCCCCTAAGCGAGTCAATGCCCCATTAAGGCCCATCAAGTCACACCTAAGCTCCTGTTGTGTGTGGCTGTCTAGAGGGAATTTCAAAAGCCCAGCTGTCACCCACCCCAGACGTGTATTCAGCGAAAGGCAGCAGTTAGAAAATGGCAACTTTCTAAAAGTTATATGAACACAAATTGGAATACAGCACAGGTGCACTCAGTGGTGCTCTAGTTTAAACACAATCATCTAATCAAGTTGCTTTTTAAAACAGTTAGTGTGCACTCTGTAGGGGGCTCTGTCAGCCTCCTGAGTACTAAAGTAAATGACTATAACTTTCTAAAAGTGCCATTTTCAGGATTCCAGGGTAAAATGTGACCTCAGTATTAGTTGTGATTTTAAATTGTAATTCCAGACACATCAAACTTGGAGGTACAAACTCTGCCAAATTTAAAATTACACTTATAAAATGTAATAAGAAAATCCCAATGTTATCCTACGGAAGAGATAGACCTTGCAGTAGTGAAAAACTAATTTAAGAATTTCTCACTACCAGGACATGTCAAACTTAAAAGTACTTGTCCTACTTTTAAAATACACTGTACCCTGCCCTTAACCTGTCCAGTACCTACCTTAGTAATGACTTATATGTATTAAAAGGGAAGGTTTGGGCCTGGCAAGAGAATTAACTTGCCAGGTCGACATGGCAGTTTAAAACTTCCGCACACAGGCTCTGCAGTGGCAGGCCTGAGACATGTTAAAAAAGGCTACTTAAGTGGGTGGCACAATCAGTGCTGCAGGGCCACTAGTAGCATTTAATTTACAGGCCCTGGGCACATGTAGTGCACTTTACTAAGGACTTACAAGTAAATTAAATATTCCAATGATGGATAAGCCAATGTTAGTGTGTTTTAAGTCGAAAGCACAAGCATTGTAGCACTGGTTAGCAGTGGTAAAGTACCCAGAATCCTAAAGCCAACAAAAAAGAATTCAGCAAAAAGTGAAGGAGGAAGGCAGAAAGTTTGGTTGTGACACTGCAGAAAGGGCCATTTCCAACATGAATATTCCACATTTTTATACCTGAGTACTCTGCTTGATACTAGTATATCAGCTGCTGAATATTACCCAATGTTAACAGTTCTTAAATCTTGGCCTTGTGGTGCAATGTTTAAGAGTCCCTTGGTACCCTGCAAGCTAACAGTTATGTATGTGTTATAGATGTGTCTTTTGATTCTTACTATTTTTTTAAATCCATCACATTGCATGATGCATGAAGGCAAAAGGAAATTCAAGAACCTTGAATGTGAGTGTATTGTAGCATAGGTGAATGTTTACGTATATGGTTTTGTTAATAGCTTTAAAATACCGATGTTGACCTACCTTTTATTATGTTCACAGCACAATTAAATATCAATAGACTACTAGAATTTTATACCATGCTCTAAAGAGAGAGAGCAATACACGCTTATTTCCAAGGTATGTAAGTTAACCACATATTCTTACGTCAATTGTGAAATGTAGACTGATCTTTAGTGATGAAATGATTGCTGTGCAACCTGCTGCCATTTCCACCACAGCTATCTTAATGACCATACATAACTTCTGACATGGCAGGTGTGGGCCAAGCAGTACAATAAAGGTATTCTCTCTCTGTCTCTCCCTCTTTACCCCAGTTCTTGTGATCACTCACCCGTGAGAATTCGTTGTGGGAGTCAGAAGTGAGTGACAAGTTGTGCATTCACATTATGGGGCATATTTATGAGAGGTTTGCTTTGTGGCAGATGCATGATGCAAACTCCTAAGTCAGATTTTTTAAGCCATCCAAAACCACCTTGCATGGCTCTGAGTGGCATCAAAAACTTGGAGTAACACAACGCAGTGAGTTGTGTTTCCATGCAACTCCCAATATTTTGACACATGCACAGATTTACTATCACTTGTAAACCTGAGAATGCATTCTGCAGCACACATAGAAATAGGAATTTACCTCCCAGGATGGTTTTTGTGCAGAAAGGTACTCTTTCCTGGACAAAAACAATCTTGCATGCAACACAGGCACCCTTCAACCATGGTGCAAGGATGCCTGCATTGGCACTAGGCTGGAAGAACAGGAATGCAGTGTATTGGCTTAAATACTGCACATTCCTTCTCTTTCCCTGTCACGCAGTGTATCAGAGCAAGGTGACTTGCTGCGCTTCCTTTGTACTGCCTGATATCCTCGGTAATGATAGATATTTAAGATTAAATGAGTAAAGGGTATGTCCTAAAGATTTGAAGGCAATTATCTGTTCAAGATGAATAACCAATTCTTGTTACAATGGACAGTCTGATGGATGATGGTTGCAACAATGTTCTATGACAAACAAAATGAGTCTCTGTTTTTTCATAGCAAATGCTCCAGATTCTTCAAATTTGACATATTCCACTTTGTGTTATTTTGGTACGCTGTATAGGCTAGCCATCTCCGGTTTACAGTACTTCAAGACATTTTGCTCACCTTAACTCTAATGGATTCCTTAATTGACAACATTTATTTGTGATTTTAACTACTGTACTTTATGCAGACTATGAGCCCATACACTTTCACAGCTATATTTCAGCCAGCTGCTTTTGTCTATTTAGAGCTGACTGCCAGAACTTTTCCATAATTAACATCAGCCTCAAAAATAGATATTTTCATTTGAGTCAATTATTTCACTTCAACATCTATGGTGTAAGGCTACACCTAGTTTGTGCCCTATGACACTTTTCCAAGTCAAATCAATCATTCTGTATGGTTTTCAGGTGTCAGTTTTGCCTTAAAAACAGACCTTAGAGTTTGAAGTACATGAGCAAGTGGGCTTGTTCACTTTATTAAATACAACGATTTGTTTAAAGGAAAGTGTACCTTTTTAATATTGACAAATGAGCGGATCTGATATTTGTATGTAGTGAGAACACCTCAATCACTCTGTGTTAGTGACCCGGCATCTAAATTGGATGATCTAGTACTACAAACAAAATTGGGATCTGGTTTTTTAAGGAAAGGGAAGACTCTTTCGAGAGGGAACTATGTGCATATACAAAGAACAGGTACCTGCCTTGCTTAGCTACTAATACCTGAGTGATAGTTGTCCATGCTTTTTAATTAGCCATGTTCCTTAGTTATGAATGGACTATATTCAAATTAACGTTCATCCTTCAGCATTTAAACTATGTATAACTGTACTAGAGGTGCTATGGTGGCTCTGTTTTGGCAAGATTCCCATTGTCACCGGTAAAATCGAACAAAATACCAACCACCTAAAACTAATTGTCCTGTATATGGAACACTTGACTTAAGTTTGTTGGGGTAAAACACCTATGTTGGCAGAAAATATATTTCATGTCGAAGGTCTCTTTTGGACTTTGATTGGCATCAAACACAGCATTGATTTTTCCCTGATTCTAAATCCCAATGTGTTCTTCTTTTGTTGAAGCCTTAGGGCCTTATTACAAGTACTGTGGTTCATAGGACCGCCATACTCAGCACCCACAGCATTAGGAGTGTGGTGGTCGGACCGTTGTGTCCGCCGGGGTTCAAGGATCCTGCCACCGTGGCACAGTGGTCAGGAGCACTAATATACTAGTGGTGCCACTGTTGCAATGCAGAGCATATTAGGAGTTGCCTGAGCCCTTCATGAAAAGGGTGGCAGACAGGCAGCTAAGAGGGCCCTAAAAGAGCCTACTGCCTTGCCTGGGGTGCATGCAGGGGGGTGTATGTTGTGCTCCCCCTGAATTGCACACCTGTTCCTGCACAGTGTGGCATGAATGACATAGTGCATGCCACACCATGCAGGAACGTGCTGCAGGCATTCTCACTGCAGCAGTCTGCCTAGGAGCCTAACAGGCCATCTCAGGGACACCATCGCAGCAGCGCCCGCCTGCATTGGATTAAACTAATTATCAAGCAGGAAGGAAAACCACAGATTTGACAGTTCTCCTGCAGACGGCGCAGTGGCACCACCACAGGAGGTCCACCAAACTCATAATAAGGCCCTAAGCTTCTAGTATACCAAGTTATCTTATGAAATACTGTATCTTGTCCCTGCTAAATGTAGTATGGTATAGGATCCATGTAGAGCAGTGTCTGGTGTTTTCGTGATCAGCCTCAATAGGAACGAGAAAAGAGAGATGTCACCTGGTCACTATGCAGCATCTTTTGGTTAGACCAATATTAGAACTTCTCAAACCCCAGATGCTATCTGGTGATGCACCAACCTTCTGCAAAAGGTCCATTGGAAACAATATTATTTTCCAACTATCACCAGACCCAGACCCACCAGTGACCACTATCTTCTAGAACAGTGGTTCCCAAAATTTTGACTTCTGAGGACCCCCATTGAGTCACCACTGAAATCCGAGGACCCACAAGCAATCTGTAAGATTTACATTTCAAACATTAAAACAGTAATTTGAAAAAAATAACCACACCTGTGCACACAAAAATATACTCGAATTACTAAGGATTTTAGGGGCATATTTACAAGCCCCTATTGCCATCGAAATGCCACTATTTGCGATGTTCCCCCGTCGATAGCGGCTTCGCCGTATGTACAAGGCAGCATTAAGCCACTCAACATGGCTTAACACTGCCTTGTAAATAAGGCCCCTATCATGCAAGGCTTAGTGTGAAAAGGGTGGGCAGTGGGTGTTGCGGTGGGCGTTCCACGGCAACACCCATTGATTTTGAGGACGCCCCCTATTTACAAGGGCAGCGGAAATAGGAGGCAGCACCAATATTAAGACCTGGGAAAACCTGGTCTTAACTTGGCAAAACGAGGAGAAATGCTTTATTTCTCCTTCATTTTTGCTTTTTCCATGTGTGCTGCCTTGTGCAGCACACATGGAAGTGTAACGCCAGCGCAGGAGGAAATGCAGGTCTGCACAATATTCTTGTAAACATGGTGCAGACCTGCGTTTATGAAGTGGTGGAGCGTGCTGTTAAGCCAAGGAGGCTAATGACATGCTCCTCCACTTCTATTGCCACTCCTGCAAGTTCGACTGCATCAAGACCCACACCAAATCCACAAACTCCAAACAGAACTCCGACACTAACCACCTGAAATGCATCCTGCTCAACACCCGCTCGGTCCACAGACACGCCATTCAACTTTGGAACCTACTCGACACCACATCGCCGGACCTTGCCTTTCTTACAGAAACCTGGATGAACGCCTCATCAATGCCTGACATCGCCATAGCCATCCCTGAAGGCTACAAGATCATCCGAAAGGACCGCATCAACCAAACAGGAGGAGGCATCGCCATCGTCCATAAGAACATCATCCGCATCACGACCAGTTCCGACGAGCACCTCGCATCCGCCGAACACCTTCACTTCCAGATCCACACCAACCCCAAGACCACACTCAGAGGCACTCAGAGGCACCCTCATCTACAGGCCACCAGGACCCTGCACACAATTCAGCGAAGACATCACTGACTTCATCAGCCCACACGCCCTCCCCTCCGAGGACTACATTCAACTTCCACCTGGAAAAGAACAACGACAGCAACACCACCACCCTTCTGGACAACCTCGCCAATCTCGGACTCAAACAACTTGTTGACACCCCCACCCACTATGCCGGGCACGCGCTCGACCCAATCTTCACCTCCAGCAAGCACATCTCCTTCAATCACACCACAGCTCTCCATTGGACAGACCACAGCTGCGTTCACTTGAACTACAAAAAGACTACGACCCACAACCACCCACAACCAATTCCCTGCAGAAACTGGAACAAAATTACCACCGACCAACTCTTCACATTGCTTTACCAAAACCCTCCTGCAAAATCATCGGACCCAAACCTTGCAGCCACCAACCTCACACAATGGATCACCCACAGCGCTGACGAATTAGCACCCTTGAAAAAACATAAAATCAAGCAAGGTACCAAAAATCGCACCCTCGAGAAAGCCTGGAGAAAAAACCCAACCACTGACAAACTGGCCACCTTCTAGAACGCCACCCGCAAACACCACCAACTGATCCGATCCACCAAGAAATCAGCATTCAAGGATCGACTCGACAACAACGCCCACAACAGCAAGGAACTATTCAACATCGTCACCCCATCTCCGAGACGTCATCAACACTCCCTCAACTCCGCTACCTTCCCGGAAAGCTGGAAACATGCCGAACTCAGCGCCCTTCTGAAGAAACCCACAGCAGACCCCACTGAACTTAAGAACTACCGCCCCATCTCGCTCCTCCCATTCCCTGCCAAAGTCATTGAGAAAGCCGTCAACAGTCAGCTCGCCGCCTTCCTCGAATCCAACAAATCCCTCGACCCTTCACAGTCCGGCTTCCGAGCCAAACACAGCACCGAGACCGCCCTCATTGCAGCAACAGATGACATTCGAACACTACTGGACAACGGAGAAACAGCTGCCCTCATCCTACTTGACCTCTCCGCAGCCTTTGACACAGTCTGTCATAGCACCCTTATACAACGCCTCAGCAACGTCGGAATACAAGGAAAAGCATTGAACTGGATCATCTCGTTCCTCGCCGTAAGAACTCAGAGAGTCCGCCTTCCCCCTTTTAGATCAGAGGCCACCGAAATCATCTGCGGCATACCACAAGGATCATCACTCAGTCCCACCCTCTTCAACGTATACATGAGTCCCCTCGCATCCATCGCGCGCCAACACAACCTCATCATCATCTCCTACGAAGACGACACCCAGCTGATCCTCTCCCTCACTAAAGACCCAAACACCGCCAAAACCAACCTACACGAAGGGATGAAAGAAGTAGCCGTGTGGATGAAGAACAGGCGTTTAAAACTGAACTTGGACAAAACGGAAGTCCTCATCTTAGGTTCATCCCCCTCCGCCTGGGACGACTCATGATGGCCACCGGCCCTGGGAAACGCACCCATACCTACGGACCACGCACGTAACCTGGGCTTCATCCTGGACTCCTCCCTCTCGATGACCAGACAAGTCAACGCCGTCTCATCATCATGCTTCAACATCCTACGTATGCTCAAAAAAATCTTCCGCTGGATCCCCACCGAAACAAGAAAGACGGTCACCCACGCACTGGTCACAAGCCGACTGGACTACGGAAACACCCTTTACGCCGGAACCACAGCCAAACTACAGAAAAAACTCCAACGCATCCAAAACGCCTCAGCCAGACTCATACTAGACATCCCCCGCCAAGCTCACTTTTCCGGTCACCTGAAAGACCTCCACTGGCTCCCCATCAACAAGAGAATAACGTTCCGTCTCCTCACCCACGCACACAAAGCCCTCTACGACCTAGGACCCGAATGCCTCAGCACACGCCTGTCCATTTACACCCCCACCCGCCAACTACGATCGTCCAATCTAGCCCTCGCCGCAATTCTACGCATCCATAGATCCACCATGGGGGGAAGATCCTTCTCCTACTTAGCGGCCAAAACCTGGAATTCTCTCCCCACCCACCTCCGCCTTACACAGAATCAACTCTCCTTCAGAAAACAACTAAACACTTGGATATTCGATAGGTAAAGGACCCCTTCCCTCAAGCGCCTTGAGACCCTCTGGGTGAGTAGTGTGCTATACAAATGTTGAACTTGACTTGACTTGACTTGACTAGTATGTTATGTATTATTTTATGTTTTCCAAAGCTGGGATAGTTAGACGCTATTTCAAGAATGCAATTTATCTAACAGATATAATACTGAGTTTAAAAATTGCATTTTATTTTCTTAGTACCTCTTCTGTATTTCTATGTTGATGAGGCTGTCATTCTGTGGTGCTCAGTTGACGTCAAATTGTATTCCTCCTTCTATTTTTGTTAAATGTCCCAGTTTTTGGTTTACAAGATATGGTCTGCCTAGTTGTAAATGATTCTTAAAAGGTCAGAGCAAGTACTGGCTGCCTTGCAAATGTAGGGCTGAGAGGATAGCAGTATATTTAACAGAAGCCACCAAGAGATGCGCCTGCTAATGATAGAAACATAGTAAATATGCTGCAGTGTAAGAATTTTTGTGTGGAAGAAGCGATTTGAGCTTTTGAGACCACAAAAAAAAATTCTACATTTTGAATTGTTCTTACAGCCCTGGCGAGCTGTGGTTTGTAGTGAAAAAATGCTATTGAAGCCCCAAATTCTTAATAGGCGTTGGATGGCGTTAGCATGTAGTTA
Organism: Lissotriton vulgaris; assembly: GCF_964263255.1. Classification (NCBI taxonomy): domain Eukaryota; kingdom Metazoa; phylum Chordata; class Amphibia; order Caudata; family Salamandridae; genus Lissotriton; species Lissotriton vulgaris. The sequence continues at coordinate 274,217,908 of NC_141694.1, read as the reverse complement.
TACCTTACAATGAAACAACTAGGCCTGCAGCATAGAACATACGTTCTAATAAGGGACATCCAAATAGGCAAGTTGGATATTATAAAACAGGGAATCAAGAGAAAGTTTTGTGACAGTCTTTTGATCATGAACAAGATCTAGGACTTCTTGCCTGAGAATCCTGTTTTTTAATAGTTTAATTTAAATACTGTTTTTTAAAATGCATGGGACATGTTCTTTGCAGTAGGTACATTAACCAACCCTTGGTGCTACATTAGATAAGTCAAAGCTGCCACAGGACAAAACTCTTGTCTCTCTCCAGCAGGTACTTAATCACTGATGTTATCTTGACACTTTTATTGTTGCTCGAAAACTGTTAATCATACATGGAACTTTCAGTAAAACTGCAGCCCGCGGACCCCTGGGAATGTGGGTCCGCGGACCACAGTGGGAAACACTGTCCTAGAACATAAGAGGCAGTGGGAGATACTGGGGAATGGGAAAGGGATAAGAGAAAAACAGTACTTCAAACTTTACCTGGTTTCATCTAGGGTTAAGTAAGACTGTAAGTTGTAGAGGATCGTCCAGAAGACAAATAGGCATCTTAAGTCATTTGTCAGTGTAAGTTAGTAATATTTCTGCATAACCAACTCTCTTTGCTTTGACATACAGAACAGAGATATCATGCTGTATATGTGTGTGTATGTATATATAAATATATTTATGTGTGTGTGCGTATATGTATATATATATATTCCAAGGATAATCCGGCTGCAAGGCAAGCTCAGCTCGTCCTGAAAACACGGACATGGACCCAAGTTTTGTGCAAGGTGGTTTATTCGGTGTTAGTGCTCCCAGCCATCATGATGCGTTTCGCGCTACACAGAGCGCTTGATCACATGATAATATATATATATATATTTTTATTTTTTTATTTTTTCACTCCAAAGCTATGTGGATTGCAATCGAGTCCCAAGAGGATTAAGAATTTTCACCATCCCCTCTTATGAAAACCCGGACCCGCAATTACTTAAGGACTGGGCATTATATACAGCTGATTCCAGCAAAGGCATGCTGTTGATGCTAATCAAATATGCTTGGAGTGATAGGGAGAAAGCCCTTGCCGAAATCCAGAGACTGGAGGATCTAATCAGCAAGGACAAAGACACCAAGTCGGCTGAGGAATTACGGGATGCAATGCAAAAGAGACTTAAGGATTATGAGAATGGCATTAAAAAAAGGAAGCAAACAAAATTCCTGAGAGATGAACAGGACTACTTAACAGGCAGGATATTAACTTTCGCCAAAAAATTTGATGCAACAAGAAAAAGATTGGCCCAGGGAGTGCAAATTTGATCAGGGGCGATCACATCAGAATCAGAGGCATCACAATCGGAGGACGAATCTACCAAAAGTAGTAAAAATAAAAAGAAGGCAAATGAAAGTGGGAATGTAGTCCCTCCCCCTTTTTTAGACGAGTACCAAGTGATGAAGGAGACAAGATATCGAGCCCAACCGCAGATGCCACAAAAAGCTCCTCCCAAAAAAGGAGGAGGAAAACAAGGCGGGGCAGGAGAGGGCGCGCAGGCGGCGCCACCAATGGTGACTCGCAGCAGAGGAAGAAGGGGGAGATGGTAGTAGAAGAAGAACATACTATTGTTAACCTTTCAGAGAGGAAACTCACAATACATGAAGAAAGGGTCCTAAAGAAAGGATTAACATTTTGTCCCACAGCCAAGTTTGACCCGGTACAGACTACAATAGATCTCTTCAATTTTGTCCGCAAGCTCAAACTACAAAAAATGTTTACCTCAAAAAATCTCTCTGAAAAGCCAGTGACTCCGGATGAAACAACATTACCCGGACCTAACCTTATAGACAACGACCTTTCAATTCTGACTACAGTACATGAGCTCGTGGATTCTGAGGACATACCTGGATCCGCGGAGGTACTAAGAAGGGAAGAAATTGCACAAATAAGAGATCCAAGCAACCTGAAATGAAAATCTAGATTCTTACCACTTGTGACACATGATGCCATAGACGTCTTTAATGACGCCATCCTCCAAGACCTGGAGAAAATGACAGTTACTAACATGGAACTCACTGACAAAACTTCCAATATATCAAGATCAGAATAGGAAGCGATTAAGTCTCTCAAAGAGGACAATACCATAGAGGTCCAACCCTCAGATAAGGGGGGAAACATCGTTATCTTCAGCAAGACACATTACAAAAGGGAGGCCTTGAGACAATTACAAGATAAGAACTGCTACCGGATCATGGAAAAAAGGGATTTTTCAAACTGTGTCACAGAATATCACGCACTACTTATGGATTGGAAGGAGGAGGGTATGCTGAATAAACACGAGTATGATTATCTGTTTTGTGAGCACCCAATTATTCCCACATTTTATCACCTCCCCAAGGTGCATAAAGATATCAGTAACCCCCCGGGCAGGCCCATTGTCTCCTCCATAGGAAGTCTGTTGGAGAACACATCAAGATTCATAGATGGTTATCTGGCCCCCTTTATTAGAGACTTACCTTCCTATGTCAGGGACACCCAGGATTTCATAAGGCAGATCGATGGCATTGGTTGGGAGGAGGATATGCTTCTTATCACCTTAGATGCAACCAGTCTATACACATGTATAGAACATCAAAATGGGATCTCTGCAACTAAATGGTTCCTGGGGAAGAAGAGCATGCAATACCATCAGCGCAACAAAATGATAGTAAAAATGATTGAATTCTGTCTCCACAACAACATCTTTCTTTTTGCAGGGAATATGTACCAGTAGCTGAGAGGGACCGCGATGGGCACGTGCTTCGCCCCCAGCTACGCAAATTTATTTGTGGGCTGATGGGAGAAGCACGTGGCCTGGGGGGGTACAAATGAAAAATGGCTGGATCACATAATGATCTGGTCGAGATATATCGACGACTTGTTTGTTGTTTGGTGCGGCGACGTATCCTCGGCTGAGGAGTATGTGGCGGTGTTAAATGACAACGAGTTGAATTTGAGATTTACGAGTACAATAAGTAAGACATCTGTACATTATCTCGACCTTGAGGTCTTTGTCAAAGACAGTTCCTTACAAACCAGACTTTACCGCAAGCCCACGGCTGGCAACACCGTGTTACACGCGGCGAGCCACCACCCAAAGAGCTTGATCAAAATCATCCTGTTTGGAGAGTTACTGCGCCTAAAAATAAACTGCTCAGACTCCAGCGACTTTATACAGGCCCGGGATGAGACGGTGTCTAGGTTTAAGGAAAGTGGGTACTCTAGATCACTCCTTACAGAAGCAGCCAAACGAGTAGATCTAATAGACAGAAAAGACCTTATGCAGACCATTTCGAGGGAAAAGGTGGAGGACAGTACGGTAAGGATGATTACCAGTTTCAGTATGAGATCAAGCGAATTGGTGCAGATATTTAATCGAAACTGGCACATCCTGGGTACTGACCCAATAATGAAGAAAATATTACCAACGATACCGTCTATTACTTACAGACGTTGCTAGTCCCTCAATGATCATTTTACAAAAAGCCACTATGAGGAACCACCCAGAACATTAAAATCTAAACCCATCAATGGTTTCTTTCCGTGCATGCAATGCAAAAGATGCAAATACAGCAAAAAACGAACTAAGTATGAGGGGAGAAACAATGACCCACGGCCCATGAGAGAGATCAAAAGATTTCTGAACTGCAACTCTGAGTTTGTAATTTACTGCCTGGTATGTCCGTATTCCAAGAGATACATTGGGAGTACAATTAACCCAGCTAAAAAACGTATCCTGCAACACATGCGTGCCATTACAAACAAGGATAAGAATTATCTGGTGGCACGCCACTTTGAGACTCACCACGGAAGCAATAGGGATCTATTGTCTTTTTATCTAATAGATCAGTTGGAGAAAAAGAACGAGGTGGGGACAGGATTAGATCACTAAGAGCGATGGAGTCCAGGTATATATTTGATCTTCAGAGTATGCAACCGAAAGGGCTCAATAATGATGAAGAACTTTGGGTTCACTTAGAATAACTATCATTCACCCCCAAAGCTGGTACTACTATACAGACAAATACTGCAAGTAGACTAACCCATTTTGTCACCATCATTATGGGATGTCTTTCCAGTCTGTAGCAACTCATGTGGTATGAATAGACAATCACTGAATGGATTCTTGCCCATACAGGGCATTATCCCAACAACACAACAGGGTAGAAAATATTTGTCAATTTAGCCCATACAGGGCACAATTTTGTATATAAATGAAATACTCGAAGTATATATAATCTGTACATAGGAGAATGTCAATACATTGTGGACTGCAATAGTAGAATAAATATATGTACATACAATTGACAACGGAAGAAATACACCCTGTTATTTGTTTTTTTCTTAAGAAATTTTCTTTTTTAATTTTGCACTAGCACTTTCCAAAATCGTCATTAGTTCCCTTGTACATAATGTATATCGCTGTATATATGATTTGTAAATTTGTACACTCAAAGATGGCCGCCACTAACATCTAGGCGAGCACTAGTCCACTGTTTATGTTGTGAGAAGTGGTTGGGAATATAATGACGTAGCGCACTAACAATGGCTGACACTGACGAAGCCGAAAAGGTGAAACGCATTTGTCGAGGGGGCAGGGGGGTCTGGCAATAAACCATCCTGGTAGTAACGCCGACTTGGAGTGCCATCCTTTCTTTGTACATCCGACTACTCTGGAGGTCTGTGGCAACATATATATATATATATATATATATATATATATATATATATATATATATATATATATATATATATATATATATATATATATATATATATATACATATATATATATACATATATATATATATATATGCCACCTTTCTAGATGTTGCAATTGATATCAACAATGGAGAGATTGAAACATCCTTGTTTAGGAAACCCACAGCAGGCAATACAGTGCTGCATGCTCAAAGTCACCATCCACCACATCTAATCCGAAGCATTCCCTATGGGGAGATGCTGAGGATTAGAAGAGCGTGCAGCACTGAAGCCCAAAATAAAACAGCGCAGGAAGCATGCAGACTACGTTTCTTGGCTCGGGGTTATGATGAAAAGGTAGTTGCGGCAGCAATAAGAAAAGCAAATGCCATACCCCGGTCTGAAGCCCTAATACATAGGAGGTTAAATAATTCCATCATGACTCCTGTGCAACAACCTGTCAGACTTATATGGTCTTTTAACAGCCAACACGGGGCCTTACGTAAGATCGTGAATAAACATTGGGGCTTAGTTAAGTGTGATCCAGTCATAGGCAATGACATGCCCGCAAAACGGGCAATAACATATAGGAAAGCCTTTTCACTGCAGGACGCACTGGTTAAATCAAGTCCAGAATTAGTGGTTAGGCAAGATTGGCTGGCTGACAGTAAAGGTTTCAGAAAGTGTGCTTCTTGTAAGGCCTGCATTCAAGGGGTCAACAAGACAGAGTATTGCACCCCTTTCTCCGATGCCCCATGTAAGATCAAAAAGAAGCTCACATGCAAAAGTGAATTCTCTGTATATGTTTTGGAATGCCCATGTGGGTTAAGGTACGTGGGTAGTTCCAAACTACAGGTGCATAAAAGGGTCTTACAACACCTGAGGGCCATAAAGACCAATGACCCAGTGTACCCCGTGGCTAGGCACTTCAGGGAAAAGCATAACAGCAATAGTGCGTTACTGAAGTATTATGCTATCGAATCCATCGCACCTATGAGAAGGGGTGGCAACAGAGAAGCTGCATTAAGGAGGTTAGAAACAAGATACATCCTCATGTTAGACAGCAAGTCACCTAATGGGCTTAACGCATCGGAAGATTTTTATACCTGTCTGTAGATTACTTATCATTTCTCCATTTGTTGCTTGTTTGATCCTTGAGGACAATACAGTGAGTCATTCCAAATGATCCCACAATACGGCTATGTATATGTAATTCCAGCTTGGCCGGTGAGGTCTTTTGACCCAAGTTTTGTCCATTTGTCTAAGGGAATGCTCAGTAATCCTATCATTCCATTTGACAGACTTGATTACAATTAATTTAATATATGGAATATAATTACAATCAGATTGGGTCGTCTGTCTTTGTTTTTAATCACATTCACTTAGCACTTTATTATCACAATTTTCATACAACCAACGGTGCGACGTTATCAGTTTTTGCCAGTTTAACCAGTTATATTTGTTTACATGCCACGGAGGGTGTTTTAATCTTTTTTGAACTCCTATGTATCATAATGCAATTCTCATTAATGATCCTTGCTAAATGGCTTTAGGTGGCAATCAGCATTGGTCTCAATTTGGTCATACTAGCTGAACAAATAGTACTGCCTAGTGGCAAACATGGATTTAGCCAGACACAGATACTCAGCTGTACACCCGGACCGTGTTGTTGTAGTTACAGATATATGCACTGTTTACCTTGTACAGAGGTGCCTTTATATACTTTTCGACCTAAATGTTACTAATGGATTTATCTGGATATTGTACATTTTATTTGTATATAGAGGCTTGACAGGGGTCTTCAGGGATGTATCCCAATACTGGCAATTTGACACAAATTCGACACAAATTTTATGTGTATGTTTAATGTCAGAATGAAATCAACGTGTAGTATTTTCACTATGTCTATTACACTGTTGCACAATGCGCTATGTTGGTTGGTTACTGCCAAATGCACTTGCACTTTAAATTCTGCCGTTTCCCTGTGTAACACCATGTGACCAAGGCCTCTGGGAGGCCGAAACGTTATGCTGCTGGTTGTTGCAGAATAAAATACAACTCACGGAAAATCTTTGGGTCTGCTGTTTTCTTAAGACGGCGTTGCTGCAGGATACTTCGCCGTGCCTTGCTGAGAACCCGTGTGGATATATATATATATATATATATATATATATATATATATATATATATATATATATATATATATATATATATATATATATATATATATATATATATATATATATATTAAGTACACCTCTGCCATTGTTAGAATAACCATGCAAGCTGGGTCACTGTTAGCTCTTTTTTGAAAAATGAATATGCTTTCTACTGGACTGCTGTAAACTGAAGAAATAGGAACATCATGAACATCCGTGGATTCTCTACACTTAGCAATAGACATACCACTACTGGAACTGTAGCACATTATTTATTTCCGCACTAACATTTATGTATATGTTAAGATATGCAAACTTTTAAAGTATTTGTACAGCAATATATAAAAATTTCTAAGAATTGGTATTTAGCACGATGAAATTAACATCAGGCATTATTTTTGATACGCGGTTTTAAATGTGTTAAATGCAACTATAGTTCACAATGTTAAATATGTACTGTGGCTTTAAATTGTTGAACCCAGGCTGTAGGCCGAACCATGTGATGCACGTGTGGTAGGTGTGGCCCATAGGTGGGGTCAGAACCGCAAACATAAAAGAAAACTCCAAACAAGAATGTGGTGTGTGAACAAGAGTACGTTAGTACTCGAAACGTTACATTTTTGAAAGGCTCGTGAATAAATACAACTTGCCTGGATAACGTGGGGTCTGCCTCTTCTTTCGCCGCTTGTGTGTGGAGGTCTGAAGATTACGCTATATATATATATATATATATATATATATATATATATATATATATATATATATAATGTCCTATCAAAAGAGCTTCAATGATGAAGATACCGCACACCACTTGAAGATGATTACTTCATTATTTATTCTCCTGTAGGTTCCCCACCTACGCGTTTCGGACCTAGACGGTCCTTGGTCAATTTTTTTTTTTTTGTTAACCGTGACCAGGGACCGTCTAGGTCCGAAACGCGTAGGTGGGGAACCTACAGGAGAATAAATAATGAAGTAATCATCTTCAAGTGGTGTGCGCGTCTTCAATATTGAAGCTGTTTTGATAGGACATAGAAAGCGAGGCTGTCTCAAACCTCGCCGCCAGCACCAGCTAATCAGCTGCTCCCCCCCCCCGCTTGGGACATTTGCTCGGACATATACAAACACACATATATATATATATATATATATATATATATATATATATATATATATATATATATATATATATATATATATATATATATATATATATATATATATATATATATATATATATATATATATATATATACTTCCTTGGTATATAATTACCAAGGAAGAATATTTGTATATGAGAACTGATTATCCTACTATCCCTAACATTTATTTCATACCTAAAGTCCACAAAGACTCATTGCATCCGTCGGGAAGGCCCATCATTTCCGGCAGGAACAGTTTGTTGGAACATACCTCAAATTATATTGACTTTTTTTTACAGGACTGTGTGACTGGATTGGCTTCCTATCTCAGAGATACTAGTGATTTTCTTGGCAAAATTAAGGATTTTGTTTGGGATCCTAGGTTTATTTTACTTACTTTGGATGTATCATCTCTTTACACCTGTATAGACCACAAGGACGGTCTAAGAGCCATGGATTATTTTCTCACCAAGAACAGTCCAACTTCCCCTGAACACAGTAACATGCTGCTAGATATGGTGACTTTTTGTTTACATCATAACATGTTCACCTTTAACCAAACTTTCTACCAGCAAATGAGGGGGGTGGCGATGGGGGCCAGCTTCTCCCCAGCTATGCCTGTATTTTTATGGGCTGGTGGGAGGAGCTGGTCCTCAAAGGTACTCTTGGTGATTGGTATCACAAACATGTCAAAATTTATTACAGGTACATAGATGACCTTATCTTTGTCTGGAGTGGCACTAGAGAGGAGGCCCAGGAGTGGGTTAACCTCTTGAATACCAATAACATCAACTTGGAATTCACCAGTACTATGAGCCACACTAATATTCATTTCCTTGACATAGAATTATACATTCTTGATAACACCTTGGAAACCAGGCTCTACAGAAAGGAGACAGCGGGTAATTCTATTTTACACTATACCAGCTTCCACCCTAAACATCTTATTCGCAGCATTCCCTATGGGGAAATGCTGCGAATAAAAAGGATTTGCAGCAATTCCACCGAATTGGCGATGGCACAAAATGAATGTAAGGAAAGGTTCCTCGCCAGAGGATATCCTATCCATATCATCTAAACAGCCATCAACAAAACTGCGGAACTGGACAGAACCCTTCTCCTTGTCCCCAAATTCAAAATCCTACCTGAATCTGAATCTACCAAATCGCAAGATTCCAGTACCGTCAGACTTATCGTGCCCTACAGCACCCAAAAAGGTGCGATTAGTAAAATTATTAATCAAAATTGGGCCCTTATCCGTTCTGACCCTGTTATAGGCCACAATATGCCAGCCAAGCCCAGTATTACATACAAGAGAGCCACTTCCTTACACAACAGCCTGGCATCCAACTGCCCCGAGATTGCACCCTCCAAGGATTGGCTGAAATCCTCACGGGGTTTCATCAAATGTCACTCCTGCAAAGCATGTACCTATGGTATTAATAAAACCAGTTACCGTACAGCCTTCAGTCAAAAAGATATCAAAATCTCCAAATCCCTCCACTGCAAAACCGAGTACGCCATTTACATCCTGGAATGAACGTGTCTCTTACGGTACGTGGGAAGTACCAAACTACCAGCAAGTGTAAGGGTATTGCAGCATATTAGGGCAATCACCAACTCTGACCCTACTTACCCCGTGGCGAGACACTTTCGGGAGGTCCATAATAATAACTTAATGGATCTCAAATATTACGTCATCAACACGATCCCGAAAACTAAACAGGGTGGTGATCGAGAACAAAAAATGCGCAAGTTGGAGACAAGGTACATCTTAAACTTCAACAGCAAAAGCCCTGGAGGTTCAAACAATACTGAAGACCTACATACATGTTTATAATTACATTACTGAGCCTTCCCATGAGTTGTAACTTTCTTTCCTCTCCCCCTCTTTTGGTAACCTGCCCCTTGCGTCCTTCTCCTTTTTGCTTTCTTTGTGACTAATCAGTACGGGTGTTGTGAATTAGCTTACAGACCCGACATTCTTGTCAGACCAGCCTGTCAGGCAGTATGTATTAACATTGAAAATACACTTTCATTGGTTTTTCTTCCCCTGTGGCTGCCATTCCCTTCTCCAAAACCAAAGCCCTCACCAGGGGTTCGTTTTTAACATTTGCACTTTACCTACACTTTAGCACCAACGGCACTTTAACTTGTATTTCCCCTCCATAACCATCTGTGTTGACCATGGACTTTTTAAGTACCCAAGAGGTTTTTGTAATATATTGTATACTCAGGTACATTATGACTAAGCATTTATGCAACAATTATGTGATGACTTATAGGTTTCAACCATCGGGTTAAATCCTTGTGTAAATACATGAAATGATTTTTTTATGCTGAATTTATATATATTTTTTGTACGAAATTTTATGGATATATATTTATATATTTTTATATGCATATACTTACATTTTCTGAATTGAATAATATGCAATTGAATATGTATTTATACTGTTATTTATGCATTTAAGCCTTGAGTATCTTTTTCGCAAAAACGATGGTTATTAACTTTTGTCATTTACATGTTAAATTTACTGAGTTACTTTGAATTTCAAACCAGATGGCAGATGCGTCGCTTTAACATTGCTTTATTTCTTGCATAGCAACGCTTTTATCAGTGGAAGGGAAAAAGTTGCATTTCCCTTTTTTCTATGTTTATCACTATCACAGTCACGAGCATAGGGTGCTAGCTGTTTTAATGGTCCATACAATGCTTGTACGTTGTCATGTGATCAAGCCACTCCGATGGTGAAACGCGTAATGGCCGACTAAGAAGAATAAACGCTACTTTTTGCACTCAATTTGGGCTCGTGTCTGCTTATCGTTGCATGCTGGAGACATCACGCTGCGTCTGATCTTCCTGAGCGGCTCTTTGGATATATATATATATATATATATATATATATATATATATATATATATATATATATATATATATATATATATATATATATATCTACAAAACCTCCTTCCAAGAAAAGAGACAGAGACCCAGGAGGAAACGTTGGGAAGCATTTATTTATTTGCACAGATGCAAATGCATTTCGGCAGCCTTCTGCCTTCTTCAGCGCCCAAAGCATCCTGTGGTAAATATTTGATTTACCGTCCTAATTTCTATGCAGGTAAGTACTTAATCAATAATAACTCAATCGGAAAGAAAAAGGCAGAGTCCGTGGTGTTAGAGTTCTTAGGGGTTTTATTCCTTAAAAAGGAATGGTCATGACCGGATATCTTGTTCCTGCCACCACTGGGGTGCAGGAAGGGATAGAGCAATATTTTATTGACAATACATAGCTTATATACTTGAGTTACATTATAGAAACCAATACAGTAGGCGTAACAGCTGAGAGAAACAAGATAAAACACACACGTGGTAATAATACGTAATTAGAAGGCGTGAACTAGGCGTGAACATAGAGGTGTGTGCTAGAAACGTCATAAGTAGGTGTCATAAGTGGGTGGTAACAAAAAGCAGAATCTTGCAATGTCAGCAGAAATCTGAGGCCTGGATGCGCGCGCAGCTGCATGACGTGTGATTGACGTGAAACTGGAGGGTGCAGGGGACTTGACATTTACAATGGCGGAAAGAGACAGAAGTCTGGCATGTCAGATTAACTCGTACCTCTATCATATCTGATATCTGATGTTTGGGAACCATACTATCTGGGCGGAAAAGGTCTCTGGGGCAGAAGCTATTCTATACTGACTGTGAGTGCGTGTATAAGCGTCTAAGTGTCTGCATGAGATGCGAGGGGGGCATGGGCCTTCCATGGTAACAGAGGCTATGAATCACTGGCACGGAGACAGTAAGGCCAGGCCCTTCGCTCTGCAGCTGGGGGGATGTTTACTTAAACTAGTAGGCAGGAATGCATTTTCGGAGAGGGAAACAGATAACTCGAAGGTTGAATTCAGTCTTGGCAGGCAGCAGGCTGAGCTAAACGCGGTGAGCCGCGCAGGGAGTAAGGCAGAGGTCACGGGTACAGAGACAGCCTGGGCTGAGGCTTTCAGAGTCAGAAAGCGGAAAAGGCTCAATGGCAGAATTCAGGGCCTGCTTCGCCAGAGCTGAAAAACGTGTAAAGTACACCACAAAAAGACGTTGGCATGGCATACTTAGGAACGGACTATTCAACCCATTTTGGGTGGGTCTGAAAGAGGACATGTTAACGTTGGACGCAAATGTATTTGCGTCTTCATAGCTGGCACAGGAGGGAAGTTACATGCACTTTAAGCTCGTACATGGAGACGGTGGGGTCCACGATAGGGAACATAACTTGACCAAAAATTTATATTTCCTCATTCCCTCCTTGTTCCCTACGGACCCTTCATGATATCTCGATCCTCATGAATCGATCAGTCTGTTCTTGTAACATCATTTGCTCGTCTCTCTTCCGTTGTCGGTTTGAGAGAAAACTGGAATGTTCAATGCACGATGTGGCGCACAGTCCACAAATCGCTGGCCCACACTGTAGGCACAGGCAACAACTGAATACTATGACAAGGGCAATGCCTAGGAAGGACAGGATCTTCCATCCCCAAGCGGTTAACGTTGTCCAGAACCAACCGGACCAAGTCCCGGTGCCTGGATTCTGATGTATCGAACTTGCAATCTTATGAAGACGTGTAATAGCTTTGTAGACAGTTGGCGCGTTTTCTGGAATGAAAACACAGCAACTTGACCCGATGACCTTACAGGCTCCACCTCTATCTGCCAAGATGACGTCAATAACAAGACGATTCTGAAGGACAACAATCCGCATAGCAGACTGTTCCTCTGTTAAGTTACCTAGAGCGGAGGCAGTTTCATTTACTACTGCTTCGAGTGTTCTGGTTAATCTACGTATTAATTTACTGTTTTGGACGGGGCCTGTGAAGAAAAAGAATCCCTTATTGAAATCTGTGTATTGCTCCCATGCCGTTTCGGTATAGTCGACAATCGGGAGATCTCTTCTGAGTCTACTCTTTACTAGATTTGTATTTCTGTGATAATCAGGAGGGGCTAGGAAAACAGGTGGCAGAAGGAAGGCAATGTAACAGGTACCATCCCAATCTGGTGGTAAGCGTATGTATGCGGTATGGCCACAAACAAAGTAGGAATGACGAGTAGCTTTAAAGGAGGACTTGCCATGATCACTGAATTCGACCACGGTAGTACATTTACTATGACCTAAGTGTACTGAACCCTTCTTTCTGACACATAAGTCACCTGTGACTGGTAGTACTGACATAGCAGGGAGAACTGGTGCGGCTTCGGATTCAACAGTGAGAATCATAAGGTTAATTGTATAATTACCTAATCCATATACTTCATTTTCTAGATCAGTTCCTACTCTAGTGGGGAGTCCCTTCTTGTCAGGGTAACAGGCATTAAGCAGAACTAAGTTCAAGTTTCCCCAAACCCAGCTCCCTTTAAAAACAGCAACATCAGGATCTAAGGAATTAATTATTCTAAACCATGCACCACAGGAGCCATTATGAGTGAACGGGTACGGAAAGAGGGGCAGAACTCCCTTGTATTTCTGGTAGGGAGGGAGTCGGCCACATATCCAACAGTTTGTAGCATTGTTAGTCTGATGGGAATGGTGTAACATACTAATGAATGTGTTGTTGCGCAGCGCAAGTCTGTAAGAAAGTTCGTGGGGAGGTAATTCGCTAAAAGAATGTTCAGCAGAGACATTGAAAGCAGATTGTTCACGTTTAAAGATAGGGTAGTATATGGGAAGCAATATGCTAGCAACAATAATCAGGAGACTTAAAAAGAACATAATCAATAAAGTCACTATACAGTGACTACGGAGTGATTTGCAATATGCACGTTTCTTGAATTGTCTCTCTCTCTCTCTATCTCGATCTAGGAGATACATGTCAGAAACTATTTAACCGATTCACCTAGGGGAGGACTTAAACAATTAAACTGTCTGACTTGCTAGATCGAAGTTTCAGTCTATACTCCTCTTGGGGAGTTTTCTCTCGTTGGGGAACCTTAAAGTCACTAGGTTCGATACAGTCTTTGGAGGGGGTGGACGAGTCTGGGTCTGGTTTCAGTTCGTTGCACTTTTTAATATGACTCATATGGATCCACCCCTTTCTGCCTTCCACCTTGATCGCGGTCTTCGTAGTAAGAAGGACGGTCTTCGGCTCTTTCCAGCGGGGCTCCAGCGGACTTTTCCTGTCGAAGTTCCTAATCAGGACAATGTCTCCTGGTCGGACATCGTGTGGCTTTACATCAGTGTTGTCAGGGAAGGCTGCAGCAACCTGTGAACGACATGATTGGAGTGCAGACATCAAGGAGGCAAGGTAATCTGTCAGCATATTACAATCGACATCAGTAATTTTCTTAGGCATGGGCGTCCCCCACATATTCGGTGGTCTACCAAAGACCACTTCGTACGGGGATAGTCCTGATCTCGAATGGGCAACCATTCTCATGTAGAATAATGCAACTGGCAGGGCGACTATCCAGTCGACCCCTTTCTCTTTACAAACTTTGGCAAGGCGGGTCTTTAGTGTCTGATTATGCCTTTCTACAAGGCCTGCGGCTTCGGGATGTCGGACACAATGGAATCTCCACTGATATCCTAACAGAAGGGAAACATGCTTCATAAGTTCGGATGAGAACGGCTGTCCGTTATCTGAGTACACGACACGAGTCAAGCCGTACCGTGGGAAGAATTCTCGAACCAGCTGCTTGGCAGTGGTCGGGGCAGTGTAGTCTGGGACTGGATATGCTTCGGTCCAACGGGAAAGTGCACAAACAACTACGAGGACATATTTGAATCCTCGACAACGGTCCATCTGGATATAATCCATCTGGAGGACTTCAAAAGGGTGATCGGGAGGATGGAATCCACCTTGCTCTACAGGAACGCTTTTACCGGGATTGAACTGACAACAGATCATGCAAGTACGCACTTTCTGTTTTGCTGCTGCTCGTAAGTGTTTGTTGTACCAGAGATTCTGTAAACTGTCTAACATAGCTTTCTCTCCTAGATGTGCTGGACTATGTGCTGTATTTATCATGATTTGAACCATTGAGTCGGGGAGAAACCATGTAGATTTTCCCTTCGTGACCCATCCTTGATCTGTCTGGATCCCTCCTAGTTCAGTCCATTTCTTTATTTCATCTGAAGTAGCATGTGTCTGGATATCGATTACATCTAGGGTGGGATCCCTGACTGACATACACTGTGTTGGTACTATTGTCTGTGTCACATCGGTAGTCTGGGTGTGAGTCAATGCTGTATGTTTTGCTGTCTGGTCTGCCAGGTCATTACCCTGGGAAACAGAATCCGTAACTTTAATATGTGCTTTACACTTCATGACGGATATGCCTGAGGGCAGATGTATTGCTTCTAACAGTGCTTGAATGAGGGGACCGTGTTGTATCTTGGCACCATGAGAGGTCAAGAAACCTCGTTCTTGCCATAACATTCCGAAGTCGTGTACGACTCCGAACGCATAACGGGAATCAGTGTATATGTTAACATTTCTGTTCTTGGCTAGTATACAAGCTCGGGTCAGAGCGATGAGCCCCGCCGCTTGAGCAGACAGTGTGTCAATACGATGTGTTTCTTTAACTTCAGTTTCAGTGGTCACTGCATACGCGGCCACTAATTCTCCTGTACTTGTTCTCATGCATGAACCATCCACGTAAAGTGTCAGGTCTGGATTTGTCAGTGGGACATCTGTTAAGTCTCGTCGAGGCTTTGTTACTGTATTAATGATCTCTATACAATCATGCGGGGCTGGATCTGTCATAATTGTAGGTAACAATGTTGCGGGATTCAGAATGCTGCAGCGTCTGATTTCTATGTGTGGCTGGAATAGTGTCAATTCATAACCTGTCAGTCGTGCTATAGTCAAGTGCTGAGTCTGAGTTCTGTTTAAAAGAACCTCTACAGAATGTGGAACTTGTACTGTTAATTGATGTCCTAAAACAATTGAGTCGCTCTGTCTGATTGCTAGTGCTGTTGCTGCTACTGACTTCAAGCACGCCGGGAGTGCCTGGGCTACTGAATCCAATGTACTTGAAAAATAAGCGCAAGGCTTATGTGAACCTGCTTGGTCTTGAGTGAGGACAGACAATGCTGTACCATCACGTTCTGTAACAAAAAGTGTCAACGGTTTGCTGTAACATGGTGTCGCTAGAACTGGTGCTTGACATAAAGCTTTCTTTAATTCCTCAAAAGCCTGTGTATGTTCCTGAGTCCAAGGGAGGGCAGTCGAAGTCGCTGCCTCCTGTGTTGTTAACTGAATCAGTGGTTTAGCTAGAAATGCATACTGGGGAATCCATTGTCTGCAGTACGAGGTGAGGCCTATAAAGGCCCGCACTTCCTTTTGTGTCTGGGGTTGTGGCATATTTACAATTAACTGAATGCGATCGGGAGTGAGCTGTCTCCCCACTTTGGACAGCAAGTGACCCAAGTACACAACTTGCTGAACACAGAATTGTAGCTTCGAAGAAGACACCTTGTGTCCCTTGTCGGCCAGAAAATGTAAAACTGTCAGTGATGCTTGTTCACATTCGGGCTCACTTCGTGCGGTGATCAGCAGATCATCGACGTATTGCAGTAAGGCAGTGTTAACTGGCATTATGATACAATCAAGTTGTCTTTTCAGTGCTTGGCTATAGATGCTGGGGCTTTCTGTGAATCCTTGAGGTGCGCGTGAAAATTTTAAACTTCGTCCATTTAAACTGAATCCGAAGAGATATTGGCTCTCCGGGTCAATAGGTACACTGAAGAAGGCATTCTTGAGGTCAATTACAGTAAAGAACGTTGCTTCTGAATCAATAGCAGTCAATAGGGAAGAGATGTCGGGTACCACAGGGTACTGTGGAACAATACATTTATTCAGTTCTCTTAAATCAATCACCAGCCGATATACTGGCGGTGCATTGGGATCAGTACGTTTAAGAATCGGAATGATAGGGGAATTACAGATATTGGAGTCGGTCTCTACGACCACTCCTTGGGCAATGAGCTCTTCAATGATTTCCAGTAAAGCCACTACAGCATCGGGTGGTAACTTGTATTGTCTGATTCTGGGTAGAACAACACCTTGTTTGAGTGTAACACGGTATGGTGTAATGTGCATACAACCTACGTCAGTTGGGCCTTTTGCCCATAAGTGATCCGGTACATTTTTCAATCTGACATCAAACTCTCGTAATACATAATGACCCTTAAAGTCTCTCAAGAAAAGTCTAACTCCTTCCGGAGAACAACAGATCACAGCTCCTAGAGCCTTCAATGTTTTTATTCCTAACAGATTTTCTGGACAAGATTTCGTAAGTAACAAGTCTGTAACACGTGATAATGGACCCACAGCCAGGGGGACGGGTTTCGATACCTCATTTACAATAGGCTGTCCTGAAAAACCAAGGGAAACATTCTGTGAGCCTGAGAGGGGTGCCCCTGGGACTTCATCATGGCTGATTGTGGTGCGACTTGCCCCTGTGTCAATTAAAAACTTTCTGTCTTTTCCCAATACTTGACTGTGTACATAAGGACCCTCTTGATCTACAGGAATTTCAATAAGAGGCAAGCCACCCTCCCTCTCTAGGCTGTTTCATGTGTATCGTGGATAATCGGGGTAATCAGATTGGGCATACTGGTACATCTGCTGCGAGACTTGCTGAGTCGCGGCAATGGGCTGTGGCTGTGACTGTGACTGTCTCTGTGGTACTGCTACTGTCTGTGCTGCATGTGGTGAAACATGCATAGGCTGTGTATTCTGCATGGGCTGTATATTCTGTGAAGTCTGTTGCTGACTCTGATTTTGTCTAGGTGGATGCGGTCTTTCTTTAGTTTTACCTGTGGATATATTATGTTTCAGAACTGGGCATTCATGTACGTAGTGACCTGGCTGCTTGCAATAATTGCATGTCCCTTTAACGGGAGCTGTGGCGTGACCTGTCTGGGTCGTACCCTTTCTCTGACCGTCGGCTGGAACCGACTGGGCCACTAACATTTTCATTTTCGTGTCCTTCATACGTTTCTGTTCCTGATCCTGTTCTTCTCTGATTCTGTTCTGATGGTATTGTAACATCTGTAACATCTGAGATGGCGTATTTGCTTGCCAAGTACTTTCAACTTTGTACACGCGGTTCTTGACTAGTGGCAGGGAATTCTCGACTAGTTTTGATACAAAAAGATGCGGGTACGACTCGCTACTTGGCTTAAGGCCACTATTGATAATAAAACATTTCTCGAATCTTGAATAGAAGTCACTAGTATCTTCATCGTGTTTCTGTTTACAGGCCGAAATTGCGTCCCAGTCTTCCTTTCTAGTTGTCAGTAATCTTGGCAGAACCTGTACTATTAAACCTGGTAATGCTTTAGTTTTCTCCCCAAGGCCTAGCCCAGGGGTACGAAGTTTCTCCTCGTCCTCTATTTCTGTCCACACAATCTTTTTATCTCCCACCTCCCATTCTCTTTCCTTCAGCTTCTCGTAGATGCCCGTGGGAAGCAGTACCTTTAACATTTTCATAATATCTTCATATGTGTAATCTCCCATCAGTAACATGTCTTTAAGTTCTCTGTGAAAACCTGCAGGGTCTTTATCGTGACACGGTACTAGTTTCTTCATTTCCAATAGTTCTAACTTGGTCAGAGGTGTGTGTACATACACACGTTTCAGGGCGTTATCAGTACCCATGACTGGGTGTACTTCTCGTAAGGGGTTCTGACTTTCAATGCCATGTAGACGCTCCATATGATACATTTTTCTTTCTGGGGGCGGAGCGGGAACGTATTCGGAACTTAAGAACGTGTTATATCTGTGCCGTTGTTCTAGAATTATTTGAATTAACTTGGTACTTAGGCCTCTCCATCTATCCATGAGTAGTGCTTCTAATGTATCGTGTAAGGGACCTGGGTCAGAATGTTGATGTCTGAATAACGTGAGGAGGTGCTGAATCATGTATACACCTGCTAATTTCTGCTCGTCTGGGGAAAGGTTCAGGAATGTCTGCGCTACTGCGTCATCATGGTATATGTTCGGATTGTCAGCCCATAGTACAGCTGACCGGGCTAGTTCTTGTTCATCCATAGAATTTAGTACATGGTACCCCATTCGTTCTCGAAGCATTTTATCAGTCTCTTGAAACTGATGTTCAGGAGAATTCGGTTTTGTTATGCCAGAGAGGAAGACTCTCTTGCTTTCTGGACGAATGCCTTTCCTAAGATAAGTTCCTTTACCTACATACGCTATCATGTCTGTAGTCTTTTCTGGTTCTCCAGATCCTTCCTCCTCTTCAGAGGAAGCTTCTTCTTTCTCATTCTCGTGTACTTCTATTACTGCACTTCTTATTTTCCTGTACATACTGGCTATGCAATTCTGTTTATCATGCTTTCCTTCGGCTATATTTTGACCCCACTTTGTCAGGGCATCCATTTCATCCTGTTCTGTCTCAGGCCTGTCTCGTTCTCTTATAAAGCAATTTATGAAAAAACGTAGTATATATGCTTGAGTGTCGACTTTCTGATGTGCCATGGCTTCCTTAATACTTTCAGGGTTTTCCCCAGTCCGGACAAAATGATATATCCTATCTAGGTGCTCTTTCATTCCTGAGAATAACACTAGGTAATCTGTAGCTTGTCGTAAACGTAGCGATGCCATCAACATCCTATCGTCTTTACCGGGTACTGGATCGTATCTGCAAACTTGAAGCGGTTCTTTTAGTATGTCGAGACGGGGTGATTGGAATGTAAAGGGCTTCTGCATGTCCCTAAGGTTTAATCTGTGTGTTGCTGGCGGGGTCTGGTAACCCCTGGTCGCACCTCCTGAGGCGGAGGCTGGAGCATTATCTCTCTGTGGAGTCTGTATCTGTACTTGAACTTGTCTTTTAGTAGGATCAGGCGCAAACGGATTCGGTATCTTAACCTTAGGTGAGGGAAGTGGTGGAGGTGGAGGAACGACAGGCTGTCGGTCAGGGGGAACTTGTTGCGGTAATGGCGGGGTACGATCTGGAGGCGTGTTGCCATCTCCGTCACCGTCAGTAGGCGGGACGAGGGCACGTGGATTTGTGTAAGCGGGTGCTACATCATTTAGATAGGAATTCAGAAAGATGTCTTTAGTAGTCTTGTGTTTTACTTTAATTGGAACCAATGGTGGTGGCATATTTTTCGGCATTTTTGAAGTGGCCTCAGGCGTACCTTCGGCTACTAAGTACATACCATTTACAAGATTGTTTTGTGCGCGGTCTACTTGTTCTGATTTTACTCGAATCCCTTCAGTAACTAATTCGTTTTCTCGGGCTTTATCTGATTCTTCTCTATGTCTGTCTTCTCTACGGAGTGCTTTTTCAGCACGTTTATGTGATTCTTTACGCCAAAATTCTATGGCGTCTTTCTGAGATTGTCTGGCTTTCTTTTTCCATAATGCTTCTTCTACCTTCATGATGCACTCGGCATCCCATGTTCCGGTAACAGGCCATCTGTGTCTTTCGTCTAGATGCTTAGTATAATCGGCCCATAAATCTAGATACAATATGGCGTCTATGCCATGTTTCTGATACATGAAGTTTCCAGGAGTGTCCCTAGGGGGAATAGGAATTTCTTCCTCTAGTATCCCTTTTCTAGTTCCTATCTGTTTTAGCTTATTAAAAAACGGCATCTTGTCTACTTAGTACTGAATGCTCAATCCTAGCTGTTTAATTCTGACTCTGAACACAATTAGTTACACAAGAACACAGTAATGTACATTAGAAACAGTCACTCATACCACGACATTAAACACATAAAAAGACATTTGAAACATATATGACTACCCCCTTTACTGGATGTACTGCTAAACAGCACAGATACACTGCTGAGAACAGTGCAAGAACTAGGATAACTGATATACTGCTAAACAGTACAGATACACTGTCTAAAACAGTGCAGACCGAATTTGTGTACCCAAACCCGTCTAGATACGACCCAGCAATGGTACTCACCGGGAAGCACGGAAAACAGAAGGCCTCGGAAAACTCGACTGGACTGGACCGGACTCGACTCTCGACTCGACTCGATACGTTGATACTTCGGAAAACTGGTGGGCCTCTTGACACCTTGGACCTTGCTTCTTTC
The DNA here is from genome assembly GCF_964263255.1 of Lissotriton vulgaris. NCBI lineage: Eukaryota > Metazoa > Chordata > Amphibia > Caudata > Salamandridae > Lissotriton > Lissotriton vulgaris. The sequence goes on along the minus strand of NC_141694.1, from coordinate 274,196,784 downwards.
GGCTAGGCTCTGGTCGGGATCCTCCGCGCTCCTCACCGCCTCGTCTGGGTGCTGATTGCAGTCTTCGTCGCCTCCGTGGGCCAGAGGGAGATACAGGAAATCCTGCCAGTACGCGTAGTTTCCGTCTAACTGATGGCAGGGGACAGAGCTTGCAACGCACCAACCGGCGCGTGAGGTGGGGGAGGGGTCCCTGTTCGGGCGCCAAAATAATGTGGTAAATATTTGATTTACCATCCTAATTTCTATGCAGGTAAGTACTTAATCAATAATAACTCAATCGGAAAGAAAAAGGCAGAGTCCGTGGTGTTAGAGTTCTTAGGGGTTTTATTCCTTAAAAAGGAATGGTCATGACCGGATATCTTGTTCCTGCCACCACTGGGGTGCAGGAAGGGATAGAGCAATATTTTATTGACAATACATAGCTTATATACTTGAGTTACATTATAGAAACCAATACAGTAGGCGTAACAGCTGAGAGAAACAAGATAAAACACACACGTGGTAATAATACGTAATTAGAAGGCGTGAACTAGGCGTGAACATAGAGGTGTGTGCTAGAAACGTCATAAGTAGGTGTCATAAGTGGGTGGTAACAAAAAGCAGAATCTTGCAATGTCAGCAGAAATCTGAGGCCTGGATGCGCGCGCAGCTGCATGACGTGTGATTGACGTGAAACTGGAGGGTGCAGGGGACTTGACATTTACAATGGCGGAAAGAGACAGTAGTCTGGCATGTCAGATCAACTCGTACCTCTATCATATCTGATATCTGATGTTTGGGAACCATACTATCTGGGCGGAAAAGGTCTCTGGGGCAGAAGCTATTCTATACTGACTGTGAGTGCGTGTATAAGCGTCTAAGTGTCTGCATGAGATGCGAGGGGGGCATGGGCCTTCCATGGTAACAGAGGCTATGAATCACTTGCACGGAGACAGTAAGGCCAGGCCCTTCGCTCTGCAGCTGGGGGGATGTTTACTTAAACTAGTAGGCAGGAATGCATTTTCGGAGAGGGAAACAGATGACTCGAAGGTTGAATTCAGTCTTGGCAGGCAGCAGGCTGAGCTAAACGCGGTGAGCCGCGCAGGGAGTAAGGCAGAGGTCACGGGTACAGAGACAGCCTGGGCTGAGGCTTTCAGAGTCAGAAAGCGGAAAAGGCTCGATGGCAGAATTCAGGGCCTGCTTCGCCAGAGCTGAAAAACGTGTAAAGTACACCACAAAAAGACGTTGGCATGGCATACTTAGGAACGGACTATTCAACCCATTTTGGGTGGGTCTGAAAGAGGACATGTTAACGTTGGACGCAAATGTATTTGCGTCTTCATAGCTGGCACAGGAGGGAAGTTACATGCACTTTAAGCTCATACATGGAGACGGTGGGGTACACGATAGGGAACATAACTTGACCAAAAATTTATATTTCCTCAATCCTGTGGTTGGAATTTCATGCTGCAGGTGAGTCCCTCATTTTGAACGCTTGCTGAGGCAAGCCAGCTCCACCCCCTGCAGTAAACTCCACGCACCTGTGTGTAGTCCCGAATGTGGCGCAGGACTACATATCCCAGAATACAGCATAATGAGGCCTGGGAACTTCGGTGCAGGAGCAAAGCACAAATGGTGAAAATGTCATTGGGGGTGGCAGAGAACAGCGTGAGCCCCATCGAACACTGGTGTTCGATGGGGCTCACTGGTCTGCAAACTGCCAAGTGCCTCCTCCGGTCCCTCAATACCACCTCAGCCACATCGACCAAAGAGTCTGTAAAGCAGGGGCTGATCCACAATGTGCTCTACCCGGCATGGGATAAATAATCCCAAAACTGCTTGCTTTTCTCCCCGGTTTTGGTGGCGGGCTCCCAGCCTGTCCAGCAAACGCTGGTGAAGCAAGACGAACTATATATATACATATATATATACATTCACAAAGCTTCTTCAGTTTAAGGAAAAAGATCGAGCCATGCCAACCAGGTACTTTAAAGAAGTTTTATTTTCGGGCAAAAAGTCGCGTTTCGAGCGCACAGGCTCTTGGTCACATATGAATACATTGACTATATTCATATATATATATTTCTTTAAAGGAGAAGTGAAAGGTTGCATATATATATATATATATATATATATATATATATATATATATATATATATATATATATATATATATATATATATATATATATATATATATATATATATATCCAAATAAAAAATGCCCATAAGCACTACGCACACCCAAGAGTATGGATGCTGTTTTCTTTATTCCTTACGAAACGTTACGCGTTTCGGCACCAGTTGTGCCTTGATCACGCGTTAACCAAAAAGGACATGTTGGCACATTAAATAGCGTTCAGTGAAAACAATGTAAACATAGATGAGGTGACAATGCTATGTAGTTCACATTAGTAAGTAAATGAGTCGGCCATTTTGGAGTGGTGAACTGTACAAGGCAAACAGTGTATAGTAGATAGTATTGTAAGATTATTGACTTTTTTTCAATTTTAACTTGAACAATACACAGCCAAAATTAACAATTTAATTTAGTTGTCAAAAATCAGCAAAATGGCTAATAGATCGTACCCTACTATAATACAAGTTTAACTAGGGTCAAACAAATTAAAGTGATTACCCATCACAAACAATCCATTTTGGCCTGCAACTACTGCAAAAAATAATAAGTGTTTGACCAAACCAAATGATGTGTATATCCTGAGACTCACAATGTACTGGTGGGTACTCCAATGACGGCCCTGATTAAAGTTGCTGAATTTCATTCGGTCTAGTGCCCAATTGAACAACTTTACTGAAGACAACTATACTATAAATTAAGGTAAAGTTCATAACCTAATTCTGGTTAAGTAATAAACCACTCGGAATCCCATGCAAAAGAAATGACCGACAAGAATGAACTAGTTCATCTCACAAAATAGATACGTATTGGAGCCAAAAATGTCAAAAAGTGCCAAAAAGTGAAAATCTTATCTCTAAACAGTGCAGTGATCTTCTTATAAATCCTCGAAGAAAAGGGTAGGAAAGAGTGAAGTGCATAGACACAGTGAATACTCCCTTCCTTTCCTCCTGAAAGAAACATATAAACATACAATTAAAATTTCATACATCAAAATATCATACATCAACTTATTTCAAGATCTTACAGTTTATCAGAAAATACTAAGATGAAACGGTAGACTTGAGAAGACAATAAAGTAAAATAACCGGGAAATCTTGCAAAAATACACAGCCATGTATATGTTCTAAACACATAACAATTAGGTCATATAATTGACTAATCCTCATGCAGATGAGTTGCCAATTCCTCATCAAGATTGTGCCCTCCGAGGAATTTGATTTCCAATTCCATGATCCATTTGGACTCTCTTTTTCTCAATGCCAGATCTCTATTGCCACCCCTCCTCCCAATATTGACTTGTTCCAGTGCAAAGAATTTAAGCAGGGAATTGTCAGATTGGTGGTGTTCATGAAAATGTCTGGCCACGGGATAGCAAACATTAGAGTGTGTGACTGCTCTTAAGTGTTCCTGAATACGCTTTTTAACCATGCATCTTGTACTGCCTACATACTTTAACTTGCATGGGCACTCTAGCACGTATACAACAAAGTTGGTGTTGCATGTGAGGAACTGTTTGATCTCATGTTTGGCAGTACGTCCAGGGATTTCTATCTCCTTAACCATAAAACTTGTTTTACAAGCCGTACAATGGCCACAGGGATAGAATCCTTTCAGACCTTGGATATGCTGTTTTTTGGTGTCGGATATATCCCCTTTAACAAGGAAATCTCTAACATTTGTTCCTCTCCAGTAGGTAATTTGGGGCCTCCTTTTAACCTGGGTGCCTGCCAATTATATGATCTGTCTGCAAGATATTCCAATTGTCAGCCAGAATTTTGCGAACTTTATCAGACCTTTGATTAAAGGTGGTGACAATTCTGGTTGGATTATCATCAACTTCATCGTTGGGCTTGGTCTGAAGGGTTTCTGCTCTTTCAACCTCAGACACCTTTCTAGTGGCCTTAGTAAGTACCCACTCTGGATACCCTCTCTCTCTGAATCTGGATAGCATATTGGCTTGTTCCCGGGCAAAACCTTCTGTACTGCTACATATCCTTTTTGCCCTTAACAGCTCCCCATAGGGTATACTCCACTTCAGTGGCTCAGGGTGTGCACTAAGGGCATGTAAAAGGCTATTGCCCGCCGTCTCCTTTCTGCGTAATTTGGAGACTAAAGTGCCATTGTTGACCTCTATAGTGGTGTCTAGGAATTCAATCTGGTGGTCACTTATGGTGTGGGTGAGATGTATGTTGTATATGTTGTCATTTAATCTTTTTATGAAACTCTCCGCTTCCTCATTAGTTTCAACCCACACAACAAAGAGATCATCGATGTATCGCATCCAGCAATTTACTTTAGCAAAATCATCAATGAATCTTTCATCCATCCTGATTTCCTCCTCCCATTTCCCTAGGAAAAGGTTAGCAAAGATCGGCGCAAATACAGAACCCATGGCCGCGCCACGTGTCTGTTTGTACATCGCCCCATCAAACATAAAAATATTATTTTTGAGACATAATTTCATCATGTCCACCAGCATCCGAGTGTGTTCACGATAGCCTATATCCCTTCTTTTAAGAAAGTGATAACTGGCTTCCATACCTTGTAAATGATCAATAATAGTGTACAAGGCACTCACATCCATAGTTATGAGCAGAGAGCCCTCTGTCCAATGGATGTTATGTAATTTATTCAAAGAATCCGTGGTGTCTTTAGTGTACGAGGGTAACTGACACACATATTCTCTTAGAAAATGGCAACATACTTCGAGAGATTTTCGTTAATACTACCAATAGATGACACGATTGGTCTGCCTGGGGGTTCTCTATAGTTTTTATGAACCTTCGGTAGAAGGTAGAAAATTGGCAGTTTGGGGTAGTCTCTCTTAAGAAAACGAAATTCATGCCATGAAAGTAAGCCTGCAGTGTGACATTCACTCAATTTCTCCCAAGTCTCCATGATGCTGTCATTGTATTCATTTATATTGCTTTTGCCATAAAACCTGCCCCCCTCCAATTGGAACAGAGCTTCTTTCACATATAGGTCCCTCCCCCACAAGACAATATTTCCACCTTTATCGGAAGGTCGAAGAATAATGCTTTTGTCTTGAGCTAGTGAAAAGATGAATTCTCTCTGTTCTTTACTGAGATTAATCTCACCTTTTCTAAGTTTGGGACGTGTGTGTTTGAGTTTAGTCAGTTCTCTCGTCACAACCTCATGGAAGGTGTCTATCGCGTCGTGGGGTAGGGTGGGATAGAAAACAGATTTGGGTCTAAAAGAAGTACCAGCAGCCCTGTCTGTTCTTGTTTCCCTGAGGCCTACAATTTCTTGTTCCTGTTCTGTGTCAGGTGAAATGCCTCCTAAGGAATAGACAGTTTGGAGCATATCTACATCCTCTATGATCAATTCAGGTACAGACTCCTCTCTGTTGGTGGTAGATGTATTTTTCTTATTAAACAAAGTATGCCATTTGGACAATTTGAGTGTACGTATAAATTTAAAAATGTCAACTCTAGTGTCCGCATAATCAAAGAGTTCTGTTGGACAAAAAGTAAGTCCTAGGCAGAGGGTTTGTTTTTCTTTTAAAGTCAATGTTCTGGAAGAAAGATTAATTATTGTTTTATTTACCGTTTGTTCATCCATCATTATCTTCTTTTCTTGTAACCACCTCTTTTGGTTCCCACTGGTTTTGTGTTGGTTTTTTCCTCTCCTCTGCTTGAGCTTGAGTCGTCTTTGTCGCGATCTCCCTGCCTCTTCCTCTTCCCCTTTGCCGTCCACGTGTCGTGTTCTTCTTGAATACTGGTTGTTGAGTAACAGTTCCTCCCCTGCCTGGGGCTCTTGCAAATAGCACGGCTGCCTCTCGTCGTCTTGCATCTTCCTCTTCCATAGTGATGTGGAATGAGTAGATCGTAGATGTAATTCTGTACTGTAAGAACAAATTGAGTGAATCTGTTTGCACTTGTTGGTTGTACTAAGGAAACTCACGATGCCTTGTATCATAGTCAGTTATTTAAGAAGTGTCATCTATTCATTTCGCATATTCCATACTCTCCCTCCCATGCTTGGCGGCATTTAAAAGGAGGCCCCAAATTACCTACAAGAGAGGAAAAAATGTTAGAGATTTCCTTGTTAAAGGGGATATATCCGACACCAAAAAACAGCATATCCAAGGTCTGTAAGGATTCTATCCCTGTGGCCATTGTAGGGCTTGTAAAACAAGTTTTATGGTTAAGGAGATAGAAATCCCTGGACGTACTGCCAAACATGAGATCAAACAGTTCTCACATGCAACACCAACTTTGTTGTATACGTGCTAGAGTGCCCATGCAAGTTAAAGTACGTAGGCAGTACAAGATGCATGGTTAAAAAGCGTATTCAGGAACACTTAAGAGCAGTCACACACTCTGATGTTCGCTATCCCGTGGCCAGACATTTTCATGAACACCACCAATCTGACAATTCCCTGCTTAAATTCTTTGCACTGGAACAAGTCAATATTGGGAGGAGGGGTGGCAATAGAGATCTGGCATTGAGAAAAAGAGAGTCCAAATGGATCATGGAATTGGAAACCAAATTCCCCGGAGGGCACAATCTTGATGAGGAATTGGCAACTCATCTGCATGAGGATTCGTCAATTATATGACCTAATTGTTATGTGTTTAGAACTTATACATGGCTGTGTATTTCTGCAAGATTTCCCGGTTATTTTACTTTATTGTCTTCTCAAGTCTATCGTTTCATCTTAGTATTTTCTGATACACTGTAAGATCTTGAAATAAGTTAATGTATGATATTTTAATGTATAAAATTTTAATTGTATGTTTATATGTTTCTTTCAGGAGGAAAGGAAGGGAGTATTCACTGTGTCTATGCACTTCACTCTTCCCTACCCTTTTCTTCGAGGATTTATAAGAAGATCACTGCACTGTTTAGAGATAAGATTTTCACTTTTTGGCACTTTTTGACATTTTTGGCTCCAATTCGTATCTATTTTGTGAGATGAACTAGTTCATTCTTGTCTGTCACTTCTGTTGCATGGGATTCCGAGTGGTTTATTACTTAACCAGAATTTGGTTATGAACTTTCCCTTACTTTATAGTATGGTTGTCTTCAGTAAAGTTGTTCAATTGGGCACTAGACCGAGTGAAATTCAGCAACTTTAATCAGGGCCGTCATTGGAGTACCCACCAGTACATTGTGGGTCTCAGGATATACACATCATTTGGTTTGGTCAAACACTTATTATTTTTTGCAGTAGTTGAAGGCCAAAATGGATTGTTTGTGATGGGTAATTACTTTAATTTGTTTGACCCTAGTTAAACTTGTATTATAGTAGGGTACGATCTATTAGCCGGTTTGCTGATTTTTGACAACTTAATTAAATTGTTAATTTTGGCTGTGTATTGTTCAAGTTAAAATTGAAAAAAGTCAATTATCTTACAATACTATCTACTATACACTGTTTGCCTTGTACAGTTCACCACTCCAAAATGGCCGACTCATATACTTACTAATGTGAACTACATAGCATTGTCACCTCATCTATGTTTACATTGTTTTCACTGAACGTTATTTAATTTGCCAACATGTCTTTTTTGGTTAACGTGTGATCAAGGCACACCTGGTGCCGAAACGCGTAACGTTTCCTAAGGAATAAAGAAAACAGCATCCATACGCTTGAGTGCGCTTAGTGCTTATGGGCATTTTTTGTTTGGACATTGAAAAAATTTGGCGTTCGGGTCTGCCGAAAAAACGCGCCAACTGACGACGGGAGAACGATCCCGGAAGGACCCTTCTATTTGGATTTACAAATATATATATAGTTTATGCATAATGAGAACCCAATTGTACCTGTATTATATTTAATACCCAAAGTGCATAAAGGTATTTCTCCCATTCCTGGCAGGCCTATCATTTCCGCCATAGGAAGTGCAGCGGAACAAGTGGGCCAATATGTTGACTTTTTTCTTCAGAATCTTGTAAAAAAACTGCCCAGTTACATCAAGGATACAGGTGATTTTCTTAGTAAGATCAAAGATATTCAATGGTCTGATGGGATGTATTTGATCTCATTAGACATTGAATCATTGTACACCAGTATAGATCATCAGGCAGGAATAGCAGCTGTAAAATTCTTTTTAGACCAAAGACCGTGCGAATTTTATCAGCACAACAAGGCCCTAGTCAGCATGATGAGCTGGTGTCTCAATAACAACTTCTTTCTATTTGGAAAGGAGTTGTTCAAGCAACTAAGGGGTGTGGCTATGGGCGCTTGCTTCTCCCCCAGCTATGCGTGCTTGCACGTTGGCTGGTGGGAGGAGCAGGTGCTCAAAAGGGACTATTCTTCCATTTTTGAAGAAAACATCGCACACTACTACAGGTTTATCGATGACATTTTCATCGTGTGGCGGGGTAGTAAAGAAAAGGCATTGGAATTCATTGAAACAATCAACATCAACAATCTGAATCTCCATTTTACCCACCACATAGACAACTCTAGCCTAGAATTCCTGGATGTCAAACTGTATGTAGCTAATGGGAGAATAGAGAGTACCCTATTCAGAAAATCCACCGCTGGCAACGTCACACTCCATGCCTCCAGTGCCCACCCGAGGCACTTGATTGCAAGCATCCCCTATGGAGAATTGCTACGCTTAAAACGGATATGCAGCACGGACACAGAATTCAACACCTGTGCTGCGGAATCCATGCGTCGCATGCGAGCTAGAGGCTATTCAGAAAAGATTCTAACATCAGCTCTGAACAAAACATCTTCTAGATCTAGAGCGAGCTTACTTCCAGCCGCCATAGTTGAGAATCCTGTCCCGATTATTTCATCTGACCTTCCGGTCAATTCGGGGGCGAGTGACAGGGCCCAATGTCCTAGACTAATCACAGCCTATAGTGAGAACGAACGAAAAATCAGATCCATCATCAATAAAAACTGGGGAATAGTACTCACTGACCCCGTTCTTAGGATGAGTCTGCCATCCAGCCCCACCATAACATTCAGTAGAGCAAGAAACATGGGAGCTGTGTTAGACCCTACCAGCCCAGAGATAAGAACTAAATCGAATTGGTTAAAACCCAAAGATGGTTTCTATAAATGCTCTTCTTGTCGGGCGTGCAAGTTCGGGGTGAACACAACAGAATACCGCACACCATTCAGTCCCACACCACACAAGATAATGGGAAACTATAACTGCAAAACAGAATTTGCAGTATACGTTCTCTCTTGTACCTGTGGGCTCAATTACATCGGAAGCACCAAGTTACAGGTACATGAGAGAATCCTTCAACATCTTCGTGCTATTTTGCACAGTGATCCCAATTACCCAGTGGCGCGCCACTTCAAACAAGTCCATGGTAATAATTTATCTTGTTTATCATACTATGTGGTATCGTCTGTACCGAAACTTCGCAGAGGAGGGAATAGAGAGGCTTTGCTCAGAAAATTAGAGACCAAGTTCATTTTGAACTTTGATAGCAAATGCCCAAACGGTTTGAAAAACACCGAAGATATGTATACGTGTTTGTAAATAGGTATTCTGAGTGTAACCCGGAGCAGTGCAGTTTTTGACATCATACAGTTTCATCTAATTTTGCTTTCTGATCTGATTCTATATATTGTATATATGTGTGTTGGTATTGGTAAATTCCGTGGTCAGAGTAAAAATGTTTTGTGATCCGGGACAAATCTTTTATCACGGTGACTAGTAATGGGTTTTTTTCACTTATGTATACTTCGGCAGAGATATTACAATATAGGTAGGACAGACTGTATTGTTATATTTGCATAATTTGTTAAGAAATTAAACTCAAATTATGCTCTGAGTTTACTTGGATAACGGAAATCCTCAAGAACAGTTGGTTGTTATCCTTTTACAAATGTTACTCTGTCTTACTCAGTATCATGTCTCAACCGGAGCTGGGTCACATGATAAATTTCTTTATGTCGCCCCCCCTTTTTTTCACTTACACTCAATCAACTCACATAATACATATTTGTAGAATTTTGGTTATAATTAGTTCTTCTATGCACTTTATATATGTATTGCACATTACTTCCAAACTATAGTCACAGATCTGTTAGTGATTACATGCATTTATGCAGTCATAATGAAATTTTGATACTTTTTATAACGGTATCTGGATTTATCCAGGAATTTTTTAGAATGCCAAAAGCCGGTCTTTTTTCAAAAATTGACTGTAATTTCAAAATATTTTATTTGTGTCAACATCTTCTTACAATGTTACAATTTTCCGTTGCAATAGGAAATGTGGAGATGTACAATGCAAATATGAAATTCTTGGCGCTAATGCTATTATTTATATGCTACTGATTGCACTCGTATCATGTAGTCTTTTTACCATGTTTTTCATTAACTTGTAGAACATGTGACTTTTAGTGGGAAGGGCTTTTCACTTTAAATGGGCGAAATTCATTCACAGCCTTTATGTGAACAAGGGCGCCAAAGCCCGAAACGCGTCATCTGTTTGACTGCTGCTAGGCTGTAAATAAACATCTTGCCTGAGAAAGAAGTGGTTCGTTTCTCTTTTCTTCGCCGCTGTTCCAGTGGAAGTGGAAGGAGTGCTTTCTTTGCATATATATATATATATATATATATGCAATGCCTGTTTAGATTGACAGTGGTCCACCCGCTCTATTTAGATGCTGGTAGTTCAACGGATGAAAGACCATCTGAGTGCCACTGACTCCACCAGGTATGTTCACATAACTCAACGGTGAAATACGCAAAAGCCTCTGTCAGAGGGAGGACCACCAGTTTGTCCCTCGAGTGAATCCAGATGTACCTTCCCACCAACGTCACCTCCGCACATGAGTTGTCAGATTGGAACCAATATAAAGCAGAAACTCACCTTTCCTCACCGTTACACTTCCCATATTGCCATGGACCCGATCTTCCAAGTCCCGCTCCTGCTGCTTGACCATGATGCAAATCAACTGCTGAATAGAAACAAGAACTACCCTGCCAGGGTAAATTTCAAGGTCCCATGGGGATCCTTACAATCAAATGAGAGGTGACATAAGATACGTATCAGACCCAGCAATGCATCACACAAAATCGATTGATAGAAATATATATAATTTATTTGCTATTTGTTGATTTCATATAGAGAATTCATGTAGGTGCTTTAGAAAAATATATACATTGGTCTAAACGCTTATATCATACATACGGAGAAGAAAAAAGCCAAGATGTGTCTGGTTTTAAATGGAATCAAGATTAGAGTCAAGCAGAATGCATATATTCTGGTCCCACACACTTCTGCAATCATCCACTAAACATACACTCACTTTCAACCTCACTCACTACAATAATAATATGATCGCACTCATAATATTCATAAAGGCACATCAAGGCCTGCAGAAAAAGGTATCTTGTGGCTGCTAATACTGAAGTTACAATATTGAGGCAACACAATATAGGTAAGGTGGTTTAACAAAGACTACACTTGGGGCCATCCATATGAGTCACGCTAACGCGCGTTCCGATGCAGAGCCTTTTTAGGCTGCACCTTCACCAGGTCGAGGATGACCAGGGGGCGGGGACACACACGCTGTAAATGAAAAAAAGTTTCTTTTATATATTAAAATGACAAATAACGATACATATCAGATGAAAGCATTCATCGATTCTAAAAACATTTGATCTAACCAATATAACTTCTAGGCAAGAAAACATATACATAGTCAAAAAATTCCCAATTGCTTATGCAGTGTTAGCTCAAAGTGTGTGTCAAGGCTATGATAATGTAAAGTCACTCAATACGTATAGGTTCTTCCTCAATGGAAGAGAAACTCAGGTCAACAAGGATAGACCAAAAAATATATTAACTAGGCAAAGGACCAGTGTGTTTACAGACATTCATTCAGATTGGTGTCTAATGTCTAACGCTTAAAGACAGGGGGGAATTTTAGGGTAGTCCAGGAATAGGAGGAAAGATTATTTCTAACAGGATCCCTAAGGAGTAGCATCGTAGGGTATGATACATTAATGCAGGCCAGAGGGCATAGTAGCAGTGGGAAAGAGATGCGGGAGCTTACCACTTTTCACACTGAGTAGAGGAAGCGTGGAACGAATTTCACCAGTATTAATTGGTCTCCTGTATTAACGATGGGAGATTCTCGGGAGGAGAGGTTCTGTTTTCGCAGGTCCACCTGCTGGATTTCTAAAAGGTTTAGATATCAAAGGTCATAAATCAGGTAGGGGGTCCTATATATAACAAGGTAGAGGGTCAAGTCAAATGACAAAGAATTCGAGCAAGATATAAAACATAATGAGTCTAATACTCCTGCGATGAGAGAACGACGTATTCAAAACGTTCTAAATTCCTAATCGGTTTTGGTGGATGGCTCGCACAGGGAAGGGGATTACCTGATGAGGAAAGAGGCACGGTGTCAAGGGGGGGGTCAGGCGACAAGTGGGTTCTTCTTAGACGTTACAAGAACGTCCGATCAGATGGAGTCTTTCAAGAATATGGATAGTACTCTGTAAAACAAAATCAGGGGGCGCATTAGGTAGATATTGAAGAACAAAACAGGCTCGGGAGAGTCTCGGAAGAGTCTCGGAATAAAGGGATAGGAAAGACAATGTGACCACATCAGTGTATCAAACGCCTTTTCAAAATCAAATATTAAGCACGCCGCTCTGGGGTGCCTCTCAAGTACGCTGTCTTGGATGTGGAAGAGCCTCCTCAGGTTGTGCGAAGTGCTGCGCCCGGGCACGAATCAGCATTGGTCAGAGTGGATTAATGTGGGTATGAGTGGACTGTAGCGGTCTGCTAATATTTTTCCCAGGATTTTACAGTCCGCGTTCAGGAGTGTAATGGGCCTGTACGAGGAAGGATGTGTGGTGTCCCTATGCGGTTTCAGAAATGTTACCATAACGGATTCCTGAAACGAAGCGGGTAGGATTCCTTTTGATCTGGCCTCCTCGTACATGAGTGCGAGATGGGGCACTATTTGGGCTTTGAATTTGCTATAGTACTCTAGCAGGAGTCCATTCATCCCTGGCGATTTTCTTCGGGCAAAGGACCCTATGGCACGCTTGATCTCTGCTGCTGTGATTTTACTGTCCAAGTCTCTTTGGTCTTCTGGGGATATAGCGGGGAGTCTGTGGACACCTAGGAAGTGTTGTAGTGCGTCGTGTGGCATCGGCGCGGGGTTGTGGTATATTTCTGTGTAGCAGGTGCAAAAGATATCAAGGATATCAGCTTTAGTGTAGTGGAGGCTGCCTGTTTCATCCAGCAGTTCCGTGATGGGTTGTGGGTGTGTGTCCTGTTTGGCAATCCATGCTAGGAGGGCCCCCGCCCTGTAACCGTCCCGATGCATGCGGGTCGCATATTTGCGAAAGTTATATTTCCTCAGGTCCCGAAGCGTTTCCGTGTAGGTCAGCTTCGCCGCCCCTATCTGATCCGGGGTAGCCCTGCCCTGGTCCAAATCGCAAGATAATCCTGCCAGGGTCAATTCTGCTTCACTCAGTGCCCTTTCTAGTGTTCGTCGTACCCCCACTATCTGTTGGATGGGTTTCTAGGGTTTTGAGCCTAGATTGGAGGTCCGCGATGTCGCAATGATGTTGTTGCACTTGCGGTTGGAGCGTCTGTAATTCCTGTTCCCCCTGAGACACTTTGTCCGATAATTTTTTATGGTCATCACGGAGAAGATTAAGGTCCATCGCCAAGGAGTCAAACTTTTGTTCCATTGTTACTCTTGAGTGTTCTATCACCGCCAACACTTGGTCCAGTTTTCTGGAAGTGGAGTCCATCTTGTCCTGGACGTCCTGTTGTGTTGTTTGTGACTGTGCTTGATTTTGCGGTCTCTGGGAGTCTGCACCTTGTATGGTTGGTGTTGTCCGGCGACCCATCGCGTGAGGTGTGGGGGTCCCTGTAGCCTTGGCACTCCCGGAGTGGTGGGCGCGGACACTGCCTGATTTGCAGAGTATTTGGGTCCAATTGGGCTTCACCAGTAGTGGGGACTGCTCCCAAATGCAGCCCGTTCGGGTCTCACGGGTGTTGGATGGGGAGGGCCTCCCAGTGGTTGGGGTGTCCCGTGGATCGTGGGGCGGAGATGTGTCGAGTTTGCACCGGCGTCTCAACTGGCAGCCCTATGGCGGCAGCAATGGAGTGGCCTCTGTGTCACGGTTGGGTACGTCCTCCGTATCCGCGTCCCCCACTACCTTCGCCGTGGACGGTGTGCCTTCGTAGTAGCTCAACTGTCTTACAGGAGATGCGTTGGGGGCAGCGATTCAGATGAGGGGCTCACCTGGGGGAAATCTGTACTAGGTCCGGGGTGGCCTCCGTTGCCCTCCGCCAGCGCCCTCAGCCTCAGAGGTGTGATGGGCCTGCCCTGGTTACGTGAGCCGTCTAGGTACCACAGATTTCATTAGGAATTGGGGTATAGGGTGCGCTCTCACCCCTTCAGTCGTCTACCCTGCTCACCTCCTGCGCTGTTGAGGGCGTCTTCTCAGGGGGTCTGCCGCTACTCATGCGTCGGGGGTCAGGGGTGTTCCCAGGTATCGCCGAGCGGGCCGCCCAAAAGCTCGTCCTCTTGTGACTCAGTCCTTAGTGCCTGGTGCGGGTTCCTGCTAAGGCGGGCGGTCCGCGTTCCCCCGGCGGCAGCGCTGCGGATGGGCAGGGTCCTTGCGACTGGGTGCCTTGTCGGAGGCGAACTTGCCGCCTTCAGGTCAGGTCCGGACTGCGCTCTGGTCCCCCCGCCCTCCGTGCTGGTTTCCAACGGCATCTCACCCGCTCACCGCCAATCCGCCGTGCTGCCCGCTGTTGTCTCGCTGGTGCCGCGGTGAGGCCCCCCGGCCGCTTCGCAGCGTGATCGGGCGACTCTCCAGCAGCGCCGTCTCAGTGCATGGCAGCCATTTTGATCGAGCGCGCCCGGTAGGCACTTCCCGGCTCCATGGGCTCGTTGTGGGTCGTTGTGCATGGATTCGAGCACCTCAGAGCCCTCCCAAGTGGTTCCGACGGCTAAATTGGGTCACAATTCCTGCGTAGCTGCATGGTAGATCTAGTGTCAGGCCTTTGGAGTGGGCCGGCAGCGGGAGCCTCAGGAAGAACGATCCGCCATTTTCGGCAGCTTAGCCACGCCCCCACACAAGTTTCTTTGATGTGCTTAAACCAGGGCAGTTTTCACACCAAAAGCTTTCATTTAATAATCCTGAGGTCAAAATCTGGTAGTTATGGTGCACAGCTGGCAGGCCCAACTTACGAAAATGTGTAAAGCATTCAGTAGTAGCAAAACAGTTAAAAAGTCAAAAATAGAACACAAGCAAAATCCCACTCCAAATGTATAACAATAGAGAATAATTAAATAAACAACAGGGCACCAAAATACAATAAGGGGTACCAAAGATATGAATTACTAAAGCTTTAAATGAAAATAGCACCAAAAAGCATTAAGCACTGGCCACAGTCATCTGGTTGTGCTGGTACCTAGGCCTGATTTACGGCTGACTGCGATAGAGCATGGGTCGAATATAGAGACCAGGTTTGAAAGATTTACTAATTAAGACTTTGGAGGTCCTCCTGCGGAGTGCCATGCCAGCACTCCACAGGAGTACCACTAAAGCCGTTCGGACACCGCCCACCGGATTATGATTAAAATCCTTGGTGGGCAGATGGTGCTGCCAAAAGTCCCATGGCAGTGCCTGTCTAAGGCCCATTTGGGTATATGGGCCCCCATAAAGTTGAGAGTACATCTGTATGACCCCTTCCTGATGATGGACAATTCAATTTTAGTAAAAGGGAGGGCCTTTTCATCAAGTCCCTCAAACATGTTAGGGGCAAGCTTTGAGGGAGTTGCATGATGGTGCAGGATGAGTCTCTGGGTGAGCATGGCTCAGAATAAAAAGAAAATGTCCGACTTCCTGTTCATATATGTAATTTCCTGTTAAGTCACTGTAGGAGGAGCTCTCTGTCCCAAGTGTGTAGTCTCCACCGAGTGAGAATTTTAGCAACAAGTGCAGCGGAGAAGCTCCCTTAAAAGAGTAGAGACTCAGCTTGCAGGAGGTAGACAACGTACATGTAGTAAAAAACCCTGAAATGTAAAATTGTAAATATAAACAAACATGTGTTATGTAGCTAATATATGTGTGCTTTAAACAGCTATATAGTGTTTAACCTACACCATGAGTGTCATTGTCATGTCTGAGGTATTGTGTTATAATGTGGATCTGTGTAAGTGAGCCCAATATTTAAAACTGATAAATCACTTTTTGCTAATACGGTATGTAAACTGAGTTGTCTCATGATGGTAGATATGGGCAGTGTGTTATATGTCCAAGATTCATCACTGGCAACAGACTGTCCAACCACGTAAATGTAGTAACCAAACTAGCAGCTCAAAAGAATAAAGGGTTGAGCAGCAATTCCCACACATGCATACCCTAATCTCTCTGATGGGCCCAACCTGGTTCCCCGATTGAGAATGCAGGTGAAGGTGAATATCATTCTGTAAGCCCTGTTGTATGGCAATGTTGTGATACACACAATAGGCTACAATAATCTTGCACACAACTACTTTGGAGTACACTAGCACCAGGTGAAAGAGAGTATACGCAAAATCACCTGAAAACATGACAAGCATCATAATTGGGACCTCTATTCTAATTAACTGAAATTATGGATGCCTACCTACATGCATTGTGTGTCTGGGTAATGTGTGTTCATTTTCTATAGACAATGAGTATTAGGGCCGAAATGACTATCCCTGATACCAATGCAATCCCTGAATGAGGTGTGCTACTTAACAAGAAGCCACGGGTCATCAGATTAACCAGCATCCACACGACATGCCAGAGATGACTACCAGAAAATTAAGCTGTTGTGTGCTTACAGGAACTAGAACATACACATCTGTGAAAAGGTCTTCGGCATCACAGAGTCCTCACGTTTATGAAGTGATAATGGTGTCTGTTGTGGTGAAGGTGTGCTGTGCAGTGATGTGGCTGAAGTGCAATGAAGGTGCAGTCAATTGCCCCTCGCACAAAACAGAAGTAGGCAATGGCATAAAATTCACTTGCTACCCTTTGCCTTTCCACCAGTGACTATGGAATGGCGATAAACTGGTGCGCTATTCAGTTGATGAAAGCATTGGGACATGCTTGCCTGTGAGATGCCACCATTGTCGAAGGAGACCCTCTGGAAATATCCAGTGACCAGAAGTTGAGTGCAGCTGGGATAGCATGGGAGCAGCCTGTTGATGAATCCAGCTCCTGCTCCCATTCAGCAATCATTTCCAAGATCACATCAGGAGGGAAGCGGTGTCTGAACAACTTACATGGAAATCAGAAAGATATTTATCCTTTGCCTATAAACCCTGTCTCTCCTCCGCCTCAAATCATTCCTCCTGAAAATCGGGAAAACCCACAACCATTTGCAATGACATAGTGAAGACAGAGAAATATTTTTGCTGTGTCTGTTCCTTTTATTTGTTGTCAAACTAGCTGTGTTTGGTTGTTGTTGTAATGAGTTGCTGCTGTATATGGGTGGAGGACTTGAATACTGTAACTACTTTCATTAGCAAGTGTGTTGGAAGTGTTGAATTCAATGTTACTTAGATCTTTAATGTTTGAAGAATACGTTCCAGTAAGTTATATTTAAACTATTCTAATTATATTTATTTATATTTATGAAAGGCTGATCTTTTTATTTCTAGCGGTGATGTACAATTATTTAATTTAAAATAATGATTTATAATATTATTATTTGAAGCACATAAAGATATTTAGTTTATACTTATTTTAATTGCGTTTGCTTTAAAAATAAAATAATTTTTTCATAAATCCATTTATTTCAGTCAGTATTTTTACCATTAAAGTTTCACAAGTACTTATTTTACCATTAGTTGCAATGTTATTTATTTTCCCTTTATTTTCTATCGGAGGGTGTTGCAGTACCAGTGATTGGCCATGTGTGGTACTTAACTTACTATTGTTTTGCATTTTCCCTGTAGTAAATTTAGAAGAGCAGTTTCCTAATCTCAATGGTCTTACTCTTTTGTGGATGAGTGACATCCTGTTTAAAACAAGTCCCTTCCCCTCCTGTAACCTCTCTTTACTTCTCCCTAGTCCCCTCTCCTTTCGTACTAAGTCAGCCATTTTCTCCACTCATTCTGTCCAGTCCTTCCCACATTTGCTTCCAAAATGTGTACTTACATGTGCGGAGACCCCACAGTCCAGGCAGAGATCACTGCACATAAAAAGATAGGACATGTGGAGGCGAACCCTCTGCATGTAGTTTGTAAATGGCCTTTTGTAGTACTACTAAACATACTGCAAAGTGCAGTTTGTGAACCAGGCCCTCTATGTTTGCTGTACCTCCATAACCAAAATGCACTGGCATGGGATGCTCAGACAAAAGACTGGATATAGTGAAGTTGGTAAAGATGACGTGTATGATATGATATACAACTACTTGGTCCAGAATCCAAAGTCATAAACTGCACATTTATGTTATTTGTTGTGCACCCTATTCTGTTGTTTTTGGAAAATTTAACATGTTAGCATGACAGAAAATTAAAACAAAAGAAAACGCAAGGAGGTTCAGTGAATAGGAAAGACTGTGTCAATTTGAAGGGCTAAGACATCCAGACCGTGAGGACTTCCTAAACAAATAAGTAATAATTGAGTAATTAAAAAGTTCTTATTTCTGTAATGAAAATGCCTCAAATAATACACACTTGCTTTTAATCACAAGCTAACCATCAAGTAGAATGAGCTGTTTAACAAAAGCCTATGTGATGATAGTGACCAAAAGCACGCTCTCTCTCTCTACTATAGCCTTAGAGCCCGACGTAGCATGCTCTACCAGCTAGTAAAGGCCAGCTCCAGCGTTTTTGGCGAGGGCCTTTAAACCGTTCTGCGCTGATGACAGAACCACTCCGTCATCAGCCCCGGTAGCGCTGTGCTGATGACAGAGCAGTTCCATCATGGCCCGCTCGCCGCACCTGTGCGGCATGGATTCCTCACCTGCTCTGGGCGTTCTATTGAGCGGGCGGAGCCATGACGGAACCGCTCCGTCATAAGCACAGCGCTACCGAGGCTGATGACGGAGCGGTTCCGTCACCAGCAGGAGAATTTGAATTTGAATTTAAAAGTATTTGTCAAGCGCACGTATACCAGGCGGTTTCTTGGCGCTGAGGGATGCAAAACCTGAGAGGCAGAGGAGCGGGGGCTAGGGCGAGAAAGCTTGCAGAAAAAGAAAAGTTTTGAGTGCCTTGCGGAGCTCAGAATATGAGGGTGTAGATCTGATGGTTGGAGGGAGGGAGTTCCAGAAAGTGGGGCCAAGAACAGAGAATTTCATGCCCCCAAATTTATTATTCCTGAACCGCGGTACAAAAAGGAGAGACTGGGTGGGAGAGCACAGTTCTCTAGCGGGACTATAGTTTTTAATTTCCGAGTTCATAAAAGCTGGAGCAGTTCCGGCGCGGGCCTGAAACGTTGTGCATCCCAGCTTAAAGAGAGCCCGCTCTCTGATGGGGAGCCAGTGCAAGGCCTTTAATAGGGGAGTGACATGGTGCGATTTGGAAAGACCATGGATGAGGCAGGCAGATTGGTTCTGGACCAATTGGAGACGTCGGAGGGCATAGGCGGGGACGCCATTGTACAAGATGTTGCCGTAGTCTAGGCACAATAGAACCATCGCCATCAAGATGAGTTTTAAGGCAGAAAAAGAAAAGAATCTGAAAATCTTTCTAATGGTGCGAAGGGTAAAAAAACAAGATGAGACCACCATGCTGATCTGGGAGTGCTGCGTGGCCGCGGCAGCGAA
Source organism: Lissotriton vulgaris (assembly GCF_964263255.1). Lineage (NCBI taxonomy): Eukaryota > Metazoa > Chordata > Amphibia > Caudata > Salamandridae > Lissotriton > Lissotriton vulgaris. The sequence goes on along the minus strand of NC_141694.1, from coordinate 274,176,923 downwards.
GGGGTTAATGGGGGAGAGGACCTTCAATGGCCGGTAGAGCTTACTACAGAAAGCTCTAGGGCTATTAGAACATTCTGCCCATAGAGGGCAGAGCGTTCCAATTTGTAAAAACAAAGGCACCACGAAGACGGAGGGGGATGACATCCCTTCTGGCTCTGTGCGGTCTTTGTTAGCTGTGAACAACCATTGGAATATTGATGTTCTGGGCTTCTACCAGCCATTAGAATTCATTGTCTTCAATGGAGCGCGCAACATGGATAAGTTACTTACCTGTAATCCTAGTTCTCTTCCAGGGGTATCCTCATCAAAGTCATAAGTACTGAATATTCCCGCCCATGTGCGGGACCCCGGAAACAATATAAAAATATATATGTAAAAACACATATATCTTGCTCCACATATATTACGTACATATATTATTTTTCTCAAACCAATGCAGCCCCAAAACTGAGGCTAAAACAATGTAATCAAATGTACTTGTACTGCAATAAGTAAGGAAACAAAAAACACATTAGGTCAAATATCCCCTGAACGTTGTGTTTTAATGAGTAAAACCACTCATAAATCCTGAAAATTGCTAATAAATAGACATTGTTAGCCCTCAGGCTGCATTAAAACAATAGCATAGAAAATGAAACCATTTTCAACAAAACTGGCACTGTGCCTTTAAGGCAGCCATGACCCCAGCCTTCCCATCATGCCTCAGGGCTGACAGTTAGGTCAGTTGTTCTTTGCATAACCCTGAAGACAGGGCTCAACCATAAGATTGTAATAGTACCGAATCTCATTTACCTGGGGTGGCGGGTGGGTTGCTTATGACTTTGATGAGGATACCCCTGGAAGAGAACTAGGATTACAGGTAAGTAAGTTATCCTTCTCTTCCAGGGGATCCTTATCAATAGTCATAAGCACTGAATAGAATAGCAAGCCCATCAACCACCTGCAGGTAAATGAGAAGTACATGACCCAACCAAATCATAACAGCCAATGACTCAGCTGTTAAACAGATTCCTCAGGGAGGCCTGGCCCACCTGGGTATCTGCTCTTGTGAAAGTAATCTCTGGTAAATGTATGGACAGACGTCCAGGTCGCCGCTTTACAAATCTCAGACATGGGCACATTATGCAGGTAAGCTGCCGTGGCAGCTCGACCTCTAGTGGAATGCGCTGTAGGGGTAAACCCCAGAGGTTTTTGCGCCAATTGGTAAGCAAAGTTGATACACGAAATGATCCATCTTGAAATGGAACGTTTCGATGCTGCATGACCAGTTCAGATCGATCCATAGTTAACAAATAACTGATCAGAATGTGGAATAGACTTGGACCTCTCCAGATAGAACTTTAAAACCCTTTTCAGGTCCAAAGAGTGTAAAGCCCTCTCAGCTGGAGTAGAGGGATTGGGAAAGAAAGTGGGCAGATAAATCGACTGATTGACATGAAAATCTGACACCACTTTCGGCAGGAAAGAAGGGTGCGTTCTTAGCACCACTCTATTCAAATGAAACACTGTATATGGTTCCTTGGTACAGAGAGCCTGAATCTCGCTCACCCTACGAGCTGACGTAATAGCAACCAAAAAAGCGGCTTTCCAGGAAATATGCTGTAAAGTAGCTTTATGAATGGGCTCGGAAGGAGGGCCCATCAATTTTGATAGTACTAGGTTCAGCTCCCAGGGAGGAGAAGGAGGACGTTTTGGAGGGTACACCTTTTTCAGACCCTGCAGGAAATCCTTTACTGCTGGCAACTGGAAAAAAGAAGCTTGTGAAGGTGATCGCCTATAAGCTGTTATAGCAGCTAAATGCACCTTAATGGAATTGAACTTCAACCCTGCTTTAGCCAGGTACAACAAGTAGGGAAGAACTGCTTCTTCCTGACCCTTCACTGGATTATGCCCATTCTGCATGCACCACATATAAAACCGCTTCCACTTGCATCCGTAAGAATGTCTTGTGGAAAGCCGTCGTGCTTCTTTCAGAATGGACATGCAGTCCTGTGGCAGTCCTAGATGGCCGTATTACATGACCTCAGGAGCCATGCTGCCAAGCTCATTGACGGAAGGTTGGGATGGTGAATCCTCCTGTTCATCTTCGATAACAGGTCCGGCCTGCATGGAAGCCTCTTGTGAGGAGCCACTGACAGGTGAAGCAGGTCTGTGTACCACCATTGTCTCGGCCAGTCGGGGGCAATCAGGATCATTGATGTGCACGAGTGGTTCAGCTTGCTCAACACCTTCGGGATCAACGGAAGGGGTGGAAAAGCATACACAAATTTCCCTGACCAGTCGATCAAAAGAGCGTTCCCTCTTGTTACTGGCCGGTAGAACCTTGAGGCGAAGCTTGGGCATTTGCTGTTTACGTCTTCCGCGAAGAGGTCTATAGAAGGACGACCCCAAGACTGGAAAATACCTTCTAGCACTTTGTCGTTGAGAACCCAGTCCTCTCTGTCTTCGAAGTGCCGACTTAGTGCATCCGCCCTCTCATTCTGCTCTCCTGGGAGGTGGACTGCTTGAACAGACAACTTGCGAGCCAGAAGCCAATGCCAGATGTGCTGAGCTTCCAGTGATAAAGTCCTTGAAAGTGTTCCTCCCTGCTTGTTCAAGTAGCACATCGTGGTGGTGTTGTCCGTTTGTACTAGAACCATTGCCTCCTGAAGCGAGGGAAGGAACGCTTTGAGGGTCAGGTGGACTGCTCTCAATTCCAGCAGGTTGATGTGATAGGTGCTCTCTTTGGAAGATCACAGACCCTGCACTTGGAGAGGCCCCATGTGCACTCCCCAGCCTTGTAGAGACGCGTCCGTGATTATCGTTTGCGCAGGAGGAGGTTGATGGAAGAGAACTCCCACCTGCATGTTCTGTTTCTTTGTCCACCATGGGATGGAAACTTGATCCACCTCTGACAAAGTGATCTGATCCTCCCCGCGAGCTGATTGCTGGTCCCATTTGTCCTCTAGATCCTGTTGAAGAGGACGCATCCGAAGTCTGGCATTCGGTACCAAGAAAATGCATGACGCCATCGACCCTAGGAGGGAGGCTATTTTCCGCACTTTCTGAGTCCTGCTGCGAAGAACTTGCTGGCACTTTAGCGTTATAGAAAACTGTCTCTCCTCCGAAGGAAACACTTTTCCTACTTCGGAGTCTAGCAGAGCTCCTAGGAAGTGAATCTTCTGAGTGGGTTGGGAGACTGATTTGCTGTAGTTGACATGTAGGTTTAGCCGCTGACATAGTTCTATGCAGGTCTGGAATTGATTCCTTACGTTGTCTGGGGAAGGACCTTTCAAAAGCCAATCGTCTAGGTATGGGTATACGAAGACCCCCCCTGCGGCGTAGAGCTGCCGCCACCACTGCGACACACTTCGTGAACACCCTGGGAGCCAACTTCAACCCAAATGGTAGGACTTTGAACTGGTAGTGGGAGGTCCCCACTCAGAACCAAAGGAATCTCCTGTCATCTAGCCGTATTGGGACATGAAAGTATGCATCTTGAAGGTCCAGCGGACACATCCAATCCCCCTTCCTGAGATGTGGATATATTTGATGAAGCGCCAACATGAGAAACTTTTCTTTTCTGACAGGTAGATTGAGTGTCCTCAAGTACAGAATGGGCCTGTATTCTGCCTTCTGGTACTGTTTTCTGAATAGAAAATACTTTGAATAGACTCCATTCCCCCTTTGAGCCACCGGCACCCTCTCGATGGCTGATTTTTCGAGGAGTGTTGCTACTTCTTTCTTTAGCAGTTGTAGCTGGTGGCTTGACATTGGCATCGGAGGAACGGATGGAGGTAGACTATGAAATCTAAGACAGTACCCATTCTGCAGCGTAGGCAACACCCATTGATCTTTTGTAATGGCCTGCCACTCTGCCCTGTGATGTGCAATGCTTTACCCCACTGGAGTGGACAACGGCGCTAGGGGAAGTGAAGACTCATTGTTTCTGCTGAGGCTTACTGAAGCTGTTGCCTTGGCGCTGATTCCCACCTCCTTTGGAATTGCTCTTCCCTTTATATTGTGATTTTTGTTGGCCTTGTTGGTTCTGACCCTTCTGCCAGTGAGGGGTTTGAACCCTCTGCTTCGAAGAGCCCTTGTTGTAAGAGGGGAACTTCTTCTGGAATTCCTTTTTCTTTTCAAGCCCCACGGCTTTAAGGGTGTCTAACTCCGTTTTCATCCGTTGCATCTCTTTATCAGCACTCGCCCCAAAGAGAGATTTGCCCGAAAAAGGAAGGTTTAGTATTCTGGCTTGAGCTTCGGGTTTTTAGGCTGTCAGGCGCAACCATGAGGATCTCCTTGCTGTGATCCCATGCGCATATCCATGCGCAGCCAGAGTAGCTCCATCTGCTGCCGCCCCTATAACCTGATTGGAGACTTGACTACCCTCCATCAGAATCTCTTCAAAGTCCTTTCTATCTGGAAGCTTTCCAGAAAACCTCTGAAGCGAGTTTCACAGAGATCTATTGTATCTGCCCAGTAGAGCTTCCACATTGGCGACCTTGAGGAAAGAGGCTGAGGTGTTACACACTCTTCTACCCCATGAGTCTTGCAACTTGCTATCCTTATCCGGCGGTACAGTGGATGAGGAGGCCACTGCATTGAATTTTTTTAGCCGCCGCAATGATTACTGAATCTGGTGGTGGGTCTGACTTGAGGAACAGAGGATCCTCTTCAGGCGAGCAATCTTTTTTAAGAATCCTCGCTGGGACAGACTTCACCGTCGCCGGAGTCAGGAAAACCTCATTCAGCGGATCCATGATGCCCGGGACCAACAGCAGCAAAGGTTTGGGTGCCGATCTGTGCTGCAGGGTTCCAAAGATGGCCATCGTCTTGACCTGCGGAGCTGTCATAGGCACTACTAGCTTCAGAGCTCCCCTGCCCAAGATGTCTTGGAACGAAAAAATATCCTCAGCTGGAGATATTCTCGATGGTGGGCTGTCTGTTAGAGTCGGAGAGTAATTCCTTTGAGAGCGGGTCCTCGATGAACTTGAAGATCTATGAGACCGCCTTCTGCTCCTGGACCTAGATTTTCTCTTACTGGAGCGCACTCTAGAGCGCGACCGCTCATTGGGGCGGGAGGCTTGTTCTCGATACCCCCTCAAACGGTCCGCCGTCTCCTTGTCCACTGCCCAGTGGTGAAGTGGTCTGTACCATCTTGGGGAAAGACGAACAGAAGGAGACTTCTGGGTGTGATCTCTCACTGGTGAACGTGCCGGAGGAGGTTGATCCGCTTGTCTATGCTGCAACCTTGGAAGAGAATGCCTGGACCTCTCACTGTCTGAGGAGCTGACTTCCCCATCCGAAGATCTGTTACTGCGAGATGCCGAGGAGGATGAAGACAGGCTCACCAGAGACCGTCTAGAGGACTGGACTGGAAAACGTTAATCCGGTAAGCAACACTTACTGCAAACTGAAATTAAGTCAGTCCCTGGTTCTTACAGTGCTGCGACATCCTCTGTATATTTCATCTGGCTTTACCATTTTCAATATGGAGGTACGCACAATGAGCTGGAACGGTGGTTCACAGCACAAACGTGCACCAAATAATGCCTCACAAGCGTCAGATGTGCATTGATTGTCGTCACAGAGGATGACACTGAATGCCAGTGATGAGGTAAACCTGCGATTTTGAAAGCGTCTCGTGCAGAATACTTTCAAAGTAACCAGTAGCCGTTGCTCCATAACGTTGACTCCAAACAAATTGTAGACATATTTCTTTCTTTTTTTTATTTCACTTTCCAGTTTCCACTGCGCTGACTCCCTTACTCACACCCAAGGCATCGGTGCAGGCCTCCTTGTGTTTCTTTCCACAGCGCAGACTCTACACTTAAACCCTTAACGTAGTCTCACAAAAAACGAATGACACATCGGCTGGCATTAAGTATGTACATCTCTCTCTGAGGCCCGATTTCTGCCCCGAACACAAACAAACAGCAAAGCGGGTTGTATTAAGCATGTACATCTCTCTGTCTGAGGCCCGATTTCTGCCACCGAACACAATATTAAGCATGTGTATTTCTCTGTCTGAGGCCCGATTTCTGCCCCCGAACACAAACAAAAATCAAAGCGGCTGTTATGGATGTACTCCACCGAGGCTCGACTTTTCCTTGCCCCTGAACTTCAACAAACCACAAATCGGCTGGAATTAAGCTCTTAATTAACGCTGATCTGGCACACCTGGGTATTAGCATTCTATTACACACATTCACATGATAACTGTTAAAAGTCATTTACCTCCATATAATTTTTTTTTACACCAATTTTCATTTTCGATTCCAACCGCTTGGACTTCTCTACACTGTTTCAGTCTAGTACTCCTTTAGCTTTTCAGTTTCTTTTAAGTTGCACGCGTAGATTCTTCTTCTCAAAATGTCGCCAAATGATGTAATCAGAAAGAAGCCGGTACTTCCATGTAGATTAAGTAAGTTACTTTATTTAAGTTAAGATGTTAGATAATAAGATAAAACGATAACCCCATCAGGAGCAGCTGTCCTGCTGCTCAGCCCTCACCCAACTGACATTCACCAACCTCTAACATTCCATTCATGCAACATTCCACATTACATGCATTCTAACTGAGCAGAAGGAAGACCTAAGATACAACAAGACCTCGACCGACTTCTCTCATCTGAGACCCTTCTCCTTTTGTTGGGAGGATCCTGTACAGAGGACTGCTCCACCTTCGCAGCTGATGCTGATCTTGGGGAACCCTGCTGAGATGTAAGGGCCTGAGGATGGTCCAATGATTGACTATCCAACTCTTGCACCACCTGCTTCAAAGGTGACCTTCCCTGTGTTTTTGCAGGGGAGACATGCCTTGAATTCGAGCCACCCTGTTCTCTGGATCTCCGCTGACCAGTCGACGGTGGTTGCTTCGACATCGAACGTCGATGTCGTGTAGATGACCTGCGCCCTCTCGACGTCGACCGTGATCTCCTCGACGCCGATCTCCGGTGTCTGGGAGATGGCAGAGGATGCTCCGACGTCAAGAGCTGCTGCTCCGACTTTCAATGTTCCCTTGACCTCGAGTGACGATGACTGTCCCTCGACTGAGAATTCCTCGACGTCGAGGGCTTATGCCAGATGACGAAGGAGGCTGCTTCGACTTTGAATGCCAATGATCTGGCGATGTCGGAGGATGTCTCGACGTCAAATGCTGCTGGGCTGACTCCGATGGAGGCTGCCTCGATGTTGAACGCGGTTGACGGGGCGTCGACATGGGCTGCTTCAACATCGAGCGACGATGCCTGATCGTCGACGGAGGCTCCCTCAACGTCGAACGACCGCGACGAGTCCTCAACGGAGGCTGTCCCGATGTCGAACGCCGGTAGTCAGGCGTCGATGGAGAAGGCCTCGACGTCACAGCATGACGATGCTGCTTCGACGCCCGCTGGCTCGCCGTCGAGCTCCTCTGCTCCAACGGCGACCTACTCCTCGACGCTGTCTGTAGCGGAGGTACCTTGTCTCTTGACGCGGAAGACTTCTTCTTCGTCGCCGTCGATTGCTTCTTCGACGCCGATCCGACGCCGAAGGTGAACAAGTCGGGATTCCTCCCGACGTCGACCGTGTCCGGTGACTTTTCTGCTTCTTAGGAGATCTTCCTCTCTCAGAAAGCCCATAAATACGAATTCTCTCTCTGTCTTTGAGAGTTCTGAACGATAAAACCTGACAGCGTTCGCAGGAACTTGAAGAATGAGAGTCTGGCAGGCACAAGAGACACACTGGATGAGTGTCAGTCTTGGCCTTCTTCCTTCCACATGAAGGGCATTTGTCAAAGAGGGAAGGCATTTTGACAGAAAAATTACCTTTTGTAAGCCTACAAAAAAAGTAGTAGTAACCAAAAGACGTCAAGTGAAAGCAAAAACTGTAGTAAAATTAGAATATTTTTGGACAGAAAGTCAAAAAGAAAAGGGAGCTGTTTCACCAGGGTCCTGACTGAAGGAGCCGGAAAGGACAACTGACCTAACTGTCACCCCTGAGGCATGATGGGAAGCCTAGGATCATGGCTGCCTTAAAGCACGGTGCCAGTTTTTGTTGAAAATGGTTTCATTTTCTATGCTATTGTTTTACAATGCAGCCTGAGGCCTAACAATGTCTATTTATTAGCAATTTTCAGGATTTTTTGAGTGGTTTTACTCATTAAAACACAAAGTTCAGGGGATATTTGACCTAATGTGTTTTTTGTTTCCTTACTAAATGCAGTACATGTACATGTGATTACATTGTTTTAGCCTCAGTTTTGGGGCTGCATTGGTGTGAGAAAAATAATATATGTATGTACATATATGTGAAGCGAGATATATGTGTTTTTACATATATATTTTTTTATTGTTTCCGGGGTCCCGCACATGGGCGGGAATATTCAGTGCTTATGACTATTGATGAGGATCCCCTGGAAGAGAATCCAATGTTCTAATTCTTGTTACTGTACCTTTTTTCTAAGAGAAACACTGCCTTCCTGGTGGCCAAAGATATCTTAGTAAGTCATAAAAGGCCAGGTCTACTGATTTTGCTAATGCTAGTTCAGAATTGTTTATTATCTGTCTTTCTCGTAAAGGATTCTGGTTTCCCCTTCTGCCACCGGGGTTCGACGGAATATGCATATCACTCAACACAATCTTTACAGCAATGAAGCTCAAGTAAGCAAATCTTCAGCTTTACTGAACTTGGAAATATTGTAATTTTTGCTCTGATCTCGCAGTGCAAATGATTTTGTATGAGCTGGTTTTGCAAACAATGGAACACAGTTGATGGACAGTGGGTAGGCCATATATGGTCACAATGAATTAAAATCGAACACACATTTAACTAACCTTTAAAATTGAAAGTATTACTATCCCATGTTCCTACATAGTGCTAAATCTGATTAACATAAGCATCCGCAATCCACTTTCTTTCAATGGAAAACGCTATGTATAAGATTAGTAATGCTGCTGGTCATGGCCTGCCTACTCATGGTTTTACAAGTGCATTATAGCTCTAATTAATACTTTAGTTTAGTACAGTAACCAAATGAGAACCTTACAATATATATTTTGCAAGTAAAATACTAGAAACTTAAACCATTTCCTTTCCAAACACCAAATTATAATTACCTAGGCAATTGCTGACACCCCAGGCAACATGAATGGCATTTTTAAACAATGATTTATCTTTTATGCGCGGAAAATGACCTATTTAAGTGTTGAAGTTACATTTTGTCTCTAATGAAACGACATTACCATTGTATAAATTCTAAAGTACTGACAATTTAATTAGAAAATGAGCCTCTGTGTCATGCAGCAACATATGTCAAATTACCCTTCTCGTTCAGAACCATCCTACACACTTTTTATAATGAGTGAGTAATTTGTGCAAATATGTTTTTGGGATGAATATGTAAATCTAATATTGTTTGGCATGTATTTATGTGACTCTCACTGTGCATGTTATTATAAATCAGTTGCACTACTTTACTGATGCTATCAATTGGAAAGCTTTTTGCTTGTGATAACAATAAAATAATCAGCCATCATCAGCCAGGCTAGCTTGAATCCAGTGGCAAAGTGAGCAAGGGACCCACGTCTGGGCATACCCTGCCAACTTAGGGAGAACAAAGCAAAACCAAAGGGGATGATGGATGGAGTGTTGAACAATGCAAGCAATCACGTATGCTCAGACGTGAGTCCCGTGCTCTCCATGCCACTGGAATGAAGCTATCCTGGCTGATGAGGGTTGAAAGCCAGAACACGGTCCTAGGATGCTTGTTTCCAGTCCAAGGAGGACCTGGCTTAGCAGTTCGGGCTGTACTGTTCCCATGGGGCACAGGGTCAAGACTGATTTGCATATGGCTGGGTTCAAACTGGAATTGCATGGTGAGCAAAAAAACGATGGATTTAGGCCCAAATCTCTGCACTGGGGTGAATGTATGACATTGTTCTGAATTCTGTCCATCAACTGTTGTTTTTAGATTTGTCAACCCGAGTAGGACGGCTATGCTCAGACTTGAGTCCCATGCTCTCCATGCCACTGGAATCAAGCTAACCTGGCTGATGAGGGCTGAAAGCCCAAAACCGGTCCTAGGATGCTTGTTTCCAGTCCAGGGAGGACGTGGCTTGGCAGTTCGGGCTGGACTGCTCCCATGGGGCACAGGGTCAAGACTGATTTGCATATGGCTGGGTTCAAACTGGAATGGCATGGTGAGCAAAAAAACAATGGATTTAGGCCCCGATCTCTGTACTGGGGTGAATGTATAACATTGTTCTGCATTCTGTCCATCAACTGTTGTTTTTGGATAAAAAAGTTAACATCTTATGTTTTTTTTGTACACCTTTTGGTTGCTTCCAGTTCCAAGGGTATGCCGTTTGGTTTAGCTTCTGCGGCTCCCATCTTCAAAAAGGCTTATGTTTGAATTGTTTGGTGACCTATAGGAGGTATCATTTTTTGAAGATGACATCTTGATTATGGGCAAAACTAAACAACATCACGATGAGGATTAGGAGTCCTAACTTTACTACTACTCATCATCATCATATAAACTTTATTACAATCTCAGAGATTCAAAAAAGTACATCACAGCACAGGTTCCTTTTAAAAAAGAATAACACCATATAATATAATCATTAAGAAAGGGTTATCAGTAGACATTGCAGCAAATTATTATACAATAAATATAAATTGAAGGATAAAAAGACAAAAATCAGAGTAATAACTTCCTCCGCCTGACCCACATAGCATACAGATAACGGGAGATACCGAAGACTATCAATCTACGGGTATCTGTAGACAGCAGCCTCAGGATTTCAAGATAGTGGCACAGACCAACAACTCTACATAGTGGTATTATCCATTTTTTCCTCAGTAAAACATAATGAGGACAGAAAAAAAGTAAATGAACAATAGATTCTGTCGAGGATTTACACGCACGACATAGATCAACTACAGAAGGGTACATGCACCATCTCGAACAGAAATAGTTAGTTGGTAGGGTCTTGTATCTAAACTGCAAAAAGAGCTTGCGGGTCAACGGAGGAGTAATTTCATCTATTGCTATTTCAAAACATGGAATTTGTTTATAAGTTTAAAAAGCACTAGTTAAGCCTGAGATATGTTCTGTTAGTTCCAATTGTACTATTTTTTCCCAGTACATCTTTTTCAGCTTGTCTCTCAAGATACTGCTCATGGTTCCTAGGCTAGACCAAAAGCTGTCCATCCCCAGTTTCCCTAGTAGATCACGCAAGTGGGAAAACCCCCTTATAGATGCAGCCTGAGGAAATTTTAAGAGATCCCTTAGGGAATCCCGATAAGGATGCAGCTCATCTGTTGTCCATAGTCTAAACCAGAATGATATTATTTTGTAGTTTACTTTATGCTTTAGTTGTTTATGAACAATATCAAAGTAAAAAGGAATCAAAGGGGAACTGGCAGGGAGATCTACAAGCGATCCTAGGAATTGATTTTCAGCTGTGGACAAAGAGGCCAGAGTACTAACACCCCAGAGTTCCGCCCCATAAAGTACCCCGCCCAAAACCTTAGTATTGTATATGTGAAGGACGGGGCTATTTTTCTAGATACTGTCCTCCTGTGTATCTCACTTATGTGGCACATTGTTGAATTAGTTTGAGTTTTGCTTTTTCTACCTGTGTGGTCCAGCTAATTGAAGGGGTAAGTCGAATCCCCAAATAGTCAAAAGCTTCGACCTTCTCCAGTTTAGTGCTAACCGCCCACATTGGTCTGGTCTTTGCTACATTTTTACCTTTGTCGAACATCATAAATTTGGTCTTGGACTCATTTAGGCTGAAGCCTCTTTCTTTGAAAAACTTAAAAAAATAATTTAAAAGTTGCTGCAATCCTTGGGGTGATTTTGAAATTAAAAGAGTGTCATCGGCAAATAACAATGCCCGGACTCTACCTAACCCTATTTTTGGGGCGTCACAGCCATTTTTATCTAAAAACTCAACCACTCCATTATTAAATAAAGTAAAAAGTGTTGGAGCCTGCACACAACCTTGTCTCACTCCTCGCTTAACTGGAAAAGTTTCAGTGACTTGACTATTGGCACCCCATCTAACCTGTGTAGAATTATCTGAGTGCAATCGAATTAAAATGTTTAAGATATTTTTTGGGACGCCCATCCCTAGTAACACCTCCCATAGTTTCTTTCGGGGAACAAGATCGAAAGCTGTGCGCAAATCCACAAAAGCCACATAAAGCCTTCCGCCTTTTACAACCACTTCCTTCCAATAAATACAAATCAATCGAAACACCTGGTCCAGTGTACTGATTTTAGAACGAAAACCTGCCTGAAAATCACTTAAAATCTGAGCTTCCCTCATCCAATTTAGAACCCTACCTAAGACCTGCTTGCAGAAGATTTTTTGAAGGGAGTCAATAAGGCTGATAGGCCTATAATTCAATGGGACAGATCTATCTCCTTTTTAAAAAATTGGCACAACTTCAGCTATCTGCCAGGAAGATGGAATAGGGGCACCAGCCAATATCAGGTTGGATTTCAAATTTATATATAATCCCCATAATATTTTATCTTCTTTATATAGATCATTAGGGATTCTATCTGGACCAGGGGCACGTGCCAACACACAAGAGGATATTGCTGTTAATGTTTCCTCTAGTGAGATGACCAAATTTCCTTCTTCAATCCCCCTGGAGAGATCCATGTCCACCGATGTATTACTAGCTATATAAGGATCATCTCCATAGAGAAGGTCAAAATGCGCAACCCGCTCCTCCAGTTGTATAGTATACTCCAGTGTGGGTCCTTCCCCTTTTAACTAATATGCCACATGTCTCCAAAATCCTTTGGGGTTGCTTTCCGACAGGGCCACATGTAAAGATTCCCAGAGCGAGTCTTTCCACTCCTTTTTTGCTTCATCAATGGTTTTTTTGTATCCAGCTCTACTAGTAGAAATTTCTGCATGGACCCCTCTTTTAATTGCCCCAATGAGTGTCCCCTTTGCCTTCCTTCAGTCCTGGTTATACCAGGAATTCTTGTTATCGTGCTTTAGGGCGATACGATGACCCTCATTGCTCCTGGTTTTTAATGGTTGGCTCAGTACACTCCTTATCTCGCTGAAAAAGAGGTCATGGGTGGGCCCTAGACTTATAATAGCATCATTAAGGCAAAGACAACTCAGATCCTCAATCAGCTGCTTTGCTTTAGTTTTTACTATTTCTAGGGCTTCTGGATGTTTCTCTACCCAGGCCCATTTTAAAGCTTTCTCATTATTTTCCACAGATGTAATGTAATGTAATGTAATGTGTCTTGTAAAGCACACTGCTGCCCTCAGGCGTCGTGGCGCTGTAGACCGCTGGGGAACCCATCCTGGCTATCCCTGTGAGATGGTCCCTACTGGGTATCTCCAAGGTGAAACCAGGCATCCCCGGCGAATGTGGGGGGCCGTTGTAGAGATGAGGCAAGCTAATGCCCAGAGTTGCTGAGTGTGATCCCTGGTTAGAGTAGGCACTGAGGTGAGAATTATCGAGTCTACTGATGCTGGTCCACGACCCTGTGGATAGTATACCCACATCGGGGTTTACCCTGGTGATTGACTAGAAAGTGGCCTCAGTTAGTAGGGTTAGGGCAAGAGCATGATGGTCCCTTTCTATCCCTTTCACCACCTTCTTATCTAATAGTTGGGGCCATATATTTGGGGTAATTAGGCAATAATCAATTCTACTGGTTTTGCCTGGTCTGTTAAAAGTATGTTCCCCTTTTGGTTCATATGTTGTCCTGCCGTTTGTGGCTCTAAGCTTGTGTTGTAGAGTTACTGCAAGCACCTGTGCCCCTCTCTTTGACCACCTTACTGTGGGCAAATCTAAAGGAGAAGTAAACCACAGGCAATCCCAATCCTCAGTGAGGTCTCGGGGAGTGGAAATAAAAGGTTTGAAAGTGCAGTTGAAATCACCTGCAACTATAGTAGGGGTGCTATCTGAGTATTTGGTTAGGGCATCGTCTAACTTGAACATGGTAGCTGTTTCCTCTGTAGCACCATCTACTCTGTTATAAACATTAAATATTCTGACCTTCCAGCCACAGTATAGAGTCAATTCCAGAATATTCTCTGTATCAGCTTTTAACAACCTAATATTAGTCCCCAGAGATGTCTTTACCCAGGTTGCCAGGCCTCCATAGGGTCTACCTTTTTTTTCTTTTTTGCATCAATTGCATATACCAAGTAATCACTTCTGTGCGGGGTCGTCAAGTTCCATGTTTCCTGGAAGAGGATAACATCAAACGTGTCAACAAAACTACACCAATCAGGGTCTGATTGTGACTTTTGAATCCCAGCAATATTCCACACCAGAATACGTAGCTCAGATGTAGGGACTATCCCATCGTCCAAATCTGTCCCGCAGAGCCAACCACCTACAGGCAGATTTTCTGCGGTAGGGGGAACCCTTACCCTTCTGGCCATGGGACTAAGGCTTTTATCTACGGTGGGATAGTCAGATCCTGCTTGGGTACTTGAGTTATCTACCTTTACATACCCCTTCTGACTAGTCATTATTATTTTGGAGAGAGGTAGGTTTGCTATTTCCGCAGAGTTGGTCAATTGAAGTCACTTTACATCTATTTCACCTCTGTACTTCCCTGAGCTGTTGTCTCCCATAGTGCCCTTTAAGCATACCAGTTCAGGACCCAGGGGGCGTCTGTATTTAATAGCAATTGATTTATTTTCCAAGGGAATGATACGAGATTCCATAGATAGCAAACCAGTGACTATATCATTATCGTAGAACGCCACCTCAATCATGTCCCTTGCCAACCCTGGCTGGTTAGATCTCTTTACATATTTTATGTAGTCTCTAATTATAGAGTAGCAGTGTCGGGAAGATTTTAGCCAATGTATAACCTTATTTTTTACAGAATTAGGGTCTTCAGTCCCCACCTGAGCAAGCTTTGGTACATTTGTAAGATAGATCACATTCCCATCACACTGATCTTTCTGCTTTGTGTAGATCCCATCTCTCACCGACTTTAATGCGATGTTCTCATTTAGTAATGCTCTATTACTGTTGATTCCCCTTAAATTACTCCTACCACAGATACCTAACGGGGCTTTCCTTGGTTCTCAGCATAGAGGGGCTTATACATGCGATAGCCGGGAAAGTCTGTGTAAATGCGTAAAAGTGCTTGGATTTGTTTCAGTAATTAGTCCCTCCCCATTTCCTCGCTCAGGTACCCTTTTTCTTCCTATTGACCATTTGTGAATATGTCAATAATTGAGGGGCCTCAGGCAGACCAGGACAAACTTCTTTCCTGGTTGATGCCGTTTTCATTACAGTTAGAGAGGCAACCTCCTTTCTAAGTGCGGCAACCTCTTCTCTGAGGGTCTCAATAACTTGTTTTAATACTTTTAGTTCTAGTGGGAGAATATTGTGTAAAGGCTCAGGTACAATAGCAGCCACCCCCAGGGGCTCTGGGTCTGTCGTTGATAGCGACTCAAATCTGTTATGATATTCCACCATAATTGATTGGGCTTGGACTGGTGTCTCTTTTGCCTGTTCTGTTTGGGCTTGGGTGACTTGGTCATTATCTGGTGATAGTTGTAGTGACTCCTGAGCTCTTCTATTCCTTTTCTTCCCCTGCGTGAACATATTGGGGATACATTTAGTACGAGACTCCCCAGGGGTACTATTTTTGGGCACTACCCGATCTTTTGTTGTGTGTACCTGTATTAATGCAGAACCGCCATCGTCATTCACAATAGCTTGGGAAGTTGATGGAGCCTGCTCCACTATTTCCTGACACTCTGATAATATTAACTCTATTCTGTCCATAGTGTCATGACAGACTGCCCCAAGTGTTTTTTTTTAAATTTTACAGGCCCTGAGCCTTATCAAGATTCTTCCTTTTCCCCATCTTCTTTAGGCTTCAACTAAATGTGTTGTAAATGATTATATCAAACAATATAATTCCCCACTAGCAGGAGAAGTTAAAGAGCTTAATACAGAAAGATACTTCAATTAGTCTTTGTACACCACCCACCCTTACAGCCCCGTGATCCCCCTCTCACTCTTCTTTCTTAGCCAAGATGGGGAAACAAGTCATGTGCAGCCAGGCACCATAAGACACAATAATCATAGTGAATACCCCAAATACGGTACCAGTCACTGGCGAGTGTCCATAATACTCAATCAGTTTACCAAGGGCAGCGTGCGAGTCCCCCTGCCAGGGGCGAAAGTGCCTTGTGCGCGTTGTTAAGGCTGGCGTCCGCCCCTCAGCAGATTTAAGCACCACCGGGCATCAGGGAAGTGATGAGAGCACCTCCAAGCGCTGAGGCTTCTGGTCAATAGAGTCCCTGCACTAAAGTGCAGAGCGTGTCCCCCTGCTAGGGTTAAAAGTGCCTTGTGCATGTTGTTAAGTCTGGCACTGCTCTGACCCCCTGTGCCTCCAACCGCCAACCGCCAATATCTCACAGGTCTCACCCGATCTTGTCCTGACCTCCGTCCTGCTCCGTTCAACCTACTGCTCAACCTGCGCTCCAGCTCACTACGAAACGCGGGAAAACACCAATGGCCAATGTCCCCACGCGCAGCGTCCACGCGCTACGGCCACGCCGAAGGTGCGCCAAAGGTAAGCCCGTCTACGCCCGTCCGCGCCTGGACCACGCCCAGCGCCAGAGCCCCTGGTCCTCGCAATGCCCAGCCCTCCCGCATTACTTACGATGCCTCCACCCTCCTAGCCCTTAATCCCGGCCGTTCCCCCAACTGCGTCCAAGCCGCTCCTGGACACACCCACGGACCCTTCTCTTGCTACTCCTGCAAGTTCGAAGGCACCAAAACCAACTCCTCACCCACCGACACCAAGCAGAGACCCGACACCAACCACCTAAAATGCATCCTGCTCAACACCCGCTCGGTCCACAGACACGCCATCGAACTTTGGAATCTACTAGACACCATCTCTCCCGACGTCGCCTTCCTGACAGAAACATGGATGAACTCCTCATCAGCCCCTGACATCACCATTGCCATCCCGGAAGGATACAAGATCATCCGTAAGGATCGCATCGACCAAACAGGAGGAGGCATCGCTATCGTCCACAAGAACTCCATCCGCATCTCAACCAGCTCAGACGTCAACCTAGCTATCGCCGAACACCTTCACTTCCAGATCCACACCGACCCCAAGACCACACTCAGAGGCACTCTCCTCTACAGGCCTCCAGGACCCCGTGCAAAATTCTGCGACGTTATCACCGACTTCATCACCCCACACGCCCTCCCCTCCGAGGAATACATCCTACTGGGAGACCTCAACTTTCACCTGGAAAAGAGCAACGACAGCAACACCACCTCCCTTCGGGACAACCTCGCGAACCTCGTACTCAAACAACTTGTCTCTACGCCCACCCACATCGCAGGTCACACACTCGACCCCATCTTCACCTCCAGCAATCATGTCTCCTTCAGTCACACCACCACCCTCCAGTGGACGGACCACAGCTGCGTACACTTTTTCTACAATAAAACCACCACTCACAACCGACCTCAACCTACTCTACGAAGAAACTGGAACAAAATCACCATAGACCAGATCTCCTCTTCGCTTCTTGAAACCCACCTACCCACTCCTCATACCCCGACCAAGCAGCATTTAACCTCACCCAATGGCTATCCAACAGCGCCGACATCCTAGCACCGCCGAAAAAACGCCAAATCAAAATTGGCAGCAAAAACGCCTCCTGGTTCAACGATGATCTTAAGAAATCCAAGAAACTCTGTCGCTCCCTGGAGAAGGCCTGGAAAAAAGACCCAAACACCAGCACCAGGGACGCCTTCAAAAACGCCACCCGCATACACCACCAACTGATCCGAACTGCCAAGAAAGCCGCATTCAAAGACCGACTAGACAACAACGCCCACAACAGCAAGGAACTATTCAACATTGTCAAAGAATTCACCAACCCCTCAGCCAACTCCAACGACATCACCCCCTCGCAAGCCCTCTGCGACTCCCTAGCCTCATTCTTCCACAACAAAATTGCAGACATCCGCAACAGCTTCGACATCCAACCCGGAAACTATCCCACCCAATCTTCTGCCGTACCTGCACCCTCCTCGAACATCCTTAACGACTGGAACCCAATCTCCACTGAGGACACCATCCGCCTGATGAACTCCATCCACTCAGGATCCCCCACAGACCCATGTCCTCATCACATTTTCAACAAAGCAGACTCCATCATAGCACCACACCTCCGAGACGTCATCAACTGCTCCCTCAACTCCGCAACCTTCCCGGAAAGCTGGAAACATGCCGAACTCAGCGCCCTCCTGAAGAAACCCACAGCTGACCCCACCGAACTCAAAAACTACCGCCTTATCTCACTCCTTCCATTCCCGGCCAAAGTCATCGAAAAAGCGGTCAACAACCAGCTAGCCGCATTCCTCGAAACCAACAAATCCCTCGACTCCTCACAATCCGGCTTCCGTGCCAAACACAGCACGGAGACAGCTCTCATCGCAGCAACAGACGACATTCGAACTCTACTAGACAACGGAGACACAGTCGCCCTCATCCTCCTCGACCTCTCTGCAGCCTTCGACACAGTCTGCCATAGCACTCTCCTACAGCGCCTCAATAACATCTGGATCCAAGGAAAAGCACTGGAATGGATCACCTCATTCCTCACCGGAAGAACCCAGAGAGTCCGCCTCCCGCCATTCAAGTCCGAGGCCACTGAAGTCATCTGCGGCGTACCCCAAGGTTCCTCACTCAGCCCCACCCTCTTCAACGTATACATGAGCCCCCTCGCAACAATCGCTCGCCAACACAACCTCAACATCATCTCCTATGCAGACGACACCCAACTGATCCTATCACTCACCAAAGACCCCAACACCGCCAAAACCAACCTACATGAAGGCATGAAAGAAGTAGCAGAGTGGATGAAGCACAGCCGTCTGAAACTGAACTCAGACAAAACAGAAGTCCTTATCTTAGGCACTTCCCCCTCCGCTTGGGCGACTCTTGGTGGCCAGAGGCCCTTGGAAAAGCACCCATCCCGACGGACCATGCACGAAACCTGGGCGTCATCCTGGACTCCTCTCTCTCGATGAACAGACAAGTCAACGCAGTCTCATCTTCATGCTTCAACATCCTCCGCATGCTCAAAAAAACATTTCGCTGGATCCCCACCGAAACCAGAAAGACAGTCACCCATGCACTGGTTACAAGTCGCCTGGACTACGGAAACACCCTATATGCGGGTATCACCGCAAAACTCCAGAAAAAGCTCCAACGCATCCAGAACGCATCAGCCAGACTCATACTAGACATCCCACGCAAAGACCATATCTCTAGCCACCTGAAAAACCTTCACTGGCTCCCCGTCAATAAGAGGATTACTTTCCGACTCCTAACCCGCGCACACAAAGCACTCTACGAACTTGGACCCGAATGCCTCAACACACGACTTTCCTTCTACACCCCCCCTCGCCAGCATCGATCTTCCAACCAAGCCCTTGCTACCATTCCTCGCATCAATAAATCCACCATGGGAGGTAGATCCTTCTCCTACCTCGCAGCTAAAACCTGGAACTCTCTCCCCACCCACCTACGTCTCACACAGAACCACCTAGCATTCAGAAAGCAACTTAAAACCTGGATATTCGACAAGTAACTCCCTTCCCCTCCTCAAGCGCCTTGAGACCCTCTGGGTATGTAGCGCGCTATATAAATGTCTGACTTGACTTGACTTGACTGTGGGCTTCACCCAAGGAAGGCAACTGCCAGGCAGACAGCTCTTGCCGCTCTCCTCCGTTTCTCGCCGCCGCAGGTGGAGAGGCACTCTCAGCTAAAGGTGTCCTCAGGGAGCCTCTAGCGGCCCCCTCGCCGCAGCAAGGAACAAAGGCTCTATCTACCTCCCGTACGACTGCTGTGGCCCCCTGCAGCCATCGGGAGGCTTTTCCGTTGCCCCTGCTGCAGGATAACTTTCACAGCTTCGGCTGTCATGAGGTAACTTTTGCGGCTTCTGCCTACCAGGTAGTTCCCGTCTGCTCTGCAACACTGCTGCTGCAGAGAGGTCCACTCAACCACGGCAGACCACCGCAACCTAGGGCACTTCAGCCCTTTTCCATTTACAGCCCTGGATATACGACGGCTTTAGTAAATGCAGGCAGTATTTTGCTACAAATAGAAAAAGAACGGAAAAAGGAAAGCGTAACGAACTTTACTCGAGAGCCCCGTGATTGCAACCCAATGTCTTTTCCTTTTTATCTTTCAGGAGCTTTTGTGAAGGCCCCCACTGTGACTGAAGAGAAGCTGTTATGCAGAAAGTGGAGTCTGATGAGGGAACATCAAACAGCCTGTCAGGAGCAGAGTGAAGATCCCTACTGCGCTGTACGAGCAGCAGAGGTCAGGAAGTGGAGCCACGCTATTTACTTTGGAGCATGCCCTGGATTAGCTCGCCATTTGCTCCGCTCCCGGTGTTCACGTACTGGGGCAGCCACTCCCCCCTTGGTAATACTACTAAATGCCTTCTGTGATAACCAAAAGTAGTATGTTTAGGATGTTATCTTAGTTTAGTAGTGGTAAAGTTAGGAGTCCTAACTTTACTACTACTAAATGCCTTCTGTGAATACCAAAAGTAGTAAGTTTAAGATTTTATCTCAGATGAGTTCTGTGAATCGGCCCCTTATTGAGCTTACAAGATTTTATTTACAAAGTTCCAGGAAAAAAAAGTCACTGCTGATTTTTTAATTAGAATGTCTCCTCCTCTGTTGGAAATGGATGCCAGTCCTTTGAATGATGTTTGTGTTGCAAGTATTTTTTTGTATATTGAGGAAAAAGGTTTACAAAAAGAGGAATGGGAAAAGGCTCAAGAGGAAGATGAAATTCTTAACTTGGTCAAGACCAAAATTCAGTGTGGATGGAGTTGTATTAAATCTGAATTGCTTGGTGAATTTAAAGCATTTTGGGAAGTTAGAAATGAGCTAGGAGTGGATGGTTTGTTTGTTGTGAGGGGAGACAATATAATTCCTCCACATTTTTTGAGGAATACCATTATTTCTCTGTGTTATGAGGGCCACGTTGAAGAACATTGGTGGCCAAAAATTGATATTGAAACAGAAAGGTTTGTGCATTCATGCATGGAATGGGAGAGTTCTGACAAATCTCAGAAAACTCTTAATCCTCCCTTAAGTTGCTTAGGATGCCCTTCTCTACAATGGGATGAGGATGCTTTGGACATTATGGGTTCTCTTGTGTGGTCTGATGAGTCTCAAAAGTATATTCTGGTGTTGCTGGATTTATTTTCAAGGTGGATTGAACTTAAGGTTGTCAATAAAGTTGACACTGCTATTGTCATCAGATTTCTAGACAGTGTATTTTTGCGTGAAAGTTTTTCGAAAACTTTTCTTACAGACAACAGGGTTCAGTTCAAGTCTGTTGAAATGAAGGAATTCCTAGTCGTTGTAGGGATTTCACATCCATTTACTGTACTTCATCACCCTAGGGGTAATGGCATTATTAAGGGTGTGTTGCAAATGGCTATTCAAAACAAGAAAAACATTGATGGCAAACTTAGAAAATGGTATGGTCTTACAGGGTTAGGTGTCATAATGCCATTGGTGAAACTCCCTTTGGAGCTATGAGGGGGCCGCATTCCCCATTCTAAGGCTAACCCTGGTTGTATGGATAGAGGTAAACAAGTGGAGTGGGATGCAAAAAAAGATCAAGAGTTGTATTTTGACTTGACAACTCAAGAACAAGAAATACTTTGATATGAAATAGAGTGTCCGTGATGTGAAGCCTCACTCCTGTTGTCTTTTTGATGGCACTCCCTCAGTGAAAAATATCCCCATAATTCCCAATTACCCATCTCTGATACTATATATTATCGATGGGGATGGAGGGCCGAGTCACTCCCCTACCACCGAACAGCTCCACGGGCTGTGGGCTCTCCCCGCTGCTGCCGCCTGTGTGAGTTCGATCCGCCGGTGTGCAGGATCCCTGACCAGTCTGTGTTTTTTGTGACTTATTTTCTTTTTAGCGCTCCCCTGCTCCTGCCTACTGCTATTTGTATTGCTTGCTCTTGTTGTTGACCGTTCTCTGTCCCCCCCCACTATCCCCAACCCCCCTTCTTTGCCTTTTGTGACCCATTGTTCCAGCTGTTTCCCCGTGGCCATAGCCCTTCACTGCGCCGCTCCCGCCTCCCTCTCTCCCTCCCCGACTTAAATGCCGGCCGCTGCCCGGAGGCACAGCGGACGCGACGCTGGCACACCGAAGGCACGCCAAAGGCAAGCCCGTCCGCGCCTGGACCGTGCCCTGCACCAGAACCCCTGGACCCCGCATACTCCACACCGCAAGACAGCGATATGACGCCAGCACCCTCCACACACTCAACACCGGCCGAGACCACCGCTGCTTCCAGGCCTCCCGAAATGTACCCACGGACCCTTCTCCTGCCAAACCTGCAACTTCACATGCAACAGAACCACCAAACCTCCAATGACCGGACCTAAACACCTCCGCTGCATACTCCTCAACACCCGCTCCGCACGCAAACACGCCGTCGAGCTCTGGGGCCTACTCGACACCTCCGCCCCAGACGTTGCCTTCCTGACCGAGACTTGGTGGAACGACTCCTCGGCTCCCGACATCGCCATAGCTATCCCGGATGGCTACAAGACCACACCAACGGGATGGGAGGAAGAATAGCCATCATCCACAAGTCCACCCTCCAGGTCCACACCCTCGCAGACGACTCACTCAACTCTGCCGAACACCTTCACTTCCAGATCCACACCGACCCCAACACCACCCTCAGAGGAACACTCATCTACAGAACCCCAGACCCTCTTCAGCGACTCCGTCGCCGACCTCGCCAGCAACCACGCACTCACCTCCACCGACTACATCCTCCTCGGGGATCTGAACTTCCACCTCGAGAACAACAACGATGCCAACTCCAGTGCCCTGATCGCCAACCTCGGCCTCCGACAACTCATCACCGAACCCACCCACGCCGCCGGCCACACGCTCAACCCCGTCTTCGCCACAAGCACCCACGTCGCCTTCAACCACACCACCGAACTCCACTGGACCGACCACTGATGCATACACTTCACTTTCAAGAAACCAGCCACACCACCGCACCCAACAGCTGCCCCGCCACTGCTGGAGCAAAGTCACCAAAGACCAGCTGACCTCCACCCTCGCCCAGAACCCACCCACTGACCCCTCTGACACAGACACCTCTGCCCGCAGCTTCAGACAGTGGATCAATGACTGCGCCAACACCCTTGCCACGATCAAGAAACCCTCCATCAACCACCCCAGCAAGAAAGCTGTTGAGTTCACCGAAGATCTCCTGATCTCCAAACGAGCATGCTGGAAGCTGGAGAAGAAATGGCTCCACGACTGCACACAAGACAGCTACGCAGCCCACAAGGACGCCATCCGCTGACATCACCACCTCATCAGAACAGCCACGAGCTCATCCTTCAAAGTCCGACTGGAAAACAACGCACAGATCAGCAAAGAACATAGTGAAGGAACTCTCCAACCCCAGCACCAACAACGAAATCCCGCCCTCGCTAGAAGTGTGCGACTCACTAGCCACCTTCTTCCATTGCAAGATCGCCAACATTCACGATAGCTTCAACTCCTTTTCCCATACAATTCCCATACAATTCAATTTATTTATTTTGTTTTGGAACTCCGACGGAGGTCCAAAAAAACACACTGACAATTTAAAAAGACAGACATTGCATACAGTACAAAATTCCTTCCTTATACATTACTACAGCATGATATCAAACATAGTGTGAAATGTGCAAGTAAGCTATGATACATAAAACAGTCACATAACCGGCCAATAAAATTTCTTATATACATACTAAGTAATGTGCAGATGATACAATGAATACATGAAACTATTAAATAGCCAACCAGTAGAGATATTGAAACATAACCAGGGTAGTACTGTTAGACAAAATTCTAGTAAATTGGCAAAAATGTTCTAAAAAATTGTTATATCTTAAAACAAACCATTTTATTCGGGGGTGACAAAACCAGAGAACGTGCATCCTGAGCAGAGTGAATATTAAATTGATGAATACTGGTTTTAAAAACACTCGCCTGGCACTTTGCAGCTCTGAACATGCAAATAAAACATGATTAAGATCTTGGATTTGCAACTGGCACAGTTCACAGATTCTCTTCTCTCTAGGTATTTTATCCCAGAGGCCAGTGACGTCTCTTAAAGGCAGCAGATTAAATCTCAGTAAGAGTATCAGCCTTCTAATCCCATGAGGGATATTCCAAGTTAAATTAGGCAGTGGTTTAGTCCCCAATGTACTCCCACTGACTGCCATGTTACGGGGCCAGGATTTACTTAAAGCGATGTCTCTGGCTAAACTGATAGGGGATCTAAATTTCTTTAAGAACTGTTTCAAACCAGATTTAGGCATTGGGGAAGCGGGAGTTAAACTAAGACCGAAACTGTCAATTGCACATAAAAAAGACCTAAAAAACGTGGATTGTACTTTTAGATTGCAAAAGATTTCTGTTCTCAAAGCAGCCCTAAGAGTACCCTCTTCCCCCAAGAAGAGATAGTTACCCCACCTAAGAACTACTGCCTGGGCTAAAATAAAGGACGAGACTAATCCAAATTCAAGTCTCAGAACATGTGGGGCAGCCAAAGAATTTAAATTACAGATTTGGCTCATAATTCGTCCTTCTGCCTTATCAAAAATATGCCAATGACTCATGTCCACCACCTCGGCTGCATATATTAATGAGGGTGGGATTTTAACCTTAAAAACAGATAAGACATGGCTAAAATGGCATCTCCCGCAGGTTTTATAGAATCTATTTAATGCACTTGCCTGGGAGACGGCTTTACCAACGCAGTGTTTAGTATGTTCCAAGTCTCGACCTGTTTTGGAAAAAACTTTCCCTAAATATGTAAATGTAAATGTAAATGTAAAACAGTTTTTGTAAAGCGCATTCTATCGCTCCAAGGAGCATCTTGGAGCTGTAGTCCGTAGCCTAGAATGGAGGGCCGGAAAAACTACTCACATCAATTTCATTTTACCTGAGAGTCATTTAGACCCTAGACCAGCAGTTTGCTGACCGTGTCTGGTAAATTAAAAATCCAGGTATTCAGGGCTTTCCTGAATTCGCTCTCAGTGGGAATTTGCCGTAGGCTTTGTGGGAGTTTATTCCAGGCCTTGGTACCTAGAACGGCCAGGGATTTTCCTCCTTTGGTGGCCAATCTAAATCTGGGGACTGTCAGAAGACACATATCTGATGACCTCAGGTTCCGAGCTGGTATATACGGCTTGAACCGTGAGAGCGGATATTTAGGCCCTTTTTTGTGGTACGCTCTAAAAGTAATTACCAATATCTTAAAAAGCACTCGCTTATGTATGGGGAGCCAGTGTAGCTGTTTTAGGGCAGCAGAAGCAGAAGACCTCCTAGGAAGATTAAGCACCAGGCGTGCAGCAGCATTTTGGACCACCTGCAGCCTATGCAGGGTAGCTCTATTCACTGGTGCATATATGCTATTGCAGTAGTCCAAGCGTGATGAAATTAATGCCACTGCAACTGTCTTCCTTGCTTCCAAAGGGAGAAAGTTAAAGAACTTTCGAAGTCCACAAATGATGTTGAAGCAAGATCCTGCCACTGCGACCGCTTGCTGTTTAAAACAGAGTTTTTCATCAAATCTGACTCCCAGATTACGTGCGGATAATACTGTTTTTGGCGGAATTTCCTCATTAGGGGGCCACCACATCTGGGGGAAAACAATATTTTGGGAACCCACATGGAGAATTTCAGTCTTGCCTGTGTTGCATTTTAGATGGTTAGCCTTCATCCAATTGAAGGTTGCAGTGAGGCAATTTCCAAGATTCTCCTCTGCTCTTTTGGACTTGCTGTCTAATCCTAAAATGAGCTGAGTATCATCCGCGTATGATACTGTATTGATGTTAAATGATGTTATTAGCTCAATTAAAGGTGTCATATATAGATTAAACAGCACCGGGCTTAGCCTTGATCCCTGGTGTACACCTGTGGGATTTGACTTTTTAGCTGATAAATACTGTCCGAGAACAGAAATCTGTTTCCTATCCACAAGGAGATTTTCCAGCCATGCCAAGGCCGTGCCCCCTATGCCCACCGTAGCTAAACGGTTAATCAGTATCTCATGCGAAACCGTGTCGAAGGCCGCCGACAGATCCAGGAGAACTAGGACAGCCCTGTCTCCCTGATCCATGGCGGCCCTCAGTGTCTCAGTTGTGTAAAGGAGAGCTGATTCCGTGGAGTGGGAGGCTCTAAAACCCGATTGGTTGTGGTGTAAAAGATCCTCATCCTCCAGAAATTTGGTCAGTTGTTTATTTACAACTGCCTCGGTGAGCTTAAAGAGGAACAGTAGTAATGAGATTGGCCGTAGGTTTGATAGAATGGAGGGATCAGCCAGCGCTTTCTTCTGCAGAGGTTTAACCGCCGCTAACCTCCATTCCTGAGGGATTGTGGCTGATGCAAGGGAGGAATTTATTATGTTATTAATAATTGGGTTCACTAAATCAATCAAAGAGTGCAGTACCTTGGGGGGGGGCACGGATCAAAAGGAGATCCGGATCTTCCGGTCAAGATTGCCTGTCGGCCGTCTTCCAAACTAATTGGAAGAAACTCATTCAACTCAGCCCTTCTGGTATCTGGGTCTAATGTTCCCTTTTCATATCCCTTCAATGGTGTAGGGAAAGCTTTTGCGAGCTCCTGGACCTCTGCCTCAAAATAGTTTGCAATGGAGTCACATAGAGTCTGAGAGGGGGGGATGTCTTGCTTGGTAATCTTTGGATTTAGGAAGTCATCCACTATTTTAAAGATCTCCTTCTGCTTATTTTCTGCCGACGAAATTGCCTTAGAGTAAAATACTTTTTTGGCATCTTTAATCTGCACATGATATTGATTTCTTGCTTCTTTATAAATTCGTCGTTCTTCTATTGTGTATGAGCGTCTCCACTTCCTCTCCAATAGTCTAACCTCCGCACGCTTCTCTCTAAGAGATTGTGAGAACCAGAGTGCTATTTTTTTCTTATTCTTAGACATGCTCTTTAATCCCTTAGTACTAATTAATTCTAGACTTGTCGTGATCCAGTGATTAAAGATCTCATTATCTACCTCGGTGTCACCCGTCAGAGTAGGTTTGCCCTCTTTCATAAGATCCTGAAAGTCCGGGTCCTGACTAATTTTACTCCAATCGTGTTTATTTTGTGTATATACATACGATCCACCAATTTCATTTTTTCAGAACCAAGCATCCATCTAAAACATATCTTGATTCTGAGCCCCATCTTACGAAAAACCAAGATCTTGCTTTTTGCAATGTTAGTTTTTAAAAAATGAACCTCTGCATATTTATTTAAAACGTCCAGACGGCGTTGCAAGCCAATAGGTGTTAAATCGAAAATTGCAACATCGTCTGCGTCCAATAAAGACTTAACTGACATTCGACCAATTTTGGGGGCATGCCCTCTTGCCAAGTTCAAAGCGCCAGGGAGATCAACAATGTACAGTGAAAATAAAAGTGGTGCTAATAGACAGCCCTGCTTAAGCCCATTATGCGTTCTAATTTTGCATGTTAGCCCTGCGAGCCTCCCATTAGAACCTGGCACCAGGTGTCGGTATGCAATTCCATGATCAGACCCAGGAGATGATTTGGAATGCCGAGCGAGACAAGTTTTCTCCACAGGGTCTGGCGGTCCACCTTGTCAAACGCCGTGGAGAAATCAATAAAAGCTGTATAAACTGGCATCCCTCTGGAAAAAACATATTTCTCCATAATTGTCTGAACAACCGCTATATTATCTAAGGTGCCATTGTTCTTTCTAAAACCGGCTTGTTCTGGCGGAAGGATATCCTGATCATAGACCCATTGTTGTAAGTGGCATAATATGCTTTTTGCAAATAATTTGCCGGAGGCATCCAGGAGGGCAATCTGCCTAAAACTAGTTGGCACCATTTTTGGTCCTTTTTTATACAGGGGGACTATAATGCTCCCCTTCCAAGAGGGGGGGATTTTATTAATAAAAAAGCAATATTTAAAAAGTGGCTCTAAAAAATCACCCCATGCTTCTGGCTCCTTTTTGATTAATGCAATTGGGATACCATCCGGCCCTTGTGCGCCGGAGGGTCTAGCCATCTTTATGTACTTTATCAGTTCCTTTCCTAGTGGGGGACCAAATTCAGTAAGGACAGAGCAGATACAGGTTTAACCTCATCAGGCAACACGGGAGAAACTGGGCTATTATTTCTATATAATAGAGAGATGTAATCCACCCATTCCTTTTCGGGAATCGGTATCGGAGTAGCTCTCTGCCTTGAATCACAATATTCAGCGATCAAGTGCCAATATTTTCTCTAGTCCTTGGCCCTTGCGGCTTCCCTCAGCCCTATCCACTTTCCGTTGAGCTCCTTTCTTTTTTCGCTGAGCATGAGGCGACTTCCCGCTCGCTTGAGGCGATTAATTTCCTGCTGTCGACCAAGGAGGTAATGTATGTACTGTTTTCGAACAAGATGGTTAATTGCCTGTTTTAAAATTATCATATGAGACCTATCTTGTTTATACGTGAGGGGTTCAGAAGATGTGAAGCTTAAGTTACAGATCTTCTTCATTTGAGCCTCAAAAAAGGATATGATATTGGAGTGAGTAAAACCTTCCTTTTCGACGTACACCATCTTCACAATAGAGCCTACTTCAACAGTGTTTTTTGTGTCCAAAAGGATCGGCCATTTCCTTTATTAAAAGTGGCCAAGCCCTGACCGGCATTCCCTTTGTCCAGTGTGGGTAGATCAAAAGCCACTGACATACCCACTATTCAGTGGTCGCTCCGTACCGACAGGCTAACAATAAAGTTATCACAAGCCCCGAACATTTGGTAGGAAACAATCACGTAATCTAAAAGGCTCTCAGTAAGTTGAGAATGAAAGGTGAAATGGGCTGTTTTATCAGCGGGCACTC
This sequence comes from Lissotriton vulgaris, assembly GCF_964263255.1. Lineage (NCBI taxonomy): Eukaryota > Metazoa > Chordata > Amphibia > Caudata > Salamandridae > Lissotriton > Lissotriton vulgaris. The sequence continues at coordinate 274,147,968 of NC_141694.1, read as the reverse complement.
TCCCATTTAAGATAACAAGATCCGAACTTCTGATGCTATCAAGCAAGAGAAACCTCGCTTGTCTGTCTTTACTTTATTTGGTAATATGATCTCGGGGATGTGCCAGATTTCCTCTTTATCAGTGTTGGCATAAATCTCAGAGGCAGAATTTGAAATTTTAGCATTTAAGTCCCCACTACTATCACTAGGGGGCAATCTTCCCTAGTGGCTATTTCATGAATAAAAGAGAAAAATACGGGCAAAAGATGATCAAAATTTTTCCCAGGGGGTGCGTACAAATTTGCCACAAGAAAGGAGGTGGGCGTGTCAGAATCTCCCAAGCATCCCAACTTCAAACATATACAGAGGTTTGAGGAGTGAGGAAAAACCTTCTGGTTCCAGTTGATGGAGTTTTTAAGCAGAATAGATACCCCCCCGCTGGCATGTCCCCTTTCCGATCGCTTTGCATAACACGAATATACAAAATAGCCATCACATTCAAACTCTTTACAAGACCACGTTTCTTGTAGACATATAATTATGGGATTCATACTTTTTAAGGAATTTAATTTTGTTTCCTTTGGTCCCAGGCCAGCCATATTCCAGGACACAAGCAGCCCACCCAGGCTACATCAATGGAGCACTCCTTACTGCATTCACATTGTTGTTATTCAGGGCTCTTGCAACCCAGCTCCACTGGGCAAATTCATTTTCTGTTTCTGGGGTCTGTGGGGCAGCTACTACGGCGGGTACAACATTTATTAAGCGCCCCCTCCAGTCCACGGAAACCACTATACCTTTAGGATTGACCGCAGAATACTCTATTTCAGGGATTAGTGCGTCTTGTGCCACTGAATTAGTAGCCTTCAAGACTTTCAGGTTTTGGCTTTTGGTGCCCGCAGTTGGATTTTCATCAAATTCAATGACGGGTGTTACATCAAGCCCTCGTTTCAAAAAAGCCTCACAGTTCTTCAAAACCAAATTAGCCACTATCGGTGAACAGAAAGTAACTCTGGAGTACGAGACAATGTCATGTGCATAAATCATCACATTTGAAATATCTTTACTAGCTATCAGCTTTATTGACTCTAATTCTGAAAATAAATTGAGAATGAAACCTCTATTTACCAGGATGGATTCAGTATCAAATAGCCAAGTAAAATCCACCATGGGAGATAAGCCAGACTGTGCCCCACTAATATTCTTTGGGGCATCTCCCATGGAGAGATGCCCCAAAGGCAACCCTGTCCATGGAGCAGGCAACTTGCGTCCCACCGTGTTGTTGGATATTCGAATATGGGGCTGTATTGGGTATTGAGGCCTCGGAGTATCCAACAGACGGAAATAGGGTCCCTCCGAGGGTTCTATTTGACCCAAACTGCGATGTAATTGGGGCTTGGGACCCTCCCTCTTGGGTACCGGCCCCCCTGGAATCAATAGATTCAATTGCCCCAGACCCTATGTGCAGCGAGGAGACCCTGTAACCCATATGCTTTTCTCCACCCAATGAGTCTAATGTCTCCTTAGTGGGGAGCAGGGTTCCTTGGAGGGACTGCAGTGACTGGGTTAAAGGAGGTACTTCCGGTCCTGAGTCCCCCAAACTACCAGTCAATACTGTGGGTACTATGATGGATTCCCTTAGGTTGCCATCAGCTGATGGAGTTTTCGGGCCTCCCTTCCCTGTTATTAAGTGGGCATCGCTCTGGCTTTTCAAAATCCGGGAAAAATGTAATTTTGACGCTTTACATTTGGAAAATAGTCTCCTTTTTTGTGTTTCTTTTTCATATTTTCCCCCCGAGGTTTTAAAACTGGGCCATCCCTCTTACCTACTCTCTGTCCTCCCTTCCCTGACAATGTAGGAGAGTACACCTGAGAGGTAGTCAGAGAGGTTAAAGCCACCTCCTTCCCTCCTGCCCTCTCCACCTGTTTGGGTTGCTTAACAACGGCCCTGATTTTCTCATTTTCTCCGGTGCCCTCCAATCTACACTTTTTAAACAGGGGGAAAAATTTCAAGGTGGATTTTTTCACAGGAGGACTCAGTTCGACCTCCTCAAATAATGTACTTAGGCATAGCTCTTCCTTTCTTCCTTTTCAAGATTACATACACGAGCCATAGGGGGCATCAGGGAGAGAGGGGTTCCTGCCTGTACTGAAACATCTCTCGACTCTCCGGAGGGAAGGTCTAATACTGACCTATCCCTTGGCCATCCATCATGTGGGGGAGAATCATAGGGATAGATTTAGATTTAAGGGTAACAGGGGTAACAGACTTGTTTCCTTTTTGGATTTCAAATAGCATTACAGAAATAATTTCCAGCATATGGTCAGAGCTTAAGACAGATTTCTCTAATAAGGATAATATGGAATTTAAGATATGTTCAATACACACAAGATATTCTGATGGCGCCCCCCCTCTCTTATTTCCCCATTTTTGTTGGGAATCAGGCAAGAATACATCATGGCAGAACTCCATGGAGGTGCCAATCAAGTGACTTATGCTGTTGTATAAGAGAGGCATAGAGAGGCTCCTTGACGAAGAGCTTACAATTGGAGTATTGACATGTTTGTGACCACTCATTAACTGGACGTCTTTATGCCTATGATCGAAACAGTCTCCCAAGAACCTTTTTTGGGCTTCTATAAAATGTCCAGGAGTGTAAAGTCGTCCCCTAGCGATGGCTCTTCATGTGATGTTGTCCTCCCTGCTGGGGAAACGCCAAGGTGGTCCCCCAGGTGGACACCAAGGTGGTCATCCGGGATACCAACCCCACCTGGTCCCTTTTGGAAGCCCATCCGTGGAGATAAAACTCCTTCTTACTGGCAATAATTGACTGATTTAACAGCTTTAACCCATTTATTAGAATAATTGACTGACTCTGCTGGCTAGCAAGAAGATCCAGATCCGAAGGGGCACCAGTAGGTGCATCAGACAATTGCACACTGGATCCAGCCTCCACTTTCTCAGTAATCTGATCCGCAGACCGAGAACCTCCATTAGACTGCACCTGCCCCCCTGGCCCGGCTACCTTGGAGCTACAGAAAAGCTATAAAGAGGAAATTAACGGTAGTGCGGGGTGGAAGTTAAAAGTCTGGCCTTCTTGGGCCACAACTGCCACCTCCGGATCCATCTGAGGCTTTTTACGAAAGAAACCAGTAATAGCAGGGTGGGATTTATAGCAAAGATGTTGCAATTGCCTGGTGCCGCTGAAAGATCTTCTCAATTTATGACTGGGTGAGGAGGAGAGCACCCGCCATGAGCGCAATTTTCTAGAGGTCATCTCACTCAGATAATCAGTTACAGGTGACCAAATACCCAAATAAAGGCTCCCTTCAGTGATCAAAAGGCTCCTGCTATAATAGATAAGTGGCTTTCTAATTCAGGAACGGCGTGGGTCAGCAAGACAGGGCAGGTTTCCCCCGCAGATCACAACAAATAAATTGCGATACGCAGGTTTCAGGTCTGAGCTGCTGCCGTTGCCACTGCTCTGTTGCTTTGCCTGCTTCCTGCTCTCCTGAGACACACGGAGGGCACCGCAATGGCAGTGACCGGAAATCACCCCTGCGCTCTCTCCGCGGCTCCACTCACCGTGACTGTCACTGCTCACTGCTCACAGCTCGCACAACGCCGTGTCTGGCTAATGTGAAAATATGGTCTAGACTCTCCAACAACGGATCAATGTAATCATTCAACCTTAGTCATTGAGGAACTCTGCCACAGCAAAAAAGGTCTTTCAGCTTTTACCGCAGTAGGGGAATGGGTAGTGTTCCGGCAGCAGTATTAGTGATTTGCGGCTCTTCCCGCCGTAAGGAAAAGTTTTTGCGGCCCCTGCCATAGTTTGAAACACTCACGGCTCCAGTCGCGTGAGGGGAATGTTTGGCGGCTGCTGCCGCGTCTGAAAACACTTGCGGCTCCAGCCGTGTGAGGAAAATGTTTTGCGACCCCTGCCACGTCTGACAACACTTTGCAGCTCCAGCTGCATGAGGGAAGGGAAGGGAGCAAGGAAACAGAACGCAGCAAGGTGGGTAGATCCCCACCGCTTTATTCCAACGCCCACAGCTCACGGCACTCACGGCAGCCCTCGCAGCTCCTAACGGCACTTGCTCCTTGCAGATTTGTGGTTCGCGGCCGTCTCCGCTCCTCACCCGCCCTGACCGCTACATACCACGCTCCGAACGCCACCTGCACCAATCAACTGACTTCCTGGTCCCACGTCAACGACGAAAAGACTCGCAAGGTCATGAACTCCATCCACTCAGGATCTTTATCAGACCCCTGCCCACACCACGTTTTCAACAAAGCTGATGCAACCGTCGCACCCCAGCTACGAAAGATCATCAACATCTCCTTCGACTCATTGACATTCCCGGAAAGCTGGAAGCACGCCAAAATCAACGCCCTCCTCAAGAAGCCCAAGGCGGACCCCAAAGACCTCAAGAACTTCTGGCCCATCTCCCAGCTCCCCTTCCCGGCGAAATTCACCGAGAAAAATGGCCAACGTGCAGCTGACCCGCCACCTCGAGGACAGCAACATCCTAGGCCCATCCCAGTCCGGATTCAGATGCAACCACAGCACCAAAACTGCCCTTATTGCCGCCACAGATGACATCAGGCGCCAGCTAGACAACGACGAAACCTCAGCCCTCATCCTCCTGGACCTGTCAGCCGCTTTCGATACTGTCTGCCACGGCACACTAAGAACATGCCTCCAAGAAGCTGGAATCCAGAAGAAGGCCCTGGAGTGGACCACGTCCTTCCTCTCCGGCAGAACACAGAGAGTCCGCCTCCCGCCCTTCCGATCCGAATCCACCAACATCATCTGCAGCATACCCCAGGGCTCATCCCTCAGCCCGACCCTGTTCAATGTCTACATGGCCCCCTTCACACAAGTGGCCCACCAGCACGATCTGAACATCATCTCCTACGCCGATGACACCCAGCTCATCCTCTCCCTCACCAAGGACCCACACACCGCCAAAACCAACCTCCACGAGGGAATGAAGGCAGTGGATGAGGAGCAGCCGTCTGAAACTGAACTCAGACAAAACGGAGGTCCTTATCCTAGGTCCCACCAACTCTGCATGGGACAACTCCTGGTGGCTGACCACACTGGGAGCAGTCCCAGCACCCACAGACCAAGCACGCAACCTGGGATTCATCCTCGACTCCTCCCTCTCCATGTCAAAGCAGGTCAACGCCATCTCATCCTCCTGCTACAACACCCTCCGCATGATCCGCAGTGTCTACAAATGGATCCCGACCAAAACTAGAAGAACCGTGACCCAAGCCCCCATCAGCAGCAGGCTGGACTACGGCAACGCACTCTACGCAGGAACCCCGGCCAAACAACTGCGACAATTACAACGCAACCAGAACGCCTCAGCCCGACTGATCCTCAACGTCCCCGCCGAAGCCACATCACCTCCCACCTACGAGACCTTCATTGGCTCCCCATCAACAAGAGGATCACCTTCAAACTCCTCACCCACTCTCACAAAGCACTCCACAACACTAGACCAGCCTATCTGAATGACAGACTCAACTTCTACACCCCCGCCCGCCAGCCCCACTCCGCCAGCCTGGCCCTTGCCGCCGTCCCACGGATCCAACAAACAACCTCCAACGGCAGATCCTTCTCCTTCCTTGCCACCAAGACCTGGAACATCCTCCCCACCCATCTACGGCAGACCCAAGACCTGTTCACCTTCAGAAGGCTCCTCAAAACCTGGCTCTTCGAGCAGTAGCAGCACCCCCCTCCCCCACCCCCCCAGCGCCTTGAGACCCTCACGGGTAAGTAGCGTGCTCTACAAATTCTCTGATTGACACTTCTGTCTACGCATGATAAAGAGTCTCCATCCCCGTCGATAATATATAGTATCAGACAGGACCAATACCCATCCATAAAGGTATGTTTTCCTCTGCCTCTGTGTAAAGTAAATGATCCCAAAACAGGATATAAAAATATGAGGTTTATTGATAAAACGAGCACACAACAGTAGCTGCTCAGACAAAAAGCTGGAAGAAAGAAACTGTCACATACAGAACTTAGAACCTGGAATATGGAAGTACACGCAGGTACTAAATTCCAGTTTTAATAAATAATTAATGAATATAGCTGAGAATATTACACTCTGCTTTGAACTGCTTTGCAGAGGTACAGGAGTGATGTGGGAGCCATACATAACATAGCACACATAACATCCATTCCCACTACTGTTTTTGCCTACCCTATCCTAACTTCCCCTCCAGGAACTGTGCTCCCAGCTTCCTATCACTGCTCTGGGGAAACCAGCCAGAGCAGTCAGATATTCCATTAGGACGTACCAATAGTGGTGAATACGTTCTATTACTCACTCTTACGTCATAGCAATGACGTACTGGGTTCAGAATCCAGTTGTTCACACTAATGGCTCTCTTTATACTTTAAAAATCAATCTACGACCCACAATTACTAAGGTTTTGCTCTGGTACTCGTAAGCCACAAGCAAAGCAAAAGATAGCATTTATTTACTTACAATTTTAAAGTGCCACATGCATAATACTAACTCGTGTTGCGTATTCTGAGCATTTACAAAGCCTTTAGTATCTATGGCCCTATGAGTCTTTCTCGCCCTCGCTCTTATATTTTGATAATATCTACAGTTGAACTGTTACTCTCAGACTATAATGCTTGGTAGCAAACCTAAGAAAAAAAGCATTGTACTTAGGAAAAGGAAATATTATGACCAGTCTCAAGTGGGTAGGGGGTAGTTTGATTTTCCTGGCTGGTAGGGCATGGCATACTTTCATCTTCTTGTGCCGAAAAAAGGCAGATTATTGGTCAGATCTTTGCAATGGAAAGAGTTAGCAGAATGTGACAAATTGCCTAGGATTCAGCAAGACTAACCTGAGACAAGCCTCAATGTGATTGGGGCTTATGGTTTGATTTTTTTGCCATGAAAGGTCGAGCTGGGAGGGCTCAGCATACTTTCATCTTCTACTGGAGATGAAGACAGATTGCGAATCATAGCCTCACAATGTGAAGGGTCCGCAGGGCAGGACTAATACCTTATGAATTTGCAAGGATAGCCAGAGACAGTGCAACCACCTGCAATGTGGTTTGGGGTGCTGGCAGAGCTCAGCATGTTTGATACTTCTGTCAATAAAGGCAGATTGCAGGTCATATCCCAGCAATGCGATTGATCAACAGGATGGGACTAAGTGCTCAGGTTCCAAAAAGGTTAGCCCAAAACTCTGTGACCAACCTTAATGCGGTATGCAGTAGTTTGATTTTTCCTGGCTGGCAGCGCTCAGCATACTTTTATCTTTTAATGCTGATAAAAGTGATTGCCGGTTATAGCTTCACAATGGACGGGCAATCAGGACAGGACGAATTGCCTAGGATTCACAAAGACTAGTCAGAAACATTACAACCAACATTCATGTTTATGGGGATTGTTTGATATTTCCTGGCTGGCAGAGCTCAGCTTTCTGCATTTTCTAATGATGATAAAGGCAGTTTATGGGTTATAGCTCAGCAATGTGGCTGGTCAGCAGGATGTTGCCAAGTGCCTAGGAAGCAGTGAAGCAGCCTGAGACATAACAAACAGCCTTAAAGTAGTAAGAAGTAGTGTACTTGCCCTGCAGAGTGCCTGAATGATCCAAGACCAGAGTTAGTGAATGACCAGTGAAGGAAAAGTCTCTACTCTTCCAGAGCAGAGCAAAGCTGCAGTATCCAGTGAACTGATGAAACACACTGGGCTGGCTATAGCCATCCTTTAGAGGGTTTGTGCAGCACCATAAATGACAACTATTGACTGCTATTTCTTTCATTCAAAGGCCTGTTGCTAGAGATGAGGACAGAGGTTAGCGGTGGTGGGGAGCATAGAGTGGAAGCGGACTACACAAAAGAGCCTAGAAGGGAAGTGAACTTGTTGAGGTATATATAAAAAGTGTTTTACTCAAGGCTCACAGGTCAGAGAAGAGCTGGGCTAAGACTGAACAACTTGAGAACTACCAGCTCAGTGCCATGCTGCTTTGCTGGGCGAAATAATGGAAGCAGTGTAAGTCCTCTTTCACTGCATTTTCTTTTTTAACTCTGAAATTTCATTTACTACAATAATGAATGTGGCGGCTGTTCTAGGGGGAAGTTCCAGAATGTCAGGAGGATGCTTCGTTATGTAAACTAGACACAAAAGGATTTCTGGGATCCAAGAAAGTATTGAGCACTCATGTAGGGTTGAGGACATCAGGGAAACACTGAGCAAGCCGATTTACACTTGCACTCTGCACTCTGAGGGCAGCAACCTAGGGCTTTCTCTCTGACCCTTGCATGTCCATGCAGGGTACATGCCTAGATGAGGTTTGATTTAAAACTCAACTACTCGTAGTCGTTAAGACATCTAAGACAGGGCTGCACCTAAGACTGGGCTGCAGGAAGCAGGAACGACTTTGGAGGGCCAGTTGGAATACACAGGATAGGGAAACCCATATAACTCTTTTGAGGGAATATAAGGCTGAGGTCATAAGAGCTAAGCAGGAGTATTTTTCGAATCATACCACTGCCCTTACCTCGCCGAAAGAGTTATTCAAGATCGTAGATTCGTTGACCACCCTGCAGACCCCGGACATGTCACCTGCACCCAGCAGCTTTGTGACGATATTGCCCTTTACTTTCATACCAAAATTGCTGATATTGTTTTGGCCTTAGAGCTACAGAGGGCCTCAATACCTTCCTCCACCTCTCAGGTTATTCCGTCCCAAGTATCTGTTAGACCTTCTACCCCGGTCCATCTGTCTAGTTTTCCCCCCCTCTCCCTGCAGGAATTGGATGTCCTCCTGGCCAAGACTAGGTCGGGCTCTCCCCTCGACCCCTGCCCCCTTAAACTCCTCAAACACTGTAAGGATACCCTCCTGCCCCCTTTACTGGAGATCATGAACAGGGCAATGCGGGATGGCATTTTTCCCTCTCAGTGGAAGAGAGCGGTGGTCAAACCCCTCTTGAAAAAGCCTACCCTAGACCCAGAGGTTCTCAAAAACGTTCGCCCCATTTCGTTGCTCCCAGCTCCAGCAAAGATGCTGGAAACCCACCTTAACCAGCATCTTGCATCCTTTCTGGAAACCTCTGGTCTCTTGGATGATTCGCAGCACGGATTTCGGAAGGGCCACAGCACGGAATCGCCCCTTACTGTGGTGCTTGATAACATCCACACCACAGTTGATAAGGGCACGAGTACCCTGCTGATCCTGTTAGATCTCACGGCTGCGTTTGATACCCAGTCTCCCCTCGTTTTAACATCTCGACTGGGGGAGATAGGGGTGGAGGGGCCTGCTCTTAGTCTTTTGGCCTCCTTCCTGGACCAGAGGGAACAGAGAGTGAAGCTGGGGGAGTTTCTATCTCGATCCCTGCCGGTGAAGTGTGGGGTCCCACAGGGGTCGGCGTTAAGTCCGACCCTATTCAACATCTATGTGACCCCACTGGCCAGGCTTATTAGATCGTTCGGGATGGAGGTAGTCTCCTACGCCGATGACACCCAGATCTTGCTGTCTCTCGCCCATTCTGTCAGCTCTTCTGCCTCCAATTTTAGACACTGTATGGAGGCAGTTGCTCAATGGATGATTGACAATTCATTGAGGCTGAATGGCAAGAAGACGGAGATCCTAGTGTTCGGCGGGAAGGATGACATCTGGTCGACGGAATGGTGTCCCTTATCTCTGGGGACTTGCCCTGTACCTACCCTCTTAGCACAAAACTTGGGGGTCATGATCGATCCGGCTCTTGCGATGGGTCATCAAGTCAATAGGACAATCTCCACTTGCTGGGGCATTATTAAGATCCTGCGGAAGATCAAGCACTATCTGTCCGTACAAGCCCGGAAGCAAATTGTGATTGCATTAATAGCCTCTCGGCTTGATTATTGCAATGCCCTATATGCTGGAATAAATAAGTGCTTGCTACAGCGACTACAAACTGTGCAGAACGCCGCGGCTAAGTTTGTACTGGACTTGCCTAGGAGGTCATCAGCTACTGTCGACAGGAAATCCTTGCACTGGCTTCCAATTGAAGCCAGGATCTCTTTTAAGGTTCTCTGTTTGGTTTATGGGGCCTTGACCAGAAAAGAGATAGGAGGAATAAAAGATCTGTTGATTCCCTATGCTCCTTCCATAAACCTCCGTTCTTCAAAGAAGCTTCTTCTATCAGTTCCCCGAGTTCGAAGAGCCAAGTGGGGAGGCAGAGCCTTTTCCAGCCTTGCTCCTAGATGGTGGAATACTGTACCCTGTGAAATTAGGACTTTGCCATCGATGCAAACTTTTAGAAAGGCCTTGAAGACATGGCTTTTTGCCAAAGCTTACTCTTAGTTTCCTGGATTTGCCTTTTATGATTCTTTTATAAGCGCCTTGATGCCTTCGGGCAAAGTTGCGCGATATAAGTTCTTATTCAATTCAATTAAATTCAACTAGAGCTTGCTCGACTGGCGATCATCTGTCTTTGAGAGCCTGAGAGGGTCTGGGGTGTGCAGCCCTGCTCAAAATGTGGGTTCCCTTCGGCCTAGCAGGAGTAAGTGGAGTCTAGTGCTTTTAAAGTTTGTGTAGTTTCTATTTAGATTACCAGCAGTGTATGTGTTCAGCAGTTGAAAGGGCCATGCACATAAACAAAATAAATAAAGTAAAAGGGTGCATGGCTATTGTTTATGTCACCAATTCCCAGTCTTGCTCTTTGGGAGCCTCTTATTCATTCAAAAGCTTATATGGGTGGGGCATGTTGCTGTGTGGATTAGTGGGGCTTCTCTGAATACCCCTCTTTTTGGTGTACATGCACACAGCATGCTGCTGCCCTTACCGCTAAGCTGGTTAGTTGTACTTATAATTACATGTTCTGTATCTATCGCTCACATAACATCTGCCATCCCACCTTCAGGCGCTGCATCCCACATCATGATAAGTGCACCCTGAGGGTCATCGCACAAGACATAAAAAAACTTTCCCTATAGGCCCAAAAGAAAAATAAAGACCCTCCCAAACACTCACCCTACATGGTGTGATTTTCTATCTGTGTGGGTAAGTGCTTCAGCTTGGCACATAAGGGTAGTAAATGCTTTACAAATGCTACAAATCAATGCACTCATTTTGTTATTAATGTGTCAGTAAGGGGAGCGTACCCTACTGACCAACCAAAAATTAAGCAGGTCACAGCCCTCCAGCTACTAAAGAAACGTAGGCCCAATTCCACAAACTTGCTCAGTTATGAAGTTATGTAAGTTCCTCTCTGAGGTTTAGGCGAGTTTTTCATTCACTTCGGAGAAAATCATCCCAATGCCCTAGAGAAACCAGATTCTAGACCAAACGAAGCAAGTTTGGTGAGTTGTTCTGGTCCTATTGGCTCTCTTTGGCCCTCTCTTGTAGCCACTGACACCTTGGGCCATGACTTGCCCCGAGATTACATGGCGTGGTGGTATAACAGTCCCTTAGTAGTCAGCCGCATTTTACAAGAAACCTGATTGATTGCTTGATTGATTGATTGATTGATTGATTGATTGATCTGTAAAATAGTATGCCTGGATTACAGCCTTTCTCGCTCAGAGAAGCAAAGAGGTTAAACATGGCCCATGCATTTCAAACGTTTCCCTTTTACATTGATGGGTCCTTCAGGGATCATACTGTTCCATGGGAGGTCTTTTTTTTGCACTAAAGTTCAAATAATGATTTATAAACCCATCACACTTGAAGTGTTGTTCCAGAAACAGTTCTTTATTCTTAATCATTACAATCTCCCTTAAGCCGCGTGCTGATCTTTAGATGGCCTGATCCTCTGGTTTCTCTTTTGTGAGAGACACCTATTAATTCAGCCTTATTCTTTTCATATCATTTACATAAATCAGTATCCAAAAATTGCCAACACTTGTTTCAAGGAAAGTCCCTTTAATCAAGGCATACAAAAAGTCGTCGTTTTAAGAAACTTTTCTTAGATTTATGCCATGATAAAGGGGTCTCTCCTCGAAACAAGGGTTGGATATTTTCTGGATGCTGATGCATGTAAATTATTTGAAAAGATTTAGAATGAAGAACTACTTCTTTAACTACACCTGAAGTGTGAGGGATTTATAAATCCTTAGTTGCACTTTTATGGATCATCAAATAAAAGCCCTCCTTTAGGACGGTATTAACAGAAAATGCAACATTGGTGCTTAGTGCAAGAGGTGAAGGCTTACAGACAACAGGGTTCAGTTCAAGTCTGTTGAAATTAAGGAATTCCTAGTGGTTGCAGGGATTTCACATACATTAACTGCACTTCATCACCCTAGAGGTAATGGCATTATTAAGGGTGTGTTGCAACTGGCTATTCAAAACAAGAAAAACATTGATGGCAAACTTAGAAAATGGTATGGTCTTACACAGTTACGTGTCATAATGCCATTGGTGAAAGTCCCTTTGGAGTTATGAGGGGGCCGCATTCCCCATTCTAAGGTTAACCCTGGTTGTATGGATAGAGGTAAACAAGTGGAGTGGGATGCAAAAAAAGATCAACAGTTGTATTTTGACTTGACAACTCAAGAACAAGAAATACTTTGATATGAAACAGAGTGTCCGTGATGGGAAGCCTCACTCCTGTTGTCTTTTTGATGGCACTCCCTCAGTGAAATACATCCCCATAATTCCCTATTACCCATCTCTGATACTAGATATTATCGATGGGGATGGAGGGCCGAGTCACTCCCCTACCGCTGAACAGCGCCACCTGCTGCGGTCTCTCCCCGCTGCTGCCGCCTGTGTGAGGTCGATCCTCCTGTGTGCAGGATCCCTGGCCAGTCTGTGTTTTTGTGACTTATTTTCTTTTTAGCGCTCCCCCGCTCCTGCCTACTGCTATTTGTATTGCTTGCTCTTGTTGTTGACTGTTCTCTGTCCCTCACGCTACCCCCAACCCCACTTCTTTGCCTTTTGTGACCCGTTGTTCCCGCCACTTCCCCACGGCCACGCCCCTTCGCCGCCCCGCTACCGCCTCCCAGCTGCTCCCCCCCTGACTTAAATGCTGGCCGCTGCCCAACAGTAGGGGTGACCCCTGACCCTCTTGAGGGCTGAGTCACTCCACCTACCGTTGAACAGCGCCACCTGCTGCGGTCTCTCCCCAATGCTGCCGCTTGTGTGAGTTCGATCCTCCGGTGTGCAGGATCCCTGACCAGTCTGTGTTTTTTGTGACTTATTTTCTTTTTAGCGCTCCACCGCTCCTGCCTACTGCTATTTGTATTGCTTGCTCTTGTTGTTGACCATTCTCTGTCCCCCCGCTCTCCCCCTTCTTTGCCTTTTGTGACCCTTTGTTCCTGCCGCTTCCCCGCAGCCAAGCCCCTTCACCGCCCCGCCCCGCCTCCTTCCCTCCCTCCCCGACTTAAATGCTGGCTGCTGCCTGGAGGCGCAGCGGACGTGACGCTGGCGCGCCGAAGGCACGCCAAAGGCAAGCCCGTCTGTGCCCACGCCAGAACCCCTGGACCCCGCGTACTCCACACCGCCAGACGGCTATATGATGCCAGCACCCTCCTCGCACTCAACACCGGCCGAGACCACCGCTGCTTCCATGCCGCCCGAAACGCACCCATGGACCCTTCTCCTGCCAAACCTGCAACTTCACATGTGATAGAACCACCAAACCTCCAATGGCTGGACCCAACCACCTCCGCTGCATACTCCTCAACACCCGCTCCGCAAGCAAACACGCCATCGAGCTCTGGGACCTGCTCGACACCTCCGCCCCAGACGTTGCCTTCCTGACCGAGACTTGGTGGAACGACTCCTCGGCTCCCGACAACACCATGGCTATCCCGGATGGCTACAAGATATCCCGCAGAGACCGCACCAACGGGATGGGAGAAAGAATAGCCATCATCCACAAGTCCACCCTCCAGGTCCACACCCTCGCAGATGACTCACTCAACTCTGCCGAACACCTTCACTTCTGGATCCACACCGACCCCAACACCACCCTCAGAGGAACACTCATCTACAGACCCCCCGAACCCTCTTCAGTGAATCCGTTGCAGACCTCGCCAGCAACCACGCACTCACCTCCACGGACTACATCCTCCTCGGGGACCTGAACTTCCACCTCGAGAACAACAATAATGCCAACTCCAGTACCCTGATCGACAACCTCGGCCTCCGACAACTCATCACCGAACCCACCCACGCCGCCGGCCACACGCTCGACCCCGTCTTCTCCACAAGCACCCATGTCGCCTTCAACCACACCACCGAACTCCACTGGACCGACCACCGATGCATCCACTTCACCTTCAAGAAACCAACCACACCACCGCACCCAACAGCTGCCCCGCCGCTGCTGGTGCAAAGTCACCAAAGACCAGCTGACCTCCTCCGTCGCCCAGAACCCACCCACCGACCCCTCTGACACAGACACCGCCGCCCGCAACTTCAGACAGTGGATCAACGACTGCGCCAACACACTTGCCCCAATCAAGAAACCCTCCATCAACCACCCCAGCAAGAAAGCCGTCGAGTTGACCGAAGATCTCCTGATCTCCAAACGAGCATGCCGGAAGCTGGAGAAGAAATGGCTCCACGACCGCACACAAGACAGCCCCGCAGCCCACAAGGACGCCATCCGCAGACATCACCACCTCATCAGAACAGCCACGAGATCATCCTTCAAAGCCCGACTGGAAAACAACGCACACGACAGCAAAGAACTTTTCAACATAGTGAAGGAACTCTCTAACCCCAGCGCCAACAACAACGACATCCCGCCCTCGCTAGAAGTGTGCAACTCACTAGCCACCTTCTTCCATTGCAAGAACGCCGAGATTTACAATAGCTTCAACACCTCACCCGCCCCCACCGCAACAGACCACGCCCCGAACGCCACCTGCACCAATCAACTGACTTCCTGGTCCCGCGTCAACGACGAAGAGACTCACAAGGTCATGAACTCCATCCACTCAAAATCTCCATCAGACCCCTGCCCACACCACGTTTTCAACAAAGCTGATTCAACCGTCGCACCCCAGCTACGAAAGATCATCAACATCTCCTTCGACTCAGTGACATTCCCGGAAGGCTGGAAGCACGCCAAAATCAACGCCCTCCTCAAGAAGCCAAAGGCGGACCCCAAAGACCTCAAGAACTTCCGGCCCATCTCCCTGCTCCCCTTCCCAGCGAAAGTCACAGAGAAAATCGCCAACATGCAGCTGACCCACCACCTCGAGGACAACAACATCCTAGACCCATCCCAGTCCAGATTCAGATGCAACCACAGCACTGAAACTGCCCTTATCGCCACCACAGATGACATCAGGAGCCAGCTAGACAACGGCGAAACCTCAGCCCTCATCCTCCTGGACCTGTCAGCCGCTTTCGACACAGTCTGCCACTGCACACTAAGAACAAGCCTCCAAGAAGCTGGAATCCAGAACAAGGCCCTGGACTGGACCATGTCCTTCCTCTCCAGCAGAACACAGAGAGTCCGCCTCCCGCCCTTCCTATCCGAATCTACCGACATCATCTGCGGCGTACCCCAGGGCTCATCCCACGACCCTGTTCAATGCCTACATGGCCCCCCTCACACAAGTGGCCCACCAGCACGACCTAAACAACATCTCCTACGCCGACGACACCCAACTCATCCTCTCCCTCACCAAGGACCCACACACCGTCAAATCCAACCTCCACGAGGGAATGAAGGCAGTCGCCAAGTGGATGAGGAGCAGCCGTCTGAAACTGAACTCGGACAAAACGGAGGTCCTCATCCTAGGTCCCACCCCCTCTGCATGGGAGAACTCCTGGTGACCGACCACACTGGTAGCAGCCCCAGCACCCACAGACCACGCACGCAACCTGGGATTCATCCTCGGCTCTTCCCTCTCCATGTCAAAGCAGGTCAACGCAATCTCATCCTCCTGCTACAACACCCTCCGCATGCTCTGCCGGATCTACAAATGGATCCCGACCGAAACTAGAAGAACCGTGACCCAAGCTCTCGTCAGCAGCAGGCTGGACTACGGCAACGCACTCTACGCAGGAACCCAGGCCAAACACCTGCAATGATTACAACGCATCCAGAACGCCTCAGCCCGACTGATCCTCAACGTCCCCCAACGCAGCCACATCACCTCCCACCTAAGAGACCTTCATTGGCTCCCCGTCAACAAGAGGATCACCTTCAAACTCCTCACCCACTCACACAAAGCACTCCACATAACAAGACGAGCCTACCTGAACGACAGACTCAACTTCTATAACCCCGCCCGCCAGCTCCGCCAGCCTCGCCCTTGCTGCTGTCCCACGGATCCAACGAACAACCTCCGGTGGCAGATCCTTCTCCTTTCTTGCCACCAAGACCTGGAACATCCTCCCCACCCATCTACGGCAGACCCAAGACCTGTTCCCCTTCAGAAGGCTCCTCAAGACCAGTAGCAGCACCCCCCCCCCGAGCGCCTTGAGACCCTCACGGGTAAGTAGCGTGCTCTACAAATTATCTGATTGACACTTCTGTCTACGCATGATGAAGAGTCTCCATCCCCGTCGACAATATATAGCATCAGACAGGACCAATACCCATCCATAAAGGTATGTTTTCATCTGCCTCTGTGTAAAGTAAATGATCCCAAAACAGGATATAAAAATATGAGGTTTATTGGTAAAAGGAGCACAGAACAGTAGCTGCTCAGACAAAAAGCTGGAAGAAAGAAACTGTCACATGAGGAACTTAGAACCTGGAATATGGAAGTACACGCAGGTACTAAATTCCAGTTTTAATAAATAATTAATTAATGTAGCTAAGAATATTACACTCTGCTTTGAATTGCTTTGCAGAGGTACAGGAGTGATGGGGGAGCCATACATAACATAGTACACATAACATCCATTCCCACCACTGTTTTTGCCTACCCTATCCTAACTCCCCCCCCAGGAACTGTGCTCCCAGCTTCCTATCACTGCTCTGGGGAAACCAGCCAGAGCAGTCAGATATTCCATTAGGACGTACCAATAGTAGTGAATACGTTATATTACTCACTCTTGATACGTCATAGCAATGACGTACTGGGTTCAGAATCCAGTTGTTCACACTAATGGCTCTCTTTATACTTTACAAATCAATCTACGACCCACAATTACTACGGTTTTGCTCTGGTACTCGTAAGCCACAAGCAAAGCAAAAGATAGCATTTATTTACTTACAATTTTAAAGTGCCACATGCATAATACTAAATCGTGTTACGTATTCTGAGCATTTACAAAGCCTTTAGTATCTATGGCCCTATGAGTCTTTCTCGCCCTCGCTCTTATATTTTGATAATATCTACAGTTGAACTGTTACTCACAGACTATAATGCTTGGTAGCAAACCTAAGAAAAAAAGCATTGCACTTTGGCAGAGGACATATCATGACCAGTCTCAAGTGGGTAGGGTGTAGTTTGATTTTCCTGGCTGGTAGGGCATGGCATACTTTCATCTTCTTGTGCCGAAAAAAGGCAGATTATTGGTCAGATCTTTGCAATGGAAAGAGTTAGCAGAATGTGACAAATTGCCTAGGATTCAGCAAGACTAACCTGAGACAAGCCTCAATGTGATTGGGGCTTATGGTTTGATTTTTTTGCCATGAAAGGTCGAGCTGGGAGGGCTCAGCATACTTTCATCTTCTACTGGAGATGAAGACAGATTGCGAATCATAGCCTCACAATGTGAAGGGTCCGCAGGGCAGGACTAATACCTTATGAATTTGCAAGGATAGCCAGAGACAGTGCAACCACCTGCAATGTGGTTTGGGGTGCTGGCAGAGCTCAGCATGTTTGATACTTCTGTCAATAAAGGCAGATTGCAGGTCATATCCCAGCAATGCGATTGATCAACAGGATGGGACTAAGTGCTCAGGTTCCAAAAAGGTTAGCCCAAAACTCTGTGACCAACCTTAATGCGGTATGCAGTAGTTTGATTTTTCCTGGCTGGCAGCGCTCAGCATACTTTTATCTTTTAATGCTGATAAAAGTGATTGCCGGTTATAGCTTCACAATGGACGGGCAATCAGGACAGGACGAATTGCCTAGGATTCACAAAGACTAGTCAGAAACATTACAACCAACATTCATGTTTATGGGGATTGTTTGATATTTCCTGGCTGGCAGAGCTCAGCTTTCTGCATTTTCTAATGATGATAAAGGCAGTTTATGGGTTATAGCTCAGCAATGTGGCTGGTCAGCAGGATGTTGCCAAGTGCCTAGGAAGCAGTGAAGCAGCCTGAGACATAACAAACAGCCTTAAAGTAGTAAGAAGTAGTGTACTTGCCCTGCAGAGTGCCTGAATGATCCAAGACCAGAGTTAGTGAATGACCAGTGAAGGAAAAATCTTTACTCTTCCAGAGCAGAGCAAAGCTGCAGTATCCAGTGAACTGATGAAACACACTCGGCTGGCTATAGTCATCCTTTAGAGGGTTTGTGCAGCACCATAAATGACAACTATTGACTGCTATTTCTTTCATTCAAAGGCCTGTTGCTAGAGATGAGGACAGAGGTTAGCGGTGGTGGGGAGCATAGAGTGGAAGCGGACTACACAAAAGAGCCTAGAAGGGAAGTGAACTTGTAGAGGTATATATAAAAAGTGTTTTACTCAAGGCTCACAGGTCAGAGAAGAGCTGGGCTAAGACTGAACAACTTGAGAACTACCAGCTCAGTGCCATGCTGCTTTGCTGGGCGAAATAATGGAAGCAGTGTAAGTCCTCTTTCACTGCATTTTCTTTTTTAACTCTGAAATTTCATTTACTACAATAATGAATGTGGCGGCTGTTCTAGGGGGAAGTTCCAGAATGTCAGGAGGATGCTTCGTTATGTAAACTAGACACAAAAGGGTTTCTGGGATCCAAGAAAGTATTGAGCACTCATGTAGGGTTGAGGACATCAGGGAAACACTGAGCAAGCCGATTTACACTTGCACTCTGAGGGCAGCAACCTAGGGCTTTCTCTCTGACCCTTGCATGTCCATGCAGGGTACATGCCTAGATGAGGTTTGATTTAAAACTCAACTACTCGTAGTCGTTAAGACATCTAAGACAGGGCTGCACCTAAGACTGGGCTGCAGGAAGCAGGAACGACTTTGGAGGGCCAGTTGGAATACACAGGATAGGGAAACCCATATAACTCTTTTGAGGGAATATAAGGCTGAGGTCATAAGAGCTAAGCAGGAGTATTTTTCGAATCATACCACTGCCCTTACCACGCCGAAAGAGTTATTCAAGATCGTAGATTCGTTGACCACCCTGCAGACCCCGGACATGTCACCTGCACCCAGCAGCTTTGTGACGATATTGCCCTTTACTTTCATACCAAAATTCCTGATATTGTTTTTGCCTTAGAGCTACAGATGGCCTCAATACCTTCCTCCACCTCTCAGGTTATTCCGTCCCAAGTATCTGTTAGACCTTCTACCCCGGTCCATCTGTCTAGTTTTCCCCCCCTCTCCCTGCAGGAATTGGATGTCCTCCTGGCCAAGACTAGGTCGGGCTCTCCCCCCGACCCCTGCCCCCTTAAACTCCTCAAACACTGTAAGGATACCCTCCTGCCCCCTTTACTGGAGATCATGAACAGGGCAATGCGGGATGGCATTTTTCCCTCTCAGTGGAAGAGAGCGGTGGTCAAACCCCTTTTGAAAAAGCCTACCCTAGACCCAGAGGTTCTCAAAAACGTTCGCCCCATTTCGTTGCTCCCAGCTCCAGCAAAGATGCTGGAAACCCACCTTAACCAGCATCTTGCATCCTTTCTGGAAACCTCTGGTCTCTTGGATGATTCGCAGCACGGATTTCGGAAGGGCCACAGCACGGAATCGCCCCTTACTGTGGTGCTTGATAACATCCACACCACAGTTGATAAGGGCACGAGTACCCTGCTGATCCTGTTAGATCTCACGGCTGCGTTTGATACCCAGTCTCCCCTCGTTTTAACATCTCGACTGGGGGAGATAGGGGTGGAGGGGCCTGCTCTTAGTCTTTTGGCCTCCTTCCTGGACCAGAGGGAACAGAGAGTGAAGCTGGGGGAGTTTCTATCTCCATCCCTGCCGGTGAAGTGTGGGGTCCCACAGGGGTCGGCGTTAAGTCCGACCCTATTCAACATCTATGTGACCCCACTGGCCAGGCTTATTAGATCGTTCGGGATGGAGGTAGTCTCCTACGCCGATGACACCCAGATCTTGCTGTCTCTCGCCCATTCTGTCAGCTCTTCTGCCTCCAATTTTAGACACTGTATGGAGGCAGTTGCTCAATGGATGATTGACAATTCATTGAGGCTGAATGGCGAGAAGACGGAGATCCTAGTGTTCGGCGGGAAGGATGACATCTGGTCGACGGAATGGTGTCCCTTATCTCTGGGGACTTGCCCTGTACCTACCCTCTTAGCACAAAACTTGGGGGTCATGATCGATCCGGCTCTTGCGATGGGTCATTAAGTCAATGGGACAATCTCCACTTGCTGGGGCATTATTAAGATCCTGCGGAAGATCAAGCACTATCTGTCCGTACAAGCCCGGAAGCAAATTGTGATTGCATTAATAGCCTCTCGGCTTGATTATTGAAATGCCCTATATGCTGGAATAAATAAGTGCTTGCTACAGCGACTACAAACTGTGCAGAACGCCGCGGCTAAGTTTGTACTGGACTTGCCTAGGAGGTCATCAGCTACTGTCGACAGGAAATCCTTGCACTGGCTTCCAATTGAAGCCAGGATCTCTTTTAAGGTTCTCTGTTTGGTTTATTGGGCCTTGACCAGAAAAGAGATAGGAGGAATAAAAGATCTGTTGATTCCCTATGCTCCTTCCATAAACCTCCGTTCTTCAAAGAAGCTTCTTCTATCAGTTCCCCGAGTTCGAAGAGCCAAGTGGGGAGGCAGAGCCTTTTCCAGCCTTGCTCCTAGATGGTGGAATACTGTACCCTGTGAAATTAGGACTTTGCCATCGATGCAAACTTTTAGAAAGGCCTTGAAGACATGGCTTTTTGCCAAAGCTTACTCTTAGTTTCCTGGATTTGCCTTTTATGATTCTTTTATAAGCGCCTTGATGCCTTCGGGCAAAGTTGCGCGATATAAGTTCTTATTCAATTCAATTAAATTCAACTAGAGCTTGCTCGACTGGCGATCATCTGTCTTTGAGAGCCTGAGAGGGTCTGGGGTGTGCAGCCCTGCTCAAAATCTGGGTTCCCTTCGGCCTAGCAGGAGTAAGTGGAGTCTAGTGCTTTTAAAGTTTGTGTAGTTTCTATTTAGATTACCAGCCGTGTATGTGTTCAGCAGTTGAAAGGGCCATGCACATAAACAAAATAAATAAAGTAAAAGTGTGCATGGCTATTGTTTATGTCACCAATTCCCAGTCTTGCTCTTTGGGAGCCTCTTATTCATTCAAAAGCTTATATGGGTGGGGCATGTTGCTGTGTGGATTAGTGGGGCTTCTCTGAATAC
This sequence comes from Lissotriton vulgaris, assembly GCF_964263255.1. Classification (NCBI taxonomy): domain Eukaryota; kingdom Metazoa; phylum Chordata; class Amphibia; order Caudata; family Salamandridae; genus Lissotriton; species Lissotriton vulgaris. Next base: position 274,126,575 of record NC_141694.1, on the reverse strand, counting down.
CCCTCTTTTTGGTGTACATGCACACAGCATGCTGCTGCCCTTACCGCTAAGCTGGTTAGTTGTACTTATAATTACATGTTCTGTATCTATCGCTCACATAACATCTGCCATCCCACCTTCAGGCGCTGCATCCCACATCATGATAAGTGCACCCTGAGGGTCATCGCACAAGACATAAAAAAACTTTCCCTATAGGCCCAAAAGAAAAATAAAGACCCTCCCAAACACTCACCCTACATGGTGTGATTTTCTATCTGTGTGGGTAAGTGCTTCAGCTTGGCACATAAGGGTAGTAAATGCTTTACAAATGCTACAAATCAATGCACTCATTTTGTTATTAATGTGTCAGTAAGGGGAGCGTACCCTACTGACCAACCAAAAATTAAGCAGGTCACAGCCCTCCAGCTACTAAAGAAACGTAGGCCCAATTCCACAAACTTGCTCAGTTATGAAGTTATGTAAGTTCCTCTCTGAGGTTTAGGCGAGTTTTTCATTCACTTCGGAGAAAATCATCCCAATGCCCTAGAGAAACCAGATTCTAGACCAAACGAAGCAAGTTTGGTGAGTTGTTCTGGTCCTATTGGCTCTCTTTGGCCCTCTCTTGCAGCCACTGACACCTTGGGCCATGACTTGCCCCGAGATTACATGGCGTGGTGGTATAACAGTCCCTTAGTAGTCAGCCGCACTTTACAAGAAACCTGATTGATTACTTGATTGATTGATTGATTGATTGATTGATCTGTAAAATAGTATGCCTGGATTACAGCCTTTCTCGCTCAGAGAAGCAAAGAGGTTAAACATGGCCCATGCATTTCAAACGTTTCCCTTTTACATTGATGGGTCCTTCAGGGATCATACTGTTCCATGGGAGGTCTTTTGTTTTCGCACTAAAGTTCAAATAATGATTTATAAACCCATCACACTTGAAGTGTTGTTCCAGAAACAGTTCTTTATTCTTAATCATTACAATCTCCCTTAAGCCGCGTGCTGATCTTTAGATGGCCTGATCCTCTGGTTTCTCTTTTGTGAGAGACACCTATTAATTCAGCCTTATTCTTTTCATATCATTTACATAAATCAGTATCCAAAAATTGCCAACACTTGTTTCAAGGAAAGTCCCTTTAATCAAGGCATACAAAAAGTCGTCGTTTTAAGAAACTTTTCTTAGATTTATGCCATGATAAAGGGGTCTCTCCTCGAAACAAGGGTTGGATATTTTCTGGATGCTGATGCATGTAAATTATTTGAAAAGATTTAGAATGAAGAACTACTTCTTTAACTACACCTGAAGTGTGAGGGATTTATAAATCCTTAGTTGCACTTTTATGGATCATCAAATAAAAGCCCTCCTTTAGGACGGTATTAACAGAAAATTCAACATTGGTGCTTAGTGCAAGAGGTGAAGGCTCCTGGCTTTGACATATCACCCCGATTTGAAGTCCTTCAGGGATCATGTTTATCATTGCTCCCTTTCAAAGTCTATATGTTGCAACTGACCCCTATGTCGGATGTATGACATGGCACCAAGATCAAGATCCTTAAATGTCAAGGCATGGCTTAAAGTTAACAGGCTTTGCCTTAACAGTGAAAAGACTGTGGGGCATATTATCAAGAACAGCGTTAAAATTATCGTCGCTTTAGCAGCAGGAAAGTGCTGATAAAGCGGCGATAATGGGCTTGACAATATGCCCTTGTGAATTCCCATAGAAGCCCAGGTTCTCCTGTGAACATGGCCTTCTATGGGAATTCACAAGGTCATATTATCAAGCCCATTATCACCGCTTTAGCGGAGGTTTCCTGCCGCTAAAGCTGCACTAATGTTACGGCTGTTCTTCATAATATGCTCCCATGTGATTAATGCTAGGGGATATCTTGACATTAATATGGCTATCCAACATGTCATTCCCAGTATCAACAGTTGCAGTGCTATATATAGGAATCATTTTTGGCACCCATGTGTCGTTCTAACAATAATTTCAGACATTGGACTCATGAGATGGTTATTCAGCACCAAGGAATGCAGGGAGATGTGGTTGCAGCCTGTACAGAGTAGGGGAGGGAGAAGATGACATTGTTGGTAGGGCAGTGAGTGCCTGGTATGGAGGACATTGCTGAAGTCTGGGTGGGGACTGAAGCCGCTGCAGGTCTGTTCTAGTTCCTAGGTGTTCAGGACTGCTGGATAGCCACGGGACGTACTTGTGCCAGTGGCATACCATAAGCACAAGCAGCCCCCATGGTGCGGGGGCCTGAGCTCCAGGGGGCCCTCTCAGCAAAAATGATAGTTGGTGGGCCGGGGAGGAGTTGCCCCATCCATGTACTTTGCAGGGGGCACCTCGAGTTTTGTTAAGCCACTGACTCATGCAAGGGCGGATTCTCTGTAGGACAGTCGAACTGCGGGGCATGGGAGACTGCCACTGAGCCCTAGGCTGCAGTGGTGACCGTTGTTCATTGCCTCATAAATCTGCTCCAGCTGCATTTGTATTCAATATTTTTAAACGTTGTAAGATGAGAGGCGCTAGGGGGCGCACGGCGACATGGCTGCCTGAGAAGCAGCTCCGCCGGGCGATCGACAACTATGGTGGATATCGCCGATCTCACCCCGGCCACCGACCCCCCGGACGCCTAAACGGATGTGTGAAATGCTGGAGCACGTAACGCAGTGAGGAACAGCCCCCGGCGGACAGAGATTGCCCCACAATTTGCGGATGAACGGGGCGAGAGGTCCGGACGCCTGACAAGATGGCCGCCGCGTTGGGACGTACGCACAGCAGCCTGGCAGAAAACAGTCACCAATACACCGTCCAGGAGCGCAGAAACGTGGCGGAGGTAGGGTTCTGAGGACTGGCCTCTCCGCTGCCCCTGCATCGAAAATTGTCGCGCTGCGGTGCGCCAGGGACCCTCGTTCAGGCGCTGGTGGAACTGCCTGACAAGATGGCGGCCGCGGCTCGAAAAACGCGGGCATAACCGACTAGTCTCCAGCTCCGGTGGCTGTGCCGAGACACGGGCGGTAGCCCGATACAGAGGAGGAGAGACCAGCGAGCTGCTGTGCACCCAGCATGGAGGGCAGTGCTGAGCGCGAGCGAAGAGGGAGGCATGCACACGCTCCTACAGGGTAGGTGGTATTGGCTAATGGCGGCGAGAGTTGTGAGCAGCGGACAGACTGCGCTTGTCGGTGCTGCCTGAAGATCTGCGTGGGCTCGCCCATACATCAGGGACCTGTGGCCGCCGCTGCCCTGCCCCATCAGCCCATGAGAGCCGGTGCCTTCATGTTGTGGCGCCAGGATTGGTGGCTGATGTGAATAACGGGAGCCTTCTGGCGACCACGTGCGTGGCCGCCCCTCTTGATCAGACGCTCGCAGACCCCGGATTTCCAGGCCCGCTGAGGCTGTAAAGTGAGACGGAAACCTGGCATACGTTGGGCCTGCAGATGCGACACACCTGCTGTGATGGCTGCCTGACTGACACTGCGTGTGGAGGGAGTGTGCTGGCCATATTGCGACGACACGCCACCTGTGGGGTCAGGGAGGCCCGAGATATCCTCTGCACAGCGAGCTGCCACACTGGGTCACTTTATCTGCACGACTGAGGGGCCACAAGTCAACTAAGTGAAGGGGGCTTGTTGGACGGCGGCGAAGTCAGCATACAGCCAGCCTTCGGTCACATCGCCTCGCGCCCAGGAGAGTGTCACCCTCACCCGGTGCACTTAGCGCTGTGACGATCTTCTAGGCGGCGATCACCCCAAGGGTGGGGTTCACCACGGCGTCAGCGACCAGACATACGAGGGCATCGGGGTCCACGTGCAGGAAGGCGGTCTCCCCACCCGCAAGCATGGGCAAGCCAGATAAACACCAACAGAAGCTGCCCTTTGAGGCGAAAAAAACGCAGAAATCCACTGACGGGGTGCTGGAGGAAGAGGCAGGACAGGCGCCCAATAACAACATTGAAAAGATCCTGCTAGCGATACAATCGAACCTACAGGATATTAATGGCAAGTTGGACAACTTAACTTGCAGAATGGGTACCATGGCAGCACGACAAGAAAAGCATGGAGAGAGACTAGATGAGGCCGAAACACGCATATCCGCGGTTGAAGATGAGGCGCGGGCCTCCACCTCAAAATGCGCAGATATGGAACGGCTCCTGGAGGTGATCAGGGCGAAGGAGGAGGATTTAGAAGCGCGCTCGAGGCGCAACAACGTACGGATCACGGGCCTGCCGGAGTCCACCAACACAGGCCGCATGGAAACCTACGTGGAAACACTGTGCAAAGACCTGTTCGGAGCTGAGGCCCTATCGCCCCTCTTCATCGTGGAGCGTGCACATAGGTCACTGGCCCCGAAACCACCGCCCGGCGCCACGCCGAGACCGATTGTGGCGCGAATCCTCAACTACCGCGACAGGGATACGATCCTTCGGCTAGCAAGAGAGAAAGGGAAGATCCAACATCAAGGGAACTCCTTGGAATTTTATCCGGACCACACAGTTGCGGTCCAGCAGGCCCGGAAAGAATACACTGCAGTGAAGGCCAAATTGCGTGATTTGAACATTGTGTATTCCATGATGTATCCGGCGCGCCTCAGGGTGGTATGGAAAGAGAAAGCGACAGTACTACCGTCACCGAAAGCAGCTCAAGAATTTGTCAAAAGGGTGCAACGGGAGATGAGAGACAATTCGCAAAATGAACAACGACGAGACTCGGACTAACAGTGAGGGGTTGATTCATGGTCTGCCACTGGTGAGTGTACCGTTCTGTTCCAAATCATGCGTTTTAGCATGGACTTTAATCTCCGCACTTGGCTAGCCTGCTTGAAACTGTTATCCAGTTTGACCGGTTGTGGGATTGGCTCAACATGCACAGTGTGTCTGGGTGAAGAGGTCCCACTGGGGCTCAGAGGCTGCTGCTCGATGATGCGGATCACTACTAACTTTGAATTGTGAATGCATCACGACACATGCACGCTACATAAAGCAATATTGGCATACACAACTGAGAGACACTAATACCCTGTGGCGTTTGCTCTCTGCAGGCTGGTGCACGTGTGGCGAGAGACTGCCCCCTTGGCTGCTGTACTCTGCTCAATATGCTTTAACTATGGGACGCCTCAGTTACTGACTGTAAGCGATCCCCGATGCACTCTATGTGGCGAGCAGCACAGGTGGGAGGCGAGAGATTCTGTGCCTTGCTGATTAATTGATGTAATTGCATTGGAGACGCACTGTTCCAGACATGTTGCTAAGCCAGTGGCTCTGTTGTTGGTTGTTCGGGGGGGGGGGGGGCGGCGAGTATTCACCTGAACTGCGTTTCATACAGCTTCTTTAGCATCGCCCACACCTGTTCACCAGGTGGAGAGTTGTGCCCCTGGCGGCCCTCTACAAGGGTATTACCCAGTAAGAGTTTGGTTCTAGGCACTGTATTTATGGTTGTGGGAGTTATGGATTGGTGCACTGGATGGGACTGGCTTCGGCAGGTTGGGGTTGCTGGAGTGGGTGGGTTCAGGGGGGGTGGGTTGTATGATTGTACTATTAGACCGACAGAATGTGTAATGTCTTTTTGTGCTGGTTCCAAGTTAGTCCTAGCTACTGCTGTGTCGACTGGGGCACAGACAGGGGAGTTACTGACAATCCCTATGCAATCGATTTGTGGTGGGCGCTCATGCCTTATGTCATTGGCTTTTGATGGGGACCAGGGAGGCGGGTAGGCACAGTCTAAACGTTCTTACATGGAACATTAGAGGGTTCTCACAGCCACGTAAAATACGGCAGATATTTGCCAGCCTGTCAAGGTGGAATGTGGACATAGCGTTCCTACAGGAGTCTCACCTGGCCCCGCACTCGCATGCACAGCTGGGGTCAAGATGGGCGGAGGAGGTTTTCAGGGCCTCGTACTCTTCTTACTCTAGAGGGGTGATCATTTTGGTGAAACGAGGGGTGGGTTTCGTGCATCACACGGTAACACAGGACCCTTCAGGCAGATTTCTAATGGTATCAGGTACATTGAGAGGGCAGAAGGTGACATTGCTGAATGTGTACGGTCCTAACACAGACGCCCCGGATTTCTTCAGGGAGGTATGGGGGCACCTGCAGAAACACAATAGCACGCATATTTTGTGTGGTGGTGATTGGAACGTGACACTACGTGACGGTTTGGACCGTTCAGCTAACTCAGTGGAACAGCACAAGCACTCACGCACAATGGTGGGACACATGATGAAAGATCTGGGTCTAGAGGATCTTTGGAGGTTGAGGAACACCGACGCGCCTGGGGCCACACACATTACTGCTTCCCACAACAGCTGGTCCAGGCTGGATTACTGGCTGGGCTCCTCTGACCTGGCACTATGGGTGCGACACCTACAGGTGCTCCCTCGCACGCTATCTGACCACAATCCTGTCCTCCTGCAGCTGGACATTCCAAGATACACACCTCCCCCCTTCCAGTGGCGCTTTAACGCGCATGCTCTAAGTGATGCAGTTTACGCAGACACGATCAAGAAGGCGATTAAGGATTACTTTGACCTTAATGCCCCATCGACTGATAACCCTGGCATCCTCTGGGAGGCATTCAAGGCCACGATTAGAGGGGTCTGTATTAGCACCACAGTGGGGGTTCTGAAGGATATTAGAGCTCAGATACGCAGATGTGAGCAGCAGATGAGAGACCTGGAATCCCTATATGAGTCCACTCAGGATATCATGCACCTGGCCAAACTCCGTGAAATACACACAGAACACGAGGACTTTCTAGACTCCGAAATGAAATATTTGAACCGCACACATGTGGCTAGAGCCTTTGGGGAAGGAGGTAGACCGGGGGCTGTCTTAGCTCGGAAGATATGTACAGGTCGCGGCCCAACAACGATCCTTAGGGTGAAGAACAGGGAGGGAGACACACAAACCCATGCTAATGACATACTGAAATGCTTTGTTAATTCATTTGAATCCCTATACAAATCCCAGCCCACTGCCCCGGCAGATGACACCTATGAATACCTGCACGATGTAGCGATAGGGTGGCTGTCAGATGCGCACAGGGAGTACTTAGCGAGGCCTATCACGGCGGATGAGGTTACAGAGATCATAGGCTCACTTCCAAATGGCAAGGCTCCTGGCCCGGATGGGTTCACCCCGGAATTTTACAAACAATATGCAGACGTCCTAGCGCCGCACTTAGTGGATATGTATGGCACCTCCTTTGAGAAAGGAATGCTCCCCCCCACGTTACGCGAAGCCATGATTATCGCTCTCCTGAAACCATCTAAAGACCCGGAGGAATGTGATTCGTACCGACCACTATCTTTAATAAACGTAGACTCGAAAATTCTTGCGAAGCTTATAGCCAAGCGGCTGTCACCACTGATGACCAGTCTGGTACTGCCGGACCAGTCCGGCTTTGTGCCCTCAAGATCGACAGCACATAACACCAGGACTCTATTTGCACTATCACACTATCTGCAACCTTCAGTCAAAGCTGTAGCGGTCATGTTAGACGCGGCGAAGGCGTTTGACTCCATTGAATGGCGGTATATGATAACTGTCCTCAATAGAATGGGGTTCCCTAAACGTTTTGTGCAATGGGTCACCCTGCTTTACACGCAACCACGTGCCAGGGTCAGAATCAATGGGTATATTTCGGATCAATTTGCAATTGAGCGAGGGACGCGGCAAGGCTGCCCACTCTCGCCGCTATTATTTGCGTTAGCACTAGAACCTCTGGCATGTCTGATACGACAGAACTACAAGGAATCGGCACTGCACTTCATAGCCAGGCCGCTTCACATATCATTATATGCGGACGACATGTTACTGTACGTCCGGGACCCGGAGACTCACTTGAACGCCATACTCAGGGAATACATCAGGTTCGGGGGACACTCGGGTCTGGCCATAAATTGGTCCAAATCCTCTATAATACCCCTCACAGACACCACTTCTACATTTGTGGTGGACTTTCCACTGGGGTGGCAACAGGACCCTATCAGATACCTAGGGGTCATGTACCACAGAGATCCGGATGAGGTGCTTAGGGCAAATTACGGGGTGGTACTGTCGAAACTGGAGGACAGTGTAAAACGTTGGATACATCTGCCCCTTTCACTGGCAGACAGGATAGCGATTGTCAAAATGAACATACTGCCCAAGCTACTATACCTGTTTAACAACTTTCCAATCACTCCGCCGCAGGCTGTCTTCCGTCACATAAACTCCCTGGTGCGGACCTTGATTTGGGCCGGTAAACAGGCCCGTGTGGATCTGCGGACTCTGACACTTCCACTTGCACGGGGCGGTCTCGGGGTACCGGATTTCCTCCTGTGCTACCTGTGCGCGCAGGCACAATACGCGGCGTATTGGTATCACGCAGTTCCATACCTCACTCACACCGCTATAGAGGAGAGCGACGCACACCCTATTCCACTCACAGCAATAATCTCACACACCCGCCCCCCGTTGCATGCTAGAGATATCAACACGGTGGATGCTACGGTCAAAGCCTGGCATAGATTAGGGCACCTAGCACACAAGACCCCACTATATGCACCAGCCATGATGCTACACCATCATCAGGAGCTCTCGGTAACTGGGGAAAGCGTCGGAATGTCTCTACTGACCAGAGCCGGTATTGATAGGATGGGAGACGTGTTCCAAGATGGCGAGTTCGTGGGCCTAGACAAACTGGGTTATGTTCATAACCAAACATCCATGTTTCGCTTCACGTATTTCAGACTCACTAGAGCCCTGAGGGAGCACTACCCTACGTTCCCTTCGGAGCCGGAATGCCTTGCACCATTGCAACTGTTAATCACAACTAATGATTTGTCACACCTGGTGTCTAGGCTGTATTCAGCCGCACAATCCGAACTAGACGGAATGGAGTTGAAGGCGAAGGGGCGGTGGGATACACTACTTGACACACCATTGTCTGATGATGAATGGGCTAACGCATGCGCCCTGACACAGATACTTACACCAAATGGTAATCTGAGGTTAATTCACTTTAAATTCCTCCATCAAGTGTATTACACACCAGCGAAATTGTTTAAATTTGGGTTTCAGGAGGAGGACAGATGTAAAAGGTGTAACCAGGAAGGTGCGGGCTTTGCACATTTGGCGTGGAGCTGCGCAAAGGTGGAAGGATACTGGGGGGAGGTAACTGCCACTTTATCTGTTATGCTGGAGGAGGAGGTACACTGTACACCCAAAGTCTGCTTACTGGGGATAGTACCGCAGTTCAGGGCCTTGAAGAGGAAGTTCTGTGCGATAGCACTCTTATTGGCTAAGAGACAAGTGGCGCAATGCTGGCACAGTCGCAAAGTGCCGAAGTTAAAAACATGGTTGCATGACATGTCCACCTGTCGTGACAAGTTACAAACTTACGAAGAATTGTTACCAGCTAAGTCGCGACCAAAAAATATGTGGGTTTATCTGGAGGATTATCTGACCACCCTGCAGGATGATGAGGAACTTCCACCCATGGACTGAACGGGTTGCATGACTGCATGAGTGCTAATGGGACGGGTGTGGGATGACGGCGGGAAGAGGGTAAACCTAAGTGTGTCAACACAACTGCTAGGTAGTACACTAAGGTTACACTGTACGGTCTGAATTGGGGTATGTTGTTCTATTGTTCTTGTTATTAAAAGAGAAAAAGTGAGACTCAGTTCTAATACCAGCTATTAGCCATACATACGATAACCTGCAGTATTCTGAGACATATGTCACATTCGCTCACAATGTTGGTTAATGGAATAAACGTAGCGAGCCGGCCCCAGGGTTGTAGGCTCATGCTGTGTCAACTGCTTGATTTTCAATAAAGGTCTTGCGCAAAAAAAAAAAAAAAAAACGTTGTAAGATTGGCAAAGTACAAAACTCACAAAGTACAACAAATAATTGCCAGCATAGGAGTTCATGACTTCTGAAACACAGGGGCGTCTAAACAGTATTTTAGGACCCCGGGCAAAGCAGTGCACTGGGTCCTGCCTACACAACCACCCACATGAATAAAAATGCTTGACAAAAAATGTGTTCAATTTTATTAGGCATGGGGCCCCTTTGCTCATGGGGCCCTGGGCAACTGGCCAGCGTGCCCAAGTATTGGGATGGCACTGCTGAGCCACCTAGTCAAAACTAAAAGTAATCAATTGTTCACAAGAACTCCTTTTGGGACAGAAAGGGGCATTTACAAAACTGCAATATATGTTTAAGTCCTGCTTTTTTTCAGTTAGCACTTGGGTTTTTTCATTCCTGAAATGGTATCACAATGTATGTAGCTTGACAGGTTCCGCGATTGCTATTCATGCAAAAAAACGGCTCTTTGGGAGATTTGCACAGTCTACCATTGCAAAGCCCAATCACATTATAGCTCACCATCCAGGTCCAGGGAAATGTTTGGGCATAAAGAAGAGAGAATAAGACTCCTGAAAACTGTTTCACGAACAGAAACCACCCATCACCAACTGAACAGGCCCAGAATAACTAAAGAGATCTGCCACTTACCGCTGACCAACAAAAGACTCTAATTTAGTTCAACACTGCAGGGCCTGTCTAGCAACATGATATGGCCACTTCTTGGCATCTCACAATAACAATCAGATGTGGCATGATAGTAACAAAGTCCCTCCCAGCAGATCTCTCCACCACTTCTCCCTTTAACCTATGCCTGCTCAGAACCATAACCTTTAAACAAAATATCTCAGAATGGAAAACACTGTACAGTAACCAGTTATGTGGACTGTGAGAAGTTGAGTTGTTGGTTGAATGGGGGTGACCCCTGTTCAAGCAACAGTCACAATCCCTTTTAGAGTGAACCACAAAAGTCAGCAAATTGGCCTGTCCTTAACCCTTGGAGGTTTGCACAGAAAGTAGTCCGGGTTAACTTAGAGACAATGTGTAAAGTAATTATGAAGCACACAAACAACAAGGCGAAACAAAACACAAATATAATTCAACACCAATTTAGATAAATAAATACATTTGAATACATTATTTGACATCAAAATACCAAAAAATCTATCAGAAGAACCAGAGTTATAGATTTTTGTTCTGTAAAAACTAGCAGCTAAAAGATCAAAGTGCCAACTGTGGATATGTAGTTGCATAAAACTAACCCTGGGTGCAGTGTGCGTAGTGGCGCTACGCGGAGTGCCGCAGAGTTCAAAACAAACTCCACACACTCCGCTTAGCTACGCTCTGCACCATCCGCCTCCCACCCGCCCTATTACCAATGATGTACATTTAATAAAAAAACTATTTAAAGAGTAATAAAAGGCCTTACCTTATCTGCGGCGTTCCCCGGGTTTCCCTCTACCTCCATCGCGACTTCTTCCTCAAAACTGCGCATGCGTTAGCACATAGGGTAACCCTATGTTAACCTATGGGAGAGGTAGGCCTCATAGTAGTGAAAAAACATTTAGGGGGTTCACTACGTGGACATGTCAAACTTAAAAGTACATATCCAACCTTTTAATACAACGCAGCCTGCTCTATGGGCTACCTAGCGCCCACCTTTTGGGTGAATTATATATAATGGAAGGCTTGGCAAGGTAGTATAATGCCAAGTCGAATTGGCAGTTTAAAACTACATTCAGGCTGCAACGGCAGGCCTGAGACTGTTTTAAAGGGCTACTTAAATGGGTGGCACAATAAGGGCTGCAAGCCAACTTCTAGCATTCAATTTACATGTCCTCGGTATATGTCTACCACTCTACAAGGGATTTATAAGTATATTAGATATGCCAATCAAGTGTAAGCCAATTTTGCCATATTTTAGGGAGTGAGCATAAGCACTTTAGCACTGGTTAGCAGTGTTAAAGTGCACAGAGTTGTAAGGCCAGCAAAACCAAATTCAGCCAAAATAGAAGAGCTGAATGCAAAAGGTTTTAGGGTGACCCCGCAAAGAGGGTCAGGTCCAACATGGACTACGAGCATAAGAAATACCAAAAACGACTTGTCGAGCTGGTCAAAGCTGCCAGCTTACTGTAAACCATAAGCTGCAGGCCTATCTCTCACACTACTTCATCCATCACACTGCTAAACTCTCTGCCCCATAACGGAATAACAATACCTCGATGGTCGTCACGCACAACATGGAAACACTCCAACACATGATCAAAAGAGGGACAACCCACCTAGGGGTAATAAGCACTTTATACATTTTGGAACAAGGAACAACAGGAGTATTTTGCGTCTAAAACTTTTAGAACATTTCAAAAGGTATTTTTTTTTCTGTATGGTCTCGTGCATTTTCCCTATCCGTGCCTCTCTGACATCTAAATTATTAGCAACAAATGAGAGATCAGAAGGACATTTTGAGTCATTTTTTGAAAGAACTGTTACGGAAAGGTAAATAAAAAAAAATTGAATTCCTTACTTGGCCGAGATTGCTATAAAATGTATACATTTGAACTCTTACATTGCATACCACTTTGCGATTCCCTATTTTTTGATTGCATTTAAAACTCAAGGTTATTTTGCGAGGGGTGTTTTGTGTCATACATTGGACACTGCTGATTTGCGATTGGAAATGCCGAAATTCGGTGAATTTTGGCGTTTGCGATCGCAAAATTGCCTTCATGTGAAGGAGGGATAAGGCTGAACCAGCAGGAACATTTTCTGGGCAGGCCTTGCATGATTTGATAAGGACCATAGCACATCGCAGACGAGGTGTGTCCCTTGCTGGATGTGAATGGAACTATAGGCTGAATAATGAGCTTTCCATTGAAGAAGAGCCTACTCTTATGATCCCAATTTGACCATACTGAACCCATTGGTGCTAGACCACTGGATGATTCCGGAAAATAACATTGCCATCCCTGGCCACTCCAGAGAGGAGGGAGTGAAGGGCCATAATCCAGGTTGCTGTATTTTGGAAAATTGTAATCTCTGGTGGGTCACCCCAAATATTTTGCCTTCCTTGTTGGCCTTGAGACTCTGATCCCTTTACCACTACTAACCGGTGCTAAATTGCATGTGCTCATTTCCCTAAACATGGTATAATTGGTGTATACTTGATTGGCATATTTGCTTTAAATGTACGTCCCTTGTAAAGTGGTATGCAATGTAATCTAAATGGTACTAGTGGGCCTGCAGCACTAGGAGACCTCAACTTCCACGGAGAGAACAACAACGACCGCAACACCTCCACCCTGCTGGACAACCTCGCCAACCTCGGACTCAAACAGCGGGTGACCACCCCCACCCACTACGCCAGCCACACGCTTGACCCTGTTTTCTCCTCCAGCAACAACATCTCCTCCAGCCAAGCCACCGGACTCTACTGGACAGACCACAGCTGCGTCCACTTCAGCTTCAGTAGGACCACCACTCACCACCACCCGCACCAGGTTCCCCGCAGAAGCTGGAACAAGATCACCACTGACCAACTCACCTCATCCCTGAGCCAGAACCCCCCCGCCAGCTCAACGAACCCCAACCAAGCCGCCGACAACCTAACAAGATGGATCACCATCTGCGCAGACGACCTCGCCCCACAGAAAACCCCCTCCGTCAGACCTGGCTGTAAGAAAGCATCCTGGTTCACCGACGAACTCAAGAGCTCCAAGAAGAACTGCCGAGCCCTCGAGAAAGCCTGGCGCAGGGACCCGACTACAGACAACATGACCACCCCCAAGCACGCCACCCAAAAACACCACCAACTGATGCGCACCACCAAGAAAACCTCATTCAAGGAACGACTGGACAACAACGCCCACAACAGCAAGGAACTCTTCAACATCGTCAAAGAGCTCTCAAACCCAAGCGCCGGAAACAACGACATCACTCCCTCACAAGACCTCTGCAACTCGCTCACCTCGTTCTTCCACAGCAAGATCGCAGACATACACAACAGTTTCAGCACACTGCCAATGCACCCTACGACTGCACCAACGCCACCCACCAGCACCCTCCGCACCTGGACCCCGGTCAACAAGGAAGACACCAGCCACACGATGAACTCCATCCACTCCGGATCTCCAACCGACCCCTGCCCTCACCACGTCTTCAACAAAGCCGACTCAGTCATCGCACCCCATCTCTGGGACATCATCAACGCCTCCTTCGACACCGCCACCTACCCAGAGAGCTGGAAGCATGCCGAGCTCAGCGCCCTACTGAAGAAACCATCAGCGGACCCCACCGACCTCAAAAACTACCGCCCCATCTCGCTCCTTCCTTTTCCCACCAAAGTCATCGAGAAGACCGTCAACAGACAGCTGGCCGACTTCCTCGAGACAAATGGATCCCTCGACCACTCACAATTCGGCTTCCGGGCCAACCACAGCACCGAGACCGCCCTCATCGCAGCCACTGACAACATCCGAGCCCTGCTAGACAACGGGGAAACAGCAGCCCTCATCCTCCTGTACCTCTCCGCAGCGTTCGACACCGTCTGCCACCGCTCCCTAGTGCAGCGCCTGAACAACATCGGAATCCAGGAGAAAGCACTGGAGTGGATCACCTCCTTCCTCACCGGAAGAACACAGAGAGTCCGCCTCCCACCATTCAGATCCGAGGCCACCGAAGTCATCTGCGGCGTACCGCAAGGATCATCACTCAGCCCCACCCTCTTCAACGTTCCCACCCGGAAGCCGGATTTCGAGTGGTCGAGGGATCTGTTCGTCTCGAGGAAGGTGGCAAGCTGACTGTTGACGGTCTTCTCGATGACCTTGGCAGGAAAAGGGAGGAGCTGGCGGGAGGGTTCTGGTTCAGATATGTGGTGAGCTGGTCGGTGGTGATCTTGTTCCAGTTCCTGCCGGGAACCTGTTGCGGGTGGTGGTGAGTCGTTCTTCTGAAGCTGAAATGGATGCAGCGGTGGTCTGTCCAGTGGAGTCCGGTGGAGTGGCTGAAGGAGATGTACTTGCTGGAGGAGAAGATAGGGTCCAGAGTGTGTCCCCGGCATAGTGGGTGGGGGTGTTCACCAGTTGCTTGAGTCCGAGGTTGGCGAGGTTGTCCAGCAGGGTGGTGGTGTTGTTGTCGTTGTTGTTCTCCAGGTGGATGTTGAGGTCCCCTAGGAGGATGTAGTCGGGAGAGGTGAGGGCGTGCGGGCTGATGAAGTCTGCGATGTCTTCGCTGAATTGTGCGCGAGGTCCTGGGGGTCTGTAGATGCAGGTGCCTCTGAGTGTGGTCTTGGGGTCGGTGTGTATCTGGGAGTGAAGATGTTCGGCGGCTGAGAGGGTGTCGTCGGAGTTGGTCGTGATGCGGATGGTCTTCTTGTGGATGATGGCGATGCCCCCTCCTGTCTGGTTGACGCGGTCCTTCCGGGTGATCTTGTATCCGTCCGGGATGGCGATGGCGATGTCGGGCGCTGAGGAAGCGTTCAGCCATGTTTCCGTGAGGAAGGCGACGTCTGGAGATGTGGTGTCGAGCAGGTTCCAGAGTTCCACGGCGTGTCTGTGGACGGTGATACATATAGAAGGGGTCCCCGTAGATAAGGAACGTGTATTGTAAATTACATACACTGCAATTATTCAAAAGAACCACTAAAGCAAAAATTGTATATCTAAACAATTGTGCGATTGGCATATATGATTTATTAACCAATCCTACGTGATTGCAATTTGCAGTACAAAATCATATAAATTGCAAGCCCCAAAGGGGGAGGAAGGGGGAAAGGAGGGGGAGTAGTGCTCAAGGAAGTGTAAGAACAAAGAAGTAACACAGTGTCAAGAAGTAACAATTGTATTACAAAATTGAAGACGATTATCAAAACAATTATATTACAAAGGCCCAAATACAGGGCAGAGTTTTAGAACACATTCAATAGTTAAAATTCAACGGTCACATCTGAACATTAGAGAAATCGGGGGGGTGCCGGAAATTCAACAACAAGAAAACAGTCGACGTTTCGACCCCTATCTGTAGGCCAATTAAAGTCCTTTCACGGGGTCTTCATCAGGACGTCACACAGGGGAAGGAAGAAGTGTGGGGCCATTCATGGAGTACGGCCCAGCCGGGCTCTGTACATGGAAAAGGAAGCCACGCTGGACGTCGTGGTCAGTCTAGTGTGGTGGACGACTCAGCTCTAGGTCGATGCGAAATGGACCTAATAGTGTCTGTGGACGGAGCGGGCGTTTAGCAGGATGCACTTCAGGTGGTTGCAGCTGGTGCTTGGCTTGGCGGGTGCCATGTGGTTCCGGTTGCAGGATTGGCAGGCGAAGGGTCCGTGGGTGAGCCTAGGGGTTGCTCGGTAGCAGCCGGGGATCGGGCAGGTGTTGAGAGCGTTGAGTGTGGCGGCGTCGTAGATTCGGTGGGTGGGCTGGCATCTGCGGGGGCCAGGGGTTCTGGCAGTGAGCGCAGACGGGCGCACACGGGTTTGCCTTTGGCGCGCCTTCGGCGCGCAAAGTGCGCGCCCGCTGTGCGTGAATGGTGCACGTGAATGCAGATTCCGCAATAAATGGCGTAGTGGGAGGGGCGGAGTGGGAGGGAGGAGCAGCTGGGAGGCGGGAGCCGGGTGGCACGGGGAGGGGATCGGGTACACAGGCAAAAGGGGGTGCAGGGGCCGCAGGGGAGCAGCGGCAGGGAGCGGGGAGGGCGAGAAGACGGCAAGAAGCGAAACTAGCACAGGGAAAGAAACAAGCACTGGAAGCGAGCAGGGACAGGCAGGTAGGGAGACCGGGAACACTCACGGGGAGGCGCGCGGTGGGTAGAGCGACCGTCACCGACCAGAGTCAGGTCAGGTCACAGCTGCCCGTCGCGCTACAACCACTTAAATATCCGGAGTGAGGGAGGAGCAGCTGGGAGGCAGGAGCGGGGTGGCACGGGGAGGGGATCGGGTACACAGCCAAAAGGGGGGGCAAGGGCCGCAGGGGAGCAGCTGCAGTGAGCGGGGAGGGCGAGAAGACGGCGAGAAGCGAAACTAGCACAGGGAAAGAAACAAGCACTGGAAGCGAGCAGGGACAGGCAGGTAGGGAGACCGGGCACACTCACGGGGTGGCGCGCGGCGGGTGGAGCGACCGTCACCGACCAGAGTCAGGTCAGGTTCGACATTGGACCTTCCCTTGACAGTGAAGATTGCTGCCGACACTTGCTTCATCCATGAATCTATGATGACTACCAGCTTTATTGACTTCTCATCTCAAGACTGCGATGCTTTGCTCCATCTTTGAGGTGTTTTTGTTGTGTTAATGTGTGTGTGTGTGTGTGTGTGTGTGTGTTGCACAAATACTGTGCACATTGCCTCTTATGTTAAGCCTCCCTGCCCTGTGCCAAGCTACCAGACGGTGAGCACAGGTTATTTTAAAGTGTGTATCCAGATTACCCTGACTAGGATTGTGGTCTCTTCTTGAAACGAGTACATACCTCTGCCAACTAGAGGCCCAATTTATAACACTGTATTTGGCTGGTCTGAATGCAGGAGGAATCTGAATGGGCTTTTCACATGCCCTCAAAGAAGAAAGCATCTTGATGAGGTGTAGGGAGGTAGGGTCCTACTGCATGGTTACCCCCACTTTTTGCCTGGTGTTGCTATGTTTTTCTGACTATTCTGACTGGGTTCCTGCTAATCAGGACCCGAGGCCCGGTCCTTCCTCCCAAAATTGGACATGGTGAGTACTTAGGTGTACTCCAGTTTGGCTACTGATGTACCCTTGTAGTCCTTAGTGTATGGTACTAAGGTACACCGGGCATAGTTACACCATGAGACTCCCATGAGCTGGAGCATGCATTATGCCACCCCTGAGAGACCACCCAAATAGTGACTACAGTCTTGCCATTGCAGCCTGTGTAAGCTGGTGCTAGCATCACTTACTACTGATATAAGTTTCTTTATATCTGAGGTCACTACACTTAAAACCTATAAGTCACCCCTATGGCAGGCCTTTCAATCCTGACAGCAGGGTGCTCAGTTCTAAGTGTGAGGGTGCCCCTGCATGAGCAGGACACCACTACAACCTTCAGAGTTTATTTTCCCGGATTGTAAATGCATCAGCCATTAAGATACATAGAGTGGGCATGCGTCATTAGCGATGACCATCTCTAAACTGGTTGTAAAGAAGCCTATCTTGTTTGGTATCAAACATGGTGAAATCATACCCCCACACTGCAAACGGTATGAGAGGTATGATTTCATGCACTATAAAGCTCCTCCTGGAGGCCCTCAGTGCTCCCTGTACCAATATTCCAGATCCAGACAGCAAACTATGGCTGTTGCTGACCAGAGAAACTATTCTGTCCTCCCCCTGCTGAGCAGAGCTTGAGCAGGGGAAGGCAGGACAATAGGTTTCCTGGCACAGGCAGGTGTGACCACCTCCCAGACAGGACTTAGTGTATTGGTACAGGGTGGGGGTGCTTGCCAGCATCACTGACACTGCTTGAAGGGCACCTGTGGTATCCTCCCTGCATACTCCAGTTTAAGCCAGTTCAGGGAGCTTTTGGCTACCGATCTGGTGTGAAACTGGACAAAGCACATGGGAGTATCCTCCCACTGTCCAGCCCCTCCTGTGGGAGGGAGTCATAAATCTTTCCAACTCTTTCCCTAGGGTACTTAAGGGTTTACCTGTGGCTGGGTCCCTAGATTAGTCTTGGGATAAGATTATGATCCAATACCACTTCTACTTCATCCATATGGGCACTGTGGACTTTGCTGGACTTCGCTTTGGGAACTGAGACTGCAGCTGGGAAGACTTCTTCTGCTCTTGGTCTCGTTGTCCTGCAAGTCTGCTGCAACATCGGTGCCTGTGCTCCATACAGGTTCTACACAGGACCTGTGGACATCCAAGACACCCAAAGGAATCTCCCTTGGAGTGAAGGAGTCACACCCATTCATCTGCAGGCACCACAGCACAGCTGCCTGGTATGCTGATCCAGAGCTACCACAGACCCCAAAAGGCTCAGCAACACAGATGGTGGTTCTGCAACTCCATCGAAGCCTGCTCTGTATTCTCACTGAGTTTGAGGCCAGTATCACTTGTAGGAACTGCTGGAACAGAACCCCTGTGCACAGCGTTGACCTGATGATGCCAAGGCTTGTTGACTCTCTCCTCCAGAGATATTTGGGTTTCAAGAAGCTCTAGCCTCAAGCATCTCCTACAGACAAAATCTTCACCTGCACCACATCCTTTGCACCATGGGCTTTCATCCTTTGGTGAGCTGCTTTAGGTCCTCTTGTGAAGGGGCTATGGACCACAAGCTACAAGATGCACTTGCCAGTTGTGCTCCATAAATATTGAATCAACAATACTGATGGGAAGAAAATCGAGGAAAGAATATGGAAAATATAATATTGACAGGTAAGTAAGTCTTGATTTTCTATGCCTGGCTCCACATTTACATGCCTTCTTTGTACATATAACTTCAAGATGTGTAGATGTTGACTTAGGAACAGTAAATCCATACTTCCCTATAAGCACTTATCTTTCGATATTTTGTTCCTCGATATACTGTCCTCAATATTAGCGCCCCACAATATTCTTGGTATTGATTTTCAGTATCACTACTCCTTGCTAAAATTAAAAACCTTGAAACTAGGCCCCCAGCAGGAAAGACTAATAATAATACGAGAACTGGGAGTGAACATTTAAGATTCTAACCTGGTAGTCTTTGTAGTGGCCATGTTCTCCTCCCTGTTGTGTGACTGATAACAGGTGGTGTGCCATGACTGGGTTAGCCCTTAAAGATCTTCAGTACCACAGAAACCGAGAAACATTCTAGCCAAGTTTCACTACTTTAGAGAAAGAGGCAGTGTTTATGAAGGCAGTTGAAAAAGATGAAATCTTCTTTCAAGATCTTCCTTTTATCATCTATCAAGACATCTTTCAAGTTACTCTTCAACACTGACTAGACTTTTGAACAATTGCCAGAAAGCTGAGAGGCGATAAGAAACCTGTAACTGTAGTTCTCCAGTATTGGAAGCTTTCATAGATTCACATGCCTGAATCATTCCTCGTCGTCGAGACGGGAGTCTCCGGTACATAAAAAAGCAATGCTTAGTAGTATAGCAAACTGAAAAGAGGCTTAGGCTCATTTTCCTTTTGCAACCCAAAACCTTTGGTTCAGGGAAAAGTTTGGTCCTTTTTACATAACAATCAGAGCTCCTCACCCTCTAGAACAGTCGTGAGAGAACATTTTGCCCCTCAGATTTTCATGGACTTGTGCAATAAACACCTTTTGTGCCAAATCCAAGGTGAGCCTTTCAGGGGAGGAGGGTGGGTGCATGTGAATCTATGAAAGCTTCCAATACTGGAGAGCTACAGTTACAGGTAAGTAACTTGTTTTCTTACTCCAGTATTGGAGCTTTCATAGATTCACATGCCTGAATCAAAATAGCGAGCAGTAAATTATAGCACACTTTGTTTTGTCACCTAAGTCCCTAAAATAGGCCACATATGTCAATTAACAATAGTATATAAATACACATAGCTAGATGTTCATAAATCATATATAATACAGCATATGACAATAAAATGTGCTTATCTTACCAACAAAGGAAGGAGGGATGACAAAGAAGGCTCACGTTACTGGAAAAGGTTCCTCAGTACTGCTTGTCCCACTGCCACGTCCTTCTCTGCATGAGCATCTAAGCAATAATGTCTGGTGAAAGTATGCATATGCCTCCAGGTAGCAGCCCTGAAGATGTCCTGGATAGGTACGCCAGAAAGCAGAGCAGTGGAGGTGGACACCGCTCTTGTGGAATGTGCACATACACATGCATTCAACAGCTTCCCAGCCGCCACATGACAGTATTGTATGGCGTTTGAAATCCACCTTGCAATTCCCCGTTTCGACAACGGGAACCCCTTCCTGGGGTCACTAAAAGCCACGAATACTCGGGTAGATTTCCTAAAAGATTTGGTTCTTTGAAAGTAAAATTTTAGACAACGTTGAACATACAAAGTATGGAGAGTTCTCTCTGCAGCTGTAGATGGTTGAGGGAAGAATATTTTAAGGATCAATGGC
Organism: Lissotriton vulgaris; assembly: GCF_964263255.1. Lineage (NCBI taxonomy): Eukaryota > Metazoa > Chordata > Amphibia > Caudata > Salamandridae > Lissotriton > Lissotriton vulgaris. The sequence continues at coordinate 274,105,689 of NC_141694.1, read as the reverse complement.
TCATTCAAATGAACATCCGTTGGTATCTTTGGTATACATTTGGGATTAGTTCCGAGGACCATCCTGTCCTCTCTGAATTGCAGAAAAGGCTCCTGAGTTGTAAGCGCCTGTATCTCCCCCATTCTCCTGGCTGAAGTGAGAGCTACTAGTATAGCCACTTTCTAGGATAAGAATTTAAGATCTGCTATGTGAATTGGCTCGAATGGTTGTCTCATCAACTGGCATAAAACAATGTTCAATTGCCATAGTGGAGGCGGAGGTCTGATAAGGGGGTAAATCCAAAACAGCCCTTTCATGAACTGTTTTATAATCTTTTCTGACCACAGAGACTGACCCAATGACGTTCTCCTATATCGAGAGATCGCCGCTGGATGTACTTTAATAGAGGCATGGGCCAAAACTGACTTTGCCTGCAGTAGTATATATGGGATGATCTGATGGGACTCTGCATTCAGAAGATGTAGGTCATTTTCTTGGCACCATAAACAGAATTTCTTCCATGTCATCCTATGTATTTTATTAGTGCTCTCAGCCCTTGCTTTTGATAGTATCTCTCTGCAGTCTGCCGGAAATTCTAATTGATGAAATTCACGGTATTTAGGAGCCAGGCCGTTAATCGCAGTGACTTCGGGTCTGGATGCCGCACCTGTCCCTGGGCCATAGTCAAAACTGCCGGTATCGACTGTAGACTATATTGGATTCCTTTCCGATAGAAGGAGTAATTCTGTGAACCAGTGCTGCCTGGGCCACCAAGAGCTATCAATATTATCCTGCACGGTTCTTTCTTCATCTTTGTGAGCACTTGTGGTAGAAGGGGAATCGGTGGAAAGGCGTAGGCAAAGACGCATGACCATGCAATCAAAAACGCATTCCCCCACAATCCCTGTTGATGATGCCAGCTTGCAAAGAACTGGCATTTCTTGTTCTGGGCTGTTTAAAACAGATCCACTGTCGGTACTCCCCATCTGCCAAAGACTCTCAGTAATGTGTCTTTGTTGAGTTCCCACTTGTGGCAGGTCGTCCTCTGCCTGCTGAGAGTGTCCGCTGTAATGTTTTGATCTCCCAGAAGTTGCAACGCCTTTAGAGATACTCTGTGTCCTTTAGCCCATTCCCACATCCTCTGGGCTTCCCATGATAGAGAGAGTGATCTTGTGACTCCCTGCTTGTTGAGATAGTGCATCGCGGTTGTGTTGTCCTTTGCACTAAAACCAATCTTCCTTGAACTTTCGGTAGGAAAGCTAACAGTGCAAAGCCTACTGTCCTCAGCTCCAATAAGTTTATGTGAAGTTGTTTCTCCTGTTGCTTCCATCGGCCGCTGACCTGCAAAACCTGGAGGACTGCTCGCCATCCCTCCAGAGATGTGTCCGTGGTAATCACCAATGGAGCTGGTTCGGTAAGGAAGGAAAGACCCACTGAGATGTTGCTTCCTTGGGTCCACCACGTTACTGCCTGCAGCATATCTGGAGTGACCTTGAATTTGTCCTCGATGGATCCCTTTGCTTGTACCATTGTAGATCTAACGCTTCTTGTAATGGACGCATTTTTAATTGGCAAAGGGGAATGAGAAGTATGCACGAGTACATCGTCCCCAGAAGCAATTTGTACTTGCGTCCTGAACAACACGTTTTTCTCTTGAACTCTTTGGCTAGAGTTACCAGTCCCAATTGTCTCTCTGTAGACGGGATTGCTTTGTTTTGTCAAGTGTCTAGGATTGCACCTAGGAATGTGATTTTTCTGGATGGTTGAAGGGATGATTTTTTTCACATTTATAGTCAGACCCAGATCTGCAAACAGCTGTATGCACGCTGAAGTTGAAGCCTGAGCTGACGTCTCCTATGGTGCTTTTATCAACCAATTGTCCAGGTATGGAAATACTTGGTGTTTTTGTCTTCTGAGATAGGCTGCCACCGGCGCTAGACATTTCGTAAAAATCCTTGGGGCAGACTTGAGGCCAAATGGCAGCACTTTGAACTGGTAATGGTCTCTGGCTACTGAAAACCGAAGGTATTTTCTGTGGGAAGGATGAATGAGGATATGAAAATACGCATCTTGTAAATCTAGGGTGGTCATCTGGTCCCCTGGGTTCAAGAGCAGTAGAATGTCCGGGAGGGTCACCATCCTGAATGACTGTTGTTTGAGGTAGGCATTCAGAGATCTTAGATCTAGAGTTAGACGCTATTGGAGAGCATTCTTCTGGACTAAGAAGAACCAGGAATAAAATACTTTCCCTTTTTGGGAGTTCGGCACCGGTTCTATAGCTCCCTTTCAGAGCATTGTCCGAATCTCCCGGCACTTTTGAGATAAATGTGTGGCTTCCTTGTTTGTAAATGGCGAGCAAGGAGGGAATTGTACAAATTCTAGAGTATGTCCGAATTTTATTATGTTGAGGACCCATTTGTCCGATGTTATTCTCTGCCACTGATGTAAATGGTAAGTGACTCTTCCGCCCAGGGGAACTTGTGGAGGGGTAGGAGTACATGAAACCGGATACCGGAGGTTGTCATTGCCTTCTATTATTGTCTTTACCTTGATGACCCCCTTGTCCTTTTGGAGCGGATTTAGAGTAGCTCTCCGATTGTCTCTGTCTGTATTGCTGACGGTATTGCTGTGATGAGGAAGAATAAGAGGGGCATCTTCCCTGTTGGTAGCCGCATCTATAAGATGCTTGTCCTCTTCCCTGGGCGCCTCGAAAAGGCACCTTCCGACATTACAATGTAGCTAAGGCCTTTGCCGTATCCGTGTCCCTCTTGATACCCTGAAGGGTTTCATTCACCTGCCGTTCAAACAAATCTTCCCCATCGAATGGAAGATCAATAATCTTATTTTGGACCTCCGGTCTAAAGGCATTAGCCCTTAGCCAACCCTGGCGTCGTAGAACCGTCGCACCTCCCATAGAGCGAAAGGCTGTGGTCGCGATGCCCATCACACAGTCGATGACTTCAGCAGAAGTCCTCTCACCTTCCTGTAGAACTTTCTTCACCTCCTGTCTGCGGTCTTTCGGAATGAGGTCTATGTACGGAGCCATTTTGCACCACTTTTGCCTGTCATATCTGCCTAGAATGGCAAGGGCATTCGCCGCTTTAACGAGAAGAGCTGACATAGAGGAAAATCTTTTCCCTAAATTGCCCAAATGCCTTCCCCCTCTGTCCGGAGGTGCAGAAAGAGGCTATGATGGGTTTTTTGATTTTTTTCGCGCTGCTTGCGAATTATCAAAAATATCTATGGTTTCTTCGTCGATGATCCCGTCAACGATGTAGGTTTTTTTGGTTTTCTCCTCAGGAGGAATAGAAGATGGTTTCTAGAAGGATTCTTTGACCAGAGGTTGTGACTTGTAAGGCTCAGAAGTGGATCTCTTTGACGATTTCTCACCAGAAGTGTGTCATTTACTCTCCTTTTGCTTTGACTGAGGAGATTTTGAAGGACTACGCCCTGAAGACCCATGAGTGTTTTTTTTAGGGCTTTCCCAGGACGTTCCCCTGAGGAATGAGTCTAAGGAGATTTTCTTCTCTTCTGAGATCGCCTAAACGTAGAGGAGGACTCCTGATTACGGGCACTAGAGATTACCTCCTTTCTGGCATTCAACTTCTGAAGCCATATCAAAAGGCGTCCCTCATGATCGCTAAGGGTCCTACTAGAGAAAGGGTGACATACCTTTCAGTCCTTGGCTTGGTGATCCGGGTAAAGACAATAAATGCAGTCTTGATGTGGGTCATCAGTGTAGAGCCTCTTCTTAGAGCAGGTAGCACTGGCTCTAAATAGACCCTTCTTTTCTTTTCCAGACATTCTAACAGAATGTACTTGAGAGCAGGTCAAAGTATTCTCAAATCCAAGTGAAAATAGAAAGAAAACAGAGTACCTCAAAAGCTGAATAGCTAGAGTTTGAGCAGAGCTCAAAGGAGACTTTCTAGCACAACGTGCGGTAGAAAATCTGAGGGGCAAAAGGTTCTCTCAGGAGTGTTCTAGAGGGTGAGGAGCTCTGATTGGTTCAGGGAAAAGTTTGGTCCTTTTTACATAACAAAGGTAATGGATTGCAAAAGGGAAATAAGCCTAGGCCTTTTTTCAGTTTGCTATACTACTAAGCATTGCTTTTTCTATGTACCGGAGACTCCCGTCTCGACAACGGGGAATGATTCAGGCATGTGAATCTATGAAAGCTCCAATACTGGAGTAACATTAGATACAGACAGACATATCCTTTGATTCGAATTTCGAGAAGGAAGGAGCACAGTTCTACATCATAGGTAAGTTTCAGGCTGCCCCGTAGTGGGGCCTTGAGTTCAGAAATAGATTGTGAAGTCCTGCAAGACTGGAAGACAAGGACAAATTAATTGAGCAGCCTGAGAGGCCACACTGCTTCACAGTGTGGCTCAGGGGATCAATAATGATATTAAACTTTGAACTATCAGAGTACACACTGATGAGGCTTTCTCATTTGAGTTTGGTTCTAGGTGCTTCTTCCATTCCTTTCTCAACCTTTTCATTTGGCTATTGGTTGGAGGTCTGATCTGGGCGTAAAGGATGGATGTTGTGGGAAAAATTATGAGATGCAGGAACTGCCAATGATGTTTGTGCTGATCTCAGTTGGACCAGAGGTGTGTAGATCCACCTTGCTCTCTTTGGCTTGGATGCTTGTCCCAGCACAGAAATCTCCTTGCCCATGGATTGGGGAAGTAAGAATGATTTTCTTCCTACTTAGTTTCATGTTTTAATTTGGAAGTTTAGAGGGGAAGTTGTGGAGTTGGGGATGGGGTAACAGCCTGTAGACACTTTGAAGAGGACATGAGATGTTATGCTAATTCTTGGTATGAATGTTAAAGGCCTGAACAATTAAGAGAAGGCTGATATAGAAGAGTCTTAAAAATAGTCACCATGATGTCATGTGCTCACATTGGAATCCTTTATTGCGGAGAGTTCAGGTCAGGATGAAGTACAGAGCATACCATACTGCACACTACTCTTCAGCTGCTACCAATCAATGGGGAGCTGATATTCTCCTTAACCAAAACTTTCCTTTCAGAATCTCAAATATTAGAGCTGAAAAGAAGGGTCAGTATTTAATTCTAGTTGGCACCCTGTACATCCACCAGATCACCTTTGCTATGGTATGTACACCAAACATACCACAAGACAAACTATTATTACATTCTCTGGAGGTATTGGCAGATGTTGCGAGGGGCAGTATTGTTTTTACAGGGTATTTTAACAAAGTTTGGGATTTGTAAAGGGACAGAGAGAATGGATGGCTAGGGAGTACAAGAGCATTTTTATTTCTTAAGAAATTGAAAAAAGTATTCAGTGAATTCAGTGAACTTGATAAGAAAGACAAATGGCATGAACTAAAGAAAATTACGATGAACCCATGTTCACTGCATGCAGATTATATTTTGGATAGCAGTGCGCTGCTAGCTGAGATTCAATATGTAGACATCAGTGCAGTCGCTGTGTCGGAACCTACTCCGGTTACAGCGGAATTGATTTTGAATACTAGGTAGCAGGGGACAAGATGGCTGCTCCCCCCTCACTGATCAGGCCACAAATTGCTCTGTGGGAAATTAATCAATAGATTGATAACTACATTAGCTTTAATGGGCATAAGGAGTTCCCACTGAGAGAATTCTGGTAAGCTTTTTTAAACCAGTGATCTGAGGCAGGCATCTAGCCATTGCGGCCAATCACCATTGCCTGAGCTATGAAAATTAGAGGAATTACATGATTTAGAGCATGAAAGGTCATGTTTTCTTTCCCTAAAGACGACACTAACAGCTACATGCATCATTGTAGGAATTTGCGATTCCTAAATTGCGAAAATTAAGGAATCGCAATTTAGGAATCGCAAATTCCTATGCATCAAAAAATCGCTAATTTTCCTTATTTGCGATTTCTTCATTGCGAATCGCAAATAAGGAAAGGCTTTACATTGATTCCTATGGGCCTAGAGGCCCATAGGAATCAATGGGAAGGCATTCTCATTTTGCAAATTCGCAATTAAGGAATCGCAAAATGAGAATGCAATTTCAAGGGTGCAAGGGGGGTCAAAAGGACCCCCCCCCCCTGCACCCCTGGAATGTCATGTAAGTACATTTTACTCACACACGTCCCAAGGGCATGTGTGTGTGTAAAATGTGAGTTTCAAAAATGCATTTATTAGCATTTTTAAAACTTTTCGCAAATTACCATGAAGGTGTACTTCATGGTAATTTTTCACTTTAAAATTGCGAATTCGCAAAAATAAATAAATCATGCATAGCATTTAAGAAATTGCAAAATTTGCGATTTCTTAAATGCTATCGCAATTTTAGAAATCGCAAAAAATTGCTATTTCTTAAATTGCGAGAAATGGGAAATGAATGATGGATCCCAAATTGTGATTTTGGAATCGCAAACGGCTGAATTTTGCGATTTGCACCGTTTGCGATTCCAAAATCGCTTGATGCATGTGCCTGTATAACTCATTGCTGCTAGGGGTCAACTTCGCATTCATTATACCAATAAAAGTGAACTACCTGTCCCCACTTAAAGAAGAGAGCATGATTCTCAAATGACATTTGAGATGTCATCAGCAATGTGATTAATTATGTCATTAACATGTCATGGGTGATGTAATCTGTGAGATCATCAGAAGTACATGATGTGGGGGCAAGTAACAGTTAATTAGCCTACCTATAACGTCTCTTTCACCTTTTTTGTTGTTCAATGAATTTTTTGACGTTTTCATTTTATCCACCCAACTTCCTCACTGAGCAGAACTTAAGGCTGTGCACAGAGTAGTAGTGGATGCAGGATCCTTCTCCCAATGCCCATGTGTGGCCAACCCCATGTAGGTAGCCAATCCCCCACAAACACCCCCCCCCCAACACACACATTAAAAAAAAAAATGAAATTATTTGGAGTGTCATGGTACTCCCACAGTCCCACAGCTCATGCATCACTCAGTGGTACTGTGATGCAGCACACGCTTCATGTATTGAAACTTGTGAGGCCTTGCAGGACCATGGCTCCCACTGGAGTTTCACAGTATTTCATGGGGGACAAGCTTGGAGAATAGGACCTGCTGCAATATTTTTTTCTTCTTTTTGTCCCCTTGGGGTCGTTCCTCTATACCACCCAAGAGTTCCAAGGGGTCAAGTAGTCTCTACCATTCCCCCTAAATATTTTTTAACAGGTTCACGGCACAGGTATGAACCACACAAGCCAGCCAGTCAGATTGCTCAATCATGCAACAGCAGTGCTGATTTCGCTGGACTGAATGACCAATGGGAAACAAAGGAGTCTCGACCAATCAGATTACTCTGTTTTTACTTTGCATTTCTGCAGAAGTTCCACAAATGTTTCTTAGAACAGGAGATCACTTTCATGAATTGTAATACTATCTAGTGTGCTAAAATGCTAAAGGAGTAATGTACTATGCAAATACATAGATGTTGGTCAATTACTCGAGACAAAAATGGTTGAAATAACCTTTTCTTTCCATCACATTTAATACGATAGAGGATAATTTGTAGTAATAGAACGCCAACTTTAAATAAATCAGTGAGACCCTTAGAAGTGTATTCAAGTGAGCCTATATACCTGGAGATATTGATATTAGAAAGAAGAGTTACTTATTTTCCTCAATAATCTCTTCCCAGGATTAAACAATACCTTAGTATGGCACCACCAGAATATAAGGTGATCCCACATTATTTAATCATGATTCAGTAACAAGAGATCAATATAATCATCTGAATTTAGTAAAGCAATCTAACATTTTACATTTAGAAAATAGAAGGAATCTTAAAAAATAATTGCATATGTTTACCATGGAAATTTGAAATGCTATTGGCCAAAGCGTAATAATTCAAATAGACAGTGCATCAAATGAAGAGTACGGTTTGAAGCATCTCCTTTTAGTTAAGCCTTGTGGAGGTAAAGGATGATTCCAATTCCTTTCGGAGGTTACAATTTCACTAAATATGTCATAACAAATAAAAATAATATACTTTAGTCCTTTTCGCCAAATCAATCTTAATTTTGATTATTGTACAGTTTATCATAAACCCCCACAAGGATTCACTTTATCTTTGCCAAAGACCATTGGGGTTAGTCTTGGAAGGAAAAGCACAGGGCCATTTATCCTTTAACCCTGATCTGTTGTTTTCAAGAATTTCTTTTTAGTTTGTGGTTTTCTGATGATCTTCTATATTACATAACTTAGTCTACTAAAGAACAAATACTGGGTCATCCATCCTATTATATCATAAGCACTGAAAGAATGATCCACTCACCAGTCATTTTCAGGCATGATAGTGGGCAGAAACCCTTTCAAAGGGCCACAGGCACACAGAGGCTACTAGGCCCAACCATCGGGTTTGAGGTCATTAAATGATTGAAGTCCCTGGGCCCACTTTACTATGCATTCTGAGCAACTGGGACATGTACCCCTTCTGCACTTGACATTTAGGGTTAGCGTGGTCCAAGCAGTCCAAGGCTGCCACGAGGAGGCAGAGGAGGGATGGATACAGATTCAACACTGGCTTACAATCAAAATATGTGCATTAGCAGCAATAAATTATTAAGAAGCCAAATACTCACTTTTATGAAAAAATAGAGGTATTTTATTTCATCCATCTACCACAGAAAGAGAAATTGTGACATTCACAAACTATCAAACAATTCCCATTGAAGTAGCGGCACTAGTGTTTCCTTTGCAATTCCCTGTCCAATTTCATCTCGGGTTAGCAATAGGGTATTCTCCACTCACTATTAGTAACATCCAAAGTATCCTCTACTAGAAGTCTCAAGAGTCTACTTTGACTCTCATTAAAGCAAACAGTGTTCCAGTACAGCAGTGCTATGAGCAGCAAGTTTACTAGGGCCAAAAGGACAAAACCCAGTCTTACACGCTCCCAGAGAAGGGAAGTGTTTGGAGTTCCTGAGTGCCCTCTGTCCATGTGCTCTCAAAGTGTGTGCAGCCAAGTTCAGGTAACAGCCACACACAGACCAAGTGACTGCACTCAGCAGGAACAGAATCTCTCACTTGCGATTGAGCTCCTAAAGCAACTGGAGGTTTTTTGCGGCTCTTCCTGTTGGTTGGGCTTCTGATGAACGGGGTAGCTATGTACATCCTGTCGTGGGTCCCTCCCCTGGGTGACGGTGATCCTACACTGTCTTCACTTCTTCAGTGGAGCATAACAAGTCACAGGCCTTGGTGCTCCCAGTTACCCCCTCTAGCACACTGGCATATGGAGTCACCGGACTTCACAGTCCACAGACGTTGGCCTAATCATCAGAGTGATACTTCCCATGGCAGCCCACCTCTGGTATACAAGGTCACCGCTCAGCTACCGCCCCTGGCCCAGCTCCTTTCCACACAGCAATCGTTCTCCAGTGGCCCCTCCTTAGTCACAGGGTTTCTGCTCTGCTACCTCACAGGGTGACAGCCCTTTTCCGTCTGGTAACACAGCACAGTTCATGACGGCCCTCTCCAGGCATCGGGGGTCGTCGACTCTGTCCTGAATCCAGACAATGACCTGATCGGTGCAGCAGCTGGTTCCTCATATCTCACACATGGTGTCCACTCGACAGGGCTCTGGAAAGGACCTTGCTCACACCAATGGTCTCTAATTCCTCACAGAGCACACTCATCTTGATAACCAGGCAGGTGCTGGTGCTCCAGGCTTCAGGGCAAGTGATCTTGGGTGATGTCCTGTCACTCAGCAGGGACATGAGCTGGCCTTTCCTCACAGAGCTTCCTTTCCTCACTCAGTCCATTTGGCTGCTTGACAAATGACAATTTTCGGAGACTCTAGCCCCCCTTCCTATAATTCATTTCCAGTCACCAAATGTGAACTAAGGTCTTTAAAGATTTATCTTGGAGTTCTGCTTCTTTTGAAGTACATTTTTATTTGCTCCCTCTTCTACTTGAAAAGCTGTCTGTCACAGTAGGAGTTTCTCCAAAGCTTAGTCCTGAAACACAGCCCATGGGAGGGACTAGCTTTGACACCTGAAAGTCAGCCATAGTGACATGTGCTTCAAAAAAGTAGCACAGGGCCAACAGCCCTACTCTTTATGAATCTCTTATCAGCCCATCGCTTCCTTCCTGAGATGTGCACAGGCCTCTTCCTTAAGACCACCCATTGAATAAGAGAGAACCATTTGAGGTGTACAGGGGAGGCCCGGTCCTTCTCTCCCCAGTGTGTGCCCCACCGAGCTAAAAGGAATACAGAAATGTAACAAGCCACAAATCTGCCTGGGAGGATCTCTCTACCTCATCTCCATGTTTAATCATGCAGGCCTGGGTCTCCCAAAATGGTTCCCAGGGCCCTCCATGTTCTGAACTATCCAAAGGCACACATTCACCCAGTGCATGTATACTGCATACAAACACTGCACAGTATTGCATCCTCATTGTACTTTACCACTCATAGGCACATATACATCCAACACCTGCAATTAACCTGTATGCACTGCCCAGTACTATCTCTTTTATGTATTGTACAAATCAGGGGCACACATACACCTAGCATATGCATTTGACAATCGCACACTATATGGGGGTGTGGGAAATTGCCAAAGAAGATGGCTGCACCCTAGCCCTAGAGCAGTTCCGTTTCCGGTCAGCAAACTCCCCAAAAACCATTAATATATCCGTCCCCAGCTGCAACCTGACACTGCCCTATTGATTTTTAGCGGCTGGAGAACAATTTGACCCTCTGTTTCCTGACAACAAAGCGGCGACGCAACGGTCTAAGTAGCGGCCTGTACAGCAGGGTGCGACCCCAGCCTTGCAGCTGGCCTAAGCTTTGATGACCCCGCTCCTAACAACAACTACAGGCATGGGTACTGCAGCGACTAGGCTGCAGGGACCTTGTGAATCTGGCTGAGGGGGAGGCGGGCTGGTGCCAAGCTTCCTCGGCTGAAAAGAGAGTGATCCCCAGTTCGTTGTGCAGAGGGAAGGGCACTGCCATCCGATCTGCGCTGGGAGTGACCGGGTCCGGTGAAGTGATACCTCTGGTGACAGCAGACGGAGGACTGGAGTGGTGCCAGAGTGGAGAGGACCTCAGCAACGGCTTCCCCCATCCGATGAGCAAAAGCAGAAAAAACAACAAGTGGGGTTGGCCGGGGCAGGCTGCTGCACCGCTTGGTGCTCCACCGGACGACATGCAGTGAGAACCCAGGCTGTTATGAGGCTGCCCGCAGGGTGTGGAGTGCAAGAGTGATGCAGTGAGACACTCATTGCGGGATGAGATGTCCCTCTCTGGGGGAGCGACGTGTGATGCAGACCAACACCCCTTGAGCAGAGAGGTTCTCAAGGGGCAGTGAGTGCTTGCGGCCATTCCGTAAGAGGCTGCTGCCAAAATCCTGGATGGAACTTTACATCTCGGCTGGGGTGCCCATCTCCGGGGGTGATAAATCTGACTTGGGTCTCTAGAAACCAGTAGACCGATATCTCCCTACCGCTCCAGGGGGTATGGGCCTAAAACCCTTGCACGTTCTTCATGGATGGACGTTCTGAGAGCCCAACAACACCAGAGGTGAGAGTTTAGAGGAGTAATATACACATGAAGAGAAACCCGGTAGGTCACATGAGTGCCCATCTGCACCATTAGGTAGGCAGTGGAGAGTATCCCTGTGACCCTGTGATTCCCCTCCCCTCTCGAGTGTACACTCTCAGCATGACAGGCAGCAAAGAAGTGAAGAGCTCCCATCAAGCTAAACTGGACAAATACACACTTCCTAAATGCTCAGCCGCCCTGGAGACATCCCATGGGGCTGCCCCCTCCTGCTGCCCCGCTGATCCCTGAAATGGAACCCTTGACACTCCATGATATTATGGTGGTAATCCAGGTAGTGCACACAGCCTTGAAGGCACTTACTCAGTGAAATCAGAGTTTTCACTGATGAGAGCCAACCTTAGGAATATGAGCGCCAGAGTAAAGGAGGTAGAGGACTCAACAACCGCTCTACAACAAGACACAGCAACCATGAAGACCCAGGTCAATGAACTACATGCCACATGCAAAATTCTGGAGCCCCACCTGGAGGACGGACTACGAAGGCAGATCGAGGTGCAACAATGTGCACATAATAGGGGTCCCGGAGCGAGTGGAGGGGCCTGTGGTAGACCTGTTTGTTGAGAATCTCATACTTAAGAAACTGCAACCCTGCGGCCTCTCTAAATACTTCTCAGTGGAACCAGTCTACCGAGTCCCTGGCGGATGCCCTAAACTGGGGTCTCCCCTGCACCCAATTATAACTCAATTTTTGTGATAGGGACGTGGTGCTCCAGATGGCACATACTGCCCCTCTAGTGACAACACCAACATAACTTTCTTTCATTACTTTACGTTCAAAGTAAAGAAACAGCACTGTAGCTTTCTAGAAGTCTAGAGGGCCCTGAGAGACCAAATAATTACATTTTCAATTCTCTGTATGGCCAAGCTGCTTGTAGAGGCTAAAGGGAAGACATGGTTCTTTTCAACCTCTGAAGAAGTCTGGGAGTGGCTAGAGGGATGGAAGACAGCAGGAGGTATTGGGCCCAAAGCAATACTGGGACATCGGGGCAGCGGCCTGAACTGTCAGCTGGACAGAGAATGAGAGGGACTGGACAAGATGGGCAGGAATTACCATGACAGCAGCCGACCTGATCACTCGCACTGGGCACTCAGATGGCTTCACTGCAGTGTATATGGCCGAGGACAACAAGGCAACAACCACTGCTTATGTAAATGTGTTGTATTTGTATGTAAATGTGTTGTATTTGTATAGCGCGAACAGTAACCCGTAAGCATCCCGGCGCTTGTACTCCTACCACAAGGGAACCCCTCCTGGCTTTTCCTTGTGAGGTGTCCACTCCTGGGCATCCCATGGTGAAACCAGGCATCCCTTGTGTATCGGGGGCCGTTGTGGAGACTAAGCAAGCTATTGCCCAGAGTTGCAGCGTGGGGCCCATGCTTAGATTCGGCACTGAGGCGAGAATATCCGGTCAGAGGAATTTAAGCCCGATCCCGCCGAGGCGGGAATCGAACCCTGGTCCCTGGCCAGCACTCTGCATCAAGGTCTGCCGCTCTAACCATTGAGCCACACTTCTCCACTATGATCATGGGTACCATTGGACACAGGGCGTGGACCACATGCCCTCCGAGGCAGACCCTGCTGCGGGGTCCCAAAGGGGCCGACAACCCTAAGACACTACAAGATGCCATTGACCATTGGTAACAATATGTATCTTTCCACAGGGGAGGGCAGATGGTAAGCTTACAGGGCAGGCCCCAGCCTCTTTAGCTTACCATGTTGGGTGGGGGTGACAGACACTCAATAGGGATGTACCATGTTACAACGCATACCGTTACAACTACCTACCATTACAACGCGACCATTACAACGCATACCGTTACAACGCATAGCGCTTTGGGGTGCTGGATAGTGGTAAGTATAATTTACTATTCTAACTCCAGTCCCCGTGGACCCTAGGGAAGGTGTTGGATAGTAAATTATACTTATTCCCTATCCTATAGCGCCTCCCAGCGCAATGCGTTGTAATGGTATGCGTTGTAAAAGTCGCGTTGTAATGGTAGTGCGGAGTAACGAATGCGTTGTAACAGGTGCATACCCTCAATAGAGTTTAGGGTGCAGGCAGTTTCATTTCCGCAATGCAGGGAGGCAGGGTCTACAAGTATAATTAGAATTGTAATTTAGTGTTTAGTGGGCAAATGGGGATGGAAATAGAGGGAAGGGGGATATGTTTGTTTGTTCATTTTACTTGGTTCAGTTGAATGAGAAACATCAGGTATGCTACACCACACTCGCTACAGCCTGGTAAATCTCTATGTATGGTCTGCTTCTGGAACCTGGGCCAAAGCTGTTGAGGGAATTCTGGGCTTTATTGCCATCTACTATGGGACAATGTCGGCTAAGGTAAATACTTCTGACATTCATTTTCTGTCCTGAAATGTCAACAGCTTGGGAGATAGGATCAAGCATGGGGTGGTGCTTCAATACTTAGAGCTCGAAAAACAACACAAATGCCAGTACTGAATAAAGTTTTTTCGGGGGGGAATGTAACCTCATAGGAACTGCTATGAATTAAACATGATGATGGGTGTGTTGTTAATGTAACAAGGAACTGTCCTTTATTTGTGTTTGTAATTGTTGTATATATTTGCATATTTTGTATATTTATATTTATATATGCACAGAAATGTTTTTGAAAAAATGATAAAAATTCTCTGACCTAAAATAATGGTTATAATAAATTAGCAATAAAAAGTTATACAAGACTGCCATGTTTAATTCATAGCAGTTCCTATGAGGTTACATTCCCCCCCGAAAAAACTTTATTCAATACTGGCATTTGTGTTGTTTTTCGAGTATAATTAGGCGTAGCCTTACTGTTGAGGAGCCAAGACCCAATTTTGTTCCTACTTCAATACGTAGAGCGGCATTCTGCTGATGTGGCCCTCTTGCAGGAGGCGCACCTAATGGATAAAGCCTCTAAGGCCCTAGATCAATGGGGATACAAGATGGTCACCCATGCTAGGTTCACCTTCAGCTCCAGAGGGAGGGAAATACTCCTTAGGAAATACCTACCACTCATCAACAGTCAAACATGGTCTGATACACTTAGCAGATTTGCAGCCCTTTCAGGGACGTTGGAGGGAGAGACGATTAATTTCCTATCTGTCTATGTCCTGCTCGCCATGCACGACTCTAACTTTTTTGAATTTGGTCCTCTACTGTTGGGCTGCCTGATGGAGAGCTTCTTATTGGTGGAGACTTCAACTTGCCACTCTTTGACAGCAGGGACCGCCAACCCCTGAGACAATCTACACTTGTCTGTTCCCCGCTAGCAAGCTTCCTCCTGACTATGGGATTGGGAGATGTTTGGCAACCATTCTTGAGCTCGTGGCATCCTATCTTGTATTGATTATATCCTCACAGCGGCTTAACGTATTCCTAACTTCTTAGATGTTCACCATCTGGCTTGGGGTATTTCTGATCATTCCCCGGTGTGGGATATCTACAGTCTGGGCAAGTTACGAGACTGGGGGAGACATTGACTGACCTGTGAGCGCGAGCTCATCATTTCCTGCACCTGGACACTCTCCCTGCTGGCCACGCCCCCTAAACACCGCTGAAAAGAGCCTGCTCGCCCCTAGCTCTTTGGGAGACATTGACTGACCTGTGAGCGCGAGCTCTGTCCTGCGTGGTCCTTTCTGTTGGATTGTTTGTTCTGCTGCCATACCTCGCGGTACCCGCTCCGCGGGTCCCGCTTCGCCCGTGTGCTTGGGCGCACCGTTGCTGCTTGCTGACAGGGGAGCTGCCTGAATCTCGGGGAGCAGGGCTGCGAGCGCCAGGTGAGGATCAGGGACTCCATTGCCCAGGAGTCCCTGTGCTGCCATCATTTCCTGCACCTGGACGCTCTCCCTGCTGGCTACGCCCCCTAAACACCGCTGAAAAGAGCCTGCTCGCCCCTAGCTCTTTGGGAGACATTGACTGACCTGTGAGCGCGAGCTCTGTCCTGCGAGGTCCTTTCTGTTGGATTGTTTGTTCTGCTGCCATACCTCGCGGTACCCGCTCCGCGGGTCCCGCTTCGCCCGTGTGCTTGGGCGCACCGTTGCTGCTTGCTGACAGGGGAGCTGCCTGAATCTCGGGGAGCAGGGCTGCGAGCGCCAGGTGAGGATCAGGGACTCCATTGCCCAGGAGTCCCTGTGCTGCCATCATTTCCTGCACCTGGACGCTCTCCCTGCTGGCCACGCCCCCTAAACACCGCTGAAAAGAGCCTGCTCGCCCCTAGCTCTTTGGGAGACATTGACTGACCTGTGAGCGCGAGCTCTGTCCTGCGAGGTCCTTTCTGTTGGATTGTTTGTTCTGCTGCCATACCTCGCGGTACCCGCTCCGCGGGTCCCGCTTCGCCCGTGTGCTTGGGCGCACCGTTGCTGCTTGCTGACAGGGGAGCTGCCTGAATCTCGGGGAGCAGGGCTGCGAGCGCCAGGTGAGGATCAGGGACTCCATTGCCCAGGAGTCCCTGTGCTGCCATCATTTCCTGCACCTGGACGCTCTCCCTGCTGGCCACGCCCCCCTAAACACCCTCCCCCCATATCAGGTGCAGCCTCTTCCGCGGCGCGGGAGCGCGCGGGAGGGCGCCGGGAGAAGCCCGGGACAAGGGCAGGACCGTCTGTGGCCGTCCGGGGCCGATCGAGGCCGGGCTGGGCCTACCCTCTTGGTTTGTGCATTTGACCTCTGGTCTCAACTATTTGTTAAGAACCCCCTGCTGAGTATAACCCATTACGAACACCATGCCGTCCCCGGCAAGGGAGAGTACCCCATTAAAGCCGGGTGGAGTTAAAAATAGGACCCTAGAGAATTATTTCTCCCGGGCAGTAGGGGAGGGGGATAAAGAGTGTAACCTGTCCAGGTTAAGGGCAGAACGGAGACGCTCAATAGACAACATGAAAAATACCCCCCTTGGAGACCAAATTATTACACCCAGGGAGGAGTTGTCCCGAATTGATGATGTCCCACTTCTGCTGAGGGATTGCACTAATATGTCATCAGGTGCAGTCACGAGTATAGCTCCAGCCATTAGTCCTAGCCCCACTAGGGTGACCATTGATTTAGTGTCCCAACCCCCCCCAGCCCCCAAAACTAGGAAAGCTAAATCTAAGCCAATTAACACTCAAGTAGCTTTTGGACCCCCTCCCAATAAACGCAGGAGGAAATCTAAGGGAGTTCAAGGAAGGAGTAAACCCAAGGTCCCTCACTCGGAGTTTGGGAAGTCCCTAAAAACCCCCACGGTAGTAGAAAAACCATCGGATGATTTACATCCTAAACCCATTGCTCATAAGGACTCAGCTCCTGTTACGATAAAAGATACAGGAGCTGGTACTGCCAATATCCCCTTGTCTGTTGTCCCGCTTGGAAACTTAGAATTTTTGCTACGGTCTCTGTTATTACCGATCAGCGAGAGTATTAAAAAGATTGAGATCAGACTAACCATCCTGGAGGCCACACTAGGTAGTCTGAAAACTCCTGCTGGTCGACAGGGAAGGCAACCAGATTCTACTCTCCCTGCCGCAGTCCCTCAACAGACGGCAAATAGTGTTGTCAATCCAGTCCCTCCACAAGCCGCGAATGTGGCACCCTCACAACAACCCCTAAGGCCGAAGCCTGCAACATCCAAGTCCCTTAATGCCAATATGCCCAACCCTCCGCCAGGACCTGTACCTCCGGCACAGCCGGTAGACAATACTATCCCGACCCCTTTAATGAAGCTCACCCTAAGACCACGTAGACCTAATTTACCCCCAGAGACTAACGCTTTTACTGTAGTCATGGCGGGTGTCCCCCCACTTGAGGAAGGTGAAACGGAGGATTTTTGTGCCCTGAAAAGTAGGGTAATCAAGTGGTTAAACATAAACAGACCCCTCCCGACACATTTTAATAATGAAATTATAATGGTAAGAAGGGTACCATGGGTGGGGAGAACACAAAAAATCCATTAAAGGGGACTGTATACTGGTGAGTTTCAGGGATACAGGTACGGTGTCCTATATATGTCAGGAGAAAAATAGATCTAGGGAATCCACCATCCAAACCCTCCATGTGTCGTTCTTTTTTCCCATTACCCCAGTCCCATTTCAGCAGCCCCAAACTCATGACAGCTGGGAGAGGGTTGGCAGGAGGGGGAGACACCAGGCCTTACACCCCAGACCGAAATCCGGCCGACCTGAACGACCCTTTTATACCTACAACCGGTTCAATTGCCTGAATGGCCTAGAGGGGGTCGATTGACAAACAGATAATGCCCCCCAGGGTTGCATAGAAATGGGCGCTCTGGTAGAAACATTGGAGGAGCAAAGTTTTAAGGTGCAGCATACCTCGGCGATTGGTGGGGGGATCAAATGTGTGTTGAAACTAAGGTAATAGCTAAAAATAGTATAGGAGGGGGACATGGGCAGGCAATGCAAAGGTCAATGCAGGAAATAAGACCAAGGGCCCAGGGGGGCGCTGAATGGAGTGGAGAGGGTGTGAGATTTAGCTCATGGAACGTAGCTGGCATAGCCTGCAAATTTAACAACAAGGAATGGGTTGACTACATTAGAAAATTTAATATCATATGTGTACAGGAGACATGGGCTGTGGAGAATAATTACCATCTGCAGGGGTACAAGTGCTTTTTTGTTCCCGCCCGAAAATCTAGTTCTGGGAGAGCAATGGGCGGTTTGTCCCTCTATGTAGATTTAGACCTCCCAGGCACCTGGTCCTTCCCAGACTGGTCCTCACACGGGATCCAGGCAGTTCGGTTCTATGGAAAGGGGTTACGATTCTCTGTTTTCAACTTGTATAACACCGAGATAGCAAATAATCATGCCCCGGTTTTAACTGAACTTGATCAAAGGTTAGGACAAGAAATCATATCCCAGAACAAGGGCCCATCTCACGGGCTGCTTGTAGTGGGGGACTTCAATTGTCACCTCTGCCCGGCACTGATTAAAGCAAATACAGATTGGGCGCAATGCCCAATTGAGAAGGGGCCTCATTTTTCTCACTCGCCTACTGGGTCGGCTCTTAGGTTGCTTCGGCTTAAGTACGACCTAGAGCATACCATCAACATCTATTATAGATTATATTCTGGTTTCGAGATCCCTGGTTAACAAAGTAATTAGTCTAGGGATAGACTGGAACAGCTTCAGTGACCATAACCCGCTTGTTTTAATGCTTGTGTATAGGGCGGGTTTTGGATCCAATGTCCATCGTTTAATTGGGGAAAGGTCACCAATCAAGGCAGGAGACTGAAATGGTCTAGAATAGATGGGGTAAAGTTTTATAAAAACTTGAGCAATAAGGGTTTGCAGGCCATAAATGACTGTTTGGATCTGGAAGTCCAGGGCCCAAGATTACTAGAAGCGTTCGACCATATTGCAAATCTGATAGACGGACTACTAAGGTCCAATGTGCCCACACGCAATCTGGTCAATCCCCGGTGGTTTGATAAAGATTGTTCTAAGGCACTGAGGGAACTGAAATGCTCTCTTAAGTCAAAACCACGGGATCCACAAAAAATTAGGGCATGCAGGGAGAAATATAAAAAAGAGACCAAAAGGAGGAAACTCACCCTGCAGGCAGAAGCTTGGGCAGATCTGAGAGAGGCAGGGGAAAGAAGGGACCTAGCGGGGTTCTGGAGAATCATTAATAAACCGACCTTTCTAGAAAATGATTCTCCGGAAATAGGGGCTAATATTCTACCGGAGCAGTGGGTTACCCACTTTAGGAGTTTGTATAATCACGAACCGGGCATCCTTGTAGAGTCATCAGCAACCCCAAGTCAGGCTCCCCCGGTAGTATTTACTCTTAAGGAGATCGTGGCAGGGATGGAGAGTCTAACTAAGAACAAAGCCCCGGGTCCGGATGGAATTCCCCCTGACCTTTTTCTTAGTAATATAGATCTATGGGCCCCCCTGATGACTAGGGTCTTAAATACTGCTACCTCCTGCGGCCTCCCTCCATCATGGTCCAAAGCGATCATTGTGCCAATCTTTAAAAAGGGCAATAAGGACGACCCTAGGTGTTATCAGCCTATTTCCCTGATTGACGTCTCGGCTAAACTTCTGGGAAGGGCAATTTTGAACAGATTGTCCGAGTGGACCGAAGAGAATAACATCTTCTCGGACACTCAATATGGGTTCAGGTCAGGGAGGTCCACTAGCGATCAATGCCTGAACCTATATATGCTGACTGCCAAATACACTCTGGCCAGCGATGAACCCATTTATATGGGATTCATGGACCTGGCAGCAGCATTCGACCACGGCAACAGGGGGAAGTTGTGGGACATGATGGAAGGCTTGGGGATCGAGAGTGGTTTAATCACCATATTAAGAGAGCTGCATAGCGATACCACGGCCAAAGTGAGATTTAACAGGGAGGGTGGATTGTCCGACTCATTTCCGTGTAAAAGTGGAGTCAGACAAGGTTGTATTCTTGCCCCTTTTTTGTTCTCCCTCTACATTAATAATTTGGAGCAGTTTCTTTTGGGCCTAAAAGCAGATTCCCCAAGGGTCGGGACGCGGCATATCCCCGTCCTGCTTTATGCAGACGACGCGGTTTTGCTTGCGCGCACACCCCGAAGCCTGCAAATTCTGATAGATGGGTTCGTCAAGTTCATGAGTCACTTGGACCTATCTGTCAACTTAGGCAAGTCATACGTGCTCCTGGCAGGCAAAAAACCTTCTTCTAAATTCTCTTACACAATAGGCGCCCATTGTTTAGAGGAGGTTAAAACGTTCCCCTATCTCGGAGTAACTTTTGATGGTGCTCTTCAATTTAACTCCTTGGTGGCAGAACGCTGTAATAAAATGATTGCCTCTAATGGGGCAATAGCCGGTTATGGCAGGAGGCTGGGCAGATGGAGTCCGGAACAGGTGATGAACCTGTACGGCTCCATAACATGCTCTAAAGTAAGCTACGGGGCTGAAGTTTGGGGCTTTGTGAACACTGCTAGAATTGAACAGGAAGAAAACAGACACTTGAAATCTATCCTGAGGGCACCACCCAGTACTGCTGGATACATAGCTCATAGGGAGCTAGGGAGGCCATACCTGGCTGACTTGTTAAAACTCAGGCCAATTGTGGCGTGGCAAAAAATCTGGGTAAACCCAGATGCGCACTTAAGCAGAGAAATTTTATTGGACTGCCTGGGTAGGACTCACTGCATGCGCATCCCCTGGCTTAAATATGTGAGAAACACTCTTGAGGATCTAGGGTTCGGAAACCTCTTCAGGAACCCCACAATAATCTCAGCACAGCACAAGAAACAAGTAGGGGAAATTTTCCTAGAGCGGAAAACCCTATGCCGTGCTGAGGCTGAAGGAGAGAAAAAGTCTGTGAGGGCTCATAATTTGGTGAAGAGTGTGGAGGGCATGGAGCCCTATCTGTATCTTGTGCATAACACACAGGACAGATTTCTTATGTGTCATTTTAGACTGAACTTACTTCCTTTTATGTTGGCTTCTCCAGCAGGTTTCACCACGTCATTTGAGCAGAAGGGACCCTGCGGCTGCGACAACCGGTCTCCGCAGGATTCCCTTCATTTTATCTTGCTTTGCCCCTATTTTTCCATGCCCAGGCGTAGATTCCTAGTAAACATCTTGAAAAAAGCCCAATTGGAACATGCCAGGGATGCCTTAGTCTATTTTGCAGAAAGCCTCTGACCCGCTAACCTTATGTTGTGTTATGAATTTTATCAAGGTTGCGGTTCGACTAAGGATGACGAGGGGAGAGGAATGAAAGACTTGGGACTCTCTGTTTTAATTTATGGCCCTGTATGTTGGTATTTTTACTGTATCATCCATGTACAAGGATCTTGACTAATATTTAATGCTTTTTTATCTATGTATATGTACGTGTGCTTTTATGGAGTTTTTTAATCACCGAATAAAGATTCTTGACTATGACTATGACTATGACTATGACTGCAGGACCATCACCATCACGCTTACTCCTTGTTACCTTAAAATCCCGGTTGGGAGGGGAGGCCTATTAAAAGCCATGGAACTCTACTTTATAGAAAATGAGACCTTGGTGCACTCTTCACAGACTCTGTGGAAAGCCCGCAAGGCCATTATTAGGGGACAAATGCTCTCCCTCATAGTAGAGTAAAAAAGGATAACAAAGTGGCTGTGAATGCAGGTTAAGCTGAGATCCTTGACCTTGAGACTAAACTCAGGGACAATAAGTCGGGAGGTACGTAACAATAAGAGGCAGGCTAGATGGGGTGACATAGGGATTGTGAGTATATATGGTCCTAATATAGAGTAAGGGACGTTCTTGTCCAAACTCACTGGAGTTCTGGCGACATCCCTACCGGAGTCTATTATTGTTGGGAGGGCCCTCAGTGAGATCGATCACATCCACCGTTGAGACATGCACCTGTAATTGAAATGTCTAGGACCTTTCGGGATTGCTAGATAGATGGGATCTGGTTGACTCCTGGAGACGGCTCAACCCAGAGGGCAGAGATTATTCTTTCTAGTCCATGACCTACATGTTAGACTTGATTCCTTTTTGTGTTCCCCAGATATGCATGCCCGGATACAGGTAGTGAAATACCTAACTCGTACCCTGTCCAATCATACTCCAATTTTACTCCACTTAAAGTGGGGACAGATGCATCAGAGTATTCCCACATGGAAACTTAAGCCTGAGACCCTCGAAGATCAGGTCTTACGAGAGGAGATAAGGGAGCGCATAGAGAGTAATTTCACAACAAATGCACACACAACTGATTCTAGGCTGACAGGATGGGATGACTTTAAGGTGGTATTAAGGGGCAAATGCATGTCGACTTCCATAGGAATAAGGCGCACACTAGATGCTGACATTGATACGGCGGATAGGGCCCTTCACGAACAAGAGAAACAAAGACCTGGGAATCCAGAGCTGAGTACTGCCTTATTGGACGCTAAGGAGGAAATGGCCAAGCAGACAGAGAGATTACACAGTTTCGATTACAAGCGGTACATGGAGTGTACACACGCAGGGAGGGCCAGAACTGGCCCGCTACTGGCTTGGCTGGCCATTCCAGCTCGGAGAACTCAGAAGGACATACACTCTATAGACAGGAAGACTTTAACAGGAGATTGCTAGAATTCTACACCAGGCTCCATAGCTCTTGGGGTGGACAGGGATCTGACGTAATTGGAGAGAATCTGACTAGAATTCCCCCTACTGCCTTGGAACCTGAGAAGGCTGAGAATTTAGAAGCCCCCATTACTATACATAAAAGTGGGGCAGCAATCAAGAGTCTTGCCAAAGGTAAAACACTTGGGACACATGGGTCCCCTATAGAGCTCTATGCGGTATATGCTGAAGAATTGGCACCCAGACTAGAGGAAGTATATGAGGCAGCCTTAGAGGAAAGCCAGCTTCCAGAAACTACCCGAGAGGCATTGATTGTCCTGCTCCTTAAGCCCAGTAAGAACCCCATGGACTGTGTAGCCTACAGGCCATTGCCAATGTTAAGTTTAGATTTGAAAATACTAAGTAAGATACTGGCCATGAGACATGTTGACATTAGTACACCAAGACCAGGCAGGATTTCTCCCAGGTCGTAACATGGCACTCAACATCAGATGGCCCATAGCCCTCATGACTGGAGGAGGTGTGGGGAGACATGAAGAAGTGGTCTTTTCAGCAGCTATAGAAAAGGCTTGTGACAGCCTTTTTTTGGGGTTTCTTATACAGAGCCTTAGAAAAAAGGGGATAGGACAGGTTTTTTGGGATGGATAAGGATACTTTAATTGGGAACAATGGCTAGAATTAGATTAGGCGAACGATCTTGGAGAGGTGCAGGGTTGAGCAGGGACTCCGCAGGGATACCCCCTGTCACCGCTCCTCTTTGCGCTTGCCATGGAGCCAGCCTCTGGCCTCCCTGGCCCACACAAGAGGGCGATACCGGGGGATACAATTACGGGCTAAAATATACTATATTGCCTTCTACGCGAACAACCTGTTCGTTTTTTAGGGCAATGCACAGGAGAATTTACCAGGCACTAAGACGCCGATGGGTGAATTCGGAGAACTGTCAGGTCTGAAGATTAACTGGTGTAAGTCCAAATTGTTTCCGTTGATGGCTGCCGGTGTCCCTGTGGAGTAAATGGGAGCACTCACGTGGGAAACCCACTGCTTGGAGTATTTGGGGGTGAAACGTTATAATGCCCAAGCTGACATATTTACGGGTAATTTGGGTAAGGCCCTGAGATCCCTAAAGACAAACAAGGAATTTTAGAGTGGACTTCCGCTTTCATTAGTTGGGAGAGTGGCTCTCCTGAAAATGGTGGCGCTCCCAAGATTTTTATACTTTTTTACAACACTTCCAATATGGATACCTCCGAAATGGCATGCGGACTCACACTCTATAATTACAGTGTTTCTATGGGGCCAGGATGGGGGAGGGTATCACTCTGAACAATGCAACCTGCGACATGGGGGAGGACTCGGGCTCCCATACTTTAAGCAATACTATCTAGTGGCCCAACTTCAATGGGTGGTGAGGTGGATAGGTGCCCTTCAATCTCACACCCAAGGAATAGACCCTTTTGCTCCAGACCTTGGACTTCTGTGGAAGTTGTTGTTCGTTGAGGATGGGGACTCAGCTGAGGATACTGAGGTGGTCATGATAGCCAGGAGATGTTGGAGACGAGTTCTCCAAAAAACAAAGACCACATTTCCATACTCACCTGACCTTCCCCTGACAGCATTGCGGGTGATTCCTTGTGAAACTACATGGGTAGGACTGGAAGACTGGGAAACAGCAGGAGTAACAAGAATAGGCAATGTGTACAGCAGGGGAAAATTCATGCCATTTTAGGACCTCAGAGAGAGTTATGTTCTGCCCCAGGGAAGTTTTTTGTTACACGCGGGATTAGTGGCGGTGATTAGAGCACACTGGAAACTGGGACCCGCTGAACCACCTACACATGACACTTGTAGATACTTGGGCACTGGGGGTGGTAGAATTAAAGCAGTCACATGCCTATATGGAGCCCTGACTAGAGACTCAACGCAGCCACTGTCTAAATTGCAGAATAGCTGGGTAGAGGACTTGAATACCCCAGTAGATGATGAATCCTGGAAAAATATATTAGAGGGGGATCCCCAAGTCCTCAAGAAATGCCAGATTACATCAAATTAACTTCTTCATACTGCACATTGCCTAACTCATTCCTGGGAAAATAAACACGTTTTTCCTCGGAGATGATGCGAAATGCCTGAGATGTGCGGAGGTGGGCGCAGAATTATTCCAAATGGTGTGGACATGCCCTGAATTGCAAGACTTTTGGGTAGAAGTAAGAACCACTATTGGGGAGACAATAGATTGATGGATCCTGCACAATCCTGCTCACTGCCTATTGGGATTGTTCCCATATAATGCTAAGAATTTGGTTACCAGTCGATTTCAGGATCTAGCGCTAGCCCTTGCAAAGCGGGAGATAACGAGACATTGGAAATCCCCTTTCAAACCAAAAAGCATCACTTGGAGGGCCGAATTAGAAAAAGGTGTGGACTGTGAGGGGATTGTTCTTCTCCAATATGCCAGGAAAGTGATTGGGTCACTGGAGTGAGCTTGTGCCTGGGAGGCCCTGTCCAATAGCCTAAAAAAGTCTGATCTAACCTCTTGGGAGTTGACCTCGGCAGGGAGGTCACCACAGGGAACACCAGAGCACGCAGGTATAGGGGGATGAAGAAGTAGGACTGCAGAGAATGACCACTAGCATATCCCTACACTGGAAACTAATGGAGAAGGGGCCTGTTGAGGGAGGGGGAGGAAGCTCAGAGTTAGGTCATGACAGTCCATTTAATTACAATCTGGGATAGCCACATGTATGGAATGACTGTTGGAATCTGCTAAGGGGGGGGGTGAGAAGGAGGGTGTTGATAGTTGAGGTTAATAAAGGAAGGTGTACCTAAGATGGGGATATGTAAAATTGGATATGAAAATCGAATAAGTATGAAGTAGCCTTGAATGTTGATAAGCACTGTTGAAGAATGTATGCAACATCGCAACAAAAATGTATATTAAATGTGATTCTCGAAACTCCAATAAAATATGTTTTTAAAAAATGGTGAGCTACCCAACTGAAGATGAGATTGGCCAAGTAATACAGAGCCTGTGTTCCAGTAAAGAAATGTGTCCCAACAGCCTTCCAATAGAGCTTTACAAACCTACTATAGGGGTGCTGGGTTCAGTTGGTAAAATACAAGAGGACGCCGTGGCCCTCTCCATATATGCCTGTACGGCCTTCGATACGGTTGAATGGCCATATCTTTTCGCAGTACTGTAACACATGGGCTTTAGCCTTAAGTTCTTGTCCTGGCGGCGACTCCTCTACACTGAGCCCTTGACCCAGGTGGTGGTCAATGGGAGAGCATCTAGGGTGCTTCCCCTCTGACGTGGGACCAGTCAGGGCTGCCCACTCTCACCACTGCTTTTCACCTTAATGCTTGAGCCTCTGGCAGCCAGGGTTAGAATGGACTCCATTGTCTGCGACCTGTGCTGGACGGCACAGTAGGAAGATAGGATATCTCTGTACACTGATGGTGTCCTACTGTACATTGCAGAACCACAACTTTCCATTCCAAGACTGCTTAACATCTTTGGCAACTTTGGCAGATATTCAGAGTGCAGGACATACTAGACGAAATTCATTATATATGTCCTGCAAGGTTGAACACCCTTTCTGCCAGCTGACTGCGAGGCCCGAATAGTCACATATGGGTTTCAGAGATCTTGGTATATACATCACCACCGATCCTGACCTATTCCATTCCAGCAACCTCCAGGCCTCCTCGATGAGACTCAATAGGGACGTACAACACTGGCGATCATTACCACTCTTGTTGCTCGGGAGAGCAGCATTTTTCAAAATGATGGCTTTGTCGTGTTTTCTCTATTTGTTGCAAAACACGCCGTTCCCAGCCCCTACAGCTTACTTGAAGGTCATTGAGGGTGAGGTCAGAACACTTCTCTGGAACGTTGGGCCATGATGGGGGGATTGCACACAGCAATCAGAGCTCTATTCTATAGGGACAAAATCACCCAGGCCACACCATTATGGGACACTGAAAGGTTAGGTACTCTTGGTACTCAATCAGGTTTTGTAAAAGGGGACCTTATAGGTCTCCCTAAAGTTGGGGGACCTTTGGACCCATGGTGAGGTGGTCCCTTTCTCTGATCTACAAAAGGACTACGAAGTGGAAAGTTTGGGAACCTTCTGGTATCTTCAGATACGTCACGCGGTGATTCCCCGAGGGGCTCGCCTTCCCAAATCATCCTACCTTGAGGACAGGTTGCTTGAGGAGCACATGAGCCACAAAGTAATCTCCATTACTTACAATAAACTGATTACTAATTCACTAAACACCTTCTTCTGACTGCAAGAAGACTGGGATCATGACCCAGATGGGCTAGCTGATGACGAATAGTCAGCCAGAGGACCTGGCCTTTCCTTCGGAGATGGCTGTAAGTGTGGGTTTCTGGTTGGTACAGTTTAAAATACTCCATAGATCTCAACCTTTCATGCAACATGAAGGCCAAGATAGGCAAGATACATAATTATGGCTGTCTTAGGAAATGTGGCCAGGAAGGGACCTATTTGCACATAATCTGGCGTTGTTCTGCAGCTCAAATCTTCTGGAATACAGTGGTGGTGTGTATGAAAAACATATGTGGTTGTGCTGTGCCGATCTCCACCAGGTGGTGTCTTCTCAATGTATGGGATGCAACAGACCTAAACTGAATGGAACAGGTCTCGATGACCTTAGGCATGGCAATTGCCAAAAGCAGCATAGCGCGCTTATGGAGGCTATGTCTGCACCACTCCTGAAAGACTGGAAAAGTAACATGAAATGGTGCATGGTGGCCAAGAAAACAGTTTACAAAAATGTGACTGCCCCAGAAAATGCAAAAAACTGTGGGGCAAATGGAATATCTACAGAGCCAATTCCTTTGTCGCCCCCATTGCAGTTACTGTGGAAGTCGCCACTTCCTGATGTGCTCCCACCTATGACTGAGAGGCATAGGGTGATCTAGGTGTTGGAGAGTGTGATCAATAAGACTAGAATGATTGATTATTACTTCTAATTGTACACATGATCCTCTCTTCACTTCCTGCTGTAAGCTTAATAAAAAGATGTATGAAGAAACAATTGCACACTGAATTCTTTTTTGTATTGTATCACTCACAGATACACATCTATACAGCACATTCATTTATCCTGCACGAACTGTGCAGCACTTCATCCTTCAGGTACTGTACCACTCAGAGGCATATGCACCTTCAGCATATGCATACACCATGCACGCACTTGTCAATCCTGCACTAGGCTTGTATTGCACCCTGCCTAGGCACACAAACCCCCAGCACAGATACCCCACTTCTGCACTTCACATCAATCTGATGTAAGCCAAAGGTGAGTTAAGCATACAGCAGTAGAACTTTAAAAGCGAGTGAGCCTGTAGGCCTTACTCCAGTGTCACAGGTTAAGAAGGACCTGTTCACTATTACTGATCATTACTCAGTACGCTACCACCACCATAGCTCATGCTGCTTAACTCCAGGAGAAGGCAGTAAACTTACATCAGTATGAGGTTAGCGCTTTGGACACCACTATAGGTCCAACAAGAAGGCAATCTTTTAAATTGGCTTATGTCATCGCACACATGCATGATCCGTGTTTGCTTATGACAACAAAAATCAGCATTACATTAGCTGTACATCAGGGCAGGGGTGCACATCTATTATCATGTGGAGAACTTTTCTGTCCCAACAATAACACCCACTCATTCAGGCACAGTTGTTTGTCTTCATAGTTATTCATGCATCTTGCAATAACATTAACAAGTGTAAATTTTACTTCACATTAACCTTATTTTTTTTTAGTGAATTTCCTTTTCAATTCAATAAAGCTTTATTCGATAACATTTTTTTATCATAAAAGCAAACTACAATTAATATGTCTAAGAGAAGATTACAATAATCATGATTCATAAAATAATTCATCCTTAAAAAACATTTTGACATGTTAAAATTGAAATAGTTAAAAAGTATAAAACAGCTATGTAAAAATACAATTGCACAATTAGAGCGCCTAGGCTATGTCTACCCGAAGCTGGCACTAAAGACCCTTCTGGATGTTTTTTTGCCGTGCAGACCAGGCACGTCCCAAGAATTTTGCCACTCAGCAGACAAGAAATGGGGTAGTATCTGTTCTTAGCATGCGGAGGGCCACTAAATATCTTGGGGTGCCAAGGCTCCTGCATAATGGTTTGAGCCACATTGCCCTCGCCTCCTTATATCCTGGACATGCAAATAGAAAGTGAGCTATACTTTCTTCGGATGCGGCACAGCATGGGCAAGAGGGTGTTGTTTGCTATGAAGATTTCCATTTGGCAGTAAACGAGTGTAGTGGAAGCGTCCCTGTCCTAAACTGTATGTATAGCTTTCTGTCCGTTGGGACTTGGATAAAGTCCAAGTATGGTTTAAGAAGGCTATGTTGTTTATGTAATAGGAACTCTTCAGTTAATCTGCCTACAAAGGGATTTCTTAGTGCCAAGACTCCCACCCACTGCCAATACAATGATTTAAGTTCAGCCTTGGTCTGGGGGTTCTGACTTGTATAAGCGTCAGATAACCCCAAGTCAAAGAGTATTTTTTTTAGATTTGTCAGCCATTTGACTTTGTGCGCTGAATCTAATAGCATTACCTCTGTGAGTGCCGCTGCATACCCGGACAGTTCTGGGGTCCGCCGTGTGCGTGCCCAGAAGAGCAAAGGCCGAAGCCTAGCTATATCACCAAAAGGGCGCATGCCCATATCATGAAAAAGTGGTCTCAAAGGGGTGCTAATAGGCAAGGACACTAATTCCCTTATAAATGTATGTTCTGAGGTAGACATGTCATCCATACATTCAAAACCCCAGAGCTCTGCTCCATATAGGGCAGAGCTGACTACTTTGCCTTGATAGGCCGCCAAGGCCGGAGCTACCGGCTTGCTCATCGATAAACTATGAGCTTTCCTGATCGCTCCTGCCATGCACCTGTGTGTTAGTGACATTTTATCCAGATGATGTCTCCATACCATCTTGTCATAGAGTCGAATTCCCAAATAATCAAATGTGTTAACTCTCTCTAATAACGTTCCTCAAGTCTAAGATTAACTCTGAACTGCTTACAGTGATTAAAAGCCATAAGTATGGTTTTGGTGGTATTTATCTTAAGACCCCGATCGGTACAAAAAAGATGGAATTTATCAAGCAGCTTCTGTAGGCCAGCTGGTGTTTTAGCGATAAGTAGCGTATCATCGGAGAACAGGAGGAGTAAGAGGACTCTGCCAACCACCTTCTGAATAACGTCAATCAGGCTTATAGGCCCGTAATTGGCAGGGTCCTCACTGTCGCACTTTTTGTAGATGGGAACTACTTCTGCTCCTTTCCATGATTCTGGGACTTCTACACCCTTGACAATTGCATTAATTAAAAGCAATGTAAAATGTGACAAATTGCTTGGTTTGGAGAACAAGGGGTCTCCCGGAATGCCATCCTGCCCTGGTGCTTTGCCGGGAACAAAAAGACTAATGGCATCTACTATTTTTCTATGAGTAAACAAATCATTAGAACATTCTGAGTATGTATAGACAACCTGCACATGAGACTGATCTTTTGGCCATAAGTCATGTCTCGTGTATAAATTAGAGAAATGGGCATGCCAGTCCAAACCAGTGATGTGATTGGGAATCAGCGCTTCATCTTTGGATTTGCCTGCTTTTATCAAGGACCAAAAGAGTATGGAGTTACTTGGCTTACAGGCATCTTTAAGTGCTTGCCAGTAGGTTTCTTCCCAATCTCGTCTGGTAAATTTTATAGCGACCTTATACTCCTTCCTTGCTACCCTTATCTCAGGCAGAATTTTCCCTTTCAATGCAGATGACAGGGCTTTCCTTTTTGTTTTACAAGCCTTCGTGTACCAAGAGCTTAGCCCTTTGCTCTTCCGGTTATTGTGATTATGGTGTTGCCTGATATGGAAGTGGGAACTTATTTGCCTGATGGTTTCTTCATAGATCATAGTTGGTCTCCCAATTTCTATCACATCAGTAGCAGCACCCTCCAATGCCCTTGTCTGATTAGTTAGTATCTCCGCAATAGAGCTTATTTTTAAGTCTTGCCCAACTATCTTTTGCCATTTCGAAAATCTACCATAATTCGAGGGGATCACATCCTTTGTGTAGGATTTTGGGCCAGCAGGAATGTCGTGTGCTGTGTGGGACCAACGATTTTCCAGATGGAAAGATAGGGAGTTATGCTCACTGTCCATGGTTAAGCCAACAATCATATCTACGGTTGTGGACCATAAACGGACGTCGAGCAAAATGTAGTCAATTCGGGATGTGGCACCTGTTCTATTAAATATGTGAGCTCCTATAAGGTCAGATGGAACTCTACCATTTAAGGCCCTGAGCCCAAACTCAAAGCAGCTTGCATTGATCTGTATCGCCACCTGGGTCCATTTCTTGATGGGTATTAAGCCAAGGGATGGGATTCCCCAGTCCGAATCCTCGTCTGATGTCCCCAATAGATCATCCGAGCCCAATGGCTCGAATGTACAGTTGAAATCTCCTGCCACCACTATTTTAGAGTGTGCATAGCAGGTACTTAGGTATTCCTCAAGAAGTAAAAGGGTTGGGAAGGTCTTACCCCCAGCTGTGCCTCCTATGTAGACATTAAACAGTGCAATAGTGCTACTTCTTTGTGGCCCCTTTATGGTGAGTCACAAAATATCTTGTGATATGACTGGATTCTGCTTGACTGACCACCCTAAATTAATATTGACCCGCACAATTAGGCCACCAGATGGACGCCCTTTTCCTGAGTGGACAGCTGGGATAAAGACGGTAGTGTAGCCAGATTTATAAAGGGAAGATAGACTCCAAGTTTTCTGGAAGATACATACTTCATGGTCTTCGATGGTTTTATTCCACGAGGGAAGGACCATTTTATTTTTTAGCCCTGCAACGTTCCACGAGATGATCATTAAGGGGGTAAGGTCGGGTGTATACTGCCAGGCTTTCCTAACATTATGTTGGTCAAGGTAGCTGTGGTCGGGTATGGGAAAATCAAGCCTTCATATCCATCATGCTCTACATTAGTTATTGAAGCCATATTTGGGCTACATACCAGCCCCTCTTGCTGTAAATATTCTGTTAGTGCATTCTGCGGTGCATGTAGACAATTAGAAACAGGCCCAGCACATCTGCCCAAGGTTACATTGGCAGAAGTTGCCTTACTTTGTCTTGAAGTAATATTGTTACAATGCAATATTTCGAACTGTGCGGTTGGGGGACTAACAGCATACATGCTATTTGGAAATGAATGGCGGCTTGACCTTAGCTTCTGGGAAGACACATCCATGATTCCATCAATCTGATCAAATGTTGACACAAGAACCCCCCTCTTTGGGCTTTTGTAATGATTTTGGGTTATGATCTAATGTGAGTGGATGACGCCTGATCTGAATTGTTGATGAGTCAGGAAAAGATGTACAGAACTCTAATGCAACCAGATTTTCAGCTAGGTCTGCATTAGATAAAGTCAGTTTGATATTATCGAAGGCTCTAGACACAGATGGACACCTTCTAGCTCTGATTATATCTTCCCTTATTATGGAGCGACAGCCTCTCAGATCCTAAAGTCAGTGTATTGATTTATTGACTTTGGATTTGTTGCTCTCGTTATGCCCTACATTAAGCTTTGGGACATTTACCATGAAGGTGACATTTACAGTCTAAGGTGACATGGTGGGTAAAAACCGGGGGAATCCATGAGGATGAAGTATTTACAGCAAGGCGAATCAGGGATTGGATGTCATATACTTGATCTGTTCTTTTAGATTTGGCAGAATCCTCTTTGTCAGATCGCTGGTTCAAAGAGCAGACTGCGTAACAAGTATTGTGAGCGGTACTGTTGTGAGCATGCTTATGCGATCTTTTTATAATGGGGACGCCTGCTGCACCTGTCGGTGGCCCCTTTTTTGAAGTAGAGACACACTCAGGGGTGATTAGAGGGGGATGAGGAGAGGGGGCCTTGATGATGGTAGTAAGCTCTAGGATTATACTCCTCAGGGATTCCACCTCAGCTTTTAATGCCACTACCATTTCAAGCACAGTATTTTCATGGAGGTTGCATGAGCATGGCCTAGTTGGCAGGGTGGGAGTGGTTGCAGCAATTTCCATATCTGAGAGAATCAGACGATCTGCTAATATCTCAAATCTATTTAAACAAGTGATAGGGGATGCTAATTGATTTGCGAGTAGGTCGTGAGGGGAATACCATGTCTCAGCTGGGGAAAGGGAAATAGCTGGTTGGTTATTGACCAGAACCTCAAGTAGTCCCCCACTCGCCTTCTGAGCTGATTTCTTAAACAGTGAAGGTATAGTGGATTTAGAAGAAACAGTAGCTGGGGTGACTGAAATAGAAAGGGGAACTACAGGGTCCTCACCCAAAACATCCTCACATTCCCTAACAATATTATCTATCCGATCCATTACGCAATTGTTTGCCACTCTTTTGGAGGCTTTACTAGCCTTCTTAACTTTTGCCACACCGACACTGGTGCCTCCCCCCCAAACCCCTTCCATACTTTTCCTCTTCCCCATTCAAATAAGCAATTAAACAGTTAGAACTATACAAAGAAAAAATAAAGAAAAAATAGGTAGAATATAACAACAACTTGTACGCTACTAGCACAGTCAATGTTGCCCGCTAGGTTTATAGTTCCATCAATTGGGCGTTGGTGGAGAGTGCTTAAACTGCTACAGGGAGGGGAGAGTCTTTATCGCCAAAATTCAAAAAAGTACCTTGGTGTAGTTTTGTAGATGAAATGGGGTGGGCCCAGCCCAGCCTCCTCCGGGCGATGACGGGCAAGGACGGGCCCGCCCTTGTCCCGGGCTTCGCCCGCACGCGTCCCACGTTGCGTGGTGGCAGGTGCACTTATATGTGCTCAGACCGGCGCTGTTGTGGTGTCACCGGACATCAGAGCCCCAAGGGATGCTGGGGTCTGTAGTCCTCAGGGCAAAGCTCCTTGCACTCTCAGCCGTTAAATGTAAAAAATGTAAATTCATACTTGTATAGCACACTACTCACCCGCAAGGGTCTCAAGGCGCTTGTACGAATACCGCTGTGGAACCCATCCTGGGTTTCCCTGTGAGGCGTCCACTCCTGGGCACCCCCAAGGTGGAGGCCAGGCATCCTTAGCGTTGTGGGGGCCGTTGTGGAGATTAAGCAAGCTATTGCCCAGAGTTGCAGAGTGGGACTCCATGATTGGAATAGGCACTGAGGCGAGAATTATCAGGTCCGTGGAATTTTGAGCCCAAGACCCGCCGAGGCGTGGAATTGAACCCTGGTCCTGGGCTAGACCTCTGCATCAGGGTCTTCCCCTCTAATCATTGAGCCACACTTCTCCACCTCACGTTCCCCTTACAGCGCAGAAACAGGCAGCTGGGAGCCATTCACCTCACGGCACAAAGCGAAATGTGGCCCTTAGTTCAAAAAGCTCGTCCCGCATTGCGTGGAGGCGGGCCCGCTTATATGTGCTCAGACCGGCGCTGTTGTGGTGTTACCGCCCGTCAGAGCCAGAGCCCCAATGGATGCTGGGGGCTTTAGTCCTCAGGGAAAAGCTCCTTGCTCTATCAGCCATTCCACTCACAGCGCAGAAACAGGCAGCTGGGAGCCGTTCACCTCACGGCACAAAGCGAAATGTGGCCCCTGGTTCAAAAAGCGAGTCCCACGTTGAGTGGAGGCGGGCGCGCTTATATGTGCTCATACTAGCACTGTTGTGGTGTCACTGGCCTTCAGAGCCCCAAGGGATGCTGTGGGCTGTAGTCCTCAGGGCAAAGCTCCTTGCGCTATCAGCCGTTCCCCTCACGGCGCAGAAACAGGCAGCTGGGAGCCGTTCACCTCAAGGCACAAAGCAAAATGTGGCCCCTGGTTCAAAAAGCACGTCCTTTTCCTTTTCTTCTTTTAATCATATTCTGCATGGAACTGATTTTGAATCTCATCTTTCAGTTGTAGCTTACCATCAATGCTCATGGACTTTGGTTGAGCACAGTAGGAAGTAGCTGTAGGCCTGGTGCTCAACCTGAGGTGGGCAGCCAGCTCCTGCAGCTCTTGGTTATTTGCTATATGAATCAAGGGTTGGCAGTAGGGCATGGCCTATGGCTAAACTTTGCTCTCAACCCTTCCCTGGCCAATCCCTGAAGCACATGTGACCATTGAACCTTTCCTCAGGCCAGGCCTGAAAACATATATAAAATGTTGTTCTTTGGGGTTCCTTCTGGAACTCTCTCACCTGGACCAGGGGGTGAATGTTATTCAAGTCCTCTTTTGATTCTTTTTATTCTATTTGTAAGGACTTCAAGACCGAAGCACCGAGTCCTACAATAGCAATAGTAACTGATTTTTTGGTGGGCTTGCAGCCAACAACAGAGCTTTTGGTGTGCGAATCTGGCTTTGGAATCTAATCACCTAAAATGGTAGTCGGGAGAAAAAACTGGCTCGTAAAATCAGGGTTTACTATTTTTGCATTTTGGGTTAGTGGGAAGTAGGTTTGCAGACCTTCCCAGATTCATGGTGCAAATATCTCTATAATTTACCCTCTTCCTATCCAGTTTGAAATACAGGCTGTCTAAACACTCATTTCTCATAAACTTCTGGACAAATTTAAACCAAACAAAGCGAAGACACATCCTTGACTAAAGTTCTACAAACATGCCAATTTTGGTGGAATTCCACTCAGCTTTCTGATGGTGGGATTCCATTTAAACAAATTCTGTATTGTGGGGAAACAGACCAATGGCATTATTTTGACTATGATGGATTGTACTCTGTTTCAGTCGCATATAACAGGGATGTACTCCTCTGCCCTGTGCAGCCCTTATATTTAGAGCTCTCCATCAGGCAGGCACATATCTCTAGGTCTTCAGCAGAGCTTCTTTCATAGTGGCTCTGCTGGTGTCACTCAAACGTTGCTGAGTGGGTGCCATGTTTAATGCTGCAGCTCACCAAAGATTTTGTCACATTAAATCATATCCCCAAAGTAAGATTTTGTTATTGAAAACACATGTTTTCTTCAAGTGCGTTGAGGTCTTTCCTTTGCTTTCCTGTTCAGGTCTGCTAGGATTTTCCTAGTGGTCTAAAAAATCAAAATAATATGTCAGAACGTCCACCCTAAATATGGTGTCTTCTGGATTCCAGTGAAGCTGGAAATGGAGGGTTTCAGCCTAAAGCGGTAATATACGCAACTGCAGTCTCCTCCATATACCAGGATAGGGATTAGGGATAAACCTGCACAGCAAAGTCTCTATTCACCAGCCGCGGCCCGTGCGGGAGGGGGGGGGGGTATTTTGACAGACGACAATGAAGGAAAAATAAATATTTATGGAATTGTTCCTCTGGTCGTCTGTGGAATCCCCCCAACACGGCCGCACCACCCCGCCGCTCTTACCTGCATGGGCCTCTGCTGCAATTCCTCACACGAGGCTCTAGGATTTCAATAGGAGGAGCTCCACTCTGAATCCCCAAAGAAGGTGCACTACCCAGGAGAAAAGAGAGAATGGGAATTAAAAACACACTCTTTGCTCTCATTTTGTTTAAACAAAAAATACAAATGACTGGCACAATGTGCTGTCAAAAAATGGAATAGTCCTACACCTCCGCAGAAGCTTCATCCCTCCCCTA
This sequence comes from Lissotriton vulgaris, assembly GCF_964263255.1. NCBI lineage: Eukaryota > Metazoa > Chordata > Amphibia > Caudata > Salamandridae > Lissotriton > Lissotriton vulgaris. The sequence goes on along the minus strand of NC_141694.1, from coordinate 274,069,424 downwards.
AGTGAGCAATGATATCTCTGTAGGGGGCCGGGAGCAAGAGAGGAAACAGATGGGAACCTTGCATGCCGTGATCTTACCTGGCATTGACACTGATTGAAACACTGTGCGGAAAAAGACTAAAACCAGTGACTGGTGCATAACTCCAGCTGGCACAAGACCACTAAAGAAGCTGGCCAATGAAATGCCAGGCCTTGAGAGCATATCAGCCTACAGAACTAAGGGCCATATGTATCAACACATTTCCCCATAGACACAGAATGGGCAAAACCCTTTGATACATCTGGCCCTAGGTCCATTGTTAAAACTAAAGAATTAAAAACAAAATTGATTTATGGCTGGCAACAGAAAATGGAACAGCAGAAGCTGAACTTAATTCAAAGCAAATAATGCAAACACGTTGAAGGAAACAAAGAAAGCAGCCTCAACTAGACACCGAACATCTAATAGCCTATTTACAAGCCCTGTTCGCCGCTGGAATATCACTTTTTGGAAGTTCCAGTGGCGCAGAAGGCAGACAAATATCAACAAGGCCACGAAAAGCCAGCCTGCGCGGCTTTTCATGGCCTCGTAGATATGGTGTAAGGCAACGCAGCTCAAGAGGCTCCGTTGACTCTTACTAGGGGCCTCATTTATGAGGTTTTGTCACAAGGCAGCGCAGCAATCAATCTTGCTGTGCTGCCCTACATAAAAAAAAGACAGGAATGCACCGTATCTATGTGATTTGAGGCATTTCTGTCCTTTTCCCCAGCGCCGGTGCACAGTGGGGTGCCATGCGCCAACCCAGGCACCTAGCACCATTGTGCAAGGGTGCCTGCGTTGTGAGGATGATTGATTTTGGACACACCTTCCCGTACAAAACCAATCAATACAGGCAATTTCCTCTTTCTATGTGTGCTGTAGAATGCCGAACAAATAGAAAAAGCAAAATACAAGTAGAAATGAACACATTTCTCCTCGTTGCATCTCCCTAATGCAGGGGTGGCATTAGATTCTGACGCATTCTCATGTTTACGATTTGTGGAAAAATTTGGGAATGCTTTAGGTTCCATGGGTGTTGCGTGGGAACACCCACAGCAACGCCCCTTTCATACAGTGTACTGAGTGAAAGGGGCACATATTTACAAGGCCATGAAAAGTGATATAAAGTGGCTTTACATGGCGTTATAAATATGCTAGGGCACATTGCGCCATCAGAACGTTCGGGTGCCGCAATGGGCTTCATAAATGAGGCCCTGGGTGTGAGGCACCATGGTGCAAGAGCCCTGCATTGGCTCTAGGCACCAATTAGTGCGCCTGCGCTGGCAGAAAGAAATGGAATGCACTGTAGTTCATTAATACAGCGTATTCCTGCCCTTTCGATTTGGGGTAGGGCAGCGCAGCAAAATGACTGCTTTAAGCAAAATCTTTGTAAATGAGGCCCCTAGGTTCCAGTGGAAAGTCTGTCAGGGTCAGAGCTATTTCTTTTATGAGTAATCAATGATGCTAAAAATGTCATGCAAGCACTAACATCAAAGTAACATTTTTACTGTGTAATCAAATTACCCTTATTACATTATAGCCACTGCAAATTAATCATGTTGTCTAAATGAGGTATACACACTAAAAACAAAATGCTGAGAGTGCAACCTTTTCTTTGCCCTCTCCTGCCTGTCACATAAATGTGAGAATTTGAGAGGTAAGCAGTATGCCATAGAAAATGGTGTTGTGTAATTCTTGGTGTCTATGCACGAAAGCAGATGAAAAATACTTGCCTCTCTGCCACTGTGATCATTAGCAAGCATGAGTTAACAGTAAAATTGTTAAAAATCACTTTTATAAAGAAGAGTAAACCTGTGGCCAATTACTAATCACTACTCATGGCTCATTAGGGGGCATATTAACAAGGGCAGTATCGCCGCTTTAGCAGCACTTTGTGCCGCTAAAGCAGCAATATTTTAATCGCCCCATCTACAAGGTGGTGCTAGCATGCATTATCGCATGTTAGCACCTATTTTTCTGAAACCTCGCTTTGCATCTCTAATGAGATGCAAAGTGTGCGTCACTGGGCAGTACTCCGTCTAAATTATCACTGATGTGCACATCGAGGTATTTACAAGGAGGCCCAGGCATTTTTGCAGATGACTGCAAAAATGCTGACTTACCTGTACTTTATATTAGAGGTGGATTATGCTGACACAACCGCAGGTTCGTATCAGCAAGGTTATCGCCGTTTTCCATGGAACATCGCTGGAAAACCAGCGATGTCCCATGGAAACCATCGCTATTTCTGGAATATTTATCCCCATTGCACTACGCGGTGTTAAAACAGCGCTAGCATGGCAATAATTTCCAGCTATAACAATTTTCACGCTAAGAGCGGCCAGTGATAGTTATTGCTGGCCATTGATAATATGCCCCTACAAGTTCGCTGATAAGTGAGCATTATTGTCCACCCCTTACTGGAATTTGTTACCAGCATTGATAATTCTGTGGAGGCATAGAATTGATGATTGTGAGTCTTTGTGGATTAATATGCGGGAATCGATCTTTATGTATCAATAGCTTGGACCTTTTAGGTAAAAGCGCCTTCACAGTGGAGAGCCTGCTGGTCTTATAGCTTCAGTAGGGCCTGTGACTTCTGCTACCACCTCCATCGCAATTTCCAGATCTTTGTCATGAGGCCCAAAGACCATAACATCACATGACCATAAGAAATATAGAAATATTAGATACTTGTTGGATGAAGGCTGAACAGTATGCGAAACATTTTACAAACCTAATGTGATTCTCTGTCAAAAACAAAGGATTCGATGAAATGGAAACAGAAAAAGTACACCGCTGGAGGCCTGCCCCTGTCAGGACACTGAAGACGAAGAAAACGAGGGTAATTGATTTGAGTGGCTTTGAGCAGTGGCTTCAGCTCGAGAAAGACAAAGGTCTTTTGTTATGGGTTGCATTTCATATGCTTGAGGTTAAGGGCATTGTCCGTGCTTACAGGCAAAGCATCCTATTAAATATGTCAACGGGAGTGATTTATTCAATCTGATTCCACGGGGGAAACAAAAGATAAGTAATTTGGTATTCTAAAGTACTCCAAAGACACACTATACCATCTGCATGCCCGTTGGGCAGTTCCCTTGTACATTGAATAATGGAATCCATTCATTTCGATCAGGAAAAATTGTGTTGTATAACAGAGGCTGAACAGATTTTGGTAGCAGTGTAAGCGCAAGCGAACTCAACTTAGCACGGTTTACATTTTCCACTTTTGTTGTTAATTTTTAAAGTCTTTTTTCACGTGCAATTTCAGCAAATCCTAATACACCATCAACATCATTTGGTTGTAGCACAATTTTCAGGGTGTACAAGCGCTGTTCTCTCACAGTCGTATATTTCCCCTGCCTTTTCACTCACTTAACAGTCATAGTTGTTTTTAATTTATTAATTTTATGAGCAAATTACTTTAAAAAAAAATATCCTAATTTATTATAGTGCTTAGAATGCAACATATCAGCATAATCTCTTTGTCGATCTAGTAATTATATATCAACAGCATAATACCTTAAAAATGAAAGAGATTCAAACGAATTCTTTCCTTAATAAAAATAAATCCGGGGGGCGTGGCTTGAGGCGTCAAGGTGGCGGTCGCACTCTATGAGTGCTCCGGACCCCCTCTGTCATCCGCCTTTAATCCGCCTGTCTACAGCTAACATCGGATCGCAGTTTCCTCCTGCAGCAGATCCTCATCCTGCCTACTTCGCCCGATTCCCTTCTGGGGCTCGTAGGTGCATCTGCGGCCGCTCCCCTCTCCTCCCCCGAAGCCTTCCCACACTCAAAATGGCGTCCCGTCCTGGGGCCTGCATTCTCTGCCCAGACGGTCCGGCGCTGTCCTGGTCCTGCTGCCTGTGACTCACCTGGCGGGGGCTGATCGGTCCGGTGACCTGCTGGCTTGCTTTGGCGCCAGGCGCCGCTGTGGCCCACGCACCCCCTTGGCCAGTGGGTTCGGAGATGGTGGCGGGGCGGCCTCTAGGGACGGTGGTGGTGCCCTGGAACTCGGAGAGGTGCGCCCGCTCCCCCGAGGCAGTGCACCCGCGCGAGGCTGCTGGATCGGCTCCTGGGGCTTCACGACGTACGGGCGCGGGCCCGAGCCGCGCCGCTCCTGCCGGTGAGGCGGCTGGGACTGCCGATCGGACCGCGCTGCCGCATCAACCGGCGCAGAGGGGAGGCCTGGAGACGTGACTGAGGTGAGTGGCAGTAGAGTTGGAGTGATGCGGCTGGGCGGCTTGGTGTGGGCCGAGTGTGGGCCTCTGCCCGTGTCACGGTTGCGCTGCTGTGCACGGCCTCCCAGTGGAGCGGGCTCTGGAGAGGAAATCGACCCTGTGCTGCCGCCACGGCCCTGTCCCAGATCGCCGAGACCACGCGCAGGTGCTCCCCCTGGGGGGCCGAGGAGACTGCGGACAATTGTGGTGCCCTGGCGGGCGAGCTGCCCCTTGGGGGTGCGGGCCACTATGTGACTGTGACTAGGCATAAGCGCTTCCATCCTGGCCTAGGGGGGCGGAGGCGGGGGTTACTTTCCCTTCCTGGATGCTCCTGACTTCGCTCCCTCTGCCATTTTGGGAGCGCGGTGTGGAGGCGCGGAGAGCTGTCGGACTCGCCTAGTGAGCGGATCGGAAGGACCCTGGTCATCCTTTGGTAGGGCGCCTGCGAGGGGGATGAATGTGAACTGTTGGCCCGGAGCCCGGGCCCCCACGCTGCATCTGTCCCTGCTGTCCCCTGCATGGCGGCCCTCTGGCCCCCGGCCCTGGCTGATCAGCGGTCCGAGGATATGGCAAGCCCCAACCTCCCCTCCGTCTCCACGACCCAGGCGACGATGGAGCAGTTCACGAAGGCCGATCGGGCATTTGGTAGCGGGACGACGCCCGGCTCAGGCCCGGTCAGGGGTGACCTCCCGACTATCCTTCAGGCGATCAACGCGTCTCAAGCGTCAGTTGAAAGCGAAATTGGGGAGGTGCGGATTGACTTAGGCCTCATCCGTCAGGACCTTCGCAAAGCTACGGAACGCATCACCGAGGCCGAATCCCCAATATCCATAGTGGAAGACAATGTCGCCATTCTCAAGTCTCAAGTGGCCAGTCTCCAGTCGTCAACCTCGGAGCTCCATCGTCGGGCCGAGGATGCTGAAAACAGGGCGCGCCAGAACAACCGGCGTCTCCTGGGCTTCTCGGAGGGAGTGGAGAAGGACAACACCGCCACCTTTATGGAAACCTGGATCCACTCCTGGATGCCCAAAGAGAAACTCTACCCCTGGTTTGCAGTGGAGCAAGCCCACCGCTCCCTTGCCCCGAAGCCGCCACCTGGTGCCCCGGCTCGCCCCGTCATTCTCCGTGTTCTGCACTTCCGGGACAGGGACGCCATCCTGGGGGCGGCCAGGGAGCTGGGGCCGTTGCATCACCAGGAATCCAAGATCATGTTGATCCCAAACTACTCTAGGGAGGTTCAGTCGCAGCGCCGCTCATACGATAAAGTGAAACAGAAACTGAGGGCGCTGGGCCTCTGCTATGGGCTCCCTTTCCCGGCCCGGCTTAAAGTACTCTTCCAGAACATGTGGTAAATTAAATATTACCCGGACATAATTTCTATACATTAATAAAGAATAAGGATAGCTCATAAAATGAGAGGCAGAGTCCGTGGTATCCGAGTCAAAAGGGCTTTATTTCAATGACTCGAGTCAGGGGAGAATTGGGTTCCATCACCACTAAGGTTCAGGAAAGGATATCTAAAGTTTTATTCACATAATACATTATATATAGTAAAACCATACAATTGTAATGAATAGAGAAGGCGGGGCGCTCCAGGCGGAGCAAGTGAAAGAGAGAGATAAGAACACATGGGCGTAAAGGAAGGCGTGTACAAAGGCGTGTTCACTTGATGAGTCATAGGTGTGTCATAGGTGGGTGGATGCATAGAGGAGGTCTGCAGGGTCAGCAGAAACCTTTACCCTACATGTGTGCGAAACTGGTCATGACGTGAAATTGACGTGTAACTGGGGAGAGCTGGGGGGCTGACTTTAGCACTAGTAGAGGAGTCTGAAATCTGGAATGTCAGAACGACCTGCACCTTTGGCACATCTGATATCTTGTGTTTGGAGGATGTATTGTCTGAAGTAAAGGTCTCTCGAGTAAAGACTGTTCATCACTGAATGCTAGTGTGCGCATATATTTCTTCATGCATTACGTGGGGCCATGGGCCTACCATGGCAATGGGTTCAGTAAATCACTTGAATGGAGACAGGACGGCTAGGCCCTATGCTCTGCAGGCGGAATATGTTTACCTCTTTCACTAGACTGGAATGTGTTTTTCGGAGCTGAGCTGATAACTGTAGGCAAAATACCGTCTTGGCAGGCAGGCCAGGCCGGGCACCTCTCGGCTGAGCAGGGAGTAAGGGAGAGGTCAGGGATGCATACCTATATTTGCAGTTTTCAGAGTCAGAAGAGGCTCAGAGCCTGAATTCAGGACCTGGCTCGACTGGGCCACAAAAATGTGTGCTTCTCGACTTTTAAACGTGTACCATGTAAATGCATTGGCAACGTAGGCCTCAGTGCAGAATTAACGTTTCATTCATGGAAGGCCTTATGACTGACATGCTAACATTAGACGGAAATGCAGGAGCATTACTATTACAGGCACGGGAAGGGAATTACATGATAACATGGACATACATGGGGCATAGGTACATGGATAGGGTGCGAGGGGGGGGACACACTGACCACATAAAATTTCTGTTTCCTCATTCCCTCCTTGTCCCCTACTGCGCCCTTTAGGTTACATCTATATTCATGAGACCATCTATTTGTTCATATAGCATCATTTGCTCGTCTTTTTTCATTCGTGCACGGGAACGAGAATGTGGACGGGGAATACAAGCAGTGGCGCACAAGCCGCAAATCGCTGGGCCATATTGCAGACAGAGACAACAACTGAATACTATGAGCAGTATTATTCCTAGTAATGACAATACCTTCCATCCCCAGGCTGATATCACACTCCAGAGCCAACCGGACCAAGTCCAGGTGCCTGGATTCTGGTGTATCTGGTGAGCTATCTTGTGGAGCCTTGTTATTGCTGCATACACTGATGGTGCGTTATTAGGAATAAACACACAACAACTGGAGCCGATCACTCTACAAGCTCCGCCCCTATCGGCCAGGATGACGTCAAGAACAAGGCGGTTCTGAAGAACAACAAGTCTAATAGCAGACTGCTCCTCGGTCAAGTTTCCTAAGGCAGAAGTAGTCTCATTCACTACTGCTTCCAAAGTTCTTGTTAACCTGCGTATTAATTTACTATTTTGAATGGGACCTATGAAGAAAAAGAATCCTTTATTGAAATCTGTATATTGTTCCAGAGTTGTCTCAGTCTGATCGACAACTGGGGACGCGATCTCCCTCTTGTGTCTTATATGTACGAGTTGGGAATCGCGATGATAATGGGATGGGGCTAGAAAAACAGGTGGCAGTAGGAACGCAATATAACACGTTCCACCCCAGTCTAAGGGCAGACGTACATAGGCTGTCTGACCACAAACGAAATAGGAATGGCGAGAAGCTTTGAAAGTAGACTTTCCTTTATCATTAAATTCGACCACAGTATTACAATCACTGTGTCCTAGGTGCACTGAACCATTCTTTCTAACACATAATTCACCTTTTACTGGTAAGACTGATATAAACGGTGGACCTGTATTGGTCTCGGACTGGACGTTCAGAATCATGAGGCTAGGGGAAACATTCCCTAATTCGTACACTTCATTTTCTAGATCTGTTCCTTTCCTTTGGGGAAAACCATCTTTGTCGGGAAAACATGCCTTATTCATAACTGTATTCAGGTCCCCCCAAATCCATCCACTCTGGGAGTTTGTGAACTGTCTGTCTTGTGTTGATGACATTAAAGCAAACCAGGCTCCGCACGAACCATTATGCGAAAACGGATAAGGAAAGAGAGGCAGAACTCCCTTCATTTTCTGATAAGGTGGGAGTCGGCCGCATACCCAGCAATTTGTTACGTTGCTGGTCTGGTGAGAATGGTGTAACATACAAATAAAAGTGTTATTGCGCAGTGCTAGTCGATATGACAATTCATGGGGTGGCAGGTCACTGAATGTGTGCTCTACAGTGTCATTGAAGGAAGAATGTATATGTGAACCAAGAGGAGGAAAGAAAACATGTAGCGTCAAGCTTATACATATAATCGATATACTTGGGAAAAACATAATGATCAGAGTTACTATGCATCTACTGCGTAAGTTTTTGCAGTACTTTTCTTTCATTTTTTTCTGCCTATCTCTCTGGCTATTTGGGTCTACGATCTTATACATGTCAGGAACCTGTCTAACCGCTTCACCCAAGGGGGACTTAAACAATTAAACGCTGTCTGACTTACTAGACCGTAGTTTTTGTCTATATTCTTGTTGCGGAGTCTTTTCTAGCAAAGGGGGTTTAAAGTCAATGTTCTCGGTACAGTTCTTAGAGTCCTTTATTAAACCAAGTCTATGGAAACGTTTTCCATGATGGGCGTGGAGCCATCCTTTTCGTCCCTCGACCTTGACGGCTGTTCTCGTTGTCAACAGGACCAATTTGGGCGAACGCCAGCGGGGCTCCAGAGGGCTTGAACGGTCGAAGTTGCGGACAAACACCAGGTCTCCCAGAACAATTGCATGAGTTTTCACCTGGGTGTTGTCGGGGAAGGCAGCTGCAACCTGTGAACGACAAGAAAGGAGTGCAGACATCAAGGAAGCCAGGTAATCTGTCAGCATAGTACTGTCAACATCTGTTATTTTTCGTGGCATAGGCGTACCCCACATATTCGGTGGTCTACCAAAAACCACCTCGTACGGGGATAGTCCGGTTCTGGAATGAGCTACCATACGCATGTAAAAGAGGGCAACCGGCAAGGCTACCATCCAATCCACGCCTTTGTCTGCACTGACCTTTGCTAACTTTGTTTTGAGTGTCTGATTGTGTCTCTCGACGAGACCTGCTGCCTCTGGGTGTCGGACGCAATGGAATTTCCACTGGTACCCAAACAAAAGAGATACTTGTTTCATCAATTCAGAAGAAAATGGCTGCCCATTATCTGAATACACGACACGGGGCAAGCCATATCGCGGAAAGAATTCTCGGACCAACTGCTTGGCAGTGGTCACAGCAGTGTAATCTGAGACTAGATACGCTTCTGTCCATCTAGATAGGGCACATACAACTACGAGGACATACTTGAATCCTCGACATCTGTCCATCTGAATATAATCCATCTGGAGGACTTTAAAAGGGTGATCAGGAGGGTGAAATCCACCTTGTTCCACCGGAATGCCTTTGCCTGGATTGAACTGACAACAGATCATGCAGGTACGCACTTTCTGTTTCGCTGCTGCACGTAAATGCTTGTTGAACCAGATGTTCTGTATACTGTCTAACATGGCTTTTTCTCCTAAGTGTGCTGGAATATGTGCTGTATTTATGATAGCTTGAACCATGGAGTCGGGGAGGAACCACGTGGCTTTGCCTTTTGTCATCCATCCCTGATCTGTCTGGACCCCTCCTTGTTCAGTCAATTTCTTGATTTCGTCTGGAGTGGCATGCGTCTGTATGTCGAGTACATCTTGTGAGGGATCCCTGACTGTCATGCAATTTGTCAGTGGTGGTACTTCAGTCTTTGTCGTGCCAGTTGGAATGTCTGTTTGAGTCTGAGCTGTAAGTTTAGCTGTTCGATCTGCCAGGTCGTTACCCTGGGAAATGGTGTCTGTGACTTTCGTATGTGCTTTGCACTTCATGATGGCTATTGCTGTAGGCAAGTGTATTGCATCTAACAGGGTTTGAATGAGGGGACCATGCTGTATTTTGGCTCCATGGGAGGTCAGAAAACCTCTCTCTTGCCAAAGGACTCCAAAGTCGTGTACGACTCCGAACGCATACTGTGAATCCGTGTATATGTTTACTTTCAAGTTCTTGGCTCGTATGCAGGCTTGGGTCAGAGCGATGAGCTCTGCTGCTTGGGCTGACAGGGTGTCAATTCGTTGTGTGTCTATGACTTCAGTATCAGTGGTCACTGCATATGCGGCCACTAACTCTCCTGTGCTTGTTCTCATGCATGAACCATCCACATAAAGTGTCAGGTCTGGGTCGGGTACTGCGATGTCGGTCAAGTCTTGTCTTGGCTTCGTCACTGTGTCAATTACATCCACACAGTCATGTGGTGTAGGGTCTGCTGTGCTCGAGGGTAAAAGTGTAGCAGGGTTCAGGATATTGCAACGTCTGATCTCTATGTGTGGCTGAAACAATGTCAGTTCATATCCTGTCAGTCTTGCTATAGTCAGGTGCTGTGTCTGGGTCCTGTTCAAGAGAACTTCCACTGATTGTGGAACCTGTACTGTCAGGGGATGTCCTAACACTATGGAATCGCTTTGTCTGATTGCTAGAGCTGTTGCTGCAACTGATTTCAGGCACGCAGGCAGAGCCTGGGCCACTCGATCCAATGTACTAGAAAAGTAAGCACAAGGCTTGTGTTTTCCTGCCTCATCTTGTGTAAGGACAGATAATGCTGTGCCATCGCGTTCAGTGACAAAAAGTGTAAAAGGTTTGCTGTAACATGGTGTCGCTAAAACTGGTGCTTGACATAGGGCTTTTTTCAATTCATCAAATGCAAGTGTATGTTCCTGAGTCCAAGGGAGGACAGTCGAAGTCGCTGCCTCCTGTGTTGTCAACTGTATGAGTGGTTTGGCCAGATATGCGTACTGAGGAATCCATTGTCTGCAGTAAGAAGTGAGGCCAATGAAGGCCCGTACTTCCTTCTGTGTCTTGGGCTGTGGAAGATGTGCAATTAACTGAATGCGGTCAGGTGTCAACTGTCTACCCCTCTTGGACAGCAAGTGTCCCAGGTATACCACTTGCTGGGCACAGAATTGTAACTTTGAAGGGGACACTTTGTGCCCCTTCTCTGCCAGGAAGTATAAGACTGTCAGTGATGCACGTTTGCAGTCTCGTTCTGTCTGTGCTGTGATCAAAAGATCATCAACGTATTGGAGCAGTGCAGTGTCGGTAGGCATGTGAATACTGTCTAGTTGTCTTTTCAATGCTTGACTGTAAATATTAGGACTTTCTGTGAACCCTTGAGGAGCCCTCGTAAATTTGAAGCTTCGTCCATTTAAACAGAATCCGAAGAGGTATTGGCTCTCTGGATGGATCGGAACACTAAAGAAGGCGTTCTTGAGATCAATTACAGTGAAAAACGTTGCTTCGGAATCAATTGCAGTCAATAGTGAAGAAATGTCTGGGACCACTGGGTACTGTGGTATTATGCATTTGTTCAATTCTCGGAGGTCAATCACTAGTCTGTAGACTGGTGGTGCATTTGGGTCAGTTCGTTTAAGAATCGGAATGATAGGAGAATTACATACATTGGAGTCAGTTTCTACAACCACTCCCTGTGCAATGAGTTTGTCAACGAATTTCAGTAAGGCAACTACAACATCAGGTGGTAACTTGTATTGTCGGATTCGTGGCAGTACAACTCCTTGCTTGAGTGTGACACGGTATGGTGTAATGTGCATATAACCTACATCAGTTGGACCTTGCGCCCATAAATGCTGTGGTACATCCTGGAGTCTGGGGTCAAAATCTCTCAACACATAATGTCCTTTAAAATCACGTAAAAACAATCTCACTCCTTCAGGAGAACAACAAATCACTGCTCCTAATTCTTTCAATGTTTTTATACCAAGCAAGTTTTCTGGACATGATTTTGTAAGCAATAAGTCTGTAGTGCGGGACAGTGGACCAACTCCTAGGGAAACTGGCTTTGACACTTCGTTAACAATAGGCTTTCCTGAAAATCCCAGGGAAATATTCTGTGAGCCTGAGAGGGGTGCCCCTGGAACCTCGTCATGACTGATGGTAGTTCTGCTCGCCCCTGTATCAATCAGAAATTTTCTGTCTTTTCCCAATACACGACTATGTACATAGGGACCCTCTTGATCTACAGGAACCTAATAAGGGGCAAGCCGACCTCCCTCTCTAGGCTGTTTCATGAGTACTGTTGATAATCTGGGTAGTCTGACTGTGCATACTGGTACATTTGTTGTGTGACATGTTGTGTGGCAGCAATGGGTTGGGGTACAGCTTTGGTCTGTTGCGCGTTCTGTGGCGTTTGCGTGTTCTGGTTATCCTGTCTAGGAGGACGCGGTCTTTCTTTCGTCTTGCCTGTAGCTATATTGTGTTTCAGGACAGTACATTCATTTATATAGTGACCTGGCTGTTTACAGTAGTTACAGTTCCCTTAGACAGGTGCCGTGCCCCTTTTATGGCCATCAGCTGGAACTGATTGAGCAACTAGTACTTTCATTTTCGTATCTTTCATGCGTCTCTTTTCGTGTTCCTGTTCTTCTCTAATTCGATTCTGGTGATACTGTAACATTTGTAACATTTGGGAAGGGCTATTTGCTTGCCAGGTACTCTCAACCTTCAGTACTCTATTTTTGATCTGGGGTAAGGAATTCTCTACTAATTTGCTCACAAAAAGATGCGGGTACAATTCACTACTTGTCTTCAGGCCACTGTTAATAAGAAAACATTTTTCGAATCTAGAATAAAAATCACTAGTGTCTTCATCTTGTTTCCGTTTGCAGGCTGAAATAGCATCCCAATCTTCCTTTTTAATAGTCAATAATCTCGGCAAAACCTGTATTAATAGCTCGGGTAGTTCTTTAGCTTTGTCCCCAAGACCAGTACCAGGGGTTTGTGTTTTATCTTCGTCTTCTAATTCTGTCCAATTAATCTTTTTCTCTCCCACCTCCCACTCTTTTTCTTTAAGCTTTTCGTAAATGCCTGCTGGTAACAGTACTTTCAACATTTTAATGGTATCAGCGTATGTGTACTCCCCCATGCGGAGCATGTCTTTTAATTCACGGTGGAATCCCCCTGGGTCTTTATCGTGACAGGGCAATAATTTTTTCATTTCCAATAATTCCATTTTCGTCAAGGGTGTATAAACGTATACTCGTTGAAGCGCACCCCCTGTAGTTCTAACGGGATGAACCTCTCGTAGGGGATTCTGTCTGTCTATGTGAAAGGTCTTTCTTTCTCGATGTGGGGCAGGAATCAAGCGCGGGGTCAGAAAAGTCAAGTACTTATGTCGTTGATCTAGAATGACATTTATTAATTCGGTACCTAGGCCTCTCCATCTTTCCAGAAGTAAATCGTCCAGTATTTTATACAAGGGACCTGGATCAGAATGCTGACTCTCATACAAGGTGATGAGATGTTGAACCATGTAAATACCAGCTAAACGCTGTTCTTCCGGGGGAAGACTCAAAAACGTTTGCGCTACTATGTCATCTTTATATATGTTAGAATTACAAGCCCATTGAACTGCTGACCGGGCTAGTTCCTGTTCATGCATGGTACAAAGTTCACTACTACCTACTCGTTTTTTCAGTGCACGTTCAGTAGCTTGGAATAGGTGTTCAAGGGAATATCTTTCTGGTATTGGAGAGAGGGAACGTTTATTGTAATCTAGGCGTTTGGGTCTGTCAAACGGCCTTGCCCTACCTACGTAATTCATTTTATTTATTTCCTCTGTTACTGCATCATCCTCATCTGAGACTTCGTCGTCCTCTTTCTCGGCTTGTTTCTCGGCTTGTTCTTTCTTGTGTATATCAAGAATTTCTTTACGGATTTTCCTGTACATGCTTTCTATTCTGTTCTGTGTGTCATGTTTACCAACACCTATATTGTCACTCCAAGTCCTCATACCTTTAGTTACTTCTTTATCTGGCTGGTCTCGTTCCCTGATCAAACAATTAATCAAAGCTTGCTTTGATACTCCACCTTTCTATGTGCCATGGCTTCATGTATACTTTCCGGTCTCTCCCCCGTTCTAATGAAGTGGTATATTCTGTCTAAATGTTCCTTCATGTCTGGTAAAGTGATCAAATAATCTGCAACGCGTCTTAAATGTACTGAGTATATGAGCATTACGCCCTCACCTGGTACTGGATCATATATACAATCAGAAAGTGACTGTCTAAGAGATGCTGGTGTCATGGGCTTTGGCGTGCTTTGTAGTGCTATTTCTCGTAATGCTCGTTTCATTGGTGGTGGGGTGTGCGGTGTATGTGGTATATCTCCAGAGGGCCCCCCTCCCGATGCCCCGATACTCGAGTCGTCTTGGCTTGAGCTGTCTTTCACTGCCGGTGCTGCTGTTAATACGGGTTGATCTTGTGCTACGGGTGGTTGGCGAAAAGGATTGGTAGGGATATTGACAGGAGCATTGATCGGGTTAGAGGGAGGAGGAAGATCTTCATTTACATACTCTGGAGCAGCATCGTCTAAATAGGAGGAAAGAAAAATGTCCGCTGCTGTCTGTTTATGACTACGGAGTTTAGTCGGGATCAGTGGTGGCGGCAAGTTACTGGGTACTTCCGGGGTCACTCTAGGTAGGCCCTCGGCGAGGATAGGATACATGCCTTTAATAAGGGCATTTCTTTGTCTATCAATTTGTTCTGCTTTAACCCGTTCACCTTCTTCCTTTAGCTCTTTTTCCTTGGCTTTTTCTGATGCTTCTCTACTTCTCTCTGCTTTGTGGATTTCTTTCTCTGTTCTTCTATGCGCTTCTTTACGCCACAATTCTATGGCATCTTTCTGGGATTGTCTAGCTTTCTTTTTCCACAGTGCTTCCTCTACTCTCATGATGCAATCAGCATCCCATGTTCCTGAGACAGGCCATCTATATTTCTCCTCCATATCCTTCGTGTAATCTACCCATAAGTCTAAGAACAGTATGGCATCTAGGCCATGTTTTTGGTACATAAAATGTCCAGGAGTGTCCCTAGGCGGAACGGGAACTGCCTCCTCGAGTATCCCTTTCCTGGTCCCTATCTGACGTAATTTCGAAAACAACGGCATGTTTGAACTAGCTTGAACGAAAACACAATAAGCACAATAATAGACTGAAAACAATCATTCATACCACGACATTAAAACATTAGAAACAGATATTAACTAGTACATAGAAAAACACAATCCCAAAACTCCTAAAATAAACCTCGTTTACTGGATGCACTGCTAAAACAGTACAGTCATACCGGTCTTATAAAGAGACACGTCTTTACCGCATCCACCTAAATGGACACGTCTTTACCGGATCTGTGTACCCAGACCCGTCTTGACCGGGCTCAGATAAATGAACCCGTCTATATGCGTTCCCAACAACGGTACTCACCGGGAAGCAAAACTGAAGGCCTCGGAAACTCGATACTGGACTGGACTGCTACGGCTTTTTGCTGCTACTGCTGCTGCTGCTGCGCATGCGCCTCGGAACAGGTGGGCCTCGGGATACCTCGGACCTTGCTCTCTCGGCTTGGGCTCTGGTCGGGATGGTCCGCAATCCTCACCGCCTCGTGTGGATGCCTGGTCGCAGTCTCCGTCTCCTCCGTGGGCCTGAGGGAGTTGGCAGGAAATCCCGCGGATGTGTACACTATGAGTCCGTCACGGCTATAGAAGGGGTCAGGGGGCTGCACCTTACATCGCCGGCGCGTGGGTAAGTGGACTAGTTCCTATTCGGGCGCCAGATTTATGTGGTAAATTAAATATTACCCGGGCATAATTTCTATACATTAATAAAGAATAAGGATAGCTCATAAAATGAGAGGCAGAGTCTGTGGTATCCGAGTCAAAAGGGCTTTATTTCAATGACTCGAGTCAGGGGAGAATCGGGTTCCATCACCACTAAGGTTCAGGAAGGGATATCTAACGTTTTATTCACATAACACATTATATATAATAAAACCATACAATTGTAATGAATAGAGAAGGCGGGGCGCTCCAAGCGGAGCAAGTGAAAGAGAGAGATAAGAACACATGGGCGTAAAGGAAGGCGTGTACAAAGGCGTGTTCACTTGATGAGTCATAGATGTGTCATAGGTGGGTGGATGCATAGAGGAGGTCTGCAGGGTCAGCAGAAACCTTTACCCTACATGTGCGCGAAACTGGTCATGACGTGAAATTGACGTGTAACTGGGGAGAGCTGGGGGGCTGACTTTAGCACTAGTAGAGGAGTCTGAAATCTGGAATGTCAGAACGACCTGCACATTTGGCACATCTGATATCTTGTGTTTGGAGGATGTATTGTCTGAAGCAAAGGTCTCTCGAGTAAAGACTGTTCATCACTGAATGCTAGTGTGCGCATATATTTCTTCGTGCATTACGTGCGGCCATGGGCCTACTATGGCAACGGGTTCAGTAAATCACTTGAATGGAGACAGGAAGGCTAGGCCCTATGCTCTGCAGGCGGAATATGTTTACCTCTTTCACTAGACTGGAATGTGTTTTTCGGAGCTGAGCTGATAACTGGAGGCAAAATACCGTCTTGGCAGGCAGGCCAGGCCGGGCACCTCTCGGCTGAGCAGGGAGTAAGGGAGAGGTCAGGGATGCATACCTAGATTTGCAGTTTTCAGAGTCAGAAGAGGCTCGGAGCCTGAATTCAGGACCTGGCTCGACTGGGCCTCAAAAATGTGTGCTTCTCGACTTTTAAACGTGTGCCATGTAAATGCATTGGCAACGTAGGCCTCAGTGCAGAATTAACGTTTCATTCATGGAAGGCCTAATGACTGACATGCTAACATTAGACGGAAATGCAGGAGCATTACTATTACAGGCACGGGAAGGGAATTACATGATAACATGGACATACATGGGGCATAGGTACATGGATAGGGTGCGAGGGGGGGGGACACACTGACCACATAAAATTTCTGTTTCCTCAAACAAGGCCTTCTTCTTTGATTCCCTGAAAGCAGCATGGACCTGGCTCACGGAGGAGCGGCCCCTCCTGTCTACGGTGACTCCCTCTCCTTCCCAGAGAGCCCCGGAGTGGGCAACCCAGACCGCGCCATAGCCCAGGCGACGTAGGACCGGTTCCTGGAGGAAGACCGGCCTCCGAGGTGGTGGCTCCCAGTTGCCGGAGGGGCGGACCAGCCAATCTTCGGCCCAGGTCCGGGAGCGGGGTCCCGATCCTCCACCCTCGACCTCCTCCTTGATTGACCTGGACAGCATCCCCGGGCAAGGTGAGACTCTGAGGCGGGCCAGGTCGGACTACGATTTATCCGGGAGCCCAGTGATCCATGGCTTTGACGTGGACGCTGAGTCCTGAGGGACGCTGCCATCCATGCCTGGGGGCTCATCCTGACCGGCTAGACCTGCGACGCAGGGAATCATCACATAGAGAATCTGCTTATTTGGACTGATGGGGTCTTCACATAGATGGGCAGCTGTCCCCCCCTTCCCCTGGGGTCTCCGGCGCTACCGATCCACTCCCCGAGCCTGGTCCCTCCTCTCGGACTCTGGGTGACGATGCTTGTCCTTCCCTGCATGGGCACGCCCCACACTGCACCACCGCCCCCCATGTCTTATCCCCCCGATGGCGTACATGCTCACTAGACCACTCCACATCCTCTCCTGGAAAGTCAACAGCCTCCTGGACCATATCAAGCGCACAGCCGTCCTCCGTGCTGCCCATCACCACACAGCAGATGTCCTCCTCCTCCAGGAGACCCACCTCCTAAGTACACAATGTAATTTCCTGGCCCGATCCGGCTTTGCGACGGTATGGCACTCCGGCTTTGCGGGGGGGTTCCTGGCAGTGGCGGTCTTACTTAGAAAGGGCCTCCCCTTCACCTTGACTGTGGTTGAGACAGACCCGCAGGGTCGTTACGTAATGATCTCGGGTGTTGTAGATGGATGCCCCTTAAACCTCCTGAGCCTTTACATCCCCCCACCCTTCTGTCCCCAACTCTTCGCCGTCTCACGCACGTCATCTCCTCCCTCCCGCAGGGCCTCACGGTGGTTGGCGGAGGCTTTAATGCCGTCATGCAGCCTCTGCGGGACACCACTGGGCCTCCGTCCGTGGCCCGGATTTCCTCTGCTAGTGCTCTGTCGGGCTGGGCTTCAGCTCTGGAATTTTGCGATGTGTGGCCGGTTTGGAACCCCCGCGCGAGTCAATACACCCATACGTTGGCTTACCACCACACCCACTCCCGTATCGACCTCCTCCTACTGCCGGCCACCGATTGTCAACCAGTTTCAGGTGCCACTATTTTGCCGAGGGGACTGTCCGACCACTCCCCTGTTTCCCTCCGGCTCGGGTCCCCCTCGACAGGTCCCCGAACGGTCTGGCGTCTCAATACCTGGTTCCTACAGGACTCCTTTCTGGTGGAGTCCCTTGGTCAGGAGCTCAGCCACTATTTCTCTACTAACGAGGGTTCGGTTCCCTCGCCGGGGATGTTGTGGGAGGCAGGCAAGGCCGTGATCTGCGGGGTGGCCAGGGGATTGGTCCAAGTGAAATGCTCGGACCAGATGGCCCAGCTTGCCCAGCTGGAATCCTGGGCTGCGCGGCTGGAAGCCACGTCTTCCTTGGCTGGACACCAGGACCCCTCCCGGCAACTGGCAATGGTCTGTGAAAAGATCTGTCGGGCCTCTCTCGACTCCACCAAGATGCTGTGGCGTTCATCGGTGGCGCGGGTGTACGGATGGGGGATAAAAATGGCAAGCTCCTCCATAACCTGGTCTCCTATCCCAAATTCAATTGCATAGTTCCGGAGGTCCGAGCGCAGGATGGCACCCTCCAGGTGACTTCCGCGACCATAGCGAGAACCTTTGTTCATTACTACCCGTGCCTTTATGCTGCGAGACCTCCAGACGCCCCCTTGGGCGCCCTGCTGAACGGGGCTGAGGCCCGCTTGTCATCCCTCCCTCCTAAAACCGCGGAAGACCTAGATCGCCCCTTTACTTTGGAAGAGGTGCGGGTAGCCATTCCCCTCCTGGACCCTGGTAAGACCCCCGGCCCTGATGGGTACCCGCTGGAATACTACGCTGCTTTCCGCAACATCTTGGCTTCCCGATTGTTGGATCTTTTCAGGCATGTAGCAGAGACTGGCTCCTTTCCCCCTGAGTCGGACCTGGCCACGATCGTGGTCATCCCGAAGACCCACCCGCCTTCCCTGAGCTGTGCGGACTACCACCCGATCTTGTTGATCAACACTGAAATTAAGCTCTTTGCCATGGTATTGGCCCAGAGGCTCCGGCCTCTCCTGCAGGACCGGGTTCACCCCGATCAGTGCAGGTTCATGCCGGCTAGAGGTACCCGCCATTACATTTGTCACCTTGCCTGTGGATGCTGGTCGGCCTGTTTTTAGCTGCTGGACTGTTGTTGTGTGCTGGGGTGCAGACCTAAACCTCGCTGGACCCGCTGCGCGGGTCCCGCTTCGTATCCGGAGTCTGCGGGAGGGACAGCACCGTGTGACATCAGAATGGGCTGCTGGAAAGTGAAGTGCCGGGGGAAGCAGCAGAGCACCGGCAGGGCTGCGAGCACTGTAGCAGGGACTCAACTTCCCAAGAGTCCCTGCTCGTTCAGCCCGCAACACCTGGGCAGCTCTCCCTGCCGGCCACGCCCCCCGCCCTGATTTCAAAAACTCCTCAACTCTCCCTCTTATGGGATACCTTGCCTGTGGACGCTGGTCGGCCTGTTTTTAGCTGCTGGACTGTTCTTTTGTGCTGGGCTGCAGACCTACACCTCGCCGGACCCGCTGCGCGGGTCCCGCTTCGTATCCGGAGTCTGCGGGAGGGACAGCACCATGTGACATCAGAAGGGGCTGCTGGAAAGTGAAGTGCCGGGGGAAGCAGCAGAGCACCGGCAGGGCTGCGAGCACTGTAGCAGGGACTCAACCTCCCAAGAGTCCCTGCTCGTTCAGCCCGCAACACCTGGGCCACTCTCCCTGCCGGCCACGCCCCCGCCCTGATTTCAAAAACTCCTCAACTCTCCCTGCCTGTGGGATACCTTGCCTGTGGACGCTGGTCGGCCTGTTTTTAGCTGCTGGACTGTGGTTGTGTGCCTGGGTGCAGACCTACACCTCGCCGGACACGCTGCGTGGGTCCCGCTTCGTATCCGGAGTCTGCGGGAGGGACAGCACCGTGTGACATCAGAAGGGGCTGCTGGAAAGTGAAGTGCCGGGGGAAGCAGCAGAGCACCGGCAGGGCTGCGAGCACTGTAGCAGGGACTCAACTTCCCAAGAGTCCCTGCTCTTTCAGCCCGCAGCACCTGGGCCGCTCTCCCTGCCGGCCACGCCCCCCGCCCTAGCTCTACTTAAACATCTTGTACGACTGCTGCGTGGTAGCGCCCGGGGCAAAGCCCGGGCAAAGGGCGGGCCCTCTGAGGCCCTCGTAGGCCGGAGGAGGCTGGGCTGGGCCTACCCTCTTACTTTCGCTAGCGTTCCCCACGTGTGGTCCCTGAAACTAATGGACATGGCTCTGATTCCCGAGGATGCCACCACTGGAATGCCGGGGGGGCCTAGAAATGGTACACTGGACAATTACTTCTCCAGGGTATCGATCGATGGTGATAGGGAAAGCTTGTTGGCAGAGCGCAGGGCTGAGCGCCGACGCTCTGTTGAAAGTTTGAAAAATAGGTCTCTTGCCAACCCCACACCCCACTTCGTTGCCCAGGAGGGAGGAAGCCCAAGTAGTAATGAAGATCTATTATCAATGGATAGTGTCCCACTGCTGTTGCGGGACTGTACTCCCACTCCTTGTGTTCTTACTGACCAGATTGTATGTGCTTCCCCCTTTCAATTTCAAGCTGTACGGCTGTCGACTTAATTACCCAGATCCCCACTCGTCCTAAGCTGACAAAGATGAAGCCGAAGCATCTAGCATTGGCGAAAACCCATGGCCCACCCCCTAGTAAAAATAGACGGAAGTTGGGGGGAGGGCTGTCAAATATAGAACTAGCCACTCTGATTTTGGTAAAACTATAAAGCCCGCTAATAAACCTGTCTCGGCGCCAGTGGAGGTGCCAGAAAGTCTCTCAATCTTGCCACTGCCCCCAGTGGTTGCACTACCTGTCATGGATATTAATATCACTGAGCCTGACCCTGCCCTTGTGGAGCCACTACTGAATGTAGTACACCCCACAATTTCACAGGGGAATTTGGAATACTTAATCAGATCTCTCCTTCAGCCCATTATAGAGAGTTTAAAAAGGGTGGAGATTAGACTTACGATCCTAGAGACCGCCATAAGTAGTAAGGTTATTCCCCCTAAGGCCCAGGTAAGTGTGGCTGCTCCGCCCACAACCTCAGCTATGTTACCTTCTACTAATGTCGCTAAAGCTCCATCCCAAATTACTAAAGCCACTCCACAGCCCTCTAGTAGGGGCGACTCTACCCATCAAAAGCCACAGCCACTAAAGCCGGCGCGAGCTCCGGTTAGTGAACTGCCAAGGGGTTTGGCAATGGCCCCCACAGGGAACACACGGGAGGAATGGGGAAGTGCTAGACACACTAGAGCCACAGTGAACAAAGGGCCACAAGTGGAACTACCTTCACAAGCTGTGCCATTGTGGTTGTTCTAACGGGGGTTCCACCACTATCAGACAACAAGAGAGAAGGGTTTGCCCAGCTGAAGAATAAAATCATGCATTGGCTGGGTACATATAGACCCATCTCACACAACATTGATGGCGAGATAGTGCACGTTAGGCGACTTACCTGGCTGGGTAGTAGATGCAAAGACATTGAGGGCGATCTGGTGGTAATTAATTTTAGAGACACGCGTGCAGTGGATTACATATTAAATTGGCCTAGGGGAAGTGGTGATAATTGCATTACCCCTCGGGCCCTGACATACTTTTGCCCTAGATCTCTGGTGTTCCCCCTATCCTTTTCAAATGGGCTGATCCCCACTCATTTAAACCCCCTGCCATTATATAATATTAGGCATGCACCTCAAGGTCAATACCCTGCACAAGTGGTCGATCCCTTCGGGTGGAACACGGTACCCCCGAGATATAACAGAAACACCAGTAGGAGAATGGACCATTTGAGACCCTTTACACCTCTGGAGTCAGGGAACAGGTTTTCTGTGCTATCAGGTATGGAAGACTGCGATTGAAGATCACAGTTGAGGGTACACATGGGTGATCGATCATGTGATGCTAGCCTAGGGGGTATAGCTCAAGTGGCTTCAAGTGAAGCCAATTGTCATGACATGGGGAAAGTGGGCCCTATATTAGCCAATCTCACGGTTAGTAGTGTAACCACAGCTTCAACAGAGGTAGTGTGCCCAGGCTCCAATGTTGGTAATAATGTAGCCCTAAATCTAACTAAAGATGTGGAGGCCAGCCCAAAGTCCATTGCTCGGGGGAGGAGTGGTACCAAGGGGGCCCCTGATGCGACTGCTATAGGTTACAGGGTTGTTCACTTGTTATCTTGGAATGTGGCGGGGTTTAAAAGGAAGATGGCTTTACCAGAATGGCACACTTTCATTGGGAAGTTCGATGTGTGTCTGTTCCAAGAGACTTGGAGTTTGCTCCCAGTACATAAATCAGGGTACCCAACCTTCTTCTCCCCCGCCACAAGCTGTAGGAAGGGCAGGCAAGCAGGAGGCTTACTGGCCTGGATTAAAGTTGATTTGAACTGGGATGTTGTTAACCACAATTCAGCATGCAGGGATATCCTACATCTCTCAATTAGGGGACAAAATGAAGGGAGTAGGTTCGATTTATTTAATGTTTACTCCAGAGGGACACCGGGGGATACAGCCTCGCCTACACTAACGAGTCTAGATTTGGAACTAGCCAATTGCCCCCCATCATCTAAAATTATAGTGGGTGGGGATTTTAATTGTACATTCGAACCCCTTAGTGGGGATGATCCCTTGGGCATTGAGGAGGAAGATTCTAGATGGTCCATTCCAACCTTGTCTTTAGCCCCAATTAGAAAATGGTCAGCAAGGGCAATACAAATTAATGCACTTACCAGGGAACATAATCTAAGAGCATTGAACGGTAGGACTATGCCTGACCGTGCTGGCGCGATGACATTTAAATAGGCTTACTAGTCCGTCAAGAATCAACTATATCTTACTGGACGTAAAATTGTGGAGGGACCTGGTAGATATGGAGGTGGTATCCACACAGGATAGTGACCACAATCCCCTCTGTACCAAGTTAAGGTGGGGCATCCCAAATGGATGTGTGAAGAGCGTTCCCTTGAGGATAACCAATGAGGTCATCCCTTACAATGGTAACCGTAGGCTGAAATGGGACAAGGCCCAACTGCAGGAAGATCAACTTGTGAGTATTAAGTCACATGTGGCAGATCTGACCGCGGAATTGGTGGCTCTGGAACTAGGAATGGGAAATGTCCAGGAGTCGCCTTTTGTTTTTGCCACAGCATACAAAAATACAATAGTGTAGTAGGCCAACATTTTTTATCCAAGGGGAAAAGAGGAAGAGTAAATAATACATCTTCCATATCCAGCAACCCTTGGTACACGGTTCAGTGCAGGGAAAAAAGGAAAGAGCTAACAGTTGCCCTGCTAAAAAAAGATCCCTCACTAGTTAGAGCGGCTAGGAAGGATTATGCAAGGGTAATGGCATTGGCCAAACGAGAATGGGAAGAACGACATTGGAAGGATCTTAATTCTGCAGTTAGTAAGAGGAATTCAATGTTGTTTTGGGAGCTTATTAATAAAGCTATTGAGTTGCAATGGGGTATACCCTAAGAACTCTCTGACCTGGGTCAGTGAAAGTAAGTACAATAGTAATGGTCAGAGTCTATAGATTCAATGTGACAACGAAAGAAGCGATGTGTGTTTTCTTAAAAATAGACACTTACTTATATGTGTCATATTTCCATGCCCCATCCGCGATAAATAAATGCCTATTCTAAATTCTATCATGCCCCGGTTCTAGAAGAACAAAATGTCAGAGATTTGTCTTGACAGACAACCCCTTAGGCTAGCTGAGCTCAGCGTAGGATTCTACACGCCCCAATGCCTTACTCTATCCCCATTGCAACTCAATACTCTATGTGCAAGAGCAGTCTTGCGAGGGTTTTTTCTGTGTATCTTACTTTAGCATTTATGCACACTTGTTTAGATTGAGGGCTATATCATGTTTGAGTCTGAAACCCTCTCTTACAGTGAAGACCATATTAGAGACCTTATTGGGGGAGACACTGGGTCGACTTTCCTTTCAACAAATACCACCACTGTTGATTTCTCGCTCAACGAGAAAATAAACAAACTTGAACGGCTTGAAAAAAAGCTTGTACGCACCAAATTTCACGGTCCTCTATTAACTGGGTACCTTAGAGCAAATGTAATACCCACAGGCCTACAGGTTCGCAACGAACCAGCAATATTTGTGGACAATCCGAAATTTAAGGAGGGGTTCAGCTTTGTAGCGAATAACTGCTCTCGCCACTGGATGGTCCTAGGGGTGGAGACAGCGCGGGACCAGGTGGAACAGCTGACCAAAGAAATCACTGACCTAAGGGCCGAAATAACGAGCCATTCCGCCTTTGCAAGTGCTAAGGAAACACTGGAACGGTTGAACAAAACTCTCAAGGATTTTGACGTCGAGTCACAAAATAAGAAGCTTGAAAAATTGGCCAAAGACATCCAATATTGCAACAAAAAGAGAACGTATCCATACCTGGCTGAAGATTACTTCAAACAAGATACCCAGGGCCGCTTTTACAACAGGGGCAGAGGAGGATACAGAGGTGGGCAACGAGGTGGGAGACGATACACGAATTTCTCAGATTCCTCTTACAGTGGCAGTAGCGACAACGAGGGAGCAGGAACTAGTGGCAACTACCAGAATCAAGACCAATGGTATCAATCCCCACAGGACTCCCAGAACAGACAACAACAGTCTTTTTTAGAGGACAGCTCTTGGAGACCTCCACGTGGGAGAGGAGGCGGATGGAACAGACGCCCTACCAGAGGCCAGAACCCAGACAACCCTCGGAACTGGGAAGAATCCAGACAGCAGGTATACAGCAACAAGCAGGTGCGATTCCAGCAGGACAACCATGGAGAGATAAACACCAGGAGAAAAACCTATCGGTGGTGATCAAAGAAAACCCGATCATGAATTTGTCCAAACAAACCTTGTCGGAGGACCAGATGAGAATCCTGAGTAAAGGCTTATCATTCGTCCCTACATCCCATGCGAACATGTTCAACCTTAAAACTGAACTAACCAAATTTTTTCGTAAGATAAGACTCAAGAGCTTTTTCATGCATAAGACTCCGTTCACCACTAGAGCATTCACTGACCTATGCCCACCTTCCACGTTTACCCCTCATACTGCTATGACGAATCATCGCATCTTGACCTATGAGAGCCTGGTCCTCAGAGATGTGATCAAGGCATGCGAGGCTAAGCAATATGTGAAATACAACATTACAAGGAATGAGAGGGCGGCACTTGAAGATCTCAAGAAGAACAAAACATTGGTTATTAAGCCAGCCGACAAAGGGGGAGCTGTAGTTGTCATGGATGTTGACGATTACAAGAAAGAAATTCTCTCCCAGCTCAGCGACGGAGTTAGCTATCGGCCGATAGCTACTAATCCTACCACTGAGATCCGACGTCTTATTCAATCGCTAACAGAGAGAGGGAAGGACACCGGTTTCCTAACTGAAAAAGAACATGCCTTTTTAAATGTGGAACAACCCCGCACCCCCACCATCTATGTGTTACCAAAGGTCCACAAGAACCCTACTAAACCTCCAGGAAGACCGATTATTTCAGGATGTGGATCCCTCCTGGAACCACTCTGTAAATATATAGACTTTTTCTTGAAACCCCTGGCGGAGGCAACCCCAACTTATCTAAGGGATACAATGCAGGCAATTAACATTGTGGACCAACGACCCTTTGATAAAAACACTCAACTTCTCATAACTATGGACATCGTGTCACTTTACACGAGTATCCCACAGATACCAGCATTAACAGCAATACGTAGAGCACTGGCGACCAGACCACAACCAGTGGGGGTACCCACAGAATTTTTGATTGACCTTCTGGAGATCGCGATGACCAAGGACTTCTTTATATTTCAGGATAAATATTTCATGCAATGCAAGGGAGTGGCTATGGGGGCAGCATTCGCCCCGGACCTGGCGATCATATACATGAGTGAATTTGAGCAACACTACATTCTCTCACCCCACAATCCCTATGTCAACAGAATCACTGAGTATCGCAGATACATCGATGACATCTTGATGATATGGAGTGGACAGGAGGAAGACTTGGCAGAGTTCACCCGATGGCTCAATACCCAATCACAGGACATTCAATTCACGAGCAGTAGTGGCAACAATTCCATTGACTTCCTGGATATCAGCATTAAGGAATGAGAAGGATTGCTGTATACTACACTATACAGGAAACAATCAGAGCGAAATACCCTACTGAGATATTCAAGCCACCACACCAGGGCGTTAAGAGACAATCTTCCATTCGGACAGTTCCTCCGTATCCGGAGGAACTGCACATGGAAGGATGATTACTTTGCAGAGTCGGATGACCTTATTTCCCGACTAATTGATAGAGGCTACCCTAAGAGGCTGGTCAAAAGAGCCCGCAAGAGGGCTTGGTTCAGTAATAGAGAATCCCTATTGGTACCCCAGAATCGCGCACCACCTGAGGGCAGGATAATTTGTGTCACGACGTACTGTAGCAGGAGCAATGATATCCGCAAAATAATCAATAAACATTGGCATATCATATCAGAGACGATAGGAACACCGGACCCTCCCATGCATGCCTTTAAAAGAGCGAAAAACATCCGGGACTACGTTGTTCGCTCAATGCTTGACACACCCCCCGCACCGAGTATACAGACTATGTGGAACTTACCCACTGTAGTGGGTAATTACAAATGCACCAAATGCAAAGCCTGCGCCATGTGCATAGAAACGAAGACTATCATTCACAATAATGTTACCATCAATCTTAAGACATTGACTAATTGCAACAGCCATGCAGTGATTTATGCCATCTTCTGCCCATGCAGTCTTATCTACATAGGGCAGACTAAACAAAAGATAAAGAACCGGGTGTTACAACACTGCAGTAGGATAAGGTGCCAAACAACAGGAGCACCCTTAGTGGAACATTTTCTGTCAATGACACACACACCTGAATCTCTGAAATGGGTTATCATTGAGAAAATCACCCTGGGTCCTAGGGGTGGTGATTTGGACTCCATTTTGAACTTACGAGAATGTAAATGGATGCAGTCCCTAGACTCTGTACAGAATGGCCTTAATGAATTGGATGCTACCTTTTCACAAATGGCCCTGATTAGTTGATTACATACAGTGATGCATGATAAACTATAAATATGATCTCTGTCAGTATAAACTGTGAATATCATCTCTCCATCTGTTTTAGGTGTGGCCGATATGACTAAGTACTTTTTGCAACTATGTTTATCTTTGTGGTTCATATGGCTGATAACTATTTGATAGACTATCGTAGAACGCTGTTCCTAATGAATATACTATGTCCGGTGCAACCACCGTATTGTTCTCCAGCGTGTGGCACTGCATCTTTAATACACCCTTCCTTAGGTTGCATACAATCCCTAAGCAATCTAACTAACTACCGGCAGAAGCGATGTGTGTTTTCTTAAAAATAGACACTTACTTATATGTGTCATATTTCCATGCCCCATCCGCGATAAATAAATGCCTATTCTAAATTCTATCATGCCCCGGTTCTAGAAGAACAAAATGTCAGAGATTTGTCTTGACAGACAACCCCTTCGGCTAGCTGAGCTCAGCGTAGGATTCTACACGCCCCAATACCTTACTCTATCCTGATTGGCCGGGCCAGGCGAGCCCTCACGAAGTATTCAGCGGCTGCACCTCGCGGCCGTTCTCTCACGGCGTTTGCAGCGAGGAGGCAGCATAACGAAGAAACATTTCACTGACAAAGTTGACGGTGAGTGACTCCGAGAAATTCTCTCCGATACTAAACCCCCGGCGCCAAGGAGGGACGCACTGAGACACAGCTTGGTCCTCTCCCCATGGTGACACGATCAATGCTATTACAATAGCATTTTTACTGACTTATTACTGCGTGTCAAGTGCCGGTCCCGGTACGAATATATACTTTTACCAACTACTTTGGTGATTGGCACTCACCTTTCTCTTACATTAAGAAGCAATTTACTCATCGCTATTTTAGAATACCCCCAGCCAATACCATATACAGCTATGGACTTGGCATTAACAATACCCTTAGCTCATATCCCATACAGCATGAACTCGCCATTGACATTTGGCTCTTATGTCTTTCGTTCTCCCCACAGAACCACGTGGGTTGTGTGACTCCTATACCGCAACAACGTTGGTCCAGGTGTGACCATTGTAAGAACAGGATGTTTGATATGGAAATGCCCCGATCCCAGTAAGTACCCCTTTAGGTTATCTTGGTAATCTGTTCATACATACGCTAATTACAGTACCTGATAGCTATACATACTCCCTTTTAGATAATTGCAGGATTACAAGCAGAATGAAAGGAACCTACGACGGTCCTACGACAATGGCCACCCAAGGGCCTCACAATAAGTAAGCATTTTGAATCCAAAAAAGCTCCATCTGTGTGCAAAACTTGAGCTTATTCACAACATGATACATTCATTTTATAATTACTGTTCATAGGCGCTCCTGTCTCTCCTTGTCCCGAAGAAGACCCCAGCCTGAGGATTTAATTTACCCTTCATCCAGGGGGTCGAAACGTAGACCAGACCATATTTATTCTCTGTGCGTAGGAATAACTAACGGATCAAAACGGATCCTATGCTAAAGAGTCTATTGGAACTACAGATCGCAATTTAGACTGTAAAGGATGTATTTTATAGCACTGTGATTGTTTTAAGGTCACAACCACCTTTACCTAGTCCTCACCTCTTTCCCATCACACCTATCCCATCTAATCTTTCCTTTTTTCCATCACTTCGAGCGCGTTGAAATATTATGATTTGATATCAACTGTGCTGCTTTTTTCTTATGAATTCTATATTATCAAATGAGAGTTGTGCCTCAAGGCAATTGTGTGATTCAATGAAGTAATTGAACATTGTATCCTATATGTTTGAATAAGAAAGACACTCCATATAATCCTGGTACTCAATGAATTGAATTGGGTACTCAAGCAACAATGTGCTTTAATAATGAATAAATATCGAAGCACACTTTGGATTTAGCATTTTTTTGCCTCCTACATAACTGAATGCATATATTACATTTGTTGTCACATTGAATCTATAGACTCTGACCATTACTATTGTACTTATTAATAAAGCTAGGCAGAAGAGCTCTCAACCACTAGCGACCCACATAACAAGCCAACAATGGTTCTCCCACTTTTCTACACTGTACGGTGGAGCTGAGGAGCCCACTTGACCCCCTCTAGCCTCGGCTAGAAGGGACCATCTCCCATTAGTGTTTGAGGACCCATTTTTACCCGCGGAGCTAGTAGTGGCAATCAGGCATTTGACCCCGGGGAAGGCGGCTGGCCCGGATGGGATCCCAGGGGACCTCCTGTTAGAAGATCCTATTGCTTGGGCCAAACTTATTGCCCTTATAATGAACCTGATTGCCAAGGGACAACCTGTGCCAGACTCTTGGAAGGGGACAGAGGTCGTCACCGTGTTTAAAAAGGGGGCCAGAGATGACCCTGCCAACTACAGACCCATCAGTCTGATAGATGTGATTCAGAAGGTGGTTGGCAGGGTCATTATCTCTAGGGTGGGAACCTGGATGGAAGAGGAACATGTCCACGATGGACCAGGTCTTTCGTTTTTTTGCCATCTATTGGAAGTGTGTGACGATCAACAAGGGTAGTCTCTACCTCGCTTTCATAGATCTTAAGACGGCATTTGACCTGGTCCCTTGGGCAAGGCTGTGGGATACGCTAGAGAAGATGGGCTTTCCCGGGCCTCTTTTGGGCTTGATTGTAAGGCTTCACGAGGGGAACTGTGCGAGGATTAGATGGGGCACCCAGGGACAACTGACAGACAGGGTGCCCGTGAGGAGTGGAGTCCGCCAGGGTTGTGTCATGGCGCCGACCCTCTTCTCTCTCTTTGTGAACGGTGTGGTGGACCATCTGAAAGAGGAAGAGGTAGACGCGCCAACCCTGGCGGGGGAAAAAACACCTACTCTGCTCTTCGCGGATGATACCATACTGATCTCCAAATCCCCCGTGGGACTCCAAAAGCTTTTGCACCGTTTTAGCACCTTTTGTACGGATAGAGGTCTTACCATCAATACCTCTAAAACTAAGCTTATGGCCCTCTCTCCCTCCAAAAGATTTAGGAACAACTTCATGCTCAACGGGACACCTCTGGAGCTGGTAGATTCCTTCGACTACTTGGGGGTCCGGGTTAATAGTCGGATGAATTGGAAGGACCACCTGGTCAAAATGTTACTCAGCCACAAAAGAGTGTCAGGGGTGACCTTGAGAGAACATCGGAAGTCGATGAGCAAACCTGTGGCACCGGCTCTGGCAATCTATGAGGGACAGATTTTACCGGCCGCCAATACGGCTTCGAGCTGTGGGGGTTTGAGAATGTCTCGGAGTTGGTCTCAGCTGAAAATACATTTTTGAGGGACCTGGTGGCTCTCCCAGTCTCTACTCCGCTAATCCCTTTACGGCTAGATTTAGGCAGGCGCTCCTTTAAAGACCTAGTACGACTGCACCCACTATTATTTTGGGCACGGCTGAGAAGGACCAGGGAGCTTACAAACTATGCTGCTGTTTTAGATGAACTCATTTTGCTCAATACCAGTGATAAGATCAGATGGTTGAGCAACCTGAGGCAGCTGGTTGTGCATCTGGGCTTGAGCGATGTATGGACTAGCCAAATCCCACCCCCTAAACTAGTGATGAAGAAACTCTACTGGGATTGGGTTCAGGCAGAGGCAATGCGTAGCGGCGCAGGGGGCTTGCTCACGGAGCGGTTCTTAGAGTTTAAATGGCCAAGAAAATTGGAATCCTTCCTAGACCTTATATCAAAGCCTCTGGATAGAGCACTTTATTTAAAACTTAGGTATGGGACCCTCCCGGTGCATGACTTTACCTCGGGGTGGACCAACGTTGGCGGTTTGTTGAACCCCTGCCCCTGTTGTGCTGCCCCGAATGAGTCTGTGGCGCATTTCCTCTTTGCTTGCCCCGCATATAAAACTGCCAGGAAGGTTTGGCTAAAACCATTATGTAGGGGGTTGGGTCTTAGATGCCATAAAATGGCCCTACGAGTACTTTGCACAGATACGTCCTCCACCCTTATGGTATGCGGGGTAGCTAAATATCTGGGTAGTGCATGGCTGACACATATGAGGAGGATGAAGCCCCGTCCCACCCCGCTTAACACCTAGACGGCCCTTTTGTAGGATACTTGATGGTATTTTTGTATTGGTTAAAATGTACCCCACCAGTATGCAAGGGGACAGTTATGTGAGATCACAGGCATATTTGGTTGTTGGGCCTTACCATACTATGTGTACTGTACAATATGCACACTCTCGATGGAATTTTATTGAATGAGGTATCCACTAATGTATTTTCAATTTTAAATATGTATGGTATAATTTGTATACTTTTATGGTGAAATTTTTACCGAATAAAGTTATTTCACACACATTCATCACCTTCACCTGGTCCTGGTCCACTGTGCTCGATTGACCCCGTATCTGGTCCTCCTTTTCCTTGACTTTTAGAAGGCCTTCCACCCAGTGGACAGGCACTACCTGCAGGACGTGTTGGAGATGATTGGCTTCGGCACCCTATTACGCCGTCTTATCAGGGTCCTTTATGCCAACCCCCGGGCCAGGGTGCTTATTAATGGAGAGCTCTCCGAGTCCTTCCTGATCTGCAGAGGCACGCGCCAGGGGTGCCCTCTCTCGCTAATCCTGTTCGCGTTAGAGATGGAGCCCCTGGCGACCCTCATCCGAAGGGATCCCCTTGTTCGGGGTTGGACCTGGAACGAGAGTCACGTCGACAAAATCGCTCTTTATGCAGACAACATGCTTCTCCACCGGGCGGATCCAGCGAGTTCTGGCCCCAGGTGTTTGAAGGTCCTCTCGGCCTTTAAGTTGGTCTCCGGACTTCATCCTAATGCGGCCACGTCCACACTGGTCCTGCTGCACCCCTCCAGAGATTGTTACGACTGGCAATCGACTATTCCCCTCAGACATCACTCGGTTAAGAAGATTGGGGTGTGGGTGGCTCTCTTGCCGGAGCTTGAGTGGGCCTTAAACATCTTGCCCTTGGTTGTCCGGATGAAGGCGGATCTTAAGAGATGGCAGGCCCTCCCCCTCCACCCCCTGGGCAGAAGTGCACTCTTCAAAATGATGGTCCTCCCCCGATTTCTTTATATATTGCAAAACACCACCATCCTCCTCTCGCGCCCGTGGTTCTGCGAACTCGACTGGGCCCTCTCCTGGTTCCTATGGGGAGGTAGGCGACCGCGTCTATCCCTAGCACACAGCCGTATCCCTCCCTTTGACGGAGGTATTAGGGTGACCCACCTCCACCTCTACTACCTCGCCACTAAACTCATCATTATCCATGATTGGTATGCGGGCGGCTGGTCCGACCCAGTCTATCGGGTGGAGCTTGACGCAATGGACTTCTCTCAGGTTCAGGCATTTCTGTATGGCAGTCTGGTTCCGCGGGCAACGGCCTCGATCACCAGAACCGTACTCCTGGCCTGGCGTACCGCCCTGCAACATATGGGGTGGGACCGTACACTCACCCAGCAGACACCGCTCTGGCATGGAGCCTGGCTCCGGGAGGTCTCATGGCTGACGGGGTTCCAACGCTGGGACCTGGTTGGCATTTCGGTGCTCGGGGATGTCTGGGTGGGAGACCACATCCGCTCATTTGCAGACCTACAACACCGCCATGCCCTTTCCCACACCCAACACTTTTGCTACCTCCAACTGTGCCACGCCCTCTACACGCACCTTCCTTCACCTGTTTCCCTTCCGGAATTTAGCCCACTTGAGGCCCAGGTGATGATGGGGAACATGGGCAGGGGGGAGTGTCCCGCATATACCATACCCTAGTGAACAATGGTGCTGCTTCCCTTGATCGGCTCCACGCTCGCTGGGAGTGTTGGGTGGGTCCCTTGGAGGACGCGTATTGGAGAGATGCCCTTATGGCGCCCAGAACCCTGACCATGTCTTCCAGGCTGCGCCTGGTGCAGATATACTACCTTCATGCGTCATACCTTACCCCGAGCAGTTATTCCAGGCCCGATTGCACCCCTCCTCGGACTGTCCGAGATGCGGCATGGCCACTGCCGATTTTTGCCATATGGTGTGGCTCTGCCCGGTGATAGTGGTGTTCTGGGGAGGGGGGTAAGGGGGGGTGGAGCAAGAGCTTACACAGACCCTGGGATGGGTGGTCCCTCACGATCCCTTGCGGCTGCTGCTGGGAATCTTTGATGGTCTAGATGGCTCTAGGATGGACAAACGGCTCTTGGGGACAGCGGTGGCCAAGAGTGACATAACATTGCATTGGTCGCGGGCTAAGGCGCCAACTGTGGGGGGATGGAAGAAAGGGGTGGACTGGTGGGGCACCTAGGAGGAGGCCCTCTTTGAAGCTCGGGGTGTCCGGAATTATTTCACAAAGTGTGGGGGAAATGGTTCAATATTTTACCACCATGATTTTCTGTTGCTCCTATGTCTCAGGCTCTGTTGACACCGCCATGCAAGTTTTGCTGGTGGACTGGACTGAACTGACCCTACCTGTACCTTTTATTGCTTCAGACCTACTACATATATTGATTGATGCGCTTCAACCAATGAATTTTGTTTGTTTCTGTGCAATCAATAAAGTTGATTATCAAAAAAATAAAATAAATCCCCCACTCACCCTCTGCGCTGACATCCATCCGTTTTCGAGGCCTAAAAAGAGACATGTATAAGCTAAATGTCCTACCCGTTGCATATGCACTATCACCTACAATAACAATGTATAGACATTATATTATCAATATGTACGTTTTTCAACAGCAAAATACATTTAGATAG
This sequence comes from Lissotriton vulgaris, assembly GCF_964263255.1. Lineage (NCBI taxonomy): Eukaryota > Metazoa > Chordata > Amphibia > Caudata > Salamandridae > Lissotriton > Lissotriton vulgaris. The sequence goes on along the minus strand of NC_141694.1, from coordinate 274,035,489 downwards.
GCATATTGCTTAAAATATATCCATCATCAAACTCCCTTCTTATAGCCTAATATAAATGCCACTGTGTCTGAGTATGAAAGAAGCATGGGTGCCCCCTAGAACCCGTGCTACTATGTCTGTAATCACATGATTAGCATCACACACCACTTGTATGTTTAATGAATGAGTATTTTCCCTGTTGCCGAATTTTTGTTAGTAATTGGGTTACTGGTTGACTGGGATGTGAGCCCTGGTCAAGCTACAACCACAATCCTAGTCAGGGTAATAAGTCCCACATTAATCTGTGCTCCACTTCCTGGTAGCTTGGCAGAGAGGAGTCAGGCTTAAATTAAAGGGAATGTGTAAAGTATTTGTGCAACATTTCAAGCAGTGAAAACAGCATCTTTAACCTATGTTTGCTCTACCCAACAGAGCTTTCTATAAGGGCATTTTCAGAACTGTAATTTAAAATCCAACTTTACCATATGTTACGATTTTAAATTTGGATTCCAGAGACACCAAACACGAACCCGTCATCTCTTCCTATTAGGAAATTACACTTATAAAATGTAATGAGGCAACTCCAATGTCATCCTATGGGGGGGATAGGCCATGAGGTAGTGAGAAAGAATTTAAGAGTTTTTCACTACTAGGACTTGTAAAACTTAAAAGTACATGTCCAACTGTTTTAATGCACTGCACCTTGCCCTTGGAGTTGTCTAGGGCCTACCTTAGGGGTGACATATGTAATCAAAAGGAAGGTTTTGACCTGGCAAAAGGTTTATTTTGCTAGGTCGACATAGCAGGGTAAAACTGCACACATAGTCTCTGCAATGGCATATTTAAAGGGCTAATTACTTGGGTGGCATAATCAGTACTGCAGGCCCACTAGTAGCATTTAATTTACAGACTCTGGGCACATGTAGGGCACTTTACTAGGGCTTTATAAGTAAATCAAATATGCCAATTGTGTGTATAAGCCAATGTTAAAACATTTTATGGATACAGCACAAGCACCTTAGCACTAAATAGCAGTGGTAAAGAGTGCAGAGTCCTAAGGCCAGTAAAAACAAAGTTTGCAAAAATAGAAAATCTGAAGGCAAGAAGCTAGGGGGAAGCCACACCAACGATTCCAGGTCTAACATCCTGAATGTCAGATTGGCACATGAGTTCAATCAACACATCCTATGACATTTGGAAAGCTGGCTATCTGATAGAAATCTATCTTGGTTGTGTGCAATTCCTGTGAATTTCTAGGGAGATATATGCAGCTCTTTATGTGCATTAACAGAGCATTTAAAAATTGGCACAACAACTTAAAAGAGCACTCTGAGAGACACCACCAGCTGCTGCAATTACACCTTGATAGCTACCAGATGCAAATGGATGCAAACTGCATAGCACCTGCACATGGTTGGGGATTGACTTACTACATAAAGTGTGTCTCTCAAGCTGAGGTTTTAAATCAGCAATTAGCTCAAGGTAACTGCACTACCCCGCCTATACTTGGCGAGTATCTATTTCTCTGAATGTTCAAAATTTGTAAACCTCAGTCTGAAGATTCCCTCCTGTCTTTTATCCCTTCTCTGAAAACACTCCAAAATCCTCATTCTCCTTGCCATGGCATACAGGGCAGCTATTTTGAAAAACCTGATACATTCTGGGGCTGTTTGTATAGGTTGCACATGATGACCACCTGATTTGAGGTGGTAGTAAATTGCATATGCAGAAAGATGTTTTTGCGACTATTTGCTATTTGAGAATGGAACCAACATTAGAATTACGATTCACAAAGCAGTGATTTCCTATTTGTGAATCGGGAAAGTAACTTGTGGCTGCCTCTGTTGAGGGTTAGTGTAGCTGCCACTGACACTTGTGTTTTATTTACCTCTAATGCCGTGAGAGGGCACTTTTTAATCTTTTATTGTTTGGAATGCCGGGGGCCGATTCCTTGGGTGCGGTAGGAGATTCCTCTGCACTCACCTTTTTTCTGGGTGATATTGCTCCGCTCTTCTGATTGGCGGGGACTCCGTGCGTGCGGTCGCGCCTTTCCGGAAGTTAGCGGTCTAGTTGGAGGGGCACAAGGATATAATCAGATGCAAACGCGAGCCCGCAGCGGACGCGCGCAGCGGGAGCGCCGAAGGCAAGCCCGTCTGCGCCCATCCACGCTAAGGACGCGCTCAGCGCCGGCACTGCTGCCTCTCCCTCGGTCTACAGGAACCTAGATCAAGTAAGACGCCCGCTTTGTTATTCGGTTGCTGAACTCCACCTTATAAACAGAGGGGCTAGCTGTAGGGGAGCCCTTTGGTTTGCGGAGACCGCCTCTCCACTGTCTGACTTTTTGGTTAAGGATTTTTTACCTTGTGGGCTACTGAATGTTAGATCTCTGCCAAAACACAGGACTGAAATTCAATTGCTGTTGGAAGTTCACGAGCTGGAAGTACTATGTATGACAGAAACCTGGACTAGACAAGATTGTGAGGTCGAACTTGGTCTGGCCTGCCCCCCTGGCTATAAAATCCTGCATTAGCCAAGATTAGGGTGGAGAGGGTAGGGGTTGGGTTGATCTATAGAGAGTCCTTGAATTTGGCCACTATCGATATTGTTGGGGTCGCAGGAGTTGAACATCTTGGGTTTGCGATTAAGAGTGCTTTGGGGCAATCCCTGACAGGGATTATTTGTTATCGTCCTCCAGGGTCCTTTAGTGTGCAGCAGCAGCAACTCCCACTGGAGATCATCACCAATATGGCCGCTACACATTGGAGACTGCTGATTTCGGGTGATTTTAATCTCTGGCTGAATGGGCCCCTTGACTCAGGCCTGGTTAACATCACTCAGTCTTGTGAGGGTCCAGGCCTTTGTCGACAAGTATCCAAGGCCACTCATATGGGAGGACATATGTTAGATCTTATTTTTGCGGAGGATGATCAAGCATATATTGGGGACATTCTGCCCATGGACTGGACTGATCATTTTTTGATCAAATTCTATTTGAACATGGCCATCTTGGATAAGCGGGGCGGTAACCGGGTGAGTGAATTTGTAGGCAGGGATTGGAAGGCTCTTATGTGTAAGCAGAGGTCATGATGTGGTGTTCCCGGTGGAGAACTGCTTCTCCCCAGAAGAATTACTCTCCCCTCTGCAGGAAAATTATCTTGACTCTCAACTCTATTGCGCCTCATAAGTACCTCCGGAGCAGGGGGGGACCCTCTGCCCCTTGATTTAATGAGGAGCTGAAAAATCTGAAACTAGATTGCAAATGGGCTGAGAGGAGATGGAGGCATGGCTACCTGGATGAGGATAAGAGGTCCTGGAGAATAAAAATAGTAGAATACAGGAAGGTGATTTATTGGTCGAAAGCTGATTATTTTGCTACCCAGATACTTAACGCCCCTAATAGCACTCGTAGTAATTTTTTATATTCTTAACAGCTTGACTAATCCAGACTGCTGCAAAAATGAGTTTCCCTCTTCTCAAGTTCTCTGTGATGATCTTGCCAACTTTTTTCATAATAAAGTTAATGACATCGTTAAGGATCTGGGGGTGGTCTCTTATCCTCCTGTGAGGGCGAATGCTCTATCGCTTGCCACGGAGGACATTAACACTGTGGCAGTGGGTGTCAACCTGGAGGGGGTTGCCTCTGATTCTCTCTCTGAGTTCCCGCCTTTGGAGCTTGAGGATTCCTGTAGATTAGTGGATGATATTGCATCGGGATCTCCTCTGGATCCATTGCCTTGTAAGATCTGGAAGGAATTTGGGTCAGAGCTGTTCCCCTTGTTTCGTCTGATTTGTAATCAGTCCCTCACTGATGGAGTGGTGCCGTCTCAGTGGAAGCAGGGATTGGTGACACCCCTGCTTATGAAGCCTTCCCTCGATCAAGGGTGTCCCAACAATTTTAGACCTATTTCCCTCCTACCTTTTCCTGCTAAAATAGTAGAACGGGTGGTGAGTGGCATACTGTCCAAATATATAGAACAAGCTAAGCTTCTGGAGGAGGAGCAGTTTGGGTTTCAGCCAGCACATGGCACAGAGACGGCCTTGGTGACCGCGATGGCCGAACTTCGGGGGCGGGCAGACTGGGGTCAGGCAGCTGTACTTATTCTGCTTGACCTGTCTGCCACCTTCGATACGGTTAACCATGCAATCCTACTGAGACGACTGAAAGAGGCGGATGTGACGGGCTGCACCCTTAGGTTGTTCCACTCTTTTCTGTCAGGCAGGCAGCAGGCAGTGTCCCTCTGTAGAAATTGAAGAAATTGATGTACATGAACAGCACTCATTTCCCTTCTTCTCCCACTCCTCTCCCTGTGAGCACCATGAATACCATAAACTATTGACCGTATCACTCTGCCAGTAAGAGCCCATACCTATGTGCATATGCACAGCCATTCTAGGCACCATGGCCTTTTTACCCATTGGAATCCCCGGCTTCCCTCCTGCGCGTATCTTACACCCCCCCCCTCATGCATAAACCATGAAACCCTCTCCCTCTGCGCGACCCTGCTGTGAAAGGCAACTCTCCTGCTTGACCCGCACAAAACCCCCCCATTCCCTCTTGAAGAGGCATCCTTCGCCTTAGCTGACATAGCCTTCCCCAGCTGCACCTGACTGCCCCCGCTCTCCCTCGTACGGGTCATAAGATCTCTCTCTCTCTATGTGACTCTGCCCCCGTGTCCGCCCTAGCTCCCCCTCCCTTCTCCTCACATGAGCAGGCCGTGAACCTTCTTCCTCTGCAAGACCCTGTCCATGAGAACCACGACCGCGCCTGACCAACACCTCCTTTCCTTCCATGAATGCCCCTCTGTTGACAAGCCTTCCCTCCGCGCTCGATTGTCCACGCAGCATGAATGCCACTCCTTTGATGACCCCCTTTCCCCGAGCCCGGCTGACCACACATGTCCGAGGCCATCGCCTAAGCCAGGAGATACCATTTACTGCCCTTATTGTATGAAGTCACTCCTCTTCAAAGGACTCACTATTGATCCTGGCCACCCCACCCCCTGGCTATGATTAGGCGCGCACATCCTATACTGTTGATGAAACACTCAGCTGCGTGATTGCCCTCCCCTCTTATCAGCAGGTCAAGGGTCCCTATTGTGAACACATGTGGGGTAGGATTGACACGAGGATTATAGGGATGTCTTTTCCTTTGCGTCATACTGTCCTGATTGTACTCTCAAGTGTTTTGTAAGATATAAAAGCCAGAGTCTCAGCTCACTTGTTAGAGCACCTCCCGATGACACCTTGTTTCGTGTCTGAAATGACTGGCTCTCCTCATGAGAATTAAACTCTGTTCTTGATTCCTGTATCCAGCGCCCGTCTCTTTATTTGATAGCTATTCAGAATGGGAACTAAGAGGCGTCTTGCGCCAGCAGCCTGGGCATCGATAGAAATGCGGGCTCATTTTCTACAATTGGCGTCCCAACGCGGGGTCCATCAGTGACATAAGGTTCGGTAAGAGAGATCCAGACGAAGAAGCGAACATCTAAAATAATCGGAGTATACCTGCCTTGAGAGGGCCCTAGCCCGGCTGCCGATCAAAAGAACTTCGCCAATTCTGAACGGACCTCTCTTGAGTGACCTATTGTCCTGACTGGAATCCCACAGGAATGCTACACGGAGTAAGAGAACGATCGGGCGCTGGAGGGAGGAAGGCGAAGAACTGCCCACACGGTCCGGTCCGGGTAAGGTCGCGTAAATGCGACAAATTGTGAAATGATTGTTTTGGATAATACTAGTATTACGCTTTGTTGAAACCCTCTGGAGATTCGCTGTCTGCAAACGGAGAAAACAACAGGCTCTCTCTTTGCAAGCAGTGAAGGATAGGTAACGCAGACTTTTGTCCCCATTGTAATCCGTCGTGCCTATCTTCCTCCCCCACTGTTTCCCGAACTGTCGTTCGTGGATTATTGTCTGGAGATTCTTTGTCTGCAAACAGGGAAGAACAAGGTCTCGCTTTGCAGGTAGAGAAAGAGTGGGCAACGATAACTTTTTGTGCCCACTTATTCTCCCCACTGGATTGTTTGATTGGCCGATTATTCGGTATTGGTTCGTTTGAGGTATTCACCGCCGCCAAACAACGGAGAATAGAAATATTCTGCCTAGTCTTTGCCCGCCGTGATAAGATAGGTAATGCAGACTTTTGTCCCCGTTGTAATCCGTCATGCCTATCTTTTCCCCATTGGTTGGTAGCCTGTTTAGCCCGGACCGCTTATTAGAGTCGAACCATCCAGCTCCACAGGAGGGCACACCTAATAAGGACCTGTTCATTAAAGTGTGGACTAGTCGCTATAGCTTATAATAGGTTATGGCATAAAAATACAAGAAAAGGAGTTGAGCGAAATCAGTAGGCCACTGAGGAGTTATCAACTTCGCTAAAAATAAAATAAGAAACGTTAGAAATAACCCGTAATAAGAAACATAAAAATGGCGAGGGAAGACAAGCTTGACACCAAGGCAAGCCACGAGGTAGCTAGGTTCCGTTGCCTATTCCTGCCCTAAAACATGTCTGCCTCATTGCCCACCACGCCCAAATAACGGTCACATGAAATAGATACAAATCAATAGGTACCTACCCCCATTCCGGAAACTCCCGAAGTGCCACAGGTCCGCGGTTACGCCCATCCGGTAGGCGAGGCCTCGAGGCATGCGGGGCTCGCCTGGACGCAGTCGGAAGGGGAGGTTGTGGGGCGGACGGCCCAGAAAACGGTGATGGCCTCTCCTTCTCTCCTCTTCTGCTGCCCTGCGGGCCACGGGGGGGGCTGTCTTGCCTCAGCCACCGACCACCCCCCCCCCTCCTCTGTCTCTCGCCTGGACCGGCCCGCGAAGAAGGCCGAAGCCACAAACAAGAGCGGCGGCGCTTACATGTAGTCCCGCCACATGTCAACGCCTGGACAAGTGCAAGTAGTCCCGCCACATGCCGACGCCTGGATAGTTACAGGTAGTCCCGCCACATTTCAAATTCCGGGAGAGTTGGAGGTAGTCCCACCACATGTCCACGCCTGGAAGTTACAGGTAGTCCCGCCACATGTCAAGAAAGGGGGGGGCTGTCTTGCCTCAGCCACCGACCACCCCCCCCCATCTTCAATAGCCGGCACGGCCAATATCGAAACGGCGGAGCCGAGGATCGGCGAGGGGTCGCTGGAAGGGGGAGGTGGCGCGAACGAGCCTCCCCCACCTCCCTCCAGGTGGAGGCTTCCAGCGACACCCCAACGCTCTTACTTAAAGAGGGTCCACATCGAAAAGCGGTCTTTTGCCCGGGGCGGGCACACGCTCCATACCGTCTCTCCTCGACCTTGAAGATTCTATAAGAGCCGGGGGGCCCCCAACCCTTCTGCATGGGTGCCCCCGTCCCCCCTCATTGGGACCCGCGACATCGACACTCCTGCCGGCGCCAGCCTCAGTTTGGAAATGGCTAAAACGCAGCCAAAGTACAGACTTGTTCAGTTCCGGTGGAACTCCAGAATGACCCGGTAGGAAACTTGTTGTTGCCCTCCCCACTCTTTGACTGATGGTCCATTTGTTAGACTGTTACCACATTGCGAAAAACTTTTTGAAACTGCCAACGGAAGGTTCTGGTCCAACCATGAGTCATTGGAGACATTCTGACTATACCGGAACCTGCCTGACCTCGCCCAAAATGGCGCCGACACACGAAAACGGAACTTTCGAACTCCCTGTTCACCCGGATTGCTCGAATATTGATGCTCTAAGATATGTATGTATTTTTGGACAAATGAAAGTCGATAAGATGGATAGTGATTATGTGCTTAGAGAAGAAAGCAATACAGATATTGATCATGTGTTTTGAAAATGAACTGATTTAGGGTGGGTACTGATTGAGAATGGGAACAATGAATTGGTGTAATTTAGACAGTGAACGAGCATCTGGATAATGAATTAATTTATTTTTGACTGAATACTCGACATGCATCATGCTTGCTCTGTGGTAAAGCTCGATACGATTTTATTGCACTGCCGCACTTTATGCAATGAACTGCCATCAACTTCTTTCTTCCTATGTACAGTTCCAATCTGCTCCGTGGCTGGTCCACGGGATTATAGGCCTGTATTTATACCTCAACACTTTTTTTTATTAAAAGTATTTTGAAAACGAAAGCATAGTTGTAGCGGTTGCATTAATGAGTTTTGAATGTATTACTACTGTGAGCAACGAGAAAGTATGATGAAGGCTGAAGGTTAAAAAGGACCCGATATTTAGCAGCCACACTATGTGTCACAGGCAGCCGGAAAAGTGTTTTAGAAGCCTTAAAGCGACACCACAGAAATGCCACCTGACCGCCACCCTTGTACCCGACCAAAAGGGGTTACGACCAAGTAACTCATGTAGATACGCAGATCGTCAATGATTATCTGTCTGACATTACTGGTCCCTCTGGGCTTAAACGCCGAGATGGTAAAGAAATGCAGTACGTGGAGATAGGTCGAGTATGTGGTAGGTAAAAACATTTACGGACTACTGCATGCTGATGTACTTTTGAATGCTGCCCCCCACCCCTTCTTTTCCCTCCCTTCTGCAGGTCACGTCAGAACGTCGGCTGAAATATGGGAGAGCGATGGTCGAACCACCGACGAAAAAGGGAAGGAGGGAATATGTGCATAGTCCTCATAACGATAAGTTCCTAAAAAGACGTAGATTTGACATGACTGTATCTCCCCAGAACATAGTGACTGGGAGGATGGACTGACATAGAGACTTGACTGGTACTGAATGACGAAAAATTGACTAGAAATGACGCGTTAAATAATGTAACTGGACGTTTGACTAGGTAGGGAAAGGACAAAGAAAAATATACGGGTAAGGGTTACCACGGCACCACCCGTCTGGGAATTAGAAATGTTGCTGATGTTCAAAAAAAAGTACTGCTTCCCCCTTCTCATACTCTTATAGATCTAGCCAAGCTGTCCGGCTGTTCTCCCGATCAATACTTGCCGTTGCCTCAGCCCGGATTGCTTCCCACCAAAAGAAGGAACTGAAGAATGATTTAAGATCCAACAGTGGGTAAATAGCGCAACCCGGTCAATTTCTGAGCGACTGATCGAGGTGAAAGTATTGGCAATTGAGAACACTCACAGAGATAAAGGGCGAGAAAGAAAAGGAGGAAAGGGTAAAAAGAGCTAAGCACATAGATAAATAGGATAGTAAAGATACGTAGGATATAATATGGATTTTTTTTGTTGGCCACCTGTTGTTTCCTGTCCTGTCGTGAATGTCTTATATATGTGTAATGCATGTGCCGTCTTCCCTGTCTGAGTTTGTGTGTGTGTAATGTACGGATTTATGTCTTCCCCCTGTCTGTATTTGCGTGTTACCTGACCTTTGCTGTTTTGTGTTGTGAGCGCACTAAATGACCTATTTTCGTACACGTCTCTCTCTCTCTCTCTCTCTCTCTCTCTCTCTCTTTCTCTACATGTCATACGTGTACCGAATGGCTCGTTTAGATTGCGGACGACTCTCACTCTTTATGAGAGTCTCCCTATTTTCTCCCCCTCTTTTTGGTAAAATTGTGCCCCACCGACACCAGTCTGATTTGATACATATTGAACGCGAAGGTGTTCAGCGAAATTGACCGAAACTAAAATGATTGTATCTCGCCATATTACTGCCTCTCCTTTCTGCAAAATGAATGAACTTGAATTGGCTGAGAAGGAAAGGACAGGTAAGACGACTAAAGTCCCCCAAATCTGGCCATTTATAGGGGAACTGTATGTCAATGGCACCTTATGTCTGTTCTTCAGAGACGAACGCCAACGTCTAGATTGACCCCCAATGCCCAGATTGCCCCACCCCCCTTTTTGCACCCAAGCGCGAGCGCCCGAAGCATCCCCGCCCCATTTGATAGACCCCAGCTGCTGTCCCGGATATAAACATGATGACCATGAGTAGCTGTTGACCCTCGAGAAAACCTTGTTTTGCCTGACTCTCGATGATGGCACCCCCGCCCTGTTTGAAAAGGTTAGCCAGTCCTGAAGGGAAATGCTCCGTAATGTTGAATATGATGTAATGCACAGTTGATGGGAATCTCATTTATCCTCACTTGAGTTATAAATAGAACGATGGATAGACCTGCCATAAACTCAGTAGGAATGCTGACACATGCACTGCTTGGTAATGGACCTCTGACTGTGACCAGTGAGCGTATCTCCCAAATGCGTAGACTTGAGGGAGGAATTCACATGCGTAGATATCTTCTTCTGCCATTTCTCTAAAACCTTGTCTTGTACCTATTCAAAGATTCACGATCACCGAAGGAGATGGGTCAGATGTGACGTACAGCCTGACTGCAGATCTTGGGACACGTATGACCTCGACCAAAGGTGGAGCTGCAGAGCAACAAGATACAGGACGAGACCGCAATTTCAACGTGGAAAATGAAAAATGACGGGCCGCCTTGAAGCCCTCCGTCTGCTAACCCACGTGTGCCTGGAGTCTCCGTCCCCCTTCTTTGGGCCCGATTGATGGGCCTGCCTGCTTGTTATCCTTTGCTCCCTTGGTCCCTTTTGTGCGTCCCAGGAACTCTGACCCAACTCCGCTCTCTCTCTCTCTCCTATCGACTATTTGAACCACACTCACCCTCTTTTCCACGTGACTTTTTGCCAAAAGGAAGAACCGCATTCATATGGGAATAGGGTGTTGCCACAGAAAATATAGGTGCCGAGCATAAGGCGCCGCCAAACGAATTGTTTAGGGAACAGGACTGTGGTCTAACAGCCGAGGACTGACCGCACCCTGCAACGCGTAAGGATAGAACCGAGCTGGACCTATAGCTCCACCGCCGGTGCTCAACAGCGCCAACGAAAGTACCCGGATTAGAGCCTACCAGTGATGGCTCGCTGATAAAAAGACACTGTGACGAAGAAATCTTGTGTATTGAACTGAATTCCGCTCTCAACTACCTGGTCAAAAACTGTTCATTGGTCACATTTTTAAGTTAGAAAGATTTATGCTATGTAGTGCGTTTAATTGCTAGGAACACAACGAAATGCAATTTCCTATGTGCTGTATTCTGCCCATCACCTCAACTGTCTATGATTGTACGCCAAATGTTAGTATCGACAAAATGCTAATTCATCAACGATGCTTGTCTGCCTGTAACCCCATCAATTACAAAAATGACTGCTGTAATGTAAAAGGGGCGACTGTAGAAATTGAAGAAATTGATGTACATGAACAGCACTCATTTCCCTTCTTCTCCCACTCCTCTCCCTGTGAGCACCATGAATACCATAAACTATTGACCGTATCACTCTGCCAGTAAGAGCCCATACCTATATGCATATGCACAGCCATTCTAGGCACCATGGCCTTTTTACCCATTGGAATCCCCGGCTTCCCTCCTGCGCGTATCTTACACCCCCCCCTCATGCATAAACCATGAAACCCTCTCCCTCTGCGCGACCCTGCTGTGAAAGGCAACTCTCCTGCTTGACCCGCACAAAACCCCCCCCATTCCCTCTTGAAGAGGCATCCTTCGCCTTAGCTGACATAGCCTTCCCCAGCTGCACCTGACTGCCCCCGCTCTCCCTCGTACGGGTCATAAGATCTCTCTCTCTCTATGTGACTCTGCCCCCGTGTCCGCCCTAGCTCCCCCTCCCTTCTCCTCACATGAGCAGGCCGTGAACCTTCTTCCTCTGCAAGACCCTGTCCATGAGAACCACGACCGCGCCTGACCAACACCTCCTTTCCTTCCATGAATGCCCCTCTGTTGACAAGCCTTCCCTCCGCGCTCGATTGTCCACGCAGCATGAATGCCACTCCTTTGATGACCCCCTTTCCCCGAGCCCGGCTGACCACACATGTCCGAGGCCATCGCCTAAGCCAGGAGATACCATTTACTGCCCTTATTGTATGAAGTCACTCCTCTTCAAAGGACTCACTATTGATCCTGGCCACCCCACCCCCTGGCTATGATTAGGCGCGCACATCCTATACTGTTGATGAAACACTCAGCTGCGTGATTGCCCTCCCCTCTTATCAGCAGGTCAAGGGTCCCTATTGTGAACACATGTGGGGTAGGATTGACACGAGGATTATAGGGATGTCTTTTCCTTTGCGTCATACTGTCCTGATTGTACTCTCAAGTGTTTTGTAAGATATAAAAGCCAGAGTCTCAGCTCACTTGTTAGAGCACCTCCCGATGACACCTTGTTTCGTGTCTGAAATGACTGGCTCTCCTCATGAGAATTAAACTCTGTTCTTGATTCCTGTATCCAGCGCCCGTCTCTTTATTTGATAGCTATTCAGAATGGGAACTAAGAGGCGTCTTGCGCCAGCAGCCTGGGTATCGATAGAAATGCGGGCTCATTTTCTACACCTCCCCCCTACCAATCTGCCTTTACTTGTGTCTCGCATGGCGTGCCACAGGGCTCACCCATTAGCCCTATTCTTTTTAATATTTACACGAGGCCCCTGATGGCGGTCATCAAGCGTTAATACATTAAGATCGTTAATTACCCGGATGATACGCAATTAATTCTCTCCCTGGACGGAGCCCAGTCAATCTCTTTAGAGGGGTTTCACAGTTGCCTGCGTGACACGTCATTGTGGCAGAGGGATAACTCGCTACAATTTAATGTATCTAAAACTGAGGTGCTTTATTGTGCCATGGGAAGGATCCCGTCTGTGTTGCCTAGTAATTTCTGGCCTTCAGAGTCCTCTAATCTTGGCCAGCCTGTCAAGACAGTTTGCAACCTGGGTGTGACATTTGATTGCAATCTTACCCTATAGGCGCATGTCATGAAAGTGGTGGGTTGTTGCCTGGCCATCATTCGCTCACTACAGAAGATCTTTCCATTGCTCCCCCCTCTGGCGCGCTCCTTGATAGCATGGAGTACCGTACTTAGCCGAGTCATCTACTGCAATGCCCTGCTCCTTGAAACTCCAAAGTTTTTACTGGACAGGATGCAAAGGCTGCAGTCAACCGCAGCTAAGTTGGTACTAAGCTTGTCGAGAAGGTCCTCTGCTTCATTGGCCCTAGCGGAGTTGCACTGGCTCCCGTGAAACAAAGAATCAAGTTCAAATCACTCTGCCTAGTATTTAAGGCCCTGCATGGAAGGGGTCCTACTTCCCTTCAACGCAAATTTGAGTGGTATGTCCCTGCTCGAACTTTGCGTTCATCTGGAGCAAATCTAATAAAAATCCCCCGATTCAAAAAAGTCAGAGCAGGGGGGAGATTCTTTGATTTCGCTGCTGCAAAGCTCTGGAACACCTTACCTTTCGAGCTGATAAAAATTAGTGATTTCCTTCCATTTAGAAGGAATTTAAAAACATGGCTATTTCCCAAGACTTAGGGGTTGGCTACAGTATGGCCCCACGGAGGTTGTCAGGTTGAGTTACTAGCGCCAAGATGCCTGTTAGGTGATAGTGCGCTTTAGAAATGCAATAAATAATAAATAAATACATTTGGAGTCGGTAATATAACGAATCACTACTCATTCACAACGTTAAATTTAGGGCTGCAAGTGCATTTCTTACATATTGATTTCATGATTTTTCAACCAGTAATCAGTTTGTGACTGGTTCATGCCCCAATAGGAATAGCCCAAACTGTCAGGACATTTCTCCTCCAAATTGCAATAAAAGCAACCTCAGACCAAAGTCAGCATAATTTGGACTTCAGTGGAGATTTTTGCAAACACCGTTTTTCATTTGATGGACAATTACCCTCCAAAAAATAGGCTTTATTTTTTTTTTACTCACGCAAAACCTACATTTTTGGGAATCTTTCACCTACTATTTTTTTTAATTGTACATTAGTAGTCCTAGATAGCATATGCATCAGTTGTTCTATGCAGCATGAGCATAAATGTTCCTAGCAGCAAAGGCACCATTGTCACCAACAGTACATGCATCAATAGGCCCTGGCGATATAGGCATTATTGCTCCCTAAAGAGCAACACGGACCGTAATTCAATTAGTGATTCAAGGCAATATAGTCATCAGTGACTACAGACAGAATAACTCGAGGTATCCATGCATGATATGATGTAATTGTTGAAATCACTGGCTTCAATGGGTTTTTCCATACCTGAAAGTGCATAGAAGATCCTCTAAATAGTATCATAATAAATAAAAAATACAATAGAAACTACACTGTGTGTTGTAAAAGATTTCAATTGCATTATCTTTTTTTAAAGAAAAATAATAAAATGTGACTGCCGAAGACCCTGCTAGGCGAAATTTCAACTTTCTTTTCTAATAACTTCGCCAAGTTCTGTGGAAAAAAATGTCTCGAAAATCAAAACGTTTTTCACTGTGTTTCCATTTTTGTGAAAATCATAAATACGTACTTTTGCTTACTTATTGTTGTATATATTTCCATTCTCATTTAACACTGCCTGCATATTTACCCAGGAGCTAAAGCTCAGACTAAATGTCACTCCAGTAGAATACTTGTTTTCATAATTTGAAGATAATAGAGAGTATTCTTCCGCTGCACAACATCATGTGCATAGAAAACATCTACAAAATGTGAACTTGCGGAGATAAGCCTGAATACACTTTCCGGCTGGGCTGGATTCAATTATACATTTATCTTGCAAATGAATGCCATAGATTTGTAGGGCGCAACAATGCCCAAAGGCGCTGAACGCCTGATCTGAAATACCCCTGCCCATTACCCTGGCCAGATTACAGAGAGAGAAGCCAGCCTTGTAAGGTCTTCCTAAAGGGCACAAGTAGTTTAAAACTAGTTAAATGAAGGTGGAGGAAAATCCAAGTTTTGGTGGCTGCAACCAAAAAGACTCTGCCTCCCATCTCTTTCTACAAACTTTGTGGATGACAACCAGGTTGTGAGTTGCCATTTTAAGAAGTCTGAAATGGGCGTACCATTGGAACATGGTTTTAATCCCCCCTGGACTGGCACTGTACAGTGTTTTATGAACAATGCATGTGGCCTTAAATGTGACATGCTTCTATATTGGACGCCAGTGAAGTTCACACCATCGTTTTGAGACTGACATATATGTTTGGAATGTTTAATGTCTGCTTTGCCACTGCATTTTGCACCATTTGTAGTTTGACTAGAGTAGACTTATCAGCGCTTAGATAGAGTGCATTACAGTAGGCAGTTTTGGATTTGAGTAGTGAGAGAGCCACCTGTATCCATGCAGTGAAGGAGAAGTAAGGTAAAATCTTCTGCAAGGTTCTAATGATTGAAAAACAGGTTGCTACCGTGTGAGTGACCTGAAGATCAAAAGATAGGTCACTATCCATGATGCCTCCTAAGTTTCTTGCTGAGTTGATAGGAGTGGGTACTGTCCCTAACCCATCCGGTCACTAATTCTGGTTTCATAGTGGTGATTGGCTACTGAATCAACACCTTAGTCTTCTCACCATTCAACTTAAGGCAGTTCTTGCTCATCCAAGAGGCCACCACCTTCATGCAGTTACTGAAGTTGGCCGCTCTAGCATCCATGCCCTTTGAGATGAACACTACGATCAGTGTGTCACCGGCACACAACACTGCCTGGCAAAGGAGAAATGTATAAGTTGAAAAGATTAGGGCTCAGGGAGGACCCCTGAGGAGCCCCAAAAGGTTCTGAATTGAATTAATTTATCATCACAATCTGGGATCTGTCCGTCAGAAATGAAGAGAACAGTTGAAAAATCCTATCCCCGGTACCCAAGGCCTACAAACTCTGAGTAAGTAAGGTGGGGGGGATGGTGTCACAGGCTGCAGGCAGATCCAAAAGGATCAGTGCAGAGATTTGAAATGTATCTTATAATGCACAGAAATATCTTCACGAGAGGCAAAGATTAACCATAAAACTTGGCCGGCTTCCTTCAGGTGAAAATTGGAAATTTAGCAAAACTTTGCTGACGAAAAAAGGCTCTACACACGTATATCCCCACCCTTGATCTCGTCCCTTCATGTGGTAACTATTGGAAAGCATGCCCCCTAAAAACAAATACTCCAGCCTACGGCTTCTTTCAAATGTAAATATACAGAGTTGTATCATCTGTATGTTTGGTAAATTCAATCAAAGTGGCATTCATAGCCCTAAATGGAGTCTGGTCTATCCAGTCTCCTTGATACACCCCTTAGCCATGAGTTCTCTGCTCCATTGGTTTATATAAACAATCCAGCATCATGTGGGTCGATTACCACTGATTGGATATCTGTCATGTAGGAGGGAAAGTTAAAGATGCTTGCTTTTTTGGTTCATCTCCTTCATTATTGAGTGTTAATTCCAATAAGCAGATTTCAGGCATCTAAAGGAAAGTTAGGCATGTCTAAGAGCCTGCGCCTGTCATGCTGCACTTAAAGCAAATGACAGATTTGGTTTCGTCCTTCCTAAGCAGTTGGGAAGGGGTCAGGTAGAGATTGCACATGAGAAGTTTTCTGCATCACATCAGACAGTAACACTATTTGAGACTGTGGCCATCGCAAATATGGGTAATATCCAAGGTAGGGAGTCAGGAGACTATAGCATCTTATTTCATACACATTGCCTGCCTGCTTTCTTTCTCCAGATGTACTGTGCTGTTGATATTAATTAGCAAGTATCAATAATGCCTCTCCCTGGAATATCATTGCTTGCATCTGCATTGTCAGCATGCAATTGGTCAATATGATTTTTCCTGGGTCCTCTCTGCCACATCCATTGTGCAATATATTGGAATAATATGGATACAATTTTAGATTGGGTAAGCCCAATCTGCCACTTTTAACAGGAAACGGTTCTTTATAATGGTCTACCCTATGTCTCCTAGTGCATAACATGAATTCGGATAGCTGAGTATCGAGTTCAAGAAAGAATTCTAGCAATATTTGGAAGCAGTATAACAGTTGGATAGCAACTGTATCTTTGCAAAAGTTATTCTGACCATCACAGAGTTTGGGAAGCTAACCTGAAAATGCAATGGAACCTCAGAATGATTGCATCACCTTGTTGAGGTTACCATGAATGAGTGGATTACCCCATCATATATCTTAATCCTGATATAATTTTTTTGTGTGCCATTCTCACATCAAGTAAGATGAATATGGCCTCTCCAGTTCTGATTTGTTAGCAGGTTGAAGAAGGAAAAACAGGATTTGCTCAAGTTCACCCTCGGTGCTAATACCAGTTCAACACTAATTCTTCTCCCCTGGGCGGTCCTTCACTTAAAGCAGTACATTGCTTATGTACGTAGATGGTAGGTATTTCCTGTTTGCCATTGATATGCTCCATTAACTTTATATTTCCTAATGCTGCAGACCAGTGGTTTCATTGACAGAGAAAAAAAGGTATTGAGGACGAGAGTTTGGTACTCCGTTCTACCAACCACCGGACATGTTAGCCTTACCTATACAAACATGTGCTAGGGTCTCAGTTTACAATACTGTCTGCAGGCAAACATCATTTAGTGGAATCCCATTTTCCTGAGGAAATTACCCAAGGGATAAAGTACCCACTGCCATACATTATAAGGATATTGCTCACACCATCACCTTTCCAACAAACCACTTAAACCCTTGGTGGGTTGCTCTTTTATATGGAAGAGAGCATGTTTGCAAACATGAAAAATAAAAATACAACCTCTAGAGCAAAATTAAACATATCAAAAACCTGTTAGACATTTCTTGAAAAAAGATATTAGAAAGAGTTCAATACATGTCAGTCTAAAAAAAACTACAGCTGCTCAAATGCGTATAAAGATTTACATTTTTCAATAATAATATAAAGAGTGCAACAAATAAATATGTTCTTTCTGCTGGTCACCGTAAGCTATAAAAACAGTGCAGTTGAAAGAAAAGCAATGTTCAATTTTCATTGCTTTAAACCGCTGTTCTGTGGCCTGCCTTTCTCTTGTCTGCTGGCTCTGGCACCAGGTATTGTCACATCAGAACATGACTGCTATAACTTATTACAGTTGAGTTACGATGTCTTTTCTTTTTAATCGTTGACTGGGTGCGTCACAAGCCACTAATTATACAGAAATTATAGACAAGTGTTTATATAGGGATTTCAGAATACCATGTTTTATATAGATTTTCCTATACTACTATATCAAACAATTTCTCTTTATCTAGTGAGGTAATTGAAGGGAAGAGTGTCCTAATCACCCATTGCTAAAAAAGGGGGAACAGGTGCCTCAGATTGGTCGCTGTTTTTTGTTCAGGGATTAACTCATTCCAGTTGTAGTGTTAATTCAGTGAGGGTAGAAACTTGTTGGCCAAAATTGCATCCCGCAATTTCCAATCCCTTATGAAAATGTGATGTATATTGGTAAATAGTAGTAATTCTCCCATTCCTGGGCACGAGAGGACCACTACACATCTAATATTGCAAAATTATCCAGCAATAAATACAGCATGTGTGCAGATTAGCATCTGACATTAATGGGGAACGATCAGCTCGGTGCCCATTCAATAACTAAGCTAAGTAACCACTACATGTAGTAAAATAGTGTTGGAGCTGGCATCTTAGATGCACATATTTGGTTCAAGATATTTACCAGCCACAGAAGTTGAACCTAATGGGAGATACAGAAACATTAACTCAAGATGTGATCTTCTGTGATGACCCTTAGAATAATGAGAAAGGCAACATGTACATCACCTCTAGATCAAGCAGATTCTTCTCGACTTCAGTTAAAGACTTTTGTTTGCGTTGGTTCACCAGCATGTATTCCAGGAACATCACAACTGATGCATCATAATGCATGATGCAGCCATACATCTGGGACATCTTTGTAATATGGTACTTGGGGGAGTACAAAGATACAGTGGACACATTGAATGGAGTGGGAAATGGACATTACTACTATGAGTAAAGAGTCCTCCAGGTAACCTAGGTAGGGAGACCAGAAAGCTCCATGCCACTGGAACACCACTTTTTTGCTATTCCTGGACTATACTTTTAAATAACATTGTTATCAGGTGTGTTAGTCCAATGGGTTCAATTAAAATGTAAGTCTTAGAATGCACTGAGATGTTAAATAAGAATCAAGAGCAGGTAAAACTATGTTCCAGTGTCATGGAGACTGGAGAAGTGTGGCTCAGGGGTTAGAGGCGGCAGACCCGGAAGCTGAGATCGGCCCTGGACCAGGGTTCAATTCCCCGCCTCGGTGGGTCTTGGGCTAAAAATTCCACGGACTCGATAATTCTCGCTCCGGTGCCTTCTCGACTCACGGGCTCACACTCTGCGACTCTGGGCAATAGCTTGCTTAATCTCCACAACGGCCCCTCGCGGCGGGATGCCTGGCTTTCACCTTGTGGATACCCTGCCGGGGTTATCTCACAGGGGAATACCAGGACGGGTTCCCTAAGCAAGCGCTGGGACACCTACTGCGGGTAGCTATATAAGCTCAATACATTTACATTTACCTGCAGGGCAATTACTTTGCTCTTCTGCATACTTCGGCTTACCCTCTACATGTTCAATATACTCCACCTTATATTCAAGGAATTTTATGTGTTCACAGCATCCTCCATTTTAGAGTCAAGACTAGTATCAATCATCACTTGTAACAAATCTCAACTTTTGGATAGATTTATGGTATTCTCAAAAACACAATGTTTTAGTTGGAATATCGGTATATATCTTTCATCCGCCCCTACATTGTTGTTGTGGCAGTTATCATTGAATACCATAAGACGTGCTAGGTGCCTGCCTCATCCAGAGGCTCCTCTGGTTTCGATTTGCAGTGTCCAGAGATAGATTGAGGTGTGAGTTACAATTGTAGGGACCCCAAAAAAAGGAGAAAAAATTAAAAGTAAAAATTAAAAATTAGGTCTACACCCAGGTATTTATTAATGGTGTGGATCTAATGATTAAAAAGTTGTGGTACTTTTACTAGACCGTGTAACTGGGTCTAAAAGTATGGCTTCAAGAATTGTGTCGACATGTTTCAGCCCCCTATGGCTCAACGGAGTCTACAGGGCTTTCGTCAGGACTAAACAGACATACAAACATAGAGTAATTACTTACACATTTTGTGCAGTGTACTTAGATGGCTTACTGGTAAATTTTTCAGTGGCCATTCCAACTCTTTTTTAATCTAAAAGAAAAATATATCAAAAGCAGTGCTTTTAATGTCATTAAATCATGTTTACTATATGGCACCAGAGTACGTATTAATCTCTGAATAGAGTATTAAAAATTACAGAGTATTTCTCTTGTGGAGTTACAAGAAGGAACAATGTATGGCAAAAGGACTGAGATGTAATGCATAAGCTGGCCATTAAAATTAACTCGCAATTTATAATTGCGTTTTTGTTGCAGAGCCGAGATGATAATGTTTCTACAGAATCATAAAAACAGTGCACTACTTTTAAATGTCACTTCTCATTATGAGGGGACATGATGTTGGTGGTAAAACACTGTGAGCAGTGTAGCGGCGGTATGGAAATAAATGTGCAAGTTCCCTTTTGTACATGGAAACTCAAAACGTTATAGCGTATATTGCGCTGGACAGAAAAAAAGAGAGTAACCTGGTACGCGTTTGCGCTCTTACCTCTATTTTGAATAAGGAGAGGCTCCGTCAGGGGTACAGGCTAAGTTACCGCCTCAGAGCTGTGGAGGGTAATGAGGAAACGGTTTATATACTGGTCACCTTACCGCTGTAATTTCTCGATAAAAGGATGAGTGAAAACGTTCGTTCGCCGCCATTACCCGTTGATAATGCAACAGTTAATGCAAAAGATTAATGCAAAAAACAAATAGTGAAAATGTAGTGAAACTCATATTGTGAATAAAGACTTTATCGAAAAATATTATCGGAGAGTCAGAGGCTGTATTGTGTCGCTGGGAGCACAATTTTTTCACTATTTGTTTTTTGCATTAATCTTTTGCATTAACTGTTGCATTATCAAGATTCCTTCAAACATCATACACGAGCGTTGAGTGTTTTTTCGCTCTTCATTACCACGTGTTCTTTACTTCAAATACGTATCACTGACGCCGACCCCACGTCCAGGGGCAGAGTCAGCACAAGAGGCGGAAGCTTTCCCCAACGCGGGTAATGGCGGCGAACGAACGTTTTCACTCATCCTTTTATCGAGAAATTACAGCGGTAAGGTGACCAGTATATAACCCGTTTCCTCATTACCCTCCACAGCTCTGAGGCGGTAACTTAGCCTGTACCCCTGACGGAGCCTCTCCTTATTCAAAATAGAGGTAAGAGCGCAAACGCGTACCAGGTTACTCTCTTTTTTTCTGTCCAGCGCAATATACGCTATAACGTTTTGAGTTTCCATGTACAAAAGGGAACTTGCACATTTATTTCCATACCGCCGCTACACTGCTCACAGTGTTTTACCACCAACATCATGTCCCCTCATAATGAGAAGTGACATTTAAAAGTAGTGCACTGTTTTTATGATTCTGTAGAAACATTATCATCTCGGCTCTGCAACAAAAACGCAATTATAAATTGCGAGTTAATTTTAATGGCCAGCTTATGCATTACGTCTCAGTCCTTTTGCCATACATTGTTCCTTCTTGTAACTCCACAAGAGAAATACTCTGTAATTTTTAATACTCTATTCAGAGATTAATACGTACTCTGGTGCCATATAGTAAACATGATTTAATGACATTAAAAGCACTGCTTTTGATATATTTTTCTTTTAGATTAAAAAAGAGTTGGAATGGCCACTGAAAAATTTATCAGTAAGCCATCTAAGTACACTGCACAAAATGTGTAAGTAATTACTCTATGTTTGTATGTCTGTTTAGTCCTGACGAAAGCCCTGTAGACTCCGTTGAGCCATAGGGGGCTGAAACATGTCGACACAATTCTTGAAGCCATACTTTTAGACCCAGTTACACGGTCTAGTAAAAGTACCACAACTTTTTAATCATTAGATCCACACCATTAATAAATACCTGGGTGTAGACCTAATTTTTTATTTTTACTTTTAATTTTTTCTCCTTTTTTTGGGGTCCCTACAATTGTAACTCACACCTCAATCTATCTCTGGACACTGCAAATCGAAACCAGAGGAGCCTCTGGATGAGGCAGGCACCTAGCACGTCTTATGGTATTCAATGATAACTGCCACAACAACAATGTAGGGGCGGATGAAAGATATATACCGCTATTCCAACTAAAACATTGTGTTTTTGAGAATACCATAAATCTATCCAAAAGTTGAGATTTGTTACAAGTGTCCATTTCACACCTGATAACCTCCATACTTACCCAGGGGAAGCAAGTGGACACTTATTCCTCCTCCCTACCTTGATTACTTATTAGTATCAATCATCTCCATTCAATTTGTGACAAGTCTGAGCACCTTCAGTGGGCTTGTGTATGGCCATCAGATCCTTAGAAAACCAGTTGAGGGTTGCAGACCAGTTTTTATTCAATAAATGTTTCCAGATAGGGTTGTTTTTCCACATTAGTTGCTGCAGTCCTGTTCCCATGCCCACAGATGGTGGACACATTTGTGTTAAGTACAGTCTCACACATTGTAGACAGTGCAGTTCCACCTTGAATATGGTCTCACGGGGAGCACCTGCACCAACAGCAGAGTATCACTCAATTTTGACAGCCTTAACACATTGACTCAAAGATGCCAGCAAGCTAAGCCAAAGATGCCTGATGTCCAGTCTGATCCTTTCTTTTTATCATAATGATTGAGAGACCATCTCCAATGGGAACAAATCTCCAATGGGAACAAAGTCTCTTACAGGCGGCACAAGTTGCTAAGGAGCTTATTACGACTACAGTGGTCTTATGGACCTCCGTAGCCATGGTGGTAGTGGTCCTAATGCCCTTTTACAAGTTTTGCGCTCAGTTAACCAAAAGACCATGGCAGCCAACGGGGATACGTGATCCTTCAGCGGTCTTGCAGCAGTGTGAGGCAGCAACATGTTGGCGGTGCTACAGAGGCACAGCCAAGCATATTACGAGTTTCCTCACAGCCACAGTTTTGATGGCGGTGTGGTGGTGATGAGGAAACTAATGGGGCCCTATAGGCCCCCTGTTGTCTGAGGGCCTGTTGGTGCGTGCTGGGGGGCATATGTTGTGCCCCCTTGTCATAATGTAGCCCTTATTCCTGCACAGAATGGACTGCACAATCCATGCCATGCAGGAACATGCTTTGGCACTCCCTTTGCAGTGCTTTTCTAAGGCTCAAATTTGAGCCACTACCGCAGGACTGCCCAGCACTGCCCGCCAGACCACAAATGAACTCATAATCTGGCAGCGGTGTGTGGGCAAGTTTGGATGGTAGCAGCGGGGCTCTGATGTAGCGGCCCACTGCCACACCACCAAATTCGTAATCAGGTGCTCAGTGATGGAAGTACATGGGGAGAAGGCTATAGAACACACTTTAATTTACTCTACGGGTATCTCATCACTGCCCAAGGCAAGGTACGGTTTCTTGTATTCTTACACTTTCAACATGATCTGATAACTGCTGGGGCCTGAAGCCCATCATCCACTTGGAGTCAAAAATGGTTTAGGCGTATGCGCCATACAGTGTACCACATCCAGCATGGATTTCCATCAATAACTTAGAGGTCCATTGTCTGCAAAGCACGCCTTAAAAAGAATGGTAGGCAGTTAATCTATAACAGTTACACCAGGAAATGCAGGTGTTGCCATCTAAACACACATGCATAGCCTTGCAGATGCATTCTGTGCCCATGTCGACACCAATCAGAAAAAAAGTAAATGGGTCACCTTATCTCTACAATAATAGGGAACACCACAGACTCAGATACAGGCTTCCCTGGTAGGTGGTCGCTAGAAATTGGGTTACTGGCTGACTGGGATGCAGTGTTTCCTGGTAGGTTGTGATTAGCAACTGGGGTTACTGCTGGACTAGGGCATGAGCCATCGTCAAGTACAGGTCCTTCTTTTATACACAGATGTGCCTTTTAAGTAAGGAGAATCGTCTGGAGGCATGCCTTTGAAGTGCACAGATACCCTGCCTTCCCTGCACTGGCTCCAAATTAACTACAGGGGGTATGCAGCAGTTTGTGTAGAAACAAGAAACAGCATATTCAGGTGTAAGTGAGGATGGGCCCAGCTCCTTTCTCCCATCTTGACAGTGATGGACATCCAGTCATATGTAAGCTCCCATTATGTGTAGCTGTACCTTAAGGGTGACTTAGCTGTATTGAAAAGGGACATTTGGCCCTTGCAAAATGTTTATTTTGCCAGGTTGAAAACATAGTTTAAACTGCACACACAGGCTCTGCAATGACAGGCCTGAGACATGCTTAAAGGGATACTTAAGTGGGTGGCACAATCAGTGCTGCAGACCCAGTAGTAGGATTACATGTATAGGCCCAGAGAACATGTAGTGGCCTTTTACTAGGGACTCATATGTAAATTAAATATGCTAATTTGGTATAAGCCAATTCTACCAGGTGTTAAGGAGACAGCACAAACACTTTAGCACTGGTTAGCAGAGGTAAAGTGTGCAATGCCCTAAGGCCAACAAAACACAATTCAGCAAAAAGTTTGACCCTACAAAAAGGGCCAGGTCCAACAGTTGTCTCGTGTGGAGGCAGGGCAGGAGACACCTGACTGTGAACATCTGATACAATACTTTAGCATCCCCAGAAAGTTGCATTGATTCTCCCATTCATGAGGCCAGATCCCTCTAATCTGACATGATTGCTCAAAGATCCAGTGTTCGTCCTTCACCTCTCCAGCAACCAGCGCACGTGCAAATGCAAACATAGTGTCAGCCACCAATTGTAGAACACGTTTCTCAGAGCTGAAGTCCTCAAAGCTAGCAAGAGCGTCAGCCTGAATTATGACACCGAACTTGCTCGCCCAAACATTCAAATGCCAGCAGAAGGGGAGGAAATAATTACTGCATTGTTCTCTGGTCATAATCAGCATCTTTCAGGACCATTCACACAGAGAAGGGGTGTCTTGAACACCTAGTGCATGCACCTACATTTTCTGTCCATCAGCTATAATGTCCTGCCTCCAGCCCTCCCCCCCCCCTCCCCACCGCCCTCCCCCTCCGTGCCCCGTCATTAATTACAGGTTTCCATCGAGAAGCCATTTCATGTGTCTGCTTCTTGCGAGCATTTTCCTCAATGTCAAAACTATCACTGCTGAGAGAGCGCAATTTGAATAAAAAGTATATCTGTACCATATTCATAAGCATATCGCATAAACGTAGAAGTTGTAACATGAAGTAGCACTTGTAGAGTAAAATTAGCCGATGTAACCAATGTAATAGGAAATGTATTTGTATTCACTTTAGATTAGAAGGCCCGTATACGTAGTGGGCTAATATAGAAATGTATAGAAATACTTAAGAACAGCAGAACGTGCAAAACCAGAATAGATGTACGTATGTAATTATAAAGCGGAGAAACGTTACGAAATGTAAAGTGAAGAAATGTGCAGACTATATAGCACTGTGTAAGAATGAGAATAAATGTTGTATTCTATGTAAGATGCATTCGCTTATAACCAAGTGATTTGCTAAAATTCAATTATATATAAATGTGTGTTAAAGGTTATACTGTGTAGAAGAGTTTGTAGGAATGTTAGAAGAGTTTGGTCATGTGTGATTTTAACCTGACTGACCAAGGGTTCGCAGGAGTGTACTCCGCTGTATGTAATTTAGTGGGCTCACAGGAATAGTGGATAGCCTTGATCTAAACGTGCGAGTCAAAAGTCAAAGGTCTTGTTAAATTTCAAGTGACAATGCTAGACGAAGTTTATGGCCTAAGTGAGATAAGAGACGCTTGGAATTTGGATCTTGTTTAGAAATGACCGTTCACAGGACCAAATGAGGTTACGAACACAGTCGTAAAGAATAGAGTTCTGATGAAGTGATAGACTTTGCTCTGAAAGTGTCAACTGGAATGTCAATGAAGTCACCAGCACGAAGACGAAGATGGCGCCTGAGAAGCAAGGTCAACTTAACGGACGACGCGAAGAGACGAAGCTATGGAAAGACCTAGAGAATGACATCATGTGAATGTGCATGTGGTGGGCGTCAAGGGGCGTTCCACCTATACTGTGATTGTGTATTTAGGGACAGCACCCAGGGGAGAAGTTAGCGCAGATGGCCTGAGGAGTCAGAGAGAAAGAGCAGAGCGCAAGAGAGCAGTAGGCCGAGGACCCTTAGAGAGCGGATGGGTAGGCAGAGAGGGTACTGCTTCTCGACATAGGTTACCATTAGAGGCTAAGAGAGTTTGAACTTCTTTGGAAGTCAAACTGCTGACACCTTTTTAGGTAAGAAACTTGCGAAGTAGGGATGTCACCTAGCATAGAGTAGGGACAGATTTAACTTGTTTATTCTCTTTTTGTAGATGACGCAACGGATCCACTTTGTGTCTATGCTTTTTAATCTGTTGATTCTGGAATTGATTTTAATCGTTTTCTTTTGTAGACTTAGGTTCTTTAGGGAATTCATGTTCCTTTTAGTTCCTGTATACTTGTTGAATCTTATCCTGAGAGGATTGCATATGCACTTAATTCTGATTTTATATTAAACTTTTTAAACTTTTATCAGTCGTAAGTGGTTCTTCAGAGTTGCGTCAGTCTATGGGGTTGATTTAACCTATGTGGGGTTTGCCTTTTACTCAATGACAGATAATAATCGATCCAAAATTGGAAGAATGAGATAGGTATCTAGGTGATCAGAAAAGGTATCAAAATCTCATTCCCCGCACTGCCATGTTTTCGCAATTCCTTAATGTCCATTTTCTGCCAGTGGTAATAGTACCAGATTGTAGAGATTTAAGAACCCTTTCGCATTTTTTTCAGATAGAACATTATTGTACTCAAGTCGTTATTCATTGTTCTATTCGAAATATTTATTGAAATGGTTCTTGGAAACATCGTTTGTACATTACTCAAAGGCGGCCAGTGGAGTTTCCTTACACGATTTACCAACACGACTATTCAAATTCAAAACACGCTGGTCTTCTTTAAACCCCTGACGCCACACTATCTATGCGAAACCCCTTTGTGTTGATCCTATCATTAGTTGGTTGTGATGACCGATAGTTTTCCTCAATATTGCCAGATTGTCGCTGTGCAGTTTAGCATTATTTTAAACTTTCCTCTCCTCATTTTAGTGCTGACTACTTATTCCTCATGTTGGTTCTTCCTGAGGTATCAAAATTCATTGTAGTGCCCATTCAAACATTAGTGAGGTCTTCAGCAATTATGCTTTCGGGTGTGACATTACCACCACACTCCATGTGGGATTTGTGGCAGTCTCTTGCCTGACTCTGCATTTGACTGTGCTCCAAAGTTGTTCCCTTGCTTGCTTGTTTGTGTCCACTCATCTTTCCATAGTTCTGGTAGCATTTGTAGTACAAGCCTGGTCATTAGAAAGAAGTCTCTTCTGGTATATGCAAACTGACCCATCTGTCTACATCACACAAAAGGCTTTCATTGTAATTAATTTATTGGTCCATTTGATTCCTGCTCTTGACATTAATTTGACTTTTGGCACTGATGTTTGAGAAGCACCTATTATATTAACAGGCCTGTCGCATATTATTTTATCTGTACTTTTTGTTTCACTCCTCTTTATGAGTTTTGTCTTTTTATTTCCAATCTGCGTTAACGACTACGGATTACAATATACATTTCGTATAATCATTGCGTGGTATTGTCTTTATTTGAAAAAGGAATGTAACTTAAAACTGAAAACATCCTGGTCATGGAAAAAGAAGAGCATATTGGATGCTACAATCAGGTATACCTTACAAACATAGACAAATCCCATGAGCAGTAAACCATTATTAACCTTCTCCCTTTGGTACTCAGACTTTATATTGAAACAGTATATATCATTATCATGAGTGTTTTGGAAGCAAGTTCATCCAATTTAGCTTCCAATCGAGCCATCAGACTGTCTCATACCTCACCCTCAGATGCTCAGATGCCTCAGTGTTAAACTCTCTGCATCTGTCCACCTTGGAAGATCTTTTAACTACACATTGAAATTGGATGCATAGACATTTACTTTTCTTTTTTTCTTTCAGGACACCGCTATTTTTACTCCTGGCTCATACCAACTTTAGGTCCACAAAAAAAAACATATTTTTTCTGCTTGGATCTTGGATCATTGAGGCATCCAAAAAGGCAAACTAATGTGCACAGGAAATAAATTTTGACCCTCTTATACAACAAATGACAACAGATCTAAAGCGGATAGATAGCATGCATCTGTCAATTATCGGAAGAGGTAATTTCCTTAAGATGAACATACTTCCCCGGGCTCTCTATCTGTTCCGGGCGATTCCATTGCTGGTGGATGATAAGATCATTAAGACCCTTCAATCTCAGATGATGAAGTTCGTATGGGGTTATGGGAAGATAAGGAGATCTATCCGCTTTCTTTCTCTCCAAGTTACAAGAGGAGGCCTCGCAATTCCTAATTTGGAATTTTACATGCTGGCAGCGCTGCTTCAGCAGATGAAGCCTCTTTTCTATATGAAATCATTGGGAAGTTTAACAGGGGAGAATTATATTCCTTCAATATTTGAGTTGATTATCGGGGATAGGGCGAGAGGTCTCCTAGTAAGACAACTCGAACCCTCATACTTCAAAAAAGTCAAATTTAAGATTATATCGAGCGTGTGGGGTATTTGGAAGAAAATTAGAAGACAACTGAGTATTAACAAACACAATAAATATATTTCTTCATGGCACTCTACCTTATTACCACCATTAGTATACGATGTGATCGAAAGGGCATGGGAAACTTGTGGAGTTTTGACTTTGGGCGATTTTTTATTGTCTTCTGCTGATCAAAGATTCCAACAGTTACTGCTCAAGTTTCATATTCCCAGTAATAGTGTATTTAAATATATTCAAATCAACACGATTTTAGAATTAAAAAGTGCAGATATTTCATTAGAGAATATTCCTCTGTTTGACTGCCTATTAAGACCATCAACCAGGATCGGCATGATCTATGATGTTCTAATTTACAGCCAACCAGACGATGTAGCTGTGACCGAGCAGGCTTGGTCTCGGAAATTAAATAATCCGGATGTTGATATCGATAAGGTACTCATAATGTCAACGAAACTGTTTATGTCTTCTAATTTAAAAGCACAGTTGTACAAGACTATGTATGATTTATATTTCACACCCGCCAAACTATATTCTTGGGGGAAAAGAGCCAACTCAGAATGTCCCCGATGCGGAAAAAACTCGGCACATCTAATCCACATGCTTTATGCGCGTGAAAAATTGTCGGCCTTGAAAGAAATGATAATGAAATTCTGGCAGGAAGTGTTTAAACATCCAGTGGCCGAATCCCCCACCTTGTATATTTTGGGATATGATAATACACTCTCACATACCACTGAAGAGGAAATTCTGCTGTTCTTGGGGACAGCTGTGTATCGTATTATATTAGCAGCTTGTTGGAAAGACACTGATCCTCCTAACTTTCAGGTATGG
Source organism: Lissotriton vulgaris (assembly GCF_964263255.1). NCBI lineage: Eukaryota > Metazoa > Chordata > Amphibia > Caudata > Salamandridae > Lissotriton > Lissotriton vulgaris. The sequence continues at coordinate 274,006,145 of NC_141694.1, read as the reverse complement.
ATATCAAGAATTTTGAATATCTACAACCAAGAGAAGGCGATCTTTGCTTGTAAAGGGTTGAGGGCTAAAGCTCGGGGTATTAAGATTTGGAAACCTATCGAGAATTGGAGCAATGATTTCAGAATTGCTACCTAGATTCTGCATACCTCTGTAAATATTAATGCGGCTTTCCCCGATATTTCCTTGCTATATATATCAATCATTGTCTTTATGTTTTGTATTCTCTGCTTTCAACTTGTTGCTGACTAAAATGCTGTTTCTTTCTCTCATTAAAAATGTTTCTGCAATTTATGAACTGCCAAATAAAAAACTTAAAAAAAAAAAGGATCTTGGATCATTGAGGCATCCAAAAAGGCAAACTAATGGGCACAGGACATCCCACATCTCTGTTACTTCAAAAATCATTTATCCACCCCATTCCAGTGTTGTACTGTCAATAGACAAACACCAACCATGTGATATAAATCAGCCTCAGCACATTTGCATCAATGGCAAATTCAGGCGGATCCCTGTACGTATTGCCCTGTATGCTTAAGAGAAAGTTATGGTTGATTGTAATAGTTGAATTGGGTGTTCCTGAACCTCAGGTTTCGGGAGACGAATTTTGTGTACTCATGACACATCACTTATTGGGCATGGTGATTGGGCCTCCTAACATATCAGCCATCTGCTTTTCAGGTCATGATCCTCAAGTATAACTGCAGTGAAGTTCACTTTTTACAATGTGATTTCCTGCAGCTTGCCTGTGAGAAGGAGCATGTGGGTCCAAATCCACTTAACTCTGTGTGTTACTCGTCTAATGAATGTCCTGTGCGCAAGAAATTGTTCATGTGTATGAAAATTGCATAATTCTGTAAAGGAGCATTATTCCCTTATGTATATAGGTCTCCGATCCTCATGATGCCAGTCTCCACCAAGGGTTTAAAGGCCTTGAGGCACCACAGCGGTATTTCCGGCGAATAAGGAGCTATCTCCGCTATTTGTTTCAAATGGCTTTGCCAACATAATATTGCTACACGCAACAATTGCAGGGTGGAAGGGCGATGCCTGTCACAGCCCAGCATCCATTCCCATAGGTCTCCGTATGGTTGCGGTGTTTTAATATAATTTGTTTCCACATTGGGTCTTCATTCTCAAGCTATCTCATCACGCACGTGAGTGACCTCATTATTGGGGGCACTAGTCACCACTCAATGTGGGATTTCGTGTCTTGGTAATTGAAATTTGATATCTGTCTGAGCCCCGTATGAGGTCTGCTCAGATATTATGTAATTCCTTCAAGAAGCTTGCACTCAGCACCACTGGTAAAGCTGCAAAGTGATATAACAGCCTGGGGAGCACTAACATTTCATCCACACCCCTTCCTGCCCATTGGGGCAATGGTAATCAAATCCAAAAAAGCAACACTCACTTGGCTGCCTCAAACAACATACCCAAATTCCCATCTATCACCTGATGAGGAACAGTCACACCTGAACTCCAAAACACTTAAATGAATCGAAACTAAATTCCAGTCTTGTAGTGCGCCTCGGTGCCTATTCTAATCATGGAGTCCCACTCTGCAACTCTGGGCAATAGCTTGCTTAATCTCCACAACGGCCCCCACAACGCTAAGGATGCCTGGCCTTCACCCTGGGGGTGCCCAGTAGTGGACGCCTCACAGGGAAAGCCAGGACGGGTTCCACAGCGGTATTCGTACAAGCGCCTTGAGACCCTTGCGGTTGAGTAGTGCGCTATACAAGTATCAATTTACATTTACATTTACAAGCACTGTGGATACTCCCCCACATATATTAGTCACAGAGGAAAGAGGTAAGACTTAGGCGAATTCCTTTGAGGCCATATATCAGTGGTTCCATAGCCATCGTAAACAGTACAAGGGAAACTATGAAGCACTGTTGGGTTCTCCGCTTCACTACCTTGGGAGTTGAAATCTCATGTCCTATCTTCACCATTGCCAAGGGTACTGTAGATAATAAAGTGATCGACCTGAGCAGTATGGACCCACCCCCATTTCTTTTCAACACTGCCAGTATGTAGGGCCATCACAAAGTATTACAAAAAGGAACAAAAAACATTTTGATGCAGGTGCATTACATCAGCGACTTCCCGTGTTAATCTGTTTGCTAGTGCTATTTCTAGAATGTGATCATTTCGATTCAAGAAAGACAGCAGGGGATATGAACACACATCCATCGTATCTCCTCCTGCCTCTGACAGCACTGTGGTTATAGACTCCCTCATCGACTGCGGTAGGACCCCCGATGCACTAATTAAGAGATTTTGTTTCATCTTCAGAAGCCCCGGACAAACGTACTAATAAAAAGACACAACCACAACAAATAATGTATTTGATCCATCCCAATGGGAACGTTTGACTGACTTTGAAGTTTAAATCTACCACAGGACTACAAAAAGAAGTATTGGACTTTGTGGAGTCCTGCTCAGTCACAGCTTCCTGCGGTGCTCTAATGAAGATGTTCAGTAGCCATACAAGGTTACAGTGATGTCATGAGTGATGTCACTGACCAGGTCATGTTTTTTTGTATTTATTTTTTTAAATTATTAGAATACAAATAAAATACCATAGCTTAGCTCTGCAGTGCAGTAATCAAACAGAATAAGATAAAACATCGTTTACATAGCTAGGTGTCCAACTAAACATTAAACGAGGCACAGAAAACCAGTACAAACATAATCTGTACGGTGTAAAAAAAGCAGAGTAACCAGGTAGGTATATACAATTCTTACAAAGATACATTCACATCCTCGGTGTTACCATGGGGTATACTGCCAATAATCGCAGGCCGCCCTTGCGATGAGGTGCTATCACCATCCCTTAGTGTCATAAGATAGGTCTGGAACAGAAGCCATATAGCCACAGGCCTAGAGGTCGGTGGTTGTAACTGTGCATAGGTGTCACTAGTAGTCTTGCAAAACTTCCTGCTGTGCAACCAGGTTTGAAGTGTAGGGGCAAAAGCACAAGCCCATCTGATAGCAATCTCACGCTTGGCAAGTAGGAGCGCAATGGCAACAAAGCGGCCTTAGGGAGGTCAGACACGTACCCCAGCAGTGCTGGCAAAGGCGAGGGTACGACCTCCATCTCCACCATCAAGGGGTTTCCCCTAAAGACCGACTCCAAATAGTGTTCTAACATGTTGCAGGTCCATGTCATATGTACAAAGTCGCCCCCGTGGAATGACATCTCAGACAGGCGCTGGGCCGGGAGGGTTCAATACAATGCAGCATGCTTGGCGTCACATATGCTCTCCATAAAAACTTAAAATGTAATAGCTTATGCCGGTGATTAGGAGACACCCTACGCGTCTGCACACAGCACCGACTCCACTGCACATCCGTTAGTGGATAGCCGATCGTACCTCCGTGTCATGACACGGAAGCAACACCATTGCGCCTTATACATCCGAGCCATAACATGGCATCCGTCCCCTTCCTTGATGACCCCAGTGAGGAGTGTGAATTCAGTGGGTTCCAGGGGGTAGCTACTCAAGCGTGCGCGCAAAGCCCTCTGTAGTCTAAGCAACACAAACTGATCCATAATGGTGGCATTTCTAAAACGGGGATTCTCTGTGTGTGAGAAAATATGCCCACCTGGGAACAAATCTCCGATGGTAATGAGGTGATACTTACCCCAAATGCGCTTCACCAGGGTCTCTAGAAGGATTGGCACCCAACCTTTGCCCACAAGGGGGGGGGGGGGGGGGGGGGGGTGCAGGAGAATACAATACACCAGAACCCATAACTATTAGTAATTTGTGCCACACCCAACTGGTTGTGGATAACGTCTGGAGGTCCTGAGGGTCACTTGGGGAAACCAACTGGGAGGAGACTGTGGAGCGGCGCCAGAAGTGCGAAGTCCGCCTCTGGTCTATGATATGGGATCCCAGTAGCAATGTGATGACAGTGGCAGGCAAAGCTGGCCTGCGCCACTAAATAGAAGATCTACAAATTCGGTACCCCAAACCCTCCCCTCTCGTATGGTAGCACCAGGGTTTCCCAATGGACGCGAGGCTGCTTGCCACCCCACACCAGCCATAACAGCAGTGTACGCAAGGTCACAAAGAAGCTATTATATAGTCGAATGGGAATGTTGTGGAAGAGGTACAAAAATTGCGTCAAAACCACCATCTTAATTAGGGCTATTCTCCCAGCATTGGCAATTCAAGCCAGCACTCTATATTACCTTTCAACCTTTCAGTCACAAGGCCATAGTTCAACTGGAGGATACGATCCCGCTCCCTGTGAAAATGGACACCTAGATATCTCACAGAGTCCTGACACCACAACAGCGGATACTCCCCAGTTTTTCTACAGCTAGCCTCAGTCAGCTGGAATGCCTCAGATTCCTCCTAGTTAATACACCGGCCTGACTTAGAGCCATATCTTGTCACCTCCCTGATCAGTGGCGTTAAGCTGTCGTCTGGATTGCGTACGTACAAATTATTATCGTCAGCATATAGTGTGAGTAGTAAGGGACCAGTTCTGAATTGCAGACCAAGATGACTAGGATTTTCTAGTAGATGTCTGACAAGAAGGTCAAGTGCAATGAAAAACAATAAGGAGGATTAGAAGCATCCTTGACATGTGCCCCGGAAGAGTTGGAATGAATTTATCAGGATACCGTTGAGGGGAATACAGGCCATGGAGGTAGTGTACAGTAGTCTAACTACTGCCAGGAAACGTTCCGGTGCACCCAGCCTCCCCAGAGTGGTGTATAAAAAAGGGCCATTCAAGTGAATCAAACGCTTTCTCAGGATCAAGAAGAATGGCAGCAGCCAGGACAGATGGGGATATCCTGTGCAGAGTAGCAAATAGGGTACGAAGGTTGAGAGCATTCAATTTGTGGGGGATAACCCCAGATTGAGCAGGCGAAATTAACTTTTCCACAATTAAGGCTAATCTAGTGGCTAGCATCTTAGCTAAAATATTATTGTCAAAATTTAGGAGAGTGTATAAATAAAAGAAGAGAGGTCATTTGTCTCAACAACCACAGAGACGGAGCAACACAAAAACAGGAGGTTACCTGGTCCAACTTAGGTAGGTAACAAAGCCCTCACATACCGACCTGGTCAGTGTCATGCAAATTTTTAATAGTAGATCCCTGTGACACGAGCAAAAAATATTTATGTGTCTGAAATTACAGCCAAATTTAATAGTTTGGTTAGTTCAGAACAATCATTAAATCAGTCAACATGTTTCTGCCTCTGGAAACGGAGTCAATTTACCAGGCATTCTTCAGGACTTGTGCTAAACTCTGGCGGTATGGGCTCTCTAAGGCCCACCCTTACCTAGGGGCGTGAAAGTGAAAAGTAAACAAAAAAAGGGAGTGTAAAAAAGTGCAAAATGGAATGAGCAATTGCCCATTCCTTAATACTCCTGATTTAGGAGTGTTACTGCACTTTTTCTTTTGATGCTCACTGCACCATGGGTCTCGGGAGGGGGGTGGGAGCGTAACTGGCACACCGCCCTCAACACTCGGCACCTTCTCTGCACCTAGCTTATCCTCAATACAGGACCCCGATGATGAAAATTTAGGAGAGACAGGGGTCTGTAGGAACCACACTTCTGGAAATCCTTCCCAGGTTTGGGCAAGAAGATTATGACTGCCTCCCATAAGGTGGGTGGGAGCACCCCCTCCTCTATCGCCTCCTGATACAAGTCAATAAGATGGGGTGTGATCAAGTCCTTATATTTCTTTAAAAAGCAGCCCGTAAACCCGTCGAGTCCGGGAGCCTAAGAGCTGTCTAGCGTATTAATCGCCTCAGTAACCTCGTCTTCAGTAAAGGGCTCCGCCAAGAACTCCTGATGAGCCTTTTCCATCCAGACCATGGATACCTCATCAAAGTAATCACTATAGTCCTGGGGGATAGCTGCATCCTTGGAGGTGTAAAATTTACCTATAATATCTAAGTACCTCCTCTAGGACCCCAATTGTACCAGTATCCACTCTTGCTCTCGTCCAGCCAACTCCGTAATGTAGGTGGGCTTGCAGGATTGTTGCATCATCCTAGCTAGCACTCTACTGGTCATCTCGCCCTTCCCAGAGCGTCGGGCGTCAGCGTATTTACCCAGGAAGTGTGCCTCCCGCTCTGCGACCTCCCTGAACTCAGTCAGTAGCGTCGCCATCCGTTTTAGATCAGGGGGGCCCACATCCGTAGCCCCAGCACCACCTATCTAAAGAAGCTGTCATTCTAATAGCTCTAACGTGCGGCGCAAGTCTTTGAGCACTCCCGTATTCTTCGAAATACACATCCCCCTAGAGTATGCCTTGAAGGTCGCCCATAGCGTGGCCTGAGAAATTACAGACCCAACATTTATTTTGAAATACTCAGCAATAGCGACTCCTAACTCGGCTGCAAAGACAGTGTCCCTGAAGGCCATATCAGGAAATCGTCACAGCCGCTCCACCCCCTCCCCCGTCCCCACTCTGGGAATTTTCATCGCAACCAGCTTAGGAGAATGATCGGAAAAGGTACGTGGCAGATGCATAACAATGTTAACCCAAAGCACCATGCCAGAAGACAGATACCAATAATCCAACTGTGACCAGGTATCATGGGGCGCCGAATAGTGAGTGTACCCTTCGCGGCCTGCGCAGTGATATCTCCACACATCAACTAGCCCAACCTTGTCTATAATGTCTAAAACTACACAACGCGCCCTAGGTTTCGTGGCCAGTGTGTGCGCAGTGCCATACTTTTCAGGGTTGAGAAACAAGTTAAAATCCCCTCCCAAGTATATGTGATCGCCGCCATACGCTTCATGTGGGAGTGAACGGTTTAAAAAAAGGCAGGATCATCAACATGAGGGCATATATATTAACGAATAGAACCAAGTACTCCAACAAACATCCCTTCACCATAAGATATCGCCCTCCCACATCTCGATAGCCCTCCTCCTCCCGGAATGGCACCCGTTTATGAATCAGAACTGCAACCCCTCTTGCATAAGAATTGTAGCAAGCAAAATATGTAGGTGCTCCCCAACCTGATGCCAGCAATGTCGACTTTGTAACACTACATGTAAGTAGTAACCTATTTACATTTACAAGTGTTGTTTAGGCCCCTAATGTTTCAGGACATCATGACTACACTGGCCTCTGCAGTCACCTCATTAACCATAATCCATACCTGACGGTTCCATCACCTCGGCACCTAGAATTATATAACTGCACTGCAACCACTGTCCATTAAATAAGAATACTGCAAACCAAAACCCAACAATGCACCACCCTCCCTCCCCCCACACATCCCCTTACCCAGCTCAAGGGGGAAATCCATTTTCCAAATACCTAAAATGAAATATTGACATATAAGAAGATATAATCCCAAAACATCAAAATCAGGTGCTTCTGCACTTGGCGGGTGGCAACACCCCGCCACTGTCCCTCATCTTAGCATAACTGCCAATCTATTATATGGCATAGGTCCTTCTTCATCCCGCATTCCACGGTCATACCCAGAACAAACCTCAGAGCTACTTTCAGACGCTGCTGGCATAAACTTAATATAATAGATCTGTGTTCCACCCTGGCATCCTCCCTCCCTGTTTTAGACACTGACCAAGCAAGCTTATAATACATTTTGTGACTGGATACTCCATGCTTTAGACTCCTTGATTCCAGCCAAATAGTCTAAGGGTCGTTGTTCGAAGTCTAATCCCTGGTTTGACGACTCCTTGGCTGCTTTGTGCAGCTTATGTAAAAAGCTAGAAGGCGCATGGAGAAGGGCATACGACCCTGGGGCAAAAAAGCTGTACCAGGATGCGATTAAACGTTATCACAAGGCCATACATCCGGCTCGTTCAGCCTTCCTCACCAATGAGATGAAGTCCAGCAACAATCCTGTCGAAAGTATCTTTAAAATACTCAATGATTTTAAAACCAGGAAAGATTCCTTTCCTGTGTGGATCACATCTGAACAACAATGTGAGGACCTAGCCACTTTCTTTGTTCAAAAAGTTGAAAATATTTATAAATCCTTTGCCACTGTCCCTATGGACTCTGCTACCACTGCCATCCCTCGGCCCACCACTATCTTGGCAGCTGTCCCCCCTATATCCCATGACGAATTCCTTACTTTAAGTAAGAGGGTCAAATCTGGTTCCCCTACTGACCCCATGAAGCCTGCCCAATCCAGAGATGCTCTATCTGTTTTATTGACACCTGTACGTCAGATCATAAATTCTTCTTTTACCATGGCAGTAGTGGCCCGCCTTGGAAAATAGCTAGGATGGTCCCCTTGCTGAAAAAACCTACTCTGGACCCAACTAAACCAGAAAACCTTTGTCCCATATTCCGTTTACCCTGGGGCGCAAAAATCGCTGAGGCCCACGCTAACAACATTCTTTCTGGACACCTGAGCAACATTGGCACCTTAGATAGCTCCTAGAACGGGTTCCGCCCGGGTCATAGCACCGAGACCACGCTTGTAGCAGTGTGTGAACATCTACGGACCATCCTGGATAAGGGACAGACTGCGGCTCTCATCCTGCTCGACCTCAGCCCTGCGTTCGACACGGTCTACCATAAGATCCTCCTGCGCCGCTCGTAAGAGGTGGGGTTGGTAGGTCCGGCCCTGGAGTGGTTCCGTTCTTTTCTATCTGACAGATCCTTTCAGGTTGTGGCCCCCTTTCCTCTCTCATGCTCATGCCATCCAGCAGGGGGTTCCTCAGGGCTCGGTATTGAGCCCGGTCCTATTTAACCTCTATGTTTAACCCCTGACGGCGGTAGCAAGGTACTTTGGTTTGACCATGATTTTGTACGCCGATGATACGCAGTTGGTGGTGTCCCTCTCTGAAGACCATACTCGGGGCGCCGTGCATTTTCAGGCTGGCCTTGCAGCGCTCGTGCAGTGGATGACCACCAATTGCCTGCAACTCAATGCCAACAAGTCAGAGGTGCTGCTGGTGGGGAAAAACAAGGGGCTCTGGAGCAAACATTGGTGGCCGGATTCTTTGGGCAGTGCCCCCACCCCAAACGCGGTTGCAAAAAACGTAGGGGTTTAGTTTGACTCTAATCTTGGTTTCCAAGATCATACCAAGAAGATCGCTGGCACCTGCTTTGGTCTCCTCCGGGGTCTGCGACCTATGCTAGGCTTCTTTGACCCACCCACCCGCCAGCTGATAGTCCAAGCAACTATTCTGTCTAGGTTGGACTATGCTAATTCACTTGTACTGGGAGCCAACAAGGCGGAAGTTACACGCCTTTTAAGAGTCCAGAATGCAGCTGCCCGAGTCCTTCTGCGGCTCCCTAGCACGTGCTCTGCGACGGGTGCATTGCGGCACCTGAACTGGCTGCCTGTGCCTCAAAGGATTCAATTTAAGGCACTCTGTCTGACCGTCAAAATGTTAAAATGGTCTTCCCCTGAGAGTTTGTCTAATCTGCTGATTCCCTATGTACCCACACGCCAGCTGCGTGCAATTCCTGGCTACGGTCCATCGGTTGAAGCACCTTAGAGCTGGGGTCTGTCCTTTCGGTACCTTGATGCCAAACTATGTAAATCCCTCCCTGTGCAGATGCGCCGTCTAGACTGCCTTCTGTCCTTCCGTAAAGCAATTAAAACTCTCCTATTTCCTACGGTCTGTCTTCTGCACTCTGTTGACTTGGCTACAAGCACAGGGACGCCTCTTTACTGATGCAGCTGTTGCGCTATACAAAACTACCAAATAAATAAATAAATAAATAAAATAAATGGCAGTGTCCCAACACATCCCGGTAACCAATCATGACGTCGTAGTTATGATGCCACAATACAGTTCGTCCCCCGCCCGCCCCAATAGCAAAAGAGTTCTGTAAATTGCAACCAGCGGAGAAGAGATCAGCACTCGCGCCAGAGTCAGGAATGTTCTGTGACTGCTGTGGTGACGAAGCCCCCTGTTTCCTCCTAACGTTGGAATTCCTGAGCTTCATAGGGTGAGTCAAATAGACGGGACTGTCCGTCGAAGCCAACCTTCAAACTCGCTGGGTACAGCATGCCGTACCGTAGCCCCATCTTGCTTAGGGCCACCTTCACCCCCTGATATTTCCTGCGTGCTACCTGCACCATGGCAGTGAAGTCTGGGTACAGGAAAATGTTCGATTCTTGCCACTCAAGTTGACGCTTCTCACGTGCCAGGTGGAACACCGTATCCCTGTCTCTAAAATTCAGGATACGATGTGCAAGTTCGATCATAAATGTGGTTGTGAAGGACTCACTCCCAAACAGATCCATGAAAAGTTGCTCCACAAAGCGGTCAATTTGCCCAGTGTTGGTGGACTCTCCCATATACACAATCTTCATGTTGTTCCTCCGTCCGGGTGCCTCTAAATCCTTGTTCTTGACGGTGACAGCCTTAATACGCGTTTCTAGGCATTCATATCTCTTGGTGGGCTCTGCCGCGCCATCTTCAAAATCAGAAAGTCTGCCCTTTGCTGTTGTCAACCGCCCTTCCTGGTTATCCGCCCAGGCACCCATAGAGTCCAGCCTCTTATCGGGGGCATCAAAACGAGTGTCCAGTGCCCAAAACTCGCCCTCAAATCAAGCAGAATCTTGTCAGGCCCTGCTGCCTCAGCGATATACATCTCCCCACCCTCAGCCATGCTGGATGACGGTGGGGCAGTACTGGCAGTCGGTGGATTAAAAGGCAATGTACTCTGCTTGGGGTCTTTGCGCCACATACCCCACACTGTGGAGAGGAAAAACAGCCTCGGAGGGGGGAGCCCAAAGTGTATACGAGGCACAGGCAACCACACTCCGCCACTCAGGCTCACAGGAGGATGTGCGCAGGAAACTAGGCCCCAACTGCTGCAGTGTGCTTGCCCAAGCGTCCAACCACTTGCGTCACGTGGTACTGGACCTACGCGGTATTGCCAGGTAATAAAATGGCCAAGCACAGTAGATAAAGAGGGCCCAGTGTGGGATAACACTTTGGCGCAGCTTCTGGTGCTAACAAGAGGTCCCAATAACGGTATCACAGGTCCCGCGCCCGAATGGCGCCACAATCGCTTCTTCGGTGTGCCCAAAGCACTCCTGATGCTACAATATTTAAGGGGAAAAACTGTGGTGACTGTGGCGGGGTCACTGCATGACCACTGCCAAGTAAACAACTGGCTTGCAAGCACGGTGTGGGCAATCGAAAAGGGTGCTTCAATGCTCGGCCAAACGGCCGCTCCCCAAGCCCGCCTGCAGCCCCAGTCGCCGCAGGGCTTCCGGGGAGAAACTGTATCTGAAAATGTACGCCCCATCATTGTAGTGCCGCCACCACAGCCGCTCACCTAAGTTCTGTCGCAACCCCAACTCCTCCCTCAATGACGCCGGTAATCGTCAATTCAGGGCCTGCCACTGCCAAAATCGATATCCTGGCTTACTTGATTGCCGCATGCTGCAGTGCTTCACCACTGTGCAGTGCAGCTCCGTTCTACGTCGCAGGTAGGGAGCGGGCCAATCCTGGCACCGGAGAGTGCACTGATGTTTCCTACATCGGCGCTAGGCTTGCGAGGACCGGACCCTCACCATGGACACCAGGATGGGCATCATGAGGAGGAACAGCAGCGAAGCTGCGAGCCTACGCTGCCATCACGGTCGGCGGCTCGGCCACGCCCAGACCATGTCATGATTGGTGTCATATGTGAGGTCATAAGCAGTGCATTGCAGGGGCATAAGTTATAGTTTTCTCCAGTAATTATAACTGCTGAATATCACTGGTCTTGTACATAGTCCCTGTAACTTTGTTTTTACAGTGAATTTCTATGGTTTTATAAATTATATTTCCTAACTATAATGTCCCTGCAACCTTTGTTTTTGTAAGTGAATTTTTAAGGTTTTTAAACGTTATTTCCTACCTATAACATCTCTGTAACCTTCTGGGTTTTTGTGAATTTCAGTTTTTTCAATTGTATTTCTTAACTCTAACCTGTAAGTTTTGAGAGGGATATGTGAGTGTCTGTATAGGTTAGTGAGTGGGTTTGTGAATGGCTTAGGGGTCTGTGAGTGGGCGTGTGAAAGCTAATATGGGTGTGTGAGTGGGTGTGAGTGACTCTGTGTGTGTGGGTGGGGTGTCTGTGGCTGTATGGCTCTGTGAGTAGGTGTGTTACAGGCTGTATGGCTCTTTGAGTGGGTGTGTTAGCAGCTTGACAGGTGAGCACTGTACTAGGTGTGTGAATGTCTGTATGGGTCTGTGAGCGGGTGTGTGAGTGTTTGTCTGGGGTATGAGTGGGTGAAAGTAGTTTTGAGGGTGTGTGAATGGATTTGTGAGTTGGTGAGTGGGTGTGTGAGTGCCTGCATGAGTCTGTGGGTGGGAGTATGAGTAGCTGTGTGGGGGGTGAGTGGGCGTCTGAGTGTCTGTGTGGGTGTGTGAGTGACTGGGTCTGAACGGAACCTCCCCTGCCCTCTTATCCAACAAGAGTCCACTTTTTTGCACAAAATATCTATCCAACTGGAGTACTTTCTATTGGCTAATTCGTAAGTTCTGACTCATTGTGCAAATGTTTAGCACGTATTTTACACTACATCTGCATAATGGACCATGAGGAATTGTCTCCAGTGACCTTGTGTGCATTTCAGCAAAGTGATTGCTCCTTTTGTGTCTTTATAACTACATCTCCGAAAACATGAATCGTCTTATAGAGAAGACAATGAGACTGCAAAGAGGTTTATCTCCACCAAACAAGTGTACTTCTTTCTTAACCAATTGAAGTAAGTGTTTCTTTGTTTGGTAGAAATGTCCTCATATTCTTTGGCATCAAGAATGTATCATCCAAATTGGCAGAAATTCGCCGGTGGAACGTTTGGTAAGCTGTCCATCATCTTGGCAAAATATGGGAAAACCATAGCATACTAATAAATTGGACAGGGTGGTGCCAAACAAGCTAGGCTTTCAGGTGATTTGCACATTTTCAAACTTGTAGTAATTTAAAGGGAGAACTATGGCCTCTGCTCTCACTAGGAGAGGGCAATAAAGAAACCACTGCACAGTAACTACACATTGCACCCCAAAAGATCAACAGTGAATTCACTTCCATGAAGGTTTTCATGTTGTCTTTCAATGTGGAATTGCAGAGAAAATGCACTGTGCTGTGTGTCCACGAAACCCAGGAAGTTAGGACCATTTGCCTTTACAGAAGTGATGATTCAACTGGGGAACTTGCTATGTTTATATTTGTAAGTGCTTCCAGTTTAGGTTTAACCACTTCGATGCTCATGACGAGCTCAGCTTGTCATGAGGCACAGTGCTCCTGTGCTCATGACGAGTTGAGCTCGTCATGACCACACCCTCTAACATTATGGCCCAGCACAGCAGAGAAATATGTGCAGCATCCAAGTGGTTAATTTCTGTGAAATGAGAATCCGGGCCACCTGGGCCCAGCCAAAACGTAATAGAGAGGGATCTATGGGGCCCCCTCCCCAGGCAAATTTCAGCCCTAGAAACCGTAACCCCGGGGCCTGGCCTTTTGCTTCTGGATGCCCTGGGGCCCACACAGAACACCCAGGTAACACTGTTGGAGACAACGGGTGGAGCCTAAATGCCCATGCAGTCCCTGCCGGCTCCCCGCCTCCAGCGGGAGTTGGCATTGCTCCCTAACGTAGGGAGCAGCCAAAAATGCTGCTCCCTGCATGTGGGAACAATTCTGCCATCAATTTTCCTGCCCGCTTTACAGTGGGCAGGAAAACAGTAGGAAACTCTGCTCTCAGCGTGCTGGAGCAGTTTTGGTGCTCCCACCTCCAGGGATTGGAGTGTTTGCTCTCGCTGTGGAGTGAAAGAAAACTGCTATCTCCCAAGGGTGGGCAACTCAGGAAATAGCAGAAGCTAGCACGGGGCGATGGTGGTCCCCATGGCCATTAATGGCTCCAGGTGGCAGGCCGCACAGCCCCTCTCCTTTACTTGGCACAGGCTGGACCCGGTGAGGTGGTGGTGCCCAGGACCATATATGTCCCTCTTTTATATATTTAATAGGCCCCAAGTAGGTTGTGGTCACTGCCCCCCTTTAAATATTTTATTTGAGCTCTTCAGTGGGGTGGTGGTATCTGAGGCTTCAGTTGAAGTTGCTGGTAATGGCAGTGATTTTCTGCCGAACAATTGAGTGATTTTTGCAGAGGTCCTACAAGGGGGTGATTGAACTAAGGGAGGGGGGTCACTGGTGAAGTAACATCCTTTACAGTGGCAACGATGTCTTTGCTTCTGTTAGTTCTGTCCATCAAGATGTTTTTTGGGTGGTCTGGATAATTTAGTGGCAGTGTATCAGGGTATATTTGAGCATTCTCCTGTCTGTATTGTCCTTGCTCTTTCTCCATTTATGCTCCAGTTGTTTGCAGTGGGGTTTTATCAGTCTGATTCCTCTGAGTATCAACTGACCAGGTGTCTAGATCTTGTTGCATTGCTGTGTTTGAGGGGTGCCAGAGTCAGTGCAGGTGATGATATAGATCAGCTTTAACATTTACCAACTGATTTCTTAAAGAACAGCAGGTCTATTAGTTTTGACTTAAGTTGATATGTTTTTTAACAATTCCAGATGTACTATTCAAAAGTGGTATTTTGATCTCCTATTATTTTAATACTAAAGATATGTTTTACAATTGCAGCTGAAAGGACCACCTCCTTGCAATACTACCCACAAGTGAGTTTGGATTTTAGTCTATGAGTGCTTGGCAAACTGTGGATTATTATTTGTAGGAAGGTAATAAATATGCACTGCACAAGTGCCACATTTTCATTTGAGAGCCCAAATACCAGCTTTTACAGCAGAAAAGAAGAAGTTGCAGGCAGAAAATACGTTGTTTGATGTTAAATAGTTTCGGGGAGAGATGCCTCCTAAATCAATTGAGGGTAACATCCACTCCTGGGTTTGCATTTTGCACCTGCTTGGTTTACTTCCAGTAACATTGGCAACATTTGAGGTACCTGTCATTATTTTATCATTTGTTTGGGCCTGAAGAAGGCAGATATGCTGGGTCTTAGTTCAGATGGCACTTGGGTTTCAACGTAATTTCCAAATATGTAGTTGACCTCCCTGATTGTTGATTTGTAGCAGGAAACAAAGTGTTTAGTTCATTGACTAGTGTGGTATGATTTGCAGTTTTTTGTGACTCCTGTGACATGAAATACTGTAGTAGGCTGTTTGCTGATGGAGCTTAGTGCAGTATTTGTTTGTGGAGTTGCACAGTGTTGTTATGTGTTTGCCCGGAGATGCTACAAGGTCTTTGGCTTATGATATGCTCAGTGTAGGTTAGCTACCATGCCACACAGCCACTACTTAGCCTAGCCAAATATTTAGTTTGCATATTCCAGTAGGACGTTTGGAAGAGATAATTCACCCTTGAGTAATACACCACTAAGGGTTCTGTTTGCAGCATAGCCTCACTTACATGGTGACAAGCAACAAGTCGTATAGAAAGTGTTGTGAGCATGTATTCCTCCTTTCCAAATACATGTATTCACCCCCATAAATGGGTCAAACTTCTAGTTTTATTTTTTTGAAGACAGCACAGTTCAAATTCGTTGGAGTGAGGATAGTTCTTTTTATTTGTATTTTTTACTTCATTCATCCAATTCACTCATTTGTCATTTTTCCATATTAAATATTCTTGATAAAGCAAAGAAGAACAGCTGACATGTGTTTCGCCCTGTGTGGCGAGTGGAGCCAGGGCTTTCTCAAGGCTGTTAATTGAAAGGGAGAAAAGAAAAAGGGGGGAGAAGCAAAGGAACATTTTTGTAATTATTGGGGCAAATAACTCCTATTGGATAACGTGAGGGACACCAACCAAGTGTTAAAGTGAAGAGGGATATTGAAGGGAGGTGTTTTGTGGTGTCACTTAATCCCGAAAGTGCCAATAGAAAGTGAAAAGGTGGAAGAACGGTTTGTTTATAGACAGTGATTTAATCAGAAAAGTCAAGGAAGTAGGCTCATTTGGGTCCAATACCTATTTCCATAGTTCTTTACTACAGCTAGTTAATAAAAAACATTACAGTTCATAAAGATGGTGGTACTGGCATACGGCATATTTCACATTGTTTAAATATCAATGAGGTGACAAGGTAAAAGCTAATTACTTTCAAATAAATCACTGTAAAACAGCTGCATGCAGGTGTTAAAAGATGTCATGCAGAGTCAGATCATGCTTGGAAAATAGAGCAATGAGGAAAACAAGTGTATAGAAGATTGACCCATTTATGGGGGTGAGTATATGAATTTGGAAAGGAGGAATACATGCTCACAACTCTTTCTATATTGCTTCCTTTTGAGGCTGGTAAGGTCCAGAGTCTCGAGCATAACTTCTCCAAAACATCACGCATTCATATCAAGACTCAGGATTTCTGGACCCTTTCTTTTCTTCCACAACAAGCGTCAAGTCGTGTGTCACTGGGTTGTAAGACACATTGGTGTGTAGGTGACCATGTATTCGTATTGTGTACTTAGTTGGGCCATGCTCCATCTTCAGGACCATGTCTCTTGGATGTGTAAATGTGTAAAACATCCATATGTCTTAAGTCATAAACCATGGATGGTCATTAGGAGATTAATAGAAATTGAGCTAATTTAGATTTTTGCAGTTAATTACAACTAGCTATGAGCACGAATGCGCACCAAGGAATTATAACACCTATGGGCACAAACAACAGTTTGAAGTTCAAGGAAATTCATGCCAGATGTACTAAATCAATTTTATGATTTGGTAACAGTTAAATATGGCATCTTTGGTGTGTTTTTCACCATAGCTTTTTGCCTTCAACCCTCCTGTTTGCTGGCTTATTTTTTGCTTGCTTAGGGACTCTGCGCACATTACCACTGCTTACCAGTGCTAAAGTGCTTGTGCTCTCTCCTTAAAGCATGGTAAAATTAGCTGAAGCACAAATGTCATATTTAATGTACTTGTAAGTTACTAGTAAAGTGGCCTTACCTATGCCCAAGACGTGTAATTTAAATGCTACTAATGGGCCTCCCGCACTGATTGTGTTACCCACTTAAGTAGCACTATACACATGCCTCAGGTCTGCCACTGCAGCCTCTGTGTGCAGTGCCATGTCGACCTAACAAAATAAACCTTTTTATTTTGCCCCCAAAAGTTCCCTTTTAAGACATATAAGTCACCCCTAGGGTAGTCCCTGGACAACCCAGTGATCAGGTTGCTGTGTATTTAAAATGTTGGACATGTACTTTTATGTTTTGCATGTCCTGGTAGAGAAAAACTCTTAAATTCTTTTTTCACTAATGCAAGGTCTAGCTCTCCTGTAGGATAACATTGGAGTAAGCCTGTTTCCGGGTCACATGACTGGGAATAGTTGACAGTTGGGTTTTGTGTATTCCTTCTAGACATCAACCCACAAAAGAAAGCTTTGGTGTCCCCGGATGGGCTATCACTGCCAGAACCGGAGGGAGGAGCTGGTCACAGCCCCACTTGCACTTGAATGGGCTGTGTCCTCACTCAACACAAAGGACTACCATAACTGACTTGAGCATGAGGGACAGAAGACTACAACAACCTTGATCCCAGCACCAGGACTCTGTCATCTGATAGTTAACAGTGCCAAGTGGTGCCACCTCTTTCCTGGACCCTTGGAAGTAGGGCTAAGGTGTTCTTCTAGCTGCTGTGGATCCATCAGAACCAACAAATCATCTCTGCAGCATGGTGAAACCCTGAGCAAAACCAATGCATCATCACCGCCCGCCACCTCATTGAAAATGCACTAATTTTCATAGGCTTGCAGCTCCTCTGACCCGAAACATCGCCTGACTGTGTGATGCATGCTTGATGATGGACTACGCAATGCAAGCACTTGTCGAGGGGATCTTCGATGACACTGCAGATCCTCACGTCACAGCCTCACCGCATCTCAGAAATGACACTGACACATTCCTGTAGCCAGCCCGCAATCTATTGTAGTTGGCTTGAACTTGTAACTTTTTCCCAGTCAGGAACAACTAGACTCCCACAGTTGGCACATTGTGCTTTTTGGAGCTATTTTCACTGAAATCCTTAAACATGTATATCTCCGGTTCTACTAATTGGACTTTTGTCAATTTGGTTTTGTCTTGTTTATTAAAAATTACTCTAGTGTTTAAACAGGTGTGTGATCCGTTTTGTGTGGTCTTTTCTCTTTATTACTGTTTGAAGTGTTGCTGAAATACTTTACACATTGCCTCTAAGGTAAGCCTGACCGCTCTGTGCCATGCTACCAGAGGGTTGAGCACAGGTTAACTTTATAGTTGGCTTGTGGTTCACCCTCACAAAGATTGTGGTCGCTGCTTGACCTGAAATCACACCCCAGTCAACCTACAGCTCCATTTCTTACAATAGCAAGTTACAGAATTGCAAAATGGCTGGATGTAAAAAAACTTTGCTAGGGGGTATGTAGTGGTCCAAGAAACAAGTGTCTACTCTCAAACAAACTTTTCAAAAGTTTAAAAGTTTTTTTATATGAGGCCCCTGTTTCATTTTTGAAACAGGGATCACAAATCGAGCTTTGACATGGTGGTCTACTGACCTCAGCAGGTCAGCAACCTTGTGTTGGCCACTGATCGCAGTGAGTCGCAACCTTCCTCTTGAATATTGATGTGGTAGGACTGATTGAGACCCTCTAAGATTACACATTTTGTAAACCGACCTATTGGTACATTAGCTGATTGACAAAATTAGCTTATATATTCACAAAAAGTTGGAGCAGAATTTGCAACCAGTTTATGACTTACTTTTCTTAATTATCTGAGGCTTAAAAAATGAAAACCTCGAGGCCCCAGTTGTGCATAACATCTTGCACTGCTAGATGGAGGAAAGGACAGTACTAGCCAGTATCTGCCCAGTGGGGTGTTCAGTATAGCATATTTCAATGAGATTCTTTCAGCCTCCTCAGTGCAGATTTGGTCTAAACATGGAGTGTGCCATATTCACATTCCTTTGACGCTCTCACATCTCAGAGCAATCTGAAGGAGAAGAGTTGTGGTGGGAGCTTCTTAAACAGAACTGTAAATCAGCGTATTTGTTCTGGGGGTGGCTGACCCATTATAATTACAAGGTTCAGGATGAGGATAGGTATGTGAGATGCATGTTTTCCACGATCGATGTTTTGAGAATTTACCGAATTTCTACCTTTATTAAGCTGACAAAGGTTCCCACTTTACTAATTCCTTAGTCTCTTGTGAACATTTTTCTGTGCATTCCAAGATCCCTTTCATGGCTTTGTAGTTTAAATTTATCTCTGATAGAACCCGACCAAAATAGAAAATGTATTCGGATTTTTCTCTGCAAGTTCACCTTTTGACGATCCTTAAAATGCAAAATGGAGTTGTGCAGAAGCGCACTATCTATTTTCTTAAAATATGTAATATGAGGACATGTGTTAAAGTGAGGATGTATTCAACAATAAATATGCAACAATAGATTGTTACAAAAGTGATGAGATTTATGCAAACGGAAATGCAGCATTTGCATAAATCTTGGAACTTGAAGAAGGCTACAGAAAAAACGTTCTTGAAATTCTCACTGCACAAAATTCAAGTTGCATATTTTGTGCTGGTGTCTGTTGCACGGTGATTACATGTTTTTTAGCTAACTTTTTTTTAAGCCGTGCCGCTCTACCTCATCTTTTGTGGGATAAAGTGGCGTGTCAAGTGCCATAACACTGTGGGAAAAAGGGTGGGCTGCAAACTGTTTTTTTCCCTCAGCAGCCCAACTTTTTCCTAGTTTGTTTGCTTTGTTTAGGGGTCTCCCTAAACACCCTTCCTTTTTAGGTCGAGTGTGAGCCAGCGCGCAAGCTCTGATCTGCGAAGAGCTGTGGTAGTTCAGTACGGAGAGAAGCTTTGCCCACTCCCCTGCCCTTATTTTTCATTGGCTTGCGTGTTTGTTCTTTGTAAATGCTGTCTTCTGATTCGTTATGAGGCTTGTTAGTCCCTCCTTAGTACAGCCATGTCATCATTTGTATCCTCCCATTGCTACTGGCCCTTTTACTTGGTTATCATGCGAGGCATGTACTATTTCCTATATTACAAGTCTGACATCCAGCGCATCATCCATTGCATTCTGTTGGAGCCTCACCGCCATGAAGGCACATCAGTATGCAGGTAACGGAGAGGAGCTGGGTGGGGCGGTTAGGGGGAATTTATGTACTAGTGTTTGAATGTGACTGTGCTTGTCTGAATGAGTGTGTGTTTGTCTAAGTGTAGTAGCGTATTGATTATTTGATGAACTGGGTCATGGGATGTCGAGTTGCTTTGGGAATTTTAGGAAGTGCTTATATTTGTAGTTTGATAGTAGTGTCCCACTGCATTTAACTATTGCGCTTACTGCAATAGCTTGTAAAACTGAGGCCTGGACTCATACCCTTACAACAGTTTTCTTTTTGACTTATGACATTTGTTAAAGTGGCAGAAATCATCAGGTCAGAACACAATTCTCATCTCAAACTTGCAAAATGATTTATGTAACCGACAGCCCCTAAAAATGTTTGTCTATTTTTACAATTAGATTTCTATTTATAATGTAGTGGTTCACATTGTATATGAGAGGACATGTATGTTAGTCATATGGGTTTACGCCATAGATGTCATGGGTGCAACATCGAATCAAATTTTAGTCACATAAACATCAGTTTCGTACGCACACTTCTAACTTTAAATTTACTCATTGACACCATCTTGTCATACGTTTCATATTCCAAATAATTCAGTTTCTTAATACAACACATTCCCATACCAGTTACCGTAGACATCACATTTTGCAACTATTTTCTTTAAAAAATAGCTGCATCAGACTATAAAGATCCAGCACCATATAGGTCCGCTGACAATTCAGAAAATCCATTTACTTTCATATGTCTGTAACAATGCCTTTGGGCTATTATCTGAAAAGACAGGAACTGTCATTAGACAGGCTTATTATACTATCAGAAACCTACCACCAATGTACCTAAACTAAACCACTCAGAACCAATTTGGACATGCACCCAATGCATGCTGAGATCTGTCACATGTATCTGGCATCTTGGATGGCATTTGGAGGTCAATATCCCACCAATACCACCACCAATACAATTACCACCACCAATACCACCAACACCACCAATAGCACCACCACCACCAGCCATATCACCACCAATACCACAACCACCACCACCAATACCACCACCACCAATACCAGTACCACCACTAGTTATTTTTTGCCAATAATGAAGATGGTAGGAAATTCTTCCACCCAGGGGAACTTCTGGAGGGGGAGGGATAAATGTATCCAGAGCCTGAAGGTTGTCATTGTCTTCGCGAGTTGTCCTTTCCTTGACGACCTCCTCTTCTTCTAGGGGTGGATTTTGAGTAGCCCCCTGCCTGTCATTGACAATACTGTTGGTATGGCTGAGAAGATGTAGAGTAGGAGGGGTATTTGTTCAGTCGGTATCCTCCTCTATATGATGTCTGGCCTCTCCCTCTAGCTTCTCGAAAGGGCACCTTCTGGTACTGCAGTGTCCCCAGGGCCTTCACAGTATCTGTATCCTTTTTGATACTCTATAGCGCATCGTCAAAATGTTTCCCAAATAAGGCTTCCCCATTGAAGTGAAGATCCAAGAACTTATTCTGGACCTCCGGTCTAAAATCTGTTGCTCTCAGCCATCCTTGATGGTGCAACACTGCCGCCCCTCCAAGTGATCTGACAGCTGTAGTAGCGATGTCCATTGGGCAATTAAATGGCTTCAGACAAAGCCCTTTCTCCCTCCTGAAGAATCTTTATGACCTCCTGTATTCTATCATCAGGAATCAGATCTATATAAGGTGTCAGGTCACACCACATCCTATTATATCTGCCCAGAATGGCAAGGGCATTTGCAGCTCAGACCAGAAGAGCTGACATGGAAAAAAACCTTTTCCTGCATTATCCAGGCGTCTACCCTCTCTGTCAGGAGGTGTTCTATTAGGAGCTGATGGATTTTTGGACTTCTGCCAAGCAGCCTGGGAAATGACAGTGTCCGGTTTGGGATAGCCCACTAGACAAACTTGAGCGTCCCCTGGAGCTTCATACTTCTTCTCCAGTCTGGTGAGTACCGGTGTGATCGTCGCCAGTGTCCTCATGACCTTAAGGCCTTCCTCCCAAACATGGCTAATGATAGGGATGTCTCTAAATGATTTCCTGTATGGTTCTTTGAAATCATATAAGAAACACTCTGTCTGGGTAGTTGACATCGGAAGTTCAAATCTCTTCGCTGCTCTTTCAATCAAATTATGGAATCAAATTATGGAATCCGCTCGTGATGAATCAATCGTCACTGGAGAGGGAGAAGAAGGCGAAGGAATAAGGTGGTCATCGCTTTCCTTGTTAGGGTCCGTTATCTCTCCCTCCTCTTGGTCATCATCTGGGGTGACTGGATCTTGTTGAGGCATTGGCTGAGGTGTTCTTGGCAAGGGCTCTGGCAGTAACTCCCTGCTTCTAACTGGAGTAGCTGGAATAGAGCGTGGGCGCTGAGCAGCTGATGGCACCTCCTGAGATGCTGGTGGGTACCTCTTTCTGTAGTCCGCCAGCATAAACTGCTGATCCATCAATTAGGAAGATGGCATGTCAACCATCTCTTCCTGGTAACCCTGATAATATTATTGTTGGGGAGGGTATTGATACTCTCCGTATTCCTCCTCAAAGTCACCCTCCTGACACTTCACATGTAATTGTGAAGGGCTACTCGCATTGCCAAAAGGACCTTCATTCTCCTTCTCTGAATCCTGCTCCTCCAGCAGGTGTGATGGTACACGAGGTGTAATCTTGCTCGGTGAGGTGACTTCTGGTGTAATCCTCCTCTTCCTAGCCACTTCCAACTTCCCCAGTGTTTTTCCCCTCCTCGACGAGCCTGTCGATGAGATCGCCGATGACACCGTCATCATCAATGCAGGTGTTGACACCAACAGCAGTGTCTTATCCATCGTCAACGACGTAGTTACCTTCTTCATTGTAGTCTATTTTCTATTTCTATTTAGGGGGTTTTATAGAGCGCTTGGTGACGCACAGCGGCGTGTCCCCGCGCTAAGGAGCTGATACCTGCCAGAACTTACAAATGCAGAAAAACTACTGTGTGAATAAGGCAGTCTTCAGCTTGGCTCTAAAGATTGTTTCTGAAGGTTCTAATCACAGCGCCATAGGTAGCTTGTTCCATCTGGATGCTGCGAGGTGCCTAAAAGATCTTCCACCCATCCGGGCTCTGGACACCTTAGGAATTGCCAGGAGTCCTGAGCCGGAAGATCTCAGAGAGCGAGACGGCTCATAGGGTGTCAGCAATCCTTTCAAAGGGAGCGGAGCTCTCCCGTTGATGATCCGGTGGCACGTGCACAGGGCTTTGAATTCCACCCTGCTACGGATCGGAATCCAGTGCAGAGACCGGAGGGCCGCTGTGGAGCCTGCTCTTCTGGGTAGTCTAAGCGCTAGTCTGGCAGCGGCATTCTGGAGAACCTGAAGACGGCTCAAATTCTTCTCCAGAGTTCCCAAGTAGAGAAGATTGCCGTAATCCATCTTAGACGTGACTAGTGCATGCACCAGGGTTTGGCGGGCTCTGATAGGTAAGAATTTTAATACCTTCCTGAGACTTTTGAGGGTCCCAAAGCAAGATCCAACCACCTGATTGATCTGGGGACCAAAGGTAAGGTCAGAATCAAACCAAATGCCCAAGTTCTTTGCTTTCTGGCAAGGGGTGGGTGCTGGACCCAAGCACGACGGCCACCACGCCGACGTCCACGCCGATTGGCCTCCCCCCACCACCAGTACCTCAGTCTTGCCTCCGTTGAGCTTGAGGCAATTGGCGGACATCCAGGCAGCGAGGTCTTGCATGCAAGCTCTGAAGATGTCCGCCGAAGGACCGGGCGCGCGTGATAGGGAGATGACCAACTGCGTGTTGATAAGCGTGGCTCAAATCCACCCGAGTGACTTACCACACTCACCTATAGTAATGATATAGGAAGTCAGCCGGACAGTGGAGAAGAATAAACAAAGTCTTTTATTAGGCCAAACAACACTCATATGAGAGGGCCCTGTCCGACCTCACTCCTGGGAGTGCGAACGAGAGGACTGACTCTCTGCATCACAGCAATACATTATAATGCAACACAGTTCATGAGAGTACGCCCCTTCTGGAAAATTACTGAAACCCAGACCAGTGAACAATGCCATCATACAGCAGGCATCTGCACCTGCAGAGGATACATCGCTATCTTTACTCAAGGCCATGGAGCCAGGCTTCAGCGTCTCGGAGGCATGAGAACATTACTGATAAAGAAACTTGTTAGTTTCGGCCACAGTAAGCCGAGAAACGAAAACTGCTGTCTTAGTGAAATTCTCTATTCCTACGGGAGGGGTAGAGGAGCGAGTGAGGCTCGCGGGCACAGAGGGAAACCCAAAATGGTGGCACACAAGCTAAGCTAAGGTACTAATATCGTCACACATATATATGAATATGAGATAGCAAACGAAAATAATTGAACATGAGCATGTATACGTACTCCATTAGTTAGCCATATGATGCTAACTTACATATGTCAAAGCAGGTGGTTGAGGCATCGAAAAGTGAATTCTATCAGACCCTCCTTTTAGCATCATTGGCTAACTGCGGCCACATTTATTTGCCAAAAGGTAGCACCGACATCCAGTCTAGGGGCAGAGCAACTTTTCCTTTTATTCAAAAACATCATCTGAAATAAACATTAACCAATTAGCATCAGGACTTTCAGTAATCATCGAAGTAGCATATTGACCCGACACCTTCTTTTTGGGACGCAAATTCGTAGCACACATGGAGCAACATGGAGTGAGGCAATATACACAAAGGCAACATGTCAGTATGACGCTCACCACGCCCACCAAACCCATCAATATTTTCCAACCCCAGGAGGAGAAGGCACCCCAAAGCCACCCCTGTAAGGACCATGTCCCGTTATCTTGATGTAGTTCAGTCGCTAATCTATGTAATTTCTGTACTGCCAAGTTAACAGTCGGAGCTGAGTCAGGAATATACACACAACAAGACGTCCCGATGACGCGACAGGCCCCGCCCCTATCTGCCAGGATGACGTCAAGCACCATCCTATTTTGAATCGTGAATAATCTCATAGCCTGAATCTCAACGGATATGTTAGTCGTAATGTCGGCTTCAGTAAGGACTACCTTCTCCATTACCCTGGACAGTCGTCGAATGGCCCTACTGTTAAATATCGGACCCCAGAAAGGTAGCAGGCCCTTAGAAAAATCAGTCCATTGCTGGTACGAGGTATCTGTCTGGTCAACGTCATCTACCTGGAGCTCCCTCCTTTTACGCTGCTCTTGTGGACCGGGAAATCTACGATGTGTTCTGTGATAGTCAGAAGGGGCCACATATACGGGAGGAATCATATAGGCCAAGTAACACACCCCACCCCAACCCTCAGGCAACCATAAGTATCCATTATCTCCACACACAAAATAGATGCTGGGGGGTGTAACCAAAGAGGGGCTGAGAGGCAAACGTATCAATGCCGTCACGTTACAGGAACTATTACCAACCTTAATGGGACCCCTTCCCTCTATGCAGAAAAATGGCGAGGGAGCCACCACAGCCAGGGGTATCAGAGACTTGACACTGTCATTTCCCTTTGGGGGGTGTCTGTAAGACAGGGAGGAATTCAACTGCAGGAAGCTATCCCTAACTTTGTCAGTATCATTTGGTATCAAAAACCGGCCCAACTTTCTCTCACACGTCTCTATAAATGTCTGGTCAAAACGCCCGTCAGTATATATTCGTCCAAGGGAAGATGGAGGCAGAGGTCGCACTCGCATTGTCATTGTCGACCCCCTATTCTGCAGTCTAGGAGTCAGAAAATCTGGCTGCTGAAAATATTTAACCAGACCTATGAGAGTATACCACCCCACGCAACTATTCACAGGAGTCAAAGGAAGTGCTAGGAATCTATCTTTCTTGTAGGCAGCGGAAGGAAGGAGCCCACAGACCCAGCAGTCAGTCAAATTGGTGGTGGCATGTGCATGGTGCAAAGTCTTAATAAAAACATTTTCTTTATAGCCCTTTCTCAACGTACGTTCACCATAATCTACAGTAACCATATTATGTTCAGGAACGGCAGTAGGTGTGGGTGCAAACACATGAACGGGGTAGGCTTTAATCAGGAAAAACAATATACCAAGAGTCACTATAAAAGCAATTAGAACAACAATGATGACCACTATTTTTCCTTTCCGGGAAAGGGCCAACCAAGGGGAATCAGGCACGGGTCTCGGAGGAGCCGCAAAGGGCTGCTCCTCATCAGGGATGGGGCGGCCAAAAGGATACATTCTCAAAAGCGTTCAAAATATATCAAAAATGAAAAAAAAGAAAAACACTTCTACTAAAAAATAGTCCCAGACAGTCCGTGAAACCGGCCAGAGGGGTTCTTCAACCCTAAAAAAGGGATCTTCTCCCTGTGTCCTTCAAAGCCTCACAGGCAGGCTTTTACCGTCCATACCTTATTCCAACGTCGCTTAACACACAGCAATTGAAAACAGGGGAGCACTTAATCCGGGCCCCGCACCACTCTATAGTCTCATAGAACACAATCTTCGGCTAAACACCAGGGCTCTTACAAGTCCATCCCTACCACTAAATCTTCGTATTCAGAAAGTCCACTAAGCCCTTCTTCCAGTGTTTAGACCATCGCATTTGTCACTCTTATTTATTTTCTTCGGGCCGCAGATTATAGCGAGTGCTCCCTGGCACTTCGGGATCAATGAACAAACCAGGTGTATCTATGGCAGATGCTGGACTCTCTGATGTCTCTTCACCAGTAGCAACGGGAGTAGTAGAGCTCGCTGAAGCACTTTTCTCTGCACGTGCCTGTGAATTCTCTTTTGCACTTTGCTCTTCTCCCCTCAGTGAAGCATCCGAGAAGGGAACATATCTGGGTATTTGCTCATGTTCCTGGTCAGCGATGCCTTCCTTTACCCATTGGTCATAGGGTAACGGCAGCGGGACCCTCTTCACGTGCGAGGCGTGCGTCCACGCCTTCCTGCCTTCCACTCGCAGCGCTGTACGAGTGGTGAGGAGCACCTGTCGCGGCTCCGACCACCTCGGCTCCAGACAAGACTTCCGTTGATATCTTCTGACGACAAACCAGTCCCCTGGGTTGATGGAGTGTCCAGGCCCCTCCGGCAGCGGCTTCAGGGTGTCTGCTACCTGCTGATGAATAGAACGAAGATCTTTAGTCAAAGCATACAAGTAGTCTGTCAACAAAGGGTATTGTATCTCTGAAAAGCACTTAGGCCTGGGCACTCCCCAGACATTGGCCGGACGGCCAAATATCACTTCATGGGGGGAGATGCCCGTCTTCGAATTAACAGTCACTCTTGTGGAAAGTAAGGTTAAAGGGAGGGCATCTGGCCAACGGAGACCTGTACTCTCCTGTATTTTGGCCATTTTCAATTTGAGCGTTCCATTAAATCG
The DNA here is from genome assembly GCF_964263255.1 of Lissotriton vulgaris. Taxonomy (NCBI): domain Eukaryota; kingdom Metazoa; phylum Chordata; class Amphibia; order Caudata; family Salamandridae; genus Lissotriton; species Lissotriton vulgaris. The sequence continues at coordinate 273,978,728 of NC_141694.1, read as the reverse complement.
TTCCACAAGACCCGTTGCCTGAGGGTGTAGGGCCGAGTGGAACTTTTGGGAAATCTGTAAGCCTTTACATATTTGTTTAACTAATTCTGCGTTAAAGGACGTACCGTTATCACTCCAGATCACCCTAGGTAATCCAAAGCGAGAAAAATACTCCTTTATCAACATTTTTGCAGTAGAAATGGCCGTGCAGTCTTTAGTTGGATAAGCCTCCACCCACCTGCTAAAAGGACATACAACCACAAGGACATATTTCAAGTTGTTGACCCTCTCCATTTCAATGTAGTCCATCTGAATCACCTCAAAAGGGAAAGAGGGAGGTGCAAAATTTCCAGCTGGGACAGGGGTACCCTTCCCAGGATTGTGCCTCAAACACACCATGCACTGTCGGACCAAGTGAGTCGCCACTTTGGAGATATTCTTATTGCTCCACACTGGGTCCAACAATTTACATATACCTTTTGCACTAATATGTGCAGGCCCATGCGCCATCGTCACCACTGGAAGAACATACGCATTCGGTAGTAACGATCGTCTTTTATCGGTCACATCTGTCCAGCATTCATCTGCATCCAATCGTCCCTCACCATCCTTCCATGCCCTTAATTCAACTGCAGTCACTTTTTCTTGTATATTCTTTACACTCTGCACAGTATCTGCAAACATGTTAACGTCCGGGACCCATCTAGCAGGTCCTGCCACAAACATCCGTGGTAATTTTGTCCGAGCAGTCTCTTTTGCTATTTCGTACGCGAAGGCATTGCCTCGTCCCACATCATCCACTATCGTCTTGTGCGCGCTACACTTTATCACAGCCAGTCTCTTAGGTAACGTCAGTGCCGTTAACAGTCGTAATATCAGTGGACCATGCTGTATGCGTTGTCCATGTGAAGTCAAGAATCCCCGTTCTGCCCACAGTCGCCCGTAATTATGAGCCACGCCAAAGTATAGATGTTCACGTCCAGTCCTTCACTCAATTCACATGCTCTCAGTAGGGCTATAATCTCAGCAGCTTGGGCTGAATTATAAGGTATCCTAGATGTCTCCACCACTGTCTGTAATGTCGTAATTGCATATGCTGCTGTCGATGTACCATCCGGCAATTTGAAACAAGACCCATCTACATACAACTCCCCGTCCGGTTCGTCTATGGGCCTGTCTGTCAGATCCACCCTCCCCTTTGTCTCCTCTTCTGTCCTGTACAGACAGTCATGTGTGTCGTCGTCTTTTATATCTGTGGGGATAGGTAACAATGTGGCGGGATTTAGTGTAGCGCACCTTTTTATCGTCACATGGGGTGCAAAGAGGGTCATCTCATAACCAGTAAGACGAGCACTAGTTAAATGCTGCGTCTGTGTTCTGTTTAGCAAAATGTCCACAGCATGCGGTACCATTACTGTGAGATCTGATCCCAATACGAGCCCTGCCGATTGTCTTATAGAAACCGCAGCAGCCGCCTTGGCTCTCAGATAGCTCGGCAGCGCTCTTGCCACATTGTCAAGCATTGCAGAGAAATAAGCACAGGGTCTCTGTTTCCCCCCGAAACACTGAGTTAGAACAGACAATGCGCAACCTTCCGCCTCATGTACGTAAAGAACAAAAGGCTTCTGGTAATCATGTGTTCCGAGAACGGGCGCAGAACATAAAGCATCTTTTAGTAAATTAAAAGCTTCTTGACATGCAGGAGTCCAGGGTAGGGGTTCGCGCACTTCTTTGGTAGTCAGATACAATAGGGGCTTCGTTAGTAACGCATAGTTAGGTATCCACTGGCGACAATACGATGTTATGCCCAGAAACGCGCGCACCTCTCGCTGCGTGTTAGGTACCTTCATGTTAGTGATAGCTTTTATGCGCTCTGGCGTCAATCTCCTCCCCACTTTCGAAAGGAGGTGACCGAGGTAGGTGACCTCCGTTCGACAGTATTGAAAATTTGGAAGGGACACTTTATGCCCCCTTTTCGCCAAATGATGCAGTAATTTGACAGTAGCATCCCGACAACCCGTCTCGTCGTCCGACGCTATCAGGATATCATCCACGTACTGCAACATGACGTTGCCAGGTGGAAGTTCCAGTTCATCCAATTGTGCCTTCAGAGCCTGACTATATATGCTCGGACTTTCAGTGTACCCCTGAGGAATTCTCTTAAACCGGAAGCTTCGGCCAGCCAATGAGAATCCAAATAGATAGCGGCTGTCTTCATGTACAGGAATACTGAAGAAAGCATTTTTCAAATCCAAGACAGAGAAATATTTAGCAGAAGGGGGAATCATCGTCAATATCGTAGTGATGTCCGAGACCACTGGGTATTGTGGCTCCACTACCCTATTCACGTGGCGCAGATCGATCACAAACCTATAGACATCGGGAGTATTATCAGTAGCTTCAGGTGATCGTCTTTTAAGGATAGGTAAAATAGGGCTGTTACATATGTTCGAATCCGTCTCTTCCACTACACCAGACCGAATCAAATCTTGTATTATTTGTAACAGGGCCTTTTCTCCCTCCCTAGGAATCCTGTACTGTGGAACCCGGGGTAATTTCGCTCCCACCTTTACTCTTATTGTCACCGGGGCTATATCCATTTTGCCTACATCTGTGTCATTTACAGCCCAGAGACTGTCGGGTATTCCTTGGAATTCAGGTGGTAATGGGTCATCTTTGGAAAAACATTGTAGTGGGTGAGCGACATTTGGGCCTAACGTAAGATACACACCATCCGGGGAACAATAGATAGTGGCGTGCAACCTCTTCAAAAGATCTAAGCCCAACAAATTTTCTCCACAATTCGAAGTCAATAGGAACGGTGAATCAACAGTAAAAGGACCAATCGTTAACGTGAGGGGTTTAGAAATGGGGCTAATCACCGGGGTACCTGCAAAACCCACAGAGATGTTATTCTTGCCAGACAGAGCCGCCCCTGGGACCCGGGAATGAGCCACTGAACTTTTCATTGCACCCGTATCCACTAGAAATTTTTGTTGAGACCCCAATAAGTCTGCCTCGACATAGGGTCCCCTCTGATCAACTTCCACAGGTACTGGTCCCTCGCTCTGTCCTACGCTGTCCTAGTTATGGGAGAACCCTGTCAGATCGTCCACTGAGTAATCGTCATTATAGTACTGACCGCCGCCCCTCTGCAACTGTTGTCTGTTCGCGCTGTTGTCAAAGTAATTACCTCCCGGTCTCCCGCCTCCTTCCGACCGTGCAGCCTGTCTCCCAAAATCACCACTACCTCTTCCTCGTCCTCGCCCTGGACCGGCATTCAGCTGAAGCAGTGGGCAATCCCTCCACCAATGCCCCTCCTGCTTGCACTTTGCGCACTGATTCGGTCCCAGCCTTTCCCTACTCTCACCTCTCCCAAAACCGCCACGACGACTCGGCGCCGCGCCTCTTCCTCTGCCTCTAGCCACTTGCTGCAACAAAACCCTAGTCTTCAAATCCTTAGCCTTCTTTTCCTGCTTGTCCTTACTCTCATTTTCTCTGTGCTCATAATACTGTGCCATACTGAGGATACCTGAAGGAGAGGACGTTGTCCACGTGCTCTCCGACGCTTGCAATCTCGCTGAAATTTCGGGCAATAAGTTCATGACAAACCTATTGACAAAAAGTCGCAACCCTCCATCCTGTGACACATCTTGCCCACCAAAGTCCATAAACATTTCTTCAAACCTCGTAAAGAAGTCCGAGACTGCCTCATCCTTTTTCTGCTTACAAGCCGTCAACTTGTCCCAATCTACCTTCTTCGGGGGAATGAGAGAATGCATGTATTTTATTATGCGCCCGGTAAAGCTAATATCTCAGCCTTTGGCTTTTCCCCCGGCTTACGTTCTTTATCCCAATCCTGTAATTCCTGCCCCGTACCTCCTAATTCTTCCGAATGATCTGTACCTTTCACCTGCCGCCATACATCGACTGGGACCAAGAGCCCAAAAAACAATTCAACATCGGCCAGAGTCATTACAGTGGAAGACGCAGCTTCCGTTAGTTCTTTATAGTAGGCAGTGGGGTTCTTCCTAGAGTCTGGCAACTGTGCCTTTAATGCTAATACCTCACTTCTCTTCCACGGCGTATACACCCATTGTTCCTGGAAGTGTGCATCTATTCTATTCCTAGTGACAGCCTTCGTAACTGGATCTACCATTTCTGGGATCTCGGATGAAAAATAGGATACCTCACGCATAGGATGTATACCTGGAAAATGGGGCGTACCTGCAGCAGGCAATTCATTTCTATACTGTAGTAGAGCTTTTAAACTACGCATCACCTCTTTCACCCCAGTATTCGTTCTGAAAGCTCCGCTCTGTATGTCTCGCAAAGTCGCCGGAGCCACACCTCCATACCCCTGCTCCCAAAGAGGTATCAATACATTCGACATATGCCACAAAGCATGCTGCTGCATCAAAGGCTCAAAATCTTTCATTGTGGACCAAATATCTTCAAACGAGTAAATATTATTCCTTGCCCACTGGCATGCCTGATTAGCCACTATACTCTTCTCATCCAAACCAACTGTAGAACGCGAAAGCAACTTCCGTACCTGTGTGAGCAGTCCGCTCCCTGCGCCTCAGCTCGGCGTTAACATCTCCTGACTGGGGGAGGTACTAGCTGAAACAGTAGGGAGTGCTAAAGAGAATTGGGAGGGTGCAGGTGAAGTGGCCTGGAGTAAAGAAACAAGCGGTGTCGGGGGCGAGGAAACTGCGCTTGGTTGAGGGGCACTCGCTGATGGACCTGGGACCCCACTAATGGAGGCTGGAACTGGCAAGGAGGGATACAAGGACTGCGGGCGTAAGGGGGAGGGGGTCGGGTATTCAAAATGTCTTCCATCTCATCTGGGTCATCCTCTCGCACTACATAACTTTTAATTTCTTTCAACCTGCAAAGCGTATCTGCGCGCTCCAAACGCAGCGCGTTCTCATTCCCAACCTGTTCTCTCGCTTTCTGTGCCATAGTCTGCGTGGACTTTTTAAAAGCCTCTTTCTCGTCTCTCATCTTTCTCTTCCTAGCTTCTTTCTGCCACACCCTTAAAGAATCGAACATGCTTTGACGGCTACGCCTAGCAAACAATTTGTCCTGTAAATAACCCAACTTAGCTTCATCAAAAGAACCCGTCAAGGGCCATTGCAAATCCACATTGTCAGCAGTGTACCGGTGCCACAAAGTACCAAACAAAAGCGGGACCAGTCCATGCTTGACGTACATATCAAAGCTTGGAGTGCCCTCAGGGGGTGCAGGTTGGCTCTCGGCCAGTCTGGTATCTGAGGGTCGACAACAACATCCAAAACATCGTAACTTACTAAAACACGGCATTTTTAAAACACTCCTCTGTCAACAAACTTCGTTACCTTGAATGACTTAGCTCGAGCTCGTTCACACACACATATAATTATGCACTGGGAAATCACGCACACACATATACAATACCTCCAAACACGTGTTACCAAATGGGACAAGGCCCGTCGACCAAGTCCTGGGGAACCTGGACCCTACCGCAGACCGAACAGTACACTAACTGTTCTGAGGATGGAGGAACATATCCGCTCCCCGTGCGGCACTATGGATCACTGCGCACTTTACCACGGGGGACCCAGGTCTCACCTCCACTGAACCACCTCTCTAGGAGTTCAGGGTAAGCACCGGAGTCCACCCGCAATGAGCCACGCCTTCACCACAGTACCACCCGGTCGGATCACTACAAACAATAAATCTAGACGTCCCCCCAACCTCGTCAAGTCTGTCAGAGTACCTGCTCGCACTCTGAGTTCCCCGGAGCACACTAGCCCCAGGAGCACACCGGCTCCTCAAACCACTGGAGACACCCTAGTCTCCCGGAACACTCCAGTTCCTGAAACAATCATAGGTGGACCACTCACCTTCCGTAGGCGGCACCGACCTCTACCGTTCTCCACCTCCGGCTGCCAGGACCAACACGGTCAGCTTCAAGTTCCGCCTTCTGGACCCCGGCGTAGGATCCGAACCGGGACCTCTCCCGATCAGCAGGGTGGGGCAGCGCTGCGAGAACCAAGCTCGGCATCAGATGGGTACCCGGGCCCACCGTGCCGACCAGCGGGTCCCCGGTCTTCTGCTACCCACTTACGGGTGAGAAAGATCCTTATCGCGGGGTCCCTGTTCGGGCGCCATCTGATAAGCGTGGCTCAAATCCACCCGAGTGACTTACCACACTCACCTATAGTAATGATATAGGAAGTCAGCCGGACAGTGGAGAAGAATAAACAAAGTCTTTTATTAGGCCAAACAACACTAATTTTGCGAGGGGGCGTGGGTGCGCCAATCAGTAGGAGTCTCTGTTAAAGAAATTTATATTGACTGTCCTGATATCCTCATTGTTAGCCTGAAGCTCAATAGTGGGTTGGTTATTCTGTTGTTTAATGTGTATGCCAGAGGAACACCGGGTGGTCGTGTATCAACTACCCTAACACTCTTAGATGAATTCCTTGGCTCCTCACAGCATGGGGGTCATGTGGTGGTTACGGGAGATTTCAATACTTGTTTCGAACCACTAAGCGGGGAGGATGGGATGTTAACGGAGGCCGAGGACTCGACATGGGGAATTCCACAACTAGAGCTATCTCCGATTACTAAATGGTCCCAAAGTGCCTCTTTCATCAAAGGCCTATGTCTGAACTGGGGACTGCGTGCCCTAAACGGTCGTACTAGATCGGACAGATTGGGCAACCCAACATTCTTTAATGGAAGATTTAGTAGTCGCATTGACTACATTTTAGTCGATGTAACTATGTGGCCCCTAGTCTCGGATATGTTAATTAGCCCTCGGCCCGAAAGCGACCACAAACCTCTCCTAGCAGAACTGAAGGATTTCAGTTTTGCCTGGCCCTCTGTGCACCCCTCCAATGTTGTACAAGAGGCCATGGTATTAGCAAATGATATGAGGAGGGTTCGGTGGCCAAAGGTTGCCGTGGACGTGAATGCACGCACTAAAATTAGATCCCTGGTTTCTAACTCCCTAAGATTATTTGAGCAATGTGATGACTCGAACCAAACATCTCTCAATATTTCCGACATCCATGCCAGTTTGTTCACATCCCTTAAGTCCTTATTCATTAAAATAGTTGCAAAAAAGGGCACAGGAAAGCCGAGGAAGCCCGCGAACTGGTTTGATGATGAGTGTGGCACATCTCATTCAAACCTGTTCAAAGCTCTAAAATCTAGGAACCCAGCCCTAATTAAATCTTCCAGGAAGGCCTATAATTTAGCTAAGAGGCGGGCTAAAGCCGCCTGGGATGAAGAACGCTGGGCTCTCCTTGTTGAGGCCTGTGGCTCTAGGAACCTCACGCACTTTTGGCACCTCCTTAAATGGGGTAAGTCCCTGGATGATCGTCCTAGCCCTGCTTCTGTCGACCAACAAAAATGGGTGTCCCACTTCGAGGAACAGTTCAGGTGCCCCAGGGAAGGGGAAACACCCATTGGTTGGCCGCTGTCCTTTGACACCCTTGTGTTTTCGGCCAAAGAGGTTGAAAACGTCCTGAACACCATCCCCAGGGGCAAAGCGCCCGGCCAGGATTGTATTCCTGCGGATATTTTTCAACAGGATCAAGACCTATGGGTACCCTATCTATTGCACCTGGCAAACATGCTGGCCAGGGGAGCAAAGGTGCCTGTTTCTTGGGCGGGTGCCGAGATTTTGCCCATCTTCAAGAAGGGTGATCGGTCGGTTCCTTCTAACTACCGGCCGATCAGCCTTATTGATGCTGTCCAAAAGATAGTGTCACGTCTTGTCCTATCCAGGGTCCAGGCCTGGATTGAGGAATATAACATTCTTACCCCTCTCCAAGCAGGGTTTAGACCCCACATAAGTACCCTGGATCAAGCTTTTCGGTTTATGTTACTACACTGGAAGACGGTCACTCTGGGCAAAGGTAACCTCTTTGCGGCTTTCGTAGACCTTCGGTTTGCGTTTGATCTTGTTCCAAGGGTTGGGCTCTGGAACTGCCTTCTGGAAATGGGTATGCCTCCCTCTCTGGTTCGTATCATTGTTAACCTTCATGCTGACACCTACGCCTTTGTAAGATGGGGCAAACCTGGTGAGGTGACTAATATGTTTCCTGTGTTGAAAGGTGTTAGACAGGGATGTGTTTTGGCACCAACCCTGTTCTCCCTATACATAAATAGAGTCACCAAGTACTTTGAGGGCTGTCCCACAGATGCTCCTAGTTTGGCTGGCATGAAAATCCCTCTGCTCATGTTCGCTGACGACACTCTCCTGATCTCGAGAACCAGACAGGGATTACAGCTAGCACTGTCGAGGTTTGAGAGTTTCTGTACTGAGCATGAGCTGGAGGTGAACGTTGCCAAGACCAAATTTATGGTTATGAGGGGACACAAACAGGTCAAGGCTAGGGTTAATATGGGGAATTCCCCCTTAGAGCAGACCAAGCATTTTACCTATCTGGGTGTTTCATTTAGCGACACACTAAACTGGTCCCACCAGATCGAGCTCCTGACCCTGAAACACCAACAGTTGGGTGGAGCTTTGATCAAGGAACATAAAAGCTCATTCACCAAACCCATGTCACCGCTGATGAAGATCTATGGTGGGAAGGTTTTATCAGCGGTGCTATATGGTGCAGAGCTATGGGGCGGAAGCAACTTGGATTCCTTGAAACACGCCCAAAACAAGTTCCTAAGGATGGCAATTGGTCTGCCACAATCGACACCTTTAATCCCCCTTCTATACGATCTGGGGTGTCACTCGGTGGTCGATTGTGCTAGATATCGACCGATCTCATTCTGGCGACGCCTGTGGACAACCCCAGACCTACACCACTATGCTGAAGCCTGTCTGGAGTTAAAAAACTCTCCGGGAGCCTTAAAAATCGGATGGTTCAGAGATCTCAAGGCTACTCTTTTATCTATGGGCCTCACTGAGTTGTGGTTGTCGCCTGAGACAGCCACATTTCCATCTAAATATGAGCTCAAAAAATGTTATTGGGCCTGGGTGATGCTCAATACTTTTTCAAAAACAAGCCCAAGTAGTCTTTCAGGTTTATTTTTGGTACACAAAGATCTACCCAGGTTAGAAAAATTCTGGGAAATTATTACCAAACCTCTGGACCGAAAACTTTTTTTTCAATTCAGATGTGGCACACTCCCTATTGGGGACTTCACCAATAAGTGGGGGAAAGCTAGTCTGGGGCTTTGTGCAAACTGTCAAGGTTTTGGGGAAAGTATATCTCACTTTTTGTTTGTGTGCCCCCTATACTCTGCCCCCAGATCTAAGTGGCTCAAACCAGTTTGTAGTCATCTAGGCACTCGCTCGTCTGCTGAGGCCCTGAGATTGTTAAAAACTAATCTGGATCCGCTCATTGTTGTGGGGGTTGCCAAGTTCCTTGGCTGGGCCTGGGTTATCAGAAGCAGGTTTATTAAACTAAATTAGCAGAGACTGTTTTATCTTGTTTTACTGTGGTAACCAGTATCTGTAACTCTTTTAAATTTTATTTATTTCTGCATGAAGTTATTCGATGTCAATGATTTAATACTGATTTTATATTGTTATTGTGCATTTTGTATTTATGTCTTTTATGATGAATTAATCGAATAAAGACTTCTTGAACTTGAGAGGGCCCTGTCCGACCTCACTCCTGGGAGTGCGAACGAGAGGACTGACTCTCTGCATCACAGCAATACATTATAATGCAACGCAGTTCATGAGAGTACGCCCCTTCTGGAAAATTACTGAAACCCAGACCAGTGAACAACGCCATCATACAGCAGGCATCTGCACCTGCAGAGGATACATCGCTATCTTTACTCAAGGCCATGGAGCCAGGCTTCAGCGTCTCGGAGGCATGAGAACATTACTGATAAAGAAACTTGTTAGTTTCGGCCACAGTAAGCCGAGAAACGAAAACTGCTGTCTTAGTGAAATTCTCTATTCCTACGGGAGGGGTAGAGGAGCGAGTGAGGCTCGCGGGCACAGAGGGAAACCCAAAATGGTGGCACACAAGCTAAGCTAAGGTACTAATATCGTCACACATATATATGAATATGAGATAGCAAACGAAAATAATTGAACATGAGCATGTATACGTACTCCATTAGTTAGCCATATGATGCTAACTTGCATATGTCAAAGCAGGTGGTTGAGGCATCGAAAAGTGAATTCTATCAGTGTCGTCGGCATATGACACCATTTGGAGGCCGTAACTCTCTACCAAGGAAGCGATCGCGGCAACATAAAGATTAAAAAGAGTTGGGCTCAGGGACGAGCCCTGCGGTACCCCTTGATCCAAAGAGATGCGCTCAGAGTAATGGTCGCCCTGCCTTACTTGGAAGCCTCGGCCTGCAAGAAATGAGTAAATCCATTTCAATGCTGCCCCTCTCACCCCGCCTTTGCTCAGACACTGTAGCAAGATGGAGTGTGCTACAGTGTCGAACGCCGCACTGAGGTCCAGGAGGATTAAGGCCATGGTTTGTCCCTCATCAGCACCTTGCCTGAGGGTTTCGGTAGCCCTAAGGAGGGCAGACTCCATAGAGTGACGCGGCCGAAACCCGAATTGCGTAGCGTGAAGGAGGTTGCTTTCTTCCACAAATTTCATTAGCTGCTTATTTACCACCTTCTCCGCTACCTTAGAAAGGTAAGGCAGCAAGGAGATGGGGCGAAGATTATCTAACTTCTCAAAGCTAATGTTGGGCTTCTTACATAGGGGGAGCACCACAGCCTGGGCCCGATTCACAGAATGAACTTAAGACTAAATCCTAAACTTACTACTATTTGGTATTCACAGAATGCACTTACTACTTTCGGGATTCACAGAGTGAACTTACTACTTTCGGGATTCACAGAATGAACTTACTACTTTCGGTATTCACAGAATAGACTTAAGACTACTAACTTTACGTCCGAACTCGGGCCGTAAATTACGGCCCGGGGGCGGAATTTCCAGCTTAGGGGCGGAGCTTGCGGCCCGGAGGCGGAGCTTCCGGGCTGGAGGCGGAGCTTCCGGCCGGAGGCGGAGCTTGCGGCCCAGAGGTGGGCATTTCAGCCATGCCTAAATCCCCACTTCTGGGCCGCAAGCTCCGCCTCCGGCCCGGAAGCTCCGCCTCCAGCCCGGAAGCTCCGCCTCCGGGCCGCAAGCTCCGCCCCTACGCCGGAAATTCCGCCCCCGGGCCGTAATTTACGGCCCGAGTTCGGACGTAAAGTTAGTAGTCTTAAGTCTATTCTGTGAATACCGAAAGTAGTAAGTTCATTCTGTGAATCCCGAAAGTAGTAAGTTCACTCTGTGAATCCCGAAAGTAGTAAGTGCATTCTGTGAATACCAAATAGTAGTAAGTTTAGGATTTAGTCTTAAGTTCATTCTGTGAATCGGGCCCCCTGTTTCCAGTCCTCTGGTATGGAGCTGGCTAGGATGGAGATATCTAGCAAGTGTCTGATATAGGGTTCTAGTGTTTCCAGACTGTCTCCCAGCCTTTTTGGGGAGGCGGGATCCCGAGGGGAGCCAGATTTAACAAATCTGCAAATTTTAACTAAATCCACAGGTGAAGGGGTGGTGAAATTAGGTAGCAGATTTTGATCGGCTTCATCACTCAATAAGTCTGCTGACATTTCCGCTGCAGGAGGTATGTGGGGAAAAGCAGAGTAAATCTTAGACACTTTATCTCCAAAGTAGTTCGCAATGCGATTGCATGCTGCTACTGAGTAATCTTCCTCTAAAGTGGAGGTTTTTCGGGTAGCCAGAGTTTTATATATGCTGAACAGTTCCCTAGACGAGTTCTCTGCCTCGTGGATTCTGTCAGCATAGTATGTGGCCTTCTCTATCCTGATCTTGTTGTGATAGGCGCGTCTCTTCGCGAGATAGGCCTCTTTCATCCGGTCGTCGTATGCCACTCTCCACTGCCTTTCTGCACGTTTGCAGTCCCTTTTGGCGCAACGCAACGCCTCGCCAAACCAGGGAGCCGTTCTTTGTCTCTGAGCCCCTTTGGTAGGCCGTCCCAGCGGGGCTGTGCAGTCCAGAGCAGCAGTAATACGGTCATTGAGCAACCTATTCGCTGTATTCACATCATTGCCTCCTGGGGGACCTTCCGCAGTGAGGGCCGTATTAAACTTTTGCAGTGAGAATCTTGCCCACCTGCACCGAGGATAATTGAGTGGGGGGGGGGCGTTGGCTTTATATTTAGGCAGGAAGATGGCAAATGGGACCAAGAAATGGTCTGTCCAAGGCAGGGGCACTGGGGGATCAACTGAGACATCCTCCCAGTTAGCAAATATTGGGTCAAGCAAGTGCCCACGATTGTGTGTAGGAAGCAGCCCCTTTAGTTCCAGCTGTAGGGTGTGAAGTTCATCCCGGAACTCCACCGCTCCTTTATCGGAGGAGTCGTCAAGGTGTGTGTTTAAGTCTCCTAACAGTAGGAACTTATCCCTCCTGATCGCTGATTCAGTAACACACTCTAAAAGGTTGCCTTTGAATCTGGACATAGGTCCTGGAGGGCGGTAAACTAGCAGACCCTTAATCGTCGTGCTCCCATCAATGTTTATGCTAAAGACACCTGCCTCGCAACCTGCCAAATTGACTCGTTCGAGTTTACAGACCCATTGCTGTTTAAAAGCGATCGCAATTCCCCCTCCTCTGCCTACGGGTCTGTCCAGGCGCACCATTTGATAGTCGTCTGGTAAGGCTTGGACAACATCAGGATCAGAATTGGCCTCTAGCCAAGTTTCCGTGATGAACAGCAGATCGGGATGTTTATCGGTGAGAAGGTCATATACATCGTGTTTATGGCAGCTAAGCGATCTGTCATTGATCAGGCCGCAGGACAACAAGGAGGCGCTAGCCCTGGAGTCAGCAAGCGTGGTACTAAAATGGAATTGGCAATGTTTACATCCTTCGATCTCCCCAACCCTTATACTATGAAGGCCCGGGGTACAAGTATACGAGGTGAAACTTACTAAGTCGTCGACGATTCCATTGTCGGAGTAGTCGTCGTCGGCAAAACCTATGTCAAAACCATTGTCGATAGTAAGATCAGCGACGCAGAGCCATCAGTCACAGGCCATGAAGGCTTCTTTGGGATTAACCTCTTCATCGACGATCCAGTCGACGATGCAGATTTTGCTGATTTTACCTTAGGAGGCATTGAGGAAGGCTTCTTGAAGGATTGTCTGACCTGAGGGGGTGATTTAGATGGCTCAAACCCGTCTTTTTTGTAGCCTTATCCACCGAAGCATGCCCCTTACTCTCCTTTTCTTTATTCAGAGGAGATTTTGAGGGACTGCCCCCAGAAGACCCGTAGGTGGTCTTTTTGAGGGCCTTCTTAGGACGCTCCTCTGAGGAATGAGTATGAGGTAATTTCTTTCTTTCCTGAGACCTCCTAGATGAAGAAAAGGATGCCTTATCACTATCACTGGAGATAACGTCCTTTCTGGCCTTAAGTTTTTAAAGCCATATCTAAGGTGCCCTTCACGGTCCCTTAGGGTTTTACTCGAAAAGATGCGACATACCTTACAGTCTTTAGCTTGATGGTCCAGATAAAGACAGTAAATGTCGTCAGAATGATGGTCATCAGTGTAGAGCCTCTTCTTGGAACAAATGGCACAGGCTCTAAACAAAGCCTTTTTCTCCTTTCCAGACATTCTCAGGTAGGATGAATTAGTAGTCAGCAATGAAGATGATAACAGCAGATGAAATTCACAGGAAAAAACTTCAAATCTTAAGTAGCAAGAGAACGTTTGAGCAGAGCTCAAAGGAGCATGCGTTAGAAAATCTGAGGGGCTAAGGTTCTCTCAGGAGTGTTCTAGTGGGTGAGAGGTCCTGATTGGTTCAGGGAAATTTTTTGTCTCTTTTACATAAGGACTGTTGTGGGCTACAAAATGGAAATGGACCAAGGCCTTTTTTTCTGTTTTGTATTTATCTAAGCATTGCTTTTTTATATACCAGGGACTCCCATCTCGACAACGGGAAACGATTCAAGCATGTGAATCTATGAAAGTTCCAATACTGGAATAAGGCCCTTTATTTCAATGCTATAGGTCTCACATTTGCGAGAGTTTAAGCTATTATTATTGTAGATGACAATGCCTTTTATTTATGTTTTAAAACCCAAAACATAAATAAAAGGCATTGTCATTTACAATGCTAATAGCTCAAACTCTAGTGAATGCGAGACCTATTGCATTGCAAATGTTTGTTTTATTTTTTAGAGGCGGTGCCTTTCTGCTCACCCCTTCCCCGAATCGCCCCTATGATCCCGGTTGCTGTTTTGACTGGCATTTCATAGTTTTATTCTGCCACACTGTTCTATACGTGGTGGAGTACAGGCGGTGAGACGTCCTTCGCTGTTCGATATGAAACTAGAAAGCCTTATCTTCAGAACAAAAACATTGCAAGTTTACTTAGCTGGGGACAGAAAGGTCCGAGAGCAGAGACATCTTAAGGATTTTCGGGGCCCTGTTCCAAGCATATTTTGGGGGCCGCTGTTTGGAACAGCTTACAATTTATGATCCAATTTCAGGTCCTTCATGCCTTCTTTGGCCAGGTCACTGATACATACATTCCAACCTTTAAGAGGAAAGTGGGAGATTTTAGAAAAATAATCAGGAGAACATATTTTCTTCCATTGACTTCTACTGAAGCAGATAGACTTTCAGGTGGGAGACAAAGTCAACCCATTTTGGCTGAAAATCTGGTCTATTGGCATGTATGATAAGAGTACACAGGCACACTCATCCAAATTCTAAATGTGATTACATCTAATATTCAGGGTATGGACTTGTGTGTTTCAGTTATTTGGACAAAATATTGAGTGAAAATGCTGGGATACAGAAATATCAGAAAAAAGTATTGTGATACTCAAATATCGTGATGCAGAAATATCATTGTGAAGAATATCGAATTTTTTCAGGTAAGTAATATCATTTTTAAGAATATCATTCTTTTTTTTGTTAAATTTTTTATTTTATTAAAGAAAAATAACTTATACACAAGGCAATAAGACAATACATTCGGACATGTGTTCAAGGAGGATGGAAACCGCAGTACAATATAATACAAACATCATTAATGCAAGGGGGGGCAGTGAGGAAACAAAATCAGTGATCATAAAAGCTACACAAGACTTGGAATGCCGGGTCAGGGGGAAAGGGGAACCTCTGGGGTCTCCACGAATGGAGGCGTGCATACATTTCCACGGGAGGAGTTCCACTGGCTCCAAATTTTATTCCATGTCCTGGGTCTACCCCGTGCCACATACACCGTCTTCTCCCTGAACATACACCAGTCCATGTTCTCCTTCCATGCCAAAACCGTGGGCGGCCGCTGGGAGCCCCACAACTGCGCGATGTCTCTCTTAGCAATCATATTCCCAAGGGTCGCCCACTGCGTCTGTGCCACATCATAGTGATTCGGTTCCCGGACATTCAACAGGCAACGCCTTGCTTTGGGCAATAATGCTACCCCCGTGACTCTTTCCATCACAGCATGTACACGAGTCCACAACGCCACTACCCCTGGACACTCCCAAATTATATGGAGGAAGATTCCAACCAGTCCACTACCACGCTTACATAAGCCATTCACTGAATAACCCATATAAATCAAGCGCGGGCCAGTGACATATATCCGATGTAGGATTTTAAGTTGAACGAGTCGGAGGCGGGCCGGAATCGCGACCTACTTAGGCGAGGATAGCGCCGACTGCCAGTCCTCGTCATCCAACTCTAAACCGTCGCTGGTCCAAACCTCCCTGTGCCGCACCAATAGATCCGTTCGATTATTACTCAATTTCTTATATATCAAAGAAATAGTGCTGTCGGGCACGTGGCCATCAAGCACCCGATGTTCTAGTGGGGAGGATTCAGGGATGTCAGTATCCTCAGGAAAAACCGAACTCAATGCGTGGGTAATCTGTGCATAACGGAAGAACTCCCTATCACTCAGCTCATACTCTACCTTTAGTGCCTCGAAGGTCTTGATTTTACCCTTGACCCATAGATCACTCATCCTACTAATACCAATGATATCCCACTTTTCAAATCCTTTCGTCTTCCACAGGCAACCCAGTCTTTCAGACGCATAAAGCGGAGTCGCACGGGTCAGTCGATCCCTCCATCCCGTTGCCGCATTCGCATCATGCCACACTCGTACCGCTATCTTGGTGGGTCCTGAGAATTCCCTTCCCGCTGCTTTGGAATAAAGGGCCCTGTTATAGTCCGCACCCAGTAACAAGTACTTATCCATCTCGAATGCAGGGTTAAAGGCTGGTCCATACATTCCATGATTAATCGCTCCCAACTGAGAGGCCCAATAATATCCGGAAGTACTATACCTCCGTCGTACCAGGGAAGCTTGAGCTTGGCGAGGGCAATACGCGAGCGTCCATCCCAGATCAATCGTCTCTGCAAACTCTCCACCTCCCGAAAATAACTCGCCGGAATAACATCTAACGTATTCTGGAGCGCATATAGAAATCGCGGTAAGGACATCATTTTAAAAAGAGCTGCGCAGCCAAGTTGTGAAAGTGGTAGCCTGAGCCAGCCCACAACATCAGAGGAGGGAGCAAATTACGATCGTAACGAGCCACCGGATCTAAAGTTATAAAAATCCCCAAGTACTTAAATCCCGTGTGCGACACCTGGATGGGACAACCACGCGGCAAAGGGGGGGGGGGGTATCACCCGAAAACACATACACACAGGACTTGGACCAATTGATCACAAGGCCGGAGTTCCTTCCAAACGAGGTGAGCACATCAAACACTACATTCAACGACTTATGAGGGGACGTGAGGTACAACAAAATGTCGTCAGCATAGAGCGATATGCGATCCTCGAATTTCGGGGTCCACTGAATACCCGTCATCGAAGGCTCCCATCGCAGCCAGGCAGCCAGGGGCTCCAGGGCAAGGGCAAGGGCAAAAAGAAGTGGGGACAACGGACAGCCCTGCCGCGTACCCCTCCCAAGAACAAAAGGCTTAGACACTCGACCATTCACTACTACCTGTGCCAATGGCTCCTCATACAAACGTTTCACCCAGCTGATGAATCCAGGACCGAAACCAAATTTCGCAAGAGATACGGCCACTCCACCGTATCGAAGGCCATCGTGGTGTTCAAGGAAACCAAAATGGCAGGCTCACGCGAGAACACTGTGCAAGCACCTCAGGTTAAGTGCTGTATTGCGGTGTGGGATGAAACTGGACTGACCCGGATGAATCAAGTCACTAATTACTTTTATCAAGCGGTTGGCCAACAACTTAGCGAGAATCTTTGGTTCGGCGTTTAAGAGCGAAATGGGTCTGTAGGACGCACAGCGATCCCGCGGTTTCCCCTCCTTATAATTCACCACAATGGTAGCAAGACACGATCACGAGGAAGGGAGCCGATGTCTCGCGACTCTAGAAACATAGCACGGAGATACGGCGCCATTTTGTCAGGACGCAACTTGTAGAGTTTGATGGGAAGACCATTAGGGCCCATAGCTTTGCCCGAGCGCACAGAGCGAATAGCGAGGGCCACCTCGTCAGCTGAGAATGCAGCGTCAATTAGGTCCCTATCTGAATCCGACAGGTGAGGCAATGCAATGTCACGCAGTAACAGGTGGGAGTCTTCCTCCGGTCTATCGGAGACTGGGGAATACACATTTCGGAAATGTTCCGCGAAACATTCGACAATCTCAGTCGGATCAGTCACACACACTCCATCAAGTTTCTCAATCACAGGAACCACACGATTCGCCCTCTCCTTTTTATCCTGCCAAGCAATCAGTTTCCCAGCCTTATCTCCCACATCATACAGTCTGCCCTGCTGCTCTCTACTCATGACTTTGGTGGCATCCATCACCAGGGCCCTATAATCCAGTTGTTTGAGGCTGAGGGCATGAAGTTTGTTACGAGTCACACCCTGTTCCAAATCCCTTTCTAGCTCAGTTATTTCAGTCTCTAAACGGACCACCTCCTCCTTTTTACTTTTCTTGGCACCAGCGATTAACAATAATGCCTGTCCTCGGATGACCGTCTTAAATGCCTCCCACAGTGACACAGAAGAGGACACGGACCCCTCGTTTTCAGCAAAGTACTGATCCAGGGACTTAATCAACTCGGCATGAGTTTGGGGGTTGCGAAGATACCAGGGATTGATCGGGGCAACCCGTCCCTCGACACCCATACTAGCGCCGATCTCGAGCCACAGTGGGGAGTGATATGATATCACCCCTGGCCAGATGTCTAATCTTCCTGACAGAGGAGACCTGCACCGCCGGCATCAAAACATAGTCAAGTCTAGAGAGACTGCCGTGGACCCCAGAGTGGAAGGTGTATTGTACCTGTCCCGGATGCATCAACCTCCAACAGTCTACCAAACCCAGTGTCTCCAAAAACCCACTTAACCAAGACTGTGACCTAGTGAGGTCTCTGGGGGGGGGTAGCGATCTACACTACCGGAGACAACTGAGTTGAAATCTCCACCCATTACCAGGATACCCTCCGGAAGCCCCAGTACCACACGCCCAAGACCAGCAAAAGTCGATGGTCTGTAGACCAGGCGGGACATATACAGAAAAAAGCGAGACAGTCCTCCCCTCCCACCTCCCTGTGAGAGCAGCGTAACACCCCCTGTCATCAAGGATCATGTTGTCTATTTCCAAGGGGAGAGAGTTCTTGACTAGGATTCCCACGCCCCTAGAACCAGTAGTGAACCCAGAGTGTACAGCAAGACGATATCCTCGCTGATTCATGGCGTGACAAGTGTTTCCAATCAAGTGCGTCTCCTGCAACAACACAATATCAGGGGAGAGGCGTCTCAGCAGTTGCAACACTGCTCCCCGCTTTATCCTATCCCCCAACCCATTGACATTCCAACACAGTAGTTTCAACCCACTACCCCATCCCGAAAATGAATGCAGAATCCACCCCATAGCGAACACAGTACCCAGATCCAAGAATAAATAATTTAGTTGCCTTGAGAGAAAGTGAACCATACCCAAACTCCCCCTTCCACCCCCCAGCATGGACCCATTAAATTACCCCCACCCTGCACCCCAGCGTTAGACTCAAAAGCATCCCCAACTTGCAGTGTGCCTGTCGCCCTAACATTAAACTAGTCTACAAAAAGAAACTCAGAGGAGGAAAGAGTCCCACTCCCCCTGCCACCCTCGGGTATGCCACCATAAGTCACATTAGTATGAGAGACATCAAACTGAGCTGTATAGTAAGTTAATTGTTCGGAAATCAGGAACGACATTGTCATTCTTGCTCCGGCACACCACCCTCTGCTCCACCCGAGTGTTCCGTTCGATCGCTCGGCATTGGTAATGTATCCAGCCAGTCACTCACGCTCTCGGGACTATCAAAGAAAAACGTCCGTTCCTCATATTCGACACGGAGCCTGGTTGGAAATACAATCGTGTATTTCAAGTCCATGTCTCTCAGCTGTCTCTTCACCCCCTGAAACCTCATCCTTTGCCTCTGAACGAACTGGGTAAAGTCCAGGTAGAAGCTCAGCATTGTGTTTTCAAACTTCACGGGGCCTCCCACCCGCGATGCCTGCAGGATAGCATCTCTGTCTCTAAAGTTGAAAATTCTGGAGATAATCGGCCTCGGAGGGGCACCTGGTTTCAGCTTCCCACCCGGTATTCGGTGTGCACGCTCCACGGCAAAGAATTTACTTAGGCCTTTGGGGGTGAGGTAATTTAGGATGAGGTCCTCCACAAGGAAATCTGTAGCAGGATTTTCCGATTTCTCAGGGACCCCAATAATATGTTCATTATTGCGTCTGGCCCTCTTTTCAAAATCCTCAAGTCGACGAGCCATGAGATCATTGGAGGATCGCAGATTGCCGACCTCCGTCTGTAAGTCGGATACATCGGTCGTGAGGCTGGAGGTCTTTAGATCTAAGGATTTGACATTCTCATTAGTCTTCAATAAGTCAGCTCTAATCAAATTGACGTCAATGGCTACGGTGTCGAGCTTAAGGGCGAGAGCCTCATATTGCTGGTCAATTGAGGTCTTAATACCAGCAATGGCGCCCATGACATCCTGTAGAGTCAACTCGATCGATGCAGCCGGGTCTTCCCTTGCCTCTTCCAGAGTCCTATTCGTACCACCGGGGGACCCCTTGGGATGGGTATATCGATCCATGACATTCGTTTGAATAGTTCCCCGCCGAAGAGGCATCTTGGTTTTCCGCTTCTCATTGTCGGGCCTGCCCGCCATGTTAGGCAATGTGCCCCCGAGGGGTCTGTGAGACCTGGTAAAAATGGCCCTTCGTGGTCAACCCACCGGAGTCTTCAAAAGCAGGTGCCAGCAGCTGTAGCTCAGCACACAGACACTCGCGACCACTGACACACGATGGATTCACAGAGTTCGGCTAGACCTCGGGCAACCAGATCAATCTTGGGACAGGATAAGGCTAAGACCCAAAAGCAAAACCGAAAGTTAACTCCAAGGCAATGAGCAGAGCCCCGCGGGCCGTTGTTGCTCAACTACTGCCTGGGCGTTTCAACGACTCGAGCCCCAGGCGTCGCCATGGGGTGGGCCTCAAAAGTTCAGGTTGTCGTAGTAGCGGTTCCCGAAGTCCAAATCAATTTTTGAAAGCAGATAATCTATCAGCTGAGTTTCATCTCCAATAACCCGTCTTCGTAATCAGGATATCGTTCAGGATATATGTGGAAGGCGGCGAGGGTCTCGGGAGCCCTGTGCTCACGCGGCCATCTCGGATGTGCGCGAAGCTCCTCCCCCCAAGAATATCATTCTTGTTAATATTGTTTCCAATAATATATTAGTAAAAAATATGTTTTCATTATCCTAATGTGTTTTAGGTCTTCTGTCTTATAATTCTTTGTATAATTGTTTATAATATTTTTTAATGTTGTTTTGAATTTTAAGTGACTTATAATGTTTAATTTAATTGCCACTAGTAATTTATAGCATCATAGCAGGTTGCTAGGTTTGTAGGGGCATAGGGTTAGTAACTAATTAAGTAACATTTTAATAACAAATAATTATTAATCCTTTAATTGATTTTTGTGTAATTGTGTAATACTTATTATTTTGTTATACTTTAGGTGTAGAATGCAGGGTTTTTAGGGGTATAGGTTGGTTTATGAATTAAGTATTAAATAATAAACCATTAATTATAACTGTATTATTAAATATTTAATTGATTATTAATTATGTAAATTGTGTAATAACTTAATATAATAGTTATATTTTATGGATGGGCTGTAGGGTTTGTAGGGATATAGGGTGGGATGTCAATTAAATACTAATTAATTATTTAATGGATAATTAAATGTGTGCATTATTTAATATTGACATATTTTTGTTATATTTTAGTTGTGGATTGGTAGGTTCGTTGGGATATGCGGTGAGATGTTAATTAAGTATTATTTAATGTGTGTTGAACTTATTTATTTTAGTTATACTTTAAGTGTGGGCTGCAAGGTTTGTGGGATATAGAGTGAGAAGTTAACTAAGCATTTAAATAAATGAAAAAGATAGAAAGATGTATTGATAATTCATTATTAAATTGTTTAATAGTTTTTTATTTTATTTTTCATATATATGTATTACCTACTGGCGGTCGCCAGTGGGTAGTTATAGTTAAGACCTAGTTACCAAAGGAAAATTGCAACATTCCGGTTGACGAATCTACGCAAATTTTTCAAAACTTGTGGCCAGCTCCGGTCTGCTCCTATCTTGAAAAGTTTCGGGGTGATTAGTCAAGAGGGGGCCGAGAAAAAAGGGGAGTCCCAAAACGTGTTTTCCCCATGCAATTGGCCATAGGAAACTTTAGACCAGGCTACAGCCTGAACTGCTTAGACCAAGTTTGTCAAAAAGGTAGCCCTTGGTTCAGAAATATCCATTTTTGTTAAATGGTGTAAATCCGTTCAGTAGTTGCTGAGAAAATCAAAATTAAAAAAGTTTTGATATCTATGGCCATGGAGGATCAGAGCACCCTCCCGATCACAAGCTTTATGCTAATTGGCTGTCAACACTACAAACTAGGAACTGTTGGCAGCCATCTTGTGCCTCGGTAGAACCAAGGCACAAGAAAAGAGAAGAAAAAATAATGTGCAAAACACAAAAAGGGGGCAGGGTTGAAATACCCTGACCCCTAGGCCTGCTTAGAGTGTTCTAGAAGGACCCCCAGTGGCAAAAAAAAACATTTTTTTGTTTTTTTTAAAAGCTGGATGCACGGAGGCTCGCGGATCTGGGCAAAAATAAAAAAAGATGAATCGTGGGCTACCGCGCTTCATTTAATTAAAGCCCCCGGATGGGCCTTCTCCCAGGGGCATGCGTAAAAAAAGTGGGGGGCCAATCCCCCCCACACTGCCCTGGGGACCACCACCATGGTGCCTGACGTGACATGTGTACAAAAACACCCTGTGGTGCGTTTTAAGTTGGATAATTAATTCCTCTTCAATACTGAGGGTCCCTGGGGGCCAACTAGCCCACCACTTACCTCCAGTAAGCGCCACTGCGCTGTGTTGCAAAGAGGTGGCCCAGGCCATGCCCCTTTTGACACCACTCTGCAACGTAGCTCTCTGGCGCTTACTGGAGGTAAATGGTGGGCTAGTGGCCCCCCTGGGACCCTCAATTTACAATTTACAATGCACCAGGGGGCACGTTTGCACAGTGGTGCAGGGAGGGGGTGTGGCCTGATGTCACAAGTGCGCAAATGCGCCCTGTGGCGCGTTTTAAGTTGGGGAAATAATTCCCCTTCAATCCTGAGGGCCCCTGGGGGCCAACTAGTCCACCACGTGTTTCCAGTAAGTGCCACTGCGCTGCATTGCAGAGAGGTGGTCCAGGCTGTGGCCCTTTTTACACCTCTTACAATGCAGCTCTGTGACGCTTACTAGAGGTACCTAGTTGGCTCGTTGGACCCTTGGGACACTCAGGATTCAAGGGGACTTAATCCCCCAACTTAAAACAGCCACAGGGCGTGTTTACACAGTGGTGGAGGGAACGGGGCCTGAGGTGATGTGTGCAAGGACTTCCTGTGACGCGTTTTAAGTTGGGGAAATAATTCCCCTTCAATCCTGAGGGCCCCTGGGGGCCAACTAGTCCACCACATGCTTCCAGTAAGTGCCACTGCAGTGCATTACAGAGAGGTGGTCTAGGCCCTGCCCCTTTTAACACCTCTCTGCAACGCAGCTCTGTGGCACTTACTGGAGGTACCTAGTGGGCTAGAGGAACCCTATGGACCCTCAGGATTCAAGGGGATCTAATCTCCCAAATTAAATCTGCCAGAGGGCGTGTTTACACCGTGTAGAAGGTAGGGGACAGGGCCTGAGGTGACGTGTGTAAACACGCCCTGTGGCACATTTTAAGTTGGGGAATTAAGTCCTCTTTAATCCTGAAAGTGCCTGGGTCCAACTAGTCCACCATGTACCTATAGTAAGTACCACAGAGCTGAGTTGCAGAGAGGTGGTCCGAGGCCATGCCCCATTTTGCACCTCTCTACAATGCAACTCTGTGGCACTTACTGGGCATACCTGGTGGGTTAGTTGGCCCCCAGGGACCCTCAGGATTCAAGGGGACTTTATACCAACAACGTAAAACGCCCACAGGTAATGTTTGCACACATGTCATCTCAGGCCCCCCTTCCCTTCACCAGTGTTCAAACGCACTGTGAGGCACGTTTTAAGAGGTAGTTTCAATCCCCCAGCCCTATTCTACACTAGGGGCTTACAGAGGAGGTCATGCTAATTACATGGGTACCCCAACGCATAGTAGTATTCCCTAGTGTATGTAGGTAGAAAGTATTCTAAGTGTATTTTAGCATACCACTGACTCTAGGTATGGTTAGTCAGAGTCAGTTATCACCAGGCACAGGATGATTTTGTAATAAGGCCTCTTTCTGCTCCTCTGTTGGTTCTTTCTGTACATGTCTTGCTTCTTCCTGCACTTTTCTTCGTCTTTGAGGACTTCTGTTGCATCTTTCTGCATTTCGTTTGGTTCTTTCTGTTCGTTTTTTCTTCTTTCTTCACATATCCTACCTCTGTAGGCATAGTTAGAAACTAGCATTTAAAACACCTTTGATCTTCACTTAAAAAACCATAGGTTTCAGGCACATTATAGTTAGGAATTAGCGTTTAAAAAATATTAGAAATTCACTGAAAAAAACATAGGTTTCAGGCACGTTATAGTTAGGAATTAGCATTTAAAAAACCTTAGAAATTCACTGAAAAAAACATAGGTTGTAGGACTGTTATAGTTAGCGGGACATTTCACTCGTACAAAACCATTGAAATTCCTCAGTTATAGTTAGTTCTGCTAACTATAACTCGCGCACCCGCAATGCACTGCTGATGATGTCACATATTAAATCATTCATGACATGGTCAGTGACATCACTGATAACATCATCCATGTGACAATCTCATACAGCTCATCACACACTAGTATAACCTTTGATCACTCACTGTAAAATACAAAGTAATATTTTTGAAATTATTTGACACACCAATACCAGTTTCTTAAAACCCGCTCTCTGATTCCTAGGTCTACACATACATCTACTCACTCACCTATAGAATCATTCATACATGTTGTCACTGATCTATAGAACACTATCAAATGCACTTATATACCTACATCGACATTGACACACCAGTACACATCCTAGTCAGTTATGCATTCATCCAATTCACTTATGCAAACAATCGATCACACTTACATTTACTCACCTACACACTTATAAACACACCACCTCATTTATTCATACAAATAGTAACTCATACTTAGTGTCTTATAAAATCACTATTACAAGTATACACTCATCCATACAGTCACTCACACAATCAATGACTCTTATGTATAGCTATTTATATACAACAACTGTCACATACACTGCCTTTTATTTTTCTACTTCGTTGACGCGATACCACTGAGAGATATATTTGCATATCAACACACCCATAAACACTCTCACTAACCCAAACAACTGTTTCCATATGCACTATTAACCTCATACACCAAGTGAATCAACTACTCACACATATTTGCACAGTCACACCCCCCACCCAATCACACACACCTATACAAATACTCAGCCAACTAATTAATAACTAATATAGAATTTCATTTAGCTAGTGACCAAATGATGCAGCACCTTACACAACAACAGACAGTGATACAGACATTCACAGTTTAGTCACTAACCAATGTATTTAGTAAGATACTTCTAATTACTCACTTACCAAGTGAGTCACAAGACTACTCTAGAGAAGTGTGGCTTAATGGTTAGAGCGGCAGACCCTGATGCAGAGGTCTAGCCCGGGACCAGGGTTTAATTCCCCGCCTCGGCGGGTCTTGGGCTCAAAAATTCCATGGACCTGTTAATTCTCGCCTCAGTGCCTATTCCAATCATGGAGTACCACTCTGGGCAATAGCTTGCTTAATCTCCACAACGGCCCCCACGACGCTAAGGATGCCTGGCCTCCACCTTGGGGGTTCCCAGGAGTGGACGCCTCACAGGGAAAGCCAGGATGTGTTCCACAGCGGTATTCGTACAAGCGCCTTGAGACCCTTGCGGGTGAGTAGTGCGCTATACAAGTATCAATTTACATTTACTAAATCCTCCATGCAGACAGTTATACATCCACTCATTGTTCAATGCAGATTGCTATATATATAATACATATTTAAAAATCAAACTAAACAACATTCACTGGATGATGTAATCAGTGATGCCATTTGAGATGTCATCAGTGATGTTATCAGTGATGTTACTGACCATGTCATCAATGATGTAATATGTGACATCATCAGCAGTGCATTGCACAGGCGCAAGTTATAGTTAGCAGAGCTAACTATAGCGGAGGAATTTCAATGGTTTTGTATGAGTGAAATGTCAAGCTAACTATAACAGTCCTGAAACCTAGGATTTTTTCAGTGAATATAAATATATATGTATGTGAATATATATATATGTATATATATATATATATATTCACTGAAAAAACATAGGTTTCAGCCACGTTATGGTTAGGAACTAGCATTTAAAAAACCTTAGAAATTCACTGAAAAAACCCTAGGTTTCACACATGTTATAGTTATCTGGACATTTCACTCATACAAAACTATTGAAATTCTCCCGTTATAGTTAGTTCAGCTAACTATAACTGGAGTGCCCGCAATGCACTGCTGAGATTCCTATGCAAGGAACTACAAGTTACTGGTAAGTACGCTTAGATTTCCTTTTCAGGTTCTGTACTGGGCTCAAAGATCCAGCACTGACGTCTCTCGTTATAACAGGTGAGTAAATCGGAATTTGTAGTTCGGCTGATTTTAGAGGAAAAGTTGGCTCAATTGTGAAGGAAGGGGGCGGGGCCTTAGGTGAAATGTGTGCAAACATACCCTGTGGTGCGTTTCAAGTTGGTGAATTAATTCCTCTTCAATCCTGAGGTCCCCTTTAGGCCAACTAGCCCACCAGCTACCTCCAGTATGCGCCAGGGAGCTGCGTTGCAGAGAAGTGTTCAGAGGCCACACTGCCCTTTTACAACACACTGCAAAGCAGCTCCGTGGCGCTTACTGGAGGTACCTGTTGGGCTAGTAGGCCCCTATGGGACGAGGCAGGATCAGTATCAAAGTTGGAGTTTCTCAGATCTATGGCTTCAACATGCTGCAGATCTGACTCTGTTGGGGACTTTAGGGATCAAATCTCACAGTTACAGGCGTTGATAAGGGGAACATTATGTAGGATTACATGTTATATTTAGGCCCCATAGGTAGCTGGCAGCAGCTTGGGTAAATGCATAGTTCATGAGCTGTTGCCATTACTCCTTGACCAGAAGCCCTTCCATCGCTTGACCTTCACATTATACACAGATCTTTACAATGGATGCAATGAATCACTGAGCTAGGTTACAGATAAAGCTAAAGTGTGTCATCTCACACAATTAGGTGACTGTAGTCAATTAGTCATTTATATTAGTTTATTTTGATGTCAATCATCTACTAAAATGCATGATATATCCACCCACTTACTACTTTTTATAGCTGCAATATTTTGTTTAAAATTCTGATCATTCAGTGTGACAATGTTTTGCACAGTCTAAGCTTGAATACTTGCATGCTAAATGCCACTGCCATGTGTTTTGATTGTTTATCTGTTCAGAGCTAAGCAATAACTCGTATTTTGGCGAAGGTCTAATTGTCTTGCCTTTCCTGCTCTTAGTTTTAAAATAGAAAACCACCGTACTGCATAATTAATTGTGCCATCTTTTCCTTGCTGGAGAAATTATATGGCGCACTACACACAGCTGATGCCATTTTGAAAACCAGACATTTAGGCAAAGAAATCCTTACATGACTGTAGTGGGGCACAGGAGGATAACATCCTCCATCTTTAATCACAGTGCTGTCATCTAAACAAAGATTAGCCGCCCTGAGTTTTCTTGCATTTACACATATTCTATTTCGGGTTAATCGACGCCGTAATGATTCCCTGTTAAGTCTAAAGGAAAATGATTGTCCTTCCAAACCGCTTTGTGCTGATTGCAGCGCAAAAAAAAAACTTGTTGTAGACTGCAGTAAGCAATGTATTTAATGGGACTGCACTGAATGAAATTCCGACATAATAATGCCGCTTGAGAAGCGCGTTTCAGCTTCATGCTCCCCATTAACGATTTTATTTTTTTGTTTTTACTTCGAAATTGTGACTCCTCTGAGGCCATTGTTTATGTCACCTAGTTGCCATTTTCATTCATAACGCCAACTAATACACCATAAAGATACTGGGGCAGATTTACAACAACTGGCGCATCCCTGCATATCAGCAGGGATGCGCCAGTTACTTTGCGTCACGGCAGACACCTCTTGTGCCACCATGGATGCGCCGCATTTATAATGTGGCGCTCCATGGCGCAAGAATAGACAGATGCATGACACATCTGATGCTGTAAAGGTGACGCAGTACTGGAGTTGTGTCGTAAGCGCGACGCAACTCCAGCACTGCTCGGGGGCCCTATACTAGCTGTGCTGCGTCATTCCTTACGCCTTCTTGTAGATTTCACTCAGCCACTTTTCTGAGGCGTTCCTGCGCCGGAACGCCCCCCCCCCCCCCCATGCTAAAATGCCAACATGTGGCGCAGGGCTTTACAACGTGACGCATCTCCCTAGATGCGTCATGTTGTAAATACCTCACAGCATTGCGCTGGCTTTGCGCCGCCGTGGCGTACAGGGCTTGTAAATCTGCCCCACTATGTTAATGTACTGTATAACTATTCCTTCTGTTTAATTATAGCAAATTACTGTCTCCCTTTATCTATTCACATGTCAACTTGCCATTATCAATATTTGTAATTAATGTTTCATTTCGTGAGGTGTGGCCCTAATTCATAAATTGTAGCAGATATTTCAAATTCACATTTAAGTTAATTGAACTACTGATAACATGGGTTGGTTGATTGGTAACAATTAGATTTTTGCATGGTAGGTGAATGGTTGACGAAGACAAATATAGGCTTGACAAAACACAGGCACAGAAAACAAATCTTAAGGCACGCATCTTCTTAGTTTCAAGTTATGTAGCTCGGGGGTAGAATATATTTGTGAAGACCAGAACTAATTATTTATAGGTCGACATGATGTTTGCTGGCAACCAGCCAGTATGGTGACAACTGCAGGATGTTAGGAGTATTCTTAGGACCATCCACCAAATTTAGAGATGACCGAAGACAGTTCACCAAATGTTTAACTTTTGTTTGTTTATTAGAGACAAATTCCCAATATGGGACTTTGTTTTCAAAAACAAAAAACGGATCACACCCACGCCTTGGGAGGTTGCCCCAGGGTGTAGGGCTATTATCGTTTTTTTCCTGGCCCTCACCACTAGGTTTTGCCTGGAGGAGACGGAGAGGGAAAACATTTTTTATACCCTCTGCCCTATTTCGGTGTCATGTTTTTCCATTGATGGCCACTACTCAATAAGGCCATTGGACGAAATATTCCATTGACAGGGCGAAGGAGGACTCTATGGGAGGAATACTTAAGGTTAGGCGGACCTAAAGTTTGACGGCAGGTTACCTTGTAACGTTTGCTATGGAGTAGCTTCTCTCCCAAACTCTAAACAGGAGCATAAGAAAGATTATAAAAGGTTCTTAAAATAAAGTGTAGTACTTTGAGGAATGGAATTAATGAGTATTGGGGAAGGGCAACTAGTAGACTGTTACAATAAACCAACATGCTCAGAACTAGCGCAGAGCAATGTAATGTAATGTATGTATAGGCATTTATATAGCGCACTACTTACCCGTAGGGTCCCAAGGCGCTTCGACCGCTGCGAAACCCTTCCTGGCTTCCCTGAGAGATGGTCCCTTAATGGGTATCTCCAGGGTGAGACCAGGCATCCCCGGCGGTCTGGTGGGGCCGTTAGTGAAGATGAGGCAAGCTAATGCCCAGAGTTGCCTGTAATGGCAGAGTTTTTGGCTTTATTTAGCAG
Source organism: Lissotriton vulgaris (assembly GCF_964263255.1). NCBI lineage: Eukaryota > Metazoa > Chordata > Amphibia > Caudata > Salamandridae > Lissotriton > Lissotriton vulgaris. Next base: position 273,949,318 of record NC_141694.1, on the reverse strand, counting down.
TGATATAGACCTTAATTTTGCTCACATCTAGTATAGGTATTCTTAGCCTGTGTTGGCCCTTTTAAGCCCTTTTTCCAGACCTAGAAGAGGATAGCTGCTTAATATGCCTTTATTCTTGACTTTAACCTGTCTATTGCCTATTGGCTTTGACATATTAGACACATTGGTATGGTTTATGTAGGTATTCTGACAGAGCTAAGGGGCATTTATCCCTTTCAGGCCTACAGGCCTAGAGCTAGAGGGACTCCATCTTGAGGAAGCTGAGAGGCTTTTCAGGGCAAAGGCAAAGTTTATAGTTAAGGCTGTTGTTCGCCCTAAGCGGACAGGAGAGAACCGGCCAGAGCTGAATCTAATCAGGAATTGTTCCCGGGCTCAGGTCTCTAGACGAAACAAGCAGACTGGTCACTGTGGGAGCGTCTAGCGCAAGGAGCCTGGTGCATGGGATTGGTGGGAGGAAGCTGCTGGCTGGAACTTTCCATGAGGAAACAGCATTCTATATCAGTGAAGTGCAGAGGCGGAGCTAGTGAGTCGAGTCGAGTAGAGTTGCAGTCGAGTGAAGGTGGCGAAGCCAGAGGGTCGTGTTAAGGTGGAGGAGTGGAAAGCAGTGGAGTGGAGTTGGCAGAGAGAGAGGGTTCAAGCTGGAGAAGAGCTGAGTTGAATAGTGAGCTGGAACTGAAGGAAGCAGTCAGAAGCAGTTACTTATCAGGAGGAGGTGTGAATAGCTGGAGTCTGAAGTAATGCCTTTTAGAAGAGACGGAGGAGAGATCGTGGACTAACCTATGGGAGCAGATGGAGTTAATTGGACATTGGCGCAGAGACAGAGTGAATAAGCTAGTGGAATGAACGGTGATCAGAGCGGCAGGAACCATTAAGATTGAAGCTGGAAGGTGAAGACAGTTCGCGTGGGGGAGAGGAGTCCAGAGACAGAGTGATCAGCGCAGAGGTGTACCCAAGAGTGCAGGAGAGAGAGGGAGTCTGAGATGAGCCAAGGCACAGACGAGAGAGGAACCCAGATGACAGCTAGAACAAGACTTCACACTAATCAGGTGATATTGTTCTCATCACATTAGTTTACTTTACACTTGCATCTTAATCCTATCTTTATTCCCTAGGCTTTTGCATTGCTAATCTTTTCCCTTTCAGCGGAGTGTTTCTGTTATGTTTAATCTTTTCTCTTTCAGCGGTGTGTTCTACCTATAGTCTTTGTCAGTTACAGATCTGTATATGTGTATTTTATTATTGTAATAATAAACATCCCCATAACTACAGTGCATGAGTTCTTTTATGATAAAGCTAGCCCGGCTTCTGGCAGAAGGGAGTAGGAGCGCTTAAATCAAGAAATAACTCAATCACATAGTGTGTATATCTTTGTCCCCATACAGTGAGGGTAATCTTCTGTCCTGGTAGGTATTACTGTTTGAACAGATGCTACCCCTGATCAGGTAAGTAATAGTGAGGGAGAGAGGAGACCTGCAACTAAGGGACTAAGTTAGTACACCCTCCCATAATCCTGTAAACAGCGTCTTCTGTTCCAAAGCATAGGTAACCTTTTTCCTCCTAGTCAGATGTTATAGCCAGAACAGATGCTGCCCCTCATCCGGTAAGTCTGAATGAATAGGGAGAACGGGGAGCCCTTGAGCTAGGGAATTGTTGACACTAAGTAATTCGGCTATCCCATAATATTATTGTAGTAGTAGATCCTTAGTGAAGAGACATATATATATAAGGGTGTTCATAGGAATGTGGTCGTCGTTGATATGCGGCGTTAGTGAGAACGCTGGGTGGGAGACCAGCGCTTATACCCACAAGATTGTGGCTTGAATAAGTGAGAGCGTCAGGGGGGACACTGGCGTGGAGATCGACAGGATTGTTGATCGTTTGGAAAAGGGAGCATTGGGTTCTGCAGGCCCATGTGTAGTCGCACCGGATTGTGCGCAATATCTGCCCTAGGGTAGACCGGTCTGGGTCTGAGTGGCCGCGAGACCAACTGATGTGAATATAAGTGTGGTGTAGGGTATGGATATCCCTAGTAATTAGTGAGTATTCTTAGTATCCCTATAGATTTAGTGGTGGTTTTAATAATGTGAGCTTGTATATTGCGAGTTCCCCATCCTCAGGTAGGTACTCAGGTTCCTGGATAGTTGGTCCTGAGGAGGGATGTGATTACGTTCTGGCTGGGTTGGAGGGGCCCCTAGGGGCTGATCCCATCTACTCAGAAAATCCAGCCATAACATTTGGCGTAGTCGGCATCTTACAAATGCTGTGTGTCCTGGCCATGTGCTTAGAGAGGTTCCCATGTGTTGTGAGTGAGTGCCATGAACGCCATAACATTTGGCGTAGTCGGCATCTTACGAATTCTGTGTGTCCTGGCCATGTGCTTAGATTGTTTCCCATATGTTCTGAGGGAGTGCCCTAAACGCTGGTTCCATCTGGCGTAATGTTGCAGTTTATGTAGCATGTGTGACCTATGGGCTTGAACAGTTGCAGCGTGAGGAGATTGCATTACATCATGGCATTTGGCTTATTCAGGGTGGAAGGAATGGTTTTCATCTTGGTGTTTAAACTGTCAGGGTTGAAGGATGGCATTACATGAGGAAGCCAGTTACATCTTTGTGATGGTCCAATTGTATAAATGTGTGTAAAAAGTGCTTTTAAATTGCCCATTAAATTGCTTGCTGCATCTGCTTATGCTGTGCAATGTGAAATGTGTTCATTGTAATATGATCTGTGGAGTTCTTTGAATATAGCTCCTTGTAAATATGGCTTGTGAATAGCGCCATTTTAATGTGGCTTATGAGGTGCATGTTCTCATGTTGATCTGCTGTGTTGCTTGTGAATGGTGCTTTGGATATATTCCTTGTGAAAAGCGTGTCATTTTTTGAGTTTGTTTACTGTCTTGTAAATATGGCTTGTGAATAGCGCCATTTTAATGTGGCTTGTGAGGTGCATGTTCTTATGTTGATTTGCTGTGTTCCTTGTGCATTGCGCCTTGGATTTATTGTTTGTGAAAAGCTTGTCTTGTAAATATGGCTTGTGAATAGCGCCATGTGGTCATGGCTTGGATGGAGCATGTTATCATTACGTTAGGCAGGAGAGAGCTGGATCTCTCTCTCGGGTGCTTGGGGATAACGTTTTGAAAATATGTGTACGTGTCATCTGTAAACGTGAAGAGATGTGCTCATGACTTTCCCATGTATCCATGGACATTGGGGAATGATTGTGCTTGAGCTGCCAAAGGGTTAATATCTTGAGTTGAGATGGCAGTCTTTATTTTTTACATGCTGTCAACATGCATGGTTATCTGACCTGACTATAAAAGTCAGTGGATTATTTGATGGTTTGATTTTGACTTTTTTTTTGGTTCCTTGGTCTGCCTATGTGCTTTGTCAACTTCTTGACGGAAAGTTAACATCTTGTGCTTTGCAAAGGGTTTTGTTCATTTCACATTCTTTTTGAAATGCGTCTACGAATTTGTGTGGGTTTGCCTTGGAACTGTAAATTATAAATCACCCAGTCGGATTGATAAAGGGTTTGCACGGAGAGAGAAAATGAGTGAAATGTTAATAAAAAAAAAAAAAAAAATGGCCCTGTTAGAGTGCACGCTATGGGGCTGTTTTCATTAATTATTTCTTTGAGGGTTTTCCATCTAGACAGGAATGTGCTGGTTGCAATGATCACAGGTTGAGAATAATCAATCTTGCCCGACAGTGCATGGAAACATGTGCTTTTAATTAGTGAAAGGCAACCGTGTGCCTTTGGAAAAAATATTAAATGTAACATTATTATTTTCCCAAATGTAAATTAAAATGTATTCTTTTATAAATGTGTCAGCAAAACCAGCCTTGGTAAGTTAACCAACTCAGTTAGAAAATAATAGGCTGTTTAATAGTGTATGAATGTGGCCCTTTTATTAGGTTGGCTTAAATGGCTTGCATGTTAAATTACATTGTAATGTACAATTATGTTGTTTTAAAATTATTTCTCTTTCAGCAGCTGACAATGGTCCATGTTAATTCGTTTTTTTTTTCAAATGCAGAATGTATTATTTTGTGTGCAAAACTGAGTTGCCCCTTTCTAAATAAGTGCCCATATTTTAAATGTCTTGCCTTTAGCTGAATTAGTTAGACAAAAGTCTTTTTAGAAACTGGAGCTTTTAATTAGCAGTACACTGTAACAGAATTGTTTTTTTAAAAAAATGCTAGCTTTCGTTAGTTAGCACAATCAGGCCTGGGAACAAGCAAGGAATTTGTTTGTCGACCTTGGCAGACCAGCTGGTTTGTGCAGACGAGTTTTTTTTCTCTTCCCTCTGCAGGTTCCGATCACGTCCCTGTTTGTTATGATTGGCTACAATCCAATTTTCTTCCGCGGATGGCTTGTTTATTGTAAGGGCGGGGGGACCTGGCTCTTCCTGGCTGTTGACGCAGGCGGCTTCATTGCCTGCTGATAAGGGACTCTTGCAGACTCTTGCCCTTGGAGTTAGTTAGTTACAGTGGGCCTGGGCGGGCTTCTCTGACCAGGGAAATGGGAGGCTTGCAGTGCCCTGCTCCTGCTGTGAGATCATCATTTGGCAGTAATTCAATATGCTTCACACTGTAGCCTGGCTCCTGCTCTGAAGGGAGGGGCTGTCCCATGAAGGATTAGTGTATGAAATAGGCCCTTCTGGCTGTGTATGTAAACAATTAGATTTTGCCCAAACTAATAATGATAAATATATGATTTTAATTATGTCTTGACTTTAGAAAACTGTTTTTAATTAATTAAGTTTTTTTTCCCAACAATGAAAGGCACCCGGGGTGCTTTTTAAATGGAAAATTTTGTCATGCAAGATTAATGATACTTGTTTTCTTGTCCCTAGGATTGCTGGGTTGTGGTTGTGTGTGGCCCCTCCCCCTTCCACTTCCTTTCTTGTTTTAGTTTTTTACTTTCATGTTTTTATTTTAGTTTATTATTTTTGGATGATGGAATCAGACCAGACCAGACCAGACCAGACCAGACCAGACCGGAAGGGTGATGGATGGCCGCATTGGAGGAAGTGTCCGGATACCGAAGATGCAGGGTGGTGGCCTACACTGAAGAATCTAAATTGACTTTTTTTTTTGGACTCGGTTACATAATTCCTTGGCCTGCAATTTTTTTTTTGTTTGTTGTTGTTGACATCACTACGAGCAGGCCCCACTTTAAAAAAAAAAAAAACCACAAACATGTTTTATTTGTGACAGAATCATACAGGGATTTGGTTGCATAATCCCTTGGACAAGCAGGCCCCACTTTTAAAGCAAACACAAACATGTCACCTATTATAGTTTTTCTGTTTTCTTCAAAACAGTTTTTGCCAATGAAGGACTTTTTTTTTTGAATGGTGGTGCACACATGTGTTCCACAGTGTGATTTAAAATGGTTGTTTTGTTGTTCTAAGCTTGATGTTACACCAGCTATCTTGTAGAAATGGGGTTGTTTTTTTGTTGTTCTTACATTTTCACCTTGATTGATCAAAGGGTGGTTACCTTAAACTTTGGATTGTTCTGGGTGGTGTGTCTTTTAGTATGATTATGTATTGATGTTTGCCCAAACCTTGACACAGTTTGTCATGTCTACTTCTTAGATTTCACTTTAAATTGACAAATGTCAGTAGGTAGGCCTCATTTAGGCCCATTGTTATTTTCATCCCACAAACAAGCCCCTACACCAATAGTTTCATGAGTCATCATTAGCTTAAGTTGCCTATAGTAGGTAGGGCTCAAGTAGGCCCTTTGTTATTTTCTCATTAGGAGTTGAAACACATTTAGTTCTTAAATTGACAATAGTAGGTAGGCCTCATTTAGGCTTAAGTTGTCCGAAGTAGGCCCCATTTAGGCCCCTTGCTGTTTTCATTCAACACATAAGTCCCTACATCACTAGATTTCATCAGTTATCACTAGAAGTTGAGGCACATTTAGTTTGAGGATGCTTTGGTTAGTTTCTGTTGTTATCAGATCCAATCTTAGATATGTTTCAGCATTCAAGTCAAGGGTGCTTTGATTTGTTTTCAGTTGGTTGTTAGATTTGTATTCCCTACAATTGAGTTTCAGGTGGAATTTCCTTCAGTTGTCATTCTTTTTAGAGAGTTTTTTAGGTTTTGATTTGTTGATAGATTGTGTTGATGTTTGTTTATCTGGATGTTATTGTTTATAAGATGTTCGCAAGATAAGGATCTAAGGGTGGATGGCAGAGTTTTTGGGCTCTATTTAGCAGTGATATAGATCTTAGTCTTGCTCACATCTAGGATAGGTATTCCTAGCCTGTGTTGGATAGATTGTGTTGATGTTTGTTTATATGGATGTTGTTGTTTACTGATGCTCGCAAGATAAGGATCTAAGGGTGGAATGTAATGGCAGAGTTTTTGGCTTTATTTAGCAGTGATATAGACCTTAATCTTGCTCACATCTAGTATAGGTATTCTTAGCCTGTGTTGGCCCTTTTAAGCCCTTTTTCCAGACCTAGAAGAGGATAGCTGCTTAATATGCCTTTATTCTTGACTTTAACCTGTCTATTGCCTATTGGCTTTGACATATTAGACACATTGGTATGGTTTATGTAGGTATTCTGACAGAGCTAAGGGGCATTTATCCCTTTCAGGCCTACAGGCCTAGAGCTAGAGGGACTCCATCTTGAGGAAGCTGAGAGGCTTTTCAGGGCAAAGGCAAAGTTTATAGTTAAGGCTGTTGTTCGCCCTAAGCGGACCGGAGAGAACCGGCCAGAGCTGAATCTAATCAGGAATTGTTCCCGGGCTCAGGTCTCTAGGCGAAACAAGCAGACTGGTCACTGTGGGAGCGTCTAGCGCAAGGAGCCTGGTGCATGGGATTGGTGGGAGGAAGCTGCTGGCTGGAACTTTCCATGAGGAAACAGCATTCTATATCAGTGAAGTGCAGAGGCGGAGCTAGTGAGTCGAGTCGAGTAGAGTTGCAGTCGAGTGAAGGTGGCGAAGCCAGAGGGTCGTGTTAAGGTGGAGGAGTGGAAAGCAGTGGAGTGGAGTTGGCAGAGAGAGAGGGTTCAAGCTGGAGAAGAGCTGAGTTGAATAGTGAGCTGGAACTGAAGGAAGCAGTCAGAAGCAGTTGCTTATCAGGAGGAGGTGTGAATAGCTGGAGTCTGAAGTAATGCCTTTTAGAAGAGACGGAGGAGAGATCGTGGACTAACCTATGGGAGCAGATGGAGTTAATTGGACATTGGGGCAGAGACAGAGTGAATAAGCTAGTGGAATGAACGGTGATCAGAGCGGCAGGAACCATTAAGATTGAAGCTGGAAGGTGGAGACAGTTCGCGTGGGGGAGAGGAGTCCAGAGACAGAGTGATCAGCGCAGAGGTGTACCCAAGAGTGCAGGAGAGAGAGGGAGTCTGAGATGAGCCAAGGCACAGACGAGAGAGGAACCCAGATGACAGCTAGAACAAGACTTCACACTAATCAGGTGATATTGTTCTCATCACATTAGTTTACTTTACACTTGCATCTTAATCCTATCTTTATTCCCTAGGCTTTTGCATTGCTAATCTTTTCCCTTTCAGCGGAGTGTTTCTGTTATGTTTAATCTTTTCTCTTTCAGCGGTGTGTTCTACCTATAGTCTTTGTCAGTTACAGATCTGTATATGTGTATTTTATTATTGTAATAATAAACATCCCCATAACTACAGTGCATGAGTTCTTTTATGATAAAGCTAGCCTGGCTTCTGGCAGAAGGGAGTAGGAGCGCTTAAATCAAGAAATAACTCAATCACATAGTGTGTATATCTTTGTCCCCATACAGTGAGGGTAATCTTCTGTCCTGGTAGGTATTACTGTTTGAACAGATGCTACCCCTGATCAGGTAAGTAATAGTGAGGGAGAGAGGAGACCTGCAACTAAGGGACTAAGTTAGTACACCCTCCCATAATCCTGTAAACAGCGTCTTCTGTTCCAAAGCATAGGTAACCTTTTTCCTCCAAGTCAGATGTTATAGCCAGAACAGATGCTGCCCCTCATCCGGTAAGTCTGAATGAATAGGGAGAACGGGGAGCCCTTGAGCTAGGGAATTGTTGACACTAAGTAATTCGGCTATCCCATAATATTATTGTAGTAGTAGATCCTTAGTGAAGAGACATATATATATAAGGGTGTTCATAGGAATGTGGTCGTCGTTGATATGCGGCGTTAGTGAGAACGCTGGGTGGGAGACCAGCGCTTATACCCACAAGATTGTGGCTTGAATAAGTGAGAGCGTCAGGGGGGACACTGGCGTGGAGATCGACAGGATTGTTGATCGTTTGGAAAAGGGAGCATTGGGTTCTGCAGGCCCATGTGTAGTCGCACCGGATTGTGCGCAATATCTGCCCTAGGGTAGACCGGTCTGGGTCTGAGTGGCCACGAGACCAACTGATGTGAATATAAGTGTGGTGTAGGGTATGGATATCCCTAGTAATTAGTGAGTATTCTTAGTATCCCTTTAGATTTAGTGGTGGTTTTAATAATGTGAGCTTGTATATTGCGAGTTCCCCATCCTCAGGTAGGTACTCAGGTTCCTGGATAGTTGGTCCTGAGGAGGGATGTGATTACGTTCTGGCTGGGTTGGAGGGGCCCCTAGGGGCTGATCCCATCTACTCAGAAAATCCAGCCATAACAGTTGCCGAGTGTGATCGCTGATCAGAGTGGGCACCAAGGCGAGAGAATTATCGAGTCCGCTGACCCTGGTCCAGAAACCTGCCGCGCCGGGAATCGAACCCTGGTCCCGGGCCGTCTTCTGCTCTCGGGTCTGCCGCCTCTAACCAGTGAGCCACACTACTTCACTTGTGCCTTTGTTGTGCGGAAAGAGCTGTGTGTATAAACTTTGCAAAAGTGCTTGGCATCTGGAAGCTATGACCGTGGATGTGATGTTAGACTCCAGGGTGATGACTGGGTTGAAATTTAAACTAAGGGGCTCATTAGGATTGCGGTTTTTCCGCATCCTCGGGGCCGGCGGAAGCCACCGCCGGCCCAGAGGATGCGGAAAAACCGCAGCGGACCCATTAAAGACCCACCGCCACATTAGGATGGCTGGTGGGTCCTGGTTTCTATCCGCAGCTTTTCCGCCGCGGTTGGCTTACAACCGCGGCGGAAAAGCTCTAATCTGGTGACGGTGTCTCTCAGACACCGTCAGGCAGATTAGGATGGGATGTAAAACATGCTTTTCCGCCGTGGAAAAGCATGTGTAACTTCACTTTGGGGCCCGTTGCGGGCCCCCTAGGTGAAGGGTGGGTGGGGGGTGCACATGTGGGGTACCTATGGTACCCCCCTGCATTTGTATGCAGAAAGCGGTAGGCACCGCGAGGTGCCTGCCTCTTTCTGCATGCAAATGCAATGACTGCATTTTTAACATTGCCGCGGGTGCAGCTTGAAGCCGCACCCGCCGCAATGTTAAAAATAGAGGATGTGACCGCCAGGGTGGCGGTCACATCCTAATCGCACAGGAGGGGACTCCGCAGCCCATGCGGACGTCCCCTCCTCCTCAGTGATCGCGGACGGACGCAAGTCCGTCCGCGATCATAATCGGCCCTTAAGTTTACAATGTGATGATGAGAACATCAGTGAGAAATGAAATAGAAATCAGCAGAATATTGTTTTCTGATGAAACAGCAATCCGTTGATGACTACCTGTGAGGAGTGAGGAAGTTGAAGTCTATAGACTGGAGCTTGAGGGCGGCTGCTAGAAGAACATTTGTCTGTCATCACCATGTAGATGATAAGGGAAGCCGAATAACAAGATGATGTCACCTAGAGATGTAGCATAAAGAGAGGGCATAGAATTGCCGCAGCCTCAGTTAGACAGTAGGGTACAGGTATGAAAAATAAGAAGAAAACAAGATAAGTGCGCGGAGTGTACAAAGAATGAATGAATGCTTATTTGTATCGCGCAAAAAGAACTTAGCCCCCAAGGGCATCAAGGCGCTATCAGATGGAAACGACAGAAACATAACCTGAGGCAGAATATCAAAAAGAGTGGAAACGCTCAGAGTATCAGAGCTAATAAGCTAGGGAGAACAGCCATGTTTTTATAAGTTTGCGAAAAATTGTCAGGGATGGTTGTCTGGCAATTTCCGGCGGGCGCGAATTCCATAGTTTGGGGCCAATAAGGAGAATGCTCTACCGCCCCATCTCGCCTTGTTAACCCTCGGAACTATGAGCAGATTTTTCTAGGCAGATCTAAGGCATCTGCTGGGAGTGTAAGGTGTCAATAGCGATTTGACCCCTTTCGGCCTGATCCAAAGAACACACTGTGGGCAAAGCAAAGAATCTTAAATGATATTCTCGCCTGAATAGGCAACCAATGCAGTTCTCTTCTAGCCGCCGTCGCTGACGATCGCCTAGGCAGATTCAGAACTAGCCTGGCGGCCACATTCTGGGTTACCTGAAGTCTTTGGATCTCTTTCTTATTTATACCACCATAGAGAGCATTACAATAGTCGATCCTGGACTATACCAGGGCGGCCGTAGATTGTTTACGCGCCTCAGGGGAGAGGAAAGGGGCGATCTTCTTTAGGGTCCGCATGATGGTACAGCAGGTGCCAACCGTTTTGTTAACCTGTAGGTCAAATGACAGGGTAGGGTCTATAGTTACGCCTAGATTCTTGGCGAATTTGGCCGGACGAGGGCATTTGCCCAAGGAGGTAGGCCACCAGTCCTCACTCCACAGATCTTGATTCCCACCAAAGACCAGGACCTTAGTCTTCTCACCGTTGAGCTTGAGAAAGTTCCTTATCATCCATGATGATACTGCTTCCATACAGGTCTTTAATTTTACCGCACAGTCTTGCCCCGACTGAGTTGTCGAGACAATGATCTGCGTATCATCGGCGTAGGATAACACCTGATATCCAAAGGCTCTTATTATTTTTGCAAGGGGGGTCACGTAAATGTTAAACAGAACCGGGCTAAGCGCCGAGCCCTGTGGGACCCCACATTGCACCGCCTGGGTAGGGGACATATAGTTACCAAGTTTCACTCTTTGCTGTCTCTGGTGCAAAAAAGAGGACAGGAGACTCAGGGCACTACCTTCGACCCCTATCCCCCTCAGTCTGTCCACCAGAATAGAGGGGGATAGGGTATCAAAGGCTTCTGTTAGATCCAGCAAGACCAACAGAGTGGTCTGGCCTTTATCCACCTCAGATCTAATATTATTTACCACGACCGTAAGGGCAGTCTCCGTGCTATTGGTCGCACGAAAACCATGTTGAGAATAGTCCAAACGGTTCTCCCTCTCCAAAAATGCTGTCAGGTGCCGATTTAAATGGGCTTCAAGAATGTTTGCAGGTGCTGGTAATAAAAAAATCGTCCGGATGTTTTTCAGCACCTCAGGGTTCAGGGAAGCCTTCTTCAGAAGGGGTTTGATCACAGCGAGTTTCCACACTTGAGGGAAAATTCCCTCCGTGATAGCGCTATTTAGGATCTCAAGGAGAGACGGTAGTAGGGTACTTCTGCAGACCTTTAGGATTTTCAAAGGACAAGGGTCCAAGGGGGAACAGGATTTGGAGGCATCTAAGATGCGATTTAGCTCTTCCCAAGATAACTCAGGAAATTTCAAAAAGAGGGAAGTAGAGATGGGTACCCCATTTATATTCATGTCAGCCAACTGCACTGTTGGAGCCTGGGAGTCAGCTTCACTATTAAATGTTTGGTTAAGGATTTCCATTGAAGAGTGAATATCAGTTATTTTGGTTAGGAAAAAGTGAGCAATGTTGTTACATAACAACTGTGACTCAGTCACAGAGTTAGCCGACTTAAGAAAAGGCGATAGAGTGCGCAGGTTATCCGACTCAGTTTACCATACTCACCTGGGCCCATAAAACAACTTATTGTGAGTTGTATCAAGTTACCTGTGCACTTCCTCTAATCAGTGATTTATAAATTTCATTAGGACCTATACCATTAACTTACCAATCCTTGTCATTGGTACCTAAAGTCCTAAGGGATCAAAAAGGAGTTAGAATAATAGGTAGAATAATAACATTTGCACTCATAAAATAACCACAACTCGGAAAAGATTTAAACTCTTTATCTAAATTTCTTAAAAGTCTTAATCCAAATATTAAACAACAGAAAACATTCAATAAGGAAAATAATGATTAGAATGAAAATATGTAGTGATTTTTTAAAGCAGTCTTTACGCATTTGACATTAGGCTGGGGAGAGAGAAGGAAATGGACAATGACATAGCACATTGAATATTTACCTAGAATGGTGTGAAGAACTAACCCTGGCCACGGGTCAGTTTAAAGGACAGAACCCCGAAAGTGCAGGCACCGTAAAGGCAAGCAGGTGCAGATCAGAATCAGGACAGGTAAAGCCAAATTGGATCAGGACAGGACCACCAAGGGATAAGACCAGCACCTGCAGTTAAAGTTGCAACGCCTTCGTTACTCCCTCTCTGCAGCTAACAGCCAGAACCCGGTAAGAGTTATCGATTTCTCCAACAAAGTGCTTCGCCAGCACTTCAGCTTTCAAACCCCAATCTGGGTTTTGATCCTTCTGACAGAGGGCTTCTCCAGCACCTCTGCTCCTGTTCACCTATTGAGTGCGTTGGGTCAGTGACAGGTCAGCTATTCGGACAAGTCGGACAAATTAATTAGATAAGCCTACTCTAGTTATACTATTTTCCAGGTCAGTGTACCACCCTCCAATGTTGCAAGTGTAAGGATCCCCAATTTCGATTGGACAAAAGGATGAGGAGAGGTCATCACACCATACAAAAATGAAACTTTTAGAATGAATATTATTGTTTGCGTTCCCGCCCATCAATTTATTTTTCCATGTATGTTTTATTCCACCCAACAATGAATGTTACAATATTGGTTACATTTTAGTTCATATTTTAGATCAGCTTCCTTCACAGGGGTCAGGAGTTGAAGTTCCCAGGCGCATCTTGGTCAAGACTGTCCCTGGCACTCATTCAATGCCATGACTTGATGGTTTTCAGACTCTGGTGCGCAGGCTCAAAGGTTTCAATATGGAGTGCAGTGGGTTTCAAAATGGAGTATCGGGCACATTTCAGGTTCAGAAGTGTGATTACATGAAAGAAGAGAAAAAAAACAGTTTTAGAACAAGACTAAATGAATGCACTGTATACCACTTATCTCTACTCTATTCCCATTCCTTTATATTTAACTATTGCATTAGAGTTAAGTAGAATGAACAGCTTAGCAAAAGCAGCAGTGCAAGCTTCTTGCATGCTGTAACACACAGCAGCCATCTTAGTTCTAGTGCGCAGAAGCAAATGTTTCCCTCCAAAGCAGAAAGTACATCATGTCACGTGAGTGTGACAGACGCAGGCACATTAAGAAATCCCACATAGCAGCGGCCATTTTAATGCAAGCGGATTATCGTTAGTAAAAGCACATATGCAAGCTTCACTTAGATGTCATGTAATGCAATATTAATAGGACAAAAGATGTTGATTAATACATTAACGTTATGTCGAGAGGACTGAATACAAGCAAGTCTCATTACGTGCGAATCAATGCTCCATCAAAGGGGCATACTTGATAATTTCAAATGTATTCAAAGTGCTACTTTTTGAGGAAAGAAGGAAAGACAAGCTTTGTTGATTGGTTGTACGGATACATAATAAGGGTGAACCTGAAGATTAGCGCTAGTCATACCCACCCATTTCCCTTCTCAGTGCAGGGACGAAAGGGCTTAGTAGGATACTGGTGAACAAACCTACTGGCACATGCATTAAAAAATGCCATTTGCGATTTCTTATTAGCGGAAAATAAGGATTAGCTAATAAGGAATCGCAGAAGCGCATGCATGTAGGAATCGCAAAAAAAATAGCGATTCCTAGAAATTCCTTAATTGCGATTCGCAAATTGCAAGTTGCAATTAAGGAATGGCTTCCCATTCATTCCTATGGGCCAACAAGCCCATAGGAATGAAAGGGAATTGCATGCGCAATTTGCGAGTAGCGAATCACTATTTTAAAATTTGTTACTCGCAATTTGCGAGTAGCGAAATCGCTGTTTTAAATGCCATTTTGCATTGCATTCAAGGCATTGCAGTTTGAGATTTCTTAAATGAAATCGCAATTTGCGATTTTTACATTTGGGATGACGCATCTCAAATGTAAAAATACCTGTCGCAAAGAGGCAGAATCTGAGAATCTTCCCGTTTGGGACCGGTTTTTCCTTTGATGCATGTGCCCCCAAGTCTCTTTCTCTTCTCACTGATTCATTTATATCAAGTGGAATTTATGTTCCATAGGACTACTTGAGAGAATATATACAGATTCCATAAAGTTGTGAACTTTGTGAAATTCTTGGAGGGACCTCTTATGATATGGTCCATTGGTGATGAGCAGGGGTTCACCTCAATCAAAAGCTGAAGAGCTTTGGACCTACCTTCCTAACCCAGGATTGCTACCCTGTATATAAATTAAATCACTTCAAATAAAGTGAATGGAACCCTGTCAGACAAAATTTGTTCTGAACGAGGGGGCGAGTCACCATTGTACCCTCCCCCAGTAGTATTTGTCCTGGCTGCAGAACCTCTAGTGTGCTGCATTAAGGATCCCTACCCCCATTAAAAGGTTCCCAGTGAAGAGAGATAGCATGGAGGTCCTCATAACCGTGCATTTCAATATCATTTTATTTATATCTGATCTGCACCTTTCAAGATTCAGAAAGTTATAAATGTTTGCCAAATATAGAGCCTACTCCCACTTCCATAGTTCTTTCGAAGGGATACTCCCTTTTTCCTATGTGGCTGTAAATGTAACACTGTGAATATCATATTAAAATGCAGGATAGTGGTTTCTGCCATGTGGGTATCGAAATGACCAGAGACCGGTTTTAGGACAATTGCCTGACCACGTTACTGTAGAGGTGGAACCATAATGTTGTACATGGTGGAAAGTTTCTGATATTGCTCTTGGGTAATCATCACTGTTTAAAATGTTCTCTAGTATGCATTACGGCCACTTTCTTTTAACAACTGGAAAGTACGCTGAAACACTGTTATGGGACTTCAAAATCTACTGCATCCCAATTTTGAAATTATATTGTGTGGAGTGTGAAGGGAGTATTGCACTGCCCCATCGGAGGGTCTTTTACAGGGCTTTGCAACTGGTGGTGCTGAATACGCAGTCATATAGCTGGCAGAACCATTGTTTATGCTGGGAAGCTAAGAGATGGAAACAGGGATAAATTGTCAAATTGTATGTCTCAGTTGATACCTGCGGTGATCACCGCCTGGAACCGAGCCATGATGTCAGTGGGGTGGAATTACAAAATTAGGACAGAAACACTGTTGTGGGGTGGCCCTGATTTAAGAGAAGTGTTGAATCTAAAGGGACATGAGATATGGGATCTTATAGAGATTTTGAAACTGAGAGACATTATATGATCTAACAGAATAAGACCCATTTCTCACTTGCAGAGTTTGAAATGATCCAAACAGCATGTTTTCAATATGTGTCAATATTACTTTCCTCTTGCCATAAAGTAAATTGGTCTGAAATCCAGGGTCACTCTGCCTTGGAAGCCAGGGTACTAGTTGAAGAACTGCAGGATGGAGCTGTTCCCATTGTAAGACACCAATGTGTAGGTATAGGTAGCTCAGAGTTTCCATAGGAAGAGCGTTTTTCTTTTGGTATTTTTTTTGGCATTTGGCGGCATTTGACAAATCTTTTCAAAATGTTCCAAAAATACATTTGTCTAAGCTCCTCATTGGAAAGTTTCATGGTCTTTAGTGAAGTGAAGAGAGACAGATCAGCCGACCGGAACTATACCAAATTTGGCAGAAAGTTAGAAATTACTTAAACCGTTCTTTCTGTTATTTGATGTAAATCCAATCAGCCGTTTTCAAGAAATTAATGTTTAAACAGGTGCCAGGATGGTCATAAAATGGCTATTAAAAATTGATATATCTAGACGATTTGTCCTAGGTTTCCAATGGCAGAGCTTCTGCTGGCCCAACCATTAATTCCTTTAACCTGGTGGTCCCTCTACTGCAGGGGTGCCAGTCACAGTGTAGGTAGTCCCACTCTCTTCATTCTTGACTGGGGTTGCTATGGGAGGCATGTAAATCCAAGGCAGAACGATAGAAAAATGTCCTTGAGATGCAGTGAAAAAATACTACATTTCTGGGATTATTTTTGTTGTGCATCAATAAAACCAAAGCCCCACTATATTGGTTTAATTCAACAGAAAATAAAGATTGGGAGCAGACTGCTTCAACATGGCTGCCCACGCTGCAATCACCAGCGGACTTACTTAAGGCGATGAGACCCTTTCCAGACAAGTGGGGGTCTTGTAATAAGACGTATGGGTCTATGCTTGAGTGACTTGCTATAGGGCCTCGGGGAACTCAGAAGTCAGTGGGGTTAACCACAAAGTCAAAATATTGCCAACAGTTTGCAAATATCGCTAGAGGAGAGAAAGGTCAAAAGCAATTGCCTAGATAGGTAAGTGCAGTTAAATTGAAAAACCTAGGTTTATCTCTGGTAGTAGTGGTACAAAGCAACACATTTTTCTCCAGAGAAATGTGAGTTAGAAATTTAAGAAACACAATAGAACAATAAAGTAATGAAATCAATCAATAAAATTCCCAAAACACTTTAGCAAAATATAGACACAAAGACAAAAATGTCAAGAAATTGCTAAAGGAATCAGAAGATATGGATTTACAAAGAAAACAAGAAAAGATGTCATTCCTCCACTAAAGCAAACACCAGTAATGAGCCAATTGCTCTGCCTCACACTGGCCGAGATGACAGTTATCTTGCAAGCCATACACTCAAACCCTTCCAAACTTCCCAACGCCTTCCTGGGTGGTCTCCAGCCATAAAATGTCAGAACTGTCGACCCCTGCTTTCTGTGGCCACAGGCAGGTACAGAGCATCTGGCCTAGCTGGTCCTGTTCTTATCTTATCTTATCTTATCAAAATTTTATAAAGCGCTCCCACACCCAAGGGTTTCATGGCGCTTACTAACAGGATCCTGAATCTACAGAGGAGACCATCAAGCATTAGGCCGAAGCCTGGGTGAACAGCCATGTTTTTAAAAGCTTCCTGAATGGAAGGAGAACAATGCAGGAACGAATTTCCAAAGGGAGGGAGTTCCATAGCTTGGGGGCAAGAGTAGCGAACCTGCGGCCTCCCTTGCATGAGAGCTTATAACGGGGGACAGTCAGGAGAGTTTGGGACGCGAACCGAAGGCTGCGGGACGGAGTGTATCTGAGCAGGAGTTTCTGAATTAATTTAGGACTGCGAGTGTGTAAGGATTTAAAAATTGTACATGCCAATTTGAAGGTGACACGGTGTTGAATCGGAAGCCAATGTAGTTTCCTCAAAAGAGGTTTAGATGACTGCTATCGCGGGAGGCGATGTATGAGTCGGGCCGGCTGATTTTGTGCCATCTGCAAGCGTTTGCTGAGTGTAACGGGGAGGCCAAGATAGATGGCATTGGCGTAGTCTAGATGAGACAACACCAATGCCATTACCACCTGGATCAGAGCAGGTCGAGTGAGCATCTGACTGATCTTTTTTATTTTCCGCAGTTGGAAAGAGCATGTGGACACAACTGAATTAACCTGTGGTTTTAAAGAGAGATCACTGTCAATGAGCACCCCTAAACTTCTGACTGAGTTAGATGGAACAGGAGCGGAGCCCAATTTAGGTGGCCAGGAATGAGGGCCCCAGAACAATTGACTTTTGTCAAAGAGAACCAGTTCCGTCTTACCCGATTTAACTTAAGTTGGTTCTCATCCATCCACTGACAGATGTGGAGCATAGTATTCTGAAATTGGTAGATCGAGTCTGGGGAGTTGTCAATTGTAAAAGTGAGTTGCAGATCATCTGCATATTTGAAGGTGGTATCTTTGAAAGATTGAAGAGACTGAAGCAGAGGGAGCATATAGATGTTAAACAAAATGGGTGACAGTGAGGAACCCTGGGGAACTCCGCAGGTGGTATGAAGTTTGTGAGAAGAAAAAGGGGGTAAACCGACCGCCTGGGTGCGGTCGCTAAGAAAAGATCTGATCCAGTCATGAGCCAGGCCGCAGATGCCAGCAAGTCTGACACGCTCGAGAAGAATGATATGGTCGACTGTGTCAAACGGTATACAACCGTTTCAACGCAACTTTTACAACGCATACTGTTTCAACGCACACCATTACAACGCAGGATCCTTTACAACGAATGCCTTTACAACGCATGACATTACATAGCAGATGCTATTACAATGCATGCCATTACAACGTAAGTATAGGTAAGTATATCATTTTATTTAAAAAAAAAATAATTACAAAATTATTTTTAATTAATTTAAAAAATATTAAAAATAAATTAAATAAATTAATGTAAGTAATTTTATATATATAGTTTGGGGTTTGGGGTACAGGGGTATTTTTAGGGTTCAGGGCTGGGTTTGGGTTATAGGGTACAGGGGTATTTTTAGGGTTCAGGGTTGGGTTTGGGTTTTGGGGTACAGGGGTATTTTTAGGGTTCAGGGCTGGGTTTGGGTTTCGGGGTATAGGGGTATTTTTAGGGTTCAGGGCTAGGTTTGGGTTTTGGGGTACAGGGGTATTTTTAGGGTTCAGGGCTAGGTTTGGGTTTTGGGGAACAGGGGTGTTTTTAGAGTTTAGGGCTGGGTTTGGGTTTTGGGGTACTGGGGTATTTTTAGGATTCAGGGCTAGGTTTGGGTTTTGAGGTACAGGGGTATTTTTAGGGTTTAGGGCTGGGTTTGGGGTTTGGGGTACAGGGATATTTTTAGGGTTTAGGCCTGGGTTTGGGTTTTGGGGTACAGGGTTTTTTTTGGGTTCAGGGCTAGGTTTGGATTTTGGGATACAGGGGTATTATTAGGGTTTTGGGGAACTGGGGTATTTTTAGGGTTCAGTTTTTAAATAAATAATTTAAATAAATAAAAAAAAATAATTTTAATAATTGTATTATTTATTAATAATAGTTCTTTATTAATAATAGTTCTTTCAAAAATAAAATTAAAGTAATTTTTTTCCCTACCCTATCCAGCACTTACCCTACACTCCCCTGGAGTTAGAATATTATTTATAAATACCTAAACTATTTTTTAAAATATATATCTATATATTTACAAATAAATTAATTTAAAAATAATTTTATGTATTAAATTAATTACATATTTATTAATTAATTTTTTTTATAAAATAATATACTTACCTATACTTACGTTGTAATGGCATGCGTTGTAATAGCATCTGCTATGTAATGTCATGCGTTGTAAAGGCATTCATTGTAAAGGAATCTGCGTTGTAAAAATTGCGTTGTAATGGTGTGCGATGTAAATGTATGCGATGTAACGTCATACATCCGTGTCAAACGCGGCCGACAAGTCGAGCAAGACCAGAGCCTGAGGGGTTCCCGAGTCTGCATTAAAGCGCAGAGAATCTAGGACCGCTATGATGACTGACTCGGTCGAATGGGCTGGACGGGAGCCGGCCTGAGAAGAGTGTAAAAAATCAGACTGCTCAATGAAATTAGAGAGATGCGATGTTACATGAGCTTCCAGTACCTTATTCAGGTACGGAAGCAGAGATATAGGTCTGTAGTTTGAGAGAGTAGTGGGCTCCACTCCAGGTTTTTTTCGGAGGGGCAACACAACTGCATCCTTGAAAGATTTGGGTACTGTCCCTTGGAGCAGGGAGGTATTAAAAAGTGTTAATACCCCGGGGCGGGGAAAGAGGCAAATACCGTCTTTAGTATATAAGAAGGACAGCAGTCGCGAGGAGAACCTGATTTTACCCTATTTAGTAGGGCTGTTAAGGCTGGAACGTCCAAAGAAGGAAAGTGGTCCAATGATAGGGTGTTAGAAATGTGAGCAGGGGCAGACAGGACAGGGGTAGCGACGGGGATGCTAGATTTAATTGTAGCAATTTTTTCCAGAAAATAATAGTTTAGGGTGTTACAAAAATCCTGATTGCCAGCAGGCGTGAGCTGAGTTCTACTGGGATTCGAAAGTTTATTAACAATGGAGAAAATCTCCTTGGAGTTTTTATTAGACTGTTCAATTAGATTCGAGAAAAAATGTGTTTTGGCTAAGAGAATAGTCTTCATGTAGTCAGCGCGAGCAGCCAGATAGCTGGTCCTGTCGAGAGTGTTATAGGTTCTCCTCCACGCTCGCTCCTTTTGCCGCACAGTGAGCTTTTTTGCCCTCAAATTAGGAGGGAACCATTTGTGGGCGTCAGAATGACGAATGGTTTTACATTTTTTTAGAGGGGCATGTATATTGCTGGCAGCGTTGAGCCAGTTGGAGATATCAGACACGGCTTAATTAAGGTCGGTGTTTGGGACCGGTAGAGAGTTCTTAAGACTCTCCAGAAAAGTTGGAGTGTCCAAAGATGCCCATTTCCTGATAAAGCCATGCTTGGTGATTGCATTAATTTTGGGATCAAAAAATGATCCGCACAGATGCACGGAGATATGATAGGTGGAGATATACTGATATTCGTGCTCCAGATCTGGTCTAAAATATGCCCTTTAACATGAGTGGCAGTGTTAATATGAGGCCGGAAGTTAAGCCCAGCAACGAGCTCAATGAGTTTATCTGCCGCAGGGCCGCCGCACTCACTGTTAAGCCAGTAGTTAAAGTCTCGGTTGAGCAGGACATTGGTGTAATCTGTCACCATAGAAGAAAGCTGGTCACACAGGGAGAAAGGAAAAGATGGCATATTTTGTGGGGTCTGTATATCAGTATACATAAGAGTGGTCCAGAACTCGATCTATCTGAAGGATGTAATAACTATCTGGTAGAGCGGCCAGGATGTCTGGAGTTGAACTAATGTTAAGCCAAGTTCCCACGAGAAAAAGAATGTCCGGTTTCTGGCAAGTAAGGAGGAGGAAGATGTCAAGTTGGTGTTTGACTAAAGACCTCGTATTGAGATAAAAGATATTCAAGTGCTGAGTTTTGGCGGAAGCAGACTTGGGTTGCAGATATTGCTGGCGTGGCTGGGGCATGGATGTGAAAGTGCTGGCAGGGGAAGATAAAATGCCTAGTTGACTCAGATGTTCAAAGGTGACAGGGCACAGGCGAATCGCTAAGCTGCGGAGGTTCAAAAGGCTGTCAAAGGAGTATGTCGTTAGAGAGGCAGGGGGACTGGCCCCTGGGCCCGGACTGGGCGGACGGGCGCAGACGGGCTTGCCTTAGGCGTGCCTTCGGCGCGCCACCGGCGCACCCGCTACGCGCGACCGCTGCGCGGCCGGGATGGGTTACACATTATATGCTATCTGGCGTAATTGTTGCAGAAAGACTACAGCGGCAACCCTGGGTTAGCCCCAAAATGGCGTCTGCCCTCTCAGTCCCCATAGCAGCGTCTAGTCGGCTGTACGAAGGGTCGGTAGAAAATGAGGAGGAGAAAGCGGGTAAGTCTGCAAAAGTGCAGGAGCAGTTACAAAAATGAGCAACAAATTTAAAAACAACAATGCGATGGTGCTCCCGGCTTTCCGCCTCAGGAGTAAGAAGCAACCTGTCAGTGCAACGCGCGAAGGCAAGTGCGGCTTATATGCTGTCTGGTGTAATAGTTGCAGAAAGACTACAGCGGCAACCCTGGGCTAGCCCCAAGATGGCGTCTGTCCTCTCAGTCCCCGTAGCAGCGTCTAGTCGGCTGCACGAAGGGTCGGTGGAAAATGAGGAGGAGAAAGCGGGTAAGTCCGCAACAGTGCAGGAGCAGTTATAAAAATGAGCAACAAATTTAAAAACAACAATGCGATGGTGCTACGGCTTTCCGCCTCAGGAGTAAGAAGCAACCTGTCAGTGCAACGCGCGAAGGCAAGTGCGGCTTATATGCTGTCTGGCGTAATTGTTGCAGAAAGACTACAGCGGCAACCCTGGGCTAGCCCCAAGATGGCGTCTGCCCTCTCAGTCCACGTAGCACCGTCTAGTCGGCTGCACGAAGGGTCGGTGGAAAATGAGGAGGAGAAAGCGGGTAAGTCCGCCAAAGTGCAGGAGCAGTTATAAAAATGAGCAACAAATTTAAAAACAACAATGCGATGGTGCTCCCGGCTTTCCGCCTCAGGAGTAAGAAGCAACCTGTCAGTGCAACGCGCGAAGGCAAGTGCGGTTTATATGCTGTCTGGCGTAATTGTTGCAGAAAGACTACAGTGGCAAGCCTGGGCTTGCCCCAAGATGGCCTCTGCCCTCTCAGTCCCCGTAGCACCGTCTAGTCGGCTGCACGAAGGGTCGGTGGAAAATGAGGAGGAGAAACCGGGTAAGTCCGCAAAAGTGCAGGAGCAGTTATAAAAATGAGCAAGAAATTTAAAAACAACAATGCGATGGTGCTCCCGGCTTTCCGCCTCAGAAGTAAGAAGCAACCTGTCAGTGCAACACGCGAAGGCAAGTGAGGCTTATATGCTGTCTGGCGTAATTGTTACAGAAAGACTACAGCAGCAACCCTGGGCTAGCCCCAAGATGGCGTCTGCCCTCTCAGTCCCCGTAGCAGCGTTGAGTCGGCTGCACGAAGGGTCGGTGGAAAATGAGGAGGAGAAAGCAGGTAAGTCCGCAAAAGTGCAGGAGCAGTTATAAAAATGAGCAACAAATTTAAAAACAATAATGCGATGGTGCTCCCGGCTTTCCACCTCAGGAGTAAGAAGCAACCTGTCAGTGCCACCTGTCATGGAAGATAAATATTTCCCTCTCTTGCGCATCCTTAAATGTAGAGTCAATAGTCCAAGTTGCCACAGACGCTAGATATGTTTCCCTCAGTCACTCCTAAAGGGTAACAGGCCACAGACACCAGTGGTATATAACCCCAAAAACCATTGCAGCCTGGACTCCAACTCAGATCCTAATGCTGGCTGGTCTATTGGATTCCTCTGTAAAGATGCTGTCTTGTCCTTTATTTCCCGGGAACCACAAAAGACCAACTGGCTTAAACTTTGAAAGGCACTTCCATTTTTTTGGTATGAGGGAAAGTTAGCCCCATCTCAGTCCTTTTTTCAGGCGGACTGACAGCAGGTTCTTCTCCAAGGGCCCGCTTGCGTTTTTAAGTGCTGAGCTAGTGATAAGATATCATAATATCCTATAGGTACCTATAATCAAATTAGTCTTCTTTTTCAGTACTTCCGAGAATCTTACTGAAATTCTTCCCCTGACAAACCTGCTCAGTGGGTCTTTCAAGATAGAAGAACCCCAGAGCCTCTGCGTGAAGCTGTTTTGCCTTACATAGAAGGTGTTGAAGTAAAATGAGTAAACTCCCCTGGAAAACCAATCCAGCCGGATTCTGAGCTCAGGCTCCCCCCATGGAGGGACAAGGGCAACTTGACTGGGATCAATCTACCATAAAACAGGCTCCTCCGAGCGTGAGAGCTAAAAAGAACTGAATTATTAGTGTCCAGAATTTCAGGTAGAGAAAAGCAAGTTTTAGCACAAAAAGACAAACATGAGAAATGTGACTTTTATTTACAATTATGTTGTTCAACATTTCAATACTGGATAGGGACAACTTGTCTAGAAGGTTGTGATATTATTTCATTTTCCATGTAATTCAGCACTCGGATTGTCAGTGCACTTGAGAGCACCCAAGAGACGGAGGATGCAATGGAGTACAGTGATCACACATAATTCTAAAGAATGTGGTAAGACCTCAAGGTTTGAAATAATTTTTTTATGAACACATTTTTGTTTTCATTTCTGCTTAAGGAAACGTACCACAACAGCCATTTAAGACCATCTCCATAATTACAATAGGAGAGTCGCAGTGTAAATCCAAAAACATGAAGTCACCATTACCATTAGCATTAACAGAGGACACACAAGCACACGTTCAGACATTTGCAGTAGAGTACCAACCCCAAAAAAGTCACACCAGGTCTTAGCATCTCTTTTAGGGCAGTCCCGGGCCTCGTGTGCTAGCTTCTGCTGTTGCACGCACCAAACCACCTTCCCGGCACCATTGAGAGAGTGAGGATGGAGTGGGTGATTTCCACTAGCAGTCTGTGCCCTGGTGCCATAGTTGCCATTTCGATCAGGGCATGCTCGGTCCCTGTACCACCTCATCTCCTCAAAAATCAGAAAGAGAACAATTTTCTGTAACAGTTCCTCCTCCCACCTCTGCACCTCAGCACCTAAGCACCTCTGATAGTGTCCGGATCACTTCACCCTAGTAACCTATAATGAGAGGACATGTCCGCACCATATCAGCTGGGGCATGTGGACACCTGAAGCATGTGGAACCAGGGAGGAGAAGAGGGCTTGTAGACCCTGGGAGTGATATCTGCATAGTGGAGGTAGTACATCTGTGCTAACTGCAACCTAGAAGAGATTGTGATGGTGCGGGGGAGCAACTTTGCGTCCCACCAGTCATCATCCTCCATAGGTCACACCAAATGTGTCAAGGGCATTAATGGTTAGGGAGCGGTAGATTCGATTAGCAGGCTGTGTTCGGAGAACACCATGCCTGGGGAGACATGCATTCGAAAGCGTGTCGCAGCTGAAGGTTTTCGTGAAATTGCGTAGACGATAGAGCATAGTTCGACTGGACCTCCTGAATGGAGTGTATATGAGTGCTGAACTTGATGTTCCCCAGCAGGGAGATAACTATCTTGTCCCATTGGTTAAAACCCCCCAGGCCAGCTGTTTCATGCAGTCACATCTCTCTCCATAAGGGGGTCTGCAATGTTAGTTTGAAGTCCCATGTTGTGTAGCGAAGTGCTGCACACCATCTGAGAAGATCCCCCCTGGTCGCCTACAGCAGTGTCAGAGGAACCTGGGCACCATACAGCAGGCCCATCATGTCGTCGAAACTCATCAAGGTTAGCTCCATCGATGTCAGCCGGATCGGAGCAGCCCCGTAAACCAATCTTTGATAAGAAGGGTATGAGATGCTGAGTAGTACAGATAAAGGTTATCCATGCCCAGGCCCCAAATTATATTGTGTCTGCTGACATTTGCCTAATGCTAATCTAAGCCTGGATTTGTGCTAGAGGAACAATGTTTCCACACAGTCCATGTCCCTGAACCACTGGCGGGACACACTTGGGGGAAAAATGTAAACAGATATGAAAAGTGCAGCAGAATCATTATTTTGTAGAGTGCTATTCTTCCCATTTGATTGAGAGGGAGAGCCTCCCACCTCTTGTGATCTGCTTGCACTCTCTGTAGCAGTGGGATAAAGTTGAGGTTGCATTCCATCTCAGAAAGGAGTGCAATATGGATCTGAAGGTAGAGGAAGCTCAAGCGTTGCATAGTAATGGACTTCTGCCATTCGACCCAGTCCTAAGAGGGATAAAGCGGAACCAGCACCAATTTGACTTGATTGACCTTCAAGCCAGATTCCTCCTTCTAGAACTAGAAAATGCGAAGACAATGCGGGCTCATCTCTTAGTTGTTGGACAGAAGGAGGAGGATGCCATTCCCATATAAAGCAATCCGGTCGTCATAGCCTGTATCCCACATCCAGCCCTTAACCTGCCAATTGCCAAAAATAAGTCATGTGATTCTATAGCAAGGAAAAGAGGAGGAGGCAGGGGAGTAGCTCCTCTACTCCAAGGGAGACTGTAGACAATTTTTGAAGTGCTGGCAGGCTAATCAAGGCTGTGGTAGTTCACCAACTTGTAGGGTGAGTCACTCTGTCGCAATTGTCAAGAGAGTTGTAGGCAGGCAGGGTTTTGAGCCAAAATGTCCACAGCACTTCTGCTGTTTTTGCTAGGCAATGACCCTTCTTATCCTTATCCGTCCAATCTCAGTTCTTGGGTTCAGGCGTGCCACTTAAATACTAAATTTAGGGACCTTAGGAGGAGTGACAGGTAGTAGCCTATGGGCTGACTACCTTTAGGGTGTCTACACCCTTAATATGCCCACTTCATGTGGAAAGTGGGCATAACCCTGACCCAGAAGGCTAATTCCATCCAAAACAAGATGGAGGAATCTAAAATGGTGGTGCCTACATCAGCTTAGCCACCTTAAGGGTAATCACTGACTTATGTCCCAACTTAAAATGCACTTTGTCTGCTTCTTTGCACAGTTTCTTTTTTTGGGATGAGAAGTTACTACCTCTGCTAACCCAATCTTTGCCAGGTGAAACCCCAGCCTCCCCATAGAGGTTACCCACAACTTGAGTAACCACACCATGACCAACAAGACCAGGGGCCTCATTTAGGAAAAGTGACGCATCGCTGCGTGAAAACAGCGGTGCGTCACTTTTCACTGCGCACTCCTTACGACATTCCTGATGCGTCATATTTAATGTATGACGCATCATGTCGCAAGGAGTTACAGATACGTCAGTATTTCTGACGTATCTGTAAGCGCAAAAGTGACGCATTGCTGGAGTGTGTCACAAAAGTGACGCAACTCCAGCAATGTGCCCTTTCACATGGGGAAAGCCCCATGTGAAAGGGCTTGCGTCAGTCTTACGCCTACTGTTAGGCAGGCGCAAGATTTTGACGCAACAGCGTCCTAAAAGTGACGCAGTGAAATATCATAGATTTCACTGCGTCACTATTACGAGGCTTTTTGCGGAGGAACGCCCCCTCTGCATACATTATACCTGACGCAGGTATAATGTGGCGCAGGGGCTTAAAAAGTGACACATCTACCTAGATGCGTCACTTTTTAAATATGGCGCAACGAGGCGCATTTTTACACCGCTGGTGCATCACAAAAAGTGACGCACCGGCGGCGCAAAACTGACGCAAGGCCTTCATAAATAAGGCCCCAGGGGCCTAGCTTGTTATTTGACAAGGGATCAAACCCCTATGCCAAGGACTGTGCAGCCATAAAGGCTAACACACAGCAGAGGCCACTGTCAGCTCCCAGAAACACACCTTCAGGACTTCACGGACAAGTGAAGGTGCTAACTTACAGGTTTGTTTGGGTTCAGGCTGCCTGTATGATGTTTTAGAGTTGGGGATTACTATATCCTGTAGCAAACACCCTAATTCCACTCTATCTTCTGTTAGCCGAGGAGCCACCATCTCATGCTAAACAATTGCCTGACTTGTTAGTGCTTCTTGGGGATCAGGTAGGGCTTCCCCAGTGCCAACATTTGAGTGCTCACTTACTGGCTCAGAATGTCCTTGGCTCACTGGAACTTTGGCTAAAAGTTACCCACCTTTCCTACACTTTCTATTTTTCCTCATTTTGTGGGGCTTACTTGCACTAGCTGCAGGTTCAGTGCCTCCACAATCCTTGGGAGAAGGCTGGCACTAGGCCAGTACCTCTTTTGCGCTTGAATCAACCTCTGGGAGGGCATTCCCAAAGGGACAATCAAGGGGGAGGTCTGTACTAACTACCACCTTTCTCCAGCTAAGTGACCTGGCTATTTCCAGGGGTACTAAAGCCACAGGTCTACTATTACCCTACCCTGGGCTAGCCCTTACTCTTCTAGTCTCACCTGGGATGTACTGGGTTGAGAGCACCAACCGGTCATGCACAATGGTGTGACTGGCACAGGTATCTCTCAGGGCAGTGGTTTGGATTCCATTCACCAGTAGGTGGTGGAAGTGCCTACTCCCCTATGGAAGCTCCAACTCACCTTTTGGTCCCACCTTCCAGTTGAAAGCTACAAAAGCTTTCCCCTCTGAGGAATAATCTTCAAATGCTACACTGGCAACGCCAAGAGGTGCACTAGTGTTTTTGTATTTAGGACAGAGAGATTCCTTTACTGTTTACAGTTAAGGCACAAAGCCTTCTTGGGGTCCCAGTCTTACCCTGGTGCCCACTTTTGTTTTTTGAGGTGTCTTGGGCCCCACACTCCTCGGCAGGTTTTTGTGGACCGACAGAGTATTCCATACTGTTATCTTTGGAGTGGGCCACCTTTTTTTCTCTTGAGGGGCTTCACGACCTTTGGTTACACCCACCATGACTTGCCTTGGACATTCTAGTTCTCACCTGGTGATCAGCCTTCCTCCCCAGCTCAGGGTCACCAAGTATTGATGCAACTTTTCAGAAACAGTCACTCAACAGATGTTCTTTCATAATCAAATTATCCAGCCAATCAGAGTCTTTCACCTGGCTCGCTTTCTACCAACCACCTAGTGTTTTCACTGAAAAATCTACAAAATCAACCCAGGACTGACTCTGAGACCCCTGAACCTGATCCTGTACTCTTCAGTAGTGAGTCCAAAGCCCTCAAGCAGGGTATCCTTCATGTGGTCATATTACCAGAGAACAGTTCCTAAATGAGGGGGCCTCAACACTTCTGGCTAATCCTCCTCATTTTTCAGGCTCTCTCGAAAGTTGTAAACCATTTGGTGATATCATCACCCTCTCTGTATTTTGGAACAATCCGTTTGGGGATTTTAGGGTCAAAGGATTTCTCTCTGTCCCTAGAAATGATGTTCCTGCCATCATTCATGGGTGCTAAACCCATGTCTGCCCTTTCTCTTTCTATGGTCTGCATCCTGTTCTCCAGGGCTAGCTTGTGGGCCAATCTCTACAGAAAGACCCCTTCCACAGTGAGATCTTCACTTTATCTTAAGCGATCTGAGCAATCCTCAGTAGAGGCATGTGCTTTTGCGCTGGTGAAATTCTACCTACTCCTCCTGTAATGGAACATCTAATGGCACTCTGTAGAGAGGTGTAAGGACTCGAGTCAGGGAGCCAAACAAACCTGCCTGCCTGCACAGCCCGTGGCAGGGGCACGCTGCAGTCCTGACCACAGCACCGTGAGGGGAACGGTCAAGCTGACCGTAAAAGCCGTGAGGGGAACGGCGCTAGTTACCATCGGGGAACTACACTACCCAGCAGCCCCGGGACCGGCGCACACCTGAGGGATCACCAGCGCGCCCAGAAGTGCTTCATAGCTCGCGCCCTCGGCGAGCATGGGGGGAACCTAACAAACCTGCCTGCCTGCACAGCCTGTGGCAGGGGCACGCTGCAGTCCTGACCACAGCACCGTGAGGGGAACGGACAAGCTGACCGGGAAAGCCGTGAGGGGAACGGCGGTAGTTCCCATCGGGAAACTACACTACCCAGCAGCCCCGGGACCGGCGCACACCTGAGGGATCACCAGCGCGCCCGGAGGTGCTTCATAGCTCGCGCCCTCCACTCGCCCCGCGAGTCGCGCGCGGGAGAAGCCCGGGACAAGGGCGGGACCATCTAAGTCCATCTTAGGCCAGAGGAGGCCGGGTCGGGGCACCCCCCTTGTTTCTGAACCAAGCTTTGAAGAACACTGACTAAAAGTACCTCTACCCACTTTACAGGTCCTTCCCAAGGGTCACTATAGTCCGGTTGCCGATACTGATTTAGTTCTTACTGTTATAAGCTGTCACGCTATGTCTTGTAAGGGGGGCATTAGAAAACATTCCTCCGAGGGTGACTTGCTTAGGGGAACAATGGACTATTATTTCAAGAGTGAAATACTGCCCATTGCTAGTGAATTGGAGAGAATAGAACGATCTCCCGCCATGGACAGCTCTCTCAGTATGGGTTCTCCCCCACAGACTGCTGATACAGACCCAGCTATATCATTATTGGAAGAACTAAATCAAATGTGTAAATCCTTGTATGCCCCTGTGGATGTAGAAAATGTGCAAACTACCGTTCCAATCTCCCCTATAGTTATGACTAGTCCTGGGCCCAGTTGTTCTTCCCAACCAACTCAAATTTTACAGGTTATGCCCCCCACAATACGACCAATATCAAATCCTCTACCCGCAGTCTCCACCCAGGTGCTCTCGGCCAAAAGGAAGAGAGATAAGGTTAAACAAACGGGCAGTCAGGTCAAGCAACAAAAATTAAACCGAAATCGATCAGTACACAATACTCCTAGCACTGATATTCTGAAAGCATCTATACAGGATTCTCTACTGTCCGCGCTCGAAAATATGATGAAATCAATTATATCCCCGTTGATCGATAAAATGACTAGCTTAGGGGACAGGCTCACGGGTGTCGAAGAAGCAATAAAGGCTAACTCGCTACTTACAAAAACTTTGGGAGGATCCGTACAACTACAGCGTCCAGCCCCCATAGAAACGCCTAACTCCATTATACAAAACAAAACCACCTGTAACCAATTAGCTGCCCCACACATGGAAGCCTTAAAAATCTCGAAAGTCGCCATAATATCACAGAGTTCTTACCCCAGGGTTGGGCAGAATAAAGAAATGCCATCTCAAAAAAGAATAGCGGCTAGTCATGACACTATACCACGTAAAACGAAGCATCTACATTTGCCACCAGAGGCAGCTCCTATCGTGTGTGTCCTCGCAGGAATACCAGAACTCCCAAAGAGGAAACACGAAAGACAGTAGGACTTAAGGAACAAGGTAGTGTTCTGGCTAACTAAAAATAGACCTTTGCCCCTCAATATAGATGGCACTATACTAAGCGTCAGAAGGGTGGGCTGGTTAGGACCTCTCCCAAAAAATACTGTGGGCGATTTGGTACTCGTAAAATTTAGTAACAAATATGTCGTCCCATACCTCAAATCTTGGCAGCCACAAATAGGTGATTGACTTTGGAGTCTAAGTGATTTTTACCCTAGAACCTTATATGCCCCGTCGCATCGCCAAGTAACATAGAGTAATTTCCGGACGGCTAGAAGTGGTCTTGTACTGAGTGGCCCCCTCCCCCCTGCTTTTAATTGATCTGTTCACTCTTCCTGTTGCCCAGTGATTAGCTGATTTCTTCTACTGATTTAATCTTTTCTTAATGGACGCTAATTTTTGTGAAATGAAATGTATTTATGTATTGGTGTATATTTATGTATTGTTGTTGCTTTTATGATTTTTTTATACTGAAATCGAATAAAGCTAATCGAATCGAATCGAATCGAGTTGGTTGCTGGGTATAGGTACTGCAACCTTGCTTACGAGTTGAGGGTGATCTGATCCATCCTCATTATCACTTTCTTCTCCCTGATCTTCAGAGTTGGCGAGCTCAGTCGAGGAATGGTCCTGTTCATACTCTGTCAACAGCTTTTGAAGCATTTCAGTGGCACGGTCTGTGATAGTTTTAATTTTGTACCCCTTGCAGAGGCTCCTTAAGTGTGAGTACTTAAGCTGCAGAAAGGGGGCCAGGTCGAGCTCCTTGACCACTTCCTCTGAGGTACTCATTATCTTACTAAAGTTAGGACCTTTTTTTACCTAGTAAAAATTCTAACCAAAGTTTTTCAGTCCTAACTATGGTAAGCTTTTCAAAAATGTAAAACCGTTCTAAACTCAGGACTTAACCAAGGACCTTATAGCTATGTTTAGAAACGTAGACAAAGATTGACCAATGGGAAAAAATATGCAATTTAACTAAAGGCAATTTTTGGCTTTACTCGTGTAGTCACTTAGGGCCCGATGTAGGAAGGCAAATACAGGTCGGTAACGGCCGAAAATCGGTAATTTCTGCCCTTACCGACCGGTATAAGAGATTCGTGATGTATGTGACAAAAAATGTACCGAATCGGTAAAAAACAGTTGGTAAAATTCCGAATCGGTATTTCACGAATCGGAAAATATCGAATTCTTATTTTCCGAATCGGTAAATAAGAAATGGCAATTTCCCGATTCGGAACTTACTGATTCCTTATTTACCGAATCGGTAAATAAGAAATGGTAAAAAGGGCATATCGAGATGTAGAAAAGACAAAAAATACCGAATTCCATGAAAATCGGTATTGAGGAGTCGGTAATTACCATGGATTGAAAGCAGGTGGAAACCAGGTACAGGTTATAAAAGAAGTCCCCAAAATGCAACACTGCAACCACAATGGCGGCTTTCTATGTCATTACAAGGCGGCTACGGATACAGGCAGCAGGAGAGAGGGTCTGGCTAAGGGAGGAGCAGGTGTATAGGCAGAGGATCACCCTCTTCCAACTGACTGAAGGTGAAATCCTGCAAAGGTACAGACTCCACCCCAGAACCATCCTTGACTTGATCAGGGACCTCCACCCATATCTGGAACACCCAACCCCAAGAGCACACGCCATCCCACCCCACGTGCTGGTGTTGTGCTGCCTACATCTTCTTGCTTCTGGGAGCTACCAGCATGTGATTGCTGCGATAGGTGGGGTGTCCCAGAGCTGCCTGTCACGTTTTTTTAGAAAATTCCTTGACGCCATGCGCAGAGGATGGAACACTACATTGAGTTCCCTGACACACCTGCTGAACTAGCAAAGACAAAAAACGATTTCTATCACCTTGCACAGTTCCCGCACATCATAGGCTATATCGATGGGACGCACATCCCACTATGCCCACCTGCAGCAACTGAACACATATATAGAAACCGGAAGTCTACGCATTTAATCAATGTGCCGGTGATCTGCAACGCTGCCAACATGATTACGGACATTGTAGCGAAATTTCCAGGGAGTACCCACGACTCCTACATATTCCAGAATAGTGGGATATACAGACGCCTTGTGGCTGGTGATTTTGGGGATGGATATCTGCTAGGTGAGTAAGTGTGAGACACCCTCATAGTCAATGCAGAAGGATCAATCATGAGTATGTGACTAAAGAAAATTTGATTTTCCACCCAGGTGACAGTGCCTATGCCCTGCGTTCATTTGTTCTCACACCCTACCTCAATCCATCCATCAGGAGCGAAAGGCGTTACAACGTGGCACACAGAACAACATGTTGCGTAGTGGAACGCACTTTTGGACTGCTGAAAAGCAGATTTAGGTGCCTCCATAAGAGTGGAGGTGCACGGCAGGACACACCACTGATCTGTTGTAAAATTATTGCGACCTGCGCCATGCTGCACCGCCGACACCTTAGCACCACTGAAAAAACGTCAAAGCAAACCTGGCAGCAAAAAGGCCTCATGGTTCAACGATGATCTTAAGAAGTCCAAGAAACTCTGCCGCTCCCTTGAAAAGGCCTGGAAAAAAGACCCAACCGCTAGCACCAAGGACGCCTTCAAAAACGCCACCCGCACTCACCACCAACTAATCCGTAAGGCCAAGAAAACAGCATTCAAGGATCGACTTGACAACAACGCCCACAACAGCAAGGAACTTTTCAACATCGTCAAGGAATTTTCCAATCCCTCGGCCAACTCCAACGACATCACCCCCTCTCAAGCCCTCTGCGACTCCCTAGCCTCATTCTTCCACAACAAGATTGCAGACATCCACAACAGCTTCGACAACCAACCCGGAAACCAACCCACCCTACCATTTGCTGAACATTCTCCCCCCGTGAACACCCTTAACGACTGGAACCCAATCTCCACTGAGGACACAATCCGCCTGATGAATTCCATCCACTCAGGATCCCCCACAGACCCTTGTCCTCACCACATCTTCAACAAAGCTGACTCCGTCATAGCACCGCACCTCCGAGACGTCATCAACTGCTCCTTCAACTCCGCCACCTTCCCGGAAGACTGGAAACACGCTGAACTCACCGCCCTTCTGAAAAAACCCACAGCGGACCCCACCGAACTCAAAAATTACCGCCCCATCTCGCTCCTTCCATTCCCGGCCAAAGTCATCGAGAAAGCTGTCAACAACCAGCTCGCCGCCTTCCTCGAAGCCAACAAATCCCTCGACTCCTCACAATCTGGCTTCCGAGCAAAACACAGCACTGAGACCGCCCTCATCGCAGCAACAGACGACATTCGAACTCTACTGGACAATGGAGACACAGTCGCCCTCATCCTCCTCGACCTCTCTGCAGCATTCGACACAGTCTGCCACAGCACCCTTCTACAACGCCTCAATAAAATCGGAATCCAAGGAAAAGCTCTTGAATGGATCACCTCGTTCCTCACCGGAAGAACCCAGAGAGTCCGCCTCCCACCATTCAAGTCCGAGGCCACTGAAGTCATCTGTGGCGTACCACAAGGATCCTCACTCAGCCCCACCCTCTTCAACGTATACATGAGCCCCCTCGCGACCATCGCCCGCCAACACAACCTCAACATCATCTCTTACGCGGATGACACTCAACTAATCCTTTCCCTCACCAATGACCCCAGCACCGCCAAAACTAACCTACACGAAGGAATGAAAGAAGTTGCCGAATGGATGAAACAAAGCCGTCTGAAACTGAACTCAGACAAAACAGAAGTCCTCATCTTAGGTACATCCCCCTCTGCATGGGACGACTCCTGGTGGCCGGAAGCCCTTGGAAAAGCACCCATCCCGACAGACCACGCACGGAACCTAGGCGTCATCCTGGATTCTTCACTCTCAATGAACAGACAAGTCAGCGCCGTATCCTCTTCCTGCTTCAACATTCTTCGCATGCTCAGAAAAACATTTCGCTGGATCCCCACCGAAACAAGGAAAACAGTCACCCATGCTCTGGTCACGAGCCGACTGGACTACGGAAACACCCTCTACGCAGGCACTAGCGCTAAACTCCAGAAGAAACTCCAACGAATCCAAAACGCCTCAGCCAGGATCATACTAGAGATTCCACGCAACGAACACATCTCTGGTCACCTTAAAGACCTCCACTGGCTACCCGTCAAGAAGAGGATCACTTTCCGACTGCTAACCCACGCACACAAATCACTCTACGACATCGGACCAGAATGCCTCAACTCTCGACTGTCCTTCTACACCCCCTCCCGCCAACTACGTTCTTCCAACCAAGCCCTCGCCTCTGTACCTCGCATCAACAAGACCACCATGGGAGGCAGATCCTTCTCATACCTGGCTGCTAAAACATGGAACTCACTCCCCGCTTACCTTCGCCTTACCCAGAACCACCTAGCATTCAGAAAGCAACTTAAAACGTGGATTTTTGACAAGTAATTCCCCACCCCTTTCTAAGCGCCTTGAAACCCTCTGGGTATGTAGTGCGCTATATAAATTCTCTGACTTGACTTGACTTGACATATCATGAGGACATGGATGATGGGACAGAAGAAGCCGATGACAATGCAGCAGGTGCAGCGCCAGCAACAGATGGCAGACTGAGATGCGCAGAAATCACAAACAGTTATTTCTAATAGATTGATGATACACAGGCAGGTTTACTTCTTGACGCACTCTGTTTAATTTGCACTACCGGACTCAACATATTCAAGACCACATGAACCAAATAAAATCCACTTTTCACACTGGGTGGCCAAAGTTCACTTCACTGTGACCTGTCCAGTGTTATGGATGAAATGTTAATGTTTGTGTTTACGCATGATGTTGTGGGAGCCACTGGGCAGGGGGCCAACTTGCGCAGTGGTGCCAGGGTCATCAGCATGCAGCCTGGTGCTCCGGCGAACATCCTGTACAGACGTGCTGGATCCACTCCTGCTTGTGGACTCCTCCGTGTCCACGACACATGTGTCACCAGCAGTGGCTGTCTGCT
Organism: Lissotriton vulgaris; assembly: GCF_964263255.1. Taxonomy (NCBI): domain Eukaryota; kingdom Metazoa; phylum Chordata; class Amphibia; order Caudata; family Salamandridae; genus Lissotriton; species Lissotriton vulgaris. The sequence continues at coordinate 273,914,110 of NC_141694.1, read as the reverse complement.
GTGTCAGCAGTACCTCCATAGCAGAGGTCACCCTCCCCATCCCCCTGGATAAGTCACTGCAGCAGTGCACAATATCAGTCTGCATGTTCACAGACCGGCGGCATAGCAGGGTGGTTGCAGTTGCCAGTAAGCATGGGCGAATTGTACGAATTTTCGGTGCGCGAATTTGCATATTCACGAATTCGCAATCCTCAAAATCCACGAACTCTCGCGAATTTGCAGATTTTTTCTTTTTTTTGTGTTCACAAGGGTTTCTGTCAGTTCGCAAGGGTTTTGTACCAGTTCGCAATTGCGAACTTACTTGTCGGCTCGCAACGGTCGCGACTATGTTGTTTCTACGTCTGGTTCATCATCACAGGTTCACAGCACCCTCTGTTTCACCACTGCCACCCTCTGGTTCACCCATGCCACCCTCTGGTACATCTCTGCCACCCTCTGGTTCATCACTGTAGATTATGGGGGGGTAAAAGCAAGCACACCTGCCCTGCTTCAACTGACATGAATTAATTTGGGGTTGATTAATGTGTCACTGAATTTAAACTTCCAGTCTGGCACCTGCTTCCTTATCTGTAATTTGCTTTCTGTTGCAGTGCAATTTTTTTTCACAGGACCTTTGTGGCCTACTTGTAGCTATTCTATGAGCCTGCTGTGAGGGTCAGAGCAGGGTCATAGAATAGTTGCAAGTAGGCAACTGAACTCTGGAGGGGCCCCTCAGGAAGCACTACAGGGAATGGTTACTAATGATGAGTTTGAACTTTTGCACCTGCTGAGTGCTTTCAGTTTTGCAAAACTCGTTTTTCTGCAACTTTGCGGGATTCGCGGGGTGCGAATTTGTGCGAGATCGAATTCGGAAGCCGCAAATTCGTGCGAATATGCGATTTGTTTTTCTGCGGCGTGTTAGTTCACAAGGTTTTGTTAGTTTTAGCGAGCCGCTTGTAGCGCAACGGCAAGAAGTTACCCTCACGGTCGTTCACGAGCGCGGCCATCTTGTTTGCATGACGTATTTCCGTTTCTGGGCGCTATGTGTAATCTCGCAAAGTGTGCGGCTCGCTAGTACAAGTTCGCGTGTGATCGCGAGGGAAATCTCGCGCACACTTACCCAAGCGGTCGTGAACGGGCGCGGCCATCTTGTTTCTCATTCATTGCTATGGTTCTGGGCATGCTTTCTGTATCCTCTCTGAATCTCTGCCATCCTTTGCTTGTTTGAAGTTTTTTTTAATCTATTTTACTTATTATCTATCCCTCTATTTTTCTAGCTCTATATTTTTGTGTTTTCTGCTACTTTTGGTTAATTTTAAACTACTTTTTTAAACTCTTTTCTTTTCTTCTTCCCTATTCTATTTCTTATTTATTATTTACCTTCCTTTCTGCCCAGATCATGGTAAAGGGAAGCATCCTGATAAGGGGAAGGGTCCCGCACCCCGTGCCCGGCTCCCGTGTGGGCGTTTGAGGGGGGAGAAGGTCACAACCCGGGAGATCTTTAGCGCGGAGGAGGTGGCCGCACTAGTTTTTTATGTTCAGCGCCACCTCCCCAGGACCATCATGGCAGGCGGCAAGATCGCTAGCGGGTACGGGATCCGGGAGCGCCGGCAGCGGTGGGAGAAGGTGTGCCTGGCCATGTACCAACACTCTCGGGTCCGGCGCACCTACAACCAGGCCACCCACCGTTGGACGGATCTCCTGGACCGGGAACGTGACTTGATTGACCTGCTCGGCCTCAAGATCCCTGGGCTTGGTGAGTAGTAGTAGCTATTTCTTCACTACTCTGTTTTCTCCTGCTCTGTGTGTTATTATATTGCAAATGTTTGTTTTTTACCAAGAGCAATAATTCTGATGATTACATTGTAGGTAAATTATATTTCAAAATCTTTTGTGCATTTCAGGTGCACTGCTCTCCTTCTCAGTAGCGTTGCTACTATGCTTATTTGTTTTCGATTTTGTGTTCATTTCATTGGCCTGAGAAATTATGTATGAGTGTAGTTTAAAGAACTGCGTAATGCTAGACACTAAGGGTCAGATTTTTAATTACCGGCACATCCCTGCAAAGTAGCAGGGATGCGCCAGTAATTGTGCGCCATGCCACCACCACCCATGGTGCGCCGTATTTACAATGCGGCGCACCATGGGCCCTATCTCCCTAATGCTGCGTCAAGCCGTACATCTGCTTCAAACAGGCGCAGGGTTTGAGTCACGCATCATTGTCCTAAAAGTGACTGATTGAAATCTTGTAGATTTCCCTCAGCCACTTTTAGGATGCGTTCCTGAGCAGGAACGCCCTCCCTTGCGCCGGAACGCCCCCTGATGGCGCAGGGCTTTACAACGTGATACATCTTCCATATGCGTAATGTTGTTAATATACGCCGCACCATGGCGCCTCTTTTGTTCTGCCGCTGCGTCACAAAAGTCATGCAACAATGGAGCAAAAGAGCCACAAGGGGCTTCTAAATCTGCCCCTACAGACTCAAGTCCAGTCCTTCCTTTGTACACCTGGCAATAAGAAGAAATAGTGGTGGTGGATAGATAGTTTGAGTATTTTAATGACTGGTTAATGTAGTAGGAAACTTTTTAGTGTTGTCGCTGATCTGCAATCACGATGGACTTTGTCTGTCACTTCGCGTGCTGCGGTCTGCTGCCTGCCAGTCCTAGGCGAACCTTTTTAGTAGTTTGTTTAGTGAGTTACATAACTTTCCAAGTCGACGGTCCGCAAATCAAGCAATACTAATATCGTAGTAGACCACATGAGATAGGTCAATATCCCATGGAATAGTTGTCTATTTGCTATTTCACCAAAATATTTTGTTATTGTTCTTTAAAAATGTTTGATTTGGTTGACAAATATCATCCATGTTTTCTGGTCTTTCTTTCATATTGTACATCAGCTCCCCCCAGGGGCAAGAGGACATTGGAGGAGGCTGCTGCTGCTCCTGAACAAGGCCAGGATTGGTCAGGCGAGGGCTCCTTTGCTGGCCCCAGTAAGTTTTAATTTTAATATAGAGTACCTATTTTTTTCCTAGCGTTCCTCATTCGATTTTTTCTAAATCGTCTTTGATCTTCTTGTAGACTGTATCTAAATTCTTTTCCTGCCCCGACTATGACTCCCTGTGCTATTACTAGATTATTCTTATTAGTCTGTCTGTGTAGCTAACTAAGATTGCACATTTGGCAAAAGTTGTAAAACGAAACTCCCATTCTAGTCAGCAATAGCTCTATGCACTGAGTGCAGTCCTCTGGGATTGTCCATAATGTCTTTTCAAGTCTTCTAAATGTTTATGCTTCTTTGACAATTACCAACAATAAAAAGGTGAATGACCACCAAGAAAGAATAAGATACTAGTACTTTACTTTTGGTTTGGATAGGAGGACAATCCATACTACTACTGTTGCAGGGACAAATCTGCACAAACAGAACCGTGGACATTAAATAGTGCATTGTTTATCAATTATGAAAGGCGCAGGTAGACTTTCCACATACCTCAGTGATATCAGTCTTTGAAGAACCCCCAATCTCCTTACTGACTAGATAGTGTGGCAGAGTCATTTAGCTCCCGAATTCATCGATGATTGATCCCCAATGATGATTATCCAATGCAGGACAAGAGTACGGAGTCAGAGTCCAGAAGTGTCAGAGGCACGGACTCATGCTTGCAAATTACAAAACCTTTTACTCATTCACTATTGACCAAAAACCACAGGGTCTATTAAAGTTTTAAAGCTTTATTAAAAGTAAAAATATTTATTAAAATCAAGCTTGTCATAAAACATAAAGTACGGTTGATTAAAAATGGAAAAGTGCTTATAGTGATTTATTTCACACATTTATTGTGGGCGAGCCGAGCCCTCATCTGGTTTGAACTTTAATTTTTCTTTTTGGTGCTAAATCGTTGGTCCCTCTGTCCTAGTGGTGATGATGATGATTTGATCTTAGAAGTGAAGCTTCTGTCTGTTATGAGAAAAATGGTGCGTGTTAAAAAGCAAGCATTCATCAGTTGTGCCAAAAAGTGCAGCAAGACAACACCCTTCCCTGGAAAAAGGGACATTTTTACTTTAGAGTAGACACTCACAAATTATTAGATTGGTTTCTGTATTCACATTTCTTCACTCCTAGGCAAAATACTAGTGAGTGGTGTATGTCTATGACATCTAACTAACATTCTTAAATGTACTATGTAGGTGGAACATCTGTTGCTGGGCCCAACGCGGAAGTGGAGGAGAACTCAGGGGAGGAGGCGGTACAAGTGCGGGACGAAACTGCTGTGCGGGTTGCCACGGTAGTGGCGGGCAGTGGTAAGCTCTTATATTCCTTACTTATTGAGATTGCAGACTGCATAGTGTGCTCCCCGTGAGAAAACGTAAGGTTTGTCCAGATGAGGGACATGAAGAAGAATGGTTGACATATAGTTTGAATGGATGGATGCCTGGATCATGGTACTATCTGACTCTTAGAGAGCATATGTGTATTTAGAGAGAGTAGACGGTCACTGGATGAACTAAGTGTTACTTTAAAAAGCATGTAACACCGCACCCGCACGTCCGTCCCAGTGTAGGAAAAGAAGTTGTAATTTTGTCCGAATACTACCATGAATAGTAGCAGTAATTTGTATTGCAAGCACAGCATATATCCGGCTATTACGACGGCCACTCACTACCTCTGTTAATACGTTTAGTAGAACTCGGTCATTCATGTGTGGATGTATCACTGTTCACTCAATTAAAAGCAAAGCAGCTAAAGTCATCCCATATGTAAGCAAATACATACCATGTGCAGTGATAGATAATCAGATTATTTATCTTCTTCATTTTCCTTTTCTAGTATTCATTGGCACTGTAGGGTGAAAGTTAAATTTATTAAGCAGTAGCCCTTGTAACAGAGTATTCTCAGTGCCACCCATAATAGAAAAGTAAGAGCATCACCACCTGCATGTACTGGACTGGTACAGTGTCGCAAGTCTGTCTCACTCATCATGGCGGGCGTCTGTTTTTCTCGGGTGCAAGTTGACTGCGCTGGCATTATGACAGCTTGCAGAAGTTAACGTACCAATTTTGCTAAACAAGAGAGAAGAAGATGCTCGTAGAATTGATTCCTTAAACTCCCACTAATGTTAGAGCAAGGATGAAGAAGTGGGAGGTTAGATAGATACTGGCCACAAGAGTTATGTACTGCGCTTGCAAGTTGCTAGTGCTACTGTGACATAACTTTCTGCTGAATCATTTTGTGTTAATCTTAAAGAGCATTGGTTACAGACTATGTCTTTCTTTCTTCATATAGATGCTCATTCCAAACCAACACGGAAGGAGCTGGCTAAAAGGGCCCGGCAACGGAGGCTGGAGGCCACTGTCGCCGAATATCAGCAGCTAGTGTCCCAGGAGGAGGAGGACACGCAGACTAGTACGTCAACAACATCGACGGCGACACCTGCATCCTCCTCCGCGCTCCCTGGGTCAGCCAGTCAGCGCAGCAGGTCTCCAGCGGTACGGAGCTGGGGTACCGCAGCCACCTGCCACCGCCGGGCAGCAAAGAAATCAGCTGCCCCCCACAGCAGTACCAAAAAAAGGATGCACCGCCTTTCCCTGAGGGTTTCCTACCTCGAGCATTTGCTCCTCAACACCAAAACCCTGCTCGAGACCCTCCGCAAGGAGCATGCCGACCTGGCCCAAAAAGTCAACAGCAGCCAGCAGTAGGAGGAGACTGTGCCTTGCCAATTTTTTAAAGACTTCTGGGGGGTGGGAATTGGAAGTTGGGTTTTCTATTTTTTTTGGACTTAGTTTTCAGGGACATTCGTTGGGGTTCGGGAAGGGGGTGGGTTGGGTCTTGCGGGAGATTATTTATGTTAGGGATATATAAATACACTTTAAACTTTATCTTAGCATAGGTGTTTTTTACTGCTTTTGAGGCTGGTGGGTGGGGGTTTAACAGTCCAGAAACTTAAGTGGCATCTTGATTCAAGTTGTGTAAGTACTAATGGCCCAAATGTTTTCAAAACTAAGTGCCTCTCACAGAGTAAGTGAATTCAATAGTCCTAGGACCGTCAGTCTCTCGTGTCTCCTAATACTCCATTATAGTACCTCCCCAAAACGCTTATCTTACCTGTAATTTGTGTTTGGAAATAGGGCTTGGCACAGGGCTGGCTGCACGCGAAATGGCGATTAAGGTTGGCAATCCTGGGTGGATGAAATGTCATCATTGCGGTGGTACTTGTGGTGTTACACAGTGGCAGTTGCAGCATCTGAAAAAAAAGAAAATGAAACCTTGTTTGTCCTTACAATAGCATTAGAACGGTACGATAGAGAATATAGCAGGTGACAGTATACTAGAACAGTGCCACAATGTAGCCTAACAAATGGTAAAGTATTGAAAGTATAACTATTACTTGCGTTGAATTTCTTTGACATTGGCTACTACTACAAGAAATAGTACCAAAGGTGAAGGACACAGCAGCGTAATAATTTGCCACGTCTAGGAGGAGGATGTTCTTGATGACCAATCAAGTTGATGGCGCACATGAAAATCTGCTTTCATTTGTCAATAGTGACTGAGTGTCAAGCTGAGTAAGGATAGAATATATCCTTGGATTCCTTCACCAGCCTGTTGCTATGACCTTATCCTCCCCAGCAAGTGTGTGGAATTATTGCTGTAATTTAGTCACACATCAATCAAAACCACACAGCCCTGGGGGAAGAGGGTTAAAAAAAAAAGCACAGCATGGACAAACAATAATTGAAGATAAAGAAATCTTTGGGTACAAAGCTCACCATAAATCTTTTAAATGACATAAAGGAAGTGCTTGCACTACTGCATGCATGGTTACTGAAAAGTAAGTAGGACTTTCGACAACCGTGAATGAAAGAATGCGACAGTACAGGGCTGCAGCGTTTTCACTTGCCTATCTCTGCACTCAGAGAAACACTTCTTACATTAAATTAGGTTTAAAAAATAGCAGAAGTAAAACCTATAGAATGGCTGTAGGGATGAATTTAGAAGCAGAGATCAAAGAAATGCAGAGTCACACTCATAGAAGTTCACAGCAATAACATTACTTAAAAGATAATTAGAAAAGAACGAATACTGTATCTGTATGTTGTTGTAGTTGTCCTGTTGAATTTGGTAAGTTGCATGCATCAAACCATTCCTCTTATTAGCGGGACTCCCTCCAGCAAGCATGTCTCCTTCACTCACTCTACAACCCTCCACTGGACGGACCACAGTTGCATCCACTTCATGTACAATAAGACCACGATCCACAACCACCCTCAACCAACACTGCGAAGGAATTGGAACAAAACCACAATCAACCAAATCTCCACATCACTTCTTCAAAAAACCCCTGCCTATTCAACGAACCCTAACCAAGCCCCCATCAACCTCACACAATGGTTAACCCAAACCGCCGACAAACTAGCACCCATGAAAAAACATCAAATCAAGCAAGGAAGCAAGAACGCCCCATGGTTTAATGATGACCTTAAGAAATCCAAGAAACTCTGCCGCTCCCTTGAAAAACTTGGAAAAAAGACCCAAACACTATCACCCAAGCCGCCTTCAAAAACGCCACCCGCAAACACCACCAACTAATCCGGACAGCCAAGAAATCAGCACTCAAAGACCGACTAGACAACAACGCCCACAACAGCAAGGAACTTTTCAACATCATCAAAGAATTCACCAACCCCACCGCCAGCTCCAACGACATCACCCCCTCTCAAGTCCTCTGCGACTCCCTCGCCTCTTTCTACCATGACAAAATCGCCAACATTCATAACAGCTTTGACAACCAACCCGTAATCCAGTCAACCCTTCTCACCTCCGAACCTGTACCCCCCTGAATAACCTTCTCAACTGGAACCCAATCACCACAGAAGACACCATCCGCCTAATGAAGTCCATCCACTCCGGATCCCCCACAGACCCTTGCCCCATCACATCTTCAACAAAGCAGACTCCATCATCGCACCCCATCTCCGAGACGTCATCAACTGCTCCCTCAAATCCGGCACATTCCCAGAAAAATGGAAACACGCCGAACTCAGCGCCCTTCTGAAGAAACCCACTGCTGACCCCACCAAACTCAGAAATTACCGCCCCATCTCGCTCCTCCCCTTCCCTGCCAAGGTCATTGAGAAAGCCGTCAACAATCAGCTCGCCGCCTTCCTCGAAACCAACAAATCTCTCGACTCCTCACAGTCTGGCTTCCGAGCCAAACACAGCACCGAGACCGCCCTCATCGCAGCAACAGACGACATTCGAACACAACTGGACAACGGAGACACAGTCGCCCTCATCCTCCTCGACCTCTCCGCAGCCTTCGACACAGTCTGTCATAGTACCCTAATACAACGCCTCAGCAACATCGGAATTCAAGGAAAAGCATTAGACTGGATCATCTCGTTCCTCGCTGGAAGAACTCAGAGAGTCCGGCTCCCGCCTTTCAAATCAGAGGCCACCGAAGTCATCTGCGGAGTACCACAAGGATCTTCTTGCAGCCCTACCCTCTTCAATGTCTACATGAGCCCCCTCGCAACCATCCCACGTCAGCACAACCTCAACATCATCTCCTACCCTGATGACACTCAACTGATCCTCTCACTCACCAAAGGCGCAACCACCGCCAAAACCAACCTCCATGAAGGGATGAAAGAAGTAGCTGAGTGGATGAAGCACAGCCGTCTGAAACTGAACTCGGACAAAACGGAAGTCCTCATCTTAGGTGCATCCCCTTCCGCCTGGGACGACTCTTGGTGGCCAACGACCCTAGGAAAAGCTCCCATACCGACGGACCACGCACGGAACATGGGCATCATTATGGACTCCTCTCTCTCAATGACCAGACAAGTCAACGCCGTCTCCTCGTCGTGCTTCAACATCCTACGCATGCTCAAAAAAACATTTCGCTGGATCCCCACCGAAACAAGAAAAACGGTCACCCACGCACGGGTTACAAGCCGTCTGGACTACGGAAACACCCTTTACGCCGGCACCACCGCAATACTGCTGAAAAAACTCCAACGCATCCAAAACGCCTCAGCCAGGCTCATACTAGGCATCCCCCGCACAGACCACATCTCCGGTCACCTGAAAGACCTTCACTGGCTCCCCGTCAACAAAAGGATAACGTTCCGCCTCCTCACCCACGCACACAAAGCCCTCTACGAACTTGGACCTGATTGCCTCAACACGCGCCTTTCCTTCTACACTCCCACCCGCCAACTGCGTTCGTCCAACCAAGCCCTCGCCGCTGTGCCACGCATCCACAAAGCCACCATGGGGGGAAGATCCTTCTCCTACTTAGCGGCCAAAACCTGGAATTCCCTTCCCATCCACCTCCGCATTACCCAAAACCACCTAGCCTTCAGAAAACAGCTTAAAACCTGGATATTCGATAGGTAAACCTCCCCCCCTTCCTCAAGCGCCTTGAGACCCTCTGGGTATGTAGTGCGCTATATAAATTCTGACTTGACTTGACTTGACCCTGTCCACTGCCTGCCTGGCGGATGCTGAATTGCTGCTCGCTAATGTGTAGCCTGACTTCATCCTTTTTTTCCCATTGCACAGAATGAAACCCGGCCTGTAATTATTGATGGAAAAACAGGAAGTGATATTAGAACACCACTGACAAATAAATATAAGGTATGTACGCTGTGTAGTGCAAAAGTCACACTTTGAGTTTCCTAATAGACAGTACAATATTTTTGAAAGTGCGTACTCTGTCTGAGTCTCCTTTTGAAGGATAAATAAGTATGGGCGAATTAATTTAGTGGATCTTTCCCATCAAGCTAGGTGTACTGTAAACTGTGTTTTAGCACAAAATTAGACCTTCCCAGCTGTGCTCCCAGACCCTTACTAAACCCAGTGGCAAAAATGTAGAAGACCCCCAATCAGATCTCAAAAAACGAGGCCTAGTAGAAAAATGGTGACAAAACGTACTTTGAAAGTAAAGTAGGCCTAAATCCCCCCTTACCCACCGTGGATTGTATTCAAACCCCTTGCAAGCAAGCAAAAGTATCCATACCCAGCATCGCTCCAAGACTCGCAAACCCCCCCACAAACAGCCCCCCGGCCAAACACATGCAATACAATACTACTAACCATAACGAGCCTTAAGTTAGGAATAGTGGCAAACCCTTTCTTCAACTAGGCCAAATCCCCCCTTTCCCACCATGGATTTTCTTCAAATCACTTGCAACCAAAATTACACATTCCCACGAGTGCTCTAAGACCCCAGAACTCAGTTGCAAAAATCTAGAACACCCCGAAACACATGCAATCCTGCTGCTAGTGCTAACCCTAACAAACCCTAAGTTACAAAAAGTGCCAAAAGGCTTTTCAGCATGGATTTTCTCCAAACCACTTTTATCCGGTATTAGACGTTCCCAGCAATGCCCCAAGACCCGCCAACCCACCCGCAAAAAAGCACAACACCCCCAAACAGGCAAAAATAGAAAATCTCATACTTACAATATTTTTCGGCCTTCTTTCAATTCTGTCCAAACGCGCTGTGCAGCTAGGCCCTAACTCCCCTTTTCCACCATGGATTTCCTGAAAAACAAATGCAATCAAAATTAGACCGAGCCAGCAGTGCTCCCAGACCCCAAAACCCACCCACAAATACCCGGAACCCCCCAAACAGCACCTCAAAGACGAGCAAGTCAACAAACACACAAAAACAAATTTGCCTCTGATTTTGTCCAAACCACTTTTATCCAGTATTAGACCTTCCCAGCAATGGCCCCGGAGCTGTCAACCTAGGCGGAAACTAGTAGAAGACCCTCAAACAGCCAAAAAGCAAAACTTCAAAAATGGGCACTTGGAAATTTTCAGTCAAATTTCCAGAATCACTCCGCGCGCGCTCTGCAGCTAGGCCCTAACTCCCCATTGCCACCATGGATTTGCTTCAAACCTCTTGCAATCAAAAGTATCCATACCCAGCAGTGCTCCCAGACCCCGAGACCCACCCACAAACACCAGGAAGCCCCCTAAACAGGCCCACAAAAACATGATAGTGACCAAAAAGGCAAAAACTTTTTCAAGTCTGATTTTCGCCAAACCACTTTTATCCGGTATTAGACCTTCCCAGCAATGCCCCAAGACCCGCCAAACCACCCGCAAAAAAGCATAACACCCCCAAACAGGCAAAAATGGAAATCATACTTACAATATTTTTTGGCCTTCTGTCCAAACGCGCTGTGCAGGTAGGTCATAACTTCACTTTTCCACCATGGATGTCCTAGAAAACAAATGCAATCAAAATTAGACTGGGCCAGCAGTGCTCCCAGACCCCAAAACCCACCCACAAACACCCGGAACCCCCCCAAACAGCACCTCAAAGACAAGCAAGTCAGCAAAAACGCAAAACAAATTTCGCCTCCGATTTTGTCCAAACCACCTTTATCCGGTATAAGACCTTTCCAGCAATGGCCCCAGAGCCGTCAACCCAGGCGGAAACTAGTAGAAGACCCCCAAACAGCCAAAAAGCAAAACTTCAAAAATGGGCACTTAGAAATTTTCAGGCAAATTTCCAGAATCACTCCACCCGCGCTCTGCAGCTAGGCCATAACTCCCCTTTGCCACCATGGATTTGCTTCAAACCTCTTGCAATAAAAAGTATCCATACCCAGCAGTTCTCCCAGACCCCGAAACCCACCCACAAACACCAGGAAGCCCCCCAAACAGGCCCACGAAAACATGATAGTGAGCAAAAAGGCAAAAACTTTTTCAAGTCTGATTTTCGCCAAACCACTTTTATCCGGTATTAGACCTTCCCAGCAATGCCCCAAGACCCGCCAACCCACCTGCAAAAAAGCACAACACCCCCAAACAGGCAAAACGCAAAAATGGAAAATCTCATACATTTTTCGGCCTTCTGTACAAACGCGCTGTGCAGCTAGGTCATAACTCCACTTTTCCACCACAGATGTCCTAGAAAACAAATGCAATCAACATTAGACTGGGCCAGCAGTGCTCCCAGACCCCAAAACCCACCCCCAAACACCAGGAACCCACCCAAAAAGGCCCCCAACATGATAGTGAGCAAAAAGGTAAAAACTTTTTCAACTCTGATTTTCTCCAAACCACTTTTAGCCGGTATTAGACCTTCCCAACAATGTCCCCAGAGACGTCAACTCACCCGCAAAGAAGTAGAACACCCCCACAAGTACAGAGTCTTTCTTCATTGGGCGTAATCCAGCCATCTGCTCTGAGGGAAATAGGAGTCTGAGGAGGAGAATAGAGGAGCATGTTCTTGTGAACTTGTGAACCATAGGAATGCAGACTGCGGCACCTTCAAATCAATAAGCAAATAAGTGAAGACAGCTCTGCTGATGGGCTTGTTTTTGTGATTAGGTGATTAAAGTTTTTATTTATATTGACTTTGCAAAACAAATAAAGACAGACACACAGGAATAAAAGTGAATAAAGACGAAAAAGAAAGTTATTGATTCATTGGCTCATTTTCAGGGCTCAGTGTCAGGGAAGAAGAGTTTGTCCTCATACTCTTCAAATTCAGGCGGGAGTAGGTGCTGATTCATCTTGATCATTGTTAACCTCTCCACATTTTTGGGTGACAGGCGGGTCCTTTTGCAAGTTACGATGCCACCAGCAGCACTGAAAACACGTTCAGAAGACACGCTTGCGAGTGGGCAAGACAAGTAATTTATAGCCAGGTTGGAGATCTCTGGCCACAATTCTTTTTTCCCATGCTAATACGCCAATGGGTCATTAAGAACATAGACCTCTGTTAAGTCATTCAGATAGTCCTGCACCATCGACTCAAGGTTCTCTACTTTGCTTACTTTTTGCTGGGACCTTTTGAGAAGCAAACTCAAGCTGAGTTAGCCAATCCTCTTCTTCACACAATGTTACTGTTGTGTCTGGTGCAGATGATCCGGTTGCTGGTGTCTTTAATGGCTGAGAGGGAAAATCACTCACTTCTGTCACAGCCACAGGTGCAGAAGTGGATTCTTTTGACTCCGGATGGCCTGCTGATGCTGATGTACTGCCTTTTCCTTCAATTTCCTGCCGTTCTCTTTCAAACCTCATGGCTGACAGAGCTAGCCAATGTTTGTACTTTGAAACTTATGTGTCACCAAAAGGAAAGAATGCTCTGCCTGCCAGTGCCTTTTTGTAGCGTGGATCCAGAATAGTAGCACAAATGTAATGCTGTTCTGTGTGGATCTTTTGAGGACGTTCATCGCAAAGTAGGCGCTGTAATAATTTCTCCGCCAAATCAAAAGCTTCTTGCTTTTCTTCATCTTTTTGAAACGTAGAAGACACCACCTTCAGTTGGTGCTCTAGCATGCGCCACAATGGGATCGCTTTTCCCAAATTACAGTCCTCCCTGCTGACTGCACGCGTGAAGACTTCAAAAGGACGAAGCATGTCGGTCAGGCTTTGAACTAGCTTCCATTGCTCCGCATGTATCCTCAGGTCCTTCATAGCTGTACCCTGTGTAAAGAAATACTGATCGACTACCACACACTGCTCATACAGACGCTCAAGCATGTAGAAGGTTGAGTTCCAACGTGTTGCTACCTCCTGGATGAGTGCTTTCACTGGCAGTCGACGTTCATGTAGCAGGCCCCTCAGATGCTTCCGGGCCTTAAAAGAATGGCTGAAATGTGTGCACATTCTTCGGCAGGCGGTCAGTAACTCGCACACTGGACTTTCTTCACTCAAGAATTTTTTAACAACCAGGTTTATACAGTGCGCCAAACACGCCACTTTGAAATAGTTACCCATATCCATGGCCTTAACTACATTGGCGCCATTATCCGTGGAAACATAACCAATCTTGCGTTTTTCTGGGGACAGCCATTGAAAGACCTTTGTGTTAAACTCCAGCAAAATGTTTTCTCCTGTATGACTTGTCTCCATGCCAAACATGGCTAGTGTTGCATGTTTCAGAGAAGCTTTAAAAACGTTGTCCGGGTCAACACCTGCCCTTAGCTTTGCTGTAACTCCTGAAAAAGAGACCCAGTGTGCAGTGATGCACATGTAATCAGTGCCTGCGCCACTGGTCCACATGTCTGTTGTCAGATGTATAGTGTGAACAGCACTCTTCTGCAAAGCAGCCATAATCACCTCCAGCACATCTTCATGTAGTGCTGGAACCGCAACTCTGGCAAAATAGAACCGGCTAGGAATCTTCCATTTAGGGCAGAGCGTTGCCACTAATTCAAGAAAACCAACTCCTTCCACAAAAGAAAAAGGGAGAAGGTCCAGAGCTAGCATTTTAGCCAGCTTAGTGTTATACAGACGCGTCATTGAGTGGTTGCGGTCAAATGGCGCATCTGAAAACATCATGCTCCTAATGGTGGGCTGGACCATGATTTTACGGGATGATGATGATGATGACTTCTTCGACCCAGTTACGCTCGGTGATGATGAAATTTTTTGCATTTGTGTCTCACTCTCTCCCACACTCTTAGTGTGCTCACAGGGGGTGTGCTGCTGACAGGGGTACTGGGTGTAAGTGAAGTGTTTGACGCTTCTTCCTCCTCGTCATCATCAGATGAAACCTCAACGGATAGAGTTTGTTGACTTGCAATTCGGGCTTCCTTGATCTCCTTTAGGTGCGCATGCCATTGGACAGTGTGCTGTCTCTCAAGATGACCTCTCTGGCCTCCGATACCATAGTTGGTACCAAGCTTACCACGACTAACTGCAAGCTTACAAATGCTACAAATGGCTATGATTTCCCTTGCTGTGCAAACACTAAAGAAGTCCCAAACTGCGGACTTCAAATGTCTGTGGGGGGCGGAGGAGGCGATACTGGTCATGCTGCTAATGCCAGATGAAGTGGAGGATGTGTGTTGCCGAACTTTACTGAGTTGTGCACTTGCAGCACCACTAATTGAGGAAATGGAGGTCGAGGTGGATGGAGGTCCCTTCTGGCGAGAAAATATGGAAGCAGTAGGTGGTGGTGTACTAGTTAACTCCAATGATGGTGGTCCCATTGCCTTCTCATTGCCAACATCACGCTCAGCAGCTTTTCGGGCTAGGGTAAAAATGTCTGTTTACTGCATGCCCGCTGAGGCTGGAGTGGCATGTATGATGTCTACGTCGTCGTCGTGAGAGTCTTCATCAGCAGGAGTAGTATATGCCACTTCTTCAGCGTCATCATCTCACCCCATAACTATGAGACTTTCGGGGACCTTCCTTTTACGCTTAGCTACCAGATCATGGTGTGCCTCACTCTCAGACGGCAGTGGTGGTTCCCAAGTTGGATCTATATCATCAGAAGGAAGGGGGCTTGAAGAAGATGTAGACACCATCCTTGATCTTTTCCTTGCTAGGGATGTGGAAGACAATGAATGATCAGGAGGAGTGGCTTCCTCAAATGATACCTCGGCTTGAATGTCGATTTCCTGATGTGCCCCTACTTCGGGAGGAACAACTATTGTGGGCACTTGTGCCGCTCCATACATCTCTGCTTGCGCATCTCCTTGCACTGCCTCTCCTTCCACATGTAGTTGGGCTTGTACTTGCACATGTGGTTGTTGTTGCGGCTGTGGTTTTTGAACACTCGTCAGATGAGTTACAACAACCTGTGTTGATTGAGGGACATTGCTGCTACTTTCTTGCGATGAGCCAACCTCACTAGTCGATTGTAATTGAACAACTAGACTGGCTGCCTCTGCAGCACTCAAGGGCTTGGACTTAAGTTGGCGTGGTGGTGGTGGCACTGAGCCCAATGGAGCGGGGGTGCTGCTCCCAGCTTGGTCCCCAGCAGATCCCGCTGCTGCTGCAGGCGTACTTTTTTTTTTATTCCCAAAAATGTGGCGGGCGGCACACCAGTCTCCTTGGTAAGTGGCGCCACTTGCTTCTTCTGTTCCTTACTGGCAACCTTCTTGCTAGAGTAGCTACGGGGAACTTTTTTTGGGGCCATCTTCTTCAGATGTCAGAACAGCAGGCCGCAGTTGCACGAGGTGCAGAGTTGTCTTATCTGTGGCCACACGTGACTCGCGTGACGTTATGCTGCACACACCGCTGCAGGACTTCTTCCTGGCACTGGTGGTTCTCTTGTGCACCTAAAAGCAATGGAAGACAGAGGAACATCAGTTATACACCCCAAAAAGTCGAAAAACACACACAAATCAGCACAATCCCATGCCATCCATGCCCTCAATGATGTTTAAAATCAAGACACCCCACAAAAAGACTAGGCCCATGCACCACTCACTACCCTGGGCTTAAAGGATGAAAGCTAGGCAAAATGGGTGCAGGCCTGAGAACACTGCCTGCCTTCAAAATGGCCCCTTGCCCCCCAGCACATGGCCAGGGCCTGCCTGTACTAGCACTCAAAATGGCCCCCACCCACATGGCCAGTCCCAACAACACCCCCAAAAAGTCGAAAAACACATATAAATCACCACAATCCCATGCCATCCATGCCCTCAATGATGTTTAAATTCAAGACACCCCACAGAAAGTCTAGGCCCATGCACCACTGAGTACCCCTGGGCATAAAGGATGAAAGCTAGGCAAAATGGGTGCAGGCCTGAGAACACTGCCTGCCTTCAAAATGGCCACTTGCCCCCCCGCACATAGCCAGGCCCTGCCTGTACCAGCACTCAAAATGGCCCCACCCACATGGCCAGTCCCCATCAACACCCCAAAAAATCGAAAAACACACAAAAATCAGCACAATCCCATGCCATCCATGCCCTCCATGATGTTTACATTAAAGCGACCCCACAGAAAGACTCAGTCCATGCACCACTCACTACCCCTGGGCCAAAAGGCCCCAACAGCAGCCAAAAAAATCAAAAAACACACAAAAATCAGCACAATCCCATGCCATCCATGCCCTCCATGATATTTACATTAAAGAGACCCCACAGAAAGACTCAGTCCATGCACCACTCACTACCCCTGGGCAAAAGACCCCAACAGCAGCCAAAAAAATCGAAAAACACACAAAAATCAGCACAATCCCATGCCATCCATGCACTCCATGATGTTTACATTAAAGAGACCCCACAGAAAGACTCAGTCCATGCACCACTCACTACCCCTGGGCAAAAGGCCCCAACAGCAGCCAATAAAATCGAAAAACACACAAAAATCAGCACAATCCCATGCTATCCATGCCCTCAATGATGTTTAAATTCAAGACACCCCACAGAAAGACTAGGCCCATGCGCCACTCACTACCCCTGGGCATAAATTATGAAAGCTAGGCAAAATGGGTAAAGGCCTGAGAACACTGCCTGCCATCAAAATGGCCCCTTTCCCCCACCACATGGCCAGGGCCTGCCTGTACCAGCACTCAAAATGGCCCCCACCCACATGGCCAGTCCCAACAACACCCCCAAAAAGTCGAAAAACACATAAAAATCACCACAATCCCATGCCATCCATGCCCTCAATGATGTTTAAATTCAAGACACCCCACAGAAAGTCTAGGCCCATGCACCACTGAGTACCCCTGGGCATAATGGATGAAAGCTAGGCAAAATGGGTGCAGGCCTGAGAACACTGCCTGCCTTCAAAATGGCCCCTTGCCCCCCAGCACATGGCCAGGCCCTGCCTGTACCAGCACTCAAAATGGCCCCCACCCACATGGCCAGTCCCCATCAACACCCCAAAAAATAAAAAAAACACACAAAAATCAGCACAATCCCATGCCATCCATGCCCTCCATGATGTTTACATTAAAGAGACCCCACAGAAAGACTCAGTCCATGCACCACTCACTACCCCTGGGCAAAAGACCCCAACAGCAGCCAAAAAAATCGAAAAACACACAAAAATCAGCACAATCCCATGCCATCCATGCACTCCATGATGTTTACATTAAAGAGACCCCACAGAAAGACTCAGTCCATGCACCACTCACTACCCCTGGGCAAAAGGCCCCAACAGCAGCCAATAAAATCGAAAAACACACAAAAATCAGCACAATCCCATGCTATCCATGCCATCAATGATGTTTAAATTCAAGACACCCCACAGAAAGACTAGGCCCATGCGCCACTCACTACCCCTGGGCATAAATTATGAAAGCTAGGCAAAATGGGTAAAGGCCTGAGAACACTGCCTGCCATCAAAATGGCCCCTTTCCCCCACCACATGGCCAGGGCCTGCCTGTACCAGCACTCAAAATGGCCCCCACCCACATGGCCAGTCCCAACAACACCCCCAAAAAGTCGAAAAACACATAAAAATCACCACAATCCCATGCCATCCATGCCCTCAATGATGTTTAAATTCAAGACACCCCACAGAAAGTCTAGGCCCATGCACCACTGAGTACCCCTGGGCATAATGGATGAAAGCTAGGCAAAATGGGTGCAGGCCTGAGAACACTGCCTGCCTTCAAAATGGCCCCTTGCCCCCCAGCACATGGCCAGGCCCTGCCTGTACCAGCACTCAAAATGGCCCCCACCCACATGGCCAGTCCCCATCAACACCCCAAAAAATCGAAAAACACACAAAAATCAGCACAATCCCATGCCATCCATGCCCTCCATGATGTTTACATTAAAGAGACCCCACAGAAAGACTCAGTCCATGCACCACTCACTACCCCTGGGCAAAAGGCCCAACAGCAGCCAAATAAATCGAAAAACACACAAAAATCAGCACAATCCCATGCCATCCATGCCCTCAATGATGTTTAAATTCAAGACACCCCACCGAAAGACTAGGCCCATGCACCACTCACTACCCCTGGGCATAAAGGAATAAAGCTAAGCAAAATGGGTGCAGGCCTAAGAACACTGCCTGCCTTCAAAATGGCCCCTTGCCCCCCAGCACATGGCCAGGGCCTGCTTGTACCAGCACTCAAAATTGCCCCCACCCACATGGCAAGTCCCCAACAGCAGCCAAAAAATCGAAAAACACACAAAAACCAGCACAATCCCATGCCATCCATGCCCTCCATGATGTTTACATTAAAGAGACCCCACAGAAAGACTCAGTCCATGCACCACTCACTACCCCTGGGCAAAAGGCCCTAACAGCAGCCAAGAAAATAAAAAAACACACAAAAATCAGCACAATCCCATGCCATCCATGCCCTCCATTATGTTTACATTAAAGAGACCCCACAGAAAGACTCAGTCCATGATTGTCGGGGAAGAGATAAATGGATACGAATCCCGTGGCTCAGTTATGTTAAGTCAGCATTGGAAATTTTGGGAATTTTTTCTCCGACCCAGCAGCAATTACCCCAAAGCATAAAAGGACTGTAAAAAAAGCATTTTTGGAACACAGGGCTATTCATAGAACAGAGCAAGAAAGGGCTGAAACCACAGTGTGTGCCTACAATCTAGTAAAGATTAAAGAAGGAATGGAACCTTACCAATATTTGATACACAATGCACAGGACAGGTTTTTAATGAACCGTTTTAGGCTCAATCTTTTACCGTATTTATTGGCATCACCATTAGGGTACTCATCCACGATTGAGCAGAAGGGAACCTGCGTTTGCGACAATAGGTCTCTGCAGGATTCCCTTAATTTCGTATTGTTATGTACTTTTTATTCTGAGCCCAGGCGTAGATTCCTGGTTGATATTTTAAAACAAGTTAACATAAAAAGTGCTCAAAAAGCTGTGATCTTTCTGCAACAAGCGGCTGATCCTCTTACATTGTGCTGTATCATTAATTTTATTAAAGTAGCGGTCCGTCTGAGAGGTACTAGAGGGGGAGGGGAACTTTGAGGTTTTATTGATTCCTGTTAAATGTCAGTTATGTCTCTTTTTAACGTTGTGATTTGTCTGTATTAATATTGGGATTCATGTAAACTGAATTGTTAGACAAAAATGGGGAAAAGTTGGGGGTGAATGTATTTTGTATGTTTGTACTTTTATGGTGATTTTTAATCATCGAATAAAGAATCCAGACTGACTGACTGACTCAGTCCATGCACCACTCACTACCCCTGGGCAAAAGGCCCCAACAACAGCCCAAAAATCGAAAATTCCAAAATTGTAGTTGCAGCAACTATAATGCCCCAAACAAATTTACTTGTGAAATTTCTAATCCAAAAGTGATCCAAAGAAAGTCAAAAAGGCCTCAAATCCAAATATCCAGCAGCATCCACAAAAAGTAATCCTTCCAGGTCAAGATCCAAATGAAAGTGACCAGCACATGAAGGAAGGACTGGGAGGAGCCTGCTGGACAGGAACAGGAAGTTGGAGACTGTGGGGCACTTCCTTCCTCCCACCCCCCCCTCAAAGGGACTCCTGGCAAAAAAAGTGCAGGCAAATGTCAACCTGAGGAGTTATTCTGATAAAAATCATCATTTTCAGAAGGTTTATGATGCTTGCTGGTAGATTTCTTGTGCAGAATTGCAAATTTAGCAATTTCGCGAGTGCGAGATTGTTGCTGCCCGCCGCATCTACGTGTTCGCAATTGCGAACTCTCGCGATGCGTGCTGTGCAAGGTGGCAAGCCGCGATGATGTAATCACGGTCGCCAAACTCCTGAGGGATCCCGCAGCAAGATCCAAAATGGCGCAGCACACGTAAAATATGGAGAAAAACAACTCTGCAAACGCAGAATGATGGTAAGTGAATGCTGCGCGCCGCAATATTGTATCATCAAGCAAAAAAATCCGCTGCGTGCGAATTTGCGGATTTTCGCCAAATTCGCGAGAGTGCGCGATTGCGAATTTGCCGAAAATCCGCAAATTCCGCGAGCGGAACGGATTTTACGCCCATGCTTAGTTGCCAGGCAGTTGATGGATTTATTCAGCTGCTTAAGTTCGTGCCTGTTCCTGCGCCTTTGTCTGGTCACTTTCCAGCCTGTCACAGAGGGAACCCATGCGCACACCCATGTCCCTCACCCCCTCTGCCATGGACTCCATTCCTTTGGCCATGGACTCCATTCCTAGGGCCATGGAGCATATCCCCCTATTAATGTTTGACATCCTGCTATTGAGGATGCGCACCTGTCAGTGCACTGCCATGATCCCTTTGGCCTGCATGCCCTGGATCCTCACCATAGTGCTTTCCAACCCAGCAAAGACCCCCTGCATATCATGTCCCTCCTCTTGCTCACATGCCCTACGACCACGGGCACTTGCATGCCCAGATCCTAATGGCCCCTGTTGCCCTGCATTCCTAGGCACTGCTGTAGTGCTAGGTGTCTGAACCTCCACCTCTTCCTCATCAGAGCTCTCCAGGATCCTGAGTGATGCCTCCTTGGCCTCAATTGCACAGAGGACCCTGAGCTTGGTGTTGTGGCACCTGCAGGTACTACCGGAGTCTGTGTCTCAAACAGCCGGGGTGACAGTGGCTGTGCTGTGGTGTCTTCCTCCATTGCTGTGGGTGCCTGCATTGTGGAAGTGTTGGGTCCTGCTTTGTCTGTGGGCTTCTACCTCGCAGCCGTTGCTGGTGCAATTGCCTTCCCTCCCTGCGCTGCACTGCACGATGACTCTCCTGTGGGAAGACATGGACAATGATCACCTGTGCGTTTCCATTCCTATCACACAGTTTCCTGAGCTGTAACTGCTTGTGTATGGGGAGTGTGGCATGGCATGCAGTGTTCTGTGTTGGCTGCTTCGATGAATGTTCCTATGACTACGACTACCATGATGCATTGCTGGTGAGTACTGACATGTGTTCTGGATTGTGCATGAGTAACCCACATTGGGGAAGGGCCCAGGGAATGGGTGGGGATTCATGTCCATGCATCTTACCTTTCTTTCTAGCAGCTCTGGCTGAACTGTCAGCATCCCCAATCCCGTGTATGCTTTCAGGCTCCATTGTGGATCCACCATCTGCTCCAGTTCAGTGAGGCTTGGTGCACGGCTCTTCCCTCAACCTGTGGCTGAAGATTCTTTCCTCTGGCTTCCTATCTTCTTTTTTGTGGTGATCCTCAGATTATACCACCTTTTTTTGATGGCTTCTATTTCATGATGTGTGATCCCAAGGGCATTTACTTTGCTCTGGATGGCCAGCCAGGTGGTGCTGAATTTGATCTTCCTTTTTCTGTCAACACCATCCTTCCGGGCTTCCTGGGACTCCATGGTGATGCTCTGCTGGGCTCCGTGCAGCCTGCTCCTCTGTTTCCCCTCCAGCTCTCCAAACAGTTCTGTGGCTCTGAAACCTGCATGGGTGTGGCCAACTCCAGGTACTGGGTGTGGTACTTGCATCTGATTGGTTGATTTCACATTAGCTTTGTTGTGGGGTGTGGTGGGTGTCTCTGATTGGTTGAGTGGCTCACATGGCTTCCATTCGAATTTTCGAGATTGGCTTTTACCGATTCGGTAAATACCAAATCGGTATTTACCGAGTCAGGATTCCGACTGTTACCGATTCGGTATTTTTTTACCATTTTTTACCTACATACTGTTTTTCGATTCATAAATACCGATTCGGTATCAATCGGTATTTATGAACCGGTAAAATGAAATTACCTACATCGGGCCCTTAGTGACTAAGTGGTATCAGCCAGTGCAAAGTCATAGACCCCACCGCTTATCCACCGATATAGGAAGCTGGCTCCCTACATAGTGCAATAATAAGAAGTACACTGTGTGGAGAGTCCTTCCTTGGTTTACAGAGGCTGAAGTAGATACTAACGCTATCTTCTGTGGTAGTGTGTTGAGCGGTGAGGCTTATCAGAGGGTAGTGCAAAGCATTTGTTGTACTCACAATAAATGAGATACACACTCAGGGATTAACCCGAATTAGAAAATGAACACTTCTTTTACATATGTTGCAAAACAAGAACTTTGTTCAAAGGTAAGTACTGTTTTTGTTTGCAATATTCACAACAAAATACACTGTTCAAAGTTGTGTGCCTTTGCGCTCAATGCAATCCCATGGGAAGAAAATGCAAGTATGCATGGAGGTAAGTATATTTGGCTTCAGGGTTCACCCTCTGGGTTTCGAGTTGTAGGGGGGCATGGTCCAAAGTACAGTCAGCAGTTCTTCGGGAGCTGCCCGGGTTACACCTGGAGCAGGGTGCTGGTGAGGTTGTCACTGGGTGTGCTACGGTGAAAGGGGGGTCCACTGAGAATAGGCTGCACAGACGGACTTGGGGACAAGTCTGAGAGGGCTTGGGTCACATAGGGTCTTGGAGCAAGGGGACACAGATGGTACTTCGGTACCTGGGCGAGGCGGCTTGGGTGCAGTGTGGGTAGGTCAGCTGTGGGCATATCCCTGACCCTAGAAGGCTAGTTCCATACAAAACAAGATGGAGGAATCTGAAATGGTGGTGTCTATATCAGCTAGGCCACCTTAGAGGTTGAGCTGGCTTATGTGGGACACACCTCCCAATCTAAATACATTTTCTGCCTATCTTGCCAACAAAAAGTGGGGTCTGGATAGGGGGTCAGCATCCCCACTATCTGGAGAGGTCTGGGTCACAAGACAAAGGGGACAGGGCCTTCGAAGCCTCCCACCCAGGAATGCAGTACCTGTGTGGAGGAGGTGTAAACATCTCCGCCCAGAGCAGGCTTTGTTCCTGAACTTTGAGAGTGAAGGTTCTCACCTTAGTTATATATAAGGCATATTTCTGCCATTTTCTTTTGATACACCTAGGGCATTGGGACTAAAAAGGGTCCGCATGGGCTGGAGCACTATGAATTGTGCCACGTTAAGGGACCTCTCACCAAGCTAATGCACACTGCCATCACAGCCTGCATGTCTTGGTGCAGAGAAAAACAAAAGTGTCAACGTGTGTTTGTGTAGGAAACTTGGTTTTTGAGGGAGTAGCCCCCCACGCCAAAAATCATCACCTACGCAGAACAGGTATGTTGAGGAGAAATTTGTATTTTTTCCCCATTTTCTACAGCACATATGGAACAAGGAAAATACCTCCTGGGCCCCTCCCTGCACAAAAAGAATCTTGCCAACAACACAGACACCCTGACAAGTAGTAGTGAACAGGACCTTATTAGCCTTTGTCTCTGTAGTGTGCTTAATTTATCATTGTAACACATCAGCTAGACATGGAGTGCTGCACAGCACAGGAGTAGTGACTCTGTGATGGGCGGATATGTACCTGTGAAGGGTACAGTACAGGAAGAGACCAGTACTATAAAGTGCATTTGTTGATGTACTGGGTGTAAGTATGCCAGCAAGGAATGCAGTGTATGAGACATACAGTGTTGTGCAGTGTGAGCGCAATGAAACCATGTGCTGGATATATGTGTGCCAGAGTGAAGTACAACACATTAAGGGTGAAGTGTTCTGCAGCTCACATTGTGAGTGTGTGTGCTGGCAGTGAACAGGCTTGATTCACAGAGGTAAACTTAGACTTTTGTGTAAGTTTACTATGTTTTTTGGTATTAATGAACTGTGTGTTTAATGTTATTAATAGTGATGTTATGGCTGCGGAGAATCCGACCATAAAAACATAGACCAATTCTATCTTTTTATGTGCGGGGTCTCTACACACAAAAGTGTAAGGTAACCTTTCTGAATCAGGCCCTGTGTGTCTACAAATAGCACCCCCTGGTACAGTATAGAAAAGCTCCAGTGCTGAACAGTGCGCGCAGACTGAACGTGTGTACTAAATAAATATGTACTTCTAATGGTACAATGCATGGAGATAACAGTGCAGGATAGTAAGTGTGCTGTGAATGTGTGCTAAGTAAGTGTGCCTGCATTGACACCTTATACGGAGGACCCTGGGTGCCTTTTTGGGAAGCCCGGGCCTTTGTGGTGAATACATGAGAAGCAGAGGAATCCCCCAGATAGATTTGTGTATTGCTGCATTCCTGTGAGCTGGGTGGGACACACTGGAGGAATGGAGATAGAGACTCTCCTTCCTTTTACACTACAAAAAATGTCTTTTTGATTCAGTGATAGATCACAAGGCAAGGGCCTGGACACACCTCAGGAAGGAGATGGGGATGATAAGGGAATCATAAAGAGTAGGACTGGGAGCCAAGGATAAAACCTTTTGATGAGCATATCACTGTGGCTGACATCCAGATGTGAACTCTGGTCACTCCCATGAATTGTGTTGTGGCTCAATCAGCTTCAGAGTTCTTCATGCTTTGACAGACATCCTATCAAGGGGAAGGGAGAAAAAGAGAAGTGGACACTTCAAAAGGAGCAGAATCCCAACATAAAACTACAAAATCGCATACCCTGAATCACATTAATGTGTCTGGAAATAAACTATAAGAAGGGCATGTTGGGGCCCTAACATTTCTTTGTCATCTGTTAGGCAGCTGTGAGAGAGGGGGAAGCTCTGCAAGATTTCTTTCTGTGATCAGAATTGGGGGGAAAGGCCTGCTAGTGTGCCTGCTAGGTAAAGGGACATCACCCAGGAACACCAAGACCACTTGAACTGAAGCTTGGAGAACCAGCGCCTGCCTGCTTGCCAAGACGAGCATGACAAGTGAAGAAGAGAAGAACATTAGAGAGAGCGTGGTCCAGTGGGGTGCCCTGCTGAGAGGACTCCCTGAAGTGTGAGGAAATGGCTGTGCACTGATCGAGGTGTTGCCCATGTGCAGTGTCAGTTAAGTGCTTCGTATGCTAGGAGAGGGATTTCTGAGAGTCATTGTCACCGTGGAGGGGCGTTTACGCTGGAGGAGATTGCGTCCCATTTACCAAGTTCCTCAGCAACCCCATATGGGGAGAGGATGTGGCCTAACAGCTAGGATGGTCAACCTCGAAGCTGGGGAACCAGGTTTAAGTCTCAGCAGGGATGCTCAACATCCTGTGATTCTGGGCAAATCACTTAATCTCCCCGTGCCTCACAAAAATTAATGCGTCCATCTGTAATGCAACTGGTGCTCATGTAAAGTGCTCGGATACCTTTGGGTGTAGTTTGCAATATATAAAACGAAGAAAAAAAAGCCAGGCAGGGTCGTTGACACCTACATTGCCAAGACATATAGGCGATCACCTGAAAAATAAATTGAGAATGCATTTGGCATGTCAAGCCTGCATAATGAGATAACTGCCCCTGACTTACCAGATCTTCATGAGCTGGGAGCTGCTCCAATAACTGGAGAAGCCAGCAGCTCCGCTCAAGAGGGAGAGCTGGTGCTGATGGGTGCTACAGTGTGTGCTGCAAGCAGCCGGACATTTCTGAGCAGGGTCAGAACTAGTTGGTACTACAAAGAAGGGGGACCCCGACAGGATAGAGGCAGGTAGGCAGGGGAAATAATGAATACCAGAAAAGGAGGAAACACCTGCCAAATAAATTCAAGAAAGGCCCTGTAAGAGGTTCCTTATACTAATACATTAACACCGGAGCGAACAAGGGCAGAATCAAATGATCACATCAAAAGGTACAAGTACATATGATATTTTTGTTTTTGAGACAAAGATTTTTTCTTCATAGACAAACATTATAAATATCAAGCATTGCCATTGTTATATTTTTTTTAAAGAGATATAACTCATTACATGAGGTCCCACACAAACAGTTCATACATCACAATCATGCCATCACACATTCCACAATACAACATAACTCAAACATCAAGCATACATATAGTCCTAATAGTACATAGGCGCCACAAGATAGTTGGATGACAAGATGGGAACAAATCATCAGGGGGGGGGGAAATACAGGTAAAAGACAATCCAGCTGCCCCCACACGAACAACGCCAATGCGCGTTTTGGTGTGTTGCCCCAGCCGGGGCTAAACCTTCATCAGGGCGCAGATGTACAAAGAAGTGGGGGACAATATATCTGCAGACATAAGAAAAAAGACATATATCAAGATAATCATTACTACTAACACATCAATATTTATATTTAAGTCAAATACATAGTGCTCCTTGATAAGCTCCAGAACAACGTGATTCTATCTGTATATTAGTTGGATATCCATGTATAGGATAAAAGAACCTGGAATAGACTGTTTTATCAAAGTAAATACAAAACAACAAGGTACATATACTAGTCTTTAGCAAATACTCCTATATGAAGAGGAATAAAGAACATATATCGAGAGAAGACCCCATCACCCAGGAAAGAGCATGACACATGTAGGTGCTCTAAACATGCCAGTGTGAAGGAAAAAAAAGAAGAAAATGCGAAGATAATAAGCAGAAAAAAGGAATGCGTAGGAAACGAATTTACAAAAAACATACAAGCCATCAACCCAGTGGAAAAAGAAGAACTAGGGGCAGCATGGGTCTCCCTTCCCGAAATTTGATAAGGACCAAGGTGCTGAGGGGATATGATCTACTACCCACCAGGTGAGTATAGGGGCCCCGGCATTACGTGCTTCACAGTAATGCTCTAAGGAAGATAAAAGCAAGAGCAAAGAGACAAATCAGCTATCTGTATCATTATTACAGAGACAACCACACTATGAGGGAACATGGCGTGAACAGCCCATATTTAGGGAGAGGATAAGGAAACCTACAAGTTATCAGTCTCGTAGTTATCAGAGGGAGTAAACACATTTCCTTCCTAGCAGCCCCCACAGGTCGCAATGAGATATCTTTGACGTTGATAGGAGGGGCAACCTTGGTCTCCCAAGATCGAGGACAATATTCACTGGGTAAGATAGATAGTCAGTCGTTCTAAAATAAATATATGATTTTTTTAGAAACAACCACAGTGTGAAATACACGTATGCCTGCGTAGAATACACAGACGCCCGCTCAGTAACAATACAACCTAGTAACAGGCATATCATTCAGCTCATAACAACAAAAGGTAGGGGGTCGAGGGCAGAGGCATATATGGAACTTCGGTAAGAGGAGCATAGGCCAGTACTCAGCATGATAAAAACAAGTGCAGCCAAATTGCCATGTTAAGAAAAATGCCCTTGCGCCGGCATGGTTTTAAGGTTAACAATGAATAAACAGGTGCTAAAGGCTGATCCCGGCACACATAGGGAATAAATAGTGACCAGTGAAAGGCGGAATGGAAAGGAGGTAACTTGCACTCCTACAGGCTAAGTAAAACCTGTAACTACATGCGAACCGTCCTTATACTGAAATGTAGCTACTTCGAATGATAGACCCGACTGTTAAACGGGGGCTAAGGGTAACGAACGCTAACAATACCGCTTGGTAAATCACCTCACGCCATAACTCAAAGTCACACATTACCTGTGTCTCTAGTCAAAATGTTTCCGCCGAAGTTCGTCGGGCCGGTAGAATCAAAAACGCCAACACGTCCCTCGAGGTAGGTGTCATGATGAAGAAAGTCTTCGCCCTGTTTTTAAAGACTTAGTGGTGAGCCTTGACGAATCGCGCGGTGAGCACAATTACAAAAGATAGAAAGCGGACTGCCGCCTAACTTGCAGTGAAACTGATTCTCTAGTCGCGGTCATCTTCGGATGAAATAGCTACCCCAAGGTTATGATAAGTAAAAGAGCAACAAACCCGGTAGTGCCCTAACAAAAGAATACATACAACAAGGAAACACCCTGCGAGAGCAATGAAGTAGGGTTAAGCTGAGGGTTCCGGATGTTAACCAGGAATCATGACATAAAACAAGGGGGTGGGCAACCCCAAAAAATGGGAGCGAATATAGGACAAAAAGCGTCCTAGCTATAGTGTATTTGTCTACCTCCAACATTCAGAGAGTATAGGTTACAGAAAAAGACCCTCAGATTAGCAAATCAAACAGAGGCTCTCAACTCAACAACCAGTAAGCTGAAGCCCCAGGCAGAATTAACAGGCGGCCGAGAGAAGAAAGACAGGAAAAACTGCACAGGGGTAATGATAAGAACAGAACCCCCCGGCCGGGAGGTAACATTACGTGAAAGCATTCTCCCATGGGCAGTTCTCGTTAAATCCCCTTTTAACTGCATTCAGGAAATAAATCCAAAAGACCTCTCTTTTTTTGCGTATGATGACAGGATCCAGTCCAGGGTACACCTGGATCTTTTCCAATATGACCACTTGATATCATCTTCAGTATGATCTTTCTCAAGCCATTTAGCCACTAAAGGTGCTGAAGATATTTTGGTCCGTATGTTGAACTTATGTTCCCCTATCCTCAAATGGCATTCTCGTCCGGCCAAGATTGCACGGCCACAGAATAATGTATACCACGTTTTAGGTGCAGCAGTTCGTCATTTTTTTATTTACCAATGAGATGGTACGCTCAGGGGTTTTGATGATGTCTCTAATAAGAGCATTGGAGCTGGAATGGCAGTTGCCACATCGGTGATTGCCTTCGATGGGACCAGGGCCACAGATGGCTTTTTGTAGGAATATTGGGGGTTCCTGTAACTTTCCTCTAACAAGATAGTTCTTCAAATTTGTATTTCTCCTGCAGGCAAAGATGGGTTTGGGCAGATGTTCTTAACTGTTGCCCAGCTTTAGGAGATGCCAACAGGAATTTATGGCCTGTCTCAGTTTGTGATTTAAATTGGAGTGTCAGGTAACACAGACCAATTTCTCCAGATGCTCCATTTCCCTGGCCACACACAGACTCACGATTAAAGTACCTAGCCCGCTTGAATGATTCTTTGATCAGTTTGTGGGGGTAGCCGCGATGCACCAACTTTTCTTTAAGGATATCGGCTTGGATGAGAAAGTCTTCGATATTGGAGCCATTCCTCCAAATCCGGAGGAACTGACTAAAGGGAATCCTGTCCCTCTGGCAGCGGGGATGGAAGCTGCAGTACTGCAATAAGGTGTTCCTTGCAGTCGGTTTAGTAAAGAGAGACACATATATCTCATTGTGTCGATGTTCAATCCAGATATCCGGAAACTCAATCCTGTAGTTACGGACATGGGCAGTAAAATTTAAGTTAGCATCTGCAGCGTTGAGCCAGAGAATAAACTCATTTAATGAGTCATGGTTCCCCTTCCATATGAAAAAGATGCCGGCAATAAATTGAGACTAGGCTTGAACATTCTCATGGAAGGGGGCCATCTCGTTATAGATGTTGGTCTACTCGAAATGCCCCATGTATAGGCAAGCTATACTGGGGGCACAGGTGGCCCCCATGCTGACTCCCTGGATTTGCTAGAAGTAACAGTTGTTTTACTCAAAGTAGTTTTCGCAGAGAACCACTTCAAGACAGTGCTTAATAAACAGGGAATTACAGATCTCAGGCTTGGAGGATAGGACTTCTTCCATGACCCTCAAGGCTCCACTCTGCGGAATATTCGTATACAACGACTCAAGGTCCAATGTCACCATGAGTTCCTTGTCTTCCAAATAAGATGTTCCTTCAACTTTGGCGATGAAATGGCCGGTATCCTTAACAAACGATTCCAAGTTGTTGACCAAAGGTTTTGAAAAATGGTCAATATATTTGGAGAGAGGCTCCGTGGCAGATCCGTTAGTGGATACAATGGGCCACAACAGAGGGTCTTAGGTGTTCTTATGGATCTTGGGGACCCCAGAGATAATGGGCATCCGGGTAAAGCTAGGGGTAAAAAATTCTGCTTCCTTAGAACAGATGTATCCCATATCTACTGCTTGTTCAACCATCGTAAGGATGCGGCGTTTCAAGGCAATTTCTGGGTTCCTCACAATTCTTTTGTAGTGATCAGTGGAGGAGAGAAGCAGATTC
This sequence comes from Lissotriton vulgaris, assembly GCF_964263255.1. Taxonomy (NCBI): domain Eukaryota; kingdom Metazoa; phylum Chordata; class Amphibia; order Caudata; family Salamandridae; genus Lissotriton; species Lissotriton vulgaris. The sequence continues at coordinate 273,883,705 of NC_141694.1, read as the reverse complement.
ATTTTTTCTACATATGTGGGAGTATCAAAAATCACGATACCCCCACCCTTGTCACAGGGTTTGATGGTAAGCTGTTTATTTTCCTTCAGGGATTTCAAAAAGGATTCTTCAGCTCTATGCAAATTGAGGGGAGATTTGGTCACATACTTGATGAACTTCTCAATTCTAGCAGTAACTGCTTTCTCAAAGACACCCACCTCGGGTCCAATGACATCCAGGGAGGGTGTAAAATCAGACGGGGCTTTAGGCCCAATAGGTTCTGCATAGTTTCAGGCATAGGTCCATTAAGAAAAACATTTTTTGCCTGATTTTACGGAAGAAGAGTTGTAGATCTTTAAGGAACTCAAATTTGTTAAAGTTGGTAGAGGGATGGGCCCCGAGATAACAAACACACAGCTCCTGAATCAATTACAGCATTGGGGAGGTTAAATACAGAAATGTTCTTTACGTTTTCCAGTATTGATGGTGTCATGTCTGGATATACATTTGCTGTTGGCCCTGACCCTGATGGTAATTCCTCTGCTGAGGGGTCCGAGTTCTTGGGCGGAAGTTCCCTCTGCGGTTCCCTAAAAAGATCGATTCGGCTGGGCTGATCTCTCGAAGGGTTCCTGTCTCGCTTGAAAGTTGGAATTATAATTAGGGTTATAGTTGGGATCATAGTTAGTGGACCCTTCGCCCTCTGAATCTGTGGTGTCAGAAAAGGTTGTGACCCGTGGATTACCCCATCTCTGGGTGCCGCCCCGTGGATTCAATTCTTCCGCACTGGTATAGAAATTAGCTGCTAGGTAGGGGTAAGCCCATTCTTGGGTGAACAACCGAATGTCCTTTCTGAATTTTTCAGGGTTTCTCTTTAAAAGGTAACCTGAAAAGGAATCAAGTTCTACACCTATTTCTTCCAATTTTGTTTTTGCCTATTGTGACTGGATTGTCCTGTTTAAGCCTTTCCTCAAGATCTTCAATTTCCTTATTCAGGATAGCTATGACTTCTCTTGCGGTCTCGATGATCATCATCATCAAATCCTTGGAGCATCTATTTGATATTAAAGCCCACTTCTCCAAGAATTTTCTGATCTCAACAAAAAGTCCCTGGATGTTACGGACCCTCAACCCAATAGGAATGGTTCCAGCCTTGAGATAGTCGAGCATAAAGTGAGCATGGAGTTCTGTACGCTTGGACTTTTTCTCCAAATTAACACCTTCGCTGCTAGGCGTTTTCCCCCTCCTGTGCTGGAAATTGCCATTTTGCTGGTGTCATGACGAGCTCAGCTCGTCATCAGCACAGCTCAACTGTGCATCATGACGAGCTGAGCTCGTCATGAGCATCGAAAGGGTTAAGAAGTATAGTCCATTAGTTTTCTAGTCCCTTGGAGAGGGTGAACTGTTTGTCACTGGCCACTGAGAGGCCAATCATTTTGGCGATATCTTCATCGGAAAATGAGAAGGTGTTGATGCTTTCCATCTTGGATAACAACAAGGGGAGTCAAGTGACAAACAAAATAGATATGGATCAAGATCAAAATATACAACACTGGGACTAATAAAGATAAGATAACAATAAGGGGATTAGGAGAAAAAACAGGATCACAGGAATCCCATCACCAAATGCAAAATAGATAGAACTAAGAAACCACGAGAAGACAGGATATACAGCTATTCCAGGGAACTAGCAACAACCCCCACAGCTCAAGGGCAGTGAAGCAACAACTACAAAGAACCGGGACCCCTGAAAGGATAGAGGTAGGTAGGCAGGGGAAATAATGAACACCATAAAAGGAGCAAAAATGCCTGCCAAATAAATTCAAGCAAGGCCCTATAAGAGGGTCCTTATACTAATACATTAATACCGGAGCGAACAAGGGCAGAATCAAATGATCACATCAAAAGGTACAAGTACATATGATATTTTTCTTTTTGAGACAAAGATTTTTTCTTCATAAACAAACATTATAAATATCAAGCATTGCCATGGTTATTTTTTTTAAAGAGATATAACTAATTAAATCAGGTCCCACACACATAGTTCATACATCACAATCATGCCATCACATATTCCACAATTCAACATAACTCATACATCAAGCATACATATAGTCCTAATAGTACATAGGCGCCACAAGATAGTTGGATGACAAGATGGCAACAAATCATCAGGGGGGAAAAATACAGGTAAAAGACACCTTCACCTTTCATCCACTTTCTGCACCTATCTTCCTAATTCTATACTTCTCTTGCTTTTTTTGCTTCTCTCATGCTTCTTTCCGGACCTCTCTTGCTTCTTTATATACCTTTCTTGCTTCTTTCTCCACCATTCTTCCTCTTTCTGCACCTTTCTTCCTCTGTATGCACTTCTCTAGCTTCTTTCTGTACCTCTCTTGCCTCTTTCTGGAACCTCACTTGCCTTTTTCTGCACCTATCTTGCTTCTTTGTACACCTCTCTTGCCACTTGTGCAGTTCTCTTGCTTCTTTCTGCACCTCTCTTCCTCTTTCTGTACCTTTCTTCCTCTTTCTACACTTCTCATGCTTATTTTTGCACCTCACTCTCTTTTTTTACCTCTTTTGCTTCTTTCTACACTTCTCTTGCCTCTTTCTGCACCTTTCATCCTCTTCCTGCACATTTCGTCCTCTTTCTATACCTTTCTTACTCTTTTTCCATCTTTCTTGCTTCTTTCTGCACTTCTTTCTGTACCTCTTTTGCCTCTTTCTCCACATTTCTTCTTTCTGCACATATTTTGCATCTTTCTGTACTTCTCTAGCCTCTTTCTGTACTTCTCTTGCCTCTTTCTATACTTCTCTTGCTTCTTTCTACACCTCTCTTGCTTCTTTCAGCACCTTGCTTCCTCTTTATGCAGTTCCCCTTCCTCTTTCTGTACATCTCTGGCTTCTTTCTGCATCTTTCTTCCTCTTTCTGTACTTCTCATGGCTTTTTCTGTGCCTTTATTACTCTTTTCTGCAACTCTCTTGCCTTTTTATGCACCTCAGTTGCTTCTTTCTGCACCTCACTCTCTTCTTTCTGCACTTCTCTTGCTCCTTTCTGCACTTCTTTTGCTGCTCTCTGTACTTCTCTTGCATTTTTCTGCATTGTTCTGCATTTTTTTCTTCTTTCTGCACTTCTTTTGCCTCTTTCTGTGTTCCTCATGCCTCTTTCTGCACTTCTCTTGCTTCTCTCTGTACCTCTCTTGTTTCTTTCACTACCTTTCTTCTTCTTTCTGCACCTCTCTTGCTTCTTTCTGCACCTTACTTCCTTTTCTAAACCTTTTTTCCTCTTTCTGTACATCTCTTACCTCTTTCTTCAACTCTTGCCTCTTTTGCACGTCTCTTGCCTCTTTCTGCACCTCTCTTGCCTCTTTCCACACTTTACTTGCCTCTTTCTGCATCCCTGTTGCTTCTTTCTGCACTTCTCTTGTTTCTTTCTAAACCTCTCTTGCTTCTTTCTGCACATTTTTTCCTTTTTCTGCACCTCTCTTGCTTCTTTCTGCATTTTACTTTCCTCTTTCTGCAATTTTCCTTCTTCTCTCTGCACCTCTTATGCCTCTTTCTGCACCTCACTTCCCTCTTTCTGTATCTCACTTGCCTCTTTCTGTACCTCACTCTCTTCTTTCTGCACCTCTCTTGCTTCTTCCTGCACATCACTTGCTTCTGTCTACAATTTTCGTGACTCTTTCTGTACCTTGTGTCCTCTTTCTGTACCTTTCCTCCTCTTTCTGCACCTTTCCTCCTCTTTCTGCACCTCTCTTGCTTCTTTCTGCACCTCTCTTGCCTCTTTCTGCAACTCACTTGACTTTTTCTGCACCTATCTTGCTTCTTTGTACACCTCTCTTGCCACTTTCTGCAGTTCTCTTGCTTCTTTCTGCACCTCTCTTCCTCTTTCTGTACCTTTCTTCCTCTTTCTACACTTCTCATGCTTCTTTCTGCACCTCACTCTCTTTTTTTACCTCTTTTGCTTCTTTCTACACTTCTCTTGACTCTTTCTGCACCTTTCATCCTCTTCCGGCACCTTCCGTCCTCTTTTTATACCTTTCTTCCTCTTTTTCCATCTTTCTTGCTTCTTTCTGCACTTCTTTCGGTACCCCTTTTGCCTCTTTCTCCACAATTCTTCTCCTTTCTGCACATCTTTTGCTTCTTTCTGTACTTCTCTAGCCTCTTTCTGTACTTCTCTTGGGTGTTTCTATACTTCTCTTGCTTCTTTCTACACCTCTCTTGCTTCTTTCAGCACCTTGCTTCCTCTTTCTGCAGTTCCCCTGCCTCTTTCTGTACATCTCTGGCTTCTTTCTGCGTCTTTTTTCCTCTTTCTGTACTTCTCCTGGCTTTTTCTGCGCCTTTATTCCTCTTTCTGCAACTATCTTGCCCTTTTCTGTACCTCAGTTGCTTCTTTCTGCACCTCACTCTCTTCTTTCTGCACTTCTGTTGCTCCTTTCTGCACTTCTTTTGCTGCTCTCTGTACTTCTCTTGCCTTTTTCTGCATCGTTCTGCAACTTTTTTCTTCTTTCTGCACTTCTTTTGCCTCTTTCTGTGCTCCTCATGCCTCTTTCTGTACTTCTCTTGCTTCTCTCTGTACCTCTCTTGTTTCTTTCACTACCTGTCTTCTTCTTTCTGCACCTCTATTGCTTCTTTCTGCACCTTACTTCCTTTTTAAACCTTTTTTCCTCTTTCTGTACCTCTCTTACCTCTTTCTTCAACTCTTGCCTCTTTTGCACGTCTCTTTCTCCACGTCTATTGCCTCTTTCTGTACCTTTTTTCCTCTGTCTGCACCTCTATTGCTTCTTTCTGCACCACTCTTGTTTATTTCTGTACTTCTCTTGCCTCTTTCTGTAACTCTCTTGCTACTTCCTTCACCTTTCATCCGCTTTCTGCACCTTTCTTCCTCATTCTATACCTCTCATGCTTTTTTGCATCTCTCATGCTTCTTTCTGGACCTCTCTTGCTTCTTTATATACCTTTCATGCTTCTATTTCTACCGTTCTTCCTCTTTCTGTATCTTTCTCTCTCTTTCTGCACTTCTCTTGCTTCTTTCTGTATCTCTCTTGCCTCTTTCTGCAACCTCACATGCCTCTTTCTGCACCTATCTTGCTTCTTTCTACAGCTCTCCTGCCTCTTTCTGCATTTCTCTTGCTTCTTTCTGCACCTCTCTGCCTCTTTCTGTACCTTTCTGCTTCTTTCTACACTTCTCATGCTTCTTTGTGCGCCTCACGCTCTTCTTTCTTCACCCCTTTTGCTTCTTTCTATACTTCTCTTGCCTCTTTCTGCACCTTTCATCCTCTTCCGGCACCTTTCATCCTCTTTCTGTACTTTTATTCCTCTTTTTCCATCTTTCTTGCTTCTTTCTGCACTTCTTTCTGTACCTCTCTTGCCTCTTTCTCCACATTTCTTCTTTCTGCACATCTTTTGTTTCTTTCTGTACTTCTCTAACCTCTTTCTGTACTTCTCTTGCATCTTTCTGTACTTCTCTTGCTTCTTTCTATATCTCTCTTACTTCTTTCAGCACCTTGATCCTCGTTCTGCAGTTCCCCTGCCTCTTTGTGTACATCTCTGGCTTCTTTCTGTGTCTTTATTCCTCTTTCTGTACTTCTCCTGGCGTTTTCTGCACCTTTATTCCTCTTTCTGCAACTTTCTTGCCTCTTTCTGCACTTCTATTGCTTATTTATGCACCTCTCTTGCCTCTTTCTGCACCTCTCCTGATTCTTTCTATACCTCTTTCTTCTTTCTGCATCTTTCTTGCCTCTTTCTGCACCTCAGTTGCTTCTTTTTGCACCTCACTCTCCCCTGTCTGTACTTCTTTTGCTGCTCTCTGTACTTCTCTTGCCTTTTTCTGCATCGTTCTGCATTTTTTTCTTCTTTCTGCACTTCCTATGCCTCTTTCTGTACTTCTCTTGCTTCTCTCTGTACCTCTCTTGTTTCTTTCTCTACCTTTCTTCTTCTTTCTGCACCTCCCCTGCTTCTTTCTGCACCTTACTTCCTTTTTCTACACCTTTCTTCCTCTCTCTGTACTTCTCTTACCTCTTTCTTCACCTCTGGCCTCTTTTGCACCTCTCTTGCCTCTTTCTGTACCTCTCTTGCCTCTTTCCACACTTTCATTGCCTCTTTCTGTATCCCTGTTGCTTCTTTCTGCACTTCTCTTGTTTCTTTCTGTACCTCTCTTGCTTCTTTCTGGACATTTCTTCCTTTTTTTTTACTCTCTCTTGCTTCTTTCTGCACGTCTTTCATCTTTCTGCAATTCTCCTTCTTCTCTGTGCCCCTGTCATGCGTCTTTCTGCACCTCATTTCCCTATTTCTTTATCTCACTTGCCTCTTTCTGCACCTCACTCTCTTCTTTCTGCACATCTCTTGCTTCTTCTTGCACATCACTTGCCTCTATCTGCAATTTTTGTAACTCTTTCTGTACCTTTTATCCTCTTTCTGTACCTTTCCTCCTCTTTCTGCACCTCTCTTGCTTCTTTCTGTACATCTCTCACTTCATTCTAACCCTCTCTTGCTTCTTTCTATACCCTTCTTACCTCTTTCTGTACCTCTCTTCCACTTTCTGTACCTTTCTTCCTCTTTCTACACTTCTCATGCTTCTTTCTGCTCCTCACTCTCTTCTTTTTTCACCTCTTTTGCTTCTTTCTACACTTCTCTTGCCTCTTTCTGCACCTTTCGTCTCTCCCTGCACCTTTCTTCCTTTTTTCCATCTTTCTAGCTAGACATGGAGTGCTGCACAGCACAGGAGTAGTGACTCTGTGATGGGCGGATATGTACCTGTGAAGGGTACAGTACAGGAAGATACCAGTATTATAAAGTGCATTTGTTGATGTACTGGGTGTAAGTATGCCAGCAAGGAATGCAGTGTATGAGACATACAGTGTTGTGCAGTGTGAGCGCAATGAAACCATGTGCTGGATATATGTGTGCCAGAGTGAAGTACAACACATTAAGGGTGAAGTGTTCTGCAGCTCACATTGTGAGTGTGTGTGCTGGCAGTGAACAGGCTTGATTCACAGAGGTAAACTTAGACTTTTGTGTAAGTTTACTATGTTTTTTGGTATTAATGAACTGTGTGTTTAATGTTATTAATAGTGATGTTATGGCTGCGGAGAATCCGACCATAAAAACATAGACCAATTCTATCTTTTTATGTGCGGGGTCTCTACACACAAAAGTGTAAGGTAACCTTTCTGAATCAGGCCCTGTGTGTCTACAAATAGCACCCCCTGGTACAGTATAGAAAAGCTCCAGTGCTGAAAAGTGCGCGCAGACTGAACGTGTGTACTAAATAAATATGTACTTCTAATGGTACAATGCATGGAGATAACAGTGCAGGATAGTAAGTGTGCTGTGAATGTGTGCTAAGTAAGTGTGCCTGCATTGATACCTTATACGGAGGACCCTGGGTGCCTTTTTGGGAAGCCCGGGCCTTTGTGGTGAATACATGAGAAGCAGAGGAATCCCCCAGATAGATTTGTGTATTGCTGCATTCCTGTGAGCTGGGTGGGACACACTGGAGGAAGGGAGATAGAGACTCTCCTTCCTTTTACACTACAAAAAATTTCTTTTTGATTCAGTGATAGATCACAAGGCAAGGGCCTGGACACACCTCAGGAAGGAGATGGGGATGATAAGGGAATCATAAAGAGTAGGACTGGGAGCCAAGGATAAAACCTTTTGATGCGTATATCACTGTGGCTGACATCCAGATGTGAACTCTGGTCACTCCCATGAATTGTGTTGTGGGTCAATCAGCTTCAGAGTTCTTCATGCTTTGACAGACATCCTATCAAGGGGAAGGGAGAAAAATAGAAGTGGACACTTCAAAAGGAGCAGAATCCCAACATAAAACTACAAAATCGCATACCCTGAATCACATTAATGTGTCTGGAAATAAACTATAAGAAGGGCATGTTTGTGTCACTTATGACCGAGGCAAGATGGCTGCCGTGTGGAAGGCTGTGTGAGCAGCTTGCTCCCTGGCTCCAGGCGTCCGGGAGAAAAGGAGAGAGGATAAACCCATTTTTTACGAGGAAAATTACCATGATACCGCTTTTGTGACATGTACGGATTGATTGGTTTTGCACGGTCACCCACCGTTATTTACCTGCTTATATCGGCGTTTTTTCTACCGCTGGATGTAGTAAGACGGAGTCAAATGAGGCGTTGACCGTTTCCGGCTGGTTACCTGCGTGTGCGCTGCACAATCTTCGCGGAGAAGTACCTAGGAGTCAGCATATTGGCGTGGTGAATACGATACAAACTATCCCCTTGAAAGGAGTATACGAATGTTGCTGAATTTCTCTGAGCTTAGTCGGCGGTCTCCGCTGTGGCGTGCTACACTCTGTCTGCTCTGGGCGCAGAGCAGTGTCTTTCCCGGCAGAGGCGGAGGCGGAGGCGGCACACGAAAGGGGAGAAAAAAGACACCGCTACCCCCGTCCATCACTACCCGCAGTAATAGGAGAGACGACGAGGATCGAGTGCAGAGAAGAGCGGGTTCAGGCGGCGAGGGGCTCGTGATGTCTGAGGCTCCAGAGGTTGCACTTCCAACCCCTGCTAAAACTACAACAAAACAGGGTAAGAACACTAACAAGCCACCTGTAAAACATAATGAAGCTGTAAGTGCTAAGAATACCACGTCACAAACACAGTGGCCAGAAAAAAAATAATGGATGTTAATTTGCAAGGCATAGATGCGATGGAGTCACAGTCTAAACAAAGTGCCATTACAGCTGAAAATGATAATAATCCGCTAAATAATCCTCTAAACTTGGTGCTGACTAATCCCTTAAAGAAGGTCATTATGGGAGATGTAGTCCCCGGTGGAGCCGGTATTAGTCGTTCTTGTTCTCTGCCCTCGTTATTGGTATCAGTATCAGCAGAAAATGACCAGCAGAAGACAACGGAAAACTCCACACAGCATACGAATCTGGAGGTCTCGGAAAAGTTTTTTTCTCTGTCTGAACTTTCCTCGGATGAGGCAACAGGCATACACAGGGATTGGGCTGAGCTCAGTGGTGAGAGTTTATCCTCAGATGGCGAATTTAGTCCGAGCCCTGATACTAACACTGCTACTATTATAAAAAAAAAACTCTGGAAAAAGAGGTCATTACACGTGGGGAGTAAAGATGTTGCCTCTAATTCACCTGGAGGGGGTAATATTCTACTTCCTAACTCAGTATCTGTTCCCACCACTGACACCACTGACACCACTGACACTGTGGGAGCCAATCTTAATTCCGTCTCCGATCCGGTCATGGTACAGGACAATAGTGAAGGCAGTGAGGAGATTACTTTGAAAATGATCTTCGACACCATGATGAGCCACAGAGCTGAAAGTAAAGCCGAAAATCTACGCACGCAGATGACCTGTGCTAAGGTTAAAAACTCAGTTCGCCGTGCAATCAAGATGTGTTCAGAGACCACTGATAGAGTTGTCGAAGCAGAAGCCAGAATCGCAGTTTTGGAAGAAGAAAGCATGGCACAGAGACAGGAAGTCGGCGATTTTAAAGCTCTGAAAGAGGATTTGTCTGACAAGATTGCTAATTTGGAGAACCAGGCCCGTAGAAGTAATCTACGTTTTCTGGGAATTCCCGAAAATAAAGAGGGGTCTGATCCACGTAGGTTTATTATCAATCTTTTGAATGATGCTTTTCCTGAAATGGTAGACTGGGATTGGACACGAGAAGTGCAACGCGCACATAGGTACCCCTTCACTGTGCGGAACCCACGACAAGGCCAAGAAAATTATCCTAGGGCTATTCTGGTCTCATTTAATAACTTTCTTGCTCGCGAAGCTATTTTTATGTCTGCGAGACCAGACAAGAAAGCGGACGGTCTGGGCTATCAGTTTTTTGTACGACCGGATTATTGTCAAGCCACAGTGGCCCAACGGTGGCGGCTGAGACAACTGATTCCGGACTTCCAAAAGAAAGAGGTTGCCGTTTTTCTTCAAGGCCCAGCAAAACTAAAGACGGTATTCAAAGGCACAGTAAAATACTTCATTTCAGAGGTCAAAGCTAAAGAATATTTGGACTCTATTTGAACAATAATTAGAAGCTAAGGTTTTCTAGAATATAAGGCTATTATATAATAGGGCGATAAGGGCTATTAGTCTAAGTACTCTTGTTGAAGCTTTAATCTTTCTTCTTTCCCTTTCTTCTTATTCTTCTCTTCCCTTTTTTTAAGTAGGATTGTTAAGCTTCTTTTTTTCTTTTTTTTCTTTTTTCCTCTTAATTTTTTTTCTGTTTCCAATTGTTTCTTTCTTCTCCCTTTTTTTCCTGTCAGGACGCTCTGGCCCAGGGACACGGCACCCATACGTTTTAGGAACTGGCAGTTCCTATGCCTCCTATAACGGGGAGGGTGGGGGGAGGGGTTCTGGGGCAATGGGTGGGTGGTGGAAGGGGTAAGGGTTGGTGGTGGGGGTGTAAGGCAGAGGTATTCATTGCAAGGATGTTTAATTGGTATTCAAACTGTAGTAGTGAGGATTATATATTGCTGATGTCTGCTAATATCTTTCAATCACTATTTCAATATGGAGAAAAAGGTTAAAATATGTACAATTAATATTAACGGTCTTAATGACTTCAAAAAGATTGGAATGTTTCGCTCAATGCTTCAGACTCTATCCATTGACTTATTATGCATACAGGAAACTCACATTGCATGGGATAAGCGTTCACTATTGGATAAACTAGGATTGGATGTGCTACTTGTTTCTAAGCAGATGGGTATAAAAAGAGGCATTGCTATTTGTATGCGGAAGGGAGTTGGGAAATGTCTGAAAACTCTAGCCGATAAATGGGGTAGATGGGGACTTGCTGAGCTAATCATTGGCGGGTGTAAATTTACTATATGTTGTTTGTATGGGCCAAACTTAGATGACGCTGAAGTTTTTAATACGATTAATGCAGAACTAGCTATGTGGACGCAACCAATTATAATATGTGGGGATTTGAATATCCATTTGCCAGCTGACTGGAACATCAAATCAGGAAGGAGATATACGGGTTATAAACCTAGAACTTATAGTGCCCTTAGGGAGCTGGTTTTGAATAACGGACTAGTGGATGTGTGGCATAAAATGTACTTTAAAGATCCTGGATACACTTTTTATTCCAGCCCACATCGGAAATTTGCCCGATTAGATTATTTTTTTATTTCTGCGCAGTTTTTGGAGACAATTAGTATGGAAATTCTACCCCAAGTCATATCAGACCATAATCCCATAATTGTTGAGATTCAGGTTTCTATAGAACGCCAGAACTTAAATAGATCCTGGTCATTCCAGAGAAATTTGTTACTAGATGAAGAATATTTGCAATTTATGGCGACTATTATTAATGACTACTTTCTAACAAATAACGAGACGGCCTCCCCACCAGTGGTTTGGGATGCTTTTAAATCAATCGTACGCGGAGAAACAATTAGCTTTGCAAACTTTAAGAGGAAAAAAATACAAACAGAATTTAAGGAGAGGCTAAACAAGATCAGGCTAGCTGAGATGGATCTCGCGACCGCATGTAAGAATAACATAGGTATAGAAGATGCGCAATTACGTCTAGTAATTGAACGTTCTGGTCTTCGGACCCATATTGCTGATAAAGTAGCATCAGATTTTAAGCAATACAAAACTGAACGCTATGAGTATAGTGAGCGCACCGGTACAATCTTAGCACAACGCCTCCGTCAGAAATCTTCTATTAATGAAATTCAGGGTGTTAATGACATGAATGGTCATTTTCAAGAAAGCAGGGAAGGAATTTTAGAATCGTTTTTGGAGTTCTATAAAACATTGTATAATGACCTCAACAATGAAGTAGATAAGACTATAAATCCTGTAAATTATCTTCATAGTACCAACCAACTACTATTGGGGTCTGGAGAGATTGACTTATTCAGTCGTCCAATAAGCGGTGATGAGATTGAACATGCTATTCTGAGTCTCGCGGCAGGCAAAGCCATGGGATTTGATCAGATACCTCTTGAATTTTACCGGACATTCAGACATATGCTGAAACCAGAATTTGTAAAGATTTTTAATTCAGCATTTCAAGGGAAACCACCTGACTCCTGGTCCACCGCTATCATAGTGGTGTTTCTAAAGAAAAACAAGGACTCAAAAGATTTAGGCTCATATCGACCCATATCTCTTATTACGGCAGACAGTAAGATTTATTCTAAAATTCTTGCAAATAGACTAAATCAGGTAATGTCCAGTCTGGTCTCTCATATTCAACATGGTTTTATCAGAGGTAGAGACACTACTGATCACGTTAAGCGTGTCATCACACTTTTAGATTGGGCACAGGCAAAGGAGTCCCCAGTCGGGGTTATCTTACTCGATGCTGAAAAAGCGTTTGATAGAGTGGACTGGGGATTCCTTTGGACTGTGTTAGAAGCGAAAGGGTTTCCCCCACAATTCATTTTAGCGGTGCGCTCACTCTACCTTGGACCCAAGGGTATAATTAGATTAGGTATTGACCATTCGAGACCCTTCCCTATCACTAGAGGGACCAGACAAGGTTGCCCTTGTTCCCCGCTCTTATTTGCGTTATATTTAGAACCTTACTTGAGTAGACTTATTCTGGAACCTAATATTCCATCTGTCCGTCTCTTCGAAGTTGACCATAAAGTTTTAGCGTATGCAGATGATGTGGCTATTGTCACTTCTGATGTCTCCTCTGCGTTACCCACAATAATTGATCTTGCCAATGAGTTTGGGAAAGTTTCTGGCTATAAGCTAAACATTACAAAAACCCAGATTATACATTCGGAAAAGGGTAAACCCACTGATATCCCATTAAATGCTACTGGTTCATATCTCGGTGTTACTCTATCTCCTAAGGTTGAGGATATTGTTGCATTAAACTTAGACCCCTTACTCATATCCGCTAACAGAACGTTAGAAAGATTTAATAATTTACACTTGTCATTATTTGGACGAACTAACGTTATCAAGATGATGATTTTTCCAAAATTTTTGTATTTTTTTCGCACCATTCCTTTATTTTTCTCCATGTCCCTTTTCAATAGAATAGATAGAATGGTGTCTAGGTTCCTGTGGGGGTACCACCGCGCTAGAAGATCCTTAAAATGGTGTACTCTTCCATTAGATTGTGGTGGTCTTGGGCTCCCGAACTTTAGAATGTATTACTGGGCTATTGCTTTGAAAACCTTTCGGGTATTGCTTTTTCATGATTATGTATCAGAACCAGCCATTGCACCCTCTATCTTTGAAATGCTTCTAGGTACCCATGCGCGGCAATGCCTGCTGAAAGTCATTGAACCCAGTTACTATAAAAAAACAAAGTTTAAGGTGGTCCTTGCTGCATTTTTAATTTGGAAGCAAATGAACAAAACCCTACGTATAATCCCAAAATTGAATTATTATACACCTTTGTCTGATAATAAGTTATTATCCGTAATCTTCCAAGATATGGTAATCTACCGATGGCATGTGAAACAGATTCATCTACTTGGTCAATTGTATCAAAATGGGTCCCTTATGTCCTTTTCTAAATTACAAGAGACATTTGGTTTATCTAAGAACGATTTTTTTAAATACCTACAGATTCGTAGCTTCCTGGAAAAAAAAAATGTGTTACTTACCGATACTATGGAAACTATTGATATCTTAGAAAGTTCTAGGAAGAATAGCCGTATCGGTATTATTTACCAGTTAATGAACAATAGGGTGCAGAACGATCTTGATCATCATACCCTGAAATGGCAGAGAAAGCTTTGTATCGAAGGAATTGATTTGGTAAAAGTGTTCGAGATGAGTAATAAGACACTAATTAATAGTTCTCTTAAGAGTCAACATTTTATGTCCACCCTAGATCTGTACTACACACCTGCAAAACTGGTAAAATGGAAAGCTCTAAAAGGTACTAATTGTAGCCGTTGTGGAACCTTAGCAGCCGACTCAATTCACATGTTTTATAGTTGCTCTAAACTGGCCGTTTATATAGAAAAGATTGAAAAGTTTTTGACTAATGTGTTACATGTGCGGATTATGCTCCATCCTACTATTATTATTTTTGGTGTTTATTTTCCCTCTCGGAATCTAACGATAGATCAAGAACATTTTATGTTTATGGGAATGTCTATTTATCGAGCCTGCATCACTTCTAGATGGTTGGATGTAGATCCACCAACTTTTGAGTTATGGTTGGGAAAGCTGCTAAATGTTTATAGATTGGATAAAGCAGTTTACAAACTGAAAGGACACAAAAAGAAGACCTTTGGTCGGAAGCTATGGTCACCAATTGATAATTGGATTTAAAATGTACAATGGTTGTTTTTTGTAAAGAATTATGTTGGATTCCTCACTTCGTTATACCCTTGTATGTATTACCTCTGCCAGAAAAAAAAAAAAAAAAAAAAAAAAAAAAGAAGGGCATGTTGGGACCCTAACATTTCTTTGTCATCTGTTAGGCAGCTGTGAGAGAGGGGGAAGCTCTGCAAGATTTCTTTCTGTGATCAGAATTGGGGGGAAAGGCCTGCTAGTGTGCCTGCTAGGTAAAGGGACATCACCCAGGAACACCAAGACCACTTGAACTGAAGCTTGGAGAACCAGCGCCTGCCTGCTTGCCAAGACGAGCATGACAAGTGAAGAAGAGAAGAACATTAGAGAGAGCGTGGTCCAGTGGGGTGCCCTGCTGAGAGGACTCCCTGAAGTGTGAGGAAATGGCTGTGCACTGATCGAGGTGTTGCCCATGTGCAGTGTCAGTTCAGTGCTTCGTATGCTAGGAGAGGGATTTCTGAGAGTCATTGTCACCGTGGAGGGGCGTTTACGCTGGAGGAGATTGCGTCCCATTTACCAAGTTCCTCAGCAACCCCATATGGGGAGAGGATGTGGCCTAACAGCTAGGATGGTCAATCTCGAAGCTGGGGAACCAGGTTTAAGTCTCAGCAGGGATGCTCAACATCCTGTGATTCTGAGCAAATCACTTGATCTCCCCGTGCCTCACAAAAATTAATGCGTCCATCTGTAATGCAACTGGTGCTCATGTAAAGTGCTCGGATACCTTTGGGTGTAGTTTGCAATATATAAAACGAAGAAAAAAAAGCCAGGCAGGGTCGTTGACACCTACACTGCCAAGACATATAGGCGATCACCTGAAAAATAAATTGAGAATGCATTTGGCATGTCAAGCCTGCATAATGAGATAACTGCCCCTGACTTACCAGATCTTCATGAGCTGGGAGCTGCTCCAATAACTGAAGAAGCCAGCAGCTCCGCTCAAGAGGGAGAGCTGGTGCTGATGGGTGCTACAGTGTGTGCTGCAAGCAGCCGGACATTTCTGAGCAGGGTCAGAACTAGTTGGTACTACAAAGAAGGGGGACCCCGACAGGATAGAGGCAGGTAGGCAGGGGAAATAATGAATACCAGAAAAGGAGGAAACAGCTGCCAAATAAATTCAAGAAAGGCCCTGTAAGAGGTTCCTTATACTAATACATTAACACCGGAGCGAACAAGTGCAGAATCAAATGATCACATCAAATGGTACAAGTACATATGATATTTTTGTTTTTGAGACAAAGATTTTTTCTTCATAGACAAACATTATAAATATCAAGCATTGCCATGGTTATATTTTTTTTAAAGAGATATAACTCATTACATGAGGTCCCACACAAACAGTTCATACATCACAATCATGCCATCACACATTCCACAATACAACATAACTCAAACATCAAGCATACATATAGTCCTAATAGTACATAGGCGCCACAAGATAGTTGGATGACAAGATGGGAACAAATCATCAGGGGGGGGGGGGGGGAAATACAGGTAAAAGACAATCCAGCTGCCCCCACACGAACAACGCCAATGCGCGTTTTGGTGTGTTGCCCCAGCCGGGGCTAAACCTTCATCAGGGCGCAGATGTACAAAGAAGTGGGGGACCATATATCTGCAGACATAAGAAAAAAGACATATATCAAGATAATCATTACTACTAACACATCAATATTTATATTTAAGTCAAATACATAGTGCTCCTTGATAAGCTCCAGAACAACGTGATTCTATCTGTATATTAGTTGGATATCCATGTATAGGATAAAAGAACCTGGAATAGACTGTTTTATCAAAGTAAATACAAAACAACAAGGTACATATACTAGTCTTTAGCAAATACTCCTATATGAAGAGGAATAAAGAACATATATCGAGAGAAGACCCCATCACCCAGGAAAGAGCATGACACATGTAGGTGCTCTAAACATGCCAGTGTGAAGGAAAAAAAAGAAGAAAATGCGAAGATAATAAGCAGAAAAAAGGAATGCGTAGGAAACGAATTTACAAAAAACATACAAGCCATCAACCCAGTGGAAAAAGAAGAACTAGGGGGAGCATGGGTCTCCCTTCCCGAAATTTGATAAGGACCAAGGTGCTGAGGGGATATGATCTACTACCCACCAGGTGAGTATAGGGGCCCCGGCATTACGTGCTTCACAGTAATGCTCTAAGGAAGATAAAAGCAAGAGCAAAGAGACAAATCAGCTATCTGTATCATTATTACAGAGACAACCACACTATGAGGGAACATGGCGGGAACAGCCCATATTTAGGGAGAGGATAAGGAAACCTACAAGTTATCAGTCTCGTAGTTATCAGAGGGAGTAAACACATTTCCTTCCTAGCAGCCCCCACAGGTCGCAATGAGATATCTTTGACGTTGATAGGAGGGGCAACCTTGGTCTCCCAAGATCGAGGACAATATTCACCGGGTAAGATAGATAGTCAGTCGTTCTAAAATAAATATATGATTTTTTTTAGAAACAACCACAGTGTGAAATACACGTATGCCTGCGTAGAATACACAGACGCCCGCTCAGTAACAATACAACCTAGTAACAGGCATATCATTCAGCTCATAACAACAAAAGGTAGGGGGTCGAGGGCAGAGACATATATGGAACTTCGGTAAGAGGAGCATAGGCCAGTACTCAGCATGATAAAAACAAGTGCAGCCAAATTGCCATGTTAAGAAAAATGCCCTTGCGCCGGCATGGTTTTAAGGTTAACAATGAATAAACAGGTGCTAAAGGCTGATCCCGGCACACATAGGGAATAAATAGTGACCAGTGAAAGGCGGAATGGAAAGGAGGTAACGTGCACTCCTACAGGCTAAGCAAAACCTGTAACTACATGCGAACCGTCCTTATACTGAAATGTAGCTACTTCGAATGATAGACCCGACTGTTAAACGGGGGCTAAGGGTAACGAACGCTAACAATACCGCTTGGTAAATCACCTCACGCCATAACTCAAAGTCACACATTACCTGTGTCTCTAGTCAAAATGTTTCCGCCGAAGTTCGTCGGGCCGGTAGAATCAAAAACGCCAACACGTCCCTCGAGGTAGGTGTCATGATGAAGAAAGTCATCGCCCTGTTTTTAAAGACTTAGTGGTGAGCCTTGACGAATCGCGCGGTGAGCACAATTACAAAAGATAGAAAGCGGACTGCCGCCTAACTTGCAGTGAAACTGATTCTCTAGTTGCGGTCATCTTCGGATGAAATAGCTACCCCAAGGTTGTGATAAGGAAAAGAGCAACAAACCCGGTAGTGCCCTAACAAAAGAATACATACAACAAGGAAACACCCTGCGAGAGCAATGAAGTAGGGTTAAGCTGAGGGTTCCGGATGTTAACCAGGAATCATGACATAAAACAAGGGGGTGGGCAACCCCAAAAAATGGGAGCGAATATAGGACAAAAAGCGTCCTAGCTATAGTGTATTTGTCTACCTCCAACATTCAGAGAGTATAGGTTACAGAAAAAGACCCTCAGATTAGCAAATCAAACAGAGGCTCTCAACTCAACAACCAGTAAGCTGAAGCCCCAGGCAGAATTAACAGGCGGCCGAGAGAAGAAAGACAGGAAAAACTGCACAGGGGTAATGATAAGAACAGAACCCCCCGGCCGGGAGGTAACATTACGTGAAAGCATTCTCCCATGGGCAGTTCTCGTTAAATCCCCTTTTAACTGCATTCAGGAAATAAATCCAAAAGACCTCTCTTTTTTTGCGTATGATGACAGGATCCAGTCCAGGGTACACCTGGATCTTTTCCAATATGACCACTTGAGATCATCTTCAGTATGATCTTTCTCAAGCCAATTAGCCACTAAAGGTGCTGAAGATATTTTGGTCCGTATGTTGAACTTATGTTCCCCTATCCTCAAATGGCATTCTCGTCCGGCCAAGATTGCACGGCCACAGAATAATGTATACCACGTTTTAGGTGCAGCAGTTCGTCATTTTTTTATTTACCAATGAGATGGTACGCTCAGGGGTTTTGATGATGTCTCTAATAAGAGCATTGGAGCTGGAATGGCAGTTGCCACATCGGTGATTGCCTTCGATGGGACCAGGGCCACAGATGGCTTTTTGTAGGAATATTGGGGGTTCCTGTAACTTTCCTCTAACAAGATAGTTCTTCAAATTTGTATTTCTCCTGCAGGCAAAGATGGGTTTGGGCAGATGTTCTTAACTGTTGCCCAGCTTTAGGAGATGCCAACAGGAATTTATGGTCTGTCTCAGTTTGTGATTTAAATTGGAGTGTCAGGTAACACAGACCAATTTCTCCAGATGCTCCATTTCCCTGGCCACACACAGACTCACGATTAAAGTACCTAGCCCGCTTGAATGATTCTTTGATCAGTTTGTGGGGGTAGCCGCGATGCACCAACTTTTCTTTAAGGATATCGGCTTGTATGAGAAAGTCTTCGATATTGGAGCCATTCCTCCAAATCCGGAGGAACTGACTAAAGGGAATCCTGTCCCTCTGGCAGCGGGGATGGAAGCTGCAGTACTGCAATAAGGTGTTCCTTGCAGTCGGTTTAGTAAAGAGAGACACATATATCTCATTGTGTCGATGTTCAATCCAGATATCCGGAAACTCAATCCTGTAGTTACGGACATGGGCAGTAAAATTTAAGTTAGCATCTGCAGCGTTGAGCCAGAGAATAAACTCATTTAATGAGTCATGGTTCCCCTTCCATATGAAAAAGATGCCGGCAATAAATTGAGACTAGGCTTGAAAATTCTCATGGAAGGGGGCCATCTCGTTATAGATGTTGGTCTGCTCGAAATGCCCCATGTATAGGCAAGCTATACTGGGGGCACAGGTGGCCCCCATGCTGACTCCCTGGATTTGCTAGAAGTAACAGTTGTTTTACTCAAAGTAGTTTTCGCGGAGAACCACTTCAAGACAGTGCTTAATAAACAGGGAATTACAGATCTCAGGCTTGGAGGAGAGGACTTCTTCCATGACCCTCAAGGCTCCACTCTGCGGAATATTCGTATACAACGACTCAAGGTCCAATGTCACCATGAGTTCCTTGTCTTCCAAATAAGATGTTCCTTCAACTTTGGCGATGAAATGGCCGGTATCCTTAACAAACGATTCCAAGTTGTTGACCAAAGGTTTTGAAAAATGGTCAATATATTTGGAGAGAGGCTCCGTGGCAGATCCGATGGTGGATACAATGGGCCACAACAGAGGGTCTTAGGTGTTCTTATGGATCTTGGGGACCCCAGAGATAATGGGCATCCGGGTAAAGCTAGGGGTCAAAAATTCTGCTTCCTTAGAACAGATGTATCCCATATCTACTGCTTGTTCAACCATCGTAAGGATGCGGCGTTTCAAGGCAATTTCTGGGTTCCTCACAATTCCTTTGTAGTGATCAGTGGAGGAGAGAAGCAGATTCATTTTTTCTACATATGTGGGAGTATCAAAAATCACGATACCCCCACCCTTGTCACAGGGTTTGATGGTAAGCTGTTTATTTTCCTTCAGGGATTTCAAAAAGGATTCTTCAGCTCTATGCAAATTGAGGGGAGATTTGGTCACATACTTGATGAACTTCTCAATTCTAGCAGTAACTGCTTTCTCATAGACACCCACCTCGGATCCAATGACATCCAGGGAGGGTGTAAAATCAGACGGGGCTTTAGGCCCAATAGGTTCTGCATAGTTTCAGGCATAGGTCCATTAAGAAAAACAATTTTTGCCTGATTTTACGGAAGAAGAGTTGTAGATCTTTAAGGAACTCAAATTTGTTAAAGTTGGTAGAGGGATGGGCCCCGAGATAACAAACACACAGCTCCTGAATCAATGACAGCATTGGGGAGGTTAAATACAGAAATGTTCTTTACGTTTTCCAGTATTGATGGTGTCATGTCTGGATATACATTTGCTGTTGGCCCTGACCCTGATGGTAATTCCTCTGCTGAGGGGTCCGAGTTCTTGGGCGGAAGTTCCCTCTGCGGTTCCCTAAAAAGATCGATTCGGCTGGGCTGATCTCTCGAAGGGTTCCTGTCTCGCTTGAAAGTTGGAATTATAATTAGGGTTATAGTTGGGATCATAGTTAGTGGACCCTTCGCCCTCTGAATCTGTGGTGTCAGAAAAGGTTGTGACCCGTGGATTACCCCATCTCTGGTAATCTGAAAAGGAATCAAGTTCTACACCTATTTCTTCCAATTTTGTTTTTGCCTATTGTGACTGGATTGTCCTGTTTAAGCCTTTCCTCAAGATCTTCAATTTCCTTATTCAGGATAGCTATGACTTCTCTTGCGGTCTCGATGATCATCATCATCAAATCCTTGGAGCATCTATTTGATATTAAAGCCCACTTCTCCAAGAATTTTCTGATCTCAACAAAAAGTCCCTGGATGTTACGGACCCTCAACCCAATAGGAATGGTTCCAGCCTTGAGATAGTCGAGCATAAAGTGAGCATGGAGTTCTGTACGCTTGGACTTTTTCTCCAAATTAACTCCTTGGCTGCTAGGCGTTTTCCCCCTCCTGTGCTGGAAATTGCCATTTTGCTGGTGTCATGACGAGCTCAGCTCGTCATCAGCACAGCTCAACTGTGCATCATGATGAGCTCAGCTCGTCATGAGCATCGAAAGGGTTAAGAAGTATAGTCCATTCGTTTTCTAGTCCCTTGGAGAGGGTGAACTGTTTGTCACTGGCCACTGAGAGGCCAATCATTTTGGCGATATCTTCATCGGAAAATGAGAAGGTGTTGATGCTTTCCATCTTGGATAACAACAAGGGGAGTCAAGTGACAAACAAAATAGATATGGATCAAGATCAAAATATACAACACTGGGACTAATAAAGATAAGATAACAATAAGGGGATTAGGAGAAAAAACAGGATCACAGGAATCCCATCACCAAATGCAAAATAGATAGAACTAAGAAACCACGAGAAGACAGGATATACAGCTATTCCAGGGAACTAGCAACAACCCCCACAGCTCAAGGGCAGTGAAGCAACAACTACAAAGAACCGGGACCCCTGAAAGGATAGAGGTAGGTAGGCAGGGGAAATAATGAACACCATAAAAGGAGCAAAAATGCATGCCAAATAAATTCAAGCAAGGCCCTATAAGAGGGTCCTTATACTAATACATTAATACCGGAGCGAACAAGGGCAGAATTAAATGATCACATCAAAAGGTACAAGTACATATGATATTTTTCTTTTTGAGACAAAGATTTTTTCTTCATAAACAAACATTAGAAATATCAAGCATTGCCATGGTTATTTTTTTTAAAGAGATATAACTAATTAAATCAGGTCCCACACACATAGTTCATACATCACAATCATGCCATCACATATTCCACAATTCAACATAACTCATACATCAAGCATACATATAGTCCTAATAGTACATAGGCGCCACAAGATAGTTGGATGACAAGATGGCAACAAATCATCAGGGGGGAAAAATACAGGTAAAAGACACCTTCACCTTTCATCCACTTTCTGCACCTATCTTCCTAATTCTATACTTCTCTTGCTTTTTTTGCTTCTCTCATGCTTCTTTCCGGACCTCTCTTGCTTCTTTATATACCTTTCTTGCTTCTTTCTCCACCATTCTTCCTCTTTCTGCACCTTTCTTCCTCTGTATGCACTTCTCTAGCTTCTTTCTGTACCTCTCTTGCCTCTTTCTGGAACCTCACTTGCCTTTTTCTGCACCTATCTTGCTTCTTTGTACACCTCTCTTGCCACTTGTGCAGTTCTCTTGCTTCTTTCTGCACCTCTCTTCCTCTTTCTGTACCTTTCTTCCTCTTTCTACACTTCTCATGCTTATTTTTGCACCTCACTCTCTTTTTTTACCTCTTTTGCTTCTTTCTACACTTCTCTTGCCTCTTTCTGCACCTTTCATCCTCTTCCTGCACATTTCGTCCTCTTTCTATACCTTTCTTACTCTTTTTCCATCTTTCTTGCTTCTTTCTGCACTTCTTTCTGTACCTCTTTTGCCTCTTTCTCCACATTTCTTCTTCTTTCTGCACATATTTTGCATCTTTCTGTACTTCTCTAGCCTCTTTCTGTACTTCTCTTGCGTCTTTCTATACTTCTCTTGCTTCTTTCTACACCTCTCTTGCTTCTTTCAGCACCTTGCTTCCTCTTTATGCAGTTCCCCTTCCTCTTTCTGTACATCTCTGGCTTCTTTCTGCATCTTTCTTCCTCTTTCTGTACTTCTCATGGCTTTTTCTGTGCCTTTATTACTCTTTTCTGCAACTCTCTTGCCTTTTTATGCACCTCAGTTGCTTCTTTCTGCACCTCACTCTCTTCTTTCTGCACTTCTCTTGCTCCTTTCTGCACTTCTTTTGCTGCTCTCTGTACTTCTCTTGCCTTTTTCCGCATTGTTCTGCATTTTTTTCTTCTTTCTGCACTTCTTTTGCCTCTTTCTGTGCTCCTCATGCCTCTTTCTGCACTTCTCTTGCTTCTCTCTGTACCTCTCTTGTTTCTTTCACTACCTTTCTTCTTCTTCCTGCACATCACTTGCTTCTGTCTACAATTTTCGTGACTCTTTCTGTACCTTTTGTCCTCTTTCTGTACCTTTCCTCCTCTTTCTGCACCTTTCCTCCTCTTTCTGCACCTCTCTTGCTTCTTTCTGCACCTCTCTTGCCTCTTTCTGCAACTCACTTGACTTTTTCTGCACCTATCTTGCTTCTTTGTACACCTCTCTTGCCACTTTCTGCAGTTCTCTTGCTTCTTTCTGCACCTCTCTTCCTCTTTCTGTACCTTTCTTCCTCTTTCTACACTTCTCATGCTTCTTTCTGCACCTCACTCTCTTTTTTTACCTCTTTTGCTTCTTTCTACACTTCTCTTGACTCTTTCTGCACCTTTCATCCTCTTCCGGCACCTTCCGTCCTCTTTTTATACCTTTCTTCCTCTTTTTCCATCTTTCTTGCTTCTTTCTGCACTTCTTTCGGTACCCCTTTTGCCTCTTTCTCCACAATTCTTCTCCTTTCTGCACATCTTTTGCTTCTTTCTGTACTTCTCTAGCCTCTTTCTGTACTTCTCTTGGGTGTTTCTATACTTCTCTTGCTTCTTTCTACACCTCTCTTGCTTCTTTCAGCACCTTGCTTCCTCTTTCTGCAGTTCCCCTGCCTCTTTCTGTACATCTCTGGCTTTTTTCTGCGTCTTTTTTCCTCTTTCTGTACTTCTGGCTTTTTCTGCGCCTTTATTCCTCTTTCTGCAACTCTCTTGCCCTTTTATGTACCTCAGTTGCTTCTTTCTGCACCTCACTCTCTTCTTTCTGCACTTCTGTTGCTCCTTTCTGCACTTCTTTTACTGCTCTCTGTACTTCTCTTGCCTTTTTCTGCATCGTTCTGCAACTTTTTTCTTCTTTCTGCACTTCTTTTGCCTCTTTCTGTGCTCCTCATGCCTCTTTCTGCACTTCTCTTGCTTCTCTCTGTACCTCTCTTGTTTCTTTCACTACCTGTCTTCTTCTTTCTGCACCTCTATTGCTTCTTTCTGCACCTTACTTCCTTTTCAAACCTTTTTTCCTCTTTCTGTACCTCTCTTACCTCTTTCTTCAACTCTTGCCTCTTTTGCACGTCTCTTTCTCCACGTCTATTGCCTCTTTCTGTACCTTTTTTCCTCTGTCTGCACCTCTATTGCTTCTTTCTGCACCACTCTTGTTTATTTCTGTACTTCTCTTGCCTCTTTCTGTAACTCTCTTGCTACTTCCTTCACCTTTCATCCGCTTTCTGCACCTTTCTTCCTCATTCTATACCTCTCATGCTTTTTTGCATCTCTCATGCTTCTTTCTGGACCTCTCTTGCTTCTTTATATACCTCTCATGCTTCTATTTCTACCGTTCTTCCTCTTTCTGTATCTTTCTCTCTCTTTCTGCACTTCTCTTGCTTCTTTCTGTATCTCTCTTGCCTCTTTCTGCAACCTCACATGCCTCTTTCTGCACCTATCTTGCTTCTTTCTACAGCTCTCCTGCCTCTTTCTGCATTTCTCTTGCTTCTTTCTGCACCTCTCTGCCTCTTTCTGTACCTTTCTGCTTCTTTCTACACTTCTCATGCTTCTTTGTGCACCTCACGCTCTTCTTTCTTCACCCCTTTTGCTTCTTTCTATACTTCTCTTGCCTCTTTCTGCACCTTTCATCCTCTTCCGGCACCTTTCATCCTCTTTCTGTACTTTTATTCCTCTTTTTCCATCTTTCTTGCTTCTTTCTGCACTTCTTTCTGTACCTCTCTTGCCTCTTTCTCCACATTTCTTCTTTCTGCACATCTTTTGTTTCTTTCTGTACTTCTCTAACCTCTTTCTGTACTTCTCTTGCATCTTTCTGTACTTCTCTTGCTTCTTTCTATATCTCTCTTACTTCTTTCAGCACCTTGATCCTCGTTCTGCAGTTCCCCTGCCTCTTTGTGTACATCTCTGGCTTCTTTCTGTGTCTTTATTCCTCTTTCTGTACTTCTCCTGGCGTTTTCTGCACCTTTATTCCTCTTTCTGCAACTTTCTTGCCTCTTTCTGCACTTCTATTGCTTATTTATGCACCTCTCTTGCCTCTTTCTGCACCTCTCCTGATTCTTTCTATACCTCTTTCTTCTTTCTGCATCTTTCTTGCCTCTTTCTGCACCTCAGTTGCCTCTTTTTGCACCTCACTCTCCCCTGTCTGTACTTCTTTTGCTGCTCTCTGTACTTCTCTTGCCTTTTTCTGCATCGTTCTGCATTTTTTTCTTCTTTCTGCACTTCCTATGCCTCTTTCTGTACTTCTCTTGCTTCTCTCTGTACCTCTCTTGTTTCTTTCTCTACCTTTCTTCTTCTTTCTGCACCTCCCCTGCTTCTTTCTGCACCTTACTTCCTTTTTCTACAGCTTTCTTCCTCTCTCTGTACTTCTCTTACCTCTTTCTTCACCTCTGGCCTCTTTTGCACCTCTCTTGCCTCTTTCTGTACCTCTCTTGCTTCTTTCTGCACTTCTTTCCTCTTTCTGCAATTCTCCTTCTTCTCTGTGCCCTTGTCATGCGTCTTTCTGCACCTCATTTCCCTATTTCTTTATCTCACTTGCCTCTTTCATCACCTCACTCTCTTCTTTCTGCACATCTCTTGCTTCTTCTTGCACATCACTTGCCTCTATCTACAATTTTTGTAACTCTTTCTGTACCTTTTATCCTCTTTCTGTACCTTTCCTCCTCTTTCTGCACCTCTCTTGCTTCTTTCTGTACATCTCTCACTTCATTCTAACCCTCTCTTGCTTCTTTCTACACCCTTCTTACCTCTTTCTGTACCTCTCTTCCACTTTCTGTACCTTTCTTCCTCTTTCTACACTTCTCATGCTTCTTTCTGCTCCTCACTCTCTTCTTTTTTCACCTCTTTTGCTTCTTTCTACACTTCTCTTGCCTCTTTCTGCACCTTTCGTCTCTCCCTGCACCTTTCTTCCTTTTTTCCACCTTTCTTGCTTCTTTCTGCACCTCTTTCTGCACCTCTCCTGCCTCTTTCTCCAAATTTCTCCTTCTTTCTGGAAATCTTTTGCTTCTTTCTGTACTTCTCTAGCCTCTTTCTATACTTCTCTTGCATCTTTCTGTACTTCTCTTGCTTCTTTCTACACCTCTCTTGCTTCTTTCGGCACCTTTCTTCCTCTTTCTGCAGTTATCCTGCCTCTTTCTGTACATCTCTTGCTTCTTTCTGCATCTTTCTTCCTCTTTCTCAACGTCTCCTGCCTTTTTCTGTACCTTTAGTCTTCTTTCTGCAACTCCCTTGCCTCTTTCTGCACCTCTCTTGCTTCTTTCTGCACGTTTCTCCCTCTTTCCACACCTCTCTTATTTCTTTCCGCAACTCTCCTGCTTCTTTCTATACATCTTTCTTCTTTCTGCATCTCTCTTGTCTCTTTATGCACCTCAGTTGCTTCTTTCTGAACCTCACTGTCTTTTTCTGCACTTCTCTTGCTCCTTTCTGTACTCCTATTGCCACTCTCTGTACTTCTCTTGCATTTTTCTGCATCGTTCTGCAACCTTTTTCTTCTTTCTGCACTTCTCATGCCTCTTGGTGGCTCATCATGTCTCTTTCTGCACTTCTCTTGCCTCTCTCTGTGCCTCTCCTGCTTCCTCCTGCACATCACTGGCCTCTATCTGCAATTTTCGTGACTCTTTCTGTACCTTTTGTCCTCTTTCTGTACATTTCCTCCTCTTTCTGCACCTCTCTTGCTTCATTCTGTACTTATCTTACTTCTTTCTAACCCTCTCTTGCTTCTTTCTACACCCTTCTTGCCTCTTTCTGCACCTCTCTTGCCTCTTTCTGCAGCCTCACTTGACTTTTTCTGCACCTATCTTGCTTCTTTGTACACCTCTATTGCCACTTTCTGAATTTCTATTGCTTCTTTCTATAGGGCTCTTCCTCTTTCTGTACCTGTCTTCCTCTTTCTA
The DNA here is from genome assembly GCF_964263255.1 of Lissotriton vulgaris. Taxonomy (NCBI): domain Eukaryota; kingdom Metazoa; phylum Chordata; class Amphibia; order Caudata; family Salamandridae; genus Lissotriton; species Lissotriton vulgaris. Next base: position 273,857,049 of record NC_141694.1, on the reverse strand, counting down.
CACTACTCATGCTTCTTTCTGCTCCTCACTCTCTTCTTTTTTCACCTCTTTTGCTTCTTTCTACCCTTCTCCTGCTTCTTTCTGCACCTTTTGTCCTCTTCCTGCACCTTTCGTTCTCTTTCTGCACCTTTCTTCCTCTTTTTCCATCTTTCTTGCTTCTTTCTGCACCTCTCTTGCCTCTTTCTCCAAATTTCTTCTTCTTTCTGCAAATCTTTTGCTTCTTTCTGTACTTCTCTAGCCTCTTTCTATACTTCTCTTGCATCGTTCTGTACTTCTCTTGCTTCTCTCTACACATCATGCTTCTTTCTGCACCTTTATTTCTATTTCTGTAGTCCTCTTGCCTCTTTCTGTACACCTCTTGCTTCTTTCTGCATCTTTCTTCCTATTTCTGTACTTCTCCTGCCTTTTTCTGTACCTTTAGTCTTTTTTCTGCAACTACCTTGCCTCTTTCTGCACCTCTCTTGCTTCTTTCTGCACGTTTCTCCCTCTTTCTACACCTCTCTTTCTTCGTTCTGCACCTTTATTTCCTCTTTCTGCAATTCTCTTGCTACTTTCTGTACCTCTCTTGCCACTTTCTGCAACCTCACTTGCCTCTTTCTGCACATTTCTTCTTCTTTCTGTACTTCTCTTACCTCTTTCTTCACCTCTTGCCTCTTTCCCACCTCTCTTGCCTCTTTCTGCACCTCTCTTGCTTCTTTCCACACTTTACTTGCCTCTTTCTTCATCCCTGTTGCTTCTTTCTGCACTTCGCTTGCCTCTTTCTGCACCTCTCTTGCTTCTTTCTGCACATTTTTTCCATTTTCTGCACCTCTCTTGCTTCTTTCTGCACTTTTCTTTCCTCTTTCTGCAATTCTCTTGCTACCTTCTGTACCTCTCTTGCCTCTTTCTGCAACCTCACTTGCCTCTCTCTGCACCTCTCTTGCTTCTTTTTATACTTCTCTTGCTTCTTTCTGCATCTTTCTTCCTCTTTCTGCACTTCTCCTGCCTCTTTCTGCACCTTTCTTCTTCTTTCTGCAACGCTCTTGCTTCTTTCTGTATTTCTCTTGCCTCTTTCTGCACTTCTCTTGCTTATTTCTGCATCTTTATTCCTCTTATTGTACTTCTCTTGCTTCTTTCTGCACCTCACTTGCCTCTTTCTCTACCTCACTCTCTTTTTTATGCACCTCTCTTGCTTTGTTCTGTACTTCTCTTGCCTCTATCTGTAATTTTCTTGCATATTTCTGTACCTTTTGTCCTCTTTCTGCAGCGTTCTTCCTCTTTCTGCACCTCACTTGCTTCTTTCTGCACTTCTATTGCCTCTTTCTGTACCTCTCTTGCTTCTTTCTGCACCTATCTTGCCTCTTTCAGTACATTCCTTCCTCTTTCTGCACCTTTCTTGCTTCTTTCTGTACCTGTCTTGTTTCTTTCTGCACCTCACTTGCCTCGTTCTGTACCACACTTTTCTATTTCTGCACCTCACTCTCTTCTATCTGTTTCGCTCTTGCTTCTTTCTGCACATCTCTTGCCTCTTTCTTCACTTCTCTTGTCTCTTTCTGTATCTTTCGGCCTCTTTCTGTACTTTTCTTCTTCTTTCTGCACCTCATTTGCTTCTTTCTGCATGTCTCCCTCCTATTTCTTCGCCTATCTTGCTTCTTTCTGTATATTTCTTCCACTTTCTGCACCTTTCTTGCTTCTTTCTGCACTTCGATTGCTTCTTTCTGCACCTCTCTTGCTTCTTTCTGTACCAGTCTATTTTTTTCTGCACTTCTCTTGCCTCTTTCTTCAATTCTATTGCCTCTTTCTGTACCTTTCAGCCTCTTTCTGTACCCTTCTTCTTCTTTCTGCAGCTCTCTTGCTTCCTTCTGTACTTCTCTTGCCTATTTCTGCACCTCTCCTGCCTCTTTCTACACTTCTATTGCCTCTTTCTGCACCTCTCTAGCTTTTTTCTGCACTGCTATTGTTTTGATCTATACTTCTCTTGCTTCTTTCTGAACCTCTCTTGCTTCTTTCTGCACTTCGATTGCTTCTTTCTGCACCTCTCTTGCTTCTTTCTGTACCAGTCTAATTTTTTCTGCACTTCTCTTGCCTCTTTCTTCAATTCTATTGCCTCTTTCTGTAACTTTCAGCCTCTTTCTGTACCCTTCTTCTTCTTTCTGCACCTCTCTTGCTTCTTTCTGTACTTCTCTTGCATATTTCTGCACCTCTCCTGCCTCTTTCTGCACTTCTATTGCTTCTTTCTGCACCTCTCTTGCTTCTATCTGACCTACCATTGCCTCAATGTGTAACTCTCTTTCTTCTTTCTGTACCTTTCATCCTCTTTCCTTTATTCCTCTTTCTACACCTCTCTTGCTTCTTTCTGCACCTCTCCTGCTTCTTGCTATAACTCTCTTTCTGTACTTCTCTTACCTCTATCTGCACCTCAGTTGCTTCTTTCTGCATCTCACTCTCTTGTTTCTGCACTTCTCTTGCTTCTGTATGCATCTTTCTGCATGTTTCTTCCTCTTTCTGTACTTCTCTTGCCTCTTTCAGCACCTCTCTAGCTTCTTTCTGCACTTCTATTGTTTTGATCTGTACTTGTCTTGCATCTTTCTGAACCTCTCTTGCTTCTTTTTGTACCCCTCTTGCCTCTTTCAGCACCTCTCTTGACTCTTTCTGCACCGCTGTTGCTGCTCTCTGTACTTCTCTTGCCTCTTTCTGGACCTATCTTGCGTCTTTCTGTACATTTCTTCCTCTTTCTGCACCTTTCTTGCTTCTTTCTGCACTTCTATTGCCTCTTTCAGCACCTCTCTTGCTTCTTTCTGCACCTGTCTTGTTTCTTTCTGTACCACACTTGCCTATTTCTGCACCTCACTCTTTTCCAACTGTACCGCTCTTGCCTCTTTCTTCACTTCTCTGGCCACTTTCTGTACCTTTCGGCCTCTTTCTGTACTTTTCTTCTTTTTTTCTGCACCTCTCTTGCTTCTTTCTGTACTTCTCTTGCTTCTTTCTAACTCTCTATTGCTTCTTTCTACACCCTTCTTGCATCTTTCTGCACCCCTCTTGCCTCTTTTTGTGCCTATCTTGCCTCTTTCTATAATTCTCTTGCCTCTTTCTGTACCTCTCTTGCCCTTTCTGCACCTTTCTTCCTCTTTCTGTATTTTTCTTGCCTCTTTCGGCACTTCTGTTGCTTCTCTCTGTACCTCTCTTGCCTCTTTCTCTACATTTATTATTTTTGCACCTCTCTTGCTTCTTTTTGCACTTCTCTTGTTTCTTTCTGTACTTCTCTACTTCTTTCTGCTCCTCTCTTGATAATTTGTGCATCTCTCTTGCTTCTTTGGGCACCTCTCTTGCCTTTCTGTACCTCACCTGCTTCATTCTGTACCTCTCTTGTTTCTTTCTGCACCTCTCTTGCCTCTTTCTGCAGCCCTCTTGCTTATTCTGGACCTCTCTTGATGTTTTATATACCTCTCTTGCTTCTTTCTGCAATGTTCTTCCTCTTTCTGCATTTCCCCCCTCTTTCTGCACTTCTCTAGCTTCTTTCTGTACCTCTCTTACCTCTTTCTGCAACCTCACTTGCCTCTTTCTGCACCTCTCTTGCTTCTTTTTACACTTCTCTTACCTCTTTCCGCACCTTTCTTCCTCTTTCTGCAACTCTCTTGCTTCTTTCTGTACTTATCTTGCCTCTTTTTTTACTTCTCTTGCCTCTTTCTGCACTCTTCCTGCTTATTTCTGCACCTTTCTTCCTCTTTCTGTACCTCACTTGCCTCTTTCTGCACCTCACTCTCTTTTTTCTGTACCTCTCTTGCTTCTTTCTGTACTTCTTTTGCCTCTATCTGCAACTTTCTTCCAATATCTGCACCTCTCTTGCTTCTTTCTGTACCTGTCTTGTTTCTATCTGCACCTCACTTGCCCCATTCTGTACCACACTTGTCTGTTTCTGCACATCACTCTCTTCTATCTGTATTGCTCTTGCTTCTTTCTACACCTATCCTGCCCCTTTCTGTACATTTATTCCTCTTTCTGCACTTTTCTTGCTTCTTTCTGCACTTCTATTGCCTCTTTCTGCACCTCTCTTGCTTTTTTCTGTACCTGTCTTGTTTCTTTCTGCACCTCACTTGCCTCGTTCTGTACAACACTTGTCTATTTCTGCACCTCACTCTCTTCTATATGTATCCCTCTTGCTTCTTTCTGCACATCTCTTGCCTCTTTCTTCACTTCTCTTGCCTCTTTCTGTACCTTTTGGCCTCTTTCTGTATTTTTCTTCTTCTTTCTGTACCTTTTTTGCTTCTTTCTGCATGTCTCCCTCCTATTTCTGCACCTATCTTTCTTCTTTCTGTATATTTCTTCAACTTTCTGCCCCTTTCTTGCTTCTTTCTGCAATTCGATTGGCTCTTTCTGCACCTCTCTTGCTTCTTTCTGCATCTCTCTTGCTTCTTTCGGTACCATTCTAGCTTTTTTCTGCACTTCTCTTCTCTATTTCTTCGATTCTATTGCCTCTTTCTGCACCTTTCAGCCTCTTTCTATATTTTTCTTGCCTCTTTATGCACTTCTGTTGCTTCTTTATGTACCTCTCTTACGTCTTTCTGTACATTTCTTCTTTTTGCACCTATCCAGCTTCTTTCTGCACTTCTCTTGTTTCTTTCTGTACTTTGTCTAGCTTCTTAATGCACCTCTCTTGATTATTTTTGCACCTCTCTTGCTTCTTTGTGCACCTCTCTTGCCTCTTCTGTACCTCTCTTGCTTCATTCTGTACCTCTCTTGTTTTATTTGCACCGCTCTTGCCTCGTTCTGTACAACACTTGTCTATTTCTGCACCTCACTCTCTTCTATATGTATCCCTCTTGCTTCTTTCTGCACATCTCTTGCCTCTTTCTTCACTTCTCTTGCCTCTTTCTGTACCTTTTGGCCTCTTTCTGTATTTTTCTTCTTCTTTCTGTACCTTTTTTGCTTCTTTCTGCATGTCTCCCTCCTATTTCTGCACCTATCTTTCTTCTTTCTGTATATTTCTTCAACTTTCTGCCCCTTTCTTGCTTCTTTCTGCAATTCGATTGGCTCTTTCTGCACCTCTCTTGCTTCTTTCTGCATCTCTCTTGCTTCTTTCGGTACCATTCTAGCTTTTTTCTGCACTTCTCTTCTCTATTTCTTCGATTCTATTGCCTCTTTCTGCACCTTTCAGCCTCTTTCTATATTTTTCTTGCCTCTTTATGCACTTCTGTTGCTTCTTTATGTACCTCCCTTACGTCTTTCTGTACATTTCTTCTTTTTGCACCTATCCAGCTTCTTTCTGCACTTCTCTTGTTTCTTTCTGTACTTTGTCTAGCTTCTTAATGCACCTCTCTTGATTATTTTTGCACCTCTCTTGCTTCTTTGTGCACCTCTCTTGCCTCTTCTGTACCCATCTTGCTTATTCTGGACCTCTCTTGCTTTTTTATATACCTCTCTTGCTTCTTTCTGCACCGTTCTTCCTCTTTCTGCATCTTTCTTCCTCTATCTGTACTTCTCCTGCCTTTTTCTGTACCTTTATTCCTCTTTCTGCAACTCTCTTGCCTCTTTCTGCACTTCTATTCATTCTTTCTGTACCTCTCTTGCTTCTTTCTGCATGTTTCTTCCTCTTTCTACACCTCTCTTGCTTCTTTCTGCACCTCTCCTGCTTCTTTCTACACCTCTTTCTTCTTTCTGCAACTCTCTTGCCTCTGCACCTCAGTTGCTTCTTTCCGTACCTCGCTCTCTTTTTGTATTTCTTTTGCTTCTTTCTGAACCTCTCTTGCTTCTTTGTACACCCTTCCTGTCTCTTTCTGTACCTCTCTTGCCTCTTTCTATACTTCTCTTGCCTCTCTGTACTTCTCTTGCAGCTTTCTGCACCCTTGTTCCTCTTTCTGCTCATTTCTTCCTCTTTCTGTACTTCTCTTACCCCTTTCTGCACTTCTGTTGCTTCTTTCTGTACCTCTTGTGCCTCTTTCTGTACATGTTTCCTCTTTCTGCAACTTTCTTGCTTTTTTCTGCACTTCTATTGCCTCTTTCTGGACCTCTCTTGCTTCTTTCTATAACTCTCTTGCTTCTTTCTGCACCTGTCTTGCTTTTCCCTGCACTTCTCTTGCCTCTTTCTGTACCTTTTGGCCTCCTTCTGCACCTCTCTTGCATCTTTTTGCACCTTTCTTGCATCTTTCTGCACATCTCTTGCTTCTTTCTACATCTGTCTTGTTTCTTTCTGTACCTCACTTGCCTCTTGCTGTACCTCTCTTGTTTCTTTCTGCACTTCTCTTGCCTCTTTCTTTACTTCCCATACCTCTTTCTACACCTTTCAGCCTTTTTCTTTAACTTTCTTTTACTTTCTGCTCCTCTCTTGATTCTTTCTGCACCTCTCTTGCTACTTTCTGCACATCTCCCTCCTATTTCTGCAACTATTGCCTCTTTCTGTACATTTCTTACTCTTTCAGCAGGTTTCTTGCTTCTTTCTGCACTCCTAGTGCCTCTTTCTGTACTTCTCTTGCCTCTTTCTGTACTTCCCTTGCCTATTTCTGCACCTTTCAGCCTCTTTCTGTACCTTTCTTTTCCTTGAAGCATCTCTCTGGCTTATTTCTGCACCTCTCTTGCTTCTTTCTGCACATCTCCCTCCTATTTCTTCACCTATCGCCTCTTTCTGTAAATTTCTTCCTCTTTTGGAATGTTTCTTTCTTCTTTCTGCACTCCTAGTGCCTCTTTCTGCACTTTTTTTGCTTCTTTCTGCACCTCTCCTGCTTCTTTCTGCATCTCTCTTGCTTCTTTCTGCACCCGTCTTGTTTCTTTCTGCACCTCACTTGCCTCTTTCTGTACCTTGCATGCCTCTCTCCCTACCCCACGCTCGTCTTTCTGCACCTCTCTTGCTCTTTTCTGCGCTTCTCTTATCTCTTTCTTCTTTTCTTTTGCCTCTTTTTGCACTTTTGGCTTCTTTCTGTACTTTTTTCTTTCGGCACCTCTCTTGCTTCTTTCTGCACCTCTCGTTTCTTTCTGCACGTCTCGTTTTTTTGTACTTAAGTTGCTTCTTTCTGAACCTCTCTTGTTTTTCTCTACATCCCTCTTGCCTTTTTCTGGACCTCTCTTGCCTTTTTCCGCACCTCTTACTTTTATCTGAACCTGTTTTGCTTTTTTTCTGTACCTCTCTTGCCTCTTTCTGTACCTCACTTGTCTCTTTCTACACCACTTTTTTTTGCCTCTTTCTGCATTCTCTTGCATCTTTTTGCACCTTTCCTCCTCTTTCTGCACCTTTCTGCACCTTTCTTGCTTCTTACTGCATCTCACTTACTTCTTTCTGCACTTCTCTTGCCTCTTTCTGCACCTTTCTTCCTCTTTCTGCACTTTTCTTGCCTCTTTCTGTACTTCTCTTGCCTCTTTACAGGGATAAACAGCCTACGCCTAGCGGTTTCACTAAAGAAACATGTCAGAAGGATTTGGGGAAGACCGGTACCATCCCGAAAACAAAAATGCCTCTCGCCGGTAAAAGATCGACACCCACAATCTCCACGGCGTCTAAAGCCCAGCAGCGAAAAATGGAGAAAGCCAGCGAGGGAGACAAAGACCTGAAGCTGGGTAAAGACATTCGCAGCGGCAACAACAAGCAAGCGGAAAGAGATATCCCGGACAAAAAGAAAAACTATACCACCTACCGTCAGCCCTCAATGTCGGAAGTCTTCAGCATCAAGGCATCCCCGGGGGCTTTAGGAGCTGGCACGGCAATCCCGAAAAGTACAGCAACCCCTCCACCCGACGGAACCAGCAGCAGCGTCCTCGAGGACGCAAGCGGAGGGGTTGCCAGGCAACCAAGCCAAACAGCTCTAACGCTTCCTGCGGAGTGCCCGGCGGGAAGCCGGTCAGGGCCGGCCTTAGGCATGTGCAAGCTGTGCACCTGCACAGGGCCACCAAACCCCAGGGGCCACCACACCAATATATATCCTTAATATATTTATCCTCTGAGGATGGATACATATTTGTGTGGCGGCACCTGGCAGGGATTTGGCGGCCTCCGGCTCAGTTCCACTTCTAAACACCCTGCCCCCCCCCCTTTACTGGCCTCCGCGCTCTGCCCCACCCGGACCCCCTCTTCCGGGGCCCCCTACCTACGCTCCCTGCCCAGGGCCATCATGACCCTAGAGCCGCCCCTGAGCCGGTCGAATGCTGCTGGGAGAGAATCGGAGCAGGGGAGCCAGGAGAGTCACGAAGAGCATTCAGATGCAGTAAAAGAGGTGAGAGAGAGCGCTGGCGGGGCCGGATTGACTGAGGCTTTGAGCACTGGACAAATGCTAGAAGCTCTGCAAGAAGTGGAGGCTGAGATCTTAGAGGATCAAGCCCAACTTGTAAGAGTTATACAGAGAGACAGCGCTATGAGCCCCAGACCACAGAGAGAGCAAAATGAACTGGCAGACCCTGAATTTACAGAGGGAGCAGAGGGGGATAGGTTTTTCTCTGTCCCCGAAGAGTCAGAGTCCACGATAACAAGCAGCGAAGAAGAAAGAGATTCATCAGACTCAGGGTCAAGCTCAGGCGATACTGGTGGCTCTAAGGGGAGAGGCACGCAAAAAAAGCACAAGGTGTCTTCTAGGAAAACAGGTTCTCACAAGGAGCTCATTTAAGAATACTCATAAAAAACTGCTATGGGACTATTCTGCTACCTCCAGTATGTACAAGGAAGATGGGCAAGATGTTCAAAGTGAAGGTGGGAAGTTGGATATAATGTTTGCTACATTAAAGCAAATACAAACAGAAGCCAGAGCTGAAAGCCGGAGGGCTAGGCACGATACCAAAAAAATTCAAGCATCAATCAGGAAAATAAACAAAAAGTTCGAGGAAGTGGAGGAGAGAGTAATAGATGTTGAAGAGAGAACGGGCAGACTAGAGGATGAAGTTACGGATTGGCAGACAACTAGGGAAGAGCAGACGAAGATTGTCGAGGATCTACAATGGAAGGTGGAGGATTTGGAGAACCGCCAGAGGCGCAACAAAGCTAGACTCCTTGGAATTGAGGAAGGGGCGGAGGGGCAAGACCCCAGAGGCTTCGTCATTAAGTTGTTAAAGGGAGCCTTCCCGGAGGTGCCATGGCTTTGGGAGCAAGAAGTACAGAGAGCCCACAGGTTCCCGTTAACTGTAAAGAAAAGAAGAGATGAGGGTACAGGTACATTGCCAAGGGCTATACTAGTCTTCTTTGGAAACTTTTTAGCGAGACAAGAACTGATGGAGAAAGCAAGACCTGATTTGAGGAAGACGGTTGAAGGAATAACATTTTTTGCTAGACCGGACTTTTGTCATGTAACTGTGGAGAGGCGGTGGAGACTTAGACAATTGATCGCAGCATTTCAGAGTCATGGCACAGAAGCATACTTGATGTTCCCAGCAAAGCTAAAAGTCATTGCAGGAGGTAGAATTAGAATGTTCTTCTCAGAGATTAAGGCAGGGGAATTTTTAGAAGAGCTAAAAGAACAAGAAAGAGTTAGAAGGAAGTAAACAAGAGTAAACAAGAGATATATAGAAAGCTGGGAAATGATAAGAATGAAGAAAGGGTAAAGAGTAAAGATATTCAATTGCCTGGGTGGTAGAAACTGTCATGGGGAGAAGCTATGGAGTGGGGAGGAGACGGGGGGCGACGCTACATTGCTCAGTGGACACGCATAGGTCAGGAGTGACCTATTTGCCTGTCGTAGGGGGGGCGGGGCAGCAGTTAGGGAGGGGGGCTTCAAAAGGGGGGGTGGTGAGGGGGGTGGAGCACGGGTGATGGTCGGAGTGGTAATACAATACAGAGTTGCAAAAGTTATAATGAAGAGATAAAATGTGTGATTAATTTTGAGAGGACAGATAAAGTGATGGAAAAAGCAAACTATGAGTTATGGCAATTAGGATAATTACGATTAACATCTGTGGCCTAAATAATGGGGAGAAAAGGCAAAAGTTGGCTGCTCTACTACGCTTCTGGAAAATTGATATAATTTGTTTACAGGAAACACATGTGGCTGTCAAGGACAAGTTTATGTTGGAGCAAATGGGTTTTGAGGTTCTTGCTTATACAGGCCAGGAAGGGAGATGCAAGGGAGTGGCAGTCTTGGCGAGAAAAGGTACTGTGAAAGTTAAAAAGAAAAAGGAGGACTGTGAGGGGAGATGGGTACTGCTTGATATGGAAACTACTGCAGGAAGATGTACACTTATCTCATTGTACGGTCCAAATGATGATGATCCTGACTTATTTGAATTTTTGGATAGGGAATTAGCATTATGGTCAGAACCTGTGATATGCTGTGGGGACTTTAACATCAACAGTTTGGATGGCCTTATTGATAGAAAGGGGGGTAGATACCTTGGAAGGAAAAAAAGATATGCAGATCAGTACAAAATCTTAGTCGTCATAACGCACTGGTGGACATGTGGGCGGAAGCAAACCCAGTGGGTACAGGCAGCACCTTCTATTCAGCTCCACACAAAACGATAGCGAGACTGGATTACTTTTTTATTTCTAGCTCACTTGTAGGTAGTAGCAGAATAGAGCGGCTCCCCAGAATACTCTCAGATCACAATCCGTTGGTTTTGAGTATATCAGTCCCCCAAAACAAAGAAATGCCAAGATCTACATGGACATTTGAACGAGGCTTGCTGAAAGAGAAGGAGTACATTACAAGAATGAATGCTTGGATAACACAATTCTGGGATATGAATAGGTACTCGGCCTCAGCAGATGTGGTATGGGATAGCTTTAAGGCAGGTATAAGAGGGGAGACACTAAGTTACACAATAGCAAAAAGTAAAAGGGAAAAGGAGAAAACGGAAGAGGAGATTAGAACCTTGGTGGCACTAGAAGAAGCTCTAGTTGATGCAGTAAGTAGGCAAGAACCCTTCGAACAGATTTTACTGGCCTTGGAAATACAGAAAGCAGAAACTGGCACTACATTGGTGCAGAAGATTGCAAGGAACTTTTTAGCAAAAAAAGAGAAGTGCCACGAATTTAATGATAGGGTTGGCCACCTGCTGGCAATTAGAACCAGACAAACCTTAGCAGCAGGGGAGATAAAAGAAGTCAGGGATAGTAGTGGGATAATTGTAAACAAGGTGGAGGAGGTACAGGAGGTGTTTAGGAGGTTTTATGAGGTCTTATATGAACAAGACACAAGTATTGGAAACATAGAAGAAGAAAGCACGGAATATTTATTACAAAGGCCACAGACTGGGTTAAGCATAGAGGAGAGGGATAAGTTAGAGGAGCTATTAACGGTCCAGGAGATAAGAGATGCAGTAGCTAATTTACCATCGGGCAAAGCAACAGGACAAGATCAGATACCTGCAGAGTTCTACAAAACCTTCTGGGATGTGGTAGGTAAGGACCTGTGGGCAATCTGTTGTTTGGCACAGGGCGGTAGAATAGTACCACAATCATGGGCCAATGCGGATATTATAGTGATCCTAAAAAAAGATAAACCGCCAACAGAACCAGGCTCATATAGGCCGATTACTTTGTTAAATGCTGACGCTAAGATATTTTCCAAAGCATTAGCTAATAGGCTGAGCAAGGTCATAGAGAGAGTGGTATCCCCAGCACAACATGGTTCTATACCTGGTAAAGGGACTACTCAACATACCAGGCAGATGACTACTATTTTAGATGCAGCAGAGGCCTCAGGGGACCCTGTCGCGGCGATTTTTCTGGACGCCGAGAAGGCCTTTGACAGGGTCTCTTGGGCTTATTTATGGAAAGCCATGGAATGTATAGGTAAGGGATTTATCACAGCAATTCAGGCTCTTTATAAACACCCCACTGCTAGGATAAGAATTAATAAATCCTATTCAAAGACGGTAGCGATAGGGCGTGGGACTAGACAGGGATGCCCAGCCTTGCCCCTACTATTTGCCATATATCTGGACCCGTTTTTAAGAAGTCTCACAGATAATATCAGGATCCCCCCAGTTATATTGCAAGAGAAAGACTTCAAACTATTTGCGTATGCAGATGACGTGGCTATCACAACATCAGCACCGGAGGGAGCACTGATTGAAATCGAACAGGAGGCGAGAAAATTTGGCACATTCTCAGGGTATCTCATAAACAGACGGAAGACACAAGTAATACAGAATAGATTCTCGACCTTTGTAGACATAAGAGTGGTCCCGGAAGCAACATACTTGGGAGTCAGGGTGACCGCGGATTTAGGGAAACTGGTAGAGATTAATATGGAACCACTGCTAGGGAAGGTTAAAAGAAATATGGAGAGGGTTAACAATTTACATCTGACATTAATGGGTCGTATTAATTATATTAAAATGATTACTTTCCCAAAATTCTTATACCTGTTTAGAGCAATTCCCTTATTTTTTGACGGCACATGGTTTTGTAGAATAGAAGCAACAGTGAATAGATTAATTTGGGCACAGGGTAAGACACGTAGGGCGTATAGGTTTTTGACACTATCAAGGGAGAAGGGGGGATGGGGGGCACCAGATTTTAGATTTTACTATTGGGCGGCAGTTCTGAAATATTCCAAGGGGCTTTTAGGAGGAAGTGATCATCAGGATGAGGGAGCATGTCCAGAGAATGTCTATGAAGCACTGATGGGAAAAATGGCAGAGAATGCTTTTGTCACCACTGTGGATTTCGCCTATTTCAAACATACAAGGTTTAAGACTTTGAGTGCTGTATACAAAATATGGTGTGCAATTAAGAAGAAGGTAGGATTGGGAAGATATAATAGATATCTGAGGTTATACACGAATAGCGATCTTCCGGCAGAGATTTTTAGGGATGTTGTTATGAAAGAGTGGGATGGCAGAGGAATTAAGAAATTAGGCGACATGTTGGATGTGACAGGTGGGTTCTTGCTATTTCAAGATATCCAATATAAATTTAAAGTACCTGGGAATAGTTTCTTTAAATACTTACAAGTAAGAAGCTACTTTCATACAAAACAGGGGGGATCAGCAGGAATGACAAGTTGCAGGATAATGGATTATTTGGGGAGCAGTTTACGGTGCTCAATTAGACAACTGTATGTAGAATTACAGGCATACAAAACAGATGATAGGGAGAAATATAGCGAGAAATGGGTGGAACAAGTAAGGGCCCATCCTGAAGCTCTTCAAGCATCACTAGATTTAGGTAGAACAGTTCTATGCTCAGCAACATTACAAACTCAACATTACAAGACTATTTATTCTTTATACTATACACCAGCCAGAATTGCACAGTGGGGGGGTAGCACCGGAATAACTTGCCCACGCTGTAACTCAACGAGTGCTAATATCACTCATATGTTTTCACAGTGTCCACAGCTTTATACACTAAAATTGGCAATAGAGGAATTTCTGGAGAATTCTCTGGGGTTAAAAGTTAAATTAACGGATGAATTGACATTATTAGGCATCAGTATAGGAGATAATAATATACATACAGAATTTCTGTTCCTGGTCACAGCAGTTTTGAGGCTTATTATTGCGAAAGCCTGGAAAGATAAATTGGCGCCGACGTTTCAGATGTGGATAGCAAAGATATTACACATATATAATCTGGAGAAAGCTATTTACGATAGAAAAGGCAGAAGGGCAAGAATTTTGGGGGGCAGGATCTGGCTTCCCATCGAGCAGTGGAAGAACAGAAAGAACTGAAAAATAGGGGAGCTGGCATACTTCTTTGTTTGTTTGACGCTGGCTACTGTTGGGCTATTTCGGATTCTGTTTTGACTTGTTTCTATGTTTTCCTTTTTTGCTTTTGTTTGCTTTTTTTAGGCATGTAGCTGGCGGTATTATACATGTATAACTATGTGAAAACAAAACTCTGTATTGTAAATACTGTATTGTAATTAACAGAAAAAGAGGGGGGGAAAATAAAAATAATTTAAAAAAAAGAAATGTACTGGAAAAACACAGGTTTCAGTGACGTTACAGTTAGAAATTAGTATTTAAAAAATCCTACCTATTCACTGAAAGAACCACAGGTTAAAGGAACGTTACAGTTAGGCTGACATTTCACTCGTAAAAAAACAAATTCAGAATTTATAGCTGAGCTAACTCTAACTCGTGCCCCGCAAGGCTAATGACATCACATATTACATCACTGATTACCTCATCCACATATTCTCTGATTCACCTGCTCACACTCCAATATAACCTTTCATACACCCACTTCAAATTTCAGATTACCATTTTTGAAATCATTGGCACACCAATACCAGTACATACATACCCACTCACTGATTCATAGGTCTAGATACACATCCACTCACTCACCCGTACAGGCACTCATATAGCCAGTCATTTACCAATAAAGTCACTGATATTTCCACTCATATACCCATACAGCCACTCACACAGTCAGACACCCACAAACCTACACAAACATCTACTCACTCACCCAAACACTCAATCACACAGCCACTTACTCACCCATACTGAAGCACACACACACTCACTACTCTTACAGCTACTAACAAATGTTTACTCTTCTATACAGTCGCAAACACAAGAAGACACTCACCCATACAGCCAGTTTCACATACAATAACTCACACATACAGCCACTTATATACTCCAACACTCATATATACTGCCTTTCACATATGCAGTTACTCACCCGTATACCACTGAGACATCCATTCATTCACCGACACAGCCATACACACTCTCATTCAACCAGACAGTGCCTCACAGATACACTCATGAACCCATACACCTAGGGATTCACCCACTCATACATCCATGCAGCCCCCTCACCCACCCACACAGATACCTCAGGCACAGATACAGGTACTCAAACAACTAATCAATAAAACATATAGACACTCATGTACCTAGTCACCATCCCATGCAGCCACTTACACACCAACTGACAGACTGATACACACCTTCACGCAGATTGGTCACTCACCCATACATTCACTAAGACACGTTCAATCATTCATTTATACTGTCAGTCACGCACCCACTAAATCATCCATACAGACACGCACACCCACTCATTCTTCGAAAACACTTTGGTCCAATAAAGTGCTTCCTGAGGAATTTCTGGCCTCTTCCTTCTTGGTTCAGGGGGGTTCCGTGTGATATTTTCATGCCAGCCAGAGGCGTGCCAAGAGGGCCCGTTCCACAAGCAGGCTGAAGCCTTACTGGAATTTCCATCTGCAGCCATCTTTTTTCGTCAAGGTATTGGCACAGCTCCGGCCCGCCTCAGTGAGCAAGTGAAGTAAGGGCTGCTGCCATGTGCAGATCGTCACTGCATGAGGAGTTTGTCTTACTTATTTCCAGCTCACGGCCAGACAAATTCTTGGTCTAGAGGCTGGAACGTAAGCGGGGACTCGAGGAAGGGTTGCGGACACTTACCTGACCGGACTCCTGCTATCGGACACATCACGTCGAGTCCCACTCAGCACCAGTCCACTGCGACAAGTATTCCAACACAGGTTCCCTGCGCAACATCAACCCAAGAAAGGTGAACTCTGGGAGTTGTAGTCAGCACTAGGCTGCAACTGATGGGCAATCACGTGACCCGGGGTGAACAGTACTTGCACCAATTGGAGTGCTGTGGGACTATTTTAAACATTGATGTGACAGCATCCAGATATTAGCGCCATCTGAGGAAGGCTATTTAAAGCCGAAATGCATTATGCCTAGCAAAAGGTCCAATAAAGTGCTTCCTGAGGAATTTTCCCTTGTGGCCTCTTCCTTCTTGGTTCAGGAGGGTTCCGTGTGATAGTTTCACGCCAGCCAGAGGCGTGTCAAGAGGCCCCGTTCCACAAGCAGGCTGGAACCTTATAGGAATCTGCATCTGCAGTAGTCTTTTTTCACCAAGGTATTGGCACAGCTCCGGCCCGCCTCTGTGAGCAAGTGAAGTAAGGGCTGCTGCCATGTGCAGATCATCACTGCATAAGGAGTTTGCCTTACTTATTTCCAGCTCACGGCCAGACAGATTCTTGCTCTAGAGGCTGGAACATGAGCGGGAACTCGAGGAAGGGTTGAGGACACTTACCTGACTGGACTCCTGCTATCGGACACATCACGTTGAGTCCCACACAGCACCAGTCCACTGCGACAAGTATTCAAACACAGGTTGCCCGTGCAACATCGTTCCAAGAAAGGTGAACTCTGGGAGTTGTAGTCAGCACTAGGCTGCAACTGATGGGCGATCACGTGACCCGGGGTGAACAGTGCTTGCACCAATTGGAGTGCTGTGGGACTATTTTAAACGTTGATGTGACAGCATCCGGACATTAGCGGCATCTGAGGATGGCTATTTAAAGCTGAAATGCATTCTGCCTAGCAAAAGGTCCAATAAAGTGCTTCCTGAGGAATTTCCCCGAGTGGCCTCTTCCTTATTGGTTCAGGAGGGTTCCGTGTGGTATATATATATATATATATATCTCACAAGCAAACATCCCAAGCGGGGGGAGCGCCCTTTAGCTGGCGCTGGCGGTGAGGATCGGGACAACCTCGCTACATATCATTACAACAAGTTTTCTTCATCAAAGAAGACGCCGCACACCACTTCAATTCTGCTTAGTTGTATTTATTCTCCTGTAGGTTTTTCCCACATACGCGTTTCGGACTATACAAGTCCCTGGTCACGGTTTACAAACATTAGTCCTGTGTTTGTGTTGCATATTTATACTGAAAATCCCACATAGCAAGTTACGATGCATTGTCGGATCAGTAGGCAATTTCAGTTACGTGCTATTTTTTCTAGCTTTATCGCTGTGTTGCTGGTCTGCAAGCTGGCGCTTTGCAAAGGGTTTATTGGGTAGACATCACTAGTAAATTACCAGGATGATGTGAGGCATGTGTTTTTGACATATAGTAAGTCAAAAGAAAATGAAAATGTTTTTAATTCACAATAGCGTTTGGAATTAATAATATGCTCTCACATTAATGACCGATAGTCATTGAGTGAATAATGGCCGAGTGCCGCAAATATCCTATCCCAAATATGCATGCGCTATATATATATATATATATATATATATATATATATATATATATATATATATATATATATATATATATATATATATATTACCTACTGGCGGTCGCCAGTAGGTTTATATAGTTAGGACCTAGTTTCCATAGGAAATCCACAACATTCTATTTGGAATAACTTTGGCGTCGATTGAGGAATTTGCGTGACATTTCCCAAAATGTTGGCCAGCTCAGTTCTGCTCCTTCCCTGAAAGTTTTAAGGGGATTCGTCAAGCGGGGGCTGAGAAAAAGGGGGGTCCCAAAACCTGTTTTCCCCATGTTAATTTCCATAGGACATTTAGACACGGCTACAGCCCGAACCGCTGAACGGAATTACACCAAACTTGGCAAAATTGTAGGGACTGGTACGCACGAGTGCCTTTTGTTTAAATGGTGAAAATCCCTCCAGTAGTTCCTGAGAAAATCAAAAGAGAACAAATATATATATCTATAGCGGCTTACTGTAAGCTTACTCTACTCTGTACCATTCTGAGCACGAGCTACATGCTGATTGGCTGCCAATGTCTGTCAACACTCCAAACCAGAAAGTGTTGGCAGCCATCTTGTGACTCGGTAGACTGAGGCACAGGAAAGCAGAAAAACAAAGGTGCAAAACACGCAAAGTGATCAGGGTAGAAGGACCCTGACCCCCTAGGCTTGCTCATCAGGTCCCACAAGGACCCCCCAGGCCCAAAAAAAAAATATATATATATATTGTTTTAAATCGCGGGGTACGTGTACATGATAGCACCTCATTAAAAAGCATTGCAGTTAATAGAAGGTTTTAAGACTTTAGTTACATTATAAATCATTTGTTGATGGTACCATACTCATTTTAGGAATTGTGGTGTGTTCTAAGGGGATTTTACCATGTGAAAAAGCCTTCTGCTGGGATATCATGAATCATGTTTGAAAGAAAACTATTATCTAATGCTTTTCCCACAGTGGTTTGGAAGGGGATCTATAAGCTAAATTGAAAGCATATTTTCTGTAAATTCACATTATCTTTCTCAGTCATGTGAGAATGAAGTCTGACATTCTCAGTAAAACATGTACATCCAACAAGGACAGAGACTGTCAGTTGATTCCTTTGTGTTCTACTGCAGCCTCCTAGAGTGTTCTAAAGAACAACTAGACCGCTAACAGTCCTACTTATTACAAAGGTATGGCACACCTGAAGCCATCTTGATTGGAATAAAGTGGTAACTCTTAAAACATTTAATTTAAAAAGGAACAAAATGAGGGGGTATATTTTGCCATAGAAAGTATGATTAGTGCTGCAGAAAGAACAATTAGGGCACAATTTGGGTGACTTCTCAAATCCTCTTCTATTTCATTAAAAAAATCTGACATGCAGTCTCCTAAGATGGCCACCAGAGACAAAAGAGCCCAAATGTAGCCCAAATATCACCCAGATGCAGCCCAAGTATAGCCCAATGACAGAATGTCCCAGAGCATTCTAAAGAACAACTAGAGCGCTAAAAGACTTACTTATGACAAAAGTATGGCACACCAGAAGCCATCTTGATTGAAATGAGGTGGTAAGTCTGAAAACATTTAATTTAAAAAAGAACAAAATGAGGGGGTTCTTTTTGCCATAGAAAGTATGATAAGTGCTGCAGAAAGAAAAATTAGGGCACATTTTGAGTGACTTCTCAAATCCTCTTCTGTTCCATTAAAACATTCTGACATGCAGTCTCCCAAGATGGCCAGAGGGGCAAAAGAGCACAAATGTAGCCCAAATATCACCCAGATGTAGCCCAAGTATAGCCCAATGACAGAATGTCCCAGAGTGTTCTAAAGAACAACTAGAGCGCTAACAGTCTTACTTATGACAAAAGTATGACACACCAGAAGCCATCTTGATTGGAATGAAGTGGTAAGTCTGAAACATGCACTTTGAATACCAGAAGCAGACTTCCCTGGTGAGCAGTAGCTTTACTACAGTGATCTAATGAGCAACTCGAGTGCTAACATTCAGAATTTATGGCAAATGTGTGACACATCTGAATGCCTTCTTGATGGAACCAAAGTAAACAAGCATTTAAAATGCAATAAATCTCGCCCTTGTTTAAGTTAAAGCCATTCTGTTTGTAATGAGGTGGCTTTTTAGCTTTGCTTTTATTAGTGTTTTTCAAACTTTCATGTAAATAACATGCAAATGTATGCATATATGTATATGTATACATGCATTTATATTTGTATTTATATAGATATGCAGATTATATATGTTTATATATGTATGTATATATATATATACACATATACATATATATAAATGCATATGCATATATATGCATATATATATGTGTGTATGTGTGCGTGTAGAGAGAGGTAGAGAGGTAGAGGTAGAGAGGTAGAGACTAGTAGAGAGAGGTAGAGAGGTAGAGAGTAGAGAGTGAGTAATAGAGAGTAGAGAGGGAGTAGTAGAGAGTAGTAGAGAGCAGTAGAGAGAGTAGCAGAGAGTGAATAGTAGAGAGTAGTAGAGTGAGTAGTAGAGAGTAGTAGAGAGTGAGTAGTAGAGAGTGAGTAGTAGACAGTAGTAAAGAGTGAGTAGTAGAGAGTAGCAGAGAGTGAGTAGTAGAGAGTGAGTAGTAGAGAGTAGTAGAGAGTGAGTAGTAGAGAGAGAGTAGTAGAGAGTGAGTAGTAGAGAGTAGTAGAGAGTGAGTAGTAGAGTGAGTAGTAGAGAGTGAGTAGTAGAGAGTAGTAGAAAGAGAGTAGTAGAGAGTGAGTAGTAGAGAGTAGTAGATAGTGAGTAGTAGAGTGAGTAGTAGAGAGTGAGTAGTAGAGAGTAGTAGAGAGAGAGTAGTAGAGAGTGAGTAGTAGAGAGTAGTAAAGAGTGAGAAGTAGAGAGTGAGTAGTAGAGAGTAGTAGAGAGTGAGTAGTAAAGAGTGAGTAGTAGAGAGAGAGTAGTAGAGAGTGAGTAGTGGAGAGTAGAGAGTAGTAGAGAGTGAGTAGTAGAGAGTAGTAGATAGTGAGTAGTAGGGAGTGAGTAGTAGAGAGAGAGCAGTAGAGAGTACTAGAGTAGTAGTGAATGAGTAGTATAGAGTGAGTATTAGAGAGTAGTGGAGTAGTAGAGAGTGAGTAGTAGTGAGTAGTGGAGAATATTCCAAAGTTTGGAACAGCACCACTTGCACAACAAGTCCTATCAAATCATATCACTTAGAGTCCTTATTGAAGCGCTGAATCTTGGTGTATATTCAAATGCTTTTATTTCCTTAAGTTTATGTATCACAGCCAGCCGACGCGTTTCGTTCTGTACAACAGAACTTCTTCAGGGCGTTCTTATTTCCTTCAAGTTATGTCGGTATCCTGTTGTCATATAACTAGATATTTCTTCCAAATGTTAGACAAGACGTAAGTACATTCTTCTTCAAAGTGACTAGGTATCAATTTTACCCACACAATTCGGGCAGACTTGAGTAATTTATAGCATCCTCAAAGTCAGTCTTTCAAAACTTCCAAAGTATAGGACATGATAATCCAAATCCAAATGTTTGTCAAGAAAAGTCATTTTCAATCGTTCCGAATATCGGCGTTTGGGCAGATATGACCCACGGACACGGTTTATGACTTTTCTTGAGAAACATTTGGATTTGGATTATCATGTCCTATACTTTGGAATTTTTGAAAGACTGACTTTGAGGATGCTATAAATTACTCAAGTCCATGGATGCTGCTGGGAACGCCCCCAGCAACACCCATTGCACACCCCTTTAACGCAGGACACTGCGTTCAAGGGACTGATATTTATCAGGCAGGATTACGCCACAAAAAGTGGCTTAGTCCTGCCTGATAAATATCACTCAGTCTTCTGTGCCACCAGAACGTCACAAAAAGTGCATTATTCATGACATGGTCAGTGACATCACTGATGGCATCACTGAAGACATCATCCATGTGACAATCAAATACACCTCATCACTCAGTACTATAATCTTTCATCACTCACTGTAAAATAGAAGGTGCCATATTTGAAACTATTGACACACCAATAGAAATTTCTAAACACCCACTCAGTTATTCATAGAACTATACACACATCTAATCACTTGCCTATAGATTCAGTGTTATATGCAGTGAATAATCAACAGAACACTATAAAATATACTTATACGCCTATTTCACCATTACACACCAGCACACATTGTATTCACTTATAAAAACATCCTTCTGACTTATGCAAACAATTGATTATACTTACATTTACTCACCTACACACTTATACAAACACCACTTCATCTATTTATATAGATAGTAACTCACACTTAGTGTGTTATAAAATCACTATTACAAGTATACAGTTATCCATATAGTGACTCATACAATCACTAAGTCTTAGGCACAGTTAATTAGATATAACTGTCACATACACTGCCTTTTTTCAAGTTTAACGGAGATGTACCATTGAGAAAAATACTTCATCACCACCACACCCATAAACATATACACTCACTGAAACAACTGTTATAACATTTTGTCTTAACCTCATATACCTACTGAATGAACTATTCACACATTTTTTGGCAATCACACACCCCCACCAAACCACATAGACATTCATTTACCCATATAAATACTCAGTTAGGAAACCAATAACAAATATAGTCTTTAACATAGCAATTAAGACAAAGCAATAAAGACTTTCACACAGTTTAGTAACTACATATTATATATAGTGAGACTCCTCAAATTAGTTAAGGAAACAATCAATGACACTGTTACTAAATCCACCATCCACACATTTATATTTATATATATATCCACTCATTCTTCAATGCAAAGTAGTGTATTTATAATACATATTTAAATATCAAAGCAAACCACATTCACTGGATGATGTCATCAGTGATGTCATCATTGATGTCACTGACCATGTCATGAATGATGTAATATGTGACATCATCAGCAGTGGATTGCGGGCGCGCAAGGTATAGTGAGTACAACTAACTATAACGGGGGAAGTTCAATGGTTTTGTAAAAGTAAAATGTCCAGCTAACTATAATATATATATATTTATATATACATGCGCGGACGTGTGCAGACCTTTGCGTGCGCGACCTGCATGCTGATTGGCTGCCAATGTCTGTCAACACTCCAAAACAGAAATTGTTGGCAGCCATCTTGTGCCTCGGTAGACTGAGGCAGAAGAAAGCAGAAAAACAAAAGTGTAGAACTCAAAAAGGGGGCAGGGTAGAAGCACCCTGACCCCCTAGGCCTGCTCAGGGGGTCCCACTAGGACCCTTCAAGGCAAAAAAAAATTGAAAATTTGCGGGGTGCGCGTACCGTGCGCGCACAGGTCCGCGTACGTATGCGTACGGTAGGCGGACGGTGCGCGTACCTTTCTGAGAAAGCTGCATGCTTTCTCAGAAAGGCTTGGCTGTCAACACTCCAAACCAGGAAGTGTTGGCAGCCATCTTGGGCTCATTAGACTGAGCACAAGAAAGCAGCAAAACAAATGTGTAGAACACAAAAAGGGGGCAGGGTAGAAACACTCTGACCCCCGAGGCCTGTTAGTGTGGTCTCACAAAGACCCCCAAGGCCAAATTTGTTTTTTTTTTAAATCCGGTATGTTTGTTTAGAAATTACCCCCCAGGGGGACCAAATCGCGGGGGCATAGTGATAAAGAAGTGTGGCAGGTGCCCAATCCCCCCACACTACCCCGGGGACCGCCGCCCTCTGGGGCAAAGCAACACAGCCCCCTGGCGCATACTGGAGGCTCCTGGTGGGCTTGTTGGCCCCCAGGGACCCCCAGTATGCAAGGGGAATTAGTTCCCCCTCTTCAAACATGCACGGGGGCTGTGTAGCAGAGAGGTGTAAAAAAGGGTGTAGCCTCATTACACCTCTATGCAATGCAGCCCCTGGTGCATACCGGAGGCTCCTGGTGGGCTAGTTGGCCCCCAGGGATCCCCAGTATGCAAGGGGATTAGTTCCCCCTCTGCAAACGTGCCAGGGGGCTGCGTTGCAGAGAGGTGTAACAAGGGGCATAGCCTCATTTCACCTCTGTGCAATGCAGCCCCCTGGCGCATACTGGAGCTTCCAGGTGGGCTAGTTGGCCCCCAGGGGCCCCCAGTATGCAAGGGGAATTAGTTCCACCTCTTCAAACATGCACGGGGGCTGCATTGCAGAGAGGTGTATAAAAGGGTGTGGCCTCATTACACCTCTCTGCAATGCAGCCCCCTGGCACATACTGCAGGTTCAAGGTGGGCTAGTTGACCCCCAGAGACCCCCAGTATGCAAGGGGAATTAGTTCCCCCTCTGCAAACACACCCGGGGGCTGCGTTGCAGAGAGGTGTAAAAAGGGGCGTGGCTTCATTACAACTCTCTGCAATGCAGTCCCCTGGCGCATACTGGAGATTCCTGGTGGGCTTTCAGGTCTTATATAGTTAGAAATTAGCATTAAAAAAACCTTTGAAATTCACAGAAAAAAACATAAGTTTCAGGCCTTATGTAGTTAGGAATTAGCATTTATAAAACCTTGCAAATTCACTGAAAATACCATAGGTTTCAGGCCTTATATAGTTAGGAATTAGCATTTAAAAACCTTTGAAATTCACTGAAAAAACCATAGGTTTCAGGCCTTATATAGTTAGGAATTAGCATTTAAAAAAACCTTTAAAATTCACTCAAAAAACTATAAGTTTCAGGGGTGTTATAGTTAGCTGGACATTTCAATCATACAAAACCATTGAAATTGCTCCTATATAGTTAGTTGACAATCACATACACCTTTTCATACACTAGTAAAATCTTTCATCACTCTTTGTAAAATACAGAGAATCATATTTGAATCCATTGTCACAGCAATACAAGTATCTAAAAACCCACTCAGTGATTCATAGATGTATAAACACATCTAATCACTTACCTGTAGATTCACTCATACATGCTGTCAATGAACAATAGAACACTATCAAAAATACTTATACACCTATATCGACATTACACACCAGCACACATCCTATTCACATATGAAGTCATCCTACTCACTTATGCAAACAATGGATCATACTTATATATTTACTTAGCTACACACTTATACAAACACAACTTCATCTATTCATTTAGATAGTAAGTCATACTTAGTGAATTATAAAATCATTATTACAAGTATACAGTTATCCATACAGTCACTCACACAATCATTGAGTCTTATGTATACCTATTTATATACAACAACTGACACATACACTGCCTTTTATTTTTCTAGTTTGTTGGACATGTACCATTGAGAAATATATTTGCTCATCACAAAAACCAGAAAGATATTCACTCACCCAAACAACTGTTAGAGCATGTAGTTTTAACTTCATATATGTAGTGAATCAAGTATTCACACATCTTTGGGCAGTCACACACCCCCCACCGAACCACACACACATTCACTCTCCCATACAACTACTCAGTTAACTAATGAATAATTAATATAGACGTTCACATAGCTAGTTACCAACTGGAGAACCAGTTTACACAACAACTGACAAAGTGATACAGATATTTACACAGTTTAGTCACTATCCACTATATTTAGTGAGACACTATAAATTGGTCAAGTAAACAGTCAATTACACTGCTACTAAATCCTCCATTCAAATATTTATTTTTATATATACACTCATTCTTCAATGCAAATTGCTATATATATATATAATGCATATTTAAATAAGGAAGCAAACCACATTCACTGGATGATGTCATCAGTGATGTCATCAGTGATGTCATTTGAGATGTCATCAGTGATGTCACTGACCATGTCATGAATGATGTAATATGTGACATCATCAGCAGTGGATTGCGGGTGCGCGAAATATAGTTAGTACAACTAACTATATAGGAGCAATTTCAATGGTTTTGTTTGAGTGAAATGTCCAGCTAACTATAACACCCCTAAAACTTATAGTTTTTTGAGTGAATTTTAAAGGTTTTTTAAATGCTAATTCCTAACTATATAAGGCCTGAAACCTATGGTTATTTCAGTGAATTTATATATATACATATATATATATATATATATATATCAGCAACCAAAGAGATCCCATAGCCATGGGAGCGCGCTCTACAGTGTGTGCTCTGCCCAGGGGTCGGATCCTGACCCAGGTAATTATTTAGAACAAAGGAGGCGGCACAGTCAGATATCGATTTTAAGCCTTATTTATTGCAAGACTTCACCCCACCAACGCGTTTCGGCCTCACTCGGCCTTGCTCACGGTTGGTTAGTCCCTCTACAGTGTTTGTATTTATACTGACCCATTTGTAGCCATTTATGAGGCATTATGGGAGATGTAGTTTTAGTGCAAGTAAATAAAAAGAAAAGAAAGACTTTGCATCCTTTTTGCACTTAAATAATAATTATAGTTCAAAATCAAGGGTTTAGTACCCAATGTCTTTGTTAGATGTTCTTCTTCGGAGTTGTTCTGGGTATAGTACCCATTTTAGTTCTGAGGTTCTATTCCAGATGGACATGCAGATCCTCTCCAAAGTTCATCCCCTTCGGGTGTTTGGTTCGGAGTCTAATTATCATGCGAGACTCCATTTGTCGCAATCTTCTGACCACATCACCTCCTCTTTCCATTTTGTCTAGGACTTTCGCTCCGAAGAAATGCATTTGCCTCCAATCACCATTTTGGCATGTACTCATGTGCTTCGCAGTGGCATATTGCATGTTGGCATTTTTTACTGCTCGAATATGCTCTAAGATCCTTTTTTTTAACATACATGTGGTGCACCCCACATATCTCATTCCACATTTGCACTCGATTATGTAGATGACGTTTTTTGAGGTACATGAGATTTGTTGATCTATTCTCATTAGCTTGCCATCTGGTTCTTCGATTGCTTTCATACTCTTTCCAATTTTGCAGGCTTTGCAAGTGTTGCAGGGTTGAAATCCTTTTCGCTGCATTTCTAGCCAGTTTTCTCTCGGTTTTTCTTGGAAGTAGCTTTTGACCAATAGGTCTTTAAGTGAAGTGTTTTTCTTGTATGTTATTTGTGGTGAGTTGCCAATGGTATTGCCAATATCAGGATCATTTTTCAAGAGATGCCAGTATTTTCTCATTATTTTGGCAATGTTGGAGCTTTCTTTGCTGTAAGTCATTATTAGTCTTGGAGGTGTGTGGGTTTCATCCTTTTTTGGTTGTTCCATCAAGGTTTGAGTGCGTGTTTTTTGATCAATTTTCTTTTTGCAATTGGTCAACACTCTTTCTTCGTAGCCTCTCGCTCTGAATCTGCATTTGCTTTCCTCAATGATTTTCTCCGCATCTTCAGCTACTGAGCAGTTCCTTTTTAATCTTGTGAATTCGCCATATGGTATGCTTCGCAGCAGTGGTGTAGGATGGAAACTTGTCCCATGAAGCACACTGTTCGTGGCTGTCTTTTTACAAAATAGAGTTGTTTCCAACTTTTCATTGTGCACATATATTTTTGTGTCCAAGAAGTCTATTTCTTTGGTGCTCGTATTGCATGTAAATTGCAGTCCGACATCATTGTTATTGAGTTTGTTGAAATATGACTGGAATTGCTCATTTGTGCCGTGCCATAT
The DNA here is from genome assembly GCF_964263255.1 of Lissotriton vulgaris. NCBI lineage: Eukaryota > Metazoa > Chordata > Amphibia > Caudata > Salamandridae > Lissotriton > Lissotriton vulgaris. Next base: position 273,830,605 of record NC_141694.1, on the reverse strand, counting down.
AATGAATAGGTCGTCGATGTACCTGACCCATAACATTATTCTTTCCAGATCTTGGTGATTTTCTTCATTCCACGCTATGGTCTTCTCCCACCACCCCATGGTGATGTTGGCGTAGTTTGGTGATAGAGAAATGCCCATAGCGGTGCCACAGGTTTGTTTGAATAGTTGCTTGTTGAAGAAAAAAACATTGTTTTTTAAGCATAGATCAATCATTGATGTTAGCATTTTCGAATGGTCCAGGTATATGATGTTTCGTTGTTTGAAATAATATTCACAGGCTTGCATTCCAATGTCATGGCGGATTGAGGTGTAAAGTGAGACCACATCAATGGTTACCAGTAAGAATTCAGGGTTCCAGGTCACATTCATTAAAATTCTCAAAAAATCACCAGTGTCTTTTATGTACGATGGAAGATTCTGAGCAATGGGAGCTAAGAATTTATCGACATAGTTGGAGATATTTTCGTATAATGATCCGCACGAAGAAACAATTGGCCTCCCTGGTGGTTGGTTTAAGGTCTTATGAATCTTCGGGAGAAAATATATGCACGGTATTATAGGGTGGTCAATGGTTAGGTACTTTTGTTCTTCTTCATCTATTAGACCATTTTTGTGCCATGTTTCCAAATATTCATGCAGTTCTTTTTTCATCCTTTCGTACGGATTAGTTGTCAATTTTTGATAGTTGTTTGCCTGGTTTAATTGTCTCATTGCCTCTTCTATGTAATCAGTTGTTTTCATCAGGACAATATTCCCCCCCTTGTCCGCGGGTTTTATGGTGATTTTAGTATTGTTCATTAATGTTTTGATTGCTGTGCGCTCACTTTTTGAGAGATTTTCCCGTGTCTTATTCTTGACTTTGATGAGATTGTCCAATTCTTTTACCACTGCTTCCGAAAATAGGTCTATCTTATTCCCAGGTGACAGTGTTGGATAGTACCTTGATTTCCTCTTCAGTCCTGTTGCTGGTCTGACGTCAGTTGGGATGTTAAGCTCCTCTAACAATTCAGCAACATAGGTTTGACACCAGTTATAGTTAGCTGGAAATTTTACTGACATAAAACCATTGAAATTCCCACGTTATAGTTAGTTGGACTCACTATAAATGCTAATTCCTAACTATAACTGGTGTGAAACCTATGGTTTTTTCTGTGAATTTCATAGGTTTTGTAAATGCTAATTCCTAACTATATATAGTGCCTCAAACCTATGTTTTTTTCAGTGAATTTCAAAGGATTTTTAATAGCAAATTTCTATTGCTATCGAATATAATATTTTTTATAATAAATCCTATATTGTATATTTATGTAATACTATTTTTTTTATGTATATTCTTCATTTTTAAAAAAAGTTTTTGCTCTGGAGCGCTCCCGGTGCGCGTACCGATGTGCGCACCGGAAAGCGCAGTCTTGCGGCACGCATACCGGTGAGCGTCCCGTTTGCGCTATAGCCGCGTCCGCGTGATAAGCACGGAGTAAGCGCACCCGATATAAGCGCGAAATATAGTTAGTACAACTAACTATATAGGAGCAATTCCAATGGTTTTGTATGAGTGCAATGTCCAGCTAAATATAACACCCCTAAAACGTATAGTTTTTTCAGTGAATTTCAAAGGTTTTTCAAATGCTAATTCCTAACTACATAAGGCCTGAAACCTATGTTTTTTTCAGTGAATTTGCAAGGTTTTTTAGATGCTAATTCCTAACTATATATGGCCTGAAACCTATGTTTTTTTCAGTGAATTTCAAAGGTTTTTTTAATGCTAATTCCTAACTATATAGGACCTGAAAGCCCACTAGGAATCTCCAGTATGCGCCAGGGGACTGCATTGCAGAGAGGTGTAATGAAGCCACGCCCCTTTTTACACCTCTCTGCAACGCAGCCCCCGTGCATGTTTGAAGAGGGGGAACTAATTCCCCTTGCATACTGGAGGCCCCTGGGGGCCAACTAGCCCACCCGGAACCTCCAGTATGCGCCAGGGGGCTGCATTGCAGAGGTGTAATGAGGCTATGCCCCTTGTTACACCTCTCTGCAACGCAGCCCCCTGCCTATACTTTGTAATTTTTTGAAAGACTGACTTTGAGGATGCTATAAATTACTCAAGACTGCCTGAATTGTGTGGGTAAAATTGATACCTAGTCACTTTGAATAAGAATGTACTTACGTCTCGTCTAACATTTGGAAGAAATATCTAGTTATATGACAACAGGATACCGACATAACTTGAAGGAAATAAGAACGCCCTGAAGAAGTTCTGTTGTACAGAACGAAACGTTTCAGCTGGCTGTGGTACATACACTTAAGGAAAATAAAAGCATTTGAATGTACACCAAGATTCAGCGCTTCAATAAGGACTGTAAGTGATATGATTTGATTGGACTTATTGTGCAAGTGGTGCTGTGCCAAACTTTGGAATATTCTCCACTACTCTCTACTACTTACTCTATCCTACTCCACTACTCTCAAATACTCACTCTCTACTACTCATTCTCTACTACTCTACTACTCTCTACTACTCTCTCTCTACTACTCACTCCCTACTACTCACTATCTACTACTCTCTACTACTCACTCTCTACTACTCTCTCTCTACTACTCACTCTTTACTACTCACTCTCTACTACTCTCTACTACTCAATCTCTACTTCTCACTCTGTACTACTCTCTACTACTCACTCTCTACTACTCACTCTACTACTTACTCTCTACTACTCTCTACTACTCACTCTCTACTACTCTCTCTCTCTACTAGTCTCTACTACTCACTCTACTACTCACTCTCTACTACTCTCTACTATTCTCTCTCTCTGCTACTCACTCTCTACTACTCTCTACTACTCACTCTCTACTACTCACTCTCTACTGCTCTCTACTACTCACTCCACTACTTACTCTCTACTACTCTCTACTACTCACTCTCTACTACGCACTCTCTACTACTCACTTTACTATTCACTCTACTACTCTCTACTGCTCACTCTCTGCTACTCTCTCTACTGCTCTCTACTACTCTCTACTACTCACTCTCTACTCTATATCACTCACTCTATACTCTCTACTTCTCTACCTCTCTCTACTTCTCTCTCGACTAGTCTCTACCTCTCTACCGCTACCTCTCTACCTCTACCTCTCTACCTCTACACCTCTACCTCTCTACCTCTCTCTACACGCACACATATACACATATATATATATATATGCATATATATGCATATGCATTTATATATATGTATGTGTATGTATATATATACATACATACATATATAAACAGATATAATCTGTATATCTATATAAATACAAATATCAATGCATGCATACATATACATGTATGCATAGAGATGCATGTTATTTACATGAAAGTTTAAAAAACACTAATAAAAGCAAAGCTAAAAAGCCACCTCATTACAAACAGAATGGCTTTAACTTAAACGAGGGCGAGATCTATTGCATTTTCAATGCTTGTTTACTTTGGTTCCATCAAGAAGGCATTCAGATGTGTCACACATTTGCCATAAATTCTGAATGTTAGCACTCTAGTTGCTCATTAGATCACTGTAGTAAAGCTACTGCGCACCAGGGAAGTCTGCTGCTGGTATTCAAAGTGCATGTTTCAGTCTGCATGTCAGAATTATTTTAATGAAATAGAAGAGGATTTGAGAAGTCACTCAAAATGATCCCTAATTTTTCTTTCTGAAGCAATAATCATACTTTCTACGGCAAAATGAACCCCCTCATTTTGTTCCTTTTTAAATTGAATGTTTTCAGACTTACCAATTCATTCCAATCAAGATGGCTTCTGGTGTGCCATACTTTTGTCATAAGTAAGACTGTTGGCGCTCTAGTTGTTCTTTAGAACACTCTGGGACATTCTGTCATTGGGCTATACTTGGGCTACATCTGGGTGATATTTGGGCTACATTTAGGCTCTTTTGTCTCTGGTGGCCATCTTGGGAGACTGCATGTCAGAATTTATTTTATGAAATTGAAGAGGATTTGAGAAGTCACTCAAAATGTGCCCTAATTTTTCTTTCTGCAGCACTAATCATACTTTCTATGGCAAAATATACCCCCCCATTTTGTTCCTTTTTAAATTAAATGTTTTAAGAGTTACCACTTTATTCCAATCAAGATGGCTTCAGGTGTGCCATACCTTTGTAATAAGTAGGACTATTAGCGCTCTAGTTGCTCTTTAGAACACTCTGGGACATTCTGTCATTGGGCTATACTTGGGCTACATCTGGGTGATAGTGGGCTACATTTGGGCTCTTTTGTCTCTTGTGGCCATCTTGGGAGACTGCATGTCAGTATTTTTTAATGAAATAGAAGAGGATTTGAGAAGTCACTCAAAATGTGCCCTAATTTTTCTTTCTGCAGCACTAATAATACTTTCTATGGCATAAAATAACCCCTCATTTTGTTCCTTTTTAAATTAAAAGTTTTAAGAGTTACCACTTTATTCCCATCACGATGGCTTCAGGTGTGCTATACCTTTGTAATAAGTAGGACGGTTAGCGCTCTTGTTGTTCTTTAGAACACTGTAGGAGGCTGCAGTGGAACACAAAGGAATCAACTGACAGTCTCTGTCCTTGTTGGATGTACATGTTTTACTGAGAATGTCAGACTTCATTCTCACATGACTGAGAAAGATAATGTGAATTTACAAAAAATATGCTTTTATTTTAGCTTATAGATCCCCTTCCAAACCACTGAGGAAAAATCATGAGATATTAGTTTTCTTTCAAACATGATTCATGATATCACAGCAGAAGGCTTTTTCACATGGTAAAATCACCTTAGAACACACCACAATTCCTAAAATCAGTATGGTACCATCAACAAATGATTTATAATGTAACTGAAGTCCTAAAACCCTCTATTAACTACAATGCTTTTTAATGAGGTGCTATCATGTATATTGGTCCCAAGATGGCTGCCAACACTTCTTGGATGAAGTGCTGACAGCCAATCAGATCAGATGTGTGGTTAGGCTCCGCCCTGATATATATAATTTTATTGAACCTAAATTACTCAAAATCCACTGGAGTACATATCTTGAGACATAGCAAAGGCACATCGGGCTACCAGTCCCTACAATTTTGCCAAGTTTTGTGCAAATCCATTCAGCCGTTCGGGCTAAAAGTGAGTCCAACCGCCCTATGGAAATTAACATGGGGAAAACACGTTTTGGGACCCCCCATTTATCTCGGCCCCCCACTTGACGAATTCCCCCCAAACTTTCAAGGAAGGAGCATTTTTTAATTTTTTTTACTTAAGTACCTACATGTAGGTACCAATGCAGAGACTTAAATTTAATGTACACCGTCTCCTCTGTAGATATCTTGCATGTTGTTACAGAAGTTATTGTGGTATTTGGAATCCATACCATAGTCTGTCAGGAAAGCAGAAACAGATCCTTTAAGCACTCCCTGAGAAGTCCTAGGGGATCATGGGTAGTCTATCCTGCTCCCTTATGATGAAAAAGAGATGTAAAATACACATTGGAGATAATATAGTGGGAGAAAGGTAGTAACTATGAGTAAACTTACTATGTAACACAAAAAAGTTGCACAGTATACTATAAGTCTCACTTTATAATATAATCATTTTGGTACTACTTCATGAATTACATATAAAAACTGAATAATGTCTCAAACAATTTAAAATTATGAAATATAAATTTTTCTTCTGATTCTTTTTCAAAATTTAATAAAACTTCCAACATAATATTGTCCGGAATTTCCTCATAATTATTAGTACATGATTCAATTTGTTCCAAACATTCTATTAACTGTTGGTCCAAAGAGTCATCCATGAAATCAAATTCATCTTTTTGTTCTTCTGGATTTTCCACCTTTACTTCGAAAGAAATAACATTTGATTGTTTTTCTCCTTCCATTTTCTTTCTGAAAATTGCATAAAAAATAACTGTATCAGTAGAGTTAGGGTACTGTTGGGTTAAATTCAGACAGGTACTTCTGAGTTTTTAACAGTGAAGTAATTTTTGGGCAATGTATGGTTTCAGGCAGGAAGTAGAACTATTAAAAAGTGCATGTGATGAAGCCTAAGTAAATTCATAATTATACCAGAGAAGCCTAACTCAATCCATAATTATAACAGAGAAGTCTATCTCAATCTCTAACTCTTACAGAGGGACAGTATATAACTATCAGAAAACGTTTTCCCAAATTAACTTAAAGTGCACAACATAGCTCCCCTTCCAAATTAACAACTTACCTTTTTCAAAGTAGTTGACGTTTTCTGTCAAAATTCTTTCAAAATGTACCTCAGGTAGTATTAGTCAAAATTGCTGTGTTTCCCTCTCATTTTTCATATATATTCATGTACTTAACCAATCAAATGTCAGCACATAAAAGTACAAAATGTAAGTAACATTTTAATTGGTTGTAAATTCCAACACTTTAATATGTGTTTTTGTCATATAATTTACCTCAGGATATTTAGACAGGGCTACAGCCTAAATGGCTCAATGGAATACCACCAAATTTGGGGAAATGGTAGGGACTGCTATGTAGTAGGGCTTTCTATATTTGGTGAAAGTGTCTCCTCTGGTTTTTATGTAAATTAACTTCCCACATTTTTTTAGGGAGCGCTTACCGGTGCGTGCTCCGGTACGCGCACTGGGAGCACTACGGGAGTCCGCCATCTTGTGTTTCGGTATAATTGAGACACAAGATGGAGGACAAACAACGTTGGGAAAGGGTAGAAGGGGACACGGTAGACAGCCCCTGACCCCCTAGGTTTTCTGAGGGGGGCTTAGAAGGCCTATATAGGCCAAAAGAAATATATATTTTTTTTAATTTCGCGGGGGAGCACCCAGTACGCACACCGGGGAGCGCACCGGGAAGCGTACTTCGGTGAAAAATTGTGAAAAAAGTTAGAGTAAAATAATCATTTTGAGTGATCAGAGGTAGGGTAGCCCTGAAAAGAACTTTTAGGGTTTTGGGGCTGATTTAGATACCAACAAGTAGGTTCCAATGCACAGTCTTAAATTCAGGAGGAATATTCTATTCCCCTCATCTGAGAAGTACACACCATCTCCTCTGTAGATATCTTGCATGTTGTAACGCAAGTTATTGTTGTATATTGAACCTATTCCATAGTCTCTCATGTAAGCAGAACAGATTTATTCACATGTTTCCGTGCTTTCTCAAATTGTGGACAAAATTGGTTGGACCAGTTCCATTTCTGTCTTTGACATATATTGGAATATACCAAGGCAGTTTGTGGAAAAAGTGTCATCAATTGACCAAAGGTGTCCTTTAAAAGCATTTCCAGACCTACCCCAGTTAAAGTGCCCAAGTCATTTCCACCACAGTGCACTATTAAGAGGTCAGGGTTTGGCAGTTGCAAAAAGGTTTTCACCAATGGTATCAATTGGTGACATCTCAATCCTCTTTGGCCAATCCACTTGATTTCCACATTTGATAAATCAAGATTGTGAACATTTCTGCTAGCTGCATACCTTTGAGCCCAGTGGATGTAGCTATGTCCAATAATCCAGACAGAATACATGGTGAGAGAAGGTTCTGGTGCAGTCAGGTGAAGTGTGGGAATGAAATGGCAGTTGGAACAGTAGGAGTTTACAAAAAAATAATTGTGGAGTTTCCCTGCTCTTGAATCACAAGCAATGATTGGTGGATTTAGATAGTTGAAAAGTAAAAGTTAGGGTGCATGGTTGTGTTTTGTGAAATAAGCAATTTGAATGGTTAAGAAAAAGTCAATTAAAGAAATATTGCACCGGATAGGCTGGTGTATTGAGAGGTCAAACATCCTTGCTGACTTCATTTGCAACATTGTGGAATAAACTTTTGAACCTGAGAGTTCCGTAAAGAGGGAGTTGCTATGGTAACAGGTGAAAGGTCTGAGGGGGGAAGGGTGTTGGTTTGAAAATAGTGAGGAAAGAGTTTTGATTGGTTGAAATGAGGCATATGTGTGTAGAATTAGAGGTTTTCTGTGCCAGTCATGGTTGCAGTGTCTTGAGTGCATACCTTTTGCTCTGCTAAAGAAAAATTGGTGTGTGTGTCTGACATTGTTCTCAATCTCCCAAAGCATTTGTAAAGGTAAGTAATGATTCATTTAATTTAGATAGAGACTTGTTTGCTCTATGGAGAAGATTTGGAAGCAGATTGTGTTTTTTTAATGTTGCTTTGTGTCATGTTTTTTGATAATGCTTGGTTAAAACATTTTGCTGCATAGAGGAATTGTCTTTTGTGAAATAGTGAGGTTTCAGTAGTGAAATTGAATGCTTGTACATAGGACCTGTGCTATGTTTCTAAAATGTTATTTAAAAAACGATTTTGGGGTAAATGGACGGCTTTTATATTTTTGAGAAGGAATTAATAGTGTTTGCCTCATTAAATAAATATATTTGAACCTTTTACAATGATGTCACTTGCATTACCTCAGATTAGGAAGCAGATTGAGCTTCTTTCTTGTTGGTTTGTATCATGTTTTTTGATAATGCTTGGTAAATAGATTTTGCTGCATAGAGGAATTGCATTATGTAAAATTGAGAAGTTTCACTAGTGACATGAAATGCTTGTACATAGGACCTGTGCTGTGTTTGTAAAATGTTATTTAAAAAACGATTTTGGGGTAAATGAATGGCTTTTATATTTTTGAGAAGGAATTAATAGTGTTTGCCTCATTAAATAAATATATTTGAACCTTTTAGAATAATGTCACCTGCGTTACCTCAGATTAGGAAACATATTGAGGTTCTTTCTTGTTGGTTTGTGGCATGTTTTTTGGAAATGCTTGATATCAACATATGGAAGATAGAGGAATTGTCTTTTAAGAAATAGTGAGGTTTCAGTAGTGAAATTGTATGCTTGTTCATAGGACATGTGCTGTGTTTCTTAAATGTGATGCGAAAAACGATTTTGGGGCAAATGAATGGTTTTTACATTTTTGAGAAGGAATAAATAGTGTAGATGAGTTGAGGCCTGTCCAGGGGTACAGATGAGGTGAAGCCTGTTTAGGGTTGTAGATGAGGTGAGGCTTGTACAGGGGTGCAGAGGAGGTGAGGCCTGTGTTCAAGAGTATAGTGGGAGAGAAGCTTGTCCAGGGGAGCAAAGGAGGTGAGGCCTATGTCTAAGAATGCAGTGGGGGAGAGGCTTCATGAAGTCCAGTCGACTGCATTCTTAGACACAGGCCTCACCATCTCTGCTCCCCTGGACAGGCTTCACCTCCTCTGTGCTTTTGGACAGGCCTCACCTCATCTGCACAAACTGCTTCCTAATCTGAGGAAACACAGGTAAAATGTGCAATCATGTAGATATGTTGTAAACTAGTGTTTATATCGTTTGCTTATTGTCATTCCTTTGTTGTTTGCTAATAGTAGTCTATAATGTGTACAATTTTCTTCACCACAGATTGACATCAACAATGCAAAAGTTTTGGAAATTTGCCTTCAAGGCAGAGGAGAAGGAAAGATGCCATACGGAAAAAAACAAAAACAGCAACGGAATGAAAGCACTCCTCTACAACAAGTACTTCAAAAAACACAAAAAAAGCTCCTCGTAAGACAACTAAGGGGCCGATTAGGATGGCGGACGGAAACGTGCTCCGTCCGCCGCGGAAGGTGGCAAGATACTCCGGACCTTGCAGCGGAAAAACCGCATTAGCGATTAGGATCAAATGTGACCGAAACGCCGACCGCGGCGGACGGAGCACAACAATCCCCGTCCGCGGCGGTCGAAGTACACCCGATTCCGCGCCATGCGGACGGAACCTACAAAACACCGACCGCCGCGTACGCACATGACCAGGAGAACAACATCCTCCCCCGCGATACCTGCGTACTTTCCGTGTCCGCAATTAGGATAACTCCGCAAGTACCTCGGTAGCCACCGCGATCCACGTCCGCGGCGGGAGCAATGCAATGAGAAACGGGGCACCACTGCGGAAGTCCAACATCCCTACAGTCAATCCAATGGCATACATACCGACAGAATCCATCACCAAACACAGCAAAATGGCCGACAACCCACCTGACACATCTAAACCAAACACAAGACACATTTACCCACCCCCAAAAACTGCATAGACCACACCTGACAACACACCCACCTATCACCTGACTGCCAATCAACATTCACACAGGGCCAACACACAGACTATAAATTGACTCCCACCCACTCCCGAAATCCTCTGCATCCCAGCATAGCTGACAGCAGGAGACAATACTTGACTTGACTAACAGCAAACTATTTGATTCAGACACATTACCCACACCCAAACACACCCTGCACACAAACACCCATCCACACCATACCCAAACAGCACACACCAGCACCTCCGCACCCCACACAAACACACCCCCCGAGCACCATGGCTCCCAAAAAGAATCCCAAATTCTCCGACACCAAGCTCAAGGTAATGGTGGAAGAGATCCTTCGTGTGGAACCCCACATCTTCGGGTCCCTCGTGCAGCAGATGAGCATAGCTCGGAAGAACAGCCTGTGGGACCGTATCGTGACCAGGGTCAATGCCTCCGGGAGCGTTCCGAGAACCAAGGCTGACATCCAGAGGCGGTGGCACGACCTGAAGACCCGGGTGAAGTCTATTAGAGCCAGGAACTTCCTCCGGGCCAACCACACCGGCGGTGGAACCCCCCCGGAGCCCCTACCATACACCGAGTGGGAGGAGAAGGTGCTGACCATCCTGCACCCTGACACCCTCGATGGACTTCCTGATGGAGAAGAGGCTGGTAAGTACCAACCAACCACCACAAACACAACAACACGGTGTGGGCCACACAACTCTGAAGACACATCCCACATACCCCAGCCTTGCATGCAGTCCACATACTCACCAACCTCAAAAGCACTCCCACAGGCCCCCATGTCCATAGAGAGGGTGGTGGTGGTGGGTGTGGTGTGGGAGGGGTCGGAACTACAACTTCCAACAGGCCCCCAGGTCCATAGAGAGGGTGGTGGTGGTGGGTGTGGTGTGTGAGGGGTCACTACTCCGACTTCCAACAGGCCCCCAGGTCCATAGAGAGGGTGGTGGTGGTGGGTGTGGTGTGTGAGGGGTCGGAACTACAACTTCCAACAGGCCCCCAGGTCCATAGAGAGGGTGGTGGTGGTGGGTGTGGTGTGTGAGGGGTCGGAACTACAACTTCCAACAGGCCCCCAGGTCCATAGAGAGGGTGGTGGTGGTGGGTGTGGTGTGTGAGGGGTCGGAACTACAACTTCCAACAGGCCCCCAGGTCCATAGAGAGGGTGGTCCATAGAGAGGGTGGTGGTGGTGGGTGTGGTGTGTGAGGGGTCACTACTCCGACTTCCAACAGGCCCCCAGGTCCATAGAGAGGGTGGTGGTGGTGGGTGTGGTGTGTGAGGGGTCGGAACTACAACTTCCAACAGGCCCCCAGGTCCATAGAGAGGGTGGTGGTGGTGGGTGTGGTGTGTGAGGGGTCACTACTCCGACTTCCAACAGGCCCCCAGGTCCATAGAGAGGGTGGTGGTGGTGGGTGTGGTGTGTGAGGGGTCGGAACTACAACTTCCAACAGGCCCCCAGGTCCATAGAGAGGGTGGTGGTGGTGGGTGTGGTGTGTGAGGGGTCGGAACTACAACTTCCAACAGGCCCCCAGGTCCATAGAGAGGGTGGTGGTGGTGGGTGTGGTGTGTGAGGGGTCACTACTCCGACTTCCAACAGGCCCCCAGGTCCATAGAGAGGGTGGTGGTGGTGGGTGTGGTGTGTGAGGGGTCACTACTCCGACTTCCAACAGGCCCCCAGGTCCATAGAGAGGGTGGTGGTGGTGGGTGTGGTGTGTGAGGGGTCACTACTCCGACTTCCAACAGGCCCCCAGGTCCATAGAGAGGGTGGTGGTGGTGGGTGTGGTGTGTGAGTGGTCGGAACTACAACTTCCAACAGGCCCCCAGGTCCATAGAGAGGGTGGTGGTGGTGGGTGTGGTGTGTGAGGGGTCGGAACTACAACTTCCAACAGGCCCCCAGGTCCATAGAGAGGGTGGTGGTGGTGGGTGTGGTGTGTGAGGGGTCACTACTCCGACTTCCATAAGGCCCCCAGGTCCATAGAGAGGGTGGTGGTGGTGGGTGTGGTGTGTGAGGGGTCACTACTCCGACTTCCAACAGGCCCCCAGGTCCATAGAGAGGGTGGTGGTGGTGGGTGTGGTGTGTGAGGGGTCGGAACTACAACTTCCAACAGGCCCCCAGGTCCATAGAGAGGGTGGTGGTGGTGGGTGTGGTGTGTGAGGGGTCACTACTCCGACTTCCAACAGGCCCCCAGGTCCATAGAGAGGGTGGTGGTGGTGGGTGTGGTGTGTGAGGGGTCGGAACTACAACTTCCAACAGGCCCCCAGGTCCATAGAGAGGGTGGTGGTGGTGGGTGTGGTGTGTGAGGGGTCACTACTCCGACTTCCAACAGGCCCCCAGGTCCATAGAGAGGGTGGTGGTGGTGGGTGTGGTGTGTGAGGGGTCACTACTCCGACTTCCAACAGGCCCCCAGGTCCATAGAGAGGGTGGTGGTGGTGGGTGTGGTGTGTGAGGGGTCGGAACTACAACTTCCAACAGGCCCCCATGTCCATAGAGAGGGTGGTGGTGGTGGGTGTGGTGTGTGAGGGGTCACTACTCCGACTTCCAACAGGCCCCCAGGTCCATAGAGAGGGTGGTGGTGGTGGGTGTGGTGTGTGAGGGGTCACTACTCCGACTTCCAACAGGCCCCCAGGTCCATAGAGAGGGTGGTGGTGGTGGGTGTAGTGTGTGAGGGGTCGGAACTACAACTTCCAACAGGCCCCCATGTCCATAGAGAGGGTGGTGGTGGTGGGTGGGGTGTGTGCCAATGCCGACTGAATGTCAACCACTAATACATGTACACGTCTAGGCAACATTACTCATCATCACATTCTTCTTTTGCAGGAGATCCCAATCTGACTGCCGCCATTGACACCAGGCCTCCAGCATCCCCAAACTCCGAGCACTCATGGGACGATTGTGCAGCCACCTCCGGGGCAGAGGATGGTGCCGGACCAAGCACCCAGCCAGGGACCTCTGGCACGCAGGTCACACCTGCAACTACAACCACAACGGGCACTGGCATCACAACAACACCGGCGACTCGGACCTGCACAGCTGCCTCCAGCACCACCTCCACCACCACCACTACTACCACCACTTCTGCCCCTGCCACCCTGCCCAACCCCGCCGCCAACGCTGGGCCTGCGCCATCCCAGCCACGCAGGGAGACAGTCAGGCAACCCACCACTGCAAGGGCAGATCCTGCAGGCAGGAGCAGGGCGGAAAGAAGGGCTGAGGACACAACACTGAATGCTGTGCAACAGTGCCATGAAGCACTAGTCCGGGTGGAGGCGGGCTATGCACGTAGCCAGGAACATGCAGACCGGGCCCACCAGGACTTTGTGGAAAACACCGCCATGTTGGGGGCCATCGAGAGGCGGCTTGGCCAACTGGTCGACATTTTCAGCGCCAGGGCATCCGCCAACACCAACGCCCCTCCCCGCCCCCCACAAACAACGGCACCGGCCACAACACCGCCACTGCCGACTGCGCCCCTGGCGGCGGATGTGGTACCGGATCAGCCTGCGCCCCTAGCTGACCCCGTCCCGGCACAAAGACGGAGGGGCCGTCCGGGGAACGAAGTGGCCGAGAGCAGTGTTGGAGCACATGGCACACGCTCCAAGAGGAGCCGACAGTGACTCATTGGAGTACCTGAGGCTCCGATCCAACCTGGAAAGTATCCGGTCACACCTCCCACAGGCCTGCTGCAGTAGGCACACACCACCCTATGTGGTGTCCGCACGGCCATTTCATCTACCATTACCTTGGACTGTCACTCCCCCACCCCTTCACTCCTTTGTAAATATGCACCTACCCCAATGCACAATCTGTAAATAAATACCACTTACTCACTCAATGATGTGTTGCCTCCATGTTTATTCACATGATTGCATCAGAAACAGACGTAACCAGGTTCAGGGATCCAACAGGTACAGAATCATGCCGCAACGGAGTGACCTAGGGAAACATAGAACCCGCAAACAGACGTTAGTAAACAGCATCACACTCATCCCAACTCACTGCAGTGCAACTTACAACAAACCACACACATCACTACACGAATGGCTGACACTACACACATCATGGAGGAGTGCATGTACTCATAAATGAAGACACACACACACATGCATACATCACATAACAAAACACATAGATGATCCCCAACACAATGACACTAGAGCAGCACACCGACACAGGGCATACACAAGCAGCACAAGAGGGGCACACTCACAGTCAAGGGAAGTAGCGTTCAATGAGCTGGCGCCTCTGGCCCACACCTTCCTCCTCACCACTATCCTCATCAGTCGACATGGGTGGGTCGGGAGGGCGAGGAACTTGCTGTTCATCTGGGTCCAAGATCAGTTCTATGTTATTCCGCACAGCCAGGTTGTGGAGCATGCAGCAGGCCATCACAATCATGCATACTTTGCCAGGTGCGTAAGGCAGGGCCCCTCCAGTCTTATCTAGGCACCGAAACCTAGACTTAAGCAGGCCAAAAGTTCGTTCCACCACTCGACGTGTCCTACCATGGGCATCGTTGTATCGCATTTCTCCTGCTGTGGTGGGATTGCGAATTGGACTCAGAAGCCAAGGCCTGTTTGGGTAAGCCGAGTCGCCTGTGTATGTGGGAATTAGAGAGAGAGAGACATCAGTACCTGCACATGTGGCCACACCAAGCCACCCAGATATCACTCCAGTCACCACAGCATACTCACCAACAAGCCAGGCTTGTGCCGGACGCAGATTTGCCATCAGTCGTGGGACTATGCTGCTCCGCATGATGTGGGCGTCATGTGCAGAGCCAGGAAATCTTGCACACACATGTGAGATAATGTTGTCGGCCTGGCACACCACCTGCACGTTAAGGGAGTGGAAGTGCTTCCGATTCCGAAACACCTGCTCACGTGCCCGTGGCGGAATTATCGCAATATGCGTGCCATCAATTGAACCCACAACGTGTGGAATGCGACCCAGTGCATAAAAGTCTGCCTTGACCGCTGCCAACTCTGCCGCCTGTGGAAAATGTATGTACTCATGCTTGTACAGCATCATGGCTGTCAGTAAATCCTTGAGTACCGTGCTGAACATGGCCTGTGACATTCCCCCGGCATGTCCTATAGTGTACTGGAATGTGCCTGTCGCAAAAAAATGGAGTGCCGCCATCACCTTTTGGGTGGGTGAAATTGAGCCTGGATAAGTTCTCCGCGGCTGCAGGTGACGAGACAACTTGTTCACAAGCTCCAGCAATCTACGTCGATCAAGCCTGAATTTCCGGATCACCTCCTCGTCCACCATGTCCTCCAGCACAGTATATGGGCGATGGACATTTTGAGCCCTCCTGTGTGGGAGTAAATGGAATGGAAGTCAATTCACATACAACGCATGTCTGTGCAACTCACACACATGTCACCGCACTCTATCCAACATGTAATAGGCAGTGTACGCTTTGCTCATGTGTGACACCTCTGATTGTCACAACAACATGGATTGACGTAGCAATGTGCACCCACCAGCTACATGATGTGTTGCAACATGTCCAATGCACTCTGTTGCACCTCAACATCACTGCCAACAAGGCATGTGACATGACCCAAAAGTGACGGTCATTAGTGGCACACCGATGGGCATGGCATGGAAAACATGGGATAGAGCCTGAAGTGTGGAGTCACGCAATCACGCACACAACCCTCATCATGCAGCTGCAGACAATTAAACATAGTGCATCGTGCATCGTCAGCTGACATGCACTCATTGACGCCGCCATGGCGGTGCACTGCTTCCGCTGTTGACGTCTGGCCATACGCGGCCCGCGTTCAACATTCCAATTGTCTGCACGTGCTAGACACCGGGACGGATGCTTCATTTGCAACAAAGTTGTAACAGTGGCGCCACCATGGCGGGGCACGTATTCGGCGGGGGAGGTGGAGGCCAATACAGCCATAAGCTGATGTCCATGCACATGACAGGTCATGACCCCCTTACAGTGACATTGCATCAGCCAGCCTACACCGGCCGGCCCAGCTCTACCCACTACCGCCGTGCCAGACCTAGGCCATGACCGCCGTTGCGGCCGTGCCAACTACCGCCGCTTCAGGCCCCTCCACTACCGCCGTCCCAGACCTAGGCCATGACCGCCGTTGCGGCCGTGCCAACTACCGCCGCTTCAGGCCCCTCCACTACCGCCGTCCCAGACCTAGGCCATGACCGCCGTTGCGGCCGTGCCAACTACCGCCGCTTCAGGCCCCTCCACTACCGCCGTGCCAGACCTAGGCCATGACCGCCGTTGCGGCCGTGCCAACTACCGCCACTTCAGGCCCCTCCACTACCGCCGTGCCAGACCTAGGCCATGACCGCCGTGCCAGGGCCGCCAGGGCACGGCGGTAGTGGAGGGGGCCTGAAGCGGCGGTAGTTGGCACGGCCGCAACGGCGGTCATGGCCTAGGTCTGGGACGGCGGTAGTGGAGGGGCCTGAAGCGGCGGTAGTTGGCACGGCCGCAACGGCGGTCATGGCCTAGGTCTGGCACGGCGGTAGTGGGTAGAGCCGGGCCGGCCGGTGTAGGCTGGCTGATGCAATGTCACTGTAAGGGGGTCATGACCTGTCATGTGCATGGACATCACCTAATGGCTGTATTGGCCTCCACCTCCCCCGCCGAATACGTGCCCCGCCATGGTGGTGCCACAGTTACAACTTTGTTGCAAATGATGCATCCGTCCCGGTCTCTAGCACGTGCAGTTGCCGGTGTGTGAGCGTGACGGTCTGTGCAAGTGCAGCCAATGGGAGGTGTGGACATGGGCCACGGTTGGCCAATTGCAAGTACCGTATGGTGTTCACCGCAACACCAGGGCCAATCATTGGCCCAATTCCAAACACGCTCTCACGGCGGACCAATGGCTGGCGCCGTATGCCACTGACATGGCCACAGGGCCCTATATATGTGTGATGTGCAAAAGCAAACTTTCTACGATGACCACCGACTGCTGCCTGTGACCATCACCGCCACCTGCTGCTGATGCGGAGCTGAGCACCGACTGCTGCCTGTGACCATCACCGCCACCTGCTGCTGCGGAGCTGACCACCGACTGCTGCCTGTGACCATCACCTCCACCTGCTGCTGATGCGGAGCTGAGCACCGACTGCTGCCTGTGACCATCACCGCCACCTGCTGCTGCGGAGCTGACCACCGACTGCTACCTGTGACCATCACCTCCACCTGCTGCTGATGCGGAGCTGAGCACCGACTGCTGCCTGTGACCATCACCGCCACCTGCTGCTGCGGAGCTGACCACCGACTGCTGCCTGTGACCATCACCGCCACCTGCTGCTGATGCGGAGCTGAGCACCGACTGCTGCCTGTGACCATCACCTCCACCTGCTGCTGATGCGGAGCTGAGCACCGACTGCTGCCTGTGACCATCACCTCCACCTGCTGCTGCGGAGCTGACCACCGACTGCCGCTCTAGTGCCATACTCCGTGACCTTGCCATGTCTGGAGTCAAAGAGGTCCGGTCTCGTCCCTTCACCGCCGCGGAGCTGGATGTCCTCGTGGACGCTGTGCTACGCAACTACGGACGCCTGTACGGCGCACCCGGACAGGCGGTAAGTGTCGTGGGGGATGAGTTGTGGTGCATGAGGTGTGATATGGCACCTGGTCTCTGGGAAACTTGGCGGTGTGATGTGTGAACAACAAAAAAATCGATATGTGCATGGCTGCTGAGAGTAATGTGTTGCTCCTATCTGTGTGACTGGCCAACTGTCCCCTGACTTCCACCCTTTTGTCTCCCATCATGGTAGGTAAAGCTGCACCTTCGCAAGGACGTGTGGAGGAGCATTGCACGTAAAGTACGAGCAGCGGGGGTGTCCAATAGACGACATACACACTGCCACAAACGCTGGGACGACATTTCCAGACTGAGCAAGAATGTAGCGGAAGTGACACTAGGGCTGATTCCACGGACGGCACGTCTGGCCCGACGCTCAATGACCCCTCTCATGCACCGTATCATAGCTGTGACGCATCCTGACCTGTCCGAGCGGTTGCGTGTGGATGAACAGCAACGTGGCGGTAAGCTTACTGTCAGTGTATGTTGCTTGTGAGTGCAATGCATGTATGGTTGCCCACACACATTAGGGTCTTCCGTCTATCGTGAGTCTATTTCCAATGGCATGTTGGTGAGATTGCCACTGTTAACTTTTCACTTGCACATGCGGAATGTTGAGACGCCACCTGCTAAGCTGTTCAGTTATCATGCACATGCTGTAGTGCTCCGTCACCCCTTGGCAACACTTGTGTGCTGATGTAGTTCCTCATGCCCAGTGTGCATGCTGTACATGTATTACGGCCAACGCCACAGATTTCCTGTGAGGATGACTGCTTGGGGTGGGCTGTGTGCAGGTTGGGGGATCGATGGACAGTGTCATCAGTGGCTTTAGGGATTCCGCAGCAGTACTGTACGTGTGTGTGCCCATTACTTACACCCATTTCCTGTGCTTTTCAGCTTTGGCAGAGGGCACTCAGCCACAGACGGCGGAGGTTACAGAAGGCAATGCATCCGGATCAGACGTCGCGCACACGCAGACTGACACCGAAGGGGCCAGCGGCGGAGAGGGGGACAGGACCGTCCCGGAGGACTCGCATGTGGAGACAACATCGTCATCAACTTCCGACAGTGTTGGTGAGTCAGCACTGTTGTCACAGACTGGGAGTGGACAACCTACACCTTCGGTCGGGACACAGCACACAGGGCCCACCCTGCCGGCAACTGCACCATGTACTGTTCATGCACGCAGGAGTAGGGGGAGCAGAGTGGCGTTCGGTGTCGGCACCGCTGCCCCAGCCTCGGTGACCCAAAATTCACTTTGTGCAGAGGCTGTAGATCTGCTGCGACAGCTGTGTGTGGGCCAGACCAATATGATTAATGCATTCCAAGACCACGATAGGAAGTTAGGGCAGGTGGTGGCATTCATGGAAGGTATGCATGGTGATCTGGCTGGTGTACACAGGACACTGCAGTAATTGTCTAACAGTGTGTCGTCTGCCATTGCACAGTCGCATGGACTGGGTGGTACTTCTGTTCCACCATCTACAACTCAGGATGTGTCAGGGGGGAGTGAATTTTCTGATCTGGACTCTAATAGAGGTTATTGCACTAGAAGCAGCGTCAGCCAGCACGTCAAGGCACGGAGGCCTCAGACCCCATCCCCTAGGTCAGGTAACTGTGTTCACAAGGACAACGTCAGATGTAGTGGAGTACACACACGTGAGGCAAAAGAGGGGTTGGGTGTAATGGCTACACATGCTGCACAGCCATCCCACACACAAGGTACTACCAGGCCAAGACTCACTCCCGCTTCCATTGACACTACCCTGTACGAGGACAGTGAGAAGACGAATACATCTCTTGAGGGCTCGCATACTCCCAGTGCCAGGGACACTAGGAAGGAAGGTGCCACTCCCAAGGGCAGGGAAAGCAGGAAGGATGTAGGCACTCCCAAGGGCAGGGAAAGCAGGAAGGATGTAGGCACTCCCAAGGGCAGGGAAAGCAGGAAGGATGTAGGCACTCCCAAGGGCAGGGAAAGCAGGAAGGATGTAGGCACTCCCAAGGGCAGGGAGCCTACGAAGGAAGGTGCCACTCCCAAGGCCAGGGACAGCAGGAAGGATGTAAGCACTCCCAAGGGCAGGGAGACTACGAAGGAAGGTGCCACTCCCAAGGGCGGGGACAGCAGGAAGGATGTGGGCACTCCCAAGGGCAGGGATACTACGAAGGAAGGTGCCACTCCCAAGGCCAGGGACAGCAGGAAGGATGTAGTCACTCCCAAGGGCAGGGATACTACGAAGGAAGGTGCCACTCCCAAGGGCAGGGACAGCAGGAAGGATGTAGGCACTCCCAAGGGCAGGGATACTACGAAGGAAGGTGCCACTCCCAAGGGCAGGGACAGCAGGAAGGATGTAGGCACTCCCAAGGGCAGGGATACTACGAAGGAAGGTGCCACTCCCAAGGGCAGGGACAAGAATAGTCACAAGACAAACGCACCTAAGAGGAGCACGGACAGTCCCAGGGGCAGGGACACACACGGGCAGAAGGGGTGTCCTGCTGATATGTACACCACAGACGACAAGTCTGCTGCCTGGAAGAGGGCACCATCCAGGGAACAGGGCAAGTCCACAGACTACAGTACTCCGACGGAAATGGAACATCCAAGGCCCAAGGACTCGCCCATGAACAGTGGCGCTGTCAGGGACAGGCATACATCACCCATAGTTGCTCTGAGACAGCTGTTTTCTGGCAAACGGACACAGAAGACTCAGCAGTGGAGTCACCCCTTACCTCCACTCCCATCATGGCCCGTCAGGGACGGATGCAGGTGGACCCTGTCGTGGCATCCCCCATGACACATGTTGCAGAGCCCACAAGGCAGCCACACAGCAAACGACAAGCAGGCTCCAGCACGTCCCCAGAGACCATTCCCCCCCCAGCACATGCACCTCCCATGGTGGGTGACATTGCTTCTCAGTCCGGTCGACTTGTGAGTCCTGTCCTGTCCAGGGTGCAGGCACATGTCCAAAAGAAGCGTAGACACACAGCATTGACACATGCACAATCCGATATCGGCCAATTGCAACTATCCCCCGCTCCCAGAGCCACCCTGCCTCCTGGACCATACAGCCCTGTGGCTCATCATTTCAGTGGTCACAGTGGCGCTGGTGCAGTTGACTCGCATGTGTCTGTTAGTGGCAGGGTATCAGTCGAGACATGTCCTGTATCAGGTGCTGGCAGTGTATCTGGGTCTATGGGCCATGTGTCAGTAACTCGGGCTGTGTCGGTGTGTCACACTCCTGCATCAGGTGCTGGCAGTGTATCTGGGTCTATGGCCCATGTGTCAGTAACTCGGGCTGTGTCGGTGTGTCACACTCCTGCATCAGGTGCTGGCAGTGTATCTGGGTCTATGGGCCATGTGTCAGTAACTCGGGCTGTGTCGGTGTGTCACACTCCTGCATCAGGTGCTGGCAGTGTATCTGGGTCTATGGGCCATGTGTCAGTAACTCGGGCTGTGTCGGTGTGTCACACTCCTGCATCAGGTGCTGGCAGTGTATCTGGGTCTATGGGCCATGTGTCAGTGACTCGGGCTGTGTCGGTGTGTCACACTCCTGTATCAGGTGCTGGCAGTGTATCTGGGTCTGTGGCTCACGTGTCAGTCACTACATCTGTGGCTGTGTGTCACACTCCGGTTTCTGGTGCTGCCAGTGTGTCCGATGCGGGTACTTCACGCAATCCACCTGATAGTGTGCTGTAAGTTGCGGTACTGTGCCCTCTGATGTACCTGCTCTGGTGTCCACACTGCCCTGTTGCTGTTCTGATACTGATGTACTGCATCTGATGTACCTGCTCTGGTGTCCACACTGCCCTGTTGCTGCCCTGTTGCTGTTCTGATACTGATGTACTGCATCTGATGTACCTGCTCTGGTGTCCACACTGCCCTGTTGCTATCCTCATACTGATGTACTGCATCTGATGTACCTGCTCTGGTGTCCACACTGCCCTGTTGCTATCCTCATACTGATGTACTGCATCTGATGTACCTGCTCTGGTGTCCACACTGCCCTGTTGCTATCCTCATACTGATGTACTGCATCTGATGTACCTGCTCTGGTGTCCACACTGCCCTGTTGCTATCCTCATACTGATGTACTGCATCTGATGTACCTGCTCTGGTGTCCACACTGCCCTGTTGCTGCCCTGTTGCTGTTCTGATACTGATGTACTGCATCTGATGTACCTGCTCTGGTGTCCACGCTGCCCTGTTGCTGCCCTGTTGCTGTTCTGATACTGATGTACTGCATCTGATGTACCTGCTCTGGTGTCCACACTGCCCTATTGCTATCCTCATACTGATGTACTGCATCTGATGTACCTGCTCTGGTGTCCACACTGCCCTGTTGCTATCCTCATACTGATGTACTGCATCTGATGTACCTGCTCTGGTGTCCACACTGCCCTGTTGCTATCCTCATACTGATGTACTGCATCTGATGTACCTGCTCTGGTGTCCACACTGCCCTGTTGCTATCCTCATACTGATGTACTGCATCTGATGTACCTGCTCTGGTGTCCACACTGCCCTGTTGCTATCCTCATACTGATGTACTGCATCTGATGTACCTGCTCTGGTGTCCACACTGCCCTGTTGCTGCCCTGTTGCTGTTCTGATACTGATGTACTGCATCTGATGTACCTGCTCTGGTGTCCACACTGCCCTGTTGCTATCCTCATACTGATGTACTGCATCTGATGTACCTGCTCTGGTGTCCACACTGCCCTGTTGCTGCCCTGTTGCTGTTCTGATACTGATGTACTGCATCTGATGTACCTGCTCTGGTGTCCACACTGCCCTGTTGCTATCCTCATACTGATGTACTGCATCTGATGTACCTGCTCTGGTGTCCACACTGCCCTGTTGCTATCCTCATACTGATGTACTGCATCTGATGTACCTGCTCTGGTGTCCACACTGCCCTGTTGCTATCCTCATACTGATGTACTGCATCTGATGTACCTGCTCTGGTGTCCACACTGCCCTGTTGCTATCCTCATACTGATGTACTGCATCTGATGTACCTGCTCTGGTGTCCACACTGCCCTGTTGCTGCCCTGTTGCTGTTCTGATACTGATGTACTGCATCTGATGTACCTGCTCTGGTGTCCACACTGCCCTGTTGCTATCCTCATACTGATGTACTGCATCTGATGTACCTGCTCTGGTGTCCACACTGCCCTGTTGCTGCCCTGTTGCTGTTCTGATACTGATGTACTGCATCTGATGTACCTGCTCTGGTGTCCACTATGGCCATGCTCCATCCTAGACTGTGACTTTGCTCCGAATCTGCTTAAATAAAATGGGGATTAATGTGTCGTGCTTTGTCAGAGTCATTCTTGCGTGTGTGATGCTGGTGTGGATTGGTATTTTCTTGGGGGCGGTGGGTTCTGCTCAGGACCCAAGTCCTGCAAAAAGAAGTGGGGGGACGCTGACATCATGACAGGAAGTGACGACACAAAAGGTGGCTTCCACTCAGTTGCAGTTTATGGTTATCATGCTCCCTGTTAAATTGGTGGGGGGACGCCGTCCACCCGCGTGGTACCCCGACTTGTGCCCTGCTTCTGCTACGTGTCACTCTCCCCTACCTGGGTCACGGCCCTTGGAGGCGTAGCCGTACACAGGCATTTGTGCATTTTGGGACTTGTCACTCCCCCCTCCCTACGTCACCGCCCTTGCCGGTACTCCTCTCCAGACAGCGAATGCTTAGGTGCCTACCTGCGTCGTCGTCGATGGTGGGCCAAGACGAGGACGTACTGGATCGCGTAGAGTATCGGGTAAGCCTGTAGTGCAGGGTCCATGTCGGCGTGCGGCTCGTGGTGGGTATGGTCGCTGTGGAGCATCCGCCGTGTTCAGGCAGGTTGTTTATCCGCAGCGCTTTTATGTGTGTTTTCCGCCATCTTGATTTGGAGGTCGGTCCTAGTCGTCAGTCCGTACGGCGGAGTCTCTGGTAAGGTTACGTCCGCCGCGTAGTTGGGTGTGGTGGTGCGGCGGACCTTGTTCTACCGCCGCGGACGGATTTTGGCACGTATTTCGTATCCTGATTTGGCGGTCGGAGTGTCCGCGACGGGCGCACGGAAAATAGGCCTGTTCCGCATACTCAGGGTCTGCGGAGGCACTTCCGTCCGCCATCCTAATGACCCCCTATGTCTTTTTTTCGGAACATATGTAGAGCAAAAAAAAATGTTAATGAGAAAGAGAATATACAGAAGGAGAGAGCAAATTTGAAAAGGTAGGAAAGACCCCCCAAAAGTGTTACTACTGGACCAGGAGAGAACAGTATGTATAGTAATAGAAGACAAAACCAATTTAGGGACATTTGTAGACGAATGTTTCGTAATAGGGTAGTTTTAAATTTTTTAAAAAATATGAAGAAAGGTAAACAGAGAGCTGCTTTCTACAAGAAAATGAAAAGTGTAGAGAAGATTGTTGATCAGGCTTTCGAAGTTAAGAAAAAATTATTTATTTTAGTAATCAATAGAATTAGGATACTTAACAAGGCAATTGATGTTTTCAAATCGAACAGTAGATGGAAAAGAATAATTGATCGGACTAATTTTTGTGAAGTATTTTCAGGAGAATGGATGCATAGTTCAAGTTCTGAGACATTTTTTAATGAGGAGAGTTACTTCCAGGAGAATGATTTGGTGCATGCAGTTGACACCAGTGGTTGAGCATATGAGGTGAAAGACGGTTGTCTGATGGAAAAAGAGAAACTTGTTTCCAGAGATGCAGAAGAGGTGTTAGCTGATGAAGTTTTAGGGAGACGTACTAATGGTCCAGTGTACACATGGAAGTGTAGTAGTATTTGTAGTGTTCGACAGGATTCAATCGTTTTGCTTCGTAATTTCTTACGTACATATAGTAAGAAAAGTGTAAAACAGAAAATGAAGATCTTGCAAGAGTTAGATCCTTGCAGAGTGAGAGAAAAAACAGGTTTGCATGGGCATTCACTGGCTTGTCTTTCTAAAAAGATATGTCAGAGTGTTTTCATCATTTTAGGATGTTAGCAGTGCATCATAATAAAGTGAGGAAATTAGTGAGAAGGTTGTATTATGCAAAAAGTCCAGCACTTTAGCTTAAACAGTTAAACAGTGCTCTTTTGCATGGATCTGAATTAGATGTGAAGAGCATTTGTGAAGAAATTGGGTTTTGTTATTTTGGGGACAAAGAGGACAGTGTAGAAATGGATATAGTAATAGATGGTAATGTGGAAGACAATGTACAGATTTTAAGTACAGAAAAGTTTGACGAGGAGATTACCAAGCTTAAGGTTAAATCAAGTGAAAGGCCTAATTTTACTTGTGTGTGTTGTCGACGGACTCATTATAAGATTCAGACTAGGTTAGTTGATTTATATGCAAAAAGTGAAATTGAAAACAATAGTGAATGGCAGGATTTTGTAACGTATTTGTTGGTGGAGAATTCTTTTGATTTGAGTTCTGATCAGCGTATTTGTAATTATTGTTTTAAAAAATTAAATAAAAACAGAATGCCTGCTAGAGCTGTTCATAATAATCTTCAGTTGGTAGATATTCCTTCTGAATTGATGGATTTAAATACTCATGAATCTATTTTGAGAGTAGAAGAGGATCCTCTGGTTATTCTAGTTAATGGGGTTCCGACAAAGAGTAAGAAAATCTGGCAAGATTTAGTGGATGTTAGGAAAGTCAAAAAGGCAACGTTGTATTTGGTCAAAAACAATGAGTACTACAAACATGTATGTGTTGGAGCAGAAGAAACAGCTACAGAAGAAGACAGTGATTGTTCAGTCAGCCAAATTGAAAAAGTTGATGTGTCTAGAAGTGAAGAAATATATGAACATTATACTGTTCATCCTTTGCATTCCAAAGAAGTAATGTGGAATGCAATTGACTTGTTTCAAATGAAAGCTGCAAAAGGAAGTCCCATTAGTGTATGGGAAGAAAGTTTGGAAGCTCGTTGTTTTCCACAGTTATTTCCAACAGGTCGAGGTGGACGATATGACGATTGACCAGTTCAAATTCCTGCAGCTGAATACCGGACTTTAAGATTATATGCTGAAGATCCAAGGTTTCGCCAATGCATTCTGTATTTGTTTCATCTACTGTATGAAAGTGACTGGTCTGGGCTTTCTTATGCAGTGAACCATATACTGAAAAGTGGAGCACATCTGCAAAATGTTTCGGCAAGGGACTTTATGGAGAAAGTCAATCTGCAAGACAGTATTTTGGAATCTCCGCTAATCAATCTCATGGCATGTCAGCGTGGTACAAACGAGTATTGGTTCCGTCGTCATGGGGAATTGACATGTATGCTAAGAAACTTAGGAACTCCTACATGGTTCCTCACTCTTAGCTGTGCTGAGTATGCATGGGATGATTTACTTCAATTTCTATGAGAGGCAAATGGAAACATACAAAATATAGAATTCAAAACACCTGGAGAACTGTGTTCTTTGGATCCAGTGAATTTATGCAGCTATTTCAATCATAGATTTTAAGCTATGATGTCTTTTATTACCAACAAAAAAAATCCTCCCCTTGGAGAGGTTTTGGATTTCTTTTGGAGGAAGGAGTATTAAGCGAGAGGTGCTCCTCACATACATATGTTGTTATGGATTAAAGATGCACCCAAATTTGGAACTGATTCGGATGACCCAGTGATGAGTTTCATTGAAGAGTATTCAACTTGTGCTGTTCCGAAAACTACTGAAGAAAACCATTTAAGGCAACAAGTTTTACGCTTTCAATCCCATCGTTGTGGAAAGTACTGCCGTTGAAAATTCAGAAACAAGGACAAGTTCTACACAAAATGTCGTTTCGCGTTTCCACGACCAGTGATTTCTAAAGGAAGAGTAAATAATTTGATGTCTTCTCTGCGACATACTGTGACGAGGAAATCACAAAAAAATACATACAATTTAAAAAGAAACGAAGAGTCCAATTATATTAACAACTACAACCCAGTGATTTTGTCCATGTGGAATGCTAACATGGATATTCAGTTCGTTGCTGACAACTCTATTGCTGTGGCTCGATATGTGACGTCTTACATCACAAAAAAAGAAAAGACAGAACTGAAGGAAATGTGGGAGGACATTTCACATGAAAAGAGTGAAAGTAAAAAATTATACAGTTTCAGTCTGAAGATGTTATCGCATCGAAAAATTGGAGCATATGAATGTTCTGATCGGTTATCATCAGCAAGTCTCTATGCCAAATCTAGAACAATCATTTGGGTGAGTCTAGGTCTTGCTGCAACACGAAACCGAGTATTGAAATCTGTACAAGAAATTGAGTATTTGGCGGAGAAAGAACCAAACAGTACAGATATTTTGAAGACAAACATGTTGGATACATACTATCCAAATAGAAGTACTCACCTTGAGAACGCTTGTTTGTATGAAGTTCTGCAAAACTATAGTTATAAGAGGAACATCACAGAAGATATCAATAATGGAAAATATGCTGTCATTGGGTATGAAGGATGTCCAGTGAAGCAGAGAAAAGGCCATTTGATTAATCATCAAAACTTCAGTTGCGAATCTCCAGACAAAAGAGAATTTTACTATTTAGCTCTTTTGCAACGCTTTAAGCCATGGCGTACAGAAGAGGAACTGCTTGGAGATTTTCTCTGTTACGAAGATTCTTTTAATTCAACCAATGATACCATAGAATGTCCAGTTTTTCCAAATTATCTGCAAATGTTGAACGAAGAAATACATCAAGAAGCCACAATTGCTGAAGAGATTGCTAGAGACAGTTCTCAATACAGTCAGAGTTCTACTTCATTGAGTCAGGATCCACTAGGAGGACCAATTATCCAAAATGAAGCTGCCACTGCCATGGATGAGGTGGAAAGAGCTATGAAACAAGCTCAAGAGGATGTAGTTAACTTAGAAGATTAGGTAAAGCAACTAAACGTTGAGCAGAAAAAGATATATGACGAAGTCACAGAACAGATTGAACATGGATTCAGACATGAGAAAAAAGAGTGCTCATGTACATCATTTAAAGCTGTCCGACTGTACGTAAGTGGAGAAGCGGGAACAGGAAAAGTTTTCTGATTAAAGCAATTGCAACGTATCTGCAGAAAAGGACTGAATCACCGCTGTCTTGTGTTGTAACCGCTCCAACTGGACTGGCAGCACATAACATTAAAGGGATTACTCTATATCGTTTACTGATGCTGCCAGTTGAGCATGATAATAAATTGCATTACAACAAGTTATCTGGAGATGCGTGTTCTGAAGTTTCCAGAGTCCTGAAGAAAATGAAACTTCTTATCATTGATGAAGTAAGCATGGTCTCAAATCTAATGCTTGTTTTTGTGCATTTGAGAATGCAAGAAATTCTTAGAACAGAGTATGATGTGTTATTTGGAGGAAAACACATTATTGTTTTTGGAGATCTACTGCAGTTGACTCCAGTAAATGGACAACCAGTGTTTAAAATGCTTACACATGAAGATACCAGGAAATTCCTCGGAAGCATTGGAAATGTTAATATATGGTTAAATTTCAAATATGCAGAACTGTTTCAAAATATGCGAAATGCAAAGGATGAAGATTATAAAACAATTCTACAAGATATAAGAATCGGAAAAGTAAGCGAGCATGGGAAAGAAGCTTTACATGCACGATTAATTTCAAATTTGTATCCAAATGAAAACATTCTTCCAGAGAATATTTTTAAGAAAATTACTGAGAACAAATCTGGGATATGTTTGATGCCAACTCTGCAAGAATGTTCGATCTTCAAAATGTTAAAGTTAGAAAATTAAGAGATTGTGAAACTGGAAGCAATAGATAAAATTGAGCATATGGGAGCAACAATTATTTTGTCAGAAAATTTGAAATCAAAATTGGATTCATTAGAGAAGAGTATATCTAAAACAGCTGGTTTTGAAAAGACTCTGAATGTGTGTTTTAATTGTCGTATTATTTTGAGAAGGAATTTAAATGTTGAAAGAGGTCTGGTAAATGGAGCAATGGGTCATGTTGTTGATTTTGTGAATTATAGAAATAGAGATGGAATTGAATTTTTAAAAATTAAGTTTGATGGCATTGAGCAAGTACAACAAATCAGTTGTTTTTCTGCTAGATTTTTGCTTGTAAAAGACTTATATGTTCGCCGAAAACAGTTTCCTGTTTGTTTGGCATATGCGGTAACAATATGGCTGGGATGCCTGTCACCCCCTCCCAACACAATCCCCAAGGATGGGAAGACGGACGCAGTTATGAACTTTTGGAAGGCGGCAGGGAGTTACCCTCCCGGCCGTATTTATTAAAATATGAAACAAAATTAAAACATTAAAAATAACAGTTTCATATCATGTACAATTTTCATTTATTACATTTCGATGAAGACACGTTCATTGGCTAACCTTAACAAATCTCTAGTACAAAGGTTTTCCTAGCCGAGTCTAACATCCTGCAAATGCATACTTTCTAAATTAAAATTGTACATCCTAGCATTACGGGCCAACGGCAAGGTCGCAACCGGTGTCAGATCCCTACTACCAGAACTCTCCCCCTCATGATGTGAGGGCGGGCGCGCAGAGGACTGTACCTCTGTGCCAACTCCAATTTCCCTTGTCTTTGCGGGGGCCCCCTATTAACTCGACGCCATCTTGACGGTCGTCCGAGGACTCGTGTGAGGTGTCTGTAAGAAGGTAGCGTGGACCCCCCTCCCACCCCACACTGTCTATCACATCCGCCGTCGCGGATATCCGGGCCCCGGGAAATTCATAGGAGGGGCATCCAGCCGCCTCCTCCCCTGGAAGGGGCCTATGACCGCCTTCCCTTAGGCGACCCATACTTAGTGGGTGCCACCTCCCCGTGTGAGGGGCCAATGGCCGCCTCCCCCCGGGCGCTCCCATCCATAATGGGTGGCGCCCCCCCTCTAGGGACCTTGAAATTACTGCTCACCGATCATGACCTTACCGCCACAGGCCGGATAGTTGACTGGCTATCCGGCCCCCCCACAAACTCCTACTAAAGGTCATGCTTTTACAAACCCCTTAACCATGCTATGAAGTCTCCTATGAGTAAGACATTCCCCTCCCGAGACAAATGGACCCCATCCTCGAGATACATGTGATCCCCCCGAATACATCCATGCGGAATACAGTGCAACTGCGCCGAACGAAACAACCTACCAAGTTTGTTATTGACCTTTTTTACTGAATGGTTCAGTGCTGACACAGAGAGGCCCCCCCCGCCACACCTTCCTGGGAATCATGTGGGACCATGCTATCGTGCACCCCGGGATCCTTCTCGCCAGCCAGCTAACAGTGGATAGAACTCGCTCGAGTAGTACTCGCCGACCGAGTGTCACCAAGTCATTGCCCCCCATGTGTAATATGATTACAGATGGCGGTGACCTTTTCCGCCCTAACAGTTCCTCGACAAAACATTGAAACTGGTCAATACAGAGCCCGCCCCTTCCGTAGAAGGTCACCCTGTACCCGTATTCCCCAGCTGCGTGAATCACGTCACCTGCTTTGAATACGTCCCCGGCCCGCCTCACGTATGAGTGGCCCACGACCCACACCACTCTTTCCTCAGCCGGTGATCTCCGACCGCTGGTCCCCAGGTGCCGGGTCGACTGCACAGTCCGCCCCGCATAGCATACTCGCGAAACTGAAAACCAAACAGAAGACAAGAAGCGTGAGTGCATAACATTGACTTCACAACATGTGCAACCGCACATACCTCTTATAACAGTTCGAGGACCATCGTCCCAGTTGTTTCACCTTCTCAACACTCTGACCCCTGGCTGTAGCCTCTGTAGCAGCCCCTATCCTAAAAGGAATGGGTCCCGAAATCGCCCGGGTCCAAGCCCGCTGCTGCGATTGCCATTATTAGCACCCTCTGAAACTGAAACCTTGTCAGTGGGGTGGCGTTGATGTGTCTCAGCAGGCTTCCCCCCATGCATCCGCCCTGCGCCCAAATATTCCTCAACTACTGTCTCCCATAGCACCCTGGTCGGTCTTGGACCTGGCTATTGTGACCACCATTGAATCACCCTTGATCAGAATGTGATCCCGACACAGACCCCCCTCCACATCATTCTTATTTCTTGTAACCAGCTCGCTCACCCGCATAGCCCCATGGAATGCTAATGCGAAAGCGGCCCGGAACAGCACTGCCTCGAACTGTGAGGAACATGTCGTGGGGAGTATCGACATCAGCAGGGACAACCTTTCTAACCCAATCGGGCGCCTTTCGTCTACTCTACGACCCTCAAGGCGTTGCCAACCACGAAGGGCCTTCTTTACCAAAAAGGACGATGTGGGGTCCTTGATGCCATGCGCCTGCGCCATGAATGAAATGGCGGCCCGGTGCCTATTGGCCGTTGCCGCTGATCGGCCTGCACTGTGCAGTGCTACTAGAAACTTCAGGACATACTCCTCCTGACCCCAATTGTCCCCTCCTGCCGGACCCAAAAATGCACAATAGGAACGAAACGCTCCTTCGTATGCCTTCCTTGTCCTGGGGGCTAGGCTTGCTGCCACGTGGTCTTGTAATCCGGGGCACCGAGTAGCCAGAGTGCTTCAGGAAATGGTGCCCCCGCTAGGTCCGCGGAAGGTAGATAACCCCTGAAAGCCTGCATGTGTGAACGAGAGAGTGCATCAGCCGCCTGGTTCAGTACACCTGGCACATGCTTCGCCCAGAATTGTACGTTCAGTCTCATAGAAAGGAGTACAATTTCCTTCAGCAATCTCAATATCCACTTGCAGCGTGCTGCCTGATTATTTATACATTCAACTACAGTCATATTATCGGACCAAAACACCACGGAGCGATCTCGGAACTCATCCGGCCATGCCTTCAGAGCCACAAAAATGGGGAACAACTCGAGAAACCCAATGTTACCTGTGAGACCGCTGGTGTGCCACCACGTCGGCCATGTTTGTGCCGACCATCGATTACCAAAGATGGCGCTAAATCCCACGCTCCCCGCCGAGTCGGTCCACAAACCCAGCTCGTCCGAGGACGCTGGCGGCTTGTTCCACACCACTCGACCGTTGAAATCCGCCAGAAATGCCAACCATATGCGCATGTCCTGGCGAACCTCTGCAGACAGTCTCGTGCGATGGTGTCCTTCCTTGAGACCAACCATGGCTTGTGCAATAGAGCGGGAAAAGGGGCGGGCCATTGGTATCACTCTTAGGGCAAAGTTAAGCTGGCCCACTGCTTGTTGTAACTGATGGAGAGTAACTTTCTCTTTGCTAATGCACAGTTCCAGGGAAGCCCTGAACTTCGCTACTTTCCCCACTGGCAAATGGAAACATCCCTCCACAGAATCGAGCTCAATTCCAAGAAACTCGAGTGAAGTAGATGGTCCAACCATCTTACCTGGTGCCAATGGCACCCCGAACCGCTTCATGAGAGTGCAAAATTCCCGTAACGCCTGCGCACATTGTGTGTCGCCGGCTGCCCCCAAGAATAAAAAATCATCTAGGTAATGCATAACCTGGGTATGGCCAGTGGCTTTGGTGAACGCCCACTGCAGAAAACAACTGAATTTCTCAAAATAAGCACAAGAGATGGAGCAACCCATTGGCATACATCTATCCATGTAGTAACATCCTTGGAACACAAAACCTAACAGACACTGATCCCGTGGGTGTACCGGGAGCAACCGGAACACTGACTCGATATCTGACTTCGCCATCAGCGCTCCGGGCCCCAGGCGATTCAACATGGCGACGGCATCATCGAAGGATGCGTACCGCACCGAACAAACTCCCGGGTCAATCGCATCGTTCACCGAAAGACCCCTCGGAGCTGACAAGTTATGGATCAGCCTAAATTCCCCCGGGTCCTTCTTGGGAACTACTCCCAACGGGGAACAGATGAAATTAGTTACTGGCGGGTGCCTATATGGGCCAGCAACCCGGCCAAGGGCAACCTCCTTTGCAATCTTCCTCTCTACCACCGCTGGATTATGCTGAGCCGACAGTTGGTTTCTACAAAGTGATTCCCCACGAAAATCCCCCGCCGGGATGTGGAAACCATATAAGAAGCCGTTCCTCAACACCCCAGCGGAGACATGATCAGGGTATTCGTTAGCCAGGGGATCATTGCCATGATATCTACGGGGGTAGGTAGCGGTACACAATGATCCCCCTCAGACCTGTTTGGCCCCTCCTCTACCCCCTGTATCACCATTCTTGGCTCTGCACGAACTCTCAGGTGTGAAGAATTTCCGCAACCTGCACACTCATGTCTGAACTTACATGTCCCTTGTGGCCTTGTGCACTTGCCCCTGTTAAAATTCCAACAGACCCCTTTCTTACCCCCATTCCCACCATTCCTTGGTTGGTGGTCACCAGCGGGCCCGCTCGAAAGGGCGCCGCAGGCTGATGGCGGGAAGGCCCGACCCATTCCTGCCAAGCGAGGACGACTTTGTCGCGCCTGGCAGGAGCTGCTTCTGCCAAGAGATCGAGTCGAGACAATCCCACGTCAAAGATGAATCGTACTCCTTGGCCTTACGAAACTTCATATCGTACCCCATCCACTCATCACCCTCATACGTTTCATAAAAATCCATTATTCGTGCCTGATAGCAGGACAATTCGGACAAAACCTCGGGCTTACGTTCCCCAATAATTGCAGAAAACATCGCAAAGGCCTTGGCCCAATTTGAGATTGTCTCGTCAACCCTGAATCCCGCCATTTTGGCTCACCATACACTCGGGTGCCACAAATCCTTCTGTGTCTTAACATACTCCATCTCGCGATGGTCAGTTAGCAGGGAAAACATATTCATGTACTTATCAGCCCATATCAATTCTTTCGTGGCCAACGGTATATGCTGGACCACCTTTTCCCGTCTTGAGGGCAAAGACCCCTCCCTTGCCATTGGCAATGCTTGCTTACCCGGCTCCATTGCTGTTCCCGCTGTTTTTTCGACACCAGCTGCCGGTCCTTCCGAGGTCACCTGTTGGGGGACAAGAGGGAGATTCGCCTTCGCGGCATCTCGCGACTGCCGCAACTGCTGCATTAGTAACTTGGCCTCTTCGGCCGTGTCTCCCGGTGCCGTAGCACCCCCCGTCTTTCTGCCAAGCCATGCGGCTAACTGGGCGGCTAATTCGGGAGGCATGTCCTCCTCGCTGGCGGGCGTAACAACAACCGAAATCGGTTGACCCGCGTCTGGGATCGGTACCGGGGCCTCGACTGGAATGACCGGGCTTGCCGGGGGTAACTCGGGAACCGGGACCTCCTCCCCTGCAGTCCTATTCCTGACCCTTTTACCCCTCCCCGCGGGGACAACTCCCGGCAATGCCGGGCCTATAACCTTCTTCGGTTTACCCGTATTGTTCATTGCCGCCATCTGCTTCTTCATACTCGCCATATCTTTTATCAGCATGCGAAGCATCTGATCAGTCCCAGACTTCTTTCCCGCCTTCTTGCCAGGCATTGTTTAACGGATATTCGACCCCTGTTGCTCAACACGGTCCTGGACCCTTAGGCTCGAAGTCCTGAAAGAGAAACACAAAAATTACAAGTTCTCAAAATTGCTCCTTGTTTCGTCGAGGGCTCACGTGCAACGAGTGGGTGCAGCTTCCAAGCACAGGAACAAGAGGATGCTTCTTCGGATTCCAGCTCTCTTTATTCCTCTTCTGGAGGGCGTGTACCCTCCTCCGGTACGCCTATGGGGCGTGGCCAATGGTGTAGGTGTCTAGGACAACCCCTCTTGGGCGGGAAAAGGCGCGCCCCGGCTACGCCGCTTCGGGCATACCAGCCGTGACACGCCCCCCGCCCAAAATGGTTTCCCGGGGGGATCCGGGCCCCCTACCATACGTTCGGGGGGACCGAGTGGTCGCCCCTTTCCATTCATAAATCTCAAGGTTTAAGTGTAGATAGTGCTTTGGTGAATATTGGAAGTTCTGTGTTTAAAGAGGGTATGGCATATGTGGCATTATCACGAGTCAGAACTTTATCAGGATTGTACTTGATTAAGTTTGATGAGACAAATATTTGTGCAGATCTAGATTGTGTTAAAGAATGCAATAGGTTAAGAAGAGAGTATGCTCCACATTTGCCTCAATATCCTCTGTTTGAAAAACGTGTGGTAGGCCGAAAAAGAAGAAATGAGAATAATTGCAGTGAGGTAGTAGCAAAAAGACAAAAAGTAGATGAAAATGTAATTGAAAACAGAAAGAAAAAGGATTCTGATGAAAATGTTGTTGGATTTCAGTTTGAAAACAGTTCTGGTGTCAACTGCTATGCTAATGTAGTGGTTAATGTCGTTTTTTTTCTTTAAACTTTACAAGAACAGATTGTTGAAAATCGGGATCAAAGAGTGTGCGGTTTATTGAATTCTGTGTTTGAGAAATGTAGCAGTGATAGAGCAAAAATAGAAAGTGTAACAGAAATTCACAATATTTTAGACATATATTCTGGTCAAGAAAAATTTTCACAGAACATTCAGCAGGATTGTCAGGAATTTTTAATGTATATGTTTGGTGTTTTGGAAGATGAAGGTGTAGATGTAGAAAATCTTTTTAGCCTTTCTTATCAATGGCAGCATGACTGCGACAATTGTAGTTTATCAAGTACTACTAGAATAGACACTGAAAGATTTATATATTTCACTTTACCAGACTGCAAATCAGTGTCATTTAATAATCTAGTTAAAGCAGCTGATCATAATATGGTGTGTACCCAATGTAAGTGTCCAATGCTGTCCACATTATTTATACAAACTTATGGTCAGTATGTCATTTTAGTGTTCCAACGATGTAGACCTTATGGAACTAAATTGACAACTTGTATCAAAAATTTTGGAGCTTCTCAGTTATCAATTTCAGGAAGAACCTTTGCAACTGTAGCTAATATTTATCATGACGGTCCTTCGACAACATCAGGGCATTATACAGCTTATTAAAATGTCGAAAAGGTTGGACTTACTGCAATGATTCTCATTTGACTTATAAACAACGTTTGCCTTTTGACTTAAAAAATTCTTACCTAGTGTTTTTAGAACCAAAGTTTAAGTAAAGGTCATTGGCCTATGAAGACGGGAGCAGTTAATTAAAGTTAGTCTACTGTTTAAAATTATATTGTGAGTAAAAGTGATCAACATAATATAAAAAATCCAGTTCTCATATAGGTACTGTAAGTGGATCTCATAGTAAGTGATATCAGTATTATAGGAAATGTTGAACATGAGTGATCCAAAAAGGGAATATGAATATTTAAACATTGTGAAAATGTCATATGAGATTTTCTTTCAAAACATCGGGTAAACGGTAATTTCAGAGTTTTATTTGAGAAATTTAAAAACATACTGATATATCTGACACAATTTGGCCGTAAGGAAAAGTGTAGGTATGAGCAAAGAGTCATAACTTAACACAAGGAGGAAAATTAAAACGTTGAGAATTATTTCAGATGTTCTTAGATCTTTTTTTATAGAAAGTCGATGAAATGGAAATTTAAAAGAACAGCAGAGTATTTTCCAACAAAAGGGACCTTCACAATCTACTATTTGGCCTCAAGGAAAAGTAAGTGAATGAAAGATTAGTGTAGATATATGATTTGTAAGTTTATATGGGTTTTTTAAAACACAATCTTTTAGATTGTGTTTTTTTTTCCCGCTGTCATATGATGAATAGTTTGAACTCAATGTTTTTAGTGAAATTCAATATATTCTGAGAACAGCAAAAATAAACTATCTAACATGTTATACCAGTTATTCTGTAGTTTGTATTGTGTAATTTATATTGTATTCCCATTGTCTCACACTCACTTTCCATTGTCCATCCTTTTTTCAGCTCTCTTTACTCACTCACACTGCCATTCTCTCACTCTGTTTCATCGCTGTTCCTTTACTCCACTTCTTTCACAACCCCTTAATCCCATTTCAACTGTCTGCATCCCCTCTCTACCTTGCACCACTTTTCAGCTTTCAGTTTCTCTACTTTACTTCCTTTTTCCGTCTTTTCCTCCTTTGCTCTTTTACTAATTCCTCTTTACTCACTCACCTCTTTTGTCGCACTCTGTCACTATAACTCACCCATTCTCTCTCACTTATCTTTCTTTGCTTTTTACTTTTGTCTCTTTTTTCGTTCTCTACCTTTATGTCCTCAGTCCCTCAATCTCCTTGTGTTATGCTCACTTGTGTTTATCTACCTTCTATCATTTCTCTTAGAACAACTTCACTGCTCCTCTCTCATCATTCTTCACCCCAGTTTTTTTACTCCGGTCCCATTACTACCCCGCATTTCCTATCTTTCAATGTCCTTCTATTTACTTTCATCACCGAATCACATTCGATCAGTACCACTGCTTTAGTCCTCTTCCCTCTCTTTCCTTCTTTTGCTCCTTTACTCTTTTTCCTTTCTTCATTCATTGTACTGCACTTCACTCAGTCCTTCCCTTTGTCCTTCTGTGTACTTACTTCCTCACTCCTTTTTCCTCAATCCTTCTATATTATCCTCACTCCCTTCATCCCTTCACTCTGTGACTCCCCTTCACTCACTCTCAGTCATCTTCCATTTCTCTTTTTTGTAAATGGATCCTCAATCAGACTCCTTTCCCTTCACTCATTCCCCTTTTACTTACTCCTCTTTCCTGATTTAGTTTTGGTAACTCACATTCTTTTAGTATCTTACTTACCTTCAGTAATTTGCTCTCCTTCTATTTCTTTTTCCCTCTTTTTGTCCTTCTACATTACTTTATTTCCCTTTCTGTATCCTTCACTCTTGCTTTATTTCTTAGTATACTTTTATGTTTTTTTTACCTCTTGACCCGTCTCTTCTATTTTAAAATATATATTTTACTAATTATAACTTAGTTAATTCTTCTGTCTTTCACAGATACAAAGTGTAGTAAAAACATGTAATTAAGTTTACATTAATTATATGGTAAGTGTGACAAAAAAAATGCAGTTTGTCATCACCCTTTGCTTTAACCTCACTACTTTTCTCCCACCCTACCTCACCCCTGTTTCCTTACTCTGCTTCCCTCACTTATTCTTATCCTCCATGTTTACTTCTCTT
Organism: Lissotriton vulgaris; assembly: GCF_964263255.1. NCBI lineage: Eukaryota > Metazoa > Chordata > Amphibia > Caudata > Salamandridae > Lissotriton > Lissotriton vulgaris. The sequence goes on along the minus strand of NC_141694.1, from coordinate 273,792,958 downwards.
TTCCTTACTTTCCTACGACATTCAACTTATTTCAGTCTCCCTGCTCACCTACACTCCCTCACTTACCTTTTTTTTCTGGTTCACTCAGTCCTTTTCTGTCACTCCTTCCTTTACTCTCTCTGTCCTTTCTCTCTGTTACTCCCCATGTCTTTCCTTTTCTCAGTTACTTCCTCTAACACCTTTTCTCTGTCTTACTATCTATTACACAGTCCCTCTGTGTTCCTCCCTCAATCACTCTTTCTCTTAACACCACTCTCTCTGTCCCTTTTCTTCATGCTCACTCCTTCATATTTTTTTTTCTTTTTTTTTTGGGTGCGCTACTGGGACGCGCCCCGGGATGCACACCGGGGCGCGCCGGAATACTGCGCTTACTGGTGCGCTTCACCGGTACGCGCACTGGGAGCGATCCAAGGCAAAAAAAAATAAATAAGAATAAACATAACAAAAAATAGTATTCCATAAATATAGAATATAGGATTAATTTTATAAAATATTACATTTCATAGCTACAGAAATTTGCTCTTAAAAAACCTCTGAAAAAACCATAGGTTTCACACCAGTTAGGAATTAGCATTTTAAAAACCTATGAAATTCACTGAAAAAAACATAGGTTTCACACCAGTTATAGTTAGGAATTAGCATTTAAAAAACCTATTAAATTCACTGAAAAAACCATAGGTTTCACACCAGTTATAGTTAGCTGGAAATTTTACTGATATAAAACCATTGAAATTCCACGTTATAGTTAGTTGGACTCACTATAACTTGCGCGCCTGCAATGCACTGCTGACGACGACACATATTACATCACTCATGACATTATTTGAAAAATATTTATTATTTGAAAAATATTTTCAGTTTTTCTGCAAGAAACACACTTTTAAACATATTTGTGTTGTTTACTTTTACCAACAGCGCTTAGTAGATGATAAGCTGCAAAGATGTACAATATTTTATTGCTCACTTAAATTAGCACTTAAACACATATACCTTACATAACAAGTGCTTCATTCAACATGCTAACGTTACATTTCTGTTTTTTGGTAAAAGCAGAAATATTGCACAGCTAATATATTTAAAGAGATCTACTCCATCTTGTGAGAAATCCATAGCCATTGTACTTATAAATTATCTAAAAGTAACAAATTATTAAAAAACCATTTGGCATAATACCTGGAAAAACACATTTTTCCAACATGTCTCAACTATTTTGGTAAGCTTTCTTCTTTTGAACTCAATTATCCAGTTTCAGATATGGATGAAGATGCTTAGTTTTGGCCTTTCTTGATAGGCCTATCCGAAGTGGACCAATACATGTCTTAAGAGGCTGAACTCTTACAATTCCAACTGAAAAACATTCCCCTAAATCGAGAATGTGAAAAATAAATTATAAATGTATTTCATGGTTACACATTTGATTCTTCATGAGATATCATGCACGGAAATAGAAAACATGTCAAAGGAAATATACATTGCTATTTATCAGTTTCTTTGAAACCTAAGGTTGAGCCGACCATATAATGGCCCCAATTGCCAGAACATTTTCCTAAGCATATGTTACATTTCCATGTGGAAAACCAGTATGTTATGGCAGCGTCGGAGTCACTTGATTTTATAAGGTATTTTTACAGCTGAAAGCCCCTAAAACATGAGGAACTTGTTACTTACTTATGGTAATGATCTTTCTGGTAGATAATCTAACTGAAGATTGCTCACATTGGGAATATTCTTTAGGCATCAAACTGGATCTGGAAACTTTAAAGTAGTACTCCTTCACACTGTAGGTGGCATCATGCGTAATCATGCAGAAGTGATAAGCTCCACACATGCATGCTGATGCCATTTCATTTCCAGGCTGTCAGGGCCTTCAGATGCAGAACCAATTGGCAGTTGCTTAGTTAGCATGACCAATATACAGATTTCTAGATTGGACCATTTTAGATGGAAAAAGATTCCAGGTCAATGAATCAGTTCACAGAATGGGGAGGTGGTAGCGTTGGTAAGGAATCTATAGTTAAAAAGACTAGTTACCAGAAAGATCGCTACCAAATGTAATCAACCTATTCTTCAGTTGGATACTTTTAACTGCATATTCCTCACCCTTTCATTAGATATCATAGCAGTACCTCCACGGTGGTGGGTCGGTGTACTGGCTCAGACCAAAAAGTGCAGTAGGGCTGAGTGAGCAAGATGCCCCTCTCAACGGACCTGACTGTTGAGGCAGTAGTACCTTGCGTACGTATACACCAATGCCTACGTAGCCACTTCACCAATGTGCAACCCATTTACGCAACATGTAAATACCATGGTAGGAGCATTAGCTCTGGTGGAATGAACCTGTAAACCCTCCAGAAGCTGTGTCATCGCTAGCATATACCTTTTTGGGTTCCAGAAATTGGCGTCATTCAAGGATAGTATGACTTCCATCTTGATTGAATTAAGCTTTAGGCAATTTTTCGCCATGCTGCTGCCAACAGATACTATACACTCCTGGAAACGTTTATCTAGGGCCCCCTTCTGACCTGGAAGCAGGGACACCACAATTTGGATGTCATTCGCATAGGAGGTGATACCAAAGCCAAATGCACTGAAGATCGGAGCCAGTGATGAAACATATACATTAAACAATGTAGGGCTCAACGATGACCCCTGTGGGACTCCACAGAGCAGCTCAAACGGATTTAAATGGTAGTCACCCAGAAATACAATTTGCACCCTATCTGTTAGGAAGGAATGTAGGAGTTTTCATTCTTTTTTCCTGGATCCCACATGCCCTTAAATGGTCCATAAAAAGATCATGATGGACTGTATCAAAGGCCACAGAAAGATCCAGTAGGACTAAGGTGGCCCTACCACCTCGATCCACAACTCTCCTAATCTTATCAGTAGCCGTGATGAGAGCTGACTCCTTACTATGTCCCTCTCTAAAGCCATATTGGGTAGGATCCAGGGCTTGGGTCTCTCGAAGGAAGGCACTAAGTTGTCCATTTATAGCTCTTTCTATCATTTTAGCAGGCAGAGGGAGCCGCAAAATTGAACGGAAGCTGTTTGGGTCCTTCGGGTCAAGGCTGGGCTTTTTTTAAAGAGGTAGAATCAAAGCCACGTTCCAAAGTTTAGGAAAATGTCCTGTTTCAATCATAGCATTAAAGATAGGCATAAGTGGGAGAGTCACTGGTCCTACGGCTAATTTGGCCACTGCGACCAGGCATGGGCCAAAAGGTGAACCTGACCTTGCTGCCATGAACATGTTACGAGTATTATTCGTGGATAGTGGCTCGAACTTATCAAGGATATGGGTGGACGCATTAAAGAAACCTCATGTTCCTCCTTAACCATCGCCCTCCCTGCTGCACTAGGACCATTGAATGCCAAGAAAATGACCTCTACTTTCTTAAGGAGGAAATTGCGATATTTTCACCAACTTCCTGACTCGACTGAACTTTAGCTGATTGTGGTAGCGCCAAGCTAAAAACTGTTCTAAAAAGTTCTTTAGCCAATTTTTTTGCCATATCAATTTGGCTAGAGTAGAACTTTTGTTTGGCAGGAGTTGTTTGTAACTCAGAAGGCTATTTTTATAGACCTTCTTCTCTGTTTCATTATATTCTTTCCTCCATGTCTGCTCAGGATGCTTACAATTAAGTTTTTCACATCTCAGTTATGCAGCAGAGGGGAGTGCTCTCTTGGGAAATATGGTTTTCACTGGAGCTAGTTTATCACACGCTCTCAGTAACAATTTAGTATATGCAATGGCCTCTTCCTCTACCCCCAGTGCCATTTGGTTCACAGTTGATGTAAGGAGTTTCCGAAAAGCATATTCCCATCCACTTTATTCCAGACTCTAAGTTCTATCTGCCTCTTGATACATGTTCCACTTACCCATTGGTCCCTAGGGGCTATCTCAAACTGGACAGCACTTTGGTCTGTCCAGACGAAAGGAAGTACCCCAGTAAACCGGAGACGTCGGTGGTTTGAGAAAATACCGTCCGGGGTATGTCCTGCCACATGAGTTGGACCAGTAAAATTCTGCTGGAGATTTGCACTCTTCATCAAATCGATGAGGATCGCTGTGTCTGGTTTGGAGGGAGCCTCCAGATAATAGTTGAAGTCCCCCATGATAGTGTACACATCTATGCAGATGCTCTCTTCCAGCAGATTACCAATGAACGTATTAAACAAGTTTCTAGCTCCTGGTGGTCTGTATAATGAAATACCTTTAAAGGTATGGTGATGGGAGAGGGTAAGGTTAAAAGAGAAAGCTTCCAAGCTGTGTTGGAGGCAACACAGAAGACCGCCTTCATTGAGCTAGGGTAGATGACCACCAGTTCTCCTCCCTTCCCATTCCCTGTTCAACGTATAACATGAGAACCCTGGAGGAGTGGCTTTCACCAGATCTGGCACTGATGCTTCATCAGTCCAAGCTTCCTTAATGAAAGGCATTTTTATGTCCCTATCCTCAATTAGCTATGCTTGACCAACAAGATGCAATTAAACACAAGTGTTTTGTGCCACACTGACAATTTACCAGTGTCCCTCATTTACTTAGTGGTTTGATATTCAATGTTTGGCAGGGTCACTTTGCAATTAGGACAAGTCAATAAAAGAAATGTGGGCTTAGAATGAAAAGTAAGGGATAAGCATTCCAAAACCTTGTCTGCCCTGTTTAGACCTAGCAAATCTGTTCTAGAATATCTAATTGGTGTGCTTTTACCTGATAATGGACTGGCAGGGGTCCTGGCGCTGAGCGCTTACCGGGAGCGGACGGGAGCAGATGGGCTTGCCTTTGGCCTGATTTGGAAAAAACCTAGCCAAACAGTGCGGAATGTGTGCTGACCCGAACAATGGTCAGATACGGGATTAACAGAAAGTAACACAATAATATCTTTTAAATGAAATGTATCTAAAATCACATCTTTACATTAAAATTCGATTTAGTTTTGTGCAAAATACGCAATTCACAGTGAAAGTCTAGCTGTCTCGCGGCTCAAGTCTCAGGAGAGGTAACGCTGCGCGCTCGCGCCAGCCTCATTAATAATAGCCTGATTTGGAAAAAGTCTAGTCTGCTCACCAAAAATAGCCCTAAGATGGGGGCCCGCCAAACAATGCGGAATGTCAGCTGACCCAAACACTGGTCAGATACGGGATTCACAGAAAGTAACACGACAATTTCTATTAAACAAAATGTTTCTAAAATCACATCTTTACACAAAAATTCGATTTAGTTTTGTTAAAAATTTGCAATTCACAGTCAAAGGCTAGCTGTCTCCCGGCTCAAGCCTCAGGAGAGGTAACTATGCGCGCTCGCGCCAGCCTTTTTAATTATAGCCTGATTTGGAAAAGCCTAGTCTGCTCACCAAAAATAACCCCAAGATGGCAGCCCCACCAAACAGTGCAGAATGTGAGCTGACCCAAACTCTGGTCAGATATGGGATTCACAGAAAGTAACACATTATCTATTAAGCAAAATGTTTCTAAAATCACATCTTTACATTAAATTCAATTTAGTTTCTGTTAAAAATGCGCGATTCACAGTCAAAGTCTAGCTGTCTCCCGGCTCAAGCCTCAGGAGAGGTAACACTGCGCATTTGCGCCAGCCCCGTTAAATGTAGCCCGATTTGGAAAAAGCCTAGTCTTCTCACCAAAAATTACCCAAAATGGCGGCCCCGCCAAACAGTGCGGAATGTGAGCTGACCCAACACTGGTCAGATACAGGATTAACAGAAAGTAAAACAACAATATCTATTAAACAAAATGTTTCTAAAATCACATCTTTACATTAAAATTCGATTTAGTTTTGTGCAAAATATGGAATTCACAGTCAAAGTCTAGCCGTCTCCTGGCTCAAGCTTCAGGAGAGTTAACCTACTAGTTCTCCGAATTCCCCTCAACGCCCCCGTGACCTACCACTCCCCTTTGCAGGCATTACACACAGGCCTTACTGTGCTCATTGCACTCTCTCCGCCCTGGACTTAATTGCCCTTTGTAACTCCTATCTATCCAAAAAACAGGTTACTGATCATTTCCCCTTCTCCAACATCCTCTTCATAGTTGGCGTTAATCGAGCCCCTGCTACCCACAACGTGCCAAGACCGCCGGCGCAATACACCACCATCACACCCTCAATTCGGCTAAGGATAATACCTGCCCTCTTTCTTGCATGCTAGTTAACTGCCAATCTGCAGCACTACATGCTACGGAGATTGCTGAAACCATCCTCAGTGAGGATATGGACATTGCCTTCCTCACAGAAACCTGGCTCATCGACTACTCGATGGCCAGTCTTGACCCACTTACACCGCCCGGGTTCTCCATCATTAGACATGATACACCTGACAGAGCTGGTGGAAGTCTAGCCATAATCCACAAATCTGAAATACAACTCTCCCTTCTAAAGAATGCTGAATACTCAACCTTTGAATACCTTGGTGTTAAACTCAATGTCAAAGGCTGTCCATCTATCAAATTGCACAACATCTACCACCCGCCAGCGAGTTCCCTCTCTTCCCTGAAGAGCTTTATGACCTTCTTACGCATTTCTCCCTTTCTGAATCAAAGAATGTGTTTTTAGGCAATTATAACATTTATTGGAATAACGCAGAAGATCCCACAGTCAGGCACCTCACAAATCTTCTTGAGATGAATGACCTTAAACAGCTCTGCAACAAAACCCACATCAAAGGCGATATTCTGGACGTCATCATCACTAACAATGAACTGGTCTCCCTCAATGACATTGTTACCATTGGCTGGTCTGACCACTATCTCATCATCTTGATCCTCGTCAACTCTCCCCTAGTCTTAATTAACAAACCAAATATTTGGACCAGAAACCTCAAGCAAGTCCCTCTCATTGAGCTTGAGTCAAAAATTCATGCTCAACTCCAAAGTCTCCTGCACTCTCAAAACTCAAATGAGCTCATTGACCACTCCAACAAAGCGATAACTGAAGTTCTGGACCAAGTTGCACCGCTGAAACTAACACAACAAAGAGCAATCCAATCTAAATCTTGGTTTAACCTTGACCTAAACAATGAAAGAAGACAACATAGGCTAGCTGAAAGAACCTGGACACAAAACTCCTCAACATTACATTTAGCTCTCCTTAGATCTGCTAGGTTAGCTTACGAGAAGCACATTTTCAGGGAAAAAGCATCTTTCTTCCGTACCCAACTTGACCGTGTAAAAAATAGGCCCAGAGAACTCTTTAACATTGTCAGAAAACAAACCTCATCTGCTTGTCCCGACATAACCCCCTCCAAAGAAAGATGAGAGGAAATTGCCAGCTTCTTCACAGACAAACTTGCTAAAATCGAACAATCCTTCCTTCAACTCTTGTCCTGTCCTACGTATCAAACCTCTCTCAACTTCTCCACCCTCTCTATGACAACTCGACCTCCGGATCCTTTCTTCAATCAATCAACTCAAATTGAAACTGAAGACAAACTTTTCAACACCCAATTAAAAAATGACGCCAATTGGACAAACATCAAACCCATTACCGAGCTAGCAGTTGTTAATATCATTGAGAAATTAAAGCCAACCTCACACACCCAAAGACCCTCTCCCGACAAAACTAATACACAACCTAAACCACGTCATCACCCCCTGTTGGACAGAAATATTAACTCCCCCCTTACCTCTGGGTGTGTAACTGATTCCCTTCAACTCGGGCAAATCACTACCATACTAAAAACCACAAGGCTGACCCTAATGGTCTAAACAACCTCTGTCCTATCTCTAAATTCCCGCTCCTAGCTAAAACCATGGAGAAATTTATCCTATAACAACTCGACAGACACATAGGCAAATTCAACCTACTGGACTCCTTCCAATCTGGTTTCAGGAAAAGCTGCAGCACAGAAACCGCCATGCTTAACAGAGAACGGAGATGCCTGCCTTCTTATCCTATTGGACCTCTCAGTGGCTTTCGATACAGTCAACCGCTCATCCTTACTGGAATCTCTGAAGTCTCGCTCTGGCCTCAATGGTACAATCCTTAAATGGTTCACTTCCTACCTCCAACACCAGCACAACACATTAAAATCAATTCCTGTCTCTCAAATCCTACTCCCTCTCTCTTCAACCTCTTCATGGAACCCCTTACCATCATCTTGAAACAAGCTGGGATCAAGTATCACCTTTATGCTGATAACATGCAACTCTACTATAAAATCAAATCTCACAGCAAGAACCCTCATCTTAACATCACACTGTGCAAGATTCAACCTTGGTTTTACTCTAACCATCTAAAACTCAACCCTAACAAAATGGAAATCATTCTATTCTCCCCCCAAAAGTAACGACCTACCTATTCAAAGCTGGACCACTGACATCAAAGCCCTTAATTGTCCGCTCACTCTATCCAACACGGCTAAATCTCAAGGTTTCACCCTGGACAAAGATCTGTCTCTTAAGGACCATATCAAAACATTAGTCAAAAGAGCGCTTTTCACACTTAAACACCTCAAAAAATCAAACCTTTCATCCCTTCTGATGACTTCAAAAGGGTTGTTCACTCACTAGTCCTGTCCAAACTTGACTATGAGAACGCTATCCTCACTAGGACCCTGAAAATTCACCTGACTCCCCTTAGATCAGCACTCAACATGGCTGCCTGTCTCATACCCGACTGTAAAGTGAATAAACACATCACGCCCGCCCTCAAGTCCCTCAACTGGCTCCCCATTGAAGGTAGATGTATCTAAAAGACTGCCTGAGTCACCCACAAAGCACTTCACTCTCACTCCCCTGACTACTTCAACAACAAACTCACAAGAGCAGTATGTGCCAGACCAAAGAGAAGCTCCAATCCTCTTCTTCTTGTACCCCCGTGACTAAAAAAGAACTCTACCCTGACTCGCTCTTTCTCAGGCAATACTCCCTGCATCTGGAATGCCCTCCGGAGGGACCTTCGCTGCAACCCTTCCTGCCCAGGCATCAAAAGAGACCTGAAACGCAATCTCCTCAATAAATACTGGAGCCCCTTAATCTAACCCAATTTATTTTTGTTCTAACCTCATTTCTTCAATTTGTCTGGTCATCGCTCTGTTTCTGCTGGCTCTTGGCGAGCCAACACTTTATGTCTCCTTAATTGTTAATTGTTTGGACCTCAGTTTCAGCATCTTCATCCCCCATGTCCGTACACATCGTTCTTTGTACTGATTTTATGCATGTTCCTGCTCTGTTACATTTCCCTTATTTTTAAGCATATGTAACCATTGATCTTAAGTTTATTGCCTTGCTCCAAAATCTGTACTGATCTTTCACTTCCTTTGCCATTTCGTATGAAACCGGTTCAATTGATTGTTGCCTTGCTCTTAATTCTGTAAAGCACTCTGATAACCCTGGGTCAACCGAGCACTATCTAAAACCTCTAAAATAAAAATAAATAAAATATTAATTGATATTATGATTGTTCTAGGTCTAGGAGTATTTTGTCCTGGTCTTGTGCGTTGCGTAAACGATAATCAATGCGCTCTTTGGCTCTCCTGATTCCAGTCCCTTTGCGAGAGTTCAGGAAGGGCCTCAGAGAAGAGATTGACAATACATTTATTAAGCTCCTGTCCTTCTGCGCCCTCTGACATTTCCAAAACCATCAGATTGTTTCACCGAAGACGATTTTCTAAGTCCATCAATTTCCACTATGTGTCCTCTTTCAATGAATGCATTGACTCTGTTACCGCCTTCTGGGCTGCCAGCTCATCTTCCAGATTAGAAATCTGGGGTTATGCCTCATTGAATTTTTCTATAAATTCAGAACAAGACTTTGCAATGCGTCAAACAGAATTCTGTAGTTTGTGACAGGTCTGTTGACTCACCGTACACATCTCCTCTCTATGGGCCATTATACTCTGGTAAATGACAGCCAGTGATATAACCTCTGATTTCTCTACCATGTTGTCCCTTGAATGCTTAGATGTGGACCCCCGTCTACCCCAAGTTCAGCTGAGAAAGAATAGTCCTATGACATGCTGCCCCGCCTGCATAGTTCTCTCTTCAGGTTCATGCTTCTTACGTACTGTCCGCTGGCTGGTTTCTGATGTATCTGTACCCGGGTCCTCAGGGTGAATGCTGCTTGTCTTACTATGACGTAAATGTAAATGTAAATGTATAGGCATTTATATAGCGCACTACTTACCCGGTGGGTCCCAAGGCGCTTCGACCGCTGCGAAACCCTTCCTGGCTTCCCTGAGAGATGGTCCCTTAATGGGTATCTCCAGGGTGAGACCAGGCATCCCCGGCGGTCTGGTGGGGCCGTTAGTGAAGATGAGGCAATCTAATGCCCAGAGTTGCCGAGTGTGATCGCTGATCAGAGTGGGCACCGAGGCGAGAGAATTATCGAGTCCGCCGACCCTGGTCCCGAAACCTGCCGCGCCGGGAATCGAACCCTGGTCCCGGGCCGTCCTCTGCTCTCGGGTCTGCCGCCTCTAACCGGTGAGCCACACTACTTCACTGTAGCGATATGACCATTACCCGGGGAACCTACCCTAGAGCGAGACTGCAAAATCAACCCCATCTCGTCTTCTTATGAATCAGAAGGATCAGACAGGGAGAAGAAATTGTCCCTGAGTCAATTTCCTTTCCATGATCTGGGTGTTGCTTTCATCTCTTGCCCCTAGGTTATCCATGTTAGAGGAGTTATCTCTCTGTCCTGCCCTTATGGTAGTTTTACCCCAATCTCCTTTGCCAATGTCATTGAGTCCTGTATGATTTTTAGGGGGGTCTACCATGGGAGGGGTGGATTTCCTGTGGCCTTCACCTCCCCAATCCCAGCAAAAAGGGTATAGTGCGCTTACCCATGCTTTCTCTTAGCGCACTCTCTTGTCTCTCTCTCGCGGATTCTCCAGTGCTGCCAATCTTGCCAGCATGATGTTGAGTTGGGCCAATCCATGCGGCTCCAGCGGCGTCAGTCAAAATGCAAAGTTTCCTTTGCACGGACTTCAGAGGCATTGCAGCTGGGGGCACCACCAGGTCAACTCCGCCTCCAATCTGTGAGCAGCTCCCAGCTGTCGCAGCAGCACAGCACAGCACAGGCGCGGAGACCATGGAGTGCGCCACACCCATTCGGCAACCAGGTCAGCGAAATCACTGGGATGCTCCTGAGCATAGCGAACCAGGAGGGCGGTAGGTCTGTTTAGTCCATGGGGTTTAGCAAATTCAAGAATGGGGTGGGGGTCCAGGAGCCCCAGCTTAAGCATCCAGCAAGGCAGGCACCATTGTAGTGTAGTCCCAAAAAGTACCCTGTATTGCGGGACCTACGACGATTACGGATAACATATACTGTGGATCTGGTGGCAGACTGACTCTGTACACCCCACCGCATATATTAGCCTATAGTGCACATTAGCAAGCTCACAGTACCACTAGAAACTCCTGTTATCAGAGAGATTTGTTTTTGCAACTTTAGAACACAATAACCTCAGACTCGTGGAAACAATATATTACTTTTCACCCAATCTCTCATGCTTGCTTGCTTTTGCTCTCACATAGATAAAGAGAGGAGCCTAACTCTAAGAGCCTAAGAGTAAAGAATCCCGCTAGGCTTTAGTCAAACCCCCATACCTGAATAGTGAGAGTGTGGGACTTCGTCCTGGACCTGAGCTGGACACCCTGCAAGGGATCATTAGACCACTGTCAGCTGGAGGGTTGACATGCCATATTCTCATTTTCTGCTTTTAACTGACCGAATATGGGTAGGCGCATATGTGCAGCAAAAAAGGTCCCCAGGCCCCCATCCCACCCTCATTGCCCCAAACCTCAATAGACAGGATGCTCCAGAGGGCTATTGGGGTGGTTTCAACTGAAATAGAATTGACAGAGAGGCGTCTGTCTCTAACCCCAGATTTATTTAGGCCAGAGTTGGGATCACTTAATCCCCAACCAAACAGCCCTGGCTCTCCATCGAGACCAACAGAATTCCTGTCTAGATCACTAGAGTCATCGTCACCAACAACTCCCAGTGAAGCCAACCACCTGCAAAGGTGGCACCATTACTTCTACCCTTAAGGATACTAAACGCCAGGCTGGAAATGCAATAGGAAACAAGAGAAGGAAAAACCCAGTTTCAACAATCAGTGCCGATTGAATCGCTATTAGCTCAAGTATGATTGAATCCCCCACTAACACCTTGACAGCTTCTGACTGTCCTCCGTGGGTAAGGAACTTGATACTGGAGCTGGAGAACAAAATGAGAGCCATTGTAAAGGAAGAACTTGCTCTCTTACTCAAGCACCCAGATGCAGGGCAACAGACTGGGCTTAGTGGTAAGGGCAGCTGCACCTGCACAACTATCATCGTCTTACGAAAGAGGCAGGATTGTAGCTCACAGACCGATAGCCTGGCCAATTCTTCCACTGGAAAAAAGGGGCCTATGTTGGCTCCAACCTCTGCCACACTATCAAGTGATAGAAGGGCAGAGTCCCCTACTGCCTTGTCGACTGCTAACCCCCTGACGCACTCTGAAACATCAGGCATCTATCCCCCACATGAGTCTAGGGCAATTCCCTGACCCGCTCTACCTGGGGCAGACTCACATAGAAGAGGGCCTATCCACACAGAGCAGAGGGGACGTAGGGAGAGGTTATACTCACGCAGGTCCAGAAACACCGATGACACCAATTATAAATTTACCCCCCTGCCTCACTTCCCTATGTCATAATTTTAACAGGGGTTCCTGAGATCCACCATGGGAAGAAAGATTGCAGTTACAGCTCAGGAACAAGTGTCTTTTTTGGTTAACCAGGCATTAGCAGTTCTCCTATGACAGGCCTGGGGAAATCCTAATGGTCCGAAGAGTGTGATGGATGGGCAACAATCCAAAAACAATCCAGGGAGATTGTATACTTATCAATTTCAGCAATCCCCTAACTGTACAAAAGATTGCAGGCCAGCTTGTTAGCACTCATGTCCCGCACACCACGGTCTGTGCCCACACCTTGTATTTTTTCTACCCAGGCAACCACACTATGCCTTGGACTCTACCATTTAGAACTCCAATTAACAGACTCCAGTCATTTAAAAATGCAGGCCAACCCCTTAGACCTCTTTTTAGCATTCCATCAGCAAATAGATATTAGCCCCTCCAGGAGGTGGATTGACTGGGGTTGCAAGGGGATTTCAGCCCCAATAGAGGGACGGGGGATCCTAAGAAGGCAGAAGGGGCCAATCTCAGTGGGTCACGGATGCAGAACACCCTCAGGAGTAGTTAAGACCATGAATTAGGGATACAGTCACCCTTATATCCTGGAGGAGCCCTTGACCACCATGAGCTAGGTCCAGCCATGACCAATAATCCAGCCTCAACTCTTATGGATAATGTAATTCCCCGCCCTGTCCTTACAACTGAGGAACCCAAAGGTATTTCGTTGGCATGGCCAGCAGTCACTCGTAGTTGTTCCTTCATCAGCCAGAATGCCTATGGCGGCAATACCTCCTCTGGTGACAAGCTAAGGATCTTATCCTGCAATATTGCTGGAATCAAAAACAAGCTCCACTGCCCTGATTGGGGAATGCTTGTGGCCTCCCACGATGTCTGTATGTTCCAGGAGACCTGGGCAAGAGAGGATATAGAGAGGAGAGGTTTTGTAACCCTTAACGTGCAGGCCACTTCAGGGGGAAGAGGTAGACCCTCGGGCGGCCTATGTACTTGGGCCGCTACCCATCTGGATTGCACAGCAGTCCAGCTGAGTACTGCATCCAATGACCTGCAGTGCACTTTCCCCTCCAGTTTGAAACTTGCACTTGTTAACATCTATTCCCGTCCCGTAAACATTACCCAGGAATCCCTGACTATAGAACTACTCAACTCTTTTATTGATACAGTCCCCCTGAATGCCAGAATGATTCTTGGGGGGGACTTCAACTACCAATTTGAGCCCCTGGTTGCTTCTATGGATGCCCCCTCCAGCGAAGAGGATAGCCTCTGGTCAATCCCTGACCCGCAAGTTCCACCGGTACAGGCCTGGACTTTTCTGGTACTCCGGATCAATGCAGTAACCCTAACCCATTCCTTGAGGGCCTGTAATGGCTGTACCAAGTCTGATCAGCCTGGGAAGCTAACTTTCAACAGAACAGGTCAATCCTCCTTGCTGGACTATATTTTAGTGAAGACAAGCATGTGGCAGAGGGTGGTCGACTTCACTGTCATACCAAGATTTGACAGCGACCACAATGCACTGATACTGGACCTTGAGCTTCCAGAAATCTATAATCCTACGTCTACTGCCACCTCCGCTAGTACCAATTTAATATTCACCAACAACAGAAGGAAAATCAGGTGGGGAAAGTTCAAGAAGTTTCCAGGCAACGAGGCCGAATTATACTCCAAAATCATCTCGCCCCTATTGGAAATGGAGTTGGCCACTGCAACACTTGGCACTCCACTCACCATCAGCAGACTAGAGGTACTCCATGAAGAACTGACAACTAGTCTGACCAACATCTTTAACCCTATGACAGGTCCTATGCCCACTAAGGGTGCTAACCAAAACTGGTATAATAACTCTTGCCGTAAGGCAAAGGGCTCTTTCATAGATGCTATCAAGTTTAAGGACAGATCCTTAATAAAACAAACAGGGCCCAGTATAGCGACTGTACCAAGCTGGCCAAGAAGAACTGGGAGCTTGAAAGGTGGGAAGACATCAAGGCAGCTCTACATAAAAGGGACATGAAGAGATTTTGGTCGCTAGAGAGTGCAGACGGTAACGTAGAGATCTCAGTGATAGAGTCAAACATCTCTGCAGCAGCATGGAAATAGCATTTCCAACCCTCTACACAACTGTGAAACCCACTTAGCCCAAAGATGTAACAAGCTTAGCAACCCCAGGGAGCCCTAGTGAAGAACTTCAATGGCTCACCTTAAAAGAAGTCAGAAACGCAATTAGGAAGCTCCCTCTAGGAAAGGCCCCCGGTTTAGCTAAGATCCCTGGGGACTTATTCAGGGAGGTACCTAACATCTGGGGACCCTATTTCTGGGCAGTATTCAACGCTATAATTCTAGGCATGAAGATTCCGGACACATGGCTTGTTGCCAAAATCTTCCCCGTGTTCAAGAAAGGCTCACCCATCTTGCCCTCAAACTACAGGCCAATCAGCCTCATAGACGGCACTCAGAAACTGTTCAATAGGATTCTTTTAGAGCGACTCCATTCTTGGATGGAAGGCCATGAAGTTTTGAGTCTGTATCAGGCTGTCTTTAGGGAGAATACCTCTACCATTGATCAGCACTTCAGTCTCCAACTTTTATATTAGAAGACAGTGTCAATAGAGGTGGCAGTCTCTGATATTCATCGACCTCAAATGGGCTTTCGATCTGGTTCCTCGAGCAAAATTGTGGGAGGTTTTGAAGCAGCTGGGTATTCCGCCCTACATACAGGAAATTTTGCCCAAGTCAGGCATGGGAAATCCGGAGAACTGACCCCCTGCTTCCCAGTGAACAGAGGAGTGAGACAGGGGTGTGTGCTAGGTCCCACTTTGTTTTGTCTCTTTATCAATGCCTTGGTGGCTCAATTAAACGAGGTGGCAGACAACAATGCCCCGAAGCTGGAGCAAGGCAGGGTGCCAGCAATAATGTCTTATCCAAATCTCCCATGGGCATTCAAAGGATCCTAGATAGTTTTTCTCTGTTCTGTAAAAATCGAGGACTGGAGATCAACGGCACAAAGACAAATTTATGGTTTTTAATCCAGCTAAAACATCTTGCCCAAATCCCATCTTAAATGGTACCTACTTAGAGCAAGAGACTGTCTTCGAATACCTTGGCGTCACGCTGTCCGAAACATTTGATTGGGGCCCACAACTAGCCAAGGCAGGCTTGAGGCTAGCGCAGTTGGCGGGGGGAATGATCAAATCCTATAGAAACTCCTCAGACAAACCTACAGGTACTGCAGGTGAAATATAGAAAGTGCAAGTGAGAAGTGTTGCAATGTATGGGGCTGAACTATGGGGCCCCCGCCCTTCTGGCAGATTGGCCAAAACAGAAAAACAATTTATGAGAAAGCTCCTGGGCTTACCGCCTAGCACTCCCCTCATTCCTTTGCGCTTGGACTTAGGAGTCAAACCAATTGCAGAGGAGATAGGCCTAAGACCACTGACCTTCTGGTGCAGTAGGTGGGCAACTCCTGAATTAGCATCGTACCGAAATGAACTTAAGGGTGTCTTGGGTTTACCAGGGTGGATAAATTGTCTTGGTTCAAGCACATCAAAGAAACTTGTGCTAGAATAGGGATGCCCAATCTGTGGACCAACCCGGAGGTAGTGTCCTTAACAATATCACAACTACAACTTGTTAGAGCCTACAGGGCACACAAATTAGCTGATCTGCAGGTGAACACCAAATTTGGACACCTAACAGCTGAGTTTCTTAACATAAAATCCGAGTACCTCTTTCAGTCCTTTTTGGATGACATGCAGCCGCCTATGGCAAGGACGCTGTATGTCCAGTTCAGAACACGGACCCTCCCAGTTAATGCTTTTGTGAACAACTGGTCAAAAGATACCTATGTAGGATGTCCTGCCTGTGACAGCCCTGACGAGACCGACATTCACGTTCTCTTTTTCTGCCCAGGCTCAATCGCGGTTATGCCTTTTAGATTCTGACTTACTTGGGGCAACTCGTTCGGTTCAGACACGGTGTATCTCCGTTTTGTAACACGGTCGCTTATTGGTGAAGGCTTTTGCTCTAAGTGCACAGATGTTGTTTTTTCACTTTTTCTCATTAGTTTCACGCATTTTGTTTGGCCTATTTGAATATTTATACACCCTTACCTGTCTTGCCACGCATGACCACAGTGCTACTTTTTAAACTATGTTGCATGCACTGCGTTTTCTTTGTTTGCAACCCGTCATTGTTTTACACTGTGATTATAGCCAGCCATTCTGTTTTTTGTTGTAGAGTAACCCCCTGACGATGGGCTTCGTCCGAAATGCATTGGGTTGTGTGATAATGAACACACCTTGAATCATGCACGTTGTTTTGGATTACAAAGTTTGATATGCATCACATACAAGAACGTATCAAAAAAGATATTCCAATAAATCTGGAAAGATGAAAATATTTTTCGTTGTGAACACTATTCATTGAATATTGGATTTATTGAATCAGACCTCTTGGTCCACCTCCAGTTGTGCGCAGGGGCGTTCTCTCCCTAGGCGGGAGAGCTACTTTTCAGGCTATAAATCTGCCAGACGGCGTTGGCTTATACCAGTATGCAGAAACCTGGGATGCACACACTGTTTGAAGGGTATAGAATGTTAAGATCTGATACGCACCCTCCCATAGTCTTTGCCGTGTCTTGTTTCCTTAATTCCATGTGGAACAGGCGAAGGGCCTTTTTAATACATCTCAGCATTAGTGAAAAACTTTTTGCATTTTTGTCCCCTTTAGCCTCTAAATTTTAAAAGCTTATACCTTGTTTTAATCACTCTTGTTTTTAATCGGCATAAAGGCTTTGGTCATATCAAATTTTTTGGGGGGATGCACTGCAATATTTAAATAATGAACTGTTAAAATCTGATCATCAATGCTACATTGTATATGAATTTATACTTTTTATGGCCTTTTATGACCGAAATAAAGTTTGTTAAAGTGAAGTGCTAGCCGTCAAAATTGTCGCTGGGTCCCCAACGCACTGAAGGCGGTCAGATACCTGCTTTCAGGCGATAAATTGTCACAGAAAAATCCATTTGAAATATCAAGAGTGGTTTTGTATTTTTTGCGCACAATGTTATTCATTAGTGCAGCACTATGTACATTTTGGACTGCAAATGTCTTTGTGCATGACTTTAGATGTCTGTAATCTAAAACTAGACGATATGTATTGTCGGGTTCGGCGACAGGAAAAAAAGGATAGTTCAGTGGAGAGGTACATTTTTCAATTACCCTGTGGTATTCAAGTAGGTCTAAGATCTCCCTAATCTGCTTTTTAGCTTCTTGCTTTATAGGATATTGCCTCTGAGCATTAGGTGAAACTTTTAACTGGATCATGTGGTAGGTTGAGTTCTCATCCCAACCTGCGTGATTTTTGTACAGTGCTGGAGCTTGGGCTACTGCCCACTCCTGTGCATAAGCATGTTTTAAGTGAACAGGAAGATAGTTCTCCCATGGGGCACTCCATTACGAATGCAGGTGGACAATCTTGCTCTGCTAACAAGATGTCATCACCAGATGAAAAGTTATTCCAGAAAAGAGCTTTTACTTTCCTGGGCTTGTCCCTTTCCAGCTGGATTGTTAATTACATATAACCTATGTGGGACGCTCACCCTGGTGTCTGGTGTTTCCACCGTAATGCTGCTTTCCCTTTAATATCAGCTAGTATTATGGCTGACACCTGGTCATAGGTATTTAATAACTTCATCCCTAAGTTTAGGGCAGTTTCTGCTCCATAGTCATTCAGTATTTGTCTTAATACATCTTGTACTACTGCTAATGAAGGAATACCATGTGTTCTGGTATATATGGCAGTAAGGACTGTACCCCAAGAGGTGCAATCTTCAAACTGTGGTGTAATCCCCATGGGCAAACAGATTGTTAACATTCTGTGTTTTTGAAAGGTGTTGTATTTGGAAATACTGCTTCTAACTGGGTTATCTTTTGAGCTACCCAGAAAGGAATTTGTTCACATTTTGTGGGCACTTTGCCCATTACCGTGTATAATGTTTGTGGAGTAATTTTAGTACCTGAGCTCTGTGTAGGAGCTGCAGTAGTTGTAATTACTGTAGGCTGGACTTCAGTTTTCTTAAGACAAAATGTGTCATGTTTCTGTAGAGTTTTATCAACTCTTTGAGTTGAACAAGTAGTTCATCCTGTGGCATTGTGTCAAGATCTGGATGTCGTGCATAGGTCGCTAATATCGGCCATGTTGCTTTGGTCTTCCTAAAGGACCAAGCCTTGCTCTTGGTCTTGTGTGGGGTAGGGCACCATTAAACCAGAACAAGTGTTCCTGGAAAGTAAGCGGAATCTCAGTCTCCTCAAACGGAGTGTAAGCCGCTGGACCTTCTTCATGTGTGTAATAATGAAACATTTTTGTTACAGCATCTGCTTCTGGGAATGTAACCCATGAGTAGAATACCTCTGCTTTGAAATCTCTGTGTGCCTCTAGCACAAATATTGCTACACCTCCTCTGGGTTGTAACCCATGTTTGAGTAGTTTGAAT
Source organism: Lissotriton vulgaris (assembly GCF_964263255.1). Taxonomy (NCBI): domain Eukaryota; kingdom Metazoa; phylum Chordata; class Amphibia; order Caudata; family Salamandridae; genus Lissotriton; species Lissotriton vulgaris. The sequence continues at coordinate 273,773,809 of NC_141694.1, read as the reverse complement.
GTAAGTGTTTGTCTTACTTTGGATGCAATATGTATTGCATCCACATCGTTCTCATCATCGGGAAGCAGTTGCTCTAGTGGGTTTAAATTTCCGTTCTCAACAGACATCGTGTTTAAGACACGGAATAACTGTCCAAGGAAACTTAAAAAAGGTTTTATGCAAAGGTTTTATGCACAATTTTGGTAATTTTCCTTTCAAGCATCATTAACCAACAGCCAATACATATAATATCTCACCTACTCAGCTGTGGCAGAGTTTTTTCGCACCTACTTCAAACGTCTCTGGGCTTTGTAAGTAGGGTCTCTGAGAATAAGCATGGCTGGCCTACTCATATTCTACTGTTGAGTAAGTGCGCCCTATATTTTACCACTTTGGGCAAACTATTTTGACACGTTGTGTGACATTAGACCACGTGGGATGCCACAAAGTACCCTGTCATGCAGGACCTGCGACGATTAGGGATAACATACTGTGGGTCTGGTGGCAGACTAACTCTGTACATCCCCGCCACATATATTAGCCTATGGTTTGCATTCGCTACCTCGCAGTGCCACTAGAATCTCCTGTTATCAGACAGATTCGTTTTTGCAACTTTAGAACACAATAAACTCAGACTTGGAAACAATATATTACTTTTCACCCAATTGCTCCTGCTTGCTTTTTTTGCTCTCAGAGAAATACAGAGAAGAAACAGTCGAACGTGTTTACAATAAGAATTTATTTTACAGAAGTTCGTCTCATATAGAATAAGTACGCTGTTACGACTGTAACACAGTAGCAGAAATATAGAACCAGCAGTACAGTGAATAGGATGGAATAGTATTGTTCTACCATTTTGCAACAGCCATGAACATATTCATGAATACAGAATGCATTTATAAAATAATTGCGTACTACTAAGATACCTGACTAAATGCACCTAAGTGTACCTAGAAAATGAGTAGGTGCTAGAGAGCCTAAGCCCAGGAGCCTAAGTCTAAGAGCCTAAGAGCCAAGAATCCCGCTAGGCTTTAGTCAAACCCTCATACCTGAATAGTGAGAGTGTGGGACTTTGTCCTGGACCTGAGCTGGACACCCCACAAGTGAACGTCGGACCATTCTCAGCTGAAGCGATGTCATGTCGGAGCTGCAGCGTCTCTGGTGAGTGTGTCAGCCTTGAAGTTTCGGTTCCCTCCTGCTTACTGATAGCAAGAGGTGCTGTATTTATACAGTCTATGAACTTGTGTTACCCATTGTTCAGTATGAGAATGACGTTTGGGGATTAAACCTTGTGTGTCGATGGGAAAGGTGCAGTATACCTTCTGGAGAGTGTACTCATTAATTATTTATATGTGCTAAGGATGACTTCTTAGCAGTCTCGATCAGGTAGAACCCACCCTCTTCATGAAATAGGTGAAAGGTTTTGTCCATAAAAGGCTGCAGACCTTATAAGGCATTCTGTCCATACAAGGCAGTCAGTCCTCATTTGGAGTTATGTCCTTATAAGGTTCGTTCATATGAAATGACGGGAGCTGATGTAGGGAAAGTGTACGATGTTCCCTGGACCTATATTAGGATACCGATATGATATATAACACCATCTTGCCTCCAACCTCGACCCACGTATAAGCAGTAGGGTGGTCTTAAATGTACTTTATCTACAGGATATCTATTAAACCAGCTATGGTTAGGATTTCCTCCAGGCCCTTACGATAGAAGGAGAGCTCAAGGGTGAGCCAGATTCTCCACCAATAAAGTAAAGGGCACAACTCTACTTTATCAGAAATTATTCTCAGCCCAATATCCAGCCTGAGCTGCTCCAGTGGGATGCCTAAGGTGAGCCCAGCCAGCTGGCACATAAAGCCATTTTCCACAGCTGTAAGAGAATTCACCCTAATATGGCAGGCTAGATTGGGTGGAACTGGGATCTTAATAGCATCTTAAGAACTCCTCCCGTCACTTGATCTTCTGGCCAAAGAATTAAGGGCAAAAATAATTGCTATTCTGACGACACGCAGCTGCTGTTCACCGGGCCTGGCAGGGATCTGGATACCTCTGCGGTCCAGACATGTCTCTCAGCAGTCTTTTCCTGGCTCGCTTTGGCCCAATTAAAATGTAATGAAAATAAATCAGAAATACTTCTCTATGGGCAGTTTCCCCCCAATTTTAGAGAATCTTTATGGCCACCTGACGTCCCCTTTCCCAGTGCGGTTGGCAAAACAGCAAAAAACTTAGGAGTTTGGTTTGGGGAAAACCTAACATTTGAGGAGCACATTAAAAAGCTCACTTGTGGGTGCTTTGGCACTCTGAAAGCCCTCCGCAGGTTTTTTTCCCCTGCTGCCAAGGATGGCCAAAGAAACAGTGGCAAGGGCTCTCATTCTTTCTCGCCTTGAATATTCAAATGCCCTGTTCTCTGGTATTCCTGCCTACCTCACCACCGTCTTCAAATTATACCAAACGCGGCAGCGGACTCCTTTTCAATATCTCAAGGCAGTCTAGTGTCCGTCAACACCTGCGCAGCCTTCATTGGCTCCCTGTCAAACAAAGGGTTGTGTTTAAATCTCTCACTCTCGTGCATAGAGCCATTCACGACCAAGAGCCGGCGTACTTGAGGATGCGTTTTGCCTGGTATTCACCCAGCCGCCCATTACGGTCCACCTCCCAACATCTGCTGGTTGTTCCCCGTTTTAATCGTTCCCACCTTGGTGGCCAGTCCATCACCGTTAAGGCAGCCACTACCTGGAACCTCCTCCCTCTGCCGCTTCGCGCTATCCAGGATTTCAATCTTTTAAAAAAAGCACTTAAAATTCACCTTTTTAAACAATCATTGTAATTATTCCAGATATTTCTTTCTCCTCTTCATTTATACATATTTCTACGCGCCAGGATACTCGTGAGTAATTGAGCGCGCTACAAAACCACCAATAAACAAATAAACAAATAAACTTGCTCCAATTTAAGCTTACATTGCATAAGAAATGAATGTCAGCCCAAATGCTTAGTGAGTGTTATACCCAAATAGTCAAAGGTGCTTACATGCTCAATGGGAATCCCTGTTCACCTAGGGTTTGCCCTATTTGGATGCCCTAGATTCAGATCCATAGCCTTCGTCTTCCTCACATTGATCTTTAAACCCCTCTCTTTACAGAAGCTCTTGAACCGGTCCAGAAGCTTCTGTAGTCCCATTGGAAATTTAGAGAGAAGGTATTATCAGTGAACATGAGCTAGGGACCCTCAAATTTGCCAGCCTGAGTGCATCATTGTCACACGACTCAAGGTAATCAGCGTTCATATATAACAGGAGTATTGTAGGAGCAAGGACGCACCCTTCCGTTCCCCTCTGTTCACTGGAAAAGGTTTAGTCAGTTTGCCCGCACTGCCGTATCTCACTTGCTCAAAGTTGCCAGTGTGCACGTCCCTATTAGTGTAGAGGCACTGGTGACTTTCATCAAAGATGCGGAGGTGTTGCACCATCTGAAATCCAATCCAATCAAATCAAAATAATCTAAAACAATCCTTGACGAACCACGACAATTAAGATAAAGACTGAAGCTGAATGTGAAAGGCAAGGTACAAATAACACCAACATGAGACTAGCAAGACCTAATAAAGTAAAAGCGCTCAGGTTAACAAACAATGGTCTCATCCAAATAAAAAAAATTGATAGACAGAGGGGTGAGCAAAGCATTCCGAAGTGCATTGTGCCACAAACAGTATGTTAAAAACAAACTAGTTAATCACAACTGGGCCTACGCCTGACAGCAGAATTTCAAAAAGCTTCAGCACTTAGAAAACTGTGCTACCATAAGCATTTGTAAAAAGATAAAAGCGGGGCGCACTTGCCTAAAATTTGCCTTTCAGAATCAGGACTAGAAAAGACTTTCTCGGTTGGTCGTAAATGCTACAGAACATCAAAAAATGAGGCATGTCCTGTGGGGACTTTCCGTCGCAACCACAGGGCAACAGACTGTGGCGTTTGTGCTGCCCCCTTGAGTGAGCGAGAAGAAGATGGAAGGGGTCAAACCGGAACAGTAAAAAATGAATTGTCAAACCCTAATAAGTAGGTTCCGCCATCTGTGTGGATCTTAGCATGATGAAACGACATACACTGGGCTTCAATAGCTTCTTCCCTGGCTATTAACTTCTGTTTAAAAAAGGCAACCTTAATGTCAACCAGGACCTCCTCGTTGCTCAATTCGGGGTTAGCAAAAATATCTCCTCTCCCCATGCTCGCAAGGCGCTCCTGGACATATTTGAGCCACAGTACTTGGGAGAAATTATTGAGGGCCATACAGTCCCTTAAGAATATTTTATTTAATGATGTCCCCTTACCGGTCCATACAGCTGCAGTCGCCCTGGTAAGATCATTCTTCTTACATTTTTTAGGGCCTCACGGTTAATCTTGGAAGCAGAACACCCAAATATTGAAAACATTTGTACACTCAACCTTGAAGATGTACGGCCTACTGGAGCAGTACCTATTTGCATGACATTGGACTTTGAGTTGTTAACGAGCAAGTCCAGATCTTCCATGAATTGGACAAAGGAATTTTACAATGTTTTCAGGCCCCTCCCAGTCCTAGCCATCAATAGCGTGTTTTCTGCATACAGCAGAACAGGAAGGCCACACCATCCCACCTGGTGGTAATCCATCTAGGTCTCTGATAGCACCTTCTCTAGATTGTTTATGTATACATTAAATAAGAATGGGGACAAAATACATCCCTGGCATACCTCTCTCTGTGTAGAAAACGGGCACATTACCTTAAGATTATCAGCGTATCTAACCACCTCTTTCGTTTCTTGGTGGAGATCTTGTCAAATGAGAACTATGTCCCCGTCCACCCCCAGTGATAGCAAGCTCAGCCACAGCTTGCGTCTATTCATGTGATCAAATGGAGAGGACAGGTCCATAAAGGCCAGTTAGATGGTACCAGGATTGGCAACTGTGTACTTGTTCAGAATCATACATAGATCAAGCGTTGATTTACCAGGGCAGAAGCCATATTGGAATTATGACAAAATGCTATTCTCGTGGAACCAGTTAGATAATCTATCCAATAAAATACGTCCAACCACTTTGACCACTGAGTCCAACAGGGAGATGAGCCTGTAGTAATGTGTGCTATCTCCTTTCCCTTTTTAAAAAACTGTGAAATGATGGAAATGGCCCATGAGGCTGGGAGACCAGATCTAACGGCTGCATTGATAACTGAAGTGAGAACAAGGGCCCACAACTCCAGGTTGAAAATGTAAACATCATGGGGATACTTTCTGGTCCCAGGGCCTTGTTACGGGTCAACCCAGCTATACCTAACCTGAATTCTCCCCCGGAGACTCCACAGGGGGCACTCTGAGCAGGAGGGTACCGAAACATTTACTCAAAATGGCAAACCCCATTCATGCTAGGTAATATGAGTGTCAAGGGCATTTACTGTGTCCGCTGCTAGGAAAGGATGGTTGGCAATGCTCCAAAACTTGGTGCTAATCTTCATTATACTGGCCTTCAAGAGCTTATTTCCAGGCATAATAATTCAATGCCTCCTTTCGCCTGACCAGGGCTTCTTTGTACAGCTTTCTGTGTGTTCTTAGTAGGGAGCTGTCTCTTGGGGAGGTGCATAGTGCTTCCTAGCCACAAGCGAACAAGCAGAATCAAACCATCCTGAAGCCTTTTCTGGATGCTTTTTAGAGGCAGGTACCTTCAGTAGGTCAGCTATAGAGTAGGAAATGGCTACAAAGGCATTGACAGTGATCTCTTATAACTCCGACTGCGTGGGAAGACATATCTGTATCTCATTTTGACATTTGGCTGAAATGGCCTCCTAAAAAAAAGTCCGGAATAGTCTGAGCCCATTTGAGCCTTCTGCCCCCATCTATAGCTAGCAATCAACCCCCTTTTATCCACCCTTATTCAGACATACTAAGGGCCAACTGGCCGAGACACAGGGAGTTATGATCACTGCGGATACTCACTTTGATGGAAAAAACGATATTAAACATAAAAGGGGGTGGAGACAAAGTTAAAATTAATAAAGGAATCACTACTCTTCCCTTTAAAGGTGGAGGGGTGTCAATCTGGCCTGGATCCAGTTTGCCCATTGCTGATAAAAGATCAAAATTGTTCATTAGGGCATTTATATTATCACCCTGGCCACTGTGATGCAGATGCATACCTGAGAGACGGAGACCAAAAAAGTCCTCTGTAATCTGCTTTCTTGGATCCCCACATAAGTGCACATTAAAATCTCCCATCAATACAAATTGAGTCATATGGTGAATAGAGACATTAAGATTGGTCAGGAAAGTGCCCAGCTGAGCTATATTACAGGTCCCTGGAAGAGACGATGCATCATTATTAAAATTCAACAGCAATAATTTATAGAGCCCACTTGAGATTAACAAGGCCAGCAAGAATGAGTTGTCTATTAACAATTCAACAATACTACATTCCAGCCTAAGAGAAACATAAACAATCAAGCCACCCTTGGATTGTCCAGCCCTAGAAGAGGTAGCAGGCATGAAAAAGGACTTATTCACCTCCCCAAAAAAGTTTTCAATTGTCCACGTCGCCTGCAAACATATAACCTCAAATCTATTAACAAATCAGCTCCACCCTGGGGCCATACACTTGCTTGCAGACCAGCTATGTTCCATGAGATGAGGTCACAATAAATGCCATCCAAAAGATTACCTCCAAGACTGACTTGGTTCGGCTGGAGAATGGTGTCGAATTGCAAAAATGGAAACCATTGTGTTCACATGCGCTGACACTGAGAACCAATCACAGATATCTACTAGCCCCAGAGGAGCAAATGCATTTGAAACTTGGACGGGTGGGTACGCCTGTTGCCACTCCTGGTGGACCAGACCAGGAAACCTCCTAGGACGCCATAAGCTTGGAGTTTATGTGAGTAACGAAGGACTGGAGTAGAATCCCAGAGGGAGGGCCACTATGGATGTGGCAGGACCCATGGTGGTACAAAGACTGGCCAAATGAAGGATTATCTCTGTCAGATGTGGTCGTTTAAAGTTAATTATGTCACAGTCACCACCACATTTCTTTTTAGACCCTCCTACTCAGTCAACTCTTCGGACCATGTTAATGTATCTCTCCACTCTAAACCCCAAGATTGTATTGTTTTCAGCCAGTGCAACACTTTACTTTTTAACTTTTGGAAGTCTTCAATGGCACCATGCTTCAACACAGGAACATTTCCCAGGACCACGACATACAGTGCAGCTTCCGGTGGTAAGTGAGGGGTAATTGGGCCCTGAGTCTGCATAGCCAGCACTCCATTTAATGGAGTGGGTTCACCTCGTATCCCAGACTCCTTCATGGTATTCCTGTTACTTACTAGGTGGATAGTCATCATGGGTTCTCCTTTGACCCTTCCTTTGAGATAGGGAGCGGGGCGGGCTGAATAGGTTGGAGAGTGCTCTCATGCAAGATAGGGTGGGGTGGTAGGTAATCCCCAATTGTAAGGACTGAGTGAAGTCCTTTTTAGGGCCGTTATTGTCTGCATTGCTGCCCCTCATATTATATTGCGCAAGATTAAGGAGTTCCCTCTCAATTGAAACCAGACATAGGTTGATCGGTTCTATTTTGGAGTTCAGTCCTGCCAAGAGAGAACCCACAAATATTTCGAGAATAACTAGACAAGGCCTGAACATCAAATGTGATAGATGTCAAGGTCTCTGCTCTGGGTCGCTTTGCCTTGCCCCGACAAGGAACACTTTTGCTTGGCCCCAGTCCCGGTGCCCTTACCAATATCGGCCACCAGGGCAAGAGGGAAGGGCACCACCGGCTTGATAGTGATTGTGTTACAGCCAGACAGACATGGGTGCGATGGCGACGTCCAGTGTATCTACTATCCTGACTAAATCCTGACCGGCGGGGGGGGGGGTGCAAGGGAGACTGTATCTGCCAGGTCCACCAGCTCTGGAATGCACATTTCTGAGGCCTGGCCTCTTGATGGACTGGATAAACATGGGATCAGTTGGTTTGCCGGGGAGTGGGACCATGTTTTTGCTCAGCGAGTCCATTTGTTTACTGTCCCTATCAGGGGGCACTGTTGATGAGGACGCCCCTGGATGCACCTTCCTGCAGCAGCTATTATCACTGAATCAGGTGGTGGATCGCACTGAGAAAGAGGGGGTCTTAGTCAGGCGCTTTGTACTTTTTCATGATTTGGGAAAGAGCCTACCCTACCGATGTTGGTGTGGGAACAATATGCATATCTGTCTCTAAAAGTCCAGGGTCCAGCGGTAGCGTTGGTTTAGATGAAGCTTGATGATGTAATGTATCAAATATCACAGAAGCTGATGTAACCATAGCAGTAAGCTCGCACTGAAGAGCGAGAAGTGGCAGTCGACCATGAGGGAGACCTATTTCTGTCTCTGCAAGATATTGATGAGTGAGATCGATAAGATCTAGATGGTGTACATCTAAGAGGTGTTCTAGATCTTGATCTTCATGTGGATGGTGTTCTATGCCTCTGTGGTGATAAATGTGGGGACCTAGAAGTATTTTTTGAAGGGGAGGAGTATTTGCTGAGACCCTAGATGGAGAGTAGGTCCGGGAATAGTCCGATTGGGGACTGTGATGTGGCACTTGCAATTCTTTCACACTCAAAAGCCAACTTAGGGAAAGATTGATGGGCTCAGCAGACTCCTTTTCCAGACGTAGAGATCCATCTGGAGACAGTTAGATTATTGTGATCTCTGGTAAAGCTTCTTGACATCGACTTTCTTGGTCTTGACGCCGTTCAAGGCTTTTCTGAGTCAACTGCGACAGGAGGAATAGTTCTCAATGTCAACTAGTGCCTTGACATTGATTGACGCCATATATCCTTAGATGGCGAGCCAGAGTTCTGTAGTGCTGGTGTCGACATCCACCAGTGCAACGATGGCGAAGGCCTCGATGTTGAGCCTTGCGACTGAGATGTCTGCTTCGATGTTGAACTCTTGTGCACCGTTGAGTGGCGTGACTGCACTTGCCCTGTGTCAGGCATTGACACCGATGCATGCAGCCTTGACGTCAACTTTCACTGCCTTGACAGGGATGTTGATATAAGTCTCAATGGCGATCTCTCCATCGCCTTATGCCTTGACATCGTTGCATGCTGGGAAGGCCGTTTTTACATTGATTGTGAGACCGATGGAAAACACACAGGTTTTTCGCATGACGTTGATTCCCTACCTGTCGAAAGCGATGCAGAATGGCATTTTTGATGTGTTTTTTTCTGTTCTTCCCCTGTGTTCAGTTCTTTCACAAGAGGAGTGTTCTTCGAAAGGAGTTTGGGAACCTCCAAGGCCACTTGAAGGACATACTGTTCCTCTCTCTTGCAGAGCATGAAGTCTCATCTTCTCTCTATCAATCAACGTTATTTATTATTATTTTATTTCAAAGTTTTATATAGCGCGAACAAGATCTTTGCAGATATCAGAGCGCTTTACAAGACATGGGGTGATAGCATAATAGTAGGTGATAGTTGAGGTAGTTAGGTACGATATGCACAAGTTACTACTTGTGTAACGATATATCTGTAAGAGACATTAGTTAGTGATAGATTCCTTACCTTAGAATATCCCCAGGCGTCAGACTGGATCCGGAAACTTTTGCGTAGCAATACCCCTGCGCGCCGGTAGGCGTCGTCTGCGGCTCCGCGTCCGTCGTCGGCGTCGTGAGCGCCGGGATGACGTCGTCGGAGTACTTAGACGGCGCCCATGCGCGCTGACGTCAGTTCTGACACACAGCTTTTCCGCGCCAGATACGCAGAGCCATGATAGAACTAACACTGGTGCCATGAAACTAGGGCCCTGAAAGGGGATGACCTTAACCCTAGATATCGGTTCGCAGAACGGGGAGGATGGGTGGGTCGGTAAGGAATCTATCACTAACTAATGTCTCTTACAGATATATCGTTACACAAGTAGTAACTTGTGCATCTGAAAGAGACACGTTAGTGATAGATTCCTTACCTTAGAATAGATACCCCAGCAATATCAACCCCGGTGGTGGGTCTGCGAACCAATATCACACCAGAAAGTCCTGGAGGACGGAACGGCCAAAGAAGCCATCCCTCCGGACTTGACTGTCCAGGCAGTAGTGTCTTGCGAACGTGTGCAGCGAGGCCCACGTGGCTGCCTGGCAAATGTCCTGCAGAGGGACACCTCGGCCCAGAGCAGTTGTCGTTGCCGTGGCCCGAGTGGAGTGAGCCCGCAATCCAGCCGGGGGCTCCTTCCTCGCCATGGAGTAACATGCTTGGATGCACAGGATGATCCACCTAGAGATGGTCCTCTTGTGCACCGCCTTACCCTTCTTCGCGCCCACGTAACCAACGAAGAGTTGGTCATCCACCCGGAATTGGCGTGTGCGATCTAGGTAGTAGGAGAGCGCACGTTTTGGATCCAGGCGGTGGAGCCTCTCTTCCTCTTTCGAGGGATGCGGAGGCGGAATGAAAGTGGGCAAGGTAATGGACTGCCCGATGTGGAAGGCTGTGACAACCTTGGTCAGAAAGGAAGGTCGTGTGCGTAACACCACCTTGTCAGGATGAACAGATAGGAAAGGTGGAGAAGAAGAAAGAGCCTGGAGCTCACTCACTCTCCTGGCAGAGGTGATGGCAACCAGGAAGGCAGTCTTCAGAGTAAGGAGACGAAGAGGACAGTTATGAAGTGGCTCAAAGGGAGCACACATCAGGTAAGTGAGAACAAGATTCAAGTCCCACTGGGGCATCACGAAGGGAACAGGAGGGAACATGTGCGTGATGCCCTTCAGAAATCTACTTACGATAGGGGACTTGAATAAAGAAGGTTGATCTGGTAGCCTCAAGAAGGCCGATAGAGCAGAAAGGTACCCTTTAAGAGTGCCCAGGGCAGAGCCCTGCTGGGCAAGGGAAAGAAGAAAGAGCAGCACTTCCGAAAGGGGTGCAGAGAGAGGATCCACAGCCTTTGCCGTGCACCATACCACAAATCTGTTCCACCGGCAGGCGTATACCGACTTTGTGGAGGGACGCCTGGCTGCCAGAATGATATCAAAGACTTCAGGAGGCAAGTCAAATGGCCTCAACTGCCGCCGCTCAATCTCCAAGCTTGTAGGTGGAGACTGGACAGGTTCGGGTGCAGGACCGTCCCCTGCTGCTGCGACAGAAGGTCCTCCCGAAGAGGCAGACGAATCGGGGGATCGACTGACATGCTGAGTAGCTCGGGATACCAGTATCTTCGTGCCCAGTCCGGAGCCACAAGGATATCCTGGGCCCGGTCGCGCCTGATCTTCTTCAGCACTCTGGGCAGAAGTGATATAGGCGGAAAGGCGTACAACAGACCGCAGCTCCACTCGCGACGAAAAGCGTCTCCGAGCGAGTGCCGCCTTGGAAATTCCAACGCGCAGAACTGATGACATTGCGCGTTCTCTTCTGTGGCGAATAGATCTAACCAAGGCTCTCCCCACTGCTGAAAGAGACCTTGCGCCACGTCCGAGTTCAGACGCCATTCGTGATCCATCATGCACCGACGGCTGAGTTCGTCCGCCCTGGCATTCAGAGAGCCTGCCAGGTGTTGAACCACCAGGGTCACGCCCTGATGTTCCAGCCATTGCCATAGGCGCAGAGCCTCCAGGCAAAGGGTCCACGACCCCACCCCGCCCTGTTTGTTGCAGTACCACATGGCGGTGGTGTTGTCGGTGAACACTTGCACTACACGTCCCCGGACAGAGGGGAGGTATGCTTTCAGTGCTAGACGAATCGCACGAAGCTCCAGCAAGTTGATATGGAGCCGGGACTCCGCCGGAGACCAGAGGCCTCTGATCTCCGCCTCTCCCATGTGGCCCCCCCAGCCCTGGAGGGACGCGTCCGTCACAACTACGTGCTCCGGGTGGGGTAGGGAGAGGGATCTGCCACTGACCCAGTCGCGGTCCGTGAGCCACCACTGCAGTTGTCTCGCAGTGCCCTCCGAGATCAGGACATGATCGGACAGGTTGCCCTGATGCTGGGCCCACTGAAACTTCAGGTCCCACTGCAGAGCCCGCATCCGCCACCTGGCGTGACGCACCAGAAGGATGCAGGAGGCCATCAGTCCCAGAAGCCGGAGCGTCAACCTGACCGAGACTCAGGATAACGGCTGGAAGAGTGGAACCAGAGCCTGAATATCCCGAACCCGCTGCTCGGGTGGATAAACCCGAAACTGCGCCGAGTCGAGAACCGCTCTGATGAAGAGGAGCTTTTGAGAGGGACACAGGTGTGACTTCGGCACATTGATGGAGAACCCCAGCAGGTGCAGGAGGTCGGCCGTAGTCTGGAGGTGGCTGACGACTGTCTGGGGCGAGCCCCCCTTCAACAACCAGTCGTCGAGGTAGGGGAAGACTGATACCCCCTGCCTGCGCAGATGAGCCGCGACCACCGCCATCACTTTCGTGAACACCCGTGGGGCGCTGGTAAGGCCGAAGGGGAGCACGGTAAACTGAAAGTGCTCTTGGCCTACCGTGAACCGCAGGTAGCGCCGGTGGGCCGGCAGGACGGGGATGTGAAAATAGGCGTCCTGCAGGTCCAACGCTACCATCCAGTCTCCCGGGTCTAGAGCAGCCAGGACCTGAGCCAAAGTGAGCATCTTGAACTTCTCTGTTCGGAGGAAGCCGTTGACGTTCCGCAAGTCCAAGATAGGGCGTAGGCCCCCTTTGCCCTTCTTGGGCACCAGAAAGTAGTGGGAGTAGCAACCACACCCTACTTCTGGCCCAGGAACGCGCTCGATGGCCCTCTTGGCCAAGAGGGCCGAGACCTCCTCTTGCAGAAGTTGCAAGTGATCCCCCGACACACGGTGGCATTGTGGTGGCATGGATGGAGGGGATGTCTCGAAGGGGAGGGAGTAGCCCCTTCGGACAATCTGCAGCACCCACCTGTCCGAAGTGACTGTATGCCAGTGGGGAAGGTGATGGCGAACCCTGCCCCCCACGGGCGTCACATGGGCCTGAAAACTCGGACTAGGAAGGTTTTGAGGCAGGTGCTGCTGAGGGAGGTGTGGACTGGCCTCGCCGCGGGCCCCGACCGCCACGGCGGTTCCCACGTCCGCCACCGCGGTGCTGGACATTTTGCGGTGCGTGGCTGGCGGTCCGTGGTGAGGCGCCCCTTCCGTGGCCACGAAAGGAGCGAAAGGCACCCAATTGCTGGCGTGGGGCCGTAAGGCCCAAGGACTTGGCCGTAGCCCTGGAGTCCTTGAAACGTTCCAGCGCATGGTCTGCCTTGTCGCCGAAGAGGCGACGGCCATCAAACGGCATGTCCAGGAGGGTGGCCTGGACATCGGCCGAGAAGTTGGCGGACCTCAACCAGGCGTGGCGTCGAACCGCCACCGTCGTTGCCATCGCCCTGCCCAGTGAGTCCGTTGTATCCAGCCCACACCGGATAGAAAAGCGTGCTGCATCTCGGCCGTCCGCAAGGGCTTGGCTGAGTTTAGCCTGGACCTCCTCCGGGCATCTAGGCAGCACCTCCGCAAACGTGTCCCACAGAGTGTGGGTGTAGCGGCCCAAGAGACAGGCGGTGTTCACAGACCGCAGCCCTAGGCTTACAGACGAGAAAACCTTCTTCCCGAACTGTTCATATCTCTTGGATTCCCTGTCGGGCGGGGCCGACGGGAATGCGGTTTGGGAGTTTGAGGCCTGGATGACCAGACTCTCGGGGTGGGATGGGTGGACAAAAAGCATGGGTCGCCCGGTGCCGGGCGGTAGCGTCTGGCCACATTCCTGTCCACAGGCGGGCCTGTGGCGGGCTTGGACCAAGTGCCCAGAAGAACGTCACACAAGGCCTCATTGAACGGCAGGAGGGGCTCTGCGGAGCCTGTCTGCGGTTTGAGGACCTCTGTGAGGAGATTAGTCCTCACGGCCGCGACGGGGAGCTGAAGGTTTAAGGCCTTAGCTGCCTTCGTCAACACTACACTGTAAGCAGAACCCGCCTCCGAAGCCACAGTCGGGGGCGAAGTAAATCCAGTGTCTGGCGAGGTGTCAATACCACTGGCCTCCCCAAGCTCATATGTCCAGTCCTGCTGTGACTGGCAATCATGTGCCAGAGGGTCCTCGGACCCCTCCCAAGCCTCCTCGTCACCTGTGTCCTGGAGACCAGGATTAACAGCCAGGGCCTCCTCGTGGAGATAAAAATCTCCAAAGGCCGACGGAATCGGCGCCCAGCGGCGCCCTCCCGACGCCTGAGCAGAACCGCAGGAGACATTGGGGGCGGCAACCACATCGGCTGCCGGGGACGACACCTGAAGGGACGGCGCCGGCGAGGTCGTAAGGTCGACCGGTGAGGTCCCGGATCCGGAGCCGGATCCAGCGAGGTCCTGCGGCGCCGAGACCGAAGTCGCCAGCGGCGCCGGGCCCGAAGCACCCGACGTCGTCGGGGCCGAAGCGCCCGACCCGGAAGGACCTCCAGACGCAACCGATCGGCCCGAAGGCGCCACGGGAACCGACTGAGGAGGGAGGGCCCTCATGGCCATGAGGTACCTCTCGACCTCCTCCTGCGTTGCGTCGTGCCCAGGGACCCGAAGGTGTGGGGCAGGCGGCGACGCTTGCGACTCCCGCGGAGCCGCGTGGGCGGTGTCGCCCGAGTCCCCAGCCGCATCGTGCGAGCGTCGGGGCGGGTCGGAGGATCGATGACGTCGCTCCGACCTCTCATGCCTCTTACCTGAGGACTTGGAACCAGACGAACCGTGTCCACTCCCAGAGCGTCGATGACTCCGACCTCGCGACCTGTCCCTCGACCTCCCGTGGGACCGGGACCGGGACCTGGAGCGGCGCGGGGCCGACTGCCTCAGCTCGAGACGCTTGCGGGACCGCTCCCGCCTAGCCTTCGACGTCAGGGCCCGGCAGTTGGAGCAGGTTCGATCGTCGTGGTCGAGGCCTAAGCACTTCAGGCACCGGCGATGGGGGTCCGTGACTGACATGAGTCGGTCGCACTTCGACCAAGGCTTGAACCCGGGCATCCCTGGCACCGATAGTCGAGAAATCGACAAAGAGAGAGAGATCAAAAGGATCAAAAATTTCAGTCAAAAATTGACTGGGGGTAGAGCTTCTTCCGGATCTGCGCTAGCTGGCGCGGAAAAAAGAAGAACTGACGTCAGCGCGCATGGGCGCCGTCTAAGTACTCCGACGACGTCATCCCGGCGCTCACGATGCCGACGACGCGCAGGGGTATTGCTACGCAAAAGTTTCCGGATCCAGTCTGACGCCTGGGGATATTCTAAGGTAAGGATTCTATCACTAACGTGTCTCTTTCAGATGCATAGTTACATAGGTAGGTCAAAATACAAGAGGTAGGTCATAGTTGAGGTAGTGTAGGTACAAGGTGCAAAGTCAAACAGGTACGCCAATAATATGAAAGTACATAAAGAGGGAGCATATACTTGTTTAAGCGTGCTTAAACTACTTTTGTAAATATCATATAGGTAGGCATAGCTGAGGTAGGAGATTACAGGGTGCATAGTCACGCAGGAAAATCAGTAAAATAACAGTAGGTAATATTTGAGGTGGTGTAGGTAGAGTGTGCAAAGTCAGATAGGTACTTCAATAGTATAAAATAAGATAAACAGAGAGGGAACGTATACAATCAAGTGAGTCGATAATACCAGTAATACAAATAGGCCAAGGGGTCAGGAAGGTAGTACAACGCGGAGTCCTGGAAGTACAGAATAATAGTTCATGTGTATTTAGCCATGAGGATCGCTTTTACTTCTTTCTTAAAAAGTTTGTTGGAGGAGATGAGCCTGGTTTCAGGAGGGAGTGAGTTCCAGATCCTGGGCGCCATTCCTGAGAAGGAGCGTTTCAGGTGATGGCCTATCTGGGTACAGATCCGGGCCTGCATCACCTGGGGGATCAATATAGTCGTCCCATGGGTCCTCGTTCTTCTGGAAAGTTGTTGACAGTGATATTACATCTCTGGATTATGATAAGAAGGCAAACACACAATACAAACCGAGTGTGAGTCAGAGTTTGCCATCTTCTTACAACACTAAGGGCATTTGTTAAACAGTGGTGACATTTTTTGACTGAAAAAAATACAATTTCAGTCAGAAAAATGGTTAGAAGTACAGTAGGTACTTAAAACTGTTAAGTGAAAGCAAAAACTTAATTTCTGAAGAGGCAATTCTGACAGGAATGTCAAACCTGAAGAGCTCAGTACCCAGGATCCTCATTGAAGTACCGGAAAAAAGAACTGGCCTAACTGTCACCTGTAGAGCATGTTGGGATTGAGGAGGTCTTAGAGGTCTTAAATGCACGGGACAGTTTTATCTGTTATGTTTTCAATGCAGCTTATTGGCTAACAATGCGTTTTTATTTCCTTGCCTTTTTCCGTTCAACTAAAGGATATGTCTGGTAATTGAATATGTTCATATTCTGTGTGCAAGAAATGTTAAATGTATATGGTTATTTTAAATATAAAATTCAATACAATTGGGGCATTTTTTGCCTGTATTTGCTAGGCCGCATGGTTATTTATAGCTATATATTAATATATATGTTAGTTTATATTCATGTATGTTTTAGGGTACTCATAGTTTTTAAAGCTTCAACAAACATATATATTGTATTTGTTATGTGCTCTGGGGTCCCCGCACATGGGCAGGACTATTCAGTGCTTATGACAATTGTTGAGTCCCAGTTTAGTTTTGGGTTTTTTACACAATATATTGTACCCTGAACAGGGGCATTTCCTCAGTTCAGCTCGACCAACCACTTTATAGAGACAACTGTCACTCAGGTTTGCAAACAGCTATCTGTTACCACTACAATCTCTAAAGACTCCCTAGGACCCTAAACTAAGTCTAATGTTGACATCTCCTCCAAGCAGTCAGCAATCAGTTTCTAAACCCCACCGATCGGCACATGTGCGTATAACACTCTGCTCCACTTAACCCTGCAACTATTACCAGCAATCAGGAGCCTTTCATCAGAATTCGCTCTAAGGAATTGTTACTGCTTTGCTTGAAATGCACATTCGTAAGGACAGTGCATTATGGTCACTGTCGATACATTGGACTACTATCATATCAATACATTTTTGACAAAGTCTGACATCTATCATTATATAATTGATCAATTTTGAGCAAGTTGCCCTGTTAAATGTATGAGTGCCAAATCCATCAGAGTTAGTTCTACCATTACAAGCATGCAGCCCAGGTTCAGGGTGAGAGCATTAATTTGAAACGCTACCGTTGACCATTTCTTAATGAGTGCAGTCCTTGTCTTGGGAATATGCCATGCACTTTTCTCATCAAAACAAGGGAGCCATTATAGGTACTAAGAGGTTCGATTTGATAACTGAAGTCACCACCCACCCATCACCCAATTAATCATGAATTAATAATTATTTGGTAATTAAATAAAATTGAATAGCTTCCCACTCTATGCCTCTAAAAACACGACAAAGAAAATATAATTATTAAGAAACTTACATAATTAATCATAAATTAAACATTTATTTAAATTATATTTAATTGATAATTGGCAATTAATGAACTTCCCACTCTTTACCCTACAAACACAGCAACCCACATCTAAAAAATTACCTACACAAATAATATTTACACAATTTACATAATTAATTATGAATTAAATAGTTATAATTAAATTAATAATTAATCAATTGTTACTAAATTATATTCAAACACTATACCCCTAAAAACACAACACACACCCAAAATACCCCTTAAATGATAAAAGAAATACACATTTTATACAATTAATTATTAATTAACTAATTATAATAAATAATGAATTATTAATCAATTATTGCTTCATTAACTTCCTAATCTATACCCCTACAAACAAAAGAACCCACACCTAAAATATCAATTAAAAAATGTAATAATTCCACAATTTACATAATTATCAAATAATTAATATTAAGACAACATGAATTATCAATTAATTATACTTAATTAACGTCACACCCTGTACCCCTGCAAACCTCACAACCCACTACAGCACTATAAATTACTATTAACAATTACATTCAAAATTATAAATAACGTAACATTAAAAACTATATTTAAAAATATCAACAATAATTTTACAAACAATATATAACATATACAATTAAAATATGAACTAAAACACAAAAAACAATATTATTTAAAACGTTATTAAAAATATAGATATTCTTGCAAACAACATTAAAAATACCGATATTTTTGTAAACAATAATACTTACCTTAAAATCGAGATTTATTTCTACAGTATTTCTGCATCAAGATATTAATGTGTAACGATATTAAAAACGTAATACTTCTGTAATTCGATATTAGTGATCCAATATTATGTCCAAATAACATTGAAAGCTCGCTTACTTCAGTCACCTTCAGGCTAACTTCAGATGATGGCACGCCTCTTTACATCACTGGATTTAATTATGTACATGCCAATGTCACACCTCACTTCTTTGCAGAGGCTCCCTTCCATCTGAGCCATCCTGGATTAGGTGTACATTCAGGCTTTCCCTCTGGAACAATGAGTCAAGGCATTTGGGCTATGAGCCCTATGTTTCAGTCTCCATCCTGGGCCCCAGTGAGGATGGCTCTGATACTTCTTGGTGTACTGGCCTCCTGTATTTTGCTTGCCAAACATGCCATGTGGAATTAGTGGGTTCTGGCTTGGGATCTGAAGTCTCAGTGGGTTCAGCACCAAGGAAACCTGTGAGACTCCATCCAGATTTCAGAGGAGACTGCAAAAGATTTGCAGTGGTGGCTACGCAACCATTATTGGATCAGCAGTAAACTCCCTCCCCCATCCAGAGCTGATGGTATTAACAGACGTATCACTGCTTGGTTAGGCAGGACATTTGGGATAGGTTTAGATGAGAAGAATCTGGACTCCTGCTGCAGTTGCCAGCCATCTGCTTGGCATTAAAATCCTTCCGCTGGCTATCTTGGGGTTCAGGTTCTAATGGACAACACCACCCCATATAGTACTGCAACAAGATGGGAGGGGTAGGGTCTGGGCTTTGTGCCAGGAGTCACTAAGCCTCCGGCTGAATCAATCAGTCAATCAATCAATAAAAAACTTTATTTAGTTGGCTGAATCATCAGGGCATCTGCCTGGTCGGATCTATAAATGCCAGGGCAGATAAACTATGCTGGTGTAGCTTAACAGATGATGAATGGTAGCTACACTCAGATGTGGCTTTGGGCCTCCTTCAGCACAGGGGAGAAGACTGGCTTTTTCTCCTCGCCACTGCTGAGAATGAGCAGTGTCAACACTTTTGAGCACTAGATTTTCTAAAAGGGCTCTCCTTAGAAGGCACATGGGCCTAGAGTAGTGCACAGGTCTCCTATATGCTTTCCCGCCGCTAACTCTCCTGCCGCAAGTTTGGAAAAAGATCAAGACTAACACAGCCTAAGTCATTTGATTTGCTCCGGATTGCACCAGGGGAATGTGGTACCTGGTACATTTGTGCATGAGCACCAGTCCTCCAAGCAGGCTGCCACTTTGGAAGGATTGTCTGTTGCAGCAGCAAGAGAGGGTCTTGTACTTGGGTCTGCACAATCTGCACATCCCTGGAGATTGAGCAGCAGGAGTTTGCACCATTCAATTTGTTGAACCTTTTGATCTTTTATCATTTACCAAACCCACTGTCCTTGTTGAAATCTTCTGTTGCGATATGCTTGCACAGAGAATTAGTCCACGTATTTCCTACCAAACCTTTTGTGATGCCACAGTGGGACCTTCATTTGGTCCTTACTTTCTTTAAGTGTACTCCTTTTCAGCAGTTGCACAGCTGGTTCCTTCATCTCTTGACCCTGAAGATGGTCTTTCTCATGACAATAACCTCAGCTCATTGCATCAGTGAGCTTCAAGCTCTGTCAGTCCGGCTATCTTATATCACCTTTTTTCCAGACAAAATGGTTCTGAGGACTTGAGCAGCCTTTCAACCTGAAAGATGTGGCTGGCTTTCACATTGGAGAATCAATCACTCTTTCTACTTTCTTTGCCCCACATCACCCCTCAAAGCAGGACAAACAACTCCATTATCTGGACCCCAAAAAAGTACTCAGCTGTCACATCAATTGTACCAAAGTCCATTGGGAGGCCAATCAGCTCTTTACGTGGTTCTCATGGGCAAAGAAATGCAAAGCGATGCACAAACGGACTTTGTCAAGGCAAAATAGTTGTCTGCATTAGGATCTGCTATGCAGTGGCCATATGTCAACTTCTAGAAGGGTTGGGGCGCAATTCCTCCAGGGCCAAGGCTGCTACCACAGCATAACCACACAAAGTGCCTGTTCTGGATATTTGTCAGGCTGCAAAGTAGGTATCATTGCAAAAGTTCATGAAGCACTTCTGCCTTCACAGTCAGGCCTAATTGGGAAGGGCATTTTTGCCATTCGCTCCTGTAGGACCAGCAAGCAGGTACTACTTTGGTATCTATTCTTAAAGTGGGGAATCTGCAGTTAGATGTCCCCACCAGATGTACGAGGTACTTACCTTCGGTAATGCTCTTTTTAGTGGATACTACATTTAACTTCCTGCTTCCATTGTCTTCAGAATTACTTTTTTCTCACCTAAAAAGTTCCCAACTTAGTGATCTGCACATTGACATGAACCATTATTTTCTGGGCTCCACAACTGGGGTCGCAGACATTGTCCAGTAAGACATAAGTGTGCTTGAGTGGCGTCTACTATATTGCGGCTCCAATCATCATTTCCAGGGTAGGATTTGTCAGCACGGAGTGGGTGGCACTTACTGGCACTTAGGAGCTATGCAGAAAATCTTCAGGATCCAGTCTGATGCCTGTGGATAGCATAAAGGTGAGAAATCTGCAGTTAGGTGGAGTATCCACCAGAAAAAAGTTGCCAAAGATAACTAACTTGTTTATTTATCACACTAATTGATCTTCTCTTGGTTGTTAAAACTACTCATGCAGTTGGATTCTCTAGACCAGGTTGTAAAGCTTTCTTATTTTAGGATCAATATACATTAGCATTCACAGCAGTTAAAAGCTGCACAAATGACCACTGACAAAAAGCATCCAATCATTTTGCATTTCAAGGTGTTGAGCCGTGACCATAACTAGGGCTCACTGTGAAATTTCACACTGTATGGGTCTTTATAGAAACTTAGTTTTTCAACTACCTACATTATCACAGTCAAGTTTTCCTGACAAACAAGATACAACACTTTGGTAAGTCTAGCTGCACAATACTTACCTTAGAATTTCCCCAGGCGTCAGACTGCATCTGGAAGATTTTTTGTGAGCAGTACCCCAGAGCGTCAGCAGGTGGCACTGTTTAGCTTCAGGTGCAATGGCGGCATAGTCTGTATCAGAAGTGATGTCTGTGATACCTATATAGGCATCATCCAGGCGACCTGATGTCAGTTTCTTTTCACAACTTTCCATGCCAGAAGCGTGGAGCCATGAAAACTACTGACCACTGGTGTGGAAAACTAGGGCCCTTAAAGGAGAACAGCCCTGTCCCTAGAAATATGTACCAGAGGCAGAGTTAATTAGGAATCTCTGGATACATATAGTCTCTACCAGAAAAGGCATTACTGAAAGTAAGTACCTTGTTCATCTGATAGAGACTTCCAGCCACAGATTCCTTACTTTAGAATAGATACCCAAGCAATACTATCCCCAGCAGTGGAACTGCGGACCAACTTCAAACATAGAAGTCCTAAAAAGCTGAATAGGCAAAATGCCCATCATTAAAGACCTGACTGTCCAGACAGTAATGTTTGGTGAATGCACGCAGGGGAGCAAACATTGCTGTCTGGCAGATATCGAGGACCGGAACTCTTCAAGCTAACACAGTGTTTGCAGTTTTAGTTCTGGTGAAATGAGCACACAAACCTTCAGGAGGCTGCTTCTTCGTGTGCTAGGACCCTATAAATAAATTATTTCCTGGTTGGGCATCCTAGAGACATTTTTAACCTCACCACTTTTTGAGCACATTCCACACTGACAAACCCCAAATAAAAACTCTCCCCTGTAATTCAGGCGTCGAAGCACAGCTGGGTTGCACTCGGCAGCCCAACTGGGAACCCTGTTTTGAAGCATGACACCAACCAGGTTGGAGGGTGAGGCTTCTTCTTCCAAATACATTGGATTCTTGTGCTCCAGTGCTTGACACCGAGTCGGAAAAATGGAAAGATTCATCCACATTTTTTTTTTGTTTTATATAGCACAAACTGGACCCAAAGATATCGGGTATCAGAGCGCCTTACATAGCAAGTTTCATTACACAAGGACACATTCCTTTTTTTTGTTAGGCATGGAGAGATTAAGTGATTTGCCCAGAATCACAGGATGTTGAGCGTCGTTGCCGAGACTCCAACCCGGTTTCCCAGCTTCGACGTCGACAGCTCTAGCCAAAAGGCTACATCCTCTCCCCAAATAAATAGTTGTTTTTATTACGAAACATTGGAAGAGAACACATCTCTCGGTTCTTTCTTGCTCTCTTTTTGTTCCTCCCCTACACTTGAGGATGGCAAGGTGTGGAGCATGGACATAATTGCAAAGTGCCTTGTTCTAGTATCAGGATTGGGATCTGGAGCTGATGTACCATTGTCTAATCTCTGGAAGCTGCCTGGCTGTTCTCACAGTTCTCGAGTCCCTCAGGCTCCAGCCTGGCACAGGAATTCTGGGGCATATTACCAACAATTAGCGATAATTATCGCTATGTTGGCTTATCGAGAATATTCCTAACGCCGCCCTTCACCTGTTTTTATCGCTGAGATACCTTGCTATATCAGGGTTTATCTCAGAAGCGATAAAAAACAGGCGAAATGCGTGAATATCGCTGTCAATACAGCGATATTTAGGAATTACCGTGACAATGCTCTTAACCATGTTATCTACCTCTCATTGGATAACATGGCTAAGAACTGGTCAGGGCAGGCGTTAGCTTTTGGAGATATTCGCGTTTAGTGCAAATATTTCCAAAACTAAGCCATTGCTAAAGCGGCGATAATGGCCCTTGGTAATATGCCCCTATGTGTTTCAATGATTGCCTTATTTATTAATTCTATTCTGAATTTTTCTACCTTGTTCTGTATCTCTCCTCTGTTTACCTGGTACAAAAGAAAAAACAATTGTTATACTGGAAGGTGATGTGTTGTAATTTCGTTTTCTCTTTAGCGTGTATTATATTGTGTCTTACCTGTTATCACATGTACTATCACCCTCTTCCCCCTTTTTGCATGTTTGGAATATTCCTTTGTTTTCTCTGACGCTTTAATACATTAACGGACTGCGGTTGTGGATTGTATGAGGGACATTAAACCTGTGAAGTGGCTCTTCATTTACCTTTGCTTCTTCTTTATATCAATCACCTTTCTTCTGACTGAAATCTCGAGGTGGAAGGACATTCACAGTGCTTGGCTCCAAAGCTTGGAACCTGCTTCCTCTTTATATGCGGTTCATCGAATCTGAAGAAGAATCTAAACAAGTATTAAAAACTTGGATCTTCCGAGCCACAAATTCACTGTGTAGTTTGGTAATTTAAGGTCACTAGCTTCTCTTTTTAGGATCTATATTAGCTCTTAGCATAGCACCAAGATGCTCCTTGGAGTGACAGTCCCACTCGACAATTACCAGTAATTCATTCATAAATGGAAAAATGCGGACACTATTAGTAAAAATATTAGAATGACTTCGGCAAGCCCAGATACCTGTGCATTTATTTCCTGGATTTCTGCCCTCAACTCTTGCCTTCTGCTCTCCAGTAGAGCACAGCGCCTGTGCTAGAACCAGAGGGAGTGGACCAAGGTGTGAGGACGCCATTCCCCAGACTCACTGGAGCCACCGTCACTGCCACTGCGCCTGGAGGCGCATAAAGTCTAGCTGCGGCTCCCGCGGCGTGGGATGCCCAGATACCTGTGCCTTGATTTTCCTGGATTTCTGCCACCAACTCTTGCTTTCTGCTCTCCAGTGGAGCACAGCGCCAGAACCAGCGGGAGCGGACCAAGGAATGAGGACTCCATTCCCCAGACTCCCCGGCGCTACCGTCATAGCCACCCACTGCGTCTGGAGGTGCATAAAGTTCAGCGGCTGCTCCTGAGGTGTGGGAAGCCTGGATACCTGTGCCTTCTTTTTTTCGTGGGGTTTTACCACCAACTCTTGACTTTGGCTCTCCGGTAGAGCACAGCGCCAGAACCAGCGGGAGTGGACCAAGGAGTGAGGACTCCATTCCCCAGAATCCCTGGCACCGCCATCACCGCCACTGCGCCTGGCGGCACATAAAGTTCAGCTGTAGTTCCCGCAGACTGGGATGTGTGTGGACGAAGCCCAGAGGAGGCTGGGCTGGGCTCACCCTCTTGGTTTGCTCTCCTTTTATTTCACTTCCAGGAGCCTGATCTTGTTGCCCCAGGACTTCAAACCCTTCTGGCGCTTCAGGGTGGAACAGGGCTCACTCATTCAAGGTAAGAGTGCCTAGTTTTCTGCTCTCCCTACTCTTCCATCCTGCAACCTGGAAGAATTTTGTGCTGTTTTCATCAAACCTGTTGGACTGACTTCCTCATCTTCCTCACCCCTAACCCAGCTTGAAAGCTCTGCTTGTCCTCGTGGTTTGCATTGACCTCTACATCTTAACAACTTTGCTATTTTCAATAAGTCATCCTGACTCTTGTGGGTGACTTTTGGGCTGAACAGGGTGATTCGAATCTTAGTGACCTAGTGTTTAAACAATGGGTAAATGTAGGGTGTGGCTGACCCTGCTAGCGAAGAACCCTCAAATAGGGTCAGTACCATGGACGCTTTCCTGCAACTTGCTGTTGGGTTCCTGGATAAGGAGATTGAATTGGTTGTCAGTCGTTTATCTTGCTCACCTTCCAACCCTCCCCTATAGGCTCCCTGTGCTGTTTCACAAGCTGATTTTCAAGCCCATCTACAGTCACCTCAAGTAGGCTTGGTGGACATATCTCTAGAACAGGCGGGGTGTATTGTTCCCCTCTCCCCAGTTGTCGCCATATGGGTCAGAGCCTAGTCACCAGGCCTTGGGCAGGTCCTGGTGTGACTCCGGGCATTGGGCTGGCAAACGAGAGAAGGCGCCAAGAGGATGCTTCCCTCGGCAGGGGGCCCTTACAAATGTAGACAAAATACTGGATCACAGTCAATTCCCGCAGTACACCCAGTAATGCATAACCAGGATGTTATCTTGTTAGATATGCTCAAGGCAGCCCTGTTGTCAGCACTCGATATTAAATTGGATCCCATTTTAACTTGTCTTTATGAGCCGGAAAAAAACCTGATCGCACTGATAGCTTCTTTGCAAAGGGACCGTGCACCTTCTGCCACAAGTCTCCATTCAACAAAGCCTACAAGCTCGACCACTACTCACAGCCCCATCGGTGGTGGGATTGGGGCTGGAATCAGAGCAGTGCCTACTACGCAGCCATCCTGTCAGACACAACAGCACCAACTACGACCAGGAATGACTTTCAGGATCGACCATCCAATCAACCAGTTAACCTTAGGGGGGAGAGTACTTTGAACCAAGTCTCTTCTCAGCCTCGCCAACCTCAGGGTTCTGAAGCGGGTGGATTGTACAGTTCTGATGATAGGTGGGAAAGGTGCGAAGTCACGCCCTCTGGGGATAGGAATAACGATTCCCATAGTCTGGGCTCTGTTCACCTCCCACCGAGTCGACTCCGCTTGTTGTGGTGTTAGCCAATGTACTGTGCCTTGATCCCGGAACTAATGAAGACTTTTTTTTAGTTGAAGAATAAGGTGGTGCACTGGCTTAACTCCAACATTGTCCCTGGTTCTAGGGTGGAAAACCAAATACTTATGGTACGTCAGACACAGTGGGTGGGTAGCACCAATAAATCCTGGTCAGGGGGTTGCCTTATTATTAACTTCAATAATCCTGTTGTGGTAAACCGTTTCTTAAGCAGGGCCACACAGTCTAACTACAGGTGTTGAAACTCAGCAATCTTGGCACTCCTGCTGGGATACTTTTATAAACCAAACCATTACCAACAAGGGTCCCAGCGTGCGCAAGTGGTGGGCCACAGCAGCGTTACATAGGGGTTAGCAGGGGTAAGTACAGCAAAAGGTTTACCCCTCTGAGCTCACTGGAAGATTGCGATTGACGATGAGTGGGCTCCTTGGAGCCTGCGCCACCTGTACCACAGACAAATGTACGCCCCTGGAAAAGTTATCAAGGGTGAATGGAGGTTGTAAATTTCTTTCTTGGAACATCGCGGGGTTGGTGAGTAAGATTAAGAACCCAGAATTGTTGTCCTTTGTTAAGAGTTTCAATGTGATATGCCTCCAGGAAACTTGGGCTGTAGAGAATACCTTTCACCTGGATGGTTGTAAAACCCTCTTCATGCCAGCTACCCCGTCCAGGCTAGGGAGAGCTAAGGGGGGCTTATCACTTTTGTTTCACTAGCTATCCTCTGCATCTCTATTACTTCACTACACATTTCTCCCAACTTACATGCAATGTGTTGTCTAGTGGAAAGAGTAAGCTAGTTTTGGTTAATTTCTATAGCACCTGGGGATATACACTTGGTTGAGGACAACATAACTCAGCTGAGGTCTGTATTTCAGGATAGTACCTTGAACAGTCAGAGTTACTACCATATTTTTTAACTGGGGATTTTAATATTCATATGTGTGGGGACATCATACAAGGAGAAGTGTAAGCTATGGGCTGTGCACCACAAGCGGGATTACATTTGGAACATACACCTTAGGGTATCGCACTTA
Organism: Lissotriton vulgaris; assembly: GCF_964263255.1. Taxonomy (NCBI): domain Eukaryota; kingdom Metazoa; phylum Chordata; class Amphibia; order Caudata; family Salamandridae; genus Lissotriton; species Lissotriton vulgaris. The sequence goes on along the minus strand of NC_141694.1, from coordinate 273,747,139 downwards.
ACTCCATCCTGCTCGAATTAGATTTAACATCTGTCATAAATAAGCTGCCCTCTGGGAAAACAGATATTACCCCCACATTTATTGGGAGAGGGTGTGATACCTTTATGGATTTCACTTTTGTATCCGCTCCATGTTATTCTTTGGTTACTGATTTTTCTATCCAGGCGAGCATGTGACCACAACCCCATTTGTGTAACAACAGGATGGTCCAGAGCATATGGTCAAATTAAGGAGGGAAGGGGGTGGAAGGCCGTCTTAAAGTAGTGGAAGTGGGTAGGAGTATAAGTGGGGGTATATTGTTCCAGAGCTGATTCACGGTCGCAGAGAGTTTGCCATCTGTCTCGATGGTGAGGCAAGTGCCTCGGACATAGTGGGTGCATTCTGAAAAATCTTCAACGCCATAGGGAAGTTTCTGCAGGCCCCAGGTGGGGACCATAAGCAGTTAGGTCCAAGGTGGTTTGATTTGGCATGCTCCCAGGCCTCTAGGAACCTGAGACAGGCCCTGGGTGTTAAGCCTGGAGATCCGGTGGCAGTCAAAGGCCTACGAAGAGTGTACAAGGCTGCTCTAGTAACTTGTAAGTCTGCCCTGAAGTAGGAGGCCGGGAGTGATTTGGTGGAGGCAAGCACACTGTGTAACAGTTCCAAGTTGTTGGGCATCATTTTTAGCCCACTTCTATTTGGAGATGATGTTAACCTACTGGATGCCCTTATTACAGAGGACGACTGGGTACATCACTTGAGAGTATCTTCCAATCTTAACTGAGGGGCATGAAATGGTGGAAGGCTAGGTGGATCTTGTTTTCTCCACACAAGAGGTGAGAGCCAGCAATTTAAGACTGTCTAAAAACAAGGCCCCCGTGCCAGACGGGATAGCTCCTGATTTCTACATTGCCTATGTGGAGACCTGGGTGCCTGTCCTCACCGATGTTATTAATGCTACAGTTCAGGTTGTTCCTGGGCCTTATCGATTATAGTCCCAGTATTCAAAACGGGAGATCAGGACAGCACGCTTTGTTATTGGCCGATTTCTCTCCTGGACTCTGTGGTGAAGGTAGTGGGTTGCATGGTGCTGGATAGACTTGTATCCTGGGCTGACGAAAACAACTTATTAGCCGAGGTTAAATATGGCATTTGCCTATGCCGTTCTATTGTGGAACCATTTCTAAATCTGTACATGGTTTTGAACAAGTACACAGTGGCTCGTTCCGGCCCAATATACCTAGCCTTCATGGACCTCTCGTCAGCATTCAACTGTGTCAATAGGCCCAAGTTCTAGTGTTGATGTCTTCTTTATACACCAATAGTAATATTGTCTTATTTTTGAAGGACCTTCACCTAGAAACAATGGCGGCTGTTCATTACTCAAAGGATCTAAAAGTGTCCAGTCAGTTTGATATTAAGAGAAGGGTGCACCAGGGGTGCATATTAGCAATCTTTCTTTTTAATTTATATGTTCATTCTTTTTGGCCACAAAAGCTGGTTGTTCCCAGGTAGGCAAGCATAGCCTGCTGGTCCTCCTATATGGGGATGACGCAGTCCTCTTGGCGAGGACAGCTAGGGGTTTACAACTGTTACTGAATTCTTTTGCCCTCTTTATGTAGGACTTGGATTTGTCATTTAATCATTCCAAGTCGTTCATTACGCAGGTGGGACCTCATCAAGCTAAGCAGTTCACTTTTAAACTTGGACCTTCATTAATACCCAAGATAGATGTTTTTTCCTACTTTGGAGTAGTGTTTGACAACTCCTTGAGTTGGTGCCCCTTGCTTGCCCGGAAGAAAGAGGATTTAGTGAAAGCTTCTGTAGCTGGTTTTTACTTTGCTTGAAGATCTATCAAGTGAAATGTAGCTCAAATGTCAGTTACGGGAGCGAGATATGGGGACACATTGGGATAGGGCCCCTACAAAGTGCTGAAAACTCTTTCCTGCAATGGGTCCTTTCTGTCCCACAAAGCATCCAGTTCTATGTTGTGCATGGCATGAAGAGATGGAGTTGTCTTTCCTTTCAGACGAATTGGCTTTCCATCCGGTGGCTTTGTGGCTTACAATGTGGGCTAAGCAAGAAAATACACTTAGTAACGACGTCCTACAGGATTGTCTTTCCCTTGACCACGTCTTGCTTATCCGATGGCTCCTGTATATAATAGTAGGCCTCTCCAGGTAAGGCAGAGCAAAATTATTTGCTAATCCTGAGCGCATATGTAAGGGGGACCTTGCCTGGGCCACAGAGTGTTTTTTAAGAAGGAGCCGCTGTGAAAGAGAGTAAATTGAGCTGTGCAAGCCCAGTGTGCGTAAGGATAAGCTACTTATCTGTAACCGAAGCTCTCTTCCAGGGGTGTCCTCACCAAAGTCATAAGCACATGAATATTCCCGCCTATGTGCGGGACCCCAGAAGCACATCACATATATGTGACAACCATATATGTAACTATATATATATATATATATATATATATATATATATATATATATATATATATATATATATATATATATATATATATATATATATATATATACATATATATATATATATATATAAATACACACAATGTAGCCTTCCATAGTCATGCTGAGCAATTTTGCAAGAAATTTTCTTGTACATAAACACATTCCAATAAAAGCAGGGAGAAAGAAAACCTTTGAAAAACTGCTTTATTATACAGCAGAAAGCACAGTCCTGCAAGGTATAATAAAAAAACATTGCCAGCACATAGGCTGCATTGGAGAAACATTAGTGTAAAAAGCTGTAAAGCTAACCCACAGAAACACTCAGGTAAACTGGCACCGTGCCTTTAAGGCAGCCATGACCCCTAGCTTCCCATCATCCCTCTGGGGTGACAGTTAGGTCAGTTGTTCTTTGCGAATATCCACAGACCATTTTACAAAGCGATGTATCATGTTCACTTGCCCAGGGAGGCGGGTGGGTTGCTTATGACTTCGATGAAGATACCCCTGGAAGAGAACTAGGATTACAGGTAAATAACTTATCCTTCTCTTCCAGGGGATCCTCATCAATAGTCATAAGCACATGAATAGAATAGCAAGCCCAAGCCCTCATCCTGCGGGCAAGTAAACAGAGTACCATCAAGATACATAGCAGCCATAAGGCCTAAACGGACTCAATTAGGTTAGCATTGGAACAGATTCCTCAAGGAGGCCTGCCCACTTGGGTATCTGCTCTGGAGTCACAATCCAGACAATAATGTCTGGTAAACGTATGGACCAACTTACAAGTTGCAGCCTTGCAAATCTCGGCCATTGGTACATTGCGTAGGAATGCAACCGTAGCAGCCTTGCCCCTAGTAAAGCTTTAGGGGAGGCAAACAGAGGCTTATTTGCTATGTGGTAGGCCAACTTTATGCAAGATACTATCCATCTTGAAATGGATCTTTTAGAAGCTGGGAAGCCTGTTCTAACAGAGCCATAGTTTACAAACAAATGATCAGCTTTTCTAATGGATTTCGTTGCCTCCAAATTTAAGAACCCTCTTGAGGTCTAGCAAATGAAGAGACCTTTCTGCAGGTGTAGTAGGATTGGGAAAGAAAGAGGGTAGAGAACTCATCTGATTAACATGGAACTTCAACACCTTGGGTAGAAGGAAGGTTGAGTTCGCATAACCACCCTATTATGGTAGAAAACCGTATAGGGTTCTTTAGAACAGAGTGCTTGTATTTCACTCACTCTGAGTGCTGATGTAACTGCTACTTGAAAGGCTTCTTTCCAAGAAAGGTGTTGTAATGGGGCCTTATAAATGGGTTCAAATGGAGGTCCCATCAATTTTGACAAGACTAGATTCAACTCCCAGGGAGGAGAAGGAGTCGAACAGGAGGATAAACCTTTTTCAACCCCTGTAGGAAGTCCTTGACCACCTGAAGTTGAAAGAAAGAAGGTTGGTTAAGTGATTTACGATATGCTGTGATAGCCACCAAATGTACTTTCATGGAAGAATAGTTCAAACCAGATTTAGTCAAGTTGAGTAAATATGGCAAGATTACCTTCTCTTGCCCGTTAATTGGACTCCACCATTACGGATACACCACAAGTAAAACCTTTTCCACTTAAGAGAGTATGAGGTTCTTGTTGAAGGTCTCTTTGACTCCCTTAAAATGTCAACGCAGTCCTGAGGAAGGTTCATATGTCCATACAGCAGGACTTCAGGAGCCATGCTGTCAAGCTGAGCGAGGGAAGGCTGGGGTACAGAATCTAACCTCCCATTTTGGTGAGAAGGTCCAGTCTGCACGTAAGTCTCTGATGCGGGCAAACCAAGAGTTGCAACAGGTCCGGATACCACCATTGGCGAGGCCAGTCCGGTGCTATGAGGATCATCTTCATTCTGGATCGCAGAAGTTTGTCCACAACCTTCGGAATGAGAGGGAGGGGTGGAAAGGCATATGCAAACGTCCCTGACCGATCTATCAAAAGAACTTTCCCTCTCGTTCCTGGTCGGTAAAACCTGGATGCGAAGGCGTGACATTTTCTGTTTTGATCGTCTGCAAAGAGGTCGATGAAAGGATGACCCCATTGATGAAAGATGTCTGCCACCACTTCTTCATTGAGCACCCAGTCTGCTTGCTCTTGGAAGTGACGACTGAGGGCGTCTGCTCGCAAGTTCTGCTCTCCCGGCAGATGGACCGCTGTGATCGATAGGTTCCTGGCTAGCAGCCAGTGCCAGATCGCCTGGGATTCGAGAGACAAAGGGCGAGAGCGTGTTCCACCTTGTTTGTTCAAGTATTACATGGTGGTTGTATTGTCCGTTTGTACTAGGATCTATCCGGACTGAATTGAAAGCTGAAAAGCCTTGAGGGATAAATGAACCGCCCGCAGTTCCAGCATATTGATGTGATACATCTGTTCTCTGTTGGTCCATCTGCCTTGAGTTTGCAGATGACCCAGATGCGCTCCCCAGCCCTGAAGTGATGCATCCCTGATCATTAATTGTTCTGGCAGAGGTTGGTGAAAAGGAACTCCCACCAGAAGGTTCGGTGGTTGCAGCCACGAGAGAATGGACTTCTTTGCTGCAGGAGAGAGTAGAATCCAGTTGTTCCACTGACCGGAGGATTGATCCCATTTGTCTTTGAGATCTTGCTGTAATGGACTCATCCTCAATCTGGCGTTGGGTATGAGAAAAATGTATGGGGCCATCGATCCCAGCAGAGAAGCCACCTGTCTTACTGATGGCTGATGAGCTTGAAGGATGATGTTGCCTTTGTCTCTCATAGATGACAATCTCTCCTCCGAAGGAATTACTTTTCCAAGGTCGGAGTTGAGGTTGGCACCCAGATAGTGGAGTGATTGAGTTGGTTGAAGGATCAACTTGTCCAAGTTGACATGCAGGCCTAAGCGCTGAAGGAGATCCAGGCAGATGTGAAGGTGTTCCTGCACCATTTGAGGAGATGATCCCTTCAACAGCCAGTCATCCAGGTACTTGGCGATGTAATGCTGCAGCTACTACTGCCATGCATTTGGTGAATACCCTCTGAGCTGATTTTAGGCTGAAGGGTAAGACCTTGAACTGGTAATGTTTTGTTCCCACCATGAATCGCAAGAACTTGCGATGTTGTGTTGTGATTGGGATGTGAAATTATGCATCCTGGAGGTCCACCAAACACATCCAATCTCCTTTCTTCAGATGTGGGAATATTTGGTGGAACGCCAACATTCGATACTTTTCCTTTTTGATGAACTTGTTCAGAGAACGTAGATCTAGAATTGGTCTGAACTTGTTTGGTTGTTTTTTTTTCTGAACAAGGAAATATCGTGAGTAAACTCCTTTTCCTCTCTGTGCAGGAGGGACCTCTTCTATTGCTAGTTTCTCGAGAAGAGTCGACACTTCCTGACGCAGGAGGTCTAGATGCAGATGACAAGAGTTTACTGGAGGAATGTCTCTTGAGGATGCACAAAAACGTAGTGTGTACCCATTTTTTGTATATTTAGCAAGCACTGATCTTTGGTTATGTTGAGCCACTCTTGAATGTAACTTGAAATACTTCCTCCCACTGGAGTGTGCAACGGTGCTAGAGGAAGCAGAAAATCATTGCTTTCCTGGAGTTTTTTTTGCTGTGGAGGACTGCTGTTGATGTCCTCCTCTTCCTCTTGAGGAATGACGGCCTTGGTACTGGGATTTGCCCTGTTTGTTTTATGACCATTGAGGGGTTTGAACCCTCTCTTGATAATTTTTCCGATTGTAGGGGCTGTATCGCCTCATAAACTCCTTTTTTCTTTTCCAGACCCACAACCTTTAAGGTGTCAAATTCGGCTTTCATTTTAGCCATTTCTTCGTTCAGGGAGGTTCAGGATGCGCTGTTGCGCCTCCAGTTTCAACGCTGTGAGACGTAACCTGTAAGATCGTCGTGCACATATGCCATGTACATAAGAGTGAGCTGCCAAAGACGCACCATCTGCTTCGGTGCTGATTACCTGGTTGGCCACCAGAACCCCTTTCTGGAGATTCTCAGAAAAGTCCTGTTCATTCTCTTTTGGGAGTTTGTCCTTGAAGCGCTTCAGTGACTCCCATAAGGATCTGTCATAACGGCCCAGCAGAGCCGCAGCGTTGGACACTTGAAGAGAAGAAGCTGTAGAGCCACAAGCCTTCTGTCCCCATGAATCTTGTGCTCTACTCTCTTTACCTGGAGGAACGGAGGAGGAAGATGCAGCTGCGTGTGTCTTCTTCACCTCTGCTATAATGAGAGAGTCCGGAGGTGAATCAGATTTGAGGAAAAGAGGATCTGATGCAGCTGGTTTATATTTTATAGGACCTGAGCTGGAGTTGCTTTAGCCGATGATGGAGCGAGGAAGATATCCATTACCGGCTCGATGATACCAGGGACCAAAGGGAGTAATGACCTCACTGCAGACCTCTGATGGAGGGTCTCGAAAAGGATGGATGTGGTTGTCTTAGGAGCTGACATGGTGATGCTCAGTTTTTGAGCTCCTCTGGTGAGAACATCATGAAAAGTGTTCACATCATCAATAGGTGACACTCTGGAAGGAGGACTATTCGTCAGGGTAGGAGAGTATTTCCTTTTGGTTGAGTGTGTTGAAGAGTAGGTCCAAGATGGTGTACGCCTCCTCATGCAATGCACCTGAGTCAACCTGCGTTCAGGGGATCTGCCTCGGTGTTCTCTGGTCTGAGTGGAGGGAGAGCCTATCCACTTCCTGCACCAGACGCTGCAATGGTGATCTGTGCAGCGTACTGGAGTAGTCCGTAGGCTGTTGAGCATGACCTGCAGGCACTGCCTTCCAATGATGGCGAGGTTGTAGCCATCTGGGAGAGAGTTGGATGCAAGGAGATCGCTGTACCCTTGGAGAACCTCTTGGCGAAGATCTTGGAGGCTCCAGCAAATGAACAGAATCAATCGTCTGGGGTGAGCTCCGAATGGAGTGAGAGGACTCTATGCGGCTTCTGGAGCATGATCAGCATCTTGATGAGCGATGTGACGTCGATGGGTAGTGTCTCGACATGTGTCACCTTTACTGGTGAGTCCCTAGAACCTGATCGTCTCCTTGATATCGATCTCTCAGTGTGTTTCGACATTATATGGTGTGACGTCGAATGTCTGGAGCCCATAGACCTCGCTTTTGACATTGAGCGTGCAGTAGACCTCAACAACAAGCGGCTGGATGGAGAAATCCTTCTTGACGTCGATCTTTCTCTCGATGCTGACCGTCTTTCAGAAGTCAGTAGAGTCGAGATCGGGGCACTCCTATTCGTCGATGGAGACTGCCATCTCGACGTTGAACGGCGTTTGGTATATTTCACTCTTGGTTTCGACATCGAATCCCTTGCAGTCGGAGAGGATCAAGCCTTCAACGTCGAACGCTGCTTGGACGATGATGGAGGCGATGAGTGCCTAGCCTCAGGTGACGAGGCGAGTCTGGAAGTTGACCGCCGCCTTGTTGACGGCATCGGAGACGTTTGCTTTGACGTCGATCGCTGGTGACCCTGCGACGGTGGAGCCTGTCTCGACGTCGAACACTGAATAGACAGCGATGACGGAGATCTGCTTCTCAATGTTGGGCGGGCTGGCACCAATGGAGAGCGACTTCTCGACACCGATCGTCGCCGGGTTGACAACGGAGGAGGATCCGAAGTACCTTTGTTCTTTGTCGACAACGAGCCCACCATCGATTTATTTATTTATTTATTTATTTATTTATAGGCTTGTTACGCGCCGGCATCACACCCGAAGGTGTATCTCCGCGCGGTGCGGTGAGGTGAGTAGGTCGAAGAACTCCTCCTAGAATAGTACAGTCTTTAGGCGTTTCCTGAAAGCTGAGTGACTTTGGCATTCTCTAAGGGAGAGGGGGAGGTTGTTCCATAGACGTGGCCCCATGATGGAGAGGGCACGGCCTCCCTGTCTGGTCTTGTGGTGTCTAGGAACCTGAAGCAACTGTTGGTTGGAGGACCTGAGGGTGCGGGTTGGACGGTGATAAACAAATTTATCTGCCAAGTAGTGTGGTCCCAGATTGTGTAAACTTTTGTGTATCACACAGCTGATCTTGAATTCTACCCGTTTCCGGATAGGAAGCCAATGAAGGGCTTTAAGGAGGGGGAGGGACGGTGTTCTGGGGGGGGTGTTGGTCACCAGCCGTGCTGCGGTGTTCTGCACGGCGTTTGCCGATATTGCCGATGAAGGGATTTGAGGGGCTGAGCCCGACGCCGATGGGGAGCATACTTGGATCTTACTTCTAGATGGAGTGGTGGCTCTCTCTTTCCTCTTCTTCATCAGAGACCTGCCTCAAGAAGGAGATTTTCTCTTCTCAGCCAGCCCATAGAGGCGAATCATCTCCCTGCCCTTCAGACTTCTCTTGGACAGCAGCTGGCAATGCTGGCAGGTTTTATTATTATTTTCAGAAGGAAGGCATAGAATACAAACAGAATGGGGGTCTGTTTCAGCCTTATTTTTGCCACAAGAATGTCAAGGGTGAAAAAGAGCGGGTATTTCTGATTGAAAAACAATTCCCAACTCTCTAAAAAACAGTAGAGAAATACTCCAACACCAAAAAGACGTTGAAGTAAAAGGGTTTTGACACAAAAATGGAAGTATTTTCTGACAGGAGCTGAAAGAACAATCGACCTAACTGTCACCCCTGAGACATGAGGGGAAGCTAGGGGTCATGACTGCCTTAAAGGAACGGTGCCAGTGTTTCTGTGGGTTCGCTTTTCAGCTTTCTACACTAATGTTTCTACAATGAAGCCTATGTGCTGGCAAGGTTTTTTCATTATTCCTTGCAGGATTGTGTTTTCTGCTGTATATTAAAGTAGTTTTCAAAGGCTTTCTTTATCCCTGCTTTTATTGGAATGTGTGTATGTACAAGAGCATTTCTTGCAACATTGCTCAGCATGACTATGGAAGGCTGCATTGTGTATTTATATATATATTACCTACTGGCTATCGCCAGTAGGTATATATAGTTAGGATTTTTTCCCTATGGCATTTTTGAAAATTCTATGTCTAATAACTTTGGCGCATTTTGTTTCTGAGCAGCCCTTGAAAATTTGGGGGGGGTTCGTCAAGGGGGGGCCGAGAAAAAAGGGGGGTCCCAAAACGCGTTTTTCCCATGTTAATTTCCATAGGGCCTTTGGCCTCACTTTTAGCTTTAACGGCTGAATGGATTTGCACGAAACTTGGCAAAATTGTAGGGACTGTTAGCCCGATGTGCCTTTGCTAGGTCTCAATATATGTGCTTCAGTGGATTTTGAGAAATTAACGTTCAAAACAAGATATATATCTGTAACAGCGCTCTGGGCAGCGATCCGGTCCGCTTACTTTTCGCGAAACGGAACTTTGCGCGCAGAAAGCTGATTGGCTCTCCGGTGTCTGTCAACATTCTAAACAGTCCGGAGCGGCCGCCATCTTGTCTCTCGGTAGGATCGAGAGAGAAGAAGAGGTGAAAAACGAAAGGGGAATTTAATGAAAGGGGGCAAGGTATCCCCCTCTTGACCCCCTAGGAATGTTGTTGGGGTTATTAAAGGGTCCCGTGGGGAAAAGAAAAAAAAAATGATTTTTCACGGTAGAAGCGCTTCACGGGCCGCGAACTGGGCCGCAAACTGGTAGCGAAACGGGAATTCGCCATTTTGTGCTTCGTTAATTAAATTATTAGGTATAAGGGGGTGCGGGAGACGTATCCTAATCCCCTATGTTTCCTGAGGGTGGCTGAGGAGGCTGATATATGTTGATACATCTCTTCCAGCGGCTGTGCGTGAGCTTTTTTTTTTTTTTGCTGCGTGACAGTCCGGAGCGGCCGCCATCTTGTCTCTCGGTAGGATCGAGAGAGAAGAAGAGGTGAAAAACGAAAGGGGAATTTAATGAAAGGGGGCAAGGTATCCCCCTCTTGACCCCCTAGGAATGTTGTTGGGGTTATTAAAGGGTCCCGTGGGGAAAAGAAAAAAAAAATGATTTTTCACGGTAGAAGCGCTTCACGGGCCGCGAACTGGGCCGCAAACTGGTAGCGAAACGGGAATTCGCCATTTTGTGCTTCGTTTTAATTGTTTAGAGATAAAAATTATCGCCGCACATCGGCCACAATGCATGAGTATCGTTGAAAAGTCAGCGATATTCATGCATTATCCAGCAAATGCTCTTAGCCGTGTTATCCACCTTCCATTGGATAACATGGTTAAAAACTGCTCTGTGCGTGAGCTTTTTTTTTTTTTTTTTTTTTTGCTGCGTGACGTTTGTTAACGTTCGATTCGATGGAAATCAGGAAGTGTTGACCACCATTTTGTCACTGCGAGTAAATATTTTGTTATAAATGAATCCTTATTGAAAAACATTGTCTGCGCCTTCTTGCCTTTTTGTCCAATGCCACAATTTTGTCGTGCACGGCAGCCATTTTAGATGCCTTGACCAGGCCCACTCTCTGCACGCCGCCGATCCTCAGCATGGCTTCCCACCCTCGCAAGCATCTCCCCCACGCACTGGTCATCCCCGCTCTCTCTCTCATGCATGGGCCATATCCTTCCCCCCATCTGCGCTGCTCTTCTCTGAGAATCACACCCTGTGCCCTCCCGACACCTCTCTTTCACCCTATTCACTACCGCACCCTCTGACACTCCTCTTCCTCTGTGTCCGATTGTCCAGGCCGGACCTAGGCTATCACCTACCCCTGCGGATGTAGTTTATGGCCCCAGCTGTAGAGAATTCAGACATGCCAACCCTCCCGATTCAGGCGTGAGACAACTGATTTCAGTGCTAGTCTCCCGCCTCCCGATTTCTGCAAGCAAAAACTCGGGGGCATATTACGAACAACTAGCGATAATTTTTGTCTCTAACTTGTTTAGAGACAAAAATTATCGCCGCACATCGGCGATTTTTATCGCAGATAAACCTTGCTATTATCGCAGAAAAGTCAGCGATATTCATGTATTATCGAGCAAATGCTCTTAGCCATGTTATCCACCTCCCATTGGATAACATGGCTAAGAACTGCTCAGGGCAGGTGTTAGATTTTGGAGATATTCGCGTTTAGCGCGAATATCTCCAAAAGTTGGTAATAGGAGATAGCGATGTTAGGGACTGTTTCCAGTCGCTAACATCTTGGCACGCCCGCTTTGCATGTCATTAGTGATAAGTATCACTGACATGCAAAGCGGGGCCCAAGATGGTCGCTATCTCCTTTTAGCTGTCACTAACTGGTGTTAGCGACAGCTTGGTAATAGGGAGATATTTTTATCTCCGCTTTCTTGGCTTTTAAAGCCAAAAAAGCGGAGATAAACCCCCTTGATAATATGCCCCACGATTCCTTGGGGGTTTCAGCTGACAGGGCTTGGTATTGTGTTACATGGTAATTTTTCCAGGAAACGTCAGAGGGTCGATGCAGGGGTTCTAGAAGAGGTGATAAACCATTTAAGCCTCATGAACAAGCGCATGGTCTTTTAAAGATTTGTGAAGTACTCGGGGCGGCGGTGTGTGTGTGTCCTCTTTCAGGAGCGGGCGGGGGGGGGGGCACTGCCAGCAACTTGCCAGGTCAGGTAGTGTTCAACACGTGCATCACCCTTTCTCTGCCTGCTATTGCGCTCCATGCTTCGGAAAGGTAAGAAAAAGAACGTGCATTTGAGTTTGAAATGTCCGATCCTGCAGCAGCACACTTCCAAAGCCCACACATGACAATAACCCGATTCAAGGCCCCATTCACCCGTTTTTAAAAAAATAGATAACACTCCAACAAAGTAAGATTATAAAACTTTATTAACTATTAACTATAACGAACGGAACAAAAACTAAAAACATTTAAACATTTTTCAACACAAAAAGCAACAATGGTTAGAAGCTGTCTTTTGTGCGAATAGTCCCAAGGCAGCACAACGTGCAGAGTTCTGGACGGCACCCAGGTGATGTCGCCTGGGTGCCGCACTGGTTTTGGGATCCTACAATGCAGCACAGAAAAACAGCGTGGGGCGTCCCGGGTGGTGCTGGGGGAGGCCTCGTCAGTAGCGGTCTGTTGTGCGAATAGTCCCAAGGCAGCAGAACGCGTTGAGATGTTGATGGGACTGTGTCCAGTGTCACATGGCTGACACAACATGTACGACAGGCACCCAGGTGATGTCCAGTAAACTGCCGCACTGGTTTTGGTATCCTACAATGCTGCTCCGAAAATTGGCGTGCGGCGGCCCGGGGGTGGGGGAGGCGGCGTGAACGGGCCTCCCCAGGTGGCGGCCATCTAGCTGAGTTGCGCTCGCTTTTGCGGCTACAGCGTCTCGCTCACCATGTTGTTGAGTTGCTTCCACTCTTGCAGTGCAGCGATAGGCGGCTGCCACATGGCTCTTAAAATGGCGGACGGCTCCTCGGTTTTGGGCCTGGTCCACTGAAATGGCCCTGGGACACCTTGGAACTCGGACGCTTGCCTGCTAGGGCTTGGGCTCCATTCTCGAAAAGCGTCCCCTCAGCCGTGAAGATTCTACAAAAGTCTTGGGGGCCCCCGACTCCCGCAGGCTTCCGGTGGGGAGCGGCTGCCATGATTGCTCGCGGAATGACCACGACGGAGCCACGAGATGGTGGTGCTCTCATGCTGACGCCAGCTTCAGTCTGAATGATCCAGAAACAAGGTGGGGCTTTCATCGTTTGGGAAAAAAAAATGTTCTAAACCAATGAAAAGTGTTATTTTTAGGTCATATGACCAAGCCTTCCATCTTTAGGAAACCAAAAGTAAAATGAACCAATGAAAAGTTTTATAAACAAGTCACATGACCTGTTATGCGGCATAGGGCTACAAAAAGCGTAGAAAATCCGTTGGCACGTGAGGCGGCGTCAGTAGCGGACCGATGTGCGAATAGGCCGAAGGCAGCACAACGCGCCGAGATCCGGATGGCACCGAGGTGGTGTCCAGCAAATTGCCGCACTGGTGTGGCCATCCTACAATGCTGCGCCGAAAGACGGCGTGTCCAGCTGAGTTGCGGTCACTGTTGCGGTACAGTGACTCGAACGCGCCGAGATCCGGATGGCACCGAGGTGGTGTCCAGCAAATTGCCGCACTGGTGTGGCCATCCTACAATGCTGCGCCGAAAGACGGCGTGTCCAGCTGAATTGCGGTCACTGTTGCGGTACAGTGACTCGAACGCGCCGAGATCCGGATGGCACCGAGGTGGTGTCCAGCAAATTGCCGCACTGGTGTGGCCATCCTACAATGCTGCGCCGAAAGACGGCGTGTCCAGCTGAGTTGCGGTCACTGTTGCGGTCCAGTGAGTCGAACGCGCCGAGATCTGGATGGCCCCGATGTTGTGTCCAGCAAGTTGCCGCACTGGTGTGGCCATCCTACAATGCTGCGCCGAAAGTCGGCGTGGGGTGCCCCGTTGGCTTATGAGGTGATGTCAGTAGTGGACCGATGTGTGAATAGGTCGGAACCAGCACAAGGCGCCAAGATCCGAATGGCAAGTCCTGGATGTTGAGTGCCTCAGTTGAGAGTTCTGAGCAGTGCTTGTAAGACTATCTGAAGTTTATTATAAGAATCAGAGTAAGTTGAAGACTGTCTGAAGCTTATTTGCACCTTTTGCAGCTTCACTATTGCCCAAGGTGGTGTTCAGCAGAACTTTTTTCCTTTTCCTTTCTGCTTCTTTTCCTACAATCCGTTTCATCTGAAGACACGACCAGGTCCCTGAATGTGTGTAGGGGGACGCTATTGAGTGAATGAAAATGGCGGCTTGTCCAGCTGAATTGCGGTCACTGTTGCGGTACAGTGAGTCGAACGCGCCAAGATCCAGGACCGATGTGTGAATAGGTCGGAACCAGCACAAGGCGCCAAGATTCGAATGGCAAGTCCTGGATGTTGAGTGCCTCAGTTGAGATTTCTGAGCAGTGCTTGTAAGATTGTCTGAAGCTTATTTGCATCTGCTGCAGCTTCACTATTGCCCTTGTGTGGCCAAAGGTCGCACATGACATAGGCGGCCGGCTCCCGAGGTCCGGCGGAACTTTTTGCCTTTTCCTTTCTGCTTCTTTTCCTACAATCCGTTTCATCTGAAGACACGACCAGGTCCCTGAATGTGTGCAGGGGGACGCTATTGATTGAATGAAAATGGCGGCTTGACACAAAGCTGACTCAAGCGTTACTGTTGATGCTATACAGACAAAAATTGGTTTTCAGTTTGTACATTCTTCATGTTTTTTTTTTTCCATCCAAGTCTGATTGAGAGTTTGTAGAAAAATGGCTTCAGATTTTCCACATACTACTCTTCAACATTCTTCCTAAATGTAACAATGTGAAACTCACTAGGAGAACGGCTGTTTCTGTTTCCTTTCAAAATGCTGCCAACAATATTTTCTGAATGGAAGACACCATCTTGTAGCATAAAGGGCCGAAAGGGGTTCTGGTCTGGCCGATGGTTGGTGGAGACATTTTGACTATATCTTGGACCTGCCCGGCCTCGCCCAAAATGGCGCCGGTATAAATGGGACTCGTAACTCCTTGCCCGCAAATGTATATCTAGAAAATGTTATTGTAAGTGGCCCTGTCCTATTTTAATTACAAAATGTATGTCCACCGATTCCGCAACTGTTAGACACCTTAGTTCTTGCAACCTAATGGCCCGCTCGTTACGTTCCTCTACAGTGTAAATGTCTCCTCATCATATACGATTTCAGTTTGCTCCGTGGCCGGCCCACGTGGTTATAGGCCCGTATTTGTATACTGACATTTTCACAATAAAGGTTTTTAAAACAAAACACGGTAGTAGTATTTACATTGGTAAAGTTTTTACTTTTAGTCACTGTTTTCGAATCAGTAAAAGGCAAGTGAAATAAAGCAGTCCAATTACATGACGGATAAAAGGTATAATATGTAGGAACGCAGTAAAGATAAATGGTCAAGGGCAGTTGTGTTTTTCATGTCTGCAACATAAAGTGATCGATAAGAATCTGATAATCAGGCGTATCGGCGACTAAGACAGCAGGCCGAATCTCTTTTACTCAACGGTTCCGTCATGGAAGGAAGAAACGCCCTTTTTCTCGAAAAAGGAATATATTTTACTTGCAAGACAGTTGTAAATTTTCCGGGAAAGTACATTAGCCTGGAATATTATAACATATGTTTGAAAAAAAAATATTGTTCGAAAACAATAAAAAGCGTAATTTTTAGGTCATATGACCAAGCTTTTCATCATTAAATTAACAAAAGTAAAATGAACCAATGAAAAGTTTTATTAACAAGTCACATGACCTGTTATGCTTACGTTACGCGCTGCGCGCCGCGCCTCGGATCACTTCCGGGTGCGCTAACGCGGCGTGTCATATAACGCATTACGCGACAACGTAGGTCAAGAATATAGTCAAAATGTCTCCACCAACCAGCGTTCAGAACACAACCCCTTTCAGCAGTCCAAAAAGTTCTGTTAAATGACAACAGAGGGGACAGGCAACAAGAACCATCAGTCAAAGAGGGGAGGGCAAGTTCTTCTCTTCCGGGTCATGTTGGGGCGCTACCGGAACTGATCGAATTGGTAGTCTACAGTGTTTCAGGATGTTTCAGACTAAAGCTGGCGTCAGCATGAGACCACTACCATCTCGTAGCTCCGTCGTGGCCATTCCACGAGCAATCATGGCAGCCGCTCCCCACCAGAAGCCTGCGGGAGTCGGAGGCCCCCAAGACTTTTGTAGAATCTTCACGGCTGAGGGGACGCTTTTCGAGAATGGGACCCAAGCCCTATCAGGGAAGCGTCCGAGTTCCAAGGTGTCCCAGGGCCATTTTAGTGGACCAGGCCCAAAACCGAAGAGCCGGCCGCCATTTTGAGAGCCATGTGGCAGCCGCCTATCGCTGCACCGCAAGAGCGGGAGCAACTCAACTACATGGTGAGCGAGACGCTGTAGTCGCAAGAGCGGGCGGTAAACAGCTGAATGGCGGAAGAGGCACAGTGTAGCAAAAGCGGGCGGAATGGCAACTAAAACGGTAAAGGGGCGCCCCACTACAGCTTGTCTTCAGGTGAAACGGATTGTGGGACAAGGTCCAGAATTGAAGAGTCATCAAAAGGCAAAAAGTTCCGCCGGACCCCGGGAGCCGGCCGCCTATGTCGGGGGCGATCTCAGGCTACACCAGTGCTATAAGACTTGGGGAGGGTGTCGGAGCCAAGCGTCTTCTCCGAGTCCATGGCCATCACACCGCCCAAGTTTTCTAATGCAGTCAGGTCCACAAACGACACTCACTTACTTTGAGAGTAGTGAAGCTGCAGTAGGTGGAAATAAGCTTCAGACAGTGTTACAAGCGCTGCTCAGAACTCTGAACTATGGCACCCAACATCCAGAACTTATGCTATTTGAGAATGGCAGTGACATCGAAGCATCTCAGGGACCAAAACCATTAACGTACTTTCACGTATGAAAATCTTACTTGGGGAGGGGGCAGGAGCGAAGCGCCCCCTCCCAGTCAGCGCCACCACACCGTATGTTGAAAATTTGAAGCCATCGTTCTACAAAGTCAACCAAACTTGGATTGAAAAATCTAGAAAAATGTACAAACTGAAAACCAGTTTTGGTCTGCATAGCATCAGTAGCAACGCTTGAGTCAGCTTTGTGTCAAGCCGCCATTTTGATTCAACAAAGCACAGGCATTGAAAAAGGCTCAAATTCAGAACTCTAAACTATGGCACCCAACATCCAGGAGCTTGCCATCCGGATCTTGGAGCCTTGTGCTGCTTTCGATCTATTCACACATCGGTCCACTACTGATATCATCTTATAAACCAACGTTATGTAAATAGTTTTTTAATAAAATGTTTTACCCTGTTTCTTTGCTGGTGTGTTGTCTATATTTTTAATATTTGCATAGGGTTTGTCGTTATTTTGTGCGGGATGGGTGATGGAGCCGAGCTGTCTTGCAGCCCTCATGGTGTGGAGCTCAGTTCATCTCACTATTTTCGTATTTCTCATGTATGGTTGTTCCTAATATTTCTATTTTAGCGAGGTCAAAAAGAGATCCAATTAGTGGCCTACTGATTTTGCTCGATTACTTTTATTTTTTTTACACGATTTTTCACTATCTGCAAAGACTAAACAGAGTATTGCGACTTTGTGCTTGTTTGTAAATAGAGAATGATCCAAAGAGAACCAATTCTAAAACAGTAAATGCTTGGACCACAATCAATCAAATGGAGAGACAAGCAGGCACGACGGATTAAAAAGGGGGGAAAGGCTTGCGTTAACTACCGTTCACTATCTGCAAAGAGAGAGTACTACTAAGACAAAAGAGGGGAGGGGGGGGTGCAGCGTTCAAAGCACATCAGCGTGCATAAATACGAAAATGTTTTCATCTATCACGTACTTGACATTTTAAAGCTTTTCATATTTGCTATTAAAAAACCAATGAAATTCACAGAAAAAACCATAGGTTATAGTGGATATATAGTTAGGAATTTGCATTTACAAAACCTTGAAAATTCAATGAAAAAACCATTGGTTTTAGGCCATATATAGTTAGGGATTTGCATTTACAAAACCTTATTTTACTCGCATAAAACCATTGAAATTCCATATATAGTTATAAGCGCTAACTATATATCGCGCACCCGCAATCCACTGCTGATGATGTCACATATTACATCATTCATGACATGGTTAGTGACATCACTGATGACATCACTGATGACATCTCAAATGACATCACTGATGACATCACTGAAAACATCTCATTTGACATGACTGATAACATCACTGATGATATCATTCATGTGATAATACGATGAACCTCTTCAGACTCTAATATAACCTTAGATACAATCAGTGTAAACAGACACTCACAGACTGTCACTCATCCATGGAGTTACTCACACACCTAGTCAGTCATGCAAAGAATCAATCACACCTCCATTTCCTCAACTATACAGTTATACAAAATTTACTTATTCAAACATATACTAACACATATTTACTCTATTATACAATCCCTGATACAAGTTCACAATGATCCATACAGCCACTCACACATTCACTGGCTCTTATGCACAGTTATTTATATATGTCAACTCTAACATGTACTGTGTTTTACATATGTACTTACTTTGACATGTAGCACTGAGATATCCATTCACTCTCCAATGCACTCATGCACACAGTCAACCGCCCATACAGCTGTTTCCACATGCACTTTTGAAACCATACATCTAGTGAATCAACTGCTCACACATCTATGCACAGAGTCATACACCTCCCAGCCACCTACACACACACTCAGTATCCCATACAAATACTTGGGCAACCAATCAATAACCCATATAGTTACTCATATAGCTACTTATCAACACATGCAACAGTTCACAGAACAACAGACATAATGATGCACAAATTAAGACAGTTTAGTCACTAACCCATGCACTCAGTGAGACACATTTAATCACTCACTCATACAGTCAGTCATGCACCTACTAAATCCTTCATCCAGACACTTATATATCCACTCATTCTTCAATATGTAAGAGATATTTTAACTTTACAGAAACATACAGTCACTGCATGTTGTCATCAGTGATGTCATCAGTGATGTCATTTGAGATGTCATCAGTGATGTCATCAGTGATGTCACTAACCATGTCATGAATGATGTAATATGTGACATCATCAGCAGTGGATTGCGGGTGCGCGATATATAGTTAGCGCTTATAACTATATATGGAATTTCAATGGTTTTATGCGAGTAAAATAAGGTTTTGTAAATGCAAATCCCTAACTATATATGGCCTAAAACCAATGGTTTTTTCATTGAATTTTCAAGGTTTTGTAAATGCAAATTCCTAACTATATATCCACTATAACCTATGGTTTTTTCTGTGAATATATATATATATATATATATGGATATATATACAGAGCTACATATATGGTTGTCACATATATGTGATGTGTTTCCGGGGTCCCGCACATAGGCGGGAATATTCATGTGCTTATGACTGTTGATGAGGATCCCCTGGAAGAGAAGTACATTGTGTTAAAAACTGTTCCAACCACTGAGCCATATCTTTTAGGGCTTAAAAGCATCCTTGATCGCTTTTTACTGACGCTTTTTCAGCTTGACCTTTTCCATGTCCTCTTAGCACATCCTTGTGGCTCCCACAGAGGTCAGTGCCTCATGCTCTGTAGCTTCGAAGGTGAGTCTCCTCAGAACATGATGTACTTTTTAATGTTTTGTAGTTTTTATGCTGTTCCTAGGAAGTTATTTATTACCCCTGTAAAGATGACTCCAATACTGAATTGTAATTAAAATCTTGACTTTAACATTCTAAGATCCTAGCAACACCCCCACAGTTCTATAAAGCATAGATCCTAACACATCTCCCCCATCACATTATAACAAAAACATAATAAAACAGAAACAAATAAATTGCGCATTACATTCGCAAAGATAAAGTTAAATAAGTGAGATATAAACCATTAGGGAGCAGGACACTTTGCAACATTGCCACAACTCCAAGCAGAGCCATCATTTAAAATAAGTACATTTCTTTTAACACATTTCACCTGTTTTGGCTGTGAATATTTACTATCACCTTTGATAACAATACCACCTTTTCTAATCACAACCCAATCACCCTCCTTGATATCACACTCTCTCACCCTCATCCTCACATTGTAATTCTTTGCTGAATCACATTGTTGCTTATCAACACAACTCTTAACTTTCGCACGATCAACCCACACACACTCCCTACTCTTGAGCCACCCAGGAACCTCCTTCACTCCAGGTTCACGCCCCTTCAGAGAAACAAAAGGCGAGACACCAGTAATTGAATGTGGCGTAACTCTATACGACCATACCATTTTTTTAAGTTCATCAGACCACAACAATCCATTCGCCAATGATAGCTGTATGTTATCCATCAATAACCTATTGATTCTCTCAACTAAGCCATTATCCTGCGGCCTAAACAATGCCACCTTTCATGGCAAATTCCCATCTTATCCAGAAATTCTTTCATTTGCTTTGACACTAACTGCACTCCATTGTCCGACACCAACGTTTTCGGAATGCCCTCATTCAAAAACGTTCTTTCCAAAAAATGAATCATTTTCTTGGTATCAATACTGTCAGTAGATTCTACCACAAACCACTTTGAGTGGTAACCAACAAGAACCATTAAGAATTTGCTACGAACACGTAATCTAGAAATCGGACCAAGAAAATCAATCGCTAACTTTTCCCAAGGACTAGCAGGAAAATCAACACAAGAAAGAGGAGGCTGTCTAACCATTTTTGTTTTATCACTACCCGCACACGCATAGCAATTCTGTACAAGTTCATCAATTTCACCATCCATGCCTGGTCACCAAAATGACTCACGAATCCTCCTCTTCATCATATTCCTTCCCAAATGACCTTTGTGAGCTAGGCTCATAATTTTGGATCTAAACTTGTATGGTGGTACCCATCTATTCCTTCTCCACAGTTTGTTCTCACAAACACTTAACTCCCCTTCCACATGATAAAAACCTTTCAAACGAGTATCAGAACAAGAATCTTTAGACCATCCTTCAGAAACACATTTCATGACATGAGATATTAGCTCATCGTCAGACATTGCATTCTCCCACTCTTCTTTATCAAATGCCTGTACCTTATTGCACTTAATCAAACCATACATGTCCTCTGATTCTTCAAACACCAGTTCCACCGACATCCTTGATAAATAATCTGCCACAACATTCTTGACACCCTTCATATACTCCACTTCAAAATTGTAATCCAACACCGATAAAATCCACTTAGATATCCTGGGAGTAACATTCCCCTCTAAACCTCTTCCACCCTTAAACAAATGTACAAGATGCTTGTGATCAGTCCACACTCTAAAAGGCAACCCCCAAAGGAAATACCTGAAATGCTTAATCTCCCAAGTACATGCGAGAGCCCCTCACTCAATCACTGAATAAGAAACCTTAGCACCCTGAAGTCTCCTCGAAGCGAAACCAATAATTCTCTCTGCACCATCACAAATCTGGGACAACACTGCCCCGATCCCCACAGCGCTGGCATCAGTAGTAACTAAGGCTCTGGCTTTAACATCAAAATGACCTAAAGTCGGTGCATGTAAAATTCCCCTCTTAACAAGCTTGAATGCCTCCTCACACGCCTCATCCCACATAAAGGTAACACCATTTTTCATTAACAACCTCAAAGGTTCAACAACATGAGAAAATCCCCTAATAAATTTAGAACAGTATTCAGCTAATCCTAAGAAATATCCTAGCTGATCCTTATTAGATGGAGTAGGGGCATCATTAATTGCAGAGATGATACTTTTCTTTGGCTTTATCCCCAAACCAGATATTTCATGCCCTAAATATTCTACCTTATCTCTCTTTAGTTGGCACTTATCCTTTTTAATTGTTAAACCGTTTTTTCCATCCGCTACAAAAAAACTTCAATTAAGACTTTGTCATGATGATCACAATTCTTTCCAACTATAAGTACATCGTCTTGAAAACACAGCACATTTTTCATCCCCTGGAGAACCTGTTGCTTAACTCTCTGGAACACCGCTGAGGCAGACGCCAGACCAAAAGGCAATCTACAATATTGGTATACTCCCAGCAGTGTTACAAACGAGGTAAGATGTCTAGAATTCACATCTAAATCAATTTGGTGGTAAGCCGAGGACATATCAATCACGCTAAAAATCACTCCACCACCCATGGCACTCAACATTTCAGAAATGTTGGGTAGCGGTTGTCTGTCAACTCAGATATTTTTATTGAGGTCGCGTAAATCCACACAGAGCCGAATTTTGGCTCCCCCATCCTTGGGCGCAACTACAATGGGAGCGAGCCACTCAGAAGCCTCAATGGGCTCAATAATCTTCAATTTTAAGAGTTTATCTAATTCCTCTTGAAGAGGACCCCTCATCAAATACGGTACATTCCTCGCCTAATGTACTACAGGAATAGCATTTTTTTGTAGCATGATTTTGTGAGAAAACCCCTTCAATTTCCAAGTCCCTCAGAAAAGACATTAGGAAATCTCTTCATGATGTCAATTTCAAAAGCATCAACACTAAGGATGGGCAAAGACGAGACAGGTTCGGCTGCATTAGGATTCAAGAGAATTCCAAGGTCTTTCTGGTGACTCCATCCAAGCAAGTTAGAACCTTGCTTCGTCAAATAAACCCGTTCAAAAACTTTTCGATGAGAAAAAGTAATCACCATCCATTCAAATCCTAAAATGTTATGGTTTTCCCACCATACCCCACCGCCCTGATGACAGGGACATCCCAAGAACCAACATCACTTTCATTACCCCATACCTTAATATACATTTCTTGGGATAACAGTGTATAAAGACTTCCAGAATCAATCAACATCCTAACATCTTTCATGCCAGGATACTTAAGATCTCTACTATCAAAATGAATAAGACAATGTGGTTTCTCAAGCTTTTCTGAGCTCTCAGAAGCTACATCAATAAGGTAAATAGAATTGGAAATACTATTACATTCCACATCGAAATATGAACTCTGAGCATTCTCTACTAGGGACTCACCATCAACACATAACATTACTTCCTGAACATTTTCGTAACAATTATCAATTTTGTTAACATATTGAGTTTTGGTATTACAAGCCTTGGCTATATGGCCCCTCCTACCACATGCTCTACATATAGCATTTCTGGCCATACACCGTGTACTGGAGGCAATAAGACCAGGAGCACCACACCTATAGCACTTTATTACATGGGAATTCACTTGAGTTTGCTGACCAACAGGCACAGAATGGCTTGTCCAAAAGACTTGGTAAAAGTTTTTGAATCAAATTTACCCCCTGCCTTAACTACTTTCGTTTCTTTCCACACAAGCTTGGACCTCAGAACTTTTTAATGCAATATCCTTAGGTGCCATTGAATTAGTACACTTATCCATTTCTTTTATCCAAAGATCAGTATTCTGTAAACCCTTGGCAATTTGTATTGCTTCCTCTAAGGTGCAATCTCTAATAAGTAACCTTTCCCTTACCCTTTTGTTGTTGGTGCACCTGACAATTTGATCACGAATGAGGGAATCACCAAGATTCTCATATTGACAATTTAAGGACAACCCCCTCAAAGCTGCTACATAAGTCCCAATATCTTCATCAATTTTTTGCACTCGACAAAAAAACTTATGCCTCTCTAAAACAGTGTTAATTTTTGTGACAAATCTCTTCTCTAACATTTGCATACTCATTTCATACACATTACAAGGTTGTCCGTCCCACATTCCTAAAGAAATTTCAGGTAAGTCTTCGTATAATCTTCTGCCTTCCACTCCCAAATGGTGTAGTAAAATCGCTTGTTTGCGGATAGGTCCAAACTTGTCAGAACCAGTTGCAAAAACATAAGTAAAAAATATTTTTTTACATTCCTTCCAAGGCACAGATGGTTCACCCGGAGTAGGAAGGAAAGAAGGAGGAGCAGCAAGGTTTTGATCAGCCATGTTTGGAAGTATTTGTAAATATTGCAACAAAAGCCAACAAAAGAGTCGATTTAGCATTGCCCAATGAAGTAATATTCCTTAGTAGAAGAGTAATTAGTGTCTCACAAATAAGTGCAAAATCGCTTTACTTGCCGATTGCTTTTCATGTTTCTCTCACCGATCGCTGATCGCTGATTGTTCCTTTTGCCGATCGCGGTAAATTGGCTTCAAGTGAAGTGAAAGGCGAATACCAAGATGGCCGCCACGCACGGGCCACGCTTTTGACCTTGCGTATGTGACGGACGTGAGGAGAATCTCGCAAAGGATGACGCGAGAGTTGAAGTTACAAGCTTGCTCTAAGCTTCCGATCTTCGTTTCTCGCGTTTTACTCCTTGATGACGCTTGGAATCCAAGGAAGGTACGCTGAGACTGGTAAGGCTGTTTAGGTTTTTAAACAATGCGCATAAGTAGCGCAAGTGAAATCGTTAGTGAAAATCAATAAAAAGGTCAAAAATAAGTAATTCCATGAATGGCACTCCTCAGGAATCTGAAAGACAAAAAGTATCAGAGGGTCTAGAGTAACAAGGAAAAGGACGCCGGATATGCACCTACAAGGGACTCTATTACCATGCCATGTGCACAAGAAAAAGACACAGGTCACCCCTACATTAAACCCAAAAAGTGGTCAGATAAGGATGCCCATCAGTCACCACACGGGACCGCCCTTCATCATTTGGGTCCCTTTTAAGACCACCATTGGTATTATCTGTTATCTTTCACATGGAGGGCTTAGATTGTAGAAGGACCCTCACATGATCAGACAGATTTTCAGTGGTCTTCTCAATTAAGAGGATGTTGGAATATTAAAGGGGGGACTGATGTCGTAGTGCAAAAATTTGTGAAAAAACAAAAGGGAAACGTGTATAATAAAATTGGATGAGGGGGTACTGAACGTGAACTTTATTCTGGTGCTACCCTCTCTACCAACGTTAAAAAGTAGTCAGTGACAACCACAATATTCTTGGATCGTCTAGATGTATTCTAAGGTCAACATGTTTCAGCAATTCATGACACAGATTGTCATTACTTTCATCAGGACCACAATAAACTGATTGCTACTACGAACAAGTGATGTTGAAACAAAAAATTGTGCTCAAAACCATAAATTTTCAAAACCGATACAGAGATCACCTGAATCCACTAAGTGTCCGCATCAGTTTCTTCACCTTTCCAAGTTATTAGGGGTTTCTGGGAACAGTGAAAACATGGAAATATTAAAATAGAAATCTTGTTAGTATACACCGCGTTCCTATACTTGTATACATGTACTAGGTTCTGACTTGACAATCCTAGTAGTTAGTGTCGTATGCTCAAACACACCCATAGAAACATCTTATTCAGTGCTAATATCTCAACAGTGGATTGAATTGTCAAAATCACCAAAGGAGATGATATCTTACCCCACTTGAAAGATGTATGGACCTCACCCCACCTGGCCACGGCTCAGGGTTAAGGGGAAGCACCGCTCTACAGAAAAAAAGGCAAAAAACAGCAAGATGAAAATGCCACTCGTTTCTCATATGTTTAGTCAGAAATAGGTCAGCGCCATAAACTGCTTTGTACTGCTTCACTCCAAAAGGCGATTTAGCCCAGCACGTTTAAATTGAAATTAGAGTGAAGGTGTTCACCACGAACCAACACAATAAGGATTAAAGTTAAAATGTCTAACACAACTTTATATGCAAATTGTAACAAATAGAAGTGAGCAAGACCTCTGTCTCAGTGTCCCTCGTTCTAAAACGATCACAAAATACCGGCATCTATACAGCAGGCGCCCTACCTGTCCGTCGGTACTTCGTTTCGGCGTCTGAGCCGATCGGGGAGGTACTTGAACTGGCTTCGGCTGCTGTATATGACGCATAGCGTCATTGGCCGATAGTCAGTCACAGCGAAATATGTTGCTCCTTGTTATTTAAAGCGGGGTTTAAGTTTTATGCTTTTTTTTTTTTTTTAAAACACCGTTTGTTTACATTCTGGCGAGGTAACGTTTTTCTAGTGTTCTCATTGGCTGTTGGGTCAGCCAACCAAACACTTCGAATTACCAACTCGGGACCCACATGACTGACTATCGGTGACTTTTGGTCTCTTTCGATGTGGAATCTTTGTATACTTCTATCCCTCAGGATGAGACTTTGGAAGTCGTAACATCCATTCTGAGGGACAGTATATGTGAAACTATCACCCCTGTACCATTTATAATGGCTTTGGCAACTATAGCCATGAAAATGAATTTCTTCAAGTATGAGGACAAGCTGTTTCTCCAGATCTCAGGAACGAGTATGGGCAGCGTTTTCGCGCCGAGCCTGGCGAATTTATACGTGCACCAGTTCGAACAACAACACGTACTGACACCCACCAACCCCTTCCACACCTCTATTAGGTGGTGGAAGCGTTATATTGACGATGTGTTGGTGGTGTGGAGAGGCACGGTGGATTCCATCAATGAATTCCATCAATGGCTAAACAGTAGGAACCAGTTTCTCAAATTTACTATGGAAATAAACAAAGAAAGAATTGCATTCCTAGATCTGTCGATCTATGTCACCTCTGCAGGATTGCAGAGTGAATTGTATAAGAAACCGATGGCGCGGAACTCACTCCTTCTCTACGAGAGTTATCACCCGAAGTCCCTGCGCCAGAATCTACCATATGGCCAGTTCCTACGGGTTCGCAGGAACTGCTCTAATAGAGAGGATTTTGAGGTACATGCTAGGAATCTCTGTGGACAATTAGGGGACAGACACTATCCAAATTCACTTATAAAAAGATCAACAAAGAGAGCGGCCAATAACAATAGGGAGGCCCTCCTGGAAGCTCCAATCCCTAAACCACCACTGACTAGACTCACTTTCGTGAGCACCTTCAATACTAGAAGTAATGGCATTCAAAAGATTGTCAAAAGACACTGGCGCCTTCTGAACCATGGGAGAGAGAAAATCGTGCAACCCTTGTTTGCGTTCAAAAGGGCAAGTAACATTAGGGATCGACTTGTTCACACACGCCCGAAAGAGCTCCCCAGAAAACTTGGCGCGACACTGTGGAATCTTCCACCAGTTGTTGGGCATCACCCTTGCGGTACTTGTTCAGTCTGCCCCCAGACCAAACACACGAAGGAGATAGATATAGGTACCACGAGACCTTGGTTGCAGAGCAACTATAGTAATTGTAATAGTACCAATGTGATTTATATGCTGATATGCCCGTGTTCCACACGATATGTGGGTATGACGACCCGCAAAGTCCGCACCAGGATGTTAGAACACAAGAGATCTTCTCACTGTAAGAAAAACAACACTAAACTTACGAGACATTTCCTGGAGCGTGCACACCTAGAAATGGACTTCCAATGGACTGTCCTGGAGAAACCTTATATACCCAGTTACATAAGTGATGTGTCGGGTTATCTTCTCAGAAAAGAGCAAAAATGGATCTATAAGCTTCGGACTGATACAGAAGGATTAAATGATGATATTCCTTGGACCTCCTTGTATTCTTGGCACTAGTGAGCAATAAACCTGGACATACTGACTGTAACAGGGTGTGTCTATATGATGTATACATGTTGTACATACTGATTCATGCCTGAATTACTTTGCTCACACACTTCTCAGCTTATCAAATTTAGGTACTATTATGGGATTTTCCTGACCTGCACTGGAGGGGGGCATATAACTATGCACAAACATTAGGATGGATCTTACATTGTAAGATTGTGTAGCATCTGCATAGTTATGCCCTTTAAATACACTCTGAGACTATGAAAAACGAATCATCAAGTGTGAATTACAGTCACTAGTAACCTGTCTTATGGATGACATCCGAGGCATTTTCACCTGATACTTCAGAATAATATATGGACACCCGGGACTCGATGATAAATAGGTGGGAGCCTTCAGAACTACAAAAATGGCCGATATCTGGTCATCGTTGGTTCTGAGCGCGTTTTCCCGCGAGATTTCGAGCGCTAAGTAGTGCGCTCCTGTTTCGTAGAAACACAAGCTGAATCAGGCTTACTTTACAAATAAAGACTAACAACACTTGGGGCTTTCTAACTACTTATGCATGCAAGGAACAATCAGGGTCACTCGTGGTTCTTGTGGTTCTGAGATAAGTAGGTTGGAACCTTCAGAACTACAAAAATGGCCGATATGCAGTCATCATGTAGTTCTGGGCGTGTCATTCCGCGTGATTTCGAGCACAAAGTAGTGCGCTATTGTCCCTAAGCAAACAAGCTGAATTCGGCATACTTTGTAGATATAAAGGCATTAACTCATAATATTGGGGGCATTCCACTAACATATGCACGTGAGGCATAATTATGGTCTAATGATTCCAAGATTATAGTGCTAGGAACTACAAATATGGCCGACATAACATCATAGTGTAGTTCTGAGCGCGTCCTCTCGCGATATTTCGAGCACAAAGTAGTGCGCTTAGTTTTTTCATGCAAACAAGACCAACAAGGCTTACCCCACAATAAAAGTTTGATAAAAATGTCCTTGTCACTAATATATAGGATCTATTGAAGGGACACATGATAAGATGGTCACTATCTAGTAAACATCCTATAGGTGGAGGGATACTTCACAAACAAACTCTCATTAGACTATTTATACTAGCATCTCCTACAGAACGGTGCCTCCCCCAAGTCTCAGATGAGAGCTTGAGGCACCGACGGAAAGGTGAGCAGCTACCACAGAATACTCTTAGCAATACTATGTTGCAACCTTTAGTAAATCTTAGTTTTTCAAGATTAGAATGTTGATAAAATTCCTGAAAAAGCACACAAAGGAGTTTTAATCTTCCTGAAAGTTTGGTGTCTTAGTCGAGTTTTTTTGGGTCGTTTTGAGGCTCAGCACACTGGGTTTGGGTTGTTGACCTACCTCATATGTTTTGCCTCTAGATATAGGGCATTTGCTCATAGGAATGAATATAGGCAGGGTTTAAAGTTTAAACCAATTTTTTTACAGCACTTTGCCACATTCCTCTTTTTTTCCTATATCTTCTTAGTGCGGGGCCTCTTAGTACCTGAGCAGTGTCCAGGTGAGGTGAGGTCTGTTGCCCTACCATAAAGGGTAAGCATAAAAATGAATTTACTGACACACATTATTGGTGGGCTTGGTGACACACTATGCACATGAGACTGATGCATCTTATACAATATTAATGATGTAACGTTTTCCTTCACAGAATTCACAGTAACCATTGTGAATCGGAGGGTTAATGTCCATGGTTGCTACAGGTTGTACCGTTTCCAACCAGTTTTATTATAATTTGTTTTGGTGATGGTGGTGATTTCTATATTCCACTAGTAGGAGTGCAACTATCATACGAGCAGAGGCCCTGACGAATGCCATGGGATTAAAAAACCTGTTAGGCAGAAACATGTTGGCCCTTATGTAGACAGATATTTGTTACTGTCTCTTCTTGCACTGTTCTATTTTTTAATTAGGAGGCGTGTCTGGTCCGCAGAATAAAGTATTTAGAAGGAGGACATTCCATCCTATTTTAAATCACTTCTTGTTTGTTGCACTATTTTTCTTTACTTTACCATCAAAAGATCAGTCATCATGGACGGTTCGTGCATTTGGTGGACCAAATCCTGAAACAACAATAAGGTGCGAAGCTGAGTGTCCCACTGATCAGGGGACCAGCCTCATTTGCACATGGGTTTGGCCAAATGATAGGACTGATCATTGAGTCTAATTTGATGGAAACCCTTTACAATTTGTTGTGGATTAATCAGCCATTTACGAATAATCGATGATGTATCGGTCTCCTCTATGCATGTAGTGTGAGCCTTTATTTTTATTAATACGTTATGTGTGTGCGATGAAGATATTTTGAGATCTTGTTGACTCAGTATCGACAGTGTAGCCTCTCAATTTGGCTGTTAGACCCCCTGTGTTTCGTGTGTTATACATTCAGTTGTTGCTGGGGATAAAATCAGGTGTGGGTCTTTAAAATATATATCCCTTGGACCCTATTTTAATGGTTTTGTTTAATTCAAATCACAGTTGAATCCATTAACAGGTAGACAGAGAGCTAGTCTGTATATTGTAGTGTCTATGATGTTTCAGTCTAATACATTGCTTCACAAAATCATCATCTGCACCAAAGACAGTGAAGTACATCTAATTGGAGTAAGTCTGACAGCAAAAATTATAAAAATGTAATTTGTTTCTAATAATTGAAATGCTACCCAACTTCCAAATTTATACTGAATGAGTCCATAGTAAACCACTGTTCCACATATTTACATAATACTATAGTTCCATTCTTGAGAATGTTCCAGATAATACATAAATGAATTTTTGCTTTCGCCGTAAATTTAGAAAAATGTGAAATTTAAAAAATCCAACATAATTGAAGAATGCAAAAAAGGAGAAAATCAGATGCCATAAAAAAGTTTATGAATAGAAGGCAAATACATTGAGGGGCTGTCTTAGCTGTTAATCACAACAGACCATCCAGAATCATTTATAACATATAGGCCCACATATATGAACCTATATTGCATTTGCAAACAGGCCAATTTTCAGAACTGGGCCGTTTGCGAATGCGAAAAGGCATTTCCTATGTATAAAACTCTAGTTTGTGATTCGGTAACCGGTTACTGAATCAAAAAAGATGTTTGCGATTCATTATTTTGAAGGGGAGTGTTTTGAGCATCCCTTCCAAATACTGAATTACAGCGGTATGTATGAATGTTTTGTGACTGTGAACACAGTAAAAACAAAATGCATTTTACCACCAAAACCCATTCACAAATGGGAAGGGGTCCGCCAGGGACCCCCTTCCCCTTGGGGAATGATGGCAAACATGTTTTAAGAGCTTGCAGTTGTCCCAGGGACCACTGCCTGCTCTTAAAACAGGAAAAGAAAACTTTTCATTTTTTTTTAATTTTAAACGCAACCTGTTTTCCTTTAAGGAAAATGGTCTGCATAAAAAAAATGCTTTATTGAAAAGCAAGCACGGGCATGGTGGTCTGCTAGGGTCCCTAGCAGGCCACCATCCACATGTTATTAGGGATTCCTAGAGGGTTGCAAATTGCGACCTACCTCATTAATATTAATGAAGTAGGCTCATTTGCGCCCCCCTCCACCCCCAGGAATCACTAAATGAAACTTGGAGTTTCATACATTAGGAATGGCGATTAACTAATTGCGCTTCGCAGAAAATTTCAATTAGGAAATCGCTATTCATAATGTTGATAAATGTGGCCCATAGATACATTCAAGGTATACAACAAATACAAAAGAAAGCACATTGTATTGTGCAATTAATGCAGCTAAAATTCGTTTAATACACTGGCTAGATTACACGATTTTCTTGTTTTTTAAAAGCACTATTAAGACTTCACCACAAAACCCAATACCTTAATCAAGATTGAAGACAACTAAATATAACTAAGGGTCAGATGTGCTAAGACAGGATTCACGAAAAGTGGTCATAATTTAAATGCCAACTTTGTGTGAATCCTATGGTATTTGGGAACTGACCTAGGTTCTACTAGGTCAGTAAACAAGATCCTGAAAAGCAGTGGGTTGCAATTCGACCTAGTGAATGAATGCTAATGAGGTAGGTTGCAAATTGTGACCTACTATGAATCACAGCTATAGCAGGGATGATGGCCCACTGAGGTAATCAAACCACCATGTCTGTGATTGTTTTAAATAAAGCAATTTTCTTTTCTTTCCTTAAATGCTGCCTGTTGGAAAATGGGATGTGTTTATAAAAAGGAACGTTTTAAACCTAAACTATTATTATGTGGTGGCAGTGGTCCAAAGGTCACAAATTTTCGAACGGGTCACCACCACCTTTCAATAATTGGCCAAATGTAATGTTTTGTGACTGGAGTTGGATCCCAAACATTAATGCGTACCATTAGGAATTGCTATTTGGGAAGGATGTACTAACCACGCTCCTTCCAAATAGCCATTCCTAATGGTTTCCTAAACCAAAGTAGCAATTCTTCAACATGTTATTGAATCATTAAATGGGTGTAGTGCATTATAAAAAAATATTGTCTCATTGGAAACCCTGCGATTTACCCAAACGCATGGTTTGTGACCAGAAAATACGTATGTACATTTGGCGCTCAGTTTTTGTTCTATAACATGTTATTTATAAGTGAATTGCAATTAATGTCGCTGAAGATTCGAAATTCGCGGGTTACGTGACAAAGCCAGCTCGTCATGCGCGCAGCGCAGGTAACGCCCATGACGAGCTGGCCTTGTCATCCGCATCGAAGGGGTTAAAACTTGATAGCCAGGAGTCCCTTTATGATAATAAACAGAAATGTAATGAAAAGTGATGTTTTGCTGATATGCCATGCAATTTCTTTAATTAGTGTTCTTGACTTAAGTAATGTATTGTTGCTTCTTCGAGAATCTGAATATATTCATAAAATATATTTTCACTTACCTTCATTAGTAGCTGAATACAGTGATTCATCCTCTGTTGTACTATAATATGAACTCTCATCAGGAACTTCCTGCTCTTCCTTGCTAGTTTGCACTTTCCTTTTATAAACACCAAGGTATTTGTTTGAATTATTTTCATTTTGTGATGTGTGACAACTTACACACTGCAATACATTTTTTGAAAGGCAGCTGCCAGCTATACTTTTCATGTAAGGTCCGTAGTCTGAATTGTTTCTTGTTTTAGTTTGATATTGTGCATTTCTTTCTTTTTCCTGGTATGTCTCTTTCTGTTGCTCAAGGCTTATATCATTAAACATGGCAAGCTCTTCTAATACTAAATCAAACTGTGCTTTCATTGCAAAAATGTTTTTTGTTTGGTCATCAGAAGGGATTTCTTTGATTGCGATAGAATTCTCTGCATCATTTAGCAGGCTGTATTCAGTTTCCAGCATTTGTTTACATGTACTACCAAAGGTAATTAACATTCTGTCACTAACCGTTGTCTCCTCAAGTAGTGTTTCTGGTACATTGTTTGTATCTGTCAATAGGTTCATACGTACTGGTTGTTTTGAACGCTCTACCTGTGCTCTGGATTGTTTCATGTCTAAGTGCTTAGAAACTGTTTTGTACAACATGTTATTTATGTTCCATTCTGTCAAAGCAGTTATTGGGTTCTTATTCAAATTTACCTCACTTTCAGGTGTATATATTTTATATACAGATCCCCTTAAATCTGCGTTTGCAGTGGAACTTTGTTGTATGTTTTCACACAGTGAATCTTGAAAATTATCACATTTGCTTGTGATGATACTTTTTCTGATAGCATTTTGGGATGCATGAACATTTTTATCATGACACCTATCAGTGGAAGCACTATGCATCGTAGATCCTCGTCGAAGACCCTGACCTGGACACTGTACAAATAAGCCTGTTCTCTCCAAATACTGATCACTGTCATGGAGTTCCCTTGCATGTTTGTCTATATCCCTTGCTTTGGAATTTATGGCGACATTTGTTTTTGTAGGTTGAAATGTGGAAGATGTTCCTAACAATCCTGTATCACAGCAACTATGGTCATTTGATACAGTACTATGAACGGACCTAACGTTAACACATTTTCCAAAGTGACCTTCAGATAAAAAGTCCACTTTATCAAGGATTTTTAATTCTGGGGATAGGTCAATCTTTTTAAATGTATCTGACATAAAGGAAATAGGTTTTTTGAAGTGAAAATATTTTGCTTCTTTTTTGCCCTCAGCTTTCATCAGTAATGAAGTGTTGCATGGACGATAGGTATGCAATTTGAAGGGTGAGTATGGTAGTTCTGTTGTGAATTGGAAAATGTTTTTATGGCTTTTTCGTTTGTTTATACCAATGTCACTATGCTCACTATTAACAATCATATTTTCTTTTGAAAGCCTAGGTTTGCCTCTCCTACGTGTATTTAGCTTCACACTGGTTTCTGTGCCTAGCATCATTGACATTTCTGAAAAAATAAAATCTAACTCTTTCCCGACAGCAAAATTTGAAAGGCAAATCACATAATGTGCAGATTTATAGTTCTTTTGTTTCATATCTATGCATTTTGTGGTAGTAAGGTACTTCTCCACTGAAAATGAAGTGCACCAATCAAAGCAATCTTCAGTAATGGTAAAAGGACGAGGAGTTATACTGACAACCTGGCTGTTTAAAACAAAATCTTCGGTGTCCACTCTAATAAAATGGACATTATGATTTGAGTTTGCTAAACATATATATTCATGCACTGAGAAATCACTCTGCAAACACTTATATTTGTTGTAATCATCATTAATGTTTCCAATTTTTCTACTGTCTGGGGTATATATTTTTCCAAGCTTTAAACTATTACATATCCTAGTGAGAAAAGCATTATAGCAACTGTCTTCATAGTTTGGTAAGCATATACAGTCAGGCACAGAAGTTACTGAAACGGATGCCATCAAAAGGACTTGGTCATAATATGTTCTGCTACAAAAAAGTTTCCTATTGGTAGAATACCAGATAAAAAGATAATTCCTGAGATCAAATATATATACTCTTAGAAGTAGCCGATGCTCTGTAATTAAGAAGTGTTTTTTTCTTTTGCAGTAGGATCTGTTATTAGTGTTTAACATTTCCTTATTTGCATCAACTGCACGTTTCAATTTCTCCTTCATTGTCTTAAAAGGTGAAACAAGCTCACAACATTTTGTACCAGTATTGCTGATTACTTTCTGACACTGAGGTACAAAACTCATGCTGAAAGTGCCATGTTCCTTATCTTCAGGCTTGGTAGCATCTGCAACTGTAGATAATGCCAAGAAACACTTTCGTTTGCAGTTAATATCTCTGTTTAAATGTAATTTTCTCTTCAAATTCTTTTGTGTGGTTGTTTGTAAATGTACCAGCCTACAATCTATGCAGGATTTTGATTTTTCCCTCTCTTTATTGAGTGTACTTAGTGCACCCTTTTTAACAACAGAAGCAGCAGGTAGATTCTTAAGAAACACATCATTTGTGGCAGTTGGTTTGTACACAATGGTTTCTTTGTCCGTTGAGATATCAGACGTGAGATATAAAATATAAAATGATGAAAGGAAATAACCCACATCTGAGTAAACATTCTTTGCATTGCAATATTTTCTATTAGCATTGTTTAAATTCTCTACATTTTGTGTACATGCATGTTTTAACTTCTCCTCTATTGCCTGAGAGGACAACAAATGATCATTAAATTTAATGCCAATCTTGCAGGTTACTTTTTGACATGGATCTTGAGAACTCTGGCACAAACTGTTGTATACATTATCTTTGATTGAATTAGATTCAGCATATATAGAAAATTCCAAGTATCGCTTTTTCTTTAGTTGCCAGTCATCATTAATGTTCATTTGCAATTTTCTCTTCAAATTTCTATGAAAGGGTATGTGGGCATATGTCATCGCACTATCAAAGCAGGATACGGTATTCTCCAAGTCTTTGTTTGAAATAGATGAAACACCTTTAATCGCAGAAGTAAATTTCATTTCACAGAACTCAGCAAATCCTCTTGCAGGTCTGCAAATATAGTGATTGGCTTGGACAGTTTGTTCTTTGCCATAAAACTGTTGCAGGTTTTGCTGAGCCTCTTTGCACTGCATGCTTGAATGGCAATCAAAATGATCTTGCTTTGGCTCTAGTTTTAAAAGTGCTTGAGCCATACCACACTGAAATGCAATTGGCTGATTGTGAAAATTAGCTATTTGTTGCTTGCAGTACCTTATACCTTCAGGGATTTCTAAGTTAAATTTGCCCTTCAAATGTGAACATCTATTAGCAGACAATTCAGCACAAATGCATTGATGTTGACATTTTCCCAACATTTCTAGTTCATTTTCATTGGGCTCACTGTACTTCAAATTTTCATGAAAACCGCTGTAAATGAAGTCTTTAAATATGGATTTTAATTTTGGAGACGTGATCATTCTGTCACAAAATGTATTTATAGACTCACATTTATCATTTGTTCGTGCTTTACTTCTTCTATGTGTTTGAGCTACAAATTCTATCTGGGGACTGTTATTTAAAATTGTACCAACGTCTCCAAATTCAGTCTCATCACATTTTGCTATGGTCTTAATTGTTTCAGGTATGCTCAGTTTTATCAGGTGATCAATTCCTTTTACTTTGCACTTCCTGGTTACACTGCACTTTTGAATTATATCTGTCTGTGAGTGCTGCCTTTTTGCACCAGATGCAGAGCAATGTGCGGTATTGATTTCATAGTTTCCAAATGACAGTATCTCTTCGCAACAAAAATTATTTTCTAAATGCAATGTCAACTGCAGATTGGCACTGCTCTGTATGGTTTTAGTTTTATATGCCGTTTTGAGAATATCACTCTTGCATTCTGTTTTCTCTGTATTTCTTTCTCGAGCAAAGTTGAACCACTGAACAAATTCCCAGTCCCCAAAGCCACGATGTTGAATTAAATTATGGGATTCAGTTTTAAGTGATAATTTCTTAAATTCTTCTTCGAGGTGCATGCTACAGTGTTCACCTTTTGTAAGTCTCCCTATGTCTTCAATTTCCATGTGCCACAGCTGTGAAAGTTCACTATTATCAGATGGTTGTTCTGAAAAAGTTTGAAGGCTCATCCTTTCCGTTTTTCAGAACATAAATTTGCAGCCCCTGAAATAATTAAAATACACGAATAGTTAAAACTGTCTTTCCTCTTGTACTAAGTATCATGAATATCACCTTGAAATGCTCTCAAAAGAATAATCTGTGAAAGTATAGCTCTAAAAAATGAAAGTAGTGATAATTCAAATGCTCACAATTAAAATGGATAGGTGTGCTAAAGGAAGTCGCTATTACCTGCTTGCAACTGTTGTTCTCCAATTTTTGCATTTATTTAAATTATGTCTATATGAAGAGCCTAGCCACCGAGCAGCAGAGCACTTTGCAGGTAACAAGAGAACTATGACTATTACAAAGAACAGTGAGGAACTAGGCCTTTCCGGAAAGCCTTAGGGCTCAAGTTTAGCCTTATACAGTTTCGAATAGAGGTCCAACGTCTTAAAGAAAAGCATCAGAAATCGTGTATGGTTGTTATAGTTTTCAGGGCGGGTGGGCGTCAAGAATTTGGTGGTTTCATCCCCTGCATTCTCGCTTTCACCTGTGACCCTGAGTTTGGGGTTTATATAAGGAGGAATGGTGGTGTGAATTCCTTTATTTTTAATACATGCAAATGTTTCCAGCAGTAGTGAGTAAAGGTGCTTTTGGATGAGAAAAGTATGATCAGATGTATTTGCTCCTTCAACTAACTGAGCAGCCTATGTTGATAAACTTGAATTGATTCATGGGCAGATTTTGGAAGGTCAGTCAAGGTGGTATTTGTACCATCTAGAAGAATGAGTACATAAGCCTTTACTGTGTTTCGGAAGACTATAGGAGGCATGGTGGGTTTTAGTTTTCTGCACAGTTGGCGTTGGTAGGACATAATTTTAGCCACCTGGTGTATTAAATGGGAGAGGAGGTGTGTATTTCAACAAAAATGAGTTGAGTTTTCAATTATTTTATGGAGCGGGGCAGCAAGGAAACAAGCCAGAAGTGTAGTGGATAGGAATTTCAAATACTGAGTGAATGACAGAAGAGCTCATAAAGATTACATAAAATGACATATTGATAAGTGAGAATAATAGGAATTCTGTTTAACAAGGAGTTCCAAGTGGCATCAAATAAACAACAAGAGTGAAGCTCCAGTTATCTATGATATCACTCAGAAGCCCAGGATAAAAAGAATTGTTAATAGTTGCCTACCTGAAAGTTTATGTTATACAAATATTTAGTTCATTCGCCTAGGTGTAGAGTAGACACGGGGAAGCCATGTACAACATAGCATAACCTTCTCCTGCCTTCTGTGCTGTACATACATTAAACATTATTCCTGGTGTCCTGTTATTCAACCCAGGCCTTGTCTGGCCATCTCTGACCTCTGAAATACAAATTGAAAACAGCCCTGGCATCCTGACACACACACATGCCACTCATGGTATTAACGATCCCTTCCCAAATATTAAAACATGAACAATCTGTTTTTTTGCCACCCCATCCCCACCTCTCTTTGTATTACCCTTCTGTGCTCTACTCCATGTAA
This sequence comes from Lissotriton vulgaris, assembly GCF_964263255.1. Classification (NCBI taxonomy): domain Eukaryota; kingdom Metazoa; phylum Chordata; class Amphibia; order Caudata; family Salamandridae; genus Lissotriton; species Lissotriton vulgaris. The sequence continues at coordinate 273,709,153 of NC_141694.1, read as the reverse complement.
TGTTATGTTATGTTAACAGGTTTGTGCAGTGCAACAAGTCACTCCCAAAGGAGTATCCCGGTGCTAATGCTGATTCCGGAGATGGAAGACGAAAAACTAATTCACTTAAGGAGATCTTAAAATAGCCAGGTTTTTAAACATTTCTTAAAAGTTAAAAGTATCCGCTTATTAAAAACTAACATTCTTTGTGTTTACCCAGTCTGAATTGAGCCTTATACAACTTATCTCTTCCTTCCTGCCTACAAACATGCTAGTCAGTGGAGAGCCAGCTCAATGTGGATCTGCCAACTTTGAAGAAAGTAATCTACCGAAAACTCTTCTTAGATCATAGCCATTTAGGGGCATATGTATGAAGCCTATCTCCCATTCACAAATGGGACGATTCTCAGAATCGGCCCGTTTGCGAACGGGAAAAAGCCTTTTAGGATCTATCATACCAAAAGGCCCTCACAAAATAGGGAATCGCAAAATTAGCGATTCCCTATTTTGTGAATGCACGTAAGAATGCAATGTAGAAAGCACCCAGATTGTGCGATTTCCCCTTTAGAAATCGCAAATAACCACCAACTTCAAGTTGATGGTAATTTGCAATTTCTTTGTGCTCACATGCTCATTTCAGGGGTGCAACAGGGTGTCCTTATGACACCCTTGCACCCTTGAAATTGTATTAGCAATTTGCGAGTACCTAATGGGTACTCCCAAATTGCGAATGTCTTCCCTTTCAATGAATGGGAAGGTATTCCCTAATTGCGATTCCCAATTTGCGAATCACAATTAAATAAAGCCTAGGAATCACAAAACATTTGCACATTTTTTATTACATCCTGTTTTACGATTCTCGAATAGCGATTCTCTAAAAATCGCTATTTCAGAATCACAATAACGGTATTTGAAACATATGCCCCCAAGTGACAGTTGTTCAGATCAGCTCTCCTTAAAGAATTGAGTCTGCAGCCAGTTCTGTCATTTTATTTTGGTTTCGAGTGACGCTTTTAGATTATAGTATTACAGAGGAGCAAAACTACTCTCAAGTATACCAAAAGTCTCAGCTATAAAGAAATTGCAGAGTTTCACAAAATAAGACTTCCAGTCAGAGGATGTTGTCCAAAAGAATGGGGCAATTGAAGCTATTTCTCTTTCTGCTCTGACATGGCTTTCATATTGATTTTGAGATCCTCTTTGCTTCTCAAACCAGCCAATGAAAAGAGTAAGCCCAAAGGAGGAAATTACAGTCATCCAAAAACAGTACATTTATGTGCAATAGACTTCGAATTTCATTGCTTTAACTATTTAATGCAACGTAAATAACATAACATAGAGCATCAGTTTGTCAGAATTATGGGGGCTTCCATTGGCTGCAAAGAATTTCAGTGACAGTTGAATTGAGAAAGTACAACCTCATAAACTTGCTGCCTTTATCAAAGTTTTTTTTTACAAATGTATTCTTTAACGTGTGCTGATATATCACATACGTTTTTATGTTGTTCTTGTGTTAATCTGAAGGTTCAGTTTCTTTAACATACATGCTATCTTGCATGATTTCCTAGGCCCAGAAGCCATTTTATTTAGTGGTGTACAGTTCCAAATTTTGTGCACCTCATAGTAAAAAGTAGTCTTGCTTACAATGTTGGTAACCAAAATAGAGATTTTCAGGAAGTAGTATATTCAACAGTATATTTATGTATCACTATCTGTTTCAAGGACTCCTCTCATTCTTCTCATGAGAAGATACCTTACCCTACTCAATAATTAGTTTTGTAAAAGCATCAGTTTCTATCAAGTTCCAATTGACTTGCAATGGTGATAAAGTGTTTGAAACGTGTAATTTGAATATAATTTAAAATTCCATGATTCAGCTAGAATTTGAGCATATGTTTTGATCCATTAAATTGCCAGTTGTCATTTGCTGATTTTGCCTGTGTGCTCGCCACTTTTGCATTAAACATATGTTAAACTGTTGGCTCCCTGACAGGTTGTGTTTTATTTTGCAGTAGTTCAACCATTTGTTTCTCAATCTGGACTCATTATGAAGTCTCGGTGGGGGAGGGAGGGCAGGACATGTATACTGTCTCTGAAGACGGTTGGACCTGGTAATATGATCTCAAGTATGGAAATCTCATTCTGGTCGAAGTTGTAATTGCAAACAATTTTGACATGCAGTTTATGGATATCCCGGTAAGATGAACAAAGACCAATTGACATTACAGCAGTGAAAACCAACTTTTGTTTTTCACTGCTATGAAAAAAGATCAGTTAATAAGCAGATTTTGAAGTCGGTATTCGCATTATGCATAACAAAACAATAGTCCTGATTTACAGTTCGGCGGATTGGGTATACCGTCACAAAATTGGTGCAGTACTCTGTCCACCAAACTGACAGGCTACCTGCTCTATTTAGACCTGGCCAGACAGGTATGTCGCACCTAGGAAACAACACATCACAAACGCTCGGATAATGATGTCAGATGCGGACAATGAGGGACTGATTGCACGGTTGGCTGACGGGTTACTCCGTCGCAAATGTGACAGATATCCCATCCTCCATATTACGAGTTCCATTATTTTCAATTGGATACAATGAAACTTACAATACGGTTGACGGGATATCTGTCACATTTGTGATGGAGTAACCTGTGCGCCAAACTGGCAATCAGGCTCTGAAACGGTGCTTGGACAAAATATTGTAAAAAATATTGTGATGCAAAAATACTGTGTCAAGAATATCGGGACATATTCCCAAAGTGATAGGATGGTTTGATGGGCAGCCCATAGGGCAATACCAATGTGTGTCCCCCTGTGCATTGTAAGCATTGTAAACAGGTGCGTTTGAACATTGGGGAGTCCTAGCAAGATAAAAGAGGGAAACCTGGGGATCTGGGTGTGGAAGTGGTTATCAGTCATTTAATACAGAATTCCAGAATGAGGTCAACTTCAGACAATCCCATAGGATATGAGAGAGGGTGCCCTTCACCCCACATTGTCGCCAGCACTCATCAATTCAGGTAAGGTTGCCTCTGTGGAGCCTGACGGGGGTCAAATACAAGTAAATGCTAATTTTTACAGATGTTTCTGTGCTAGATGTGTTGTATGTAGTGTACAGCATTCTATAGAATACATCTTGCCACTCTTTATTGGTGAGCTACCTTCCCAATTCAGTCTCCCAACATGTTTGGGTGGGGGATTTCCCTGATGGTAAGAGGAGAGTATATAATTCCATGATAAGGTATTTCTCTGACCTTTTGATAAGGAGCCTTTTTTCAAATGTTGGTAGGAGCCTCTGAGCTTCCTGACAACTTAGGGGTGTAAAATGCAATGTCTAATCTGAAGAAAACAGAACTGTTCAACTTCAGGAATAGAGAAATCTCCCCATAGAGTATCAAAAGGGATGGGGCAGTCCTGGTAAAAAAAGTGCCAAATTGCCCAACAGCCGGACTCCTGCCACGCTTGGGTGAAAGCTAGATTGCCCGCCACTGACGTCACGGGGCGGAAAGGGTGGTCAGGGTCCCACTGAAAGTTTGAGTGTACTACACCTTTAACAAAGACCTTGTAATTAGGGATATGTAGAGACTGGGGGCTCTATGTTCATGAGGAAGAAACTGGACCTTACCCAGTGAGGTTCCCGCAAGTGCTTGGTCCATGAATAACCAAGGCTTTTAGACCAGATAGTGAAGATGGAGGGCCTGGTAGTAATGGAGGGGGCTCGGCACTCCTAGTCCTCCTTCAGCAGGTAGGCGCCAGCTCAACTCCATGCATATGGAAGCTCTTGCCCGCCCATATAAATTGATGGCCAAGGCCTGTAGGGTGGGGATCGTGCCTGTTGGAGGAGTCAAAGGAAGGATCTGTAAGAATATCTTGGGGAGGATTGTCATCTTAAGGGCCACAATGCGGCCCAGCAAAGAAAACAGATAGTTTCTCCAGTTGGCCAGATCGGCTCGCTCTTGCTTCAGAAGAACTCAGTAATTAAAGGATTCTGTGTACTCCAGTGCTGAGGCCTGCAGCATTTCCAGGAAATAGATGCCCGTAGGCCATCGCAGTTGATATGCCTGGTTTAAAGAAGCCAGTGTAGTTGGAGAAACTCCCAAATTAAGGGACTGAGACTTATGGAGGTTCATGCGGAAAACCAAGCCTTCTCCAAAGTCCATCAGCTTCTCCAGGAAGGCGTATAGACTAATCAGGTGCTCCTCCCCTTCAAAAGAGAACCCCCTTGATTTGAGGATGGTCCCTCACCCTCTGTGCAAACGGCTCTATATAGAGTGCAATTAGAAGGGCCAACAATGGGCAGACCTGCTGCGTGTCCCTTCTTGTCCGACAGAACATAGAGTTACGCCCATTGACCGACACCAAGGCATTCTGAAACCCTGTAGTTGCTTAAGACCCAGGAGCAAAATCATTCCCCTAACCAAAGTGGCCCAATGAATCTCAATGCACATGGTCAAATGCTTTCTCAGCATCAACCAATAACAGCATTGATTTGCTCCAAATGTGGTTGGCTTTGTCAATGATGTGAAGGAGTTGCTTCATATTATTGGCACACTGCCTCTGGGGAAAAAATGCCCACTTAACCTGGGGCCACTAGACTCTGCTTATAGGGCTTGAGATGGGCCACCAGAAAACCAGTGAATAGTTTTGCAACTACTTTCAGTAGAGAAATGGGGTGATAAGTTGCACAATGCCGCCCACCTTTTCCAGGCTTAGGGATGATGACAATGGTTGCCTCTTGCATCGAGGGTAGGAGAGTGGCTGTGTCCGATATGGAGTTAAAAAGCCTTGTGAGGATAGAATCTAGTTCCAGGCAGAAGGTTTATAGAAAACTGATAGGAAGCCACCAGATACTGGTGACTTAAGAGGTTTTTTGTCTAGATATCAAAGCTATGACCTCTTTAATGCATATTGGACAATCCAACATGGCTGTCTGTGCTTCGGTCAGTCAGGTAGTGGTTGCTGTGTGGAGGTAACGGGTTGGGTTCCAAGGGGGTAGAGACTGCTCCGAGTATAGATCTTTGCGGAACTCTAAGAACTTGGATGATATGAGTTCGTCCCCCACCACGGATGCCTCTTCGGCAGTCAGGAGAAAATTAACCCTCGCTGACTGTCACTGGGCTCTAAGCTTGTTTGCCAAGAGCCTCCACATTTGTCACCCCGACATAGAAGGAGTGTTTTAGCTGATGAAGGGAATATTTGGCCCTACATAGATCCAACCCCGCCAGTTGCTTCCTGGCCATTTCCAGCTTGCACCATATTCTTGGAGCCCCAGTGCGTTGTTGGATATGCTCCAGTTTGAGCACCTTTCTCTGTTGTTCTTCCCTATTGGTTAAATGCAATTAATTTTCCCCGCCGAGAGCGCAATAAATTTGCCTCTAATAACTGACTTCAGGGCATCCTAGACTATGGACCCGGGCACGTCAGAATTATCATTGACTTTAAGATAGTCAGTAATGGCCTTGCTGACTTGTCCCACCACTTCTGGTCTCTGGACAAGGGTCTCTGAGAGTCTTCACTGCCGGGGGTGTCTCCAGCTGGTGGAGCGCACAACTCAAGGACGAGTGCTGAGTAGTGGAAGAGAGATAGTTGATCAATCTCGTGGCTAACTGCTGGAGTACCCTGGAGCACAAAAAGTGGTCCAGGTGGGCTTAAGACCTAAGCACGTGCAAAAAGAAAGTGTAATCATAGGGAAGGGGATGGTGCTCTCTCCATAAGTCCGTCAAGCCCACCTTCCGGAGCCAAGCTGCGCCCTCCCACATAAGTGCCCCTACCTCCCCCTCCCTGGGGGCCAAGCAATCTAATTAATTATCAAATACCAAGTTGAAGTCGCCCCTATTAAGACTATGTGATCCTGTGAGGCAAGGGTGTCCGCTAATGCCATTCTCAAGAAGTGCTCTTGACCCTTGTTAGGGGCATGGACGGAGCCTAAGATGAGTGTCTGGGTGCTAGCTGTATGCGACAGACCAGGAGGTGACCTTTAAGCGCTATTAGTGTATGTTCAACTTTCCCCCAGAAATTACGGAAGCACAGGATGGCAACCCAAACCATGTTTTCCCCTGTCAAGGATACAAATCGGTGAGGGAATGCTCTGGATTTCAGCCTGTGCCAGTCCCCTGCAAGCCTGGAGAAGGCAGATCCCTGCCGAATGCATTTCAAATACTAGAGGACGGCCTGCCTCTTAACAGGGTTGATAAGCCCCTTCACATTCAGGGAAATCACCTTAAAGGGGTCACCAAGCATCTGTGGGTGTGTGTGTGTGTACCTGCATTAAATGGCCATAATCTGGACCTTTTTCACCCAGTAGCATGGATGTGGCTACCCTTGTAATATTCCCAACAAAGAACAGAACTAGAATAGAAAACTAAAGAAAAAATGTATGCAATGTCCCTGGAGGGGCGAGGAATTCAACAATGTCCTTACCAGTCCAGGAAGTAGAGGGGTGGGGTCCATAGTTAGCCAGTCTCCACAGTGAGTGTCCCCTCGGCCCTTGTCTAGGATACGTATGAGAAATGGTGGAGGAGCCTCCTCGGAGCCTCAGGCATTGTCTTGTGATGTTGGATTTTCAGACAGTTTCTCCAGTTTCTCGTCTTTTTTGGGTGATCGTGGTCGGGTCGTGCCTCGTGATCCCTGAACCACAAAGTTTGCTATTCCAGCATGAAAATTGCCCGGCTATGGACCTAAGGCTATCATGCTGGGGGATGGGCCCTCAAGGACCTCAATTTGCAATATGTCACAGGCTGCTGCAAGGGAACAGATCTAGTGGAGTCTCCCCTCCCATGTAAAGACCCGGCGAAAGGGATGGCCCCAAGAGTACATGATATTTTTGTCACGGAGGAAGGCTGTCACCGGGGGATGGAGCTCTGCCTTTTCTGCAGTGTGATTGTTGAGAGATCTTGAAATAGTTGAGTGGATGGCCCCGGAAATGTATTGAGTTGGTATCCCATGACTTGCAGAGAATCCGCTCCTTCAGAGGAAAGTTATGTATGCACCTCTTTCCAGACTACTTGTAGATCATGCACCAGGTCCCTCTTGATTGTCATCAAGTCTTCCCTGAGGGAGGAGAACAGCGTTTCCAGGTAAGAACGGTTGACTGGGGCCCCCCCTCGATGTCTCTGGGAGATGGTGGTCTGCTTGAGGAGCCGGAATGCTCCAAAGGCAATGAGGCAGAGGGCTTTGTGAGCACAAGTCTTTGAGGGAACGGTCCTTTTTAGTGCATTGCGCTGTCATTCCTGAGCAGTGGTCACCCGGCCCCTGCTTTTCAGGAATCGTGAGTCACAGTCCCTCACTAGTGTGAAGGGTGGATGCGGCATTCAATATACAGGGCCTCAGTCCAAGGTAGAGTGCCACTGGTCTCCAGGTGAACATGGTTGTGCTCAGTTAAAGGGAGACACAGCCCACAGCCTACCTGGTGGAATGTAGAGGGAATTACACATGCCACTCCCACTGGGGTGCAGCCATCCAATTCCTCAGTACATCTTCATTTACTTTGGGCCCTTCACTGGTATATCTTTCAGGCCCTCAGGGCCTCACCTCCTCTGCTCCCTCTGGGGGGGACTGCCATCAGTCCCCGGCTGAGCCTCTTCTCAAAGCAGCACGGACGGTACTCAATACAATTGTTTCTGAGCCTGGTGTTGTCAGTGGGTCCCAGAACCCAGGGCCACAGCAGTGGCCGCTGTCTGGAACAGTCAGGACCTCTCCACAACTAGCATGGTGCCCTAGGGCTCTATGAGGCTTTCTCTATTGTGGGGGAAGGGGCTTGGAATCAACACAACCTCCAGGGCAAAAAGAATCCCTGGGACCCCAGCTAATCTCTCAACCCCCTTATAGGTCACTCACTGCAGTCCGTAGGGCTGCAACAGGTCGGGCCACTCCTGTGCTCTTCGACACACCCCTGTGCTCACTCCGTCAATCCGGCCTCTCAACTTTGACTCCGCTTTGCAGGCCCCTGGACGGCAGGCCCCCTCCGATGTCGTTAATGGGTCGCCTCATGGCGGCAAGCACTCAGATCACACAGGGCCCCAAGAGCAAAGGAATCAGTCCTCTAGTCCAGTCTCCCTCCGCTGGCTTCCAGACGTTGGGGCCAAGCCATGCTTCCTTGTTCGCAGAGCCTCTCAGACCCACAGGATCAACTCCTGCTTCGTCGATAGGCTGTCATGCAACTGCCAGCATCCCAATCTTTGGTGGCTCTGAGGAACAGGGAAATCAGCCCTCCAGGGCTGCCGCCCCCGGGGTCCTCATACCTTTAGGGTTAGCTTGCATTACCGGGTCCGCGATGGTTGAAGGCACCCACTGCGGCAGCTCTCTACTCTTCGACACAGAAATGTGTCTTGGTCACAAGATCGTGTGACCAAGACACATTTGTGTGTCGAAACGCGTAGCGTATTTGGGAATAAAAGAAAATCTTAAAAGCAACCTGCTTCTGAGTGCGCAGTGCTTAAAAAGCACTTGATGAAATTGAATTGAAATGCAACGGCTGGGTTCGCCGTTTTCGTGTGCCACCTGACTAGGGAGAGGATCTCAGCAGAACCCCCTGTGTGAATTTGGACTGCAAAAACAAAGGTGACAGGGACATTATAGGTACGGTCAGATTACACTTGTACAAAACCAGAGAAATTCAGCCGTTAAATATAGTGTTAAATATATATACCAAGGTGTATTGGTCAATCTGTGGTCATATTACACTCGTACATAACCAAAGAAATTCACCTGTTATAGTTAGCTGAGTTAACTGTAACACACACCTGTGCAATGCACTGATTATGACCTCACATATTACATCACTCATTACCTGGCATCTCAAACGACATCACTGATGTCATCAGTGATCACATCATCCTGTGACTGCGAGTGTGATCATTACAAGGTATGAAGTTGTGAGGAGGGTTCTGGGTTAATGGAGGTATTGAGTATAGTAGAGAAGTGGGAGTAAGTTTCCAGCACAGTTTTTTGAATATGTTGTATTTATGGATAAAGGAGGTCGGTAAATTGAATACCTGCATGAGCGTAGCAAAAGGCAAAAATTCTGATTCTGAGAATAACTGATAGATCCAAATTAAACCTCTGTTTCTTCAAGTCTTCCTATAAAAAGATTTGTTTTGGATCAACACATTTTTATAATGCCAAATTGTTGAGTTTAAAAGGAGTCTCTAGGCTGTGAGTAGAGTGACAAGGTAAATCGAGTAATTTGGAAGTATGCTTTATTATGGGAGTTGATCTGGATTGTGGTTTGCGTGAAAAAGAAAGATATTCACAAAATGAATAAGGAGATAAAAAGAGGCGCTCTGTTGAAGTCCAGAGAGGACACTCATCTGTAGAGTCAAGCAACCAAAGAGAGGCCTGACGCAACAAGAAATCTTTCTGATAAGCCTGGAAGTCTGGAAAATTAACTCCACCTTCTGCTTTAGGGCGAGTTCATTTTAGTGAAGACATTCGAGGTTTCTTAATACTCCACAAGAAAAAGGATAAAACAGAGTTGACTTTCTTAAATAATTCAGTTGTGATTGGGACCGGGATGTTAGAAATCTTTGGGCTTACGCCCTTGATACAATACTGCACCAGCCATCATGGCATCCCTTTTAATATTGATTTTAAAATCCACACACACAACTAAAGGAAGGGCCCACCCAGCCAGTTCAACACAAATGCAATCCAATAATGCTGAGTCATCAATGATGGGCCCGTAGATAGAACAGAGCGTAATAGCCTCTCCATCATGAGTACACTCTACAATGGCCCATCTTCCAACCTTATCCGACCTGGATCTAGTGTATCGGATCGTGCCTTTTCGTACAAGTATCACCACCCCACTGGAGTGTGTACCTTGCAGAGTCCTGGAGATTACTTGATATCCTGAAAATCCCAACAGAAGTTTCTGCGATCCCTTAACATGCGTTTCCTGCCTACAAAGTATATGGACTTATAAATACTGTAAATCTACATTCAACCTCTGCCTCTTCCGAAAGTTATTTGGCCCACAGCTATTAATTAAGGCTATTCTTAAACTAGCCATCTTTTATTATAGTGTAGTATTACCTGGTGATCACCTACCCGAACAACCACAAACACAGCCCCCACCACATTGCTTGGATTACCCCCCATGCTCACAAAATCCCCCAAACCCCACCTACCCCAGTCCACCCACTCCCCACCACCCAACCCCTGCCATGAGCAAAGGAGTCACTCCTAACCCTGGTGATGGTGCTTACCCACGAGCTGCCCCTGCCTCCGCTCACTGCCCAGACCATCCTACCCCGATCGAAGCCAAAGAAAAAAAACATTTAAAAAACAGAAAGAAACCTCCCCTTCCACAGAAGCCTAGGTGGCCTTTCCGAGAAATCCAAGAAGATATACTCCCAAGAGAAAGGACCAAAGAGAAAAGAGATACAAGCTAGAGAAACGTCCCTTTCCATGCCAGGAGAGACGCAGCAAAAAGTTTCATCAACCCAGCCCAGTCTCTTCAGTGATCTCTTCCAGGTATTCTTGCGCTTTGAATTCTGAAAGGAAGTAATGTGTATTTCCCTTGAAGATCACCTTGATACGAGCTGGATTTGGCAAGAATACGTGACATCCTAGCTGCAGAAAAGAGGGGACTGGCTGACAGAGTTGCCACCTCTTCTTCACTGTCAAGTGGAAAAATTCCGGATGAACGAAAAAGGTATGCCCATTATATGATCTCCATGCTTCCGGTCTTGCCTTATCAAGGATCGCCTGCTGTAAGAGAAAATTACCAAAATAGACCAGGATGGCACTAGATCTCTCTGGTCTGTTGAGTATGGTTTTTCTTGGGAGTCAAGAGAAAATGGTGCACCCTTTGTACTTCAGATTCCCAGTCCCTTTAAGCAAGCGATGGGAAGGTACCCTTAAGCAACTCCAGTATGAAGGATCTGATGTCACTTCCCCCTGCATTCTCTGCGAGGACAAGAAACCGTAAGTTATTTCTGTGATGCCGGTTCTTAAAGTCCTCCTGTTTCTACATCACATCTACTAGCTGGGTCTCTTGCAGGTATTGCCGTTTCTCTACTGTTGCCACCGCTGCTTCTGCTGTCTCCGTCCATTCTTCAACTAAGGTAATACACTCTGCCATTTCAGAACACATTTTGGTGACTTTTCACACTGCACCTTGTATTTTATTTGTGGCCAGATGAGTTCTTTTATGTTCAACTTTAGCCTCGGACGGCATCTGCTTCAACAAGGAGTAAAGTGTACCTATTGTGGTCGCAGGATTCATGTCAGATGAAGGCGCCCCCTTCGGTGTGCCGGATCTCTCTTCCTCATTATCACTATATACCTGGCGGGTCACCGAATAGACCCACTTTAATTAACAGGTGATGTTTAACTCCAGTCCAGCCTTTCCCCCACTCTGGCTATCCCCCAATGAACCAGGGGCTGAATTGTCATCTGTCAGCTCCTCACTGAGCCAGAGAGTTCTGAATCATCCATTATGGAATAAAACGTATCTACAGCTTCTGGAGATCCTCCTATCTGTCATACTGTTCTTGAATCCCAGTATTTTTCTAAGGGGATTCTCATATCACCCCTACTCAGTTCCCCATCTGAGAATGAAAGAGTACTTAGCTCTGACCCTTGAGCCCCAACCTCCACCATCTCAATGATTCACTCTCCACTTACCCCATTTTTATCCATGTAATTTTCCTTTTTTTTTGTGCACTGCTACCCGGCAAGCTTTAATTAGCCCTGTCAGACCCCATTGAGGAGTTAACCTCTACCATCGCAGGCACGGTGAGAGGAAGTACAGAGGCAGGAGACTTTTCCCGATCTTTCAGATGTAGCCCCGAAAATTTACCAGAGAAAATATCTGGTATAGAGGGTTGTCTCTCTTTGGGCTCTTCAGGTCAGGTCACAGTCCCTTGTGATTGTTTAAAACTGTTTTCAGCCACTCTCTGCCATTGAGGGGTTTCCCGGCTGCAGTCGCAGTGCTTTACTCTGTTTTTCGTGACAGTAGCTTCTTACTGTGCGGAGCCGAGCATGCAGGGACCGACCTCACAAGCTCCACCCACTCCTTTGACTATTTTTCAGTAGCTTTCGGCGGCATCGCTGGGTTGTTGGGGGAGCCGGAACAAAGAGGAGGTACCGCAGTTAATGTCCGAGCGAGTGCGGCTCTCCAGGCAGTCCTGCCCGACAGTAGCAGCCCAACAGTGAAGCAAAGCTGTCGACAAAGATGAAACCCGGCATGCTTGAAGAAGGAGGAAAGATCCAGCATCGGCTCTAGTGGTTGGGGATGGAGGCAGGGGAGCAGCTCCTGCGGTGAACTAAGCAGATGCCATCTTGCTCTGTCAGCTCACCTACTGAAAGGATTTACACCATTTAACAAAAAGTGTGCTTTCTGAATCAACAGCTACCTTTTTGTTGCATTTGGTTTAATTCCGTTCAGCAATTCAGGCTGTAGCCGTGTCTAAAAGCTTCCCCTGGAAATTAACATGGAAAAAATGTGTTTTGGGACCCCCCCCACCTTTTTCTCGGCCGCTGCTTGCAGGATCACCCTGAAACTTTAAAGACAGCAGCTGAAGTGACTGGTGTATTAGTTTTAAAAATGTTGTGAAGATTTGTCAAACAATGATGTCATTTGAGATGTCATGAGTCATGACATGAGTCATGTCACTGACCATGTCATGAGTCATGCAATATATGAGGTTATAAGCAGTGCATTGCGGGGAGCGAGGTATACTTAGCTCAGCTAACTATAACTGCTGAATTTCTCGTTTTTTTATGAGTGAAATGTCAGCCTATCTATAATGTCTCTGTAACCTCTATTTTTTCTGTGAATTTCTAATGTGTTTTTTAAAATCATGTTTCCTAACTATAATATCCCTGTAACCTTTGTATTTTTCAGTGAAGTTCTATGTTTTTTTTAATGCTAATTCATAACTATAACACCCCTGTAATCTTGGTTTTTTTTTCAGTGAATTTCAAAGGCATTTTTATTTTTTTTCCTAACTGTAACCTGTAAAATTTAACAGTGGATGTGTGAGTGGCTGTATAGGTTGGGGACTGGGGGTGTGAATGGCCCTATGGATCTGTGATTGAGTGTGTACCTGAGCCGCCCTCATTTGGAAATAATACAGATAACCCGGGTCACATGAACTCTTAGGAGCTCAACCGCAATGGTTCTCACTTTGGGGTTTTTGTCTCCCTGGGTCTGTCTGTAGTTAAAGAGCTCAAATGTATAAATTGATATACTAAGTTGGAAATCAATAAATATATGTACACTAGCATGAAATGTGATTGGGTTGATTACGTTTTTATGTATTCAAAAAATGTCTTGCACTGTGCACTTTTATGGTTCATCGAACTGAAATTAAGTTAATATCGATCGATCGAGTGTGTAATGTCTGGGAAATTGCATAAGTGCATGAGTACTACCTTGGTAATTGTATGCCTATATGATTCTATGAGTGCAATTGCCAAGAACACACAGAGAATACTGGGTGTTTTTGACAAAGTGAAAAATACATATATAAACATATTTTACATACGGTTTCAGTGTAGCTATTTAATAAGATATTAATTTCACTTTCCCCTTTTTATACATTTGTCAAAATAACTAAATCAAAAATTAATTTTCTTTCTTCAGAGCAGCACCAAAGGTCGCAATGACATCAGTAGTAACAAATACAAATGACAAAATGTAAAACAGATATTTAACCTTATTTAACACAGCATTTGACTCTAGCTGTTAGGAAAATAATTGTTTAACTTTATTTACAAAACACATTTAACAATAACAATAAAAAAAACACTTCCAACAACTAAACTCACAAATACAACATAACTAAAAAACAGCCATAAAACAACCTGTTCTTACCATATCTCAAAAGGAATGAAAAACTGTTCCAAAACAAGTACAATGCACACTCTTTGAAAAGAGCCACTCTAGAGAGATAAAAAAACTATATTCATGTGGGATGATGTCCATGGTGTATCATCTTAAAACCTAAGATAGAAAATATCTCTAACGGGCAATCAAGTAGGGGGAAGCTGGAGGACCATCTTGATGAATGGCACCAGCAACAACGATTCCTGTCAAGAAAGTCCCTTCAGAGGTGCAGACTACTACAACAGATATAGCTCCAGAGTTTTCAAGACTGGCCATGTATTGCATGGACTGTACTGTTGTTATAACTGCTGTTGAGCAGTGTGTTACAGCTATTCAAAATGCTGCAAAAACTTTTTCCCCTTTTATATTTTTCACACATATCTCAGTGCCTACTTTTCAAATTCAACAAACAGAAAATCATGTGACCTAGAAATAAAGGAATATCATTGGATAATATTCTTTTCAACTAATAGAAGAAGAACATGCCCATTTATCTATCTAGAATATTATTTAAGAGGAGTTCATAGTGAACAGCAAGAAGGTAATGCAAGGCTGAAGAACCCTTGCATTCATTAGCAGCCACACAAAAGCAGAGAATCCATTCAAAAGTTCAATCTCAACTTCAAGATTTGGCTCCATAGTTTCCCCAATGGCTTCATACTGCATGGATTGTGAAGTTGTAGTGAGTGCTGGAGAGCAGTCCATAACGGCCCTTCTCAATGCTGCAAAGAATAATACATGTTTATTTTTTAATTTTTGTTCCTTCATAGCTTTTCTACATTAGCAGGCATTGTATTATCTTACAAAATGTATATCTAAAGCCCAAGGCCCTGACGGGGTGCCGATTGATGTAAACAAGGCAGCACCTGAGATGTGGGGACGTCTCCTGGCTAATGTCTTTAATGCAGCTTTGTGTATTGAGGCCCCCAAAACATGGGGAGAATCTATCGTTGTTCTGATTCATAAAAAGGGCAGTAGGTATGTTGTGAAGAATTATCGTCCCATTTCTCTTCTTGACTCCTCATTTAAGATCATGAGTAGAGTAATGCTTGTCAGGTTAGAGGAATGGGTCGAGCGAGAGGGCATTCTGGCTGACAGCCAGTATGGCTTTAGGAAGGGCAGGGGTACACTCGATCAGTGCATCAATCTTGATTTACTGATCGGGCAATACACTGAAGCAAAACCTGGCTCACTTTACCTTTGCTTTGCTGACCTAAGTAGTGCCTTTGACATGGTAGACCACTCTATGTTATGGCCAACCTTGCTACAATTGGGAGCTCCTGAGGGCATAATCTTCTTTCTCGCCAGGTTGTATGGGAACCTACAAACATGTGTGCGCTTCGGTACTAAAGGCGAATGCACTCCAAAATTTAGTGTTAAAAGAGTAATTAGGCAGGGCTGTGTATTGGCCCCCCTCCTTTTTATATTATTTATGAATGGAATCAATGCCATTCTGGAAAAGATTAATGCAGATACCCCCAGATCAAAGGCGTCCCTGTACCGGTGTATTTATATGCCGATTATGCCATTCTACTTTCTAGAACCCCCTTGGGATTACAGCGTTTGATTGATCACGTCGGGAAAACCGAGAGACGCATCAAGGTGCGCCTCACCGAACATAAATCTAACATCAGACAAAAAAACTTAAAGTCAGCCCTTTCTGCACACTTTGTAGAACTGCAACACAATGTTTCCCAAGTAAAGTTCATCATTCTTGAGACAGTACTGAAGCAAGAAGGGAGAGACAACAACAAATTTCTTTTGAGACGAGAGAACTATTGGATCTATAAACTGTCAACCCAGAAACCCATGGGTTTAAATGAGAGAATTGAATTTTCTTGTTATCTTTGAAGTATTTGCTCTGTAGACAGACGTTGCTGTTATTGTGTATGTTCCCTACACCCTTGACACTACACACCTTAATTTCTGCAAGTTTTACCCTTACGACATATTAGCCACATGAGCAGATCATCCGCAACACAGACCACTCCACACATAAGTTCGAGCCCCGCATTTTGATTTCCCAACGTTTTACCCTCATATTTCCTTACAGACAAACAGCACACCTTTTGTCTATTATCAATCGACCTTTGAATTGATAATTTCGTTTAAAGCCCAACTGGAACCCTGATTTCCACAGCTTCGTAACGATCGCAACCATAGTCTTTCATCTATTTTTTTATCGCACGTGACACAACACGTGACCCTAATGTTTTGAATTTAACAAACGCGGGAAGCCATTGCCTTCACCGGCGTTTCTCGGAGACGAGTACCGGATAGAATCCTTCACCCGAAGCCATTCAGGTTAGTCCCTACCGCTCGCCAACCTTACACTGGAAAGCCTCGTTACACATTCTTGTTTACTGGTACTGACGGACTTTTTTCGTTTGCTTATTTTTACTTAGATTTTCAATTACGATCGGACCACAGGCATGTAAGTGAACAACAGAACCCCCCATTTTTAAAAGCACTAGCACAATGTCATCTCTGTTACACTTTCCGTTCAAATTACTTCTTACATTGCATTTGGAATTGATAGCATGACATGATTTCATATGTATAGGTTCACTATGTGGTTTTGAACTGATATTGTACGAATATTATTTTTCCTCATTAATGTTTACCCATATCATTGTTTTCAGTGTCAATTCCCTGATGAAGGGCATGCTACTAATGCCCGAAATGCATTGGACACATTAAGGACATTGTCTGAGCCTGTATGTTGAATATAATCATGAAGACATTAGAATTGAATCGATAAAACAACATCATTAAAATCACGAAATAAATGAAATGAATTACAACGAACAGAGAATGGAAGTTGTTTTCTTGCACTAAGGGAACGCAAATTAGTGTGTGCCATACTAGGGATGGGACCAGAGTTCCTCTGGCCTCACATAGCAAATATTCAATTTGACGTCGTTGGGCCCTCGACGCCTCCTTACTGAGCACCACCAAACCAAAATAAATATAGGTAAACCTAAGAATAACGGATCTTGAATCATAACTAGCTGTGCATCAATCCAATCACAAATAGAGATAAATACATCAACATGTTTTCACTTTTGACTGACCATCGGGAGGTAGAATATGCAAAGACCCAGAAAGATTTGTGGCACCCCAGCGTATGGCGAGCCAAGATGGCGGAATTCAGGGTCGATGAGATCATGGTGAACTGGGTCAGCGCCTTTTCTATTTTTACGGCAGTTATGGGTGAGCGTAAACCTGAAGTGTTGCCCGACTTATCATGTTATCAGAATAGGATCATGAATTTCTATGTAATGTACGGGGGAAATGAATGGAAGGGTTATGACGTTACCTTTAGAAAAGCAAAAGAGTTTAACGAGGCTTTAACATGGGATTGTCTGGACACGGTGTCATGGCATAACCAGCTTTTGCCGGGACCGGCGGGTACGTCGGTACCAAGCACGAGTGTTTCGGGGACATTCCAACAGAAGCCGGCACAGCACTTTCGGGCGAACGCCGGAGGGGAGCCGCATCCCAGGTCCGGCGGGAATGGAGGCAAGTGGGGGGTTTGTTGGGGATTCAACAAAGGAACCTGTAACAGGCCTCAAGGAACGTGTAGGTTCCGGCATGCTTGTTCAGGCTGTGGGAATTCCTCACACCCAGAAACTAGCTGTCGATCCAAGTCCAATGGTACGGGAGGAAAGGGGGGATCCAAGCAGGATTGAGGTGGTGCCTTGGAAGCAAACATCTTCACCCATTGATATCTTGGCTTTGACCCCCTGGCTGAACCGATACCCAGATCATGTATCCGCAGGGATTTTGAGGAATGGCTTTCTGTATGGCTTAAAAATCCCGGCGGGAAATTTTCGGGGGAGCCCCTTCTGTAAGAACCAACTGTCTATTCAGCACAACCCGGCGGTGGCCGCCAGAAAAATAGTGAAAGAAGTCAGCTTGGGGCGGGTAGCGGGGCCATTTGCCTGCCCGCCAGTTGCGGAATTTGTGTGTTCACCTTTAGGAGTGGTTCCAAAGAAAGACCCGGGGGAGTATAGACTCATCCACAATTTATCGGCCCCTAGGGGGGCCTCGGTAAATGAGGCTATTGACCCTGAGGTATGCTCAGTTAGATACGCATCGTTCGATGATGCTGTTGAATCGCCTGGGCCCCGGTGCACTTTTGGCAAAATCGGACATCGAATCGGCATTCAGGTTGCTCCCGGTCCACCCTCGGGACCAGCGCTTGCTGGGATTCACGTTCCAAGGGAAATATTACATGGATAAATGCATGCCCATGGGTTGTTCAATTTCATGTGCCTATTTTGAAATGTTTGGCTCCTTTTTGGAATGGGCGTTCACCGAGGCCACAGGGCATAGACAGGTGATGCACTATGAGGATTTCTGCACACTCATGCGGGAGTTTGGGGTCCCATTGGCGCCAGGTAAGACGGTGGGGCCATCTACCTCACTGGAGTTTCTGGGGATTGAGTTGGACTCTGTGGAGGGGTGTTTCCGTCTGCCAATTGAGAAGGTGGCCAAGTTCAGGGCTTCCTTGATTCAATGTCTCCGTAAGGACAAGGTGACCCTGCATCAGTTACAACAGACAGTGGGTCAGCTTAATTTTGCCTTAAAAGTGATACCGATGGCTCGCCCCTTCTCACGTTCCATAGCACAAGCTATGGTGGGCCTTAAAGAAGGACACCACTGCACTAGACTGTCGGCAGAGGTTCGCCAGGACATGCGCATTTGGTTAGCATTCCTGGCGGATTTCAACGGTCGAGTGGTGTGGAACAAACCTCCAGCATCGTCTGACGAACTGGGCTTATGGACTGACTCGGCTGGGAGTGTGGGATTTGGCGCGATCTTTGGTAACCGAGGGTCGGCGCAAACTTGGCCGGCGTGGTGGCATTCAAGTGGCCTAACAGGTAACATTGGGTTCCTGGAGCTATTCCCCATTTGGGTGGCTCTGTTGGCATGGCCGGAAGACTTTAGGAACCGCTCAGTGGTGTTTTGGTCAGATAACATGACGGTGGTCGAGTGTATTAATCACCAGGCTGCACGCTGCAAGTGGATCTTGAGACTGTTGAAAGAAATTGTATTACGATGCATGAGATTGAATGTACAATTCAGGGCAAGGCATGTGCCGGGTGTACTGAATATTGCAGCTGATGCACTCTCTCGTTCACACATGCAGGCTTTCAGGGGTTATCTACCCACAGCGGAACTAGTGGCGGCACCGTTCCCCGAAGCACTATGGCAGATCGGTGCCCCGGACTACAAGACCTCGTGGCAGCCAGTTTAGCGCCCAGGACGAGAAAAGCTTATGAAGGAGCGTTTCGTTCATACTGCGCCTTTTTAGGGCCGGTAGGGGGACATAGATGGGGGTGGGAGGAATCCTTCCTCGGGTTTTTGGTGGCACTTCATAAGGAAGGCCGATCGGCGGCAACCGCCAACAGATATAGGGCAGCCATATCATTCATGGCACAGCTCCATGGAATACGGGACCCGACGGGTTCCTTCTTAGTCAGGAAGGCGCTCCGCGGTTGGCAGCGCCTGGAAGGTCGCAGACACGATAAAAGGCACCCGATTGGGCTAGATAGATTGTCCTTACTTCTAGCTGAACTGGATGAGACATGCTCACCGCCCAGCGAGGTAATTTTGTTCCGAGCAGCGTTCGCATTGGCATTCCATGGGGCCATGCGGGTAAGTGAACTCGTAGCAAGGAACAAGAAGGATGTGGAGGGAGGTCTATGCAGGGATCATGTTCAATTACAGGGTGATTCTCTGTTGATCTCGATAGCCAGGTCCAAAACAGACCAGGAAGCTTTGGGGAATAGTGTGGTTCTGCAGCGCGCCCGAGGGAGCCCCAGTTGTCCCATAAGGTATTTAGAGGACTACCTGGCACAGAGGTTGACAACATGGGGGGGGACCCTGCTTAGACACAAGGACGGCACCCCGTTGACGAGATTTCAGTTTCGGAGGGTGCTGGCAATTACAATTGCTGCGGCGGGCTTGAACCCGTGCGATTTTGGGACCCACTCATTCAGAATAGGGGCCGCTACTGAGGCTACGGCTCGGGGTCTGGGTGCGGAGGAAGTGAAACAGTTAGGCCAATGGTCCTCGAACTGTTTCAAGAGGTATGTGCGACTGCACATGTTGTGAAAGACTGATGAAATGCACTCACGCTTGTTATGTTATGTTATAGGGGGGTTTTGTATAGCGCTCAGCTACTCCAAAGGAGTGTCCCGGCGCTTTCAGACCGACAGGTCAGCAGCTAACACATAACACAACAGGAAAAAGGACCGGCAAAAAAAGAAAACAGAAAACTAAAGACAGAACAACCAGGTTTTAAGTCCCTTTCTAAAAGCAAGCAAATTGGCAGTGCTGCGGAGTGATAAGGGAAGAGTGTTCCAGAGCTGAGGAGCAATCCGTTTGAAGGAGCGTCCACCAGTCCAGGCTTTCTTCACCGCTGGCACCACCGCAAGAGAGAGAGATTCTGATCTCAGGGCCCTAGTAGGTTTGTAAAAGGCTAGCCTTTTCCGAATGTAGGTTGCTCCCGTAGAATAGAGCGCCTTGTGGGCCAAAGTAAGGGTCTTAAAGGCAATGCGCTTTCTGACAGGGAGCCAGTGCAAGGTGGATAAAAGGTCAGAGGCACTGGCACGGTGGGGAAGACCATAAATGGCGTGGGCTGCCGAGTTCTGGACTACCTGAAGACGCTGCAGCAGGTAGTCGGGCAAACCCAGGTAGAGAACATTGGAGTAGTCCAGCCTCGAGCCAATGAGGGCTTGGACGGTAATTTTGCGCTTGTTGTCTTTTGTTTGGATTACAGTTTGACAAGCCTGTAACGCGGGGCGAAAATTCGGATCGGCCCAACACCAAAGGACCAGCGGGAAAGAATTGCCGACTGGAGAGCAAGTGGTATGGGTCGTGGGCCACTCATACGTGAGGCGTGCCGGGGACATATTCAAGGCAGGTGACGCGATCCACGCATCTGATGAGTATGGGTTCAGAGTGTCCTTCCATGGGAAGGGAGGCCTTTGTTTTGACCAGTTTCAGAGCTATATGGAGGAGCTGTTAGGGCGGAAAAGGTCACTGCCATCTGTAATCATAGTGCATCTGGGGGGCAATGACTTGGTAAGGCTGGGAAGACGGATATTGCTGGAGCACATATTGTCAGCAGTTAGTTGGTTGTCCAGGAGGCTTCCGGGGTGTACGATTGCTTGGTCCCACATGATTCCCAGAAGAGCTTGGCGGGGGGGTCTGTCTGTGTCGGCGTTGAACCACTCGGTAAAGAGGGTCAACAACAAGATCGAGAAACTGTTTCGCTCTACTCACTTACAAAGCATTCCTCATGGGTGTATCCGGGGTGATCACTATTATTTGAATGATGGGGTGCACCTGTCCAGGGCTGGGAATGATTTACTCATAGGAGACTTCGTAGCGTGGCTGAGGGCGTTGAGGAGACATGACCTTTAGGAGGTGTAGGGGGGCCGGATAGTCGGTCAACTATCCGGCCTGTGGCGGTAAGGTCATGATCGGTGAGCAGTGATTTCAAGGTCCCTAGGGGGGGCGCCACCCAGTATGGATGGGAGCGCCCGGGGGGAGGCGGCCATTGGCCCCTCCCACAGGGAGGCGGCACCCACTACGGATGGGTCACCTAGGGGGAGACGGCCATAGGCCCCTCCCAGGGGGAGACGGCTATATGCCCCTCCTACGAATTTCCCGGGGGCCGGATATCCGCTCCGGCGGAAGAGAGTGTGGGGAAGGGGGAGAGTCCACGCTGTCCTTCTTACGGATACCTCGCTCGAGAACTCGGACGACCTTTAAGATGGCGTCGAGTGAAAGGGGGCCCCCACGACAAGGGAAGTTACAGTTGGCAGCGAGGGTAAAGTCCTCTGCGCATGCGCCACTCACACCATGAGGGCGGGAATTTGGTAGTAGGGATCTGACACCGGTTAAGACCTTGCCGTTGGCCCTTAATGCTAGGATGTACAATTTTATTTTAGAATGTTATGCATTTTTTCAGGATGCTAGACTCGGCTAGGAAACCTTTGTATTAGAGATTTGTTAAGGTTAGCCAAAGAACTTGTCTTCATCAAAATGTAATGGAAGATAAAATTGTACATGATTCATGAAACGTTTTCATTTAAAGTTTAAATTTTTTTTTCATATTTTAATAAATACGGCCGGGGGGTAACTCCCCCCCGCCTTCCAAAAGTTCAAACCTGTGTCTGTCTCCTCCCATGGGGAATTGGTGTTAGGAGGGGGTGGCGGGCATCCCGGCCCATATGGAAAGGGAAGACCACTCGGTCCCCCCGAACGTATGTATGGGTGCCCCGATCCCCCTGGGAAACCGTTGTGGGCGGGGGGGCGTGTCTCGGCTGGTATGCCCAAAGCGGCGTAGCCGGAGCACGCTCTTCCCGCCCAAAAGGGGTTGTCCTAAACACCCGCCCGGAAGTCCGCGCACGAATGGGCGTACCTGAGGTGGGCCCCCGCCCTCCTGCAGATGGATAAATAGAGAGGGAAACCAACGAAGCTCCCTCTTGTTCCAGTGCTCCGAAGGCTGCACCACTCGTCGCTCGTGAGCCCTCGAAGGAACAAGCGGCAATTTTGACCCACCCACCAGCCCCTTTTTTGCAATGTTTTTGAATAAAGTAATTGTTGGTGATATTCGAATGTATTAAAAAGATACAGTCATTTTGCATCATGGATGTATGCCTTTGATTGAATAGATGTTTGTAGGCCTTTTTTTCTTTGTAGAAACGTAGAGGAATGGATCGAATAATAAAAATTGTCTTCTGCTTTAGGACTTTTTTCCCTTTGTAGCAATGTCAAAGTTGGTGAATTGTCAAGCTGTTGCAGATAAGGCGTATTTTCTTTCCTTAGTAGGTAAAACAACTGTCGTATTTATTTTGGTCGGGCGGTAAGGTCATGATCGGTGAGCAGTGATTTCAAGGTCCCTAGGGGGGGCGCCACCCAGTATGGATGGGAGCGCCCAGGGGGAGGCGGCCATTGGCCCCTCCGACGGGGAGGCGGCACCCACTACGGATGGGTCGCCTAGGGGGAGACGGCCATAGGCCCCTCCCAGGGGGAGACGGCTATATGCCCCTCCTACAAATTTCCCGGGGGCCGGATATCCGCTCCGGCGGAAGAGAGTGTGGGGAAGGGGGGAGTCCACGCTGTTCTTCTTACGGATACCTCGCACGAGAACTCGGACGACCTTTAAGATGGCGTCGAGTGAAAGGGGGCCCCCACGACAAGGGAAGTTACAGTTGGCAGCGAGGGTAAAGTCCTCTGCGCATGCACCACTCACACCGTGAGGGCGGGAATTTGGTAGTAGGGATCTGACACCGGTTAAGACCTTGCCGTTGGCCCTTAATGCTAGGATGTACAATTTTATTTTGAATGTTATGCATTTTTCAGGATGCTAGACTCGGCTAGGAAACCTTTGTATTAGAAATTTGTTAAGGTTAGCCAAAGAACTTGTCTTCATCAAAATGTAATGGAAGATAAAATTGTAAATGATTCATGAAACGTTTTAATTTAAAGTTTTAAATTTTGTTTCATATTTTAATAAATATGGCCGGGAGGGTAACTCCCCCCCGCCTTTCAAAAGTTCAAACCTGTGTCTGTCTCCTCTCATGGGGAATTGGTGTTGGGAGGGGGTGGCGGGCATCCCGGCCCATAATAAACTATTTAACTGATCTGTTATCCCTAAGGCCACCTATGAATTGGCGTTCTATTTGGCTTGAAGCGGAAAAGTCTTTTAACAGGTCTATAATCGAGGATTGCTTATCATTGGATAAACATCTTAAGATACCTTGGGTAAAATATGTTGTTGGTGTTTTTCCGAGATATTTAACTTGAATATTTTGCTTGATCCAAGTGCAGCATCTAGGATACACAAAGCTGAGCTGAAAAGTAATTTCTTGACTTTTAGGGTGAGGTAGCGGGCATCAGCCTACGGATCCTTGACCACTGTCATGCTCTACACCAGATACAGCATGGTAGAAGGTTTTCCTTTGTATTTATCTATGGTGACGAGGCCATCTCATAAGTTTGTACTCACTAGACTTAGATTTGGTATGGCACACCTTTTGGTGGCCCTACCGACCCTCAAGAAACATCCGTCAGGGCCATGCATGTGTGATGGCGTTTCTACTCAGAGCACTTTGCACTTTTTACTGTTCTGCAAACTGTACTCGAATTTACGTACTGCATTCTTGAAACCAATGTTCGTAAAATATGATGTACGTACAGTTAATCAGGCAATGATTTTAATTTTTAATCTGCATTCGGCCAATATCTGTTTTTATACAGCTACGTTTTTAAATTACTGTGTTAATGCCAGGAAAAGTATGTGTTTTTAATGAATCATGTCTGCATATTGTTTGTAAACTCTTTTAGATATTGATGTATTTTCTATTATTATGTTTTTTACCTTTGTGCTTTTATGGTCATTTTAAATGTGCCGAATAAAGCTTCATGAATGGAATTGAATTGTATCTAATATGTGTTGTACATTCTATTATCTTCTAATTTATTGCAACATAACTTACATATAACATGCCGTATAGACAAGTCAAACCGTCCCTTTATAAATAAATACACAGCTAACTTTTGCCAGTTATCATTATTTCCTTTTTCATTTTTTAAATATGCATCAACAGTCTGTGTTTAAATCTTCTAGTAAGTGCATCAACAATATATACAAACATACTCTGGTTTTTTAGACAATACTCTATTAAAGTTTGTAATCTTTTCTTTAAAACTATCAACTGTAATATATGTGTCCTGTTCTGCAACTCCTCCTCTTAACAACTCTTCATTTTTCCTAGAATCCTGCTCAGGACCAAAGAAACGAAACTGCACATCACCACAAACCTTTTCTACGTCTGCCACAGCTTGCAAAAGTGCTCTATTCATTTCTCCTAAACATAAAGCAGGAGTTTTCATATAGTACAGCCTCATAGCTAAAGTTTGCATTGTTGAGTGGTATAAATTATTTAGTTTTTTAAACTTCGCCTTGCAAAGATACATTGGAATTTTCTTAATATTGCCATGTATCGCTATCTAATACTACAAACCCTACTCCTATTCCATTTGTATTCAGGACCCTGACTACCTGTTCCTTATACCTCTTCTGCAATACCATCCTCTACATTTCGAGGCACCATCACCTCTTTTCCTATAGGACTACCATTCTTCATTTCATAACATTGTATTCTTTCATCAATAGCATGAACTAATCTGTTATCCTGGAGATAGCATTCTTCATTATAGAAAGGCTTTGTACTAGAAGTATGTATCCATTCGTAACTAAAAACTACATAAGTTACTTCTATTCACTAATCTTTTCTTCTGGTTTTGTCTCCTCATGCACAACACAAATTTGTCAAGAGTCTTCATTCTATTAATAATCAAAATGAAAAACTGCCTCTTCAAAGCAAAGGTCTTGTCAATGGCTCTTCCAACTTGTTATTTCTGTTTTACTGCATCTCTCCTTCTACTACACGTTATTAAATGTTTCACTAAATTTACAACCACTCTACTATGAAACATCCTCGCTCTGATTTCCTTAAACTGCTTCTGTCTCCTGGTTATATTTGCTCATCTTTGTTACAATGTATCTACTTCCAATGTACACTTTGTCCGCTCTTGTTTTTTCTCATAGCCATAATTGTATTTTCTTTATTTTGTATTCTTTGCAAATGTCCACATATATTTTTAAGAAATTACTTTGTCCTCTTACCAGTAGCTCTTTTTTCTTTCAGAACTTTTTCTGCATTTTGAGTCCTTTGTAACTCCTATCTGCAGAGATACTGTAGTTCCTTCTGTTGCTTTATTATCTGAGCTTTTGCAGGCATTCTAATTGTGTGTAGTTATGTATATCTTGTTCTGTAAAAAAAAAGGCATATTTTGATTTCTGCCCTAGCCAACGTACATACTACTTTACTACTGACTTACACATAATGTAAAAACAGTTTTTATGGTATTTTACTGTTTTAAATGTACAAATGAACCTAGCTTTATTACTGCATGCACTTACTTCAATATAGAAAACACAAAACAAAACACAAAACTGTATTTATTGGTTAACTTTTAACATTTTAGCACCCTGTCCTACAACACAGTTGCATCATATCTCACTTCTAACTTATACATGGTGAAAGACCGGTATATCCCTCTGTAATGCGTTTTTAAATGGACCTCAAACCAAGGGAGCATATTTACAAGCCCCATGTGCCAAAGCATCACTTTTTTCGACACACCATTGGCATAGTGTGATGTTCCATATTTTCAAGGCCACGTAAAGCCAAAGCATGGTTTTACATTGCCTTATAAATACAGGCCCTTTTCACACAGCACTTTGCGTGAAAGGAGCGTGCCATGGGTGTTGCTGTGTGCGTTCCTACTCAACACCCATGCATTTTGCCATATTCCCAGATTTACAATCATTTGTACACCTGGGAATGCGTCAGAATTCTATGCCATACCAGGTGAGGTAGGCACAACATGGAGAAATTCTTATATTTCTCCTTGTTTTTTTCTGTAGCACACATAGAAGGAGGAAAATACTTCTCATGATTGTTTTTGTGCAGGAAGGTGTGCCTTCCTGCACAAAAATAATCATCCCCGCAACATGGGTGCCTGTGTTGTGGGGATGATTGCCTCCATTGGAGCATAACATCCAGTTGTGCACCAGTGCAGAGGAGAGCACAGGGATCTATCACATTGTTGTACATATGACAGATCCCTGTGCTTTGAAAGTAATGCAGCATGGCACAGACAAATGGCTTGCGGCTCTGGGCCACATTACCCAAGTGTAGAAGTACATACAGTGTCTGTCTCAACACTGTAAATCCCAAAACAGACATTAAGAGCTATTTGTGTGCCTCTCTACATTTGTGTCACTGGTGTAGTTAGTATCTAAGTACTTTTTTACTTAAATATATCAGATTTAAATTTTGGGAAAAAATGCAAATAGCAATCTGCTCATTAATTTATATCCAACCATATAGCTTACTAATGTGCATATATACACTACCCCACATGGTTTAAAAGACTACATATTCCTAAGTAAAACTTGTAAATACATGTGTTTGTGGTTGAATACATAAATACTCCTTGGAGGATTGAATGAGTGCATAGGTAGTCCCTAGGGGATTACCTTAGGATACTTGTTGTGCCTAGAAACCCTGACTATGTCATAACTCAATGAGTCATTCGATATTTGCATACGTGCTGCCTGCGTGTTTGCATGAGTATACCACTAGTATTTGGGTATTTGGATGAGTGCATGAGTAGAGGCTGAATTATTAGACAAGTGTGTGACTGATGCTTAAATAATTCATTACTTGCATAGATACTGTTGGGATGATTAAATGAGTGCAACTTTAGCGCCTGGATGATTGCAAGAGTGCATACATAGTATATAGGTACTTGATAGAGTGCATGGATAGTGCACACATGATTGTTTAAGTCCATGTATAGCACCTAGCCTATTAGATGAGTGCACGAGTAGTGTTGCAGCGATTGGATGCGGCCCATTTGTTTTTGGTTGAGTGAAAATGTAGTGTCTGGATGTTTAAATAACTACATCAGTAGTGCATAGATAATTGAATATGTACATCAGTAGTGTTTGGCTAATTAGATGAGTTCATGACTAGTGTCTGAGTGACTGCATGAGTCCATTGTTAAAGCTTGAGAGTTTGCATGAAAGAATGTGTACTTTTGGGGTGATTGCATTAGTGAAAGGCTATTGCCTCAGTAATTAAATTGCTGCATAGGTACTGGATGGGTGATAGGTTTACTACAATGGTACTCTACGTAATTAGATGAGTGCATGAGTAGTGCCCGAGAGCTTCATCAGCACTCGTGTGCTTCAGTATTTTAATAAATGCATAAGTTGTAAGTGGGTGTTTAGATGGCTGCATAGGTTCAGCGCAAATGTTATAATGATTGCAAATTACAGCCTTGTTAATTGCAATTAACTGGAACGACTAAAAGGATCCATTAGTTTGCACTTTCAAGTCTTTATTCTCTGATCTTAGCTTCATCCAATCTTGCAACGTCCAACACATAACAAAGGCTCTACACAAGACCTAATCATAGCTAAAGATAATGCCATACAACTGAACTTTATAACACCTTGTGACTGGTCAGACCACTCCCGAGATGTGAGGAACATAAACGTAAAGGACCTTTTGTAATAATAGTCTAACTCCACCCCCCAACTTGACAAATCTGGATAGCCTCACTGAACACTACATTAATGCAATGTCTGACATTTTTTCATTCATTTGCCTCTTTGCAGCTCAAAACAATGCCTAGCAAACATTCAAAACTGTTGTTCTATGGGTCCCTTAACAAGGAATGACGTAAGCTTAGACTGGTAGTGAGATTTTGGAGAAACTCCCAAAATATAATAAACCTCAAACAGCTAAGGGGAACAAGGAATGCATATAAAAAACATATCCAGTGTGCCAAAGCAAACCACTATAGGTCACAACTTGACAAAATAAAGAAATCGTAAATCATATAGCGCCTTTCACCGTAGGGTCTCAAGGCGCTTGCTTTGGCAACCCGTCCTGGCTTTTTCCTGCGAGATAACACCTACTGGGCATCCCCAAGGTGAAAGCCAGGCATCCCATCGTGGTTGGGCCGTAGTGGAGATTAAGCAAGCTATTTCCCAGAGTTGCAGAGTGTGAACCCAGGATTCGAGTAGGCACCGAGGTGAGAATTATCGAGTCTGTGGACATTTTGAGCTCAAGACCCTGCCCCGTCAGGGATTGAACCCTGGTCCTGGGTCTGACCTCTGCGTCCGGGTCTGCCTCCTCTAACCGGTGAGCCACACTTCTCTTTTTTGTTTCTTGTTTTTTTTAGGCCAAAAACAGGCCTACAAAAACAATTTGAAATCATCAAACAACAAACAAACCACTCGGTCATGCAAGGATCATCACACAATGATATACTACACAATGTTGAGGTGTTCTAAGCACACTTCATTGGAAAAACAAAACAAAATGAACTAGAACTGCAACTTCCCTTAACAGATGCAGCATCAGTCTCTGTCAAATACCTCCATACGACTTCATCCTGGCCTACGGGACTTTACTCATAAAAATGGAGCATCATGGAATTAATTTATACTTGCAAATTATGCCAAGCTTCGCAACAACCCAAATGCACTAAAACCATCAAACTATTTAAACAATCCTATGCCTGCCAAGTTCTTTAAAGCGCTTACAAATTCAATTTCCCCTCCCTGGTTTAAAATTGTCCATGAATCTCTCGTTCAGGGCATAATTCCAGACTGCCTCTTGATTGGATACCCCCATCCAAAGGAAGCCAACCGCTGATTTATCTAACCCAATCAACTTCTGACTTATCACCAATGTCATGGCTCTAGCTAAACTACTTGAGAAATGTAGAAACAGACAACTTTGCAAGCACATTGAACAATATCAGCTCCTTGATTAATACCAATTGGGCTTCAAATAACGTCATAGTACAGACACAGCCCTAACACACATTGTTGATGATGCTCTAAAACTTTCTCTCCTCAGCATTTGACACTGTCAAACATGATATCTTGTTTGGACTACTTGAAAAAAGGATGGGGTTATCACGCTGTTTTAGACTAGTTTCCTTCTTTCCTTCATAATAGAAAACTAAGAATCAAAAGCCATGACCTTCCCAACAGTAAACCGATCCCAATTGGAGTACCTCAAGGATCAGCATTCACTCCCACACTCTTCAACTATACATAGAACCTCTCACTGAATTCTGAACAATTCCAACATAAACTACTAGATGTATGCAGATGATACTTAACTGACTGCAAAGATAAGGTGACCCCTGATACTAATGTGAAGTTCACCTAGACAGGGAAATACATACTGCAAATAATGTAGGGTAACTTCAATTCTTCAATTCTTTCAAAAACTTAGAACATGTCAAAATAAGAGTAGTGAAACTAATATTTAGAAAAATACAAAATCATTTATTTAATATTTATGGTAATATATCTGTTACAATCAAAGTGTGAAATCCCAGTATTGTAAAGAATGTCTAGGTAATGTATGGAATGCCTGATGGTTTTCGGCAAACTATGAAATATACGTTTTTTGTGAAAATGTTACATACTTTTCCTAGGCATTCTATACAATTCCTAGGCATTATACAGAATGACCAGTACCGTTTACGCAAAGTGTTAAAAGGCCACAAGATGAGATTCCTAGGCAGAATTTTGACTTATGTAACATGCTAACTGCAATCATCCTTCATACAATCATACTTTTAAATTGATTCTCAAAAATTCAATTGTTTTGAAAGAAATACAATCATGTAACAGAAATTTCATTCGAACACATAATTCTTGGGTGGTTTCCAAGTTGTCTCTCAACGGGCACTTCGGCAGACCTCTGCCTTCTTCAGGAGTTGCACCTCCAAATAGTATGTTCAATGGGTAAGTGATTCTGGACTGGTGATGTAGCCCAATTATGTTCTGTACAAGTTACAGTATCTCGATTCACTCATGGATTCAGGTTGAGACTAGACCAGTCTCGATGTCGGTATAAGATTTGTCAAAATGTGGGTCCACCTAAAAAGGTTGGGGGGTTTCCAATTGTTACACTCTACGCTGTTTACTTGAGGCTCATAGGGATGAAGGCTACAGCGACGAAAATTCATATCCTTTTCAATATCTGATTCTTAAAAAATGCACTCGTGGTGTACGATTCTAATCCATTGGATGTGCTGCTAATCCATGGGTTACCATTACTGTGTTACATTCGATTAAATGTCAACAGGTTGCTGGCAGCTGGAACACTGATGCCGGTATGCGTGAAGTAGTGGTCGGTAGCGACCCACATTTTGACAAATCTTATGCCGACAGTGAGACTGGACTAGTCTCAACATGAATCCATGAGTGAATTGGGATACTGTAACTTGTACAGTACATAAGACAAAATTCTTTCTAGATTTTTCATGATCACACCTTTTTATATTAGATATATTACCATAAATAATAAATAAATGATTTTGTATTTTTCTAAATATTAGTGTCACTACTCTTATTTTGACATATTCTAAGTTTTTGAAAGAATTGAAGTTGCCCTAGATTATTTACAGGATGATACTCATCTGTACATGAGAATTTCTTCTCAGGATACTATCAAAACTCCTAATAGTGCACTTCGGAATTCAAACAATGATTAATTCAAAACCACCTTATGATGAACACACTCACGGCAGAGTTCCTCCTAATGGACCCCTACAGTCACTCAGTCCCCATCCAGGCTTGGCTCAAACAACTAACAACCCTATATTGCATCCCACATGTTGTAAACTCTACTAAATCCCTGGGCAAAACCTTGGACAAATGGCTAGATATGCAAGACCAAATCAGTGCAACAGCGAGAGGAGCCATTAACCAGCTCAGCACCCTAATGGAAGACATGAAACTATTTGTCCAATCACTGGTCATCTCTCGTGTAAACTATGGAATTGTGACCCTGGCTCTGCTACCCAAAGCTAAACTGGCATCTTTAAGGGCTACTTTGAACTCTGTTGCCAGACTCATCACAGGATCAAGTAAACACAACCACATTACTCCAGATTTAATCCAACTGAACTGGCTCTCTCTTGTTGCACGGTCCCATTACAGGACAACTTTTTAATGGACAATGGACTATATCATAACACTCTTTCGTGTTTGACACAAAAAATAAAAAATTCAGGCATGAACTGAGCCCTTCAATACTATACTGCTGAAACCACAAAAGTTCAGAAAGAAGAAAACCTACAACTGCGTCTTCTCTGGACTGGCTCCAAGAAAATGGAATTAACCCCCTCCTGAATTCAGAACAAATCCCTGGACAGCAGCACTAGAAAAAGAAGTCAAAGCTTAAAGACCCAAATGTGACAATAAACCAATTGGCTCCCTTAGTAACTCAAACGCCCTATGTACAATTCTGGACTTCCACACTACTAAGCATTTTGTGCATTTGTAACCTCTTATTTGTTGTATCATGTTCTTTTGTACTTGCTTAGTGTCTATGATTAGATGTACAGCGCACTGATACCGTAGGGGGTCTTGTTTGCGCTATAAAAATCTTTTAAAAATAAATAAATAAATAAAAAGTCCCACTGTGGAATAATAAAGGGTGAAGGCAGAAACAAGTGTGTTAACCCCTTCAAGTATCTCTGCACCAGAGGGGATGTGAAAGGAGAAGGCTGATCAGGCAGACGAAGAAAAGAGGTAGGGGGTGAAAGATAGCCCTTCAAGGTGCCCAGGGCAGAGCCCTGCTGGGCCAAGAAAAGTATGAACAGGAGTATATTAGATAAAGATGCAGATAGTGAGTGGGTCAGTAGAC
The DNA here is from genome assembly GCF_964263255.1 of Lissotriton vulgaris. Taxonomy (NCBI): domain Eukaryota; kingdom Metazoa; phylum Chordata; class Amphibia; order Caudata; family Salamandridae; genus Lissotriton; species Lissotriton vulgaris. The sequence goes on along the minus strand of NC_141694.1, from coordinate 273,676,996 downwards.
CGATCTGTACAATATTTAAAAAATTTGGAGCATCTGCAGGTACATACCAACTTCGTAGAGGGACCCCTGACTGCTGGAAAAACCTCACAGACTTCTGGAGGAAGGTCAAAAGTTGTCAGCTGTTGCCGCTGTCTCTCATGCAAGGAGGTGGAGAGTGGACGGATTCAGGTGGAAAACCCTCCTCTATTGCTGCAACAGGAGATCTTCCCGAAGGGGCAGCCTGATTATCGATGCTCATTGCCAGAAGCTTTGGATACCAGGCTCTTCGTGCCCAGTGAAGAGCCACAATTGTGCTTGGTTGCTCCTGATCTTCTTCACTACTGTGAGGTCTGGATGGGAAAGGGTGAGGGGTCTGCCTCTGAACCAATCATGGTTTGATAGCCACCACTGCAGGTCTTTTGCAGTGCCCTCCGATATCTGGACCAGATCAGTGAGATTTCCCTGATGCCGCACCCATTATTATTATTATTATTATTATGTTTCTTATATAGCGCCAGAATCGACCCCCGAAGGGGTATATCCGCGCTTGCCTTGGGAACCCGTCCTGGCTTTTCCCTGTGAGATAGCCCCTACAGGGCATCCCCAAGGTGAAAGCCAGGCATCCCGCTGCGGGGGGGCCGTTGTGGAGATTAAGCAAGCCTAATGCCCAGAGTTGCAGAGTGTGAACCCATGATTAGGTCAGGCACTGAAGCAAGAATTATCGAGTCCATGGACATTTGAGCTCAAGACCCTGCCGCGTCGGGAATTGAACCCTGGTCCCGGGTCTGACCTCTGCTTCAGGGTCTGCCTGCTCTAACCAGTGAGTCACACTTTCAGGTCCAACTGCAGAGACCGCATGTGCCATATGGCATGGCCCACAAGAAGGATGCAAGAGGCCATGAGGTCTAACAGCCTCAGAGTCATTCTCACCAAAATCCACGATGGAGGCTGGAATATTGGTATCATAGCCCTAATATCCTGAACTCGCGGCTCAGGAGGATAAGCCAGAAACTGCACTGTGTCCAGAACTGCTCCAATGAAGGGGAGCATATGAAAGGGAGTCAGGTATGACTTCGGCACGTTAATAGTGAACCCCAGTGGCAAGAGGTTCTCCATAGTTTGGAGATGGGAGACAATTGCCTGGGATGAGCCCGCTGTCAACAACTGAGAAAGGGCAAGACTGGGACCCCCATCGCCGCAGATGAGCTGTAACCACCGCCATCTCCTTGGTGAGGCCACAAGGGAGCACAGAAAATTGAAAATGCTCCTAGCCAACTGTAACTGCAGGTAGCGACAATGGGTTGGCAGGACGTGAATGTGGAAATAGGCGCCCTGCAAGTCCAACACTACCATTCAGTCTCCCGGGTCTAGGGCAGGCAGTACCTGAGCCAGAGAGAGCATCTTGAATTTCTCCTACTAGAGGTAGTACTTTGGGGGCGTGGCTGAGGGGCAGAAGGAGATGGACGTGAGAGCTAATAGCTCCATCCCTACCCCAGTGATTCTCCTGGATTGAGACCTGCATAAATACATTAATTTACACTTTCAAGTCTTTATTCTCTGATCTTAGCTTCACTCAATCTTGCAACAGTCCTACACCTAACAAAGGCTCTACATTAGACCTAATCATAGCTAAAGATAATGCCATACAACAGAACTTTATAACACCTTGTGACTGATCAGACCACTCCCTCATCTCCTTTCTTATATTGGAAAGGGTGTTTGTTAGACCAGGACAAGCTCGCACGTCCAAACAATGCTCCCGAGATCTGAGGAATATAAACGTAAAGGACCTTAGATAATAATAGTCTGACTCCACCCCCCAACTTGACAATTCTGGATAGCCTCACTGAACACTACATTAATGCCATGTCTGACATTTTTGATTCACTTGCCTCTTTGCAGCTCAAAAGAATGCCTAGCAAACTTTCAAAACCGTGGTTCTATGGGTCCCTTAACGAGGAATGACATAAGCTAAGACTGGAAGTGAGATTTTGGAGAAACTCCCAAAATATAACAAACCTCAAACAGCTAAGGAGAACAAGGAATGCATATAAGAAACATATTCATAGTGCCAAAACAGGTCACTTTAGGTCACAACTTGACAATGCCAAAAACAGACCTAAAAACAATTTGAAACCATCAAATAACAAACAAACCACTCGGCCATGCAAGGATCTTCACACAATGATTCACTACACAATGGTGAGGAGATCTCAGCACACTTCATTGGAAAAACAACAAAAAATGAACTAGAACTGCAACTTCCCTTAACAGATGCAGCATCAGTCTCTGTCCAATACCTCCAAAGACTTCATCCTGAGAATCCACCTCTTGGCCTACAGGACTTTACTCATAAAAATGGTGCATCATGAAATTCCTTTATACTTGCAAATTATGCCAAGCTCCGCAACAACCCAAATGTGCTTAAACCCTCAAACTATTTCAACAATCCTATGCCTACCAAGTTCTTTAGAGCGCTTACAAATTCCATTTTCCCTCTATGGTCTAAGATTGCCCATGAATCTCTAGTTCAGGGCACAATTTCAGACTGCGTCATAATTGGATACCCCCATCCCGATGAATCCAAACGCTGATTTATCTGACCCAAACAACTTCTGACTTATTACCAATGTCATGGCGCTAGCTGAACTACTTGAGAAATGTGTACACACACAAATTTGCAAGCACATTAAACAATTTCAGCTCCTTGACTAATACCAGTCGGGCTTCAGATAACGTCATAGTACAGAAACAGCCTAACACACATTGTTGATGATGCTCTAAAACTTTCTCTCCTCAACATTTGACACTGTCAAACCTGATATCTTGATCGGTCTATTGACCCACTCACTATCTGCATCTTTATCTGATATCCTCCTGTTCATATTCCATGAACCAGCAGGGCTCTGCTCTGGGCACCTTGAAGGGCTATCTTACCAAATATTAGAAGCCATCACCGATACCACAGCTGCCCTCCAGCAGGATATTGCGCAAGTGGCATCAGGCCTAGGTCTTCTACGAGCAGATCATGCAAAGCTAGCAGACAGGGTGAAGCCGACAGAGACGACATTGGAATCCATGGCACCGGGGCATCGGACGTTGGAAGTCCAGATGGGGGAAGTCACTGACCGACTACGGGCCCTGGAAAAGAGGGCAGAGGACACTGAAGGCAGAAACCACAGGAACAATGTGAGGGTGGTGGGGCTGCCGGAGGGAGTGGAACGGGCTAGAATAGTGGAGTACCTGGAACATTGGCTGCGAACTGAAGTGGCACCAGAAGGCATGTCTCCCTTCTACACCTTTGAGAGAGCACATAGGGTGCAGGCACGACCCCTGGCCCCAGGAAGGCCCCCTAGACCGGTGGTGGCACGAATGCCGCATTATAAAGATAGAGACCTGTTGTTGCGCAACACCCATTCAATGGGCCCCTATAAGGTGGAATATGGCACTGTGACTCTGTTCCCAGATTACACTTTCGAAGTACAACAACGTCGAGCCTCTACCTTGGCAGTCAATAAGTCACTGTGGGACGAGGGCCTGCAATATTCGTTGATGTTCCCTGTGCGTCTAAGAATAGTAATGGATGGTAAAACACATTTCAATGATACTCCGGAGGAGGCGTAGGCATGGCTGGAGACGTACTGTGCAGGTGCTGGTGAAGCAGGGCGAGGTGCGAGACAGCCAGGAGGGATACTGCATCCTCCAGCATAACTGAAGATACCATCCTGGTACGAGAGGACCCAAACGGAGACAGAGCAGTCGGCAGAGTTAAAGGCAGTCTCAGAAATCTCCCAAGACAGGCTCTCGCAGTCGGGGATAGACACGAAATCGGAGAAGGACTCGGAAGGGACGGACTTGGATAGGACTGACACTGGAAGCATGACTATGCAGTAATGTAACATGTGCAAAGTAACAAACCCAGGCAAACCAACTAAACACTGGCACAAATTAAAATGGCAAAACAACCACAATTAATAATGGTATACAACTGCTTCAGCATATAAAGTACATTTTAATTTAGTACAATAAACAAACATATGATAAAATCATTGGGTAATTAATAAGACTTGATATAACATTATTGCATTATTTCATATGCATTCATTGATAAATGGATGGTTTCCTGTCAATGCAGGAATGTAACAGCTAGGACAGCAGATGAACTTGTGGATACTTAATGAGAAGTTGGAGAACTCCGTTGAGTATAGTTTGGGGCTGTAAGCTGTTAGTCATTTTCCCCCCAATTGTACGAGGTTCGCTTGTATTTTACAGGGGCGTTGGTGGATGGCAGGCCCTGGGGATGTCAGTTGGGTACTGTGTCGGCTCTCACAGTAAAGCGGGTCCTCAGCAGACTCGGGAATGGGGGGTAGGGTTTCGGGCGGGGGTGTTATAATAAGTCAGGTCTTCTAGGCCCTTGGTCACTTCCCCTGTTGTTTGGGTTCTTCGTCCTCAGTAGATACTGGAGGACAAGGTTGGGTCTTTGGATTTGGATGGGACTAGAGTATTAGCACCTGTTCTGGGGAGGGGGGTCTGGGGAGTTTTGGGGTGAGGGTGCTGGGGGGTGGGAGGGGTTTGTTGGGGAACTGAGGGCAACTGGTGTGTCGGGCGAGAGAGGGCAGTCCTGCATAAGATTTCAAATGCACTATGGGGACATTACCTGAAGTGAAATGTATTATATGGAATGTACGAGGGTTACAAAAAATGTTGAGACGTCTTAGGGTGTATGCTTATTTGGTGCGCAGGGGAGCCCTGATTGCATTTCTTTAGGAAACACATATTAATCATCCTGAAGGATTGTGCTAGTTGCACATCTGTCATTTGAGATGTCATGAGTCATGTCATGAGTCATGTCACTGACCATGTGTAATAACCGACTTTTCCGACCCTTTTTAGAAGGAGGATGATGGATAATGACTCCAGCCTATTACCCTTATAGCATAGGGATTAGGACTATAAGTAGGACCTATCCATAAGGCACAGTAGTGCATTTTCGTACCCTTTTCCTTAGATCAGGGCTTATAAGCTAAAGCTAGGGGATAGATATATAAGTATTAGTGATGATCCGTCCTTTTGTAAGAGTATTAGTACATTTTCTATGGAGCCATACATATTTTGGGCCTTGCAGGCCTTAAACGGGACAGACTCCATCTTGCCTTCTGCCTGGTAGCTGGAGAGGCTTTCTAGGTTAAATGTAATGTTTTAGTTTCAAGGTGTTGTTCACTTGGAGAGAACCGGTTCAGGCTGGCCCTTATCGAAAGACTGTATTTTTCTCCACTCCGAAGACACAACTTCAGGCCGGCCGGCTGGGAACGTGTCCTTGGTACGGGGAGGTACAAGAATTTGGTGGGCGGCAGGTTACTGGCCGTAACTTTCCATGAAGGGACAGCTTCCATATTAGCGAAAGTGTTAGGCAATGAGTCAGTCAGTCCGTAGGCGGCAGCTAGCCGTTAGCATCTATGCCATTAATTATTTCTGCGGCAGACAATCGCCATTTTGAAGTCTGAGAAAAGATTCCTAAACCGAGACTCTCTGAGAACGAGAGAGAGAGAGAGACGGTAGCTAATAACGAGCAAGGTTCCAGTGACTTGGAGGGAAGCAGAGGAGGTTGAGCCTAGCGGTGCAGACGTGTACTTGTGACGGCTGAGGTGGGCCCCCGAGACGAGCCAAGACACAGAGAGAGACGAGACGAGATCCTAGATGACTGCCGAGTCCAAACTTCATATTAACCAGGTGATATCTGCCCCTTCCCTTGCGAAGCGCGCACCTTAACCTTTCCCTTTTCTTTGCAGCATATATACGTATAGATATATATATATTGTGTAGTATTGTGTTTATTTCTTTTACTATAATAAATGCCCCCATTTTTGGTGAACCGACATGTGCCTTGTATTCTTGTTCAATCATAGTAATCTAGTTCTCCTAGTCAGGCGTTGTTTGCATGAACGGATGTGAATCCCGGTCAGGTAAGGAGTGACTGAATAAGTAGGGAGACAGGGAACAGTTGATGCCAAGAGCAGAAGGCACATATTATAATTCGAACACTATACTAATTTCCATTGCCGTAGTTTTACCCTGAATAGATAACTACAGATTTCATCCCTGAGGATTCATAGGAAAGTGATCGTCGTTGGTACACGGCGTTAATGAGAGCACCTAAGGTAGATAGGTGTGTAGGTCTGCCGGATTGTAGACCGTGTGTAAGTGAGAGCACCGGAGGGATACGGTGCGGAGGCCTGCCAGATTGTAGGCCGTGTGTAAATGAGAGCACCGGAGGGATACGGTGCGGAGGCCTGCCAGATTGTAGTCCGTGTGTGAGTGAGAGCACCCAAGATTGAGGGGTGTGTAGGTCTGCTGGATTGCAGACCGGGTATAAATGAGAGCACTGGGACTGCAGGCCCACGTGTGTAGACGCACCGGATCGCGTGTCAATTGAATAAAGTGCGAAATGGTACATTATCAGACCTGCCCCAGGGTAGACTAGTCTGGGCTTATGTGGCCGCGAGACTAATAGGTGTGAATAGGATATTGTCGAACCAATGCTTGTTTATTGCTATTTTCCCCATCCTTAGGTACGAGATGTTATACATATGCCTATATCCATTGTAAATACGTTCTAAGGAGGGAGTTGTTTACGTTCCGGCTGGATTAGAGGGGCTCCTAGGAGCGGATTCCATCTGGTCCAAAAATCTGGTCGGTACATCTGGCGTCACAAACTGTTCACGAAGCCTGTGTGCGCTGTATTGTTTTTATCTTGTTGGTTTGCGCTCGGCTCGTACGTATTTTCTTTGTTGATACTTGTATATATATTTTTTGTGTGTTAAAATGTTTTCGAAAAAGAAATCAAAATCTACTTTTACATTGCCTGTTGATATTCCCGGCGGGGAGTCAACGCCTTATGAGGCTCTGGCCCGTGAGTGGGCCGATTCTACTGGTTTGAGTGAGAATTGGACTTCTTGTTTGGAGCAGGCGGAGCCCGCTGATGTGGTTTCTTGCTTGCAAAAAGCGCCAGTAGTGAAGGGTGATGAGCTTCCTATTTTAGGACGCAGAGGTTGGATTGTGTTGACTGCGTACAGAATGCTGCATGAGAAGTTTACTAAATTGCAGAAGCGGTTTGTTGATATGGAAGAAAAGTTTATTGAAGTGCAGAATGCGCACACTCTTTTGCGATGTCAAAATAAATTGCTTGCCGATAAACTTGAAACTTATCAAACTATAGCCGAAAGGGCTGCAGTACGCATTGCGAAATATAAATACAGGCACCGTCGTGGTCGTGTGTCTACGCGGAAAGTGCGTCTGGTCGTGGCGAAAGCCGGACTGGATTGGAACCCTGACGAGTGGGATGGTAATATCTGGGATTCGAATGATTCTGGCTCCTCGGCTGAGGAGGGTGACAAGCGCGAATCTTCTCGCTCCGGACGTGATTGTAAGTCTGCTTCTTGTGACAAAGAGGACATTTCTAACGATCGTAGTCGCTCTACCCGTTCTGATGACGTATCGCGCCCTGATTGTTCTTCTAAATCTAAGGACCGGGATTCCTCGGAAGCTCTTCCGGAGGTTTCTGCTCACCCTGTGTTTCGACGCAAATTACAACAGACTCCTGGTATGCCGAATGGTATTCAAATGGATAGTATTGAAGATTTTACTCAACAGGAGGTTAGTGACATTTTACAACGATTTCGTCAACGGCCCGGTGAATTTTTGCTCACATGGATGGTGCGCCTTTATGAACTAGGTGCTGCCGGTATTATGCTTGATGCTGGTGATTGTTTACGTTTTTGCTCTCTGAGTTCCGATTCTACTGTACAAGATCATTTTCGGAATTATAATGGTGCTGCCCAGATTACTTTGCTCCAGCTTGCGAATGATGGCTGTAACCATAAATATCCTACTGAATCTGATTGGCCTGTCAATGACAAGCCATGGTACACTTTGCGCGATGCGTCGCAACGTTTGAAAGAGGAAGTGATGAAAACTGCGATTTTTCTCAGTACTTCTGACAGATTGTTGGATGGTCTTTTAACATCTTCTGTGCGTAATCGCATTATCCGTTCTTCCCCTGTTGCTTATAAGCAGGTTATGATGACTTTGTTGATCAATCAAACTGGCAATCCTTTGTCTATGGTGCTTGAATCTGTTCGTCAGCTTGGTGAGTTGGGTGAATGGTTTAAACCTGAGAGGCAATCTCGACCCGAGGGTCGTACCACTGGGGATTATAAATTCTCTAGGCGTGATATGTTTTTTGCACTTTTGGCTGATGGTGTGAAAAGGGAGGACATCGATGGTGAACCTAATAATCGCTTGTGGGACATGTTTCGTAAGCGAGGTTTGGATCGGAAGGAGGGTGCCCGTCGAGTACGAAAGAATGATTGTGATCGTGGATCTGATGACAGTGGTGATGAGAGACGTCGTGTGGATGCTGATCGCCGTGATGACCGGCGCTATGAACGTGATGCTTCTCCCCGCCGCGATTATACAAGGGTGAGAGAGGGGGAGAGAGACAGAGGGAGAGATGATCGTGTCTCTAGTAGACGCAGAGATGAAAGGAGTTATTCCTCTGACATCAGACGACGGGAGGATCGCCACAAGCTTTCTGACCGCAATTCTCAGTTTTTTGAACATGACAATAATCCATTTCGTAATAGAGATGGATATGAACAAGACGTTCTGCTCCCGAAGAAGGTTGAAAGCATTTATCCCGATCTATCCTGGTTGGCTGATCACGGTAAAAATGATTAGGAAATAGGTCAAGCTCCAGTACGCAGGTGGGCTCATAAAGACAATAGACCCTATGTAGATATTGAAATTTTTGGGAAACATCATAATATCCAAAGGGCCCGAGCATTGGTAGATACTGGGGCGGAGGCCACTTTAATTCATGGTAAATCTAAGAAATTTAAAGGACAATTTTTCACGATTACTGGTTTAGGTGGAAAAGAGACCCCCGCTGTGCAAACTACACTTGACATGAAAATTGGCAGACTTCCCCGCAAAGAATATTCTGTATTAGTTGTGCCACTCCTAGAATACATAATTGGAATTGACATTTTGAAAGGAATGACTTTGCATTTAGATGATGGTTGTTATCAATTTGGAACGAAACATTACATTTCGTCCAGACCCGTACGGGTTGGTCGTTTGCGAATGCCCCCCATCCACATTCCCCAGGCTACGAAAGTGGTTTCTCAAAAGCAATACCGTATTCCTGGTGGTCATGAGGAAATTACTGCCACTATTCAGGATTTGGTTGATGCTGGGGTTATAACTCCAATTACTTCTGCTTGGAATAATCCCGTTTGGCCCGTACGCAAAAGTGATAATTCTTGGCGCATGACTGTTGATTATCGAGAATTAAACAAACATACTCCGCATTTGGCTGTTGCAGTGCCAGATATGGTTACTTTGATTCAGAGAATTCAGAAGCATCCGGGTACATGGTATGCGTCCATTGATATTGCTAATGCTTTCTTTTCAATCCCGATTGCCCCCGAGTGTCAGGAACAATTCAGCTTTACATGGAATGGACGTCAAATGACGTTTAGGAGTCTTCCTCAAGGTTATGTACATAGTCCTACGATCTGTCACCGGCTGGTGGCGGAGCATTTATCTGAAGTGCCTGTTCATCCCCAAATTCAGGTGTGTCACTATATTGATGACATTTTGATTCAAGGTGAGACGCAAGACCAAGTCCAATCCCATTTAGACCAGATTCTTGACTGTTTACGTGCTAAAGGTTGGGAGATAAATGCCGATAAATTGCAGGGCCCTTCCCAGAATGTCAAATTTTTAGGAATTAATTGGCATGAAGGTCACAGAGAGGTGATCCCGCAGGTGAAACGTAAAAGTTTGGATTTTGCTGTTCCTAGGAACAGAAAGGAGGCTCAATGTTTCATTGGCCTATTTGGTTTTTGGCGTCAGCATATTCCCCATTTGAGTCAGATTTTGGCCCCATTGTATCGAGTCACCCGTAAAAAGAATGCGTTTGAATGGGGCGAACCACAACAGAGCGCTTTTACTTTGGCGAAAGAAGCGATTCAGTATGACTTGGATTTGTGGCCTGTGAGCGAGGGTGATGTTGATTTGAATGTTTCTGTGGATGGTCTGTATGCCAATTGGAGTTTATGGCAAAAGCAAGGCAGACAAAAAGTGCCGTTAGGTTTTTACACCAAGAAATTACCTGAGGCTGGTGAGCGTTATACACCATTTGAGAAACAATTGCTTGCATGTTATTGGGCTCTGGTGGATACCGAGCAATTGACCCTGGGTCACACTGTGATTTTGAGACCTGAAATTCCTATCATGCAGTGGGTGTTGAGTTCGCCGAAGTCTCATCGAATTGGACACGCTCAAGAGGCGAGTGTGATTAAGTGGAAATGGTACATCCAGGACAGAGCGCGTGTGGGTCCGAAGGGTGTGGCTGTATTGCATGAACGAGTGGCGCAGGCGCCCTCGAATGACACTGCAGATGAATGTTCTGTGCCTGTGGTTCAGGAATCTCCTGTCAGGTGGGGTAAGCCATTTGATGATTTGTCCGCGGAGGACAGAAAACATGTGTGGTTTACAGATGGTTCAGCGAAATTCATTGGTGAAAAACGGCATTGGAAATCAGTTTCATATAATCCGATCACACAAAAGTTATTGAGCACAACTGGTGAAGGAAAGAGTAGTCAATATGCTGAGTTATACGCAGTTTACCAAGTTTTGAAACAGGAATTACCTGGCACATGTCATATTTTCACTGATTCCTGGTCCACAGCTAATGGACTGGCGATATGGTTACCAACTTGGCGTTCTCATAATTGGGAATTGCATTCAAAAGAACTGTGGGGAAAAGAATTATGGCAAGAAATTTGGGAATTACTCCCACAGAGTACTGTGACAATCTTTCATGTGGATGCTCATACCCCAATTGACTCCCTTGACAAATTCTTTCATAACATTGCAGATGAAAAGTCTAAAATTTCTGAGGCAGTGGTGGACATGCAGGATTCTGATTTGGCAGGATTGGCGAAATGGGCCCACCAAAAAGCAGGACATTTTGGAGAGAGAGCCACCAGCAGGTGGGCTTCCGATCGAGGAATTCATATTCCCTTAAATTTGATTAAAGATGTTATTCTGCATTGTCCTATCTGTCAGCATGCTAAAAAACGATCAGTGCCCCATATTGTTAAAGGCCATTTACATCGAGGAAAAATGCCCGCTCAAATTTGGCAGATTGATTATATTGGTCCGCTCCCTATGAGCAGAAATTGCCAGTATATTTGCACAGCTGTTTATACTTTTAGTGGCCTATTGGTCGCTTTCCCTTGTAAACAAGCTACCCAAGTTAATACCATTAAAACTCTTGAATAACTCATACTGTACTATGGTGTCCCATTCCAAATTCAATCTGATAATGCATCCCACTTCCGTGGAAGATTGGTGCAGGAATTCTGTGTGGAAAATAACATTGAATGGATTTTTCATATTCCATATTATCCACAGGCCTCTGGCCTCATTGAACGCATGAATGGCTTGTTGAAAGAACAGTTGCGTAAATTGACTATTGACCACTATACAAATTGGAAAGATTTTTTGCTTCAAGCATTATTGATTTTAAATAATCGTCCTTTGTTGCATGCTGAATCTCCTTTAATGCGTTTGTTTCCTCCTGCTGTTGATGCAAAACCTAATTCGATGTCTCATACTGTTATCTATTGGGAAATTACCCCCGGAGCTTTGGCTCCATGCAGAGCGACCCCAGGTTCCGCAGGCTTGGACCTGCATGCTATGAATGATGCGCTTTTGAAAAGTAGAGACCGAATCATTGTTGAAACTGGCATTGGTGTCTGTATACCTGCCGATAGCTTTGGACTGATTGCCCCTAGATCGGGCCTTGCCTTGAAAGGTATTCAAGTTCTCGGAGGAGTAATTGACAGCGACTATCAGGGAGAGATTAAGGTTCTCCTGCTTAATAGCAGTGAGCTTGATTTATCGATCAAGAAATCTGACCGTGTTGCTCAGTTGCTGATTATGCCTGTTTTCAGTGGTGAGATTCAGAAAGGCACTGCCCGACTTTGTTAACGATACGAGGTCAAAAAGGGTTTGGTTCTTCGGACAACCCTGGCGCCAAAATATGGGTGCAATCGCCTAAACATCCTCCTGAACAGGCTGAAGTTATTGCGACCGGTCATGACAACACCATTTTGGTGATGAAGCCAGGGAAAGATAGCTGGGAAGCTGTCCCAGCTGACAAATGTTATTTGCGAGAGTGATTAAGGCCTGTGTTTGTATTCTTTCAGATCATTCTCTGGACTGCTGCTGCAGGATGTGCCGGTGTTGGACTCCTTTTGGTCTGCTACGCTGGGAGAGGAGAGGATCCACCGACTTCGGTTGATTGGAGAACCCGAGTTCCGCGTTCCTTCGCTGCGTGGGATCCCTCGTCCAATTTTTGGATAACCCTTGCGAAAAGGGTTACAAACTCTCCACATTTCTGTCTCACCCATATGAGATCCGTGACTGATATTTTAGCGACCTGCTTGGTTGCTGTCCCTGCTTCCATTGAAACTTTGCGACACATTTTCAACATTTCGAGTGCCCGTCCTAATATTATTTTGGGCGATTTTCCCGCCCATGAATTTTGCCCTTTATGTTCTGCCCTTTCTGACTCTGCCCTTCCGATTCCTTCCCAGATTACTACATATAACATTACGCAGGGCGATTTGTGTTTTGTTTTCACTTGTGATCCTAAGGCAATTTCAGAATGCCTGCGTTTGAAATTACGAGCTGCCACGTCTTTTTCTGCTCATCAACGATTGCTTTGTTTACGAAGACTTTCAAATTCATGTACTTCTGTTAAAAATAATATGACATGTAAAAGTTTATTAGTTGTTCCTAGCTATTATCGTACTATGTTATTACCTAATGGCTGGCTCTTTTCCTGCGGGAATACTTCTTGGCCCTATATTCCCGCTAATATTACTGGAGGTCCGTGTGCTATCACAAGATTAAGTTTATTAATGTTTTCTTCACACCCTGGTTCCCATTCCCGTGTGGTTCGAGACTCTATGACATTACAAGAAGACTGTGATTCCACCGTACACCTTTACTCTAAATCGGAGAATCTTAGTTTAGCCTTTTCTATTATTGGTGTCCCAGCATTAGCTGTTTATAATGCTAAAACCATTGGCAAGATGGCCTGCTGGATGGTTAAATCCATTAATCAGACCTCAACTGTATTATCTGACTTATTATTAGATGCCCAGGGTGAACGACGAGCCATTTTGCAAAATCGCGCTGCGATTGACTATTTGTTGTTAAAACATGGACATGACTGTTCTGACTTTGAGGGCCTCTGCTGTTTTAATTTGTCTGACCATTCTAAATCAATCCAAGCCCATATTGACAAACTCCATGATTTGACTGCAGAAGTTAGACAACATATTGATCAGGGCTGGTTCGACTGGCTCTTTAATTGGTTGCCAGACTTACATTCTTTACGACAGATTTTAGGGGGTGTTATAATTTTTATTTGTATTTTGGTAGCTATTTGCTGCTTTATCCAGTGCATTCCCTCTTTATTGCAATTTTGTAGATTTGGTAGGAAGAGTAGATCAGTTAATTTTGTTTCTTATTATTCCTCCACGGATGTTAGTTCAATATAGAACCTGGCTAATAGACTGGAGTCAAGGGTGAAATGTAATAACCGACTTTTCCGACCCTTTTTAGAAGGAGGATGATGGATAATGACTCCAGCCTATTACCCTTATAGCATAGGGATTAGGACTAGAAGTAGGACCTATCCATAAGGCACAGTAGTGCATTTTCGTACCCTTTTCCTTAGATCAGGGCTTATAAGCTAAAGCTAGGGGATAGATATATAAGTATTAGTGACGATCCGTCCTGTTGTAAGAGTATTAGTACATTTTCTATGGAGCCATACATATTTTGGGCCTTGCAGGCCTTAAACGGGACAGACTCCATCTTGCCTTCTGCCTGGTAGCTGGAGAGGCTTTCTAGGTTAAATGTAATGTTTTAGTTTCAAGGTGTTGTTCACTTGGAGAGAACCGGTTCAGGCTGGCCCTTATCGAAAGACTGTATTTTTCTCCACTCCGAAGACACAACTTCAGGCCGGCCGGCTGGGAACGTGTCCTTGGTACGGGGAGGTACAAGAATTTGGTGGGCGGCAGGTTACTGGCCGTAACTTTCCATGAAGGGACAGCTTCCATATTAGCGAAAGTGTTAGGCAATGAGTCAGTCAGTCCGTAGGTGGCAGCTAGCCGTTAGCATCTATGCCATTAATTATTTCTGCGGCAGACAATCGCCATTTTGAAGTCTGAGAAAAGATTCCTAAACCGAGACTCTCTGAGAACGAGAGAGAGAGAGAGACGGTAGCTAATAACGAGCAAGGTTCCAGTAACTTGGAGGGAAGCAGAGGAGGTTGAGCCTAGCGGTGCAGACGTGTACTTGTGACGGCTGAGGTGGGCCCCCGAGACGAGCCAAGACACAGAGAGAGACGAGACGAGAACCTAGTTGACTGCCGATTCCAAACTTCATATTAACCAGGTGATATCTGCCCCTTCCCTTGCGAAGCGCGCACCTTAACCTTTCCCTTTTCTTTGCAGCATATATACGTATAGATATATATATATTGTGTAGTATTGTGTTTATTTCTTTTACTATAATAAATGCCCCCATTTTTGGTGAACCGACATGTGCCTTGTATTCTTGTTCAATCATAGTAATCTAGTTCTCCTAGTCAGGCGTTGTTTGCATGAACGGATGTGAATCCCGGTCAGGTAAGGAGTGACTGAATAAGTAGGGAGACAGGGAACAGTTGATGCCAAGAGCAGAAGGCACATATTATAATTCGAACACTATACTAATGTCCATTGCCGTAGTTTTACCCTGAATAGATAACTACAGATTTCATCCCTGAGGATTCATAGGAAAGTGATCGTCGTTGGTACATGGCGTTAATGAGAGCACCTAAGGTAGATAGGTGTGTAGGTCTGCCGGATTGTAGACCATGTGTAAGTGAGAGCACCGGAGGGATACGGTGCGGAGGCCTGCCAGATTGTAGGCGGTGTGTAAATGAGAGCACCGGAGGGATACGGTGCGGAGGCCTGCCAGATTGTAGTCCGTGTGTGAGTGAGAGCACCCAAGATTGAGGGGTGTGTAGGTCTGCTGGATTGCAGACTGGGTATAAATGAGAGCACTGGGACTGCAGGCCCACGTGTGTAGACGCGCCGGATCGCGTGTCAAGTGAATAAAGTGCGAAATGGTACATTATCAGACCTGCCCCAGGGTAGACTAGTCTGGGCTTATGTGGCCGCGAGACTAATAGGTGTGAATAGGATATTGTAGAACCAATGCTTGTTTATTGCTATTTTCCCCATCCTTAGGTACGAGATGTTATACATATGCCTATATCCATTGTAAATACGTTCTAAGGAGGGAGTTGTTTACGTTCCGGCTGGATTAGAGGGGCTCCTAGGAGCGGATTCCATCTGGTCCAAAAATCTGGTCGGTACACCATGTCATGAGTGATGTAATATATGAGGTCATAAGCAGTGTATTGTGGGGAGCGAGGTAACTGCTGAATTTCTCTGTTTTTTTTATGAATGAAATGTCAACCTATCTATAATGTCTCTGTAACCTCTATTTTTTCAGTGAAATTCTAAGGTTTTTTAAAAATTATATTTTCTAACTATATTATCCCTGTAACCTTTGTTTTTTTCAGTGAATTTCTAAGGTTTTTTAAATGCTAATTCATAACTATAACACCCGAGTAACCTTTGGTTTTTTTCAGTGAATTTCCAATGCATTTTTATTTATTTTTCCTAACTGTAACCTGTAAACTTTAACAGTGGATGTGTGAGTGGCTGTATAGGTTGGGAACTGGGTGTGTGAATGGCTGTATGGATCCTGTGAGTGAGTGTGTACCTGAGCGGCCGTCATTTGGAAATAATACAGATAACCCTGGTCACATGACGGACTCTTAGGAGCTCACCAGCAAGGGTTCTCACTTTGGGGTTTTTGTCTCCCTGTGTCTGTCTGTAGTTATAGAACTACAATTTATAAATTGATGTACTACATTGGAAATCAATAAATATATGTACACTAGCATGAAATGTGATCGGTTTGATTAAGTTTTTATGTATTAAAAGAATGTCTTGCGCTGTGCACTTTTATAGTTCATCGAACCGAAATTAAGTTAATATCGATCGAGTGTGTAATGTCTGGGACATTACATAAGTGCATGAATAGTACCTTGGTAATTGTAAGATTGCAATGGTAGTGCCTATATGATTCTATGAGTGCAATTGCCAAGAACACACAGCGAATACAGTGTGTTTTTGACAAAGTGAAAAACACATATATGAACATATTTTACAAAAGGATTCAGTGTAGCTATTTAATGAGATACTAATTTCACTTTCCCCCTTTGTATATATTTGTCAAAATAACTAAATCAAAAATGAATTTTCCTTCTTCATAGAAACACCAAAGGTCGCAATGACATCAGTAGTAACAAATACAAATGACAAAATGTAAAACAGATATTTAAACATATGAAAACAACATTTGAGTCTAGCTGTTAGGAAAATAATAATTTAACTTAATTTACAATACACATTTAACAATAACAACAATTTAAAAAAATGATTTTCAACAACTAAACTCATAAATAGAACATAACTACAAAACACCCATAAAATGACCATTCTTACCCTAACTCAAAAGGAATGAAAAACTGTTCCAAAACAAGTACCATGCCCACTCTTTGAAAAGAGCCACTCTAGAGAGAGAAATAAAATATTCATGTGGGATGATGTCCATGGTGTATCATCCTAAAACCTAAGATAGAAAATATCTCTAACTGGCAATCAAGCAGAGGGAAGCTGGAGGACCATTCGATCAATGTCACCAGCAACAACAATTCCCACCAAGAAAGTCCCTTCAGAGGTGCAGACTACTACAACAGATATAGCTCCAGAGATTTCAAGAATGGCCACGTATTGCATGTACTGTACTGTTGTTATAACTGCTGGTGAGAAGTGAGTTACAGCTATTCACAATGCTGCAAAAATGTTCTCCTTTTTATATTTTTTGCACAGATCTCAGTGCCTACTTTTCAAATTCTTCCTGACCCAGTTGCCATTCTTGTTACCATAAAAAAGAACAAACATTTTTTACAACTTTACAAAACTACGGAAAAAAACAATTAAAAAACAAACAGAAAATCATGTGACCGAGAAATAAAGGAATATCATTGAATGTGCTCTTTTCAACTAAAAAAAGAAGAACATGCCCATTTATCTATCTAGAACATTCTTTAAGAGGATTTCATAGTGAACAGCAAGAAGGTAATGCAAAGCTGAAGGGCCCTTGCATTCAATAGCAGCCACATAAACACCAAAGCAGAGTCCATTCAAAAGTTCAATCTCAACTTCAAGATTTGGCTCCATAGTTTCCCCAATGGCTTCATACTGCATGGATTGTGAAGTTGTAGTGAGTGCTGGAGAGCAGTCCATAGCGGCCCTTCGCAATGAAGCAAAGAATAATTTGGCATAGTGTGATGCTCCATATTTTCAAGTCCACATAAAGCTTTTCATTGCCTTATAAATACGGCTGCTTTTCACACAGCACTTTGCGTGAAACGAGCGTGCCATGGGTGTTGCTGCACGTGTTCCTTCTCAACACCCATGCATTTTGCCATATTACCTGATTTACAACGATTTGTACACCTGGGAATGTGTCAGCATTCTACGCCATACCAGGGGAGGTAGGCACAACAAGGAGAAATACTTACATTTCTCCTTGTTTTTTTCTGTAGCACACATAGAAAGAGGAAAATACTTCTCATGATTGTTTTTATGCAGAAAGGTGTGCTTTCTTGCACAAAAACAATCATCCCCCCAACATGGGTGCCTGTGTTGTGGGGATGATTGCCTTTATTGGAACATGACAGCCAGTTGTGTACCAGTTCAGAGGTGAGCACAGGGACCTATCTTATTATTGTAAATATGACAGATCCCTGTGCTTTGAAAGTAATGTAGCATGGCACTGCCAAATGGCTTGCGGCTCTGTGCCACATTACCCAAGTGTAGAAGTACATACAGTGTCTCAACACTCTAGGAGCCAGATGTAGGTAGGCATTTACCGGTCGGTAACGGCCGAATTCGGCCGTTACCGACCGGTAAATGCAATTTGAGATGTAGGGCCCTGTATTTTACAGAATCGGTAAATTTACTGATCGGTAAATTTACCGATTCTGTAAAATACCGAATCGGTATTTTTTCCGATTCGGTAAAATTGATATGTAGGTGGGACTCTTCTGAGTCCCACAAGCATTACAGAATCGGTATTTTACCATCAAATACTATTTGATGGTAAAATACCGATTCTGGTGTGCATGCACATGTGTGCATGCACACCTGTGCCATATGACAGGCAGACCTGCCCTTAGGGCAGGTATGCCTGCCACATGGCCCCCGAACCTTTTTTGGGGGTGCTAGAGGGTGTCAAAGTGACACCCCCTGCACCCTTGTCACAATCGGTATTTACCGATTCGGTAAATACCGACCGGTAATGCCCCATTCATTCCTATGGGCTTCAAAGCCCATAGGAATGAATGGGGCATTACCGGTCGGTATTTACCGAATCGGTAAATACAGATATTTACCGATTCGGTAAAAGGAACATCTGGATGTTCCTACATATCCACCCCTCAGATTTACTGATTTTTAATTACCGAATCAGTAAAATTCGGTAATTAAAAATCGGTAAATCTCATTTACCTACATCTGGCCCTAAATCTCAAAACACACCTTAAGAGCTATTTGCATGCCTCTCTACCTTTGTGTCCCTGGAGTATTTAGTATCTCAGTACTTTTTTACTTAAATAAATCAGATTTATGTTTTGGGAAACGCTGCATTTAGAAATCTGTACATTAATTTATATCCAAACACATAGCTTACTAATGTGCATATATACTGCCCCACATGGTTTAAAAAGACTACATATTCCTAAGTAAAACTTGTAAATATATGTGTTTGTGCTTGAATACATCAATACTCATTGGAGGATTGAATGAGTGCATAGGTAGTCCCTTGGGCATTACCTTAGGATACTGGTTGTGCCTAGAATCCCTGACTATGTTATAACTCCATGAGTCATTCCATATCTGCATACTTGCTGCCTGCGTGTTTGTATGAGTATACCACTAGAATCTGGGTGTTTGGATGAGTGCATGAGTAGAGGCTGAATGATTAGACAAGTGTATAACTGACACTTCAAATATTCAATATATGCATAGATATTGTTGGGATGAATAAATGAGTGCAACTCTAGTGCCTGGATGATTGCAAGAGTGTATACATAGTATGTAGGTGATTTATAGATTGCATGGATAGTGCATACATGATTGTTTAAGTCCATGCATACCACCTAGCCTATTAGATGAGTGCACGAATAATGTTTCAGCGATTGGATACCGCCCATTTGTTTTTGGTTGAGTGAACATGTAGTGTCTTGATGTTTGGATCACTACATCAGTAGTGCCTGGATAATTGAATATGTACATCAGTAGTGTCTGGCTAATTAGATGAGTGCATGACTAGTGTCTGAGTGACTGCATGAGTCCATTGTTAAAGCTTGAGAGATTGGATGAAAGAAAGTGTACTGTTGGGGTAATGGCGTTAGTGAACGACTATTGCCTCAGTAATTAAAAAACTGCAAAGGTACTGGATGGGTGATAGGTTTATTACAACGGTACTCTACATAATTAGATGAGTGCATGAGTATTACCTGAGTGTTTCATCAGCGCTTGTGTGCCTCAGTATTTTATTAACTGCATAGGTTGTAAGTGGGTGTTTAGATGGCTGCATAGGTTCAGCGCATATGTTATATTGATTGCAAAGTTAAAGCCGTGTTATTTGCATAACAATTAACTGGAATGACTAACTGGATGCATTAATTTTCACTTTCAAGACTTTATTCTCTGATCTTAGCTTCACTCAATCTTGCAACAGTCCTACACCTAACAAAGGCTTTACACTAGACCTAATCATAGCTAAAGATAATGCCATACAACTGAACTTTATAACACCTTGTGACTAATCAGACCACTCCCTCATCTCCTTTCTCATATTGTAAAGGGTGTTTGTTAGACCAGGACAGGTTTGCACGTCCAAACAATGCTCCCAAGATCTGAGGAACATAAACGTAAAGGACCTTATGTAATAATAGTCTGACTCAACCCCCCCAACTTGACAAATCTGGATAGCCTCACTGAACACTACATTAATGCCATGTCTGACATTTTTTATTCACTTGCCTCTTTGCAGCTCAAACGAATGCCTAGCAAACATTCAAAACCGTGGTTCTATGGGTCCCTTAACAAGCAATGACATAAGCTAAGACTGGAAGAGAGATTTTGGAGAAACTCCCAAAATGTAACAAACCTCAAACAGCTAAGGAGAACAAGGAATGCATATAACAAACATATTCATAGTGCCAAAGCAGATCACTTTAGGTCACAACTTGACAGACCTAAAAACAATTTGAAATCATCAAACAACAAACAAACCACTCGGTCATGCAAGGATCATCACACAATGATTCACTACACAATGGTGAGGAGTTCTCAGCACACTTCATTGGAAAAATAAAAAAAAATGAACTAGAACTGCAACTTCCCTTAACAGATGCAGCATCAGTCTCTGTCCAATACCTCCACAGACTTCATCCTGAGAATCCACCTCTTGGCCTACGGGACTTAACTCATAAAAATGGTGCATCATGGAATTCCTTTATACTTGCAAAATATGCCAAGCTCCGCAACAACCCAAATGCACTTAAACCCTCAAACTATTTCCACAATCCTATGCCTACCAAGTTCTTTAAAGCACTTACAAATTCAATTTTCCCTCCATGGTCTAAGATTGCCCATGAATTTCTAGTTCAGGGCACAATTCCAGACTGCTTCATGATTGGATACCCCCATCCCAATGAATAAACGCTGATTTTTCTGACCCAAACAACTTCTGACTTATTACCAATATCATGGCTCTAGCTAAACTACTTGAGAAATGTGTACACACACAACTTTGCAACCACATTGAACAATGTCAGCTCCTTGACTAATACCAATCGGGCTTCAGATAACGTCATAGTACAGAAACAGCCCTAACACACATTGTTGATGATGCTCTAAAACTTTCTCTCCTCAGCATTTGACACTGTCAAACATGATATCTTGATCGGTCTATTGACCCACTCACTATCTGCATCTTTATCTGATATCCTCCTGTTCATACTTTCCTTGGCCCAGCAGGGCTCTGCTCTGGGCACCTTGAAGGGCCATCAGGTCTAGGTCTTCTATGAGCAGATCATGCAAAGCTAGCAGACTGGGTGAAGCCGACAGAGACGACGTTGGAATCCATGGCACCGAGGCAATGGACGTTGGAAGTCCACATGGGGGAAGTCACTGACCGACAACGGGCCCTGGAAAAGAGGGCCGAGGATGCTGAAGGCAGAAACCACAGGAACAATGTAAGGGTGGTGGGGCTGCCGGAGGGAGTGGAAGGGGCTAGCATGGTGGAGTACCTGGAACATTGGCTGCGAACTGAAGTGGCACCAGAAGGCCTGTCTCCCTTCTATACCTTTGAAAGAGCAAATAGGGTGCAGGCACTGCCCCTGGCCCCAGGAAGGACCCTAGACCGGTGGTCGCACGACTGCTGCATTATAAAGATAGAGACCTGTTGTTGCGCAACACCCGTTCAATGGGCCCCTATAAGATGGAAAATGGCACTGTGACTCTGTTCCCAGAATACACTTTCGAAGTACAACGACGTTGAGCCCCTACCTTGGCAGTCAAGAAGGCACTGTGGGATGAGGGCCTGCAATATTCGTTGATGTTCCCTGTGCGTCTGAGAATAGTAATGGATTGGAAAACACATTTCAATGATACTCCGGAGGAGGCGTAGGCATGGCTGGAGACGTACTGTGCAGGTGCTGAAGCAGCAGGGCAAGGTGCGAGACAGCCTGGAGGGGAACCGCGTCCTCATAGGTCGCAGCGTAACTAAAGAAGTCGTCCTGGTACTAGAGGACCCAAATGGAGACAGAGCGGTCGGCAGTGTTAATGGCAGTTTCAGAAATCTCCCAAGACAGGCTCTCTCAGTCAGTGATAGACACGAAATTGGAGAAGGGCTCGGAAGGGACGGACTTGGATAGGACTGACACTGGAAGCACGGCTATGCATGAATGTAACACCTGGGACAGCAGATGAAATTGTGGATACTTAATGAGAAGGTGGAGAACTCTGATGAGTATAGTTTGGGACTATAAGCTGGTAGTGATTTTCCCCCCAATTGTATGAAGTTTGCTTGTATTTTACAGGGGTGTTGGTGGATGGCAGGCCCTGGGGATGTCCGTTGGGTACTGTGGCGGCTCTCACAGTAAAGCGGGTCCTCAGCAGACTCGGAATGGGGGGTAGGGATTTAGGCGGGGTGTCATAATAAGTCAGGTCTTCTAGGCCCTTGGTCACTTCCCCTGTTGTTTGGGTTCTTCGTCCTCAGTAGATAATGGAGGACAAGGTTGGGTCTTTGGATTTGGATGGGAACTAGAGTATTAGCGCCTGTTCTGGGGAAGGGGGTCTGGGGAGTTTTGGGGTGAGGGTGCTGGGAGCTGGGAGGGGTTTGTTGGGGATCTGGGGGCAAACGGTGTGTCTGACGAGAGAGTGCAGTCCTGCATGAGATTTCAAATGCACTATGGGGACATTACCTGAAGTGAAATGTGTTATATGGAATGTATGAGGGTCACATAAAATGTTGAGACGTCTTAGGGTACATGCTTATTTGGTGCGCAGGGGATCCCAGATTGCGTTTCTTCAGGAAACACATATTAATCTTCCTGAAGGATTGGCACTGCAGCGCAGATGGAGGGGGCAATTGTTTTACACAACGTATGCAGCTTTTGCCAGGGGGGGTGTTGATAGGGGTTAGTGCAAGGGTCCCCTTTCAGCCAACGCGACACGTAGCGAACCCAAAGGTTTGTGGCAGTAGCGGGGCGCCTTAACTGGAAAGATGTGATGTTGTGTCGTGTGTATGCCCCCAATGTGGATCATGCGGCCTTTTTCGCCCACCTGTCGGGGCGGTTGGCTCCATTCTTAACTGAATCAGTAATACTGGAGGGTGAGTTTAACTCTATAACGTACATTGACTTGGACAGATCTCACCCACCATTGCCTGAAGCGCCCATCTATAGACTTTCCAAAATTGGACGAGACTGGCAGGATAGGTGGGGGTTAATTGATATGTGGCGTGCACAGCATCCGTTGAGCAGGGCTACTCTTTTTTTTCTACAATGCACGAACTACATGTACGGCTGGGCGCCATGTTTGTTCCCCGGATATACACTTGACTGTGGATCACAATGAATATTTGACAACAACACTCTCAGATCATAATCCGCTATTGTTGAGGATTAAATGGGCCCAGGAGAGAACAGCAATACCAGTTTGGAGGTTGCGGCCTGCGTTAGAAGACCCGCTCTTCTGCGACGAAGTCGGGACTGGAATCACGCAATATTTCCTCGAGAACGAGGGTACGGCGTAGATGACTGCAATGGAATGGGATGCTTTTAAGGTGGTAGTGAGGGGGATATGCATCACTAAAATGGTGGGAGCTCGGGAGACGCTATTGAGGGACATAGAGGTGGCAGAGCAACGCCTACGAATAGCTGAGAGGGCCCGCCCTGAGAACCCGGAGGCGCGGCGGGAAGTTTCAGATGCTAGGGAAGCGGTGGTTACACAGCTAGAGAGGTTACGTTGCTTTGACCACAAGAAATACTTGGCGTGGGCACACTCGGAGCGAGATGAAGCAAGTTCCCTACTAGCCTGGTTGGCTAATGGGTCATGTCTATGCACTGAGTGAATGAGGGATGGCTTTGACAGCAAGCTGGCGACTTACAGGTTTGTAACAAAATGTTTATTTTGTCAGTCTAAATAAGAAGTTTAATTCTGGAACTATAGGTTTACAAAAACAATAAAGAATCAAACACCCAGGTGGATTTTAAGTGTGATGCTGTGTGGCTCATTTCCTCATTTTCACTGGCCCTTACACACAGATGTTATATGAGGTGACAAACTTTTAGGAATCCCATTGGTCCACTCACTTTTCATTGTAGATCCAACAAATAACAAAAACTCACATAGGACTTATTGGTGTAATCCATTGGAGTAAACACAAGGAAGCACAAGCCTGTTTTTTGGACAGGATATTATGAAGGCTAGTATGATGCCGTTGTTATAAGGTACCCTCTCTGTCAAACTCTAAGGGGCATATGTAACTTACCCTGACAGAACTGAATGCAGCAAGGTAACTTGCTGTGCTGAGTTGCATGAAAAGAATAGATCCAAAAGCAACATATCTGCACAGAATAGGCAACATATATGCTATCTCCGGGTGCTGCTGCTCTTGTGGCAATGTAGCTACAATACTGGCACCCTTGCAACATGAAGCAAGTGTTCCAACATGAAGCAAGCGGGTCTGGTGGCTCAGTGGACTAATGCGTCCATTGCAGGGGCCTGTGTTCGACCTCATGGTCACAGGTTCAAATCCCGGGGGTTCACTCAGCCTTTCATCCAACTGAGGTCGATAAAATGAGTACCATTGAGTTGGGTAACAATAAACATCTGTTATTCAGCGCCAAGATACCCAAGGGTGAACGTGCGCTTTACAAATACACATGTTATGTTATGTTATGTTCCTGTGTCACTTTCAGGATTGTGTCTAAACTAAAAGGAACGCCTTCCTGCACCCAACAAAATAGAAGGATAGTAGGAATTGTGTGCTTGATGCTGAATGCATCACTTATACAAATAATAACTAATGTGTGTAAATAAATTCTATCCTTCTGCCTAGTGTGGGGATGAATACCAGACAAGGCAGATGGAAATATATATGTAGTTTAGGGATTGTGGCCAAATCCATGGGTGGATGCATGGGAATGCCCGTGGTCCAATCATGGAAGGGCTGGACAATGTAAAGCAAGGCAGATCTATGTGCTGTCTTTGTCAAATAATGTTTTGTCAGATTGGCATACATGGCTATGCAAATAGCGCCCAGTGTGGCATTGTAACTAGCAGTTAGGGCTTTGTGTTGCCTTGCATTCCCAACACAAGCACAACATATATAACCAGTAAATGTGGGTATGCTGTCCTCACATGTCACATGTGGTCTGATTCACAAGGGTAAACTTACACTATTCCATCAGCAGAGAGACTGCAGTCAGGGCAGAGAGCTTCACATATAAAGCAATAGGTCTGCTCTATCTATTCCTGTGCAGATTTATCTGCCCAACAGCAGAGTCTCTCCCGTGGGAAACGTACCATTACATCGCAGTGAATACTGAATTAGAATACACTAGCACAAACAAGTAATTTTACCTTTGTGAATCAGGCCCAATGTGCTGGATATTGACATTTAGGAGAAGATATTCTGTCACAGATGCAAATAATATGGGTTCTGTTAATATAGAAGTGCATGATATCCAATGGCACTTGTAATATGGGGGATGGGATATCAGTCACATTTGTATCGGAATATATCATTTACAACATTAAGAATCAGTCTCATCATTGTCAAGCAACACAAGAATTGACTGTTAAAGTTTAAATAGCATAAGAAATCATCCTATTTGAAGTAAGTACATCTGCAATGTCAATGTTTATCATATTAGGTTAGAAAATGTAAGCATATTTGTCTATGTACAACATGTATCTTCCACATGCACAGCACAATGTTCTTCCAGATTTGGACAAACTGCATTGCTAAATTGTTATGTCTGGCCCGAACTATTGGTGATGGTACATTGCAAGCAGCCCCTCACTTATGATGTTTATTTCACTCTTGGTGAAGGGGGGGTGCCTTCTCATTTAGATCCTCAGCCATGTTGGGGGCAAGATAGATGCACAGAGCAGCAGTAAGGTGGATGATGCTTCTCTGAGGGGAGGATGGCAAAGATCATCATTAAAATGGCTGACTTCCTTTTCCTGTCTGTGGGTCAATTTGTCATGAAGTTTGATGTGAGTAGTGAGAGAGATGTCCTGCCATGTGTTGTTTGTGACCTTTAACTTAACGTGAGTCATGACTGCAAACTGTATAAGGTCTATGCTGCAGTAGTTCATGTGGATTCACTTTTTGCTAAGAATTCTGGGACTTGCAGTTGTCAGTGCTAATGGGTTGATTTGCATCACAAATGCATTTCTGAAATAAAAGTAACTTGGCTGTTCATAACTAGTGAACCAAGGTTCTTATAAATGTTGAATGCTATTGTGATGTGTTGTTCTTGACACTGCTTACTGTTATTATGACAGTTTGTGATGTTACTATGTTGTATCGCGTATGCTTCTTGTTCTTGTTCAACTACTATTTGTTTTTTTAAAATAAAGTCATGGCCGACATTGTGCACCTTTTATTATTTCTTTTGATACATACATATACAAAGTGTACTAAATGCACACATTTTACAAACAATGTAATGTAAGTTATTGTCAAACATATGTAGCAGTACTAAGTTAGCACATATGAGTTGCTGTGTGCAGCCCAAACAAAGCATTATTATAATGTAAACGGTAGCTTTACCCATGTACAAATTCTGATGTTCCCATGGGTAAACTTATTTGAAAAAAAGATTATTTATTGGTTATTTCTAAGGGCCTGAATATCACATGGAAAATTTAGTTGTAAGATGAGGCTATTTTTGGTTTTCCAAATATAAGAGTTGCTAGTAAGTTTATGACTGTGGAAACTGCGCAGTCAGGCCAAAGAACTTAGCACCTAAAATAATAGACTTGGATACACCTTTAAATGTGGAGATCTCCTCCCCAGCTGTGGAATCTCTGCACTCGTAACATTACTTTTGACCAGTAGCTTGTGAATAATAACAACCTCAACTTTCACTAATGTGGAAGTTTATCTGCGTGAATATTGAAGACAATACTAAATGTGAGCCAATTAAAAATGTTTAGAATTATTTATTCAGAATTAAGCCACATCAGAGCTATTATATATTGTCAAGCCCAGAATATTCATTACTTTGGTCAAGGTACAACAATGCAAGCATTTGCTTTATGAATTTGCATCTTTTTGCCTTAAGCATTTGCCACACATATAATTGTTTATTTGCATTTTTCAGTGGACCAGGCTGGCTAAGCCTCATCTCATCAAGACCAGTGGTAGGGGCAGGCTTCAATTCAACATCCTCAGTTAGTAGACGGGCACATCCTCTCGGCACCACCAGTGAGAAGACGGTAGAACAATCCGCTAGAAGTGTTAGTGCACCCACCTGGAGACTGAGAAAATCTTCAGCAAAAAGGCTCCGGGTGGAAGATGAGGAGGATGAAAGGGGAAAGGGTAACCACCATTCAGGGGGAGGAACAAGTTGGGTCTCTCTAAGGGTGGGCGGCAGGCACTGCTCCACTGGCATAGTTGCCAGAGTTTTGCCACCTCGCCACTCCGCTTGAAAGGCAGAGTTTTGCACACAAAAAATTCACTGGCGACTGAAAGAGGAGTGGAGTGCACCAAATCACAAGCATGCTCATTCTCACTGTGCAACAACAACATACAATCCTATTTGGGTGTGGCCAGAACTCATTGTTCTTCTAGGAAGATCTAGAGTGCTGATTTAGTTCTCTTGACGTGCCAGCAGTAGTTGCCATGATGCTGGATAAAAGTTGAGCATGCATGCTACCCATGCGCCAAATGCTGACGTCATAGACGAGTGTTTCCTGTGGCAGTGGTGGGCCCACCTAGGGGAAAGGTAGTTGCGGGGAGTGTCAACGGTGGTTAACGCCCGTCACCCTCCAGCATTGTGGTGTGGTTGTCCCTGGATATTCACGTTTTGGCCATAGTTCATCCGTACCTTTGTCAGATCGGAGCCTCGCACTTAAAATCCTGCTTCTGCAAGCCAAGGTGAGAGTGGGTTCCTTCTACGAAGAATGGCTGCTGGTGGTACGAATGGAGTGTGGAATGTGGATATCGTATCTGCACTTGCAGATGGGATGTCAGTTTAGTCTGACTTGGCTCATATATTTTTATTTTCAATCTTGGGATGGTTGGGTGTTTAAGTGCTGGGGTACAAGTCCAGCCTGGGGAGTTGAGTTTCTATCTTTACGGCTCTATCTGTAAAAGTATCTAGTGTTGTGGGTAGACTGTACGTACCCTTGTTTTTTTCTTGGGCACAAAGTTGGGGGGGCTTGTGTTTTACTTTTAAATTTGAGCTCTGGTGCAGCCTAAGTTGTGAGTAGGCCTGTTGGTTGTGTCTGTGTAGTCCAAGGTGTTCTATTTGCCATGTTTGTGTAGGGGTAGTTGGCAAGCATACTCCTCTGGAATGCTGTGCTCGGAATAGGCAGTGAGCAACTGCACTAACCCTAGGGCTCAGAGTGGGCTGTAGGAGAGGTCCCAATAGGGCTCTGCTGCCTGCTTCTTCTAAGAGGCAAATAATGGGGAAGTGCGATCTGCGGCATGCACCATTCACCCAAAGCCGCCCACCTAGAATCACATCTGGGGGAGGGTAGGAGGCTGTTCCAGCTTCGCTGCCTGCCACTCAGGGACTGGTTCAGCCTGTCTTGGCACTGCAGCCCTAGCACTGCTACAGCTGCAGTTGCTAGTGTCTAGCCTCTGTTCACTGTATTATTCATACATCCCCTGAACCCCACTTATGCTGGCCTGTCTATTTTAAGATCTACACCAGCGTTGTGCAAGTTTGTTAAATCGCTATACAGAAAGTGCCTTGTTTTGTTTATGCCGAAGCAGCAGGGGCAAATGTAGCTTTTGATTAAGGCAAGCTTGGAACTCCGCCTGCTTATATAACTACCGTGGAATCTCACTGAGTTTTTCTGTAACTCTGTGGAATTCAGTGAAGTAAAACTCTGCAAACTCCCCCCAGGCCTGCTCTTCTCCAGGCCCACAAGATGAACCATCAGAAATAGTGTCCCCAAAGCAGACTAAAACATCATCTGGGCCTGCCACCAGCCCCTCCCTAACTCTTGAGGACCACTTTCCATAAGGGCCAGCATCTGCCCACTTTTCTACTATTCCCTCTTCAAGCATTCACCATAAAGAAAAAGAGTTGAGGGAAACATCTGCCACTGACACCCCACACCCATCCTGTGACCCACAATCCCCTTCATGTGTGTCTGTTCCCGTAGTTGCACTCCAGGGGCTTACGGCGGCTATTGAAGATGCCAAGACTGTGATTATTTGAGACATCTAGGACATAAAGGAAAAGCTCTGGATGCTCCAAGAAATGCAGTCTTGGCAGCTTCATTCCAACAAAGCCTTCATCAGCAACTTTAGTGCAACTATTTTGTCTATGTTTGCTCAAAAAACATCCCACCCTACTGTTGTTCCATCTCTCTGTTCGTCAGCCCTCACTGTTTCCCGCTACCCATTGTGTTATCTCTTCCCATTTAGTGTCTGGTCCTGCACCAGTTAGCCAAAGTGTGAACACTTGGAAGGAGGATCATCATGACTGTGTGTCCTCAAGCCAGATCCCATTGATAGAGTACATGTAGCTTGGGGGGTGAACATTATTAAGTTAACTGTGATCTCCTCTGTTTGGACTGCTTTTTGACTTTAGACTATTTAGGAGGACCCCTTGCATATAGAGTGCTTCCCTCTGACACTTTCTGATGTGTTTTTTTATGTTGCCCAACTAGATCCAGGTTTCCTTGACCATTCTTCAAAAAAACGACATTTGTGTTTCTTTCTCCATTTCATCTGACCGAGTTTATTTTTAATTTATATTGACATTCAATTTACTTCGCCCTCTGCCTCCCCCAGACGCTGAATTCACTGCTGGCTGCATTCGCTCCTGCCTACCTGCCTGCCTGCCTGCTGCTTAAGCGCACTCAGCGCTCGGTATCATTTTTGTGCAGATTTCATTTATTTTAATTGTCTTTCTCTGGATTGTACTCGGCGCTCGCTAGTACTTGCCTGCTGACACTATATAGAGGTCCTTCTGCGCACTACTGCTGATTTTTCAGATAAGAGGCGACTGTAGAGTGCATTTTCACTGTTTACCTACTTTGTAGCTGTGTTTACCCTCGGCAGCCCGTGGCTCCTCCCAGATCCCGCCTCCCAGCCGCCCCTCCCACCCACAAGCACAGCTAACGCGTCACGGCCTCCCACCATTTGTGACCGAGTGGACACTGTCCTGTCCGGTTGCTCCCTTCGCCCTCTGCCTCCCCCAGACGCTGAATTCACTGCTGGCTGCATTCGCTCCTGCCTACCTGCCTGCCTGCCTGCTGCTTAAGCGCACTCAGCGCTCGGTATCGTTTTTGTGCAGATTTCATTTATTTTAATTGTCTTTCTCTGGATTGTACTCGGCGCTCGCTAGTACTTGCCTGCTGACACTATATAGAGGTCCTTCTGCGCACTACTGCTGATTTTTCAGATAAGAGGCGACTGTAGAGTGCATTTTCACTGTTTACCTACTTTGTAGCTGTGTTTACCCTCGGCAGCCCGTGGCTCCTCCCAGATCCCGCCTCCCAGCCGCCCCTCCCACCCACAAGCACAGCTAACGCGTCACGGCCTCCCACCATTTGTGACCGAGTGGACACTGTCCTGTCCGGTTGCTCCCTTCGCCCTCTGCCTCCCCCAGACGCTGAATTCACTGCTGGCTGCATTCGCTCCTGCCTACCTGCCTGCCTGCCTGCTGCTTAAGCGCACTCAGCGCTCGGTATCGTTTTTGTGCAGATTTCATTTATTTTAATTGTCTTTCTCTGGATTGTACTCGGCGCTCGCTAGTACTTGCCTGCTGACACTATATAGAGGTCCTTCTGCGCACTACTGCTGATTTTTCAGATAAGAGGCGACTGTAGAGTGCATTTTCACTGTTTACCTACTTTGTAGCTGTGTTTACCCTCGGCAGCCCGTGGCTCCTCCCAGATCCCGCCTCCCAGCCGCCCCTCCCACCCACAAGCACAGCTAACGCGTCACGGCCTCCCACCATTTGTGACAGAGTGGACACTGTCCTGTCCGGTTGCTCCCTTCGCCCTCTGCCTCCCCCAGACGCTGAATTCACTGCTGGCTGCATTCGCTCCTGCCTACCTGCCTGCCTGCCTGCTGCTTAAGCGCACTCAGCGCTCGGTATCGTTTTTGTGCAGATTTCATTTATTTTAATTGTCTTTCTCTGGATTGTACTCGGCGCTCGCTAGTACTTGCCTGCTGACACTATATAGAGGTCCTTCTGCGCACTACTGCTGATTTTTCAGATAAGAGGCGACTGTAGAGTGCATTTTCACTGTTTACCTACTTTGTAGCTGTGTTTACCCTCGGCAGCCCGTGGCTCCTCCCAGATCCCGCCTCCCAGCCGCCCCTCCCACGCTCCACCCCCTCCACCATCCATTTATGGCCAATGCCCCCACGCGCAGCGTCCACGCGCTACATACACGCCAAAGGTGCGCCAAAGGTAAGCCCGTCTACGCCCGTCCGCGCCTGGACCGCGCCCAGCGCTAGACCCCCTGCCCCTCGCGCTGCCCAGCCCTCCCGCATTACCTACGATGCCGCCACCCTCCTAGCCCTTAACCCCGGTCGCGCCCCCAACTGCGTCCAAGCCGCTCCTGGACGCACCCATGGCCCGTTCTCCTGCTTCTCCTGCAAATTCAGCGGCACCGACAACATCTCCGCTACGACCACACCACAGATTCCCGACCCCAACCACCTACAATGCATCCTTCTCAACACCCGCTCAGTCCACAGGCACGCCATTGACCTTTGGAACCTACTAGACACCATCTCTCCTGACGTCGCCTTCCTAACGGAAACATGGATGAACGCTTCCTCCGCCCCTGACATCGCCATCGCTATCCCTGATGATTATAAGATCACACGCAAGGACCGCACCGACCATACAGGAGGTGGAATCGCTATCGTCCATAAGAAAACAATCCGCATCTCAACCAGCTCTGATGCCAACCTCGCCAACTCCGAACACCTTCACTTCCAGATCCACATCGACCCCAAGACCACACTCAGAGGCACCCTCCTCTACAGACCACCAGGACCACGCGCAAAATTCAGTGAAGACATTACGGACTTCATCACCCCACACGCGCTCCCCTCCAAAGACTACATCCTTCTGGGAGACCTCAACTTCCACCTTGAAAAGATCAACGACCGCAACACCGCCACCCTCTTAGACAACCTCGCCAACCTCGGACTTAAACAACTGGTCACTTCCCCCACCCACATCGCAGGTCACACTCTCGACCCCATCTTCACCTCCAGCAACCATGTCTCCTTCAGCCACACTTCAGATCTCCTCTGGACTGACCACAGCTGCGTTCACTTCACCTACAACAAGCCGAAACCCATCATCCACCTCCAACCAACTCTACAAAGAAACTGGAACAAAATCACCACAGACCAGATCTCCACATCACTCCTTCAAACCTCCCCAGCCCTCTCCTCTAACGCCAACGAAGCCGCCGCCAACCTCACCCTATGGTTATCCAACACCGCCGACACCTTAGCACCACTGAAAAAACGGCAAAGCAAACCAGGCAGCAAGAAGGCCTCATGGTTCAACGATGATCTTAAGAAATCCAAGAAACTCTGCCGCTCCCTTGAAAAGGCCTGGAAAAAAGACCCAACCACCAACACCAAGGACGCCTTCAAAAGCGCCACCCGCACTCACCACCAACTGATCCGAAAAGCCAAGAAAACAGCATTCAAGGATCGACTTGACAACAACGCCCACAACAGCAAGGAACTTTTCAACATCGTCAAGGAATTTTCCAACCCCTCGGCCAACTCCAACGACATCACCCCCTCTCAAACCCTCTGCGACTCCCTAGCCTCTTTTTTCCACAACAAGATTGCAGACATCCACAACAGCTTTGACAACCAACCCGAAAACCAACCCACCCTACCAGCTGCTGACCATCTTCCCCCCGTCAACACCCTGAACGCCTGGAACCCAATCTCCACTGAGGACACCATCCGCCTGATGAATTCCATCCACTCTGGATCCCCCACGGACCCATGCCCTCACCACATCTTCAACAAAGCAGACTCCGTCATAGCACCTCACCTCCGAGACGTCATCAACTGCTCCTTCAACTCCGCTACCTTCCCAGAAGATTGGAAACACGCTGAACTCACCGCCCTTCTGAAAAAACCAACAGCAGACCCCGCCGAACTCAAAAACTACCGCCCCATCTCGCTTCTTCCATTCCCGGCCAAAGTCATAGAGAAAGCTGTCAACAACCAGCTCGCCGCCTTCCTCGAAGCCAACAAATCACTCGACCCCTCACAATCTGGCTTCCGAGCCAAACACAGCACTGAGACCGCCCTCATCGCAGCAACAGACGACATTCGAACTCTACTGGACAATGGAGACACGGTCGCCCTCATCCTCCTCGACCTCTCTGCAGCCTTCGACACAGTCTGCCACAGCACCCTTTTACAACGCCTCAGAAACATCGGAATCCAAGGAAAGGCACTGGAATGGATCACCTCGTTCCTCACCGGAAGAACCCAGAGAGTCCGCCTCCCACCATTCAAGTCCGAGGCCTCTGAAATCATCTGCGGCGTACCACAAGGATCCTCACTCAGTCCCACCCTCTTCAACGTATACATGAGCCCCCTCGCAGCCATCGCCCGCCAACACAACCTCAACATCATCTCGTACGCGGATGACACTCAACTGATCCTTTCTCTCACCAAGGACCCCAGCACCGCTAAAACTAACCTACACGAAGGAATGAAAGAAGTCGCCGAATGGATGAAACAAAGCCGTCTGAAACTGAACTCAGACAAAACAGAAGTCCTCATCTTAGGTAAATCCCCCTCTGCATGGGACGACTCCTGGTGGCCGGAAGCCCTCGGAAATGCACCCATCCCGACAGACCACGCACGGAACCTTGGCGTCATCCTGGATTCTTCACTCTCAATGAACAGACAAGTCAGCGCCGTATCCTCTTCCTGCTTTAACATTCTTCGCATGCTCAGAAAAACATTTCGCTGGATCCCCTCCGAAACAAGGAAAACAGTCACCCATGCTCTAGTCACGAGCCGACTGGACTACGGAAACACCCTCTACGCAGGTACCACCGCCAAAATCCAGAAGAAACTACAACGAATCCAAAACGCCTCAGCCAGGCTCATATTAGACATCCCACGCAACGAACACATCTCTGGTCACCTTAAAGACCTCCACTGGCTACCCGTCAATAAGAGGATCACTTTCCGACTGCTTACCCACGCACACAAATCACTCTACGACATCGGACCAGATTGCCTCAACTCTCGACTGTCCTTCTACACCCCCTCCCGCCAACTTCGCTCTTCCAACCAAGCCTTCGCCACTGTTCCTCGCATCAACAAGACCACCATGGGAGGCAGATCCTTCTCATACCTGGCTGCCAAAACATGGAACTCACTCCCCGCTTACCTTCGCCTCACCCAGAACCACCTAGCGTTCAGAAAGCAGCTTAAAACGTGGATTTTTGACAAATAATCCACCTCCCCTTCCTAAGCGCCTTGAAACCCTCTGGGTATGTAGTGCGCTATATAAATGTTTTGACTTGACTTGACTTGACATTCTTTTTGTAAGATATTAAGTTACTAGTTGAGGGGGTGAAACCCTCCTCAATCAGCAACCACAATTCTTCTCAGGGTTTTCACAAGCAAACCCTAAATTAACCAGTGCTCAATCCTCGGGTTGCTTGGCATGGAGCAACCAGGCTTAACTCAGAGGCAATGTGCAACAGTTTAAATAGTAACACAATGAAAACACATTATAAAAGGAGCCCACACTAATTTAGAAAAATAATAAGAAAAACAAGACTAATCAGTAGAATGGGAGATATTCAATTGGAAAGATTTTGGTAAATATAGCAAAAAAAAGCACAAGGCACACACTGCGGATATCTGGTTACACAGGACTGGGACAAAGTCACAAGTTATGGCCATCCGTGATGGAGTGCAGTGGAGGGACACAGTTAGGTGCTATGAACTGAGTACCTTAAATCCTGGTTTGCCCAGAGCATTGCGAGGATCCACATTAACAATCTGTCATGTAGCTGGAGCGATGAATTGGTTCTGAGATGTGGCATAGCTGCAATGCCAAGTCCTGCATGGCTGTCGAGATCTTGTCAATGAGGGCTTCAGATGTGAAGTCTGGTATCGGGAATGCTTGGCCAGTCGGGTGATGCATCAGTTCAGAGGAGCTTCTAGACCACGATGGATTGTGCATTGTCATCATTGAGGCTACAGGCAATGGGGGGTGTGAGGGCCTGTGCTGAGGAAGCATTACACAACAGCTGTTCTGAATGAATGATCGTCTGCGATGCTGTGAGGACCTTTAAGACAGTTCTGAGCCACACAGCAACACGATGCGTCAGTTCTGCTTGGGATTGCACCACAGAGCAGTGGAGATGTGTTGGTGTTGCTGGATCCATAGAGGCTGACAAACCACTTTCAAGGAGACAGAACTGCGGTGGGACCACTTGGCAGGGTAGACTCACAGCTGTTAGAGTCTAGGTGCTGGTTCAAGGTTGCTAGAGCCTTCTGTCCTTGAGACTCATGTCAGGAGGCCAGCCAACTAGCACTTAGAGTCACATTGGGGTCCTGGGTTCAACAGAAGCAGGTCCAGTTCTTTTCACCTAGAGAAGAGGGCAAGAGGCAGCAGGTGAGCAGTACTTCAGAGCAGCAGTCCAGCAGAGTTGCAGTTTTTTATCAGCAAAGCAGTCCATCTTTTGGCAGAGTATCAACACATCCATAAGTATATGAAAGGGTTGGTGTCTGAGGTCTAGTAATTATACCCAGTTGTGCCCTTTATGTGCGGAAGAAGCTTCTAGAGTATGGAGGTGGTCTGCCTTCCTGGCTCCAGCTCCAGAGGGGGTATGCAGCATTTTGTGTGGAGTCAGAACACAGTCAATCAAGTGTTACTGGGGCTGGGCCGAGCTCCTCCCTCCCATCCTGCAAGTAATGGCACATCCAATCAATCAGGGATTTTTGAAGCACGCTACTCACCCGTGAGGGTCTCAAGGCCCTTGGGGAGTGCAGCTCCGATTCAGCTGAAGAGCCAGGTCTTGAGGCTCTTCCTGAAGGTGTGCAGAGTGGGTGAACATCTGATGTTGAGCTGGAGCTCGTCCAGGCACATCTAAGCTCCCTATTTTGTGTGGCTGTCTAGGAGGAATCCACAACGCTCAACTGCCAACTACACCCAGTCATGTGATCCAGAGACAGGCTGCCGGCACCAAATGGCTGAGAGAGGAAAATAGCAACTTTCTAAAAGTGGCATTTTCAAAAGTGTAATTTAAAATCTGACTTCAGTATGAGTTAGGATTGTTTTTAACATATCCAAAGACACCAAACATGGTCCAGTTACCTGCTCCCATTTGGAAATTACAGCTTGTTTAGTGTAATAAGGCAACTCCTATGTTATCATATGGGAGAGAATGTCCTTGCAGCAGTTAAAATCACATTTTTCACTACCAGGACATATAAAACTTAAAAGTATATGTCCTGTTATTCAAATGCACGGAATCCTAACCTGTGGGATGGTCAGGGCATAGGATAAGGAAGACTTATCAGTATTTAAAAGGAAGGTTAGGACCTGTAAAAGGTTTATTTTTGCAGGTCAAAATGGCAGTTTAAAAACTGTACACACAGTCTGCCGTGGTAGACCTAAGACATGTAAAGTGCTACTTAAGCGGGTGGCACAATCAGTGCTGAATGCCCACTAATAGCATTTAATGTACAGGCCCTGGGTACATGCAGTACCACTTTTTTTTTTCAAAAACCTTTATTAAAGACTAACAGTAGACGTACATTTCCGCTTACTGCCTACAACCGTTTTCCGGCCGGCATGGCGACATTGCGTATATAAAAGACGGATAGTTATCAGGGGTGAGGGGTACACAGCGAACCGCCTACAACCCTTTCGGGGCGGCCGCGTTAGTGGGGGTATTCGACAGTGAAGGCTGAGTCGTCACTACAGACATATATGGTATTTATAACATAATGCACAAACAAAGGCGTTTTGCAAAAGAAAAAAATGAGAAAACCTGATTCCACTTATATATCACATGTCAGCAAAATCGTAATCGTGATGAGTAGATGTCGTGGCCCAGGAGTACAATATTCTAGACACACATCGTCCCAAGCCTGTTGATGCGCGGCAAGTGCACGTATTGTTGGGGGAGGACCTTCAGAGAGTAGGTGATACGTTTCTTGAGATGTATGCGCTATTAGCCGCAGCGTGTTCTATTAAATAGGTTTGCAACGGGCCTCATATATCTCTTGAGCGTTAAGAGGGGGGTTGGAGTTCTGCATGTATGTGTAGCTGCTCCTGGCAATATACCAGGTCCTGGAGCCAGTCCTTAACCTTCGGCGCTCTCCCCCTCCCCCCATCTGCAGGAGATTTTTCTTTTGGCAAATAGTAGAGCCATGGAGGTGTATTTCCGAATTTTAGCATCAACGAGTTTGGTATACCCCAGCAACGCAGTAAATGGGTCAGTAGGGACATGCAAGCCAGTCATGAGGTCCAACCCAGCAAGCACTTCCACCCAGTAGCGCTGTACAGATGGGCAGTCCCAAGCTAAATGTCTAAAGTCGGCATCCCCCATGCCACATCGATCACAGCAATCATTGCCACGTAACTTTAGCCTGTACAGTCGCTCTTGCATGTAATATAGACAGTGCAAGTATTTGTAGTGTATCATCCTAAATCTGCTGCTGGAAGATATTTCACCCGTCTGCGCGCAGCAGTATGACCACTGCTTCTCGGTTATAGGGTGACCCAGGTCGATCTCCCATTTACTCTGAGCCAGTGGTGGGTCGTATATACTATTGGTTTGGACGGCGCAATACAATTTGGACAGCACATGTTCCGGGGCATCCTGTTGTAGTAGGATATGTAGCGGGGGCACTTTTCTCATCTTGACAGAGTCTAATATAGTAAAAGCGGCTAGTGGAGTGGGGCCTACGCCTTTAAAGAATTCTTTGCTATTACTAAACTTCCCAGCGGTATATAGATGTCCCTAGTTATGTATGGCTAGTTTGCAAAGGAGCTGTCGACATCCGCCCTCCTATGTGACTGGGAGGTCCTATCGCCCCTCAAGGGGTAGGAGAGGAGAATATAGTGGTGTGCAATTGGTCTGTTTAGCTAGGTCGCACCTTGCGCTAAGTGTACATTGGACGTGGTGGCTGCATTGTGTCTAGGGAATGGAGGAACGCTGATGTAGGCCGTGCAAGGGGTGGGGTGCATGTATCCATGCTCAATCGCCAGGTGAGGCATGTAGGAGGGGTTTCATCCAGTATATGGCAAAGTGTGCTTGTGCGCAGCTGAAATACAATTCGATATCTGGTACAGAAAACCCTCCCGCTTTGTAAGGGCAAGTGAGTGTGTCCCATCTGAGTCTGGGTTGTTTCTCTCCCCATAATAGTCGTATCAGTTGGGACTTCATAGCAGAGAAAGAATGTCGGCTGGGGGCATAGGGGATATTGACGAATAAGTATAGGAGTTTAGGTAGGATGACCATCTTAATCAAAGACGCCCTGCCGGCTATGGACAGAGGTAGCGCAATCCACCTCGTGATTTTATCAGTGATGGAGTCTACAGCCAGCCCTTAGTTGGCTGTAATAAGTTTGTTGCGGGACAGGGACACAATGATGCCCAGGTAGGTGAGAGTGTTGTCCTGCCATTTAAGGGGGAAGTCCGGGGTGAATCTAGTGGTAGAGTCAGTAAGGGGATAGATTTGGGACTTAGACCAGTTGATGTTGACCCCTGATATTTGTCCAAATATGGTAAACAGGCGCAGTATGGGATTTAGACTGACGTCAGGATGCCGTAAATATAGAGTAATATCGTCAACGTATAAAAAGATGAGAAACTGCCGCTCTGGATAGACGATAGCATGGGCTTGTTAATGTTGCCTGATTTTCGGAGTGAGCAGTTCTACAGCCAATGCAAATAGCAGAGGGGAAAGTCGACACCCCTGTCTGGTGCCCATTGCCAACGGGAAAGAGGAAGAGTGCAGTCTATTTACCATCACAGTAGCGCGCAGCCCAGTATATAATAAGTTTATCCAGGCCAGGAAATGGGGTGGAAAGCCCATGCATACTAGCACAAAGGATAGATAATCCCATTCTAGGGAGTCCAATGCCTTTGTGGCATCTAGAAATATGGCGGCCACGTTGTCTTCAGGATCGATATCGTGAAGTAAGGCAAATAGTGTCTCAGATTGTGAACGGTGCTCCTGGTCGGGACGAAACCCGATTGGTCTGGGAGGACCAGCACTGGCATCAGGGGGCTTATGCAGTTGGTAATTAGTTTGGCGAGGATTTTGGCTCTATGTTTATAAGGGAGAGGGGCCGTACAAATCCAGTTGGGTGGGCGATTTGTTCGGCTTGGGTTTGGATATAATTAGGGCTTCTCGCATTGTACCGGGCAAGATGCGAGACTCTCGGGCCTCCTCGAACATGTGTTGTAGCACTGGGATAATGAGATGTTTATATAATTTATAGAATTCGGCCGGGAGGTCATCAGGTCCTGGGGCTCTGCCTGAATGTAATTGCATGATAGCCGTGATATTTTCGTCGTCTTCATGGTGAGCTAGTAGGAATTCCCTTTGGCCATTCCGTAACCAGGCTATGGCAGTGTGGTCGAAGACGGATTCAAAATACACTGGAGTGTGACAGTGGGTAGAGTATAAACCCTCATAAAAGTGCCTAAACGCTGCTAGAATGTCCGAAGGGTCGCAGCATGGCAGGCCATATTCGTCTTCAATTTCTAGTACTGTGTTCGTGAAGCGGGTGGGCGGACAGCGCCAACTTCCTTCCTGGTCTTTTGGGCTCGCCATAGCATCGAGCCTTGTGGTATTTCCCCCTAAATTTGGACTCACGCTCTACAGTTTCCTGAAATTCATTGAGGAGTTCACGTATTCGTGCCTGTAATGTGGGAGAGGGTGCGGACTGGAGGTTAGACTCAGTATGTTTCAGCTCTACCTCTAATTTGTGGAGTGTGTTTCTTATATCTTTTAATATCCCACCACTTTTTGCGATGCAGATGCCCCTTAAGGTGGCTTTGAAAGCCTCCCATATGGTAGAGTATAGGGGGACAGAGCCTTGATTACGAAGGAAAAAGTCCAATATTTCTTGTTCTACCACAGCTTTGAAGACAGGGTCAAGTAGTGATTGCAGATTGAGGCGCCAAGCAAGGTATGGGGGTTCCTCCTGCAGTGGGGTGAGCATCAGCAATACTGGAGAGTGGTCTGAGTATGTGTGCGATAAGTAGGTGGTGTCCAAGTCTCTAATACCCTATCTACTAACCAGTAATCTATGCACGACCAGGAGGCGTGTACAGAGGAATAGCATGAGCCCTTCCGCGTCGCTGGGTGGTGAGTTCTCCATGGATCTGCAAGCCCATGTTCCTCTGCTATATCTCGGAGGGTTTGCTGTGCAGCCGTGTAATGATGCGACTGGGGGTGCGATCTGTTAAGGCTGGGGTCAAGCGTGACATTAAAGTCTCCACCGCATATCAAGTGAGTGGTGTCTACATCTGTTATCTTTCCCCACAACACTCTAAAAAATTCTGGGTCATCTAAATTCGGGCCATAGCACGATACCATGGTAAGGGACTGCCCCAGTAACCTCCCTTACATAACAGTATATCTCCCTTGAGGGTCTACGTAGGAGCCAATAGGGGTGTATGGGAGTGTATGGCGCACTAGTATAGCAGTACCTCAGGCATAGGAGGAATAGCAGGAGAATCCTCTGTGAGCCGCCCAGAGGTCAGCGAAGGTAGGGGAAGAGTTAGGGGGTAGATGTGTTTCTTGCAGCATAGCGCAATGAACATTATGTCGGTCTAGATAGGCAAGAATATGATGACGTTTACGCGGTTCACCTAAGCCGCGCACATTCCATGACAGGAAGTTATATTTAAGCATGTTGGGATGACTCTCTGTCATAGTCACAGTAGAAGAAAGCTTGATGGGCCATAGTGTGTGCAGTGACAAGTGGAGAAATCAAGCAGTGGAATTGTGCCGAGTGTTGGAATAAAAGGAACTAAAAAAACAATACCCGCTCCCCCCTCCTCCCATAACAGCAACCCCAACTCGCTGTGCATAGCAACCTCCCCCTCCCAACAGTCCTACAGCTCCCAGTCCCAACAGGGGACAGAAAGGAAACATTGCAACCATGTTGCACAAAGTCACGTAGTAGGGTTTACCTGCTGGGTGGCTTCAAGAGGGCAAACAGGTTCTTTCTCGCAAAGGCGAGGGAGTTCGGGCTGAAGATATTCGGTCCATCCAGACGACTGAGAAAGTGGAGGCGAGTGGACGGAGCAGGCTTGAAGCGAGAGCGGGTGCACAATACATGAGTCAATTTGGTCACTTCAGGCCAAGCTCATGAGCCCTCTTCTTGTCTTTGGGCAAGGGGAGATAATGGTCTGGTCGGTGGTACTGGCCCCTTGTGATACCAAGGGACACGTCTCTACGGCTGGGGGGGGGTAATGGCCATCATTAAAATCCTGCACATGAACTATGCTTCTTGCAGCCAATGACTGGTCTTTCAGTTAAGTGCACATCATCTTCCGCGGGGAGGCCCAACCGCGAAACTTTGTATGGTCATCCACTTGATGTCCGATGCTCCCCTGTCATCCTCCTCCTGTCGCAGAGGAGACGGGCTGCTATGATGCCAAGGTTAGCATCATTGTAGCAGAGGAGTGAAGTCCGTTGTCCTCCGTGTACATGTGGCCGTCACCACTACAGCTGAAAGCCCAAGAGACCGCCAAGTGGGTGAGGCCGGTCGAATGGGAAATCTGACCGCGTGGAATAGTAATGCCAATTATTCAATGTCCGATGCACCCCTGTTCTCACCTTCCCGCCTCTCAGGAGAGGGGCGCTCTCTCAATGGTTTGGGCAGGGTCTTGAGGAAATTCTGAGCATGTTGCCGATTTATACAGAAGTGCTGCATCCCTTGGGCAGTGATCTTCAAATGGGCCAGGTACAGCATAGCTTAGGGGATGCCGAGTTGTTGCAGCCTCCTTTTGACCGGGAGGAATTTAACCCTTTGCTCCTGTACAGCCATGGTAAAGTCTGGATATATGGAGATCTCCGATCCTTTATGATTAAGGTGGCCTTTTACTCTTGATAGGCGGAGGACAGTGTCTCTATCGCGATAGTTTAGCATTTAAGCCATTATGGGGCGCACCAGGGGGAGGACGACTTGCCAGCGAGTGGTGTGCCCTCTCGACCACAAAGACTGTTGAGAATTCCTCTCTGCCAAACAGCGTTATAAGTAGGCGTTCCACGTAGGCCTCCATTTTCCCGGTAGCAGTTGATTCTGGTATCCCCAAACTGCGGAGGTTGTTTCTCCTTGAACGCGATTCCAGATCCTCGTTCTTAGCGGCTATCACCCTTAACACCTTATCTATTTCAAGTGTGCAAGTGTTAGTGGCAGTAGTAGTGTCCTCTAGGTCTGATATCCTCCTCTCTGCTTCAGTCAACCGGTCATCATGCTTTTCCACCCTATGTGTGAGACCATCCATTCTGGCCGATATGGAGTCCATCTTGGTTTCAATGGAAGTCAGACTTGATTGCATCGCAAGCCATAGTTTCTTCAAATCTTCCGTTGATGTGGTCGCAGTTTTGGTCTGCGTGTCGTCAAGTTCCGTCTGAGATCGGGGAGTCTTCCTGGAATCAAAGGTGAGCTTTGGCTGCTTGTTATCAGGCTTCCCCATCGTGGCCAGATGGGAGGATCTATGAGTCAGTTGGGCGTCGGGGGGATCTATACCATCTACTCTCAGCGCGCCTCTGTGGGCATAGGATAGTTGGTCTCTGGTGTGTGTCCTGTCTGTGCGGCTGGTGGGAAGTCGCAGGCCGCCACCCAGTTTGTCTGCCTCTCCAAAGGGCCTTGCCCAGCCCCCAACGCCGGTCCAGCAGCCGCAGGTGGCAGTTGCCGTATGCAGGTTACACTCCCCGGAGGGCACGGGCACCGCGTCAACCCAGAAGCCCACAGTGTCCAAGTGCTATGCCACCACGGGGTATCAGCATCCACCAGGAGCGCAGGTGCGCAGATTCGCTATCTCAGGGATGTCCAGCGTAGTGCACTTGTGTAGCAGTAGGGCACAGATGAGGGCCCTTCAATTTGAGTGTTCGGTCAGGTAGGCACCGCACTCTGACTGGAGTCTATCGGGTCGCTCTGCTAGACCCAAGCGTCAATAGCGTCCACTCTGCGCGGGGGGTGCCCACCGTCGCGCTGTTCATCTAGCATCAGCAGTCTGTTGCCCAAGAGACTTTAATAAAAGGCTGAAAGTATTAAGTCCAGAATTTAATCTATGGTTGAAGGACACCATCCAGTAATGAAGTTGGTAATGGTCAGGGTTGCTTTACGAAGGTGCTCATGGTAAGTGGATCGCTCAGTTAGCCCTGTAGGAAAACGCTAGTTAGGGGTAAGATAGGACATACAACCAGTTTCAGGGGAATGGTTTACTATCCCTTGCTCTGCATGTCTTTGTGGGGACTTATCATCTGAGTCAAGCCAAGGGAGGAGGGGATCACGG
Source organism: Lissotriton vulgaris (assembly GCF_964263255.1). Taxonomy (NCBI): domain Eukaryota; kingdom Metazoa; phylum Chordata; class Amphibia; order Caudata; family Salamandridae; genus Lissotriton; species Lissotriton vulgaris. Next base: position 273,633,456 of record NC_141694.1, on the reverse strand, counting down.
TCCATAGGGAGTCCATCCAAGGCCCCAGGTCGCAGATGCGGTCACTGCGTAGGACTGCAGGGATGAATCCCCCGCACTGGGGCCTCACATACGGGCCCCATCGGCAAAGGGATAGCCGTGAGGCTCGTTCCGCAGCCACCTGCAGTCGCCTCCCCACCCGCAGCACAGAGCAGCTACTGCTAGCAGACGGGAGCACGTCAGGGTCACCAAGCGGCAGCAATGAGAGGGCGCAGCCGATTTCCGGGGTGAGCCCCCATGCTCGGCCCCCCCCCCCCACAGCCTACCTCCACAGCGGCAGCCAAGTCCTCGAAGCAGCGCCCCTCCTCCAGGCCAGCAGGGAACAGCCTCAGCTCCGCACGGCAAACAGCCCCAGAGCATTCCGCGGGGGAGCAGCACAACAGGCCAGAGGACCGCAAGGACCGTCCAGACTCGGCAACGGGGTGCAATTTGCTTCAGCAGCCCCACAGCGATCAGCAGGCTCAAGCACAGCAGCAGGATCCAGATAGGGCACCGATCGCCAGCAACAGCGCTCACCGAGACAGCCTCTCCTCAGGCAATCCGCTCAGTCACCATTTTAGGAGCAGCAGCACAGCGATTACTGCCGCAGGACATGCTCTTCCAGGTAGGGAAACGTCATTTTTTGTGGACCCCGGCAGTCTCAGGAGTGTATGTATGGCCGGTTATGATAGGTTTGAGTGCCGAATGGCGAGGATATTAGATGGATTTGGGCCCGAACTGCAAGTGCCTCACATGAGTGCAGCCATCTTGCTTGGCGCCCTATAGCGCCCCCTGCAGTACCACCTTGCTAGGGACTTACAACTAAATATGCTAATCAAGGATAATCCAATGTTACCATGTTTTCAGGAGTGAGCCTATGGACAATTGCACTGGTCAGAAGTGGTAAAGTGTACAGAGACCTATGGCCAGCAAACGAAGATGAACAGAAATGATGGAGGAAGGCATAAAGTTTCTAGGGGAAGACGACCCTAAGGCTAACAAGTCTAACACAAAATGTATGTTCACAAAACTTCTCTGTCATTTATTTAGCATAATGTGGGTTGCATTTAATGTGGTTGAATGTTGGCGTTTAGCATATTCTTTCATTAAGATATCTTGTAAAAACAGATGGTCCACCGGGCTGACATATAGTACTCACAAACAGTTATATAGAAATAAATGTCCTACGCCCAGAGTGATATTTTGAAAAAATATCCAAGTCCAAGGTTAGAACTTGTGACTACTGCACATAATTTTATTTATAAACATATGAATATAAAAACATGTTTACAATTGTCACAGGGGATATCTCTTAGGACTTCACAATTGTGGGGAGAAGATCTTTGTGAGTGAGTGCGATGCATGTGTGGATGTGTGGCAGCTGCTTGTGCAGGTAGATCAGCTGGCTCTGCTGGTGGAATCCAGTGGCTGTACAAGTGGGAGTGCCAGTGGCTATACAGGTGGAGGTGATGGTTGCTGTACAGGTGGCGCTAACTGTATAGTTTGGGGTGATGGTGGATGTGGTGTTCACTGTACAGATGGGGTGCAGATGGCTGTACAGATGGTGTTGTGGTGATTCTACAGGTTGGTGTGGTGGTGCCTGTGCAGATTGGGGGTTGTGGTGGCTGTGCAGGTGGGGATGCAGGTGGGTGCACAGGTTCTTCTCCATGTGTTGACTGTGAAATTAGACTTTGGATAATTTTCAGCATTCCCTTCATTATCTTCATAGCCAATTTTTTTATTTGAGCTTGGTGCATCCTTAACTTGTCCGGGCACCATTTCACAACATTGTGCATGGCATGTGTCTGCCATGTCAAACATCTGAAGGAGTCCTTGTATTGACCCTGAAGTGTCAGAATATCCCATAATGCCCAAATATCCTGCAGCACATCGGACTGCTGTTTTATACATTCTTCCTCCCTCCACAATGGATACCCTGTGATATGACCATCAGATCGACCAACATGCATAAGGGTTGTACATGAGAGGTTGTGGTGAGCAAATTCATGCATATGGGATACCTGTTCATCACTAGGGTTGTCCTCTCCTTCGTTTGAGAATAGGCGTGAGTTGCACCTTCATGGGAAAAGTGTGTAGGAGAATATACACATCAGGGCTGTGAGTAGGTGATGGTTGTGTCTGGGTTGGTAGACTCTCTGGCTGGTTGGCTGACTGGTGGGGACTGGCAATCTTCAGAAGGGAAGAAGGTGGCACAATACTGGCCTGACATGAAGTGGCCTTTCGTCTTTTCGGCATTGGGCCAACAAAGCCCTCCTCTTCATCCATGTCCTCCTCCTTGACCAGCTCCTGCTCATCTTCTTCCTCCTTACCCTGTTCTTGTTGTGCAGTGCTGGCCATAGACATTGCTGCTTGGATGAGAAACCATTCTGTCCTCGAATTGCCTGACACCTTCCACTAGCAGATGGTTCAGCTTCATTGAGCAACTCATTGTCCCTAGCACCTTAAATAAAAAGATTGCAACAGATTAAGCATATCACATACTAGTTTAAGTGCTACAAACAATATGGATCAGTGAAGTACATCTAATTGTGTGTTTTCTTTTACAAATGATATGTGATTTCTGAACACCAACAAATGCTCAGAGGTTATCAGTAATGTGATAAACATACATGTGAAATACAAACTCAAAATCACCAAATCCAGCCATAGTTCTGTGGGGTTTGGATACTCTCCATCAGGGCCCTGATGAACCTGGCTGCTCAAGCCTTGACTAGATGTCGAGTCCCTCAATCAGGTAACTTAAAAAAAGGTGTCACCTTCATTAATGTTCAGCATTATTAAATAAGTAAACATAAATACCAAAGCATGGACAAAACTGAAAATATTACTGGAAATTGCACAGCATCATTTCAAGCTTTGAAAAAGTTGCACCATCTCTCAAGTTCATTATGTGACACTGCACGTCCTTATATTTAAATTATAAATTATAAGAGATCATCAATAAAAATGTATTACATAAAAAAATTACATAGGCACATCAATGCATTGCATTTAGACTAAAGAGGTGTAAAACAGGGGAGATATGCATATGTCCTTGGTCTGTGCAAAACAAATGCATTTATTGTATAGAAAGTATATGAGCCTGTTATACACCTACTCCAGATCTTAATGCATTTGTTTGGGGAATGTATGCTCTTGACACTGAGTGACATTATTTTTATCATGGTGTCATTCTACAAAGTCATCTTTAAAACAGCTTCAGTAGCAAACCTGTGAGAAGGAACACAATTGCGAACCACTGAGTATCTAGAACACATCAATGAACTCCTGACTCTTACTCCACGACTATCAAAGACAGAATAAATAAGAAATAAAATAAGGAAAACTTCTCTACATAATACCACAACTACAGGGGAGCAGCCATTACCCCCCCCCAGGGGATGGTTAAGGCTATCCTGAAATTTGTTTTAGGGTGCAATGGACAGTTCCTAACAACTTGTAAGGCAAATTAAGAGGAATACATAGAGGCGCCGAAAACATGCACAACAGAAACCCTGCTAGACCATTGTTGCAGCAGAGATGTGACTCCTCCTCAAACCTGGGTGGTGCAAAACACCTTTTGGTGGAACTGCACAGCGAAAAGGCTGAATATCATCATTAGTGTTCCCTTCCGTTTGGTGTGCCTCTCAGCAGAAATTTTCAAAATCTCAGCGGTCATAGACTTGAAAATTGTTCCTGTCATGGGATTTATTATTCAGTTTAAACGCTGACCTACATAGGAAGAAATCATTTTATGAAAAATTATCATGCCTCGGTTTATTATGGCCTAGAGTCAGGTCATCTTTGTAGAGATATGGTCATGCTGTATTGAAACAGAGATGTAAGACACATGAAAGATATTTAGAACAGCAAGAAATCCATTTTCTTTTGGAAATAGAGAAATTTGACAAAGACATCCCTTAAGCATTGCAAAGCATTGATTTATCTTGGACAAAGGATATGGATTCAATTCATATGTCCCTAAGCATGCTCATCTTCCATCGGGGAGGAAAAAAATGTAAGTCATAATGCCCTATTCTCTGTCTCTTCCTAAAAGCTCCCCTACCTTAAATTCTCCAAGAAAGAGAGATTCTCTATATCTTTGCATCTGGACAAATACTACTCAGCCGTCATTCTCACAGTCACAAGTAAATGCTGCCTGTCACTGTTGTCATTGTTGTTAGTTACTTGACAATCAATCCTGGATTTACCATCTTTAACCCTGGCGGCAAACACTTATCCAATGCATCTAGACTCAAGCCCAGATTCCCATGATGTTCTTTAACCTCTTAGCTGCTGAAGTTGCACCCTCCATGAGATATTTTTTGATATTTGGGCACTTTATGCGTAAGTAAGCATGGGCGGAAAATCCGTTACGCTTGTGGATTTTGCGGATTTTCGGGAGATTCGCAATCCGCAAGATTTGCGAATTTCCCACAAAATCCGCAAATTCGCACGCAGCGGATTTTTTTTGCGGCGCGCGGCGTTGGTGATACAATTTTTGCGGCGCGCGGCGTTTATCATCGTTTGCCGAGTTGTTTTTCTCGATATTTTGCGAGTGCTGCGCCATTTTGGATCTTGCTGTGTAATCCCACGGGAATTTGGCGAGCGCGATTACGTCATCGCGGTTTGCCAACTTGCACAGCGAGAGTTTGTCAACGCGAGTACGGCGAGATCACGTCTCGCGGTACTTCGCAATTGCGAGATTTGAGATGCGGCGAGCAGCAACAATCTCGCACAAGCTAAAATATAACATTTGCAATTCTGCACAAGAAATCCACCAGCAAGCAGCATAAACCTTCTTAAAATGATGATTTTTATCTTAATAACTCCTTAGGTTGACATTTGCCTGCACTTTTTTAGCGAGGAGTCCATTTTGGGGAGGGGGGTGGGAGGAAGGAAGTGCCCCACAGTCTTCAACTTCCTGTTCCTGTCCAGCAGGCTCCTCCCAGTGCTTTGTCCATCTCCTGGTCACTTTTCATTTGGATCTGGAGCTGGAAGGATTACTTTTTGTGGATGCTGCTGGATATTTGGATTTGAGGCCTTTTTGACTTTCTTTGGGTCACTGTTGGATTAGAAATTTTACAAGTAAATTTGTTTGGGGCATTACAGTTGCTGCAACTAAAATTTTGGAATTTTCGATTTTTCGGCTGTTTTGAGGCCTTTTGCCCAGGGGTACTCAGTGGTGGGTGGACTGAGTCTTTCTGTGGGTTGTCTTGAACTTAAACATCATGGAGGGCATGGATGGATTGGGATTGTGCTGATTTTTCAGTGATTTTCGTTTTTTGGGGCTGTACTTGTGGCCTTTTCACCAGGGGTATTTGAGTCTAGCATGGGCCTAGTCTTTCTGTGGGGTGTCTTTAACTTGAACATCATGGAGGGCATGGATGGAATGGGATTGTGCTGATTTTTCAGTGATTTTCGTTTTTTGGGGCTGTACTTGTGGCCTTTTCAGCAGGGGTATTTGAGTCTAGCATGGGCCTAGTCTTTCTGTGGGGTGTCTTGAACTTAAACATCATGGAGGGCATGGATGGAATGGGATTGTGCTGATTTTGCAGTGTTTTTCGATTTTTGGGGGTGTTCATGGGGAGGGACAGGCCATGTGGCTGGGGGCCATTTTGAGTGCTGCTACAGGCCCTGGCCATGTGCTGGGAGGCAAGTGGCCATTTTGAATGCAGGCTTTGTTGTTAGGCCTGCAACAATTTTGCCTACTTTTCAACCTTTATGCCCAGGGGTAGTGAGTCTTGCATGGGCCTAGTCTTTCTGTGGGTTGTCTTGAATTTAAACATCATGGAGGGCATGGATGGATTGGGATTGTGCTGATTTTTCAGTGGTTTTCGTTTTTTGGTGCTGTACTTGTGGCCTTTTCACCAGGGGTATTTGAGTCTAGCATGGGCCTAGTCTTTCTGTGGGTTGTCTTGAATTTAAACATCATGGAGGGCATGGATGGATTGAGATTGTGCTGATTTTTCAGTGATTTTCGTTTTTTGGGGCTGTACTTGTGGCCTTTTCACCAGGGGTTTTTGAGTCTAGCATGGGCCTAGTCTTTCTGTGGGGTGTCTTGAACTTAAACATCATGGAGGGCATGGATGGAATGGGATTGTGCTGATTTTGCAGTGTTTTTCGATTTTTGGGGGTGTTCATGGGGAGGGACAGGCCATGTGGCTGGGGGCGATTTTGAGTGCTGCTACAGGCCCTGGCCATGTGCTGGGAGGCAAGTGGCCATTTTGAATGCAGGCTTTGTTGTTAGGCCTGCAACCATTTTGCCTACTTTTCAACCTTTATGCCCAGGGGTAGTGAGTCTTGCATGGGTTTAGTCTTTCTGTGGGTTGTCTTGAATTTAAACATCATGGAGGGCATGGATGGATTGGGATTGTGCTGATTTTTCAGTGATTTTCGTTTTTTGGTCGCTGTACTTGTGGCCTTTTCACCAGGGGTATTTGAGTCTAGCATGGGCCTAGTCTTTCTGTGGGTTGTCTTGAATTTAAACATCATGGAGGGCATGGATGGATTGTGATTGTGCTGATTTTTCAGTGATTTTCGTTTTTTGGGGCTGTACTTGTGGCCTTCTCACCAGGGGTATTTGAGTCTAGCATGGGCCTAGTCTTTCTGTGGGCTGTCTTGAACTTAAACATCATGGAGGGCATGGGTGGAATGGGATTGTGCTGATTTTGCAGTGTTTTTCGATTTTTGGGGGTGTTCATGGGGAGGGACAGGCCATGTGGCTGGGGGCCATTTTGAGTGCTGCTACAGGCACTGGCCATGTGCTAGGAGGCAAGTGGCCATTTTGAATGCAGTCATTGTTGTTAGGCCTGCAACCATTTTGCCTACTTTTCAACCTTTATGCCCAGGGGTAGTGAGTCTTGCATGGGCCTAGTCTTTCTGTGGGTTGTCTTGAATTTAAACATCATGGAGGACATGGATGGATTGGGATTGTGCTGATTTTTCAGTGATTTTCGTTTTTTGGGGCTGTATTTGTGGCCTTTTCACCAGGGGTATTTGAGTCTAGCATGGGCCTAGTCTTTCTGTGGGTTGTCTTGAATTTAAACATCATGGAGGGCATGGATGGATTGGGATTGTGCTGATTTTTCAGTGATTTTCATTTTTTGGGGCTGTACTTGTGGCCTTTTCACCAGGGGTATTTGAGTCTAGCATGGGCCTAGTCTTTCTGTGGGTTGTCTTGAATTTAAACATCATGGAGGGCATGGATGGATTGTGATTGTGCTGATTTTTCAGTGATTTTCGTCTTTTGGGGCTGTACTTGTGGCCTTCTCACCAGGGGTATTTGAGTCTAGCATGGGCCTAGTCTTTCTGTGGGCTGTCTTGAACTTAAACATCATGGAGGGCATGGATGGAATGGGATTGTGCTGATTTTGCAGTGTTTTTCGATTTTTGGGGGTGTTCATGGGGAGGGACAGGCCATGTGGCTGGGGGCCATTTTGAGTGCTGCTACAGGCACTGGCCATGTGCTAGGAGGCAAGTGGCCATTTTGAATGCAGGCATTGTTGTTAGGCCTGCAACCATTTTGCCTACTTTTCAACCTTTATGCCCAGGGGTAGTGAGTCTTGCATGGGCCTAGTCTTTCTGTGGGTTGTCTTGAATTTAAACATCATGGAGGGCATGGATGGATTGGGATTGTGCTGATTTTTCAGTGATTTTCGTTTTTTGGGGCTGTATTTGTGGCCTTTTCACCAGGGGTATTTGAGTCTAGCATGGGCCTAGTCTTTCTGTGGGTTGTCTTGAATTTAAACATCATTGAGGGCATGGATGGATTGGGATTGTGCTGATTTTTCAGTGATTTTCGTTTTTTGGGGCTGTACTTGTGGCCTTTTCACCAGGGGTATTTGAGTCTAGCATGGCCTAGTCTTTCTGTGGGTTGTCTTGAATTTAAACATCATGGAGGGCATGGATGGATTGGGATTGTGCTGATTTTTCAGTGATTTTCGTTTTTTGGGGCTGTACTTGTGGCCTTCCCACCAGGGGTATTTGAGTCTAGCATGGGCCTAGTCTTTCTGTGGGGTGTCTTGAACTTAAACATCATGGAGGGCATGGATGGAATGGGATTGTGCTGATTTTGCAGTGTTTTTCGATTTTTGGGGGTGTTCATGGGGAGGGACAGGCCATGTGGCTGGGGGCCATTTTGAGTGCTGCTACAGGCACTGGCCATGTGCTAGGAGGCAAGTGGCCATTTTGAATGCAGGCATTGTTGTTAGGCCTGCAACCATTTTGCCTACTTTTCAACCTTTATGCCCAGGGGTGGTGAGTCTTGCATGGGCCTAGTCTTTCTGTGGGTTGTCTTGAATTTAAACATCATGGAGGGCATGGATGGATTGGGATTGTGCTGATTTTTCAGTGATTTTCGTTTTTTGGGGCTGTATTTGTGGCCTTTTCACCAGGGGTATTTGAGTCTAGCATGGGCCTAGTCTTTCTGTGGGTTGTCTTGAATTTAAACATCATGGAGGGCATGGATGGATTGGGATTGTGCTGATTTTTCAGTGATTTTCGTTTTTTGGGGCTGTACTTGTGGCCTTTTCACCAGGGGTATTTGAGTCTAGCATGGGCCTAGTCTTTCTGTGGGTTGTCTTGAATTTAAACATCATGGAGGGCATGGATGGATTGTGATTGTGCTGATTTTTCAGTGATTTTCGTTTTTTGGGGCTGTACTTGTGGCCTTCTCACCAGGGGTATTTGAGTCTAGCATGGGCCTAGTCTTTCTGTGGGCTGTCTTGAACTTAAACATCATGGAGGGCATGGATGGAATGGGATTGTGCTGATTTTGCAGTGTTTTTCGATTTTTGGGGGTGTTCATGGGGAGGGACAGGCCATGTGGCTGGGGGCCATTTTGAGTGCTGCTACAGGCACTGGCCATGTGCTAGGAGGCAAGTGGCCATTTTGAATGCAGGCATTGTTGTTAGGCCTGCAACCATTTTGCCTACTTTTCAACCTTTATGCCCAGGGGTAGTGAGTCTTGCATGGGCCTAGTCTTTCTGTGGGTTGTCTTGAATTTAAACATCATGGAGGGCATGGATGGATTGGGATTGTGCTGATTTTTCAGTGATTTTCGTTTTTTGGGGCTGTATTTGTGGCCTTTTCACCAGGGGTATTTGAGTCTAGCATGGGCCTAGTCTTTCTGTGGGTTGTCTTGAATTTAAATATCATGGTGGCATGGATGGATTGGGATTGTGCTGATTTTTCAGTGATTTTCGTTTTTTGGGGCTGTACTTGTGGCCTTTTCACCAGGGGTATTTGAGTCTAGCATGGGCCTAGTCTTTCTGTGGGTTGTCTTGAATTTAAACATCATGGAGGGCATGGATGGATTGGGATTGTGCTGATTTTTCAGTGGTTTTCGTTTTTTGGGGCTGTACTTGTGGCCTTCTCACCAGGGGTATTTGAGTCTAGCATGGGCCTAGTCTTTCTGTGGGGTGTCTTGAACTTAAACATCATGGAGGGCATGGATGGAATGGGATTGTGCTGATTTTGCAGTGTTTTTCGATTTTTGGGGGTGTTCATGGGGAGGGACAGGCCATGTGGCTGGGGGCCATTTTGAGTGCTGCTACAGGCACTGGCCATGTGCTAGGAGGCAAGTGGCCATTTTGAATGCAGGCATTGTTGTTAGGCCTGCAACCATTTTGCCTACTTTTCAACCTTTATGCCCAGGGGTAGTGAGTCTTGCATGGGCCTAGTCTTTCTGTGGGTTGTCTTGAATTTAAACATCATGGAGGGCATGGATGGATTGGGATTGTGCTGATTTTTCAGTGATTTTCGTTTTTTGGGGCGGTACTTGTGGCCTTTTCACCAGGGGTATTTGAGTCTAGCATGGGCCTAGTCTTTCTGTGGGCTGTCTTGAACTTAAACATCATGGAGGTCATGGATGGAATGGGATTGTTCTGATTTTTCTGGGGTTTTTTTCGATTTTTTTGTGGTGTATAACTGAACTGATGTTCTTCTGTCTTCCATTGTTTTTAGGTGCACAAGACTCAAGAGAACCACCAGTGCCAGGAAGAAGTCCTGCAGCGGTGTGTGTGTGCAGCATAACGTCACGTGACGTCACGTCTGGCCTCAGACAACTCTACAATTCGTGCAACGGCGGCCTGCTGTCTGACCTGCTCTGAAGAAGATGGCCCCAAAAAAAGTTCTCCGTAGCTCCTCTAGCAAGAAAGTTGCTAGTAAGGAGCAGAAGAAGCAAGTTACCAAGGAGGCTGGTGTGCCAACCGCCACGTTTTTTGGGAGCAAAAAAAAAAGTACGCCTGCAGCAGCAGCAGGATCTGCTGGGGACCAAGCTGGGAGCAGCACCCCTGCTCCATTGGGTTCAGTGCCTCCACCACCACGCCAACTTAAGTCAAAGCCCTTGAGTGCTTCAGAGGCAGTCAGTGTACTTCTCCAATCACCATCGACCAGTGATGTTGGCTCATCGCAAGAAAGTAGCAGCAATGTCCCTGAATCAACACAGGTTGTTGTAACTCATCTGACAAGTGTTGAACAAGCACAGCCGCAACAACAACACCATGTGCAAGTACAAGCCCAAGTACATGTGGAAGGAGAGGCAGCAAAAGGAGATGCGCAAGCAGAGGTGCATGGAGGGTCACAAGTGCCCACAATAGTTGTTCCTCCCGAAGTAGGGGCACATCAGGAAATCGACAATGAAGCCGAGGTATCATTGGAAGCCACTCCTCCTGATGATCATTCATTGTCTTCCACATCCCTAGCAAGGAAAATATCAAGGGGGGTGTCTACATCTTCTTCAAGCCCACCTCCTTCTGATGATACGGATTAAACTTGGGAACCACCACTGCGGTCTGAGAGTGAGGCACACCATGATCTGACAAAGGTACCTAAGCGTAGTGGGCATGCAGCAAAGAGACATTTTGACCCTATCCCGAGAAGCTGCTGAGCGTGATGATGATGTCGACGAGGAGGCAATGGAAATACAACAATCATTCGATTTGGAGTTAACTAGTACACCAACACCTACCGCTTCCATATTTCTTCCTCTCAAGAAGGGACCTCGATCCACCTCGGCCTCAATTCGTGGTGGTGAAAGTGCAAAACGTACTGAAGTTCGGCAATCCACATCCTCCACTTCATCTGGCATTAGCAGCAGGACCACCACCACCAGTATCGCCGCCTCCTCCGGCCCCCAAAGACATTTCAAGTCTCCAGTTTGGGACTTCTTTAGTGTTTGCCCAAAAATGGAAAACGTAGCCATTTGTAGCATTTGTAAGCTTCGAGTTAGTCGTGGTAAGTTTGGTACCAACTATGGTACCGAAGGCCAGAGAGGTCATCTTAGGAGAGCGCACCCTGTCCAATGGTTTCCGCACCTAGAGGCGTTCAAGGAAGCCAGAATTGCACGTAATGAAAACCTTGATTTTTCATCTGATGATGACGAGGAGGAAGAAGACGATTCAAACACTTCACTTACACCCAGTACCCCTGTCAGCAGCACACCCCATGTGAGGCACACTAAGAGTGTGGGAGAGAGTGAGACATCAATGCGGAAAAGTTCATCAGCGAGAGTAACTGGGTCGAAGATATCATCATCATCCCGTAAATCCTTGGTCCAGGGCAACATTAAAAAGATGTTGTTCACAGAAGCGCAATATGAATGCAACCACCCACTGACGCGTCTGTATAACACTAAGCTGGCTAAAATGCTAGCTCTGGACCTTCTCCCTTTTTCTTTTGTAGAAGGGGTTGGTTTTCTAGAATTAGTGGCAGAGCTCTGCCCTAAATGGAAGGTTCCTAGCCGGTTCTATTTTGCCCGAGTTGCGGTTCCAGCACTACATGAAGATGTTCTGAAGGTGATTGGGGCAGCTTTGCAGAAGAGTGCTGTTCACACTATACATCTGACAACAGACATGTGGACCAGTGGCGCAGGCGCTGATTACATGTGCATCACTGCACACTGTGTCTCTTTTTCAGGGGCTAAAGCAAAGCTAAACACAGGTGTTGACACGGACATTGTTTTTAAAGCTGCTCGGAAACATGCAACACTAGCCATGTTTGGTTTGGAGAAAAGTCACACAGCAGAAAACATTTTGGATGTCTTTAACACAAAGGTCCTTAACTGGCCGTCCCCACTAAAACGCCAGGTTGGTTATGTTTCCACGGACAATGGCGCCAATATAGTTAAGGCCATGAGGGATGGTAACTATTTCAGAGTGCCGTGTTTGGCGCACTGTATAAACCTGGTTGTCCAAAAATTCTTGGGTAATAAAGGCAGTGCAGCGTACAGAGTATTGGACACCTGCCGAAAAATGTGCAACCATTTCAGCCATTCTTTTAAGGCCCGGAAGCAGCTGAGGAACCTGCTATATCAACGTAAAATGCCAGTGAAAGCACTCATCCAGGAGGTGGTAACACGTTGGAACTCAACCTTCTACATGCTTGAGCGTCTGTATGAGCAGTATACGGTACTCGATCAATATTTCCTTACAGAGGGTACAGAGGACCTGAGGATGGGTGCGGCGCAATGGAACATAGTTCAAAGCCTGACACGCATGCTTCGTCCTTTTGAGTTCTTCACGCGTGCAGTCAGCAAGGAGGACTGTAATTTGGGAAAAGCTATCCCATTGTTGTACATGCTGGAGGACCAACCGAAGGAGGTGTGTTCTGTGTTTGAAAAAGATGTAAAAAACCAAGACTCTTTTCTTCTGGCTGAGACATTATTAGAGCTCCTACAAGGTTATGAACGTCTTAAAAAGATCCACTCAGAAGAGCATTACATTTGTGCTACTATTCTGGATCCACGCTACAAAAAGGCGCTGGCAGGCCAAGCATTCTTTCCTTTTGATGATGAACATGTTCCAAAGTGCAAACATTGGCTAGCCTTGTCAGCCAAGAGGTTTCAAAGAGAACGGCTGACAATTGAAGGAAATGGCAGTACATCAGCAGGCCATCCCCAGTCAAAACAATCCACTTCTGCACCTGTGGCTGTGGCACAAGTGACCTCTCAGCCGTTAAAGACACCGGCAACCGGATCATCTGCACCAGACACAACAGAAACATTGGAGGCTGAAGAGGATTGGCTAGCTCTGCGTGGGTTTGGTTCTCAAAAGGTCAGAGGCACAGCAAGAGCTAAGCAAAGTGGAGGAACCTTGGATGAGGACCTTGAGTCGATGGTGAAGGACTATCTGAATGACTCAACAGAGGTCTATGTTAATTCTGACCCATTGGCGTATTGGCATGGGAAAAAAGATTGTGGCCACAGCTCACCAACCTGGCTATAAACTACTTGTCTTGCCCACTCGCAAGCGTGTCTTCTGAACGGGTTTTCAGTGCTGCTGGTGGCATTGTAACTCCCAAACGGAGCCGCCTCTCGCCCAAAAATGTGGAGAGGTTAACAATGATCAAGCCGCCACCAGATTTCAGAGTACGAGAAATCGCGCCGGGTGGAGACGAGGTGGCCAGCAACATAGATGAGGGAATTTCTACTCTGTCAGGTGACACTGAGCTCACCCTGCCTGAATTCGCAGAGTATGATGACGAAGCCTTATTCTCATTCCTGGACCGTGATACTGAGCCCTGAAAATGAGACAACGAATCAATAACTTTCTTTTTCGTCCTTATTCACTTTTATTCCTGTGTGTCTGTCTTTCTTTGTTGTGCACAGTTAATATATTTCAAACTTTAATCAGATAATCACAAAAACAAGCCCATCAGCAGAACTGTCTTCACTGGTTTGCTAATTGATTTGAAGTTGCCGCAGTCTGCATTCCTCAGGTTCACAAGTTCAGAAGAACATGCTCCTCTATCCTCCTCCTTCAGACTCCTATTTCTATCAAACCAGAGGGCTGGTTTACGCCCAATGAAGAAAGACTCAGCACTTGTGGAGGTGTTGTTCTACCTCTTTGCAGGTGAGTTGACGGCTCTGGGACCATTGTTGGGAAGCTCTAATACCGGATAAAAGTGTTTTGGACCAAATCCCAGGCGGAAATTTTTTTGTGTTTTTGATGACTTGCTTGCCTTTGAGGTGCTCTTAGGGGGGCTTCCTGGTGTTTGTGGGTGAGTTTCGGGGTCTGGGAGCACTGCTGGGACACTCTAATCTTGAGTGCATTTGCTTTTCAGGAAATCCGTGGTGGCAACCCCGACTTATGGCCTAGCTACGCAGCGCGTTTGGACCGAAGGCCGAGAAATATTGCAAGTATGAGATTTTGCTTTTGGCCTGTTTGGGGGTGTTATGCTTCTTGGCGGGTGGGTTGGCGGGTCTTGGGGCATTCCTGGGAAGGTCTAATACCGGGTTGAAGTGGTTGGGACAAAATCCAGGCCGATTTTCTTTTTGCTATTTCTGACATTTTGCTCAATGTAGCGTTTTCGGGGGCCTGTTTGGGGGGCTTCCTGGTGTTTGTGGGTGGGTTTCGGGGTCTGGGCGCACTGCTGGCTATATATACTTTACTTTGCAAGAGGTTTGAAGCAAATCCATGGTGGCAGAGGGGAGTTAGGGCCTAGCTGCAGAGCGCGCGCGGAGTGATTTGGGAAATTTGGGAAAAACTGACAAAGTCCCCATTTTTGTACTTTTGCTCTTTGGCTATTTGGGGGTCTTCTACTCGTTTTCTCCTGGGTTGACGGCGCTGGGGCCATTGCTGGGAAGCTCTAATACCGGATAAAAGTGTTTTGGACCAAATCCCAGGCGGAATTTTTTTTGTGTTTTTGATGACTTGCTTGCCTTTGAGGTGCTCTTAGGGGGGGTTCCGTCTGTTTGTGGGTGAGTTTCGGGGTCTGGGAGCACTGCTGGGACACTCTAATCTTGATTGCATTTGATTTTCAGGAAATCCGTGGTGGCAACCCCGACTTATGGCCTAGCTACGCAGCGCCTTTGGACCGAAGGCCGAGAAATATTGCAAGTATGAGATTTTGCTTTTGGCCTGTTTGGGGGTGTTATGCTTCTTGGCGGGTGGGTTGGCGGGTCTTGGGGCATTCCTGGGAAGGTCTAATACCGGGTTGAAGTGGTTGGGACAAAATCCAGGCCGATTTTCTTTTTGCTATTTCTGACATTTTGCTCAATGTAGCGTTTTCGGGGGCCTGTTTGGGGGGCTTCCTGGTGTTTGTGGGTGGGTTTCGGGGTCTGGGAGCACTGCTGGGACACTCTAATCTTGATTGCATTTTCTTTTCAGGAAATCCGTTGTGGCAACCCCGACTTATGGCCTAGCTACGCAGCGCGTTTGGACCGAAGGCCGAGAAATATTGCAAGTATGAGATTTTGCTTTTGGCCTGTTTGGGGGTGTTATGCTTCTTGGCGGGTGGGTTGGCGGGTCTTGGGGCATTCCTGGGAAGGTCTAATACCGGGTTGAAGTGGTTGGGACAAAATCCAGGCCGATTTTCTTTTTGCTATTTCTGACATTTTGCTCAATGTAGCGTTTTCGGGGGCCTGTTTGGGGGGCTTCCTGGTGTTTGTGGGTGGGTTTCGGGGTCTGGGCGCACTGCTGGCTATATATACTTTACTTTGCAAGAGGTTTGAAGCAAATCCATGGTGGCAGAGGGGAATTAGGGCCTAGCTGCAGAGCGCGCGCGGAGTGATTTGGGAAATTTGGGAAAAACTGACAAAGTCCCCATTTTTGTACTTTTGCTCTTTGGCTGTTTGGGGGTCTTCTACTCGTTTTCTCCTGGGTTGACGGCGCTGGGGCCATTGCTGGGAAGCTCTAATACCGGATAAAAGTGTTTTGGACCAAATCCCAGGCGGAATTTTTTTTGTGTTTTTGATGACTTGCTTGCCTTTGAGGTGCTCTTAGGGGGGGTTCCGTCTGTTTGTGGGTGAGTTTCGGGGTCTGGGAGCACTGCTGGGACACTCTAATCTTGATTGCATTTGATTTTCAGGAAATCCGTGGTGGCAACCCCGACTTATGGCCTAGCTACGCAGCGCGTTTGGACCGAAGGCCGAGAAATATTGCAAGTATGAGATTTTGCTTTTGGCCTGTTTGGGGGTGTTATGCTTCTTGGCGGGTGGGTTGGCGGGTCTTGGGGCATTCCTGGGAAGGTCTAATACCGGGTTGAAGTGGTTGGGACAAAATCCAGGCCGATTTTCTTTTTGCTATTTCTGACATTTTGCTCAATGTAGCGTTTTCGGGGGCCTGTTTGGGGGGCTTCCTGGTGTTTGTGGGTGGGTTTCGGGGTCTGGGAGCACTGCTGGGACACTCTAATCTTGATTGCATTTTCTTTTCAGGAAATCCGTTGTGGCAACCCCGACTTATGGCCTAGCTACGCAGCGCGTTTGGACCGAAGGCCGAGAAATATTGCAAGTATGAGATTTTGCTTTTGGCCTGTTTGGGGGTGTTATGCTTCTTGGCGGGTGGGTTGGCGGGTCTTGGGGCATTCCTGGGAAGGTCTAATACCGGGTTGAAGTGGTTGGGACAAAATCCAGGCCGATTTTCTTTTTGCTATTTCTGACATTTTGCTCAATGTAGCGTTTTCGGGGGCCTGTTTGGGGGGCTTCCTGGTGTTTGTGGGTGGGTTTCGGGGTCTGGGCGCACTGCTGGCTATATATACTTTACTTTGCAAGAGGTTTGAAGCAAATCCATGGTGGCAGAGGGGAGTTAGGGCCTAGCTGCAGAGCGCGCGCGGAGTGATTTGGGAAATTTGGGAAAAACTGACAAAGTCCCCATTTTTGTACTTTTGCTCTTTGGCTGTTTGGGGGTCTTCTACTCGTTTTCTCCTGGGTTGACGGCGCTGGGGCCATTGCTGGGAAGCTCTAATACCGGATAAAAGTGTTTTGGACCAAATCCCAGGCGGAAATTGTTTTGTGTTTTTGATGTCTTGCTTGCATTTGAGGTGCTCTTAGGGGGGGGGTTCCGTCTGTTTGTGGGTGAGTTTCGGGGTCTAGGACTGCTGGGACACTCTAATCTTGATTGCATTTGCTTTTCAGGAAATCCGTGGTGGCAACCCCGACTTATGGCCAAGCTACGCAGCGCGTTTGGACCGAAGGCCGAGAAATATTGCAAGTATGAGATTTTGCTTTTGGCCTCTTTGGGGGTGTTATGCTTCTTGGCGGGTGGGTTGGCGGGTCTTGGGGCATTCCTGGGAAGGTCTAATACCGGGTTGAAGTGGTTGGGACAAAATCCAGGCCGATTTTCTTTTTGCTATTTCTGACATTTTGCTCAATGTAGCGTTTTCGGGGGCCTGTTTGGGGGGCTTCCTGGTGTTTGTGGGTGGGTTTCGGGGTCTGGGCGCACTGCTGGCTATATATACTTTACTTTGCAAGAGGTTTGAAGCAAATCCATGGTGGCAGAGGGGAGTTAGGGCCTAGCTGCAGAGCGCGCGCGGAGTGATTTGGGAAATTTGGGAAAAACTGACAAAGTCCCCATTTTTGTACTTTTGCTCTTTGGCTGTTTGGGGGTCTTCTACTCGTTTTCTCCTGGGTTGACGGCGCTGGGGCCATTGCTGGGAAGCTCTAATACCGCATAAAAGTGTTTTGGACCAAATCCCAGGCGGAATTTTTTGTGTGTTTTTGATGACTTGCTTGCCTTTGAGGTGCTCTTAGGGGGGGTTCCGTCTGTTTGTGGGTGAGTTTCGGGGTCTGGGAGCACTGCTGGGACACTCTAATCTTGATTTCATTTGCTTTTCAGGAAATCTGTGGTGGCAACCCCGACTTATGGCCAAGCTACGCAGCGCGTTTGGACCGACGGCCGAGAAATATTGCAAGTATGAGATTTTGCTTTTGGCCTGTTTGGGGGTGTTATGCTTCTTGGCGGGTGGGTTGGCGAGTCTTGGGGCATTCCTGGGAAGGTCTAATACCGGGTTGAAGTGGTTGGGACAAAATCCAGGCCGATTTTCTATTTGCTATTTCTGACATTTTGCTCAATGTAGCGTTTTGGGGGCCTGTTTGGGGGGCTTCCTGGTGTTTGTGGGTGGGTTTCGGGGTCTGGGAGCACTGCTGGGACACTCTAATCTTGATTGCATTTGATTTTCAGGAAATCCGTGGTGGCAACCCCGACTTATGGCCTAGCTACACAGCGCGTTTGGACCGAAGGCCGAGAAATATTGCAAGTATGAGATTTTGCTTTTGGCCTGTTTGGGGGTGTTATGCTTCTTGGCGGGTGGGTTGGCAGGTCTTGGGGCATTCCTGGGAAGGTCTAATACCGGGTTGAAGTGGTTGGGACAAAATCCAGGCCGATTTTCTTTTTGCTATTTCTGACATTTTGCTCAATGTAGCGTTTTCGGGGGCCTGTTTGGGGGGCTTCCTGGTGTTTGTGGGTGGGTTTCGGGGTCTGGGCGCACTGCTGGCTATATATACTTTACTTTGCAAGAGGTTTGAAGCAAATCCATGGTGGCAGAGGGGAGTTAGGGCCTAGCTGCAGAGCGCGCGCGGAGTGATTTGGGAAATTTGGGAAAAACTGACAAAGTCCCCATTTTTGTACTTTTGCTCTTTGGCTGTTTGGGGGTCTTCTACTCGTTTTCTCCTGGGTTGACGGCGCTGGGGCCATTGCTGGGAAGCTCTAATACCGGATAAAAGTGTTTTGGACCAAATCCCAGGAGGAAATTTTTTTGTGTTTTTGATGACTTGCTTGCCTTTGAGGTGCTCTTAGGGGGGGTTCCGTCTGTTTGTGGGTGAGTTTCGGGGTCTAGGACTGCTGGGACACTCTAATCTTGATTGCATTTGCTTTTCAGGAAATCCGTGGTGGCAACCCCGACTTATGGCCAAGCTACGCAGCGCGTTTGGACCGAAGGCCGAGAAATATTGCAAGTATGAGATTTTGCTTTTGGCCTGTTTGGGGGTGTTATGCTTCTTGGCGGGTGGGTTGGTGGGTCTTGGGGCATTCCTGGGATGGTCTAATACCGGGTTGAAGTGGTTGGGACAAAATCCAGGCCGATTTTCTTTTTGCTATTTCTGACATTTTGCTCAATGTAGCGTTTTCGGGGGCCTGTTTGGGGGGCTTCCTGGTGTTTGTGGGTGGGTTTCGGGGTCTGGGCGCACTGCTGGCTATATATACTTTACTTTGCAAGAGGTTTGAAGCAAATCCATGGTGGCAGAGGGGAGTTAGGGCCTAGCTGCAGAGCGCGCGCGGAGTGATTTGGGAAATTTGGGAAAAACTGACAAAGTCCCCATTTTTGTACTTTTGCTCTTTGGCTGTTTGGGGGTCTTCTACTCGTTTTCTCCTGGGTTGACGGCGCTGGGGCCATTGCTGGGAAGCTCTAATACCGGATAAAAGTGTTTTGGACCAAATCCCAGGCGGAATTTTTTTTGTGTTTTTGATGACTTGCTTGCCTTTGAGGTGCTCTTAGGGGGGGTTCCGTCTGTTTGTGGGTGAGTTTCGGGGTCTGGGAGCACTGCTGGGACACTCTAATCTTGATTGCATTTGATTTTCAGGAAATCCGTGGTGGCAACCCAAACTTATGGCCTAGCTACGCAGCGCGTTTGGACCGAAGGCCGAGAAATTTTGCAAGTATGAGATTTTGCTTTTGGCCTGTTTGGGGGTGTTATGCTTCTTGGCGGGTGGGTTGGCGGGTCTTGGGGCATTCCTGGGAAGGTCTAATACCGGGTTGAAGTGGTTGGGACAAAATCCAGGCCGATTTTCTTTTTGCTATTTCTGACATTTTGCTCAATGTAGCGTTTTCGGGGGCCTGTTTGGGGGGCTTCCTGGTGTTTGTGGGTGGGTTTCGGGGTCTGGGAGCACTGCTGGGACACTCTAATCTTGATTGCATTTGCTTTTCAGGAAATCCGTTGTGGCAACCCCGACTTATGGCCTAGCTACGCAGCGCGTTTGGACCGAAGGCCGAGAAATATTGCAAGTATGAGATTTTGCTTTTGGCCTGTTTGGGGGTGTTATGCTTCTTGGCGGGTGGGTTGGCGGGTCTTGGGGCATTCCTGGGAAGGTCTAATACCGGGTTGAAGTGGTTGGGACAAAATCCAGGCCGATTTTCTTTTTGCTATTTCTGACATTTTGCTCAATGTAGTGTTTTCGGGGGCCTGTTTGGGGGGCTTCCTGGTGTTTGTGGGTGGGTTTCGGGGTCTGGGCGCACTGCTGGCTATATATACTTTACTTTGCAAGAGGTTTGAAGCAAATCCATGGTGGCAGAGGGGAGTTAGGGCCTAGCTGCAGAGCGCGCGCGGAGTGATTTGGGAAATTTGGGAAAAACTGACAAAGTCCCCATTTTTGTACTTTTGCTCTTTGGCTGTTTGGGGGTCTTCTACTCGTTTTCTCCTTGGTTGACGGCGCTGGGGCCTTTGCTGGGAAGCTCTAATACCGGATAAAAGTGTTTTGGACCAAATCCCAGGCGGAAATTTTTTTGTGTTTTTGATGACTTGCTTGCCTTTGAGGTGCTCTTAGGGGGGGGTTCCGTCTGTTTGTGGGTGAATTTCGGGGTCTAGGACTGCTGGGACACTCTAATCTTGATTGCATTTGCTTTTCAGGAAATCCGTGGTGGCAACCCCGACTTATGGCCAAGCTACGCAGCGCGTTTGGACCAAAGGCCGAGAAATATTGCAAGTATGAGATTTTGCTTTTGGCCTGTTTGGGGGTGTTATGCTTCTTGGCGGGTGGGTTGGCGGGTCTTGGGGCATTCCTGGGAAGGTGTAATACTGAGTTGAAGTGGGTGGGACAAAATCCAGGCCGATTTTCTTTTTGCTATTTCTGACATTTTGCTCAATGTAGCGTTTTCGGGGGCCTGTTTGGGGGGCTTCCTGGTGTTTGTGGGTGGGTTTCGGGGTCTGGGCGCACTGCTGGCTATATATACTTTACTTTGCAAGAGGTTTGAAGCAAATCCATGGTGGCAGAGGGGAGTTAGGGCCTAGCTGCAGAGCGCGCTCGGAGTGATTTGGGAAATTTGGGAAAAACTGACTAAGTCCCCATTTTTGTACTTTTGCTCTTTGGCTGTTTGGGGGTCTTCTACTCATTTTCTCCTGGGTTGACGGCGCTGGGGCCATTGCTGGGAAGCTCTAATACCGGATAAAAGTGTTTTGGACCAAATCCCAGGCGGAATTTTTTGTGTGTTTTTGATGACTTGCTTGCCTTTGAGGTGCTCTTAGGGGGGGTTCCGTCTGTTTGTGGGTGAGTTTCGGGGTCTGGGAGCACTGCTGGGACACTCTAATCTTGATTGCATTTGCTTTTCAGGAAATCCGTGGTGGCAACCCCGACTTATGGCCAAGCTACGCAGCGCGTTTGGACCGAAGGCTGAGAAATATTGCAAGTATGAGATTTTGCTTTTGGCCTGTTTGGGGGTGTTATGCTTCTTGGCGGGTGGGTTGGTGAGTCTTGGGGCATTCCTGGGAAGGTCTAATACCGGGTAGAAGTGGTTGGGACAAAATCCTCGCGGAAAAGCCTTTTGGCGCTTTTTGTAACTTAGGGTTCGTTAGGGTTAGCCCTAGCAGCAGGATTGCATGTGTTTCGGGGTGTTCTAGATTTTTGCAACTGAGTTCTGGGGTCTTAGAGCACTCGTGAGAATGTGTAATTTTGGTTGCAAGTCATTTGAAGAAAATCCATGGTGGGAAAGGGGGGATTTGGCATAGTTAAAGAAAGCCTTTGCCACTATTCTTAACTTAGGGTTCGTTAGGGTTAGCAGTATTTCTATTGCATGTGTTTGGGGGGGGGGGGGGTTTCGAGTCTTGGAGCGATGCTGGCTATGGATACTTTTGCTTGGTTGCTTGCAAGTGGTTTGAATGCAATCCACGGTGGGTAAGCGGTAATTAGTAAGGGGGTACTTCGGCCTACTTTTACTTTCAAAGTAAGTTTTGTCACCAGTTTTCTGCTAGGCCTCGTTTTTTGAGATTTGATTGGGGGTCTTCTACATTTTTGCGACTGGCTTTAGTAAGGATCTGGGTGGGAGCACTGCTGGGAAGATCTAATTTTGTTCTAAAACACAGTTTACAGTACACCTAGCTTGAGGGGAAAGATCCGCTACATTAATTTGCCCCTACTTATTTATCCTTCAAAAGGTGACTCAGACAGAGTACGCACTTTCAAAAATATTGTACTGTCTACTAGGAAAATCAAAGGTTGACTTTTTGCACTCCACAGCCTACATACCTTATATTTATTTATCAGTGGTGTTGTAATATTATATCACTTCCTGTTTTTCGTTGAATAATTACAGGCCGGGTTTCAGTCTCTGCAATGGGGAAAAAAGGATGGAGTCAGGCTTCACATTAGCGAGCCACAATTCAGCATCAGGCAGGCAGTGGACAGGGTGTCTTCTGGTGACCAACATCGATGGACGAAGCGTCGGCTGCAATGGAGGAGTGCCGCTAATAATAGGATTTTTTTTCTGCAGGCAACTTACTTACCACTTTCAACAGGACAACTACAACAACATAGATACAGTTTCCCTTGCCTTTTTCTCTGACTGTGACTGCATTTCTTGGATCTCTCTCTGCTTCTAAATTGATCCCTTAACACATCACTTAGTCCACTCCACTATCACATCTGCACCACACATAGTCATTTGTAAGTGCTCCTACGTAATTCGCAAGTCGCAGCACGCCCCAGCCCGTAGAGGACTGGGATGGCCCCAATGATGAAGCATATCACCAAGGGGCAACCCTGGTGAGTGAGGGGACACCTAGAAAAAGAGCAATTTCTCCTTTTCTATCTACTATACCTTCCAGACCAACCCCATTGAGTGTTGTGAATGGATTTATAGTGACCAGCAAGGCTCTCAGGTATCTGGCTACAGAGACCTTATGTTGAACATAGTTATCAATAATTCCACACACGCCCTGTACTGTCGCATTCTTTCTTCCACAGTTGTCGAAAGTACTACTTACTTTTCACTGACATGCATGCAGTAGTGCATGCACTTTCAAAGATTGATGGATAGGTTTGTACCCAAAGAATTGTTTATGTTCAATTGTTTGTCTATGCTGTGCTTTTTTTACAGGGTGTCTTCTGGTGACCAACATCGATGGACGAAGCGTCGGCTGCAATGGAGGAGTGCCGCTAATAAGAGGATTTTTTTTCTGCAGGCAACTTACTTACCACTTTCAACAGGACAACTACAACAACATAGAAACAGTATCCCTTGCCTTTTTCTCTGACTGTGACTGCATTTCTTGGATCTCTCTCTGCTTCTAAATTGATCCCTTAACACATCACTTAGTCCACTCCACTATCACATCTGCACCACACATAGTCATTTGCAAGTGCTCCTACGTAATTCGCAAGTCGCAGCACGCCCCAGCCCGTAGAGGACTGGGATGGCCCCAATGATGAAGCATGTCACCAAGGGGCAACCCTGGTGAGTGAGGGGACACCTAGAAAAAGAGCAATTTCTCCTTTTCTATCTACTATACCTTCCAGACCAACCCCATTGAGTGTTGTGAATGGATTTATAGTGACCAGCAAGGCTCTCAGGTATCTGGCTACAGAAACCTTATGTTGAATATAGTTATCAATAATTCCACACACGCCCTGTACTGTCGCATTCTTTCTTCCACAGTTGTCGAAAGTACTACTTACTTTTCACTGACATGCATGCAGTAGTGCATGCACTTTCAAAGATTGATGGATAGGTTTGTACCCAAAGATTTGTTTATGTTCACAATGGTTTGTCCATGCTGTGCTATTTTTTCTTGTCTCCCAAAACCTTTCCCAAAAACCCCCGTACCCATCCATTTTTCAAACCCTAACCCTCTTCCCCCGGGCTGTGTGGTTTTCATTGATGTGTGACTAAATTATAGCAATAAATCCACACACTTGCTGGGGAGGATAAGGTGATAGCAACAGGCTGGTGAAGAAATCCGAGGATATATTCTTACTCTGATTGACAAAGACCCATGGCTAATGTCAAAGAACTTCAACCGAATTAGTTATACTTTATTATTTGTTAGGCTACAATGTGGCACTGTTCTAGTGTACTTCTGTCACCTGCTATATTCTCTATTGTACCATTGTATTGCTCAGGAGGACAAACCAGATTTCATTTTCTTTTTTCCATAGGCATGCAACTGCCACTGTGTCACACCACTAGCTTTTTGCAAGCATGAGTCCGTGCCTCTGCCATCGGTGACTTTGGGAGCTAAATGACTCTGCCACACTATCTTGTCAGTAAGGAGATTGGGGGTTCAACTACAAAGTCTGTTATCACTGAGGTATGTGGAAAGTCTAACAGTTACACCTATTATAATTGATAAGCTAAGCGATGCATTATTTAGTGTCCATAGTTCTGTTTGTGCAGATTTGTCCCTGCAACAGTAGTAGAATGGGTTGTCCTCCTATCCAAACCAAAAGTAAAGTAGTATCTTATTCTTTCTTGGTGGTCATTCACCTTTTTATTGTTGGCAATGGTTAAAGCATAAACATTTAGAATACTTGAAAAGACATTATGGACAATCCCAGAGGACTGCACTCAGTGCATAGAGCTATTGCTGACTAGAATGGGAGTCCAATGGAAATGCCAAATGTGCAATCTTAGTTAGCTACACTGACAGACTAATGAGAATAATCTAGTAATACCACACGGAGTCATAGTCGAGGCAGGATAAGAATTTAGATACTGTCTACAAGAAGATCAAAGACGATTTAGAAAAAATCGAATGAGGAACGCTAGGAAAAAATAAGTACTCTATATTAAAATTAAAACTTACTGGGGCCAGCAAAGGAGCCCTCGCCTGCCCGGTCCTGGCCTGCATCGTCAACAGCACCCTCCTCCTCCTCCTATGTCCTCCTCTTGCCCCTGGGGGAAGCTGATGTACAACATGAAAGAAAGAAAAACAGAAAACATGGATGATATTTCTCAACCAAATCAAACATTTCAAAAGAACTAACAAAGTAACAAAATATTTTAGCGAATTAGCAAATAGGGAACGACTCCACGGGATATATTATTGACCAATCTCATGTGGTCGACTACGTCATTACTTTAGTATTGCTTGATTTGCAGACCGTCGAATTGGAAACTACCCTATGTAACTCACTAAACAAAGTACTAAAAAGGTTTGCCTAGGATTGGCAGGCAGCAGTCCGCAGCACGCAAAGTGACAGCCAAAGTCCATCGTGATTGAAGATCAGCGACAACACTAAAGTTTCCTACTACATTAACCAGTCATTAAAATACTCAAACTATTAATCCACCACCACTATTTCTTCTTATCGCCATGTGTACAAAGGAAGGACTGGACTTGAGTCTGTAGGGGCTGATTTAGAAGGCCCTTGCGGCTCTTTTGCTCCATTATTGCGTGACTTTTGTGACGCAGCGACAGCACAAAAGAGGCGCAATGGTGCGGCGTATATTAACAATGTGACGCATATGGGAGATGCATCACGTTGTAAAGCCCTGCGCCAATAGGGGGCGTTCCGGTGCAAGGGAGGGCGTTCCTGCGCAGGAACGCATCCTAAAAGTGGCTGAGGGAAATCTACAAGATTTCAATCAGTCACTTTGAGGACAATGATGCGTGACTCAAACCCTGCGCCTGCTTGAAGCACACGTACGGCTTGACACAGCATTGGGGAGATAGGGCACCACAGAGCATTGATGGAGCTGCACCATCGTTGCGACGCAACTCCAGCAATGCGCCGCCTTTACGGCACAGATGCGTAACGCTTTGGTGACGTTTTGGGCCCATGGTGCGCAGCATTGTAAATACGGCGCACCATGGGTGATGGTGGCGTGACGCACAATTACTGGCGCATCCCTGCTACTTTGCAGGGATGCGCCGGTAATTAAAAATCTGAACCTTAGTGTGTAGCATTACGCAGTTCTTTCAAATACACTCATACATAATTTCACAGGCCAATGAAATGAACACAAAATCTAAAACAAATAAGCATAGTAGCAACACTACTAAGAAGAAGGAGAGCAGTGTACCTGAAATGCACAGAAGATTTTGAAATATAATTTACCTACAATGTAATGAGCAGCATTATTGCTCTTGGTAAAAAACACAAATTTGCAATATAATAACACAGCAGGAGAAAACATAGTAGTAAAGACATAGCTACTACTACTCACCAAGCCCGGGGATCTCAAGGCCAAGGAGGTCGAGCAGATCTCGCTCACGGGTCAGGACATCCGTCCAGCGGTGGGTGGCCTGGTTGTAGGTGCGCCAGACCCGAGAGTGGTGGTAAATGGCCTGGCAGACCTTCTCCCACCGCTTCCGGCGCTCCCGGGCCCCTTACCCGGCACTGATCTTGCCGCCTCCCATGATGGTCCTGGGGAGGCGGCGCTGAACATAAAAAATGAGTTGGCCCACCTCCTCCGGGGTAAAAATCTCCCTGGGTACGACCTCCTCCCCCTCAAACGCCCGCACGGGAGCCGGACACGGGGTGCGGGACCCTTCCCCTTCTCGGGATGCTTCCCGGCTCCCTTCACCATGGTCTGGGCGGAAAGGAATAAAGAAAATAGAATAGGGAAGAGAAGAAAAGAAAAGAGTTTACAAAAGTAGTTTAAAATTAACCAAAAGTAGCAGTAAACACAAAAATATAGGGCTAGAAAAATAGAGGGATAGATAATAAGTAAAATAGATAAAAAAAAACTTCAAACAAGCAAAGGATGGCAGAGATTGACAGAGGATACAAAGACCATGCCCAGAACCATAGCAATGAATGAGAAACAAGATGGCCGCGCCCGTTCACGACCACGCGGGTAAGTTCGCGCGAGATTTTCCTTGCGAACACGCGCGAAACTGTACTGGCAAGCCGCAGACTTTGCGAGATTACACTTCGCGCCCGGAAACGGAAATACGTCAGGCAAACAAGATGGCTGTGCCCTTGAACGACCGCGAGGGTAACTTCACGCCTTGCGCTACGAGCGGCTCGCAAAAACGCACAAAACCTTGCCAACTAACACGCCGCAAAAAAAACAAATTGCATATTCGCACGAATTTGCGGCTTCCGAATCCGATCTCGCGCGTGTTCACGCCCCGCGAACCCCGCGAAATTGCAAAAAAACGAGTTTTTCAAAACTGAAAGCACTCGGCAGGGGCAAGAGTTCAAACTCATCATTAGTAACAATTCCCGGTAGTGCTTCCTGACTGGGGCCCCTCCAGAATTCAGTTGCTAGTTGCAACAATTGTATGACCCTGCTCTGACCCTCACAGCAGGCTCATAGAATAGCTACAAGTAGGCCACAAAGGTCCTGGGGAAAAAAAATGCACTGCAACAGAAAGCAAAATTACAGATAAGGAAGCAGGTGCCAGACTGGAATTTTAAAACAGTGACACAATAATAAACTAACCCCAAATTAATTCATCTCAGTTGAAGCAGGGCTGGTGTACTTGCTTTTCCCCCCCATAATCTACAGTAATGATGAACCAGAGGGTGGCATTGATGTAACAGAGGGTTGCAGTGGTGAAACAGAGGGTGCTGGGAACCTGTGATGATGAACCAGACGTAGAAACAACATAATTCGCGACCGTTGCGCGCCAAAATGTAAGTTCGCAATTGCGAACTGGTACGAAACCCTCGCGAACTGGCAGAAATCCTTGCGAACACAAAAAAAAATCCGCATATTCGCAAGAATTCGCGGATTTTGCGGATTGCGAGTTCGCAAATCTGCAAAATTCGCGAACGCGAGATTCGCAAAATTCGCCCATACTTATGCGTAAGCCAGACCACCTTTTTTTCTCAAGAGGTATCCAGGCCATCTGGTAATTCTGAGGGTACATGAGGTTTGAGGACTCTCCTTGAGGAAACCAAGAAAACTGTCAAAATACAGCAAAACCCTCATAAAATTGCCTAAACGCTGCTAGAATGTCCGAAAGGTCGCAGCATGGCAGGCCATATTCGTCTTCAATTTCTAGTACTGTGTTCGTGAAGCGGGGTGGGCGGACAGCGCCAACTCCCCTCCTGGTCTTTTGGGCTCGCCATAGCATCGACCCTTGTGGTATTTCCCCCTGAATTTGCACTCACGCTCTACAGTTTCCTGAAATTCATTGAGGAGTTCACGTATTCGTGCCTGTAATGTGGGAGAGGGTGCGGACTGGAGAGCAGACTCAGTATGTTTCAGCTCTACCTCTAATTTGTGGAGTGTGTTTCTTATATCTTTTAATATCCCACCACTTTTTGCGATGCAGATGCCCCTTAAGGTGGCTTTGAAAGCCTCCCATATGGTAGAGTATAGGGGGACAGAGCCTTCATTACGAAGGAAAAAGTCCAATATTTCTTGTTCTACCACAGCTTTAAAGAGAGGGTCAAGGAGTGATTGCGGATTGAGGCGCGAAGCAAGGTATGGGGGTTCCTCCTGCAGTGGGGTGAGCATCAGCAATACTGGAGAGTGGTCTGAGTATGTGTGCGATAAGTAGGTGGTGTCCAAGTCTCTAATACCCTATCTACTAACCAGTAATCTATGCGCGACCAGGAGGCGTGTACAGAGGAATAGCATGAGCCCTTCCGCGTCGCTGGGTGGTGAGTTCTCCATGGATCTGCAAGGCCATGTTCCTCTGCTATATCTCGGAGGGTTCACTGTGCAGCTGTGTAATGATGCGACTGTGGGTGCGATCTGTTAAGGCTGGGGTCAATCGTGACATTAAAGTCTCCACCGCATATCAAGTGAGTGGTGTCTACATCTGTTATCTTTCCCCACAACACTAAAAAATTCTGGGTCATCTGAATTCGGGCCATAGCACGATACCTTGGTAAGGGACTGCCCCAGTAACCTCCCTCACATAACAGAATATCTCCCTTGAGGGTCTACGTAGGAGTCAAAAGGGGTGTATGGGAGTGTACTGCGCACTAGTATAGCAGTACCTCAGGCATAGGAGGAATAGCAGGAGAATCCTTTGTGAGCCGCCCAGAGGTCTGCGAAGGTAGGGGAAGAGTTAGGGGGTAGATGTCTTTCTTGCAGCATAGCGCAATGAACATTATGTCGGTCTAGATAGGCATGAATATGATGACGTTTACGCAGTTCACCTAAGCCGCGCACATTCCATGACAGGAAGTTATATTTAAACAAGTTGGGATGACTCTCTGTCATAGCCACAGTAGGAGAAAGCTTGATGGGCCATAGTGTGTGCAGTGACAAGTGGAGAAATCAAGCAGTGGAATTGTGCCGAGTGTTGGAATAAAAGTAACTTAAAAAACAATACCCGCTCCCCCCTCCTCCCATAACAGCAACCCCAACTCGCTGTGCATAGCAACCTCCCCCTCCCAACAGTCCTACAGCTCCCAGTCCCAACAGGGGACAGAAAGGAAGCATTGCAACCATGTTGCACAAAGTCACGTAGTAGGGTTTACCTGCTGGGTGGCTTCAAGAGGGCAAACAGGTTCTTTCTCGCAAAGGCGAGGGAGTTCAGGCTGAAGATATTCGGTCCATCCAGACGACTGAGAAAGTGGAGGCGAGTGGACGGAGCAGGCCCGAAGCGAGAGAGGGTGCACAATACATGAGTCAATTTGGTCACTTCAGGCCAAGCTCATGAGCCCTCTTCTTGTCTTTGGGCAAGGGGAGAAAATGGTCTGGTCGGTGGTACGGGCCCCTTGTGATACCAAGGGACACGTCTCTATGGCTGGGGGGGGGGGGTAATGGCCATCATTAAAATCCTGCACATGATCTATGCTTCCTGCAGCCAATGACTGGTCTTTCAGTTAAGTGCACATCATCTTCCGCGGGGAGGCCCAACTGCGAAACTTTGTATGGTCATCCACTTGATGTCCGATGCTCCCCTGTCCTCCTCCTGCCGCAGAGGAGACGGACTCCTATGATGCCATGGTTAGCATCATTGTAGCAGAGGAGTGAAGTCTGTCGTCCTCCGTGTACATGTGGCCGTCACCACTACAGCTGAAAGCCCAAGAGACCGCCAAGTGGGTGAGGCCGGTCGAATGGGAAATCTGACCGCGTGGAATAGTAAAGCCAATTATTTAATGTCCGATGCACCCCTGTTCTCACCTTCCCGCCTCTCAGGAGAGGGGCGCTCTCTCAATGGTTTGGGCAGGGTCTTGAGGAAATTCTGAGCATATTGCGGATTTATACAGAAGTGCTGCTTCCCTTGGGCTGTGATCTTCAAATGGGCCAGGTACAGCATAGCTTAGGGGATGCCGAGTTGTTGCAGGCTCCTTTTGACCGGGAGGAATTTAACCCTTTGCTCCTGTACAGCCATGGTAAAGTCTGGATATATGGAGATCTGCGATCCTTTATGATTAAGGTGGCCTTTCACTCTTGATAGGTGGAGGACAGTGTCTCTATCGCGATAGTTTCGCATTTTAGCCATTATGGGGCGCACCAGGGGGAGGACGACTTGCTAGCGAGTGGTGTGCCCTCTCGACCACAAAGACTGTTGAGAATTCCTCCCTGCCAAACAGTGTTATAAGTAGGCGTTCCACGTAGACCTCCATTTTCCCGGTAGCAGTTGATTCTGGTATCCCCAAACTGCGGAGGTTGTTTCTCCTTGAACGCGATTCCAGATCCTCGTTCTTAGCAGCTATCACCCTCAACACCTTATCCATTTCAAGTGTGCAAGTGTTAGTGGCAGTAGTAGTGTCCTCTAGGTCTGATATCCTCCTCTCTGCTTCAGTCAACCGGTCATCATGCTTTTCCACCCTATGTGTGAGAGCATCCATTCTGGCCGATATGGAGTCCATCTTGGTTTCAATGGAAGTCAGGCTTGATTGCATCGCAAGCCATAGTTTCTTCAAATCTGCCGTTGATGTGGTCGCAGTTTTGGTCTGCGCGTCGTCAAGTTCCGTCTGGGATCGGGGGGTCTTCCTGGAATCAAAGGTGAGCTTTGGCTGCTTGTTATCAGGCTTCCCCATCGTGGCCAGATGGGAGGATCTATGAGTCAGTTGGGCGTCGGGGGGATCTAAACCATCTACTCTCAGCGCGCCTCTGTGGGCATAGGATAGTTGCTCTCTGGTGTGTGTCCTGTCTGTGCGGCCGGTGGGAAGTCGCAGGCCGCCACCCAGTTTGTCTGCCTGTCCAAAGGGCCTTGCCCCGCCCCCAACACCGGTCCAGCAGCCGCAGGTGGCAGTCGCCGTATGCAGGTTACACTCCCCGGAGGGCACGGGCACCCCGTCAACCCAGAAGCCCACAGTGTCCAAGTGCTATGCCACCACGGGGTATCAGCATCCACCAGGAGCGCAGGTGCGCAGATTCGTTATCACAGGGATGTCCAGCGTAGTGCACTTGTGTAGCAGTAGGGCACAGATGAGGGCCCTTCAATTTGAGTGTTCGGTCAGGTAGGCACCACACTCTGACTGGAGTCTATTGGGTCGCTCTGCTAGACCCAAGCGTCAACAGCATCCACTCTGCGCGGGGGGTGCCCACCGTCGCGCTGTTCATCTAGCATCAGCAGTTCTGTTGCCCAAGAGACTTTAATAAAAAGGCTAAAAGTATTAAGTCCAGAATTTAATCTATGGTTGAAGGACACCATCCAGTAATGAAGTTGGTAATGGTCAGGGTTGCTTTACGAAGGTGCTCATGGTAAGTGGATCGCTCAGTTAGCCCTGTAGGAAAACACTAGTTAGGGGTAAGATAGGACATACAACCAGTTTCAGGGGAATGGTTTACTATCCCTTGCTCTGCATGTCTTTGTGGGGACTTATCATCTGAGTCAAGCCAAGGGAGGAGGGGATCACGGTCCATAGGGAGTCCATCCAAGGCCCCTGGTCGCAGATGCGGTCACTGCGTAGGACTGCGGGGATGAATCCCCCGCACTGGGGCCTCACGTACGGGCCCCATCGGCAAAGGGAGAGCCGTGAGGCTCGTTCCGCAGCCACCTGCAGTCGCCTCCCCACCCGCAGCGCAGAGCAGCTACTGCTAGTAGACGGGAGCGCGTCAGGGTCACCAAGCTGCAGCGATGAGAGGGCAAAACCGATTTCCGGGGGGGGGGCCCCCATGCTCGGTCCCCCCCCCGCAGCCTACCTCCACAGCGGCAGCCAAGTCCTCGAAGCAGCGCCCCTCCTCCAGGCCAGCAGGGAACAGCCTCAGCTCCGCACGGCAAACAGCCCCAAAGCATTCCGCGGGGGAGCAGCACAACAGGCCAGAGGACCGCAAGGACCGTCCAGACTCGGCAACGGGGTGCAATTTGCTTCAGCAGCCCCACAGCGATCAGCAGGCTCAAGCACAGCAGCAGGATCCAGATAGGGCACCGATCGCCAGCAACAGCGCTCACCGTGACAGCCACTCCTCAGGCAGTCCGCTCAGTCACCATTTTAGGAGCAGCAGCACAGCGATTACTGCCGCAGGACATGCTCTTCCATGTAGGGAAACGTCATTTTTTGTGGACCCCGGCAGTCTCAGGAGTGTATGTATGGCCGGTTATGATAGGTTTGAGTGCCGAATGGCCAGGATATTAGATGGATTTGGGCCCGAACTGCAAGTGCCTCACATGAGTGCAGCCATCTTGCTTGGCGCCCTCTAGCGCCCCCTGCAGTACCACCTTGCTAGGGACTTACAACTAAATATGCTAATCAAGGATAATCCAATGTTACCATGTTTTCAGGAGTGAGCCTATGGACAATTGCACTGGTCAGAAGTGGTAAAGTGTACAGAGACCTATGGCCAGCAAACGAAGATGAACAGAAATGATGGAGGAAGGCATAAAGTTTCTAGGGGAAGACGACCCTAAGGCTAACAAGTCTAACACAAAATGTATGTTCACAAAACTTCTCTGTCATTTATTTAGCATAATGTGGGTTGCATTTAATGTGGTTGAATGTTGGCGTTTAGCATATTCTTTCATTAAGATATCTTGTAAAAACAGATGGTCCACCGGGCTGACATATAGTACTCACAAACAGTTATATAGAAATAAATGTCCTACGCCCAGAGTGATATTTTGAAAAAATATCCAAGTCCAAGGTTAGAACTTGTGACTACTGCACATAATTTTATTTATAAGCATATGAATATAAAAACATGTTTACAATTGTCACAGGGGATATCTCTTAGGACTTCACAATTGTGGGGAGAAGATGTTTGTGAGTGAGTGCGATGCATGTGTGGATGTGTGGCAGCTGCTTGTGCAGGTAGATCTGCTGGCTCTGCTGGTGGATCCAGTGGCTGTACAAGTGGGAGTGCCAGTGGCTGTACAGGTGGAGGTGATGGTTGCTGTACAGGTGGCGCTAACTGTATAGTTTGTGGTGATGGTGGATGTGGTGTTCACTGTACAGATGGGGTGCAGATGGCTGTACAGATGGTGTTGTGGTGATTCTACAGGTTGGTGTGGTGGTGCCTGTGCAGATTGGGGGTTGTGGTGGCTGTGCAGGTGGGGATGCAGGTGGGTGCACAGGTTCTTCTCCATGTGTTGACTGTGAAATTAGACTTTGGATAATTTTCAGCATTCCCTTCATTATCTTCATAGCCAATTTGAGCTTGGTGCATCCTTAACTTGTCCGGGCACCATTTAACAACATTGTCCATGGCATGTGTCTGCCATGTCAAACATCTGAAGGAGTCCTTGTATTGACCCTGAAGTGTCAGAATATCCCATAATGCCCAAATATCCTGCAGCACATCGGACTGCTGTTTTATACATTCTTCCTCCCTCCACAATGGATACCCTGTGATATGACCATCAGCTCGACCAACATGCATAAGGGTTGTACATGGGAGGTTGTGGTGAGCAAATTCATGCATATGGGATACCTGTTCATCACTAGGGTTGTCCTCTCCTTCGTTTGAGAATAGGCCTGAGTTGCACCTTCATGGGAAAAGTGTGTAGGAGAATATACACATCAGGGCTGTGAGTAGGTGATGGTTGTGTCTGGGTTGGTAGTCTCTCTGGCTGGTTGGCTGACTGGTGGGGACTAGCAATCTTCAGAAGGGAAGAAGGTGGCACAATACTGGCCTGACATGAAGTGGCCTTTCGTCTTTTCGGCATTGGGCCAACAAAGCCCTCCTCTTCATCCATGTCCTCCTCCTTGACCAGCTCCTGCTCATCTTCTTCCTTCCTCCTTACCCTGTTCTTGTTGTGCAGTGCTGGCCATAGACATTGCTGCTTGGATGAGAAACCATTCTGTCCTCGAATTGCCTGACACCTTCCACTAGCAGATGGTTCAGCTTCATTGAGCAACTCATTGTCCCTAGCACCTTAAATAATAAGATTGCAACAGATGAAGCATATCACATACTAGTTTAAGTGCTACAAACAATATGGATCAGTGAAGTACATCTAATTGTGTGTTTTCTTTTACAAATGATATGTGATTTCTGAACACCAACAAATGCTCAGAGGTTATCAGTAATGTGATAAACATACATGTGAAATACAAACTCAAAATCACCAAATCCAGCCATAGTTCTGTGGGGTTTGGATACTCTCCATCAGGGCCCTGATGAACCTGGCTGCTCAAGCCTTGACTAGATGTCGAGTCCCTCAATCAGGTAACTTAAAAAAAGGTGCCACCTTCATTAATGTTCACCATTATTAAATAAGTAAACATAAATACCAAAGCATGGACAAAACTGAAAATATTACTGGAAATTGCACAGCATCATTTCAAGCTTTGAAAAAGTTGCACCATCTCTCAAGTTCATTATGTGACACTGCACGTCCTTATAGTTAAATTATAAATTATAAGAGATCATCAATAAAAATGTATTACATAAAAAATTACATAGGCACATCAATGCATTGCATTTAGACTAAAGAGGTGTAAAACAGGGGAGATATGCATATGTCCTTGGTCTGTGCAAAACAAATGCATTTATTGTATAGAAAGTATATGAGCCTGTTATACACCTACTCCAGATCTTAATGCATTTGTTTGGGGAATGTATGCTCTTGACACTGAGTGACATTATTTTTATCATGGTGTCATTCTACAAAGTCATCTTTAAAACATGTTCAGTAGCAAACCTGTGAGAAGGAACACAATTGCGAACCACTGAGTATCTAGAACACATCAATAAACTCCTGACTCTTACTCCACGACTATCAAAGACAGAATAAATAAGAAATAAAATAAGGAAAACTTCTCTACATAATACCACAACTACAGGGGAACAGCCATTACCCCCCCAGGGGATGGTTAAGGCTATCCTGAAATTTGTTTTAGGGTGCAATGGACAGTTCCTAACAACTTGTAAGGCAAATTAAGAGGAATACATAGAGGCGCCGAAAACATGCACAACAGAAACCCTGCTAGACCATTGTTGCAGCAGAGATGTGACTCCTCCTCAAACCTGGGTGGTGCAAAACACCTTTTGGTGGAACTGCAAAGCGAAAAGGCTGAATATCATCATTAGTGTTCCCTTCCGTTTGGTGTGCCTCTCAGCAGAAATTTTCAAAAGCTCAGCGGTCATAGACTTGAAAATTGTTCCTGTCATGGGATTTATTATTCAGTTTAAACGCTGACCTACATAGGAAGAAATCATTTTATGAAAAATGATCATGCCTCGGTTTATTATGGCCTAGAGTCAGGTCATCTTTGTAGAGATATGGTCATGCTGTATTGAAACAGAGATGTAAGACACATGAAAGATATTTAGAACAGCAAGAAATCCATTTTCTTTTGGAAATAGAGAAATTTGACAAAGACATCTCTTAAGCATTGCAAAGCATTGACTGATCTTGGACAAAGGATATGGATTCAATTCATATGTCCCTAAGCATGCTCATCTTCCATCGGGGAGGAAAAAAATGTAAGTCATAATGCCCTATTCTCTGTCTCTTCCTAAAAGCTCCCCTACCTTAAATTCTCCAAGAAAGAGAGATTCTCTATGTCTTTGCATCTGGACAAATACTACTCAGCCGTCATTCTCACAGTCACAAGTAAATGCTGCCTGTCACTGTTGTCATTGTTGTTAGTTACTTGACAATCAATCCTGGATTTACCATCTTTAACCCTGGCGGCAAACACTTATCCAATGCATCTAGACTCAAGCCCAGATTCCCATGATGTTCTTTAACCTCTTAGCTGCTGAAGTTGCACCCTCCATGAGATATTTTTTGATATTTGGACACTTTATGCGTAAGCCAGACCACCTTTTTTTCTCAAGAGGTATCCAGGCCATCTGGTAATTCTGAGGGTACATGAGGTTTGAGGACTCTTCTTGAGGAAACCAAGAAAACTGTCAAAATACAGCAAAACCCTCATAAAATTGCCTAAACGCTGCTAGAATGTCCGAAGGGTTGCAGCATGGCAGGCCATATTCGTCTTCAATTTCTAGTACTGTGTTCGTGAAGCGGGGTGGGCGGACAGCGCCAACTCCCCTCCTGGTCTTTTGGGCTCGCCATAGCATCGACCCTTGTGGTATTTCCCCCTGAATTTGCACTCACGCTCTACAGTTTCCTGAAATTCATTGAGGAGTTCACGTATTCGTGCCTGTAATGTGGGAGAGGGTGCGGACTGGAGAGCAGACTCAGTATGTTTCAGCTCTACCTCTAATTTGTGGAGTGTGTTTCTTATATTTTTTAATATCCCACCACTTTTTGCGATGCAGATGCCCCTTAAGGTGGCTTTGAAAGCCTCCCATATGGTAGAGTATAGGGGGACAGAGCCTTCATTACGAAGGAAAAAGTCCAATATTTCTTGTTCTACCACAGCTTTAAAGACAGGGTCAAGTAGTGATTGCGGATTGAGGCGCGAAGCAAGGTATGGGGGTTCCTCCTGCAGTGGGGTGAGCATCAGCTATACTGGAGAGTGGTCTGAGTATGTGTGCGATAAGTAGGTGGTGTCCAAGTCTCTAATACCCTATCTACTAACCAGTAATCTATGCGCGACCAGGAGGCGTGTACAGAGGAATAGCATGAGCCCTTCCGCGTTGCTGGGTGGTGAGTTCTCCATGGATCTGCAAGGCCATGTTCCTCTGCTATATCTCGGAGGGTTCACTGTGCAGCTGTGCAATGATGCAACTGTGGGTGCAATCTGTTAAGGCTGGGGTCAAGCGTGACATTAAAGTCTCCACCGCATATCAAGTGAGTGGTGTCTACATCTGTTATCTTTCCCCACAACACTCTAAAAAAATCTGGGTCATCTGAATTTGGGCCATAGCACGATACCATGGTAAGGGACTGCCCCAGTAACCTCCCTCACATAACAGAATATCTCCCTTGAGGGTCTACGTAGGAGTCAATAGGGGTGTATGGGAGTGTATGGCGCACTAGTATAGCAGTACATCAGGCATAGGAGGAATAGCAGGAGAATCCTTTGTGAGCCGCTCAGAGGTCAGCGAAGGTAGGGGAAGAGTTAGGGGGTAGATGTGTTTCTTGCAGCATAGCGCAATGAACATTATGTCGGTCTAGATAGGCAAGAATATGATGACGTTTACGCGGTTCACCTAAGCCGCGCACATTCCATGACAGGAAGTTATATTTAAACAAGTTGGGATGACTCTCTGTCATAGCCACAGTAGAATAAAGCTTGATGGGCCATAGTGTGTGCAGTGACAAGTGGAGAAATCAAGCAGTGGAATTGTGCCGATTGTTGGAATAAAAGGAACTTAAAAAACAATACCCGCTCCCCCCTCCTCCCATAACAGCAACCCCAACTCACTGTGCATAGCAACCTCCCCCTCCCAACAGTCCTACAGCTCCCAGTCCCAACAGGGGACAGAAAGGAAACATTGCAACCATGTTGCACAAAGTCACGCAGTAGGGTTTACCTGCTGGGTGGCTTCAAGAGGGCAAACAGGTTCTTTCTCGCAAAGGCGAGGGAGTTCGGGCTGAAGATATTCGGTCCATCCAGACGACTGAGAAAGTGGAGGCGAGTGGACGGAGCAGGCCCGAAGCGAGAGCGGGTGCACAATACATGAGTCAATTTGGTCACTTCAGGCCAAGCTCATGAGCCCTCTTCTTGTCTTTGGGCAAGGGGAGAAAATGGTCTGGTCGGTGGAACGGGCCCCTTGTGATACCAAGGGACACGTCTCTACAGCTGGGGGGGGGTAATGGCCATCATTAAAATCCTGCACATGATCTATGCTTCCTGCAGCCAATGGCTGGTCTTTCAGTTAAGTGCACATCATCTTCCGCGGGGAGGCCCAACCGCGAAACTTTGTATGGTCATCCACTTGATGTCCGATGCTCCCCTGTCCTCCTCCTGCCGCAGAGGAGATGGGCTTCTATGATGCCATGGTTAGCATCATTGTAGCAGAGGAGTGAAGTCCGTCGTCCTCCGTGTACATGTGGCCGTCATCACTACAGCTGAAAGCCCAAGAGACCGCCAAGTGGGTGAGGCCGGTCGAATGGGAAATCTGACCGCGTGGAATAGTAAAGCCAATTATTCAATGTCCGATGCACCCCTGTTCTCACCTTCCCGCCTCTCAGGAGAGGGGTGCTCTCTCAATGGTTTGGGCAGGGTCTTGAGGAAATTCTGAGCATGTTGCGGATTTATACAGAAGTGCTGCTTCCCTTGGGCTGTGATCTTCAAATGGGCCAGGTACAGCATAGCTTAGGGGATGCCGAGTTGTTGCAGCCTCCTTTTGACCGGGAGGAATTTAACCCTTTGCTCCTGTACAGCCATGGTAAAGTCTGGATATATGGAGATCTGCGATCCTTTATGATTAAGGTGGCCTTTCACTCTTGATAGGCGGAGGACAGTGTCTCTATCGCGATAGTTTAGCATTTTAGCCATTATGGGGCGCACCAGGGGGAGGACGACTTGCCAGCGAGTGGTGTGCCCTCTCGACCACAAAGACTGTTGAGAATTCCTCCCTGCCAAAGAGTGTTATAAGTAGGCGTTCCACGTAGACCTCCATTTTCCCGGTAGCAGTTGATTTTGGTATCCCCAAACTGCGGAGGTTGTTTCTCCTTGAACGCGATTCCAGATCCTCGTTCTTAGCGGCTATCACCCTCAACACCTTATCCATTTCAAGTGTGCAAGTGTTAGTGGCAGTAGTAGTGTACTCTAGGTCTGATATCCTCCTCTCTGCTTCAGTCAACCGGTCATCATGCTTTTCCACCCTATGTGTGAGAGCATCCATTCTGGCCGATATGGAGTCCATCTTGGTTTCAATGGAAGTCAGGCTTGATTGCATCGCAAGCCATAGTTTCTTCAAATCTGCCGTTGATGTGGTCGCAGTTTTGGTCTGCGCGTCGTCAAGTTCCGTCTGGGATCGGGGAGTCTTCCTGGAATCAAAGGTGAGCTTTGGCTGCTTGTTATCAGGCTTCCCCATCGTGGCCAGATGGGAGGATCTATGAGTCAGTTGGGCGTCGGGGGGATCTAAACCATCTACTCTCAGCGCGCCTCTGTGGGCATAGGATAGTTGCTCTCTGGTGTGTGTCCTGTCTGTGCGGCCGGTGGGAAGTCGCAGGCCGCCACCCAGTTTGTCTGCCTGTCCAAAGGGCCTTGCCCAGCCCCCAACACCGGTCCAGCATCCGCAGGTGGCAGTCGCCGTATGCAGGTTACACTCCCCGGAGGGCACGGGCACCCCGTCAACCCAGAAGCCCACAGTGTCCAAGTGCTATGCCACCACGGGGTATCAGCATCCACCAGGAGCGCAGGTGCGCAGATTCGCTATCTCAGGGATGTCCAGCGTAGCGCACTTGTGTAGCAGTAGGGCACAGATGAGGGCCCTTCAATTTGAGTGTTCGGTCAGGTAGGCACCGCACTCTGACTGGAGTCTATTGGGTCACTCTGCTAGACCCAAGCGTCAACAGCATCCACTCTGCGCGGGGGGTGCCCACCGTCGCGCTGTTCATCTAGCATCAGCAGTTCTGTTGCCCAAGAGACTTTAATAAAAAGGCTAAAAGTATTAAGTCCAGAATTTAATCTATGGTTGAAGGACACCATCCAGTAATGAAGTTGGTAATGGTCATGGTTGCTTTACGAAGGTGCTCATGGTAAGTGGATCGCTCAGTTAGCCCTGTAGGAAAACACTAGTTAGAGGTAAGATAGGACATACAACCAGTTTCAGGGGAATGGTTTACTATCCCTTGCTCTGCATGTCTTTGTGGGGACTTATCATCTGAGTCAAGCCAAGGGAGGAGGGGATCACGGTCCATAGGGAGTCCATCCAAGGCCCCTGGTCGCAGATGCGGTCACTGCGTAGGACTGCGGGGATGAATCCCCCGCACTGGGGCCTCACGTACGGGCCCCATCGGCAAAGGGAGAGCCGTGAGGCTCGTTCCGCAGCCACCTGCAGTCGACTCCCCACCCGCAGCGCAGAGCAGCTACTGCTAGTAGACGGGAGTGCGTCAGGGTCACCAAGCGGCAGCGATGAGAGGGCGCAGCCGATTTCCGGGGTGAGCCCCCATGCTCGGTCCCCCCCCCCCGCAGCCTACCTCCACAGCGGCAGCCAAGTCCTCGAAGCAGCGCCCCTCCTCCAGGCCAGAATGGGAACAGCCTCAGCTCCGCACGGCAAACAGCCCCAGAGCATTCCGCGGGGGAGCAGCACAACAGGCCAGAGGACCGCAAGGACCGTCCAGACTCGGCAACGGGGTGCAATTTGCTTCAGCAGGCCCACAGCGATCACCAGGCTCAAGCACAGCAGCAGGATCCAGATAGGGCACCGATCGCCAGCAACAGCGCTCACCGTGACAGCCTCTCCTCAGGCAGTCCGCTCAGTCACCATTTTAGGAGCAGCAGCACAGCGATTACTGCCGCAGGACATGCTCTTCCAGGTAGGGAAACGTCGTTTTTTGTGGACCCTGGCAGTCTCAGGAGTGTATGTATGGCCGGTTATGATAGGTTTGAGTGCCGAATGGCCAGGATATTAGATGGATTTGGGCCCGAACTGCAAGTGCCTCACATGAGTGCAGCCATGTGGCTTGGCGCCCTCTAGCGCCCCCTGCAGTACCACCTTGCTAGGGACTTACAACTAAATATGCTAATCAAGGATAATCCAATGTTACCATGTTTTCAGGAGTGAGCCTATGGACAATTGCACTGGTCAGAAGTGGTAAAGTGTACAGAGACCTATGGCCAGCAAACGAAGATGAACAGAAATGATGGAGGAAGGCATAAAGTTTCTAGGGGAAGACGACCCTAAGGCTAACAAGTCTAACACAAAATGTATGTTCACAAAACTTCTCTGTCATTTATTTAGCATAATGTGGGTTGCATTTAATGTGGTTGAATGTTGGCGTTTAGCATATTCTTTCATTAAGATATCTTGTAAAAACAGATGGTCCACCAGGCTGACATATAGTACTCACAAACAGTTATATAGAAATAAATGTCCTACGCCCAGAGTGATATTTTGAAAAAATATCCAAGTCCAAGGTTAGAACTTGTGACTACTGCACATAATTTTATTTATAAACATATGAATATAAAAACAATCTCTTAGGACTTCACAATTGTGGGGAGAAGATCTTTGTGAGTGAGTGCGATGCATGTGTGGATGTGTGGCAGCTGCTTGTGCATGTAGATCAGCTGGCTCTGCTGGTGGAATCCAGTGGCTGTACAAGTGGGAGTGCCAGTGGCTGTACAGGTGGAGGTGATGGTTGCTGTACAGGTGCCGCTAACTGTATAGTTTGGGGTGATGGTGGATGTGGTGTTCACTGTACAGATGGGGTGCAGATGGCTGTACAGATGGTGTTGTGGTGATTCTACAGGTTGGTGTGGTGGTGCCTGTGCAGATTGGGGGTTGTGGTGGCTGTGCAGGTGGGGATGCAGGTGGGTGCACAGGTTCTTCTCCATGTGTTGACTGTGAAATTAGACTTTGGACAATTTTCAGCATTCCCTTCATTATCTTCATAGCAAATGTTTTTATTTGAGCTTGGTGCATCCTTAACTTGTCCGGGCACCATTTCACAACATTGTCCATGGCATGTGTCTGCCATGTCAAACATCTGAAGGAGTCCTTGTATTGACCCTGAAGTGTCAGAATATCCCATAATGCCCAAATATCCTGCAGCACATCGGACTGCTGTTTTATACATTCTTCCTCCCTCCACAATGGATACCCTGTGATATGACCATCAGATCGACCAACATGCATAAGGGTTGTACATGGGAGGTTGTGGTGAGCAAATTCATGCATATGGGATACCTGTTCATCACTAGGGTTGTCCTCTCCTTCGTTTGAGAATAGGCCTGAGTTGCACCTTCATGGGAAAAGTGTGTAGGAGAATATACACATCAGGGCTGTGAGTAGGTGATGGTTGTGTCTGGGTTGGTAGACTCTCTGGCTGGTTGGCTGACTGGTGGGGACTGGCAATCTTGAGAAGGGAAGGCGGTGGCACAATACTGGCCTGACATGAAGTGGCCTTTCGTCTTTTCGGCATTGGGCCAACAAAGCCCTCCTCTTCATCCATGTCCTCCTCCTTGACCAGCTCCTGCTCATCTTCTTCCTCCTTACCCTGTTCTTGTTGTGCAGTGCTGGCCATAGACATTGCTGCTTGGATGAGAAACCATTCTGTCCTCGAATTGCCTGACACCTTCCACTAGCAGATGGTTCAGCTTCATTGAGCAACTCATTGTCCCTAGCACCTTAAATAAAAAGATTGCAACAGATGAAGCATATCACATACTAGTTTAAGTGCTACAAACAATATGGATCAGTGAAGTACATCTAATTGTGTGTTTTCTTTTACAAATGATATGTGATTTCTGAACACTAACAAATGCTCAGAGGTTATCAGTAATGTGATAAACATACATGTGAAATACAAACTCAAAATCACCAAATCCAGCCATAGTTCTGTGGGGTTTGGATACTCTCCATCAGGGCCCTGCTGAACCTGGCTGCTCAAGCCTTGACTAGATGTCGAGTCCCTCAATCAGGTAACTTAAAAAAAGGTGTCACCTTCATTAATGTTCAGCATTATTAAATAAGTAAACATAAATACCAAAGCATGGACAAAACTGAAAATATTACTGGAAATTGCACAGCATCATTTCAAGCTTTGAAAAAGTTGCACCATCTATCAAGTTCAGTATGTGACACTGCACGTCCTTATATTTAAATTATAAATTATAAGAGATCATCAATAAAAATGTATTACATAAAAAATTACATAGGCACATCAATGCATTGCATTTAGACTAAAGAGGTGTAAAACAGGGGAGATATGCATATGTCCTTGGTCTGTGCAAAACAAATGCATTTATTGTATAGAAAGTATATGAGCCTGTTATACACCTACTCCAGATCTTAATGCATTTGTTTGGGGAATGTATGCTCTTGACACTGAGTGACATTATTTTTATCATGGTGTCATTCTACAAAGTCATCTTTAAAACAGCTTCAGTAGCAAACCTGTGAGAAGGAACACAATTGCGAACCACTGAGTATCTAGAACACATCAATGAACTCCTGACTCTTACTCCACGACTATCAAAGACAGAATAAATAAGAAATAAAATAAGGAAAACTTCTCTACATAATACCACAACTACAGGGGAACAGCCATTACCCCCCCAGGGGATGGTTAAGGCTATCCTGAAATTTGTTTTAGGGTGCAATGGACAGTTCCTAACAACTTGTAAGGCAAATTAAGAGGAATACATAGAGGCGCCGAAAACATGCACAACAGAAACCCT
Source organism: Lissotriton vulgaris (assembly GCF_964263255.1). Lineage (NCBI taxonomy): Eukaryota > Metazoa > Chordata > Amphibia > Caudata > Salamandridae > Lissotriton > Lissotriton vulgaris. The sequence goes on along the minus strand of NC_141694.1, from coordinate 273,590,239 downwards.
GCTAGACCATTGTTGCAGCAGAGATGTGACTCCTCCTCAAACCTGGGTGGTGCAAAACACCTTTTGGTGGAACTGCACAGCGAAAAGGCTGAACATCATCATTAGTGTTCCCTTCCGTTTGGTGTGCCTCTCAGCAGAAATTTTCAAAATCTCAGCGGTCATAGACTTGAAAATTGTTCCTGTCATGGGATTTATTATTCAGTTTAAACGCTGACCTACATAGGAAGAAATCATTTTATGAAAAATTATCATGCCTCGGTTTATTATGGCCTAGAGTCAGGTCATCTTTGTAGAGATATGGTCATGCTGTATTGAAACAGAGATGTAAGACACATGAAAGATATTTAGAACAGCAAGAAATCCATTTTCTTTTGGAAATAGAGAAATTTGACAAAGTCATCTCTTTAGCATTGCAAAGCATTGATTGATCTTGGACAAAGGATATGGATCCAATTCATATGTCCCTAAGCATGCTCATCCTCCATCGGGGAGGAAAAAAATGTAAGTCATAATGCCCTATTCTCTGTCTCTTCCTAAAAGCTCCCCTACCTTAAATTCTCCAAGAAAGAGAGATTCTCTATATCTTTGCATCTGGACAAATACTACTCAGCAGTCATTCTCACAGTCACAAGTAAATGCTGCCTGTCACTGTTGTCATTGTTGTTAGTTACTTGACAATCAATCCTGGATTTACCATCTTTAACCCTGGCGGCAAACACTTATCCAATGCATCTAGACTCAAGCCCAGATTCCCATGATGTTCTTTGACCTCTTAGCTGCTGAAGTTGCACCCTCCATGAGATATTTTTTGATATTTGGGCACTTTATGCGTAAGCCAGACCACCTTTTTTTCTCAAGAGGTATCCAGGCCATCTGGTAATTCCTAGGGTACATGAGGTTTGAGGACTCTCCTTGAGGAAACCAAGAAAACTGTCAAAATACAGCAAAACCCTCATAAAATTGCCTAAACGCTGCTAGAATGTCCGAAGGGTCGCAGCATGGCAGGCCATATTCGTCTTCAATTTCTAGTACTGTGTTCGTGAAGCGGGGTGGGCGGACAGCGCCAACTCCCCTCCTGGTCTTTTGGGCTCGCCATAGCATCGACCCTTGTGGTATTTCCCCCTGAATTTGCACTCACGCTCTACAGTTTCCTGAAATTCATTGAGGAGTTCACGTATTCGTGCCTGTAATGTGGGAGAGGGTGCGGACTGGAGAGCAGACTCAGTATGTATCAGCTCTACCTCTAATTTGTGGAGTGTGTTTCTTATATCTTTTAATATCCCACCACTTTTTGCGATGCAGATGCCCCTTAAGGTGGCTTTGAAAGCCTCCCATATGGTAGAGTATAGGGGGACAGAGACTTCATTCCGAAGGAAAAAGTCCAATATTTCTTGTTCTACCACAGTTTTAAAGACAGGGTCAAGTAGTGATTGCGGATTGAGGCGCGAAGCAAGGTATGGGGGTTCCTCCTGCAGTGGGGTGAGCATCAGCAATACTGGAGAGTGGTCTGAGTATGTGTGCGATAAGTAGGTGGTGTCCAAGTCTCTAATACCCTATCTACTAACCAGTAATCTATGCGCGACCAGGAGGCGTGTACAGAGGAATAGCATGAGCCCTTCCGCGTCGCTGGGTGGTGAGTTCTCCATGGATCTGCAAGGCCATGTTCCTCTGCTATATCTCGGAGGGTTCACTGTGCAGCTGTGTAATGATGCGACTGTGGGTGCGATCTGTTAAGGCTGGGGTCAATCGTGACATTAAAGTCTCCACCGCATATTAAGTGAGTGGTGTCTACATCTGTTATCTTTCCCCACAACACTAAAAAATTCTGGGTCATCTGAATTCGGGCCATAGCACGATACCTTGGTAAGGGACTGCCCCAGTAACCTCCCTCACATAACAGAATATCTCCCTTGAGGGTCTACGTAGGAGTCAAAAGGGGTGTATGGGAGTGTACTGCGCACTAGTATAGCAGTACCTCAGGCATAGGAGGAATAGCAGGAGAATCCTTTGTGAGCCGCCCAGAGGTCTGCGAAGGTAGGGGAAGAGTTAGGGGGTAGATGTCTTTCTTGCAGCATAGCGCAATGAACATTATGTCGGTCTAGATAGGCATGAATATGATGACGTTTACGCAGTTCACCTAAGCCGCGCACATTCCATGACAGGAAGTTATATTTAAACAAGTTGGGATGACTCTCTGTCATAGCCACAGTAGAAGAAAGCTTGATGGGCCATAGTGTGTGCAGTGACAAGTGGAGAAATCAAGCAGTGGAATTGTGCCGAGTGTTGGAATAAAAGGAACTTAAAAAACAATACCCGCTCCCCCCTCCTCCCATAACAGCAACCCCAACTCGCTGTGCATAGCAACCTCCCCCTCCCAACAGTCCTACAGCTCCCAGTCCCAACAGGGGACAGAAAGGAAACATTGCAACCATGTTGCACAAAGTCACGTAGTAGGGTTTACCTGCTGGGTGGCTTCAAGAGGGCAAACAGGTTCTTTCTCGCAAAGGCGAGGGAGTTCGGGCTGAAGATATTCGGTCCATCCAGACGACTGAGAAAGTGGAGGCGAGTGGACGGAGCAGGCCCGAAGCGAGAGCGGGTGCACAATACATGAGTCAATTTGGTCACTTCAGGCCAAGCTCATGAGCCCTCTTCTTGTCTTTGGGCAAGGGGAGAAAATGGTCTGGTCGGTGGTACGGGCCCCTTGTGATACCAAGGGACACGTCTCTGCGGCTGGGGGGGGGGGTAATGGCCATCATTAAAATCCTGCACATGATCTATGCTTCCTGCAGCCAATGACTGGTCTTTCAGTTAAGTGCAAATCATCTTCCGCGGGGAGGCCCAACCGCGAAACTTTGTATGGTCATCCACTTGATGTCCGATGCTCCCCTGTCCTCCTCCTGCCGCAGAGGAGACGGGCTCCTATGATGCCATGGTTAGCATCATTGTAACAGAGGAGTGAAGTCCGTCGTCCTCCGTGTACATGTGGCCGTCACCACTACAGCTGAAAGCCCAAGAGACCGCCAAGTGGGTGAGGCCGGTCGAATGGGAAATCTGACCGCGTGGAATAGTAAAGCCAATTATTCAATGTCCGATGCACCCCTGTTCTCACCTTCCCGCCTCTCAGGAGAGGGGCGCTCTCTCAATGGTTTGGGCAGGGTCTTGAGGAAATTCTGAGCATGTTGCCGATTTATACAGAAGTGCTGCTTCCCTTGGGCAGTGATCTTCAAATGGGCCAGGTACAGCATAGCTTAGGGGATGCCGAGTTGTTGCAGCCTCTTTTGACCGGGAGGAATTTAACCCTTTGCTTCTGTACAGCCATGGTAAAGTCTGGATATATGGAGATCTGCGATCCTTTATGATTAAGGTGGCCTTTCACTCTTGATAGGCGGAGGACAGTGTCTCTATCGCGATAGTTTAGCATTTTAGCCATTATGGGGCGCACCAGGGGGAGGACGACTTGCCAGCGAGTGGTGTGCCCTCTCGACCACAAAGACTGTTGAGAATTCCTCCCTGCCAAACAGCGTTATAAGTAGGCGTTCCACGTAGACCTCCATTTTCCCGGTAGCAGTTGATTCTGGTATCCCCAAACTGCAGAGGTTGTTTCTCCTTGAACGCGATTCCAGATCCTCGTTCTTAGCGGCTATCACCCTCAACACCTTATCCATTTCAAGTGTGCAAGTGTTAGTGGCAGTAGTAGTGTCCTCTAGGTCTGATATCCTCCTCTCTGCTTCAGTCAACCGGTCATCATGCTTTTCCACCCTATGTGTGAGAGCATCCATTCTGGCCGATATGGAGTCCATCTTGGTTTCAATGGAAGTCAGGCTTGATTGCATCGCAAGCCATAGTTTCTTCAAATCTGCCGTTGATGTGGTCGCAGTTTTGGTCTGCGCGTCGTCAAGTTCCGTCTGGGATCGGGGAGTCTTCCTGGAATCAAAGGTGAGCTTTGGCTGCTTGTTATCAGGCTTCCCCATCGTGGCCAGATGGGAGGATCTATGAGTCAGTTGGGCGTCAGAGGGAGACAAACCATCTACTCTCAGCGCGCCTCTGTGGGCATAGGATAGTTGGTCTCTGGTGTGTGTCCTGTCTGTGCGGCCGGTGGGAAGTCGCAGGCCGCCACCCAGTTTGTCTGCCTCTCCAAAGGGCCTAGCCCAGCCCCCAACACCGGTCCAGCAGCCGCAGGTGGCAGTCGCCGTATGCAGGTTACACTCCCCGGAGGGCACGGGCACACCGTCAACCCAGAAACCCACAGTGTCCAAGTGCTATGCCACCACGGGGTATCAGCATCCACCAGGAGCGCAGGTGCGCAGATTCGCTATCTCAGGGATGTCCAGCGTAGTGCACTTGTGTAGCAGTAGGGCACAGATGAGGGCCCTTCAATTTGAGTGTTCGGTCAGGTAGGCACCGCACTCTGACTGGAGTCTATTGGGTCGCTCTGCTAGACCCAAGCGTCAACAGCATCCACTCTGCGCGGGGGGTGCCCACCGTCGCGCTGTTCATCTAGCATCAGCAGTTCTGTTGCCCAAGAGACTTTAATAAAAAGGCTAAAAGTATTAAGTCCAGAATTTAATCTATGGTTGAAGGACACCATCCAGTAATGAAGTTGGTAATGGTCAGGGTTGCTTTACGAAGGTGCTCATGGTAAGTGGATCGCTCAGTTAGCCCTGTAGGAAAACACTAGTTAGGGGTAAGATAGGACATACAACCAGTTTCAGGGGAATGGTTTACTATCCCTTGCTCTGCATGTCTTTGTGGGGACTTATCATCTGAGTCAAGCCAAGGGAGGAGGGGATCACGGTCCATAGGGAGTCCATCCAAGGCCCCCGGTCGCAGATGCGGTCACTGCGTAGGACTGCGGGGATGAATCCCCCGCACTGGGGCCTCACGTACTGGCCCCATCGGCAAAGGGAGAGCCGTGAGGCTTGTTCCGCAGCCACCTGCAGTCGCCCCCCCACCCGCAGCGCAGAGCAGCTACTGCGAGTAGACGGGAGCACGTCAGTGTCACCAAGCGGCAGCGATGAGAGGGCGCAGCCGATTTCCGGGGCGAGCCCCCATGCTCGGTCCCCCCCTGCAGCCTACCTCCACAGTGGTAGCCAAGTCCTCGAAGCAGCGCCCCTCCTCCAGGCCAGCAGGGAACAGCCTCAGCTCCGCACGGCAAACAGCCCCAGAGCATTCCGCGGGGGAGCAGCACAACAGGCCAGAGGACCGCAAGGACCGTCCAGACTCGGCACCGGGGGTGCAATTTGCTTCAGCAGCCCCACAGCAATCAGCAGGCTCAAGCACAGCAGCAGGATCCAGATAGGGCACCGATCGCCAGCAACAGCGCTCACCGTGACAGCCTCTCCTCAGGCAGTTCGCTCAGTCACCATTTTAGGAGCAGCAGCACAGCGATTACTGCCGCAGGACATGCTCTTCCAGGTAGGGAAATGTCGTTTTTTGTGGACCCCAGCAGTCTCAGGAGTGTATGTATGGCCGGTTATGATAGGTTTGAGTGCCGGATGGCCAGGATATTAGATGGATTTGGGCCCGAACTGCAAGTGCCTCACATGAGTGCAGCCATCGTGCTTGGCGCCCTCTAGCGCCCCCTGCAGTACCACCTTGCTAGGGACTTACAACTAAATATGCTAATCAAGGATAATCCAATGTTACCATGTTTTCAGGAGTGAGCCTATGGACAATTGCACTGGTCAGAAGTGGTAAAGTGTACAGAGACCTATGGCCAGCAAACGAAGATGAACAGAAATGATGGAGGAAGGCATAAAGTTTCTAGGGGAAGACGACCCTAAGGGTAACAAGTCTAACACAAAATGTATGTTCAAAAAACGTCTCTGTCATTTACTTAGCATAATGTGGGTTGCATTTAATGTGGTTGAATGTTGGCGTTTAGTATATTCTTTCATTAAGATATCTTGTAAAAACAGATGGTCCACCGGGCTGACATATAGTACTCACAAACAGTTATATAGAAATAAATGTCCTACGCCCAGAGTGATATTTTGAAAAAATATCCAAGTCCAAGGTTAGAACTTGTGACTACTGCACATAATTTTATTTATAAACTTATGAATATAAAAACATGTTTACAATTGTTACAGGGGATATCTCTTAGGACTTCACAATTGTGAGGAGAAGATCTTTGTGGGTGAGTGCGATGCATGTGTGGATGTGTGGCAGCTGCTTGTGCAGGTAGATCAGCTGGCTCTGCTGGTGGAATCCAGTGGCTGTACAAGTGGGAGTGCCAGTGGCTGTACAGGTGGAGGTGATGGTTGCTGTACAGGTGGCGCTAACTGTATAGTTTGGGGTGATGGTGGATGTGGTGTTCACTGTACAGATGGGGTGCAGATGGCTGTACAGATGGTGTTGTGGTGATTCTACAGGTTGGTGTGGTGGTGCGTGTGCAGATTGGGGGTTGTGGTGGCTGTGCAGGTGGGGATGCAGGTGGGTGCACAGGTTCTTCTCCATGTGTTGACTGTGAAATTAGACTTTGGATAATTTTCAGCATTCCCTTCATTATCTTCATAGCCAATTTGAGCTTGGTGCATCCTTAACTTGTCCGGGCACCATTTCACAACATTGTCCATGGCATGTGTCTGCCATGTCAAACATCTGAAGGAGTCCTTGTATTGACCCTGAAGTGTCAGAATATCCCATAATGCCCAAATATCCTGCAGCACATCGGACTGCTGTTGTATACATTCTTCCTCCCTCCACAATGGATACCTTGTGATATGACCATCAGATCGACCAACATGCATAAGGGTTGTACATGCGAGGTTGTGGTGAGGAAATTCATGCATATGGGATACCTGTTCATCACTAGGGTTGTCCTCTCCTTCGTTTGGGAATAGGCCTGAGTTGCACCTTCAGGGGAAAAGTGTGTAGGAGAATATACACATCAGGGCTGTGAGTAGGTGATGGTTGTGTCTGGGTTTTTAGACTCTCTGGCTGGTTGGCTGACTGGTGGGTACTGGCAATCTTCAGAAGGGAAGTGATATGTGATTTCTGAACACCAACAAATGCTCAGAGGTTATCAGTAATGTGATAAACATACATGTGAAATACAAACTCAAAATCACCAAATCCAACCATAGTTCTGTGAGGTTTGGATACTCTCCATCAGGGCCCTGCTGAACCTGGCTGCTCGAGCCTTGACTAGATGTCGAGTCCCTCAATCAGGTAACTTAAAAAAAGGTGTCACCTTCATTAATGTTCAGCATTATTAAATAAGTAAACATAAATACCAAAGCATGGACAAAACTGAAAATATTACTGGAAATTGCACAGCATCATTTCAAGCTTTGAAAAAGTTGCACCATCTCTCAAGTTCATTATGTGACACTGCACGTCCTTATATTTAAATTATAAATTATAAGAGATCATCAATAAAAATGTATTACAAAAAAAATTACATAGGCACATCAATGCATTGCATTTAGACTAAAGAGGTATAAAACAGGGGAGATATGCATATGTCCTTGGTCTGTGCAAAACAAATGCATTTATTGTATAGAAAGTATATGAGCCTGTTATACACCTACTCCAGATCTTAATGCATTTGTTTGGGGAATGTATGCTCTTGACACTGAGTGACATTATTTTTATCATGGTGTCATTCTACAAAGTCATCTTTAAAACAGCTTCAGTAGCATACCTGTGAGAAGGAACACAATTGCGAACCACTGAGCATCTAGAACACATCAATGAACTCCTGACTCTTACTCCATGACTATCAAAGACAGAATAAATAAGAAATAAAATAAGGAAAACTTCTCTACATAATACCACAACTACAGGGGAACAGCCATTACCCCCCCAGGGGATGGTTAAGGCTATCCTGAAATTTGTTTTAGGGCGCAATGGACAGTTCCTAACAACTTGTAAGGCAAATTAAGAGGAATACATAGAGGCGCCGAAAACATGCACAACAGAAACCCTGCTAGACCATTGTTGCAGCAGAGATGTGACTCCTCCTCAAACCTGGGTGGTGCAAAACACCTTTTGGTGGAACTGCACAGCGAAAAGGCTGAATATCATCATTAGTGTTCCTTTCCTTTTGGTGTGCCTCTCAGCAGAAATTTTCAAAATCTCAGCGGTCATAGACTTGAAAATTGTTCCTGTCATGGGATTTATTATTCAGTTTAAACCTAGGTTCTGACCTACATAGGAAGAAAACATTTTATGAAAAATTATCATGCCTCGGTTTATTATGGCCTAGAGTCAGGTCATCTTTGAAGAGATATGGTCATGCTGTATTGAAACAGAGATGTAAGACACATGAAAGATATTTAGAACAGCAAGAAATCCATTTTCTTTTGGAAATAGAGAAATTTGACAAAGACATCTCTTAAGCATTGCAAAGCATTGACTGATCTTGGACAAAGGATATGGATCCAATTCATATGTCCCTAAGCATGCTCATCTTCCATCGGGGAGGAAAAAAATGTAAGTCATAATGCCCTATTCTCTGTCTCTTCCTAAAAGCTCCCCTACCTTAAATTCTCCAAGAAAGAGAGATTCTCTATATCTTTGCATCTGGACAAATACTACTCAGCCGTCATTCTCACAGTCACAAGTAAATGCTGCCTGTCACTGTTGTCATTGTTGTTAGTTACTTGACAATCAATCCTGGATTTACCATCTTTAACCCTGGCGGCAAACACTTATCCAATGCATCTAGACTCGAGCCCAGATTCCCATGATGTTCTTTAACCTCTTAGCTGCTGAAGTTGCACCCTCCATGAGATATTTTTTGATATTTGGGCACTTTATGCGTAAGCCAGACCACCTTTTTTTCTCAAGAGGTATCCAGGCCATCTGGTAATTCTGAGGGTACATGAGGTTTGAGGACTCTCCTTGAGGAAACCAAGAAAACTGTCAAAATACAGCAAAACGCTGGAATTCGTTTTGGAGTAAATGTGAAAAGTGCTGTGCAAGCACGCACATTTTAGTTTTTCTAAAAATTGCATCAACAAAAGGTTTGCTGTGCTTAGCTCCCTAACTGCCTAGCTTTTAGGAACAAGCAAACTTACAAAGAAAATAATATTTTCCCATAGTTTTTGCATTTTTCCAAATGGTAATTATTGTTTCCTATTTTTGTGATTTCTACACACTCGCAGTTTGTGGTTGAAACAGGCAGAAAGCTCATGGATGAACCAGAAAAGCTCTACATTTCTGAAAAGTTGTTACAAATCTGAATTCAGCAAGGTTTCATTTGTGTAGAACACTGGGGTGAAGTACATTACTCTGTCCCCCTGGAGAAGGGATTGGCCGCCAAATTTATAAATGACTACAAAACAGGCAGTCATTTATAATTTATGCCTGGAACCCCCAGTACAGCTGTTCCTGAAAAATAATGTTGCTGTTCGGTACAGGGGTGTGTCCTGAAACTGGATTTTCTATTTTAAAAGAAAAAATATGATGCTCCCCTTTCCATAGAATCATCTGCCATGTGTCGAGAAGTATAAGACATATAATTAGCATTTTAATGTGTCTCACCTCCAGGGTTTGCCTGGTGGTGATTGTCAGTAAAAAACATAGCTATATGTCCACCCATCCTAATTTGGCTATATGTCTTCCCCTCCTCCACCCCGCCCCTCCACGGGCTGCTAGTGCAAAAAAAAAAACACTTTGAGATTTTCTTTATGAAATAAAAACAAAAATTTTACTTTGACGTACATCTCTATCATGTTTGATGGAGCCGTTCAGAAAAGTTACAAAGCATTGGCAGGAACTGCAATGTAGGCGGTTACTGTCAATACTTGAAATGTCCCCTGGGTCGGCAGACATTTCATAACTTGGCAGGTGGGTAAGTAATTTACTCCATAGTTCTGATGCAGTTAACTCTGTCCACCACTATATAAATTAGGCCCCTAGTTCTTAATGGTCTAGTACATCATGAGGAATAGTCCAGCACAACTCAAATTTATAAAAATGAATTGTGGTTAAAAAACGTTGTACAACAACAATACATTTTCCATGTCAAACCAAAAAGAAATGTCAAAATTTCTATAAAACCTATGGTCTGTCTGGAAATACCTATGATCCCCAATTGACCTCAAGCAACATTGATGACATCAGGCATAACATACCCAATATCACTATTGAGTAGTTAGGGGTCATTGTAAGAAGCAATAATTTTAGTTATCTGAGGTCATGTCAAGGGCTAGGAGTATTGATTGTCTCTTCTTCTCCAATTTAGCCTGCCAGAGGTGAGGGCAACACCATTTCAATAGCCATGATTCTGTAGACGCAAAACAGGGGCCAAACAACAAGTACTTTACTAAATGAGCCCAAAAAGAGAAAATTGCCAACTGGTAAACAAAATCTGATGCTGATGATCAACGATGAAGAAACAGAAGATCTTCATTGAAGGAGCTGGCTGAATTGGACTTAGGAGGCAACAGAAGAATCCCACAAGGAACAGGAACTGGACTAAGCCAGAGAAAAATACAAAACCAGCAGTAAATCTTAACATAATCTAGGACAAAAACAGATGTAAAGAACTTGAAGAAAAAAATACTTGCCAGAAGTGTTACAGTGCAATGGAAGGCCACCATGCACTTCCTTATATAGTGGATCCAACAGGAAGCTGTGACATCATTCCATGATCATCCATCTTGGAATAGAATAGCTGGCTGGAGAATGTGGACAATTTGCTGTCTTGGATGAGGGAATCAAGCAGAGACTTCCGGAGACATTCTAGGAAGAAGAACATTGTAGCAGAAACAAAGGTGAATTTCTCCCGTTGAAAAATATTTAAAAATGCAACGCAGATGATTAACAAAAGGAATACATTATCATCTCTGTCCCAAGCGACTGGAAAGTCATCTGTCATCAGGTAAGTTGTGTCTTGCCACCACTGTGTGGCAGCCAGTAAGGCAACCTACCATTTTGCCAGAGTGTGTCTTTAGCTCTCTGACATGGTCCTAGACAAAACTGTATGGAAATTCTTCATGCAATTATATTTTTGCCAGTGTTACCTACCCTCAGTAAAAATAATCAGGACAGCTATTTGAAAAAATCGAGATATGAATCAATCAAGTGTCTTGTCCACTCACCCGTAAGGGTCTCAAGGTGCTGGGAGGGACTGCTGATTCATCGAAGGCACTGTGGTTCAGTTGAAGACCCAGGTATTGAGGTCTTGCCTGAATAGAGGCAGTGGATGTGATTGCCTGAGGTGGAGAGGCAGGGTGTTCCAGGGCTTTGCTGTGAGGTAGGAGAAGGATCTTCCTTCGGCCGTGGTCTTGCAGATGCGTGGAATGGTGGCCAGGGCCAGCTTGACAGAAATCTCTGGTGGGTGCATGGAATGTGAGGCGGGGCTTGAGGTAAGCAGGTCCCGCGTTGCGTAGGGCTTTGTATACGAGTGTGAGGAGCTTGAAGGTGATCCTTTTATTGACTGGGAGCCAGTGGAGGTCCCTCAGGATGCCGGTGATATGGCTATGGCGGGAGATGTTGAGGATGAACTATAAAAGTCACTAAATTAACCTGAGCTTAACTGTCTGGTAGCTTGCTACAACAGCATTCAGTATTAACTTAGAGGCAGTGTATGAAGTATTCAATCAGCAAACAAACAGTTAAAAAAAGTCAAAACACAACTCACGAAAAATCTCAAACCAATTTAGAAAAAGAGAGTGCATTTTAGTAAATAAAATATCAGAACAAAAATCAGTTGACACAGATATATTCAATTTTAAAGTTCTAAGTGAAAATACAGCCTAAGAGCAAAAAGCACCTCATGGTATTCTAGTCTTCTGATCGCACTAGACCAGGGAAAATTTACAAGGTCAGGCACGAGTTGCAATTAAGACCAGGCTAGTTTCACTGAAAGGTTAGCTTTTAAGTTTGGTGCATAGAGTGGCATTCACATGGAGGAGGCAGGGAGGGGAAGGAAGAGTGTTGCAGATGGTTGTCACTGTAGCACAAAGAAGAAGTCACAGACAGTCGTCGCTGTAGCAGGAAGAGCCCAGTGAGCATCGCAGATGGCAGTTGCAGTAGCTTTGCAGCGTTGCAGTCGTTGCAGGCTGCTTTTGCTGTAGCATCAATGGCAGCTCTCTTGTTGTCGGTCATCAATGTCATCACTTGTGGTCGCTGGAGTTAGCTGTCGGTGTGAAGAGTAGGACACACCAGAACTTCCCATTGGCAGTTGCAGCGTCTTGGCATGATGGGCCCGTTCGCAGTTGCGAGGAGCCCAAACTTAGGGATTGTCACCTTTTTTTCTGGAGAAGGTTTTGCTGATGCCACACATGGTCCAGCACCGGGGGTGCACCTCTTGGGGATCAGGACTCACTCCAGAAACAACCAGCAACAGGGCTCAGCCAGGTATAATTGCAGATCTAAGCAGGTCCAGTTGCAGCAGGTCAGCTGGGCAGTTGCAGGGTGGGTTCTGAAGCTTGTTGTGTCCCTAAAGTTCACAAAGGGGGTCAGCCAACTGACCCTTGGAGTCACTCTGGGTAGTCTGGGATGAAGGCAAGCTGGTCCAAATTTTTTTTGCAGACAACAAGGTAGCCCTTCAAGCAGCAGGGCAGTCGTCTGGCAGCAGGGCAGTCCTTCTTCTGTAATCATAGGCTTCAGAAGTATTCTGATGAGGTGCACTGGTGGCCAATGTTTCTATCTGTGCTAGTCTTTGGGTGGAGGCCTCCCTGATCTAACCCTAAAACTGGTTCTGGAAAGTTTCTTACCTTTTCCTGATTAAGGCTCCGAACTGTCTGGGGTGGCAAAATGCAGTGGAGGCCTAGTGTCAGGTTCCTTTGTGTATAGGGGCAAATACCCTAGAAGGATGAGGCTCGATACAGCTCTTCCGCAGTCATCCTGTGTGGATGGTCCATCCTGTCCACACTAAGCCCCTGTGTGTCACTGTCTAGGAGTAATACACAAACCCCAACAGCAGGAGCCATTCACAGTCATGTGATACAGGACACTGTCAGGCATGCACAGTTGGTTAGGACAGGTACATGTCAACTTTCTACAAGTGTACTTTCAGAACCATAACTTAAATCTGAATTAATCATTGAAGAAGATTTCAAAATTACAATTAAATTGAGTGTAAACAATATATTTCTACCTGCTCCCAATCCAAAGCTAGCACCTATTAAATATAAAAAGGTAACCAAGTGTTAGTCAAAGCGAGAGATAGGCCTTGCAGCAGAGAAGAAACAACTTTTTAAAATACAGTTCACCCTGCCCTGTGAACCTTTAGGGACTTACATTTCACATTTCAGTATTAAAAAGAAGGATTTAGGTGTAGCAAAAGGTTTGTTTTTCCACACCAAAATGGCAGATTTGACTACAGTGGCAGGCCTGAGAGATGTTTTAGAAGGCTACTTTAGTGGGTGCCCCAATGAATGCTGCTGCCCACTAACATTATTTAATTTACAGGTTCTGGGTACATGCAGAACCATTTACTACAGACTTACAATTAAATTAAATGTGCCAATCAGGTAGATGCCAATTGTACTATGTTTTAGGGAGAGAGCACAAGCTGTTTGCCAGTGATTGGCAGGGAAACAGTGCACAGAGTCCTAATGCAAACAAAAATTGGATCAGCAACCAAAGTGAAAGAGCTGGGGGTGACTGTTGTATTGTGTCATGTGCTGGACTCTTCGGGCTTCCTCAGTCTTGAATCCTTGGTGTTCCTAATTGGAAACGTTGTGGGTTTATTGGTCAGGGTGAGGAAGGGTGCATAGGAAGAAGGACACTACTGTAACAGGTGCTGTACTGTGGTTATACTACATTGCTAAATCTTAAAATAAACTGATTTGTCTACTATATAGTCTCAACTCACCTTAGAGTGTTACTACAATTTGGCGACGAGCGAGAACTTTAACTAGCTACCCACGTTGTTTCATTCACAGTTTGCAGTGTCACTCAAATTTGGAGGTACACACCCACACAACCTCAAAATGACTTTAAATCTACAACTGTAGACCACGTTGGTCAAGATGACTAAGCTGGCTTCGGCCACTACCATTCAGTTGCATAAAACTGAGCACCATTTTTTTGAAGGGCTTCCTAAATCATCAAATTAGAAACAAGAATGTCGGGAACTGGATATCTTCACAGAGTGCAATTTCAGGACATTATTGGAGCAAGATGCCTGTATGGCTGGTGCTCCAATGTTGCTAACAAGCACTTGAAAGTGACTTCAAAAAGAGGGGCTTGCCTGCCCTTCATTACTGAAAGATTCTGAATCTAGGAGACATTGTATAACACCAGGTCTGTGCAGTGTGAGGCAGTCAGGCAAGCACAGGGGAATGAGACGCTGGTTAGGTCGGCTGAAGAGCTGGACAAAAGAGGAGAACTTTTGCTGAAGAATGGAAGGTACAGATTAACTGAAAGAGAGTGATACTTCATTCTTCAAGCATGCAAGGGGAGCTCAACAGGAAGTAGAAGAAGACATGGGTTGAAGAAGGGAGAAGAAACCAGCAGCTGAAAATGGGAAGAAAAGCTGGAGTGTTAGAAATGGGATTTCTGGTTGGCTAGGGCCTGCGCTTAAGCCAGGCAGAAACCACCACTCTAGTCAGGGAAAGTGAGGTACACGCTGAAGATAACTTCTGCTCACCCCCTTGGTTGCTTGGCACGAGCAGTCAAGCTTATCCCAGAGTCAATGTGTAAAGCATTTGTGCAACACAAACACACAGCAGCAACACACTAGGCACACCACAAAAGAAACTCCACACAAGGTTATATAACAAATAGCCTTTGTATTATCCAAAACACCTTAGAATCATAATCCCACATATACACTGTGCCATCTGGCACCAGGTTGTAATTTACAGGGGATTATATACATGACAGGGCCAATCGGGCCACTGCCAGAACCATCAAAAAGCACAAGTAATACAACACAACCAGTAACTACTGGACAAATAATGTACTGAGCATCAGCAACATCAACACATTATGTCTGCATCACATTAGGAGGCATCATCCTAAGCATAAACATCACAGCTTTATATTTGCAATGACCACATTATGAACTAGCATTAGGCATCACCTTAGGCACAAACACAGTATGCATCACTTTAGGGCTGTGCGCCCTACCAGTACATCAAGACACAAAATGACCCCCAGGCCAACTGGCCATCCTCTGGGGCTTGTCTGGGCTGTCCCCAAAAGCCCTCTGTCCCAAACGTCAGGGATCTAAAGGGGGCTAGGGTGCATCTCACCCTTGTTCCTGTGGCCCAAAAAACAATGCCCCTCATAGCAGCTGTCTGTGCTCTCGCAAGCAGCTATGTGCAAAATCAGCACCCACAGTGCTTTGGGAGCCCCTCCTTCTTGGTGCTCCTCTCCACGGTATTCTAATGCCCCCAAATAGGCAATAGTAACGTTGCAGCTGCCCGCGATTTAGTGGTGCAGCTGGAGAAATCGCACTCGGCACCACTGTGCCTCTGAAGCCCCACTCCGGGACTTCTACACAAAAATGCCCCTTTGTTGCAGCTGCCCGCGCTCTTGAGGTTCAGCTGTAGAAATTAGCCTTGGCACCAACCGTGCCTTGTGAGCGCCCTTTACCAGGGCTCTTCGGGTGCCTCCTATCAGCACCACAATGCTCCTGGTACAGCCCCACTCACTGGGACTGCTCTCCGCCGACTCCTCTGGTCCCCTTCAACGCGGGGGAAGTTCAGTGGCGTCTCTCCTGGCAGAACACGGCAGAAGTAGAACGCGGAGCGAAGACTCTGTCAGCATCGTCCCCTCGCCTTTCCTTCTCATGCAAGCCTGCGAGGCTCCAACTTCAGGTCTGCCAAGATGTGGGAGGCTCCGGCCCACCGTCAGGCATCACTCTGCCTGACTTCCGCCCTAAGCACGACCAGCCCGTGGCGCCTATCGGGGGAGCACGCAATACTTCCTCTCTTCTCCGGCAGGCCCGCCCACCTCTAGGCTATCCCTGCCTCACCTTCGGCGGCAGCAGCAACGGTCCGTGGCTCCTTACCCGAGGCACAGAAATGCGGGGTCGGCTCCCGTTTCTCATTGAGCAATGCAGGCTAGGCTCCTGCTTCTCCACCCAGCAGCACGGGGTAATCCCCATGCCGGTATTCCCAAAGAAGATTACGCAGCACAGCGCTACAGGGCTCACACGCCCCTCTCGTACTCTGGAAAAGGTTGGAGTCCCCCTCTCTAGGGCTCCAGCAATAAAGAGGTAGCACTCGCGAGGCGCTAGAATCCAAGGGCAAAGCTGGGCCCAGGCAGGCCAGCTCACAGGGCCCTCCAGCAGAGGGCAGTCCCTCGTGGTTGTTCCTCCTGGGGACCAGCAGGCACAAGTAGCACCCAAACAGCACACTTTACATGGGGTCACAGCCCCAATATTTATACAGGGTTTCTCTTTGTTCTTCCCTGGCACAGGGCTTGGGGAACCAGTCTCAACTGGTTCTGGGGGGTACTAGAGCACTCTGTGAACAGTACTAACACCGCCCTTTGTCAGGCAGGGGATCAGTCATCAGACACACCACACGGGGCGGAGCCAGCATTCACCTAAGCAGGCACAGACCTATTCAGGGTCAAGGGACTTCTCCTCCCACTACTCCAAATGCAGATCTCCTATTCAGTCTAGTGCAAACTCACCCTGCCCGCCCTGGAGTCACACACCTTACCAGCCCCTGTCACTCCAGCGCCAGACATGTAAAACACATCCGGCAGGCAGACACACAGCACACAGAAATGCCAACTTCTAAAAGTGGCATTTCTAAAATAGTGATAATAAATCTGCGCACACCATTATGCAGCATTTATTATTACTATTCCAAACATACCAAACTTGACCATGCTGCTCCTCTCATATCAGGAATTACCACTGAAACACTTAGCAGGGAATCCCCAATGCATTCCCATGAAAGAGCAGCCTCACAGCAGTGAGAAAACAAAATGGCTGTTTGTCACTACCAGGACATGTCACACAACTAAGGTACATGTCCTACATTTGACCTACAATGCATCCTGCCCATAGGGCTAGCTAGGGCCTACCTTAGGGGTGACTGATATGTAGAAAAATGGTGGTCACAGACATGGCACCCACTTTATGTGCCATGTCGCAGTGGCAGTAAACTGCGCACACAGGCCCTTCAATGGCTGAGGGCTGAGACAGGTTTGAAAGGCTACCTAGGTGGGTGGCGCCAGCAGTGCTGCAAGCCCCCCAGTAACATTTAATTTACTGACCCTGGGTATCTGAGATAACACTTTACAAGGGACTGAGAGGTAAATTAAATACGCCAAACAGGGTTAGACCATTTTTACCATGTTTACCACAGAGAGCACACGCACTTTACACTGGAAAGCAGTGCTAAAGTGCCCCAAGTCCTAAAACCACCAACACCAGGTAAGGAAAAAGACTAGGAGGAGGTCAACAAGTTCAGGGATGACCCTGCAAAAAGGGCCAATTCCAAAAAACCACCTTCCAGCCAAAAGCCAGGTTAGACCAATCATTACCTTGATGGGCTTCCCTGCTTGGGGCGATAGAACACAGATGCAGGCCCGCTACTGTAGGGGCACACTCCAGTTCTACGCCAAACTGAACCCAGGTGGTTCTCTCTGTCAAAGGTCCCAGGACCAACTAAGCTTCCCCACTGGTACTCCCTAGCTGTCCATGGCCAGGGTCACCCAGATGTCTCTGGTCCTTGCTATCTCACAGAGTGAGGGGCTGCAGCACCGGGTACATAGTACCCATTCTCCACTCTACCTCTTATCAGTGCAGTTCTAAACTGCCACTTATCCTCCTGCCAAAAACTGTCAGGACGCTGGAATCAATCCTCCCAAACAATTCTCCCACCAGTTCAGGACCTCTCTCCAGCAACTGGTCTCCCAAGCTAGGGTCTAAACCCTTAGGTTGTACCAGGGTCAGAGGTAAGGACTCCCTCCCTCTGCACCCCCTTCCAGAGTTCAGCACCTTCCCATCTGGATTGGTACTCCCAGAAGACAAAACATTAGGGACACTGGTTACATATATCCTTTCCTTCAAGTCAGGCGGAACCTGAACCTGGACTCCCAACCCAGGGACTAAATCCTGCAGTTGAACTGGGGTCAGAGGCAAGGACTCCCTCCCTCTGGACCCCCTTCCAGAGTTCTGCTCCCTCCCACTTGGAGTGGTACCCCCAGAAAACAAAATGGTAGGGACATTGGTTACAGATGTCCTTCTCTCCAGGTCGGGTGGAACCTGAACCTGGCCTCCCAACCCAGGGACTAAACCCTGCAGTTGAACCGGGGTCAGAGGCGAGGACCCCCTCCCTCTACACCACCTTCCAGAGTTCTGCACCCTCCCACCTGGAGTGGTACCCCTAGAAAACAAACCGGTCAGGACACTGCTTACAGATGTCCTTCCTTCTAAGTCAGGGGGAACTTGAACCTGGCCTCCCAACCCAGGGACTTAACCCTGCGGATGAGCACCTGCCTGGCTCACCAGAACTTCCTGAGGAGCACGCATGCCCCCCAAGGGTAACACATACCTCATGAGATGTGTGACAGTCTACCTGGCGCTGATCTCCCGACCCCTGAATCTGACAGTGCGCGGAGATCCTCCAAAACAGAAGTGGGGTCA
The DNA here is from genome assembly GCF_964263255.1 of Lissotriton vulgaris. Lineage (NCBI taxonomy): Eukaryota > Metazoa > Chordata > Amphibia > Caudata > Salamandridae > Lissotriton > Lissotriton vulgaris. Next base: position 273,571,722 of record NC_141694.1, on the reverse strand, counting down.
CCGGGGTAATTCCTAGGAGGTTCACCCCTTATGGCTCACCCCTGACCCACTGGTTCTTCCACTGGGGACTTTCTCCCGCTCTTATCCCTTTCTCTGGACTTCTGCACCCTCCACTTAGGAGTGGCACCACCAGACACCAGAACTGATGGAGGTCGGCTTAAAGACATTCCAAGTTCTCCTGACACTAGGATAACCCCGTCAACGGATGGCCTACCAGTACAGCTTAGGGTCCCCACCTGGTGTTCCCTTAAGGAGCCCTCCCGGCCCTGAGGCTGAGTTTCGGGCACCTTGGGACGCATCCCATTCTCACTACTTCTCCACAGAGACAGGACGTGAGTCCCTACACCCCTCCCACTACACCGGGACCTAGCTGGGCTACTCTGAACCTCACCCACCACTCTGGGCTGGGAAATACCTGAGCCACTCCTTTAAGGGTCGCTCCCCAACACCTCCTCAGACCCTCTGGCACTCACCCAGAGTTCTGCCTCACATGCAAGCTCCCTCGGTTCAGAGAACTCACACTCCAACAGGTGTTGGCATTACCTCAGGAAACAATTACTGAACATATGCTCTCTGACAACCAGAGTGAACAGCCCTTCAAAATCATTTGCTGTGCTACCCATCACCTAATCTTCCAGTGCATCATAAGACTCACCCACAAACTCCCCCCAAGACTGGAGAGACAGTTTTCTTCGGCCCCTGAACCACCTGTACCCCTCTTCGTGGGAACAAGGCACCATACTCTGGGATCTGGGAGTAGGGCTTCCTGCACTGAACTCCAGATTGCTGCCCCACTGGACCCCACCCTCACTGGTGAATCCAGACAACTAAAACTGCATTCAGTTTACATATCTTTAAGAGCTAGTTTCTCCCTGGTGAAGGCCTTTTCTGCCTCCGCCATCCTCTCCTGTGCTAAGACCCTCTCAGTCTCTAGCTTTTTCACCTCCACACCCAGCTGCGCTAGCTCCAACATCTGCCTTTCCAATGCCAGCTGATGCTCCCTTTCTTCCCTCCTATCCACCCACTCCTCTGGGGACAGGGAAAGGTGTGGGGCACTGCCACCGGCACTAGACCCAGCAAGGAACTCCCTATCTATGGGGCCTCTGCCCTGTCATTTTCCCCTTCCTGCTCAAACTCTCCAGGGCCACTGCCCTCTGGGGGTGTTGGTTGGGAACCCTCCCTCTCGGAGACCTCACTGATCTCGGGGCCCTCCTTCCCAGACTCCTCCCCCACCCATTTTTTTGGATGTCCTACAGGCCAACAAGGCCTCCTGCAGTTCCGCTTTCTGGGCAGACCTCTTCCTTTGACACCCAAGATCCTGACAGAACCTCTTTAGGTCCTTCACAGTATATTTACGCAACTTCTTTACATTAAATGCACTTCCTATCACAATAACTGCTGGATCACTGAGGAGAGACGTGACTGACACTTTAGGGGTGTCACCAAACGTTTAGAAAAGCAGAAAACACAATTAAAAAATGACACGTTTAAGGAGAAAAAATAATCAGGAGAAACAATCCCCAAACATGTGATTATCTAAATACAGAGTTTGTAGTGCAACCAGTTGTAGCTGTGGTACTGCGCAAATGCACGTCCTATCCTCACCGCTGACAACCAATTTCAGAAATGGGATTTCTGAATGGCCACGTCCTGCGCCTAAGCCAGGTAGAAACCACCATTCTAGTCAGGGCAAGGGAGTAACATGCTGAACATATCCCCTGCTCACCCCCTTGGTAGCTTGGCACAATGAGTCAGGCTTATCCCAGAGGCAATGTGTAAAGCGTTTGCGCAACACACACACACAGCAACAACACACTGGGAACACCTCAAAAGAAACTCCACATAAGGTTATATAGGAAATAGCCTTTGTATTATACAAAACACATTAGAATCATAATCACACATATACACTGTGCCAACTGGCACCAGGTAGTAATTTATAGGGGATTATATACATGACAGGGCATATCGGGCCACTGTCAGAACCATCAGAGAGCATAAGTAATAAAACACAGCCAGTAACTACTGGCCAAATACTGTACTTAGCATCAGCAACATAAACACATTATGTCTGCATCACATTACTCATTATCATAAGCATGAACATCATAGCATGACATTTGGCACAACCACATTATTCACTAGCATTAGGCATCCCCTTAGGCATAAACACAGTATACATCACTTTAGGGCCTTGCGCCCTACCAGTATATCAGGACACAAAATTACCCCCAGGCCAACTGGCCTTCCTCTGGGGCTCGTCTGGGCTGTCCTCAAATGCCATCTGTCCCAGAAGTCAGGGCTCTAAAGGGGGCTAGGGTGCATCTCACCCTTGTTCCTGTTGCCCAAAAGGAATACTCCCTCATAGCAGCTGCCCGCGCTCTCGCGATGCAGCTGTGTGCAAAATTAGCATCCACGGTGCTTAGGGAGACCCTCCTCTCCACTGTATTCTAATGCCCCAAATAGGCACTAGTAACGTTGCAGCTGCCCACGATCTTGCATTGCAGCTGGAGAAATCGGACTCAGCACCACTGTGCCTCTGAAGCCCCACTCCGGGACTTCTAAACAAAAATGCCCCTCTGTTGCAGCTGCCCGCGCTCTTGTAGTGCAGCTGTAGAAATTAGCCTTGGCACCAACCATGCCTCATGAGCCCCCTTTACCGGGGCTCTTCCGGTACCTCCTCTCGGCACCACAATGCTACAGATACAACCCCACTCACCGGGGCTGCTCTCCGTCGACTACTCGGGTCTCCTCTTATGGGGGAAGCTCAGTGGGGTCTCTCCTGGCAGGACTCGGGGGCAGTGGGATACGGAGAGAAGTCTCCGCCGGGGTCGTCCCCTCCACCTTTCCTTCTCCGGTAAACCTGCGAGGCTCCAACTACAGGTCTCAGGAGTTAACTCTCACCCACCATCATGCATCACTCTGCCTGACTTCCGCCCTGGGCAGATCCAGTCCTTTGCGCCTATTGGGGGGAGCACACAAGACTTCCTCTCTTCTCTGGCTGGCCAGCCCACCTGCAGGCAATCCCTGCCTGACCTTCGGCAATGGCCGCAACGGTCCGTGGCTCCTCGCCTGATGCACAGCAATGGAGGGTAAAGTGGCACGGAATGCGTGGTAGGCTACCGCTTCTCCTCCCAGCTTCACAGGGGCATCCCCACACCGATTATGCAAACAGCGCTGCAAGTCTCACACGCCCCTCTCATCCTCTGGCAAAGGTTGGAGTCTACCTCTCTGGGGCTCCTGCAATAAAGAGGTAGCTCTCATGAGGAATTAGAATCCAAGAGTCCAAAGGGCATCACTGTGCCCAGGCAGGCCAGCTCACAAGGCCTTCCAGCAGAGGGGCAGTCCCAGTAGGCACAAGTAGCACCCAAACAGCACACTTCACATGGGGTCACAGCCCCAATATTTATACAGGAGTTCTCTTTGTACTGCCTTGTCAGAGGGCTTCGGAAACCAGTCTCAACTAGTTCTTGGGGGTACTGGAGCATTCTGTGTACAGTACTCTCCCCCTCCCTTTGTCAGGTGGGGGCTTGGTCATCAGACACACCACAGGAGGGCGGAGCCAGTATTCACCTAGGCAGGCACAGACATATTCAGGGTCAGGGACTACTCCTCCCACTACTCCAAATGCAGATATCCTATCCAGACTAGCGCTGACTCACCCTGCCCTTTCTGGAGCCACACACCTCACCAGCCCCAGTCTCTCCAGAGCCAGACATGCAATACACATCAGGCAGGCGAACACATAGCACACAGAAATGCCATCTTCTAAAGGTGGCATTTCTAAAATTGTGACATTAAATGTGCGCACACCATTACGCAGCATTTATTATTCCTATTCCAAACTTGACCAAACTGCTCCTCTCATATGACAAATTACCACTGAAACACTTATCAGTGAATCCCCAATGCATTTCTATGAGAGGTCAGCCTTACAGCAGTTAGAAAACAAAATGTCCTACCTTTTACATACAATACACCATACCCATAGGGCTAGCTAGGGCCGACCTAAGGGTGACTGATATGTAGAAAAAGAGGAGTCACAGACATGGCACCCACTTTATGTTCCACGTCATAGCGGCAGTAAACTGTGCGCACAGGCCCTGCAATGGCAGAGGCCTGAGATAGGTTTGAAAGGCTACCTTGGTGGGTGGCGCAAGCAGTGCTGCAAGCATATCATTAGCGTTTAATTTACCGGCCCTGGGTATATGAGATACCACTTTAGAAAGGGACTGACAGGTAAATTAAATACTTCAAACAGGTGTAGACCAATCTTACCATGTTTTCCACAGAGAGCACATGCACTTTACACTGGACAGCAGTACTAAAGTCCTAAAACCACCAACACCAGGTCAGGAAAAAGACTAGGAGGAAGGCAAAAAGTTCAGGGATGACCCTGCAAAAAGGGCCAATTTTAACATGGAGAGAAAAAAGGAGCGATAGGAGCTTTGTTGAAGGGAGGTGAGGTGTCCTAAAAGCAGAGAGGAAAAACTGGATGAGAGGAGATGATTCTGGATGAGGGAGGGAGAGGGAGGAAGCCAAGGAAGGAGGACAAAAAGGAAGATGGCTAAATTAAGGGAGATTGTGTGAAGGAGCAGACAATAATGGCTAATGGAAGTGCTGAAGGAAAGAAAAAATAGCTGGAAAGGAGGCAGTTAGGTGCTAAGTGAGAAGGAGGCAAACAGGCTGGGGTGCCGGAGGAAGTGGGAAGCTACAGTGAAGGGGTAGAGCGCAGCAGGTGCAAGAGGTGACATGGGACGAACAACAAGATGCTGAGGTCTTATACTTAACTCAGATAAGGGTCATATACCCTCTGTTCCCACTCTGCTTGCTTCGGAGATTAATTATGGATGTTAATCCTGTTGGGATCTGTTGCCCACTAGAGGCCCACACCCCTTAAATTTTTTGACTGACCACTGGTCACCGATATTGCCAGGGTTGTGAATACCAGAGGTATGTAGAGAGAAGAGGAGACATTGGCCAGTATTCCTGCTTGCCTTAAGACTGGTATGTTTTGTATTTCATGTATACAGTCCAATATTCTCAACTTCACTTAAATTTAAGGCCCGATTCATAAAGGTAAATTTACACTTAGTAAAGTCAGACTTTTGGTCTAACTTTACCTTTGTGAATACTAAAAAGTAGTGGAGTTAGACTTTTGATCTAAATTTACTTTTCTCAATACCGAAAAATAAACTTTTACATACATAAAAAAAACAGTTGTAAAGCCCTACAATCACCCTTACCTGAATCTTGAGATCACAAGAGTTCTTTGAGACTCCTCCCCCAACTTCAAAGCACAACGCTACTATGTCAGATAAACAATTCTGTCCAGTTAATGAGACAATGTTTTTGGACAGTTAATTTACATCCTATTTAAATGTTGTGTGTTAGAAGAAACTGATATCCTACAGCTTTCAATTTCACATTCTTAGTAAGCAGGATTGTCAGACAGTTTTCTTAACTCTAACTTTGTGGTCAAACAAAGAAAAGTAAACACCAACCTCTAAATAAAATAAGCAGCAAGTTGTAATAAGACATAAGCTGACATCTGACCTCTTTCTCTGAAGTGGAGTATATGCAACACGATAAAAACAAGATTTAAAGACATCTTTATTGGCCATTTATTTTCTGAATGACAAGAACACCTGTTCTTTGTCAACTTGCCAGAATGGGCCAGGAAGTCCTCAAAATAGCTCGGCCTGATAAAATGCAAATCACAGTGAGTGGTGAGTAGATTTCTTGAAGCCTCCTATATGAGAAGAAAACATATATGCCTACACATCCAATATACTTTAAAATGCAATTTAGCTTGTCATTTCCTAACTACTGGGTTTAGGAAAGAAATCATAATCATACAAGTCTGTGCCCATTTTTAGTACTCATAAAGTGTTAAAAAGCATTTTCGTAAAACATTCTGTGAACATGAAGCTTTAACCTGCAGTTCAAATTATCTTTGAGCTATATCCAAATCTAACCAATGATGTTGGCACTATGTATTTAAAAGAAATACTTTCCCACAACATTTACATAGTAGTTCTAGAAAGTTACCCTCAAACCTCCTCTGTGAAGTGGCCATAATGTAGGCAATTACCACCTTTTGCGTGGTGTACCCCCAGATTTTCGCCCTAGCTATTTTTGCTGGCTGTAGAACCCTGTGCACTTTACGCCTTCTAACCAGAAGTAAAGTACCAGGGCTGCCTCTTTAAACATGGTTGAACTGGCATAACCCTATTCTACTTAGTATATGGTACAAAGTGCATCCAAAGCCTGTAATACAAATTCCACTAGTGACAGCTACTAATCCACTAGTGGACTGCAGAATCTATTTACATACACCACAGCAGCAGTGTAAAACATGGCTTCAGCCCTACCATTATAGCCTGACCAAATTCGACCTGTGAAAATAAGCTATTCTCACTGTAGCAAGACTAGCTGTATCATAGATAAACACTGGGATGCATTATTAAAATTTGTAATATTTGTTAAAAGCCAAAGTCGCTAGTGAAGTCACATTTTGTAATACAAAATGTTAAAAGTTTACTTTTCTTGTCTAAAACCTTTGGAGGATCTTTTGTATGAGCCTCCAGCTGAATCCCTCTGCAAGTCCTGAATGAGGAGTGAAAACTGCTCCCAAAGCAGAGACAAAGGCCTGGGTGTGCAGAGGTGTTTTCTGTTCCTCTGGCAGGATGAACTCTTGTGCAGTACTCATTAACTTGACTTACTTTAAAGGGGTCTCCCCTGTCACAGGAAGATGCCAGATAATTAACCCTGGGCGTAGTGTGCGTAGTGGGGCTACGCGAAGCTACGCAAAGTGGGCGACAAACTACGCCCACCCACGCACTTCGCGTAGCCCCACTACACGCCGCATGCTCCCTCCCCTACATACCTAAATTTACTACATGGGCAATTAAAAAGAAATAAAAGGCACTTACCTTGTCCACGGTGTCCCGGGCTCCCTCTGCTCGTTCATGCTGCAGTTTCGATAACCAGTGCGCATGCGCGGCCGCCCGCGCATGCGCATTTCTCGCGAGATGGAGCTACTCGAGATGGAGCAATGCACCCAGGGACCAAGAATCCCACCGCGGTGATGTAGCGTGGTGGAAAGCTGCTCGCCAGCAGTCACAGGCAAAAGAGAAGGTTAGAGAGTCCCACGCTGCGCGGGGCAAGGCGGTGCTTTGTAGCGCGATGTCAGCGCCTCCCCCTGCAGCAGCTGTGGCTACTCGAAATGGAGCGATGCACCCAGGGACCAAGAGTTCCACCAGGGTGATGTGGCAAGGTGGAGAGCGTACCGCGAGGATGGAAAGCTGCTCGCCAGCAGTCACAGGCCAAAGAGGAGGTTAGAGAGTCCTGCGCTGCGTGGGGCAAGGCGGAGCTTTGTAGCGCGATGTCAGCGTCTCCCCCTGCAGCAGCTGTGGCTACTCGAGATGGACCGATGCACCCTGGGAACAAGAGTCCCACCAGGGTTATGTGGTGTGGTGGAGAGCGTCCCGCGAGGATGGAAAGCTGCTCGCCAGCAGTCACAGGCAAAAGAGAAGGTTAGAGAGATTATTAAGGCAGCTGTAGAACACATTTTAGAGTGTTTTTTTCTTATGCTTACTGTTAGACCTGTCAGCCCTAGGGTGGTCTTTCCCTATTTTTTTCGCCCTTGCCTCATTTTTCCCACCTTCCTTTTTTGTTGGCCTTAGGTCTCCGCGCACCTTCCCATTGCTACCCAATGCTAAGGTGCAGGTGCTCTCTACTTCAAACATGGCTGCCATAGGCCCCTGCTACTGCAGCATGGTCTTTTTGTGTAGCACCCTAGTTGCCAGGAGCTGGCTGGAACCCTTAAGCATTGTTGCAATACCAGCCTGCCTTGCCTGCCCATAGTTAGAGTAGGGAAGCTCCTGGAACCTTCTAGAATAGAGCGGAGTCTGCTTTTGCCGCCTTAGAGTGTGGTCCCCTGACCTGGGCATATATAAAGAAAGGAGGGAAACGTTTTAGTCGGTTGGGGCATCACTGACCTGGGGGAACCCACGCAGGAGACTTAGGCTGTAGGGCCTAGTCCGGAACCTATACCACTGGGGGTGACAGGGTTTAGGCGCTGCCCACCAAGCTGTGTGAGGAACACTGAACTAGCCCACTGATCTGGCCCGGCGGAGGGGAACCCAGGGACCACCTGCAGTGACCCGCTGAGGAATCCTGTCAGCAGCCTTCAACTCAAACCCCCCCACCCATTCTTCAAGACACTACCTACTAAGGGCGCAAGATCCACCAAGCGCCGAGAAGCCCACTTTTCTGTGTCACTAGGACCACTGGGGATCAACCAGGCACCGGCGCTGTATCCATGCTGCGCTTCCCTGCTCAACCTGTGCCCTGGTGTGGCCCTGACCTGTTTTGACTGACCTGAGCTACCTACTAAGCGCTCCCTACTTAACGCTGGCACTCTGATCTGCCACTGTTCTGTGGCCTCTCCTGCCTAATTGCCCCTCAAGCGCTCTCTTGTGTGCCACCTTCGGAGCGCTGTAATTTTCTCTCAAGCGCTCACCTGATGGGTCCTGTGAAGCTCTGGTATCGACGAACCTGTGAGGAACTTCCAAGTGCTCCTCTTCCCCGTGAGTGGCTGCGAAGACCGAGTGCTGTGTGCCCTGAGGAGCGCCCCCCCCCCGGCTGTCATCTGTCCCCGGCGGCCCCCGACACCAGGAGAGGGCCGCAGCCGTGCTGCTGTGGGCCGCGCCCGGCCCAGGAGAAAGTTGGGGAGAGGCGCTGTCCTTCCGTGCGCCTGGTGGGGGCCCCGTCACCGCCACTGCCAGGCCCGACCGTGAAGAGTCTTTGCGGCAGCCCCTGAGGCCGTGAGAAGGCTGACGCGATATTCCAGTCAGGCCACACTAGGCCTTGGAGGCCCGGACACTCACCCCATGTGACGGGGCACCCGGCCGCGTCATTGTCCGCGCCTCCACCCTCAGCCGCACAGCCATTGGCTGCAACCAACGCGCCCGCCTGGCCTGCCCTGCGATTGGCCGTGCCCACCTCGCGCCAGACTTCTGATTGGTTCCCGGGCCTCTGACACCATCGCAGGCCCGGGAACAGGAAGAGACACCGCCGGACGGCTCCGAGGAGCGTAGGAGCCCTCCCCTCAACCAGCAGACTCCCGAGAGGAGCGCCACAGTGCGCGGGCCACCCCGATTGGCCTGCACACCGCCCAAGCTGAGAATGCCGGCGAGGGGGCTCTGGAGTCAGCGTGAGCCCCCTCCTCCCTGCCAGAGCACTGGAACCTATGCAAGGGCCCCGAGTGGGCCAAAGAAAAAGGTAAATCCCCCCGGGGAGGCCCGAGATCGCCCCTCCCCGCTGGAGACTGTTATTGGCCCCAGAAGGCCCCTAAGAGTACTGTGGACTGGGCAAGAGCCTGGATTAAGCCCCTAGAGACTGGGGTGACGGAGGAGTAACCCCCGGCTGGGGTGGTGTTCTTTACAGTTTGTTCTCAGGCCGGTTATGGTGCATATTGACCTGTGAGATTATCTGGAACGTCCATCCCTGCTTAGTGAGGAGGTTATTCCGGAGGGATGAAATGGTTTGCCCATGCTCAATGAAATGCTCATTTTACCTTAGGCACTGTTTATTTTTGCCTTAATTAAATGCTCTACATATGTTCAATGAAATGTTTTATGAGGAGATGTTGGTCTCTGCCTAACGCAAGGTTGAAGTTAGGCCTACAGATAACCCATGTCATGCTCCTTTAAGAAGATAGCTATTGAAACATGCCACATGGATTGATGACTGCTCCCTTTGCTCCCCTGATGAGATACCTTAATGAGTTATGGTTACTGTGATTATTGATTGCTCTAAATGAATTACCAGACATGACCTTGATCTAGGTAAAATGTATTGATTTGAATCAAACTTACTGGTGTGGTCTCAGTCATTGTGTGCGTTCCATTGTCTCAGTGGATGTGTGTGCTGTGTGGTCACTTTACACCTAAGCTTCCGGGTGCCTACCTGCTCGAGCCAAGTTACACCCCGTGGAACTGGTGACCCCAGTTCCTACACTTACTGTTTAAAGTATGTACTGATAAGGGGAAAGAATATCATCTGTAGGTGGTTACCCTAATTTTTATGCCTGTGGAACATAAAAATACTGGGCAAGCCAGTTAAAAAGGGCCAGGTGGGAACCTTGTTTACAGAGGGCAGGGTGGGTTATGCCTGCCTGTATCTGTTAGTGGAGAAAAGTAAACTTTTCACATAAAGTGTAGGCTAGGACAGGGTTTTTAGTGGACTAGGAGCCAGATATATCAAAGGGTTTTATCCATGTTGTGTCTATGGGAAAATGTATTTGTACATTCGGCCCTAGGTCCCTCCAGGTTTCAGACTGGATAGTAATTAAAAAAGGACATTGAAACAGGTCCTTTTTAGTTTTAAATTTGTTTTATTGATTTTAAGAGCAACAGTAGACACTACAATATGAAGGAAATGCATCAGGCATAAAAGGCAATCGATACAGATAACTACATCTTCTCTACAGATCAAATAGCAGGTTAGGTGTAGTTGACATAACAGAGGTATAGTGCCTGGGCTGCAAATGTCACGTGTAGTGAGGTGACGAAATTGTAGGAACAAAAAACAAAACCAAAACTCCCACCCCCCTCCCACCCCACCCAGTGTGCCGAACATGTGAAACAATTACAGATGCATTTGTGGAGTAAATATCTCAGTTATCCGGGGGATCACGAAGGGTCATGTGTGGTCGCTGTGAGTCGCAGTAAGCGAAGGTACTTGGGGCATGTGATCTCGTTAAATTCTTTGGACAGGAGGGAAAGCAACGGGAGCCAGACCTTCCGATAGGCAGCCGTGGAGTGTGTGAGCGTGGCGTGGATACGTTCCATTCCCAAGGTGAACCAGATTTTATGCAGCCATCCCGTGTGAGTGGGCCTGGCATTTGAGCCCCAGAGGGACAGAACATGTTGTGTTGCAGCTTGCAATGCGATCCCCATTTGGCGACCTCTGGGAGACTTAAGGGGAAAGGTGATTGCATTAGGTAGGCCTAAAATGGTGTAAGCTGGGAATCTAGGGATTTCAGTATCAAAGGTAGAATCAATGTCGTCCAGGACCGCCTTCCAAAAGTAATGGACTTCACAGCACTCCCAGAGGAGGTGAGTCAAGGTGCCCCTTTCCCCGCAGCCCCTCCAGCACAGCGCGCTACGTTTTGGGTTACCTTTGTTGAGCCGGACTGCAGTGAGATGCCAGTACATGGCCAACTTTGTCGCCGCCTCCCTACCAACGGTGTTGCGAGTGGTATGAGAGGCTCTATAATACACATAACTCCATTCCTTGGGTGACAGGGCCCTCCGCAGTTCTGCCTCCCATCGCTTCTGGCCTGATGTCTTGCCCGAAGTGGCGGGGATGTGAGCATTTTGTAGAGGTCTGAGATAAGATGCCTATCCGAGTCTTTCGTCACCAGCCACTTCTCAAAAGCCGTCATAGGTCTACCAACTAGGGGGCGATGTCTGGGTGTGTGAGCCAGTGCCTAAGTTGGAAGTACTGAAATAAGTGGGGGGAGACAACGTCAAAGCCCTGGATTATATCCGCAAGGGTGAGAAAGCCCTGTAGGTCGAAGAGGTGGCCAGCAGAGAGGCAGCTGACGCCGCGCCATTGCGGAAATGCATGAGGAGCATTGCCTGGCGGGAACTCCGGGTTATCCAAGATAGGGGTAAGAGGAGAGGGGAAGGTAGTCAGCCATTTCTTGACTGCAACCACGTTCCAGACCTGCATGACGGTACGAGTAATAGGGGATCGCAAGAGGTAGCGTGGCCGATGCTGCCGTGGAAGGAACGGAATTTTCCAGAGGGATGTCTGTGCCATCGCTCTGTCCTGAAATAACCATTGCTTCTCTGATTCCAGTCTGAACCACTCCACCAGATATCGGAGTTGTGAGGCCTAGAAGTATTGTAAAAGGTTGGGGATCCCAAGGCCCACTTTGTCCGCATTCCTGTATGCTAGTCATTTATGTAGGCGTGCCCGCTTACCTTCCCAGATAAAATGGTGGAAGGCAGCTTGTAGGCTCGCAATGGTGCCCACCGGAGGGAACACCGGGAGGGTCTGGAAAATGTACAGAATTTTGGGCAGAGCTGACATCTTCACTGCCGCAATGCGTCCTAGCAGGGAGAGGGGTTGCTTGGACCAACGCGCGAGGTCGGACCGAATTTGGGAGGAGAGGGCCGCGTAGTTGAGAGTCACCGTAGACTCCGTAGACGAAGTAACAGTGACAACTAAGTATGGGAGTTGTGCGGTCGACAATAATCCTCCCCCATAAGCAGGTAGAGTTGCCCGTGTTTGGGAATTTTTGCCCTGAGGCAGTATGAGGGATTTCCCCCTGTTGACTTTGAAGCCAGAGACAGCTCCGAAGGATTCTAACTCTGCCAGGAAGGCGGGGACAGAGCGGTCCGGATGGTCCAGAGCAGCTATATCGTCGGCGTACAGGCCAATCACATGAGGTTTCCGGACAAAGGTAATGCCCTGGATAGCAGGGTTGTCTCGAATCTTTTGCGCAAGGGGCTCCACGTACAGGGCAAACAGGAGAGGCGAGAGGGGGCACCCCTGCCTCGTGCCATGCTGAATCTCAAAAGGGTCCGAACGTAGGCCGCCTAGGAGAACTCGAGCCTGAGGACGGTGGTAGCAGCTTGCGATCCAGGCCTGAAAGCGGTCTCCTAACCGAAAGCGCCGCAGGACTTGTTGAAGGTAGGTCCAGTCAACCCGGTTGAATGCTTTCTCAGCGTCGACAGCCAGCAGTGCAGAATCTGAGTTTTGGAAGTGAGCTTTGTCAATCAAATGGAGTATCCGCTTAGTGTTATCGCTGCATTGGTGATTCGGAACGAATCCCGATTGGTCGGGTTCCAAGATCCCGGGCAGACATGGACCAAGACGCGCCCCTAGGACCTCCGTAAAGAGTTTCAGGTCCAGATTAAGTAAGGATATAGGTTGGAACGCGGAGCAACGTGTGGGTTTCTTACCTGGCTTAGGCAGTACTACTATCTCAGCTGCAAGCATATCTGGGGGATGGAGCTCGGGCCCTCAAAGGAATTGAAGAGCCGGGTGAGAACAGGAGCCAGAAGCTGGCTGAATGTTTTGTAAAACCCGGCCGAGAAGCCGTTAGGCCCGGGGGATTTGAGAGGGCGAAGGCGAGAGATAACAGTGAGTACCTCATCCAGGCGGATAGGGGCATCTAGGGCGTCAGCGCTAGCCTGAGATAGCTCCGTGACCTTCGCCGATTCCAAGTAGGTATTAACATCCTCTGACGACACAGAGTCAGCTTTATATAGAGTGGCGTAGAATGTCCGGAACGCTTCCGCGACCTGGGTCTCCCCAGTGATATCCAGACCAGAGTCATCCGTGAGGCTAGTAATTTTGAAACGTTGGGTTTTCGCCTTCAGGACGCTAGCAAGTAAGCGGCCAGTTTTGTTCCCCCCGACGTAATAGGAGAGACGGAGGCGTAGAGCGGCGAATTCCGCCCTATCTGTATCTAGGCTGGCTAATTGGGCTCTGGCGGTCTTCAATTGTCTCCAGACCCACGGGGCGCCGGTGCGACTGTGAACCCTCTCCAGTTCAGAGACCTGAGCAGTGAGTTCATCCCTTTTTGTTTTACGAACCTTAGCCTCTGCCGCTGAAATCGCAACAAGCTCGCCGCGGGCCACCGCTTTCAAGGCCCCCCAGAGGGCCGACACCGATGTCTCGGGGGTGTCATTAATAGCCAGATATTCAGTGAGGCACGCGTGAAGTTGCTTGGCGACATCCTGCTGTTATAAGTGGGTTTCCCGTAATTGCCACGCTCCAGGGGGGCGGGTGGATTTGGGGACCTGGAGTGTCAACTCCACCGTGTCGTGATCAGACAATGCCGCCGGGACAATGCTCTTGTCTCTGCGTCTCTGAGAGTGGAAGTAGATCAAAGGAACCCAAGTAGTGGTCTAACCTGGCATACGTGCGGTGTACGTGGGAGTAAAATGTGAAATGTGATGTGTTGGAATGTGTAGCCCTCCATAGATCCACTAGGTCTCTCTCGTGTAGCCAATCCTTACCGGCGGCTGTAATGGCGCCGGTGTCCCCATAGCGATGTCCTGACCTGTCCATATTTGTGTCCATCACTAGATTGAGGTCCCCCCCAATGAGCAAGAGAGAGGTAGGGGACTGAAGTGATTCGGAAATGGCACCCTTTAAAAAGGCTTCCTGTCCTGAATTCGGGGCGTAGAGGGAGACGACCGTGAAGCGTTGGCCCCCCACTAAAAAGGTGTACGCTAACAGCCTGCCATTGATCTCCCCACTGGCGTAACGAAGACTGAGGGGGCCTCCCTGCACGGTAAGTAGAAGGGCCCCCTTCCGGGCTCAATCATGAGATCTCTGGCCAGAGTGCAGTGCTGAGGGGGCCCCTTGGAGCTTGGGGCTCCCCCGCACTGCGTTGGCTGCAGGGGCCTGTGTTACACCCCTGGATCTCCCCCGTCCTGTCTCCCACGCTGCCCTGGAACCGCCTGGATACCAAAATAGCCACCCCGCCTTTTTCGTTGGGAGAGAGGAAAAAACTGCTGGGGAAAGGCGCGTGAGCGCATCCTGTGCCAGTCTTTAGGCAGGAGATGGGTTTCCTGTAATAAACAAATGTCGGCCCCGGAGTTCTCCAGGTACGAGATCACAGCCCTCCGCTTAATAGGGTTGTTCGAAACAGGTCCTTTTTGAGCCCTGTATTCATGTACTTAACTGTAATGACAAAAACATTGATCGACTTCTGAACAATGAATGTAGAAAATATTAAGGTTATCCATGTAAGCGATTTTGATCTGCTTTTTATTACACTGTTTACTTAATCTTGTATTCCCTAACAGCGTTACCTAATTCCAGATAAATGCATTTCTGTATTTTTTTCATGTAGCATATTACTTTTGCACAGTGCATAATATCAAAAGAGATGCACCCAGGAGTTTATAACAGTGAACAGTTTAGAGCTCTGGAGAGCTGAAGGCAGTGCAACTCTCACTGTGCCTGCCCTGACAGTGGGTCAAAAATGTGTTTGGAATTCATGGTCATGCAGTCCTTGGCCTCTCTAAAGAGTGTACAGAGCAACAATCAAATATTCCAGTGCCATTGCGATTCTTTGCCAATGTGTGTGTAGTAAAGAAAATGCAGTGCTTACAGGTGGGTGGGTGTGTTGTGTGTTTGGCGAGTGGTGAAGTGAAGATTATGCTAAGACATGCGTACAGAACAGAGTTAAAAGAGTGTTCTGATGAAGAAAGAGATGCAGTGTGAGACAAGCAGATGGATGAGATGTGGACAGGGAAAGGGGATACATGTCTAACATTGAGTAAACATAACTGGAGTGATTGAGACACCCAAGACCACACTACCCCTCGCACAAGCTTCAGCAACGTTTAATTCACAACTTCAAAATTTTAACTTTTTTCATAATATTTCCAACAAAATCATTGTTGTTACTCATTTATCTTAAACAGCTTACAACCTGTGATTAAGGCAATAGTCCCGGCTGGTTTGAGGTGTATATCAGTTGTTGTTTGATATAGCTGAATGCAATACCAGAACGCTCATACATGAGCCAAAATACAGGTTTGATGGCACACTATGAGATGACAGAAATTTCAACCCTCATCATTTGTAGTAAGCACTATACAAAAGCAAAGGTAGTTTAGATGTTTAAATTGGCCTTAAATAGATATGCCACACCCCTTTTGAAGACCCCCGTTTTTTTCATCCCACTTAAAGCTCTGGCCTAGGGTCCTCAAAACTTGGAGACATGTTCGGTAGTTGGCCTGTGACCGGAGAAATGAGGGACAGCATGACCTTATCTGAGCCTCTGCAGCCCTTGTACCGGTTATTTTTATTTTGAATGTGTGGGCTGCTGACCTTAATGCATGTCCTGGCACTGGAAGCTTCAAATAGATGTAGATAGTGGAAATGAGTCCTCCCTCTCCCGACTGGGTTACAGCAGACTTCGGTCCAGCTCACAGAAACTCCGTCACAAACCGCGGCAGCGTTCCCTTACTTCACGGGTTCAGGCGGGAAAATCAGACGTTCTACCTGCGTGCTGTCGTCTGGCGGCTCCCACGAGCGTGCGCACAGATTCGTTCTCCCGAGTGTTCTCAGGTTAACGCGTGACTCAGCACTCGCCTCACCGAAAGGTGACCAAAGGCGGGAAGAATAAACCCAGCTTTAGCGATGGACCGGTAAACAGCTTAGGCAAAATGGCGTCACCTACTTATTATAGTTCGGTACACGAGCTGTACATGGCTGTAATAGACAAGGTTATAGACGAGGCCGGAGAGATGTTCGATAGGGAGGGTTTGGGGGATGAGTTAACGGAACGTTTGCAACAACTCTGGAAATCCAAGGTTCTGAAGTCAAAAGCCACCGAGGGCTCGTACAGGACGAGCTATAGAAACCCTGCCTATTTCCAGGCCGGCGTCAGTTCTTATACCTACTTGCAGCATGGCTCTAGCACCTCGGCCCTGCCTGTCCGCTTCCCTCCTGCAAGCTTGGCAGCAGTAGCAGAAAGCTTACCTTCAACATCCAGATTCTGTTTTTCTCCTTCCGCAAGTGCCTGCAGTTTAACAGCTGGATTCCCCACTCCAGCTGCGCCAACCAAGCCCAACATACCTTCAGTTGTTCTGCAAAATATTGACTCTGTACAGAAACCTTTCCAGAGAATAGTCCAGGAAGATGTTGGACCATTTGATACAAGACAGTTTACAACAGTTTCCCTGGTTGCTGATCAAACGCCTTATTCACAGGGATCCTTCCTACAGCTGACAACTGAAGTCAATCCCTTACAAATTCAGGAACCATCAGTGGGTGCTAGTCAGCCTTACGGCGCACACTTTGCCCAGTCTTACATCTGTGCAAACATGATTCCCCCACTATGCTACGAATTAGATGGAAGTAATGTCCAAAATGTTCAGAGAGAATTATTTATTCCTAAACAGCAAGGGCTACGTTTGGTTGACAATGTAAAACCAACAACTTCCAATGTAAAATGCACCCATCAGCCCAATCAAAGACACTCAATTTTCGATTAAAAGAATAAACTAGGAAGAGACTAATCCGGTCCTATCCTTCACAGTTTGATGAAAGACAAAAAAAATAGTGTTCTTTAGTGGCATTGTTAATTTACTGAACACTAGTGTAATAGAATATTGCAGTAAAATAAAATACCTAAGCAGTAATGTGCAGGTTATTCAAACAGACTTTTAGCTGTATGTAACCATATGAAAAATCTCAAAGTGTAAGGGTGGTTCAATGTATTTGATGTTTTTTTAACTGATTTAGAATCAGCAAGCACAGGTAATGTATGAGAGTATCAGATAATAACACAAACAAGCCAGACAAATGGACCAGCTACCCTCATGAAATATCCTTTAACCTTTACCATCGCTTTCTATACAAGACGCTTTCTTGTATTTATATTTTCTATTGACAGAGAAGCGTGATATCAAATTTGCAAATAGCTGGTCATTCTGCTTAAAACGATAAATTAAAAGTAAGACATCTTCTGTTTATAAGGTACATTGGTGATATCAGGTTGAAAGTCAAGGAAAGGCTGTAGAGTAGAACATTTAATAATGAAATTGGCACAATAGAAAAATAAATCAGTCAAGAAAGGGGAGGAAGTGTGCAGGTTCTACAACAAGATGTATAAAAATCAGGGAACCTGTCCAAAATACATTGCTTCCTAGCACAGGCAACATTTGGAGCTAATGAAAAAAACGATTTTAAATTAGCATCCTTTAAAAAAGTTGCATAATCAAAACATCTCCTGTGCATTGATTTATTGTAGGCGCTGAGGAATGGGTGTACCATCAGATGATCATTGGACATATTTCTTACTGTGCAATAAGACCATTTAACAGCATTGTCATTGTCATTGTATGCCTTGCACAAACGAGTAGTTTGGAATTGATTGATATTCCGATACCTATATATTATGTATAGTGTGATTGATATTTGCCATCTGCAACTTTTATTTCAGTTCGAAACAAGCAACTGCGGCTGACTAGGGTTTCGCACTTCAATTTCAAATGTTGGCAGGTCCGTTAGGAGTAGTGTACAAGAACATCCAGAGCTAACCGCAGAGAAGCTCCACTGTCAAGACAGATGCAAATTCTTATGGATAAGGATGGTGCACCAAAAGTAGAAGTCCAAACAAATTGTAATTTATTGCAAACAATTCCTTTATTGATACAATTCTTTAAAAGGCCTCAGCCAACTCATTTCGTTCCCGTTGGGAACTTCGTCCGGGCAGAAAGGTATATGGTTGGAGTCAATTAGAGCAGTAAAGGAGATTTCACTTGTAGGGAGTCTCCAAAGAAACCAATGGGTTTTATGTCTGTTTTAGAAGTGAATAATGTTCAGCCAGAGCAAACGTTGTTGTTGAAATATCAAGCTGGGGGTGGAGACTGTTGATAACCAGATAACCAGATGATCAGTGTACTTAATTTTTCGAGTACAATGACGCGCAGGATACGCTAGTAGGATACAAGTACTTATGCCGACGGGGAGGACATTATATATACGTGTGCTAGTGGGGTTATAGATGCCCCATGCACACCTTGTTGTTGTGAAATCTCCTTGACTGCTCTAAGGGACTCCAACCAGATACCTTTCTGCCCTGACGAAGTTCCCAACGGGAATGAAACGCGTTGGCTAAGGCCTTTTAAAGAATCGGATCAATAAAGGAATTGTTTGCAATAACTTACAATTTGTTTGGACTTCTACTTTTGGTGCACCATCGTTATCCATAAGCAACTTTTATTTCAGCCTGCCATTACCCATGAAGGATATGGTTTAAAAAATGTTTTTAATTAAATTTCATTTTTCAACAAGAACAGTTTACAAATGACTTGCCATCAATGGCTACCCTAACCTCTCTAGAGAGGCGAACCTACTGGTGAACCTGACTTTGTGAAACTCATAGAGAACCACGTGACCTGAGTGAACACTCCATAGTCAGGGGCCTGATCCCATAAAAAACATATGTGTTGGTAGAGAGAAGATGACATTAGACATACTGGCCACTGTAATTGGTCTACATTTTAGCAAGTCACACAACCTCTGAGTGTGTTGATGCTATACATCATATAATGACAACCCAATATTCACGATGTGAACACATATAGACACTGTGTTGGTTACTTATACACAGCACAAAAAACATTCAGGACAAACCGCGAGATTCTAACCCCCATACTACAGTGACAGAATATATAAACTACAGAGGAATGACTTAAAATTAGTGAGCCTACACCATCCTTGGCCACCTCTTACCTACTTTTTAAAGATCATTGCATTAATAGTAAACCAACACTAGCACATTCAAAAAAGGCTGCCATATTTTGTAGACGCCTTCCGCGTCTTATGCGGAACAGTCTGTACTCAGACACATCTGACGGCCATGAGCGAAAATTGGCAAACAACGTCACTTTCCGCCCAGCACTTCACCTACAGACGGGTGGAGCGTGTAGGTCCAGGACACGAAGTCGCGCAGGACAAAGTGAGTATCAATGACAAGACATTACGGCCCGTGCCTTACAGGTGCCCCTTTACTTATCTGTGATACCAATCTGTTTTTTTGTTTAATCTGTTTATTGGATTTTTAACCATGCAATAATAATTACTACTATACATAATATTGGGGGAACCAGTAAGCATTTACAGGAATCAAGTTGTACAAGGCAATATACCAGATTATAAACATGTTATGACTATTCTGTCCGAATTTGTGCAATTTTTGTCCGATATATGAAGTAAATAATATAGATTGTGGTCGGTACAGTATATAATCAGATTGCAGGTGCCTTTTTCACATACAAATTTGTATCACATGTATATTTCTAATGATTTCAATCAGCCATACCACAGCGTCTAGGTTGGGGATCAAACTATCATGTGTGTTAACCATAAAACCTTTAACAACAAATCATAAGGAAAAGGAAAAGGAGGGAGGACAGGGCAGACTAAGATGGGGAAAGGCGGTCTCAGTCTTTTATAATGCTGCCATTTTCACAGATTTAGATGTATCAGCTGTAATATCATACTAATGTATGTTGGGCCAGTATGCTTGATATGTAGTGCTTGTTCCAGACCACCTTTTTATCAGTGTACCCTATAACCCATGTGCTGTATAAGTTAATTAGTATTTGGAATGTCTGGGGGTTCATCCAGGGTTATTGCCACTCAAAATGCCGTCAGGATTGTGTTCCAGACTATCTAAATGGGATACTTGCATAAACCAAGCGTGTCTTCCCTTAACAAATAGACCGCTTCAGCCTTAGCCCAGTTCAACATAGATTGTGTCCAGGCTTTAAGCACTGGAGGATCTTCTGCTTTCCATCGTCTCAAGACAAGTCTTTTGGCTACTGCTGAATCCAGATCTATAAAACTAGAGGAGGCCTTGTGTTTATTCTTTCTAGGAAATATCCCTGCAATGCAAGCCTCCCACGAAGGCGGTAAAGCCCTGTCTGTGCTTGTGATCAATAATTGTATCACTCCGTGTCAGTATTCTTGCAAATTGGGACTTGACCACAGCATATGTAGTAGATCAGAGTTCATCGCTTTGCCCCTCGAATTCTGCCGTGGTGCTAGACATTCCATTCATGGGCGTGGCTCGGACAGCCCCTGGCCATCGTACACACACGCCCACAGTGATTCATGATGGACGGGGGTCGTCTTGAGCACGGAAGGGGTTAAAATACCTGTAGAATGTTATCTGAAGATACAATGCATATATGAACTATATAAAATCGGATCAACTGGAATCGTGCATTTCTTGTAATATATCTAGGGCTCTCCAGCACTATGCCCTATTCCTTGGGTGTACAGTGTATTGTTAAATCTGCCTCCCATTTTGACGCAGAGGTGTTAAGCCAGTCTTAGGGCCATATGTATCAAGCCTTTTTTGATTCGCAAAGGCCGAAATTCGCTGAATTTCGGCCTTTGCGAATCTCAAAAGGCTAATTAGCATGAATTGAAATGTATCAAACAATCGCATCTTAAGGAATCACACATACTTGCGATTCCTTAATTTGCCATAGCATTTAAGGAATTGCAATTTTGCAATTCCTTAAATGCTATGTATGAAGCATTTTACTGTTGCGAATTCAGCTTAAGGAATCGCAATTTACCACCAACTTCCAGTTGGTGGTAAATTGCGATTTCTGTTCAAAATACACTAATTTGTATTTTTGATTGTGGCATGTGACGCACATACATGCCCATAGGGCATGTATGTGCGCCATATGCACACACATGTAATTTACAGGGGTGCAGCAGGGTCTCCTTGAGACACCCCTGCACCCTTGCAATAATTCTCAAATTGCGATTAGCAAATTGCGAATTCGCAATTTGAGCATTATTTGGAAATCATTCCTATGGGCCTCCTGGCCCATAGGAATGCATTGGAAATGATTCCTTAATTGCGAATTCGCAAAATGCGAATTCGCAATTAAGGAAGATTAAGAAATCGCTATTTAAAAGCGATTTTCTTCATACATACCATTTTGCGATTCCTAAATAGGGATTCCTTAAAAATCGCTATTTAGGAATCGCAAAACGGAACTATGATGCATATGGCCCTTAGTGTGTTATCGAATCGAGTCTGCAAATCATTTGATACAATGCCATCCCGTACCCATCACATGTATATACTGCATCAAGAGATGTGTTTGGAGTTCTTGCGAAATATTGCCCCAGAGACATCCCAGTGCGGACATCCAAGAGGCATGATTTAGGAATTCTCCAGGGTGAACACCCTCTTCCTCATCCAAAGAGAAGGAGGGTCGCAATGCACCTTTCCGTATATAGGTCCCCCAGTGTGTGTATATCAGCGTCATGCCAGTCTTTGAGTTCGGCTGCTGTAACTCTGCTCCCCTCTTTCGGCATTCCCAATAATTGAATTGCAGGCGGATATGGTGTGACGTGTCTAGTAAGATATAAAGCTCTGCTGAAGCAGTTCTTGGCTATCTGCATCAGGAGAGGGAGTGAAGTGTGTGAATTAGTGCAAGGATGAAAGATAAAAAGGAGTCTGTCCAAAATATACGAGCGACCTCTTTCTGCTGTATCAGCAAAATTTAGTTCAGCTGCCATTTAGCCACCCATTGTATTTGGGACGCCAAGCAATAGTGTTCCATGTTGGGTAGAGCTAACCCACCCAGTGTTTGAGGTAAGTATAGTTTAGTTGACATCACCTTACAGCGCTTGTTGCTCCATATAAGGTCTCTCATCATCCCTTCCAGCAGCCGAAAAATTGAAACAGGTAAATATATTGGAAGATTGGTAAAATAATTTAACAGTCTGGGTAACATTACCATTTTAATAAGCAGTACCATACCCGCAACAGAGATTAAGCGTTTTCCATAATTCTATTTTGGATGTTAAGGCTGTGATTGCAATGGATAGATTCCCATCCAGGAGGTCTCAGTCAGTGTGATAAATTTTGACCCCCAAGTACCGAAGCATAACCGGTTGCCAGATCACCAGTGAGTCATCCACCACCAGACGGAGGGGTGCCTCTGTGCCAGGAGTAAAGGAAAATATGCATGATTTCCCCCAGTTCACACCAAATCCAAATACTGTAGCAAAGAGTTTAAGTGCATTGGGGATGATCGGGGGTATCGCTTGCAGATCCCTTATGTAAAGCAAGATGTCATCTGCATAAAGTGAGATGGCATGTGTCTCTTTTCCCATTTGTATGCCCCAATGTATCGCTGATTGACCCAGAGCCATGGCCAAAGGCTCTATAGCTAGAGAAAATATTAGTGGGGAAAGAGGCCCCCCTGTCTTGTCCCTCTCCCAATCGGTACAGGCTTTGAGAACAAGGTTCCGAGATGGACCCGTACTGCCGGAGTTCCATACAATAGCTTGATTAAACATAGTAAATACGGGCAAACCAAATTGTCGCAGCACAGCAAACATATACGGCCATTCCACTGTGTCAAAACCCTTCTCTAGGTCCGGGACTAGGCATCCTGCTGCTGGCCAGGTCTCCGTAGCACTTCACATTACCCAGAAAAGCCAACGAATATTTAAAGTGGTGCTTCAGGCTGGGACAAAGCCATCTGAACTTAGTGGACCAGGTGCAGGACAATAGGTGCTAATCGACCGGCCAGTTCACCAGCCAATACCTTGTAGTCCCCATTTAGCAGCGCCAAGGGACGGTTGAAACTTGTATGTGTGGGATCTCTATCTGGTTTCATTGTGCAATTAATGTTACTTCTGTCAAAGAGGCTGGAAGAGAAGAACCCTGTATTGCTTCCGTACTGACCCTCAGTAATTGCGGGCTTAACAGATCAGCGTATGTCTTGTAAAATTTGTGGGGTAAGCCATCAGGCCCTGTGACTTTGCCAGACCGCAGTGCTCTCATTGTGCCTCTCACTTCCTCCAGCGCAAGCGGTGTATCCAATTCCCTACGCTGTTCGGGAGTGAAAGTAGGGAAGGTTAGACCATCAAGAAAGGAGTATTAATCAGTCTCCGGGACCTCCAAAGCTGATCTATATATCTTAGTAAAGTGTGTGGTCAGCTCACTATGAATTTCATGCTTTGTATACTTAAGTCTGCCCTGCAGTGAATGAAGTGCAGGGATAAGTCCCCGGGCTTGATCCTATTTGATCAGCTGGTCAACAAGGGACCTGATTTATCAGCTTTTGCGTGTGCTGTTGCTGAATGTGCAGCGAAGTTCAAGCGTTGCTGATGTTCAATGAGTTCTTTATGTTATTTACGCCCTTCTAGTAGCAAGGCGGGATCTGCAGCATGTTCTAACGTTTGGGATTCTACTGCCAATAGATCCTTTTCCATTACAAGTAACTCCGATTCTATTTGCCTCTTCAATCTACATCCCAGCCCTGGACATTTCCCCGGTAGTGTAACTTTCATGGAAGCCCACTCCACTGTGGTGGACGAGGCAGTCCTGGTTTTACTTGAGAAATACTCATCTATGGCCTCCCCTATTGAGTCCCTAAAGAACGGATCTTCCAACATCGCCAGCTGTAACTTTCACGTAGGGATATCTAGAGTCGCTCACTCCCATGCCAGCACAACGTAGTGTGGGTTGTGGTTGGAATGAGTACGATTCTGATAATCCGAGCCCGTTATATAAGGGAGTATCGAGAGTGAGCTCAAAAACCTATACAATCGCACGTGTGGATTGTGGGTTATCGAGTAGAATGAATATATCCTCTCTGCGTAGTTATGATGCTGCCAAACATCAACCAAATCCTACCCATGTGCCCATTCTTTCAATATTGCAGCATTGGTTGTGGCTGTCGTGCATCGCATGGGGGAAATGATCTATCCAACCCAACATCCATGATGCTTATAAAATCCCCTCCAATCAGCCACGGAATGTCGCACCATTTTGTTAATATTTGGGATAGTGATTAAGGAATTGGCCCTGGTCTGTATTAGGGGCATACACATTGCCCAACAGAACATAGCTCCCATCTAGCCTACCCTTTAAAAATACATATCTGCCGTCTTTATGTGCAATTACCTCATCTGTCGCAAAAGGTGTACGCTGTGATGGAATTTGAGGGTTCAAGATGTTGGACACTTTGGCGCTGGTTAGCAGTGCATAGTGTGGGTGCTTTCTGCCTTAAATAGGTAAATTAGGAACCCCCCCCTTTAGAGGACATCTCCCCCAAGGTAGGAAATGTATATGCATTGTGTGATGTGATAGAAAAATAATAAATGCTGTGTAATGGTGTACGCACCTTTATTTTCACCATTGCAGAAATGTCACTTTTAAAATGGACGCCATTTCTGTCTGCTTGTGCCGCCTGCCTGAGGTGGGTTGGTGGTCTAGTGAAAAGGTGCTCTACACTTACCCAAGTGACAGTGAGGCTGCAACTGCCAGGGACCTTCTAGAAGATTCCAGCTCTTTCTTGTAGGTGGGAGGAGGGGTGTACATGTAGAGCAGAAGAGATGCCCTGTGCTCCGACTGAGGGTGGACTGGAATGAGAGGGGACACTTTGCCAGGAAGTATCGCTGCCTGGGCCTGTGTGCTGGTCCCTGAGCCCATCTGTACCACTCTGCTGTCCGCAGTGCCAGTGAGAGCCTTTGCTGGAGTGAAGACTGCTGTGTCAGGAGGAGTGCCACTTTATGGGAGATGACTGCTTCTAGGAGCTGCTGTCCTGTACTGTTGAGTGCCCACTGTCTGCTCTGATCTTACCCAGTCTGGCCTGCCTGCTCTGCTGCCCTAGCACCTCATGAGTGCTTTACTTTGACTGCCTGCACTCCAAGGAGGTGAGGAGCGTTGGCGCTACTCCCACGGGTGGGACCCCGAGAACTGTGAGTCACCTAGCGCCTGGTCAGTGCCATATTTGAAGTGACTGTGCTGCTCTGCCTGTACTCTAGCGCCTGGTGGGCACTGTTTTCCTGATTACTATCTTCTGTCCCTGAAGCTTCTAGTGGGACCTAGTGCCTTGCAAGGCTATATTCAAGGTGCCAGGGGAAGAGGAGCTGATGCATGCAGCGCTGTGCTGTCAAAGTACTATATTCCAATTCCCCTGCGTGTGTGCTACATTGGGGTGCTGCCAGAGTACCATATTTGCATTGACTGTGCTCTGCTTGCTGCAAAGGCGCTAGAACTGTGCCCAGGAGAAGAGGAGTGGATGTCTGCAGCCCCAGGATTCTAAAGTGCTATGAGGGGATCCCGGTGTGTGGGATTCCCCCCTGCCTGCTTGGTTGACAGTGGGCAGCTGCAACATATTGGGGGGCATTGTACTCCTCAGGAGAAGAGAGAGAGGTGTGAGAGACACTCCTGCCCTGCCCCAGTGCTTTGCACACTTTGCTTTTGCTGTTTTTGCAGCCAGCCCTGACTTTGCGGGACATAGACCATTTGAGCCCCGGAGAGAGGCCAGTTGGCCTGGGGCCTGTTTCAGAGTGTTGTGCCCCCGATTGGGGCGAACTGTGTTTATGCTGGCGAGGTCTATTGCCCCATATGATTTCTTGCATAATATTGTTGCATAATGCATTTTTACCTAGGATGATACCTAACGCTTTTCCCTCCCGTTTGCAGTGCTGATTTTGGGCCATTAGTAATTTGAGAGCTCCTGAGTGGGGGCTCCCCAAGCGCAGTAGCGCCAGAAGCAAATCTGCAAACTTTGGGCAGCTATTCCAGGTGTATTTACATAAAGTGTACTGTTAATGTTGCTTATGCCTAATGCATGTGGTTATGTTGTTAATGGTTACTTTCCCCCCTAATGCTTACAGAATGTTTGGGGGTTACTTGGGATGCACCATTATGCTAACGTTCTGTCCTAATGTACGCAATGAAGAAATGCCTCATGTGTATGCCCCATTCTAATATGATTAGGCCCCATGTACCGCAGGAGGTGCCTTATGCATCTGCTAATGCCTAAGGTGATGTTGCCTAGTGTTTTTACCCTAATGAGAATGCTTCATACTTACTATGTTTATGCCCACAGGTTGATGCCTAATGCTTTTCTCGCCTAATAGGTTATTCATACTGTTTGTATGCCTAATGCATTAATGCTGGCAATGCTTTTACCCTAATGCTACCTTGTGGGGGTCCGGCGTAAAGTGCCTAATCTGAGGTAATTTAATGCTCCCATGGTTTAGGCCCCAGCTGAGTATGGTGTGCCTAATCATATTTCAATTCCCTTGTGTGTGTGCTGCATTGGGGTGCTGCCAGAGTGCCATATTTGCATTGACTTTGCTCTGCTTGCTGCCAAGGCGCTACAACAATGCCCAGGAGAAGAGGAGCGGATGTCTGCAGCGCCGGGATTCTAAAGCGCTACGAGGGGATCCCGGTGTGTGGGATTCCCCCCTGCCTGCTTGGTTGACAGTGGGCAGCTGCAACCTATTGGGGGGCATTGTACTCCTCAGGAGAAGAGCGAGAGGAGTGAGAGACACTCCTGCCCTGCCCTGCCCCAGTGCTTTGCGCACTTTGCTTTTGCTGTTTTAGCAGCCAGCCCTGACTTTGCGGGACATAGGGCATTTGAGCCCTGGAGACATTTGTCTGGGGGGGGGGAACAACCCTGATGTCGATGGGATCTGCTAGTGCAACCCTATGATGGGGGGTTCAAGACCTCTGATCTTCGTCTTTATTACATCTTTGCGCAGGCACATTTCGCCCATTATTGGCATTTCCCACAACGATTTCAGTCACACGTGGCAATTGAAGCGGACGCGGTTCTTCCCATTCCGGTGCAGGCAATGGTCCTGTCGGGAGGCTCGGGTGAACCCAAGCTGGAAATAAATCCTCTGTGTGTGCACATCCTGGGCGTGGAGAGTACTGGCCGCTAGGGCACAACTTCCTTCCTTGTATGCTTCCCTTCTGCCTATTGTGTCTCATCCGGGAGTGTCGGCGGCACAAGTACCCTCTGCCTTGAAGGAGCTTGCGACATCGGGTATAGTCAGGTTAGGGGATCTCTATACAGAAGGCCATTTTAAAACCATTGGCGAGGCACAGGGTGGGGTGGAGCGAGGCTTCATGTTCAATTTCACATATGTCCGGGTCCGCCAAGCTATTCAAGATGCGTATTCGGACTTTCCCGCGGAAACTCGGCTCTCAGGGAACTGCAGGCGGTGCTAATGGGGGAGAGCCGTAAAGGGCTTCTCACTAGACTTTACAATGCTTCACAGCGGGAACCTGACTTGGAGGATCACCCGTCATGCCAGCGCTGGCATGCTGCAGCGGGACGCCCCATTACAATGGAGGTATGGACAGCATGTTGCCAGCTAACGGTCAGCTTACAGCCAATTGCAATCTTAGAACCATTAATTTTAAATACCTACATCAGGTATTTTACTCGCCATTGAAGCTTCACACATATGGCCTGCTAGAGACGGCGAAATGTGTGCGCTGTGGTGATGCGAATGCTGATTTTTATCATGTTGCATGGCTGCGTGAAAAGGTATTAGCCTTTTGGACTGGTGTAACTCGCATTCTGTCGGAGGTGGTGCCGGATCCAGTGAACTGTACGCCTGAGTTGTGTCTTCAGGGTTTTGTGCAGCGTCTAGAGCCAGCTAATAGACGCATAGTCGCGATCTCCACACTGTTTGCAAAAAGAGCAGTAGCACAGAGATGGGGATCGAGGTCAGCCCCCACTATCAAGCAGTGGCTAACGGATTTGCTTTACTGTAGAGACCAGTTGCAAACATATGAGGAGGTGTTGCCAGGTTCCTCCTGCCCTAAGGACTTTTGGGGCCCCTTAATGGCATACCTGATGGCTCACCCCAATTTGTTCTGAAATGCACTGCCGCGAGCGCCGTAAGCGTGACATTACTTTTTCATATGCATTCCTTGAACAGGATCCAGACGCCTGATGGGACGGGATGCTGCATTACCTACTCCATGTACCGGCTTTTACTGGTTGCATTTCACTAAATATGTGGAAATAGTGTTCACAGCGTCAATGTAGAATGGTGCGCATTTATACCTCTGCTTCCTGGGATGAGGCTTGGGGTGGGTTGGGGAGGGGTGGAGGTTTTTTTTGTTTTTCCCCTGGTATTATATGCTTTATTTGTATTATGCTGCTTTGCATTCCTACATGTGCAATTTTATGGAATGTATTTGACAAAATTGACAAATAAACTTAAAAAAAAGAAAAGAAAAAAAAGAATATCAAGTTGTCAAAAATATTGTTGACAGGAATATCGAAGTTAAATAACAGTTTTAAGTGTTTATTCAATCGTTATAAAAAATATCAAATTAGAAAATATTGTTTTTATTATCGTATGTAGGTGTTATTTTTTATGTAGTTTATTGTTGTGTCTTTAATTCTATATGTTTATTTATTGTTTTTAAATTTGTGCTTTTAGTAACATAATTTACTAATGAGGAAATTGTTTAAATTTGTATTTTTAGTTTGAATAATATATAAAATAATTTATAATGTATTTTTGACAGCTGTATATTGGGTTATTAAAGTTTTGGTGGGACACGCGCGGACCATTGGTAATGACTGTGTGATATTTTAATGTTTACTCTGCACTTAAGACTAGGTGTTACTTTGTCTTCTTGCCCAGCCGTGCAGTATTTATTTGAACTGTTTTTTTATTCTTTATTTTACTTTCTTTCACCGTGCATGGTGCATAAGTATGGGTCTCTGTGATTATACTCAGCCGCCCTGTTTGCTTATTTTTACTTATGGGCACTTGTCTGAGCACTCCCATCCACTGGAATCAGCAGCCCTGGCATTTTAATTTCTGGCTCACCTCTTTGTTTACGTTGGGCAGAGTTCCCTCCCTGCTGCCTCTTTGTCACAGCCTGATACGACGCCGGGTTTCCCGTTCGAGCAGAGGGCTTGTGACGAAACAAGTCACCTGACCATCCTCCACCTGGACGAGGGAGGCGGAGCTCGGCCTGAGGCGGTACTTTGGTGGACTACAAAGCCCACATGTCATTCTGGTCGTGCAGGGGATGCGTGCAGTGGGCGCACCAAAGGCAAGCCCATCTGCACCTGTCTGCGCCCAACCGGGGCCTGGGGCCCTTCAAGCTGCTCAATTTCTTACCTATTCCCCCTTAGAACTCATGGCGTACAAAGTAAACTGGGCTATCTCCAAACATTTACTGGCTAAGCTTGGCACCCTGGACCTCTTCTATCCTTCTGACCTTCCTTCTTTAGTCTCTGTTGTTGGGGATGTCTATGCATCTAATGACAGTGGAAATGTATTAGCAGCTCCTTTTACTGATAATCACGAGGTATTTTCAGCATGCCTGCTTAATACTCGCTCACTACCCAAACATCAGTTTGAGACGTTTTGTTTTCTCGACAAAGTTCAACCCGATTGTCTATTCCTCCCTGAATCTTGGCTCACTCCTGTATCTTCAGCCGATATTTTAGTGGCCCTCCCTGAAAACTATTATCTCCTGCGTTCTGACCGTGTCTCTGGTAAAACTGGGGGTGGTGTGGCTGCCATCATTCACTCGAGATGGTCATTTACATCAATACCCTCCCCGACTATCCCTGCGGTTGGCTATCTGGTCATGAAATCCATGTCTGATTCCCCCGTTAGTTTGTGTGTTGCTTTATCGTCCCCCCCAGTCTATGCCTGCCTTTTCTTCTTTAGTCGTTGAGATCCTTGCCAATTTGGTTGTAAACAACTCACGAATTGTGATTTTAGGTGACTTCAACTATTGGCCTGGTGACCCCTCGGAGGACCCTCATTCTAAGGAGTTTTCTGATAATCTAACTCAATTGGTCCATATTACGATCCATAAGCTCGGTCATACTTTGGACCAAATCTGGTGAGCCAATCTAGATATCTCTCTACTTTCGGTCCTCCCCTGCCTGTGGTCTGATCACTTTTTGGTTTCCTTTTCCTTGTTACTCAATCCTATGACTAGAACTCCCTTACCTACCAACATTGAGGTTAGAAATTGGGGGCGAGTAAACATCAACTCACTCTGCTCAATCCTTTCCACCACTAGTCTGTTTAATGTTGACTATTCAGACTCTTCCCTGCATGATCAGGCCTTAGCCATTAACTCCTGGCTTACCTCATCTCGCGATGACCTGGTCCCCTGGAAGTCAATTCCGCTTAAACGATCTCACGATACTCAAAGATGGTTCTCCCCCGCCTTACAAGCCAAGAAACTTCAACTCAGACAGGCAGACCGTAAGGGGCGTCGGAGTTATGATCCTCTTGATAAAATTGTTTATTCTATACCTATAACTTTGAGGGAATATAAACATGATATTTTTACTGCTAAAACCCAATATTTTTCTGCAGCTATCCTATCCTCCCCTAATAATCCCAAGGAAATTTTTTCCATTCTGACTAGTCTTTCTAAACTTGATCGAGTCACTGCCAAACCTCTCCCTTCACAAGATCTCTGTGACTCCCTCCATGA
Organism: Lissotriton vulgaris; assembly: GCF_964263255.1. Taxonomy (NCBI): domain Eukaryota; kingdom Metazoa; phylum Chordata; class Amphibia; order Caudata; family Salamandridae; genus Lissotriton; species Lissotriton vulgaris. The sequence continues at coordinate 273,540,887 of NC_141694.1, read as the reverse complement.
TTATTTTTTCACTAAAATCTCTACTAAACTCCCTCCATATTCCCTCTCCCTTGCCCTCTTTTGATCCTCCTTTACCCCCTTCCAGTGTACATTCTTTCACTGGTTTTCCACCCATTTTGACCGAGAACTTTCTTAGTTTGGTGGGGGTCTACGAAATCTGGCTCCCCCACCGATAGTTGTCCTTCGCACATTCTTCGTGAGATTTTTTCGGTCTGTCCCGACACTCCTCTTGCTCTTCTTAATAAATCTTTGGCTATGGGCATTGTCCCTAATCTTTTTAAATCAGCAAAGATTGTTCCTGTTTTGAAAAAGGTAGGCGCTGATCCGACTATTCCATCTAACTTTCGACCCATCTCTCTGCTCCCCTTTTTAGGCAGAGTTTTAGAGAGACATGTCACTCACTGCCTCAGTTCTTTTATCGAGGCCTCTGATTACTTTGACCCCTATCAAGCTGGCTTCCGTCCATCTCACTAGACGGAATCAGTCATCCTTTCAGTTTTGGATGAGCTCAGAGTTGGTGCAGATCACGTATCCACCCAGGCCCATGTACTTCTCGATTTATCAGCCGCCTTTGACACAGTCAACCATCTTCTTTTGGTCGACCGTGCCCGGCTTGCTGGCATCTCAGAGGTGGCCTTATGTTGGATTTCCTCGTTTCTGGAAAACCGCCATCAGGCTGTTCAACTTTCTTCCATTTCTTCTACCCCTTGGCGGTAACCTGTGGCGTTCCTCAAGGCTCTGCCCTTTCCTGCATTCTTTTTAACCTTTATATTTTTCCTCTTATTTTTCCTTTACGTCAACGGAAAGTCACTGTGTTCAATTACGCTGATGACCTCCAACTTATTTTTACGTTTTCTGCCTCTCCTGACTCTGTTTCTCATTTTCAGAACACCATGATTTTCATTCAGGACTGGATGAGCTTAAACCATCTTAAACTAAACCCCGATAAGACGGAATTAGTCCTATTCGGAGGCTCATGCAATCCCTGGTCTTCTCATTTTTGGCCTCCTTCTCTTGGCCCTGCTCCCTCTTCCGTGAAATCTGTAAAGAGTCTGGGCATAAAAATCAGTAACGACCTCTCTATGCACACTCATATCAGCATGGTCGTCTCATCTTGCTTTTTTGTGCCTTCGTACTATTCGAAAGGTTGCCCGGTTCTTTACCATTGAGGCTCTCAAATTCATTCTCTCGGGTGGATTATGCTAATTCCCTTTATATCGGCATTCCTGCCTATGAATTACGCTGATTACAGCTCATTCAGAATCAGGCAGCTAGACTGATTTTTAGGCGCTCTAGATACCATCATGCTCTACCACTTTTGAGGCAACTGCACTGGTTACCGGTCACCCATCGATGTTTATTTAAACTGGGTTGTCTTATTTTTAAATCACTAGTGGGTTTAGCTCCTTCTTATGTAGCTTCCAGGCCCCTCGATTTTGGAGCTCTCTTCCTGACTATCTTCGATTCTCTCAGTCTTATATGGAGTTTCATAAAAATCTGAAGACCTGGCTTTTTATTAAAGCTTTTGAGGTCTAATTTATTACCCTGGTCTGCTACCGGTCTGATTAGCGCCATGAAACCTGTCTGGTGTACGAGCGCTCTATAAATTCCCCCAACTTCAACTTCAATTGTTTTTTAAAACTTGATGTTTTAAAGTGAATGTAATGTTAATCATATAAATGATATGCAAATTAATATTGTGAAATGTTTAAATGTATTCAGTTACAATAATATTTTTATGAATAATAATTCATAATTATCATATATAATCATTATAATAGAATACAAATTTGTTTATTGTAAATATTAAAATATTTTATTTAATGAAAATAAAATAAAAATATATAAAAATCAAAGTTCATAGACTGTAAATGTTTTTTTCTAATAAAATAATGTAATTCTAAAAAACATTTTGAAAAAAATATCCCTAACATAATTTGTATTATGTCGTAAAAATATTGTATTATACACTTATAATTTAAAACATTTTGTGAATTGTTTTTATGTTTATGATTGTTAATTTTTGGAATAGGATTGTATTTGTTATTTTATGGTTCTAAGTATAGGAATGGTTTTAAATAATTTAAAATATACATCATTTATTAATAGTTAAAAAGCCTTCTATATTGTAATGTTTAAATATGAATGTATAGGTTTGCATTTTAGTTAGTTTTTTTAAGTTAATGTTAGTTCACTGTTTTTCTTCCAGCTATTGTATGGAGTAATGATTGTGTAAATAAAATTTTCAGTTTGTTGCATCTTGCAGTAAATGTTTTAAGTTATAGTGGAAATAGTAAATTGTAACCATTTAGTGTCCACCACCTTCCCCAAATTGGCTTACATTCATGTAAGAATAGTAAAAGAAGTGCGAGTGTATTTATTATTTTTATTTATTTATTTATTTATTTATTTATTTATTTATAAACAGTTTTCTATAGCGCGAACTAGATCCTTGGGTATCAGAGCGCTTAACATCACGAGGCATAGGATAAAAACAGCAATTTAGTTAGATAAAATAGAAATGATACAAGACTGCTACAAAACATTTTCAAGACATGAATAATACTGTTGTGAGGTAATAGTTGATTGATTTCTCTCCTCTCCTGGTTTGTCTATTGCCTTCCGACTAGTGTCCTCGTATCGTGTGATATTTTCTATAAATGTCCTGATTTGTGATCTAACAGACTCCTACTGTAACGTTACAAATGGCAAATTGCCTACTTATGGGAGGAATTTGCTCATGAGAAAGATCTTAGTTTCTTTCTTAAATGATGCAGTGTTCGCAATGTTTCTGATGTTCGCAGGGAGAGAATTCCATATTCTAGGTGCTGCACCAGAGAATGCTCTCTCATAAGTTTTATTCTTCCTGAAAATAGGTGGTCTCAGCAGCAGAAAGTTGGCACTCCGGGCAGGTCTGTTTCCTCCTGATATTTCTATTTTCTTGGCAAGATATATGGGTGTGTTGTGATGAATCGCTTTATGGGTGATACATGCCAATTTTAGCTGTATTCTAGCTTCATGGGGTAGCCAGTTTAGAGCTTTCAAATGAGGGGTTATGTGGTCAAATTTCCTCGATCCTGTGATAAGTCTTGCCGCTGCATTGAGGCATGCTTTTAGAGGAGCTATTGACATTTTTGGAAGACCAGCTAGTGTTTTGCATCCAAATTAAATTCTTGAGATAACCAGTGATTGTATAGCAAGTTTTAGGTCATTCTCAGATAAAAATGACTTCATTTTTCTTAAGTAGTTCAGGTGGAAGCGTGCGTTTTTTGCCATTACTTTAATGTGGGTTTTCATATCAAGGTGTTCATCCAGTGTGATTCCGAGAGATTTCGCTGACTCAACTAGAGTCGGGGGGCAGTTTAGTGCTGTGATCATTTTGTAACCATTCCTTTGTTTCTGCTTGATTCATTTGTGGTGCGATGAGTAGGAATTCAGTCTTATTTGCGTTTAGCTTTAGATGATTGCTAGTTAGCCATTTTAGCGTCATTTTGAGGGCCTCATTCGGTAAACCGTCAAAATTTTAATTTCCAATTAATTTAATTTAATCGATTAATTGCTAATTATGTTAATGTTACTAATTTATTTTCTGTAGCCGGTTGTGGGTTTATAGGGGAATAGGGTGGGAAGTAATTTATTTATAATTAATTAAATAATTAAATGTATTTAATTGTATTTAATTTGAATTAATTGTTAATTAATTTTTAATTGTTAAATAATTAATTGTTAATTTGTAATTATTCGCATTAATAGGTAACTAATTGTAATAATTAATGGTAATTAGTAATTTCAATAGATTAATTATTATATTATATTAAATTGGTAATGACTTTAAATTAATTTTTTATAGATAATAATTTATATTTTTTTAAATAATATATGAAGTTTTTATTTTCCCTACTGTTGCACTCTCTGGAGTGGGAATAGTAATTTTAACCCCTACGCTATCCAATGCTTTCCCTACTGTTGTACTCTTTGGAGTGGGAATAGTAATTTTGACCCCTACGCTATCCAACGCTTTCCCTACTGTTGCACTCTTTGGAGTGGGAATAGTAATGTTTACCCCTACGCTATCCAACGCTTTCCCTTCTGTTGCACTCTTTGGAGTGGGAATAGTAATTTTTACCCCTACTCTATCCAACGCTTTCCCTACTGTTGCACTCACTGGAGTGGGAATAGTAATTTTTACCCCTACGCTATCCAACGCTTTCCCTACTGTTGCACCCACTGGAGTGGGAATAGTAATTTTTACCTCTACGCTATCCAACGCTTTCCCTACTGTTGCACTCACTGGAGTTGGAATAGTAATTTTTACTACCAAGCTCGACCACCTGCCATGCTAGATTATGAGTTTTCTCGTTGTCTGGCAGGCAGTCCTTCAGCAGTCCCAAGGCGGTGCCTTTGAAAAAGGCACTGCAATGGGAATACCAAAGCACGTTCCTGCTCGACATAGACTGTTAAGTCCATGCGGTGCAGGCAGGGGGCGCACCATCTGCCCCCCTGCCCCAAGGGGTTCTGTAGGGTCGCTTTAGTTTCTTCACTGCCAGCAGTTTCATGGTGTGAACACCGCCATGAAACCACTGGCAGTGAGGAAACTCGTAATATGCTTGGCGGACAGCAGTGGCCCCGCTAAGCATATTGTGGCCTCACACCACTGCGCCACCCCAGGGATTGCTGATCCAGAGCGGTTTGGCGGCAGTCCCCTGCTCGTCCAAATGTTGTAATTCAGAAGTCGGAACTTCTGCGTGGTGGTGACCACCGCACCACCATAGGTTTGGTGTACTGCCAAACTCGCAATCTAGCCCTTATTTGTATTAATAGTAGTGTTTTCTACTAGTTTGTAATTTGGAATTTTCATACACTGTTTTACTAGTGTTTCATTATGTTATATTGCATATTTTATGATGGTTCAGAGTAAATTATGTGTAGTTTTGGGAATGCAATGTGTTTTGCTAGTGGGTTTTCATGTTTATTTTCCAGGTTTTTGCCAAGGAATGTGTCCTATGGGCTTTGAGAGTTACAGTATTTTAAGGAAATCACTTTTGGTGTATATTAATCCAATATTTTTAGCTATGCTTTCCTTGTTCGAGTTTTCATTGGTTCCTACATACTTTGGATTGCGTAGAGGGATGTCTATTGGATTCGTTCAAGTTTAAAAAGAATTTTGGGCTATTGGTAAAATATTGTTCCCATTTTTGGTGGAATACTCTTTTTGACCACAGGATTCGGAAGAAAATCTGTAGCTACTGACAGTGCGTTATATTTATTTTATTTTATTTTGGGTGGGAAAGTTTATATTTTATTGTTTGTTTAAATATCATGTGAATTTTATTTGAAAGTGAATGGCTTATGAGTTTTATTTATTTTATGTGATGGCTTGAGTTCAGTCTTTGAGTTTTTGGTTGGTCAAGTTTACATTTTTAATGTAAATAATTTACATGTTTCATTATTTCAGTCTTAATATTGGAGCTTTATTCAACGTTTAGACTGATGTAATAAAAACATTATGTTTAGTAATCACATAAAAAATGATTTGTCATCTTGTTTAGATTTTGTGGCAGGTTTTTTCGACTTTTGTAGGTTACTATTTATTTGCTCTTTTTGTAATGGTTCTATAAATGTATAGAGTGTAGGGTGGGCTCTGCTTAGTGTGCAATTGTGCAATCCTTCAACTGTGTTTTTTCTTTAGGCATCATGTGCCAATGTGCTGTCATATCATTCCACCATGGTATTTGGAATTTGGGTTGGCACTTGTGTCCGTGAGTTGCATTCTGCCAACCCAAGTGTCTTTGAAATAATCCATTATGGAGCTTGGTTTGTCTTGGTTTTGTTGTGAGATAGCATTGGTAAATTGTAGTGGCCACCTACCTGTGTGACAGGGAGATATGCTAGTGCTATAATAGAAGGTGAATTAACTGTTTGTAGCATATTCTACACTTAGTCCAGAATGTTGGAGGTGTCTCCATATGCTTTGATTGAAATGATAGTAAATGGTAGTAACAGTCTTGCATGGCTGTGTGTGGGTATATTTTTTAAATGGACTGAATCACGGCTTGTTCAAAGTCTAGGATTTATTTGTGAGTAGAAGCTATTTGTTTTATGTTCAATGTGGTTTAAGAGTTCGTAAGAAGCGCTACTTAGTTTAGTAGCTAGTAGGGCCTACATAAAATGGAATATTTGTATTTTTATTGGCACCATGTATGGTATATGTCTGAGAGAATAGTTTGGGACACATTTACACACTCCAATCTATCATCCAGGTTTGGAAATGACTTAGGTTTAGTAAGTTATTTGATGTAGAGAATATTAGGATTTGTTTTTCATTGTTTAGATTGTTATATAAATGATAAGGGGCCCGATGTAGGTAAATCCCATTTACCGATTTTGAAATACCGAATTTTACCGATTCAGTATTTCAAAATCGGTAAATGGGATGTAGGTCCCAACATCTGGAATCGTTACCGATTCCTTACAAATTCGGTATTTACCGATTCGGTAAATACCGAATCGGTATTTGTTATTCAATCCTATGGGCCTTTGAAGCCCATAGGATTAAAGTCAAATACCGAATCAGTATTTACCGATTCGGTAAATACCGAATTTGGCAAGGGTGCAGGGGGTGTCACTTTGACACCCTCTAGCACCCCCAAAACGGGCATGTGTGCAATGTGGCACACAGACATGCCCTAAGGGCACGTCTGTCTGTCACATGGCACATGTGTACATGCACAGATGTGCATGTACACAGGAATCGGTATTTTACCATGGATTTGTATTCCATGGTAAAATACCGATTCTGTAAGCCATGTGCTGATGGAACATTGGCTACCTACATTGCATTTTCGGTAATTTTACCGAATCGTTATCATTACCGATTCGGTAATGATAACGATTCGGTAAAATTACCGAAAATGTGCCCCTACATCTCGATAGCCCTTTACCGATCGGAAACGGCCAAAAATCGGTATTTTCGCCCGATTCCGATCGGTAAAGGGCTACCTACATCGGGCCCAAGGTTCCTGATTATGTGTCATTGTTAAATGTTCAGTTATTTCTATGTCTTTGTATCTTTTAGGGGCAGGAAGATTATTGCTAGTGTTTTTTTTAGTTTGTGCAATTACATTTTTTAAAGTCGGTGTAGATGGTAGTTGCCCTGTGATGTGCTTGGGGACTTTGTGCAGCATATCTTTTAGGACTTTGTGGGTATCGGGGAGCTAGTGCTTGTCTTGGCTATATCCTGCAATACCTCCCTTACATCTATTTCTGTCATATTTGGGGGTGGTTGTGTTCTCTTACATGAATTGCAACATCATACTTTGTAGTGGCCCTCCTGTAGCATACATTAGAATAATATTCGGTACATTTCCAATTTACATTCTCTTTCTAGGTGTAAACCATGTGACTTAGTAATTGATATCCTTTCTGGGACATTATATATTTGGTTTGTTGTGTCATTCTATCTCAAAGAAGTGTAATTTTATAAATAAATACAATTGTTTAAAGTTTATATGTTTGGAATTTATATATAAAATTATGCTACTGCTTCTATTTTCTATACTTAAATGTATGTTCCTTTTAGATGTTTACCACTGTTTTGCAGAGTTTCCATTAGGGGTGTTGTAATGTGGAGTAGATTCTTCATTTTCTGTCAGAAAGGAAAAAACATTTTAAATGTTAATTTGTTGGTAGTTTGTAGAGGTTGAGGTCGTTATGTTTATTTTCACTTTTTATTGGGGTGAGTTTATATTTGTTATTCATTTTTGTATACTGTTGTGAGGGCTTTTTGAGTCCTCTTTGGTTCTCCATTTTAGGTTTATATTTTACACATTTTAGCAGACATCATTTTAGCAATTTATTTTTGCATGGTTTGCTTGTGCAACATTATTCTGAGGAGACACTGTACATGTTGCTTATTCTAAGAAGGCCTTTCTAGCAATGTAATCAGTACACTTTGTTCAAGGCTAGAAACATAGAACAAGATATCCTAGTGCTTACGTTGCCCATTCAGAGACTGCTTCTAACATCTAGACGTATCATTGCTGTAGCTCTAACATAGTGTGGGATTTATTATATTAACAGTGCACTGCCTTTACATGGGTCAGAGAGGCACTCTGGTCACGACTGTGTTTGAACGAATCCGGTGTTCGATATGCAGCTCTGCTGAAGCTGATCTTCCATTCTGCAGTGAGGGATTGCCAATTCCAATTCAGGATGATTCCTTAGCCAAGTCATTCAGGTATGGGGGCTAAGGCTAACCAAAGAGATCAATCAGAGGGTACACCCACTATACTCTCAGAGTGGGGGTAGTGATAGGTTGAAATATTTAGAAATCAGATTGCCATGGCTGGACTGTTTATTCTTTTCACCATGTTCATCATGTTGGTAACATTCCTTTGTTTTATCTGCCTAATATTTGCAGATCATTTTTTCTATGATATAAATGTAGTGAAAACGTTATTTGTGTCTTTCTGTGGCATGCAATAAAAGGGGTAAGATCTGTTTCCACATTTCCCTTGGGGATCAGATTTAAATATTCAAAGTTGCCAAAATCACCTGAGCTTAAGGGTCCAGGTGAGGCACTGTGAGCTAGTTATGAATTTGGTTGACATTCTCTGATGGTGTAGATGGACTCAGTGCTTACATTTGTAAGTTTTGACATCCTAAAACACAATCATACCTTTGTAGTTGGAACCGTGTAGCATAGCGCCCCCAACGTTCATTGGTCAGGGACTAATTTAACAGATCGCCTGAGTAGTCCTTGTGTATTCCCAAGGTCTCCTGGTGATCATCTTTAAATAGAGTTGTCCATGGTGTTAGGGATGGATCTTCCTCTGCATTACAGGAAGCACCTATTTTTGCCTGTTGGTTGTTCAAGCTTAAACATTAAAAAAGATACTGCACAGTTGAAACTCCCTCTGTGAATTCCATTCACTACAATGGCGAATGTTATTAGTATTCCTGCGAATTTCAGACCTGCTGTTACAGCACATTTAACATTACTTGAGCTACCCATTGGGTTGTAGATGTTACCTTTGTGGTTGAGGCTCACAAAGCTTATAAAACTGAAGTATTTTACTCATGGGTCACTTTGCCAGCAATAGATGCTAATACACAAACATTTCACACATACACTGAAGCTGCCTTACCAGGCCATTACAGAGCTTATAATGGTTTAGAAATACCATTAACATTTCAGGAACATCAAAATTGGTTCCAAGGCACTCTACCACATGTATTACAAAACAGTGGACTGGGTCCCCTCAGCAATTAGGGGCGACATGGCCAGTATTAACTGGCTACACATCCTAAAGTACAACTATTAAATGTGGATGATTTACACCAATTATATAATGGTCTAGTTAGACTATACACACATTTAACATCATTTATTTTGTGCACAATAACAACTGCCCCAGCGAGGGCTGTTCAAGCAGTCAATCCACAATTAGCTGTGCATGCGATTAGTCCTGTAACTATCAAGGCTATTATGAGCAAGAGTACAACCAGACGGGAGGAAATTTCGTTTTGCAATGTACAGAAAACAAATCACCTTGAAGCAGTTCTTTCCCATATGGGAACCCAGGATAAACATAGAATTCTCACTATGTGTTTGCCACTTGGGATGGTTCTCCCAATTCATGATTGTGCCACTTGGGGTACAGTATTTTCTGCAATGTATACCATAACGGTAGGGAGGACGGTGGCAGAGTCTCCCCGACCCGCTTCACGCACAGTGAGACATTCCTGAGCTACGATCTATGTTGCTTTCCTGAATTTTAAAAGTTGATGGATTTAATTTTTATCAAGTGCTTACCGCATTTTGCACCGTTGCTGTTTTAGATTTCTTTGTGCCATAAAGGGGAACTAAGGAGGCCGGCACTTATCTCAGGGAGGTACAAAAGCGGGTGGTGATGGACGGAGCATCTGAATTAATCAAACACTCACACCCAGTCAAAAGATCTGGATTTAATCCATCGCCGTTCTTTAGCCCACTCTGCCACCCCAGTTCAGACATGGCTATATGCAAATCAGTCTGACCCTGTGCCTCATGGAAACAGTCCAGCCCGAACTGCCAAGCCATGTCTTCCCTGGACCGGAAACAAGCTTCCGAGGACCGGTTTCTGGCATTCCAGCCATCTTCAGCCCGGCTTGCTTGACTCCAGTGGCAAAGTGAGCAAGGGACTCACGTCTGAGCATACCCTGCCACACTTATGGAGGCCAGAAGCGGTACAAAAGCGGGTGGTGATGGACGGAGCATCTGAATTAATCAAACACTCACACCCAGTCAAAAGATCTGGGTTTAATCCATCGCCGTTCTTTAGCCCACTCTGCCACCCCAGTTAAGACATGGCTATATGCAAATCAGTCTGACCCTGTGCCTCATGGGAACAGTCCAGCCCGAACTGCCAAGCCATGTTTTCCCTGGACTGGAAACAAGCTTCCGAGGACCGGTTTCTGGCATTACAGCCGTCTTCAGCCCGGCTTGCTTGAATCCAGTGGCAAAGTGAGCAAGGGACTCACGTCTGAGCATACCCTGCCACACTTATGGCGGCCAAAAGCGGTACTAAAGCGGGTGGTGATGGACGGAGCATCTGAATTAATCAAACACTCACACCCAGTCAAAAGATCTGGTTTAATCCATCGCCGTTCTTTAGCCTACTCTGCCACCCCAGTTCAGACATGGCTATATGCAAATCAGTCTGACCCTGTGCCTCATGGGAACAGTCCAGCCCGAACTGCCAAGCCATGTTTTCCCTGGACCGGAAACAAGCTTCCGAGGACCGGTTTCTAGCATTCCAGCCGTCTTCAGCCCGGCTTGCTTGAATCCAGTGGCAAAGTGAGCAAGGGACTCACGTCTGAGCATACCCTGCCACACTTATGGCGGCCAAAAGCGGTACAAAAGCAGGTGGTGATGGACGGAGCATCTGAATTAATCAAACACTCACACCCAGTCAAAAGATCTGGGTTTAATCCATCGCCGTTCTTTAGCCCACTCTGCCACCCCAGTTCAGACATGGCTATATGCAAATCAGTCTGACCCTGTGCCTCATGGGAACAGTCCAGCCCGAACTGCCAAGCCATGTCTTCCCTGGACCGGAAACAAGCTTCAGAGGACCGGTTTCTGGCATTCCAGCCGTCTTCAGCCCGGCTTGCTTGAATCCAGTGGCAACGTGAGCAAGGGACTCACGTCTGAGCATACCCTGCCACACTTATGGCGGCCAAAAGCGGTACAAAAGCGGGTGGTGATGGACGGAGCATCTGAATTAATCAAACACTCACACCCAGTCAAAAGATCTGGGTTTACTCCATCGCCGTTCTTTAGCCCACTCTGCCACCCCAGTTCAGATATGGCTATATGCAAATCAGTCTGACCCTGTGCCTCATGGGAACAGTCCAGCCCGAACTGCCAAGCCATGTCTTCCCTGGACCGGAAACAAGCTTCCGAGGACCGGTTTCTGGCATTCCAGCCGTCTTCAGCCCGGCTTGGGTCAGACTGATTTGCATATAGCCATGTCTGAACTGGGGTGGCAGAGTGGGCTAAAGAACGGTGATGGATTAAACCCAGATCTTTTGACTGGGTGTGAGTGTTTGATTGGTTCAGACGCTCCGTCCATCATCACCCCCTTTTGTACTGCTTGTGGCCGCCATAAGTGTGGCAGGGTATGCTCAGACGTGAGTCCCTTGCTCACTTTGCCACTGGATTCAAGCAAGCTGGGCTGAAGACGGCTGTAATGCCAGAAACCGGTCCTCGGAAGCTTGTTTCCGGTCCAGGGAAGGCATGGCTTGGCAGTTCGGGCTGGACTGTTCCCATGAGGCACAGGGTCAGACTGATTTGCATATAGCCATGTCTGAACTGGGTTGGCAGAGTGGACTAAAGAACGATGGTGGATCAAACCCAGATCTTTTGTCTGGGTGTGAGTGTTTGATTGGTTCAGATGCTCCGTCCATCATCACCCCCTTTTGTACTACTTATCTCAGGGAAGCCTGTGCTCAAGGTTGTGATCCTGCCCGCCCCGGTCCGATTCGGTAGCCAGTACGGTTGAGCGGAGGGTGGGACAGGGAGAGCCAGGTACTTCTGCCCACTGGAGCAGTTAGCGCTCTATCTGTTGTATGGGAAGGGCTATTTAGGCAGCGAGGAGCTGCAGGCGTGCTGCGGTAGGGAGGACGGTGGCAAAGTCTCCCCGACCCGCTTCACGCACAGTGAGACATTCCTGAGATATGATCTATGTTGCTTTCCTGAATTTTAAAAGTTGCTGAATTTAATTTTTATCAAGTGCTTACCGCATTTTGCACCGTTGCTGTTTTAGATTTTTTTGTGCCATAAAGGGGAACTAAGGGGGCCGGCACTTATCTCAGGGAAGCCTGTGCTCAATGTTGTGATCCTGCCCGCCCCGGTCCGACTCGGTAGCCAGTACCGTTGAGCGGAGTGCAGGACAGGGAGAGCCAGGTACTTCCGCCTACTGGAGCGGTTAGCGCTCTAGCTGTTGTACAGGAAGGGCTATTTAGCCCTCTGGTCGCTCTGAGCGCGCACCAGTCGCGCGCAGGGGAGCACCTAAGGACGCGCCTAAGACATGCCAAAGAGAAGCCTGTCTGCACCCATCCGCGACCGGACGGGCCAGGGGCCATGACCCCTACATCTGTAGACAGAGGCTGCTGCACTCCTGAACGGGTTAGTTACTCAGCTCAAGCACTATTAGATCTTTAGATTGCTCCTTTATTTGGCTGTGCTAGGGAGACTGAGTCACTCCCGGAAGGACCGTTCTCCTGTAGGCATTGCAAATTTCAGGCACCATTTGTTGATGATTACTATCAACCAGGAACTCTCGCTGCCGCCAACCCACAAACAGGGTGGAATAATTTGCTTTGCAATATGAGATCACTGTCTAAACATCACACAGAGGTCTGGGATCTTAATTTCACATTACAACCCGACCTGTGCTTCCTGACGGAGACGTGGTTAAAGCCCCATTCGGTCCCTGCAATCACCCTTGGGATACCAAAAGGGTACAAAATAGTAAGGAGGGACCGACCCACAAAAATGGGTGGTGGTATTGCCATAGTTCATAGATGTAGCATTACCATCTCTATACTGGACCAATGCTGCACTGCAGATATGGAATTGATGATTTTTAGGATCGATACTTCGGCTAGGACTAGTTGGAAAGGGGCCTTGGCCTACAGCCCACCCCCCCCCCCTGGCCTTTGCACAACCTTTTCCGTTTCCTTAGTGGAAGCATTGGCCTCACATATTAATCCTGGCAATGATTTCTTACTTTTATAGGATTTTAATGTATACAGTGAACGACTGGATAACGTGGAGGCCCAGTCCCTGTTGGCCGATCTTTCACTACTAGGGCTAACGCAGTACAACACTGGCCCCACTCATCGGGCAGGACATACATTAGATCTAATAATAAATAATAATAATAATAAAACCACTTTTAGAGCGCCTGGTTACACTCAAGACAGTGTGTCCCCGCGCTTAGAAATGCTACTGCTCCCTGAAGAGGCCGAGGTCCGGGACAGGTCTGGATCCTAGGCTACAAAGAGACAATTATTAGCTTGGGAAAAGGTAAGTTTTTAATTTGAGTCTGAATCTCTTTTCGGAGGGCTCCATGCGCAAGTCAAGAGGGAGATTGTTCCAGTGCTTACTCACTAGAAAGCGAAAGGAGCTACCTCCCATCCTAGTCTGGCGCACGCGAGGAAGCTGAAACAACATTGCTCCGGCAGATCTGAGGTTCCGGGTGGGGCGATGGATAGTGAGAAGGTTTCGCAGGTAACCTGGACCTTTTCCCTGGGCAATGCGATGGGCAAAACAGAGTGCTTTAAACTTGATGCGCTCCTCAATAGGGAGCCAGTGAAGTTTTCGTAATGCCGTTTTTCCAGATGCCCCGCGTGGAAGGTTGAGTACCAGGCGGGCAGCAGCATTTTGGACGCACTGCAATTGGTGTATGCCTTTTCTGCTTAGGCCTAGGAGTAGAGCATTGCCGTAGTCCAATTGTGGAGTGACGAGGGCATGAATAAGTGTTTTCCTGGCACTGATGGGGAGCACGTCGAGGACTTTACGGAGTGTTTTTAATATTCCGAAACATTTTCCCGTACTTTTGCTGATCTGTTGCTTGAAAGAAAGCTCCGCATCCAGCAAGATTCCTAGATTTCTAACGGAGTCCGCCGGGAGGGGGATCGCACCTAATTCTGTTGGCCACCAGGCCTGCGACCAGGCAGAGGGGGACTTTCCAACCACCAACAGTTCTGTTTTATCGCCATTAAGGCGTAGGCAGTTGTTGTTCATCCACCCTGCCACAGACCGCATGCAGTTGGAAAAGTTAGTGGCATCCTCTGCCTGATTGTGGGTAAGTTTAATTATTAGTTGGGTATTGTCAGCATATGTGACGATATCCACACCAAAGGCTTCCACGATATGGGCTAGGGGCTCCATATAAAGATTAAACAGTGTAGGGCTCAGACTTGAGCCCTGTGGAACCCATGTCTCAGCTTGCGAAGAGACGATTTGTGAGGAGGGCAGTGTACCTGAAAACTCCTGTTTTCTAGAAAGGATTCTATCCATTCCAGGGCTGATCCTTCTACTCCCAAGTCTGAGAGGCGATACAGCAGCGTCGAGTGCAGCACGGTGTCAAAAGCTGCACTGAGATCTAATAAAACCAACGCTGCCATCTGCCCCTCATCTACAAGTTGTCTCAGACATTCTGTGGAGAAGAGAACCACTGACTCTGTAGAGTGACCTGCTCTAAACCCTGACTCTGTGGAATGGAGAAGAGACTTCTCCTCAACGAATTTCATGAGTTGACTGTTCACTACCTTCTCCACAACTTTCCCACAGAAGGGGAGGAGAGAGATAGGGCGGAGATTTTGTAGCTGGGAGATATGTATATTGGCTTTTTTTTTCAGGGGTATAACCTGTGCCGTTTTCCATACGTCAGGCACGTGGCACTCCTGAAAAGATAAGGTGATCAGGTGTTCATTCTGCTCAATCATACAATCAAAGACTCCCTTACAGCGATTGGGAGAGATCACATCAAGGGGAGAGCCGGACTGGATGCCGTTTATGATGGTAAGCAGGTCTAGCCTCTCAGGAACTATAAAGCATGTCAGATGGGACTTGGTAGCAGAATCACTTCTCACTACCGAGTATTTAGTCGGCATGCTACCTGTAAAGGTGGCGTGTATTAAATCCACTATTTTTAAGAAAAAATCTGCGATGTCATCACATAGTTCATTAGAGTAGGTATCTTGGACCTCAAGTCTGGTTGGGACCGTGAGCTCTTTATAAATCGAGAAGAATTCCTTGGTAGGATTTTTAGCAGATTCAATGCGTTCTTTAAAATGAGCGCCTTTGGCTGCTCTTACGAGTTTGTGATATATTTTTAATTCTCTTTTATAATTCAGCTTATCCTCTGGATTATAATTTTTCCTCCAGCCACGTTCAGTAGTTTTACATTTGGCTTTAGCTTCTTTAAGTTCTTTGGAGAACCAGGGAGCAGTTTTAGTTTTCCTGGCGGGGGGCTTGAGTGTCCATGGTGCTACTGTGTCCAGAGCCCTAGACATCCATTTTTCGTAATTAGCCCATGCCTTAAGCAGAGTGTCGCTGAGAAGAGGGGGTTCTTTAAGTAGGGCGGATCTAAAGTTTTCCTGCGTGAACTTCTTCCAGTCTCTACGTTTCTGAGGCCTAAGTTTGGTCACACTGCAATCCTGGGGGCCAATTTCAACTTCGAATGGAATGACGAAATGATCTGACCATATAATTTGCAATGGTGTGGCAATTTTAATGCCTTCCCAGTTAGCAAAAACGGGGTCTAAAAGGTGGCCCAGTTGATGCGATGGGGATGTAGATTGTAGTTTGAGCGACCGGGATTTCAGAGCATCCACCACAGCCTGTGCCTCCTTACAATTAGGATCCTCAAAGTGGAGATTGAGGTCTCCTAAAATGAGAAATTTCTTATACCGAAGTGCATGCTGAGTTATCAGCTCTGTCAGTTGATTGCCGAACTGTGAAGTCTTGCCTGGAGGCCGGTATAAGAGGAGTCCATTAATATTATTTTTTGGGTTGGCTTTTATCGTAAAAAAACCACCTTCACTATTGGGCAACGTAGCCTTCTCTAAGGTACAATGTAGGTCGCTTTTGTAGATCATTGCCAATCCCCCACCTTTCTGCCTTTCTCTGTCAATTCTGAGCAGGCTGTATCCTGCGGGGACAGCTTCCAGAGTTTCGGGAGTTGAGGCTTCATCTAACCATTTCTCTGTTTGGAAGAGCACATCGAGATCTCCCTCTAGCACCAAGTCATGTATCTCTAATTTGTGCTTTTTGAGGGATCTACAATGTAATAATGTGAGCTTCATATTTATCAGCATCAACTCATCGTTCCTCCTCCGACCAGTGGAAAAACGGCAGGTCGCGCAATGTGGCATTGGAGAGTCCATTAACATGGTATGGCGGCAGCTATCTTCAACATTGGAGCGGAGGGCAAGTAGGTCACTTGTAGTATACCTAATTTGTATTTTATTATTTCTATCGTTGGAGATAAAAGGGGCAGGGGTACTGGCCCCGTGCCCCGGTAGGCCACGGACGGGAAGGCATCATCTTTTTATCCAGTGGGAGGCGGGCGGGAAGCGTCCAACTACTGGACCGCTACCCTATTCCTTCCCCCAAAGTCCGTCCCTCCTAGCCTATCGGGGTCAGCACCTAAATTGGCTGCACCGGTCAGGAAATGGCATCGAGGGGCCTCGGAGCAACGTAATTCTTACACCGAGGGGTCAGTAGTGCAAGCAGATAAAAATGAACTATTTAAAATATTTTACAGTTTTAAAAATAATTCTGCAAACAATCGAGTAGGTGCCCGTGGGCAAAAGGGATAGCAAGGAGAAAGCCCCCGGCTTCCGCCTCAGGGGTGAGCAAAAGCAAATCTCTCCTCTCCAATTCCCCTAAAATTGTGTGCTACCCTCCTCAATAGGTCAATTGGACAGATCATTCAATTATAGAATTTGCGATGCCCAATCTGACCAAACCCTCTAACCTGCCCTCATCGCTACCTCTGTGGCGGAGACAATGGCATAAAATGTCACCGGAGGTCTTCCAAGAGACATTTGTTGAACCCCATATCGCACCTTCTGACAATATCGAGATGGCCCTATCCAAATATAACCTTGCCATCGATTCAGTGGTAGAAACCATCGCCCCCCTGAAATTATGTAAATTGCGCGCTGCGCAACGGCAAGAAGTATGGTTTTCTGACCAAATACAGTACCATAAAAGGGCTTGTAGAAAACTTGAAAAGGCCTGGAGATTGTCAGTCAGTCAGTCAGTCAAAAATTTACTTTATTTGGTTTATCACAACCATAAAGCATATACAACATTTCAATTAAATAGCAGAAGATAAAAATTCATTTTCTTAAAATATATTTTCTTTTTCCTTATTGTAAAACATTATTTTCCAGACCCCGTCTTTAATCCGTTTCAGCTTTTAAAAACTGAGTCTCTACAATTTTCATAAATTTTACCCCGCGGCATATCAAAATGTTTGAACCAGCTCCCATCCAGCTGGTAACTGCTTGCCTGCAGGTGCGGATCTGCAACATATTTAAAATTGGTTTCAATAAAGTTCTTCTCTCGTCTTTAGTAGACTTGCATGTACACAGGAGGTGACACAAAGTTTTCGTATGGTAACCACATAGTCTACATCTTGGTCCCTGGTGTGTGTCTTTCCATGACGGAATCAAATCTTTTGAGAAATGATCACCCATTCTGAAGGCCATGAATTTCATTTTTAAAGATAGCCGGAAGTGTGCCGCGAGGTAAGGTTGCGGTTTTAATCGTTTATACGAATTTAAGACAGTCCATACGTGTCGCCGTTTGGCCAATGTCTTTTTATCTTCTATCAGTGATAGAGCTTTTGCATTTAGCTTGCAAATCTCTTTAAAGGATGATTCTTCTAGTTGACTATTCCAAATCTCCTCTACTTTGAGGGTTTCTAGTGATGCTCGCAAATCGTCACCCCATGAATTGGGTTCTTGTTGATCATATTGTTTTTTTAATTTCTTGCCAACATAGGTTATTTAATGATCCTATTTCCGCTGATCTCAATTTCCAGCACCATTTCGCTAGGACTGCTTTCCTTTGATATATTTGATTTTGCAAGCCAAATTCCAGTCTTATTTGTAAAGGTTAAACACGGATTTATATATTTTTGTCTGGAGGGTGTTTAAAATGACTGCTTCTTTCCCATGCCATATTTCCAATCCATATGAGAGGGATGGTAATTCTTGGCTGCCATTACTTTTAGCAGATGATCATATGATGGGCATTGCAATTTCTTTTGAAGTGTTCTGTACGCGAAGCTCAGTGACTGTGCTTTTGCAGCGATGTTTCTTTTTTGATCTAGAAGGGACATATTTTTGCTTATTGTGAGCCCCAGGTATTTGTATGCAGTTGTTTCCTCAATGTGTTTGCCCTTTGTATACCACTTGAAAGATCGTCTGCTTGTGCCCGCCAATCTCACCACTTTTGTTTTTTGGTGTTTAATTCCAGACCTTCTCTGTCGAAGTAGTCCGTTAATTCGGATATTATTCTTTGGAGGCCTATCGGTGTTTGACTTAAAGCTACAATGTCGTCTGCATATTGTAGAAACTGGATGCATTCGTTGGCCAATTTTGGCGGGTGTCCGTTGGAGAGAGCAGGCAGCCCTGTTTGAGGCCATTTCTTATTTTTAATTCTGCGGATATTCTTCTCCCGTCTCCAAGCTTTACTTTTGCCCACGTTCTACTATATAGGGCTATTATAGTTTCAATTAGAGCCGGCGGAAGACCCCAAAGTTCCAGTTTTTTCAATAGGCCTTGTCTTGGAACTCGATCGAAGGCGGATTTCAGATCTATATAGCAAGCTATTAATCCGGTCTTCCTTTTTCCCGCTCCTTCGATTAGTAGTGACAATGCTGAAAGATTAGTTGTGCAGCCCATACCTTCCATAAAACCCGTTTGAAATTTGGGTACTATTTTGTTTTCATTTATCCATTGTCGGAGGAGAATCAATATACAAGATGCAAAGAGCTTTGCCTCTACATCAATTAAAGCTATTAATCTGTAGTTCCCGGGTTCCATTCTGCATCCATTTTCGTGTATTGGGTGGAAGATGTGGCCCTGCCAGGACTGTGGTATCTTTTTTTCTTTATAGACTTGATTGAATAGCGGTGTCAGGTATTTTGCCCAAATGTCAGGATCGTGTTTAAATAAGGCGTTTGGCATCCCATTTGGGCCTGCTGCTCCTTCCGCGTTCAGTTTTTTTTATTAGGGCGGTTGTTTGTTTAACAGTTGTCAGAAGTGTCTGTTCCTCTCGGTGTGTACTTTCGTGCTGATCATTTTTTCTTTGTCCAATTTCTGTTTCTTTTTGGTCCAAACGTTTTAAAAAGTTTTTATTTATTTCTTTGTCATTTTGATTCCTATGGATGTTATATAGGCTTTCAATATAAGCGGCCCATGTTGTTTAGCTTATTCCTATGTTGTATTGTCAACCCGCTCCTTTTGATAGTTTATTAATTGTGTTCCAAAATCCTCCACTATTTGGTAGTTTACTTGTTCTTAGTAGATCTTCCTAAATTTTCTCTATGTACTTTTTTTCGCTTTTCTGCATTCCTCTTTATATTCTTTTCTCATTTTTTGTATATTGTTGTTATTTACTTCTTTTCCTAACCTCTTGTCTGCAGCCTTTGTACTTCATTTTTTCGCGATTTCCCTTTTTTTATCTCTTAGTTTAGTGTTGTACCACGGCTCTTTGTTAGCTTTGTGTCCATAGTTTGCTGATATATTTCCCGAGAATTTTCCTAGCACAAATTTATGTAAGTTCTCCCATTTTATTGCGAGTGATTGATTTTCAATGGTCTTCATAGCATTTGCATGTTCATGTACCAATTCCATTATCTCCTTTTTTATGGGACCCTTACATTTGATTTTCTTCAATTTGTGTATTTCCGGAATTGCGGTGAGAAATTCTATCTGTGTTTTCTCTTCGATGTTTTTTCTCAGTATGGTCTCTTGTGGAAAGTGGTCACTCTCCGGTCGGGTTCGTATTTCAAAATGTACTACGTTCCTTTTTAGTTCCTTACTTGTTAGAGTAAAATCTAGTGTGGAGTTATTTTTTCCACTGGAGAAGGTGGTTTTTGCGGGTTGATCTCCCTTCATATTTCCATTTAGGATTGTTAATCCTAGGGATTCCAGTTCATTCCATATCTTATGGATTTTATTCTTGTCCTGCTTGGCTTTTATTATATTACTGTTGAAATCACCGGAGATAAATATCTCGTGAGATTGATGAGTTTTGTGTAAGGTTTTTATCAAATGTATTAGTGTTAGGGCTTTTTTAAATTTTTTTTGTGACCTTATCTGGATGAATATATATATTTATGATTAGTAGTTTCCATCCTGGACTTTCCTTACTTTCTTTTGTCTCTACTTTGATCACTTGTATCCAGTTTTCCCCTGGATCAAGCAGTTCGGTTTTCCAGTTTAGGTCTTTTTTATGAAAGTGGACAGGCCTCCCCTTGGATGTCCGTACTTTGCAAGTTTTTCTGCCATTACATGATATTCCTCGTATCCCATAATTTGCCTCGGAATTACGTTCCATGTTTCCTGGAGTAGTATTATTTAAAAATTACTCAGGTAGTCTATTGTCTCTTGATCTTGAGACATTTCTTTAAAACCATGTATGTTCCACGAGCAAATTTTTATTTTTCTCTCTGGTTTCGGGGTTAAATTGGTGTTTTGTCTTTGGTTATTTTGGGCTGATTTACCTACATCAGGATCGATGAGAGTTTAGTGCCTGTGCTAACCAAGACCAATCTATATCTTCCTTCAACCCCTGATACTGCTGCTTTATTTTTGTACTATTCAGGTCTTGTTCGGTGATTGATTTATTTCTTGCTCCCTTCAAGATTGTGTGTGTTTTTTCGTTTGGGTTATTACGTTGAGGAACCTTATTGTTTAGTAAGGGGAATGGATACTTTATTGGTGTTTGACGCTCTAAAGTTATTCCCCATTCTGTAAAGTGTGTCCTAGTCGAGAAGATAAGCTCTGCCATTTCTTTTGAGGCCCAGGTGGTACTGCTTATTTCCATATCCTTGTCTTTGTTTGTTTGAATGAATTCTACTGATTTAAGGTCGCTTGTTGTTATTCCCCTCAGTTTCGGTATCTCTTCAAACAATCTCAGTATGTTTCCCCGGTTCAGCGTGTCCAATTTACCTTTTATTTGATATTCCCGCTTGAACAATAGTTTACAGTCTGTTTCCGTGCTTGCTGTTTCGAGATATCGTGTTTGATAAACTCTTCTTTTTCCCTCTTTTGGGTCAAGGCGAATGTATGGTGTTTGATCGTTCTGACCGACCGTAGTTGTTAATTCCGGTCCGCTAGAATCTACCAAGGATACTACTTTTAGAAGGTTCTTTGATTCTCTGTCAGTTTGTACATTACGTGTGTTTTGTCCCAATTTGTCATTTGGCTGAGTTTCATGATAGTCTTTGCATGTTCTTCCTTTATTTCCTACCGTTATGGTCAGGCATATATTTGGTTCCCTCGCTTGATCTACCTGTATTTTTTGAATTTGATCTTTTTCCATTTGGTTCTGGTTGTGTGGTGATTTTCCTCCTATCCACCATTTTGGACCTTTTTGAGCCGATGTTTCATACTCCTGTTTTAGTGTTAATACGTTTTCCTGTGTTTTTGTTGTTCTATAGCCTCGCTGTGGTTTGTTTTTTTCTTTCTCACTTGCATCATTAAATTTATTTGTATTTGATGTTTCCACGTCTTTTGTTTTTCCTTGTATGCTTGATGTTATTTTGTTCTGCTCTGGAAATTTTGAGTATTCCTCGGCTTCTTCTGTGTTTTTTTCTTGGTTACCGTCTTCTTTGGTAGAAATATCTGTGATCTGATCATTTGGGGCCTCTTTCTTCTTTCGTTCAAAAATGGCAAAGAGTTGTTTTACTTGCTTGCTTTTAGTAGCATTTTTTCTTGCCTTCCTTGCCCGTTTCCGCTGTCTTTTGGTTAGGGGTTCTATATTGCCTGATGAACCCATTGTTTTATTTTCGTCTTGTCCTCTCTTTGTTGGCTCATTTTCTTCTGAATCGTTTTGGATTTTTTCTTTTCGACTGTGTGGATTGTTCTATTATGTTTTCCAATTTTTTTGGCCTCATCGTTGGGATTGTCACCTTTATTGGTTTTTGAATATGTTATTGCTAGTATTTCTTTCAAAATGTCAGGTAGGGATGCCAGTTTGTCTATTATGTCCTTGCAGACACAATTTTGTTCCATTGATTTAGCTTTCCATTGTTTGTCTTCCTCCTTTTCTTTTGTAAGATACAGCGAGATTTTGTCCAATTTCGAATTTGTTCCCGATATATGAGTTGCAATTAAGTTCATCAGGTCTACCTGCACGTCGAGTTTATTTGATTGAAAGTTCAACGCGTTGATTGCTTGTTGTAAGCTTTTTAGAAGAACATCCCCCCAGAGTGTGGATTTTGCTTCAGTTTGTTGCATCCGTACCCCTGTTGTCCTGTTAAAGCTTCCTGAGGAAGAGATAGTTATTGGGTATTCTTCTTTTGTCGTATCTTTCGCTGCGTTGGAAGCCTGGCGTTTACTAGTCGGTTGTCTGATTGGTCTTGATGTAAGGATTTTTGGAGAAGATGTTGGTTTCCTTTTATATCCATTTACATTTTCATTTTCAATGCTTTCAGAATGTTCTGATTTTCTCAATTTTTCGTGACTCTGTTGCATTAGTTCGGCTTCCTTATGTATGTTTTCTTCCAGCATTCTCCGAAGTTCTGTTTCTTCAAAAATTGAGAAGGATTTGGACCAATCAATCTTTTGTGCACTTTTCTGCAATTTTATTGAGATCCTAATTTGCTTTGGTTGATGAGTACTAGGCTGTTTTCGTTGACCTCATCAGATGTTTTGTTTGGTGTGGACATTGTTTGACTGAGAGGTGCATGGATTTGTGCCGAAGTTTTTATCAGCCAACTTTTTATTGTCGGTTTTTCTTTGAGATTGGTGCCCAGACTTGTTTCCGATTCATTTCTCTTTTTGCGTTTTTTACATGATGAAGTTAAACGAGTTGATTTTTTTTGACTTTTTTGGGTTTTTTCTTCGTCGCTTTTGGTATGCGTTACTGCCATTTGCTCTTTTGGGAACTGAAAATTGTACTTCAATTTTTCCCCCCCAAACTTAAAAGGTTCTGCCATGGGGATATGTGTCCGATCTGATTGTTCTTTACCGGTTGACTCTTCTGACTTGCTTTTGTTCCCCTGTTTCTTTTTTCCTTTTACAGCCAACCTCCTTTTTGCTTTCTGTATTAAAGTTTGTCGGATTTTACCTGACCGCATAGTCCAATATCTGCTATTTTTACCAGAAACACTCTCACTTCCAACTCGTTCTTGCGCTGTCTTTCCCAAACCTCCCCAAGCCCGTCTGCCGCTTGTGCGACAGCTGCCGTCGGGGGAGTGCACGTGGAAAGAGAGGCAAGAGTTAGGTAAATAGCTTGATGGTGAAAAATGGTTCTGTGTTCCTGCAGAATATACTCAGTTGGGTGTTGCGGGAATCTTTTGCTGATGGTGCTATTCCACAGATTATTCCTCTTCCTCTAGCTCAACTCCTTTTATAGCGTATCTGTCCGTCCGTCCATTTGTCAATATGCCCATACGTCTGGGTTCCACTCTCCACCCCCCTTTGCTCCAGGTTCAGATACCGATTCAGGCTCTTTCAACAAGCCCCACTGGACTAGTGCCAAATACCTCTGCTATACCCCTCTATCTCTACTGACCCCTTAATTCCCTTAATCCTTGCTCCTTACTTGCTCCTTACTTGTTTCAGCTCCTGTCCACAGCTCCCGCAAATCCACCCTCTCTGGGACTCTGTCTCTTGCACTGGCTCTGGCTCTGGCTCCAGCTCTCAAATGTTCTCCGTGTTGTTGCTCCTTATATCTCCTCGTGGCCCCTCATAACTCCTCTCAGCTCCTCGCAGCTCCAGGTCGCACTTGACCGCTCAGCTGACTTCTCAGTTCCGGGCGTTTCCTTATTTTTGAACCCTTTCAGCTTGGGGGGGTCGGGTATAACTGCCGATGTTGCCGCCTTCTTTGTTTGGTCTACCGACTTTTCCGGCTTTGCGGATGGCTCTACAGCATACCGCTACATACCGCCAAACTCCTGGTTATTTGGCGGTCTGGGTAGCCTGCTCCCGTCTGCCGTCCCCGCTGCACCGCAGCCGCTTCTTGCGGCCCGTACGGCCCCCTTGCAACACCTCTCGGCTCTTCTCGACTCGGCTCCTCACCTCCGCCCAAAACCGCTTCAAAACCGCTTCCTGAATTGCGTCTTCTTAATGAGGCGCTTAATGAGGGGCTGCTTCTAGCTTCTGCTTCTAGCTTCTGTGCCTGTGCCTGTTCGCATGCGGCTTGATGTACATCTGCTGTGGCCAAAAACTGCGCCCGCGGCTGATTTTCGCGGCTGTTTCTGCTTGTGAAACACAACGGACGCCACGGATGCCAGACGCCGCCTCTGCAGCTCCTCTCCTCTGCTCCGATCGAGCACACTGCAGCACTGCACAATCTTGCTCGCGATTGCCCTCTACTGGTCACCAAGCACAGCACCCTGGAGATTGTCTCATCAGGAGGCTGATAAAAAATGTTATTACACTGCTTTGACCTCCTATCATAAGGATATCAGAGCAGCACGCAAGAATTACATTGCCTCTCAACATACGGAGGCAGGCAATGCCCCTAAGGTCCTGTACCAGATCCTTCATTAAACCTACAGCCTGTGAGAGCCCCGATGTATCATCGCAACAATTGTGTGACGACATTTCCCTCTATTTTACTAATAAGATAGACAGGATTTATGACAAAATCTCTGACTCTAGTCTATCCACGGGGCGGCCTTTGGTACCACCTCAGTCAAAGAGGGTAGCCAATTTCATTGTGCTTACCAAGTTTCTGGCTGCTCCTGTGGATGAGGTGGAGGACCTTATTGGTCAAATTAAGAGTGGCTGTCCATCGTATCTCATTCTAGCTAGAATTATGCCAGTGGTTGGCAGGGTGCTCGGTCCTGTGATCCAGTCCCTGGTCAACCTCTCGCTCTCCGAAGGCCGAGTTCCACAGGAATGGAGAAGGCACTGGTGAGACCCATTCGGAAGAATTCCTCCATTCCCTGGACTGATCTGTCCAGCCTCAGGCCAATATCTCTCCTTGCATACCTGAGTAAACTGACAGAAAAGTACGTCAATACACATCTGTCGAGCTTTATCGAACAAACAGGGAGTCTGGACTATTCTCAGTCTGGCTTCAGGCTAAATCATAGTACTGAATCCGCACTTCTGTCCGTCACAGACGATCTTCGTATGTCACTGGATAAGGGACATTCAGTGGTTCTGGTGCTATTGGATTTATCGGCAGCGTTCAATACTATATCCCATGACATCCTACTCAGGCATTTGGCAGAGGTTGGGCTTGAGGGTTTTGCACTGGCCTGGTTGAGGAGCTTCTTATCTGGCCGCACACAGTGTGTTAATATGGGTGCATTTCGATCTGCCCCAGTAAAAATCACAAAGGGGTGCCACAGGGCTCATGCTTGAGCCCTACACTTTTTAATATCTATGTGGCCCCCCTAGCCAGGATTATGAGAACTTTTGGTTTCATCCAGTATCATATGCTGATGACACTCAGCTCCTCTTCCCTTTTAAATCACTCACTCCTGTGGTCAAACAGACCTTCTCTGAAGGCATGAAGGCGGTCTCAGAGTGGATGACCTAGAATTTCCTACAGTGCAATGTGGGAAAAACGGAGGGTATGCTCTTTGGGGAAGCCAAAATGCTGTGGACCCCTGATTGGTGGCCTTCTGATCTAGGTTCTGCTCCTAGCCCTAAACAGGTGGTGAAGTACTTGGGGGTGCGACTGGATCAAGATCTATCTTTGAAGGACCATACAAATTACACAATAGGGTCCTGCTTCCACGTAATCGGATTACTCCGTAAAGTGTTCCCCCTACTTCCAGATACTACTAGAAAAACTTTGGTCCAGGCTCTAGTGCTCAGCCGCCTGGACTACTGTAACAGGCTGTTGGTATCGGCCAACGAGGGTGTACTTAGCAGGCTTCAAGTGGTACAAAACACTGCTGCAAGGTTGGTTCTAAATGCCCCTCCCAGATCCCCCTCACGTCCTCTGCTAGAAAAATTGCATTGGTTACCAATCCGCCAAAGGGTCAAATTTAAGATCTGTTGTGTGATCCATAAGGGTTTGCATGGGCTGGGTCCCTCGTATCTGGCTGAAAAATGTATTCCTTATAACCCAGCCCGCACCCTTCGTTCCAGCAACCAGCTGCTTCTTCAAGTCCCTTTGGTAAAAAAGGCAAGACAGGGTGGTAAAGCCTTATCTTCCATTGGTCCAGCACTATGGAACAACCTCCCTATCTTTCTTAGGCAGTGTACGGACCACCTAACGTTCAGGAAAAGGCTGAAAACCCTTTTGTTTCAGTCTTAGTCTCTCACCTGGGTCTTAGCTCTTTAATTCCATCTTCACGGGCATTGGGCGCAGAGATACTCCTTCGGGAGTCTAAGCAAGCACGGTACAAACCCACAAATAAATAAATAAATAAATAAATAACTCATGGTATACCCATTTCTGCTATTTTTCCTGAGGTCTAAAACAGATTCAAAATGTACATGGGGCTGCCCCTGCCTTGGATATGGGATTGAAATTAATTTGTAAATGTACTAAAGCATCCACAATCATATTCAGCAACATTAAAGGGGAAGCAGCAGCACTTGCAATACGCCAATGCCTCACGCAAGTTGAGGTAGTAGACCAGGAGTGCGAGTTACCAAATATTATGGCGGACACCTACACAGCTATAGGTCAAGCTAATTTGGGACCAAACCAAATAAGCCACAGCTAAAAGGTAGTTCTGAATAGGACAACACCACACAAGCACCTGAATCTTCTAAAAAACGCTGAGACAAACAGAAAAAAAGTAAAATTAAGGGTAGAATTTCCGCAACAGGAGACCTCAGATAGACACCATAATTTATGTAACTGTGATGCAATAAAACATCCTGATAGGTATCACTGCACTGATACATGTACTTCTCGTTCCTTTCAGGACTCATTGGACAAACAATATGAGGGAGGGGGGTGCTCAGAGCGCATACAAGATGAGTATGGGAAACCAAAAAAGAACTCACAATGCTTGTCTGACATCATCATAAAAAAGGAAGAGAAACTTCCACAACAAAAACCCCAATTTAAAAAGAAGGTTGCTGGTATTCTGGTGAAATATACCACACATATTGGGAACTCTCCTTCAGAACAAGACATGGGCCATGAATCTGCAAGACAGCGTGGCAGAAGTCACAATAGTTTACCAGAATCTTCAAGAGTTTCTGGTTACGAAAGCAACAAACAACTTCATTGAAGTCGAAACTCCATATCTCCAGATCAGTGCGTCAGCCCTCCAAACAGACTTTATAAATTAAACATACAGATTGAAGGTGACATAATACGGGTCATTAGGGTAATATTCTGGGAAAATTAAACACTTAGGTACTCATTACGAGTATGGTGGTTCATAGGACCGTTGTTCTCACAATGGCAGTTTGACCACTGCCACACTGCATTCCCACCCACAGTGGAGTGTGGCAGCCGGATCACCACAGGACCGCTGCATCTGCCGGGGATCGAGGATCTCACAGCAGTCAAGCAACAGTCAGGAGCAGGAATATGCTGGCGGTGCCGCTGCAGCACCGCAAGCATATTCATGTCCACTCACCTTTTCATGGCAGGAAGCCTGCCATGAAAAGGGTGACAGAGAGGCAACTAACGGCCTCCTCCCTCTCCCGGGACTGGGGGTGCATGCACACCTGTTCATCCATGGTGTGGCTTGCAAGGCATGCTGCATGCCACACCATGAAGGAACGTGATGCAGGTGCTGTCACAGTGGCAGTGTGCATGTTAGGCTCTTCTATGAGCCTAACAGACCACCAACGTGAGAACGCCTCAGCACCGCTCTCCCGCCATGGATTGCACTCGTAATCTGACGGGCGCACCATGGCTTTGGCGGGTCTCCAGCAGACGGCGTAGTGGCGGCACCGCTCGTGGACTACCAAAATTGTAATGAAGCCCTTAGTTATGACATTTACTTAGTGGAGGTTGATTTGCCACTGGAGATTGTAAGAACAGTCTCACAAGGAGAAGAGGGCATTTTACCGTCTTTCTCTGTGCTTGTCCCCGAAAAGGGCAAACAAGCGTATGCTGTAAAATGGGCTCCTGCAAAAACCCTTGCATTGTACCCCAACCATGTAGGCTGGGATAGGGACTCTCATTATCACCTTATACCCATAAGGTCAAGCCTGCATGTGCAACCACAATACTCAATTAATCATGAAGCAAAAGCTCCTGTTAGAGAAATTCACTCACATCTAGAATACCAGGGAATAATTAAACATTGTGCCTCTCCTATGAATAAGCCCTTATTTCTGGAAGCTAAACCAGATCACACCTATCGTATAATCTTATACTACAGACTTTTAAATAGTCATACATGCACATTTGCAAATCAAAAGTCACACAGAACTGCTTTAATGAACAACGTTGTTTGTAAAAAATACAAAACAGACTAGGATATTTGGAATGTTTTTTCTGCCAAAACATAGCACTTGAAAGCAGAGATCTAGCAGCGTTCTCTGTGCTGGGAGTCATAATGCTGCTTTATTGGCTCCCTCAGGGGTATATGAAAAGTCCTTGATTGTTTGCAGCCAGAGTAACATCCATTCTATATGATATTAACTCAGAAACATTGTCCTATTTTGATGATATATATCTAATGGATGATGTCTTAGCCAAAGTAGATCGCATGGAATTGGGATTTGCTGATCAAGGCTCTAAATTCAATTTCAAGAAAACTATAATTGCCTTTCTCAGCATCCGATTTTTAGGATAAAAGTTATCAAATGAGGGCAAGAGTCTGGCACCCGACTTCCTAGAGAAATGTGCTCTTATACAACCCCTCAAACACCATTAAAAATTGCAATCCTTGTTAGGATTCTTCAATGTTGTCAGAACATACATACCAGATTATATACAATGCATGAAAGCTTTTTGCAATTTAATGCACCCTGAGTTTGCCAGTACACATTGGACATCCGAACATACATAAATACTTAATTACCTACAGACAGACATGCTTACGTTAAGACACTTACAAACATGCGTCAACAAAACAAATTTGGTGATCTGTATAATTGTGGGTACCATTAGCTTTATATATGTCACATTCAATGAGGGTGAAACAGTGACACCTGCATATAAATTACATCTATATTCTAATGCAGAAATCTGTTTTTGCAACTACTGAAAAAACACTGACTGCAGTTCAGATGAATGCCATAAAGGAAATACCTTTGACTCAAGGGAAATGTAAAATTGTCGTTACTCCCATCCCAGCTTTAGAGACTGGTGCATAGGCCAGCATTCCAAATGCAAAAGCCTTACATCCTGGATGGATACAATGAGCCACTTCCATGATGGCTACTGATGTAGCCTATGTCTTCGACACTACTTTACAGTCTCAATAATTTCTCTAATATGAGCACTGTTAGAAATGAGAGTCTCTAGTTGGCAGAGGTAGGTAGATTTGTCCAAATTTGGACCCTTGCTTCTAGTCAGGGTAAGCGGCATACACACTTTAGATTATCCCTGCTCACTCCCTTAGTATCTTGGCACAGGCAGACAGGCCATTCCAAAAGGTAATGTGTAAAGTATTTATACTCAAAACACACAGTACTCCAGGGATAACACCACAAATGGGCACAACACCAGTTTAAGAAAAATAAAGTATCAATATCTAAACTCAACAAAACCAAAACGACAAACATCCAACATACATGTAATAAGAATATGACTTTTCAAAGGTTTCAAGCAACTGGGTCCATAGAAAACTATAGATGTGTGATTTCTTACAAAATAACTGTAAATGCGTAAAAATTCGCAAGGCCAAACAGCCGCAGAGATGGGAAGCGTTGAGAAACAAAGAGATGCATCAGTTCCTGAGACCATGGGGAGGTGATGCAACAGTTCTACTGCACGCAGAAGTAATGTATTTAATCCGGTCTGTAGGGGGAAGTGATGCCTCAACTCTAAGATGATTCTGGTCTGTGGGAGATGCGTCGGGAAAATCTGCGGCCCAGTTATGATGAGGGGAAATCCGGGATGCATCGGCGATCAATGCAGCGGAGTTGCGTCAGTTTCTTCAGCCACGATCCCTGGATGTGTCAGTTCTTGCAGCGGTGATACGTGGAGATTCTTCCCGCACAGCGGTGCTGCGATGGAAGAAGAGCAATGCATCCATTTTTTCAGTTGTTTAGGTTTCTCCCAACAGCAGGAACAACCTCCAGAGGCCCAAAACTGGAATAGGCACCTCTTGGCAGGGCAAAACTCTCAGCAACAGAGTTCAAGGGAGCTGGGGGTGAAGTCTTTGAGTCCCTGAGACTTCAGAACAGGAGGCTATCACACAGAGGCCCTTGGAGATCTTCTTCAAGCAGGTTCAAAGCAAAGTTACAGTCTATGTCCTCTTCTTGTCAGAAACAGCAACTACAGGCCAATTCCACACAGCACACAGCAAAGGGGCAGTACTCCTCTTCACAGCTCTTCAGCGCTTCTCCTTGGCAAAGTTTCCTCTTAAGTCCAGCAGTAATCTAACGTTCTGGTGTTTTAGATGTAATACTTATACCCCAAAATGTCTTTGTTCTCTTTGTTTAAGGGTCTCTGAGCCCAGTCCAAACCAATTCTGTCCTCACTGATGCACTATGACCACAGGGGATGGAGACAGCATTGTGCAAGGGTGATAGGCCCTATTCAGGTGCAAGGAAATCCCCTCCTACTACTCTCAATGCAGCCAAGCCCCATTCAGCTCAGCATCAACCAGGAAGGGCCAGTCACACATCAACCCTCCAGTGGCTGTGTACAGTGAATGTGCATCCCCAGCCCAGCTCCTGTCACTACAAAACCAGACAGTCACTCCACAAACAGTCAGAGGTACACAGAATGGGTAACCAAGAAAATGCCTACTTTTTAAAAGTGTATCTGAAAGGAGCGTCCAAGTGCACACCTTGATCGTCCAAATGTTTCACTGTCAAAATA
This sequence comes from Lissotriton vulgaris, assembly GCF_964263255.1. Taxonomy (NCBI): domain Eukaryota; kingdom Metazoa; phylum Chordata; class Amphibia; order Caudata; family Salamandridae; genus Lissotriton; species Lissotriton vulgaris. The sequence continues at coordinate 273,509,713 of NC_141694.1, read as the reverse complement.
GTTTTCCAATGTTTCAACTTTTGCGTGCAGCCTGGAAGCGTGGTCTGCCCAAATACCATGCGCTTGAAAACTCCTGAAAACTGTAGCGGGGTGACACTCCATAGCCATTGGCTATGGAGTGTCACTCCACTCCAGTTTTCATGAATATACTTTTTAAAGGTGGCATTTTCAAGCACACAATTTACAATTCATATTAATTAAAAGATGTGTTATTTAATTCGGCATTCACAGAGCCTAAACTTTATTTCTCAATCTTGTCCCAATGGGAAGGTATATTTGTAAGACATTACAATTATCTCCAGTTCTATCCTATCCTTTCCATAGTGACCTGTTTGCCTCCATGTGATGCTTGGAGTCCAGGGAAAGCATCCTCCCCCGCGAGTTGTTCCACCTCTTCCTAATTTACTCCCATGTGGGTAGGTTGTTTGCTACAGCATTTACTCTCTCGACCACATTTGCCTTTTCTGGGATAGGAGTGTATTTTGGCCTTGGGCTCCACACAATTGTGGCTCTACTCTTAGGATTTCATCCACCATGACTGACAATTCTCCCTCAGTAAAACTTTGATTTGTGCGACCTGGTATTGGACCAAAAATAAGATTGAATTAAATAATTGACCGCAAGGTACTAAATGAAAGGGACTCAAAGGGACAAGAGACAGGGAGAATAAAAAACAAAAAACCTCACTTAACTGGCAAAGCCTCTGGTATCAAAGGTTGTGTTGGAGTTGGAATGGCAAAGGATCGTGGTCTGAAATGGGGTTTGTTTTATAGTCAATCAATCAATCAATACATTTTATAGAGCGCGCTACTCACCTGTGAGGGTCTCAAGGCACTGAAGGGAGGGGGGTGCTGTTACTGCTCAAATAGCCAGGTCTTGAGGTGCTTCCTGAAGATGAGATGGTCATGGGTCAGTCGTAGGTGTGCAGGGAGGGAGTTCCATGTCTTGGCGGCCAGGTAGGAGAACGATCTTCCTCAGGTTGTGGTTCTGCGGATCCGTGGGATGATGGCGAGGGTGAGGCTGGCGGAGCGGAGCTGGCGGGTGGGAGTGTAGAACGAGAGGCGGTTGTTGAGGTATTCGGGCCCATGTTGTGGAGCGCTTTGTGCGCGTGGGTGGGTAGCCTGAACGTGATCCTCTTGCTGACGGGGAGCCAGTGCAGGTTTCTCAGGTGGGGTGTTATGTGGCTACGGCAAGGGATGTCGAGGATGAGTCGTGCGGAGGCGTTCTGTATGCGCTGAAGTCATTTCTGAAGTTTGGCTGTGGTTCCTGCGTACAGGGCGATCCCATAGTCCAGTCAGCTGGTGACGAGGGCCTGGGTGACTGCCTTTCTGGTTTCGGTGGGGATCCACTAGATGATCTTTTGGAGCATGCGCAGGGTGTTGAAGCATGACGATGAGATGGCGTCGACTTGTTTGGTCATTGTGAGGGAGGAGTCCAGGATGAATCCCAGGTTGCGAGCGTGGTCCGTGGGTGTCGGTGCGGTGCCCAGCGCTGTGGGCCACCAGCAGTCGTCCCACACGGATGGGGATTGTCTGAGGATAAGGACCTCCGTCTTGTCTGAGTTGAGTTTCAGACGACTGAGCTTCATCCATTCCGCAACGTCTTTCATTCCTTCCTGGAGGTTGGTTTTGGCGGTGGCTGGGTCTTTGGTGAGGGAGAGTATCAGCTGGGTGTCGTCGGCGTAGGAGATGATGTTGAGGTTGTGATTGCGAGCGATGGCGGCGAGAGGGCTCATGTAGATATTGAAGAGGGTTGGGCTCAGCGAGGAGCCTTAGGGTACACCGCAGATGATCTTGGTGGCCGTGGAGGGGAAGGGAGGGAGGCGGACTCTCTGGGTTCTGTCGGAGAGGAACGAGGTGATCCAGTCTAGGGCTTTTCCTTGGATCCCAGTGTTGTGGAGGTGGGTTATTAGGGTGCGGTGGCTGACGGTATCGAAGGCGGCCGAGAGGTCAAGGAGGATGAGAGTGTTGTATCCCCGTTGTCCATCAGGGTCCTGATGTCGTCGGTGGCTGCGATGAGGGCGGTCTCGGTGCTATGGTTGGCTCGGAATCCGGACTAGTTTGGGTCAAGCGAGTTGCTTGCTGCCAGGAATGCAGTCAGTTGTTTGTTGATGGTCTTCTCAATGACTTTAGCCGAGAAGGGAAGGAGAGAGATGGGGCGAAAGTTCTTGTGGTCTTTAGGGTTGGCTGTGGGTTTCTTCAGTAGGGCGTTGATCTCTGCCTGCTTCCAGCTTTCTGGGAATGTGGCTGACGCAAAGGAGTTGTTTATGATGTTCCGGAGGTGGGGTGCGATGATGGCGTCGGCTTTGTTCAAGATGTGGTGAGGGCAGGAGTCAGAGGGAGAGCTGGAGTGGATGGTGTTCATGACGTGGGTGGTGTTTTCAGTGCTGGCGGGGGTCCAGGTGCTGAGGGTGGTGGGTGTGATTGTTGGTTCAGTGGCTGGAGGCGGGGTTTGGGTGCTGAAGCTGTGGTGTATGTCTGCGATCTTGCGGTAGAAGAACGTGGCGAGGGAGTTGCAGAGGTCTTGCGACGGTGCAGTGCCATTGTTGCTGGCCCTGGGTTTGGAGAGTTCTTTTACGATGTTGAAGAGTTCCTTGTTGTTGTGGGTGCTGTTGTCCAGCCGATCTTTGAATGATATCCTTTTGGTGGTGCGGATCAGCTGGAGGTGTTCGCGAGTTGCGTTCTTGAGGGCTGTCATGTTTTCTGTTGTCCGTTCGTGGCACCAGGTTTTTTTGAGGGATTGTCAGGATTTCTTTGAGGCTTTGAGGGCGTCGGTGAACCACGTGGTTTTCCTGTTGCTGGTCTTGCCTGGGGAGTTCTTGAGAGGAGTGAGGTTGTCTGCGCAGTTGGCGATCCATTGTGTGAGGTTCTGGCCTGCGTTGATGGTGTCAGGGGTGTTGACTGGTGGGTTCTGACTCAGTGATGTGGTTAGCTGGTCTGTGGTGACTTTGCTCTAGCATCAGCGGGGGATCTGTTGCGTGTGGTGGTGGGATGTAGTCTTCTTGAAAGTGAAGTGGATGCATCTGTGGTCTGTCCAGTGTAGTCCGGTGGTGTGGCTGAAGGAGACGTGGTTGCTTGTGGACAAGATGGGGTCGAGCGTGTGGCTGACGTACTGGGTGGGGGTGTTCACCAGTTACTTGAGTCCAAGGTTGGCAAGGTTGTTGAGCAGGGTGGTGGTGTTGCTGTCATTGTTGTTCTCCAGGTGGAAGTTCAGGTCCCCTAAGAGGATGTATTCGGGTGATGCTAGGGCGTGCGGGCTGATGAAGTCGGTGAAGGTTTCGCTGAATTGTTTACTGGGTCTGGGGGTCTGTAGATGAGGGTTCCTTTGAGTGTGGTCTTGGGGTTGGTGTGGATCTGGAAGTGTAGGTGTTCGGCAGCAGAGATTGTGTCTTCGGGGTTGGTTGTGACGCTGATGGTGTTCCTGTAGATTATGGCGATTCCTCCTCTGCTTTGATTGATGCGGTCCTTCCAGGTGATTTTGTAGCTGTCCGCGATGGCTATGGAGATGTCGGGGGCCCAGGAGGCGTTCATCCAGGTTTCCGTGAGGAAGGGGACATCAGGTGTTGTAGTATCGAGGAGGTCCCAGAGTTCGATGGCGTGTTTGTGGACGGAGCGGGCGTTGAGGAGGATGCACTTGAGGTTGTTGTTGTTGCTTTGTTCGGTGGGCGGGGTGCAGGTTCGGAGGCATGTGAATTTGCAGGTTTGGCAGGCGGAGGGTCCGTGGGTTCGTTTCTGGGTGGCTCGGTAGCAGGCGGGTGAACGTCCGGTGTTGAGTGCGTTGAGGGTGGTGGTGTTGTATCTCAGTCGTGTTCCCTGGCTCCTGCAGGGGCTAGGGGTTCTGGCACTGGGCACGGTTCAGGCACAGACGGGCGCAGACGGGCTTGCCGATGGCACGCCTACGGCACGCCCGCTGCGCGCCTGCTGTGCGGCCTCCATATGAGGGGCGGCCTCCATATGAGGGGCTGTGGGAGGGAGGAGCAGCTGGGAGGTGGGAGTGGGGCGGCGAATGGGAACAGCGGGGGCGGGGACGCAGGGACGCAGCGGCCGGAAAGGTGGAACAAAGGGAAACCGTGGAAAAGCGGGGAGGACAACGAAAGCAATGCGGGTGAAGGTGGCACAGAAAGCAAGAAGGGGGCAAGGGGGTACAAAGGGCACAGCAGATGTCAAATGGGGAGTACAAAATACAGAAACAAAATCCAAAGGCAACAAGTGAAACCAGGGAAACAGAAGGGAACCGGTGAACAAAAGGGGAGAAGGACACAGAGGCAAATGGGGAAGGGGGCACAGAAGGGCACAGCAGATGTCTAGTGGGGAGTAGGAAATACAAAAAACGAAATCCAAGGCAACAAGTGAAAAACTAGGGGCAAGACCAGAGGAGACTAACACAGCAACAGGCAGCGTCAGGGTCAAGGCGATAGCAGATTGCGGGGGCAGCGTCACAAGAGGACCATGTGGCAGCTGGGGGGCGACCTACCTGAGGACAGGGTCAAAGATCGCTGTAGTATATAGTGTGGTATGACGGTGTTCCTATTTGGCCAGTGGACATAATGTGTGTTCTACTAGCATCCATCCACTGGCCAAAGTGATGGTGCATTGTTGAGAACATACTGCAACAGACTCACTCCATCGGGGAACCTCCTATAGTAGACCACTAGCACAACTGTGAAATCCCAATCTGCTATGCATGGACCTGCCTCACTCACGACAATGAAGTAGTATTCACCTGCATTGGGGTCCACTGCATAGTTGGCGGAGTGCCGCTTCCACAGCAGGAAACATTCTGTCGATGGAGCCTGCATGCATCTATATATGGTGGGCGAAAGGCCATTGACTCAGCAGAATACTAGTGTCGACTGCCATCTCAGCATGATGGTAAGATCATCAAAATCTAAATCAGGTTCTAAGTGTAGACTATTCCACAAAAAGACAATTTGCCTTTGAAATAAGTAAAATGATAGCATTGGCCTAGGTCCCTGTCACAGAGGTAGCCAACCAATACAATTCACTAATAGAAAGCCCCTTTACCAGCAAAATGAAGACAAACTTAGTCCCCTAATGGACTATTTTAAAGACACTTGAGTTGGCAAACTGCATCGCTCTAGACATAGATGCCAACCCAAATTCCAAATACCATAGTGGAATTTCTGTGACAGCACCTTGGCACAGGGTGCCAAAACAAACAACGCATTCGAAGAATGACCCAATGTCTTCCAATCCACACTAGGCAGAACTTTGCCTACACTATATAAATCTATAGAAGCATTATAAAAAGAGCAAAGCTACCAAGAGTAAGCATGGGCGAATTTTGCGGATCTCGCGTTCGCGGATTTTGCGGATTTGCGAACTCGCAATCCGCAAAATCCGCGAATTCTCGCGAATTTGCGGATTTTTTTTTTATGTTCACACGGGTTTCTGCAAGTTCGCGAGGGTTTTGTACAATTTCGCAAATTGCGAAATTGTACAAAACGCGTGCGAATTGCAGCAACCCGTGCGAACACAATAATATGAAGAGAAAGAAGCTCCTGGTCACAGGAACAGCACGGGGATTGCGCTCATGAAAGTCAAGGATGCAAAGGCCTCTACCCAGCATCACAGCTGACTTTCCACAGTGGATTTGGGAAGAGGCACACCTGTCCAGCCTCGAAGACGCTCATGATTGTTTTTGGGCTAATGAATGAGTCACTGAATTTGAGCATCAACTAGTTCGAGCGACCATGTGTGTGTTACTATGCAATCGCCCCGAAGGGCGCAGGGGTCCCTTGAGTGAGCTGTCCATCATAGTGGGTGAATGGCGGGAAGACGGTGCAAACCGCGAGTGTGTGCGCGGGGCCAAACGTGCGGGGCTTCCATGCGAGTTCACATGCCTCTTGTGTGCATAAAAGGTCAGAGAAAGATCAGTTCAGCAGATGAAGAGAAAAAGCTCCACAGGAAGGGTCACAGGAAGGGCATTTGTAAATATTTTAGGATGGCGCCGGCAAGCTGCCAGCGCCATCCTAAAATACGTACTAAATTAGCTTCAACAGGAAGCTCTAATAGATAAAATAAAGCAGTTGCGAGCACCTGCTTTATTTTATCTATTAGAGCTTCCTGTTGAAGCTAACTTAGTAACTATTTTTGGATGGCGCTGGCAGCTTGCCGGCGCCATCCTAAAATAGTTAAAACAGGGCAGGCTTGAACTTTTGCCCCCGGAAAAATCCGCCGCTCGCGGATTTGCGGATTTTCGGTAAATTCGCGGGAGTGCGCGGATTGCGAATTTACCGAAAATCCGCAAAATCCGCGAGCGGAACGGATTTTCCGCCCATGCTTAACCAAGAGCTATGAATGGAGCAATCTAATTGTCTCTAAAGGTAGCAAACAAATGAAAAGAATGGATGACATGCTACAACTTAAAGTCATACTCCTCCTAAATAACAACGCAGCAGCTTACTTAGAAATCAGGGCCAAAAGCATATTTTAAAATAATTGTTAACCTCCCAAAGTCCTTAAAAACTATGACAAACTCTAAACTGACATGCCAATTCTATTTTTTGCCAATGTAATTTTTTATTAGATTAGTCAAACAAATATTTAAAATCACAATGCTAATAAAGACTGATATATTAAAAATATATATAAATTATTTGTTAAAAAAATTATCGCCAACCAAATTTTATAAAAGCAAACTCAATAAAAAAAATATTTTTTTAACATTATTTTTATTGATTTGAAATCAGGGCAAAATTACATTCATAAAAGATTCATTACTGGCTGCAATCACATTAGATCAATAAGGCAATGCTACATCATGTCATACCCACAGAACTATACAAGGAAACCCATAAACATGACCCCCTCCCACAACCCCCCATGACATTACCGCCCCTTCACGGGGAAACACCTTCTGAGACAATTTCTGGCGGGTCACAGATGTATCCCCTAAATTTGTTCCAGGCCCCCCAGACCGTTTCCCACTTTCGAGGGCATCCGCGATGGATGAAAATCACCTTTTCTGCTACCATCGCTTCATCCATATCTCTGCACCATTTTTGGAGCGTAGGCAGTACTTCCGACCCCCACAACATAGCATTGTTACGTTTTGCCATCGCCATACCAAGCATAGCCCAATCTTGTACTTGGTGATTGAGGTCATTGGATTCCCACACATTCAGCAGGCAGCATCTCGGTTCTGATAAGAGCGAGATTTCTATTGTCTGGGAGATAGTGCGCATTACCTTGGCCCAGTATGCCGCGATGTGTGAACAGTCCCAGATTGTGTGGTAAAACGTACCTTTCTCCCCACATCTGCGCAGGCAGTACTTATGTTGGGTTGTCCCGATTACAAAAAGTGTTGTTCTAGTGTGGTACGTGCTGTGCAGCACTTTAAGTTGGACCAGCCGGAGCCTAGAGGGTACAGCCGTCTCACAGGGTGAGGACAGGGCTGCCTGCCATTCTGAGTCATCAAAGTCGCCCACGTCCCGGGACCAGGTCTGTCTTAGCTTGGATGTCAGGTCTGGCAGATTATTGACAAGTTTACGGTACGTCAAGGATGTCGCCCTATTCGTCATGTGCTCCATCAAGAGTCTATCCTACAATGGGGTAGCCTCCTGTAATGAAGTGCCCAGTGGTATGGTTGTCTGATGGCGTGTCGGATTTGGAAGTATCTAAACTTCTCCGTCTGTGCCATGCCGTATTGGGCTTGCAAGTGTACAAAGTCGACCACCGCCCCCTTCTTCCAAAGATCCCTCACTAAAGAAAGACCAATATTGTCCCAATTATATGAATTGTGTGTGCCGTAGGGCCAATCAGTCCTGGGGGCTTACGCTTTCTGTATAGATTCGCCATCAGTCCCTTCCCTTCTAGGTTCTGCCTGTCTGCTTGGTACGCCGGCTCATTCTGTGGGGCATGTAACCAGTAGTTGATTATTTTGAGATGTGCTGCCCAGTAGTACAGCTGCACGTTTGGAAGCGCTATCCCCCCATCGTACCAGCTGCGCACCAGTTTGTCCTGGGCAATCCGTGCCAGTTTGTTTCCCCATAGGAGACTGGAAACTTCAGCCGCTATGGCTTTGAAGTAGGCCTGCGGGACTAGAAACAGAGTGTTTTCAAGGACATATAAAAAACGCGGGAGCGCCATCATTTTGTAGAGTGCCGCCTTCCCCAATAATGTGATGGGGAGATTACGCTATATTGCCACATCGCGCTTAAAGCGGTCTAATTGAGGCCTTAAGTTCTTTACATAGAACTTGTTGGAGTCAGGCGTCACATAAATGCCCAGGTATTTAAAGGCGTCACCAGTGACCAGCAATGGGCAGTCCTGTAGGTAATAGTGGTGGTGGATCAGTCAGTACATAGAGGACGGATTCGGACCAATTAATGGTGTATCCTGAGACTCTACAGAATTTCTCACACACGCCCAATAGCTCCATGATGGATTTTATGGGGGGAGGTTAAATATAGCAGTACATCATCAGCATACAATGATATGCGATCTTCCCAGGTGTGGGTCCACGTAATCCCATGAATGGAGGGCTGCCATCTAAGCCACGCGGCGAGCAGCTCTAAAAGCAGCGCAAACAACAAGGGGGATAGTGAACATCCCTGTCGTGTCCCTCGAGATAACCGGAAGTCCCTCGAAATGTGTCCATTGGCCGCCACATGAGCTAGTGGGTTATTATATAACAGGCAAATCCAGGCGCAGAATTTTGGGCCGAAGCCCAGATGTTGCAGCGCCGCAAACAAATATGGCCACTCCACCGTATCAAACGCCATATTGGCGTCGAGCGAGAGAATGACCGCGGGTTCCTGAATGTATGACTGCCGATCCAACACCGCATGTAACCGCCTTAAGTTGAGTGCTGTACTGCACTGAGGCATGAATCCGGACTGGTCAGGACTTATAAGAGACGAAAGGTGGGGGTCAACCGCATCGCCAACAGTTTGGCCAGTATCTTAGGTTCAGCGTTAAGCAAAGAGATTGGGCGGTAGGAGCTACAGTCCGCGGGAGTTTGCCCGGTTTAGGGATCGCTATAATTGTGGCCAACCGCTGATCGCGTGGCAATTCTCCAGCCTTAAGACTGTCCTGAAACATGTGCAGGAGGAAGGGGGCCAGAACGTGCACATTCTGCTTATAAAGTTCGATTGGGAAATCCGTTTGGTCCCACTGCTTTACCCGACGCGAGAGAGCTAATAGCCTTTCTGCACTTCCTCGACCGAAAAGTCGGTTTCTAAAAGTAGTGCCGTCTCCGGGGTGAGCCTCGGCATGGCAATATCTTTGATGTATCCATGCGCTTCCTCAATTGTAAATGTGGCGCGAGAAGCATATACTTGCTCAAAATGGTCAGCTAACGTGGTCGCTATATCATTGGGCTCAGTTACCAAAGAACCAGCGGACGTACATAGTTGCACAATCACCCTGTCTGCTTTTTCCTTTTTATCTAGCCATGCTAGCATCTTTCCCACCTTATCCCCTAGTTCGTACACCCTGTGGCGTGTGGCCTGAAGGCTGACAGTGATCATTTCTCTCTGGTACGCCACAAACTCGCTTTGCTTAAGGCGCACTCTTTGTGCAGTATGAGGCGTCGGGTGTGCTGCATGTTGAACCGTCGCATCATCTAGGTCTGATTCTATACTGTCCAATTCAGCCCGCTTTTCCCGCTTTTGCCCAGTAATAGATGCGATAGCTTACCCACGCACAACCGTTTTATATGCTTCCCACAAAATGCTGGCTCATTCCACTGACTCTGCGTTCTCTTGAAATAAGTTTTTTGTGTGTCCACTGACTCTGCGTTCTCTTGAAATAAGTTTTTTGTGGTGTCTTTAAGTCCCTTAAATACCTCAGGTATGTGCAAATAACTAGGATCAATGGGGAACATACGGCGCCTAAGAGTCTGATGGCGTGTATATGACAGCAGTATCGGTGAGTGATCGGATATACCCCTGGGGAGAATGTCCACCTCTTCTATCCCCCCAGGCCATCCGCCAAGACCAGGATGTAGTCAATGTGTGTGAGGCAGTTATGAACTCCTGAGTGTAGGGTGTATTGTTTAACATTTGGGTGCCTGTATCTCCATACATCTGTGAGCCCCAAGGCCTTTATAAGCCCAGTCTTACGACGACCACTCGGCACATTCGGTTTAATGGGGTGCCTATCTATGGCGCCGTTCACTATATCATTGAAATCTCCCCCAATCACCAGTGTCGCATCTGGCAAAGCAAGCAGGAATGCAGTAAGTGCAGAATGTGCTAGTGCATGTAAGGATGGTGGGACATATACCAAGACTAGAGTAAACAGTTTCCCTTCCCATTGGCAAGTGACAGCCGCAAAGCGGCCCTGGTCATCTACTCGTGTTTGGTGTATTATGAGCGGGAAGTGCTTCTTTATAAGTATGCCCACGCCTCTAGATCCGGAGGAGAACTCGGAGTGTGCCACCATTTTGTAACCCCATCTATCCATGTCCTTGCAGGCAGAGCCTACTAAGTGCGTCTACTGTAAGAGGGCCACCGCAGGCACGCAATGTTTTAAATATTGCAAAACCCGACCCCTTTTCACCTTATCCCCTAACCCCCACACATTCCAGGTCAGCACAGTCAATGGGGTCCCCAGAGTCAATTGATTCAATTGCTGATTAGCGTCCTGTCGGGCTTGTGTAAGCATTGGTAATGAAAACAAATTACAGCGTTGTAAAATTTAGATCGACAATCCAGCCCTAGTGCGTCAACAGCCATCTGAGTCATCATGTGTGCCCTGTGTCCTAAACATAAAACAGCAAAACTTTGAACAAGTCCCAGAAACGCCCTTGCCCCATCCTCCCCCCGCCCTGCCTCCCTGCTTGACGGAATCACAACTGCCCGCCACCCCAACAAAGCAGAGCGCTTGGTACCCATTCCCGCTCCACAACGAAGGGGGAGAGTGAAAACTGTTCCCGCCCCCACAGAGCCCTTTTATCACAATAGTGTCAGCAACCCAGTGTCTCTGTCGAATACAACAGAAGAGAATTGGTGAGGAATTGTCTTTTAAGTGTCCTTAAACTACAGCTAAGCTGGATATCCCCACCAAACATAACTAGAAATACCTTAGGATGACTTTGAAATTTGTCCGCAGTTATACATCTACATAACAATCACACAGCGTTACCGATGCAGGTCCCGGTCTGAGAAATAAGAGCACAGTTCCCTCCTTCAGCCACCATGTTGGCTGTACATTTTGAGCGTGGCAGAGTCGAAGGACCTGCACTCATTCCTGTTCCACTTCGTCTTGTTGTTCATTGCGCCCCGGCGCTTGATGACCAGTGCGGCCCTGTCTTGATACCTTCCACCAACCCTCCAGCCAGTCTTGCGCCTCTTCGGGCGTCAGAAAGAACCACACTTTTCCCTCTTATTCTACTCTCAGTTTGGATGGAAAGAGCATGGAGTATTTGATCTCTCGTTCCCGAAGGGCCTTTTTGACATCAAGGAATCCCCTGCATTGCTTCGTGACTGCCGCCGTGTAGTCCGGGAAGATCGTGATAGCGGCGTTGTCAATGTAGATCAGTGGAGCCTTCCGGACCGCTTGTAAGATTGCATCTCGGTCCTGAAAGTTGAATATATATGCCACAATAGGGCGCGGGGGAGCTCCAGGTTTCGGTCTGACACCCGGGACCCGATGTGCCCGTTCTACAGAGAAGAAGTTTCATAACCCCCGCGGTTAGAGGTGAGTTGCTACCAAATCCTCCACGAAGAGGTTGAAGGCACACCAATTAGGCGACTGTTATTCCGCCTTGAGCGCCCTTCCTGATCCTCGAGGCAGGCCTTTAGAAATGTATTATCCTCCTCCAGCTGATTTACTTGCTTTTTTCAGGGCGGAAGTGTCTGAGGAGAGGGCTTCTGTTGTAGTCTCTACGTCAAATATTTTGGCGGATAGTTTGCTGATCAAATCAATCGCAAGAGTCCCAATTCTGGAATCCACCTTTTTCAATGTTGCCATTATATCTTGCAGACTGACCTCCTGTGCGGCACCTCCTGCAGCCCCTGCGGATGAAGGGACCTCCTTGTCATGCGCTTCCCCCTGTGACTTGGTGTATGCAAATTTGTCCAGTTTTGTCTGACTGGCTCCCTTTGCGTTTCTGCCACTCATGGTGACGGTGGAGGGGGTGTTACGCACTTGGGACAGGACACTGAACTGCCGGTGTCCACAGGATAATGCACCGTAGTGTTCCAAAGCAGGGACTGCGGGTATGACCAGTTCCCAGGGGAGAGGGAGATTGCAAGTATTGTAGGAAGTTAGGTGTTCAAGAAAGGTGTTACTCCGCAGTGGGTCAGGTGGGTGTCCAGTCACGCGAACAGGCTATTGAAGGCAGTAGGAGATTTTAGCCCGGGGACGCATGTGAGATGAACCTGCAGATCGGATCGGTGTCCCCGGGGAGGGGGCCAGATAATTGCTCAGTGGAGGTCTCTCACTGCGCTGGTGGTTCGCACGGCAGGAGCGTGTGGAAGGTTGTCGTCGCTTTATCCAACCTACCCTGAGTACCCTTTTTTAGGTATATATCCAGTTCATGGCCACGATTGGTACTTACAGTCATGAAAGGGGCAGTCAGGGGGTCCAACAGTTCTCCACTCCTATCAATTGGGGCTCCTGCTATGGTCGCGCCATCAAATTGTCTCCTGTGCGTATTTCTAACCTTGCCAGGCCGCTCCACGAATGCTAGCCTCCCACTGCTAACTATAGACCTGGGAAGAGGGAGGGGGAGCGTTGTGCCCCTCGGTACTGCTGCCTCCTCTGGAGCTGTTATTCCGCGTTGTTCCTGCCGCCACCAAGCCAGCTGCAACATGTCAGGCACAAGCGCTGTCCGCAGTGCACTCGTCCTCGTAGTGGTGGCAGGAGGGGTCTGTCTCAAGTTGCGCACTGGCCACCGAGCCGATCACTTGAAAGCCCACCAGGGGGGTTCCCACCGGTCTTTGTGCCGGGCTGCCAGGCCTGTTTTGTGCAGCCGCCACTCACCAGCTCCTCAAGAATAGATGGAGGGGAGGGGGGGTCCCCGGACCACCGGCACCTCCGCCCACCTCTGATCCGGCACGCAATCGCACACTCCCAGGCACCTTTACCACTGTGGGGCCCGGCTGCTGTACCTCATTAGGCCCGAGCTCTTCGGCACTCACCTCGACCGCCGGCAAAATTGTAGATCGCTGCAATCATCATCTGATGGTGCTGCTCACTTTCCACCATGAACCCATGAGTTTTGGGGTCACTCAGGTCGCAGATTATTAATCAGATTGTCTGGGCTCTGTATTGGGAACCCGGAGCCTCTCTAGGCTGCGGCAATGTTACTCGGCTGCAAGACACGCCCCCTCTTAAACACATTTTTATTGGTTTTTCAGACAACAAAAAGGTGGATCTGGTGTCACTCCCCTGTCAGGTAGCAAGGTTACAGTCAGGTTATTTGGGGGTCAGGTGAGATACAAAAGAATGACCGTACCCACATTTCAGGTGTGTTTTGCAATTACCGCCTCCCCTTCCCCACCACCCTCCCCAACTATTCCCAGCTCATCCCTCCCCTCCCACCCCCAGACGTGTCACTTACTTCTTGGCTGCAAAAGGTCGATAGTCATGTATTCGCAGTGAGGCGCCAGGTTTGCATGTGATGGCCCTACTGTGGAGTGCGTTTCAACTTGAGTGACTGAGGCAAACTCTGGCCCGAAGCTTCAGATCTTAATGGTTGTATGCCTACCAATGCCCTAGATCATGGCCGCTACATGGTCTCCTACGGAGGTATCATCGGCATCGTCTTCGAGGGACTTGAGTGCTACGACTAGCGCTTCCAAAGCTCTCGCCCTTTCCAGGGCCTTTTCACTCTGTTTGTTTTGCTATTTGTACCCTAATCACTCCTTCACATTCGGCCCATTTTAGGAACTCTGTCTTCCATCTTATTGTGCTGGGACCTTGTTTCTCCTTCCAATGTGTGGTAATGTTCGTTTGGCCAGGAGCAAACCCAAATCTAAAAATGTGCTGGTGATTTTGTTCTTTGACGTGTAGGGAAACCAGTGTAAAATGCAGTGTGCCATGGTCAGTTCTAACTCCCTATCTTTGAGGTCTGATAGTGTTGTCGTTATTTCTTTCAAATAGGTGTTGAGGAGTGGGCAATCCCCAACCACATGTTTAAAATATGCGCTTTCTTCATTATATCTAGGGCAAGTCGCCGAATGGGTTGGAAAGTATTTGTGTAGTTTTTCAGGGGTAAGGTAGGCTCTATGTATAATATGGGAGTGTACTAACTGGAAGCGTGCATTCCGAGTGCTCTTCCAGGTTCTCTCCACCAACTTGCTCCACACCTACTCTGGGATGGCCTCCCCGATATCCGTTTCCCACTTGAATCTCAGGTCTGTCAGGAGAATTAGTGTTTCTAGTGTCATGAGTCTATACAGGCGCATTACTGCTTTAAATGTACCTGCTGCCAGTTCTGTGAGTGCTCCTCCCCAGTGTTTCCTGATAGCCGCAATGAGGGCTGTGTACTGTAGGAAGTCTCCCCAAGAAGGTCATAGTGGCATAGTGGCTCCCTCCTCATAAAGGTCTCCTATGCTAGTCAGCCCTTGTTCTGCCCAGTTTCGGCCAGGTGCTTCCATGCGGTAGGGCCTTGCATCTAAGCAATGGGATTTCCGGCACATAGGGGAACTTAGGAGATGCTTGCCTCAGATACCTGATCCAGCATTTTCTTGCAGTGTTAAGTTCCAGGGTACGGGTTGTGGTGTTGACCGGGAGTCGCAGAATAATGCGGGATAACAACATCTGGTTCCCAAAGTCCTCCCGTATTCTTCCTCCCCTCTGGTGACGCTTGCCACCCACTGCGTGAGCCATTGAAATTGTGCTGCCAAGTAATAGGTCTCATAATCAGGGACTGCTAGACCACCATCCGCTCTCGGTCGCATAAGTATAGCAAGCTCCACTCTGCGCCTGCCAGTACCTCATATGAAGGCATTGATCATTGACCTTGGCTGTGTGAAGTATTTTGCCGGGATCCAAATTGGTAAGGTCCCAAAGTAATATAATAACTTCGGGAGGGTTACCATTTTAAGCAGGGCCACCCGACACACGACAGACAATGGCAAGGGACCCCAGAATTCAACATTTGTTTTTGCCCCCCTTAAGGCCTTCCCTATATTACCTTCTAGGATGTCTTCCTGGCTATGGTATATATGCATATCCAGGCAAGGCAGGCAGCTGTCCTCCCAGGCCACCACCTCTGTATGTTGCGGGCTTATCCTACCCCCACACACCGGGAATAAGCAGGACTTCGACCAGTTCACTTTTAATCCAGCGACTCTGCTGTGAGCTTGCAGCAAGTTTTTTGCCCCCAGGAGTTCCGCTCCCGAATCAGCTAGAAAAAGCAAAAGGTTGTCTGCATCTAGGGCTATGAATGGACTTCCCCATGTAGGTTGAGCCAATGGTATGCCCGCATCGACCTGGCCTGTGCTGATAACAGCTCGAGCACCAAGGCAAACAGCGTTCCCCGCCCCACTTTTCAGGCATCAGAGATGAGCCCCCTGGTTTTAATTCTGGCAGTGGAGCCGGCAACATGAGAGCTGTTCAGCTCACGAAATAGGGTCCCAAACCCATTGAAAGCAAACTCAATCAATCACATAAAATAATTACCATACATAATACAAACAGTTCCACATATCAATCACTTATGTTTGACATGAACAATATAATATCACATTCCCTACCCCAAATAAAGAAAATCAATCACAATTATTTATAATATTATTTCTGTCTCCGTGTTAGAAACCTTTTAAATATGAGATAAATGAATCCACAAATCCCCACAAAATAATATAACAAATCCAGTCTAATTCCCTCAAAGCAATCCAAAGTATCTAGGTTCCATAAAATACCAAGTGTTTTAAAAAGAAATGCTCCAGAAAACCAGGCAAACGGATATCAAAGTAAAAGCCATTGGTTTATTATAAACCAAAACTGGTTTCAATTAAAAAGAAAACGTAATCTCCAAATGCCCATAGAATGCGTTCATAGACAAAAACCTGTAAAGACAATTAAAAACATCCACCTGCAAAACACATTACAGTCCTAAAAATCCATACAACTAACAATTAATCATCAAAACATAACTAACATCATTCAGTTTAACATAGCAGAGTAATGTATCACTAAACCTGTGTACAAAACTGCAAAACAACAAACTAGTGAAAACCACTAACCAGCAATACATTTAGATATACAAAAAAACATGAACAAGACTGTAACTAACTTTTATACCTCTCTTCAAAAACTCCTCTTACCCTCAAGACCCTTAAAAATCATAAAAAGGACTTACATGTTCTGACGAACAGCAGCTCCTTACCCCAACATGGTTCTAGGAAAATAGATTAAAAATAACACAAATAGATTCCAAAATAGAAAGTAGCAGAAAAGAAACAGCAGCTAAATGAGTCTAAAAAAAGATTATCTCCCCATTGAAATGAATGGGAAGTATTGTAAAATGTTGAATAAATGTTTAAGAAATGTACAAAATTATTAAACATGAAAAACATATCAATGTTACAAAAATTATAAAAAATGTGTAAAGTACGAATGTAATAGTATAAAATATATGTCATTATTTAATATATACTAATAAAATGTATGCTAAAATAATGTTGAAAATATATATATATATTCACTGAAAAAACCATAGGTTTCTGAGACGTTATAGTTAGGAGTTAGCATTTAAAAAACCTTAGAAATTCACTGTAAAACCCATAGGTTTCAGGGGTGTTATAGTTAGCTGGACATTGCACTCGTACAAAAACATGGAAATTGCTCCGTTATAGTTAGTTCTGCTAACTATAACTCGCGCGCCCGCAATGCACTGCTGATGATGTCATATATTACATCATTCATGACATGGTCAGTGATATCACTGATGACATCACTAATGACATCTCATATGACATCACTGATGACATCATCATGTGAATGTTGTTGTGTTTGATATGTAAATATGTATTATATATACATAGCAATCTGCATTGAAGAATGAGTGGATATATACGTGTCTGGATGGAGGATTTAGTAGATGTGTGATTGACTGTTTAAGTGAGTAATTAAAAGTGTCTCACTAAATACATGGGTGAGTGACTAAACTGTGTGGATATCTGTATCACTCTGTCTGTTGTTGTGTAACCTGCTGCATCAGTTGGTCACTAGCTACATGAGTGTCTATATTAGTTATTGATTAGTTGGCTGAGTATTGTGTATGGGAGACTGAGTATGTGTATGGTTGGGTGGGGGTGTGTGACTGTGCAAAGATGTGTGAGTGGTTGATTGACTAGGTGTATGAGTTTAAGAGTGCATGTGGAAACAGTTGTTTGGGTGAGTGAGTGTGTTTATGGGTGTGTTGATGAGCAAATATATGTCTCAGTGGTACATCTCCAACGAAGTACAAAAATAAAAGGCAGTGTATGTGACAGTTGTATATAAATCACTATACGTAAGAGTCAGTGAATGTGTGAGTGGCTGTATGGATGAGTGTATACTTGTAATAGTGATTTTATAGGACACTAAGGGGCCCATTAGGATGGTGGGCAGATCGCCCCCACTGGGCCGGCGTTAGTCACCGCCGGCTGGGCGGGGGCGGGGCGATCCACCCGCCATCCTTGCAGCAAAGCCCCCTGCCATATTACTATGACTGGAGGTCCATGGCAGACGCAAAGACAATCCGCCGCATTTTCTGCCTGGGCGGAAAAGGGTTCAATATGGTGTCGGTGTCTGCTAGACACCGCCAGCCATATTACAATGTGGGCGGAAACATACCTTTCTGTGGCGGCATTGCCGCTAAGGAAAGGCATGCGGAGTTTGCTTGCAGGGGCCCGCTGCACATGGGGGGTACCTATGGTACCCCCCCCTGCATTTCAATGTACAACATGGCAGGCACCGCGCGGTTTCTGTCACTTTGTGATTACAAAGCACAACCTGCTTTTGTGGCATTGCGGCGGGCGGCGCTGAACAAATGTGCCATGCGCACACCAGTGTGGCGGGCGCATCCTTATTGGGAGTGCTGAGGGTGCGGCAGTCCTGTTTCCTGGGGGTATGGCGGGTGGACAAAGTCCGCCCACTATACTAATGACCCCCTAAGTATGAGTTACTATCTGTATGAAGAAATGAGGTCGTGTTTGTATAAGTGAGTAGGTGAGTAAATGTAAGTGTGATTGATTGTTTGCATGAGTGAGTAGGATGAGTGCTGGTGGGTCAATGTCTATATAGGTGTATGAGTGCATTTGATAGTGTTCTATTGATCAGTGACAGCATGTATGAGTGATTCTATGGGTGAGTGAGTAGATGTGTGTGTAGACCTAGGAATCAGTGAGTGGGTAGGGAGAAACTGGTATTGGTGTATTTTACAGTGAGTGATCAAAGGTTATACTAGTGCGTGATGAGGTGTATCAGATTGTCACGTGGATGATGTCATCAGTAATGTCATTTGAGATGCCATCAGTTATGTCATCAGTGATGTCACTGACCATGTCATGAATAATGTAATATGTGACATCATCAGCAAGGCATTGCGGGTGCGCAAGTTATAGTTAGCAGAACTAACTATAACAGAGGAATTTCTATGGTTTTGTACGAGGCAAATGTCCTGCTAAGTATAACACTCCTGAAACCTATGGTTTTTTCAGTGAATTTCTAAGGTTTTTAAAATGCTAATTCCTAACTATAACGTCTCTGAAACGTATGGTTTTTTTCAGTGATTTTCAAAGGTTTTTTAAATGGTAATTTCTAACTATAACATGTCTGAAACCTATGTTTTTTTCAGTGAATTTCAAAGGTTTTTAAAATGCTAATTTTTAAGTGTAATAGTAGTAATATCTATTTATTTGTACTGATTTTCGACAGTTTTTTAACTGTTTATTTATAAATATTTTATCCATTAAATAACTATATATTTTTTCAGAAAATTTGCACACAAAAAAATGGAAAAAAATTCAAACTGGAATATTGTTTACATTTTTATTTTTATTTTTAATATATTTATATTATTTTATTTTTTAATTTATTTTTCAAATTTTTTTGGGAGTCACGCACCCAAAGCATTCCCATCATGATGGGCGTGCGGATTCTAGCCGCCATTTTAGAAAAGTCGTGATGGATCCGCATACGGTGTGCGACGGCTGCATGTTTTTTCAGTTACGTCATATACATTTAATATTACGTGATGTGCGCGATTGGTATGCGACCGGTCCGTGACTCCTGCTCCTGCACATTTGTGACACATGCGCATTACTGTACGTGATGCTTGCGCGGTGGTGGGTCCCGCGTGACATCATATATGTGCTGGGGCACGCTGGGTGCGCGACTACCGCAAATTTTTTATATGTTCTAAAATGATATGTATGTCTCTTTAATATACATATTAGGGCAAGAGATTTTCTAAGATATTCATAAAAATAATATATTTGTACTTAAAATAAACATACATTATTTTTAAATATATGTTCAGGGAATTCTCGTTGGGTGCGTGCTTCGTGAGCGAAGGGTGCGCGAATCCCATGTGACCTAAAAAAAAAAAGATTTGATTGGTTTATAACATTTCCCACTG
The DNA here is from genome assembly GCF_964263255.1 of Lissotriton vulgaris. Taxonomy (NCBI): domain Eukaryota; kingdom Metazoa; phylum Chordata; class Amphibia; order Caudata; family Salamandridae; genus Lissotriton; species Lissotriton vulgaris. The sequence goes on along the minus strand of NC_141694.1, from coordinate 273,490,168 downwards.
TAACTATTGAAGGACCCCACCCATTTTAGTCATACTTTTCAGAGCAATTCAAGAGAGACATCTCTTCTAAATCAAGAGCTATTTTTTTTTCTAATATTGTATTGGAAGAATGGCCAGTTCACAACCTCCTCATCACTCTTCGGATGAAGATTTTTTGGAAGAAGGTCCACCCAAGCAGAGGCCTGAGTCGTGATCTGGAAGTTTTTTTACCTTTCCTGCTTGTCAAAAAAAGGTAAATACTACGAAAGTCACATGCTTGATATGTCAGAGGGTCCTGTCGCGAGGCAGTGAAAAGAAATACTCCTGCAGAACGGCAAGTGTGTACAATCATCTACGAACCATCCACCCACGCAATCTAGCACAAGAGGAGATTAGACATGCAGCACAAAATCAACAACCAGCCATTGCTAGTACCTCTGGTGCGTCCACATCAACACCTCCTATGGACATTCATCCAGAATTTCAATTTCTGGAGCAGCACTGCACTTAGTGAAAAGCTGTCATCTGTTACGGTGAACAATCCATGAATGCTGTTTGCGCAAACATAAATGATCATTTTTTATTTTTTTGTTTGTTCTTGGAATGTTGTTTAATTCCAAAAGTTACCTGTTTATTTTTTTCCTTTTACTGTTTTCTTTTTAGAAAACCCCCAAAAAACTACAAAATTGTGAAACAAAAATACAAAATAGCAAAACCATCTCTGGTTAAAAAAAGAATTATAATTGCATGATAATGTCTGAAAGTTTGGTTGCATATATGTGTAGAGCATGATTGACTGAAATAATGCATTAGTAGTGTATGGTGAATTTATAGGTGAAGATTTATGAGGAAGTACTGCAGCCTGACACTGCAAGCTCTTTAGCTGCTCTGCTCTGTGGCACTTTCAAGGCACAGGGATGTGACATATGTACATGAATTTGTTGCAGCTCTGTGCTTCCCTCTGCACTGCTAAACAAAGTGCAGCCATGCGGTGACACAGGCATCCTTACACCATGGTGCAAGGATGTCTCTGTCGTGGGGAGATTGTTTTTTTTGCAGGAAGGGTGTTGGACTTGGCCCTTCTGGCATGTTCACCGCTAAACTTTGTGCTTTGGTATGTGACTTGGTGTTAGTTATTTTTGGCTTCTGCGCACTTTAACACTGTGTCCCAGTGTAAAGTGCGTGCGCACTCTGAGTGCATCTGGTGAGATTGGCCTGCCCTCCCGTAGGAATGCATGGGGAATGTATGTGTCCATAGTAGTTCCTGATGCGTGGGGAGTGCAGGGTTGAGTTTGGTATGTGCAGACTCGTGTGGTTAAATGCTGCGCGATGATTTGTGCAGCTTTAATGTGTCTAGTGTGGAAGTGCCACTTCTAGAAGTTGGCATGTCTGTGTAATAAAGGTGAAATGACTGTCTGGCTTGTGATTGGCTGGAGCTGGCTGGTGTGCCTGGCTCCAGGAGTCAGGATGGGTCTGCCCCGGTGGTGAGTGGGGAGATCTGCATATTGATGGCAGGGAGGAGTGCACCTGGGACCTGAATAGGGCTGGGCTTTCCCTACACAATGCTGGCTCCGCCCCTGTGGTGCGACTGATGACCCTAGCCTGTCCTGTGAATGGGGAGAGGGGCTGAGCACAACAGAGTGCTCCAGAACCAGCTGCATCTGGTTTCCCCCACCCTGCAGCCTGAGACAAGGGATTTCTGTGTATAAGAAGGGGCGGTGACCCCATACAAAATGCTCTCTTTCCTGATCCTAACTTGAGGGGGCCCTGTTGCTGCTGGGCGCCAGGAGGAACCGCCACTGGGGACTGCCTCCCTGCCTGGAGGGCCCTGTGAGCTGGCCCCTGGGCCCAGCCTTTGCCCCCCGCCTTCATTCCTAAAAGACTTTGTCCCTGGACATTTGGGACTTTGGTATCCTGCCAGCGCCTGGGAAGTGCTGGCCTTCCCCCCCTTCTATGTGATGTGCAGCACGGGAGCCCACCCCACCTTTCCTGCGCATTTGGGGAAATTAGATTGTCTCCCCAATTATTTTTGAATTCTATTGCGCAGGTGCCCACCCTGCGACTTGACCCTCTTTGCAGCTGCCGATTTCGGCGCAGGAGCCTACCCCGCATTGCCTGCTGTAAACTGCCAAATTTTTCATTATTGATACGCAACGGGTGCCTACCCCGTGTTGTACCGCCCAGGAGTATGCCCTGAGGGCAGCCACTCTGCCCGTGGCGACCCAGAAGTACTTCCCCAGACAGCCGGAAGCCGACGGGAGCCCACCCCGCGCTCCGGTGTGAAGGGAGAAGTGAGGGGGACGTAGAGCCCAGGTCGGAGCCTACGCGGCACTGGACCTGGACCGAAGGAGCAGAGGAGTCCCGGAGAGCCCCGGAGTTCCAGCTAGGTTGAAGCAGCTGCCCGCCTAACATCGGGGCTCCCGTGTGAGCGAGGAGAGCCCCGCCCAGCCCAAAACCCAAAGGAGAGTCCCCAGACCGGCGAGGAGAGCCGACCGGCGATGCGTCCAGGCCGGTAAGTGGGGCCCCTGTGTTCTGGTGTGAAGAGGGGGGCGTCAGGCACATTGCCAGTGCCCGCCCCCCCCAGTGGTGCTAGCTTCGTTTTGGGGGCAGTTTCTGTCGGGGTAGAGCGGCCCCGGTTGGCAGCAGGCCACTCTCCCAGTGTGGCAGCATTCAATTCCTTGTTGATTCAGAGCACACAAGGCTCCCGGGGACAGTGTTGTTTCGAGCCCCCGAGGCTCCAAGGGGCCATTGTTTTTCCAAGTCCCCAGAGCGGGACTCCCACATGATTTGTGGCATTTCCTGGCAATTCAGAGCCCACGAGGCTCCAAGGGGGCAAGGGGGCATTTGTCACAAGCCCAAGAGGCCCCAACGTCAAGGGCATTATTATCTCGAGCCCACGAGGCTCCCACGCGCATTACAGGCATCAGAGCCTGAGAGGCCCTGGGCATTTTGTTTTCTGAGTCCCCAGAGCGGGACTCCCACGTGATTTGGGGGCTCTATTGTTCAGTCAGAGCCCCAGAGGAGAGCCAGGAGGCACATTGGTGCCAGGCTTAGTTCCCCATCTGCCCAGCACTTAGTGGGCAGCTGCTACGTTTAGGCCCTGAACCTCTGCACTTTCTTTTTTTGCTGTCTGCGAAGCCAGCCCAGACATTCTGGACATTGGGCCTGTGAGCCCCTGAGAGGCCAGGTTGGCCAGGGGCCAGTTTCTGCATCATGTGTAATGCCTTTTTGCCTATACCTCTGAATGTATTTTTATGCTTAGGAGGTTGTTTTTCCTAGTATAGGTTATGCTAGTTCTAAGCCTAAGGTGGTTAGGGTTGCGTAATGTGTACTTACCTTTTTACCAGTGGTCACTGGTTGTGTGCTACATTTGCTATTTGGTGCTACAATTATTCTATGTTCTAAGTGCTATTTCTACAAAGTGCTAGTTCTACCAAGTGCGTATTCCTGACAGTGGTCTAGGTGGCCCTGTCCTGTGTATATAATCCCCTGTAAAATCCACCCGTGCCAGTGGCACAGTGTAAATTGTGTCTTTATTATCTAATGTGTTTGGCATAATACAAAGGCTATTTTTATATATAACCTTGTATGGAGTTTCTTTTGTGGTTGGCCTTGGGTGCTGTTGCTAGGGGGCGCGCGCAAACGCTTTACAGCTCGCCTCCGGGATAAGCCTGACTGCTCGTGCCAAGCTACCAAGGGGGTGAGCAGGGGTTATTTTGGCAGGGTACTTCCTTGCCCTGACTAAAGTGGTGGTTTCTGCCTGGCTTTGGCGCAAGCCTTAGCCAACCAGAAATCCCATTTCTAACAAAGGGACACTTACGTGCACAAAAACAATCAATAAAGGCATTTTCCTCTTTCAATGTATGCTGTGGAATGCAGCATGCATTGAAAGAGAAAGAAATTAGGAGAAATGAAAACAATTCTCCTCGTTGTGCCTTGCTACACCAACTCTAGGATGCTGCAGCATTCACACACATCTCCAGATTTACACCTTCTCATAAATCTGGAGATGTGTCTTGTTCTATGAGAGTTGCGTGGGAACACCCACAACAACACTTATGGAACGCCCTTTCAGCGCAAAGTGCTGTGTATGAAGGGGTTGTATTTACAAGGAGAAGAAAAGCCATGCAGGGTGGCCTTTCCTCTCCTTGTAAATAGGAAGGAGTGCGTGGCGCCATCACTTCGTTACAAAAAGTGACGTACTGGTGGTGCAGGGTACTTGTAAATCTGCCCCAAAAGTGCTTAGATATTGGCACACTAATACAATAATAACATAGTGCTGGATGGGTGATTGAAGAATTGCATAAGAGCGACAGGAGGAGTCCTACGCTGCATGGGTACTGCTTCAGTATTTAATGGAGTGGACCAATGGTACGTATCTGCTTAGAGATTTGCAGGGATTATGCACATTATATTGTATGTGTACTTGGTTGGTGCCTAAGTCATTTTATAAGAATACCACTAGTAACTGGAATGATGACAGTGTTGCAACAGAGTGAACACTTAATTTATAAGTGCTTAGGTATTGGTGGAGTGATAGGATACGTGGATACTGGTAGATAAGTGATTAAAGAAGTGCATGGATAACACTGGACAATTCCTGCACTGCATAAGTTCAAACTGGGGGGCAGATTTATGAGGCCGTTGCGCCTCTTTGCGCCGCAATTGCGTCACTTTATTTGACGCAACTGCGGCGCAAACAATGCGCCCTATTTACAACTTGACGCATCTAGGAGAGGCGTCACGTTGTAAAGCACTGCGCCATAAGGAGGCGTTCCTGCGCAGGGGGGGTAGTTCCTGCGCAGGAACGCCTCCTGAAAGTGGCTGAGTGAGATTTCACTCAGTCACTTTCAGGGCAATGTTGCGTCAAAACCCTGCGCCTGCTTGAAGCAGGCGTAGGTCTTGATGCAGCATTGTGTAGATGGTGTACCCCCGAGCCTTGCTGGAGCTACGTCGCGCTTGCGACGCAACTCCAGCAATGCCCCACATTTCCGGCACAGATGCGTCACGCATCTGTGCCGTTTTTGCACCATGGTGCACCGCATTATAAATGCGGCGCACCATGGGTGGCGGAGCTGTGGCGCACTGTGGCACACGTTAACTGGCTCATCCCTGGGGATGCGCCAGTTAACATAAATCTGCCCATGGGTATTTATAAGAGTGTATCAATAATATGTAATTGCTTAGAGGTCTCCATGGATAGTGCACCCATTATTGTAGCTGTAGTTGTGTTAGTGGCTAGGCCATTCCATAAGTACACGAATAGTAACTGCAATAATTACAGTATTACAAACAGAGTGTATAGTGAATTTATAAAAATTTAAAAATGCTTAGGTATTGGTGGAGTAATAGGATAAGTAGATAGTGCTCGGTGGGTGATTGGAGAAATGCATGAGACAGACAGGAGGATTCCTACACTGCATAAGTACTAACTGGGTATTTAGAATAGCATAGCAATAGTTTGTAGCTAGTTAGAGGTGTGCATGCATAGTATGCAAAATATTGTACCTGTACTTGTGTTAGTGACTATGTAATTCCTTAAGTATACAAAACTGGAGTAATTTCAGTGTTGCAAAGAAAGTGCGTGCTGAATTTATATGTGTTTCGGTATTGGTGGAGTGATAGGATACGTAGATAGTGCTGGATGGGTGAATGGAAAAGTGCATGGGGCAGACAGAAGAATTCCTAGACTGCATAGGTACTGGGTATTTAGAAGAGAGTATCAATAGTATTTAGCAGGTTAGAGGTCTGAATGATTGTAGGACCTCATAATTGTGCACTGTGGTAGCAATGACCTAGGCGCTTTGACTGGGGTAGGTCTCTAAATGCTAAAGAAGGACACCTTTGCAGAATTGATGTTACCTTTCCCCAAAACTGCCTTTTTCTACTCTAACATATGACACAGATAGAACTGGAACTGGTCCAATCAATGTTCTCCACAGATTGAGTAAGCTAGGAAACATGTAAATAAAGCTGTTTATACTTATCTCAGAGATTAGAGGATGGGGTCCATTTACAACAACAATCTGCGTTTTAATATGGAAGGCATCTACAGGAGAGATGGTGTACATTTCACAGATGAGGGTAACAATGTCTTTCTCAACAACTTTTACTCTACATAGGCACTTACTTGTGGTTACCAAAATCTCCCTTTTGCTTGGAGTCGCGCACCCAGCGCCTTTTGAATTCACACACCCAGCGCGTCCACACCAGGGGGCTACGCTGAGCGTCGCGCTGGAGTTGCAACTCCAAATTTTTCCATAAAAAAACTGTCTCCTACCACTAATTTCTATTTGCCCCGGGGAACCCATCCCCCGGGGCCTATGAAAAACATTGAGGATGATCGTGGGGGTGTCCCAATGCCCCCACGGTCCCGCATCCTCCGGGAGCCTGCATTGATTTTTCACGTGGAGAGATGCTAACATGCTGCTCCCGTGTGGAAAAGCAATTCTGCTTTAAATTTTGGAAGAGAGACGGTAGGGAGGGAGACATGCTCCCGCCCTACCTTAGCAAACAGCAGTGTCCCGGGGGTGGGCACCCCAGGACACTGCAGGAGCCGGCCCTGGAGGGTGGTGATCCCCATGGCAATCGAAGGCTCCAGGAGGGGGGCCCTGCGGCTTTTAGAAAAGCCCCGGGGGTGGCAGTCCCCAGGGCTTGGGGGCCTTGGAGGCCCCCACCCATTCAAAAAAAGCCCCGGGGCTTTAGGGGGCCGCGAGCCCCCGCAAATATTTTAGAAAAGCCCCAGGGGTGGCGGTCCCCAGGGCATGGGGGCCTTGGAGGCCATCCACACTTTTAAATAAAAAAAGCCCCAGGGCCTGCAGTCCCCGGGGCTGGCGGGTATTGTGTCTCCCCCCCCAAATATTTTTAGAAAGACCCAGGGGTGGCGATCCCCGGGGCTGCAGGGGTCTCCCAGGACTTGGCCCACTCGGGGGCTAATTAATAAGGAAGCGGCTGGATCCGCACACCCACTGCGCATCACGACGTTTTAAAAAAACAAAATGCTTTTTTGGGCCCGTGGGGTCCTTGTTGCACCCCCTAAGCAGGCCTTGGAGGTCAGGGTGTTTCAACCCTGCCCCCTATTCTTGTTTTGTGCCTTCATTTTACTGTTCTCTTGTGCCTCACTTCTACCGAGGCACAAGATGGCTGACAACAGTTCCTGCTTTGGAATGTTGACAGCCAATTGGAATGCTTCTTGTGATCAGTAGGGTGCGTGGATCCTAATCTGCAGGGTGCGCGGATCCTGCATGCTTCTAGATATCAATATGTCTTTTAATTTTGATTTTCTCCAGGGCTGGGCCGAATTTGCGAAACTATCGCAAAAATTTTAAAAATCTCCAGGAACATGCGGAAATATCGCGAAGACGCAAAGTTTTTTTCCCGCCCGTTCGCGCTATTTTCTGCGGGATCGCATCTCGCTAACTTACCCATGCGCCACTCATGGGCGCCGCCATCTTGTTTTCACTTGTCCCGCCCACTCACGATGCTTACTTCCTGTTCCGGGTCGTGCAATGCATGCTCGCGCCCGTTCGCGGTACGTATTTCCTGTTCTCGAACACTTTTACGTGTTCACGGTGCTTTTTGCGTGCTCGGGGGGAAAATATTGCGCAAACTTGCGTACGTGGTCGCAATGGGTGCGGACATCTTGTTTTTCACTCTATTGATATAGTTCTGGGGCCTGATTTTCAATCCTCCCTCTATCTTTCAAATCCTTTGTTTCAAGACACTTTTTTAAAAATCTTTTTTATTTATTATCTCTCTGACTATTTTCCTGCTTCTATATTTTTGGTTTTTGTCTACTTTTTGTGTGTTTTTTAGCTACTTTTTCAATATTTTTCTATTGCCTGCTTTTTTCATTTCTTATACTCACTTTTTTAATTTTATTACCTTTTCTTTCCCGCCTGTCTCACTCTCTCTCCACCCCAGAACCATGTCCAATGGTAGGGCTCGCCGCAGGAGCCAGAGCTGCGACCACCTTCCTTGCGGAAGGCGGCGCCCACAAGGGGTGCAGGCACGGGCCTTATTTGGGGAGGTGGAGTTGGCTGCACTCATTTTCTTTGTGCAGCACCACCTCCCCTTAACCCTGGCAGCAGGTGGCAGGCCTGGGTCCGGGTACCGGCTCCGGGAGCATCAGCAGCCGTGAGGGAAGACGCGCCGGGCAGTGTTTCGCTGCTCTGGGGCCAGGCGCACCCAGGCCCAGCTGACGCACCGGTGGTCCGACATCCTGGACCGGGAGCAGGACCTGCTGGACCTGCTAGGAGTGGAGGTCCCGTCTTGGTGAGTAACTATTTAATTATTACTACTTTGTGTCTGTTCTTCTGCTCTGTGTTATATAATTATGTTGTGAATATCTTTTTTTTCCAACCAGCTAGAATGCAGGTTAATTATTACGTTTAAAAGTCTTCTGTGATTGTTAAGACACAGGTGCTCTTCTGCGCTACTACTAATCTTACCTGTTTGGAACATTGCGTTTGCGCTCCCTTAGCTTGATTATGTAAGAGTTTATTTTAGAGAAATTAAGTTACGTAATCCTATAGTGACTCTAGTCCTTACTTTGTCCTGTCACTAAGAGATAGGGGTGGATTGATACTTAGATCTAATTACTTTGTAGGAGTTTGTAATTTTTTAGTGGTATGCGTGATGCCCCCTCTGTTACGTCACGTGCTGCTAGTACCCTAGTCTTAGCACTAGCAGAACATCAGCATCAATAAATCAACCAAAAATTTGGTGTATAAAAAAATTTAGTCATGTGTCCTCCATTTGACCATATGCATTGTTGAGGACTAAAAGAAGTGGAAATGCATACTTAATGTACAATTGGCACGCCTGGAATAGGAGGGCTAGGTCAGGTGGTACATCGTACTTAGGCGTAGTTAGTATTCTGGAATCAGAATGGAAGACTGGATTAGTGTTGATAAATAGTAAGTAGTCAATCCGCGAATCCCTCGATACTACTTGTTGACCAGATGAGATCGGTCAATTTAGTTATGGCAATTGTTGTTTACATAAGTGTTTTTTGACCGTTCTTTAAAAAAAATGTTTTCGTTGGACACCATCCATCAATGTTTTTCTCTTTCTTATATCTTTCCTGTTCAGCACCCAGGGGCAGGCAGACAGGGGCGCAGTCGGCGGGAGAACAACATTAAGAGGAGGACACCAACGCGGGCTCTTCTGCTGTCCCTAGTAAGTCTTCTTGTTTTTAATAATAATTCTTATTCCATAACTTTTACTGCACCATATTTTTCACGAACTATTGTTTCCGTTTCCTAATGCTATTTTTTGCCAACAAATATCCTTCGATCTGTACTGTTTTTAAAATCTTGTTATCCCTGCCTCTGCCATGATGACTCTTTGTACAACTACTATTAGTCTGGCTGTACTGTAGTAGCTAAGCTTGTCCAGTTGGCCACTCTTTATTTAAAAGGTTTTAAATAAAACTCAGATTCACCAGTAGCTCTAGCCATTGAGTCCAGCCCTTTTGGTCGTCCTCTTTTACTACTTCTAGTCTTATTGATCTTGAGTCCTTGTTAATCTTGAGGCTTTGACAATTCACACCAACAAATGCCCAACCAGATTTATTACTATTTTGATATGATAGGACGTAGTACTACTGTTGTAGGGATTTTGCACATACAGAACTTTGCACAAGAAAATAGGATGTTGGTGATGGGAGGTTGGACCTTCCTCACACACCTCAATCAGAAGTTCAGAACCCACCACAATCCCCTGCCCGACTAGTTTTAGTAGTGTCTTGTCACTATTAGCTCTCCAAACCCTCCCCCCAAGATACCCAACAAGTAGACAACCCAGAACATAACACACCCAACCTCTCAGTTGTGGAAGCAATGCACATGCACACCCTTCCTTTTGCTCGCTCACTCGTGTAAGTCCACACCAAATACCACCAAGTCTATGTAAGTTCAACATTTTTATTTTGAATTGACAAGCTCTGTACGTTGTTCTATAATGCAGCACCAACAGGAAAATCAATAACATTAAAACAATAAACATTGTTACACTTACTTACAGTTGGGAAATAAATGATGATAACTGAACAGTGGTGGAAGCACCACCATCCCCTAGGTAGGAATATAGTTTATATACATTTATAAATGAAGATCTCTGAGTGAATTCTGGGGACCCCTCACCTTAGTAGAACCTAGTACTGGTAGTTGTTGCATTTTAAGCTCTGGTTCGTAGAAGGGAATCTTCCATCTGTAATGCGAAAAATGAAATGGTGCACGTTATTATATAGCAAGCATTTCTCCGCTTTGCCAAAAAGTGTAGCATTTATTGATAAGCAATATGGACTAACAGTACACCAGAACTTCATAAAAAAGTGGCTTGTTATTGTTTTGGTTGACCTTGTCGCAGCGCTTAGACAGTAGCAGTATGAGGTCATGTGGGCTCAAAGGTGTCTTATACAACAAGCTGCAAGGTAACGTCACATGTGCAAAAATAAAAGACACAAAGGTAAAATGGTTGCATGGCTCGGGCTAACTAATCAAAGGCTAGAATTACCCTAGGGACCATATATAACTACTAGTGTCTACTCTACTACTACCTGATTTGTACTGTTGTATACTATTTTTTTTTGTAAGACCTTTATTACAATTCGTTAATCTTACACAGCCACGAGCCTACAACCCTGGGGCAGGCTGCAAATTAATAAACAGGACATAATGATGAAATATACATACATTTCTGAAGTCAAGTATGTTCGCTCCGACACTGTATTGCATATCTTGAGGTCTTGGAGTTTTTTTTAAATTTTGTAGATGGTCAATAATGAACATAAAATAAACATAGTAGCAACATAAACATGAGACTCTTACAAGCTTACTGGCGTAATAATAAAATGATAGTGAATCATGGTGTCTATAGGCATCCGGGACTGGACGATGCACTATTTCTTTAGAGTAGTTTGTGCATTTGAGTCATTCCTCCCCATCTGCATTTAGTGTCAGCATATAGTCCGTGAGATAGCACCAGAGGTCCTTGGGTCTGGATTTTGCAGGTAGTCCTTCCTCATAGGTCTGTAGCTTGTCTCTACAGCAAGCCATATCTTGCAACCATCTGGATGTTTTGGGCACCTTTCTGCTGTGCCAGCATGTTGCGATCTGTCTCTTGGCCAACAATAGTGCTATTACACAAAATTTACGTCAGGTAGTTTTGAGTTGTGGAACTATACCTAGCAGGCAAGTGCAAATTGTGCATTCCACCTCTGCCCCTATCATAGCGGACATCGCAGCTACCACTGCCATCCAATAATCATGAACCGCAGGACAGGACCATGCCAGATGTGCAAACCCTGCGCCCTCTTCGTTACATCTTTTACACCTGTCATTATCCTACAACCCGAATTTGTACATACGTTCAGGTGTGTAGTATGACCGGTGCACAAACTTATAATGGATAATTCTTAAATTACCGTTGGGTGTAAGAATTTGTGTTAATGCACAGGTTTGCTGCCATTCCTTTTCGGATAGAGGTTCTACCAGTACCTTGTCCCATCTTGCTTTCGCCTTGTCAGTGGTGTGTGGTATCTCAGCCTGTGCTGTGGTGTACAACCTAGACACCAGGTGTGACAAAATTTGGGTTGTAATAATCAGTTGTAGCGTGTCTAGGCTGTCGGGTTCAGTAGGGAACGTTGGATAGTGTTCCTGCGTAGCACGTTTCAGTCTGTAGTACGTGAATTGAAACATGGGTGTTTTATTTTGGATATATGTTAGGTCTTCTGTGTTTACAAATGAGCCCTCATGAAACAGGTTACCCATTCTTTCAATGCCCACTTGGTGCAACAGAGACATGCCCACCTTTTCCCCCTTGACCGACAGTGCTTGATGGTAATGTAAGGCATTGTGGGTGCATACAATGGCGTCTTATGTGCTAATTGTCCCAATTTCCTCCAGGCCTTAATGGTGGTGTCAACTGTGTTGATGTCTTGAGCATGGAGGGGCTGTCGAACATGAGATAGGATCGCCGTCAATGGTATCGGCAACGCATCTCCCTCTTTAACAGCAGTGTGTGTGAGGTATGGAATTTCGTTGTACCAATATGCTGCGTATTGTGCCTGAGCGCATAAGTAATATAATAGGAATTCTGGCACTCCGAAACCTCCCCGTATGTATGGAAGTGTCAGTGTCTGGAGGTCCACACGTGCTTGCGTGCCAGCCCATATAAGTTTTAGTACAAGTGACTTTATACGGCAGAACACCTCGCCCGGGGGTTCAATAGGGATGTTAATAAAGAGGTACAATAGTTTAAGTAGTATGTTCATTTTCACGATCGCTATACGATCCGCTAAGGACAGGGGCAGTTGTATCCAGCGTGTTATCTTGTCTTCCAATTTGGATATTGTTGAACCATAGTTTGACCTGATAACCACTTTGGGATCTCTATGGTACAGCACGCCCAGATACCTCACGGGGTCCGATTGCCACTCTAAAGGATAGTCAGTGTCTGGGGGGTTGTCGTATCTGTCAGTAGGATAATGGAGGATTTAGACCAATTTATGGCCAGACCTGAGTGTCCACCAAATTTGATGTATTCACGCAAGATTGGATTTAAATGTGTGTTGGGGTCGCGGACATATAGTAGCATATCATCTGCGTACAGAGTGATATGTAATGGCCTGGATGGAAACTGTAGCGCCGATGATTTGTAGTTTTGTCCTATTATGCAGGCTAGGGGTTCGAGGGCTAAAGCGAATAATAGATGTGAGAGTGGGCATCCTTGTCTGGTGCCACGCTGGATGTGAAATAAGTCTGATACATAACCGTTGATACGTACTCTGGAACACGGTTTGGTATATATTAGTGAGACCCACTCTACAAAGCGTTTGGGGAAACCCATTCTGTGTAAAATAGCAATCAAATATTTCCATTCAATAGAGTCAAAAGCCTTGGCGGCATCTAGCATTACCGCCACTGCCTTCGTGGATGGTTGAAGAGAATGCGAAATGGCAAACAATGATCTAGTATTATGCGAAGTGGAACGCGTAGGGATAAACCCTGCTTGATCCGGAAGGACCAAACTCGTCATCAGTGGTTTCAATCGTACAGCCAGTAATTTCGCCAATATTTTAGAGTCTGCATTGATAAGTGAAAGCGGCCTATAAGATTCGCATACCTCTGGGTTTTTGGTAGGTTTTAGGAGCGCTATTATTGCTGCTTCCCGCAGTGTTGGGGGTAATTCCGACTGCTCAAATGCAGCACCATACATTTCTACCATGTGCGGAGCTAGGATATCCACATATCGTTTATAAAATTCATTGGTGTATCCGTCAGGGCCTGGTGCTTTCCCATTAGGGAGGGATCCAATTACCTCAGTTACTTCCTCAACCGTTATGGGTGATGCTAATATTTCCCTTTGCCCATCCGAGAGCCATCCTATTGCCACGTTTTCTACATACTTAAAAATGTTGTCCGTCGATGTAATCGGTTGTGGCCTGTACAGCTCCTCGTATTCGTCTGCAAAGCATGTTAAAATGTCTGTAGCTTGCGTGTGGATCGAGCCATCATCAGATTTAACGCGCAGTATAGTCGTGTGCCCCTTACCTTCATATATTTTGGCCGCCAGTATGCTGCCCGGTCTGCCACCCTCCCCATATGACCTGGCTGTGTATTTTTTGTCTATGTATTTAATTTTGTCGTCAAGGAATGCCTGGTGTTCTGGGTGTAAGTCTCTCAGTTCTCCCAAAAGGGTGATGTCTTGAGTGATCTCATAGGCCATCTCAAGTTCCCTCATACGTGTCTCACAATGTGTAATTTGCCTCTGTATGTCCTTTAAAATGCCTATTGTGGTGCTCATGCATACTCCCCGTATTGTGGCTTTGAATGCTTCCCACAGTAGCCCTGGATCTTCCACCACCGGTTCGTTTAACAGGAAGTACTCCCTAATCGCTTTGTGGATGGTATCTGCATAGACTGTGTCTGTGAGAGCGCGGGAGTTAAACCTCCAGTGAAAAGGGGGTGTAGTTTAATTCGGAATCACTAGGGTCAGCAATACAGGATTGTGGTCCGAAAGCGTCCGGGGTAAAGTCTTTAGCTCTGGCATCCACAATGCGATGCTATCTGTGCCCAGCCAGTAGTCCAGGCGTGACCAACTATGGTGGACCGCTGAAATGTGTGTAGCTCCTGGTGCATCAGGGTATTTGTGCCTCCAGATGTCTGTCATTGATAGATCTGTGAGAATTTGAAGTAGTTTAGCCCTTGCCTGTTTATGTGGTTCTACTGAATGTAAGGAACGGTCCACTCCCTCCTCCATCGTCACATTCCAGTCCCCCCCACATATGATGTGTGTGTTTGCTAGCGTTTGAAGATGACCCCACAATTCCTGGAAGAATTCCGGGGCATCTATATTTGGACCATACACATTAAGAAGCGGTATCTGTTGTCCACGTAGTGTGCCTGACACAATAACATATCTTCCATGGAGATCGCTGACAACTTTGTGTACTGTGAAGTTCATGCCTTTACGTATTAGTGTGAGCACTCCTCTGGAGTAAGAGGAGTAGGTAGCCATGTACGAGGACTCCGACCAACCTCCTCTTATCTGTTTACGTGTGTTAGGTACAATATGTGTCTCCTGCAGCACAGCAATATCCACCTCCCATCTATTTAAGTAGGCAAATACCTGTCTTATTTTTTTGGCTGTGTGAAACCCCTTACATTCCACTTGAGGAAGTTGACATGATTCCTACCAGTACCCCTAACTACCTGAGCCAGCTATAAAATCGAGGGATCCATCTAAGTAACAGTTAGTAAGCAGATGCAAAGTTCGACTTTTTCCCCCCAGTAGAGGTCGAGAGTTCTCGTTCAGGCCGTCGCCTCCTAACACCTCGTGAGTAAACATGCAGTAGTTGCTTTGGTCTCATAACATGAACAATTCCCCTATCCCCCTTCCCCCTCCCACTCCAGCAACCCAAATCTGCAGAAGCCATTCTCCCTCTTGCAACATCCCCCTAAAAACAGTCGAATACAAACAACTTTTGTGGGGATTACCCTTTTGGAGGTCCACCTGCGGCACAACTCTACACCCAACTAATTGGGTGCGGACGACTCACATATTTTACGATTCATACATGTGTACTCCGTCCAGCCACCCCGGTCCCGCCCACAGTTACAAAAATCCGTAGATATCAGCAGTAGGCGACACATCAGATAGATCTCAGCAGTGCGTCATCACTATGTAAAGAGGGTGGGTCATCATTATTAATAATAGTGTGCAACACATTGGCATGTATGGTCGTGGCCCACAATTTCCCATTCGCAGTACTTTATTTAGAAGAATAACAATACGCCGTTTAAGTGTGCCAGGCACACAATTGTAAGTGTTCCTGCACATCAATGCTCCAGAACAAGGATTGGTAATGGCCCATGTAATGCAGTTGAATGTCAACCAGTAGCACCTCAATATGAGACACCCATTGTCCAAAGACGTCAACCACATCGGGGTGTGTGCAGTTCTAATGGCCAGCACAGCCCGTATTCTAGCAGTGTCCTACCCCATGGGATCAGAAATACCTGAGGTTATCAAGACTGCGGTGCAATGCATCGTTTAATGCGCGACAACACCGGGCCCCCCTCGATTGAAGAGGAAGGCACAGTGTCACCACAGACATGAGGGTGCGGGCACCATGATTTACCTGGCAATGTTCTTGAACAGTTCCAAGTATTGTCATTCTCAGCGTTCCCACACGTTGGTAATCAAAAGTTTAAGAGCAGAAACATAGCAAATTTAACAAGCAGTCCATTCTGGCCGTTAGATGTGTTCCTTGACAATGACACCAGGTTTTTACAACGGAGACATTGTCATTCCTACCCTTGGGAACAGCGATTCACACCTCAAGCATTCAACATCTTACCGCAGTTCTGGAAGGAGTGTAATCCAAACGTCCCTCACCCTCAGTCCGAGTCCAGGTGTTGTTCCTCACGCTCTGTCGCTTTAGCCTGCTGTTGCACTTTTTTAACAAACTCTTGCGCTGCTTTTGGTGTGGCCAACAGCACTGGTTTACCTTTCCAAGTCACCCGCAGCCTGGCCAGGTACAGCATAGAGTAGTTGATGTTCAATTCTCTGAGTTTGGCCTTCGCAGATGCAAATTCCTTCCTAGCTTGTTGAACAGCTACAGTGTGATCTGGATAAAACTCAAAGGTGTTCTTTGGTGAGTAACCGTTCCTTTTTCGCTGGCTAACCATAGTATGGTGTCTCTATCACGGTAATTTAGAATCCTCGCCAATATGGGCAGCGCGTAGCTCCCGGCGGTGGGCGTGGTGCTAGAGATCTATGCGCTCGCTCCACGATGAAGATCGGAGAGAGTGCCTCTTCGCCAAAGATATCTTTGCACAACTGTTATATGTAGACCTCCATGCAACCGGTGTTGGTCGATTCCGGCAGGCCCGTGATGCGTACATTGTTACGCCTGGAACGCGCTTCCAACTCCTCCTCCTTCGTTTTGATCACTTCCAATACGCGTTCCATGCCGGTGCATTTAGTGGAAGTTGCACGTGACTCATCCTCCACCGCTGAGAGTCTGTGTTCGACCGTGTCCAATCGTTCACCATGTTTGTCTAGTTTCGCAGACATGCCATCCATCCTACACGTTAAATTGTCTAGTTTGCCATTAATGTCTTGTAGGTTTGCTTGTATGGCCATCAGTTTCTTTTCCATGTTAGAGTTAGTCGCCAAGTCAGTCGGTACATCGCCGTCCGCCATCTGGTACGTGGGTTTAGGCACTTTCTTGCTTTCAAATGATATCTTCTGCTGTTGTTTATCAGGCTTGCCCATCTTAGCCAGAAGCGGGCGCCCCGACTGTGTAGCTTGGTGCGAGGATCTGGTTATTTTGTCCAATGACGCCGTGTTGACTGTGTGTTGGCCTGTGACCTATTGCAGTATACCAGGGCTGGGAACACTGTGTCGCCGGTCTCCGCGGTTCTTTGGAACATGAAGTAAGCTTCTAGTGGATCCGGTGAGCACTTCAGTTGTTCAGTGCCCAAACAGTGTGATCAGCGATAATTTATGCTCTGCGTAGATCTGAGGCCGATTCACGATAGGCTTTGAGCGCTAGTATCCCTTCGCCATGGAGGACTCAACAGATTTCCAGCCGAAGCACCCACCTTTCGGCGCACACTGTAATATCTCACCACCTCAGGGCCGTTTGCCTCTCCCAGCGGCAGTTGGCGAACACTGCAAATGTTCACTGCACGGTTTGCTTGTTAGTACCTTTGTTCCAACTGACCAGGCCGCGGACACATTCCTGGGTCGACACTCGAACCTCTGCCAGTCTCGCAGCCCAGCAGCTGAATGTGAGGAACGTGGCGCCGTGTCACTGATCCATGGTGATGCAGTCACTGATCGTACACCACACAAACATCCTGAAATTCCCTTTTTTCGCGTTAATTCAGGTGCACGACGGGGCTGTATGCCATTTATGTCTTCATGGTAGTGTATTTCAGCAACCAGGAATCAACGCCATCCCGCCTCAGAGGTATTCGTCTCCACGTCCCTGCGGGGGTCTTATCCACCAGTGCGATTGACTGCCTCAGCGTCAGGTGCATGGTAGCGCACACTTCAGGCGGTGGCTGCGGAGTGTCTTATGTGTTCTCCTCTTGATCCGACCCTCGAGGGAATGTACCGCATTAACGCGCGGGTCCTGTTGCAAACATATCTGACTGTAACCGGCATAACGGTAATCCGCTAGGACGCCGGCATTTTGAGTACGCCGCGGTCTGATCTGAGGGTCAGGCTATCTGCGTGGGGTAGTCTTAAAACCTGTAGTGACTTTGTGCACGTTGGACTTTGCAATCTAAAAGTTAGCTTCGCCACCATAGTCGCACCTCCACGCTATCCTCTGGTGCTCTTACCGGCGTTTCAATTCCATGGTCGGAACAGCTCTGGGTTTGGTCGGCATCTTAACTGCAGCCGCCGGCCGGTAAGCGCCGAGTTTTCTTCGTCCAATGCCGATAGTTCGTACAATCACCGCACAATACTCCGCCATGGTGTGCCTAGGATATATACACACACGTTCACTGCATTTTCGGACGGTTTTACAGGGTCAGGTCAGGATAAACACGCATATTCGTGGTCATCCGGCAGAGCTGCGGTATCACCCAGCCATTCCGCTGTGCGCCCCCTAGCGCCCCCTACTGTTGTATACTATTAACTAATTTTTCAATCTTGCTACTGACCAATAGGGGGAGGTGTATATGACGTATAAAAAATGTGAAATGTTTTCTAGGCACACTACCGACTACCATTGCCGGGGCCATCGGTGAAGGTGACGCAGATGGAGAGGATGAGACAGTTGCCGATGGAGCGGTAGGGGGCGAGCCAGCACCAGTGGCGGGCGGTGGTAAGTTAGATTCATAATCCTTAACTATTTTTTTTTTGTTTTGTTTCTTTATTCTTTTTTTTTTTTTTACTTTTTTTTTTTCTTTTTTTTTCTTCTTTTTTTTTTTTATCCTCATTTGCCTGGACCCTCCTCTTATTCAGCCTCCAACTGCCATGCACGTGTTAAATTAAGGTGCAAATTTTCCACTGCCCCTGAAAACGCGATTAATGAGAATCGGCAGGAGATGGCCCGAAGAGAAAGCGGGTAATGACTCCAAACTTGATGTTTAACCATTTGAACTAGCCTTGGAACCAAATGAGGGGGGCCTAGTTCTTGGAGTTCTAAGGCATAATCATTGGACCGGGGGAAAAAAAAAAAACCCTGGTTACTGTCTCCACTGAACCAAAAAGTTCCAGAAAGCCCGGTTGCGTGGGCCACCTGATCTCGACATGTCTGTTTTAGAGGTTGCATAGAGAGATGATAACCAGTTTGCATGTGTTGGTGCCGAGTTCTCTATCCAGACCTTGCATATTTCCCTTCTTGCAAGCAGTATTGCATAAAACAGAAATGTCCTTGCATGACCCCTAATGCTGTTGTCCCATCTAAATATAATCAAGGGGAGTGTAATAGAAATCGAGATATTGAGAATAGAGTCCAAAGTCACTTTTACTTCATTCCAGAATTGTAGTATGCTTGGACATTCTTTAAACATATGGATGTCCGAAGCTGCGATGCAGTTACATTTATTGCATTTCTTCCCTGGGATGAATTTAGACAGTTTTAGAGGTGTAAAATAGGCTTGGTGTATCATAAAAAAATGATTGCGCCTAAGCCATGCAGGTTTAACACACTGGTATAACAGGGTGCAGGATTTCTGCCAGAATTCGATACTCTGGGCTCCGAGTTCTGTACATCATAGTTGTTCCGGGAGGATGAATTCTCTGTCTATCTCTTCTAACAGGCTCCAGTACCACTGCGAGACTTCTTTGCCTCCTCCTGATCTAGCTACCAATTTCTCTTCAGTGATACTGCGCTTCCCAAGTGTTACCCCTGACCTGGCCAGTCCTTTGAACCAACTGTCTAATTGTAAGAACTTAAACCACGAAAACTCTGAACCCAGTTGATCCCGTAATTCCTCCCAAGGCCTCAAAGATTTGCCTAACAATAAATCTCCCCATGTTGATATTCCTCCTAGTCTCAACTGGATTGCAAGCCTGTCTTCTAGGCAAAGCGGCAATCCTGGAGAATCCCAAATGGGTGCAGAGTTAGAGTAATATGGTAAGCCTAGTTTCCTCCTTATATGTAACCATATCTTCGCTTGGGACATAAGTATTTTTAATTTTACTTTTTTGAAGTATTTCTGGTCACCATATTTAAACATGTAACCGTTAGTTGGTAAACCAGCTCCAATCAGCATGGCGTTAAACATGAGACCAATAGAGGTATTAGATGGAGTTTTTAGAAGCATTCTTGAGTGAGACAGTTGGAATGCCCATGCATAATATTGCAAATCGGGCAAAGACAGGCCCCCCTTTTCCCTCCTCCTTCTCAATTTCTTCCATGCCACTCTTGCCAATTTATAACACCAAACAAAGGAATTGAGCTCTCTCTGACATTTCTCCAAGGCTACGTTATCGAATGCAAGGGGGATGGTATTAAAAATGAAAGTAAATTTAGGAAGGATGGACATCTTCATCAGACTTATTCTACCAAGGATAGTCAGTGGGAGATTGGACCAAGATTTTAGTAATTTCTTGCTTTCATTAGACACTCTATCGAAGTTGACTTGAGCGATTTTGCTGACATCTTGCACTATCCGAATACCCAGGTATCTCATTGAGTTGGTTATGTTTAGCCGTAAATCGGGGATGTTCCAAGCCATGATGTCAGTTTTGCTTGGGTTAATCTCATAGCCCGAGATGCGGCCAAACTCTTCAGCTCTCCTTATTACCTCTGGGAATGTAATTTCCGGATCTGAGGTAAAAACTAGGATGTCGTCTGCATATAGAGCTACCCGCTTTTCCCACTCCCCAAATCTGAAAGATGGAATAAGTTCATCTCGTCTTAGGACTTCCGCAAACGGTTCAATATGCAGATTGAAGAGGAGGGGGGAAAGCGGGCAGCCCTGTCTAGTGCCTCTCAATATCCCAAGTGATTCAGACAGTGTTCCATTTATTAGGAGCCGTGCAGATGGTGAGTTGTACATGAGTTCTATAGTGCGGCAAAATTTCTCCCCAAAGTTAAACTTCCTCAGTACATCATTGAGGTAGGGCCAATTTACCCTATCACAGGCTTTAGCCGCGTCTAGGGTGAGTGTTGCCAGCGGAAGAGAGAAAGATGAGGCGATGTCAATTGGCCCCACTAGGTCGTACGTTAGATCGGAAAGCTGGCGACCTTTGATGAAGCCCTTCTGGTCCTGGTGTATAATTTCACCCACTGCTGAACCCACTCTAGCTGCTAAGATGGAAGCAAAAATATTTTAGTCACTGTTCAGTAGTGATATTGGGCGGTATGACCCGCATAAAGTTGGATCTTTGCCAGATTTGGGAATCAATACTATGGTGGCCTCGCTCCATGATCGAGGGGGTCATGACCCTCCCTCAAAATATCATTGAATAGGGCCGTTAAAGTGGGGACAATTGCATCAACCAAGGCGCGGTACAGTTCTCCAGGAAGTCCGTCAGGACCTGCAGCTTTGCCGTGTTTGAGTGACAAGATGACCTTCCTTACTTCTATTTCGGAGATATCCATCTCAATCCACTCGCGTTGTGCGAGTGAAAGGGATGGTAAAGCAATCTGATTTAACCATGTATCTCTTGCCTGTTGGTTATCAAGGATATCTTCCCTGTAAATCTCCTCAAAGAATTCCCTGAAGACTGTACTAATTTCTTGATTTGATGTCCTGAGCTCACTTTCACCTACAGCCTTGATTCTTCTTATATGGCTTTTAGCTTGATCAGCCTTAACCCTCCAAGCCAAGATCTTATCCGCTGTCTCCCCAAATTCAAAGTTTGAGATTTTACTCGCCTCCCATCTCTTTGTTACTCTCTCTCTTGTAAAATGTTTTCTAGCTGATTCCTCAGATCGGAGATGTTCTTTTGATCTTGAAGTGACCCAATTTAGGCCCCGAGTCTCTGCTCAATTATTTCTAGTTCTTGTTCGAGATTTTGAATTTTCGATATATAAGTTTTCCTTAGGTAGGAGGCTCTATTTGTAATACAACCTCTCAAGTATGCTTTTAGAGCCTCCCAAACCGTATCAAGAGAGGCTGAGCCCAGGTTGATATCCAAGAACATGCTAATTTTTAAGTATGTCACTTCCTCCTGCTCCAGTAAAATAGTACGGTCAAATGACCAAGAGGGATGTTTAATTTGATCTGGAAGTTTTAGCGTAAATGAGAGAGCTGAATGGTCCGATAGGTGGGAGGGTATATACTTGATAATAGAAATAGAGTTTTGGAGGCAGTAACTGAACAAGGCAAAGTCAATTCTTGAGGTGTGTTTATATTTTAAGTTCCTATAGGATATCCCTTGTTTGTTGCCCGCTTTTTCTCTCCATAGATCTGCCAAACCTAATTGTTCCATAATCCCTTTGAGAGACTGTCTGGCTTTAGAAGGGATATGACTTCTATATCTGCTGTGGTGAGTGGATTTATCTAGTCTTGGATTCAGTATACCATTAAAATCCCCTGTCCATATTATAGGATCCGAAGTCATCATTAAGTTGTTCCTGACTATTTCTAAGAAAGACGGATCATCTATATTGGGGCCATAATATCCGACTAGGTTACACACCCACCCATTGATAGACAGCTTAGCTAGAAGCCATCTTCTACTGTTGTCCTCTTTAAAGTTGAGAATCTGCACCTTTGCTGTTTTTTTGCAGATTAAAAGGATTCCTCTTATGTTAGCGTTATGGTCAGTACTGATGAATTTGTCTATCCACTTTTGTTTTTTTAGTATTGAATTGGCCTCACTTTTTAAAAGATGTGATTCTTGGATTATAATGATCTGCGCTGGGGAGTCCCGCAAGTATTGTACAATACGTTCTCTTCTCCCTTGCACGCGCAGACCATTAACATTCCAAGATAGGAACTGAACTGAGGTCATCTTTCTACATCCTCCCTAGTATACGCTTCCCTCCTACATGCTTTGATGTTATTGCCTTTATTAGCCTTGTTTGTCTTGTCAGTGGCAATTGAATGATTTAAAAGAAAAACCTAGTTTGGAGGGCCAGACTCCTGAGGATAGTTTTGCATTTTTGTGTCCCCCCCAGCTCCCAACACCCCCCCCCCCCTTGGGGAACCCACCCATACTTACTCCGACCAGATGTATGGCCGGCTTCGCGCCAAGCTGCACCTTCTCCTCCCACACCACGGAGTGCTCATCTTAAAGAAAAGACAGAAAACTGACAAATGCCCTGTGCATTAACCTGTGTAGGGTCTTACCTATAATCGCTTCCCCTTTGGTTTTATTTGATTAGTCGATTATTTATTTATTTGTTTATTTTCATTACTCCCCTTCCCCTTTTTTCCTTTTTTATTTTTATTTTATTTTATTTATTTATTTATCTGAGGTTTTTTTTTTCCAACTCTTACTTTTTTTTTCCCAATTATTTCCTGGAACTTTTCCTAGAGCTTCGAATACCACATAAAGCCCTCATATAGCCCTATAAAGCACCCCTTATGATGTAGCCTCTTCAAACTACATTCTCAACAATAAATCAAGTCAAGTGAGAATGAAGTAAACAGGGGGAATAAAGAGGAGAATATGATTGATGATTCTGCTCACTTAGAGTTTACCCTGAGAGTGATTACAAATGGATTCCAAGAGTTCATCTGCCTCATAAGGTGATCTGACATTGTGCATCTTATTGTTATACATAATGCGCAGGAAAGCCGGGAACCTCATCTGAACCGTTGCACCAGCCGCTCTAAATTTATCCATCTTCTGGCCCATCTCCCACTGCTTATCAAGCGTAGTCTTAGATAGATCGGAGCGGATTTCGAAGGAGAAATCAGGGCCTTTTGTGGTTTTAAGTTTAAGCGCAACGTTAAGAATTTTCTCTTTCAGGGCATACGTCAAGAAGTTTATAAGGATTTTCCTAGGCTTCGTCCTGCCAGAGTTTAATCGGAACGGGTCGCGGTGGATTCTCTGTATGTCTTTATCCAACTCCTCTGCAGACTCCTCGAGGTCTAAAGCTTCCTTCAATAATTTAACTATAAAGCCTTTAAGGTCTCCGCCTTCCTTTCCCTCCGGGATCCTAAGAAGGCGCAAATTATTTCTGCGTGAATAGTTCTCTAACAATTCCACTCTATCTTTCATCGTGTCCCCTTCCATCCGTAATTTTTGGATTTTTGACTCGGCTGCATCTAGGTTTGCTTTCATTTCTCCAATCGAGCTCTCCAAAGCTTCTGTTCTCTCCCCCAAGCCATCTACTTTTCTCTCCAGTGCTTCACAGGATGTCCGAATGTCGTTCTGATTTGTCTTGGAGACTAGAAAGTCATTACGAATCCCTTCTCTCATTGAAGCAATTGACTCAGTGTTAGTAAATCCCTTAAGGATGTCTCCTTCTTCTTCTTTGTCACTAGCCACTAGGTTGTGTGAAAGACCTGTGTGGATCGAAGATTGCACTTCACCATCATTTTCCGGGGCGTTTGCTATTACGCTCAGTGGAGGTGGAGGCAGTGGGTCGGCCATATCGGTTACTGGGGCTGGGGCAGAAATATCAGGAACTCTGGTAGGGTCAAAAATGTTCGAGTCAATGTTGGTAGTAATCACACTAACAAGAGGGGTATCTATACTGACGCTCTCGTCCAGGTTGCTTACTGGTATCAAGTCTAATACTTGGGGCAACACTTTGAAAAAAGAGCGCAAAGAAGGGGTTACTCTCCCAGCACTGCAAGTTGGATTCAGAGCCTTACACCCCTCTTGGAGAACGGTTTTACTGCTTTTTTTTGCTTCTTTTCCCTTTAGGTTTGGACTTAGGTTTAGGATTCTGGCTTGACTTTCCCTTTATTGAGGTTGTACAAGTGGAAGTAGAGGGCTCGCTTGTTGCAAGAGTATCAGTAGAGGGCTCAATTGCTGCCACTTTCCCTGAAACAGGGGACTCTAGGAGTTGTAGTGTTTCCTTGCCGACCCTTTGTATCTCTTTCAAGTTTTTAATTAAACATTTAAGGCTTTTAGTGTCTGTCCTTCCACGAGCGATTTCCTTAACCTTCACACCCCTCTTACACGCAGGACCCTTAAGGCACACAGAAGCCTCCAGACTCCCTTCTCCGAGAGTAACTGATTCCCCTCCGGTCCTGTCCTCCTGCTCACGTCTGCTTCGGTCAGTGAAATTGGATTCAGCCTGCTTCTGCAGCAGCTGAACCACCGCTCCCCCAGAACCAGCACAGCCCAACCTACCTCTCAGCTGACCCCGCGCAGAACGGCCCGTCGAAGCTCCACGGCTGCTCTGTGCCCCGGGCCCCGAAGGGGCGAAGAGCTGCCGGGAGAGCTGCCGGGAGGAGGTAGCGAGGCGTGACACATCTGAGGAAGGAACCACCAACAATCGGCAGCTTCAGGTTGCGATCCGGGGTTTGAAAGACGCGGCACAAAGCTCTAACAGGATTTCAAAAAGAGCATATTCCCGCGTAGCAGACCTCGACAAGGTAGCAGGCCAGAGTGAGGAAGGGCTACTCCGTGGTGCAGAGCTTGGCGTCTGACGCGCGCTCCGCACTAGCCTGCGGCCGCCATGTTCTCCCACATAATCCTTAACTATTGACATTGCACTCACTGCAAGGGTGTACTGTATGTATACTGTACTGTTGAGACTTACGACCCCATTAGGATGGCGGGCGGATTGCCCCCGCCAGGCCGGCGGTAGTCACTACCAGCCCGGCAGGGGCAAACCTAACCTCCCGCCATACCTGTAGAACAGACCCCCCGCCATATTACAATGGCTGGGGGGTCCACGGTGGATAGAAACCGTCCCCCGATTTTCTGCACAGTCAACATGTCGACCGGGCGGAAAAGGGTTCAACATGGTGGCGGTATCTGAAACACACCGCCAGCCATATAATGTACATTTTGGAATGCCTTTCCGTGGCAGCAATGCCACCACGGAAAGGCATGCGGAGTATGCTTGGGGGGCCCGTTGTGGGCCCCCATGGAGGGTACCTATGGTACCCCCTGCCTTTCAAAGCACAACGTGGCAGGAATAGCACGGGGCCTGTCACGTTGTGCTTGGAAAAGCACAACAAGTTTTTAGCATTGCAGTGGGTGGTGCTTTCAGCACCACCTAGCACAATGTTAAAAATACTAGATGCGCCCGCCATTGTGGCGGGCGCATCCTAATTGCCCCCACGGGACCCCCGCCCTTATGGCGGACGGTCCCTTTTAGCGTGAGAATCCTAACGATGCCCTAAGTAAGTAAAAGTTGTTGTGAACGTTTGAAGAGTGAAGACACCCTTAAATTGGCATTAGTAAAGGCATTAGGGGCGGATGTATTGAGTAACCAATGGCCTCATCTATCTGTGATTTCAACTCCGCTTTGAAAGTTTTGTGGAGAAGACTAAAAGTCAGATCATATCACCTGATGTTGAACTAAAAAGTGAAAGGCGGGTTGAAGGAAGAAAGACGGGCGAGATTCAATATTTATGACTGACAGAGAGAAGGATACGTGTGATGCAAGTATGCAAATTGCAAAGGTGGCTGATAGAAAAGAGTCTGATGCATGGTTGGTTGAATCAATGCCTGAAAAAAATCTTGCAAATGTTAAAGCCCAAGCAAGTGGGAGGATAGATACATAACACAAATGTTATGTACTGTGCTTTATAGTGCTACCATGCCACTACGTGTATAATGAACTTGTCTTACTGTTTTTCTAAGTGTATATTTTACAATGATCTTGTTTTTTCTTTTTGATATACAGCTACTCCTTCCAAACCTGATCGGAAGGAGTTGGCCGCCAAGGCACGGCACCGCAAGCTGGAGTCAATCCAGCAAGAATATCGGCGGCTGGTGGTCTTGGAAGAGGAGGAGGCTACAGCACTTGAAGCCTCCTCCAGTGCCCCGGGCCCCAGCCACCACCCTCCAGAGATACGGCGCCACCGTCTGGCGTCCGCCCACCGCCGCATTTCCATCTCTGGTGCCCCTCCCCCACTGTGGCTGCAACTGCCGTGCTCTAAAGCGCTGCGTCGCCCGACTAGAGGAGCAAATGCGTGTCGTCCCCCAATCCCGCCACACATAGAGTCCCTGTCTATTGCCCCTTTTTTAATTCTTGATTTGGTGGGTGGGAATGGGGCGTTCGGGTTTTGGACATTTGGACTTTCTCATTACGGACATTGGTTGGGTTTAGGGAGGGGGGTGGGTTAGTTTTTGTGTTTTTTTACATAGTTTATTTTTGTTAGGGTAATGTTAAATCTATATTTCTACTTTACATGCAATGTTGTTAATGTTTTGTAGGTGGGGTTACTGTTTTAAATCACACTGTTTCCTTGCTGGTGCAGGTCCGCCCATAGCCAGTGTTTGATTTAAATAATTGGCTGACTGTGTAAGATACAAACAGATAGATACAACACCCCTCACTGATTGAGTTGTCCTACTAGTACTTTCAGTCTCTCTCTTCTAGTCTTTGCATTCTTTATCTGGACTCAAAGGGGTGTCTGAATTCATTGAAAACATGTCCATTATTATTATTAATTATGCCTCCCCCAAACTTCTCTTACCTTTGCTTGATGTTTAACTTAGGCACAGCGATGGCTGCATGGTGATGATGGTTTCATTTTTATAACATGCCATGATTGGGGTGGTGGTGGTAGTAGTAGTAGACACTGGCAGGGCAGCAGCATTTTCAAAAAAAGAAAATGAGACAGTCAGTCACCTTTGAGAGACTGTTCGAGGAGTAGTAGAATGAAGTGCAGTACAGAACTTACCGAGCAACAATATTATGCAAAAATATTTTACAACTAAACATAATGTTGGTGGGGATAGCCTACTAAACAGTTACAAACTATAGTTGTGTCGAGTCACTTGACTAGGCCTACAGCGTAACAGTTAGTGCTGTTTATGAGGATGTGGACAAAGCCAATCAATGCTGGCAATTATTGCGGAGGTGTATGTTCCTTTGCTAAATAAAAATCACCTCTAAAATATACCGCTCATGGGTGGGCAAGCAGAAGAAGATCATCGCACTGCCTTGAAATTGAAGTACTGTTGCTTTTGCCACAGCAAGCGTGTGATTAATTATTGGTGTACATTTAATTTAGTCACACCTCAATAAGTCACACAGCCCGGGGGAAGAGGGTTAGGGTTTGGAAAATGGATGGGAAGGGGGGCTTTGGGGAAAGGTTTGAAAATGACAGTATGCATGGACAAACACCAATAAACAAACTCTGTAGACTACCATATCCATATCAATATGTCAAAGGAGAAAAAGGAAATGCATGCATGATGATGATTGATAAGGAGTCCCGGATTACATACACTTCTTGTTCAGTTGTTCCGGGCTTAATACTTTTACAGATAGCAAATAAACACTTTATGACAGAGAGCAAACCTAATGATAACTACAACAAGAAGAACACACTGTTGTAAAGACTGTAGACGAAAAATGAATCAAAATATTTAAAAGATAATGAATTGTCCATCAATTTTGGGTGTCGCCAGTCGCCACTGCCCGCCTGGAATTTTTTTTTAGATTTATTGGTAAAGTAAGTGTGCATTGTAATGTTTTCCCAAGTCTAGGGCAAGGCCTGGCCTGTAATTATAGATGGAAAAACAAAAGGGAAACAAAGTTGAAAGAAATGCACAAGTTATGGTGTAGTGCAACAAGAACACTTTTCGAGGCGGCATGTATGCATCATCTCTACTCTAGTCTGTTTCCAGCATTGACCTTCAACAACAACAGGACAGAGCAGGCCCACAGTGATGGCACCTCGCTTAGCACATCCTCTGTTTAGAGTACTTTTTTTTAAAGAGTTGGACAAAGCACATATCCAAACATAGCATCTTACAATTTAAGTTAGTAAATCAATGCACCGCAGTCATCCCACCGCTACACTCGACTCCACCTCTACACAGACATTTGGGTCTGCTGTGGTTGTTGTTGACGTGCTTAACGTTTATGCCACTCGTGAAACGTCCTTTTGACTTGTTATTATTCCATCAATCATCTCCGGTACTTGTACTGACTGACGGTAAAGATCGGCTTGCAGTAGAAGTAAAATTTTGTTATTACACAACAATAGTACAAATATTGTTGACTTGAGTCACTCTTTAGTGTGTACAGTACGACTACTAGTACACTTTGACTTCACTTCATAGACAACAAACAAACAACAAAAACACAAACACCAATCGCTCAGAGTCAGGTGTCCAATGCATGACATTCATTTTCTTATTACCTGTTCCTTCTTATCTTAAGTTAACGGGCCGTCTTTTTTAGCCATCATCATCATGGAAGGTGCTGTTGTCATACTCGGTGTGCAGATTGAGTCCCCTTTCTGTATTCTATCAAAAGCAATGTATCAAGCTTCAGTAGAAGTGTACATTTCTTTTTTATTTTTTTTATTTATTTATTGTTTTTTTTCCCCCTTTCATCCCGTGGTGGTGGGAAGAGGTAGAACAGCGAAACATAAATCATACATGAACATATAGAAAAAGATATTATATAAGCAACATAAGGACATATCAATGAAATTAATTAATTAATTTGTAACCCATTTTTCAAATGGTGCCCAGTTCTTAGAGGCAATTAGACGTCTTCTTTTTCCTCTAAAAGGCTGCACTGAAGTCTCAAGTTTATACCACGCCAGCATCCTGGCTTTCCAATGACAAAAAGTAGGAGGTTCAGGATTAATCCAAAGTGAAGTAACACACAGTCTGATCATTGCCATAGAAATAAAAAGAAAAGCTTGCAAATGTCTTGTTTTTTCAGGAGCCGTAGAATATTCATAGCCGGTGATTACCATTTCAGCGGTTATTTTAACAGAAGTTTGAGTAATCTGCATGAGAAAAGATTCAATTTGATTGAAAAAAAATAGATAACTCTGGACAACTGAAAAACATGTGAACGGAATCTGCAGAAGGAAATTTACATCTGGCACAGAATGACCCTTTACCCCCACAGACCACCCCCCATTTAACAAGTTTTAGCGGTGTATAATAAAGATTGAACATAGACATATAGCTTTGAGCTCGGAGGGTGCCTGATACCAGGACCGATCTGGCTAATACAAGTGGATATTTTAGGTCGATAATAGGAACTCCAAATTTTGTTGCCCATTTGTCATTCTGATAATTAAGGTCATCAGGAAGTTGGGATAGAAAGTTTTGATATAAATTGCCAATTTTCAATTTCCTTCTGATGGATTCTACTATAACAAGTTTTTGGAACATTATTGGGTGTTGAGGAAGCTTGTTATCTAGAAAACTTCTCAATTGAAGATATTTGAAAAAATGATTAACATGGAGATGAAATTTCTCCTTTAAAAACGAAAAGAGGCTATTTGGCCTGAATCGGATAAATCACCTATCTCCCTTACATCAAGAGTTATCCAGATATTTGCTACCCCCTCTTGAAAGATCGTTGGAAGTACTCTAGAGGCTGTTAAAGGGGTATAATACATTATTTTAGAGATGTTAAAGTGACGTCGGACTTTTTGCCATATTGAGAATAATGTCCATAGTACCTTGAATTTGGTTTTTTTAAAATAACTAGGTTCGAGTATACGTGTGAGTATCCCTTTTATAGAGTCTCCCAAGGATATTGAATATATCGAGGGAGAAAGATGAGCTGGTAGTTCAACAGCATCCCCTAAAAGAGGGACAGCAAAATGTTGAATCATGGCTGCCCAGTAATAGAATGTTAGGTTTGGGACTTTCCACCCCCCGCGCTCCTGTGGGAGGCATGTCCATTTAGCGGCCCGTCTTGGTTTACGGTATGACCATAAAAATCGCTGGCATATTCTTTCCGCTTTTTTCAAAGTTGGAGGTGGTATTAACAATGGGATAGATCTAAAAAAATATAAGAATTTAGGGAGAACGATCATTTTAAGGATATTAGATCGACCAAAGAGCGAGAGGTGTAGATGATCAAGACGTTCCAATTTATTATGGAGTGAGTCAATTACAGAAGAGTAGTTCAAATCTAGGATCTGATCTACATCAGGCGCTATTTGGACCCCAAGATATGTTGCAACAGTGGTGATAGGGGCTTGTGAAATGGGCATGGCCATGGATTGTAGAATTTGAGTTTTTGCGATGTTTAATTTGTACCCGAGATTATACCAAATTGAGCTGCCAGAGTCTCGAGTGCAGGAAAGGATTGAGAGACATTGTCCGTTAACACTACGATATCATCAGCATATGCCAATGACTTATATTTAATTCCATGCACTGTAACAGGGGTAATAAGACGGGAATTTTCTATCAGGGATAAAAATGGGTCAATAAATAAAGCAAAAAGAAGGGGGGAGCAAGGGCAACCTTGCCTGGTACCCCTACTGATGGAAAAACAATGTGATTCATTAGCTGAAATACGAATTTTGGCCATTGGGGATATGTATAAAGCTTGTAGAGCTTGGATGAATTCGGGTGCATAGCCCTTCCAGGACATAACGGACCACAGATACCCCCAGGAGACCCTGTCAAATGCCTTCTCGGCATCCAACAGGATCACCCCAAGGGCAGAGTTTGTGGTCTTTGCCCAATCCAGAAGTGCCACTACTCGCCTGATGTGATCCGTCGTATCCCGACCAGAAATAAACCCATGTTGGCGAATAGAGACCAAAGGGAGAATTGTTTGGTTTAAACGGTGGGCGAGTATCCTTGAATAGATTTTGCTGTCTGTATTAATTAACGCGATCGGACGATATGAAGATGGGTTTAATTCATCCTTGCCTTTTTTCCTAAAAAGTACGATAGTGGAATGTCGCCATGAGTCGGGAATTGACCCAGATTGGGCAAGACGAAAGACTTCTAGCATTTGCTGCCTAAATAAATGTGAGAAGGTCTTATAAAATTCAAGATGAATAAGATCTGGTCCTGCAGCTTTGCCATTAGAAAGAGATTTCATGGCGATCAGAACTTCCTCCCAACTAATAGGTTCGATGAGGATTTGGTTCTGGTCGTCTGTGACTCTGAGAGTATCCAAGGATTGAAAAAATTGATCTAGCCCAGTTTGTTGCTGTAGAGTTGTATTAGTTTCTTCCGTATATAAGGTTGTGTAGAAGTCAACAAAAACATCTAAAACACCAACACTTGTATCCTGAATATTACCAGAACTATCTTTAACCTTAATTATCTGATTGGCTATGGCCTTTTGTCGTAAACGTTTTGCTAAAACCTTACCCGAATTTTCACCAAGTTCATACATGGTAGTGCGAAATTGGAAATATTTAGTAGCTACATCTTTATATAAGGGTTCTAATAAATTAGATTTGGCTATGGCGACTAATTTCATACTAGCTGCTATGTCTTCACCCCTACAAATATTAGAGCTTAGATCGAGTTCAGCTTGTTGAAGAGCTGAGAGTCTATTTTTTACGGCTCGCTGCTCAGTCTTCCAGCGATAAGA
Organism: Lissotriton vulgaris; assembly: GCF_964263255.1. Taxonomy (NCBI): domain Eukaryota; kingdom Metazoa; phylum Chordata; class Amphibia; order Caudata; family Salamandridae; genus Lissotriton; species Lissotriton vulgaris. The sequence continues at coordinate 273,458,301 of NC_141694.1, read as the reverse complement.
GGCAAATCTTTTGGTTTCGCCGCGTAGCGCGGCCTTAAATGTATCCCAGACGGTACCGACCGGGGCAGTACCAGTGTTAATTGAAAAAAACTCTATAATCCATGAGTTAAGTTGTTCTTGATATAATTTATCAACTAAGAGTTTCCTATCAAATGTCCATGATCTGATCTGATTAATTGGACGATCCCAGGGAAAGCTAAAATAGATAGGGTTATGATCAGATATAGTCCTTGGATTAATTTCAATCTTACCAGACCCAACAATTGAGAGAGAGGTAAAGACATAATCAATGCGGACCATTTTGCTATGAGGTATCGAGTAATAAGTAAAACCCGGTTGGTTTGGATGATGATAGTGCCATACATCCGACAAACCATGTTCAACCAGGAGAGTCCGTAGTGCCTTATAGACTTGGGGCTTCCGTCCTATATATATATTATGTTTTGTTATATCAAAATGACTGGGAATATTTATATTGAAATCTCCACAAAAAAACAGGGGATGAGGCCACATAGCTAGCTCTAAATTTAAATCCCTTATGACCTGCGGGTCATCCAGATTAGAAGCATAGATTGAGCAGATAGAGAAAAGACGGCCCTTAATCGATAGTTCTGCTATTAACCATCTGCCACAATTATCTTGTTTTACTCTTTTAACAAGTCCTAACCCAGTCTTTGAAATGATAGCGACTCCCCTGATTGTAGAGGTCTGTCGGGTACAGGCCACCAACTCATAACCCGGAAATCTAAGACATGCACGATTACCCCATGGTATATGGGTTTCCTGCAGACAAATAATATCGGCCTGCATTATCTGTAACAGCTCAAGGAAAACTCTACGTTTCTTAGGATCATTTAGACCGCATATGTTCCAAGTTGCAAACTTCAATCTAGAAACAGCCATAATGTTTGATACAACACCAATAGCAGTAAATAAACATGAGACTTTTTATAACCAGAAAGAATACAGTCAAGCTGTTTTTTGCAGAAAAGTATGCTAATTGATATGACCTCAAATGCATTTGAAAGATAACACAAAAAATGAAAAAACAGGATGCTCAACTCTGAGGGCCACCACCACCACCACCACCATACCACCACCCCACAACCCACCCCGGTTGGACCGCCCTCCCTGCGAGATGCACCCCCCCCCCACCCAGGGAACCCCATCCCCCCTCTCCCCCCATAGTGGGCATCAGGACCAGAGTCGCTGAACCTATAGTGTTCCCCCATTTTCAGACTACCGATGACCCTAAACAACTTAGATAAACAGAAAATACCATGTATACATTTGATGGGTCATCGAGTAAAAAGAGAAGTATGATGTAGAGTAAGGCACAAAAGAAATAATTACTATCATGTGTTACTTAATCCGAAAAAAAAATTTGGGGCCAAAACTAGACTTATATTGAGTCCAGAAACTCCTTAGCAACAATCTCGGACATGAAAAACCTTGTCTGGCCTTGAAAAAGAACTTTCAGTTTTGCAGGAAAAAGCAAATACGCCTGGGCCCCCTTAGCCTGGAATAAAGGAATTTGTTGCCGGAGGTGCCAGCGACGAGTAACCGTCTCTGAACAGAAATCTGGACGCACAAAAAATTGACATCCCTTGGCGGATCGTTTCTTGTTAGGTCTGGCAAGGTCAAATATACGTTCACGGGCAAGAAAGTTGTTAAAGCAGATCAGGATGGCGCGAGGATAGGTGTTTTTTGCAGTGGTAGATTGTTTACTACTATTTAGCGGAAAGCGATGTGCTCTTTGGATCTCGAGGTTCCAATCCCACTGAGTGACCTCGGGAAATGCTTCAGAGAAGAGCTCCACTATAAACCGCTGTGGATCGTCACCTTCTTTATTTTCCTCTATCCCCAGGACGCGAAGATTATTCCTTCTTGCGCGATTTTCAAGATCAGTAAGCTTCCAGAGAATGTCCTTGCGTTGTTCTTTGACCTCCGTAACTAATTCTTTCTGAGTAGCAGCAGCGTCTTCCAAAGCAGAAATCCTTTCTTCCGCTTCGGTAACCCTCGTGGTAGTCTCGGTACATGTTTTAATAACCCGTCTTAGGGAATTCTGCATTTTGCGACAGGCCCCCTGTGTTCGCATATTTTCTTGTTTGGTTGCCTCCCTATGCATGAGGATAGTTTGATAGATTGTTACTAATGAGACCTCTCCGGGAGCCTCTGGCGTGGGTGACACAGTATCTTCGCCGGTTTTCTGCGAGTTTGGTTCAGATTGATCAGTAGAGAGGCCATTGAGGGAGTCATGCAGATTAGAGATAGACGATGGCTTGGTGCCGGAGGCTTTACGGACAGTATTGATATTTAAATCTTTCAATGACTGATTGACACGCCAGTCTCCAGAGTCACTATCATAGTCAGACCACTGCAGCTCTGGACAGTCCTCCCCGGATGCAGAGTGATCGGAAACTGAATAAAAGTTCTCATTAAGGTCGCTAACCTCAGACCCCCAGGTATCATGAGACGATACTGTAGGTAACTCCTGTGTAACTGTTACATGATTGGTTACAGATTGGACTACATTATCCAGAATGCACTGGGGTGGTACATTTTGGCCTGCAGATGGATCTAGGATAGCAGCAGTGTTTGAGACTGATTCTGTAATCGGGGAGATACCATTAGCAGGAGGAGGCAATTCAGAAAGAGGGGGGGAGTCATTAGAGATATGCTGTGAGATGGAGGGCACAGAAACCACAGTACTCACCCCCCTTTGTAGCGATTCCTGCAGCAGTCGGATTCTCCTCTTGCAGGGCAGCAGCAATACATTCGGCGTCGGTACTAGGATTTTTCCCCTTTCCTCCGTGTTTGCTGAACATTGCTGGGAGCGTTTTATCCATAATGATATTGCCCGCGGGAGTCAGCGAACTGTGTTTGTCAGTAGCTCGAGTCTTTTGCTTCACTGCAGGGGTCGCTGTTACAGCGTTCTTCGGGTCGGTCTCCTGTTGACCACGACCCGCGCTGCGAGATTTCATGGCAGCTGCCGCTTTGGTGAGAGCTTTCGGAGGCATTTGCAGCGTGTCAGTGAAGGTATGGAGCGTTGTCGGACAGCAGAGCGAAACAGCTGACAACGGAGACGGAGGATCTGCGTTGGCCGCTGAGAGAGGGTAGGTTGCTGCGGGAAACGCTAGAAAGGTGATATCGGTGCAGACGGGTCAGAAAGGAATTGAAATGCTGCGTCGTATAAGAAAAAGTCCTTGAGGCGATATTCTCCTCTTACATCAAGACCGTGAAACTCATAGAGGGTCCCCTAGGGCTCCGCGGTATAGACGCCAACTCACTCGGCCGAGAGCACGGCCGCCATCTTGCCCAGAAGTGTACATTTCTTATTAAAAATATTTGCAAGAAGGGGAAAATTGCCTTGAGTTACGTTTAGTGTGTACTGTAGAAAGATGATTAGTGCACAATGACATAACATCATGCACAGCAAACAACAGCAAAATCACTCAGTCTGCGACTCTGCGTACAATGCATAGCATCAATCATTACCTGTTCCTTATAATTTTCAGTTAATGGGCAGTTTCTCTCGGCTCTGAAAGGAGGATAGCTATAGTAGTCATCCTGTTCCACTTCTTTTGGCGGGACTAGGAAAGTTTTTATTTTTTATTCTGTTTTCCATCATCCAATCATCATGAGGGCAATGGATTTAGGGAGATTCAGTATGATGGAGCGGAGGAGCTGGATTCGTAGGACTGTACTGTGAAAAGCAGACACCTGCAACTTGTATATTGAAATAAGAAGAGTAGAAGACGGTGGTAATGGATTTGTTGTGATTTAAAGTTTGTAACCGGAACAACAGACACACAAATAAAGGAAAATAAGGAAGGAAGACAGTAAGTGCAAGCCTAATTGTCAGGGAAGTATAGCTTGTCCTCAAACTCTGAGGGTTCAGCCAGTAGTAGGTAATCATGTGACACACTACTTCCGTCACCTGAGCCGCTGTCCTCATCTTCCTCCCTTGCTTCATGTATTGTGTAATTCGGTGGTATGAAGTGCTGATTCATTTTGATCATTGTTAACCTCTCCACGTTTTTGGGCGAGTGACTGGTCCTTCTCACTGTTACAATGGAACCAGCAGCACTGAAAACACGTTCAGAAGAGGCACTTGCGACAGGGCAAGCCAGATAGCTTATCGCCAGCCTGCTGAGCAGTGGCCATTTAGCCCTTTTCCTATACCAATACTGCAATGGGTTTTGATCAATGTACACCTCTGTTGCGTCGTCCAGATAGGCCTGGACCATCCGCTCAATGTTCAGGGGTGCTGCTGCTAACCTTTTGGGCTCTTTTGTCTGTGCATCAGCACTGTGCTTATTAATGCCTAACTGTGAATACCAATCGTGTAACGATTCTACTGAGCCTAATGATCCAGTTGTTGGTGCTTTTATCGATAGTGATGGTGAGTGTTGTGAGCCAAAAGCACTGCCCTCAGCCTCCGAAGTTGCGCTTGATACCGCATGCCCTGCTGCAGTACTTCTTGTGGGTTGATATTGCGGGCTTTTAAATAGCAGCCGTTCATTTTCCAACTCACTCGCTGCCTCAGCTATCCATGTTTTGTAGTGGGCAACATCCATCTCTGAAAAAGGAATGAATGTCTTCAGTCCCAATTTTGCCCATGGATACAGAATTGTGGCAGAAATCTAATGTTCTTGTGACAAAATCTTATTGTGCACGCTTTGTTTTTTCAGCTAAGCGATGGGCTAAGCTCTCCACCAAGTCATAGGCTTCCTTTTTTTTCCTCTACACCTTTGTATGATTCAGACACCTTCTTCAGCTGATGCTCTAGCATTTGCAATAATGGGATAGCTTGGCCCATTGGACAGTCCTTCTTGCTGACTTCACGTGTGAAGACCTCAAAAGGACGAAGCATCTCAGTCAGGCATTTAACTAGGCACCATTGGTCCATCTAAAGGGTCATGCCTTTCACAGTAGCATCCAGTCTTCGCATGACATATTCATTGAGTGGCCTGTACTGCTCAAACAGACAATCAAGCATGTAATACATTGAGTTCCAACGTGTTGCCACCTCCTGGATGAGTGCTTTGACTTGCATCTTATATTCACGTTGAATGATCCTCAGCTGCTTCCGAGTTTTAAAAGAATGGCTGAAATGAGTGCATATTCTTCGGCAGGTGGTCAGTAAGTTGCTGACTATGGGTTCTTTTTTCAGAAAGTCTTAAACTGTAATGTTTATGCAGTGCGCCAAACACTGAACCCTGAAATAGGAACCAAGGTCCATGGCCTTAAGTACATTACTGCCATTATCTGTGGCAGCAAAACCAATACTAAGCCCTCTTGGGCGCAGCCATTCAAAAACCTTGATGCGAAACTCTTCCAAAATGTTTACAGCAGTATGAGATTTCTCCATGGCGAACATGGCTACAGTTGCATGTTTCCGAGTAGCTTTAAAAATCTCAGCTGTGCCAACAACACCTCGTTCAGATAGCTTATCTCTAATCCCCACAAAAGAGACCCAGTGTGCAGTGATGTATATGTAATCTGTGGCTTGGCAACTGGTCCACATGTCTGTTGTCAGGTGGAAATTGTGAACAGCACTCTGCTGAAAAGCTTGTCCAACCAATTCCAGCACATCATCATGTAGTGCCAGAACAGCAATTCTTGCAAAATAGGACCGCTGGGAACCTTCCATTTAGAGCAGATGACTGACACAAATTCAAGGAAACCCACCCCTTCCACAAATGAAAAAGGGAGAAGGTCCAGTGCTAACATTTTAGCCCTCTTCGCATTGTACAACCATGCCGTTGGGTGGTTGCGTTGGAACTGCCCCTCCAACCTAAGCATGCTCTCAATGGTAGGCTGGATTACTTTCCTTTGAGGTGCTGTTGTTTTCATTAACCCACTTAGGCTCAACAACGCATTGCAGTACTCGATCGCCTTGGTGTCTCAGGCTGACTCTGAGTATGGCTCTTACTGCAGTGCCATTCACATCTTACTGAGGAGGAAATGGGCGGTACCACTGCACTACTGGAGACAGGGCTAGAAATGCCTCCCTCTTCTTCACCTTCCACCGCAATAATATCGTCCCCTGATTCTTCATGCCCAACTTCAATGGGTTGAGTTATTTTACTTTGTTTTAAGTGAAGCATGTGATTCTCCCACACGATAGTGTGGTGTATTCTGAGATGACTTGCTTGGCCTCTGGTACCATAGTTTCTACCAAGCTTACCCCGTCAAACAGCTTGTCGACAAATTGAGCATATAGCAACGTTCTCCTCCTTGGTGCTAACAGAAAAGAAGTCCCAAACTGGGAAGGAGAACTTTCTGGCACTGCTGGATGTGCCACTTTCAATACCAGATGAACTGGAGGGTGTGCTTTGAATGTGACTGTGCCGCTAGACTGTGACTTTTACTACCGCTACCTACTGAGATGGTTGAGCTGGATGTAGTAGGTCCCTGCTGGGCCTTTGAAAATATGGCAGCTGGAGGTTGTGGTGTAACCTGTGTTGGTGGTATCCATGCTACATCCCGCTCAGTAGCAGCCTTTCTGGATAGGGTGAGAATGTCGGTCTCCATCCCCTTTGGGGCAGGAGTGATGTTTCTGATGACTGGCTCGTCTTCATCAACATCATCTTCCTCTTCTACATCTACCTCCATAACTCTAAGTTTTTCTGGAATCTTCCTTTTCAGAAGCATTGTCTTGTGGCATGCATCACTCTCAGACTGAGCTGGTGGTTGCCAAGTGACATCACGATCATCAGAAGTGGGGCTTGAAGAAGAAGATGATTAACTAAGCCTCCTTTTCCATGCTGGTGGTCTGGAAGGCAATAGATCTTCCAAAACAGTGGTTTGCTCCACTTTGTCTGCAGGAAGCTCAATTTCCTGAAATGCTCCTACGTCAGGAGCAACAACTTCTATTGTGGGCTGTTCTTTCGTCTGCTGCTGCTGTTCTTGCGGCTGCTGCTGCTGTTTTTGCGGCTGCTTCTGTTGTTGCGGCTGCACACTTATCTGCTGAGTTTCCGCCTGCGTTGATTGTGTACTACTTTGCGATAATGACATTTCAACATCGCTGTTCGTTAGTAGATTGGCTACCTCTGTGACACTCAAGGGCTTGGGCCTAGGTTAGTGGTGTTAGACTGCTGGTGCGGAGGTGCTGCTCCCAGCTTGGTTCCCGGACAATGCTGCTGCAGGCGTAACTTTTTTGTTCTAAAAAAAAAACATTGGCGGGCACACCAGTCATGGTTAATGGCACTTCCTTTTTCTGTTCCTTCTTCTCACCGGCAACTTTCTTGGTACTGGACCTGGTACCTTTCTTTGGGGCCATCTTCTTCAGATGTCAGGCAGGATGCAGATGCACAACAAGTTGTGGTCACACGTGGACGTGATGCGCAGCAGGGCTTCTGTCTTGCTGGCAATACAACGGATGATGATGATGACACCTCCTCCTCTGGCTTTTTGTGCACATAAAAGCAAATAAGCCAGGAGAAGAACATCAGTGAAATTTAGCATTTGTTGTTGTGGTTCAGTTACTACTGTACTAGTGCAAACAAAAGATATAGTCTAGCCATTTCTGAGACTTTGTCAACAAGGGATAGGTTATACTACTGTGTACACACACTACACTCTCAGGAAGGATAGGAACGAGAATAAGAACCACCAAAATAAAAATGTAATTGAAGTGGGGTGGACCCTATTTGCCATTAAATTATTTGAGCATTACATCATTCATGGAGCTGCTGTTGGCAAAGGGGGTGGATGGATGGAAGCAGTAAGCCAATAGGAAAACCATGCAGGCATATATGACAAAAGCAGGACACTAATAATTCCCATCAGCCACATGGCCAGGCCCACCAACAGAAAGCCCACCCCCAGAAAAACACATTTCCCAACTCAATCCAATGCCATCCATGCCCTAAATGATGTCTAAATTGAACATACCACACCGAAACACTTGATTAATAAAGCTGTGGGTACCTGCTCTGAGCCTACTGGATGAAAGCAGGCCTGTTAGCAGACAAGGCCAGACAAGCTTGCAGGCCTATGATTCAAAATGGTCATCAGCCACATGGCTAGGCCCAACAACAGAAAGCCCACCCCCAAGAAAACACATTTCCCAACTCAATTCAATGCCATCCATGCCCTAAATGATGTCTAAATTCAACAGACCACACAGAAACACTTGATTATTAGAGCTGTGGCTACCTGCTCTGAGCTTACTGTATGAAATCAGGCCTGTTGGCAGACAAGGCCAGACAAGCTTGCAGGCCTAGGCTTCATAAAGGCCACCAGCCACATGGCCAGGCCCAATATCAGAAAGCCCAACCCAAATAAACACATTTCCCAACTCAATCCAATGCCATCCATGCCCTAAATAATGTCTAAATTCAACACACCACACAGAAACACTTGATTAATAAAGCTGTGGCTACCTGCTCTGAGCCTACTGGTTGAAAGAAGGCCTGTTGGCAGACAAGGCCAGACAAGCTTGCAGGCCTAGGCGTCATGGCCAGACCCAACATTCGAAAGCCCACCCCAAAAAACACATTTTCCAACTCAATCCAATGCTATCCATGCACTAAATGATGTCTAAATTCACCAGACCACACAGATACACTTGATTAATAAAGCTGTGGCTACCAGCTCTGAGCCTACTGGATGAAAGCAGGCCTGTTGGCAGACAAGGTCAGACAAGCTTGCAGACCTATGCTTCAAAATGGCCACCAGCCACATAGCCAGGCCCAACAACAGAAATCCCACCCCCAAAAAAACACATTTCCCAACTAAATCCAATGCCATTCATGCCCGAAATGATGTCTAAATTCAACAAACCACACAGAAACACTTGATTAATAAAGCTGTGGCCACCTGCTCTGAGCCTACTGGATGAAAGCAGGCCTTTTGGCATACAAGGCCAAACAAGCTTGCAGGCCTAGTCTTCCTAATGGCCAGCAGCAACATGGCCAGGCCCAACATCAGAAAGCCCATCCCAAAAATCACATTTCCTAACTCAATCCAATGCCATCCATGCCATAAATGATGTCTAAATTCAACAGACCACACCGAAACACTTGATTAATAAAGCTGTGGCTACCTGCTCTGAGCCTACTGGATGAAAGCAGGCCTGTTAGCAGACAAGGCCAGACAAGCTTGCAGGCCTATGCTTCAAAATGGCCACCAGCCACATGGCTAGGCCCAACAACAGAAAGCCCAACCCAAAAAAACACATTTCCCAACTCAATCCAATGCCATTCATGCCCTAAATGATGTCTAAATTCAACAGACCACACAGAAACACTTTATTAATAAAGCTTTGGCTACCTGCTCTGAGCCTACTGGATGAAATCAGGCCTGTTGGCAGACAAGGCCAGACAAGCGTGCAGGCCTAGGCTTCATAATGGCCACCAGCCACATGGCCAGGCCCAACATCAGAAAGCCCAACCCAAAAAAACAAATTTTCTAACTCAATCCAATGCAATCCATGCCCTAAATGGAGTCTAAATTCAACAGGCCACACAGAAACACTTGATTAATAAAGCTGTGGCTACCTGCTCTGAGCCTACTGGAGGAAAGCAGGCCTGTTGGCAGACAAGGTCAGACAAGCTTACAGGCCTATGCTTCAAAATGGCCACCAGCCACATGGCCAGGCCCAACAACAGAAAGCCCACCCCAAAAAAACACCTTTCCCAACGCAATCCAATGCCATCCAGGCCCTAAATGATGCTTGAAAATTAAATACATTCAAAAAACACCTAAGGAACAGTTGCTTCATCATGCACACACCCATGAGGCCATTACTAGCTCGGGGCCTACTACTGACTACTACTACCCACAACATTTTTAAAAAAGGAATGATAGTTACCAAAATTAAATTGTAGTTGCAACAAATGCAATGCCCACAATCAAACAGACACAACAACCACTTACTTGTAAAATATCCAATTAAAAAATCCTCAAATCCAATTGCAATGATGCAGCAGACAAAAAGAGTGATCTTTCCAGCTCAAAATCCAAAGCAGAATGAGCAGGAGATGGACAAAGCACTGGGAGGAGCCTACTGGACAGGAACAGGAAGTTGGAGATTCTGTGGCACTACCTCCTCCCTCTCCCTTCATTTTAAAAAAGGACTCCTTGCACAAAAAAGGACAGCCAAATGTCAATCTGAGGAGTTTTTTTCATCCAAATCATCATTTGCAGAAGGTTTTGTGCTGCTAGAGCTGATATTCTTCTCCAAATTGAAAATGTACATGTTCGAGTTCTCGAGCTTCACATTACTTCCGCCGGAAGTCGATGGCGCGTCTAAATTGACGTGTTCGCATTCTCTTGCTCCCTGGCGCGTTGGATATGACGTGTTTGGGTTCTCTAGCTCCTTGTCGCGTTTGATATGACGTGTTTGCGTCCTCACGCTCTCGCTTGCGGTGGAGAATGACGTGTTCGAGATCTCATACTCTCGGGGTGCATGATCGCGAGACGAATGACGTGATCGCGAGATAGTGCAAAATGGCTACCAACAATCCAACTGCTCGTGGAGCACGCAACCGGATCTGGAAAACTTGTCGGCGAATGCGGGAATTCGGGTAAGGCGATCACGCACGCGAGAACGTATTTTTACAGAGCGAGCATGAAAAAAAATTCGCTGCGGATCGCTGAAATTTTGGCATTTTCACTCTCTCCACAGAAATGTCAAATTATCGCAATTTCCGCGAGCGGAGCAGAATTTGACGCCCAGGCCTAATTTTCTCAGCAACGACTAAATGAATTTATACCCTTTAATAGGAAGGGCTCTTTCTGAACCAAGGGCTACCTTTTTGCCAAATTTGGTGTCATTCCGTTCAGCAGTTCGGGCTGTAACGTGTCTAAAGTTTCCAAAGGAAAATTGCATGGAGAAAACACATTTTGGGATCCCCTTTTTTCTCGGCCTCCGCATGCCAAATCACTTCAAAACTTTCAAGCTAGAAGCGGACCAGAGCGGGCTATACGTTTTCGAAATTTCGCGTTCATTCGTCACTCTGCGCCAAAGTTATTAGGAATAGAATGTTGCGATTTTCCTATGGTAATTAGGTACTATATATATATGAGAAGTTAAGAAATGTTAATAAATGTAAAAAAATGATAAAACATGTAAAACATATCAAACAATGTTATAAACATAAATGAAAACATTGTAAAGTATAAATTAAATAATGGTATAAAAGATATGCAATTTTTTAATATATACTAATAAACCTGTTAAAATACTGTTGAATGAAAAATGAGGTGAAATATACATCAAGCAAATGTGCCTTTAATTGATTAATTTTTATTAAAAAAAGAGAAAATGTTTTATTTATTTAACTTTATATAACTTTTAGATAGATTGTATATGATTCATAATGTAAAACTATAGAATAATTACAATTTTGAAACAAATAAAAATAGAAAAATGGGTATCATGCCCTTATTAAAAAATTGGGGAGTGGCATTCATTATTCCCACTCCAATCTAAACTAATTTGAGGAAGGTGATAAAAGCCGGCCCGAACCGTACCCCGGTACGCGACATATACGACATGAACCCCATCGTGTCATCCCACTCCTGTACGCCTACGACCTCGTATATCGAAACCGACGACGGAGCAGACGGTGAGTATAAGGTACCACAACAACCTAAGTACACGTGTACGGTGCGCCACATGCCACATCACTATTGCAATAGCGAAACGTGCTCATATACGCCATCAATGTCGGGGTACGTTGCGCCACATGCACGCGCATATCACCATTGCAGTAGTGATATGTGCCGCACATACCCCATTAATGTTGGGGTACGTTGCACCACACGCACGCGCATATCATCATTGCAATAGTGATACGTGCTGCACATACTCCATTAATGTCGGGGTACATAGCACAACATGCACACGCATATCACCATTGCAATAGTGATACGTGCCGCACATACGCCATTAATGTCGGGGTACGGTGCGCCACACACTCGCATATATCATCATTGCAATAGTGAAAAGTGCCGCACACACATCTGTAATGAATGAGTACGGAGTGTCATCTGAGTGGTGGGTGCACAGGACTCCAGCAGTGCCCAGATATAGGATGGGTGGCTGGATAGGACTCCCAGCAGTGCCCAGACATAGGAGGGGGTGTAGATAGGACTCTCAGCAGTGCCCAGATATAGGAGCGGGTGTAGATAGGACTACCAGCAGTGCCCAGACATAGGAGGGGTGGCTGGATAGGACTCCCCTCAGTGGCCAGATATAGGTGGGGTGGCTGGATAGGACTCCCAGCAGTGCTCAGACATAGGAGGGGTGGCTGGATAGGACTCCCAGCAGTGCCCAGACATAAGAGGGGGGTGTACATAGGACTCCCAGCAGTGCCCAGACATAGGAGGGGGTGTAGATAGGACTCCCAGCAGTGCCCAGGCAGTATAGGGGGTGGCTGGATAGGATTCCCAGCAGTGCCAAGACATAGGATGGGGGTGTAGATCGGACTCCCAGCAGTGCCCAGACATAGGAGGGGGATGTAGATAGGACTCCCAGCAGTGCCCAGACAGTATAGGGGGTGCTGGATAGGACTCCCAGCAGTGCTCAGACATAGGAGGGGTGGCTTGATAGGACACCCAGCAGTGCCCAGACATAGGAGGGGGTGTAGATAGGACTCGCATCAGTGCCCAGGCGTAGGAGGGGGGGTGTAGATAGGACTCCCAGCAGTGCCCAGACATAGGAGGGGATGAAGATAGGACTCCCAGCAGTTCCCAGACATAGGAGGGGTGGCTGGATAGGACTCCCAGCAGTGCCCAGACATAGGAGGGGGGTGTAGATAGGACTCCCAGCAGTGCCCAGACATAGGAGGGGGGTGTAGATAGGACTCCCAGCAGTGCCCAGACATAGGAGGGGTGGCTGGATAGGACTCCCAGTAGTGCCCAGACATAGGAGGGGGTGTAGATAGGACTCCCAGCAGTGCCCAGACATTGGAGGGGGTGTAGATAGGACTCCCAGAAGTGCCCAGACATAAGAGGGGTGGCTGGATAGGACTCCCAGCAGTGCCCAGACATAGGAGGGGTGGCTGGATAGGACTCCCCGCAGTACCCAGACATAGGAAGGGGGTGCAGATAGGACTCCCAGCAGTGCCCAGACATAGGAGGGGTGGCTGGATAGGATTCCCAGCAGTGCCCAGACATAGGCGGAGGGTGTAAATAGGACTCCCAGCAGTGCCCAGACATAGGAGGGGTGGCTGGATAGGACTCCCAGTAGTACCCAGACATAGGAGGGGGTGTAGATAGGACTCCCAGCAGTGCCCAGACATAGGAGGGGGTGTAGATAGGACTCCCAGCAGTGCCCAGACATAAGAGGGGTGGCTGGATAGGACTCCCAACAGTGCCCAGACATAGGAGGGGGTGTAGATAGGAGTCCCAGCAGTGCCCAGATAGTATAGGTGGTGGCTGGATAGGACTCTCAGCAGTGCCCAGACATAGGAGGGGTGGCTGAATAGGACTCCCAGCAGTGCCCAGACATAGGAGAGGTGGCTGGATAGGACTCCCAGCAGTGCCCAGACATAGGAGGGGTGGCTGGATAGGACTCCCACCAGTGCCCAGACATAGGAGAGGTGGCTGGATAGGACTCCCAGCAGTGCCCAGACATAGGAGGGGGTATAGACAGGACTCCAGCAGTGCCCAAACATAAGAGGGGTGGCTGATAGGACTCCCAGCAGTGCCCAGACATAGGAGAGGGTGTAGATAGGACTCCCCGCAGTGCCCAGACATAGGAGGGTTGCTGGAAAAGACTCCCAGTAGTGCCAAGACATAGGAGGGGTGGCTGGATAGGACTCCCAGCAGTGCCCTGACATAGGAGGGGGGTATAGATTGGACTCTCAGCAGTGCCCATACATAGGAGGGGGTATAGATAGGACTCCCAGCAGTACCCAGACATAGGAGGGGTGGCTGGATAGGACTCCCAGCAGTGCCGAGACATAGGAGGGGGGTGTAGATAGGACTCCCAGCAGTGCCCAGACATAGGAGGAGGGTGTAGATAGGACTCCCAGCAGTGCCCAGACATCGGAGGGGTGGCTGGATAGGACCCCCAGCAGTGCCCAGACATAGTAGGGGTGGCTGAATAGGATTCCCAGCAGTGCCCAGACATAGGAGGGGTGTAGATAGAACTCCCAGCAGTGCCCAGTCATAGGAGGGGGGTGTAGATAGGACTCCCAGCATTGCCCTGACATAGGAGGGGTGGCTGGATAGGACTCCCAGCAGTGCCCAGACATAGGAGGGGTGGCTGGATAGGACTCCCAGCAGTGCCCAGACACAGGAGGGGTGGCTTGATAGGACTCCCACCAGTGCCCTGGCATAGGAGGGGGTGTCAATAGGACTCCCAGCAGTACCCAGGCATAGGAGGGGGTGTAGATAGGACTCCCAGCAGTGACTGGCATAGGAGGGGTGGCTGGATAGGACTCCCAGCAGTGCCCAGACCTAGGAGGGGGGTGTAGATAGGACTCCCAGCAGTGACCAAATATAGGAGGGGTGGCTGGATAGGACTCCAGCAGTGCCCAGTTATAGGAGGGGTGGCTGGATAGGATTCCCAGCAGTGCCCAGACATAGGAGGGGGGTGTAGATAGGTCTCCCAGCAGTGCCCAGACATAGGAGGGGGTGTAGATATTACTCCCAGCATTGCCCAGACATAGGAGGGGTGACTGGATAGGACTCCAGCAGTGCCCAGACATAGGAGGGATGGTTGGATAGGACTCCCAGCAGTGCCCAGACACAGGAGGGGTGGCTGGATAGGACTCCCAGCAGTGCCCAGGCTTAGGAGGGGGTGTAGATAGGACTCCCAGCAGTGACCAGACATAGGAGCGGTGGCTGGATAGGACTCCCAGCAGTGCCCAGACATACGAGGGGGTGTAGATAGGACTCCCAGCCGTGCCCAGACATAGGAGGGGTGGCTGGATAGGACTCCCAGCAGTGCCCAGACATAGGTCGGGTGGCTGGATAGGACTTCCAGCAGTGCCCAGACACAGGAGGGGTGGTTGGATAGGACTCTAAGCAGTGCCCAGGCATGAGAGGGGGGTGTAGATAGGACTCCCAGCAGTGCCCAGGCATAAGAGGGGGTGCAGATAGGACTCCCAGCAGGGACCAGTCATAGGAGGGGTGGTTGGAAAGGACTCCCAGCAGTGCCCAGACATAGGAGAGGGTGTAGATAGGACTCCCAGCAGTGCTCAACCATAGGAGGGGTGGCTGGATATGACTCCCAGCAGTGCCCAGACATAGGAGGGGTGGCTAGATAGGATTCCCAGCAGTGCCCAGACATAGGAGGGGTGGCTGGATAGGACTCCCCGCAGTACCCAGACATAGAAAGGGGGTGCAGATAGGACTCCCAGCAGTGCCCAGACATAGGAAGGGTGGCTGGATAGGATTCCCAGCAGTGCCCAGACATAGGCAGAGGGTGTAAATAGGACTCCCAGCAGTGCCCAGACATAGGAGGGGTGGCTGGATAGGACTCCCAGTAGTACCCAGACATAGGAGGGGGTGTAGATAGGACTCCCAGCAGTGCCCAGACATAGGAGGGGGTGTAGATAGGACTCCCAGCAGTGCCCAGACATAAGAGGGGTGGCTGGATAGGACTCCCAACAGTGCCCAGACATAGGAGGGGGTGTAGATAGGAGTCCCAGTAGTGCCCAGATAGTATAGGTGGTGGCTGGATAGGACTCTCAGCAGTGCCCAGACATAGGAGGGGTGGCTGAATAGGACTCCCAGCAGTGCCCAGACATAGGAGGGGGTGTAGATAGGACTCCCAGCAGTGCCCAGACATGGCAGGGGTGGCTGGATAGGACTCCCAGCAGTGCCCAGACATAGGAGGGGTGGCTGGATAGGACTCCCACCAGTGCCCAGACATAGGAGAGGTGGCTGGATAGGACTCCCAGCAGTGCCCAGACATAGGAGGGGGTATAGACAGGACTCCAGCAGTGCCCAAACATAAGAGGGGTGGCTGATAGGACTCCCAGCAGTGCCCAGACATAGGAGAGGGTGTAGATAGGACTCCCCGCAGTGCCCAGACATAGGAGGGTTGCTGGAAAAGACTCCCAGTAGTGCCCAGACATAGGAGGGGTGGCTGGATAGGACTCCCAGCAGTGCCCTGACATAGGAGGGGGGTATAGATTGGACTCTCAGCAGTGCCCATACATAGCAGGGGGTGTAGATAGGACTCCCAGCAGTACCCAGACATAGGAGGGGTGGCTGGATAGGACTCCCAGCAGTGCTGAGACATAGGAGGGGGGTGTAGATAGGACTCCCAGCAGTGCCCAGACATAGGAGGAGGGTGTAGATAGGACTCCCAGCAGTGCCCAGACATCGGAGGGGTGGCTGGATAGGACCCCCAGCAGTGCCCAGACATAGTAGGGGTGGCTGAATAGGATTCCCAGCAGTGCCCAGACATAGGAGGGGTGTAGATAGAACTCCCAGCAGTGCCCAGTCATAGGAGGGGGGTGTAGATAGGACTCCCAGCATTGCCCTGACATAGGAGGGGTGGCTGGATAGGACTCCCAGCATTGCCCAGACATAGGAGGGGTGGCTGGATAGGACTCCCAGCAGTGCCCAGACACAGGAGGGGTGGCTGGATAGGACTCCCAGCAGTGCCCAGGCATAGGAGGGGGTGTCAATAGGACTCCCAGCAGTACCCAGGCATAGGAGGGGGTGTAGATAGGACTCCCAGCAGTGACCAGACATAGGAGGGGTGGCTGGATAGGACTCCCAGCAGTGCCCAGACCTAGGAGGGGGGTGTAGATAGGACTCCTAGCAGTGACCAAACATAGGGGGGGTGGCTGGATAGGACTCCCAGCAGTGATCAGACATAGGAAGGGTGACTGGATAGGATTCCCAGCAGTGCCCAGACATAGGAGGGGGGTGTAGATAGGTCTCCCAGCAGTGCCCAGACATAGGAGGGGGTGTAGATATGACTCCCAGCATTGCCCAGACATAGGAGGGGTGACTGGATAGGATTCCAGCAGTGCCCAGACATAGGAGGGGTGGCTGGATAGGACTCCCAGCAATGCCCAGACACAGGAGGGGTGGCTGGATAGGACTCCCAGCAGTGCCCAGGCGTGGCAGGGGGTGTAGATAGGACTCCGAGCCATGTCCAGACATAGGAGGGGGTGTAGATAGGACTCCCAGCAGTGAACAGACATAGGAGGGGTGGCTGGATAGGACTCCCAGCAGTGCCCAGACATAGGAGGTGGGGTGTAGATAGGACTCCCAGCAGTGCCTAGACATAGGAGGGGTGGCTGGAAAGGACTCCCAGCAGTGCCCAGACATAGGAGGGGTGGCTGGAGAGGACTCCCAGCAGTGCCCAGACATAGGAGGGGTGTGTAGATAGGACTCCCAGCAGTGCCCACACATAGGAGGGGGTGTAGATAGGACTCCCAGAAGTGCCCAGACATAGGAGGGGTGGCTGGATAGGATTCCCAGCAGTGCCCAGACATAGGCGGAGGGTGTAAATAGGACTCCCAGCAGTGCCCAGACATAGGAGGGGTGGCTGGATAGGACTCCCAGTAGTACCCAGACATAGGAGGGGGTGTAGATAGGACTCCCAGCAGTGCCCAGACATAGGAGGGGGTGTAGATAGGACTCCCAGCAGTGCCCAGACATAAGAGGGGTGGCTGGAGAGGACTCCCAACAGTGCCCAGACATAGGAGGGGGTGTAGATAGGAGTCCCAGCAGTGCCCAGATAGTATAGGTGGTGGCTGGATAGGACTCTCAGCAGTGCCCAGACATAGGAGGGGTGGCTGAATAGGACTCCCAGCAGTGCCCAGACATAGGAGGGGGTGTAGATAGGACTCCCAGCAGTGCCCAGACATGGCAGGGGTGGCTGGATAGGACTCCCAGCAGTGTCCAGACATAGGAGGGGTGGCTGGATAGGACTCCCACCAGTGCCCAGACATAGTAGAGGTGGCTGGATAGGACTCCCAGCAGTGCCCAGACATAGGAGGGGGTATAGACAGGACTCCAGCAGTGCCCAAACATAAGAGGGGTGGCTGATAGGACTCCCAGCAGTGCCCAGACATAGGAGGGGGTGTAGATAGGACTCCCCGCAGTGCCCAGACATAGGAGGGTTGCTGGATAGGACTCCCAGCAGTGCCCTGACATAGGAGGGGTGGCTGGATAGGACTCCCAGCAGTGCCCTGACATAGGAGGGGGGTATAGATTGGACTCTCAGCAGTGCCCATACATAGGAGGGGGTGTAGATAGGACTCCCAGCAGTACCCAGACATAGGAGGGGTGGCTGGATAGGACTCCCAGCAGTGCTGAGACATAGGAGGGGGGTGTAGATAGGACTCCCAGCAGTGCCCAGACATAGGAGGAGGGTGTAGATAGGACTCCCAGCAGTGCCCAGACATCGGAGGGGTGGCTGGATAGGACCCCCAGCAGTGCCCAGACATAGGAGAGGGTGTAGATAGGACTCCCAGCAGTGCTCAACCATAGGAGGGGTGGCTGGATATGACTCCCAGCAGTGCCCAGACATAGGAGGGGTGGCTAGATAGGATTCCCAGCAGTGCCCAGACATAGGAGGGGTGGCTGGATAGGACTCCCCGCAGTACCCAGACATAGGAAGGGGGTGCAGATAGGACTCCCAGCAGTGCCCAGACATAGGAGGGGTGGCTGGATAGGATTCCCAGCAGTGCCCAGACATAGGCAGAGGGTGTAAATAGGACTCCCAGCAGTGCCCAGACATAGGAGGGGTGGCTGGATAGGACTCCCAGAAGTACCCAGACATAGGAGGGGGTGTAGATAGGACTCCCAGCAGTGCCCAGACATAGGAGGGGGTGTAGATAGGACTCCCAGCAGTGCCCAGACATAAGAGGGGTGGCTGGATAGGACTCCCAACAGTGCCCAGACATAGGAGGGGGTGTAGATAGGAGTCCCAGCAGTGCCCAGATAGTATAGGTGGTGGCTGGATAGGACTCTCAGCAGTGCCCAGACATAGGAGGGGTGGCTGAATAGGACTCCCAGCAGTGCCCAGACATAGGAGGGGGTGTAGATAGGACTCCCAGCAGTGCCCAGACATGGCAGGGGTGGCTGGATAGGACTCCCAGCAGTGTCCAGACATAGGAGGGGTGGCTGGATAGGACTCCCACCAGTGCCCAGACATAGTAGAGGTGGCTGGATAGGACTCCCAGCAGTGCCCAGACATAGGAGGGGGTATAGACAGGACTCCAGCAGTGCCCAAACATAAGAGGGGTGGCTGATAGGACTCCCAGCAGTGCCCAGACATAGGAGGGGGTGTAGATAGGACTCCCCGCAGTGCCCAGACATAGGAGGGTTGCTGGAAAAGACTCCCAGCAGTGCCCAGACATAGGAGGGGTGGCTGGATAGGACTCCCACCAGTGCCCTGACATAGGAGGGGGGTATAGATTGGACTCTCGGCAGTGCCCATACATAGGAGGGGGTGTAGATAGGACTCCCAGCAGTACCCAGACATAGGAGGGGTGGCTGTATAGGACTCCCAGCAGTGCCGAGACATAGGAGGGGGGTGTAGATAGGACTCCCAGCAGTGCCCAGACATAGGAGGAGGGTGTAGATAGGACTCCCAGCAGTGCCCAGACATCGGAGGGGTGGCTGGATAGGACTCCCAGCAGTGCCCAGACATAGTAGGGGTGGCTGAATAGGATTCCCAGCAGTGCCCAGACATAGGAGGGGTGTAGATAGAACTCCCAGCAGTGCCCAGTCATAGGAGGGGGGTGTAGATAGGACTCCCAGCATTGCCCAGACATAGGAGGGGTGGCTGGATAGGACTCCCAGCAGTGCCCAGACATAGGAGGGGTGGCTGGATAGGACTCCCATTAGTGCCCAGACACAGGAGGGGTGGCTTGATAGGACTCCCACCAGTGCCCTGGCATAGGAGGGGGTGTCAATAGGACTCCCAGCAGTACCCAGGCATAGGAGGGGGTGTAGATAGGACTCCCAGCAGTGACTAGACATAGGAGGGGTGGCTGGATAGGACTCCCAGCAGTGCCCAGACCTAGGAGGGGGGTGTAGATAGGACTCCCAGCAGTGACCAAATATAGGAGGGGTGGCTGGATAGGACTCCAGCAGTGCCCAGTTATAGGAGGGGTGGCTGGATAGGATTCCCAGCAGTGCCCAGACATAGGAGGGGGGTGTAGATAGGTCTCCCAGCAGTGCCCAGACATAGGAGGGGGTGTAGATATTACTCCCAGCATTGCCCAGACATAGGAGGGGTGACTGGATAGGACTCCGGCAGTGCCCAGACATAGGAGGGATGGTTGGATAGGACTCCCAGCAGTGCCCAGACACAGGAGGGGTGGCTGGATAGGACTCCCAGCAGTGCCCAGGCTTAGGAGGGGGTGTAGATAGGACTCCCAGCAGTGACCAGACATAGGAGCGGTGGCTGGATAGGACTCCCAGCAGTGCCCAGACATACGAGGGGGTGTAGATAGGACTCCCAGCAGTGCCCAGACATAGGAGGGGTGGCTGGATAGGACTCCCAGCAGTGCCCAGACATAGGACGGGTGGCTGGATAGGACTTCCAGCAGTGCCCAGACACAGGAGGGGTGGCTGGATAGGACTCTAAGCAGTGCCCAGGCATGAGAGGGGAGTGTAGATAGGACTCCCAGCAGTGCCCAGGCATAAGAGGGGGTGCAGATAGGACTCCCAGCAGGGACCAGTCATAGGAGGTGTGGTTGGAAAGGACTCCCAGCAGTGCCCAGACATAGGAGAGGGTGTAGATAGGACTCCCAGCAGTGCTCAACCATAGGAGGGGTGGCTGGATATGACTCCCAGCAGTGCCCAGACATAGGAGGGGTGGCTAGATAGGATTCCCAGCAGTGCCCAGACATAGGAGGGGGGTGAAGATAGGTCTCCCAGCAGTGCCCAGACATAGGAGGGGGTGTAGATATGACTCCCAGCATTGCCCAGACATAGGAGGGGTGACTGGATAGGACTCCAGCAGTGCCCAGACCTAGGAGGGGTGGCTGGATAGGACTCCCAGCAGTGCCCAGACACAGGAGAGGTGGCTGGATAGGACTCCCAGCAGTGCCCAGGCATAGGAGGGGGTGTAGATAGGACTCCCAGCCGTGCCCAGACCTAGGAGGGGTGGCTGGATAGGACTCCCAGCAGTGCCCAGACACAGGAGGGGTGACTGGATAGGACTCCAGCAGTGCCCAGACATAGGAGGGGTGGTTGGATAGGACTCCCAGCAGTGCCCAGACACAGGAGGGGTGGCTGGATAGGACTCCCAGCAGTGCCCAGGCATAGGAGGGGGTGTAGATAGGACTCCCAGCAGTGACCAGACATAGGAGGGGTGGCTGGATAGGACTCCCAGCAGTGCCCAGACATAGGACGGGTGGCTGGATAGGACTTCCAGCAGTGCCCAGACACAGGAGGGGTGGCTGGATAGGACTCTAAGCAGTGCCCAGGCATGAGAGGGGGGTGTAGATAGGACTCCCAGCAGTGCCCAGGCATAAGAGGGGGTGCAGATAGGACTCCCAGCAGGGACCAGTCATAGGAGGGGTGGCTGGAAAGGACTCCCAGCAGTGCCCAGACATAGGAGAGGGTGTAGATAGGACTCCCAGAAGTGCTCAGCCATAGGAGGGGTGTCTGGATATGACTCCCAGCAGTGCCCAGACATAGGAGCGGTGGCTAGATAGGATTCCCAGCAGTGCCCAGACATAGGAGGGGGGTGAAGATAGGATTCCCAGCAGTGCCCAGACATAGGAGGGGGGTGAAGATAGGTCTCCCAGCAGTGCCCAGACATAGGAGGGGGTGTAGATATGACTCCCAGCATTGCCCAGACATAGGAGGGGTGACTGGATAGGACTCCAGCAGTGCCCAGACCTAGGAGGGGTGGCTGGATAGGACTCCCAGCAGTGCCCAGACACAGGAGGGGTGGCTGGATAGGACTTCCAGCAGTGCCCAGACACAGGAGGGGTGGCTGGATAGGACTCTAAGCAGTGCCCAGGCATGAGAGGGGGGTGTAGATAGGACTCCCAGCAGTGCCCAGGCATAAGAGGGGGTGCAGATAGGACTCCCAGCAGGGACCAGTCATAGGAGGGGTGGCTGGAAAGGACTCCCAGCAGTGCCCAGACATAGGAGAGGGTGTAGATAGGACTCCCAGCAGTGCTCAGCCATAGGAGGGGTGGCTGGATATGACTCCCAGCAGTGCCCAGACATAGGAGCGGTGGCTAGATAGGATTACCAGCAGTGCCCAGACATAGGAGGGGGTGAAGATAGGTCTCCCAGCAGTGCCCAGACATAGGAGGGGGTGTAGATATGACTCCCAGCATTGCCCAGACATATTAGGGGTGACTGGATAGGACTCCAGCAGTGCCCAGACCTAGGAGGGGTGGCTGGATAGGACTCCCAGCAGTGCCCAGACACAGGAGGGGTGGCTGGATAGGACTCCCAGCAGTGCCCAGGCATAGGAGGGGGTGTAGATAGGACTCCCAGCCGTGCCCAGACATAGGAGGGGGTGTAGATAGGACTCCCAGCAGTGACCAGAAATAGAAGGGGTGGCTGGATATGACTCCCAGCAGTGCCCAGACATAGTAGGGGGGTGTATATAGGACTCCCAGCAGTGGCCATACATAGGAGGGGTGGTTGGCTAGGACTCCCAGCAGTGCCCAGACATAGGAGGGGTGGCTGGATAGGACTCCCAGCAGTGCCCAGACATAGGAGGGGGTGTAGAGAGGACTCCCGGCAGTGCCCAGACATAGGAGGGGGGTGTAGATAGGACTCCCAGCAGTGCCCAGACATAGGAGGCCGTGGAGGAGCACCGGTACCTAAAGTCCAGCCCGCCGTCTGGTTGTGGGCGGGGCCGGTGTCGTCATTTCCGTTTCCCGAAGCTGTGCCGGCGGAACTCCCATGCGGGGAGAGAAGGAGCCTGGCAACGCCAGTTTCAGCAGGGCTCCCGTGTGCTGGAGAGAGCCCTGCTGGTGCCCAAGGGAAGTTGAGCCCCGCGATATCCCCGGGAGGCCGCCAATGAGGAGAGGCGGCCCCGGAAGAGGAAAGTAGAGAGTGAGCAGGGCTCCCGTGGTTGGGAGGGAGCCCTGCTGGAGGCCAAGTCCATGAGGATCGGGAGCTTCTCAGATGCCGCTGCCGCCCGCGCAGGAAAGAGGAGCACTGGAGTCTCCAGGCTCCACGATGAAGTAGGGGAGGGACCGGGTGAAGAGCGGAGAAGTTTCTCCCACGAGCCGGTGAGTAGAGGCTGGCTGGGAGGGAGGGACGTCGAGGCACCCTGCTTGTGCCCCCACCCAGAGCAGCTCTTTTTCCACAGAGGGCTGCTCCAACGTTTGGGCCATAACCGTGCAGGGCCATTTCTTTTACAGTGGCCTGATAGCAGCGGTTAGCTCCAACGTTGGGGCATATTTTTGTTTAAGAGCCCCAGTGGGGGTCCCCTCGGCCAGTGGTGCCTATGCCTGGTTGATTAGGGGCATAATTCATTTGTGGTGCATTTAGGGCGGCCCTGGATGGCAGTGGGCCGCCCCCAACGTTGTATAGAGCCTGTCGAGGCTCCCACGACCACGGGGGCATTGTTGTTTAAAGAGCCTGTGTGGCTATCCCCTGGCCTTATTTTAGGCGCTAGTGTTTGGGGACATATTTACTTAAAGGACCCAGTGGGCTCCTCAGGGGTCAGTGATACTCCCGGATGGGCATGTTTATTTACAGACCCTAGGTGGCTCCAACGTGTTGCCTGGTGATATGTTCCTAGAGCCCAGGGCTCCCCATGTTTGGTGCAGTTTTGTCCTGAGGGGCTAGTGAGAGCCCCATTCGCAGTTTTGCTGATTTCCCAGCTGCCCACCAATTAGTGAGCAGCTGCACCATTTAGGCGCCAAGGGAGAGAGAGTCCCTGAGAGGGACAGAATTGGCTCGGAGGTGCCAGGCCTTCCACAGCTGCGCCGCACTTAGTGCCAGCTGCAACGTTTAGGCCCTGTTACTGTTCTTAGCTGCCCAGCAAGTAGTGGGCAGCTGCAACGTTTAGGTTTGACTGGCGCTGCATTGGCAGGGTACCCTGACATTCTGGACACAGGGCATTGGAGCCCCTTCTTCGGATGCCCAGTTGGCCAGAGGGCTGGTATGTGGGTAGGGCGCGAGGCCCTAATGTGATTTTATTTTTGCGCAAGGTGATTACCTAATATGTTTGTGATGATAATTGCCTAAATGTGATTTATGCGCTAATCTGATTTAAATGTGATATGTGCTTTAAATGTGGTGCTAGAAAATGTAATGCATTTAGTATGTTTTATGCACCCTGTATATGAAACCTCTAGAGATGGTTTTACCTATGGAGGTTGGTGTTAGTGAGAGCTTACTTCACTGTGAGTTACGCCCCTAAATGTGATTTATTCTTAGGAGGCAGAGTCTAATGTGTTTAGACTAATGAGAGATTGCCTACTGTATTTTTACTGGTTAGGCCTAAATGTGATTGCTGCGTAATGTGCTTTGCCATTATGCCTGTGATACCTCTAGATGTGCTTTCATGCTTAGGAGGTAGTTTTGCCTAGTGTAGTTTATACTAGAGAGGTTATGTGTCCATGCGTGATCTATGCCTATGGTTATTAGTATTGCGTAGTGTGTACCTACCTGTTACCAGTGGTTACTGGTTGTGATCTATAATTGTTATTTGGTGTTACAGTTATTCTAAGTGCTAGTTCTACTAAGTGCTGATTCTGACAGTGGCCTACGTGGCCCTGTCCTGGTGTAAATAATCCCTTGGGAATATTGCCCATTCCAGTTGGCACCATGTATATTGTGTGATTACTATCTGATGTGTTTTGACAATACAAAAGTTATTTTTATATAACCTTGTGTAGAGTTCCTTTTGTGGTGTGCCTAGGATGTTGTTGCTGTTGTGTGCATGCGCAAATGCTTTACACATTGCATCCGGGTTAAGCCTGTCTGCTCGTGCCAAGCTACCAAGGGGATGAGCAGGGGTTATCTTGGAGTGTGACTCCCTTGCCCTGACTAGAATGTTGGTTTCTGCCTGGCTTTGGCGTGAGCCTTAGCCAACCAGAAATCCCAGTTCTAACACTGTTGCTGCATATTCCCCTCCTCCTTGGAGTCCAAAGCCGAGCCGTCCGCATGGTATGAGGTGTCTTGCTCATGATGTCCAGCCGCCTGACTCCCTTTACCCTCTGTGCCACTGCCTGTCGCCCAAACGTCAAAGCTGGTGGCACTGTGGCTGGGTTCCTCTGCCTGGTCCGTGCTTGTGTCTTCTCCACTTTCAGGTGATGATGCTGTTGGCAAGGAGAAAGAAAAAATATTTATCAGTCACCTGTACACATCAGACATATGATCAACAAATCATTTGGGGACATTTCGAATCATGGCATGCATCATGAGTCACATTGGAGTTCTGGACTTTTTGGTTCCGTCCAGAGGTGTCAGGGAACAACACCCAAAGACCCCGGAGTTCCACCTGCCTTGGTGCACAAATAAACAGAAACACGGGCTTCTCGATGGTGGCGTCAAAGACCAAAGGTTTATTACTGCAGGGACACAGAAGTCACAGAAACTACGCATGGGCAGTATCTAGGAGCCTGTTCGATTTGTACAAAGAGGGTTGCTCCTTATATACTAAATTTTAAGCTGGGGGCAAATTCTTTACATGCAATACATTCTCAAAACCTTTGTGTCTAAAACAATAAATATTTTGCGTTACACAGGAACCGTCGATAATATCTGATGCCAAACATTACGAAGAGGGGTTCCCACTAGTTCATCACAATCCCTTGTCAATATTGCATTCAAGAGCCGGACCGCCTCATCGTAAATTTCGTTGCCTCCCCCTAATAAAGATTCAGAAAGAAAGGAACGGAGCCAGGTGTGGAAGATAGAAAAGTGGGATAAGGGATGTTTGTGGGTTGTAAATGGGCAAGGCTACCGGCTTCGGCCGCCTAATCATGATCGGGACAATGGACACAAGAACCAGTTCAGTTGGGCTGGCCTCGGCCAGAGGAGGCAGCCTTTGTCGAGTCATGCAGCTACAGCGTGTTCTGGTTTAAGGTGCACGTGTCATGAAAGAGGTGAAACTCCGGCTAAGGCTACGTGTCCTTAATTGAAATGAAGTGATCAGAGGTTATTGCGTATGTGAGGGCAAGAAACACAAAATGGCTGCCATGTTCTAAGATGGATGCCATGGGTAAATCAGAAATGCATTTGTTACAGGAGTACTCTTGCTCGTAGCAGAGCGAAAACACCAGGATATGCTAAATGGATCATTTGCGGTTCGCTGATACCAATATTATGTATTTCCGACAATATTGAAAACACGGGTTCAAATCGTCACGGAACCTCAGACCCTCCTTTTGCCCTTACATAGGCAATTACTCAGTCTATATCAGAATCTAGTTCTATGCTCATCAGGTCAGTGACATGTTGTTGTATCATCATCCTTTCTCGTGCCTTTTCTCCAAACGCAGGTGGTTTTCTAAGACAAGTTGCAGCACAAAGACTACACAGAGCAGGACCACACTGGATAATCAGGCAGCATGAGAATAGGAATACTGAGATGACACCAATGATCATTAGAACCTTCCATCTCCACGCTGATATCAGAGTCCAAAACCATTCCATGAAGGACCAGTTTCCCTTGTCTACGTGAATAGAGTCGGAAATTTTGTGTAGCTTAGAGATCGCCTCATAGACTGTTGGAGCATTATTGGGAATAAAGACACAGCAGCTCGATTGGATCATTCTGCATACCCCACCTCGATCTGCAAGTATAACGTCTAGAACCATACGGTTCTGCAACGTCATGAGTCTATCCGCCTGAAGCTCAGCTGTCAAATTGCTAAGGGCACCAGCAGTTTCGGTAATAGTAGATTCAACTACCCGTGTTAGCTGACGTATGTTTCTACTATTGGCCATAGGCCCCCAGAACGGAAGGAAACCTTTGAAGAAGTCTCCAGCTTCCTGACCAGCGGTATCTTCCTTGCTGAAGACACCTCTCGCTACTCTGGTCTTGTGGTAGTCAGATGAAGCAGTGTATGTTGGAGGTAACAATCGAGCAATATAACAGGAACCCGAAAAGTCGGCAGGCAACCATGTATATGCTCGGTCTTGACAGATGAAGTAGGTACCCCTAGCAGTAAGGAAGGCAGGGGAAGAGTTAGCAGGAAACACATAAGTCTCTACGCACTCACTCCTCCCTAGCTGAGCTCTCGGATTTCTCCCATTACCTTGCAAACAGACCTGACCTCGGTGAGGTACGACCCAGATTGGAGTTGAGCTTTTACGCTTGCTTTCTCCCAAACTAAGGCGATACTCTGAAGAATTCCAACTCAAATATACTCGCAATTCGTCTCTAGGGTAAGATGGAGTATTATTGACGTCCTTGATCATGTCAATAATTCCCTGGACTAAGGCTTTGTTGGCAGAGTTATATTTAGTGGAACGTGGTGGACGCGGAGGATAGGTTTCAAGGGCATAAGCAAAGATGGTTTGAAGGGCCTGAAATGATCCATTGTAGCTGAAAGGCAAAACCAGATAAGGAATACCTTTATCCATAGTGTGGGGTATCAAGCCACACACCCAGCAGTCTGTAGTGTTAACTACCAGTTGGTGTTGGTGCAAGAGCTGTATAAAAGTGTTGTTGATGAATTCTGAGCGTCGAGCTTGCTCATGTTCAGGAAACGAGTGAAAAGAGTGTATAGAGGAAATAGTAGAAGTAGCAGGATCAAGGGGAGGTACTGTGGTTACTGGTACAAAAATCAAATTTATACAAAAGACGATTCCACCCACCAACGTTATCAAAACAATCAAAAATGTAATAGCACATTGCATTAGGAAACATTTACTATGAAGAATTCTGTAAAGTCTGTTTCTGCGAACATAAATCACATTTTCTCGTTGCAGCACAGGAAGCTCCATCTTCTACAATCCGCTCGCGACCACTGATGATGTGTACGTAGATGAAAATGCCTCTATCAGCCCTGGGAGTTCCCAGAACCAACAGAAAGATCGACCTTGTGTCAGACCCCCGCAGATTCAACTAGGCACACAGCCACGACCCTACGGCTACCCAGACGGCAAGGCAATTTTAAAAACAATAAAACAACAGCAAACTTCCTGGCTGAAGGCAAAAGTTTAAAATTTCAAAATATCACAATAGGCAGTTGCCTGCTTTATTTGTCCATTTTACGAGGTCGTAAATTGTATCTTTGCTTTGCAGGTACTGTTTGATCGGCAAATAGCGTATCACTGGTAGCTGTTGCAGTGTTCAGGTTCGCAGGTGACAGAGTTTTTTCTGATGCAGGGGACAAATGTTCAGAGTTCAAAGGAGTCTTTTCAGGAGGAGAGTCAGATTTCGGAGTGTCAGTAATCAATTCGGCATCGCTGAAAGGGATGAACTTTGGCGTGTTTTCAAATTCGGAGGCACCAATTCCCTTCTTCACCCAGTCGTCGTAAGGAAGTGGCAAAGGTACACGTTTGACGTGAGATGCATGTACCCAGTGCTTGCGACCAGCTACACGAACTGCGGTTCTTGTCACAAGCAGGACTTGGTAGGGGCCGACGTATCTGGGCTGAAGGTTCTTCGTCCTTGCGAAGTTTCTGATTACAACTTGGTCGCCGGGTTTCAGCTGATGCCCTGGACTCTCCGGAGGCTTTGGTAATGCATCGAAAACCTGTTGGTGAATAAGACTCAATTTAGCAGTCAAGTCGTAAAGGTAGTCGATCAACATAGGATATTCTAGAGAACAAAACTCTTTAGGCCTCGGCACACCCCAAATATTTGCCGGGCGGCCAAAGACTATCTCATACGGGCTAAGCCCCACTCTAGAATGTACAGTTGCTCTCGTTGATAACAAAGCCAAAGGAAGTGCGTCTGGCCAGGATAAACTTGTGGATGCCTGTATTTTAGCTAGTTTTAATTTGAGTGTGCCATTGTAACCCTCAACTAAACCAGCAGACTGGGGATGGTTTGCACTGTGAAACTTTTGTTTGATGCCCAGACCGGCACATACACTCTGCATAACTTTCCCTATGAACTCACTTCCGTTATCTGACCATACAATCCGTGGCATTCCGAACCTAGGGAAATATTCTTTGAGAAGAATTTTGGCAGTTGATAGGGCAGTATTGTCCTTTAGTGGGTATGCTTCGATCCATCTGGAAAAAGCACAGACTACCACCAGGACGTATTTCAGATTATTACAGCGATCCATGTGAATGAAGTCTAACTGAATCACTTCAAAAGGACAGGAAGGAGGAGCGAAGTGACCAGCAGGAGTTGGAGTTCCCTTGCCAGGATTATGCATCAGGCATACCATACAATTTTTCACCACTCTCTCTGCACACTTACTAATCCCATCATTCTTCCATACTGGAGCCAACATCTTACAGATTCCTTTAGAACTTATATGCGCTACTCCATGCGCCATCGTCACCACTGCAAGCACATACGCATCAGGCAACATCCAACGCTGCTGTTCTGTCAAATCAATCCAACACCCACTCGAATCCAACTTGCCCGTACTCTCTCTCCATACACGTTTTTCCTCCTCAGTTGCCTCTTTCTGAATCTCTTTCACACTTTCCATTGTATCCTCACACATTCCAGACTCCGAAATTAATCTTGCAGACGTAGCAACATACATTCTACTCATCATGTCTCTAGCTGTCTGTTTAGCAGTTTCATCAGCAAAAGCATTCCCACGACCAACATCATCCGTGATTGCTTTATGAGCACTGCACTTCACAATCGCAACTTCAGTCGGCAAGGTTAGAGATTCCAACAAGTCGTTAACTAGCTGACCATGTTGAATCTTAGTCCCATGGGACGTAATGAAACCTCTTTCTTTCCACAAACGGCCAAAACTATGGGCCACGCCAAATGCGTACTGACTATCTGTGAACACATTCACTCTCTTTCCCTTAGCTAAAACACACGCTCTTGTTAGAGCTATTAATTCTGCAGCCTGGGCAGAATTCTGACTCACTCTTGCAGTCTCCACAATCGTCTTCAAAGTCGTTACTGCGTAAGCAGCAGTCACATCACCATTCTCCAATTTAAAACATGACCCATCCACATACAACGTGCCATCTGGATCTGACAATGGAGTGTCTTTTAAATCAATACGTCCTTTTGTCTCTTCCTCCGTTCTAAAACAACAATCATGTGGCTCGGAATCACTCGACTCTTGATTAGCCGGCAACAGCGTTGCTGGATTCAATACATTACATCTTTTGATCTGAATATGACTCGCTAGTAATGTCAGCTCGTAACCAGATAGTCTCGCACTGGTAAGGTGTTGTGTCTTGGTTCGGTTCATGAGTGTATCCACCGCATGAGGAACCATGACCACTAGCATGTTATTCATCACCAAACCAGCAGATTGTCGAATGGAAGCTGCAGCTGCCGCTGTGGCTCTCAAACAACTAGGTAACGCTCTAGCTACCGGATCCAATGTAGATGAGAAATACGCACAAGGACGTTGTTTATCACCAAATTTCTGTGTCAGAACACTCAACGCGCAACCTTCTCTCTCGTGAACATAGAGCGTGAATGGCTTGCTGTAATCGGGTGTACCCAATACAGGAGCTGAACACAATGCTTTTCGCAACTCAGAAAAGCTCTCCTGACATTCATCAGACCATGGCACCGGACTCGGAACATTTTTCCCAGTCAAAGCTACCAATGGTTTCGCTAAAAGAGAAAAATTTGGGATCCACTGCCTACAGTAAGAGGTAATACCTAGAAAGGCACGTACTTCTCTCTGCGTGCGGGGAACACTCATCTGCGTGATTGCTTTTATTCTCTCTGGGGTCAACTTCCTTCCCTCCTTTGACAAGAGATGACCTAGGTAGGTCACTTCTTGGCAGCAGTATTGCATTTTTGAAGGTGATACCTTGTGATTCAAATTAGACAAATGATGCAATAACGAAACCGTAGCTGCTTTGCAAGTTTCCTTGTCATCGGCAGCCACTAGAAGATCATCTACATACTGCACTAGAGCAGAACCTGGAGGAAGGACAAAGGAATCTAACTGACTTTTTAGTGCTTGACTGTAAATAGATGGGCTCTCACAATAGCCTTGTGGAGCGCGTTTAAATCTGAAGCTTCGACCTCCTAGACAGAAGCCGAAAATATCTCTGCTTTCTTCGGCTATCGGAATGCTGAAAAAGGCATTCTTCAAGTCGATGACTGAAAACCATGTGGCTGTAGCAGGAATTAATGTTAACAAGGCAGTGATGTCTGGAACCACAGGAAACTGCGGGACTACAATCTTATTAACCTCTCTGAGATCGATGACAAACCTATATACTGGAGGCTTTGTAGGATCAGTTCGTTTCAAAATCGGTAATACAGGACTGTTACAGACATTTCCTCTAGTTTCTTCAACCACACCTTTCTTAATCAAATCTTGCACAATCAATAAAAGTGCACGCTCACCTTCACTAGATATTTTGTATTGAGGAATTCTTGGAAATTATACATTTGCTTTCAAAGTTACTACATATGGTGGTATTTCTAAAAGGCCTACATCATTAGGACCAGTCGCCCAAAGAGTATCAGGGAGTGAACGCAGCTCTGGCGGGAGTGCATCCATTGACAAGTACATCGGAGAGGTGATTCTTTTGCCCAATGTAAGCTGTACTCCTTCCGGAGAACAGTACAATGTCGCATATAGGCGTTTTAACAAGTCTAAACCAAGCAGATTTTCATTACAACCCGTAGTCAAAATCAAGGGTGCTTTCAATTGACACGGTCCAACAGAAATAGACAAAGGACCAGATATGGGGTTGTAAACAGGGGCGCCTGAAAAACCTACAGAAACATTGGTTGAGCCGGACAAAGGTGCGCCAGGGAGTTTCGCATGAATGATAGAACTTTTTGCGGCACCAGTATCCAACAGAAACGGTTCGACTACACCTGATGTTGCTACTGCGACATAAGGCCCACTCTGATCCACTGGAACTGATACTACTCCCTCTCTCTGTCCATGGCTGTCCTAGTACCCATTTTGTTGAAATCCCTCATCTACTTCACAATAGTCTTCAACAAGATATTGTTGAGATCTATTTTGTTGAGAAGACTGTCCATTTCGTTGATCAAAGTGATTGGAAGGGCGATCATTTGTCTGTGGAGGCATAGCACCTCGCCCTCGACCTTTAGA
This sequence comes from Lissotriton vulgaris, assembly GCF_964263255.1. Lineage (NCBI taxonomy): Eukaryota > Metazoa > Chordata > Amphibia > Caudata > Salamandridae > Lissotriton > Lissotriton vulgaris. The sequence continues at coordinate 273,426,229 of NC_141694.1, read as the reverse complement.
ATTCTGCACAAAACCACCACGACCTCTCTGAGCTGCTGCTGCGTTATTTTGCGCTAAAACTGGACACTCATTTTTGTAGTGACCCTCTTTCTTACAGCACGCACACTGATTCCACTGATATTGAGGCCTAGGTGAACTATAATCTGTCCTTTGATATGAACCCTGTTGCGTATTATTCTGATTCATGCGAGGCGGATACGCCTGCTGCAAAAGAACTTTAGTCTTTAAGTCTTTCGTTTTCTTGTCTGATTTCTCTTTTTCCTCTTTATCCCTATTTTCATAATACTGTGCAGTTGCAAGTATTTGCGCAGTTGTAGAGACAGCCCACGCACTCTCTGAATCCTTTAATTTATTGCATAACTCAGGTAACAAATTATGCACGAATTTATCGACAAACAGTCTCTGTCCTCCTTCTGTACTCATATCTTGACCACTATGATCTACAAAAGTCTCTTCGAACCTTGTGAAAAAGTCGGAGACACTTTCGTCTTTCTTCTGCTTGCATGCGGACAACTTGTCCCAGTTAACGCGCAATGCTGGCATCAGAGTCTTCATCAAGTCTATTATTCTACCTGGAAGATCAGCAATTAGAGGTTCAGGTTTGGCACCACCTATTTGCTGACCATCTGCGGCAATAATAGCTGCCCAATCACCACCTAGGGCAACTGGATGATTCTCTTTACGAATTTTAGCCCAAATTGGTTGCGGAACTACATTGCCAAATAACATGTCAATGTCCGCTAGGTTCATTATACAAGCCTCAACTGTTTGGGTTAGTTCCTTATAGTATCCAGCAGGATTTTTACGCGGGTCTGGCAAAGCCTGTTTCACTGCTAGCACTTCGGCTCGTTTCCATGGAATGTGTATCCACACTCTCTGGAATTGCGCCGGAGCAGCTACAATACCATTCGGTGCGTCCGCTTCTATAGCTTCGCGCCAAATTGGAGGAACCTCCCTCATTGGATATTGGCGACTTAACTTCATCTTACTTTTCTCTAATTCTCTTGGTGAACGAAGGGATGGATCATTTCTAAAACTTAAGATCAGTTCCATCGCTTCTTTTATATCTTGACCTACTATCATTCCTGCAGCGAACTCTTTCTGAACCTTAATTAAATCTTCTAAATTCGATTCAACATCATCTTCTTCTATTTCCTCACGTAAGAGCGAGCACATCTCATCAAAGACATACCGTTGCGTTGGCTCCTTCCATTGCATAAATGTATCTAGCACATCTCTCGTACTATATCTCCTACTCTTCGAAATCCATCTAAGAGCCGTGGAATCCAAGATTCCCCGTTCCTCAATACTTGGGAGCTGACTGCGTCTCTGTACAGAGTCAGAAGTAGGAGTCTTAATTAAAGTTTTATAGAAAGGAGACAGAATATTAGAGCCGGAATCAGTGATTCTTCGACGAACAGAAAGTGGAGTCAACATACTAGCGGACGCAGAGAACACAGTGGAAGTAGGAACAGATAGCTGGACAGTAGGAGTATCGAGGAAAATAGTTTGTGGAACAGTAGGTGTAAGCGAGACAGGTATAGGTAGAGAAGTCGGCAACCCGGGAAGAGGAGGTGCCGTAGGAACATTCACATTAACCACAGGAGGTACAGGAACTTGATTCTGAGGGGCAGGAGCAGGAATACCAGGTTGTCCAGCAACCGGCAACTGAACATTCGGTATAGGTGGAGCCACAATACCCTGTGCATACGGTGGAGGTGACTGTAACAAGTAAGACAACAGAGGATCGTTCTCGGGATCCTCCAGTATCTTAGCTGTACTCGATGGCAAGGCGGGATAGCACTTGTCGATCTTCAAATTATGCTCTCTAATGGCCATCTCTACTGCCTTCTCAGATTCGTTGAATTGCAGCTGTGTAACCGCCTGTTCTAGAGTCAACTCTTGCTCTTTTTGTTCTTTCTTTAATCTCTTAATCTCTCTCTGTTTGGATTCTTTTCGCCAGTAATGGAAAGAATCAAACATTGCTGGCCGGGCTTTCTTCCTAAACAATTTCGCTTCTAAATTATCAAGGATTTCGGGTTCAAAACTACCATGCAGTGGCCAACTAAGGACACCATCTTTCTCAGTGTATCGGACCCACACCTCATTATAAGATATAGGACCCACACCATGTTTACAGTACAAATCATATAAGGGAGTCCCAATCGGAGGAACCAGACATGAGTCCTCCAATCGTGAGTCACTGTTGCAACCAAAACAAGACAACATACAGTTTCTCCGACTTACCATTTTCAGTCCGGAACACAAAAACAAACAAAACAAGAAACAGATATGTGCACCTGAACCAAGAACTTAGGCCTACCAAAACAAACTGATGTATCGATACCCAAACTAAACCAAATAGATTATCGTAACCAGAACAACCAGTGATAATCTTACGAAACCAAACTAAACCAAGAACCAAAAAGGATTTTAACAACCCTCATGAAGTTATTATTATTATTATTATTAAAAACTCTTATAGAGCGCGTAGTCACCCGAAGGTATCCCAGCGCTAAGAACCCTACCCTAAACCTGACAAGGGGGGCCAGAAGGAGGGGGAGTGAGGGATGGGGCGGGGATACAGTGGTTCGGATGGGAAGGGATCATTGGGGAAAAAGAAAAGTTTCAACCGCTTTCTGAAGCGGAGGTAGTGTGGTTCAATTCTCAGGTCGCGGGGGAGTGCATTCCAGAGGCTTGCGGTATGGACTGTGAACCGCCTTCCACCTGTGCGTGCCTTCCTGATTCTAGGGGCGCTGAAGTAACCAACTAGCAACCACTAAATACTTAACTGAGGCACTGAAGACGTCACCAAGGAGAAACCCGTCACGTTTCGCCGTACTAAGGACTGCACCTCGGGTCCAAGACAGGGCGACGGTCAAGGCAACGGCCCACTGCAGCCGTCCTGAACGGGAACCCTTGTGGAAGAGAACTTCGGGCCACTTTTGCGATATGCCGGGATCGATGAAGTGGGGCGCCTCCCTCAGGAATCTTCACACGAAGCTTCTCGAACTCTTCAGGCTTTTGGACCGGTACCGAATGACGTCGCCCCACGTTGGGCGCCAATTGGAGTTCTGGACTTTTTGGTTCCGTCCAGAGGTGTCAGGGAACAACACCCAAAGACCCCGGAGTTCCACCTGCCTTGGTGCACAAATAAACAGAAACACGGGCTTCTCGATGGTGGCGTCAAAGACCAAAGGTTTATTACTGCAGGGACACAGAAGTCACAGAAACTACGCATGGGCAGTATCTAGGAGCCTGTTCGATTTGTACAAAGAGGGTTGCTCCTTATATACTAAATTTTAAGCTGGGGGCTAATTCTTTACATGCAATACATTCTCAAAACCTTTGTGTCTAAAACAATAAATATTTTGCGTTACACAGGAACCGTCGATAATATCTGATGCCAAACATTACGAAGAGGGGTTCCCACTAGTTCATCACAATCCCTTGTCAATATTGCATTCAAGAGCCGGACCGCCTCATCGTAAATTTCGTTGCCTCCCCCTAATAAAGATTCAGAAAGAAAGGAACGGAGCCAGGTGTGGAAGATAGAAAAGTGGGATAAGGGATGTTTGTGGGTTGTAAATGGGCAAGGCTACCGGCTTCGGCCGCCTAATCATGATCGGGACAATGGACACGAGAACCAGTTCAGTTGGGCTGGCCTCGGCCAGAGGAGGCAGCCTTTGTCGAGTCATGCAGCTACAGCGTGTTCTGGTTTAAGGTGCACGTGTCATGAAAGAGGTGAAACTCCGGCTAAGGCTACGTGTCCTTAATTGAAATGAAGTGATCAGAGGTTATTGCGTATGTGAGGGCAAGAAACACAAAATGGCTGCCATGTTCTAAGATGGATGCCATGGGTAAATCAGAAATGCGTTTGTTACAGGAGTACTCTTGCTCGTAGCATAGCGAAAACACCAGGATATGCTAAATGGATCATTTGCGGTTCGCTGATACCAATATTATGTATTTCCGACAATATTGAAAACACGGGTTCAAATCGTCACGGAACCTCAACATGCCACATAACTCAGCACATATTTGAGTCCAGTATTGCGCAATTGTAGTAGACACAACGCTCCCTGTATACAAAGATACAAGTAACAGATCAGGCCACAATTTGAATGAGAGTCACAATGATGAGCCACTTTATGTCAACAGCTCAGGTGTTGATCCATCACTGTTCTGTTGCCCACTCTGCCACCCCAGTATATACATGGTCATGTTCAAATCGTCTGACCCTGTGCCACATGGGAACAGTCCTGCCTAAACTGCCATGTAATGCCATCCCTGGACCTGAAACAAGCTTCCTATCACCTCTCACTGGCATCACAGCCATCTACAGCCAGGCTTGCGTGAACCACAGATGTGTATACAAACAAGCATGGCTGCAGATGGCTGTAATGTCAGAAAGTGGTCCCGGAAACCTTGTTTGCAGTCCAGGGAAGGCATGGCTTGACATTTTTGACTGGACTGTTCCCATTAGGCACATGGACAGACAGATTTGCACATGACCATGTTTGAACTTGGGGGGCAGAGTGTGCAACAGAAAGGGGATGGATAAAACCCTGACCAGTTGACTGGGTGTGAGTATATTATTGGTACAGAGACACCTTCCATCACCACACACTATTGTGACACTACTCACAGGGGCATCTATCACCAGATCATATAGTTCCAAGCACATAACACACACTGGCTGTCAAGTGAAGTGGCCCACATGTAAAAAACCCTGAAAATGCCTAAGCTAATCTGCCTGCAATTGTGAATATTAAAAACATTGCTGCATTGTTGACACACCCTCAACCACATGGGAAATGTGAATACAGTAGTGTGCACACCAAGACAAAACTGCGTTGCACCACCAATACATACATGTTGCACAAATCTAAGTGGAACAATCATCTCTGTGAGCCAACAACATAGCCCCTAAATCCAACAATGACAGCATGGTCCAGCATCATAGGGTAAGTGCATAGTTATGAGTTCACATCAGAAATTACATACACAGCTCACCACTGACAAGGCGAAACAGGCTGGCCCATCACACCTCCCCTGCACAACAATCCCATCTCCACGTCAATGTGAGTGATACAGCTCAAGCAGTGAAAAGTCACTATCAGGGTATCATTAACTGTGCAGCAATTTAAATTAACCCACGGTCACCTCGTGTGGCAGCCCATCCATATCAGTCACAAACAACCAGCAACATATTCTTCTGATTATGCACACACTCACTGCCCAGTGTGAGTATGCACAAGCCAAACATTGTATACATGGGCATTGTGCACATGTAGCTAACACATGAGGAACACAGAGTATACCAGGTACAAAGGCCACTGAGGCAGACCCGTGCTGAACTCCATGTTGAGACTCATGATCAGTGCCAAAAAGTCATGAAGGGATAACACAGAGCACAGGTCGTGGAACAGGTAAGTTACCAACACGTGTCACAGACCTCCCTCCAACATGATGATGTGCTAAGCAATATGCATACTAATACATTTCACCCTAGGAGTACATTCGTAAAAAATGAAATACCCAAAGCAGGTGACACATGTGGAGGAGGGGAAGGGATTAAAAGAGCATCAGCTGAATATGGGTAATCGAAATGACAATGCATAAATTGCCTGTCTGACCACACCACCCCAAATGTGGGAGTGTTACCAGGCTTCCGAGCACTGCATGTGACACAAATGACAACAAACAGACATGTACCTACACCCTCCTTGCTGCTGTCTCTCCTGAAACTGCCTATGGAGGTCTGGAAAAACCACTTCCAGGACCCGGAGCATGTGGGTGGTGAGGTGACGGGTGCTGCCATGCCGGCGTGGAGCTTCAAGCTTCAGCTGGACACGGGCGATACGGCGGGTCCAGCACTGGATGTCCTGCCACCTCTTCCTGATGTTACGGATCCTTCAGCGAGGGCCCCCCTCACTCCTGACAGTCCTGGCTATGCCCAGCCAGATCTCCCCCTTCTCATAGGCAGATACCTGTCAGGAAGATAAAGTGAAACAACATCAGTACACCTGGTCCATGTCCCAAAGACACACACTTGCACCACAACGACGATGACAACAGGGCATAGGATGCTGACCGGACTTGCATCATTGTCCATGTGAATGTGGCCTGTGAACAAGCACCAATGCACTACATACCTTTGAAAGGCAACAGATGCCATAAGGGGTGCAAACCACTCACTGAGCATGGCACACACTGAACAAGATATGCTACTTCAGGGTGGTGGACAGCACGTGACATGCTGTCACATATACCACTACACCTAAGAACCCTCAGCAGACCACACATGCACACCCTGGCACAGATCATTTGCTTGTCATTGTCAACAGTGTATACAACATCACTTTGCACATGTCACACTGTAGAAAGATGTGACACAGGCGTCATGCTAACTGTCCAAGTCATGCACACGGCACTGCATACTTGTCACATCAGATGGGTACAGCTGTGGCATACGTCATGCATCAGTGTTGCAAAACATCACATACACAATTTGCCAGGTGACAAAGAACATTCACACTCTTCAATGTCCATGACTTCAAAGCATGCATTTGTCCAACATCCACACAGGTCATGAAAAACAATCATCAACAGTGAGTACATTCATCTGTCACTCTGGGGGGAACACTGTTACACCTCAGTAAATCATGCCAAAAAAAACATGCAAGGTGTGGCACAGCAGAAAGTGTGATTCACATTGCATAGAATGTTACAGTTAGCACAATGCAGGTAAGCAATAAATACTATTTAACCACATCATTCACTGCATGGGAGCTACCACAATGTACACACCCGGCACTCACTCCAAACAACATTGCATCTCTGTTCCATAAATACACAATGGCTGTAGTGTCACACACACAACAGGTGCACAGTCCAAGATAGTGCAGTCATCACTCACCTGCTCCCCTGGTCTCCCATACAGCTTGCTGTAGTTTGGCAGGAGGGCATCCAGCAGGGCCTTGTTCTCCTCCTCACTGAATGCAGGTGCCCTCTCCATGCTCAGCAAAATCAGGGTCCAGGGAATGCAGAGACAGCAGCAGTGTTGTCCACTCCAATGTTGTGCAGGCAAGTGCCCTCTCACAGCCGCATGCAGCCGTAAATCACTGCTGCTGAGGGGCTGTCAGTCCAAGGAGTACAGTGTGATAGGCCAGATTAGTTTGCATTCTATGTTTCACCCAATCCCATTACACATAAGGCCATGACACACATTTGCATAGTTTAAAAATTGAGCTTGAGCACCACACCAAATTTTGCAACATTGTATAGTTTTGCCCAACTGAATTTTTCTGAACACCTGTAGAACACACTCAAATTTCTGTTTCCTTGAGAACTAGCCTGCATTCTGGGCATTCTACTCGTCTCCTAGATGTTCCCTATGTATTTTCTGGGATCCCCACACAAGTACGGTGCGTTTGCCGTGGCGAATGCAACTTATTCAATAGTGAAACGTCCCGTGCACACACACGCAATGGCTGGGTACGCTCCGCTCGCGTATGGCTCGAATGCAATAGTGAAACGACCCATACACACGCATGTACTATTGGGGTACGCTCCGCTCGCATATGGCTCGAATGCAATTGTGAAACGACCCGTACACACGCACGTACTATTGGGGTACGCTCCGCTCGTGTATGGCTTGAATGTAATAGTGAAATGACTCGTACACACGCATGTACTATTGAGGTAAACTCCGCTTGCGTATGGCTCGAATGTAATAGTGAAACGACCTGTACACACGCACATACTATTGTGGTACCGGGCCTTTGACACGCTCTAGTGAATGCACGTGTACGGTGCGTTTTACGAGCTCACGCATGGCACCATTACAATAGTGATACCAGGAAAACACATGGCAGGGATGTAGGTGTAAGGTCAGAATGAGGATGTCGATGTATATATTGGCATGGCATCCTCACATCAGCAGGCCCTAGGTGTGGCAGACAGTGATATAGCACAGGGCATGTGATCATGTGGCACAGTTGAGGTGTGATGAGCTGTTGAGACATGTCATTTGTGATGGGGCACTATGTGGGTCACATGACCTTTACACTTGTCACATAAGTAACCTCACCGGCTTCTAGGAGGGAACAGTATTATTTTCCAAGCTCTTCACTCAATGCACTGAGCAGGTAATGCTCATGGCCCATTGCATCTGTCTAGTGGGTTTGTCCGATATGCTCCTCCCTGCCTTCCAGGATCGGAGTCTAAAGCTCTTTTGACCCACCATCACTTCTGCCAGTCTTCCTTTCCTGGGTGTTCTTTGTCCTACAAGGCTGCGCATCCTCAAAAAGCTCCGCCCTCGACTCTGTTGTTCATATCTCGTCACCTTGTCTTCTAGAAAGAAGATAAAACTCAGCTTATTGCATTTTACATGTTTTTGGTCATAAATGAATCCAGCACATGGATACTGTTTTGATGTCTGCTGCCCCTGAGCACAATCTTAGAATGTTCACACTGAGTGTGGAAAAACAATATATACTGATACGCTTGATGGTTGCAATAGTAGTCACATGTACTTGCTGCTTCACCGTCTCTTTGGGGGTGGCTCCCAAACGGGCTCCTCCCCCAGGGGGATTCAGGCTAGTGGTACAGACCAGGCCCTAGGGGTGGGATCGGGATTGGATGGATTTATAGTTAGGGGCTCTGTAGCCAGCTTACAGTAGGTCTTGTTTATTCCCGCCATCCCCCCTTAGGCTTAAATAGTTAACGTTTGTCTTCAAGTTTCTTTCGGACAACTTTGTTGGTGTTCTAGGATAAGGATTGAGTTTAGTTATTGCTTAGACATGCACCAGACAAGTGAAGGGTTCACACAGTGGTGTAGGAAGGGGGGTGCAATGGGTGCAGGCAGGCGTGCAACGCCCATTGGGCTCAATGGGCTTCAGCCCCCCCGTCGTGTGTGGCAGCCCGGACTGAGACATTTTCCCGGGGCATGTCTCACTTGTAAAATTGACGCCCAGCATGACCCTGTGTGACAATGTAATGTGTGTGCCATGTGAAAGATTAGTCATGCTGTTTGTATCCTGTATACTTAATCTGCTGTAGGTGCATCTATGATGGGTCTGTGCTGTGATTGCAAGGGTTTCCCATGTGCGCACACCATGCCACAGGGCCATTTCAACTGCTCATGTGTGTGATGGCATCATAGAACTTTTGTCCACAAACATACAGGTCTGCATTCTGATAATGGCTGTGGTATAGTTTAGTCAAATGCTCACCTCATTCACAATATTACAGATTTGTGCAATTGATAGCAAATTTGACGTGGGTGTGTGACTTGCAGTCAGCTGTCTGGATGTGTTGACAACCTTCTCATGCAGGTCACGTGACGTGTGTCACGGACGTGATACCTTGTCCTGCTCACTCAGACCAGCCCAGCAGATCAATAGTGTGCATGTCATGTCCATTCCACAGGCAGCAGGTGTATAAGTTCTAATGGAGGAGCGCCAGCCAGCTGGCATATGTGTCACTGATGTACAGCCCTTGCCAGACTCAATGGTGATTTGATGTTTTGTAGCATTGTTGCTTGTTCATTGTAATAGTTGTTGGCTGACAGTTGTACACCTTTTTCCACAAACGTTGTGCAGGGCACCCCCTCTGCCAAGGCCGTTGCCAGACTTGGATGCCACGAGGGAACGTGATTGCATCCACCGATACCGATTCACTCAACAGTTGATTCAGGACTTGATGGACAGGCTGGAACCACATCTCCTACCAAGATACAGGTATCCAACTTCGCTGACACCCAAGGTAAAGGTGATGGCAGCCCTACATTGTTTTGCCACAGGTACGTTCCAATTTACCATAGCCGATTTGGGGGGGATGTCACAGACCATGTTCAGCCGTACACTACGTGATGTGTTAGCTGCTATGTTGAGTCACATTGATGAATTCATCAAATTCCCTACTCCAGAAGAGTTGGCAGGTGTCAAGGGTGATTTCTATGCCGTGGGTGGGATGCCACATGTAATTGGGTCCATTGATGGAACACATATTTCTTTGGTGCCACCACAAGCTCAGGAGCAGGCCTACCGCAACAGGAAACATTACCACTCCATAAATGCCCTGGTGGTGTGTCTTGCTAACATGCTGATTTCACATGTTTGTGCACGTTTTCCAGGATCGTGCCACGATGCATTCATCATGAGGCGTAGCGGGGTACCACAGATGATGCTGCAGCTGCGCAACCATCTGGCATGTCTTGTTGGTGGGTAAACTCTGTTTCTCATGTATGTCTCAATTTTATGTATTTCTCTGACAGCATCACATTACACACTCTTTGCCATTATGTCAATTTGTAGGAGTTGCAGGATATCCCTACATGCCGTGGCTCATGACTCCGCTCTGCAACCCCAGAACAGCTGCAGACCAGCGGTACATAAATGCACATGGGCAGACCAGGCTAGTCATAGAGAGAACGTTTGGACTCCTGAAGAGCCGGTTCAAGTGCCTCAACAAGACTGGTGGATCCCTCCAATACTCCCCGCTCAAGGTGTGTAACATCTTTATTGTGTGCTGCATGCTGCACAACTCAGACCAGCCCAGCAGATCATTAGTGTGCATGTCATGTCCATTCCACAGGCAACAGGTGTATAAGTTCTAATGGAGGAGTGCCAGCCAGCTGGCATATGTGTCCTTGATGTACAGCCCTTGCCAGACTCAATGGTGATTTGATGTTTTGAAGCATTGTTGCTTGTTCATTGTAATAGTTGTTGGCTGACAGTTGTACACCTTTTTCCACAAACATGTTGTGCAGGGCACCCCCTCTGCCAAGGCCGTTGCCAGACTTGGATGCCACGAGGGAACGTGATTGCATCCGCCGATACCGATTCACTCAACAGTTGATTCAGGACTTGACGGACAGGCTGGAACCACATCTCCTACCAAGATACAGGTATCCAACTGCGCTGACACCCAAGGTAAAGGTGATGGCAGCCCTACATTGTTTTGCCACAGGTACGTTCCAATTTACCATAGCCGATGTGGGGGGGATGTCACAGACCATGTTCAGCCGTACACTACGTGATGTGTTAGCTGCTATGTTGAGTCACATTGATGAATTCATCAAATTCCCTACTCCAGAAGAGTTGACAGGTGTCAAGGGTGATTTCTATGCCCTGGGTGGGATGCCACATGTAATTGGGTCCATTGAGGGAACACATATTTCTTTGGTACCACCACAAGCTCAGGAGCAGGCCTACCGCAACAGGAAACATTACCACTCCATAAATGCCCTGGTGGTGTGTCTTGCTAACATGCTGATTTCACATGTTTGTGCACGTTTTCCAGGATCGTGCCACGATGCATTCATCATGAGGAGTAGCAGGGTACCACAGATGATGCTGCAGCTGCGCAACCATCGGGCATGTCTTGTTGGTGAGTAAACTCTGTTTCTCATGTATGTCTCAATTTTATGTATTTCTCTGACAGCATCACATTACACACTCATTGCCATTATGTCAATTTGTAGGAGTTGCAGGATATCCCTACATGCCGTGGCTCATGACTCCGCTCTGCAACCCAAGAACAGCTGCAGACCAGCGGTACATAAATGCACATGGGCAGACCAGGCTAGTCATAGAGAGAACGTTTGGACTCCTGAAGAGCCGGTTCAGGTGCCTCAACAAGACTGGTGGATCCCTCCAATACTCCCCGCTCAAGGTGTGTAACATCTTCATTGTGTGCTGCATGCTGCACAACATGGGAGTTGAGAAGGCCGTGCCACTCATCCTGGATCCTGATGAGCTGGAACATCCACCCGTTGAGGATGAGGGCCTTGGCCAGGATGCAAGCAATGAGGAGGAGAAGGAGGATGATATCCGGAGTCAGCTCATACGCAACTTCTTCTCATGATGGTAAGTCCTAGTAAAAAATTATGCAAGCTTGTACCATAGAGGGGCATGTGTAGCATTCTGTGTGTCCAACTGACTGTATGCAATGTCACTTTGTTGTTTGTTGTGCAATGTCTCACAAGTGCTGATGTGATGCCACACACATACGTGCAATGTGTGAACATGGAATGTACAAGTGTACTACATTCTTAGTGTACTATAAATGACCATGTCTGAATGGAATTATTCTGAACGTGAACCCTTGTGTTACTGTCATTCCCCGGTCACCCTGCCTGTTGTCCGTTGGTGTCATCTTAGTCCTCCTGCTATTCCTCATGAAGATAGCAACGTCAGCCGAATCAGCGGTACATACACAGACATGTTTTAATGTCAGTTTGGGTAAGGATTACAAACAGGCTGTTTTGTGTTGGTATGTTTTCAAATGTGTGGAAAATGTTCATGCGCATGTTGTCGGACCATACATACATGTAACATTACCATGTCTCTAATTTCATGTTGCCCCACTCCCTTGACAGGACAGTCACTCTTCTTGACAGTTATCTGTAGTTGAGTTTTGACTCTGGTGAATGCATCAATGTGTGTAAACCTTGACCCTGACACATTGCAAATACCACAGCTTGACATTGTGTGGAACAGCACAACCACGGCCTCTGTGGGGAATTGCAGCCTCACTGTGTGCAGCAGGATGTGTCTGGATCATCCACCCAACCTTGTAGTCCAGTACAGTTTAATTTACCAAAACCCATGTTGTGTAAGTGTGGGCCGGTGTATGTCCCACATGTTCATTCAACTCTCCTGTGAGTCTGTTTGCATGGATGCATTGCCCCTTGTGCCAGTATGTCATGTCACTGTCATGTCGTTATCTCAGTGCCGGTGGAGAACTCTGCTTCGCTAGCCTTCTCCGTGAGTTGATGTTAACTTTCCATCCCCATGATGCCAGGTATGTTGCGCTGAAGTCATCACAACGTTGGGCTGTAGCAAATGTTAAATCCCTGTGGCACCAGTTGAGTGAAGTTATTCACTGGATTATCTTGTGCCGTGCAGCATCTTATGGTCACAGTAGGCTTATTTTTGTGGCTATGTTCCTCATTACTCGCTGTTGAGTTTGGTCCCACCTGCTTGTCATGTTTAGCATAGTGGGGCACAGTTGCAATAACCAATGACTGGCTCCTGCGGGGCTTCCTTGTGTTTAGGTCATTCCCTTCCTCATTAGAGGAGCTGCTAACGGCTTTTGCGGGTGATGTATACTTTCCCGTCATGGCCCTTACGGATTCACAGGGCTAAATAAGGATTGATGGCTTTGTGTCAGTAGCTCTGCTATACATTACATTTTCTGAGATTAGAACCCTCAATCATACACTATGAAAGATTTGATCGCCGCATGGATTTAATTGCATAGTGGTAGCCTTGTGAGTACACTTGCTTTGTTTAGGTGAGAAACTGTACTACCTATTCATATGTCGGTGTTCAAGCATCTGATCTAGTCTCATTGCTCAATCTGTGATCACACATAGGGTACAGTGGCAGTGGTTACACTTCACAGGTGTAACTGGTACAGTGTAGGTCCCAAGGTATTCTGTGATCCTGTGACAAAAGTATTGAATCCTTATGCTTGTTTTCCTTTGTTTCAGATCTCCCTCCATGCAGTTCCCATCCTCCCCTTCCCTCGCCTGATCTCCCTTTTGTGTCTGTCATTTGTACTCAGACCAAGGGGCTATTTGGAGATGGAAGTCGTGTGGAGAATCTTTCAGCAGCATTACATGTAACATCATTGCATGACTGTTATTGTCTTCAGAGCAAATGCCACAGGGCATGTACATTGGCTAATGCAGCATGGCCTCAGAAACAACTGTATCCTATTGTGTAGTAAGTGTTTTTACCACAGTACATTGTGCCTCATTGCTGTCAACGCACATCTCTTGCCAGTCTGCATGCGTTCAATATGGCATTGTTTACGAGGATTGTTCATATGTGTTTACGTGTACAGTGACAACATGCATGCTGTTGGTAATGGCAAATGTGCCATATTGTGCCTGACGTACAAGGTTGTGTATGTGTTGTTTAGCTTGCTACACACGATGTGCAGGCTACACCGGCTGATGCTGTGTGTCCTGTGCCCCGCTTGGCCTTAGGCTGCCTAATCCTGTGCCCATGATCTCTGGCGACTGATCACACAGTTTGCTCGCGGTGACCCATGGGTAACCAGACACTCCAGCCTTCACATACACATGTCACTTTGTGCCCTGCTAGAATCCACGGTTTTGTGTGCTTGTTTAGTATGTTGTCTCACCCCTTCTGCCGTCATGTGTTCACTCATTCCTGCTGCTGCATCCCCAGCCACAAGGCAGCACCGAGTGGCCAGATCCTGCACCACACACGCCTACAAGATACTCCTCCATCCATCTATTCTTAAAGCATGCCGCAGCTGGTCTGTGCCACTGTTGCACAATCTCCATGAAAAAAAGGCTGGTTCTTCAACACCGGCAACAAGCACACTGCAAGACACTCATTTCCTGACTCATGTGACACTACAGACTCTTGTTCCGCTTTTCACATTTTATTTTTCCGCCACTGCCTCCCCTGCGGCCCGCCCCCCCTGCCCATTCGCTGCCCTCTTCCCCACCTCCCGCCTCCTTGCTGGTCCTTCCTCCCCACCTACCCTTAAATGACGTCCGCTGCGCAACCGTCTGTGCCTGTCCGCGCCTGGACCGCGCACAGCACCAGAACCCCTGGCCCTCACACCACCCGCAACGCATGCCACTGCTACGATGCCAGCACCCTCATCGCACTCAACCACAGACGCACCCCCAACTGCTACAAGGCCACCCCCAAGCGCACACACGGCCCTTTCACCGGCTAGAACTGCAACTTCTCCTGCTACAACAACGCCAAGACCACCACAGCAACAGAACACAACCAACTACGATGCATCCTGCTCAACACCCGCTCCGCACGCAAGCACGCCGTCGGGCTCTGGGACCTGCTCACAGATGATATCAGAATCCTACTTGACAGCGGCCCTCATCCACCTGGACCTCTCTGCCGCCTTCTACACCGTTGGCCACCACACACGCCTCTACGATGCAGGGATCCGAGACAAGGCCCTGGATTGGACCCCCTCCTTCCTCACCGACATAACCCTGAGTTTCCGCCTCCCCCTGTTCCACTCCAGATCCACCAGTACCATCTGCGGCATCCCCCAGAAAACCTCACTCAGCCCGACTCTGTTCAAAGTCTACATAGCCCCCCTCGCTCGCATCGCCAGACTACACGACCTCAACATAATCTCCTACGCCAACGACACCCAGCTGATCCTCTCCCTCACCAAAGACTCCCTCACCGTCAAAACCAACCTACACCAGGGCAGGAAGGCCATTGCCGAATTGATGGAGGCAAGCCAACTCAAACTGAACACGGTCAAGACGGAGGTACTCATCTTCGGGCCCAATCCCTCAGCGTGGGATGACTCCTGGTGGCCAGCATCACTGGGAACCCCCACAGCACCAACCAACCATGCACTCAACCTAGGGATCATCCTCAACTCCAAGCTCAGCATGACAAACCAAGTCAACGCAGTCTCCTCCTCCTGCTTCCACACTCTCCACATGCTATGCAAGATCAACAGATGGATCCCGACGGACACACGGAAAACCGTCACCCGCGCCCTCGTCAGCAGCCGACTCGACTACGGAAGCGCCCTCTACGCCGGAGCCACGTCTAAACTCATCAACAGACTCCAAAAAATCCAGAACGCCTCCGCACGCCTGATCCTCAACGTCCCACACCGTGACCACAACACCCCGCACCTGGGAGACCTGTACTGGCTAACCGCCGACAAAAGAATCACATTCAAACTCATGATCCACGCACACAAGGCACTCCACAACACCGGCCCAGCCTACCTCAACAACAGACTCTCCTTCAACGTACCCAACAGGGAACTCCGCTCCACCGACCTATCACTAGCCGCTGTCCTGCGCATCCACAGAACCACTTCCGGGGGCAGATCCTTCTTCCACCGCGCAGCCAAGTCCTGGAACGCCCTCCCCCTCCTCCTAGGACAGACCGCAGACCTCCCAGCATTCAGAAGACTGCTCAAGACCTGGCTCTTCAACCACTAACTGCAGCTCCACCCCCTCCCCCCAGTGCCTTGAGACCCTAGCAGGTAAGCAGTGCACTTTACAAATTCCCTGATTGATTGATTGATTGCTTCA
Organism: Lissotriton vulgaris; assembly: GCF_964263255.1. Taxonomy (NCBI): domain Eukaryota; kingdom Metazoa; phylum Chordata; class Amphibia; order Caudata; family Salamandridae; genus Lissotriton; species Lissotriton vulgaris. The sequence goes on along the minus strand of NC_141694.1, from coordinate 273,410,142 downwards.
GCCACCCTCCACACAGAGAACACCAGACAATCATCCACCTGGTATCACACTACCACAAACACACCCATGCCAGCTACTCAGCCTGTGTGTGCAACTCATACTGGCAACACGATGCAGCCCCACACGTCTACGTACAACCAGGTCATTTGCCCCGTACAGCAAACACACAACTTCCAGCAGCACCACATTGTACTACGTTACCACGTCAACACAACAGCACCACACACGCCACTGAACTCTGGGACCTACTCGACACTGCATCACCAGACGTCGCCTTCCTTACAGAAACCTGGATGAACGCATCATCAGCACCCGACATCGCCATAGCCATCCCGGACGCTTACAAGATCATCCGAAAAGACCGCATCAATCAAACAGGAGGAGGCTTCGCCATCGTCCATAATAACACCATCAAAATCACGACCAGCTCCGACGATATCCTTGCAACTGCCGAACACCTCCACTTCCAAATCCACACCGACCCCAGGACCACACTTAGAGGCACCCTAATCTACAGGCCTCCAGGAACCCGTAAACAATTCAGCGATGACATCACTGACTTTATCAGCTCACATGCCCTCGCCTCCGAGAACTACATTCTACTAGGAGACCTCAACTTCCACCTGGAAAACAAAAACAACAGCAACACCACCTCCCTTCTGGACAACCTGGCCAATCTCGGACTCAAACAACTGGTTGACTCCCCCACCCATATAGCCGGACACACGCTCGACCCTATCTTCACCTCCTGCAAACACATCTCCTTCGATCACACCCCAGCTCTCCATTGGACGGACCACAGTTGTGTTCACTTCAGCTACAAAACCACCTCGACCCACAACCACCCACAACCTATTCCTCGAAGAAACTGGAACAAAATCACCACCGACCAACTCCTCACATCACTCAACCAAAACCCTCCCACCCTCTCATTGGACCCAAACCAAACTGCTACCAAACTCATGCAATGGATCACAGCGCTGCCGAATTAGCACCCCTGAAAAACCGCCAGATCAAATCAGGTAACAAAAAGGCTCCCTGGTTCAATGATGACCTTAAGAAATCCAAGAAGTTATGCCGCACCCTAGAGAAAACATGGAGAAAAAACCCAACCACCGACAATATGACCACCTTCAAGGCAGCCACCCGCAAACACCACCAACTGATTCGTTCCACCAAGAAATCAGCATTCAAGGATCGAATCTACAACAACGCCCTTAACAGAAAGGAACTTTTCAACATCGTCAAAGAATTCACCAACCCCACCGCAGCCTCAAACGACATTACTCCCTCCCAAAACCTCTGCGACTCGTTATCCTCCTTCTTCTACAACAAAACTGCCGACATTCACAACAGCTTCAAGAACATTCCCCACGAACAATCCTCCCCACCCCCCTCAGAACCTTCACCGCCATCCAACAACCTCAGCGCCTGGAACCCAATCACCACTGAAGACACCATCAGCCTAATGAACTCAATCCACTCTGGATCGCCAACCGACCCCTGCCCCACCACATCTTCAACAAAGCAGACTCCATCATCGCACCCCATCTCCGCGATGTCATCAACTGCTCATTCAACTCTGCTACCTTCCCAGAAAGCTGGAAACACGCCAAAGTCAGCGCCCTCCTGAAGAAACCCACAGCAGACCCCTCTGAACTTAAAAACTATCGCCCCATATCCCTCCTCCCATTCCCTGCCAAAGTCATTGAGAAAGCCGTCAACAGCCAGCTCGCCACCTTCCTTGAATCCAACAACTCCCTCGATCCTTCTCAGTCAGGATTTCGAGCCAAACACAGCACCGAAACCGCCCTCATTGCAGCGACAGACGACATCCGAACACTACTGGACAGCGGAGAAACAGTGGCCCTCATTCTACTCGACCTCTCCGCCGCTTTTGACACAGTCTGTCACAGCACCCTTATACAACGCCTCAGCAACATCTGCATACAAGGAAAAGCCTTGGACTGGATCATCTTGTTCCTCGCTGGGAGAACTCAAAGAGTCCGACTTCGTCCATTCAATTCAGAGGACACTGAAGTCATCTGCGGCGTACCACAAGGATCATCACTCAATCCCACCCTCTTTAACGTTTACATGAGCCCACTTGCATCCATCACGCACCAACACAACCTTAACATCATCTCCTACGCTGACGACACCCAGTTAATCCTTTCCCTCACCAAAGACCCTAACACCACCAAAACCAACCTTCACGAAGGCATGAAAGAAGTAGCCGAATGGATGAAACATAGCCGCCTAAAACTCAACTCAGACAAAACGGAGGTGCTCATCCTAGGATCCTCCCCCTCTGCATGGGACGACTCATGGTGGCCGTCAGCTCTGGGCACAGCACCCACACCCACAGACCACGCACGTAATCTTGGCTTCATCCTAGATTCCTCACTCTCGATGTCCAGACAAGTCAACGCAGTCTCATCTTCCTGCTTCAACGTACTTCGTATGCTCAAAAAAATCTTCAGTTGGATTCCCCCCAAGACAAGAAAGACTGTCACCCACGCACTGGTCATGAGTCGGCTGGACTACGGAAACACTCTATACGCCTGAATCACAGCCAAATTACAGAAAAAACTCCAACGCATCAGCGAGACTCATTTTGGACATCCCTCGCCAAGAGCACATTACCGGACACCTGAAAGACCTCCACTGGCTTCCAGTCAACAAGAGAATAATGTTCCGTCTCCTCACCCACGCACACAAGGCCCTTTACAAACTAGGAACCGAATGCCTCAACACTCGACTGTCCTTCTACACACCCACCCGCCAACTAAGATCCTCCAATCAAGCCCTCGCCACAGTCCCGCGTATCCGAAGATCCACCATGGGAGGTAGATCCTTCTCCTACTTGGCGGCCAAGACCTGGAACTCACTCCCCACTCACCTCCGCCTTACACAGGACCACATCTCCTTCAGAAAAGAACTCAAAACCTGGCTATTCGACAAAAAATGATGCCCCCCTCCCCAAGCCTTGAGACCCTCTGGGTGAGTAGTGCGCTATATAAATCCCTGAACTTGAACTTGAACTATCGCCTTCATTTCTGTAACGTGGTAGTACGCAACATCAGCACAACTCTCCTACATAGCCATCACAGACGGATAGTCCAAAACCCACAGGGACCACACACCAAAACCAGGATTATGATTGTTCCAACTTAACGAGGTACACCCTCAGAGTCACATACAACACCAAGGACACACTCCGCATTGTCAAACATCTACACATCCGGTATCACACCAACAGCCTGACCACCCTCATTGTAACTATCATCTACAGCTCTCCAATCCTACACAAACAATTTGGCTAAGCCATCTATCAAACAATCAATCTATTCATTTTTTGAGTGCCCTACCTACCCGTGAGAGTCTAAATGCGTGGGGGGCTGCTACAGATTTAAAATCCAGGTCTTGAGAAGTCATCTGAAGGCCAGCAGGTCCTGGGTCTGTTGTAGCCTTGTAAGGAGGGTGTTCCAGGTCTTTGAGGCAAGGTAGGAGAAGGATCTGTCACTGACGGTGGTTTTCCGGAAGTGAGGGACTGTGGCAAGTGTGAGGTTTGTAGAGCGGAGGCTGCGGGTGGGTGTGTAGAAGCTGAGTCGGTTGTTATGGTATGCTGGTCCGGCGTGGTTGGGAGCTTTGTGTGCGTGGATGATGAGTTTGGAGGTGATCCTGTTGTTGACAGGGAGCCAGTGCAGTCCTCTCTGGTGTGGTGTGATGTGGGTGTGTTGGGGAATTCGACGATCATACGTGATGAGGCGTTCTGGATGCGTTGCAGCATCTCATGAGTTTGGTTGTTGTAGCGTCATAGGGGGCGTTCCCGTAATCCAGTGAGCTCGTGTAGAGGGCCCATATTACTGTTTCTTACGTGTTTGAGGTGATCCATTTGAAGATCCTGCGGGGCATTCAGAGGGTGTTGAAGCAGGAAGCTGAGATGGCGTTGTCCTGCTTGGTCATGGTGAGGGAGGATTTGAGGATGACCCACAGGTTGCGTGCGTGGTTGGTGGGTTCTGGGGCTGTTCCTAGTGATGCTGGCCAACAGGAGTCGTCACAGGCAGAGGTGGTGGGGCCGGGGATGAGGTCCTCTGTTTAGTCAGAATTGTGCTTCAGCCTGCTGTCCTTCATCCATTTGGCAACGGCCTTCATTCCTCTGAGGAGGTTTCCTTTGGCAGTGTGTGCTTCTTTGGTGAGGGATATGATCAGCTGTGTGTAATTGGCGTAGATGATGTTGAGGCTATGTTGTAGTGCAACATGGGTGAGTGGTGCCATGTGGATATTGATCAACGTCGGGCTGAGGGACGATCCCGGTGGGACGCTGCGGATGGTCTCAGTGGTCTTGGAATGGAATGTGGGGTGCAGATGCTCTGGGCTCTGCCGGAGAGGAAGGATTTGGCCCAGGCCAGGGCAATCTCTTGGATTCCGGCGTCATGGATGCGTGCTGTTAGGGAATCTTGGCAGACCTTGTGGAAGGCTGGTGATAGGTCCAGAAGGATGAGGGCGGCTGTTTCTCCTTTGTCCATGAGGATGCTGATGTCGTTGTTGGCGGTGATGAGGGCGGTGTCCGTGCTGTGGCTGCTGCAGACTCCAGACTGGGATGGTCCCATGATGTTGTTGTCTTCGAGGTAGTGGGTCAGCAGTCTGTTGACGATCTTCTATGTGACCTTTTCTGTGAAGGGGAGATGGCCCTGACGTTCTTGAGGTATTTGTGGTCTGCATTTTGTATATTCACTAAGATGTTGATCTCAGCATTCTCCCAGCTCCCACTGAAGGTAGCTGTCTCGAAGGAGATGTTGATTGTTTTTGGGAGAAGGGGTGCGCTGGCTTAGCTGGATTTGTTGAAAATGTTGAGAAGCCATGTGTCAGATGGGGATCCGGAGTGGATAGAGTCCATGGTCCTGATGGTCTCTTCGTCGCTGACGTTGTACCAGGCGGTCAGATAATTTTTGTGGGTGTTGGTCTAAGGGGGGGTGGACTCGTTTGTGTGTGGGGGTAGCAGAGTGGAAGCTGTTGTGGATGTCGATGATCGTACGGTGTAAGAAGGTGGACAGTGAGTCACACAGGTCTTGTGATGGTGCTATGTCATTGGTGTTGTAGGTGGGAGTTGTGAGTTCAATCACGATGTTGATGTGCTGTTTGCTGTTGTGTGCGTTGCTGTCTAGGCTGTCCTGTTGGTGGTCCTGATGAGTTGGTGGTGTCTGCGTGTGGCGCTCTTGTGTGCGGTGTAGCTGTATGGTGTTTGGTTGCGGAGCCAGCTCCTCTACAGCTTACGACAGGTGCATTTGGAGGTCCTGAGGTCTTTGGTGAACCATGCGGCTATCTTGTTGTTGTGATAGGTGGCGGAGGTCTTGAGTGTGGCGAGGGTGTTGGCGCAGTCGTTGATCCACTGTTTGAGCTTGATGGCAGCCGAGTCGGGGTAGGTGTGGTCGGCGGGTGGTCCCAGGGCGAGGGTGGCGGTCAGTTAGTCCATGGTGGCCTTGCACCAGCAGCGGCGTGGCATGTGCTATGTGCGGGGTGGTGTGGTGGGTTTACTGAAGATGAAGATGGAGGCATCTGTGGTCTGTCCAGTGGTGTTCGGTGGTGTGGTTGAAGGAGACGTGTGGAGTTGCGGAGAAGATGGCGTCCTGTGTGTGTCCAGCGGTGTGGGTAAGTGTTGTCATGAGTAGTTTTAATGCAAGGTTGATGAGGTTGTCGATCGTGGAGTGGAGTGTGCGTTGTTATTGTTCTCAAGCTGGAAGTTCATGCCCCCAACGAGTATGTAATCTGTGTAGCCGAGGGTGTGCGTGCAGATGAGGTCAGGGATGGAGTTGATGGATTGTGGTCGGGGTCCAGGTGGTCTGTTGATGTGTGTTCCTCTGAGGGTGTTGTTGGTGTCAGTGTGGAGATGTAAGTGCATGTGCTAGGCGGTGTGGAGGGTGTAGTTAGTGTTGGTAGTGACTCTGGCAGTGTTCATGTGGATGATGGAGATTCCTCATCCCATTCTGTTGGTGCGTTGTCTGCGGGAGATCTTATAGACTTCTGGGATGGCTATGGCAATGTCTGTTGACGAGGTGGTGTTCAGCCTGGTCGAAGTCAACGACACCAGCCAGCCCAACTACAGCAAGAACCTTGACACAGGTACAAGTACCAGACTCCAGGAGTACTTGTGCAACTCCAGGGTGCATGCACACACCTCATCCTCAACATCCCTTGCTACTGCCACATGTCTGTCCACCTGCGATACCTACAATAGTCCCACAGTCAACTGCAGGCTCACCTTCATACTCCTCAGCCACACTCAGTAGGCACTCCACAGGCCCAGGCCAATAAACTAATATGGATGTCTACCATCCAACACCCTGTTGCCCGCAGTCCGTCCTGCCACCCTTGGCCTGGGCACCATTCATGACATCCACAGTACAACTGCATGCGGCAGATAGTTCTCCTACCTCCAAACACAGATCCTGGTACTCCCTCCGTGGAGACCTACATATTACCCATGATCTGTACACCTCCAAGTGACCATTCTGTACCTGTCTGTAATTGCAGTATTGCAAGCCAACCCCCCCTTCTGCATTTTGTAACCATCACAGGTGTGTATTGCCATCCATGTATGTAGTTGTTGGAATATTGTGACCTATGTGTGTCCTCAACCGGACTCAGATCCCAGTGTGTGGATGGCTGCAGTTTGTTCAACACTCTGGCATTTTTTACATGTCCCCACACATATGTTTTTGCATCTGGGTACAAAACGTCTCCACAACTGCGTATTATGTTATTTTTTTTATTTTCTGATCTTGTGCTTGAAACGTGAGTAGGTGCTGTACAAAAAGTGGGGGAATCCAAAGTTCACAGCTGGAGATGTGATGCCTTACAGTTTGAGTCCTAGTTTTGTGGGTGCATGAGTAGCACTTCGTTGGTTATCCTTTATCACTTTTCAGAACCGGTGCCGCGGCTAATAAGGGTAGTCAATCCTTGTTCTGAATGTGAGTTATGATGGGTTTACAAACCCACCTAGACGCGCACTGTGCACTTGGTGTATTACACCTTCACCCTTTTCAAAAAGAAATTTTCTGTGAACTCTAAGCCAGAAAACAATTCTTTGCTTTAATACATGATACTCATTGTTTACTGTACATACTCAATGTTGATTATTTCATCATATCAACAAATGCATCATGATATTTGATTTGACTTTAAATCATACATTTACATTATTACATTCCATTATTATTTTTGAACATTACAGTTTTCTTATTCTGCCCTATGCATTTCGGTACACCATGGTACCTTCATCAGGGGCCAATCTGAAAAAAACGAAAATATAGGGAGATATAAGTGTATTGAAATTGCTAAGACGCCCATGGGTGTGGTATTATTAGTGTGCCAAATCATACCTGTATAGACAAATCGCTGTGCTTGCGAGCTGAAATCAATGAAAAATGTGTAAATGTTCGTGTTCTCTCAAATAATCTCACTACTACACGACTTTGGTGGCTCACTATCTTTTAAAAAAATATAATGAAGCTTACAGCGTTCTTAACAGTGTTATACTGTGGATAAGCTGCAAAAACAAGATAATCATGATGATGAACTCTATCTGATAACGTATGAAATTTCCATAATGAATGCCTCTAAAATCAACCAAACATACCTGAACCGTGGCCGAACTGTTTTTAGTCCTGCAAAGATATATAACCGATGTTATGTTGATTCACGGGCCAAATAACCTTATGCTCAATGTTGCCATTGAGACTTATGTACGTACCTCAGTACTTGGATGTATAATCTACAAAATAAGCGGAAAAAACGCTGTGAGTTCATACCACTTATTTGATCATTAGAAAACTAAGGCTCTCTTATAAAGCCCCGCATATTCCGCATGTACCTGAGTAAATGTCTATTCCCGCCTGCACTTCACCGGAGTATTCAGAGCCGCGTTCTAAATCGCCGCCATTCCCGAATAGGTTTTACGTGGCTCTCATCAGGGCCCCGCCTTAAACATGAAAAACGGACTGAAAAGGCTATACTGCACTTAACGTTGATATGCGTGGTCGCCATCTTAAACTGGGTAGTAGAGTCACCAGAGCCTAATGAGAGTTTATGCCTACACCAGCAGGCGGCTATGCATCTGAATGCAAAACTCCCGATGTATACTGGTTAAGTTTGTGCTGTTCTTGGGTAAAAAATTGTTGTCCACGTTCCGATGGGCAGTTCATGATATTATATTGTGAACGATATTAGAAAGTTGTGGTGCGCTCTCATTGGAGTGCACAATCATAATATTCGTCTACTATGGTAATCACTGCTCCCATGGGGGATTGTATTACCTCTAGATCCAGGTTCTCCTAATTAGGTTAAATTTCAATGTGTGTAATATTCAGCTGATGTATGGTCGAGCTGAATGTGTTCTACTGACCGTGTTTCATGAGATGAAAGCATACATCGTAAATACTTTGAGAAATATTACTATTGATATTAATACAATTTTCACGAATAAAAACTCAATGTTAATACAATTCTATTTGACAGTGCCGTTTTGTACCTTGTTGATGAAATGAGGTTAACTAACAATGGTCATTTTCTGCTATATAATATTCACGACTCACCATGTACCTTGTACTCAAAATACAATTAAAAGCATTCGAGTTTGAATCAAAGTTACATTCTTATGTAGTTTATGTTTGGAGATTGCATAAAAGAACCATATCTCGATTATGATGTGATCGACCAGATAAGACATTGTCTACTAACAAGTGCTAAGGTGTCTAGTTCATCTTATACACCATCATAATTCAACCGCTATCAGTGGTTCAGTCAATACATCCAGCTGTCTGTATTTTATGTGTCCAGAAGCTAAGTTTAGAGGTAACAGGATAAATCATACCTATCATTAAGACCAGTTGGGATTATAGTATTGAGATGTTTTATCCAATATAGTTCACGTTGTAGCAGTCTTTGGTCATTGTCTATTCCTGGTCGCATTTCAACTTTCTCGATGATAAGGAAACAAATTTGTGAAATGGTATGTTTCGCATCTCTCCAATGCGTAACTAATGGAGATGATAAATTTAGATTGTGTATTCTACTCTTGTGCTCTGTCAATCTGATTTTCAACTCCTGTTTGGTTTTGCCAACATACATCATCCCGCATGGGCATTTGATACCATAAACAACATGCTGCGCATTACAATCACTTGTGTGTCTAAGTTTGATCTGTGCTCCTGTTGTGGGGTGTGTGAATGAATTTCCAGTGATCACATTGTTACAATGCGTACAGTTCTGACATCGTACTGTGCCTTTGTGAGATGATATTTGTTGTGTTATTTGTTTCTGTTGTTGTTTCAATATTTATCTTAGGTTTTGTCCTCTGGTATAAGCATGCATTGGTTTGTCTCTAAATATGTCTTTAAACTCAGATTCTGAGGACAGCAGTTCCCATCTTTGGTTTATGATACTTTTAATGGCTTTAGACTGTGTGGTATACTTGGTGACAAAAACCATTCTATCACTGGTTGTTTTGGTTTTAGGTGTGAGTTACTCTTGTCTATCCATCTTCATAACTCTATCAATGTTTGCTTGTAGGTATTCTCTGGGATAGCCTCTATCCTCATATTTTTGTGCTTGTTCTTGCAACTTTATTCCGCATGTCTTTGGGTCTGAGCAAATTCCCTTAATTTTTGAAAAGGGTGAAGGTGTAACACACCAAGTGCACAGTGCGCGTCTAGGTGGGTTTGTAAATCCATCATAACTTACATTTTGAGTCAACAGAGTCCAGGCCACTGTGCTTGGCATCATTGGGCACACTGCGACCAGCAAGTCCATGTGGGAGAGTCAATAAAGTGATGCTGTTGCACACAAAGGCAAGATGCCAGATCAGGTGACCTGGGAGTTGTGCATAGCCCACTGCCTCTCAACGTCTTAGCCGTGGACGACCCACCTTCCTTGGGGGACCCTCACGTGCAGGTTATGATGATGCCTGGGACACTCCGTCAGACAAATCCCCCTCCTCCTCCCTCCCTGTGTCTGGTGTTGTTCTTTGCCTTGATGTTTCTGGCCTGGTGACACAGGGAGGGTGCTGCATGTTGACAGCAATCTGACAGAGTTATTGGCTTATTTCCCTATGCACCGCCAAGAGCTCATCCAGTCTTGCCTCCATCCGTCCCTGGTGTCGTTCTTGACTGGCATGTTGCTCGACCTGATGATATTTAGGGGCTCATTAGGATGGCGGACGGAAGTGCCTCCGCAGCCCCGGAGAATGCTGAACATGCCTATTCTGCGTCCGCCCGTCGCGGATACTCCGTCCGCCAGATCAGGATAGGAGATATGGGCCAAAATCCGTCCGCGGCGGTAGATCACGGTCCGCCACCCAACCACACCCAACCACGCGGCGGACGTAACCAATCCAGAGACTCCGCCGTATGGACTGACGTCTAGGACCGTCCTCCAAATCAAGATGGCGGAAAATACACATAAAAGCGCTGCGGAAAAACAACCTGCCTGAACACTGCGGATGCCCCACAGCGACCATACCCACCACAAGCCGCTCGCCGACATGGACCCTGCACTACACGCTTACCCGATACTCTTCGCGATCCACCACGTCCTAGTCTTGGCCCACCATTGAGGACGACGCAGGTAGGCTACAAACCATTCGCTGTCTGGAGAGGAGTACCTGCAAGGGCCGTGACGTAGGGAGGGGGGAGTGACATGTATCTGCACCCACTGATTCATGTGGATAGGAGTACCTGCAAGGGCCGTGACGTAGGGAGGGGGGAGTGACATGTATCTGCACCCACTGATTCGTGTGGAGGGGAGCACCTGCAAGGCTCGTGATGTAGGGAGGGGGGAGTGACATGTATCTGCACCCACTGATTCGTGTGGAGGGGAGCACCTGCAAGGCTCGTGACGTAGGGAGGGGGGAGTGATATGTATCTGCACCCACTGATTCGTGTGGAGGGGAGCACCTGCAAGGGTCGTGACGTAGGGAGGGGAGAGTGTCATGCATCTGAACCCACTGACTTGAAGCAAATACAAATACACACCTGCATCACACACGCAGGAATGACTCCGACAAACCACGACACATGATTGACTACTTTATTTACACATAATCGGGGTAACATCACAGTGTAGGTTTGAGTATGGGCATAGTGGACACCAGAGCAGGTACATCAGAGGCAGCACACGAGAGGGCACAATGCAGTATCAGAACAGTAACAGTGCTTTGTGGACACCAGAGCAGGTACATCAGAGGCAGCACATGAGAGGGCAGACAGCATTATCAGAACAGCAACAGGGCATTGTGGACACCAGAGCAGGTTTATCAGAGGCAGCACATGAGAGGGGCTAAGTGCACCAACAGTCCATGGCAAGGCACAGGTCCATCAGAGGCAGTACATGAGAGGGGATAAGTGCACCAACAGTCCATGGCAAGGCACAGGTCCATCAGAGGCAGTACATGAGAGGACACAATGCAGTATCAGAACAGTAACAGGGCTTTGTGGACACCAGAGCAGGTACATCAGAGGCAGCACATGAGAGGGCAGCCAGCAGTATCAGAACAGCAACAGGGCATAGTGGACACCAGAGCAGGTACATCAGAGGCAGCACATGAGAGGGCAGACAGCATTATCAGAACAGCAACAGGGCATTGTGGACACCAGAGCAGGTCCCTCAGAGGCAGCACATGAGAGGGGCTAAGTGCACCAACAGTCCATGGCAAGGCACAGGTCCATCAGAGGCAGTACATGAGAGGGGCTAAGTGCACCAACAGTCCATGGCAAGGCACAGGTCCATCAGAGGCAGCACATGAGAGGGCACAATGCAGTATCAGAACAGCAACAGGGCATTGTGGACACCAGAGCAGGTACAACAGAGGCAGCACATGAGAGGGCAGCCAGCAGTATCAGAACAGCAACAGGGCATAGTGGACACCAGAGCAGGTACATCAGAGGCAGCACATGAGAGGGCATACAGCAGTATCAGAACAGTAACAGGGCTTTGTGGACACCAGAGCAGGTACATCAGAGGCAGCACATGAGAGGGCAGACAGCATCATCAGAACAGCAACGGGGCATTGTGGACACCAGAGCAGGTACAACAGAGGCAGCACATGAAAGGGCAGCCAGCAGTATCAGAACAGCAACAGGGCATAGTGGACACCAGAGCAGGTACATCAGAGGCAGCACATGAGAGGGCATACAGCAGTATCAGAACAGCAACAGGGCATAGTGGACACCAGAGCAGGTACATCAGAGGCAGCACATGAGAGGGCATACAGCAGTATCAGAATAGTAACAGGGCTTTGTGGACACCAGAGCAGGTACATCAGAGGCAGCACATGAGAGGGCAGATAGCATCATCAGAACAGCAACGGGGCATTGTGGACACCAGAGCAGGTACAACAGAGGCAGCACATGAGAGGGCAGCCAGCAGTATCAGAACAGCAACAGGGCATAGTGGACACCAGAGCAGGTACATCAGAGGCAGCACATGAGAGGGCATACAGCAGTATCAGAACAGTAACAGGGCTTTGTGGACACCAGAGCAGGTACATCAGAGGCAGCACATGAGAGGGCAGACAGCATCATCAGAACAGCAACGGGGCATTGTGAACACCAGAGCAGGTACAACAGAGGCAGCACATGAGAGGGCAGCCAGCAGTATCAGAACAGCAACAGGGCATTGTGGACACCAGAGCAGGTATATCAGAGGCAGCACATGAGAGGGGCTAAGTACACCAACAGTCCATGGCAAGGCACAGGTCCATCAGAGGAAGTACATGAGAGGGGCTAAGTGCACCAACAGTCCATGGCAAGGCACAGGTCCATCAGAGGCAGTACATGAGAGGGCATACAGCAGGATCAGAACAGCAACAGGGCATTGTGGACACCAGAGCAGGTACATCAGAGGCAGTACATGAGAGGGCATACAGCAGTATCAGAACAGCAACAGGGCATTGTGGACACCAGAGCAGGTACATCAGAGGCAGTACGTGAGAGGGCATACAGCAGTATCAGAACAGCAACAGGGCATTGTGGACACCAGAGCAGGTACATCAGAGGCAGTACATGAGAGGGCAAAATACAGTATCTGAGGCACCACAAGTACGAATCACAATGAACCCGTCCCAAGGACCACAGCAGTGGAAGACTGTTTACAATGGACAATGTACACACCATGTCCAATGACATGTGAGTGAAGACAACAGCACCTTACATCACACTATCAGGTGGATTGCGTGAAGTACCCGCATCGGACAGACTGCCAGCACCAGAAACCGGAGTGTGACACTCAGCCACAGATGTAGTGACTGGCACGTGAGCCACAGACCCAGACACACTGCCAGCACCTGATACAGGAGTGTGAGAAACAGCCACAGCCCGAGTGACTGACACATGGGCCACAGACCCAGATACACTGCCAGCACCACAAACAGGAGTGTGAGACACAGCCACAGCTCGAGTGACTGACACATGGGCCACAGACCCAGATACACTGCCAGCACCTGATACAGGAGTGTGAGACACAGCCACAGCTCGAGTGACTGACACATGCGCCACAGACCCAGATACACTGCCAGCACCTGATACAGGAGTGTGAGTCACAGCCACAGCTCGAGTGACTGACACATGGGCCATGGACCCAGATACACTGCCAGCACCAGACAAAGGAGTGTGAGACACAGCCACAGCCCGAGTGACTGACACATGGGCCATAGACCCAGACACACTGCCAGTACCACCAATAGGAGAGGGCACAACTGATACAGTGCCACTACATGATGCATGACAGCAAACAACAGACACAGTGCCACTATCTGACACATGCGAGTCAACTGCAGTGGCGCCACTGGGACCACTGAAATGAGGAGCCACAGGGCTGTATGGTCCAGGAGGCAGGGTTGCACTGGGAGCGGGGGATAGTTGCAATTGGCCGACATCGGGTTGGGCATGTGTCAATGCTGTGTGTCTACGTTTCTTGGGGACATGTGACTGCACCCTGGAAAGGACAGGACTGGCAAGTGGGCTGGACTGAAAAGAAAAATCACCCACCATGGGAGGTGCATCTGCTGGCGGGGGAATGCTCTCTGGGGACGTGCCGGAGCCTGCTTGTCGTTTGCTGTGTGGCTGCCTTCTGGCCTCTGCAACATGTGTCATGGGGATGCTACTACAGGGTCCACCTGCATCCGCTCCTGACGGGCCCTGATGGGAGTGGAGGTAAGGGGTGACTCCACTGCGGAGACATCTGTATTCCGTTCCCTCAACAACAGCAGCCTCAGTGCATCAAGGGGTAATGTATGCCTGTCCTTGACAGAGCCACTGTCCATGGGAGATGCCTTGGCCCTTGGATGTTCCATTTCCGTAGGAGGAATGTTGTCTGTGGACCTTCCCTGTTCCCTGGATGGTGCCCTGTTCCAGGCAGCAGACTTGTCGTCTTTGGTGTACATAACCCCAGAACACACCTTCTCCCTGTGTGTGTCCCTGCCCCTGGGAGTGTCCGTGCTCTTCTTAGGTGCGTTAGTCTTGTGACTGTCCTTGTCCCTGCCCTTGGTAGAAGCTCCTTCCTTCCTAGTCTCCCTGCCCTTGGGAGTTGGTCCTTCCTTCCTAGTCTCCCTGGCCTTGGGAGTGGGTCCTTCCTTCCTAGTCTCCCTGCCCTTGGGAGTGTCTCCTTCCTTCCTAGTCTCCCTGCCCTTGGGAGTGTCTCCTTCCTTCCCAGTCTCCCTGCCCTTGGGAGTGTCTCCTTCCTTCCTAGTCTCCCTGGCCTTGGGAGTGGGTCCTTCCTTCCTAGTCTCCCTGTCCCTGGGAGTGTCCCTGCTCTCATGAGGTGCCTTCGTCTTCTGACTGTCCTTGTCCAAGGTAGTGTCCATGGAACTGGGAGTGAGGCTTGCCTTGGGAGTACCTTGTTTGTGGGATGCCTGTGCAGCATGTGTAGCCATTACACCCAACCCCTCTTTAGGATCCCGTGTGTGCACTCCAGTGTATCTGACGTTGTCTTTGTGAACAGATTTTGCTGACCTAGGGGATGGTGTCTGAGCCCTCCGTGCCTTGACGTGCTGGCTGACGCTGCTTCTAGTGCAATAACCTGTATTAGAGTCCTGGTCAGAATATTCACTCCCCCCTGAGACATCCAGTGTAGTAGATGGTGGAACAGAAGTAGCACCAGTCCATGAGACTGTACAATGGCAGACGACACACTGTTAGCCAATGACTTCACTGTCCTGTGTAGACCAGCCAGATCGCCATGCATACCTTCCATGAAAGCCGCCACCTGCCCCAACTTCCTATCGTGGTCTTGGAAAGCATTTATCATATTGGTCTGCCCCACACACAGCTGTCGCAGCAGATCAACAGCCTCTGCACAAAGAGCATTTTGGCTCACCGAGGCTGGGGCAGCGGTGCCGACACCGAACGCCACTCTGCTCCCCCTACTCCTGCGTGCACGTACAGCACATGGTGCAGTTGGCGCCAGGGTGGGCCCTGTGTGCTGTGTCCCGACCGAAGGTGTTGATTGCCCACTCCCAGTCTGTGACAACAGTGCTGACTCACCAACACTGTTGGAAGATGATGACGATGTTGTCTCCACATGCGAGTCCTCTGGGACGGTCCTGTCCCCCTCTCCGGCGCTGGCCTCTTCTGTGTCAGTCTGCGTGTGCGCAACGTCTGATCCGGATGCATCGGCTTCAATCATCTCCTCCGTCTGTGGCTGAGTGCCCTCTGCCAATGCTGAAATGCACAGGAAATGGGTGTAAGTCATGGTCACACTCACGTACAGTACTGCAACGGAATCCCTAATGCCATTGATGACAATGTACATCGATCCCCCAACCTGCACACGGGCCACCCCTACCAGTCATCCTCACAGGAAGTAAGTGGTGTTGGCCGTGCTACATGTACAGCATGCGGACAGGGCATGAGCACCTACATATGCACACCATTCTTGCCATGGGGTGACGGAGCACTACAGCATGTGCACCAACACTCAACTGCTTAGCGAGTGGCGTCTCAACATGCCGGACCGGGAAGTGACATTTCACGGCGCCAATGTCACCAACATGGCATTGCAACGAGACACACGATACACGGAAGTCACTAATGTGTCTGGCCAACAATACATGCATTGCACTCACAAGCAACATACACTGACAGTATGCTTACCGCCACGTTGCTGTTCATCCACACGCAACCGCTCGGACAGGTCAGGATGCGTCACAGCAATGATACGGTGCATGAGAGGGGTCATTGAGCGTCAGGCCAGACGTGCCGTTCTTGGAATAATCCCTAGTGTCACTTCCGCTACATTCTTGCTCAGGCTGGAAATGTCGTCCCAGCGTTTGTGGCAGTGTGTATGTCGTCTATTGGACACCCCCACTGCTCGTACATCATGTGCAATGCTCCTCCACACGTCCTTGCGAAGGTGCAGCTTGACCTACCATGATGGGAGACAAAAGGGTGCAAGTCAGTGGACAGTTGGCCAGTCACACAGATAGGGGCAGCACGTTTCTCTCAGCAGCCATGCACATTTCGACTCATGTGTTGGTCCCACATCACACCGCCAAGATTCCAGAGCCCAGGTGTCATGGGCCACCTCATGCACACCAACATGTCCCCCACTGCACTTACCACCTGTCCGGGTGCGCCGTACAGGCGTCCGTAGTTGCGGAGCACACCGTCCACGAGGACATCCAGCTCCGCGGAGGTTAAGGGACGAGACCGGATCTCTTTGACTCTCGACATGGCAAGGTCACGGGGTATGGCACTAGAGCGGCAGTCGGTGGTCAGCTCCGCAGCAGCAGGTGGAGGTGATGGTCACAGGCAGTAGTCGGTGGTCAGCTCCGCAGCAGCAGATGGAGGTGATGGTCACAGGCAGTAGTCGGTGGTCAGCTCCGCAGCAGCAGGTGGAGGTGATGGTCACAGGCAGCAGTCGGTGGTCAGCTCCGCAGCAGCAGGTGGAGGTGATGGTCACAGGCAGCAGTCGGTGGTCATCGTAGAATGTGTGCTTTTGCACATCACATATATATAGGGCCCTGTGGCCATGTCAGTGGCATACGGCACCAGCCATTGGTCAGCCCTGGATGCGTGTTTGGAAATGGGCCAATGACTGGCCCTGGTGTTGCGGTGCACAGCATACGCTACATTAGATGGGGCATACGCAGCTCTTGTTCACACCTCCCATTGGCTGCACGTGCACAGACCGTCACGGTCACACACCGGCACCCGCATGTGGAAGCTTCCGGGACGGATGCTTCATTTGCAACAATGTTCTATCACTGGCGCCAACATGGCGGGGCACGTATTTGGCGGGGCAGGTGCAGGCCAACACATCAATTAGCTGATGTCAATGGACATGGCATGTCATGACCCCCCTTACAGTGACATCGCATCATCCAGCCTACACCGGCCGGCCCAGCCCGGCCCAGGACCGGTGTGGCGGACATGTCAACTACCGCTGTTTCAGGTCCCGTCCACTACCGCCGTGCCAGGCCCTGCCCAGGACCGCCGTGCCGGCCATGTCAACTACCGCCGTTTCAGGCCCCGTCCACTACCGCCGTGCCAGGCCCTGCCCAGGACCGCCGTGCCGGCCATGTCAACTACCGCCGTTTCAGGCCCCGTCCACTACCGCCGTGCCAGGCCCTGCCCAGGACCGCCGTGCCGGCCATGTCAACTACCGCCGTTTCAGGCCCCGTCCACTACCGCCGTGCCAGGCCCTGCCCAGGACCGCCGTGCCGGCCATGTCAACTACCGCCGTTTCAGGCCCCGTCCACTACCGCCGTGCCAGGCCCTGCCCAGGACCGCCGTGCCGGCCATGTCAACTACCACCGTTTCAGGCCCCGTCCACTACCGCCGTGCCAGGCCCTGCCCAGGACCACCGTGCCGGCCATGTCAACTACCGCCGTTTCAGGCCCCGTCCACTACCGCCGTGCCAGGCCCTGCCCAGGACCGCCGTGCCGGCCATGTCAACTACTGCCATTTCAGGCCCCGTTCACTACGCCGTGCCAGGCCCTGCTCAGGACCGCCATGCCGGCCATGTCAACTACCGCCATTTCAGGCCCCGTCCACTACCGCCTGGCACGGGGGTAGTGGACGGGGCCTGAAACGGCGGTAGTTGACATGTCCGCCACGCCGGTCCTGGGCCGGGCTGGGCCGGCCGGTGTAGGCTGGATGATGCAATGTCACTGTAAGGGGGGTCATGACCTGCCATGTCCATTGACATCAGCTAATGGATGTGTTGGCCTGCACCTCCCCCGCCGAATACGTGCCCCGCCATGTAGGCGCCAGTGATTGAACATTGTTGCAAGTGAAGCATCCGTCCCGGAGCCTAGCACATGCACTTGCCGGTGTGTGAGCGTGACGGACCGTGCACATGCAGCCAATGGGAAGGTGGAACGCGGGCCGCGTATGCCCAATCGTAAACAGCGGAAGCAGTGCACCGCCATGGCGGGGCCAATGATTGTATCTTTGCTGACGATGCACCTTGTTCCTTTGTCTGCAGCTGCCTGATGACGGTTGTGTGCGTGATTGCGTGACTCCACATGTCATGCTCTATACCATGTGTGTCCATACCATGGCCATTGGTGTGCCACAAATGTGCATCACATGTGCATGTCGACATCGGGTATTTCCCTACACAAGTTTGTAGTACCTCACATCTACACAGTAGATCCCGGATGTAACTGCACATTCTGATTCAGTTGTCAGTGAGTGGTATATGTGAGATAATGACTATGGTGGGGGTACACTTGTGTTCAGTGCATGTGTGTTGCCTATTGTGTCACCATGCATGTGATGTACGTATGCCCACCATTATTGGTGTTGCCATTGGTGCATGATGAAATGGTGTGTGTGTGTATCTTTTCGTTTGTGTCCATGCACTTGCATGTGTGTATGTGATGTTGCGCCTACACATGTGGGTCATGTCACATGTCTTGTTGGCAGTAATGTTGAGGTGAGACAAAGTGCATTGCACATGTTGAGACACATCATGTTGCTAGTGGCTGCACATTGTTGCTACATCAATCCATGTTGTAGTGACAATCAGAGATGTCACACATATGACAATTATACACTGCATATTACGTGTTGGTAGAGTTCGTTGACATGTGAGTGAGTTGCACAGACATGCGTTGAATGTGAATTGACTTCCATTCCATCTACTCCCACACAGGAGGGCTCCAAATGTCCATCGCCCATACACTGTGCTGGAGGATATGGTGGACGAGGAGGTGATCAGGAAATTCAGGCTGGATCGACGTCGATTGATGGAGCTTGTGAACCAATTGTCTCCTCACCTGCAGCCGCGAAGAACCTATCCAGGTTCCATTACACCCACGGCAAAGGTGATGGCGGCACTCCACTTTTTCGCTACAGGCACATTTCAGTACACAGTTGGACATGCCGGGGGGATGTCACAGGCCATGTTCAGCACGGTACTTCGGGATGTACTGAGAGCCATGATGCTGTACAAGCATGACTACATTTATTTCCCGCAGGCGGCAGAGTTGGCAGCGGTCAAAGCAGACTTCTATGCACTGGGTCGGATACCACACGTTGTGGGTTCCATTGATGGCACGCATATCGCGATCATTCCACCACGGGCACGTGAGCAGGTGTTTAGGAATCGGAAGCACTTCCATTCCCTCAACGTGCAGGTGGTGTGCCAGGCCGACAACATAATATCACATGTGTGTGCAAGATTTCCAGGCTCTGCACATGACGCCCACATCATGCGGAGCAGCATTGTCCCCCAACTGATGGCAAATCTGCATCCGGAACAAGCGTGGCTTGTTGGTGAGTATGCTGTGGTGACAGGAGTGATATCTGTGTGGCATGGTGTGCCCACCAATTCAGGTTGTGATGTTTCTGTCTCTCTCTCTCTCTTCCACCAACATAGGCGACTCGGATTACCCAAACAGGCCTTGGCTGCTGAGTCCCATACGCAATCCGACTACAGCGGGAGAAATGCGATACAATGATGCCCATGGAAGGACATGTCGAGTGGTGGAATGAACATTTGGCCTGCTTAAGTCTAGGTTTTGGTGCCTGGATAAGACTGGAGGGGCCCTGCCTTACTCACCAGGCAAAGTATGCAGGATCATGATTGCCTGCTGAATGCTCCACAACCTGGCTGTGCGCAATAACATTGAACTGCTCTTGGACCCTGATGAACAGCAAGTTCCTCGCCCTCCCGACTCACCCATGTCGACTGATGAGGATAGTGGTGAGGAGGAAGGTGTGGACCAGAGGCGCCAACTCATTGATCGCTACTTCCCTTGAATGTGAGTGTGCGCCTCTTGTGCTGCTTGTGTATGCCCTGTGTATGTTTGCTGGTGTTGTGTCATTGTGGTGTGCATCATCTATGTGTTCTGCAATGTGATGTATGCATGTGTGTGTGTGTGTGTGTTCATATATTTGTACATGCAAGTCTCCATGATGTGTGTACTCTCATCCATTCATGTTGTGATGAGTGTGGTTTGTGGAATATTGCACTGCAGTGTGTTGTGATGAGTGTGAATCTGTTTCCTGACGTGTCTTTGCGGTTTCTATATCTCCCTAGGTCACTCCCGCGGCGGCATGATTCTGTACGAGTTGGATCCCTGAACCTGGTAACGTCTGTTTCTGATGCAATCATGTGAATAAACATGGAGGCAACACATCATTGAGTGAGTAAGTGGTATTTATTTACAGATTGGGCATAGGTGTTGGTGCATATTTACAAATGAGTGAAGGGGTGGGGGAGTGAGAGTTAAAGGTTATGGCAGATGAAATGTCCGTGCTGACACCACATAGGGTTGTGTCTGCCTAGTGCAGCAGGCCTGTGCCAATGATTGGCTAGGTGGGACCGGATAGTTGGCAGGGTGAATGGCAGGCTCAGGTAGTGTAACAGTCATTGTCGGCTCCTCTTGGAGCGTGTGGAAGGAGCTTCCACACTGCTCTCGCCCACTTCCAGCCTTGGACGGCCCCTCCGTCTTTGAGTCGGGACGGAGTCAGCTGGGGGCGCAGGCTGATCTGGTACCACATCCGTCGCCAGGGGCGCAGGTGGCGGTGGCGGTGGCGGTGTTGTTGGTGCCCGTGGTGTTGTTTGAGGGGGTGTGGGGAGGGTGGTGTTGGCGGATATCCATGGCATCCACATGGTATTGTTCAGGGTAAATATGTCCACTAGTTGGCCAAGCCGCCTCTCAATGGCCCCCAAAATTGCAGTGTTCTCAACAGAGTCCTGGTGGGCCCGGTCTGCCTGTGCCTGGCCACGTTGATAGGTTTCCTCGACCCTGGCTAGTGCTTCCAGTGACTGTTGCACGGCATTGGGTGTGTTTGTTTCCTCAGGACGTCTTTGTGCTGTGCTCCTGCCTGCCGGATGTGGCCTTGCATCTCTGCTTTGCCTCACACTCTCCCTGCATGGCTGGGATGGCGCAGGCCCCGCGTCGTGCGGTGGGTTGGCCAGGGTGGCAGGGGCAGGAGTGGTGGTACTGGTGGTGGTGGTGGTGCTGGTGGTGGCTGTGCAGGTCACAGTGGCCGGTGTTGTGGGAATGGCAGAGGCCGTAGTAGTTTTGCAGGTGTGACCTGGGAGCCAGATAGCCCTGGCTGCCTGCTTGTGCCCGCACCATCCTCAGCCCCGGAGGTGGCTGGGCAATCGTCCCCTGAGACTTCTGAGTGAGGCGAGTCTGGAGGCCGGGTGTTGATTCCAGCTGTCAGATTACGATCACCTGCAAAACAAAAATGTGAAGATGAGTCATATGGCCATTATGTGTTATTTTCATTTTGTTGACTATTCAGTAGGCACTGGCACTCACCCCACCCACCACCACCGTCCCTATGGACATGGGGGCCTGTTTGGAGTTGGACTACTGACCTCTCACACACCCCACCCACCACCACGCCATCCCTATGGACATGGGGGCCTGTTGGGAGTTGTTGTGCCCTCCCCTCACACACCCCACCCACCACCACCGCCATCCCTATGGACATGGGGGCCTGTTGGGAGTTGTTGTGCCCTCCCCTCACACACCCCACCCACCACCACCGCCATCCCTATGGACATGGGGGCCTGTTGGGAGTTGTTGTGCCCTCCCCTCACACACCCCACCCACCACCACCGCCATCCCTATGGACATGGGGGCCTGTTGGGAGTTGTTGTGCCCTCCCCTCACACACCCCACCTACCACCACCACCATCCCTATGGACATGGGGGCCTGTTGGGAGTTGTTGTGCCCTCCCCTCACACACCCCACCCACCACCACCGCCATCCCTATGGACATGGGGGCCTGTTGGGAGTTGTTGTGCCCTCCCCTCACACACCCCACCCACCACCACCGCCATTCCTATGCACATGGGGGCCTGTTGGGAGTTGGACTAGTGACCTCTCACACCCCCCACCCACCACCACCGCCATTCCTATGCACATGGGGGCCTGTTGGGAGTTGTAGTGCCGTCCCCTCACACCCCCCACCCACCACCACCGCCATCCCTATGGACATGAGGGCCTGTTGGGAGTTGTTGTGCCCTCCCCTCACACACCCCACCCACCACCACCGTCATTCCTATGCACATGGGGGCCTGTTGGAGTGGTTTAGACGTTGGTGAGTATGTGGATTGCATGCATGGGTTGGGGTCTGGGAGATGTGTCTTCAGAGTTGTGTGAGGCACACCATGTTGTTGTGCTCGTGGTGCTTGGTTTGTACTTACCAGCCTCTTCTCCCTCATCAAGTCCATCAAGGGTCTCAGGGTGCAGGATGCTCAGCACCTTGGCCTCCCACTCAGTGTACGGTAAGGGCTCCAGGGGGGGTTCCACCGCCTGTGTGATTTGCCCGGAGATAGTTCGTTGCTCGGATGGATTTGACTCGGGCCTTGAGGTCATGCCACCGCCTCTGAATCTCCTGCTTCGTCCTCGGGACGGTCCCAGACGCATTCACCCTGGTGACTATCCGGTCCCACATGCTGTTTTTCCTGGCTATGCTGGTCTGCTGAACTAGGGCCCCGAATAAGTGGGGTTCTACACGTATTATCTCATCTACCATAACCTTTAACTCGGTGTCAGTGTCTTTGGGATTCTTTTATTGGTGCCATGGTGTGTGGTGCTCGGGGTGTGGGTTTGTGTGAATAGGGAGGTTCAGGTGTGTGGTGTGTAGGAATGGTGTGGTGGGTCTTTGTGTAGTGGGTGTGTTTGGGTGTGGGTTATGTGTAAGATATCTGTGTATACTGTAAGTTCTGTGGTGTCTCCTGCTAGCAGCTATGCTGTGATGCAGAGGATTTCTGGAGTGGGTGGGAGTTATTTTATAGTCTGTGTCTTGGCCCTGTCTGAATGGTTATTGGCAGTCAGGTGCTAGGTGGGTGTTTTGCCAGGTGTGCGTTATGTGGTACTTGGGGGTGGGTCATTGTGTCTTGTGATTGGTTTAGATGTTTCAGGTGGGTGGTCGTTCATTATCCTGTGTTTGGTGATAACTTCCGTCGCAATGTATGGCATTGGTTTGACTGTAGGGATGTTGTTTGTGTTGGCCTTCCGTTGTGGAGCACGGTTTCTCGTAGCATTGGTACCGCAGCGGACGTGGATCGCGGTGGCTACCGGGGTGCTTGCGGAGTTATCCTAATTGCGGACACGGACAGTACGCAGGTATCGCGGGGGAAGTGGATGTTCTCGCGGTCATGTGCGTACGCGGCGGTCGGTGTTCTTTCAGTTCCGTCCGCCTGCCGCGGGCTCAGGTGTACTTTAACCGCCGCGGACGGGGATTGGTGTGCTCCGTCCACCGCGATCGGTGTTTCAATCATATATTATCCTAATCGCTATTGCGGTTTTTCCGCGGACAGGTCCGGAGTATCTTGCCACCTTCCTCGGCGGACGGAACACGTTTCCGTCCGCGATCCTAATCGACCCCTTAATTTGCTTGAGGGCCTCCACTACCTGGCTGAACTCCCTGGTGTCCCGCCGGTATGCCTCCATGATGTTTCGGAGTTCTGACATACCGGGCCCTGCAGTTTGCTGGTCAGATTCCACTCCCACCACCCCTGCCAAAACGAGCCTGGCCTGCGCTTGTGGGCACATCGCATCAACGGGACCCATGAGGGATGGCAGTGGTGGTGTTATCTCCCACCTCCTGGGTGCCCGGCGAACCTTGTCCCTCATTATCAGACTGGCTCTGTTGTGGATTATGGTCAGGGCTCCGAGCTGTCTGCTGGGATGTGGCAGGAATGGGTGTGGTGGTTGGCACAGATGTGTCTGATCCATCTGCTGCATGGGTTTGGGATCCAGAGGGGCCAGGTTGGCTGGGGTCAACCACGGTGTGTTGAGAGGCGTTGCTGTCGGTGGGGTCAGGGACCAGCTGAGCCTGGGACTGGGATCCATCTCCCCCCTGGTTAGGGGTAGTTTCCACACATTGCCCTTTGGATGTGAGAGACAGACACTGTTAATGCACTATCATGCAACATCCAATTTTGTTATCCATTTTCGTTAGCACTGTTCCACCTGCTTTGGATTGTTGTCATGGTTCACTTGTTTATGGGTATGTTGTGGAATCAGATTGACATGTGCTCAGGGGTCATTGACATGTTCAGTACTGTTTACGATGACTGCCACAGCCATTGCTGTTGCTTGTGTCGCCAGCACGACATACATCCAGCTGCGCTCTGTGTGTCCCAATCTGCACAATGCAGCGTCAATCCTTATGCCTGGTTCAAGCATGCACAGGGTTTAAATGCAACATGTTTATGATAGTGACAGGGGAAGTTTTTCTAATTTCAGTTAGCAACTTTTGTGAGCTGTTGCTGTGGCGTGACGGCCACCCACTGCCAACCCCCCTGGATCAGTACACCTACTTGTGGCACAGGGCTTTAGAACGTGGCACTTCTCAAAGTTGCATCACCTTGTCAATGCACAGGTCCATTGTGCTACTTAAGTGCATCCACCGCGTCCATAAGCTGTGGCTACAGCATTGTGTGAGAGGCACAATGGACTTGTGATTCTGCACTCTGGATTTTTATCTTGGATGCGTCATCACTTCAGTATTTGTTTTGTTGTGTTACATAACGATTGTGACAGTGGTGCACTCCATTGCCTGTCCCCAAAGGCTCTGTTTCTGTAAGGGGTGTGTGTGACAGGCCATGCTAGTAATTTAAGTGTGAGTTGCAAGTGACGTCCCTCGTGGTGTGTCTGTCCCCCATGAAGCATGCTGCCATGACGGTGGCTGTGAGTTCCTGTGCTGGATATCTGACCTTGTCCTGGTGTTAGTGTTTGCACTGGTCACAGGAGGGCCTTGTGCTGCCTACACCAGGGCCCAGTGTCAGCTATCTTGTCAGTACTTTCACACTCCCTGTGCATTGGCATGGTGCATGGGTGTGTACCTGGGCCATATGGGATAAGTGCAGCCTCCTAGCCTACACCTTGCACCCTCTCAACCTCCACCTTCTAGCCTTCTGGCACTCCCATTGCACCCAACCCCATACTGTTAGGCACTGCTGGAAGTCCATTGCACCCACCCACATACCACCCCCATACTGTTAGGCACTGATAGGAGTCCTCTGCACCCACCCACATACCACCCCCATACTATTAGGCACTGCTGGAAGTCCTCTGCACCCACCAACATACCACCCCCATACTTTTAGGCACTGCTGGGAGTCCTCTGCACCCACCCCTCATATGTCTGGGCACTGCTGGGAGTCCTCTGCACCCACCCATCACATGTCTGGGCACTGCTGGGAGTCATATCCATCCACCCCTGTTATGTGTTGGCACTGCTGGGAGTCATATCCAGCCACCCCTCTTATGTCTGGGCACTGCTGGGACTCCTCTGCACCCACCCCTCTTATGCCTGGGCACTGCTGGGACTCATTTGCACTCACCCCCATACCACCCCATACTGTTAGGCACTGCTGAGAGTCATGTTAGGCACTGCTGGAAGTCCTTTGCACCCACCCACATACCACACCCATACTGTTAGGCACTGCTGGGAGTCCTCTGCACCCACCCACATACCACCCTCATACTGTTAGGCACTGTTGGGAGTCATGACCACCCACCCCATACTGTTGGGCACTGCTGGGAGTCATGGCCACCTACCCACATACCACCCCCATACTGTTAGGCACTGCTGGGAGTCCTCTGCACCCACCCACATACCACCCCCATACTGTTAGGCACTGCTGGGAGTCATGTTAGGCACTGCTGGAAGTCCTTTTTCACCCACCCACATACCACCCCCATACTGTTAGGCACTGCTGGGAGTCATGTTAGGCACTGCTGGAAGTCTTTTGCACCCACCCACATACCACCCCCATACAGTTAGGCACTTCTGGGAGTCATGTTAGGCACTGATGGAAGTCCTTTGCACCCACCCACATACCACCCCCATACGGTTAGGCACTGCTGGGAGTCCTCTGCACCCACCCACATACCACCCCCATACTGTTAGGCACTGCTGGGAGTCATGTTAGGCACTGCTGGAAGTCCTTTGCACCCACCAACATACCACCCCCATACTGTTAGGCACTGCTGGGAGTCATGTTAGGCACTGCTGGAACTCCTTTGCACCCACCCACATACCACCCCCATTCTGTTAGGCACTGCTGGGAGTCCACTGCACCCACCCACATACCACCCCCATACTGTTAGGCACTGCTGGGAGTCACGTTAGGCACTGCTAGAAGTCCTTTGTACCCACCCACATACCCCCCATACTGTTAGGCACTGCTGGGAGTCATGTTAGGCACTGCTGGAAGTCATTTGAACCCACCCACATACCACCCCTATACTGTTAGGCACTGCTGGGAGTCATGTTAGGAACTGCTGGAAGTCCTTGCACCCACCCACATACCACCCCCATACTGTTAGGCACTGCTGGGAGTCCTCTGCACTCACCCACATACCACCCCCATACCGTTAGGCACTGCTGGGAGTCATGACCACCCACCCCCATACTGTTCGGCACTGCTGGGAGTCATGCCACCCACCCACATACCACCCCCATTCTGTTAGACACTGCTGGGAGTCCTCTGCACCCACCCACATACCACCCCCATACTGTTAGGCACTGCTGGGAGTCATGTTAGGCACTGCTGGAAGTCCTTTGCACCCACCCACATACCACCCCCATACTGTTAGGCACTGCTGGGAGTCATGTTAGGCACTGCTGGAAGTCCTTTGCACCCACCCACGTACCACCCCCATACTGTTGGGCACTGCTGGGAGTCCTCTGCACCCACCCACATACCACCCCCATACTGTTAGGCACTGCTGGGAGTCATGTTTGGCACTGCTGGAAGTCCTTTGCACCCACCCACATACCACCCCCATACTGTTAGGCACTGCTGGGAGTCATGTTAGGCACTGCTGGGAGTCCTCTGCACCCACCCACATACCACCCCATACTGTTAGGCACTGCTGGGAGTCATGACCACCCACCCCCATACTGTTGGGCACTGCTGTGAGTCATGGCCATTCACCCACACACCACCCCATACTGTTAGGCACTGCTGGGAGTCATGACCACCCACCCCCATACTGTTAGGCCCTGCTGGGAGTCCCCCCATGTTACCTGAGTTGTTTGGATACTCACCAGGCTCCACAGCTCCTTCGATTCCGAGAACTCCCACCGGTGGTAGCAGGGCCATGACTTTCTCCGCCCAGGGCTGGTATTGGGTAGGTCTGCGGGGACCACCAACTCCAGTGTGGTGTGCATTGGCATAGTCTTCGTCCATCTTCCTCTTGACCATCCTCCGCAGATCGTACCACCTGGCCTGGCAATCCCTCCTGGTGCGCCTGATGGGTGCAACAGCAATGACCTTATCGACGATCTTCTCCCACAGGCGGGTTTTGTCTGCAATGCTGGTCTGTCTGACCAATACACCAAACAGCTGTGGCTCAACTCTGATGAATTCATCTGTAAGGATCTCCATCTCTGGGTTAGTGAACTTTGGATTCTTTGGTGTGGTCATGGTGTGGGGTGTATGTGGTTGAGGGGGTGATGGTGTGTATGGATGAGGGTGTGTGGGTCTGATTGTGTAGGGGGTGGTGTGGGTTTGAATGAGATAGGATGTATGTGTGAAGGTGTATGGGTGCAGTTGTTGGTGTCCTGTCAGTGTCTTTGCGCAAATAGGTATGTTGCAATCCAGGATGGGTTGTATCTGTGGGCCCTTTTATTGGTCCATTTGTGGGTGTGGCTTATTTATCATTTTTGGTGGGTGTGTTATAAGGGGTGGGTGTGACTTGGCCCCTCTGTTTGGCTGTTTGGATGTGGCCAGGACTTTGTTTTAAAATGGTGTGTACACAGGAGACATTTTTTGTGGTGTTGTGCAACTAGTTTGCACCCTCCTTGTGCTGGTTTAGGGGTTTGCATGCTTTTTTAGTGGGGGGTGTGCATTTCATATTTGTTGGTGCTGCTGGCTCATACGGGACGTTTTTGGGGTGTTCGCGTAAGCTTCATTGAGTGGTGTGTGGGTTGTATTTGTTGGTGCGGCTGGCTGATACGTGGTGTTTTCGGGGTGGGGGTTTGTGTACGCTTTATTGATTGGTGTGCGGTTCGTATTTGTTGGTGCGGCTCGCTGATACGTGCCATTTTCGGGGTGGGGGTTCGTGTACGCTTTATTGAGTGGTGTGTGGTTTGTATTTGTTTGGTGCGGCTCGCTGATACGTGCCGTTTTCGGGGTGGGGGTTCGTGTACGCTTTATTGAGTGGTATGCGGTTCGTATTTTTTGGTGCAGCTTGCTGATACGTGCTGTTTTCGTGGTGGGGGTTCGTGTACGCTTTATTGAGTGGTGTGCGGTTCGTATTTGTTGGTGCGGCTGGCTGATACGTGAAGTTTTTAGGGTGGGGCTTCACGTACGCTTTATTGAGTGGTGTGTGGTTCGTATTGGTTGTTGCGGCTGGCTGATACGTGATGTTTTAGGGGTGGGGGTTTGCGTACGCTTTATTGAGTGGTGTGCGGTTCGTATTTGTTGGTGCGGCTTGCTGATACGTGCCGTTTTCAGGGTTGGGGTAAGTGTACGCTTTATTGAGTGGTGTGCGGTTCGTATTTGTTGGTGTAGCTGGCTGATACGTAAAGTTTTTAGGGTGGAGGTTCGCGTACGCTTTATTGAGTGGTGTGCGATTCGTATTGGTTGGTGCGGCTGGCGGATACATGACATTTTCTCAGTGGGGGTTCACGTACGCTTTATTGATTGGTGTGTGGTTCGTATTTGTTGGTGTGGCTCACTCATACGCGATGTTTTCCATACGAATCATGCTTTAGGCGCGAATAGGTTTGCCCGTACAAATCGCGTACTCGGTCCCTGGTCTGGATCATACTTGTTTGGTCGTACGGCATGTTTACAAATCGTACGGTTTGGGTTCCGACGCCATTTCGTACGAGTCTTCCATTATAGTTTTTACGGTTCGCTGATATTCGGACGTATTTTTTTGGGATACGGATTCTATTACGCAGTTCGGGCGGTCTTTTTCCATTCGTACGGAGACGGCTACGAATACAAGTCGTACAACAGTTTTTTCTCCCGAATCGGAATCGGCCCCTAAAGGGGTGACATTTAGGGCCTGATTGTGATTTTGGTCAGAATGACAATCCGACCGACATGGCCATGGTGAAATTCGGAACGACTAAACCTTGAGCTTTCCGACCACCGTCTTATGATGTATACCAGGCAAATGTCCTACTGCATCGGTCGGAGACAACTCCAACACAACTGTGTGGGTTGGAAAGGAGTCAAAAAGCGGTCAGAAAAGCTGTTCTATAGGATTTTATAGGATTTTTGACTCTGCATCGGTTGTACTGCTGAGCCGATTATGATGCATCCAAGGCAGTTGCGGTACAATGGCGGCCTGTCTGGCACATGGCAAGTGTAAATCACAGAAACTGACACTAACTAACACTAACTAACACTACACCAACCATTGTATGCCCTAACAAAACAAATCTGATGACAATTCTTATCCAACTATAAAAGAAGAAAATTACCAGACCATGATCCTTTGCTACCAGAATCCAGCACAGCCTTACAGAGCACATTGCAGCCATCCCTTCACATCTTTACGCAACCCAATTCAATCACTCACTACAAATTTCACTTTTTTTGTTCTGCACACCTCTTCAATCTCATACTCACTAACTCACAATAATCAAAAAGAGGCAGCCACATTTTTCAGATGAGGAGTTAACAGTACTTGTGGAGGGAAAAACTCAGAGTAGAGCCACACTTATTTGTGACCCAAGTCCAACAGACGTCCAACACCCAGAAAAACTTGTTGTGGGTCAGGGTTCACTGATAGAATATTGATGTTAAAAATATCTATGTTCAAATATCGAAAAAATATATAGGCTACAAAAATATCGACTCCCATACCTAAAAAGATATGTACACAAATGTTGAATCAAAAATATTGATGTTAAAAATGGTGGGCAGTCAAAATATCGAATTTTAAATATTGACCTACATTAATATCGAGTTTTTAATATCATAGGGACAGAATATCGAAGTCAAGAATATGGTTGACCAGAGTATCGACTCCAAGGTAAGTAATATCGGGTTTTTTTAATATCGAAGTAAGTAATATCGAAGTAAGTAATATCGTAAGCAAAAATAAAGTTGATAATAATATTGATTTTTTTTGTGTTATGTGTTTTAGTATGTATTTCATATGTATGTTAAAAAATGTTAACGTATTTTTATTAATTTAAAAATAAATGTTTAGAAATTAGTAATTTAGTCAAAGTAAATTTTGTGTTTTAGTATCAGAGCGGGTTGTAGGTTTATAGGGGAATAGGGAGGAAATTAATGTAATTAAGATTAATTAATTAATATGTTTTTATTAATTGGTATTGATGAATAATTAATTGTTAATTATTAATTGGTAAATAAGTTTTATTAATTAGTTAATTAGAATTAATTTATTAATGCTTATTATGTATTGTTATCACTAATTATTGTATTGGGAATTATTAATTAATTGGTGATTACATTTAATTAAGTGATGAATGGATAATTACATTAATTTTGTGGTTTTTTATGGTTAGTGGGTTGTGGGTTTATAGAGGAATATGGTGGGAAATAATTCAATTAAATTAATTAATGAGATTGTTTTTATTTATTGGTATTTATTATTAATTAATTGTTAATTGCTAATTATTTTTTATTAATTAGTTAATTATATTAATTATGAATGAGGGGTTTCTTGTAACGCGCAAACTTAGCCCAATGGGCGTCAAGGCGCCTAGATCAAAAGAATTACGTTATTAATATTGATAATTAATATATTGTTAATTAATTATTAATGTGTAATTTCTTATTACTTGGTAATGAGTGTTTATTAATTAGTTAATTTATATTTATATCAATGTATTATGAATTGTTATTAATTGATTAATTGATAGTTACATTAATTGTAGTTTTTTGTATGTGTAGTTTGTTGTGTGTAAAAGGGGGAATAGTGTGGGATGTAATTTAATGTTATTTGAGTGAATATTAATTTTAATTTATTGGTATTTATCAATATATATTTTTTTAAATTAATTATTAATATGTTATTTGTTTTACAAAAAAATATGTAATTGATAAGTATGTTAATTTAACCCTTGCCCTATCCTGCGCTTACCCTACTGTTGCACTCTCTGGAGTGGGAATAGTAATTTTTACCCCTATGCTATTCAGTGCTTTCCCCACTGTTGCACTCACTGTAGTGGGAATAGTAATGTTTACCCATACGCTATCCAACGCTTTCCCAACTGTTTCACTCTCTGGAGTGGGAATAGTAATTTTTACCCCCACGCTACCCAACGCTTTCCCTACTGTTGCACTCTCTGGAGTTGGAATAGTAATTTTTACCCCTCTGCTACCCAACGCTTTCCCTACTGTTGCACTCTCTGGAGTTGAAATAGTAGTTTTTACCCCTATGCTGTCCAATGCTTTCCTTACTGTTGCACTCACTGGAGTGGGAATCATATTTTTTTATCCCTACGCTATCCAGCGCTTCCCCTACTGTTGCACTCTCTGGAGTTGTAATAGTAATTTTTACCCCTACGCTATCCAATGCTTTCCGTACTGTTGCAATATGTGGAGTAAGTATATATATTAATGTATATGTAGATGTTTAATTCATTTTAGAATTATTTGTATTAGTTATTATTTTTTAAATATGTTTTAATGTTTATATCTATAATTTTGTAAGGTATTAAAATGTTTTACTTATTTTTACATTATGATTAAAACATTTTAAAAAACAATATTTTTAACATCAATATTTTTTACAAAAATATTTTTTTTCAATATTTTTGTACTTACCTTTATGTAGATAGGACTTCAATATTTTGTCGATATTTTTGTAGGTCGATTGTATGTCTTTCGAAATTTTGTCAAACAATCATAAAAAATATAGATGTAAAACATAATGATTTAAATATATATATATATAAAATAAAATAATATATATTAAGTATATTAAATATTAATTTTAATTTTAACAAAATTAACTTTATTTTAAATTGTTATAAAATAAAACAAATAAACTTAATAAAAATAAATAAACACAAACATAATAATTTATATATATACATATATATATTTACTTTAAAATATTAAGCAAACTATTATCTTTAATTTATTTTAAAACTTTGAAAAAATATTTGAACTAAAGTTGACCAATACCATGAGTGCAACAGTAGTGAAGTGTGGATAGCAAAGGGGTAAAAATTACTATTCCCCCTCCACTGGGTGCAACAGTAGGATAAGTGGTGGATAGCCGAGGGGTAACAATTATTATTCCAACTCTAGTGAGTGCAACAGTAGGGAAAGTGTTGGATAGCAGAGGGGTAACATTTCCTCTACCCACTCCAGTGAGAGCAACAGTAGGGAAAGTGTTAGATAGCTAAGGTGCAAAAATTACTATTCCCACTCCAAAGAGTTCAACAGTAGGGAAAATGTTGGATAAAGGAGGGGTATAAATTAGTATTCCCACTCAACTGAATGCAACAGTAAGATAAGTGTTGGATGGCGGAGAGGTAAACAAATGTATTCCCACTCCAGTGAGTGCAAAAGTAGGGAAATTGTTGGATAGCAGAGAGGTATAAACTACTATTCCAACTCCAGTGAGTGCAACAGTAGGGAAAGTGCAGGATAGCGGAGAGAAAAATGACTATTATCACTCCGGTGAGTGCAACAGTAGGATAAGTGCTGGATAGCGGAGGGGTAAAAATCACTATCCCCACCCCAGTGAGTGCAACAGTAGGGAAAGTGCTCAATAGCGGATGGGCAAAAATTACTATTCCCACTCCATTGAATGCAACAGTAGTGGAGAAAAAAAATTATTCACACTCAAACACTTAAAAAATATAATATATATTAAACATTAAATAATAAAATACAATTTATTAAACAATATTTAAAAATAATATATATATTAAACATATAAAAAAGAACACATATTATAATATTAATGACACATAAAAACTGACAAATATTATATAAAATATAATAATAAATACATTTACAAAAATAATTCTTTTAAACTAGAAAATATTGACAAACAAAAAAATGTATTAAATCATAAGTGTATTTATTTTATTTCCTACCCTACAACACCACACCAATAACAAAACATTTTACATTTATTTACACAATTAACATAATTAATAATCAATTTAAAGAATATTATGAATAAAAAACACTTTTAAACATTAATTGACTACACCCACTTTAACCCTAAAATATCCACAACACACACCTAAATTAAAGTATACAATGATAAACCAATAATTAAATAATAAAAATGTATTTAATATCCACTCTTTAAAAGTGAAAACAACACACAGAAAAAAAAAAATTACCCAAAATAAATGTAAAATAACTAGCTGTAGGGAGCTTTTTTCCCATACAATTTGTATGGAGAACCATACCCGTACGTACGACCTAGTACGATGTGTACCCAAAGCAGTTCTCCGTACGAATCGTAATGAAGACCGTACAACTCACTGATCCGTATGAATCGCATTCGGAACGCGCAGTACGCGATGTCCGAACAGATAAAAGCTGTATTTTCTGACCCAGCAAGTACGAATCGTATCAACAACACTCTGTATGACTCTTTTTCTACGGGAGCTTAAAACATCCGTAAAAGCAGATTTCGCCTCGAAACGCGTACGAAACGGCCCCCCCGGGTATGGTGCGTACACCCCATAATAGCAGGGGTACGGTGCGTCGGGGTACGGTGCGTACACCCCTGGATTTCAGGGGTACGGTGCATATGTCCCCGTGCATACAAACCATGAATGTTGGCATACGGCGCGTAAGGATACGGTTCGTACCCCACAAGGCCACAGGTGTACGGTGCGTACACCCGGTGCATACACCCATTGCGTTTTGGAGTACGGTGCATATGTGAACATGTGGCTCTCCTATGAATTGCCTATACGCTACGTGTTCCGTACGAATCGCGTATTCATTACCCTGTCCGGATCGTACTTGGCGGGTCGTACGGCATGTTTACGAATCGTACGGTTCACTGTAAGAGTCTAATTCGAATGGATTTAGACTTGTTTTTCATGCGGTTCGCATGGATTCGGACGTATTTCTATCCTACGGATCGTACTACGCGATTCGGACAGATTTGTACGATTCGTACAGAAACGGCTTTGAATACGAATCGTCCTATGGATTTGTTTCCCGAATCGGAACCGGCCCCTATATATTAATTAATTAAACACAAATTGCTTCCCGCCTTTTACTCCTATAAACACCACAACACACTCCTAAAATTAATTACATAATTACCATAATTAAATACCAATTAATATTTACAATTAATTAACAACATTTTATTATTTCATCAATTAACAATAAATTACTTCCTACCCTTCCTACCCCTTCCCACTGCAAATTCCATCCACCTCTTTCAGCCTGCTTGCTACTGCAGTCAACTTCACTAGAAGGAAGCAATAGGCACAGGTGGGCTGGCTGGGCTTGGTGGGAGAAATACGCACTGAACTAACAATAAATCCCAACAGGCCTTCCACTCCAAACTGCATCCCCCTCTGTCAGCCATCTCACTACTGCACTCAACCTTACTGGCAGGAAAAAGTAATCCCGGGTGGACTGAGTGGGAGAAGTACTCACTGCATTGACCACAGATCCCAGAAGGCCATCTACTCTAAACTCCATCCACCTCAGAAAGCCATCTTGCTACCGTATTCACCCTCACTGGCAGGAAACAATAGGCCCAGGTGGGCTGGCTGGGAGGAGTACTTAGGGCACTGACCACAAATCCCACCAGGCCTTCCACTCCAAACTTCTTCCACCTCTGTCAGTCATCTTGCTACTATACTCACCCTCACTGGCAGGAAGTCATTGGTCAAGTGGTAGTGTGGGGGAGGAGTGTCAGAAAAGATCACACATCCCAGCAGTCCTTCAACCCCAAACTGCATCCCCTTCCATCAGCCATCTTGCTACTATTCTGGCCCTCAATGTAAAGAAGCAATATGCCCAGGTGTGCTGGCTGGGCTGGTTTACTGCATTGACAACAACTCAATCAGGCCTTGTAGTCCAAAGTACAAGAGCCTGGGACAGCCATCTCTCTACTTCAATCCTCTCACTGGCAAGAAGCCATTGG
The DNA here is from genome assembly GCF_964263255.1 of Lissotriton vulgaris. NCBI lineage: Eukaryota > Metazoa > Chordata > Amphibia > Caudata > Salamandridae > Lissotriton > Lissotriton vulgaris. The sequence continues at coordinate 273,374,578 of NC_141694.1, read as the reverse complement.
TCAAGGGGGGAATAGTATTTGAAATGACAATAACTCCCATCAGGCCTTGTACTCCAAACTACAGGCATCTATGTCAGCTATCTCTCTACTTCACTCCCCCTCACTGGCAGGAAGCCATTGGTCAAGGGGGGGAGGAGTGTTTGAAATGACCACAACTCCCAGCAGGCCTTTACATCTCCCGCTATCAGCCATCTTGCTTCTACCCTGCTCCTCACTGACTGGAACCATTGGTAAAGTGGGGGGAGTGTCAAAAAAGGCAACGCATCCCAGTAGGCCGTCTACTCGAAACTACATCCCCTTCTGTCAGACATCTTGCTACTACACTCACCCTCACTGGCTGGAAGTCAATATGGAGTGTAAGGAAAAATTCACTGAGGTGTGTATACACAATGATATGCACATACACAGATGCCTACTCAGGCTGAGGTACCACAGTCTCTTGAGTACAAAAGAATGAAACCATCACAGCATGACTACATTATGGGGTAGATTCCGATTCCATTCGGGAATCAGCCCGACCAACTCGTACCCGGAACGGAGTCCGACCAACACCTACAGACACTGTCCGACCCATGCAGTACGATGTAAAGCCCGTGACCTACAACGAGCCGTACGGAAAACAAGCATTACGACTGACACAAACCCGTAATAAACCCGACCAATACGTACCCACGACGTCCGACACGCACAGTAGGATGCTAAACGCATGAAACCTGACCGATTCTCACTTACCAAAACAGACACCCACCCACCCTCACTTGCACCCACACATCCACCCACCCACATCACTCCTCACCACCACCCAATACCATGCACCCTAAGACAAATCCACAGTTCACAGACACTGAGTTCAAAATATTGGTAGATGAGATCCTCAGAGTGGAGCCACATTTATTTGGCACATTGGTACAAAGGACCCCCATGTCACAGAAAACCAAGATGTGGGACATGATCGTGGACAAGGTTAACGCACAAGCACCAGCGTATCGCACAAAGACCGACATCCAGAACAGTTGGTATGACGTACGCAGGAGGGTCAAGAAGCTCCTCCAGAAGGAACACGCCTTGAGTCAGGTCACTGGCAGTGGCCCTCCTGCCAAACCTGTCTACTTCAGGTCCTGGGAGGAGAAGGTTCAGGACATCCTACCACCAGAGTGCTTCCATGGCCTACCAGACATACCAGAGCTTGGTGAGTACACCACAAATATACTGAATATTGTGCCGCAATACACACACATCACCGTTAAGGGGACAGTGAAACCATGCACTGTTAGCAAAGGCATAGTAAACCAAAGTCAATTAGCCCAACACAATAATGGCCTCCTCAGTGATTTGTAAGAATGACATGACATGTACAGACCTACCAACTAAAGTCAGCGGCACTAATCTGAGTAAACACTGTCAAATATCCCTGCCACCACAACCACTATCTCACAGTGAAGCTGACTGACAGGAAGGAAAAGTGGGTGTGCTGGTGAAGTGAGTGTATACAAAAGCATGATGGGGTTTTTGTCAGAAATAATACCCCCTCTCACAATTGCACCATCAACACCTCTCTGAAGAATGCTCACCTCAGAGGGGCCTGAAATGGGCTGGCAAGTACTCTGGGACTGGGCTCTGTTGTGGGGAGCACGAACCTCTACTGGGAATTGGCCACCACAAAACACCAGGACTCCACTGTCAGCCATCTTGTCAGCACAGGAACACCCCCTTACAGGGAAGCAGAGTCAGAAGGAGGGGAGTGAGGGCATGCTGGGAAGGGGGGTGTAGCCCAGAGCAGTCACTCACAATACCCACCCACCCACATGGCCCAGCTAGTTCACACTGAACCATGCTCACCTCACAGGGGGGAGGAGTGCCAAGATCTCTGTGACCAGGCACTGTTGTGGGGAGCACAAGGCCCTGCTGGGAATTGGCCACCACAAAACACCAGGACTCCACTGTCTGCCCTCTTGTCAGCACAGGCACACACCCTCACAGGGAAGCTTTGTCAGAAGGAGGGCAGTGAGTGCATGCTGGGAAGGGGGGTGTAGGCCAGAGCATGCTGGGAGTTGCAGTCACTCACAATACCCACCCACCCACATGGCCCAGCTAGTTCACACTGAACCATGCTCACCTCACAGGAGGGGGAAAGGACTGACAAGATCTCTGTGACTGGGCACTGTTGTGGGGAGAACAATGCCCTGCTGGGAATTGGCCACCACCAAACACCAGGTATCCACTGTCTGCCATCTTGTCAGCACAGGCACACACCCACACAGGGAAGCTGAGTCAGGAGGAGGGAAGTGATGGCATGCTGGGAAGGGGGTGTAGGCCAGAACATGCTGGGAGTTGCAGTCACTCACAATACTCACCCACATGGCCCAGCAAGTTCACAGTGAACCATGCTTACCTCACAGGCGGTGGAAATGGGCTGGCAGGTACCCTGGGACTGGCCTCTGTTGTGGGGAGCACAAGGCCCTGCTGGGAATTTGCCACCGAAAAACGTAGTATGGGGTAACCCAGTATCCCTCAGAACCTGGGCAGTACTATTTAGATACAAACAATAGTTCTGTCGGGTAATATCACTTTCAAGTAAGAAGCAAATCTTTCAACAAACATATGCGTTATCCATCAACATATCCTTTGTTTTCATCAAAAGAGATTCACCAAATGCAAAACCAACCAAAGGAATAGGGGTCATAAACCGTTTTAATCACTGTATTTGCTCAATTTATCGTTCATATCTTACATGTGATAGACCCTCTGTAAAATGCTTTGAAAAACAGAAGAAGCAATTAATACTTCCTATTAAACGGCGCAACAATATAAAAAGTGAATAGTGACATTCTGTGACTTTAGTGACATAAATAGTGCTCTATATACAGTTGTGAGAAAGTAAACGGAAAAGACAAAAATATATTGTGTCTCAAGGCCAGTTTCCAAATAGTGTCTCTTTGGTCAAGTAAACCACCCTAGTAGATTAAAGTTACTTGACCCCAGTAAACTGGTCCTATGGGGAAGATTCGTCGACGTTTCGACCCTGCTGACGCCTAATTTGTGGGTCTTGGACGGTCTTCTTCAGGACGGGGGAGGGGAAGTGAAAATGGCGCCTAATTCTTTTAATACTGGGAGTACTCTCCAAACGGCTCCTAATTCTTGTCAAGCGATTAATCTCATGGGGCTGTCATCTCCATTGTTGTATTACTTGTATTACTCCAATGCGTCATGATATGTAATCTGCCCATCTAATTGGGGCAATCAATAAATAGTGGTTCACACGATTGAGAAGATGTAAGTCTTTATAATGCAGTCCGTTATTCTAGGGCCATCAAAGGGCCGGCAAACAGTCCCGATCACTTGCAAGGCTATCATCGGCGTATTGCTAAAGCTCGCCTCGAGGGTCGAAACGTCGACGAATCTACCCCATAGGACCAGTTTACTGGGGGTCAAGTAATTTTAGTCTGCTAGGGTGGCTTACTTGACCAAAGAGACACTATTTGGAAACTGGCCTTGAGACAGAATATATTTTTGTCTTTTCCCTTTACCTTCTCACAACTGTATATAGAGCACTATTTATGTCACTAAAGTCACGGAATGTCACTATTCACTTTTTATATTGTTTATATATGTTGATTGATAACGCATATGTTTGTTGAAAGATTTGCTTCTTACTTGAAAGTGATATTACCCGATAGAACCATTGTTTGTATCTAAAAAGGGAATTGGCCACCAGCAAACACCAGGACTCCAGTGTCAGCCATGTTTTCAGTACAGGCACACACCCTCACAGGAAAGCAGAGTCAAATTTTAACAGGGATTACACTCCTGTGTCAGCCACCTGATGGCCCTTGAGTACCAATGACCATGTACCACGAAATCCATTTATGAGCTGGGTGTGTGCACACATCTACCCTTTACATTGAAAGGCTTCAGGTTGGCAGGACAATGTGCTTCTATCAACCTCTAGGACGACTGAAAACAATGCAGTGTTGAGGTATGCACCCTGAAGTCCCGTTGCAAATGTCATGTGTATCAAACATTGTTACAAAGATCAAGGAGGGGTGAATGGACCACTCTTGCTGTACAACCTGGTTCATTACTTATTATGTTGCCCCCATTGAACGCCTCACATATGTACACATGTGTAGTGTGTAATATCATGCCTTTCCACATCAGTGTACTGTAGCAGCAGCAAAATTGGCTCCCCATTGTTGCAAATGTGCTGTGCTTCCACCTGGAGGTAACCTGGATAGTTCACCAGCAGTGCCCAGAGTTTAAAACTGAGAGTGTGTGTCTGTGCTCAAGGGGTGTGAGTCAAAATCACACACAACACAAAAAGGCAAAGGAAAAATGTTGAACATTGTGATGTATGAAGTTACAAACAAAGGTGTTGCGTGTGTGGATCCAGCTACTCATCCACCGCACCAGAGGCGGTCACTGTCGGTGAGCAGGTTGCAGCCCCATGTGATCCTACAGCTAATATCTCCTCTAGACACTACTGGGAAAGCAGCCAGTCTACCTCCAGGTGGATGCACATCATATATGCAGTAATGGTGATCCAAATGAAATGCTGCTACAGTGCACTGAGGCGGCAATCCAAGAAGCACCACCCCATTCGCACCTGTCACAAACATCATTAGGGATCTCCATTGGCTCCCGATACGCAGCCGTATCAAATTCAAATCGCTGTGTATTGTTTACAAATGACTCAATAATCAAGGTCCCCACTTTCTCAAACAGAATCTTCTCCATCATGTTCCATCCCGATCTCTTAGTTCCTCTCATCAGAACTTCTTGGCTGTGCCTCGTACCAGAACAGTCACATGGGGCGACAGGCGTTTCTTGGTTGCTGCGCTTAAACTTTGGAACACCCTTCCTGCGCATATTCGAGCAAGTCCCTCCCTGTTCGTATTCCGCAAACAGCTAAAGACGTGGTTATTTGACCAATAGCCTGTATTTCCTCTTTACCCCAGTTGCTGATCTATGCCCTTAATTAGTGCCGAGACGCCCACGGGTATTCGCCGCACTCTACAAATGTCAATAAATAAATAAATAAATAAATTCCTGTAGACCAGAGGTCTTCAAACTGTGGGGCGCGCCCCCCTGGGGGGGGGCGCCGATGGGTTCCCACGGGGGCGCAAATGCCTCTGAAAGTACATGTAAATGGATGGCCTGGAAGTGCAGCGATGTTAATTTGCTGCATTTCCAGGCTGTCTTCATTTACTCGGTGAGAAATGTGAACTGTTGTCAGTGGCGTGGGGGTCAGGGAGTGTGCTGGCAGGGTCAAAGAATGTGGTAAGAAAAAAAAAGCCCGATCTAGCCTCCAAGTTGTTGCAGTGTAGGCTATTTTTGTGTTGCTACTTGGTAACACGCTCTGTAAAAGATAGAATGTTCGCTCGCTGTGTTCTATGTTTTTCCAATGGCTGTATGTAGTAGCAGTTAATAGGGGTCTGAGATTACAAGGTGCCACAGAGGCGAAGTCTGTTCTGTGGGGGCTTCCCAAACCAGCTATTTAGTGCCCAATAGTCTTTATAGGTCCCCCTTAATGTGGTGCAGCTGTTTAGAGAAGATTTAATCTCTGCATTGTGTGAGAGGAGCACTCACCAGCAAGTCCAAGCTGCCTTGCCAGTCATCAGCGATTGTTTTGAAGGCTCTGCGAGTTGGCAGCGCGGTGAGATCGAGTCCCAGGGCCACCGAGAGTACTCGTCTGCATGTCCTGTCTCACTCCAGAGGGCCAGCACTGGAGGGCACGAGAAGGCCCACAGTCATAAGAATATTCTAGCCATTGCGCTTCATTTGGGAGCCCATTGCCCTCATTTGTGAGCATTGTTTGGGCTCTGAAAATATTAAAGAAATATTATTTTCTGATTATTGGCAAAAATAATGAAACGTGTGCCAGAGGTTTTCCATTTGTGGTGGAGTGGTATGGCTCACTGGTTAGAGGCGGCAGACCCATAAGCAGAGAACGGCCCGGGACCAGGGTTCACTTCCCGACGCTGCAGGGTCGTGGACCAGGGTCAAAACGGACTTGATAATTCTCGCCTCGGTGCCTACTCTAACCAGGGATCACACTGGGCAACTCTGGGCATTAAGCTTGCCTCATCTCTACAATGGCCCCCCACAGACGTCGGGGATGCCTGGTTTCACCTTGGAGATACCCAGAAAGGGACCATCTCACAGGGAAAACCAGGACAGGTTCCCCAGCAGTCTTCAGCACCAGGATACTCCTTGGAGTTTGTTAGACGGGACCCCTGAAGGTCGGCCGAGCAAGGGGGAGAGACCTCCTGACGAGGGTCCTCTCCTTAGATCGTACGGACGAGTGACACCCCCACCACAGATGGACACCACACAAAGATAGGTTCGTACCACTTTTATTGGTATTCGTAAGCAGGTTATCTTCACACTACAGAAGGAACAGGATACCGGGATCCCTTCAATTCTAGTCTCTGGGGGAAGGGGGTAGCGGAACAGTCTCAGTACCAGTCGGGTACAAGGATATCTGGCGCCCAGCTCTCAATCCTCGAGCTGGTGGTTTCTCTGGCAGGGGCCGCGGCAGCGCCAGCAGGCCTTCGAAGATGGTTCACGAAGATGCTGTAACAAGTCTTGGCAGCTTTGGCGTTGTGCTGGGTCAGGGCGGAAGAGAGGTTGACTCCTTCCATGGAGCCGTCCATTTTGAGGGTCTTCAGTAGGTCGGGGAGGGGCTCAGAGTCCTCTTCAGCCCCACTGTCCGTAGCCATCAGGAGGCTAAGTTCTGAGCGCACAAAGTGAGGCTTAAGTCTGTTGGCATGGAGGACCCGGAGGGGGTTCCTGGGGGACTCCAGGTCCACCAGGTATGTGACGGGGCCCTTGCGCTCCACCACCTTGAAGGATCCGGTTCATTTGTCCTGGAGGGCGCAAGGTTCGACCGGGGACATGACCCAGACCTGTTGCCCCGGCTCGAACTCGATGGACGAGGCGTTTTGATCGTACCAACGTTTCATGTCTTCTTGGCTGGCTTCGAGGTTGGCTTTGGCAAGTTCCCTGAACCGCCGAGTCTGGTTCCGGAGGGTCAAGAGGTACTTGTACACATCAGGAGGAGCATTGTGGGGGGTCACCTCCCATCCCTCTTTGATCAGACTTAGGGGGCCCCGGACGGGGTGCCCATACAATAGTTCGAAGGGGCTGAATCCCAGGGACTTCTGTGGGACCTCCCGGTAGGCAAATAGGAGGCAGGGCAGCAACACGTCCCATTGGCGTCGTAGGGGCTCCTCCAGGCCCATGATCATACCCTTGAGGGTGCGATTGAAGCGTTCCACTAGTCCGTTCCCTTGCGGGTGGTAGGGGGTCGTAAATTTGTAGGTGACCCCGCACTGTTGCCATAGGGACTTCATGTATCGGGAGATGAAGTTCGTGCCCCGATCACTGACGACTTCTCGGGGGAAGCCCACCCGCGAGAAGATCCCCATCAGGGCTCGGCCCACCACGGGCGCTGTCACGGTCCGGAGAGGTATGGCTTCGGGATAGCGGGTGGCATGGTCCACCAGGACGAGTATGAACTGGTGACCTTGCGATGTCCGGGGCTCCAGGGGCCCCACGATGTCAATCCCCACCCGTTCGAAGGGAGTGTTGACGATTGGAAAGGGTTGCAGGGGGACCTTCAGTTTTTGGCCGCTCTTCCCGCTGGTCTGGCAGGGGGGGCAGGCTCTGCAGTGGTTGATCACATCGTTCCTCATCTTGGGCCAGTAGAAATGGGTCACCAGGCGGCTGTAAGTTTTGTCCTGTCCCAGGTGCCCAGTGAGAGGGACATCATGAGCCAGGTTCAGGAGGAAGTCTCTGAATCGTAGGGGGACTACCAGCACCCGACTGGCCCCTAGCTTGGCAATCTTCTGTTCACTATAAGGAGCTCATTGTCCCAATAGAACCAGTGGGCCCCTGAGGCATCCCCTGCGCTCTGGCTGTGGCCTGCTGTCGGATTCCCTCGAGGGAGGGGCACGTTTTCTGCTCTTGGCGGAACTGTTCCTGAGTGGGGCCACCTTCCTGGCGCCACTGGGCCAGCTCCGGGAGGTCGCGGAGTGGCTCCGATACTTCATCGTCGGTGGTGTCCTCCGAGGTGACGGGCGGTGGAGGTTCGGGCCACTCGGGTTCTTCAGTGGAGGGGATGGCGCGGGCGGCCATAGATCGGGTCGTCGCACAGACCCATTCGGGAAGGCCAAGCATCCCCAGGTGCTCCCTTCGTTCAACGGCCGCCCAGGGGGAGCTTTCCAGGTCGTTCCCCAGGAGGCAGTCCACGGGGCATCGTCTCGAACTGTCACTTTTAGCATGCCCGATACTCCCCCCCATATGGCACAGGTTTTCAGAGGTGTCGGCAGACCGTACTGGGCAAAGTACGTTGGGCAAGTTTTGGTCTTGGGTCACCAGATGGCAACGGACGGCTGTCACACTGGCTCCCGTGTCGCGGAGGGCTTCGGCCCGGTGTCCATTGATGGTGACCCACTGGCTGTACTTCTGCGTGTTGGCCGGGATGGGGGCCCGTGGGACCATGTCTCTCTCCCCTAGACACACCAGGGACATGGCTGCGGGTTCCCACTCTGCCTGGTATTGTTCACAATCTTCGGCTTCTTCTTCGCCGTGTTCTTCTCCCAGGGCGACGGCAGTGATCTGGCGGTTCAGCAGACCCGAGGCATGGCCTGGCTGGTTCTTGGGACAGTTGGGGTCATTGGTGTAATGACCGGGTCGCTGGCATTTGTGGCAGACAAGGTTGGAGCGGAATACCGGCCGTGTCGGAGGGCTTCCTCTTCCGGGACGGGGGAGTGCTGGAGGGGGGCACCGTGGCGGTGTCCCTGCCCCGACTCTGGCCTCCTCCTCCTCGCGGGCGGTGGGACCCTTGGGAGGTTTGGCCCTGGTCACCCGCCAAATTTCTGGGGACCCGGGTGCTCTCCCATCTATCTGCCTCAATGGCGAGTTTCCTGGGCTCGGTCAGCTTGCTGTCGAGGAGATGCTGCCTGAGTTCAACGAAACAGTTATTGGAGAGGTGCTCCCACACAATGAGATCGACCAATTGTTCGTAGGTGGTAACCTGGCTGCCCTTGATCCACCCCTCTAAGGCTCTGCTAAAAAAGTTCACATATTCCACCTAGGTGGTACCGGGTATCCTCCTACAGTCTCGGAATCGCTGCTGGTACATTTCGGGGCTGAGCCCATAGCGAGTGAGAAGGGCGGCCTTCATATGCTCGTAAGAGGTCATCTCAGCGTCGGGGAGTTGTAGCAGGGCATCTCTTCCTTCTTTAACGAATCTCCCCCACAACCCGGCCCCCCAGTCTTTTCGCGGGACACGGTGGGAGGTCATGGCTACTTTGTAGGCCTTGAACCATTGCTGGATGTCGTCGTTCCGGTAGTACTCTCGGACGGCATCTTTGGGAATGTGGACCTTGGTGTCTGTAGAGGGAGCAGAGCTCTGGTTCTCGGAGACGCCGAGGTCCCTGTTTTGTTTCCTAATTTCGAGTTCTTTTAAACCGCGCTCGTGTTCGTACGCGAGCTTCTTCTCCTCCAGCTCCCTCTGGCTTTTTTTCTCTTCCCGTTCTCCCTGTAATCGTAAGTGTTCAAGGGCTATCTTTTTTTCCGCTAGTTTCAGTTCCCCATCTAAGCGGAGTCTAGCCAGTTCCAACTCGTGGAGCCGGCTCCTTTCTCGTTCTCGGGCCTCCTCGGGAGAGAGGCCCGCGCTTCTCTCCTCCTCAGGGGTTGCGATGGTTTCCGTGGTCGCGGTGCTTTCGTTTTGGGGTGGGGACGCGCCCGTCTCCACCCAGGTCTGCAAAGCGTGCTCGAGATCGTCTTTGGTGCTTAGTCCCGTGGTAGCGATACCCAAGGCTATGCAGAATTGCTTCAATTCCTTGTGACTGTATTCTTCCAGCCGTTCCATCTGGAATTTTGCTGTTGTTCCGATTTCCTTTGTCGACATGGTCGCTGTGTGTTTTTCGTTTGTAGTGGGGCGAGTTACTCTCCATAAGATTTGCGTCGGCACGAATCCCACCGCTGCCACCAATGTTAGACGGGACCCCTGAAGGTCGGCCGAGCAAGGGGGAGAGACCTCCTGACGAGGGTCCTCTCCTTAGATCGTACGGACAAGTGACACCCCCACCACAGATGGACACCACACAAAGATAGGTTCGTACCACTTTTATCGGTATTCGTAAGCAGGTTATCTTCACACTACAGAAGGAACAGGATACCGGGATCCCTTCAATTCTAGTTTCTGGGGGAAGGGGGTAGCGGGACAGTCTCAGTACCAGACGGGTACAAGGATATCTGGCGCACAGCTCTCAATCCTTGAGCTGGTGGTTTCTCTGGCAGGGGCCGCGGCAGCGCCAGCAGGCCTTCAAAGATGGTTCACGAAGATGAGCCGCGGCAGCGTCAGCAGGACTCCAAGGATGGTTCACGAAGATGGGCCGCGGCAGCGCCAGCAGGCCTTCGAAGATGGTTCACGAAGATGAGCCGCGGCAGCGCCAGCAGGACTCCGAAGATGGTTCACGAAGATGAGCCACGGCAGCGCCAGCAGGACTCCAAGGATGGTTCATGAAGATGGGCCGCTGCAGCGCCAGCAGGCCTTCGAAGATGGTTCACGAAGAAGAGCCGCGGCAGCGCCAGCAGGACTCCAAAGAAGGTTCAAGAAGATGAGTTTGTCTCAGAGTCTCTCGACTCCAGGATACAACTGCCTTCCTGCTCTGGAGCTGCCCCAGTTATAGGTCTGGTGCCCTTTGATGTCCGGACCCTCGCACTTTGAGGTCGGGGGTCCGGGATGTGCAAGTCCAGACACCCAGCAGGGGGGTGGAGCCAGCACCCAGGGAGGCCGAGGGCGATCGAAACCAGGCGGATGGGGGCCATCGAAACTCCTTCTCCCATTGACTTGCCAAGTGGTCTCTTTATCCCCTGGGTGGATGGTGGTGCCTCGATGTCGGGGCTTGGCTGGGTCTGAGGCTGAGGTCGACCCGAGGCCACGAGGCCTGGTCGTGGAGTGTCCAAGATGGCGGCTGGCCCGGAGACGGGTGTTCGGGAAAAGCCCCGGGTCTGCCGAGAAGGGGGTGTCTCTGAGGTTGAGTTCTGTCGAGGAAGGGACGTGGGCGGCCCGGAGGGGCGGAAGGTGCGGCTCTCGCTCGGGGAACAGGGGTAGCAGTAGTCTGGGACCCGCCATGCGGGAGGGGTCGGACCACGCCACAAGGCCGGTTCCAACAGAGTTGCAGTGCGCTTTACAAGTACACCCACATTTACATGTGTGACAGAAAACATTTGACCAGTGGAATAATTAGAGTGTGATTAAACTAACCTGGAAAATGACTGACTTGCGTAAATTGAGCTGCATCCACCATACTAATTTGCTGGTAGAAAACTAATATCACATATTTACCGGCTTTCTTCTTTCTTCAAACGCCAAGGCTTCCATGTTCTTGCTGCTTGTATCATCCATGTCTATACTATGTCAAATTTTGTCGTTCTTTTTTTTACGTTTATGACCAAAACAGAGCAATATTATATTCAATGTTCTGTTAAATTAAATACTGCCTTTTCTGAGTGCTCTTCTACAACTGTTAATAACACTAGGCCTTTCACAGTGCGCCACATCTGAATGCAATCTCAGCAAGTGTGAATTGCACTTGGTTTTACCTAAGCATGGGCGGAAAATCCGTTCCGCTCGCGGATTTTGCGGATTTTCGGGAAATTCGCAATCCGCGAGATTCGCGAATCTCCCGCAAAATCCGCAAATCCGCGAGCAGCGGATTTTGCTCGCACTGCTCGCACTGTTCGCGTGAGTTCGCGCCCCGCGAATAAGTGCAAAATTGCAGAAATACGATTTTAGCAAAACTGAAAGTAACTACTTACCAGGTTCAAAAGTTCAGGCTCATCATTAGTAGCCATTTCCTGTAGTGCTTCCTGAGGGGCCCCTCCAGAGTTCAGTTGCCAGTTGAAACTATTATGTGACCCTGCTCTGAACCTCAGAATAGTTACACATATGCCACAAAGGTCCTGAATTACAGCTAAGGGAGACAAGCAGGAGCCAGGCTGGAAGTTAAAATCCATTAATCAGCCCCTAATTCATTATTGTCAGTTGGGGCAGGGCAGGTGTTGTAACTAATTTTGCAACAATGAAAGCACTTAGCAAGTGCAAAAGATCACTAATCAGGGCGCACTAAGGAAGCAGGTGCCAGCTAAAAAAATATTCTGTGACACATTAATCAGCCCCAAATTAATTCAGGTCACTTGAGGCAGGGAAGGTGTGCTTTGCTTTGCCGAAAATAATGTACACTGGACAACCAGAGGGTGTGGTGATGAAACAGAGGGTGGCATGGGTGGGCCAGAGGGTGGCATGAGTAGTCAGAGAGTGGCAGTGGTGACAGAGAGTGGCAGTGATGAAGAAGAGTGTCCCAAACAGGCTGGACATGTAGAAACAACAAGTTCGCAAAACTTGCGACCCGACAGGTAAGTTCGCAAATTGCGAAATTGTAAAAACCCTCGCGAACTGGCAGAAACACGAGCGAACACAAAAAAAAAATCCCCAAATTCGCGGGAATTCGCGGATTTTGCGGATTGCGAATCCGCAAATCCGCAAAATTCGCGGATTGCCAATCCGCAAAATCCGCTCATGCTTAGTTTTACCACACTCTCCAGTGTATTTCATTGCAACTGACATTGGGTGCACATCAGGGTAACTTCTGCTTGTTTCCTGCTGGGAGTAAGGTAGCAAGGGATTGGGGTGAGAGAATTGGTGGGTTTAGAAATGTGTGAAATTCAAATCTTTGCAACCATGAATTTTTGAGCAGAGCTGCTGCAATAACTCATCAGGAGAGGACCACATTATGCCGCAGGTTTGACTAAATTATGCAGCAGGAACAGGTAAGTTATGCGGAACAATGTGGCACGTTATGTGGTTAGCATTACTTCATTATTTTGTCATTTTAACTCATGGCAACAATGTCAAGGGAAATATTTCACCTAATTAGTTCCAGTTTATCACCCAAATACAGCAATAAGCAACTACACGATTACCGGTCAATCTTTGCAAAGGTCCTTCCACTGCTCCCGAACACTTTGCCACGTTTTAAGTAACTTTTGTTCCGTTTGAGCTAGAATCAAGTTTTTTTGTTGGAATCTGCAGAGTATGGATTATGTAGCCAACTCATAATTATGTGGAAAACGCTGCTGCTGCAAAAACCCATAAGTCCAGTGGCCCTAACTTTAAGGGACTTAATCAATTAACGGGGGTTTCTTCTTTAACTTTCTGCACTACCACCACACCTTTCACTTTCAGGCAGAGGCTCCTCAAAGTCAGCATTAACCATTCAGGGGCAGTTTTTGTGTTAAATCTGAGTCCATGGGGTGGCAGGTAGAAGGCCAGCACGGTTGCATTCAGATGCAGATCCCTAATACTTTCGACCCCTGGGGCCTCACTTTAATCAGTAATGGTCTAGGAGACAAAGGAAAGGATTGAGATTCGTAGGTATTGTCAAAGAGAAGTTCCAGAATAGGGAGCACTGTATGGGAAGTCATTTGTATGTTTACAAATGGCCAGAAACATCTTCTTCAGAGAGATACTCCAAAGAAGGCGACAATATAAGTGGTCTCTCTTTTTTTTTTAAAAGGGCCATTGACTAGTGGAGCTGGAACTGCTGCCAGGTGTGTAAGTGGCCACTGCCGGTTATCATTAAGGAAGCAGATGAAGCAGGACTGGGGCCCAGGGGTTTAAGGGGCCTGCTGCATCACAATTATGGCTTTGTACCTTTAAAAAAAGGGCCTGGCGGTTTAATTTCCTTTCGAGCAATAGGACCAAGGTGATGGTCCATCATGGTGGGGAAGAGGCAAAGGATGCAGAGGAGATAGCCTGCTACTCAGGACTGCAGTTATTAGTGCAACAGGTGTAGTTGCATTGGGGTCCCAGAGTGTGACCCAATTATGGGAATAAGTATATTTGGGATAATACATGTTTTTGTTTGATGTATTTGCTGTTTTATAAATCTCATAGCTAGTGCGGTTTATAAGCTATAGAAAAAGTTCTCCTGAAATCATCTCGTAAGCCCTGCCCCCTGGGCAAAGCCATGCCCCTCCTGCTCCCCCAATCCTTGCAATAAATTTTGGAGGGGGGCCCGACCTCAAAACATTTTGTCTAGGGGGGGCTCTGAGCAAAAAAGTTTGAAGACCTCCGCTGTGGACATATAGGAGGGAATTGACTAAGGAATTAAATCATGTACATAGCATGGCTGCACAGGATGAGTGATACCTTGCCCCCTCCTTCATTGTTAGTACTACCCATTGCAAGATGAATGTATCAGTACCTATCCCTCCCTCCCTGTTATACATAGGTTAACCATTGATGTCTGTAGTAACATAACTGACAATGTGTCTCTCATCCAAACAAAGGTGCTACTGGGGATACAGCAGCAAGTGAAGAGAAGTCTCTGGCCCAGTCTCTGGTGGAGGATGAGCTCTCTGGTGTGGATCTGGCTCTGTCATCTTCGGATGACAAAGATCAACCTGGCACCTCCGGTGTGAGTCATCAGGCAGCCCCACCATCACAGACACCTGTACCCCCTGCAGCCACACCAACAACATCTGGCCACAGACCCAACCCCACCGCTAACACCGGCAGACCTAGGACACCAAGTACTAAAAGCACAGGGACACGTGCCACCCAGGAATATATGAACAATGACACCAGTAGCAACACCCAAGGGGGCCCCAGGTCAACTATGCCTGGCACCACAGGTACAGCCCGTGTGTCTAGGGGTGGTGGGAGTGGTGTTAGGCAGAGGTCACGGTCTGCAGAGGGGCCTGGACTGCTTAATGACCCCCAACTGGTACGCATCATAGATGCGTACCAGGATAGCACCGGAGGATTCAGCCAGGTAGTGGGGGTCCTCAAGGACATGCAACAGGAGCAGGCTGGCCATCATGCACGCATAGAGGCCTAGTGGGACAAAGTTACTGGTGTGCTAAGTGACATATTGACTTGTCTCCGCCAGAACAGCAGCAATATGTCCACCCCTCCCTGTGTGCCCACAACATCTCTTGTAACAACTTCAGCAAATGCCACAGGTAGGGAGGCTGAATCTGGTGGAGAGTCCATTGCAACGTTGCCGCCTGCACCTGAGGATCCCCCCCAGAAGATGAAGAGGGGTCTTCCGAAGAAGGACAAGTGAGCCACAGTTGCCCCAGCAAATCACCCAGAACCTGTTTTGGATATTGGTCTTTGTGTGCTAAGCGTTCACCTTGTTGCACATGACACAACTCTCCAACATGACATGAAGGGTCCATGTGGTACTAATGTAGAAGATGAATGGGGACTTCACTCTGGACATTTCATCTACCAATACTTCAGACTCATCTGTGAACTTTGGATTCTAAACCTCATGTACAGCACTATCTCCATACATGTATTTAAATAAACTCACTATTACACTGTACTTGCCTTTGTTGTGTTTTAAACTTGGTATGTGTCATGGAGATGATGAAATGACAAAGTACACAATGCATGCCGACTCTTACAGCAATGCCATTACCGTAATGTGACTCATGTTGATGTGACACCTATGAGGGAGACACACTAATAGGGCACCACAACACATACTCACCATGGACATGTAACACATTGACTACAAAGATGTTTGCAAGATATACAGTGGAATGCACAGACACCACACCCTTCCACAGTCACTGCTAACAAGCCCACAGGTGAGGTAACCAAATGTCAGTCAGATGTGTGAAGACAGGCAACACACATAACTAAGTGAAGCACAGGTTTATTACAAATCAGAAACAAGTTTATTACACAACAGTATCAAGGTGAGTCCACATGCCAGTGGGCACACGGTCACCAAGTGTTGTCAAATGGCGCTTCAGGGGTGTCAGGCACATCATATGATGGCATACGAGAAGTCCCACCCTGGCATTGGATTCTGGTTGTCGGTGTCAGACTTGACCAAGCAACTGCCAAAGTACCTTTGGAGGGACAGAAATGAGACACAGTCAGGAGCACACCAGAACCGGATGGAAATGCTATTCAGCATTTCAACACCATTGTGGACTACAGACCATCTGACAGGCCACATCACTGCACGCATTCAGTCTAGTACCACACGGACAAATTCTATCAGCAACTGAGATGCACAGACACATCACAGGCTAACTCAGGACATTGACATGACAACCCTGTGAACTCACATTCAGCTGAAGAGGTTGTTGATGAGCTGTGTGCGGATGTCACCCTCATCATGATCATCATCACTGGCCTCGTGGCCCAGGCCAGGATCCTCCACAGGTGATGGATGTTGGTCGTCATAGTCCAGGATGAAAGGCACCTTCTTCCGGACAGCCATGTTGTGCAGCATGCAGCAGACAATGATGATCTTGCACACCTTAGCAGGCTCCTATGGGAGGGCACCTCCGGTCTTGTCCAGGCAGCGGAAGAGGCTCTTCAGGAGCCCAAAGGTACGCCCAATGACTCGCCTGGTTCTGCCATGTGCCTCATTGTAGCGCATCTCGGATGCTGTCACAGGGTTCTTCAGGGGTGTCAGCAACCACGGCATGTTGGGGTATCCAGAGTCACCTACATACAAAGAATCACACATTAGTTGAGGATTGTAAGGGAGTGGGAGACAAAATTGCAAGACACACACAATGGTTAGCAGTTCACACCAACAAGCCAGACACGATGGCTTGGCATCTGTGACATCATCAACGGTATGTGACTCCTCCTCAAGATGAACGCATCGTGCTCCGAACCAGTGAAACGTACACACACATGTGTAATCACCATGTCTGCCAGACATACCACCAGAGCATTGATAGAGTGGAAATGTTTCCGGTTGCGGTATGTCTGTTCCTGTGCCCATGGTGGTATCAGGGCCACATGTGTGCCATTGATTGAGCCTATAACGTGTGGCATCCTCCCCAGTCCATAAAATGCATCCTTAATATCTGCGAGTTCACCCGGTCTAGGAAACTTGTGTGGCCATGGGAATGAAATCTGTGTGTAAACCGTCTGCAAATCACACCAATGTGGTCCGACGCGGGTGACTTGTATGCAGACGCACCGTACACGCATGGACCGAGTAGTGCTCACACCTTGTCCATTGACAGCACGATGCGTATGCATTACAGTCACACGCATCGGATCACATTGATACCAATGGCCAATGTGGTAACTGGACATAATATCGACTACATAATATCGAATGGACAAAATATCGACGGAAAAATATCGACATTACCTAAATATCGACTATAGGAATATCGTTGGACAAAATATCGACTGTAAAAATGACCCAAAAATATCGAATACAAAAATATCGACTCAAAAATATCGACCAGACAAAATATCGAAATATACTGAAAGTAAAAAATATCGAGAAAATGTTAGAAAATATTGATTTTATAAAATAATATATATATAATATATAAATAAATAGTACTTAATGTTTAGGAGCGGGTTGTGGGTTTATAGGGGAATAGGGTGGGAAGTAATTTAATAATAATTAATTATTTAATATATGTTTGGTAATTGTTTTAATTAGATTTTAATTGGTAATTAATTTATATTAATTAGTTAATTGTTTAATTGATTATTTAGCATATAATTCAATTGATTAATTGATTAATTAATTATTAATATTTAATATTTTTATGAACTGATTTGTATATGATTTTAATTGATATATTGGTTATTAATTATTAATAATTAGTGATTTATTTTATGAAGAATTAGCATATTATTTACATTTATAAATTGCTAACACATTAATTATAATTAGTTAATGATGTAATTAATATATTGCATATCATTTAAAAAAATTAATTGGTAATTAATTTATAATAATGACTTAATTAATTTAATTAAGTCATTATTATAAATTAATTACCAATTAATTTTTTTAAATGATATGCAATATATTAATTAATTTATAATAATGACTTAATTAAATTAATTGGATACATTTAAATGTAATGTGTTAATTTATGTTGATGTTAATTAATTAATTAATTGGAATTAAACAATATTAATTAATCAAAATTATTATTATAGCTAATGTGATAATATATTTTATTTTTGTTTTTGTAAAATAATTTTTTTATTTTATATATTAATGTTTAATGTTGTGTTCATTATTATTTATAGTGTTCTGGCTCAGTTTCATAGTTTTTGTTATAGGTTAATTTTTTAGGGTTCAGGGTCATTTTTCTGTTCGTGAGTAAAGGTGTATTTAGTGGGATTTGGGAAATTTTAACGTTTGTGGCTAAATGGGTTTTTTTGAGGTTCAGGGTCAGTTTTCTGTTCTTGTGTAAAGGGCTATTTGTAGGGTTCAGGGTCAGTTTTCAGTTTGTGGGTAAAGGGGTATTTGTAGGGTTCAGGGTCAGTTTTCAGTTTGTGGGTAAAGGAGTTTTTTTGAGGTTCTGGGTCAGTTTTCAGTTTGTGGACGAAGGGGTATTTGTAGGGTTCAGGGTCAGTTTTCAGTTTGTGGGTAAAGGGGTATTTGTAGGGTTCAGGGTCAGTTTTCAGTTTGTGGGGAAAGGAGTATTTGTAGTGTTCAGGGTCAGTTTTCAGTTTGTGGGTGAAGGGGTATTTGTAGGGTTCAGGGTCAGTTTTCAGTTTGTGGGTAAAGGGGTATTTGTAGGGTTCAGGGTCAGTTTTCAGTTTGTGGGTAAAGGGGTATTTGTAGGGTTCAGGGTCAGTTTTCAGTTTGTGGGTAAAGGGGTATTTGTAGGGTTCAGGGTCAGTTTTCAGTTTGTGGGTA
The DNA here is from genome assembly GCF_964263255.1 of Lissotriton vulgaris. NCBI lineage: Eukaryota > Metazoa > Chordata > Amphibia > Caudata > Salamandridae > Lissotriton > Lissotriton vulgaris. Next base: position 273,355,844 of record NC_141694.1, on the reverse strand, counting down.
AAGGAGTATTTGTAGGGTTCTGGGTCAGTTTTTAGTTTGTGGCTAAAGGGGTATTTGTAGGGTTCAGGGTCAGTTTTCAGTTTGTGGGTAAAGGGGTATTTGTAGGGTTCAGGGTCAGTTTTCAGTTTGTGGGTAAGGGGTATTTGTAGGGTTCTGGGTCAGTTTTCAGTTTGTTGATAAAGGGGTATTTGTAGGGTTCTGGGTCAGTTTTGGCCTTTAGGGTGAAGGGGTCTTTTTAGTGTTTTGGGACAGTTTGGGGTATTTTAGAGTGCTGATGTATAGTGTAACTTAACACTGATACATTAAATCTATTACACGAAAATAGCAATTATTATAACTTTACATTAGTACGCTTTATTTTGATCAAAACAATATATGTATTAGCATGTTTCCAGACAGTAGCTAGAGTGGAGTTGGAATTCTAATAATTAATTGGTTGGTGTCCAGCACCATCAGTAATATTACCTACACTGGAGTTGGATTAATAAAAAAACATTGGTCAGTCTCCACCACATTTTATGGTATTACCTTGAGTGTAGTAGGAATAGTAAATAATTTTTTGCTAGTGTCCTGCAGCTTCTATGATATTAGATTGAATGGAGTAGTAATAATACATATACAATTGGTCAGTGTGCAGCACATTTGTATACATTTGTTCATTACTGTATTTTAATATTAAAAATTAATGCAACATGGATGTTTTCAAATAACTTTATTAAACATTTTTTTAATTTTTTATTGTGTACTACAATACAATCACAAACAAATATAACATCACATTTTTTTGACTTTTATTATTCACAGAATAACATCTTTACATTTATATACATGTTGTCAATGTAAAAAAAAATTTTGATTACTAGATTCTTTCAGTAAATTTTACATATTCCCATCAGTCACTTACAATTTAAAGTATTTATATAGAAATACATAAAACAATGATTTGTTATACATTTCTTACATTAATATTTAATAATGTTAATATTAAATATTAATATAATAAAATATATATAATACATTTTTTTTAACAAGTAACATGACTATTATTACATTTGTTAGGATAAATTGTAATACAAACAAAAATTATCTTGGTGTATATTTCACAAAATGTTGTTTTTACATAAAACATATAAATCGATTTGGTTGTAAAGTTTATAATTGTATAGGGAAACAATATGTTTAATTATAATATCTGGTATTGACCAAATATTAGTAAAGCAATTATATACTTTTGTTATACTTAGAAAGACTTATAAAACTTTTTGTAATAATTAATAAAAATAATAATTATTTTATTAATTATTATTATTATTAATTAATAAACATAAACATTAATTTATTATTAACAAAAATATATACATTCACAGATAAAATAGATACTTTTTTTCAGGCCATTCTTTATATACTAAATGGTTCTAATTGTTATATTAATAACAATAAATAAGTTATATTATTTATCATTATTAATTATTACCATAAACATTTATAATGTTTTATTAAAATTATACACAAAATTATTCATATAAATATACACAATAACAAAATATTTACATATTTTATTCAAAGTCTTACATAATTATTTAATATTATTAATATATAATAAATATTATATATTAATTTATATTAAATATATTTATTTTTGTTAATAAAGGAAAATTGTCATGAGTATAGTGTATTTATTTGTTACATTATACATGTGTATGTATTATATATTTTCCATATGACATTGTTTATTCTATTATCATTTTACACAAATGGGTTAAGGGGACTACTTTTTTACCGCGTAAGGTTATTGCGCTCCATTCAGGACTGGAGAAGCTCGTGGTTGGGAGTTGCTTCGCGTGGAGAGAGGTAAGGTTATTTTTAACTACAAATTATAAGTAAGTGGTCATGTTTGAGGGTATAATCGAACTCTGTAGTGTTTTTTGGTGTATGTATTAATAGTTTAAGTAGCGTTTGGGTGAAAAGTCTCCGTTATAGATGTGTTGTGCTTTTTTTCCTTCAAGTCTAATTTAAAGTGTTCGGAAATGTCTTCTTACATGGTTAATGTTCATTGTTAGTATATTTACAAATGTGAAGGGGGTATTTGTGGGTGGCTTTCGTTATGTATGTTATTTTACAGGTTTCGGTTCCTCGCATGAAAACTACATGGAAGGAACCGTGTTTTTTAACGGAGAAACAAATGTTTAAGTTATTATGCTTATATTGTGACATTTATCTCCTATTTTTCGTGTTTGCCAGGAGCGGTTTTTACACTTTTTAAACCTTTTTCGGGTTTTTTTGAGGGTTTCGATTCGGATTGATACATTGATATGCGTGACCGTTTTTTTAAAATAGTGTGTATATAACTTTAAATCCTAAAGTGTCCACACTACTGTTTTCGGGATTTCCTAGAGCGTTTTTTTACGTTTTACATTTTATTTTCGGGTTTTTGAGGGTTTCCCATATTGGAATAGTAAGATATTGGATTGGATTGTATGGATTGATTTTTCCTTGATTGCGTCTCTCAAGTCCAAAAATTTTAAGTATTTATTTTACAATTTTGATTGGGTGGGAAATGTCGATTTTTAATGTTATGTGTATGTTATAAAAAATTATAAACATGGCATATTTGTTACGAATTTTTTGACATAAATTTAAAAAGTTTGTCAAACAAATATGTTTTATTTATAATTCATTATATATGTTTATGACATGTTATTTTTATTATTATTGTAAGAAGACATTTGTATATTTACTTTACATTTTTATAGTAGACTTTTTGCTATTATTGCCAGGTATTCTAATCCTCTAGTTGTAGGGTATAATGTGACTTGACTTTGAAGTAGTCGGAACATTTGTTGGGTTTGTTTAGTGAGTTTTGGACCTATTTGTGACACTGATTGTTCCATTCTTAGTTCCTGATAGCTTTGTTCTTTTTTCAAAGCTTCAAGAAGGTTATGGAATGTGGGTTTGCCTCTGTTTGTAGTTGCTTGGAAAGCATTATGCCACCCTTCAACACTGTTGTTGGTTTTAGCCTCTTGGTTTAAAGTACTGAGATAGACATTCCACCAAGGGATTTGGAATTTGGGCTGGCGTCGATGTCCTGATCTGTGCAACCTTCCCACCCAAGTGTCTTCAAAATAGTCTAGCAATGGTGTTAGTTTATCCTCATTCCTCTTATAATATGCGCTGTCAATTAATAAATTGTAATGTTCAGCAACATCTGTAACAGGGACGTAGGCCAGGGCTATTAACTTTTTAACTTGATAGGCAAAGGTGCTATCTGTAGAGTATAGTATACTTAAAGTAGATTTTTGGAGATGCCTCCATATACTCTGATTAAAATGATAATAGCAACCCTGGATTGCTGTGTGGGGAAATGTTCTCAAAATGTTATTAATCATAGCTAATTCGAAATCAATAATTATTTTTTCGGGAAAATAATTATTGATTTCCGTTTTGAGAACATTTAAAATTTCGGTGTAAGTTGTTTGCTGTTTGTTGGGTAGCAAACAGTAAATGAAAGGTATGTTAGAATGATGGTATAAACCGTGGATGGATTACAGTTGGTAAAAAGGTTTTGGGCAGGGTTTAAATGTTCCATCCATCATCCATTGGGGACACTGTTGGATTTTTCGTAAATTACTTGCAGTTGCAAACATAATTATTCTGTTTGTACTGCTTTCATTATCAAAAAAAATAAATTTATTTTTATTGTGTGTGATGGCCATTTCGGGTGAAATAATAATTTCCTCAAAACAAGTTGGGTTGGGTTGGGTTGTGCTAGTGAGTCGTTTAGTGCGTGCAATTGTGCGTTTCAGGGAGTCAATAGAGGGTAGTTGACCTGAAGCATGGGCTGGGATTTTTACCAGTTCTTCTTTAAGGATTTGTGTGGTGGGTTTGTCACTTTGTGTGCTAGCACTTTTAATACTTTCTAAAGCATCTCTAATTTCAATTTCTGTGACATTTGGGGGATGATTATGTTCTCTAGTAAATAGCACATTACTTTCCTCAGTAGTGGCCCTCCCATAACATTTGTTGGAGTAATATTTGGTACACTTCCAAAAAACCTTTCTATCACTTTGTCTCTCCTGATTATACACATAACCCATGTAGCATAATAGTAATTTATTTTTCTGAGACATGACAAATTCTGCACCTTCAGTCATTTTGATTTACTTGTTCTAGGAAAGAGTAGAAAGAAACAAAATCAGAACACATTTTTTTACTTTTGTGGTGCTAACATCATTATTGATGCATTTATACTTACAGTTAATCAAAGTAGTAGTCACAGAAGCAGAAATGTCTTTTCAATGATGTTCTTGTATGTATGTCTTTATTTGCTGTTGGTATGAAAATATAGAAAAGCAACGTTAATGTTTACATATAACAAACGTATTTCCTACTCAAAAGCAGTTGTCATTTTTGCTTACTAGTGCATTTGATGTAAACATTACATATACTTACTTGTTTAAATAGTAGAATAGTAGTAATTGCTGGAGTACATCAATTTAGTACAGGTATGATCTGTAGAGTAGATAGAAGAAATAAAAGCAAAATATTATATTTTTAATACTGAAACATTTGGAAATGTAACAGATTTAAACGTATACTAACTTCTAAATATGTCGTTTTCTTTGTTGTAGGTAGAATAGCTGTATGATGTATTCAGAATATCTGTAGAGGAAATATAAAATAGATAACATGTTGTTAAGAACATAGTCTGTGTTTTTTTCGGCAGTTTTAGAGAAATGACAAGTATACTTACATTTTTTACAAGGCTATTCTTGTATATTGGTATATTTTGTGTAGGATGTTTTCATATGATATGTAGAATAGATGTATGATGTTTTCTGAATATCTGTAGAGGCAATTCAAAATATATAATATGGTGTTAAGAATATAGTTAGCGTTTTTTGTGCCCACTTTTTGGCAAATTACAATTATACTTACATTTTTCAGAAGGGAATTCTTGTGTTTTGGTATAGTTGATGTTGGATCTTTCAAATGATCTATAGGGAAGATGTAAAAAGCAAGATATGTTGTTTAAAAATGTGCATTAATGAAATTGGCAGTTTTATAACAAACACATCTATACTTACATGTGTAATTAGTGTAGTTTTATCGTTTTTGCTGTAGAAATAACACAATTTCAGTATATCTGTAAATATAATGTTTTTAAAAATTAAATACTCTTGTAAATTAGTGTTTAAAAACAGCAGTTGGTGTGTAACAGAGAATTATTATATACTTACTATCTGATTTTGCACGTGAAGAAATATGACCATGTAATAGGAATTGTGTTGGAGTAGTTTCTATCAGAAAAGTAGGAAGAGATGAAAAAAAAATAAGTGTAAGACTTAGGAGATGAAAGGAAAATAGTGCACTTCTAATTTAGTTTTCTACAAAAATGCTGTGTTACTTACTTGATTAATTAGCTAGTGAGCTGGATCTTTAAAGATGTTTATTCTGCAACAAAATCTTCAGAGTGTTGGCATCTACTTTCCAGAGAGGTAGCAGCAACAAATGGTAGAATGCATGTATCCCTTTTATAGTATATGTGTTATGTGTGCTTTGATTTGATTGGTTGTAGGATGTAAGGAAGCATAGTATAGGCTAGTTTGAATTTTTTTTAGTTAATTGGAGTGTTTGTTGATGTGAGAATGGTGGTATGTGGTTAATTCCGCATTAAAGCAGGTTCGTGTTTAAATGAAATATATTTATATGTGAAAATAAGTAATGAAAATGTTAGTTAAATGCAAAGAATAGTAGAAAATGATAAAATGCATGTAATAGAATGTATAGCAAATGTGGATTATTAGTAATTTTATGTAAGTAACAGGTATTATATGTGAAATGTATTTTTTAGTGAGAAATGACTTTTATTGATGATAAAGATGGTATTTTAGAAAGAAAAGTGTACAAACATGAACTCGATATTTTTTTTTTAACGATATTTTGGTAGTCTATATTTTTGTAGTCGATATTTTTGTAGTGTTAGGGCTAATTTCATGTCAAACGATATATTTGTAGTCGATATTTATTTAAGCGATATTTATGTATTCGATATAGTTAGTACTCGATATTTTGTACTGAATATTTTTGTAGTTTGTGTAATAAGTATATTAAGTCGATATTTTTGTCGTCGATAATTTGTCAACGATATTTTGGTAAGTCGATAATGTGCCCGTCGATAATATTTCAGTGATCCGGCCAATGTATGCCCACAACTCGGTCCCTGCATGTTGGACACGTATGCAATGTGACCTGACGCGGGTGACTCCTACAGTGACGCGTCGTGCAGTTCAGGACCGAGCCATGTGCATGGCTTAGCCATTGATTGCAATCTGAACCAACGCGGGCGACTTCTGAGCAGACGCGTCGTACAGACATGGTACGAGGCGTGCAGATGCATAGCCCATGGAATCGTATTGAAACAGATGCATTTGGTTTGAAAATACAAGTCGTATAGTCAGTTTACAGAGCCGTGCACACTCATTGGCAATGGGCTGTCATGGAGACGGACGCAAATTAAAAAATCGTTCCAGTCGTGCACTGGAAATTCAGTTGGATGCGTACAACAATGTTGCAATCCTAGGGTGTCCTGAAGGTGAGAGTTTTGAACGATGCGGAAGACGTGTAGGAGTCTTCAATTTCCATGGATTGGACAGACTCATAGAATGCAACCTTGTCTGGCCTATCAATAAGGGGCAATGTCACAGAATCTGCCTCTGCAGCACTGATTTAAGGCTGGTAGGGATCTCACTTGCCTGCACCACATGCTACAGGACAACTTTTCTGAATCCAATGCTGCTGCTGTCTCTGCTTACTCTGGATCCTGCAATGGCACATACTCTGGACAGTGCCCCAGCATTCACAGAGGAGGAGAACCAGGCCCTACTGGATGGGGTCCTCCCATAGTTAATGTTAATGTTAATGTTAGTTGGGATTTGTTAAGCGCTCGTACGCCCGGAGGCTTCATGGCGCTGTAGGAGGAACCAAACAGGCAGTCAGAGAATAAAGCAGTGCTATCAGTAGTAAGCTTGAGAAAACAACCAGGTCTTCAGGGATTGTCTGAAGCTGAGGATGTTATCATTCTGCTTTATATGGAGAGGAAGAGAATTCCAAAGTACAGCAGCTTGGTGGTCGAAGCAGCTGCCTCCGAGGCGTTTCCTTTTGAATGGAGGAACAGTCAGAAGTGATTTATAGGTGGATCGGAGGTGACGGGAGGGGCAGTATTTTTTGAATAAGTGGGCCAGAGTCGTTCAGAGACCGGAACAGAATACACCCAGCCTTGAAGACCACACGTTGCTCAACTGGCAACCAATGTAGTTGCTTAAGGCCAGGTCTGATGGATTGCCTCCTGGATATATTCAGAAGGAGCCTGGCGGCTTGGTTCTGAACAAGCTGGAGGCGTTTAAGCTCACCAATTTGGAGGCCGAGGTAAAGACTGTTAGAGAAATCCAGCCTGGACAGAACCAAGGAGAGGACAATCTGTGTGAGGGCTGCTGAAGAGAAAAAGCGAGCAATTTTTCTTATTTTCTTCAGTTGAAAAATGCTGGAAGATACCACCGCTCCAACCTGTCTTTTTAGCGAGAGATCCTCGCTGATGAAAATGCCTAGGCTTTTAACCACGGAAGATTTAGTAGGAGGCGCTCCCATGTTAGTGGGCCAGAAGTTGGAGTTCCAGCTAAGTGGGCTCTGTCCGGGCAGGACCAGCTCGGTCTTGCCCGGGTTGAGCTTCAGATGATTGCAGCTCATCCAACTCAATATGTGGGACATAGTTCTTTGGAATTCGTCCACTGAGTCCATGTTGTTAAGAGGGAAGATGAGCTGCAAATCATCCGCGTAATTAAAGATGGTTACATTAGCATTACGCAGGGAGTGCAAGAGAGGGCGTAAGTAGACATTAAAAAGAAGGGGAGATAACGAGGAACCCTGTGGTACCCCGCAGGTGGTAGGTATAGTGGGAGCGGAGAAGGGGCCCAGTCTGACCGATTGTGTACGGCCCGAGATGAAAGAGCGGATCCAGCTCAGTGCGGGGCCCCTGAGACCTGCCTGCTTGACACGGTCGACCAAGATGGTGTGGTCGACCGTGTCGAACGCAGCAGAGAGGTCCAGTAGCACAAGTGCCTGATGGATTCCTGCATCTGCATTCCGCCTCAAAGTATTTAACACCGAGAGGATGACCGCCTCGGTGGAGTGGCAAGGATGGAACCCTGCTTGATTCGGTGCCAAGTACTCAGATTTTTCCAAGAAGCTGGAGATAGTCTCGCACACATGTGACTCCAGCAGTTTGGCACAGTATGGCAACAACGATATGGGTCTATAGTTGATGGGATCTAGCGGGTTAGCTCCTGCCTTTTTTATGAGGGGAACGAGAAGAGCTTTTTTCAGGTTGCATGGAACTTTGCCCTGTACAAGTGACCCATTCAATAAAGAAAGTAAGCACTCAGAGAGATTGGTGCCCACTTCTTTGAAGATGTGAGGGGGGCAAATGTCATCAGGGGAGCCCGTTTTAACTTTGGTTAATAATTTGAGTAACTTGATATTGTCTATGAGGGGGAAGGAGTCTAAAGTGGCAGGGTTGTACCAAGTGTCAGCAAACAAAAAAGGGGACTGAGTAGTAGGAATGCTTTGCTTGATCAGGCAGATTTTATCAAAGAAAAAAGAATTAAGTGTGTTGCAGAGCTCTTGGGTAGGAACCATAGGAAGGGAAGTTCTGTCGCTGGAGCTGAGATTTTCCACGATGTTGAACAACTCTTTTGACTTATTTTGGGCCTTGAGAATTTTATCCGAAAAATAGTCAGTTTTGCATTTGAGGATAAGATTTTGGTATTCCCTGCGGGCCTTACGAAAGTTGGCTCTGTCATGTTCTAAGTAGGCTACGCGCCATTTGCGCTCCATTTGACGAGCTTTAAGTTTAAGGGCTTTTAGGTGAGGTGTAAACCACCTGTGAGCATCATTGGGGCGAGAGCGGGAAAAGTTAACGCAGGGGGCATGAACTTCAGCTGCCTGAAGTAGCCATTCGGAGAAAACTTCTTCTGATTTCTCTATGTCCAGATCGAGTGAAGGACAAGTAGAAGTTAACAATTGGAGAAAGGCCGGAATGTCAACCTCTTTCCACATTCTTGCCTTCCCGCCTTGTTGAGGCAAAGGTTTGCTGTTTTTAGCAAGCAAGCTGTATGGGAAACCAGAGGAGCAGGTGAGTGTGAAGTCCACTGCCTATAATTTTCTGCAAGTTGTATGTTTAAAAGTAATAGAAGTGTGCACAGCAGTGTGAGGCATATGCACTGAGTACTCTCAGCTACCTATTTATGTGGGTACATGTGATGAACAGGTGTCCTGCTGCAGTATTGCAGTAGTGGTAGCCTTAAATTCCTAGCCAATGTTACCATTTCAGACCTGCAGCACAAATGCACATTTATATGAATGCACTACCTGTGTACCTCTTTTAGCTTTGTGATGAGTACATGTTTTTTCTACTGTATGCAGCACAATTATGTGGAATGTATGGTAATGTAATCTTCACTTTGTCATACTCACAGGTAGATGCCTACCAGAAGCAAGAAATCTGGCTGACCATCACCGGGCAGTGAGATCAGTGGGGTCTACAAGCGCCGGATCCGCAATTGCCAGAAGAGGTGGCAGGACCCCCGTGGCTGGACCCGGAGGATCACGAGGGTCCAGCTGAAGTTGTTGCCTCCTCGCCATAGGGGTGGACACCGGACCCTATCCCCCACATGCTCAGGATACTGGCGGTGGTCTTCCCGGACCTGGATGGGCAACTGAAGACCAGACAGCAGCAAGGAGGGGGTAAGTCCATGCTGAATCTGTGAACTATGTCTGACATGCTATTTGCAGTCTTTTGGCCTGGTCATACTTCCACATTACGTTGGTCTTGGAGTCCAGGACTCATGTCCCTCAATTGTGTTAGTCAAACTCCTCATCTGATCCACAGTTGTGGCCCCTACAGTCTGTGACCTTTTTCACTTGGGCACTGTGTCCCTTCAATCAGCTATGCTGAGGGTCCTGCACAGCATATGTTACTGGGCCTCTGATGTGTGCATCGTGGGTGGGTCTATTCTTTGCACTATGCCTGGTCTCTGACATGTGTTCTGTGTGTGCCTTTCATATGTGTTCTAATTGGTGGTCTGGGTCACAATATGTGTGTGGGTTTCTTGAAACATACCCATGCAGCGGCCAGTTCATGTAGTGTCCTCAGGACTATGTATGGGAAGTATGTCACACTAGCCCAGACATCTGTATACTGTCCAGGTCAATACACAGTTTCAGGTTTACCTGGTCAGGCATGCCCACTCCACAGCATTGGGAGACTCTGTACTCACACTCACATGTATATATACCTACTCATTGGTCTTCCTGAAATGTGCTATCAGGTGTCTGACACAATATCATTGTAGTGTGGCTTCCTTTTTGTGGCAACTGGTGTGTTAAGGATTCTAGTGTCAGCAGGACATATGTCTGTGCCAGGGCATTGACTTGAGAAGAGGGTTCCTGCAATGGAGTCAGAGGTGCTCAATGCACCCCATTGTGTCATTAACTTTCAGGACGTAAGGTCATCATTGTGTGTTGTGCTGCTAGGCATCACAAGATTGTGAAATGTGAGTATGGGCATACATTCATCCAGACACCTGTACTGAGTGATTGGCATTTTATGTGATGTATGTCAATGATGTGGTGTATTGACAGTGTTGTGTGCAGTCAGTGCAGGCAAATAATGTGGCCCTTCTTTTCCTACTTATATGCAGATACATCCACGGGCACAGGAGACAGCACCACGGAACAGGAGGAGCCACAGAGCCAGCCTGGGCTTGCTACTGAGGAGTCAGAGGGACCCAGTGGCACGGAGGGTGAGGGGAGCCACACCGAGGAGGCCTCAGCACCATCCACCTGAGGTGAGTACCACAGCAGCTCGGAGGATGACTCCCTTGTGGAGGCGTGTGTCAGCAGCCAGCAAAGCACTGATAGTGAGGCTGTTCCCACCACCACCACCACCACCACCACCCTCCCCTCGGCTCCCATCCCAGCGGTCCGTGGCAGCTCCCGTGATCGGGAGCATGTCTCCTTCCTGCCAGGCACCGCACCCCCTGCCCCTGTGTCCCCTGCTGCCCTGAGTGTGTAGTCTGTGGACCTGCCTTAACAGATCCATGTAGGGCAGACATCAATGCTGAGTATCCTCCATGCACACACCAGTCTGCTGACACAATTGGTGTCGTTCATGGGGGGAATCTCATTTGGCATGTCTGCCCTACAGAGGACCAATCAGTCCATGGCCTCCTCCCTGACAGCAGCAGTATCCCTTCTCCAGCAGTCCCTGACCCCTTCAGCCTCTGCCCTAACAACAAGTCCTATCACCCTACCTGTCCCCAGCACATCCACACCAGCACAGTCACCCAAACATACAGACACAGACAGCACACAATCACCCAAACAAAAGTCAAAACGTTCCCGCAAGCAGAGTCAGGGGACTGAGACCACACGTACAGGCGATGGGCCGCAAACTCGCACACAGATATCCACAAGCACTCCGCTGTCCTCAGATCCCTCACCCTCCAAGAGCCCTTCCCTTGCCTCACCTGCAACCCCATCTCCTAAGAAGCTCTTCCTGTGTGACCTAGGCCTCTTCCCCTCAGATCCAGCAGATCCAGACTACAGGGGGGAAGAGGAAGTCCCCAGACACAGAGAAGAGTGCCCCTCACACCCGGAAACCCTCCCCCAGGCGCAGGCAGACTGAGGCCCCCATCCGCAAGTCACCTCGTACCCGAAAGAGCAAGGCTCCACCCCCACCCCCCAGCTTCACTGCACAGTCTTCTTCCTCCATCCCCCAGGTTCCCCCGCCACTCCCTGTCCCAGGTTCCCCCACCCACAGATACATCATCCCCAAAAAGCTCAGGCCCTCCCCAACTCCCACTTGCTCTTCCACTGACACCACCAGTCTGTCTGTTACTGCAACTACTGTGGGGACCGTGGACCCCCAGGTGTCCTGTTAACCTCACCTGCATCCCTTTCCACTCCCATGGGGTTAGGCACTGCAGTGGACTCCACGACCACCCAGTCTGACATGTGCACTGCAGTGGGGACCATGTCCACTACACAAGACCTGCCCACTGCAGTGGTTCCAGCACCCACCCCATCTGAGTTGTGCCCCACAGTTGTGATGGCACAAACCATGTCAGACACCTCCACTGCAGTTGCCACTGACTCTCCTGCACCCACCACCCCTTCCCAGCCTCCTTATGATGAGCCCTGATCCTGTCCCTGCGGTGCCTGGCCTGCCCCATGTATGCTCCTCAGAGTGGATTTCCCCAGTCCTTAGCAGTGCAGGCAAGCAACGGTTGACAGGTGTCACTGACATCTTCAAAGGACTTTGTATTTTTGGAAGGACATTGGACTACATGTCTATTTGGTTTTTCCCTTTAAGATGTCAAATTGCTGGTTAAAGCATTTTTTGTCATCCTGGTGCATTTGATTTAGCTGTACATATTGTTGATGCTGTTTACCCTGACCTTGCTGTGGTGATGCAGGATTTACAAATGTCTGTTACTGAGGTGTTGATGTGGTGTACTCCATGTGGATCATGAGATATGTTTCCTGTTCAGGTTGGTATCCATGTCATCCTTTGCAGCTGACTGGGCACAGTCAGCTGTAAAGGATGCAGCTAATTTAGCACAGGGATGGTAACATTTCATTGGCATGTCCACATCTGTGGCTTGCACCCATGCACATATGATGTGCTTCACAATGTACAATTTAACACTTTCCCTGTCTGTTGTCCCATCTCCACTGTACATGCAGGTGTGGGCATCAGTGGTTTAAAGTCAACTGTGTCCTCTGTGCAACTTGGTAGACATATGTATTATCTATGTGCAGATGACTTGAGGGGCAGTACTGTACCCAGGAGTATGTCACCAGTGCCTACATTGTGTGGTAAATTATGCTTGACTGAATAAGTACTGTGCTTGTATGTCCATGAATCATACATACTGTTTGACATGTACTGCTATTTCCATGATGACACCTACCTTGAGGTCACTGTGATGATGGGTGATTTTCACCATTTGCCACATTGCTCAATGTTAACTGCAGTTTGTGTGCACACATTTTAAATTGATGTACAGACTGATGGGGGGTTTTAAACATTGGCCCAGTGGTATTTCTAAGCTTGACTTGTGTAGGCCACACTCTGTTGTTGATCACACATGTGATGGTAGTTACATCGTGTGTCGTAAATCAAATTCACTGTTTGGGTTATTTGTCAGGCACTACACACTGTTGGCATGATGTTGTGGTGAAATGTATTTGGCTGATATACCTGTGGTTAATGTTTGATGGATGTGTGGCGCATCATCCTCCCCAGGGGTGAGGGTGTCATTCTTGTGTGCCACAGGGTCAAGACTGATTTGCATATGGCGTGGTCCAAACTGGGGTGGTGTGGTGAGCAAAAGAATGGTGGATTAAACCCAGATACTTGTGACTGGGGGTGAATGTTTTCATTGTCCAACATTCCGTCCATCAATTGTTTTTTTTTGCAGATGTAGGAAGGTAACCAAATGTATTGGTCATAATGTCCATTCAAGCATGTGTAGATCATGTTAGACAATGTATAGTTGACTCTGCGTGGTCATTGGTAGTTTAGCTTACTATTTAGGTGTATGTCCAGGGCCAAAATGATACTGTTACCTTCCCCAGAAGACATAGGTATGCTGAGGTTAGTAGTTATACTTTTTCATGTCACCTGAGTTGTTCTCCCATTCACAGCGTACTGAGAGGTGTTGCATGGTCACTTAGGGCAAGGTCAGGTTAGAGTGTGATGTCAACAGAAAATGAAAAAGTGTCATGAAATATGTTAAGATCGCATATTTGAAAAACAGGTGCAGTCCCTAAAATGTATAATCCACCCAGCCATATGTCTTAAACAAATGAGGGTCCTCTCACAAAAAGGATTAAATGGGGGCCAGTTGCAATGACCAACAATGAAGACCGGAAACACACTAGTACAACTGGCCAATGGCCCCGTGAGGTAATAAAGACAGGGCAGTGGTCCAAACTGCTAGACAAGCTCCACATGTCATTAACTCCACAAATCCAAAAGGAATGTCAAATTGTGCCAAAAGAAGGTTGGTGGCCCCAAATTCCCGGAACACGAAAGATTGTAGAGAGTAAAAAAATATACTGACGAGCTGCTAAACAACATAGAAAAGAAGGACCAATAATCACAGAAAGCAAGCTAAAAGAGGCCAGAAGTCAATACAAAAAATGTGTGGCACCAAAAATATCCAGAAACTCAGGAACAGTGGAAACACATAAACTCCTTGCTTACATCTCAGCAAAGCCCCAAACAATTGGAAATACATAAACAGCTTAGCGACTACATCATATAGCAGGGAGAATGTTGTATCGGCAACCAGATGGGGGAAGCACGTGGAGAACCTAGACTTGGACAAACCAAAGACCTTCCGATAGAGCCGCTGAAGAATTTCTTAGAAGACATGGAGGACAGCACCATAACAGCAACTAGGGCAGAGGTACTAAAGATACTAAATAATAGCTGGAGTGACGGGGCTCCAGAACCCAATGGCATACCGGGGATTATTTTTAAAGATCACCGAACATTCTATGCCCCAGTGATGCTCAATTTGTTCAATGAATGCCTTGTCACATCTGCCATCCCGGAAGCATGGAAGGGCTTGATCATCTGGCCAATTCATAAAAATGGAGATCCAACTCTGCCGGAAAACCACAGGTTAATCACCCTCCTTTACGAAGATGGAAAACTTTTAGAAACAAATTATCCTAAAAGAACTAGAGAAATGGATAACGGACAACAAAACCATGCCATCCTACCAGACAGGATTCAGGTCTAACGCATCGACTCTCGACAACATCATCGCTCTCACCTACCTGGGCTCAAGGGGGAGTGAAACAAACACTCCACCATTATATGCCTACTATGTCAATTATAGTGCGGCCTTTGACTGTATTGACCATAACATCCTGTGGGAAAAACTTGCAGGGTGGGGCATTCCTAAACAACTGCTCGCAGAAATAGCAGCCTTATATATGGATACACGGGTGAGGATCAAGTTAACACAATCACACGCCATGGACGGATCTCCACAAACAGAGGCTTTAAGCAGGGGTGTGTACTCGCCCCAACTTTATTCATCCTATATACAGTGGATTTTTGGGAAGAGTTATTAAATGGCAGAATCTTTCTTCCATCGCTAGGTCGGAAAAAATTCCCAGTAATGCATTACGCGGACTACTTGGTTTTGATGGATCAGACACGTATTAGAATGAGGAGGGCCTTGGACATATTACACAAGTACAATAAATGCAATGCCCTCCACGCAAATGCCGGAAAAACCTGATTTTTGGCCGATGCCCTCCAAAACGCCAAATCAAGTGGAAACCCTCCCATTAAAGGTTGACACGGACTCCAAGCACAATTATCTTGGAGTCTGGCTGACGAATTCAGGGAAAAATACACTGCAGACAAAGGCAATAGGAACCAAAGCAGCAAAGACCATGTATGCTCTATCTTTGCTTCACCACAAGTTAAAGAGCCATTCGGCTGAGGCAACATGAAGAGTAATCAGGGCTAATTTCTTACCAACACTAAGTTATGGCCACCTTGCCTATTCTGGAAGGCTAACAGAGGCACTAGAGCGGAACCATACACTGTCAAATAAAAACATATGTGGTATGCCAAGTCACACTGGGCACACTTTAATACATCTGGAATTCATGGATGGAGCATGCAAAAAAGACAAAATCAATTACTACCTTCAGGTGAACCGGGCCGACCCTGAGTCCCGGAGGGGTGCCCTTATGACAATGTTCTCGGACAAGAAAAGTGACTGGGCGAAGTACCTGGAACTAGCCGCTATAACATTAAAATTGTATCTAATATCTCTGGCTGCTCTCTAAATCAGCAAAGTACAGCTAAAAAGCAAAGTAAAAGCACAAGCTAAGAAGGCTTCAAGGGATTTGGACTTAAATAAGGCAAGCAGCATTAGAGCCACGGAGGAGCTTGTAACATCCCATAAAGCCTCTCTTTGCCAACCATACAAGAGAGCAGCAATTAGAAAGCATGCATACATGAACATTTTATCATTTAGGCTACTCTCTACATCTATCAGGGAGTACAGGGCACACTGGAACAACTGGGACCTGGGTCAGAAACAATGTAGGCTCTGTAAATACCACTGTAAATCAGTATCCCAAGTCGTATGTTGCTGAGCAAGCTTATCACAACAGAGATACAGGTATCTGAGGCCTATTTTATGCAACATGAGATAAGATCATGCAAGGAATCACTATTACTCTTATATACATCTGTCACTCCAAAAGTCCTAGCACAGGTCAGCAAACTTTTCGCGGAAGCGGGCGGAATACTGCAAGAGTCTGGATCATCATCAGGGGAACTCACAACCCTACAAAATCCTCTATGGAGCCCCCTCTGTCCTCTCTATAATGAATTCCATATTACCATGTATTATGTTTTATTTCGATAAATGAATGTTAAGGTTTTAATTAACTAAACAATTCATTTTTGACACATTAAAACGTGCAGTGTTGAGAATTGTAGTCTGCTAACTTTGTTATTCTTTACTCTAAATATTCCTGACCTATATGACTAAGTACTTGGATATGTACATCTTGCACATGTACTAAGTGTCCGATACCATGTCATTCTTACAGGTCAACACCTGCCAGTAGGTATTCCTGTGGAGGAACATCACCCAGAAGGTGCCTTACCTCGGGTCACACGTCGGCACAGTGCCCACTGCTGCAAACGATGGCAGGACTTGACAGGCTGGGCAAAAAAGATCGCCAAAGAACAGCTCGGTCTGGCCCCTCCAGGCAGGAAGGGTGCCCACCGCACTCTGACCCCCCTTATGTATTGCATCCTGGTGGTAACCTATCCCAATCTGGATGGGCAGGTGAGAGCCAGACAGCAACAAGGAGGGGGTGAGTATGTGCCTTGATGAACTTTGTACAATACCATGCATGTACACGTTTTTCGATACAAAAAGGGGTGGTGATGGACGGAGCATCTGAACCAATCAAACACTCACACCCAGTCAACAGATCTCGGTTTAATCCATCGCCGTTCTTTAGCCCACTCTGCCACGCCAGTTCAGACATGGCCATATGCAAATCAGTCTGGCCCTGTGCCTCATGGGAACAGTCCAGCCCAAACTGCCAAGCCATGCCTTCCCTGGACCAGAAACAAGCTTCCTAGGACCGGTTTCTGGCATTACAGTCGTATTCAGCCAGGCTTGCTTGAATCCAGTGGCAAAGTGAGCAAGAGACTCATGTCTGAGCATACCCTGCCAACTTATGGCGAACAAAGCGGTACAAAAGGGGGTGGTGATGGACGGAGCATCTGAACCAATCAAACACTCACACCCAGTTAACAGATCTGGGTTTAATCCATCATCGTTCTTTAGCCCACTCTGCCACCCCAGTTCAGACATGGCCATATGCAAATCAGTCTGACCCTGTGCCTCATGGGAACAGCAAGTCCGAACTGCCAAGCCATGCCTTCCCTGGACCGGAAACAAGCTTCCTAGGACTGGTTTCTGGCATTACAGCCGTCTTCAGCCAGGCTTGCTTGAATCCAGTGGCAAAGTGAGCAAGTGACTCATGTCTGAGCATACCCTGTAAACCTATGGTGAACAAAGTGGTACAAAAGGGGGTGGTGATGGACGGAGCATCTGAACCAATCAAACACTCACACCCAGTCAACAGATCTGGGTTTAATCCATCACCCTTCTTTAGCCCACTCTGCCACCCCAGTTCAGACTTGGCCATATGCAAATCAGTCTGACCCTGTTCCTCATGGGAACAGTCCAGCCCGAACTGCCAAGCCATGCCTTCCCTGGACCGGAAAAACGCTTCCTAGGACCGGTTTCTGGCATTACAGCCGTCTTCAGCCAGGCTTGCTTGAATCCAGTGGCAAAGTGAGCAAGGGACTCACGTCTGAGCATACCCTGCCAACTTATGGCGGACAAAGCGGTACAAAAGGAGGTGGTGATGGACGGAGCATGTGAACCAATCAAACACTGACACCCAGTCAACAGATCTGGGTTTAATCCATCACCGTTCTTTAGCCCACTCTGCCACCCCAGTTCAGACATGGCCATATGCAAATCAGTCTGACCCTGTGCCTCATCGGAACAGTCCAGCCCGAACTGCTAAGCCATGCCTTCCCTGGACCGGAAAC
The DNA here is from genome assembly GCF_964263255.1 of Lissotriton vulgaris. NCBI lineage: Eukaryota > Metazoa > Chordata > Amphibia > Caudata > Salamandridae > Lissotriton > Lissotriton vulgaris. The sequence continues at coordinate 273,337,606 of NC_141694.1, read as the reverse complement.
AAGCTTCCTAGGACCGGTTTCTGGCATTACAGCCGTCTTCAGCCAGGCTTGCTTGAATCCAGTGGCAAAGTGAGCAAGGGCCTCACGTCTGAGCATACCCTGCCAACTCATGGTGAACAAAGCGGTACAAAAGGGGGTGGTGATGAACGGAGCATCTGAACCAATCAAACACTTAAACCCAGTCAACAGATCTGGGTTTAATCCATCACCATTCTTTAACCCACTCTGCCACCCCAGTTCAGACATGGCCATATGCAAATCAGTCTGACCCTGTGCTACATGGGAACAGTCCAGCCCGAACTCTTAGCCAGTGTCATAACTTTTAGGTTTTGCGACAATCGAGACCCATGTAATTTTTAATATGTACCATATGCAACAAGAGTTGTTGTTGCATGGTTAGATCCCTTGACTCAGGGCAATGTAAGACTAAAAGAGACTGGGTATTACCAGTAGTGCAATTCCATTGTATAATGGGCACATGACAAAATAATGTGCAAGAAAGAGACCCTTTACATATTTCTGTGAAGCTCAATATAGTTCATCACAAAAATCATTGTTTGCGATGCTCTCTATTTTGACACACCAAAACATTGGTGTTATTTGATGCTTGTGAACTTCACTGTGACATGCCATGCAATACAACCAAGTAGCAGGCACTGTGTAATTGCAGGTCTTGGTAAGTGGAGATTGATCTGTGTTAAACAATTTACAAACAGCACTGGTACTATCTGTTGTTCAATGTAGCAGCTAGAAATATTCAGAATTGTGTACTCATGTCACATGGCGGCTGGACCTTACCATAAGTGAGTGACAGAATACACCCTATTTCAATTTGAGCTGATTTCCTGTTGTGGACTATGTGTAGGGGACAACAGATGTCTGTGAGTGCCTAAGAAAATGGGTGTTAGGTTGTAAGAGGGGGCATAAGCCCATGGAAGTGGAAGTTACACATTCACAATGGTATTGATGGTTGTTACAAAGGGGCATTAATCTTTGTGTGCAAGTAAAACTGTGGTTTAGCACTGTAAATTAGGTCTCTGGAAATGTGGCTTCACCAAGATCTGAGAAGGGCAGATATATTCAGGTGAAGAACACAACGGCATCTAAGCTGGACAACATGTGACTGATATTCATCAGGGAGGGATAGGCTGACTTGTCCTTGTGAGATGTGGACATCAGCAGGATGTACACGTTAAGAAATAAGGTTGTCAAAGGGTATCAAGTAAAATGTTGTGCACTAAGATCGTGCCACACAATGATTCTACCAGGCCTAGTGATATAGTAAGTCACATGTCCATGGAGTAATATTAGGTCATTGTCATTAGCAGTCTGGGTTTGCAGCCATTATCCCGCATTTTTTATCCCGCGGACTTTCAGGCCGCATACCATTTACCCGCAAGGTAATTGACCTCGCATACCATCATGCCACATTTTTTCAAAACGCATGTGCATTTATCACGCATGCCTTTACAACGAATTACGTTGTAAAGGCATGTATGGTAAATGCATTTGCGTTTTGAAAACCACGATGATGAGAGAGGTAAGGGGGTTTGGGTTAAGTTTTTTAGGGGTGGGGGTCGTGCTGGAGTAGTTATTGTGTAGTGTAGTGTTGTGTTAGTGTAGTGTAGAGTTGTGGTGGTTGTTTAGTGTAGGGTCGTGCTGGGGGAAGTGTTATAGGGGTTAGGGTAGTGTTGTAGTGTTTCTGTAGTGTAGGGTCATGCTGGGGGTAGTGTTTTAGGGTTTAGGGTAGGGTTATAGTGTTTGTGTAGTGTAGGGTTATGCTGGGGGTAGTGTTGTAGGGTTTAGGGTAGTGTTGTAGTGTTTGTGTAGTGTAGGGTCATGCTGGGGGTAGTGTTTTGGGGTTTAGGGTAGTGTTGTAGTGTTTCTGTAGTGTAGGGTCATGCAGGGGTAGTGTTTTAGGGTTTAGGGTAGTGTTGTTGTGTTTGTGTAGTGTAGGGTCATGCTGGGAGTAGTGTTTTAGGGTTTAGGGAAGTGTTGTAGTGTTTCTGTAGTGTAGGGTCATGTTGGGGTTAGTGTTTTAGGGTAGTGTTGTAGTGTTTGTGTAGTGTAGAGTTATGCTGAGGGTAGTGTTGTAGGGGTTAGGGTAGTGTTGTAGTGTTTGTGTAGTGTAGGGTCATGCTGGGGGTAGTGTTTTAGGGTTTTGGATAGTGTTGTAGTGTAGGGTCATGCGGGGGAAGTGTTATAGGGTTTAGGGTAGTGTTGTAGTGTAGGGTCATGCAGGGGCAGTGTTTTAGGGTTTAGGGTAGTGTTGTAGTGTTTGTGTAGTGTAGGGTCATGTTGGGGTGTAGTGTTTTAGGGTTGATGGTAGTATTGTAGTGTTTGTGTAGTGTAGTGTCATGCTGGGGGTAGTGTTTTAGGGTTTAGGGTAGTGTTGTAGTTTTTGTGTAGTGTAGGGTCATGTAGGGGTAGTGTTTTAGAGTTTACGGTAGTGTTGTAGTGTTTGTGTAGTGTAGGGTCATGCTGGGGTGTAGTGTTTTAGGATTTAGGGTAGTGTTGTAGTGTTTGTGTAGTGTAGAGTCATGCTGGGGTATAGTGGTTTAGGGTAGTATTGTAGTGTTTGTGTAGGGTCATGCTGGGGGAGTGTATTATGGTAGTGTTGTAGTGTATGTGTAGGGAAGTGAAGTGAAGTGCTTTATGGTAGTGTTGGGGGTCGTGCTGGGTACTGTAAATGTTGGAAAAGGACTGTGTGACAAGGGTGCGTGGTGCAGGGGTACTACATTACAGTGTAGTGTAGGGTTGGGTAGGGTACTCTTACTTACCTTAACTACTTTAACAACCAGTATACCTTTAATATGCATGCCTTTTCGTTGTAAAGGCATGCGTGTTAAAGGCATATTCGTTTAAAAAGTATTCGTTCTCTTTATTTGCGGCCTAATAGTACTTGTGGGATCAAATTTGCGGTATGATGGTATGCAGGATGTTTGTCTGCTGTCTAACATCATATATTCACAGTCTGATGTGTTTACATGGCAAACTGATAAAAGTGTTGCAATCTGCCTACAGTATATTTGATTATTGCACTGTACTGACATGACACAATGCTTGTAGACATACATTTTTGACTTGCTATGCCTATATTCCATGTGTAACATCTATTTAAGTTACACATGTGACACATAGAACTGCTTCGTCTGCTAATGGACAGATGTGCAACAGTAATGTGATCCGTGCGAAATAGCCTTTTCGATTACTCCTACATCTTGATGTTGAAACATGAATCTATGTTAACTGAAGCAGAGAACCTGCTGTTCCACAAGCTCTGGATTAGGGATAGTTCACTATATGCTGTACGGTAAGGCTGTAGTAGAAGGTCCATTCTCCCTTGGATCACATGAGGTAAAGGTGGTATACTCTGAGGGCATAAGGAGTGAGAGACAAAACATCAGCTGGTACATAGATGTGTTTAAGATGTTGAGAAGTATAAACATGAAGTTGTATCAAACTGTTCCTGACACCATTATGTGAGAGTGCACGCAGGTCTTGTAGCTCTCACTAATGTGCTATTGACTCTATATGGCCTAATGTTGTCATCCAAGTAGAATGTATGATGTTAGCCAATGTGGGTGGAGTTGTTCAGCATCTGACTAGAGGGGTGAGGGAGACAGTGCCACAACTGTTGGGTTTTCATGCTGCCAGTGAGCAAGAGGGAACCAGTGGCACAGAAGGTGATGGGGGCGCCAGTGAGGAGCTGACCGATGTGATGGCTGGGACATCTTTGTTCAGGTCCAGTTCCAGTGAGCCCTCCCAGGTGGTGGTGGAGCCCCCTAGACCTGCATCCACTACATCTGAGTCCACCCCAACCATCTCTACCCTCACAGCTGCTCCCCGGCCCGCTGTCCATGACCACTCCCCTAGGGGAGTAGCCTCCTTTATTCCAGGCACCCACCCCCTACCCCTGTCTCCTCTGCTGCTGTGATTGTGGAGGCCATTGACCTCCTGAGAAAGATCTCTGTGGGTCAGACAGCAGTGCTGAATGTCCTCCAGGTTCATACCAATCAGCACACCTAGATGGTATCTTTCCTGGAAGGCATTCACTCTGAGATGTCTTCCCTACAGAGATTCATTGAGGCTGTAGTCTGCACACTGACAGCAGCATTCTCCCAAATCCAGGTACCCAACCCCTGCTGCCTCTACCCCATTCACAGTCCCTATTCCCATACCTGACCAAGGCACATGCAAACCTGACCATGCATCCACAGCAACATCAACTTGCAGCATATTAACACACAGACATAAGGCAAAAAACAAACACACGCACACTCAGCAGACACAAGTTACTCTGACTTCCACTTCCACTGACTTGCAGACAGACTCAACATCATCACACACAGCCACAACCGATACCCCACCAGCACACACAGCCATGCTGCATACATCACTACCCCCTATCCTTGCCTCCCCTCATACCCAATCGACCCAGAAACTCCACCTCATTGCATTTGGCCTCTTCCCTTCCCAGCTTCCCACTCCCCTACCAAATCTAAAATAAATCCCCTTCCACATCCACACCCCAAATACTTAGCAAGCCCCCCACTTAGCCCCAAAAGCAACAGCAAGGAAATCAGAAAAGGAAACCTCTCCCTCTTGCCACCGCCCCACCCCCTCCTAAAACAAGAAATCTTCTTCCCCACTCTACCGCAGTACCTCCACAGGGAAGATATTAAAAGTCACAAAAAGCTCCCCCTCTCTAATCCCTTCACCGCCCTTCATGGCTATAAAATCCCCAAAATGATGAAGCCCAGCCCCTCCCCCTACATCCTTCTCCCACTGAGCCAGTCGACCCCCCTATCCTAAGCCCAGCCTTCCCAAGGACCAAGCCACCCCCCCCCCTTGTTATTTTGTTTTGGTGCCCAGCATTCCCCCATGATGCACCTTCTGGGGGAGGTCTTCATCAGCAACATTACTGAAGGCAGGTTTGGATGGGCCACACCTTGCTGGCCCACAACATGGGCATTTGGATTGACCATTGACCTTTGTTTTCAAACATATCTCTTGCTGTTAACTGTTATTCATGTGTAATTTGATATGTGTGAGTACAGTTCTGTTAGTATGACAATTATAATATATTCTTCCTAAAGTAGGTGTCTATTGGGATGTTGTGTGGGTTTGTGTACCTATATTGTCTGGGTGTTAATGTCAGCATGAGTTTTTAGAGGGGTTTAGGGTGAAGGGTGAACACGTGCATTAGATATTGGATGCAGTCATAGTTTAGTTAGATTGCTAAGTCCATTGTGCAAGTGTGTCAATGGACAAAACTCAATGAGATGTATGCTGCATATGTATTTGATGTGCACAAGGTGAATCCTCTTGTCAAAACGTGTGGATGTGGTGTGAATCTACATACATGATAGTTAGTTTAGCCATACATGTACACAAACAAATGTGTAAACTTCAAAACGTGACTTAATAGATATGGGCCAATTAGTGTTCCTGAGTAGATCTTGTTAAGTACTTCCAATGACAAATGTGCCACTTAGTGCTAATAGCCATTAGTCCCAGTTGACACTGATTCTCAATGTCTTGTCAACATGAAGAGTGTGATGTAGGTACAAATCAGATTATGTCATGTCCCTGTTGTCTTCCAGAACTAGCCTTAAATTAGAGGTCCTTTGTATGCAGGATGTCTATGCACTGTGGCCACCTGAGTAGTGGAGTTTAGATGGTTGTAATGCCATTCAAAGTAGTTGCCTATTTCATGTGGATAGTGTGTGTGGGTCCATGACAATGCCTAGTAAGTTAGACTGTGTTTCTATACTTACAAATTTACTACCGATGTATTTTAGTTGCATGAGGAGCTGGCTTAGGGTAAAGGAATTGGCAAATGAAAGATTGTCCTGAACTAAGGAGTTGGCAATACTAAGGAAAGACCAAGTTACTGCCTTATAATTCAAGAAGAGATATCTACCTCACAAATATAGTTGTTCGACACCAGGAGCAGCATGTCACCACAATGATCACTGTCATTTTGACAACGGTGGTGGGAGAGAGAAAAAAAGTGGCAATTAAAACTGCAGTGTATTAAGTTGTGATATACCACAGCCAAAGTGATATAAAAACGACATTTATTTTCCAGAGGAGGAATAAATCCCTAATTGTATGTGTCCTGAAGAAGGTGGTTTTAAATTTATGCACATAATACCGAAGCGCGTCAACGCCAGTCCACTTGAATCCGACTTGAAGGAATCCTCGGAAGGAATAAATATTTATCTTACCAGTGTTTTTAATATGATGTTATACGTTGGATCAGCCTCTGCAACAGCTCCTGTGTAACTGTGCAAAGAAAGGGTCCACTAGTTGAACTGTTGTTAACTTATTGTCTGTTTATTTATTTGTTTACTTGATTATTTTTAGTTTTTTCGCCAGACTCTAACACTAGTGTGTATTGTGCTAAGTGTTGTATTGTATACCATAAATGAACTTTATTGACTGTTGTTTATATATTAAAATGTTATTAATACTCTGAAAATCAGAGTTTTTAACAAAAAAATTAAATTGTGTCAAACGCTACATCTCGATTTGGGATATATATCTAGACACTGGGCCCAATTCTTAGAACTAACTTAAGACAAACTCCTAAACTTACTACTTTTGGTATTCACAGACGTTAGGATTTTGTCTTAAGTTTGTCTTAAAACAGGCTTAAGACAGACTTAAGTTAGGATTTTGTCTTAAGTCAGTCTTAAGTCTGTCTTAAGTTTGTCTTAAGACAAACTTAAGACAAAATCCTAACTTCTGTGAATACCAAAAGTAGTAAGTTTAGGATTTTGTCTTAAGTTAGTTCTGTGAATCAGGCCCATAGATCCTCGCAGATTGGATGGAACATAAGAGTGCATGCTTTACAAGTATAGTGTTTAATTGAGTGGAATTGTGGATGTTACTGGGTTTTCCCAGGATAAGTTCAATTTCTCTACTGGTTTACAGTGCCTTGTTCCCTTGGATAGTGGGGCTACCTCTCTAGTTTAACTACAGGACACTATAGGGTTGACATTGTTGTATATGTATTTAGGACCCTAGTGTAATTCTCCTGATTCATGCCCATATATAGGTATAAATCACCCAATCCTTATATAGGCATATACATCATAATCATATTTAGGCTTAGCCCATGCAGTCCGAATACGGCATGGCTACTTCCACTAGTTCTGAAAATCCACAACGATTTCTTGGAAAAACCGGCCTTCAGCAGTCATGGACTTCCCCTTGCTTGAATATTAATTTATCCAAGAAATCATGGAGTTTTCAAAGAACTGAGTCTTTGATGATGTTATTATGTCCAACCTACGTCAAACACGGCACCTTCAAGGTATAAATATGCCCACACTTGCTCAGGCAAACATGCAGTGGTTTGGAGCAGTTCGACTATCTACCTACACGACACAGCTCGCCGAAGCAAGTGCCGAAAGAAGCCGACCCTCCCACTGATGCACTGAGAGAGACGCTGTCTTTTCTCCTGCTGAGAAATCCAGCTCCAGTGTTTCCAGGCTACCCTTTTAGGTTGCCGGGAAATCGAATTTGAGAGAGAGATACAAGACCTCCTTCATTCTAAAACCAAGGTACGGAGCTGATTAGACCCTTAGAGAAGTCTTGAAGAGATTCTTGGCAAAGAATACTAAACTTAAGCTACACCTCACTTACTTCTTCCCTCATACTAGACTTAGCTTAGGTACACCGGGTAGGCGTATTTTAGAAGCACCAGTTGAGTACTTTTAGTCATTATTTAGTAATGTATGTATTCTATGTTATATTTTATGGCTTAGAAACCATATCATGCTTTTACAATATTATTTTATAATAATCTTCGTACTGTACGCATTGTACTTTGCAACCAGTATTACGATTGTAACAGTTCATTTCTCCGGCATGAGATAGAAGACTGTTCAATAAATACTTTTATTGAAAACGCTTATCTCTCTATTTTTCTGCACCTCTGGTAAAACGAAGCATGCACGATTGACTGAGTGAAATAACTGTCTATTGTTTCCGCGACTCAAGAGATATATTTCTTATTCTTGGGAAACAAAGTTGTCATGTTTATGCGGTTGTCAGAAACTAATCCCTTCTTGTCTATTCGAGAATGTTTCTAGTGACCTCTGAGCTAGCTGGCACTCACTATTAAGTTTAGTATATTCAATAGAGACCTATTAGACCTCAGTCCTACGTCACATCTATAGTATATACTATTCCAATGCTCAGAGCCTATTGGGAATATAGGAACTACACAACGTTTGGTAAGGCGATAATTTAACGCTAGATACTAGAGTAACGCAGTCGTGCTTTACACACAGACCCTTTTTTCCCATAAAATACTCCAATAGACTTCTGGAGTGGGTTAAAGGATATAATATCCGCCATAAACTGAGTAGGACGAAAATCCTATGTATTAGTTTTTGTTTTTTTCAAAGTTGAAGGATACAGTGTTCCAAAAATATTGTGCACCTTATCTTTGTTTCCTTGAAACTTGCTCTGCAAACTTTCGGTCAACAAAATGTCAGAAAGTGACGACGAAAGGGAGAGAGCTGCAGCAGCAGCTCAAGTAGTTTTAGACTACACAAGTCTCCAACAAAATAACCCGGATGCCATACTCATCCCGGTAAATATAAGGAAAACCATAACTATAAAACGTATAGAAAATGGTATATCACCCAGAGGTGGTAACATTATATTCATCATAGAGCTACATGAATATCGGCAGACAGAGGTATTCTATTCATGGATTCAGTTTCCTGCAGCAAATGCAGTGACACATGAGTTCCACTACTACAAAGTAGAGGAACCTCCAGCGGAATACGTTTCTTACGAGGATGTTGAAATTCCACTAACTTACCAAGAGCATCAGCGCAGATTTAAAGGCACCCTACAGCATCAAAATCACATTACCAGGCTCGGTCCACTAGGTAGACCAGGAGCAACATGGCCGGTACTAGCCAGCTATACACCACATCCTGACATTGAAAAAATGACAGGTCTAGAACAGTTAGCTCAGCTAAAACAGTTAATAAAAATACACAGACAATTGGTTCAATATGTCATGCGGACTTTAACAGTCCAACCTATTATAAGGATTCCACAGCACACCCCTCATCAGGGGAACACAAACAAAAATTACACCACAGACTCTACAATCAGTCATTGGTAAATTACCCGCAAAACGGGAACAAATTCCATTCTGGTTAGCTCAAAAAAATACTCAAATAGAGGCAGTATTTCCTGATAGTACACCTGAGTACTGTGACACTTGGGGTACAGTTTTTGCTTCAATCTACACAAAAACACATGGTGTTCCGTCTATGGCGGTAATACCAGACGTCCTAAGACAGATTTAAAATGAATACGGACCAGAACCTGCTTTAAATCTTGGTATGAAATTACTAAAAGATTTCAAACAGATCTCGGCTATACTGTTAGCTAACATTAAAGGTGAAGCAGCATCCGTGGAAATCCACCAAAAATTAAAAGAAACAGATACAACAGACCAACCATATGAACTTGCAAGAATTATTCAAAAATCTTATGGGGAAGTAGGTAGTGATAGTTTGGGTGGGAACTCATTAAAACACCAACTAACGGAAAATCCTGAAAAAGTTTTTATAAAAAATACCCTCACTACTCCTAAAAAGAAATGGGAAAACACTAAACAAACACTTCCTACAGAGAAGCGTTCCCAGTCCAGAGGAAGATCTCCCCAATGGGGAGGTAGGTCTCCCCAATGGGAACCCTCTGAAAAGAGGTATAACCTCAGAAATAGGGATAATTTGAGAAAACCTGATAGATATCAAGATACTGATCCTCGTTCTTCTTGTACCTTTCAGACTTCCTCGCAGGAATCCGAAAGAAGAGGACAATCAGAACAGAAGGAAGAACACGTAACATCCAAAGACGAACAGCACGTTCCTAAAAATAAGAAAACTCAATTCACAAAGAAGAAGGTAGCAAGTGTAAAGATCAGACATGCAGAGGATCTTGAGGACACAACTCAAGAACGGTGAGTGGGCCCAGACAATGCTAGACAGCGCAGCAGAAGTCACCATAGCTCGCAAGATCCTGAAGGATCATCTGGAGACAGTGGGACTTGAATTAATGCATTCAAGTTGAAACTGCCGACACCAGGGTTAGTGTACCCCATAAGTTATATGAATTAACACTCCGGATGGAAGTGGACATACCTAGAAAAATAAAAGCACTCTTTTGGGAGAAGCTTTCTAAGGGTTATGACATTCTCCTAGCTGAACAAGACTGGCCACCTGAATTTGTCTGGGAGTGCCCACATGGCGAAGAGATATTTATGCCAGCCTTCTCAAATCACATTCCAATTCATAAAAAATACACCTGTGTCAGAAAATGGGCTGTAGCCCAGGCTCCAGCATTATACAAAAATAATGTAGGATGGGATGAGGACTCTCCTCACCATAAAATCCAGTTAAAAAATCAACCTTCTGCACAAAGGCAGTGTCCAGTTAAGCAAGAAGGTAAAAAACAGGTCAGGGAGAATCTAAATCAACTTGAATACCAAGGGGTGATTGAAACATGCATCTCATCTATGAACAATCCTTTGTTTCCTGTCTCCAAACCAGACAATTCATATTCTCTAGTTTTGGACTACAGACATCTAAACTCTTGTTGCAAAACTTTTGCAGTACAAAATGCACAAAGTGCTGCACTGATGAATAAGATTGTGCTGAAAAAATACAAAACAACATTAGATATTCAACAGGTTTCTTCTGTCAAAACATTGCACCAGAAAGCAGGTACTTGACCGCTTTCTCAATCATGGGGACACAGCGACAATTTTGCCGTCTCCCCCAGGGATTCAAGAATAGTCCAGGGATATTTTCAGCCAGAGTAACAGAGTTGCTACAGACGTTGGATGATGAGGCATTATCTTATTTCGATGACATCTATCTTACGGATGATGACTTGGAAGTACACTTGAAACGAGTAAACACCATAATACTTGGGTTTGCTTCTGAAGGGTACAAATTCAATTTTAAAAAATCATGAATTGCCCACCTCAATGTCCTATTTTTAGGCTACGAGTTATCAAGTGAAAGCAAAAGCCTGGCAGCTAACTTTGAAATGTGCGCTGCTCCAACCACAAAAAACGCTGAAAAACTTATAGTCAATTCTAGGATTCCTGAACTTTGGAAGAACTACTGTTCTAAACTACGCAGAAAGGGTTAAACCTCTCTACGAACTAATCAAACCTGATTTCAAACCAACTAATTGGACTCAAATACATACCGAAATTTTGCGTTCAGTACAAACAGACATGTTAGCAAAAACACAATTACAAACTCGCAACAACATGCGCAACCTTGTGATCCGAATCCTCCCAGTATGATGAGGATTCACATACCTAACCTTTAATGAAGGTGAAAAGGTACCAATAGCTTACAAATCACACTTGTACACACAAGCAGAAATGAAATTCATTTCTACAGAAAAAATTCTAACAGCGGTTCAAACTGCAGTAGCAAAAGAGAGAGCCCTGGCACAGGGGAAACGCATAATGATCGTTACACCTGTACCTGCTCTAGAAGCAGTGACAAAAGCGAGCATTCCAAATGCAAAAGCTTTACATCCGAGATGGATACAATGGGTTAACTCTCTTGCTGTAACAGACATTGAATACGTCTTTGACCCCTACTTGAAAACACAAGAATTTCTACAATACGAACATAAATGTCCTCTGCCGACGGAGATTCTGCCTCTAGAACATTACGGCTGTATAATTTATAGAGACAAATCAGCACAGCCCGCAATTGGGTGCAAACAAACCTATAGTGCTGCATGCGCGATTGTTAAAGGTCGCTGACACGAAGGTAAATTTAGACCTATGGTCACTAAAACTCAATCACTCGGAGACTGTACAGCTCAGTGAGCTGAACTACAGGCTTTCAAGATGGCGCTTGAAAATACCGATGGTGAATTCCCCACACTCATAGTCTGCGATTCGTCCAGTCTGCGTCCAGTCTTACAATGAATATCTGCAGAACTGGGTTCAAAATGGTTTCAAAGATGCAAAAGGTGGCACAATCAAGCAAAAAATGCTTTGGGAACAGGTAGTTCTATTACAAAAAGGACTACAAAAGACTCACATGATTCATACACTGAGTCCTCAACGTGATGGTGTTCACGTTGCAGGGAATTCATTAGCTGTTTAAGCCGCGAAGGCTGCTGTGCAAATGGTTACCGTAGCTACAATCATTTGTTCAAAAAGAGTAATAGACGGTGAAACATTGCTAGCAGTGAAAGCCTTAATGAAAGGTAGCTATGCAGCATTACCTCTAAACTATCCACTCACATATACATACATAATTGATGCAAACTCCGTTCCTTTTGCTCGAATCCCTGGAGTGGCGGATAGAGTAATTCCAAACAGGAACCGGAGAGTGGCTTTGGTTCACGAAGCACATATGGGAGAGGGTCTGACACATCAAGGGATCTTAAAATCTCTAATAGAATTAGAAGAGTTGTACTGGTGGCCAGGAATGAGCATCGAGGTTTACAAATTCGGAATTAACTGTGATACCTGTTACAGAGATCATAGCTTTGAAAGCCACCAGGTACCTGACTACAGTGTAGCCAACCCAGTCCAGACACCATTGTTAGACAGCATTAGACTTTCTACACACAGACGTCACCATGGACGAATGCACTCGTCTGATGCCCGAACTGTTATAAAAGATTTGCGAGTCTTTATCGGCACATACGCAATCAGCACGCTGCATTCTGACCAGGGTCCTGCGTTTAGCTCTCTAGCTTACAGGAGGCCATGGCTAGCTTGGGTGTTGCATTGCAGTACTCAAGTCCATTCGATCCTGAGGGAAATGCAGTAGTGGAAAGAAAAAACCGTGACATAAAGTCATCTATAACAGCTAGGGTATTAGGTTCGGGTGACGGGTGGGTCAAACATCTAATAAGTGTCCAACGTAGTCTTAACAATCTGCCAAGAAATTCTCTGGGTGGAATCACTCCATATGAATCACTGTTTGGTACTAGAATGATTATCGAAGACCTCGATCGTCAAACTTCAGTGGTGGAACAAAAACCCTTGGATATCGAAGATCGTTTGGCTGTTTTGCAGGACTTAAATGAAACAAGAAGAAGTCTGAGCAACACACCGCAAAAGACAACAACCACTGAAGAGAAGCCACCTGTCTCAACAAGACCTGTCTGGATTCCAAATATTGGGGATCTAGTAAGGGAAAAGATCACGGTGAAGAAGGAATTTGGGCCTTCTTACAGAAAAGCAGTACCTGTCCTAGCTATCCACGGAACAAGATCAGTGGTACTACCGCCCCTTGCTGGTAAAAAGGAGAACCGAGTCGTGTCCATCGACCTGGTCAAACCACATCATGTGGCCAATAATAAGTAGTAGGCCCAGTGGACTCCCAAGATGTAGCAGACGACCAAATCTGGCTACAATCCAAGAGGTTCAAACTGAAAGACTCATCACCTTTGATAAGCCTACAGTGAAGAAAGCAGGACTATCCAACAAATTCATGAAACTTGTGCCTCTTGAGACCCAAATAACAGTTCATCAAGAAACTCCTGTCTACAATGATATAGCCTCTGACTATACAAATATGACAAAGGAAGAAACAGCTCCAACGATTCCAAACAATCCGGGAGTAATCCCAACTATTGACAGAACTGCCTCTGGCTATTTCATCAACTTTGATACATTTTCTGAGGATCCCAGTGAACCTGAAATAACGCCATCAAATAAAACTTTCAAAGACAAAATAACAGAACTCTTTCATCAACTTGAAAAAACATACCTGGTTTCACCATGGGTTGAATTTTGGATTGTGTTAGGTGTACTTTCTCTCCTACTTTGGCTCATTCTTGTTTTAAGTTTGGGAAAGATGATAGAAGGAAAATACAGTACAATGGACACAGCAAGTAAGAACATCAACTTGCTCCTGAAACCTCACAAATCATGTCATCGTGAGCGAAGAGACCTGTCATCAGTGAACATCACAGCCGTTCCTATACCTGGTGGTATAGCATGGGATACAACTGATTATGACATTTATGGCCCGGTGGAGATGTTGAAGATTCTACACCAGTTTAAGGTTTCTTTGAGTGACTTTGTTTCACCCAGCACATTTTCTGATGATTGGGACTTTAAAACTGTTAATAACATGATGACAGATTTAGAATTGCCAGCTAAATTCACAGAACATGAATACTTAGAAGGTTCATCAGATTATGAACAAATGTATTGTTTTAATCATTATGGTCACCATTATTTGCACAAATCTGCAAACCCTAGAAATGTTTTTACTTACAATCAATGGGAACATTGTCTGACGCCGTCTAAAAAAGGGCAGCTCTAAAACATTTTATGAAAAGTGTCCATACTTCTCAGGTTTTAATGTCACAAATCCAGAAACGTTTTATTTCAAAAATGTAAATAAGACAAGAATGAAAAACATGTTGAACAATACTAAACAAATGTATTCAGCGAGCTTTTATGCTCAGCTGTCTACATTAGGTTTTAACTTTTGGAAAGACAACATTGAGACAAAAACTGCCTGGGCACAAAAGACTGGAAGGTGCAAGGTTTAGAAGCATTATTCAGAGCCTGCATTATCCCAGAGCAAATAATGTTTTTAATTGGCACTATTCAACAAACATCTTGTCTTGGCTAAGATAAAAGATTTAAACAAACCGTCCATACCTAAGCCCACACCTAATAGTAATAGCACTACAGATGAGGAGGTCGACATAAAACAGATTTTACAACACAACAGAACTAATCCTGATTGGAAAAAATGGTAGATCTAGCCCACAGACAGGAATAACTGTCAAGATAGATTCCTGAGCAGAACAAAAGGGTTCACAGTGAATAGACTAGATCCAAGATACTCCCAGAGACAACATCTGGGGATAGTAACAACTTACAGTGTCGGAAAACTATGCCTTGAGTGGCTACAGAAATCCACACTTCCACAAATTAAACAACACTCATATTTACTTAAAGACGGCGTTGATTTACGGGACTTCTTACTTGGACTTCGTAAACTGTGTAAAAACGTTTTATATATGCCGGTATATACGCTGCTTACAATGAAGCATAGAAAATACCGCAAATGGAAACTGCAGAAAGAATACAAGAAATTGATCGTATTCATTTAGAGAAAGCTTCCTCTGTAGTGGACAATGGGTTAACGACTCAGTCCTCCAGAATATATTCTTTGAACAGCATTGTATCCTCTGCCATCGACATAATAGAGAAGGACTTGCTAATGTTGCAACATGGTGAGTCTCAATTGCGTTCTATAATGCTGTTAGGCGGGACGTTACAAAATCTCCATTCAGGCTATGTGCCATGGCGTCTGATCAACACCACGTCATTGTTTTCTGTATTTAACCTTACTGATAAACAAATCTCGTTTGCACAAAGAGGAGCAGACTATACGGTGCTGAGCATTGAAAAACTGGAAAGATTGCCATTAACTGTTTCTGAGAAACCTGTCACTGAATGGATAATACATGGCACCATCTCGATACCAGTGATGATTTTCCAGTTCCAGCATTGCTTAAGACATATACCAGCAGGCATGTATGAAAGGTTGGGTAAAGAATACATTAAGTCAACCTGGAATTTACCATACACACAAAAATATTGGAGTGGGGGAAAGGAAGTATTTCTTAGTGGTGAAAATTGTAAGAACTCACTAAGCGGTACACTCTAATGTCAAGGTATTAATTTATATGGAGCATGCAAGGGTTCCTCAAAATGACATTTCTTGCCACCTGCAGGGTTCACCAGCAGTGGTGATAGATCAAGTTTTTAGGCAGCTATCCAATGGTAGCTACTTAATGTGCAACGATCACAGCTGTTGTGGCATGTTGCCAGGAAAAGCCTATCTTGTTAGTGTGTCAGCCAGGGTCACTTGTTGTATGCAAGTATTGTTTCCAAAAATCAAGACAGACAGGGAGTTGGTGTTATGGCCTTCACTGAATATCTCTTCTATAAGAATTGATACTTTAAGCAGAATGAAAGCCAAGCTGTACCACTGACCTCGTCTAGAGAAACGTATGATCTGCAAGTTGCAAGGACTTCTGCAGAGATACATTCATTATTATCAGCAAACTGCACAGTACATTTCGCAGAACTGTTAGATTGTATCTTAAACATGTCTGATACGAGTGGTATTGCACATGTGTTTAAGACAATTTTTTCGGGACTTTTAACACCCTTTGAACCGTCCTCGGCATTTTTCCAAATTTCGTGCACTCTGTGTTCGGCGGCCTGCCTCTCATTTTGGAACTCGTAGCAGGAATTCAGTTTTTATTCCTTCTGCTCCGATATGGCAAATCCAGTCACCAACGATACCCAGACTACCATGAAGAACGCGCTCCTAGCCATACGGTACCATGACAGAATTACACAGATTCTTGCTTGGCTCATTTAAGAGATCTGAATACCACCTGGTTCCTTTCATTCAGACCAATCTGGCAAGATTGCATCTTACCTGTTCTACGATGCCTGCTTTGCGGAGACGAATGCGTGTTGGACATTTGTCTTACACTTCCATCAGTACTGCCATTGGATGTTGACGCCTTGCTAGGTCCAGTAACGACTCATGCATCGTGTTGCCCCCAACGGCTGCCAATCCTGATGACGGCATTCATTGAGGTCTCCCCGGCAAGTCTGACTGAGGGTGAGATACGTGGAACTACAGGCACACAGGTACCATGTACTGCGAACATTGCTAATGCGAGTAACGCTGACGGCGATGATTCTCATGGATGTATGACATAATATCGAAAGACAGAATATAGACATACAAAAATATCGAAGCAAAAATATCGACATCAAAAATATCGAAGTTCTATCTACATAAAGGTAAGTACAAAAATATCGAGAAAAAAAATATCGTAGTACAAAAATATTGAAGTAACAAAATATTGTTTTTTTAAATGTATTAATAATAATGTAAAAATAATTCAAAAATGCATATAATTAAAAAAATTATAGACATAAGCACTAAAAAATATTTAAAAAATAATAACTAATACATATATATTTAAAATGAATTAAAAACTCTACATATAAATTAATATATATACGTTCTCCACATATTGCATCAGTAGGGAAAGCGTTGGATAGCGTGGGGGTAAAAATTACTATTCCCACTCCAGAGGGTGCAACAGTAGGGAAAGCGCTGGATAGCATAGGAGTAAAAATTACTATTCCAACTCCAAAGGGTGCAACAGTAGTGAAAGCGTTGGATAGCATAGGGGTAAAAATTACTATTCCCACTCCAGAGGGTGCAACAGTAGGTGAAGCGTAGGATAGCGTAGGGGTACAAATTACTATTCCCACTCCAGAGGGTACAACAGTAGGGAAAGCACTGGATAGCGTAGGGGTAAAAATTACTATTCCCACTCCAAAGGGTGCAACAGTAGGGAAAGAGTTGGATAGCGTGGGGGTAAAAATTACTATTGCCACTCCAGAGGGTGCAACAGTAGGGAAAGCGTTGAATAGCGTGGGGGTAAAAATGACTATTCTGACTCCAGAGGTTGCAACAGTAGGGAAAGCGTTGGATAGCGTAGGGGTAAAAATTACTATTCCAACTCCAGAGGGTACAATAGTAGGGAAAGCGCAGGATAGCATTGGCATTATATTAACATACTTATCAATTACATATTTTTTTTTAAAGATGTAATATTTTATTTACAAAAACATGTTACTAAATACCAAATATTCATAATTAATATTTACTTAAATACCAAAAAATTACTTCCCACGCTACTCCCCCTTTAACACACAACACACTACACATACAAAAAAACACAATTAATCTAAATATCAATTAATCAATTAATAACAATTAATATTATAAAATTGGTGTAATTATAAATTAACTAATTGACAAATATGAATGACCAATTAACAATTAATGACCAATTAATAATTAATTAACAAGAAATGTACAATAAGGTAAAACAATATTCATTAATAAATTATTTGTCATTAATATTATAAAAAAAGAATTACCAAATAATTAATTAACAATTAATTAATAATAAATACCAATAAATAAATACAATCTCTTTAATTAATTTAATTTAATTATTTCACACCCTATTCCCCTATAAACACACAACCCACTACACATAAATAAATCACATAAAAAATGTAAATATCATATAATCACTTAATAATAATTAATTACCAATTAATTAATTATTAACAATAACAAAAAATAATAAATATTAATTTATTAACTCTAATTAATGTAATTAACTAATTAATAATAATTAATTGCCAATTAATTATTAATTAACAATTAATTATCAATCAATAATATAAAAAAATCATAATTAATTAATTGTAATTACATTACTTCCCACCCTATTCCCCTATAAACCCACAACCCGCTCTGATACTAAAACGCAAAATGTAAACAAAATTACACATTTCAAAACATACATTGAAAAACATGTTTAACAAACACATAAAATACATAATTAAACACATAACACTAAACAAAACTTTGATATTAGTAACATCGATATATTTGATATCGATATTACTAACTTCGATATTAAAACCATCGATATTATTGTATATCGATATTTTAATTTCGATATTTTGGCTACTCACCGATTCTCATCTGTGCACATTTGATCTACTAACTGAAGTAATTCCACTTTCACATACTATTGTAGACGGTTTCTTTGCCAGCCTAGACCATCTGATGTTTTCTCCTGACACCGAGAATAACTTTTGAATCTTGCACACAGCGTTCCATGAACTGAAATTCGACCTTTGCTTTTTCAAAACAAACATTCTCACCTGGGAACTCTATTTTTCTTCAAATTTGATTTGAACTGATCTGCTTAAAGTATAACTATTCTTAGAGAACAAGAAATTCTTTTTGAGTACTTCCTAGAGACAATATTTGGCCTTGTCCTAAAAACCAAAACAGTTTGTATATTCTGCTATGAGATGGTCTCAAAATTTTTTGGGAGATTAAGAGCCATTTCATAATGATAATTTTGGGATTTATTAGGCTAGCATTGATACTTTCATGCTATATATCATATATGTAAACACTTTTCTCAAATACGTACAGTTATGCTCATTTCGTGTACGGCCTTTTCAAATGCAATTTGTACTTTGGGGGGATTGTAAACACATGCTTTAGATATGTTTTACTGCTTATAATTTAGTAATGTTGAACTTAATAAAGTGGAGTGGGTGTTGTATATGAATATAGGACCCTAGTGTAATTTTCCTGATACATGCCCATATATAGGTATAAACCACCCTATCCTTATTTAGGCATAGAAATCATAACCATATTTAGGCTTAGCCCATGCAGTCCAAATACAGCATGGCTACATCCACTAGTTCCGAAAATCCACAACGATTTCTTGGAAAAACCCACCTTCAGCAGTCAGGGACTTCCCCTTGCTTGAAAATTAATTTATCCAAGAAATCATGGAGTTTTCAAAGAACTGAGTCTTTGATGACGTTATTATGTCCAACCTTACGTCAAACTCGTCACCTTCAAGGTATAAATATGCCCACACTTGCTCAGGCAAACACGCAGTGGTTTGGAGCAGTTCGACTATCTACCTACACGACACAGCTCGCCGAAGCAAGTGCCGAAGGAAGCCGACCCTCCCATTGGAAGTCCCTGATGTGAGCATCAGTTTGGGAAGGGAAGGGGCCAAGGATAATGAAGTGGAGTTTCTGGACCGATTGGGTATGAGGAGAGGCAAGGGTAAGAGGTAGCGAAGCCAGACTGCCAGACTGCCAGCGGTTTGATAGCCAGAGCAAAGAGCAGCAGCCATTGCTGGTACCCCTATGGACTTTGAGAGGAGAGGACATTACGTCGTTGAGAGAACCTGGCACAGGTAGCCCCAATCCAATGAATCTGATTATTTCTCAACATCAAGAAGCATATGTGCGTCTGGATCACCGAATCACTGTCAGTACTCCAAAGTGATGTGCAACAGATGGATGCAATGTCTAGTGCCTCAGCAGGGCATCAACCCCTTCACTGCGGTGGCTATTCCGCCGCAGTGCTAAGGGGGGAGTGCGACCGAGCGGCGGGCTCATGCTGGTGACGGAACCGCTCCGTCACCAGCGTCGGTTGCCCTGTGCTTATGACGGAGCGGTTCCGTCATGGCCCCGCCCGCTTAATAGAACACCCAGCGCAGGCGCAGAATCCGCGCCACGCAGGCGCGTCGGGCGGGCCATGACGGAACCGCTCCGTCATCAGCACAGCGCCACCTCAGCTGATGACAGAGCAGTTCCGTCATCAACAGGGGAGAGGTTAAACCACACTGGTTTGGAGGAATGAGGGAGAGTAGTAACAGCAAGAGTTGATTTCGGCATTAATAAGAGATATGGGACGGTATAACAAACATGTGTCCAGAGGTTTGACTGGTTTATGGAGGGCAACATTTGTAATGAGGTCCAGCTAGATAGCTAAGGAGCCCCTGTCCAAAACCTCCTAGTAGAAATTGAGAAGAGGGGGGGATGGTATTGGAAGAAAGTTATTGAAATATTTAATTGGTAAGCCATTTGGCCCAGGCGTCCTGTCTGAGCAGAGGCAGTCGATAGCATCGCTTATCTTCTCCATGGTCAGAGCGTGTTCAAGGGCCACTCTGTCTACACCTGTCAGGGTGGCCAATGGTAAGTCCGCTATCAAATGGTGGGTGTCCTTGCAATCAGGAAGGGGGCGATGACCATATATCGAGCATGTAAGTGTCGCATTTGTATGCAATGTCAGCTGAGGAAGTCAGATGTGCACCCGAAGCGGCGCGAATCGTCGGGATTTGTTAGGAGATCGCATCATGGTTCACCAACCAATAGAGGAGATTTCGGGACTTGTCTCCCCATTCATAGACCTTGTCTGGTAGAGGCCATCCAACACTGCTTGGTTTTCTCCAGACATAATTGGTGGAGTGGGGATTCTACAGGTCTGCAACTGTCGCAAAGAATGGGTATCTCCAAAGCATCGGTCCCGACATTCCAGGAGTACCTTTTCTGCCTCATGCTCTGCTACATACTGAAGGTGGGTGCAAACTTGTCCCCTGAGGTATGCTTTGGCCCTGCCCTACATTCCTGACTTGCTGGCCATCCACATAGTGCCCTGTAGGAAAGGTGAGCAGTGCATTGCTCTCTAGCCAGGCACCAGGCATCGAGGCGCCAAAGGCCTATGGCCTGCCGCATGCTGGCCATATAGTAATATCACTGGGGCATAGTCAGAGATGCCCTGGGGTAGGATGTATGTGGACTGGACATTGGGGAGCTCTGTAGCAGGGAGGAAGAAAGAGTTGATCCTGGATAGACTGCCATGGAATGTGGACAGATGGGTACATTCAGCCATTCTCGGGTGCCACGTCCTCCAGGTGTGACAGAGGCCCAGGGACATTGCCCAGTTAGCCATGAGGAAGAAGGGTGGGGGTTATCGCTCTTGTCCCTATTGCTACAAGTTTGGGATCTATCACATCATTGAAATCACTTTCAACAATGGTAGGCCCAGGGGAAGGTCCAGAACAATGCCCCGGATGCACGTTAGGGATGCCCAGCGGCGATGGAGTGGGGTATACATATTCAGGAAATTGTGATGTCTACCTTCCAGGAGACCCGCCATGTACACATTTATCCCTTCCACCTCTGAGACTTAAGGCCAGATGTAGGTAATCCCAGTTTTCCGACTCTTAAATAGTGAATCATACCGAATCGGTATTTCAGAATCGGGAAACGGGATGTAGGAAAAAATTCGGAAAAAATACAGAATCAGTAACATTCAGAAATTGTAATCGGTATTTACCGAATCAGTATTTTCCGAATCGGCAAATACCGAATCGGTAATACCCATTCAACCCCATGGTCCTCCAGGCCCATAGGAATGAATGGGAATTACCGAATCGGTATTTACCTATTCGGAAAATACTGATTCGGTAAATGCCAATCGGAAAATACCGAATCAGAAAATACAAAAATAACCCATGTGAGCCTGTGAACCAATGAGGAACACCCACCACACCCCACAACAAAGCTACAGAGGAACCAACCAATCAGATGCAACCACCCCTCCCCAGTACCTGGAATTGGCCACACCCATGCAGGTGCAGATCAACTGAACTGTTTGGAGAGCAGGAGGAAACACAGAGGAGCAGGCTTCCCTGAGCATACCTGAGTAGCAGAATGGAGTCCCAGGAAGGCCAGAGCGATGCAGCTGAGCGCAGGAGGAAAATCAAATTCAGCCCAGCAGAACTGCAGGTGCTGGTTGAGGAGGTGGTTAAAAATCCCAGCCAGATATTTGGCATGTTGCAGAGTCTGTGAAACGTAACACCTGGCTGGACATCCAGTCCAAGGTCAATGCCATTGGGGTCATACACAGGGACATAGGTGACCTGAAAAAAAGATGGTATGATCTGCGGATCATCACCAAAAAAAAACTTGTAGCACAGGGAAAAGAAGCTGGAGCCACAGGTGGAGGGAGGAACAGAGCACCAAGACTGACAGACGTGGAGGAGCTGGTTGAATCCACCCTGGAGCCAGAAAGTATCCATGGGATCGGGGATGCTGACAGCTCAGCCAGAGCTGCAAAGAAACAAGGTAAGAATCATGGACATGAATCCCCACCCTCTTCCCTGACCTCTTCCCCAATGTGGGTGTCTGCATCACACTCCAGAACAGGTTTTACTTTTTACCAGCAATGCATCATGGGAGACGTAGTTATAGGTACATACATCGATGCAGTCAACATAGAAATCAGCAAGGCATGCCACTCACTACATCCAGAAGCTGATGAGGACTAGGCAACTGTGTGATAGGAATGTGATTTAATAATGACACACAACCACTGACCCGTTGTCCATATCTGTCCACCGGAGAGTCATCGCGCAGTACAGCGCAGGAAAGGGAGGAGAGGGCAACGACAACTGAGAGGAGGGAGAAGACAAAAGAAAGAGCAGGTCAAAGCGCTGTTCAGCAAAAGACAACCACAGCCCAGGCAACCACTACACCTGAGCGACTCACCACACCACAGCCTCCGTCACCTCTGCTGTTTGGGTCACAAGAGTTGGAACCACCAGCACTTTCCCCCACACCAACATCACAGTCATCTGTGCAGGGAAGGGCATGGAGGCTTGATGTGCCCCCTCTCTGGATTCTGGAGACGTCAGATGAGGAAGATAAGGAGGGTGTCACACCAACTAATCCACCTCTGGCTAACAACGCTGGGCAGCAGACTTCATCTGGAGCTGTGCGGGCCAGTGTCTGAGGCAGAAGGGTATGGGAGAGAGGTGAAGGCCAGGATGGATAAGGGGTCTTCTGTGGTCTTGAGGCCACCATGGTAAAAGTCCAGCGCCTGCAGTTTTAGCGGTTCACAGACAAGTGCGCAGTTTAAATTGCAAGATGTCAAACATTGACCATGGTATTGGCACCATGACAGAGAGCATGCAGTCCATGGGAAAGGGGATGATGGACATGACACAGTGCATGAGTGCTCTCTGTTACATGTTAGATAGAGACCACTCCGAGAGGCGCAGTGATCGTCAGTGCATGTGGCAACAGGCAAAAGCCATGAACCGGTTTGCTATAGCAACCTCCCTGTTATGCCGGTGCTCTGTCGTCATGCAGGTGCAATTGTGCACTGCTGCACGGATTTGTCGTGGGGGATGGGGAGAGTCACCTCTGCCATGAAGCTTATGCTTACACACTAGGCAGCCACTGCTGGAGACACAGGTGTCGGGGAAACAAAAGACTCCACCAGCAGGAGTGGCTCTAGCACTCCGGTCTCTGACATTCATAGGAGCAGCAGGCGCCAATCTGCTGACCCAGGCACCACTGAAAGCGTTGAGACCCAGCCTCATGCATCCCGCACTGTAGTGCGTGGGCGGAAACATTGAAGATGCCCTCAACCCATAGGACAGGTCACGGTGAGGTTAACTGTGACCACCCAGTCTGAATAATAGACATTGTA
Source organism: Lissotriton vulgaris (assembly GCF_964263255.1). Lineage (NCBI taxonomy): Eukaryota > Metazoa > Chordata > Amphibia > Caudata > Salamandridae > Lissotriton > Lissotriton vulgaris. The sequence goes on along the minus strand of NC_141694.1, from coordinate 273,313,613 downwards.
ATACCATGGTGTGGTATCTGTTAAATGCCGTAGTGACAATTAAACTACGTACTTCAAATACTAAGCCTGTGTGTGTCTCCTTACTTACTCAGAAATAGCTGTGTGTGATCTCTGCCCGTCTCAGTCTCACATCTGTTGCAGGTGCTGCTCCTGCTGCATAGGGCTCAGCCTGTTCTGTTCCATCATCAATGTCCTCATGATGTGTGATATCCACCTGTGTGCCTTCCTTGGTGGCAAGATTGTGCAGCATGGCGCAGGTCGCTATTTTTTTGCAGCAGATGATTGGAGTGTACTGCCGTGCACCTCCACTCTTATGGAGGCAGCGGAACCTTCTTTTTAGTAGTCCAAATGTGCGTTCGACAACGCTGCGTGTTGCTCTGTGTGCCACATTGTAACGCCTCTCACTCCTGGTATATGGATTCATGTAGGGGGTGAGGACAAAGGACCGCAGAGCATAAGCACTATCACCTAGGTTGGAAAGAGAGTGCCATTAGTTACATACTCATGATTGATTCACCTGCATTCACTATCAGGGTGTGTCACAGTTATTTACCTAGCAGGTATCCATCACCAAAATCGGCAGCATTAAGGCGTGTGTATATCCCACTGTTCTGGAAGATGTACGAGTCGTGGGTACTCCCTGGAAATTTGGCCACAATGTCTGTAATGAGGTTGCCAGCGTTGCATATCACCTGCACATTGATTGAGTGCGTTGACTTCCGGTTCCTGTAGATGTGTTCTGTGGCTGCAGGTGGGCAGAGTGGGATGTGGGGGCCATCTATACAGCCTATGACTTGAGGGAAGTGTGCCAGTTGATAGAAGTCTGTTTTGGTCTTCGCAAGTTCCGCAGGTGTGTCAGGGAAAGTAATATAATGATGCATTCTCTGCATCATGGCCTTAAGGAACTTCCTAAAGAAACGGGACAGGCAGATCTGGGACACACCACCTACTGCAGCAATCACACGTTGGTAACTCCCAGAGGCAAGCAGGTGTAGGCTACACAGCACCTGCACATGGGGTGGGATGGCGTACGCCCTTGGTGTTGGGTGATCCAGGAGTGGGTGAAGGTCCCTAATCAAGTCCAGGATGGTTTGGGGGTGTAGCCTGTACCTTTGCAGTATCTCTGGCAATAAGTTGGATGAGCAATATCCTCTGTCTGTACACTTGCTCCTCCCTTCTCCATACCCTCTCTCCTGCTGCCAGTAGCAGTATGATTGTAGCAGTAGGCACCTTGCTATGAAGTGGAATGCCTCCATTCTGGTAGCACAGTTGCATTTTGGGACCTTTTTTATAGCCTGCACCTGGTTACCACCTGCTTTCAATCCATGGTATTTACTGACTCTTAAATACCGAATTTCATGAATTCAGTATTTTTTGAGTTTCCTACATCTCGATAGTCATTTTATTTACCGATTCGGAAATTAAGAATTCGGTAAATAAGGATTAGGTAAAATCCGATTCGGTAAATACCGACCCGTATTTACCGATTCGGTAATATTTTGACTCCTACATCTAATTTTCCATATACCGGTCGGTAACGGATGAAATTACTGAATTTCGTCCGCTACCGACCAGTATTTGGACCTACATCTGGTCCCATGTGAGTGACAGAGAGAGGGAAAGATTTATGAAGGATTATCATGACTCTCCTGGATCCCCAAGTATGACCGGTAGGATATAGTCTGTCATAGGCATACTGGGTGAGAACCGGACAGCGAGTACCAAGAAGGTGCGTCTCCTAAAGGAATAGCATGACTGGTGAATGGCCTTTAGCAAATCAAAGGATCACATTCATTAAATATACATAACATTCCAAGTCATAATCTTCAATTATGCCAATGGGATATGGGGGTTACAGAAAGGTTAGTATAGGGCAACTAAGACGCCATGGTGGGTCAAAGACGAGTCGCGAAGGCAACCGATGGTGGCAAGTCTGCATCACAGTAATGAAAGTAGAGTGTGTACTGTGCAGGTGATAGAAACAGAGAAAGAAAAACAATATAACAAAACCACTGAAACAAAACCTCAATTCACCGCCCCAACACCTCCCCATTCTACACTTCAACCTCAGAAGCATCTGTCACCTTAACTCCCACTTGAGAACAACAATAGAATGAGGAGGGTGTGAAGCAGTGGCCATTGCCTTCCTGCATCAAATCATGAAGATGAATGTGCTGCTGGCTAAGCAAGTATAAGGCACGAGAAAGAAAAGAAACAGTTGTCAGTTGCTGCAAGATTGTGAGACATTCCCTTGGAGGCCGTTTTATAGGAAATCAGTCATTTCCATAGGCCAGGTTGCCATGTGGTCCAGGTCTGAAGGCCTGCAAAGGGGCCAGTCCTCCTACCCGATCAATATCCTCTCAGTGGTTACTCTCCCCCACAGTTGAGCTCTGGCCTCCCACAACTGCACCCTTCTGCCTTTGCGAATGCGGGCGCCTGCACCCCCTACTGCGGGTGCACCCACACCTGATTTGTGAGTGCGAGGGGCACCTGACTCCCGAGGGGTAGGGCTGCATATGTGGCCGGAATTACTTCCATTCAGCTGCCCATTTCAAGGCTGTTATAAGAGTCTTGAAGGTGCAGTATTCATGAATGACGTTCAGTTTGGCAGAAAAAACAAGCATGTATGAAAATGTAATTGCTTAAAGTTTTTGCTTCACTGAGTCAAAGGCCTTGTATTGTTGGACCTGACAGGTGTACTCTGGGAAAATGAGGTTGCAATCGACTTGGAAAGGTATGGGTCCTTGTTTTCTTGCAGCCAGGAGGATGGCATCCCTGTCCTTGTGGTTAAGGATTTTTGCTATGAGGGCGTGTGGGGGGCCGTTGTGAGGGTTGCTGCACCAGAGACTTCTGGGTTCACTCTAAATAAAGGAAGACGACAGATCATCCTGTGGGATCCAGAATTTGATCTAGAAATTATTCATATGATGGACCCTCCATGTCCTTCAGAAAGCCAAAGAAGCGGAGGTTTTTCCTGCTTGTACGGTTTCAGCATCCTCTGGGGGCTCCTCCAGGTGTTTTTGTTGGATGCAGATAGTTGTTGAGCCTTAAACTGAGCTCCTGCAGAGGGTCCTCAAGGTTCAAGACGTAACCCTCTGAGTCAGAAACCCTGTCCATCTCATTTTGCGGATCCTGGCAGAACAGCGCCATGTCCTCACCCACCTCGCAGAGTCTGGTCTCAAGGGCCACATGGGTGAAATACAAGGCTTGGACGATTGACACAAAACCAGCAGCATCCTAGGGCAAAAAGGCCAGAAGGGGGTCTGCAGTACCAACAGAGGTTCCAGATGCAAAGGGTGAGCGGGTTTTACTCATGATGAGGAGGTATACGACGAGGCTCCAGCAGCTGATCTCTACCACAGCATTGTGTTCTGAGACCTTAGGGGAGAAGTAGATAATGACAGTCACAGAATGCAAGTGGAGCAGGTTGAAAAGTTCTTAATAATACAGAAACATATAAGATAAGGTATGGAAGGTTTATTGTATAAACACCCCATCCATCAGCTACCAGGGAGTAACTGACTTCTAGGGAACATTGGCAAGAATTGCATTCCCAGTTCTACAGAACCTTTGGCAATAAAGATAGAGAAAACACTACACATCTTCTTTCTTATAACAAAGTTCAACTTCAGAAAATAAAGAACACAAAGAACAAAACAATGAAAGAATGTAATACAGAAAGGAAGAAAATTGTTAGTTGCATAATACCACGTACATTTAACTTACATAGTCCTTTAGATACACAGGTATATTTTTTATCCGAGCACTACTTCTGACACAAGAATTACCGGCTTCATTGGAACAAGAAGACTTGCTTTCAACTGAAGTCATAAGTCTTTTCTTTAACAACAACAACACCATTAACATTCCAGATTTTGCCATTCTCCAATTTTACAGAATTTTTAAAGCACTTAATGACATGCAGAGGAGCAGAATACTTTGACCAAGAAAAAGCTCTAACAGGTGCTTTGACACGAACTAAATCCCCAACTACTACTTTACTTTCCTTTACTCTTTTTCTCTCATCAAAACAAATTTTATTTTTTAACTGTAGCCTTTCTTCTCTACTTCTCCAATCTCCAATACTGTTATCTTTTACACCCTTGTTCCAGAACATCCAACCAGGACTTAAACTTGTGTTAGGAGTGAAAATCTATGTGCCAAAATACATTTTTGCAACTCCTTCCAATCCAAGGAATTTACCCTTAAGAGTTGTATATTCTCCTTTATCACTCTGTTAAACCTTTCAACAGTACCGTTTGATTCTGGATGATATACTGATGTTCTTTTATGCATAATTCCACAAGATAACAAAAATTCAGACATCATACTTGAACAAAATTGAGGTCCATTATCAGATAAAATTGTTTTTGGAAACCCCTCCCTTCTGAAAACTTCTTTTAGAAAAGAAACCATACAAGAAGATGTGACCTCCAATACCCATCTTGAATACAAGTCAATTAAAACAATTAAATATGGAGTACGATGTTCACCAGAAAGAGGACCTACAATGTCAATTGCAACATCCTCCCAAGGACCACACTGTAAATCACGACATACCATAGGAGCAGTCCGAGAAACAAGTAACTTGTCACTTACTCTACATTGTAAACATTCCCTCACCTCTCTTTCAATTTCCAGATCCATACCTGGCCACCAGAAAGAACTACAAATTCTTTCTTTAGTTTTAACAATGCCTAAATGACCTTGATGAGCCTCCTCAATTAATCTTCTTCTTAAAGAATTTGGAGGGATCAATTTGGAACCCCTTAATAGAATTCCATTTTCCACAGATAATTGATTTCCAACTAAATGCCAAACTTTAGCCAAAGAATTGTCAAAAACTGAATTTGCATAACACCAGAAGTAACTTCACATACATTTACTTCATCCTCAGAAATTTCTTCTTGAAGATCTCCTTCTGAAACATCACAAACTAACCTTGAAAGACAGTCAGCAGACACATTTTCCACACCTGGAATATAATCTACACTAAAATTAAATTCTTGAAGTCCAATCACCCATTTTCAAATTTGTGACGATACACAATCTAAAGCCTTTATTGTGAACATTTCTTTAAAAGGTTTATGATCTGAACAAACCTTAAATTCCTGACCCCAGAGAAAATTTTTAAACTTCTTGAGAGCCCAAACTATTGCCAAAGCTTCTTATTCTAACTTCTGGAAGCACAAGCAATAGGTTTTCCTTTCCACCTCTATTCTGTTTTAAAATGGCACCTAAGCCCTTCGAACTTGCATCAGTTACCACAAAAGTCTCTTCATCAGGAATAAAAGCTTGTAGATTTTGAGCATTAAATAAATCTTTCTTAATATCCTCAAATTACTTTTGACATCCTTCTGACCAAATAAACTCTTTGTTCTTTCCAAGTAAATTTCTTAAATTACTAGACTTGCTAGCTAAATTTTTTATGAATTTACCATAATATTCGACCTTACCTAAAAAAGAAACAATCTCTTCCTTGTTCTTTGGAGACACTAAATGTTGTATGGTATCTACCAATTTTTTTTGGGTGAAATTCCTAAAGCTGATATTCTGTGTCCTAAATAATTAACTTCATTAACTGAAAATTTGCATTTCTCAAATTTTAACGTAAGACCTGCAGATTCTAACCTCCTTAAAACCAACCTCAAAGTCTTATCACGTTCTTCTTGATTATTTCAAAAAATCAGTAAGTCATCTTGGTAACATTTCACTGATTTTATTCCTCTCAAAATAGAAGCCATAACCCTCTGAAAAACCGACACAGCAGACACAAGAACAAACGGCATCCTTTTATACTTAAATGCACCCATGGGGGTGATAAAAGCCGTCAGGTCTTGTGACTCCTGCCTCAATTCAATCCGATGATAAGCCTGAGTTAGATATAATGTTGTAAAAACCTTTGAATCACCCAAAGAAGTTAGTAACTCATCTATGTTTGGTAATGGGAATGTATCTACAACTACTTCTTTATTGAGTGATAATTTTATATCGCCATTAGGTTTGTTCGCGACAACAACTGGCGACAACCATTCAGTTGCCTCCACTGCAGTGATAATATCTTGTTCTTGTAATTTCTTCAATTCCTGCTCTACTTTTTCTTGCACAGCTATAGGAATCCTTCTTACTTTAGCATTCACAGGTACAGCATTTTTCTTTAACTTGATACAATGCTTGTAAACTTTAAGACATCCCAACTCTGTTCGAAAAAGCTGGGGAAACTCTTTTACAAAAGAATTACCATCAGACTTTACCTCCTGAATCTGAACTTGTGGATTGGAATTAGGATTTAGCATCACCCTCAATAAATGCTGATGTGGCCATCCAATTAAACAATCACCAACTTTAGAAACATATACTTTTCCAACAATTATATTTTTCTCCATTTCAATTGAAGCATTAAAATAACCCAACATGCTTATGGGAGACCCACCATACCCTCCTGGATTCACATCCATTTTAAAAAGCTCGTTTTTCATTTGAAAATATTTTTCATAAATTTCCTTCGAAATAATTGAAATATGTGAACAAGAATCAAACTTAATTTCCAATACTATACCATCTACCTTAACTTTGCCAATTGGATGATCTTTATTTTTTTTCTCTTTCACTTGACATATAACTTCTTTTATTTCTTTTTTGAATACTTTCCTGTCTTTAGACTTGCAAAATTTCACGAAATGTCCCTTTTTCCCACACCCATGACATACAAAGCTCAAAGCTGGACAAGTCTTTGAGTTTGCTTTATGACCAGATTTTCCTCACCTGAAGCATGTTATTGTATTAAATGATGTTCTTCTTTGTTTGAATCTTTCAGAACATTCTTAACATCTTTTACCTGACAAACATCTTCTTTTACATCTTCAACCACATCCTCGGTTTTCCCTTTGTCCCCCTTTAACTCATTTATACATTTTAACATATGCTCTACCCTTTTTGCTATACCCACAACTTCCTCTAAAGGTGGTTCATCCTTCAGCCACAATTCCTCTCTGATCTTATCCTCTCTACATTTCAAAACTAACTGATCTCTTAAACGCTCATCATTGGCAGCACCAAATTTACAAATTGAGGACAATTTCCGTAAAGCAGTTAAGTATTCCTCAACAGATTCATCTTTACCTTGCTCTCTTTTTCCAAAATAATATCTTTCCATGATAGTGCTTACACAAGGCAAATAATGTTTATCTAACTTCAATAAACATACTTCATATTCATCCAAGCCCCGTTGTTCCTGTGTAGATAAATCTGGTAAATTTTTTAACACCTCTTGACCTACCCCCCCTAAACAATGCATCAAGAGAGAATATTTTTTTTCCGCACTTAAATTTGTGCCACATACTCGTACATAATGTACAAATATGTTTTTCCATTTGCTCCATTTTACTTTTGGTTCTCCTGGATCACTGAGGAAAAAAGGTGGAGTTGTCACATTCTGCATTTTCCTTTTATGTATAAGATTTTTACTCACTTGAGTTAAATTACTTCACTATCACTTTTTAAATGTCTAATAATCCTATATAATTAATTCTAATATATATATATATATATATATTTAAATATTCATAAGCTAAACCAGCAATAATGAAAATATTTTCATTTAGTAAAAAATATTTATCAAGACCAAATCCAAATTCCCCATGTTATACTACACATAAAAATGTTATAATTGTACTTTCACGTTCACTTAAATATTATGTTTAAATCATCACATCAGATAAATATTCATTTTATTATTTATCTGCTTATCTTTTTTATAAATCAAATTATACTTTACAGTCCCCTTTGAATCTTTTACTTTCACAAGTAATCTGTGAGAAACGTCTTTTTCTTCAAGGAGCACTTCCTGTTTATTTTACCAACAAAGATGTGCTCATGCGCAGATAACTCTTTCAATCACCAGTTCTCGCCTATTTTGTCTAACACTTCCTGTTTGTTCTACCAAGCAAGATTTGTTTATGCGCAGATGACGCAAACAAACACCAGATCTTTCATTGCCTCTCGTGTTCCTTACACCGAATCCCTCAGCAGCATTCTAATACGTCATCATTTGATACCAGCTGCCGATAGAAGAAGATCTCCGTTTACACCTCAAACCACAACAAAGTCCTCCGCTCTCGTTTCAAACTGTCACAACACTACAACACTTCTTTCTTCTGCAGCCGCTCCAATCTTAAAGGTACGTATCTTTAAAAATAATTTTCTTCCTTCCTAGTTTTATCTAACATTGACGGCCGCTGGAGAAGTAGATAACTTCTGGACACACACAACAGCCGCTGGAAAAGGACAAGCATTTGTTTCCTTTTTTTTAAACAGTCTAAATCAAACGTACATAGGCATTTTTATCCATACAACTTCCCGCTCAATTCTTCTAATAAAATAAACCGCCGCTGGAAAAGCTTATTAACTTCCCGTCCAACAACAACAACCGCAGAGGAAGGTGAAACTTAAGTTTTCTCTTCTAAATTCTCTTCAAATTACTCCTTTGCTAGTATATATTTTCCTTCAGCAATTTCTTCAATATATATATATTCCAATATCTTTAAAGTCAGTTACGCTAAAGCACACTCCATTCTAATTAGCTTGATGTTGAGGTGTTCATCTCCTCTCCCATTTCTCCTCGTTGACCCTCGTCGCCAATGAAAAGTTCTTAATAATGCAAAAACATATAATATAAGGCATATAGGTTTATTGTATAAATACCCCATCCATCAGCTACCAGGGAGTAACTGACTTCTGGGGAACATTGGCAAGAACAGCATTCCTGGTTCCACAGAACCTTTGGCAATAAAGATAGAGAAAACACTACACAGGTTCTCTGCTTACAAGCCACACGAAACACGCTGGGGGTCTGGATTACCCTCAAATGATCAAATGGGGGTGTAGGTGTGTCTCATCTGTCGATGGCGAGCCCACCCACCAACAAAAGGACAAGTCCCGACCTTTGGGCTACAACAGCCCTGGGTATGAGGGCGGGTGGAGGTTGGGGAATAAACCAGGCCAACTGCCAGCCTTGGCCTTCCCTTCTCTTCCACAGGCACAGGGCAGAGGTCCAGAGCACCAGATACAGGAGGCAATGCATGGAGACATGCCTAGCCCAGGTCACTGCGAGCTGCTTCCTTCCTTCTAGGGTAAAAACTGGAAAAGGTTACTTCAATGCAGCCCTGAGCTCAGCCATTAGACCGCCACTGCACCAGTGACGCCCATGGCCTGAGCCATGTCTCACAGTCCCCAGGGAGACTGCGCCACCAGCCGTACCCAGCCGGGCACCGCAGGGGAATCACGGGTGCAATCGATTACACTAATTGCTCTGCCACCCACACCACAGGCCAAATGGCCACATGGTCAATTCCCCCGAGCCACAGCCAGCATTTTAAGGCTCACTGACAGGTTGCTGCCCCACAGGGTCCGGTGGTTTCATGCCCTAGTAGGTGGCATAAATGCAGCAGGGGGGATATCCCAGGGAGTCCGAAGGTTAGCTCAACTTCGGGTTTGGAGAGCCAGCAGCAGGGTGGCCGCCTATGCAGTTGATGGTGTATGTATGTATGTATGTATTGGCATTTATATAGCGCACTACTTACCCGTAGGGTCCCAAGGCGCTTCGACCGCTGCAAAACCCTTCCTGGCTTCCCTGAGAGATGGTCCCTTAATGGGTATCTCCAGGGTGAGACCAGGCATCCCCGGCGGTCTGGTGGGGCCGTTAGTGAAGATGAGGCAAGCTAATGCCCAGAGTTGCCGAGTGTGATCGCTGATCAGAGTGGGCACCGAGGCGAGAGAATTATCGAGTCCGCTGACCCTGGTCCAGAAACCTGCCGCGCCGGGAATCAAACCCTGGTCCCGGGCCGTCCTCTGCTCTCGGGTCTGCCGCCTCTAACCAGTGAGCCACACTACTTCACTTCAAAGAGCGTCCACCATCTTCAATGTTCAGGCAACGCCAAGCTCTCCAGAACTGTATTAGTTTGAAGGTTCATAGTACATTGCTCTCTGCTTCTCATTTCCCCATTGCTCTCTGTTCTATGCTGTAGTCTTTTTAACTCCTTTCCCAGAAATGCCAAATTCTTGAAACCCATCTTAGGCCAGGCTGCCAATTGCCAACTTACCAGTGCGACAATACTGACTTATGACAAGGAAACAGGAGAGGGTTATGGGGCCACTACACTTCTGATGGGCAGGGGACTTTCAGGCAGGCAGGATACTCTTGCATGTGTGGCTTCCCTACTAAAAAACTAAAATCGTCCAAGAAGAATATTGACATTGTCGATGCTTGCTGCCTTTCAGTAATATATTGAGCCTAGTGAAATTACAACAGTATGATCAGTATGCCTGCAAGACATGTATTCCTTCACCCATGATCTCTTGTACAGGACAACTCTCAACTGAACTGGACCCATAGAGTGAAACATTTAAGTCACATCAACGGCAATCGTTAGAGTCACCTCCTGGCACCTTCATGTGCACAACAGAGCTCCAAGCCATCTACACCACTAAGCACTTGTCATCCCAACTGCACATCCACAATGGTATGCAGGTTTCTATTTATTTTACTGAAGCACATTCAATGAAACTCTTACAAACTTAACACAGTTTCTACAAGAATTGATGGAATTCCGCTACAATGTAGTTGGGAAGCTGTAGGTTTGTTTTCTGAAGCCGAATGATCATGATGAAGGAGTGAAAAATCGCAATGGCGGCTAATGGCCCATAATAGCAGTCATCATTGCAGCACAATAGATGCTGATGTTGTCTTTTGTCCCATTAGGTGTTCAGAATCCATGAAAATTATATTAGTTATGCAGTTGCCCCTTCTGTGTTCTCAGACCTATCATTAATGATGACGAATGCTGTTTAGCAGTTCTTGATGTGCTGACATATTTTTTCTTTTTCTCACATCACTGATGTCTCCTGTGCATCTAAGTAAAATATTGGCCACATTTTCCAATTTAACATCTAGAGCTTAATTCACAAAAACATATGCAATACTAAATCTATGTTAGGAGAACATATGGCAAGATTTATCCTGCACGTATAAATTCATTTACTCCTGCATAGTATTAAAGCATGACAGCATAATATCACATGAGTAAATCTCACTTAGGAGGTGAGTAGTGAGTGATATAATGTGCGGTATGCCTTGAAAGTTTATGAACACTCAGAAGCCACTCACAAAGACTGCTATGTCCTACGCCCGATGGAAATGTAGGATATTTGCTTCTGCCAAGGGCTGGATTAAATCCTTTCCTGGGTAGGACGCAAAATCAACACCATTAAATGTCCAGATATTTTACAATGCTTTTAATGAACATGTTAAAAATTGTAAACACACAAACATTAAAATATTCTGATCAGTTGGGCACAGATCTGTGTCTTTGCTTCTGCTTATATGGCAGTCTAGATTTCTTTGATTGCGCAACTATTATCAAATAAAGTACTAGCAATTTAGACCTGTATTTTCAAAACCCAGTGTACCTTTTAACATAGAGCCACGTTATCATTTATGGTAACCTGCAGTACACATCTCTTTTTTAATGTTTTTTTTATATAACGACTTGCTGCAGCTGATATGACAAATGTAGGGCAACACTTAATGTTGCCAGAAAGTTATCTACTTATTAATTCATGTATTTATTGTAGAATTTGAATAAGTGCGGAACAAGCCAGATCAAGTGTTGTAGTGTGGTACATTAGTTTTCCTAAAAGTGTAAATAATAATACATGCATTAGAAAATCAGCATCGCACAATTGAATAATTAACCTACTGAGATGTCTGACTAGCACAATTTCTGTAGCCCATTAACAGTCGAAACATAGAGGTTAACACTAACCCTGGGCGAAGCACTACGCTACGCTCGCGTAGTTTGCGAAGTTTCCGCAACTTCGCACTATGTGAGCTGCACATAGCACAGTTCCAACATGCATAGCGTAGCATAGTGCAGCGGTGCTTTTTTCCTTGCTCGCGGTCCTCAACAACAAGTTGGCGACCGCGAGCAAGCAAAATGATATCTTGGCGAGACTTTTTCCTCGTTCGCGATCAGCAGCATCATGTTGCCGATCGCGAGCGTGGAAAATAAACCTCCCTGCAAGATTCTCAATGCGGGGAGGTTTGTTTTCTCATTGCGAGTGGTCGCTTATGTTCGTGACCGCTTGCGATGAGAAACAATCAGTCCGCGTTGAGAAAGCTGCAGCTCGAGGAAAAATCTCCTCGAGCGTCAGAAAACGACAGCTCGCCCAGCGCTAGTTAACACGTAAAATGGGCCAGAGGAACTGTACATTTCATGATAGAGGCCTGGTGAAACTGCAAGGAGAGACAGCTAGTTGACTGCGGAGCTGGCATCCACTAAAATTCAACTGCAGGACACTAGAAAGGAAGGGGTGCACCAGCAAAGACGCAGTAAACCATTCCACCTTCAAGACAGCACTCAGCCAACACCATCACCTGCTGAAAGAGACAAAGAAGAATGCCTTGGCAAACCGCATAGAAGCCAGCACAAACCGCAGCAAGGAGCTCTTTGCTTTCATGAAATAATTTTCCAACACCGCAGCAGCCAAGAACACCGCCCCCTTTCAAGAACTATGTGACATCCTGGCGGACTTTTTCCACGACAAGATCACAGTCATCTATAAAAACTTCAAACCCCAAGCCCCGTGTAGACAGCATCAGCCTGATCTCACCATGAACAGAAACTCTGAACACCTGCACACCCATTGGAACCCTCTCACAACTCAAGACAATTTCCATCATGAACTCCGTGCACTCAGGGGCACCCATGGACCCCTGTCCCCACCACATCTTCAACCTCGGGAGCAAGAAAATTGTCGAAGAGCTGAATAAAGTCATGACCACCTCTATCACCTCAGCCTCCTTTCCTGATGACTGGAAACATGCTGAAATTAAGCCCCTCCTGAAGAAACCATCAGCCAGCCTAGCTCAACCTAACAACTACTTGCCCATCTCCCATCTACCGTTTCCATCAATGGTTCTCAAGAAGGCAATCAACCAGTAACTTACTGAACACCTGGAACTCAACAACCTCCTGGACCTCTCTCAATCTGGATTCTAACTACACCACCAAGACAGCACTAAATACAGCCATTGGAGCATGGCAAAATGACAGCTCTCATCCTCCTGGACCTGTCAGCCACCTTCAACATCGTCTCCCATTACATCTTGATGAACAAACTCCACCACATTGGAATCTAGGGAGATGCCCTCAAATGGATTTCCTCATTCCTCACCGGAAAAACCCAGGGAATCCATCTCCCACCGTTCACTTTGGAACCCAAGATATAATTACAGAATCCCCCAAGGTTCAACCCTCAGCCTCACCCTCTTCAATACATGGCCTGGCCTATCAATGACTTTAGAATCAATTGAATGAAAAGCACAACTGTTACCCCCAATGCCGGTTTTGTAATTGCAAAAGTAAATCTATCATTCACCTTCTTTGTTGTTGTCCAGAATGTATACTATCTTGCCTCATTCAGCTGAAACCAATGTTTCTAAAAAAATGTAATAGATACTTGAAAGGACGCACTATAAGTTTGCTTCTAACACAGTGAAATAACAGAGCTGGCTGATTTTGAAAATTTATGAAAACAATCTTTAATAGTATTAAAGTTCTGAACAGCCCCATATAGCAACAGTAACTACCATACCAAATAGTCAAGTGAAAAAGTCCAGTCACAAGGAGCTGCAGCTCGAACAGCTGAAGCGGTTTGACTGACCTCCAAATTGTAGGCTTGCTTGCATTATTACAAGTGTAGCAGTTGAACCACCATAGGACTACTGTGGTCAAGGAGCAGCAATATGGTGGTGGTGCCACTGCACCACTGTCAAGCAAATTAAGATAACCTGTTCACCACCCCTTTCATGGCAGTGAGTCAGTCATGAAAAGGGTGGTGTAGGGGCAACAAAGGGGGCCCTAACAGGTCCCCCTACTGCTCCTCGGCCTGGAGGTGCCTGTGGGGGCACAACATGGACCTCCCTGGATTTGCACCCACGGGTTCCTGCACAGTGGTGCTTGCTTGCAACGCCTTGCAGGATTGTGCAGTCAGCGCTCTCACTGCAGCAGTCTGCCTGCTAAGCTCTCTCAATAGCCTAATAGACCACCGTCATCAGACTGCTGCTGCAATGCTCACCAGCCAGGAATTACACTCATAATCCAGCGGGTAGGCGCACCACGTCTTTGGTAGTCCTCTAGCGGACCGCGCAGTGGTGGCGCCACTGGAAGACCTCCAAAGTCGTAATAAGTCCCTAAGTCTAGAACCTTAGTCTAGAAACTTTTTGTATGGTGCAGCACACATGCAAAATCAAGGATAAATTAAAATATTTCTCCTTTAAACACCTGCTGTTTAGCTGCGTTAATCTTTGGAACTAATCTCTGTCTAGTAATATTAGTAGATAGGGTTTTGCATAAAAAAGCATGGGTGGTTGAATGGGAGCACCCATGTATCACCCATGTAACGCTCCCTTGAAGCACAATAATGCAAAGCAGCGTTTCGTGCTGCTTTGCATTACTCTTCCATACAAACCAGCGCAAATACCAAGTTCCACTGTTTTGTTAATCCCGTAAACAGGTTTAGCATCAGGTGTGCATTAAAAAAATAACGCTGACCTGACGCTAAACCTATGGAAATCTGAGCCTAAATTTCAAATATTTAAAAGAAGATTTTTTAATAGTGCAAGTCTGGTGTTAGGAAAAATGTGGCCCCAATAACCTCAGTATCAAAAGAAATGTTACATGTCAGATCTAAGAACTGTACATCAACAAATTGTATAATTGAACCTACGAATTTTAACTAGTTTTATCATATTAAATATTTTACTGAATTTTAACTGCTTATATTTTTATTGATTTTATTCTTAAAATTTTGGAGTGATTATACAAATCCCGTATAAAAAAATTAAAGAGTTAATTAGTTCATTCATTTGGTCCCAAAACAAAACTATTTTTCCAACACCTCAAAGGAGATGATAACCCATTCGCAAATGAGAAAAGTGCCCCAAGGGACAAAAGGGACACCTTGCCTTTTGTGAATGCTGAAAAAAACTCTTTTAAGGAGTAGGCGAAGACTATGGGACCACTTCCTACTCCTAAAACTGTGAAAATGTGCATCTATTTTTAAATACATCCAGGTTTCCTCTAAGGATAATTAGCTGCTTTGAAAGAAAAAAAAAGAAGGATTTTTTTAGATTACAGCAGTCACAGACATGGTAATCTGCTAACCCCAGCAGGCCACCATCCCAGTGATACTAGGAGGAGGGGTCCCAATGTGAACAAGGAATAATATATACAGATCAAAAAGATTATTCTTCAAAACAATGAGTTGATCCACACTGTTTAATTCACAATGGGATGTAGTATATAGAATATACAGTCAAATTAGAAAACACAGTTTAACGGTTCTACAGTGCCCCAAAAGAGGGTGGGGGGGGAGGGGGTGGTGATAAAGTGAGGATGTGATAATAAAGGGTATTGGTGACAGTAAAATCAGTCAATCAGTGTGAATATATTGACAGTTTGATACAAGACAAAATAGCCATAAACTCGGCGTATTTAATCAAGACAGCATACTTCACATGGTACAATCAATGTGAAAATGATGGCGTGAAGTTGTCAAAAGGAAGGTGGTTGTCTACGTTTCGAGTTTCAGCGGCGTCTACAGGTCCCGATTCACTTGGCTCCCAATCACGGAAGTAATTGACCCGCGATTCGGTGACAGATTTGTTCTGGTACTAACCCACTGACGGGACGATTGCTCGACCGCCCCCCATATATTCCTGCTAACCCACGTTTTCAAACTCGATTAGCAGGTTGCCTGCCCCTCCCCTTCTGTCCTGAAGAAGACCCCACAGCAATGGCATGATCAAACCCTGCGTCGGTTAGAGGGTCGAAACGTCGACAACCACCTTCCTTTTGACAACTTCACGCCATCATTTTCACATTGATTGTACCATGTGAAGTATGCTGTCTTGATTAAATACGCCGAGTTTATGGCTATTTTGTTTTGTATCAAACTGTCAATATATTCACACTGATTGACTGATTTTACTGTCACCAATACCCTTTATTATCACATCCTCACTTTATCACCACTCCCCCCCCCCCCACCCTCTTTTGGGGCACTGTACAACTGTGAAACTGTGTTTGCTAATTTGACTGTATATTCTATATACTACATCCCATTGTGAATAAAATAGTGTGGATCAACTCATTGTTTTGAAGAATAATCTTTTTGATCTGTATATATTATTCCTTGTTCACATTGGGACCCCCTCCTCCTAGTACCTTCAGAACCCAGGTCCCAGTTACTATGTTTGGGTAAACCCCCCTATTTATATAATACCATCCCAGTGATGGCAACAAAACATAGAGGGTTGCACTTCCAGCCTGCTTCCTTAGTATTAATGAGGTAGGTCCAATTATGACCCACTAAAATGAGGTATTTTGTGAATTTACCTCTTCTTATATAGGTCAGTTTGCAAACTACCAATGCATTTGTTAAAGTTGAAGTGCAAATTGTGAGCACATTTCTGAATGCATTACGCATTCATTTGGCCCTAGGTCTGCTGACTGTCTTTGCTTGCAGTGCCTTCTTACACGTTGGCTATTTTCTGTGTATGTAGTGAAGTCGTATTCTTTGTGAATTATTTGTTTATGTTTCTTTTTTTCTGTATGTTGTGGGAATTATACAATTCCTTCCTCATCTTAAAGTACCTTTTTTGTATTCTGTTAGGTTAAAAGTGTTCTCCAGGTAGGTTATGTAATGCATTTACCAGTTATTGAATCTCTTTTATGCCTGATATCACCAATTGAGGGTGAAATAATGCTACAATGGCATTTCATCATTAAAACTGTCCTCAATTTCAAAATGTAGGTTAAAAGTTTAATTCACTTTTCATGGAAAACAGATTTCAAATTTACAGTATATGCAGCGGATTCCTTTTTCTATAGTGCTTTCTGTTTATGAAAACACATCTAAAACTGTGCAGTGCATATGATACTATTACAAATTTAGGGGCTTATTTACACCCCCCTTGCGCCTCTGGTATGTCACTTTTTCCCATATTAAAAGTGGTGAATAAGCCCCCTAGTAAACAACGAATATGCAACTGTTGTTGCAAACAAATATAGCCTGTAAACCCGTGTTTCCTTTTAAAAGTATAGTTACATGCAAGCATTTGTCTGTACAACAAAAATGAAACAATTGTTGGTTTAGACATGCTTATCACACAGATATAGCTCATACCCTATTTGTAAAATAGCAACACTGGGCTTGACAAATTGTTAATTGTAATCTACAATTGTCATTATTCTAATTGTTATAAGGGTAAATTCGACCTATGTCTGATGTCTTTAGCGAAGTAGTAGCTTACAAAATAGTAACATTGTTTAAATGCCTTATAATATGTGTATTTGTAGAGTGTGCATGTGCTTTTGAGAAGGAGATATCAGTTTTCTCCAGAATTCTGGGACTGAGCTGTCTGTTCTGAGGTGAAAGAGGAGTTCGTTCCTGCCTTTTAAGACCTTTGAACTTATACAATGTTGCTCTGAATTCATCCATAAAATATTTTTATTGTATTTTAAAACCGTTAAGTGGATTTTACAATCCAGATTACAATCTATTAGAGAACTGTTCTGTTATCTAATTGGAAGGTTTATTTACTCCTTAAATAATTCTGATCAAACCTGCTTAATACAAGACACTATCTATCTCTGACTATCCATAGTATGTCTCTTACAACCGATTATGTAGATAGTCAGGATTTACTCATGTCGCTATGTTAGACGCAATGACAAGGGAGTATATGTAACCTATTTTGGAAAGCATGACCCTTCGAATCCAATTCTCTAGGACAATTTGGCCACTCTATTTCAACTCCAAAATTAAGTGAGCTGTAAACACTGACTTCAATTCATTGTTGGCTTATTTATTAGGCGCAAAAAGTGGATTTATAACATAAAAGTGTGGGGCATATTACCAAGGGGGGCGATAGGCAATTATCGCCGATTTAGCGGCCGTGTTCGGCCGCTAAGCAGCTATAATTCTATCGCCCTATTAGCAAGCTGTCGCTAACTGATGTTAGCTACAGCTTTTAGGCGATAGCGAGCGGTTTTGGGGCCCGCTTTGCATGTCAGCAATGTTTATTGCTAATGACATGCAAAGTGGGCGTACCCAACCAGTTAGCGACTGAAAGCAGTCGCTAACGTCACTATCGCCTATTAGCAAGGCAGGCGCAGTGTTGGAAATATTTGCGTAAGCGCGAATATCTCCAAATACTTACACCTGCCCAGACCAGTTCTTAGCCATGTTATTCAATGAGAGGTGGATAACATGGCTAGGAGCATTTCATCGCTAATGCGTGAATATTGCTGTATTCTCAGCGATATTCACGCATTTCGCCGCTATCGCTGGATATTTTAGCACAATGGAGAAAAACGTTGCTAATAGCATGTTTTTTCCGCTAACATATCCAGCGATAGGCAGCGATAACAAAATCGTTGCTAAGCCTATTTAGCGATAAATATTGCTACTTGTTGGTAATATGCCCCCCAATTCTTTCTCCCAAATCATGAGAAGTCATCCAATGTTAATGATACATTCTTAACATTCATTTTCTCGACGTTGCAATGTCAAAGGAGTAGATGTATGTTTCTATAAAACTGAATTCTGTTGTAGCTGAGAGGTTCGCACATTCTATGTTTCTATGGTGTTTTTGACTTGGTAACACATTTTTGCATTCTGTTAATTGGTACTGAATTTGTAATGAATTGTGTTGCAGGGATTCTGGTGAGCCACAGAACTATGCTTGGAACCATAGAACCTTAGCAGGCAGGGACTGTGTTATCCTACCACCTTAGTACCCATAAACCTGGGACCGACTATCTATAGTGTCTCACTCACTCACAGAGGAAGAAGTGATTAGACACCCCAGAATACATCATTCCTAACCCTCTCAGGAATTGCAGTGACAGACAGGATTGACTATTTCGATCTCACACTCATACTTGTCCACAATATAATCTTCTGACAGAGACTCGAGAAAGGTTTAAAATATTTATTTTACCTATTGCGCTCTAGTATGCAGTAAACGTGCGCTAATAAGTAAGAAGGTGCCTAAAAAAAATACGGTCAGCATAGTAAGTAATCTATAACACATTAAAGGAGCTGTCATGATATTAGACAGAGTAGACTAAACCCCCCCCTCTTCTTCTACAGAAGCAAAGTGATTACAAATCAAAAGATCTCTGGCTGTTTTCAGCGGACCCGATACCTTAGTATACACAGATGAAAGTTCTACAACTCAGCTGTAGTAGTGATCTCTTCTCTGAAAAATCTTTCTCCAAGTGTGTATTTGCATGTCTGTGCATACCAATATGACAAAGAGTACTTGTTCCCAAACAACAGCTGCATTTGTGTGTTTTGTCTAGGTGCTAGAGCCTGACCGGAACAGAATAACAAGGAGCATTGCTTCTTTGACCTTCTCTACGGTGTTCAGACTAAATCCCAGGAAATAACAGAATGCAAAAACAACAGCAGGTTCTGTGTGAAAGTACAGCATGTCAGAACATATTTGTATTGTAACGTGTGCAAAGCAGGCAGAGTGCTAACACAGGGAAAACCATTATGGGCCTGCATCGTACACATGGCAATTGAAATTTGTTGGGTCTTTCCAGGTAAAGAAGATAGCCCACTTCTTTTTAATGTCTATTTAGCCCCTCTCTTTACCCTGATCTCAAAATGGGGAGTCAAGGCGATTTCGTATGCAGATGATACGCAATTAGTCTTCCCCTTCTCTGACGTATCTGAGGCAGCCTTCAGCAATTTGAGGGCCTGCCTTCAGGATATTGCTAGCTGGTTGAATTCCAACAAATTAAAGTTGAACGCTGGCAAAACGGAGGTTGTCTTTTTTGGCAAACACAATCGCCCCCCCTCGGACCTGTGGTGGTCTCCTGAAATGGGTCCAGCCCCTTCACCCTGCACCCATGCGAAGAATTTAGGCGTGGGCTGGGACGAGGGTCTCTCATTTTCGTCACACATACAACAGGTCACAACTAGCTGTCTTTTCAAACTTAGGAACCTTCGAAAGTTCCTTGCTCTTTTGCCAGCAGACTGCCGAAAAATGGTGGTCCATGCAACAGTTACATCCAGATTGGACTACGCAAATGGCCTATATCTCGGCCTACCCAAATACCTGATACATCGCCTGCAGATCGTGCAGAATGCGGCTGCGAGACTGCTAAAACACATCCCTTTCAGACAGCATGTCTCTCCGCATCTACATGATCTGCACTGGCTCCCTGTGGCTTGTAGAATAAAGTTCAAAGCTCTAACCTTGGCGTTTAGAGCACTGAAGGGGTCATGTCCCAACTATTTAAAACTCAGACTCCCCAGATATCACCAGGAGAGGGGCCTGCGCTCCAATTCTCGACTTCGGCTCCTTGTTCCACGCGCCAAAAAAGCTAGACTTGGAGACAGGTCTTTCTCTGTTGGCACGGCCTTACTTTGGAATGCCCTGCCTACTACCATCCAAGCTGCCTCTACAGAATCTAGTTTCAAGAAACTACTAAAGACTTGGCTCTTTGCCCAGAATAGATAAGCACTCTCCCTCCTTTTTTTGTGCTCTCCTCTTGAACAAGTTCTGCATTTTTAGCGCCAGGACACCTCCTAGTGAGGTAGCTGTTCGCGCTCTATAAATATCAGTATTATTATTATTATTATAAGATCAAACTCCTACAGTTGTAAGGGTGACCAAGAAGGAAGCGCAATGAGAGCTCCTTGTAGGTGCTGGACTTCAAGTCTGCTAGGCCTGTGGTTTGGAGAACAAGGGATCTATCTATCTATCTATCTATCTATCTATCTATCTATCTATCTATCTATCTATCTATCTTCTATCTATCTATCTATCTATCTGTCTATTTATCTATATATCTATCTATCTATCTACCTGCCTGCCTGCCTGCTTGCCTGTCTGTCTGAATATCTATCCATCTATTTACACAACCTTGCCTATCTGTCTTTGCAGGCCTCCCTATTTATCTATCTGTTCAGCCCTCTCCATCTGGCTTTGCAAGCCCCTTAATGTATCTATATTTTTAACTTTCTTCAACTATTTGTAATACAGGCTTACACAAACATTACCAAAATCATTATTAAAGGCAGTAGGCTGGCATCCAAAACTATACCATTGCCTATTTAAAGACCTTATGATTTTACTGAAATGATGTGCCTTATATAGTTAGTTCTAGAGGTGAGATCCAGTCAGACTTCATCCATTAGTCTTTTGTTGGGTATTTCGCATATTTCTTCTACCCCCTCCAGCGGGTACCATGGAGTAATGGGTCAGCACACTTCAGCAATTGGCTGACTTCACTGTGACATATATTTTGTCCTTTTACAAGGTGTATTATATCACAAGGACACCCCTATATGCCCACTCTTAGCTTTATGAACAGAGTCTGCCCTGGATCTCTGTCATGTGAATGGGTCACCTGCTACTAATCCTACGGGGAGACCACCAATCAATGTATTATTCAAGCAGTCCAGCAACAAGTACTCACTTGAATTGCATTTACAAAATCAATGGATAGAATGCATATCTTTCCATAGGGATAAGAAGGAAAAATTGAGTCTGGTATCCCTGAACTCAGGATTAATAACACATTGCGAAGTGCCTGCTACGTTGTGCATGCAAATACACAACATGCCTTTTTGGCATTGCGGCGAATGGTGCTGAAAACACCGCCCACCACAATGTTAAGAATGCAGGATGCCCCCGCCATTGTGACGGGAGCATTCTAATCACCCCCAAGGGTCAGGCGCACTTATGGCGGGCGGTCCCTTTTTACGTCAGAATGGCTTTGTCCGCCCGCCATCCTAATGCTGCCCTAAATTCTTGGCACTTAATATTTATACAATACAAGGCGCAGTTAGCTAGGGACCTTGGGTAGTTACGTTTTAACAGAGACAAGGGTCCCTAGACAAAAAAACAATGAATTCAAATAAATATAGACTAGATAGTTCTATATCATATGTCCAGCCGGACAGTTTAATTTCCAATAAATTGAGTACAGGTGACAGTTTGCAGTGTGATAAAAGTGGGACACCAGCCAATGTCCGACTAACACACTCAAGGGAAGACAACAGGGGGATTTAGGCAAGCTGGGGTAGTCTGAATATCATAAATCATAAGCAGACAGTACAAATTATACACATATGCATAGAGCAAATGGCACAATAGTTATGCATTTATTGTATTTGAGTCGACGACGTTTCGAACCCTTTTAACATACAAGGTTCATCCTCAGGACAACAATAGATTGCCTAATGGACATTACATAACTGTAGCCCACACTGTGGGATTGATTGCCAACATAAACAGTTCAAGGGAAAAAATGGAAGGAAAGGGGAAAAAAGAGGGGACATAAAAACGAATTAAAAACAATCGAGGCAAGTCAACCATCAATGCATGTTTAAAGGCAAAATGGGCACTTAGCTATGGTGCAGTGATTACACATTTAATGTGCGGGTAGTGGCTCCCAACATACGACTAAGTGAGGGAGACGGTTAGGTCCTCATAGGGACAAGGCGAAGTGCAACGATGTGGACAAGGGTGAGGAGGTATCGAAGGTGGAGTCATTGCGGATCATAGGCAGACACTGTCACAGATGTAGAATCGATAACCAAGGGTAGTGGTGGTTCACATGCAGATGAGCCGAATAGACATATAGTAGTGGGCTGCGGTAATAATTTGAGTCGTGACTTAGTGCAGCGGCGAATTATTAGGTGGAGCGAGGGGTGCTTTTTGTAAAAGGTGTTGCGCTGACTGTGAATAGGCCGAGTGGGCAACTAGCGGGTGGGCGATGGTGACACACTTGTTATAGTAATGCGCCACGGTGAAGTGTAAGTGCAACAGGGTGGAAGTGAAAAATGGGCGTGTGCGAAGGTGACAACCACGTACGGTATGGACTCAGTGGTAGGCTTACCGAGAGGAGCCAAAATTGGCTCAGAAGTTCGGTCATGCACAATGGCAAGCCCCAGATTCTGTGGGAGAAGGAACAAAGGAGTTACGGGGTGAAGGGTCTGGAAAGGATATCCAGCATCCTGCAAGGAACCAAGCACTTACCACAGGAACGGCTGTTCCGAGGCTACGATGTCGTGCGGTTCTGAAGGGAATAAATAATGAAAATTACTGCTGGAACCAGGTGGCAGTCTCGCGGTCAGGGCAGATTCGGGCGGTGTTCGCTTACCGGGTTACAGTCAGGCACAGGTTCGAGATGAGGGTCCTTGTGTCGTGGGAGAGCATCACGATCATGCGAAAGCCGGGATGTACCCAGATATAGAATCAGCCCGGGGCACATGGTGCTATGATAGCCTATGGGGTTACGGCGGAATGTGGCGGCCATCTTAGCACGGTGAATTCCAGTGAAGGGAAGTGAGAGAATCGGCCACTATTTAGTGGTTAAGGGTGAGAGATTCGGCCATTGTTCAGTGGCGTGAAGGTGACGTGTAGCATGCACAGCAGTCATATTTAACACACAAAATTGCACATAAGGTCCTTGGACAAGAGGAGAGAACATCATAAAATTACAGAGTTATTGACTGTATGGCAGACTCAGGAACAAAGGTGCATTTATATCAATGAGATCCAGTCCTCCATCTGATTAAGGCGGCTGTGGAGGCTCTGAGTCTTTAAAATCCAGTGTAGTTCTTCCTTGTTGAGGAGATGCTGTAGGTCAGCACCACGAGGTGGCAACTTGATCAGTGAGATGATTGTCCATTTGAAGTCCAACTCAGTGTGAGATAGTTCAGTGAAATTGTCCACCAGTGGAGCATTTGGAGTTTTACAGCATATTCTACTCCTATGTTGGCATATTCTCAATCTCACTTTTTACGTTGTTTGCCCTATATAGATCTTTGAGCAGGGACAAATTATGGCATATATAGCATTTGTATTGTTACAATTGGAAAAATGTTTACGTACATATTTTACATCATTGAAACCAAATTCTTTGCCCTCAATGGTGGTGTCACGCATTGAACAATTACCACACTTCACGTGCCCAGTCAGGCGGGGTAAGTCCCATAAATTGTCTAGTGTGTCCATTGGGTCCGGAGCGGGCAACGCTTGTTTTTCAATGCTGCAGCTTTCCCTTGGAACTTTTGTCGCATCTAAAGGTACTTTTGGCTAGAACGTGACGCAACTGTGGATCATTTGAAAACAACCTTAAGAACTCTTTTGAAATCATATCCTTGAACTGTGTATGTTGGATTTTTGTCGTTTTTGGTCTTGTTTAGTTTAGATTAAATACTTCTATTTTTCTAAATGGGTGTGAATTCCGATTGTGGTGTTTTCACTGTGTTACTGTGAGTGTTTGTACAAATACTTTACACATTGCCTTTGATAAGCCTGTCTGCTCGTGCCAAGCTACCACGAGGGTAAGCAGGGGTTTTCTAAAGAGTGTATCCCCCTTACCCTGACTAGAGGCCATGGTCCATATTTGTCACAAGTACCAAACTGTGCCAACTAGAGACCCCAATAATTCTAACAAATATCATAACATTTTCTTGTTTAAGATTAAGCACTGGCTGGGCAATTGATTTATTAAGAGTTACTTTGCGAGTTTCTGAGTCTCTAACCCCACATAACCTCCCAGAGTGAGCATTGGCCTGAGAGTCAAATGCTAAACAGATGTACCTGATGCCAAGCTTTTGGATCTCATATTAGGTCAGTCTCTGGACGTTAGAGGTAAACTAGTCCTATTTCATGTAATGATGGTGCAGTACACAGTGTGGGACTCAATATTAATCTCATCTGGCCTGGAGCAATAGCAGTCCAGTTTTTAAAGGTGCAGAACCACTGCTGTCATTTTTGTCACTATTCCCACTTCCCTCAGTTAATTACAAAATAGACAATGGGAGTTTGGGAGAGAAAAAGAGAGATTGAATGAATGGATGGATAGAGAGAGAAAGAAATAGAGAGTGGGGATGAAGGGAGCTGTTTGGCCAGAGCTGCTTTTGATTCCCAGTCTGGCCATGCCAATACAGCGAGGGAAGGGTGGCCCTTAACAAACTCAGACAGTGACCTTCTGCAGTGATATATCTGCACTATTCCGTGGTTATTTTGAAGCCCAGAAGGATTTCAAGAAGCTGCACTTTGCTAATAGTATTAAACAAATGTAAATTCATTCCAGCCAGGCACACTTCAGCACCTGTATGGATGGAAAACAAATTTGTATATAATGCAGGTCATAGGCTAGGCAAGCACTCCTGTCCCTTTGGCACTTCAGTAATGGGATACTCTTGAAGTGAATCATCCAGATCCTCATTTTCTTTTTAGTATGCTGCACAAGGCGTGAAAATCAGGAATACTACAATGAGCCATGACCTCCCTCTGACCAGATGAAGATGATGGCGAATTGATTCATAAATCCTTTGCACTTTGAATCTCTGGAACTTACCAAGACACTGCTGATTTAATTAATGTTAAATACCAGGATCTAGAATTATATACTGAATTAGAAGGAGTACATATGTGCCACTGAAATAAATCCATGCTGTTAATAGCCAAAGTGATTCTCAGTTAACAGGAAGATCTCCCAAAGTAAAACAGAATTTTGGTGCATGAGAGATTGAAGATCGAAATTTTAAGTGCAAGGATATAGAGAAGTTCCTCCCATTTCAAACACTACACAAAGTAGTATGAGACCTAGGAGCCAGAAGAAAGAACACTATTGGCAGAGTATAGCAAACACAAAGAGATGATGGACGGAGCGCTGACACTTTTCAGACACTCACTCCCAATCACAGATCAGGGCTGAATCCATCATAGTTCTTTAGCTCACTTCACCACCCCAGTTCAGACCCAGCTATTGGCAAATCAGTTTTGACCCTGTGCCTCATGGGAACAGTCCAGCCCGAACTGCCAAGCCAGGTCTTCCCTAGACCGGAAACAAGCATCCTAAGACCGGTTTATGGGAAACGCCCCTCATTAGCCATGCTAGCTTTCTCCTCGCCAACTGTTTCCCCATTTTCACCCTTCCCATTCTTTTAGCATTCAACTTCCTATCATTCCACATTACGTGATCCATAATGTGAAATACTGGGATCCATAATGGAAAATAATTGTTTCTAGGTGATAACTAAAATAAGCCGTTATTAAACAGCTTAACAAAAATATTGAGACCCCGGAAAAGAAGCCACAATTATACTTGAGCACATGGGGCCTTATTTATGAAAAGTGACGCATCGCTGCGTGAAAACAGCGATGCGTCACTTTTCACTGCGCACTCCTTGCGACACCAATGATGCGTCATATTTAATGTATGACGCATCATGTCGCAAGGAGTTACAGATACGTCAGTATTTCTGACGTATCTGTAAGCGCAAAAGTGACGCATTGCTGGAGTGTGTCACAAAGGCGACACAACTCCAGCAATGCGTCCTTTCACATGGGGAAAGCCCCATGTGAAAGGGCTTGCATCAGTCTTACGCCTGCTGTGAGGCAGGCACAAGATTTTGAACCAACAGCATCCTAAAAGTCACGCAGTGAAATCTCATAGATTTCACTGTGTCACTATTACGAGGCTTTTTGCGGGGGAACGCCCCCTATGCATACATTATACCAGACGCAGGTATAATGTGGCGCAGGGGTTTAAAAAGTGACGCATCTACCTAGATCCGTCACTTTTTAAATAATAATAAACGCTACAAAAATGGAAAATTACTGCCTATTTATACTCTCATCTCTAAGCAATTGCGTCCATATTTTATGTCTTCGGAAAACGTGTTCCTGTTATCACACTGGAACTCCACAGTATCAAAAAGAATTAACCTAAGAAAACCTTGGTTTTACAAATTTCCCTTGATTTTTTGAAATGGCAAACTCTTATTTGGAAAAAAAACACAGGGACAAGGCAGCAACTGGACTGGGACTGGAAATCACCAAGACAGCAAGGCAATGAGTCAAACACAAATGCTAAGATTGACAAACATGGATAAAGAAAAAGGAGCATGCCAAAAATGCCATTTAACAAATCTTCCAGCAGATCTACCTCCCATGGCATGACATTACAGCACTAGTGACTCGGATGTTTTGTGATGCATTGCATTCTGGTTCTATATTCCATCTTTTGTGTCATCTCCACTCATGAGCCCATACACCCTTGAGGTGATGAACCCTTTTCCTACCTACCCCCTCAATCCAGCATCTTAGGTATAAATATAGTGAATGAGGAGGACTTCCTCCACGTCTGGGCATCTGTCCTGACCTTTATTCTAAGGCAGTGCTTTTCTACAGTGAGAAAGGGCTGAGATGGATCAAAATAATGAAAATGTGACCAAACACCACAAACAAATCTAAAGAAAAAGATACTTTTGCAACTCACAAATTGGGGGTAGGTAATGAAATAGAAAGAGGTGGCAGATTCATTAAGGCAGGTGTCATACGGAGCAAAATCTAAGGAAATCAGCATATACAATATATTTTTTACAAACTCTGCCACAATAAACTTTGCAAAAAGGTGAAATGTGATACCAAAGCTTTTCTGGATTACTTGATTAAAAAAGAGGCTTTGTTTTGAAGTAGATCAGGGAATTATTGCACATCCTGTATAGATCTATCTGTGACCAACAAGGTTTACAGTAGGAAGCATCTATTTACCCAGCCACCTGGAACAGATGAATTTCTGCTACTATTTACAAGCCTGCTGGCTAGATAGCAGAAATTATTCACTATCTGACTGGTGCGCCTTGTAAATAGGTAGTAAATTACATTATTTAGCAGGCCGCCTACTAACTAGGAGAAATTATGTACTATTTGGCCGGCGGTTAGCAAACAGCAAAGAAGCGTTAATATTCAACCGGTCGCCAACTGGATAGCAGAGCTTATACACTAACAGCAAAGATGTTTCACTATTTTCCTGGCACGTCCAGATAGCAGAGATCATGTACTGTTTGGCTGGCAGCTGTACAAATAGCAAAGCTTTGCTAGTTACCCAGAAACCAACAAAAGTACCATTTAGTGCAAAATCTTTAACTTTATGCTGTTGTGGATTAAATTTAAGAATTCTGAACTAGTAAGCCTGCTGCCAAATAACGACTGAAGTTTCACTGTAGATCAGGGACATTCAGTGACAATGGTAGTAGTAAGTAGTAAGAGGGGAGGAAGGATATTGTGGAAGTGTTAGGGGACTGCCATAGACTGTCAGTGTTTACTGTAATGTTTCTGTAGTTGGGTCTCCTGCTGGTTTCTTACCATTTTGGGCAGTCCCTGGCAGTCTTTACATATGGTGCCTTTCTTTCACATGCACGGGCCTGTTCTGATCCCCTTCAGTTTTGTGATTGTTCCACAAAGCTAAACGGCACCCCTGCCTCATACATGGATGTCAAGTCTATGTGATGGGGCGGGGGGGAATAGGCGGGGGGGAAATAGGCGAATATATGAATATCACTGCAAGTCCATTGATGGTCAAAAAGTTGATTCAATCTTTAATTCGTCCCAGATTGCTCAATTGAGCTTGGCAGTAGCACCAATTATATAGAACATCTGGTAGCAGCTATTTAGTGAATTTTCTCTGCTTTTCATTTGGGCTCAGGCTAACTAGTAAAGGTTAGTAGTAGGGAAACTTTGGTAATTACTGAGCTGCTGGATAAATAATAGAGATTGTGCACTGTTGAGCAAGTAGCTGTGCAAACAGCAGAAAAACAACACTATTTACATAGTAAAAGTTCTGCATTGTTTGGCCCCCTGTTGTGTAAATTACAAGTAAATGGCTCTATTTGCCAGGCCACTGGCTAATTAACAGAGATTATCTGTGCCCAGCAGCCCAGCAGACAGCAAAGAGACTTCACTCATTACCCAGCTACTGGCAAACAGCAGACATTATTTACAATTAGGCAGTATCCAAGAAAATAGCAAATCCACTTGATTATTTTCCTGGCTGCTGGTTAGATAGCAGATATTATATACCATTTCACTGGTAGCCTGGCACATATCAAAAAGGTTTAGCTATTTACCCTGCTGCTCGTTGATAGCAGAACTGATGTACTGTTTTAGCGGTGGTCTTGTAAATAGAAAATAAACTTCATTAATAACCTGGTGGCTTGTTGAATAGCAGACAGTATGCACAACTTGGCCAGTAGCAATGCAAATAGGAGAGGATTGGAACTCCCCTATTTACCCAACTGATGTCTAAACAGCTTTCAGTTTTTTTATCATGCTATATATAAATTTCCACAGGTACTTACCACCAGATAGAACTGTAAACAATGAGTGAATATAATTGACATCCATCTCCTCATGAAATTTAGGGTGCTAATGTATAATTATTTCATTTAAAAAGTGTGGTAAAAAATTGCTCACATATGTTTTGTGAATGTCAGAATTTTTTACAAGCCAACATATTGTTTTTTATACAACACTTCCTGGTAGTAATGTAAAGGAGGTGCACCTCACGTACAAGTAACAACAGATAGGGTCAAGAAAATATAATGTATTCAAATTTTATTGGATCTGAGAATAACCATTTGGGGTTGGTGCCACTCAGGATAAATATGCACCATACTACCTAGATGCTAAAGTTCACAGTAAATGCCAGGCATTTACTATGAAACACAATATTTATGTACGATTACCCCAGCACTCTAAAGTGATTTATATTCTGTGTATTTAATCAAAGCGAGATATTCTGTGAGTTAACCCAAATACCACTGGCAACAGACAGGTTTGGGTTCTCAAAGTCAAATAAGTTTTAATTCATAAGTGTTTTTGAAACATGCTAATTCACAAAGAAAAGATTATTTAAAACACACATAGAGTACAATTTCCAAATGAATTCAGAAACATAAACCAAAAGAGGGCACGTATCCCCTAATTTTGAGAACTAGTCATAAGACTAAGAATAGTAGTTATGTCCTCTTCATCCTGGTCCACGATAAGCAACAGCCGACACTTGTTTCGTCACGTCAAGTGACTTTCTCAAGGCTGGAAAGATAATATTGTTTTTATCATTGCTTTTTGTACGTACATATATATAAACTATAATAAAATCCTACAAGAATTTGTTTAGAATCTTTGTCATCATCTTTGTATATTTGAAACGAAGATCTAGTGAGAGTACACCATATACAGTGAGAAATTAGAAGCGGAAGGTGATAAGGAAGGTAGAGATCCTAAGAAAGAGATCCCAACAGATTCTACCGCATACATTTTAACACTTATTCTTGAAAATAAAAAATTGACCCACTTCCACACCGTGCAGAAAAAACAAGTCACCACACAAATTTAAAGAATGAAAAGCCCACTAGGCTAATAATGGTTCGAAAGCACTGACCTTTCTCCCCGATTCCAAGGGATATTGAATACGATGGCAATGCAATAAAGTTTCACAAGAGAAATATTGTTGTATGTCGTTTTAGATTTCAAATGGATTTTTCAGATTTATGCCCTTATATAGGTACAATTCATGTTGCCGTTTTATAGGCATAGAAATCAAGCCCTTATTTAGGCATAGCCCTTGCTACCCAAATACAGGCATGGCTACTTCCATCCGTTCACCAGACGTCACAACGATTTCTTGGAAAACCAGCTTAAGCCGTTAGGGACTTCCCCTTGCTTGAATATTGATTTCTCCAAGAACTCAGTTAGTTTTACAATGAACAACTATTCCCCAGGGGTTCATTTG
Organism: Lissotriton vulgaris; assembly: GCF_964263255.1. NCBI lineage: Eukaryota > Metazoa > Chordata > Amphibia > Caudata > Salamandridae > Lissotriton > Lissotriton vulgaris. The sequence goes on along the minus strand of NC_141694.1, from coordinate 273,282,930 downwards.
TGACGTCCATATGTCTGACTTTGCGTCAAACATGGCATTCCATAACACCTTCAAGGTATAAATATACCTTCACTTGCTATAGCAAAGCGCGGTGGTTTGGAACAGTTTGACGACCTACTTGCCAGATGCAGCTCGCTACAGCAAGTGCCAAAGGAAGCTGACTCTTCAGCTGACGTGGGTAAAGGGATAATATCCGCCAGAGCTCAGTAGGACGAAAATCCTATGTATTAGCTGTTTGGTTTGTTCAACGTTGAAGGATATAGTATTCCAAAATATTGTGCACCTTATCTTTTGTTTCCTTGAAACTTGCTCAGCAAACTTTCAGTCAACAAAATGTTGAATAACGGCAACAACACAGAAGCTGACACTCTACTGCAATGACCAGAGTCCTTAGGGGCAACTTCCGCCGGTGTGTGAGTAGTGTGCGACCCCACCCCTCTTTGTAACTTAAAGCTCCCTTGAGCAGCGGGCTGACGAGCCTGGGATCCCACACCTACGCACCGGAGTGGTACTATACCTGGCAGATATTGGCAGCCATCGGCGACCCCAGAACACTGCCTATCCCTGCTGACGAGGTTTGATAACCCGAAACACGTGTCCAGGGATGGCGAAGACAGCGAAGATAGCAAGATCGAAAGATGATGCATCGCGAACACTCTACTACAATGACCAGAGTCCTTAGGGGCAACTTCCGCCGGTGTGTGAGTAGTGTGCGACCCCACCCCTCTTTGTAACTTAAAGCTCCCTTGAGCAGCGGGCTGACGAGCCTGGGATCCCGCACCTACGCACCGGAGTGGTACTATACCTGGCAGATATTGGCAGCCATCGGCGACCCCAGAACACTGCCTATCCCTGCTGACGAGGGTTGATAACCCGAAACACGTGTCCAGGGATGGCGAAGACAGCGAAGATAGCAAGATCGAAAGATGATGCATCGCGAACACTCTACTACAATGACCAGAGTCCTTAGGGGCAACTTCCGCCGGTGTGTGAGTAGTGTGCGACCCCACCCCTCTTTGTAACTTAAAGCTCCCTTGAGCAGCGGGCTGACGAGCCTGGGATCCCGCACCTACGCGCCGGAGTGGTACTATACCTGGCAGATATTGGCAGCCATCGGCGACCCCAGAACACTGCCTATCCCTGCTGACGAGGGTTGATAACCCGAAACACGTGTCCAGGGATGGCGAAGACAGCGAAGATAGCAAGATCGAAAGATGATGCATCGCGAACACTCTACTACAATGACCAGAGTCCTTAGGGGCAACTTCCGCCGGTATGTGAGTAGTGTGCGACCCCACCCCTCTTTGTAACTTAAAGCGCCCTTGAGCAGCGGGCTGACGAGCCTGGGATCCCGCACCTACGCGCCGGATTGGTACTATACCTGGCAGATATTGGCAGCCATCGGCGACCCCAGAACACTGCCTATCCCTGCTGACGAGGGTTGATAACCCGAAACACGTGTCCAGGGATGGCGAAGACAGCGAAGATAGCAAGATTGAAAGATGATGCATCGCGAACACTCTACTACAATGACCAGAGTCCTTAGGGGCAACTTCCGCCGGTGTGTGAGTAGTGTGCGACCCCACCCCTCTTTGTAACTTAAAGCTCACTTGAGCAGCGGGCTGATGAGCCTGGGATCCCGCACCTACGTGCCGGAGTGGTACTATACCTGGCAGATATTGGCAGCCATCGGCGAGCCCAGAACACTGCCTATCCCTGCTGACGAGGGTTGATAACCCGAAACACGTGTCCAGGGATGGCGAAGACAGCGAAGATAGCAAGATCCAAAGATGATGCATCGCGAACACTCTACTACAATGACCAGAGTCCTTAGGGGCAACTTCCGCCAGTGTGTGAGTAGTGTGCGACCTCACCCCTCTTTGTAACTTAAAGCTCCCTTGAGCAGCGGGCTGACGAGCCTGGGATCCCGCACCTACGTGCCGGAGTGGTACTATACCTGGCAGATATTGGCAGCCATCGGCGACCCCAGAACACTGCCTATCCCTGCTGACGAGGGTTGATAACCCGAAACACGTGTCCAGGGATGGCGAAGACAGCGAAGATAGCAAGATCGAAAGATGATGCATCGCGAACACTCTACTACAATGACCAGAGTCCTTAGGGGCAACTTCCGCCGGTGTGTGAGTAGTGTGCGACCCCACCCCTCTTTGTAACTTAAAGCTCCCTTGAGCAGCGGGCTGACGAGCCTGGGATCCCGCACCTACGCGCCGGAGTGGTACTATACCTGGCAGATATTGGCAGCCATCGGCGACCCCAGAACACTGCCTATCCCTGCTGACGAGGGTTGATAACCCGAAACACGTGTCCAGGGATGGCAAAGACAGCGAAGATAGCAAGATCGAAAGATGATGCATCGCGAACACTCTACTACAATGACCAGAGTCCTTAGGGGCAACTTCCGCCGGTGTGTGAGTAGTGTGCGACCCCACCCCTCTTTGTAACTTAAAGCTCCCTTGAGCAGCGGGCTGACAAGCCTGGGATCCCGCACCTACGCGCCGGAGTGGTACTATACCTGGCAGATATTGGCAGCCATCGGCGACCCCAGAACACTGCCTATCCCTGCTGACGAGGGTTGATAACCCGAAACATGTGTCCAGGGATGGCGAAGACAGCGAAGATAGCCAGATCAAAAGATGATGCATCGCGAACACTCTACTACAATGACCAGAGTCCTTAGGGGCAACTTCCGCCGGTGTGTGAGTAGTGTGCGACCCCACCCCTCTTTGTAACTTAAAGTTCCCTTGAGCAGCGGGCTGACGAGCCTGGGATCCCGCAACTACGCGCCGGAGTGGTACTATACCTGGCAGATATTGGAAGCCATCGGCGACCCCAGAACACTGCCTATCCCTGTTGACGAGGGTTGATAACCCGAAACACGTGTCCAGGGATGGCGAAGACAGCGAAGATAGCAAGATCGAAAGATGATGCATCGCGAACACTCTACTACAATGACCAGAGTCCTTAGGGGCAACTTCCGCCGGTGTGTGAGTAGTGTGCGACCCCACCCCTCTTTGTAACAGAAGCTGGTGGAGCTGCGGCTGATCCAGCCAATGTAGCTTTTAACATCACAGGTTTCAAAGAAACCGACGAGGATGTTATATGCATTCCTATAAATTTATGAAAAGCCATCACTATAACATTTATTAGAAATGGCGTATCAGCAAGAGGTGATAGGGTAGTTTTTGTGATAGAGGCACATGATTATCACCAGACAGAGGTATTCTATTCATGAATAGTCTTCCCTGATGCAAATCCAGTAACGAAAGTGTTTCAATTCTTCAAAGCAGATGAACTACCAGAGGAATACATTCCTTTCGAGGGTATTGAAAATCCACTAACATACCAAGAGCATGCGTTCTGGTTTAAAGGCACCCTTAAACATATAAATCATGTTACCAGGCTCGGGCCACTAGGTAGACCAGGAGCAACATGGCCGGTATAAGCCAGCTACACACCACATCTTGAAATTAATATAAGGACAGATGCGGAACTATGAGCTCAACTATAAGAGCTTATCAAAATCTATAGACAATTAGTTCAATATGCCATGCGGACTCTTACAGTCAAACCAACAATACTGCTTCCACAACATCCCCCCCCCACCAGGGCAACACAAATAAAATTACACCACAGACTCTACATTCGTTCGTTGGTAAGTTACCCGCAAAACTGGAAAAAATCCATTCTGGATAGCTCAAAAAATTACACAAATCGAGGCAGTATTTCGGAATACCACCCCTCATGAGAAACACAGAATTTTAACAATCTGCTTACCAATGGGGATCGCACCACATCTGGAGGATTGCGACACTTGGGGTACAGAATTTGATGCAATCTACCCTAAAACACATGATGTTCCGTTTATGGCTGTAATACCAGACGTCCTGAAACAAATTAAAAATGAACACGGGGCAGAGCCTGCTTTAAATCTAGGTATGAAATTACTGAAAAATTTCAAACAGGTCTCAACAATAATATTAGCTAATATTAAAGGTGAAGAAGCATCCATGGCGATCCGCCAAAAGTTAAGGGAATTTGTTGTAACTGAGCAACCTCAAGAACTGGTCAGATTAATTGAAAAATCCTATGAAGAATTAGGCTGAGACAGCTTGAGTGGGAAACCAGTTAAACCGCAACTGTCACAAAGTCCTGAAAAGGTCTTTACTATACACACTCCTACTCCTATTAAAAAGAAGTGGGAGAACACTAAACAAACCTCTAAAGATAAGCGTTCTCCATCCTGAGGTAGGTCTTGTCAAAAGGAGCCACATGAAAGGAGGTATAACCTCAGGGACAGGGATAATTTGAGAAAAGCTGATAGATATCAAGATACTGATACACGTTCCTCTCGTACCTTTCAGACTTCGTCACAGAAATCCGAAAGAAGAGGACGGTCAGAACAAAAGGAAGAACATGTGAAGTCCAAAGATGATCAACACGTTCAGAAAAACAAGAAACCTCAATTCACCAAAAAGAAGGTAGCCGGTCTAAAAATCAGACATGCCGAGGATCTTGAGGACACAACTCAAGAACGTGGAATGGGCTCAAACAATGTTGGACAGCGCAGCAGAAGTCACCATATCTCGCAAGAACTTGAAAGATCATCTGGAGACAGTGGACTTGAATGAATTCATTCAAGTTGAAACTGCAGATACTAGGGTTAGTTGTCCACATAAGTTATATAAAATAACACCCCGGATGAAAATTGAGAGCACTCTTTTGGGAGCGACTCTCTAAGGGTTATGACATTCTTCTAGCTGAATAAGACTGGCCACCACAATTTGTCAGGGAGTGCCCACATGGTGAAGAGATCATTATGCCAGCTTTCTCCAACCACATTCCAATTCATTTAAAATATACCTATGCTAGGAAATGGGCAGTTGCCCAGGCTCCTGCATTATGAAAAAATCATGTAGGATGGGATGAGGATTCTCCTCACCATAAAGTCCAGTTAAAACATCAACCAACTGCACAAAGGCAGTACCCAGTTAAGCAAGAAGCTACAAAACAGGTCAGGGAGATCTTAGATCAATTTGAATACCGGGGGGTGATTGAAACATGCAGAGGTAGGTACCACTGTCCAAAAAGGGACCCTTGCTTCTGGTCAGGGTAAGGAGGAAACACTCTTTAGATAACCTCTGCCAAAAGCAATGTGTAAAGTATTTGTACCAACACTCAGAGTAACACAGTGAAAACACCACAAACTGACTCCACAAAATTTTAGAAAAATAAAGGTATTTAACCTAAACTACACAATACCAAAACAACAGAAATCCAACATACACAGTTCAAGAACAAGGTTGCAAAAAGAGTTCTCAAGTTTGCAATAAAAATAATCCACAGTTGCGTGAAAAGTTCACAGTTGTGTCACATTTAGCCAACAGTACCTTTACATGCGACAAAGTTCCAAAAGTAGAAGCTGGTGCGGTGGAAAACAAGCGATGCGTCGCTCCTGAGACCTTAGGGAGGCGTTTGCGTCAGCCCCGCTGCGGCAGAATCCGGTCTGTATGGGGAGGATGGCCACTTGTATGGATTCTGGTGTGTAGGTCTCGCACGTAGGGGCTGCGACGATCTCCAGGGCGATGATACGCGATCCAGCGGCGATCTCTCTCTCGCAGCTCCACGATGCGATGGCTCTGTGACGATGTTCACAGCATCGTGATGCGGTCCACAAGCAAGCGGTGCGGCGATCTCACCCAGCGATGACAGGCTCTGCAACAATACTCAAGGCGATGGTGATCTTCCCGCAAGCGAAGAGTGCGACGTCTTAGGCAGCAGCAACAGGCGCTGTGACGATCTCGACCTCTGTAGCGGCGGGAATTTCCTCGCACTGTCGGGGATGTGCTCCGCAGCGAGCGATGTGATAACTTTTCTGTAGCAAAGTCTTTAAAAGCGTGATTTCCAGCTTCCCACACAGGTACAACTTCCAGAGGCACCACACATGGAAGGACAGAGCTCTCTCAGCAGAGCTCAGGGAAGCTGGGGGTGAAGTCCTTTTGTTCCTGGGATTTTCAGAACAGGGAGCCAGCTCTTCTCAGGCCCTTGAAGATTCCTTCAAGCAAGGGGACACAGAACAAAGCAGAGGCATTCCCCTCTCCTTGGCAGCAAAGCAACAGCAGGGCAATCCAGCATAGCAACAGCAGGACAATCTTCATTCTTCAGTTTTAGCTTTCTCCTTGGCAGAGGTTCCTTCTTGATTCCAGGATGATCTAATTTTCTGTAGTCAGGGGTCTTATACTTATACCGCTAAAAGTCTTTGTTCCCTTTGTGCAGGAGGTCTGAACCAGTTCTGGGTGTTCCTTGAGCACTTTGTTTTCCTGGCTTCTCCTTTCCTTTCAGAGTGAGGGGCAGGGTCGTCAGCCGCCCAGCAGGAGTTGGAGCCAGCATTGTAGAAGGCAGGCACAGCCCTATTCAGGCCCAGGTGCTATCTCCTCCCACCACTCAAGTTGCAAATGCAGTCATTCAGCCTAGGGCTGACTCAGCCAGCCTCCTGGGGAATCCCCAGCCCCTGTAACTCTCAAACCAGACAGTCAATACACAAACAGGCACACAGAAAGGGCAGACAAGAGAACAGCAACTTTCTAAAAGTGCCGTTCTCAAACACAGGATTTAAAAACAACCTTTCCTAAAAGGTGTGTTATTAAATTCTGAGTTCAGGGATAATAGACTTTTGTGCCCTATCTTGTTCCTATGGGAAGATATGCTGATAGCCACTGTAGCCAGCATCAACCAATCAATCAATCATCAATCATCGCATTTATATAGCGCACTACTCACCCAGAGGGTCTCAAGGCGCTGGGGGAGGGGGGTCCGCTACTGCTCGAACAGCCAGGTCTTGAGTTGTTTCCTGAAGGCGAGGTGGTCCTGGGTCAGGCGGAGGTGGGTGGGGAGGGAGTTCCATGTCTTGGAGGCGAGGTAGGAGAAGGACCGTCCCCCTGTGGTGGCTCTTTGGATGCGGGGGACGGCGGCGAGGGCGTGGCTGGTCGATCGAAGCTGGCGTTTGGGAGCATAGAAGTTGAGGCGGCTGTTGAGGTATCCTGGGCCTTGGTTGTGTAGGGCTTTGTGTGCATGGGTGAGGAGACGGAAGGTGATTCTCTTGTTGACCGGGAGCCAGTGCAGGTCTCTCAGGTGTCCGCTGGATCCATGGAGCAAGATAGCCTTGCATCAGTGAAAAATGAAAAAGGCTGTAATTCACTACCAGAGCATGTCACCTGCACAAGTACATGCTCTACCTTTCACATACACTGCACCTTGCCCAAGGGGGTACCTTGGGCCTTAAATAGGGGTGACAAATGTGCACAGGAAGGGAAGGGTTAGGCCTGGTCAGTGGGGACACCGACCAGGAGGACATGGCAGTTCACAGACTGAACACAGGCACTGCGGTGGCAGGCCTGAGACACCATTTTGGGGCTACTCCTGTGGGTGGCACAATCAGTGCTGCAGGCCCACTAGTAGCATTTTTCATCACCAGCCCTGGCACACCCAGTGCACTTTACTGGGGACTTCTTGGTGATACAAATATGCCAATCATGTATATCCAATCATAATAACAATTTACACAGGGAGCACTTACACAGTGGCCGAGTGTCCAAAGCATCTAAACAAGCAAAAACAAAATCCAGCACAGCATCAAAAATACAGGAGGTAGAGGCTAAAAAGACAGGGGAAACCACGCCAAAGATGCCAGGTCTAACACGAACTATCAAGTGAAGGCAAAAGCCTGGCAGCAAACTTTTAAGAGACATGTGTGCTGCTCCAACCTCCAAAAATGCTGAAAAACATACAGTCGATTCTAGGTTTTTTGAATTTCGGAGGAACTTACATCCTTAACTATGCAGAAAGGGTAAACCTCTCTACGAATTAATCAAACCTGATTTCAAAACAGAAAAATTTTGTGTTCACTACAAACAGACATGTTAGCAACTAAACATTTGCAAACACGCGTAAACATACGCAATTTAGTGATCCGAATCATTCCAGGACAATGCAGATTCATGTACTTAACTTTAATGAAGGTGAAAAAGTACCAATAGCTTACAAATCACACTTGTACACACAAGCAGAAATAAAATTCACTAATACAGAAAAAAGTCTGACAGCGGTTAAAATTGCAGTAGCAAAAGAGAGAGCCCTCACACAGGGTAAACACATTATAGTCGTTACACCTGTACCTGCCTTAGAGGCAGTGACAAAAGCGAGCATTTCAAATGCTAAAGCTTTACATACGAGATGGATACAATTGGTTAATTCTCTTGCTGCAACAGACATTGAATACGTTTTTGATCCTTATTTGAAAACACAAGCATTTCTACAATACGAACAAGAATGTCCTCTGCCTACTAAAATTCCGCCTCTAGATCAGTATGAATGTATAATTATACTGACGGATCAGCTCAACCCGTTCCGGGGGGGTAAACAAGCCTATAGTGCAGCGTGCGGGATCGTTAAAGGTCGCTGGCTCGATGGCAAATCCTGACCAATGGTCACTAAAACTCAATCTCTAGGAGATTGTACAGCTGAGCGAGCTGAACTACAAGCATTCAAGATGGCACTTGAAAATTCGTACCGCGAATTCCCCACACTCATAGTGTGCGATTCGTAGTATTGTGTTCAGTCTTACAATAAATATTTGCAAAACTGGATTCAAAACGGTTACAAAGATGCAAAGGGTGGCACAATCAAGCATAAACTGCTTTGGGAACAAGTAGTTCAGTTACGACAAGGACTACAAAACACTCATGTGATACATACGCTGAGTCATCAATGTGATGGCGTTCATGTTGAAGGGAATTCATTGGCTGATGGAGCCGCAAAGGCAGCTGTGCAAACAGCTTCCGTAGCTGCAATTACTCGCTCAAAAACGAAAATAGACGGCGAAATTAAGCTAGCTGTCAATGCCACAAGCAAAGGCAGCGGTGCAGCGTTATCTAATAAGTTTCCACTCAAATACTGATATATAATTGCTGCAAACCAAGCGTGGGCGCAAAATCCGTTCCGTTCACGGAATTTGCGGATTTGCGGATTTGCGGTCCGTGAATCCCGCAAGTTGGTGGATTTTTTTACCTGGTCGCGCTTGAAAAATACAATATCGCGTGCACCGCGTTGACTTACCGTGATTCTGAGTGCAAAGAGTTGTTTTTCTCCCTGTTTGCGTGTGCTATGCTATTGCGTGATCGCGCAAGAGGTTTTCGACCGCAAGTACGTGTTCGCGGCCTGCCATCTTGCACAGCAAGAGTTTGACAGCGCGAGTACGTCATAAGGGGTCACGATCACGCATCGCGGGAGTAAACAATTGCGAACACGTAGATGTGGCGCGCAGCTGACTTTCAGCGGGAGATTTGAACAGGTCGCGATCCCGAACATGCAAAAATTGCAATTCTGCACAAGAAGTCCACCGCAGGCAGCATAAACCTTCTGAAAATCATGATTTTGATCAGAATAACTCCTCAGATTGACATTTGGCTGCACTTTTTTGTGCAAGGAGTCCATTTTTGGGGGGGTGGGAGGAAGCATGTGCCCCAGAGTCTCCAACTTCCTGTTCCTGTCCAGCAGGCTCCTCCCAGTGCTTTGTCCATGTCCTGGCCACTTTTCATTTGGATCTGGAGCTGGAAGGATTACTTTTTGTGGCTGCTGCTGGATATATGTATTTGAGGACTTTTTGGACTTTGGAGTTTGGATCACTTTTGAATTTGATATTTTACAAGTAAGTTGGTGTTGTTTGTTTGAGGCACTGCAGTTGCTGCAACTACAATTTTAAAACTTTTTCACAACTTTAAAAAAAATATATTGTTGGGTAGCCACAGTATCCAGTAGGCACAGGGTTAGTCATGGGTGCATGATACAACTGTTTCTGTGAGTTTTGTTGAACTTAAATCTCATTTAGAAACATGGCTAAAATCTTGGTGTAATCCCGACTTAGCCATAGGCCTCCCGCAGAACTTTCTTATCCAACGCTTGGATAGACCCGAACTACGGGGAGGGGGCCTCGCTATTATCTACCGTAATTCTCTTAAGTGCTCTACTCAAGAATTGGTGGATATTAAAGGGGCAGAGGCACTAGCCTTTTCTTTGGGCATCCATGATTCTTTTACCTTTTCTGGCGCCCTTATCTATCGCCCTGCGGGACCTCCAACAAAGTTCCTGGAAACTGTAGGCGATGCACTGAGTGAACTAGCACTTGGATTCTCCCACTTCACAGTACTGGGTGACTTAAACTTGCACTTAGACTCCCTTAAAGAACCTGGAGTGGGTTGCTTTATGGATATCATCGATGTACTAGGACTTACGCTTTTGAATCGGGAACCCACTCATCTGGCGGGACATCTACTGGATTGTATTTGCTCTAATTCCACTAGACTGAGAGTTAAATCCCCCAGCCCCCAGACTTGGACCGATCACTTTTTCATCCCCTTTCATATTGTACTGAACCCTACATCTATCACTACCGCTACAATAAATATCAATAATCCCAAAGTTAAACCCACTCCTAACTGGAAAGTTCTACCCAGCAGACCCGATGATGTAGAACAACTAAAAGCCAGTCTACCGGCTCCATCCGGCCATACCTCTGCAGATAACCAGACCTTTTGCAACTGGATTGCCAGAGCGGGGGCCTTGTTAAGCTCAACCAGCAATAATAATTCAAGAACCATTAAGACCAAAAAAAGTGCCCCGTGGTTCTCACTGGCCTTGAAATTAGAACTGGGAGAGGTAAGAGCACTGGAACGGAGGTGGCGCAGAAACTATGATGCCACCGCCCGTAATACCTATAAGTCAGCGAGACGGAAGTATCACGCTGGAATAAAAACTGCTAAGAAAGCCCATTATTTACAGGCCCTTTCCTCGGCAGGCCAGGGACAAAAAGAAATCTTCAAGATTGTAAAGGACTTTATGAATCCATCAGCTCTATTGCAGGAGATTCCCCCGTCTCAAGATCTTTGCAATGCGATATCTGATTATTTTGACAACAAGATCCTTACCATCTTGAAGACTTTCCCTTCAGAACCAACTATGTCGGTGGTCCCCGAACAGATAAGGGAGATGATGACTTCTGTCCGCTTGGAGGAATTTGCCCCGGTATCTCTTGAAGACACCTCTAAGGCTATTCTGGCCAGCAAATCTGGATCCCCTTTTGACCCCTGTCCCCCTCTAGTGTTACAGACCCTAGTAGAGATAGTTAACCCTATAATTAATAGGATTATCAACTCATCTTTAGCCACAGCTGACATTCCTAATGATTGGAAGCTTGCAGCTGTCAAGCCTCTCCGGAAAAAAGCACTAGCTGGCCCTACCATTCTATCCAACCTGCGCCCTATCTCCCTGCTTCCTGTGCTGTTCAAACTGACAGAAAAGTTTGTGAATAGTCAACTGACGAGCTTTCTGGAGAAGAATAACATTCTCCACCCTAACCAGTTAGGGTTTCGGTGAGAACACTCTACCGAGACGGCCCTGCTATTTACAGCAGAGACCCTCCGAGCAGCCATGGATCAGGCAAAGAAGGCTGGCCTAATCCTACTTGACCTGTCGGCAGCCTTCGATACGGTCTCACATAACATCTTAGTGGACCGGTTGGCTGCCGCAGGGGTAGGGGGGCAGGTCTTGGCCTGGCTCAGGAATTTCCTTAGCAATAGACGCCAAGTCACAGTGTTGGGTCCCTCAGGGCTCGAGTTTAAGTCCTGTACTTTTTAATCTGTACATGGTACCCCTAGTGGAACTGATCGCATCATTTCAGATCAGTTCAATATCATATGCTGACGACACCCAGCTCATCCTGGTGTTGGATAGGGAACGGCCGGGTGCCGAGGAAGATCTTAAGGAATGTCTAGCAGCAACATTTAAATGGATGACTAACAATCATTTAAAATGTAATGCTGGAAAAACAGAAATCCTGCCATTTGGGAGTCATAATCTGTTCTCCCCAAAAATGGGTTGGCCTGCGGATGCAGAAGCCCCTCCCAACACAAATACATCTGCTCGCAACTTGGGCATCAAATTCGATGACCAACTGTCTTCTAAACATCAAGCGGTGGCGGTAGCTGGGACGTGTCTCCAGATTATAAAAGCCTTGAGGAAGTTCTTTGATCTTCTCCCGCTGTCGGCCAGAAAAACAGTTGCAGTGGCCTTAATAAATTCCAGGTTGGACTATTGTAACGGCTTATATGCTGGAGCTAACAAAACTGTTCTCCACAGGTTACAAATGGTCCAAAATGCGGCGGCCCGCCTTGTGTTACGTTGGCCTCGCAGGTCTTCAGCCTCAGCAGCACTTAACACACTCCACTGGCTACCAATAGGTAAAAGAATCCTGTTCAAGATTCTTTTAATTACCTTCAGGGCATTCCATCAGCAAGGTCCAAAATACCTATGCAATGGTTTTAAAAGATACCACCCGACACGCTGTCTGAGGTCTGCCAGTCAGAATTTACTCACAATTCCCCGTTTCAAGCTGGTAACAAAAGGTGGCAAATCCCTTTTTGTATTAGGTACCAAAGCATGGAATAAGCTCCCGCCCTTTTTACGTTCATTGTACCAAGAAACCCATTTCAGGAATGCACTAAAAACCTGGGTCTTCTCTCTATCCGATGCGGCATGTAGGGCGTTGGTGTAACATGTGGTGTAGTGTGCAAATCATTCTTTTTCCCTCCAACCCTTCCATCTGGGTTGGTTGAGCGCCAAGATACTCCTTGGAGTGAAAGTAGCACTTTAGAAGTGTTTTTTACATTACATTACATTTATGTCATGGAATTTTAGCTCACTGTTATATGTGTGTTTTTTTTTTTAATTTTGGAGTTGCCTGTAAAGCCTCACGAGCCAGTACGCCCAGGGGTAGTGAGTGGTGCATGGACCAAGTCTTTCTGTGGGGTGTCTTGAATTTAAACATCATTGAGGGCATAGGTGGCATTGGATTGTGGTGATTTTTGTGTGTTTTTCGACTTGTTGGGGTGTTTTTGGGGCCTGGCCATGTGGGTGGGGGCCATTTTGAGGCATGATCCAGGCAGGGCCTGGCCATGTGGCTGGGGGTCAAGGGGCCATTTTGAAGCCAGGCAGTGTGCTCAGGCCTGCACGCAGTTTGCCTTGCTTTCATCCTTAAGGCCCAGAGGTACTCAGTGGTGCATGGACCAAGTCTTTCTGTGGGGTGTCTAGAATTTAAACATTATTAAGGGCATAGATGGCATTGGATTGTGGTGATTTTTGTGTGTTTTTTTACTTTTTGGGGTGTTCTTGGGGCCTGGCCATGTGGGACGGGGCCATTTTGAGGCATGGTCCAGGCAGGGCCTGGCCATGTGGCTGGGGGTCAAGGGGCCATTTTGAAGCCAGGCAGTGTGCTCAGGCCTGCACGCAGTTTGCCTTGCTTTCATCCTTAATGCCCAGAGGTACTCAGTGGTGCATGGACCAAGTCTTTCTGTGGGGTGTCTTGAATTTAAACATCATTGAGGGCATAGATGGCATTGGATTGTGGTGATTTTTGTGTGTTTTTTGACTTTTTGGGGTGTTCTTGGGGCCTGGCCATGTGGGTGGGGCCATTTTGAGGCCTGCTCCAGGCAGGGCCTGGCCATGTGGCTGGGGGTCAAAGGGCCATTTTGAAGCCCAGCCCAGCCGTCTTCTACCAGCACCCGGCGGTGGTGGGCGCCATCTTGAGCGAGTCCTCCCACCCTCCTTCCTCCGCATAAATGTGCAACCCGGCCAGACGGCGCAGCGGGCTGGCGCAGCGGGCGCGCCGGTCACGCGACGAAGCCGCGCCTAAGCCAAGCCCGTCTGCGCCCGCCGCGCCAGGATCGCGTCGGGAGCGGGCCATGCTGTCCAAACCCACCCAGTAACCAGGTATAATTTTAATGATCTACTCACATTACGACAGACAATGGCTAGCCACAGCTGCAAGGATCATCCTCCCATTGATCATCTCTGGGGCCCATTCTCATGCCGCTCCTGCAGATGGTCATCCCTGAGACCCACTGGCAATATTCCACACCCACCCTCCCCACCATCACACAAGCCAATTACCTTCCACTGTGGACTTATCAATGCCAGATCTTTAGCGTGTCACGGACAAGATATCCATGACCTCGTACTTTCCCATGATTTAGACGCCCTGTTTATCACCGAATCCTGGCTAAATGACGCATCCAACCCAGACCTGGCAACCGCCCTTCCTCCTGATTTTACCATCCACAGACGGGATAGACCTGTCGGCAGGGGAGGTGGGTTAGCTATCATTATTAGAAAATCTGTTAGGTGCCACACATTTGAACTGGCCTCACTTAAGGACTGTGAGAGCATAGGCTTTGTGATTCATATTAACTCCTCCACCTCCTTTTCTGGAGGACTTGTCTATCGCCCCCCTGGAAACGCTACGCCTTTCCTGGACTCCCTGGATGAAACTCTTGGATCTCTTTTGACCCACTATCCCAACTTTACTCTCCTCGGTGATTTCAATCTTCATTTGGAATCCCGCGCAGACCCTCACACTTTAACCTTCCAACAATCCCTTGACATCTTTGGACTTTCTCAATTGGTTGTTCCCCCTACACACCGGGCCGGCCACACGCTAGACGTCATTTGCACAAATTCAGTCACTCTAGCTGTATCTCCCCCAATCCCACAAATTTGGACTGACCATTGTTTTATACCTTTCTTCATCAAGGCAAAACCCTCATCACAACCGTACACTAAGAACTCCCCCTCAACCTTCGCGACCAACTGGAAGAAAGTAGCTGAGTCCATTAAGCTACACCCTCAGCTTCCCACCCCCCCCCCCCCCACTTTCGTCGGTGATGTATCACAAGATTCCAAAAACTTCCACACCTGGATCAATAAACTGGTTTTGGTCAATTCCAATACAACCAACCCAAAACCAATCCCCCACAAAAGAAAGCCCAATGCCCCCTGGTATACCCAGGCCCTCACCGACAGCCATCATAGGTGCAGGGTCCTTGAAAGAGAGTGGAGGAAAACTTACGATCTTACTTCCAGAACCCTATACACCCAGCAGAGGAAACAATACCTGTCGCATATAAAAAAAGCTAAAAAGGAGTTCTTCACTACAGCCATAGAAGTAGCCAATCAGAAACAACAGACCATGTTCAATATTGTCAAGTCTTTCACCCACCCCAAGGCCCTGGCACTGGAAATCCCTCCATCCCAAATCCTTTGCGACCAAATCGCTGACTTCTTTGTTGAGAAAATTAACAACATCCACAAGGATTTCCCTTCCCCTTCTATCCCTTTGCAAGCTGACAACACTAATTTACCCTCTTTTGGTAATTTTTCAACAGTGTCCCCGCTACAAACCCAGAAGGCCATCATGGCTTGTCGATCGGGAGCCCCCACGGACTCCTGCCCCCCGGCTATACTCCACCTTCTCATTGAGGCCGTCAACCCTCTTATCAATTCCATTGTTAATCAATCCCTCAGCTCAGGCATTGTCCCCGCTGAATAGAAGAAGGCCATTGTTAAGCCACTAATGAAAAAACAAAACAAACCCCCGACAGATCTTTCCAACATGCGCCCAATTTCCCTACTCCCGGCACTAGGCAAAATTACTGAGCAAATAGTACAAGAGGAGTTAAAAGCCTTTGTGGAAAATAACCACATTCTCCATCCACAGCAATCTGGCTTCCGCCCTGGCCACTCCACTGAAACTGCTTTAATCGAGCTAACCGACACCATTAAGTTCTTGCAGGATGAGGGGAAACACGCTGTACTCATCCTGCTCGACTTAACCGCAGCATTTGATACCATCTCTCATGACATCCTCATTTATAGAATGCGCGAGATTGGTGTGACGGGCAGTGCATTAAAATGGATAACATCATTCCTTTCCAACAGATCACAAACAGTCTCACTTGGCCCCTTTCTCTCTGGCGAAAGAACCATTACATCAGGTGTGCCCCAGGGGTCCATTCTCAGTCCTCTCTTTTTTAATATCTAGATGGCCCCCCTGCTCACCCTGATTGAATCCCATGGCATCCTCGTAACATCTTACGCTGACGACACCCAACTCGTCGTCACCCTAGATAAAAAACTACCCGATGCCTCCCTCAGATTCCAGAATTGCCTCTCCCAAGTCTTTGCGTGGCTCAACAATAACCATCTCAAGTGCAACAGCGCCAAAACTGAAATCATACCCTTAGGTAAAGACACCCTCTTCTCTCCAAAAGATTGGTGGCCTCAACACTCTGAAGCACCCCCGAGTGCGGTCTCATCGGCCCGCAATCTGGGTGTCCAATTCGACTCGTCCCTCAGTTTTGACGACCATGTGCGCATCACTGCAGGGTGCTGTTTTAACCTCATTAGACAGCTAAAGAAATTCTTCGACTTTCTCCCTATCTCTGCCAGGAAATCAGTTGCCGTGGCTCTGATCTTGTCCCGGCTAGATTATTGTAATGGCCTCCTGGCAGGTATTAAGAAGTCCACCCTTAAGAAGCTACAGAGCGTTCAACACGCAGCGGGCAGGCTCGTTCTTAAACTCCCAAGAAGGTCCTCGGCCTCTGCAGCCCTCAACACTCTCCATTGGCTGCCCCTTCACAAAAGAATCCTTTTTAAACTACTTGTCACTGTCTTTAAAGCCACCAGGAACACAGGCCCCTCCTACCTAATTAAGCGCTTTCCACATTACATTCCATCGCGCTGCCTGAGGTCATCAGGAGCCAATCTGGTCACTATACCCAGGTTTAAGCTCAAAACGAAAGGTGGGAAAACTTTTTCATTCCTGGCGGCTAAGGCATGGAACGGCCTCCCCTTCAACCTCAGGCACGCCCCCTCAGAAAGCCTTTTCAGGAAACTCCTGAAGACATGGATATTCCCTCAGCCCGACTCTTTGGTCCTCGCAGCCATCTGATTCCTGTTCTCACCAAGCTGGTTTCTTCTGTTTGCTCAGCGCCAAGATGCTCCTTCCGGAGCGATAGTTGCGCTATACAAAATCCAATAAATATCAAATATCAAGCCAGGCAGCGTGCTCAGGCCTGCATGCAGTTTGCCTTGCTTTCATCCTTAATGCCCAGAGGTACTCAGTGGTGCATGGACCAAGTCTTTCTGTGGGGTGTCCTGAATTTAAACATCATTGAGGGCATGGATGGCATTGGATTGTGGTGATTTTTGTGTCTTTTTTTACTTTTTGGGGTGTTCGTGGGGCCTGGCCATGTGGGTGGGGGCAATTTTGTGGCCAGGTCCAGGAAGGGCCTGGCCATGTGGCTGGGGTCAATGGGCCATTTTGAAGCCAGGCAGTATGCTCAGGCCTGCACGCAGTTTGCCTTGCTTTCATCCTTAATGCCCAGAAGTACTCAGTGGTGCATGGACCAAGTCTTTCTGTGGGGTGTCTTGAATTTAAACACCATTGAGGGCATGGATGGCATTGGATTGTGGTGGTTTTTGTGTGTTTTTCGACTTTTGGGGGTGTTCTTGGGGCCTGGCCATGTGGCTGGGGTCAATTTTGAGGCCTGGTCCAGACAGGGCCTGGCCATATGGCTGGGGGTCAAGGGGCCATTTTTAATTTAGGCAGTGTGCTCAGGCCTTCACCCAGTTTGCCTTGCTTTCATCCATTATGCCCAGGGATACTCAGTGGAGCATGGACCAAGTCTTTCTGTGGGGTGTCTTGAATTTAAACATCATTGAGGGCATGGATGGCATTGGATTGTGGTGATTTGTGTGTGTTGTTTGACTTTTTGGGGTGGTGTTTAACTGATGTTCCTCTGGCTTCCTTTGCTTTTATGTGCACAAGAGAACCACCAGTGCCAGAGAAGAAGTCCTGCAGTGGTGTGTGCAGCACAACGTCACGTGACATCACATGTGGCCACAGACAACTCTGCAACTCGTGCAACTGCGGCCTGCTGTTCTGACATCTTAAGAAGATGGGCCCAAAGAAAGGTGGCCGTAGCTCCTCTACCAAGAAAGGTGCCAGTGCCACTGCCAGTAAGAAGGAGCAGAAAAAGCAAGTGGCGCCACTTACCAAGGAGACTGGTGTGACCACATACACTTTTTTCGGGCAAAAAAAAAACAACGCCTGCAGCAGCGGGGTCCGCCGGACCAAGCTGGGAGCAGCACCTCCGCTTCATTGGGCTCAGTGCCACCACGCAAGGTTAGGTCCAAGGCCATGAGTGCTGCGGAGGCAGCCACTTTCATTGCTCAATCACCATCGACCAGTGATGTTGTCTCATCGCAAGAAAGTAGCATCCAATTAACGCAGGGTGTAACTCATTTGACGAGTGTTCAACAACCACAGCCGCAACGACAACCACAGGTGCAACTAGTACAAGCGCAAGTATACTCGCAATTACATGCGCAAGTACATGCGCGAGGAGAGTCGCAAGTAGAGGCGCAAGCAGAGGCGCAAGGAGAGCCGCAAGGAGAGGTGCATGGAGAGGCGCAAGTAGAGGCGCATGGAGAGGCACAACTAGAGGCGCATTTAGCGGCACAACTGCCCACAATGCTTGTTCCTCCAGAAGGAGGGGCACATCTGGCAATCGAGATTCAAGCGGAGGTATCATCCAAGGAAGCCAATCCTCCTGAAGATAATCCATTGTCATCCAGATCCCCAGCAAGAAAAAGGTCAAGGAGGGCTACTACAAGTTCTTCTTCAAGCCCCCTTCCTTCTGATGATCTTGATGTTGATTGGAACCCACCAATGCAGTCTGAGAGTGAGGCACGTCATGGGCCGACAAAGGTAGCTAAGCCTAAAAGGAAGGTTCCCGCAAGGCTTCCACTTATGGGTGATGACAACGAACAAGAAGTGGTGCATTCTGCTGCTGATGAACAGTCTGACGACGACCCAGTCCTCACAGTCCACAGTGGGCATGCAGCAGACAGATATTTTTACTCTATCCCGAATTGCTGCTGAGTGGGATGTGGGCGGCGTTGCACTGGTACCACCACCAACGCAGTTAACTACAACACCAACACGACCTACAGCTCCCATATTTTCTCGTCAGCCTCAGAAGGGCCGGCAGGGACCTCCATCCTTCTCGACCTCCATTACCTCAAGTAGTGGTGCTGTAAGTGCACAACAGAGTCAAATTCAGCCACGCCCATCCTCCAATTCATCTGGCATTGAAACTGTAAGTAGCACCTCCACCACGAGCAGACATCTCCAGTCCCCAGTTTTGGGACTTCTTTAGTATTAGCAAAAAGGCCGAAAACCTGGTTGTTTGTTCGATTTGTAAAATAGTAGTTAGTCAGGGTAAGCTTGGTACCAACTATGGTACCGGAGGCCAGATAGGTCATCTCCAAAAACACCACACTATCGAGTGGGAGGCGTACCTAAGGAAGATCCGGGAAGCCAAAAGAAAAACAAATCCAAATGTATCCATTCATATTGCATCTGATGATGACGAGGGGCTGATCGTGCAGGGGGGAAGTGAAGAAGCGACAGACATTTTTTCTTGTACACCCAGTACCCCTGGCAGCAGCACTGCAGTGGTAGCGCCCACACCCTCTACCCCAGCAACATGTATGAGCCACACTAAGGGGTCGATTCCGAATTGGGAAAAACCGCTCCGAATAGCCGTTTGGAGCGTTTTTCCCATACGATTCATACGCTGCCACGCCCCCCCCCATGTACGATGAAATAGGATTCGTATCGGGAGCACGACTCCGTACGAATCGTACAAAGACCATATGATTCAAATCTCCGCACAATTCTCCCTCTGAACCCGCTGTACGGGACATCCGTACGGTGCGTGGCTGGTTTTTCCGACCCAGCATGTACGATTCGTGTCGGGTACGCATCGTACGACCCTTTTCCTACGACAGCCGAAAACAGCCTTAAAAGCAGAGTTCACCTCGAAACAGGTACGGAACGCCCCCCGTGTATGGTACCTACCCCCCATGATCGCAGGGGTATGGTGCGTACCCCTGCGATCATGGGGGGTACGCACCGTACCCCGCAATCATGGTGCGTACGGACCGTACCCCATGTTCGTGGAAGGGGTGGGTTTTCTAGAATTTGTGGCAAGTCTGCCCTAAATGGAAGGTTTCTAGTGGTCCTATTTTGCCAGAGTTGCGGTTCCAGCACTACATCAGGATGTGCTGGAGGTGATTGGGGTAGCTTTGCAGAAGAGTGCTGTTCACACTATCCACCTGACAACAAACATGTGGACCAGTTGCCAAGCCCTTGATTACATGTGCAACACTGCACACTGGGTCTCTTTTGCAGGGGTTTCAGACAAGTTACGTGCAGGTGTTGACCCTGACACAGTTTTTCAAGCTACTCGGAAACATGCAACAGTAGCCATGTTTGCCATGGAGAAATCTCATACTGCACAAAACATTTTGGTGCAGTTTAACAGTAAGGTCTTTCAATGCTGCATCCAAGAAAGCGCATGATTGGTTATGTTTCCATGGATAATGGCAGTAATATACTTAAGGCCATGTATGAGGGTGACTATTTCAGAGTGCCGTGTTTCGTGCACAGTATTAACATTGTTGTGAACGATTTCTTGAAAAAAGAAAAGACAGTCAGCAAGTTACTGACCACCTGCCGAAGAATCTGCACACATTACAGCCATTCTTTTAAGGCCCAGAAGCAGCTGAGGAACATGCAACGTGAACGTAGACTGCCAGTCAGAGGACTCATCCTGGAGGTGGTAACACTTTGGAACGCTTGAGCGTCTGTCTGAGCAGTGGTTGGTAATCAACCAGCATGTCTATTGTCTGGGTTCTTCTATGAAAGACATGTGGCTAGAGTTGGAGTAATGGAAGCTAGTTAAAAGCCTGACAGACCAGCTTCGTCCTTTTGAGGTCTTCACGCGTGAAGTCAGCAGGGAGGACTGTACTTTGGGCAAAGCTATCCCATTGTTGCGCATGCTAGAACACCAACTGAAGGCGGTGTCTTCAGCGTTCCCAGATGATGCTGAAAAGCAAGACGTATATCAGTTGGCTGAGAATTTATTAAGCTGCCTAGTTGACAATGAAAGGCTTGAAAAAATACATACAGAACAATATCACATTTGTGCCACTATTCTGGATCCACGGTACAAAAAGGCTGTGGCCAGCAAAGCATTAATTCCTTTTAATGAAGCAGATGTTTCAAAGTACAAACATTGGCTAGCCCTGTCAGCCACTTGGTTTGAAAAAGAGCGGCAGAAAATTGAAGAAACCGGCAGAAGTACTACTGAATCAGCAGGCCATCCGGTGTAAAGGTCCACTTCTGAATCTGTGGTAGAAGGGAGTCACTTTCCCTCACAGCCGTTAACGACACCAGCACCCGTATCATCATCCTCACCTGCTCCAGGCCCAGCCATAATATTGTCAGAAGCGGATTGGCTAACTCATCAAGGGTTTGCTCATTCCAGTGATGCAAAGGCCACAGATGGTAGGCAAAGTGGAGTAACCCTGGAGAACCTTGAGTCGATGGTGCAGGCCTATCTGAATGACCCAACAGAGGTCTTTGTTAATCAGAACCCATTGCTGTATTGGTATGGGAAAAGGCCTCCATGGCGACTGATCACCAACCTGGTTCTAAATTATTTGTCTTGCCCACTTGCTAGCGTGTCTTCTGAACATGTTTTCAGTGCTGCTGGTGCCATTGTAACTTCAAAAAGGACCCGGCTCTCGCCCAAAAATGTGGAGAGGTTAACAATGATCAAGATGAATCAGCACTTCATACCACCAGATTACAAAGTACGTGAATGCACGCAGGAAGAAGAGGACTCCAACTTAGGTGACGGAAGTTCTTCTCTGTTAGCTGACCTACTCCCTAGGAAGTTCTTCTCTGTTAGCTGACCTACTCCCGTCTCAATTCACAGAGTTTGAGGACAAGCTCTACTTCACTGACACAGAGGCCAGAAAATGACTTCCTTTTTTTCGTCCTTATTCACATTTATTCCTGTGTGTCTTTCTTTGTTTCGCAACTTTTACCACAACAAAACTCTAATCACCTAATCACAACAAGTCCATCAGCAGTACTGTCTTCATCTTATTTCCTTATTGATTTGAAGGTGCCGCAGTCTGCATTCCTGAGGTTCACAAGTTTACAACTCAATCATGCTCCTCTATCCTCCTCCTCCAGACTCCCCCTATCCATTTCCCTCAAGGCAGATGGCTGGATTACGCAGAATCAAGAAACTTTGTCTTCGTAGATGAGTCCCCTCAAGTGAGACTGGAATTACTGACTACATGCTGATTGCTGACAGTTACTTCTGAAATTGACAGGAGAGGCTGCCCTGTGGGCCTTCACTTCCAGAAGAAGATGCGGACAAAAAGTGGAACAGGTAATGAATAATGAGAAGATGGCATGCAGTGGACAGCAACGGCTGTCTGGCTCTGATGAAAGCAATTGCTGTTTGTTTGTTGTGCATGAAATGAATCATATGTCTTCTGTTATTATTTAATCTTTTTTACACACTAAATGTAACTAAAGTCTGCTCTGCTTTTTTTTACCTTGTTTAATTCAAATTGTACTTCAACTGCAGGGGCCACTACGTTGCATTTTCTAATATGCAAAATGTCCTTGGACTCACTGTTTGCCAATATACCATGATGATTGATGATGAGTGTTGATGATCAAAGTTAAATATTATATCTTTTATCTTTACAGTCACTCACTGGGATGGATGGATCATCATCGTAGGTTTACGGAAGAACTATGGCCAATTCGTAAGTGGCAAACAGGTAAACCAGTCTACAACAACTACGGCAGCAGAACTACATGTCTGTCGAGTCGTGGTTGTTAGGGTTTGTGCACAGCAAAGAGCATTTCCCCTCTCATTGCACTAGTGGTGTCTGTAATAGCTCTCTTTAAACATACTACTGAAAGCCTTTCTTGTTATCTCAGCCCCTCCCTAAGACTTCTGTGTATGTTGCTCAATGTATTCAAAAGTTTGGTCATTGCTGTCTTGTTTGCACATTGGACCTTGCTTTTACCAAGGCTTATTTAGAGCACTCCTCCCTAGGCCATGTGTTACTTCAACTCATTAGCATAATAACTGAAGCTCTGCACACCTGCTTGTGAGAACCACACCCAGTTCTTCGAACCACACCCAGCTCTTTAAACCACACCCAGCTCTTCAAACCACACCCAGCCCTGTCCCCCCAGTGCTTGTGCTCGTCTACCTCCCACTTACCTGAGAACAGATCCTTCGGTGCTGGCCCTCCTGCTCTCTCCAGACCTTCATTGGCTTCAACGGGCGTGGTTACTGGCTCCTTCTTCTTTCGGTTTCTGGCTTCTTCTTGCCTCAGCCCCTCTTCTGACCACTGCAATCGACCTGCAAAAGAGAAAGAGGTCATGGTTAGACTGATCAGTATCCCTTTTCAGCAACAAGTAAGTGCAAACCTTTGATTAGCTGAAAGAACTTTGTCCGCGCTTTCTGGATTCATGTGAAGACAATTTGGAACACGATATCTCCCACGAACTTTGTGGTTCAAACCCTTTGTTACAAGTATTCTTTGTGGAACTTTGTGAAATAAACATTGTTTTAAAAGGAACTTTTTAAGAATCAAACAGAGGAAACCATTGATAGCAAGACAAACAGTAAATCAAGGACTTGCACAAATTACCTGCTGTATTTTGATGTAAAAGTACAGTATTTGTTTTATAAAAAGTCGGGAAATGTGTGAGAAGTGAGTTTGCTATTAAGAATTTAGGCTTTAGTTATATTAAGGTGAATGTTAGACGTTGGTAATTCTGATAATGATATTCGTTTGATTTTACAGAAGTTTTACAGTAATAGAAAGCACATCCCAGAACAGCAACCCATTCCAAACCTGGAAGCTTGAGACCAGGATCCAAGAGGTACTTTTAGAAGAGAATTTCTAATAGATTAAGGTTTAGTCAGGAACACATTTAGGGATAGGTTGCACTTATCTGTTCTTTGTTTATGTTTCATTAGGCACCAGTTTCTACAGAAGTCAGAGAGGGCCGCAGATTTTAGCAGCTCTTCTACAGTGGAAATGCAAGAACGGTGTTGTCTCTCTTTTTTTATTTTATCCACTTCCCCCCTTCCCTTGAGCTTCTGGTTCTTAGTGCACTGTTTAAAACTAGTGTGCTGGAACAAGCAGTTTCAGGGTGGGGTCGGACTGTCTTCAACCTCCATCAGAACTGAACAGAAACTCAGGTGAGCTGGGCTTTGACAGAAGCACAAGCCTTTAAAATATTCAGTTCTGTTGGACGATGAATGCCGGGGAAGAAACAGAGGGCATTGATGCCACGGATATGGGGCAGGCCCTAAACGAGGACTTGGCCCATAATGAATCAGTGTCTGGCATCTTGCAACATATGCAAGAGGAAACAGAGAAATTAAAGTTGGAAAACACCTTTTTAAAACAGGATTTAAGCAGGTATAAACCTAGGGAATCTCAGTGGAACACAGCTTTTACGCCTTTGTTTAAAACCTCCTCAGATACAGGGGCGCGAGCAAAACATGCAACTTTCCCTCCCCAGTTGAGGTTACTGTTAATGTTCCTACTGCTGTGCCTTTAGCAGCACCTGAACTTTTTCATGGAGATAGTAACAAATTCCATGTTTTTATCAATCAATGTCAATTACACTTCATTTGTAAACCACAACAGTTCCCTACTGATGCTACGAAAGTGGCATTTGTCTTGTCTTATTTGGGCGGTACAGCAGCCAATTGGTCAATTCCTTTCATGGATAGAGATGATCCAATCCTCCGTAATTGGAATCAATTTAAACGTACTATGGCCAGCCTTTTTGCAAAACACACTTTTATGCAGGCAAGTGATAATGAGCTTTTAAATCTTAAACAAGATAACAAGGATTTATTGACCTATCTCACTAGTTTTAATCGATTAATCACCGAGACACGTTGGCCAGAAGAAAAGCGTGTCTCCCTTTTTCATAAAGGTTTGAGAGATGAGTTAAAAGACGCGCTGGCTCATATCGTAGATGTGCCAGAAGACTATTCTGACTTTGTAGATTTAGTCGTGGAATTGGAAGCCAGACTAGGAGAAAGAAAGGGAGATAAATCCAAACTGGAATCGCGGTTAACTTTCATTTGACATGTGAAGAAAGACACAGATAATAAACTCCCTGAACCTGAGCCTATGCAAATAGGGACACTCAGAGGTCCACTCACGTCAGAGGAAAAAGAAAGAAGGAGAAAACTTAAATTATGTTTATATTGTGGCAAGGCAGGACATTTTGCCAGAGAATGTCCAGTAAAACCTAAAATTTCACGAAAGGATACTGTTTCCTCTATCTCCTCAACTGCGTCGGGAAACGATTAAGCTCAACAAGGGGGGAGGTTACTTGTTCGAGAAAACATCTTAATCAAACCTCTAATTCTGCAGTCTTCAAGGTACCGCACATACCTAGACATTTCATATTTCAGATCTTTTTAATTGTTACTACCCAAGTTAGACATTCTCTCCCTGTCCTACTGGACTCAGGAGCAACAGGAAATTTTGTGGATAATAAGTTAGCTAATACATTAGGTCTTCCTATTTGCCTAAAGCCTTGTCCAGAAGCAGTATGTGCAGTGGATGGGTCCGAATTGACCTCTGGATTAATCACAAAACAAACAAGTCCCCTTGTCATGGTCTGTCAAAACGGGCACACAGAGATGTTTAGCTTTGATCTGATAGATACCCCTAATTTTGGCTTGATTCTCGGGGTACCCTGGTTAACAACTCATAACCCAAAAATTGATTGGGTGAACAGAGCAGTTACTTTGGATTCCTCATTCTGTAGAACCAATTGCTATCAAGAAGCAGGTCCCGAACAGAGCACAGTAATACACTGTGCTACACAAGACAAACCAAGTCTCCCTCCTGAATATTGTGACTTTAAAGACGTTTTGATCCAGTGAAGGCTAGTGTTTTGCCCCCACATCGGTCATATGACTGCCGTATAGATCTTATCCCAGGGGCCCCTTTACCTAATAACAGAGTATATGCTTTGACTGACGAAGAGACCAGATATTTAAGAACCTACCTAAATGACCTACTACAGTCTGGGTTCATCCGACATTCCACATCTCCAGTGTCATCTCCACTCTTTTTTTATCCCGAAGCCAAATAAATCTCTGCGCGCGTGTATCGACTATAGAGGACTAAATAAGGCTACAATAAAAAATACATATCCTCTTCCTCTAATACCTGTGTTGTTGGATCAATTAAGACATTCTACTGTATACACTAAACTAGATCTGCGGGGAGCTTACCACCTGGTCCGAATAAAAGAGGGGGATGAGTGGAAGACAGCTTTCAAGACAAAGTTTGGTCTATTTGAGTACAGTAATGCCCTTTGGGTTGTGTAATGCCCCTGCAGCCTTTCAATTCTTTATAAATGAGGTCCTACACGAATTCCTGGACGTTTGTGTCATAGTATACATAGACGACATCCTCATTTACTCTAAGAACCCGGAAGAACATACCCAACATGTTTGTGCAGTATTATCACAGTTAAAAGAAAATCATCTCTTTGCTAAATTAGAAAAATGTACTTTTAATGTCAGCAAAGTGGACTTTTTAGGATACTGCCTGTCACCTCAAAGAATAATTATGGATGAAAACAAAATTAGTGCTATAACTGATTGGCCAGAACCATCCTCTGTGAAGGATGTTCAGAAATTTCTGGGTTTCGCCAATTTTTATAGGAGGTTTATTTCTCATTTTGCAGACATTGCGGCCCCAATAACCACCTTGTTGCGGAAAGGGCAATGATTTCTTTGGTCTGATGAGGCAGCTCACGCCTTTCAACTCCTGAAACAAAAGTTTACTTCAGCCCCAATTCTGAAACATCCTGATCCTGACTGGCCATTTTTTGTTGAAGCGGATGCTTCACAAGTAGCTTTTGGAGGAGTTATCTCTCAATGAGATGCAGTAGATGGCCAATTACATCCTATAGCCTTCTATTCCAAAAAGTTATTGCCAGCTGAACAAAATTACACTGTGGCTGAAAGAAAACTATTAGCTATCAAAGTAGCCTTTTCTGAATGGAGGCACCATTTAATGGGAGCCAAGTACCCTGTTACCATCTTTTCTGACCATAAGAACCTACAGTTCTTTGGATCACTAAAAGCATTACCTCCACGTCAGATGCGCAGGTTAATTTTTTTTAGTACATTTGACTTTGTTATAACCTATAGACTAGGTGCACAACAAATTCAATCTGATGTATTATCTAGATACGGACATACCTCAGACATGAAAAAAGACAAAATAGGAGAACCCAATATTCCTCCCCCAAAACTTTTGGCACCAGTACAACAGAAGGATTTTATCACAGATCTATATAATGCACACATGCAAATAGCACCTCAAGATTGGTTAAAAGATTCACATAACTCAATACAACAAGGTTTATTGCAGGTGATATTTTGGCATCACGCCTCACCATTGGCAGGTCATCCTGGCTGGGTAAAAACCCTGGAAAATGTGCGAAAACACTTTTGGTGGGACAATATGAGTAAGGACATTAAGCAATTTGTCACTACCTGTCCAGTTTGTGCAAGACATAAATCTTCTCATAAGGCCAGTGACGGTTTGTTAATACCAATGCCATCACCTAAACAACCTTGGCACACTGTGAGTGTAGACTTTATTGTAGGTTTACCACCAGTAAAATCCTTCACAACAGTATTAGTGATAGTGGATTTTTTGTCTAAAATGACACATTTTGTACCTTTACGGAAATTGCCAACTGCGGCAGAATTTGACGATATTTTTATAAGAGAAATCGTGCGTTTACATGGTTTGCCAAGGAAAGTGGTATTAGACTGAGGTAGCCAGTTCAACTCTAGATTTTGGAAAAAATTATGCGAAAAACTGAAAATAGATGTGCCATTATCCACTGTTTTCCATCCAGAAACAGATGGACAAACTGAACGACTGAACCAAACCTTACTTCAAACGCTACGTTGTTTATTGGCTGATTATTCTAGTGAATGGTTGGAAGCTCTCCCTGTAGTGGAGGGACTTTGAGGGGGGCGACTGTTAGGGTTTGTGCACAGCAAAGAGCATGTCCCTTCTCATTGCACTAGTGGTCTCTGTAATAGCTCTCTTTAAACATACTACTGAAAGCCTTTCTTGTTATCCCAGGCCCTCCCTAAGACTTCTGTGTATGTTGCTCAATGTATTCACAAGTTTGGACATTGCTGTCTTGTTTGCACATTGGACCTTGCTTTTACCAAGGCTTATTTAGAGCATTACTCCCTAGGCCATGTGTTACTTCAACTCATTAGCATAATAACTGAAGCTCCGCACACCTGCTTGTGAGTACCACACCCAGTTCTTCGAACCACACCCAGCCCTTCAAACTACACCCAGCTCTTCGAACCACACCCAGCCCTATCTATAAAAGGCAGCCTCTGAGCCTCACCCAGTGCTTGTGCTCGTCTACCTCCCACTTACCTGAGAACAGATCCTTCGGGCTGGCACTCCAGCTCTCTCCAGACCTTCATTGGCTTCAACGGGCGCGGCTGCTGGCTCTTCCTTCTTTCGGTTTCCGGCTTCTTCTTGCCTCAGCCCCTCTTCTGTCCACTGCAATCGACCTGCAAAAGAGAAGGAAGTCAAGGTTAGACTGATCAGTATCTCTTTTCAGCAACAAGTAAGTGCAAACCTTTTATTACCTGAAAGAACTTTGTCGGCGCTTTCTGGATTCATGTAAAGACAATTTGGAACAAGATATCTCCCACGAACTTTGTGGTTCAAACCCTTTGTTACAAGAATACTTTGTGGAACTTTGTAAAATAAACATTGTTTTAAAAGGAACTTTTTAAGAATCGAACAGAGGAAACCATTGACAGCAAGACAAACAGTAAATCAAGGACTTGCACAAATTACCTGCTGTATTTTGATGTAAAAGTAAAGTATTTGTTTATAAAAAGTCTGGAAATGTGTGAGAAGTGAGTTTGCAATTAAGAATTTAGGCTTTAGTTATATTAAGGTGAATGTCAGACGTTGGTAATTCTGATAATGATATTCGTTTGATTTTACAGAAGTTTTACAGTAATAGAAAGCACATCCCTGAACAGTAACCCATTCCAAACCTGGAAGCTTTAGACCAGGATCCAAGAGGAACTTCTAGAAGAGAATTTCTAATAGATTAAGGTTTAGTCAGGAACACATTTAGGGATAGGTTGCACTTATCTGTTCTTTGTTTATGTTTCTTTAGGCACCAGTTTCTACAGAAGTCAGAGAGGGCCGCAGATTTTAGCAGCTCTTCTACAGTGGAAACGCAAGAACGGTGTTGTCTCTCTTTTTTTATTTTATCCACTACCCCCCTTCCCTTGAGCATCTGGTTCTTAGTGCACTGTTTAAAACTAGTGTGCTGGAACAAGCAGTTTCAGGGTGGGGTCGGACTGTCTTCAAGCTCCATCAGAACTGAACAGAAACTCAGGTGAGCTGGGCTTTGACAGTGGTATGGAGTGGTCGA
Source organism: Lissotriton vulgaris (assembly GCF_964263255.1). Classification (NCBI taxonomy): domain Eukaryota; kingdom Metazoa; phylum Chordata; class Amphibia; order Caudata; family Salamandridae; genus Lissotriton; species Lissotriton vulgaris. Next base: position 273,253,586 of record NC_141694.1, on the reverse strand, counting down.
GGCAGTGTAGTGTTGTTATGCCAGGCAGAGTCCAGACAGCAGTTCATGTAAAAGTGGGGCTATGTGGCTTGCTGCATACAATTAGATATGCTTTGTCTGTCTGTGTCAAAGAGCCTAGGTATGCTACATCAGGTTGCTTCACTCAGTGGTGCCTGCCTTGACCGTCTGCATGGCCCTGCCGCAAGCATGGGACAAAAATCTGTTCCGCTCCCGAAATTTGCGGATTTTCGCCAGCAAATTCGCAATCTGCGAATCTCGCGAAATTGACAAAAATTCCCAAATTCGCGAGCGGGCGGATATTTTTTTTTAGGCCAGCTCAGTGTAGGGTTGAGGCCTTGGTTTGAGGGAATTTGGGTGTTTTTTAGGGTTTAGGGCTGTTTTGGGGGTTCAGTGCGGTTTACTAGAGTTTTGGAGGTGAATTTGGTAGGGTTCCCAGAGTCTAGGGCTCAGGGCCCGATGGAGGCTCATTCATAATGATGTTGGCAAGGTTTTAGGGGGGTTTGGCATTTTTTGGTCCAGAATAAGCTGCATTTTGGCCTTTTTTGGTGTTTTGCGGGCGCGTGTGTTTGGGGGAAAAGTCGTACACCTTCCAGTGGATCGATTTTCTGCCTTGCTAAGATTCTTGGAAATCGCTGGAACAAGTGTCCTGGTCAGTTTCAAGAGGATCGAAGTAGTGGAAGTGCTGAAAACAGCAATTTTTTGTCAAGGCGCAATTTGTCATGTTTGGTGTTTGGGCGGTTTGGGGGCGCAAGGAGAAAGTGTGTTTGTGGTGTTCCAGTTGTGCTAGGGGAATGGGGCTTCTGTGAGTGGTAGGGAGGGGGAATTGGTGGTTGTGCAGGAAATGTGGGAGGAATCGATTGATGGGAAGGGTGTGTTTAGGGTAAGTCGAGGAAGGGAAACCGCTGCCATAGGGGCCCAGGTTAATTTTTGATTATTGCATGTTTTTAGGGTGCGATTGGAGTGTGTTGTAGGTGGTTCTTAGTGGATTTGCTTAGCTGGGATGAGGGTTAGGAATGTCTAGTTTTGATTGCAAGTGGTTTGAAGAAAATCCATTGTGGAAAAAAGCCCAAGGTTCACAGCCGATGTTGTTGAATTCCAGCCCGGATGGGTTGGAAATCGAGGCCCCGGCTTCCGCTCCATGGTAGGCCGAGAATGAAACAAGGCATATCTCTGTCACCCGGTATGATAAAAAGTTCGGGATTGCGCCTTCAGAGTCAGTTACCCCTCATATATACGGGAGTCCGGTGTGAAATCAGGATAACCTGCAGGATATACGAGCTGCTGGCGAAGGTCGGCGGAGCCGGGAGCTTATGCGGCCATCTTGCTTGCCAGCGTAGCTCCTCCCCCAGAAGGTCTAAATTTTGATTGCAAGTGGTTTGAAGAAAATCCATGGTGGAAAAGGGGTGTTTTGGGCCTAGTTTCAGAGTGCGTTTTGGCACGATTTTAACTTAGGCCTCTGCGAGGTAGCAGTATTGCATGTTTTTGGGGCGCTATTTGGGGGTGTTCTAGATTTTTGGGAGTGGGGTTAGGGGTCTTGGAGCACTGCTGGGAAGGTCTAAATTTTTTTTTTTTAAAACCTTTATTATATTGTTCAACACAAGTTACAAAAGTAGCCCTGCAACGACAGGGGCCGGTACCACATGTATGCAACACGGATCAGTAATGCCAATAGCACAGCTCTTCAGCCGACAACCCATGGGTCTGGCAGCGGTAAAGGATAGACGATGTGTTGAGAACATTTCGAATCAAGGATATGAATAAGGTTTCATTTTATATTTAACCCCCCCCAAAAAAACGAGATAAAGAAGAAGATACAGGATATCCGGAGCTACACACTCGGAGGTATAAAAATGCGGGTAGGTGTTAAAAGGTAGTCGTGGATCAAACTAGACCAACAGTAAAAATGCAAGCGCCAGTAAGTTCACTAAGGGTAAAGAACAAAGCTACCTATCTATCATCACAGCCACCCACCCCAGACCCCGCCCACTCATATACTTCAGGATGAAACCGAAAGTTATCACTACCGGACCATGCGAGAAAAAGGAAAAAAGAAAAGGGGCCATAGAACACAACAAAGGCAAAATAACAAACCCCCCCGCACCCCCCACCCTGCACCCTTGCAATGGCTACGGCCTACCCCACTAGCAGCGTGCCTGTCGCCCAGAGGAATACCCGAAAAAGAGAGAGAGAGAAGAAAAAGGGGCCATAGAACAAAACAAAGGCACAATAACAACCCCCCCCCCACCACCCTGCACCCCTGCAATGGCTACGGCCTAACCCACTAGCAGTGTGCCTGTCGCCCAGAAGCGTCCCTAAAAGAAGAAAGCAGCGGAGGAGGAGAAACAAAAAACACACTCCCGGGCTACCCTACCCCCCACCAGATGCGACCCCCCGGAAACAAGTTCAAAATAAAATGCAGCGAAATACACAATCAGTCCGGGGAAGTACCAAACATACCACCGACTCCCGCAGTTCACAGGTCACAATCCCAGCAGCAGATTAAATTATTGTCCCGTATCCTGAAAAGCCCCACAAGTTAACCCTGGCCAGTACGAATGTTCACTGGAGCACTTAAAACCCAGGCCACAGCAACAGTGAGAGAGGTAAAGCTTTCATGAAAATTAAAGTCAGTACGAACAAGCCAAGTAAAGGATAAAGTTCACGATCTACACAAAGCAAGCGAAGAAAAGCGTGGAAGGATGATAAAACTCTCCAATAGTCACAGGTGATCTTGTTAAGGCAGTCAATTTTGTCCATAGTGATATTCGGCGAGATAGGGCTCAAGCAGGGGACGCTGACAATGTTCACGGGCGCGTGATCTGTCTTATAGGAATCCGCAGCGCCAAAGGGATCCGGCTTCTGCACAGGGACCTCGAAGTTGGATATACGATGTTCCGTTGGTGGCACCGCTGGCTGCGATGATGGCAAAAAGCCGCTGTCCGGTCTCCGGCAAAGATCGTCCATTGTTACCGACAGTGCCTGGTAGTTGACGATGATCTGTGAGTGGAGCGCTCTAATGGCCGCCATTACGGCGTGCAGCGGTGGCGTGTCTTTTGTCCCCTCCATCTCCTCTCGCAAGCAACAGATCAGGCTGCAAACCCCAGAGGCCAGCTTCTCCGGGGTAGCAGGCAAATCTGGAGCGGACACCAACAACGGGCGCTCTCACCTCACGATGTTACTCCTTCGCCGCTGATCAGGGCTCCCGTCCGCACCCCCACGACAAGCTTATTATGTCTCCGGGCGTCGGATACGGGGCCGCAGCAAACGATGTGTCACGCCGTAGCGTGTGTGTTGCAGGCAGGATACGAAATCGCCGTCAAAAACAGGAAGATTATATCTCCGTTCGAGAGACCGGACAAAGCCCAAGGTTCACAGCCGATGTTGTTCAATTCCAGCCCGGATGGGTTGGAAATCGAGGCCCCGGCTTCCGCTCCGGGGTAGGCCGAGAATGAAACACGGTATATCTCTGTCACCCGGTATGATAAAAAGTTCGGGATTGCGCCTTCAGAGTCAGTTACCCCTCATATATACGGGAGTCCGGTGTGAAATCAGGATAACCTGCAGGATATACGAGCTGCTGGCGAAGGTCGGCGGAGCCGGGAGCCTATGCGGCCATCTTGCTTGCCAACGTAGCTCCTCCCCCAGAAGGTCTAAATTTTGATTGCAAGTGGTTTGAAGAAAATCCATGGTGGAAAAGGGGTGTTTTGGGCCTAGTTTCAGAGTGCGTTTTGGCACGATTTTAACTTAGACTTCTGCAAGGTAGCAGTATTGCATGTTTTTGGGGGGCTATTTGGGGGTGTTCTAGATTTTTGGGACTGGGTTTAGGGGTCTGGGAGCACTGCTGGGAAGGTATAATTTTGATTGCAAGTGGTTTGAAGAAAATCTATGGTGGAAAAAGGGTGCGAGGTAGAAGTATTGCATGTTTTTGGGGGGCTATTTGGGGGTGTTCTAGATTTTTGGGAGTGGGTTTAGGGGTCTGGGAGGCACGGTGGGAAGGTCTCATTTAGGGTAAAAATAGTAGTTTGTCCGTAAGTTGAGGAGAAAGGTGATTTGGCCCTGTTTCTAAGGTGCATTTTGGCCCATAGGCTAACATGGCCGGTAATGCGTTATTGCAGATGTCACTGGAGACAACTCTTCTGGCACTTTGCCCAGCTGTAGTGTAGGAAAAGCACTATACATTTACCCAATGATGTAGCACTTACTGGATTAGCCAGTAGAAAGTACTCCAGTAATAGTTATTCAAATTGCAAAACAATCCGCAAGTTTGCGAGAAAATCTGCGAATTCGCATTTTGTTTTGCGATTTCGCACAAATTCGCGGACCGCAGATCCGCACAATTTGCCCATACTTACTAATTACTATCCTTGAAAAGGAGACTCAGAGTATGCACTTTCAAAATGATGCATATATGTAATACTGTCGCCTCTGTGAAACTGAAAGTGTTATTTTTGCACTACACAGCGTACCTTATATTTTTTTCTCTGTGGTGTTTTAATATCACTTCCTGTTTTTCCATCAACAATTACAGGCCGGCTTTTACCCTGTGGGATTGGAAAACGATTAACTCAGGCTTACCATTAGCGATCCGCAATTCTGCATCCGCCAGGCAGGCAGTGACAGTGTGTCTGGTCACCAAGATTGATCAACGGAGCGTCAGATGGAATGGAGGATTACCTCGAATAAGAGGAATGGCTGGATGCACGCAATTTCCCAAATTCAACAGGACAAGTACAACATACAGTTACAGTATCCTCTTCTTCACTTCTCCTTATCTTTTAAATAATGTTATTGTTGTGAACTTCTATGAGTGTGACTCTGTGCATTTGTTTGCTCTCTACTTCAAATTCATCCCTCCAGCCATTGGACACGTTTTTCTTTGCTATTTTTAAAAATAATTTCATGTACTAAGTGTTGTTTATTCTCTCTGAGGGCAGATAGGCAAGTGAAATTGTGTAATTGCTGCAGCCCTGTACTGTCACATTGGTTCTTCATAGTTAGTAAGTTGTAGAAAGTACTACTTAGTCTAAGTAGCCTAACCATCCATTTAGCAATCAACTTCATGCATGCAGAAGTGCACGCACTTCCTTTATGTCCCTTAAAGGATTTATGGATATCTTCGTATCCAAAGATTTGTTTATCTTCGTTTGTTGTTGTCCATGCTGTTTTTTTTCCTCTCTCCACAAAACTTTTTTAAAAAACCCCATTCTCATCCAATTTTCAAACCCTAACCCTCTACCCCCGGGCTGTGTGGTTTTTATTGAGGTGTAACTAATTGACAGCAATAATTCCACACACTTGCTGGGGAGGATAAGGTCAAAGCAACAGAAAATCAATTTCAAGGCTGGTGAAGGAATCTGGGGATATATTCTTACTCAGCTTGACACAGACCCATGACTATTTGCAAATCAAATCTGATTTTCATGGGCGCCATCAACTGGATTGATCATCAAGAACATCCTCCTCCTACACGTGGCGAATGATTACGCTGCTGTGTTCTTCCCCTTCAGTACTATTTCTTGTAGTAGCCAAAGCCAAAGTCCACGCAACTAGTAGTTATACTTTAAATACTTTAGCATTTGTTAGGCTAAATTATGGCACTGTTCTTGTGTAGTGTGCTATCTATCGTACTGTTCTAATGCTCCGCTCAGGCCACTCAAGGTTTCATTTTCTTTGTTTTTCATATGCTGCTACTGCCACTGTGTACCACCACTACTACCACGACAACCATGCCATTTCATCCGCCCAGGATTGCCAACCTTAATCGCCTTTTGTCATGCAGCCAGCCCTGTGCCTAGCCCTATTCTCAAACATGAATCACAGGTAAGATAAGTGTTTATGGGGGGAGGTAGAATAATGGAGTAGGAGGAGAGAGGAGAGAGGAGAGACTGATGGTAGTACTAGTAAAGTAGTAAGACAATTGAATTCACTAACTCTGTCAGTGGCACTTACTTTGGTAAACATTTGGGCGATTACTTAGACATTTTGAATCAAGCAGCCAGTTAAGTTTCAGGAAAACAAACGTACAGTTAACCCCCCCCTGCAAAACAGTAAAAACATGTAAGCTATGTTTAAGTTGAAAGTAAATAATTATTTTTATCCCTAACAAAAATAAACTATTCCGCAAGACCCGACCCCCCCTCCCTAACCCAAAAGAATGTCCGTGAAATGAAAAGTCCCCAAAGTCCAAAAAACCTAACTCCCAATTTCCACCCCCCCAAAAGTCTTTAAAAAAGGGGCAAGGGACAGTCTCTCCTCCTCTACTGCTGCCGGCGGTGTACTTTGGCCAGGTGATGGATGCGTGCCTTGCACCTGCTGTGGGGGGCAGCTGATTTTTTGGCTGCTTGGCGGGTGGCAGCGTTACCACGGCTCCTTACCACTGGAGGCTTGCGCTGACTGGCTGACCCAGGGTGCGCGGAGGAGGATGCAGCTGTCATGGTGGATGTTGTGGACTCAGACTGCATGCCCTCCTCCTCCTGGGCCACCAGCCGCCAATATTCTGCGACAATCGCCTCCAGCTTCCTTTGCTGCGCCCATCTAGCCAGCTCCTTACGTGTTGGTTTGGAAGGAACATCTATATGAAGAAAGAAAAACATACTGTAACCAATGCTGTTTAAGATTAACACAAAATAATTCAGCAGAAAGTTGTGTCACAGTAGCACAAGCAACTTGCAAGCACAGTACATAACATTTGTGGCCTGTATCTATCTAACCTCCCACTTCGTCAGCCTCTGCTCTAACATTAGTGGGAGTTTCAGGAATCAATTCTACTAGCACTATATGGACTCACTACATTAGACTCATACAGTACACCAATCTTCTTCTTCTTCTTCACTCTTGTTTAGCGAAATTGGTACGTAAACTTCTGGAAGCTGGCATAATGCCAGCGCAGTCAACTTGCACCCGAGAAAAACACACACAAGCCATGATGACACAGACTTGCATTACTGTACCACTCTAGTACATGCAGGTTGTGAAGCTCTTACTTTTCTATTACGGGTGGCACTGGCCATACTCGGTTACAAGGGCTACTGCTTCATAAATTTAACTTTCACCCTGCAGTGCCAATGACTGCTAGAAAAGGAAAATGAAGAAGATAAATACATTCATGATTATCTATCCCTTCACAGGATATTTGCTTACATATGGGATGACTTTAGGTGCTTTGTTTTTTATTGAGTGAACACTGATAGGCCACACATGAATGACAGAGTTGTAATAAAATTATTAACAGAGGTAGTGAGTGGCCCCCGTAATCGCAGGATATATGCTGTGCTTGCAAACTACTGTTACTAGTCATGGTAGTATTCTGAAAAATTACAACTTCTTTTCTTCGCCTTTGCTGCACTGGAACGGACGTGCGGGTGCGGTGTTATGCTATCTATGAGTAAGATAGTACCATGATCCAGGCATCCATCCATTCAAACTAAATGTCAATCATTCTTCTTAATGTCTCAACTGGACAAACCTTCGTTTTTCTCACGGAAAAACAACCTTTTTATTTTATTTTGGAAACCGCCAGCCATGCATCCATGCTTGACTTGCATTTGAATTTGAACCAAAGGATATTGCGCACACATACAGTTTCTGTTTCACCCACCCAGGCAGTCCTCTACCCTTTCTCCTTCCACCCATCCTTGCTTCAGCCTTCAACCGGCCGTGCATCATATTCCCAGCCACCTCGGGCAGCATTCAAAAACACGTATCATTCTTTGCCAGTCATTACTTTTAACTCGCTCGTCCTTTCTTACACCCTTCTTTCCCTTTTCGTTAATCCCATCCATCAAGTTCATCTCTGATCTGACTTGGCTTCTCGATAAAACTTTCACAGCTGAGTTGAAGTCAAATTTAGAGGAGGCCATTGGTTACTCATCAACTACCGCCACTAATGCTATTACTAATGCGAAGCCAAGGGTGAATGTCTTCTACCTGGTTGACGAAAACGTAGTTCTAAATTTGTAAGTCTTCTTAACAGTAAACTGTACTTGTACTGTACAACATATACACCCCTGCAGAGAGCACACTCTGAGGTCTGCAATCTCAATAAGTAAGGAATATAGCTTACCACTGCCCTGTGGCATCCCCCACAACAGTTCCGGATGGCTGTTCTACCGCCTCCGCCCCAGGAGTGCCCACCTCCGCACTGGCCCCGGCACTGGTGGATGGCTGTGCCGATGTTCCGCCTAGAAAATACATTTCATATTCTTAGATGCCATATAAACCACTCCCTATTTTGTCTAGGAATGAAACATTTTTACTAGTACTATATATACAAATTTAATAATTTTTGACTCTATAGTCTCTAAACTACAAATTTCCCTTTCTTCAGGGAAGGTTGTTTTTTATTTAAGCTTAGCTGTAACATGTCTTGCTACACTTTTTGGCACAACCGATGAATGCTTGCTTTTTAACACGCACCATTTTTCTCATAACAGACAGAAGCTTCCCTTCTAAGAACAAGAGCAAGATCAGATCATCATCACTTGGACGGAGTCAGCAACGATTCATCCCCACAAAGAAGACTTGAAGTTCCAACCAGGGAGGGCTCTCCCACAATTAATGTGTGAAATCAGCCACTTTTCAGTTTTGAATCCTTCACCGTTTATCCTATATGATGAAGTTGATTTTAATAAATGTTTTTACTTCTAATAAAGCTTTAAAACTTACATAGACTCTGTGGTTTTTGGTCATGAGTGAGTGAGTGAAAGGGTTTGCAATTTGCAAGCATGAGTCAGTGGCTCAGAGAGGTCGGGACTTTGACTCCGTAGTCTTATGTCCTGGGTTGTATAATCATTGGGGATCAATCATAGCTGCATTCAGGAGCTATAATGAGTCTGACACACTAGCTGGTCAGTAAGGAGATTGGGGGTTCAACATCTGTTATGACTGAGGTATGTGGAAAGTCTAACTGCGCCTAATATAATTTATAACCAATGCCCTATTTCTTGTCCATAGTTCTGTTTGTGCAGAATAGTCCCTGCAACAGTAGTATTATGGATTGTCCTCCTATCCAATCAAAAAGTGAACTAGTATCTTATTCTTTGTGGCCATTGACATTTTATTGTTGGGAATTGTCAAAGCATAAACATTTAGAAGACTTCAATAGACATTATGGAAAACCCAGAGGACTGCACTCAGTGCATAGAGCTATTGCTGAATAGAATAGGAGTTTTGTTTAACACCTTTTGCCAACTGTGCAAGCTTAGTTAGCTATACAGACAGACTAATAATATTCTAATAGCACCACAAGGAGTCATACTAGAGGCAGGATAAGAATTTAGAAGTCTACAAGAAGATCAAAGACGATTTAGGAAAAAATAGAATGAGAAACGTTTGGAAAAAATACAGGTGCTGTAAAAGATAGGGAAGTATAATTATTAATATAACAGGAAAGCTTACTGGGGCCAGCAGAGGAGCCCTCGCCGGACCGATCCTGGTCTTCCTCCTGTTGTCAGTGCTCTGCCGGCGCCGCTACCTCCTCCTGTGTCTCCTTGCTCCTGGGGGGAGCTGATGTACAACTTGAAAGAAAGACACAAACATGGATGATTGTTGTCAACCACATCAAACATTTCAAAAAAACAATAACAAATTATTTCGGGGACATAGACAACAATTGAACGAAATTTATTGACCCATATCTGATGTGGTCTACTAGGATATAGTATTGCTGGATTCGCGGACCGTCTACTTGGAAAGTTATGTAACTCACTAAACCAACTACAAAAAGGTTCTACTAGGACTGGCAGGCAGCACTACGCAGCACGCGAAGTGAAAGACACAGGCCGTCATGATCACCACCACTACCTCTTCTTAGTGGCAGGATTACAAAGGAAGGACTGGACTTGAGTCTCTAATATCTAGCATTACGCAGTTCTGTAAAGTACACTAATACATAATCATCACCCAGGCCAAATGAGCACAAAATTGAAAACAAGTAAGCATAGTAGCACCATCAGTGAGCAGGTGAGCATCTGCAATCACAGAAGCTTTTGAAACATAATTTACCTGCAATGTAATCGGCAGCATTCTTGCTCTTCGGAAAAAACAAATATTTGCAATATCATAACACAGAGCAGGAGAAAACGAAGTAGTGATTAAATAGCTACTAGTACTCACCAAGCCCAGGGATCTCGAGACCAAGCAGGTCGAGCAGGTCATGTTCATGGTCCAGGATGTCGAACCACCGGTGCGTCGCCTGGTTGTAGGTGCGCCGGACCCCAGACTCCCGATGCATGGCCCGGCACACCTTCCCCCATACCTTGCGACGCTCCCCGAGCCCGTACCCGGCACCGAGTCTGCAGATTGCCGTGACGGTCGGCGGAGGTGGCGCTGGATGAAAAAAAACAGTGCGGCCACCTCCACTGCGCTGAAAATCTCCCGGGCTATTACTGCCTCCCCCCTAAAGCGACCGCTTGGGAGCCAGGTACGGGGTGTGGGACCCTTCCCCTTGCTCTTCCCGGCTCCCTTTGCCATGGTCCTAGACAGGAAAGTTAAATAAAAAATAGGAAAGAATAGGGAAAAAGTAAATAAAAGAAAAGGGTTAAAAAAAGTGGTTTAAAGTAACAAAAAGTAGAAAAAAACACAACATATAGATGTAGAAAAACAAAGAGATAGATAATCAGTAAATAAGATCCAAAAAAGTTCAAAGAAACAAAGGATTGCAAAGATTAGGGGAGGATTGAAAAATCATGCCCAGAACCATAGCAATGAATGGAAAACAAGATGGCCGCGCCCATTGAGGACCGCGTGGGTAAGTTTGCACAATATTTCCCCTGCGAGCACGCAAAAATGCACACAACCACGTAATCGCGCCCCGCGTACAACGTGAGCATGCAACTAGCGCCCGGAAACGGAAATACGCAACACAAACAAGATGGCCACGCCCATGTACGACCGCAAGGGTATTTTCGTGGTCGGTGCGCTGCAAGAGGCCCGCGAACACGCAAAGCGCCCCGCGAACACGCAAAAAAATTCCACACATTTTTTGATACGTTTTCTGAGGATCCAAGCAAACCTGAAATGACGCCAGCAAAAAGAACTTTGAAAAAACAAGCAACAGAACGTTTTCATCACCTGGAAAAGACTTATCTGGTTTCACCATGTAATGAACTTTGGATTGTGTTGGGTGTGCTTTTTCTTCTACTTTGGTTGACTCTGGTAATAACTTTGGGAATGCTGATAAATGGAAGATTTGTTAAAAAGAACTCAGCAAGTAAGAACATCAACTTACTCCTCAAGCCACACAAATCATCTCATCGTGAACAAAGAGACTTGTCATCAGTGAACATCACAGCCATTCCTATTCCTGGTGGTATAGCTTGGGACAGAACTGATTATGACATTTTTGGCCCATTGGAGCTGTTGAAGATTCCACACCAGTTCCAGATTTCCTTGAGTGACTTTGTTTCATCTAGTACCTTTTCTGATGATTGGGACTTCGAGACTGTTAATAATATGATGGCAGACTTAGAAATGTCTGCAAAGTTTACAAATCATGAATACTTAGAAGGTTCATCCGATTATGAACAAATGTATTGTTATAATCACTATGGTCATCATTTCTTGCACAAATCTGCAAATCCTAGAAATGTACTGATGTATACCCAATGGGAACATTGTCCTACACCACCAAAGGGTAGCTCAAAAACATTTTTGGGAAAATTTCCATACTTTTCAGGTTTTAATATTTCCAATCCAGAATCATTTTACTTTAAAAATGTTAATAAGACAGGAATGAAAAGTATGCTGACAAATACCAAACTAATTTATTCTGCGGCCTTTTATGTTCAGCTGTCTTCACTAGGTTTTGACTTTTGGAAATACAACATTGAGACAAAAACTGTCTGGGGCACAAAAGATTGGCAAGTGCAGGGATTAGAAGCCTTATTTAAAGTCTGCATCATCCCAGAGCAAATTATGTTTTTGAATGACACTGTCCTGCAGAAATATTGTCTTAGGTTAGCCAAGATAAAAGATCTAAACAATCTGTCCATACCTACACCTACTCCTGATAGCAAAAACACTTCAGAGGGGGAGGTCGACGTACATTCTATTTTCACAACAGAACAGATCCAGATTAGAAAAAATGGTTAATCTGGCCCACAGACACAAACACCTGTCAAGATAGATTCCTGAACAAAACACAGGGTTTCACATTCAATAAGCCAGACCCGAGATATGTTCAAACACAGCATCCAGAAATAGTAACAACTTACAGTGTAGGGGAACTGTGCCTTGAATGGTTACATAGATCAACACTGAAGGATGTAAAACTACACATATCTTTACTTAAAGATGGCACTGATCGTACTTTTGCTTTTTATTGTCTCTTTTATACAGTGATTGTTTCATATGTTGTTTACTATTTTTTTATAGTTCATTTGAACTATTTTTATTAAAATCCTGACTCTCTGAAACTACTTTCGAAATATTTTAATGAATTTTTTGATGTATTGCCAATAAAATTTGTTTTAACCTCATTTCTGTGAATGGTCCCTTGCCCACGTTAAATCTAATTGACAAGTCTTATGTCTGCCTAGGTTGTTGTTTACACATATGATGTATCCCTGACCTAGGAGTATAGTTAGTTCTTTGCTCAGGGGGTCCTTGTTTTATACATTACTGATCTAAGGGACTTCTTGCAAGGACCTATAAAACCGCGTCATAAATGTTTTATATACGCCGGTATCCATGCAGTTCATAATGAAGCATGGAAGATTTCGCAAGCAGAGACTGCAGAAAGAATACGAGAAATTGATAGTATTAATTTAGAGAAAACTCTCTCTGTAGTTGACAATGGGTTAACGACTCTGTCATCCAGGATATATTCTTTGGACAGCACAGTATCTTCTGCCCTAGACATCATGGAACAGGGCTTGGTCATGTTGCAACATGGTCAGTCGCAATTACGTTCTATCATGCTATTAGGCTGGACGTTACAAAACCTTCATTAGGCTATGTGCCTTGGCGTTTGATCAGTACTATGTCACTGTTTTCAGAATTCAATCTCACTGATAAACAGATCAAACTGGCACAGAGGGGAGCAGACTATACAGTGCTGAGCATTTAAAAACTGGAATGATTGCCATATACAGTCGCTGAAAAGCCAGCCACTGAATGGATTATGCACGGAACAATCACTCTGCATGTTACAATTTTCAATTTTTTTTATTGCCTAAAACACATACCAGCAGGCACATATGAAAGGTTGGGTAAAGAATACATCAAGACATCCTGGGAATTACCATACACACACAGATGTTGGAGTGGGGGGAAAGAAGTGTTTCTTAGTGGAAAAAATTGTGAAAACGCACTAAGCAGTTCTCTCCTTTGTCAGGGTATTAATTTACACGTGCCTGCGATGGTTCCTCTAACAACTTATCCTGCCATCTGCAAGGTTGACCAGCTGCGGTGATTGATCCAATTTTTGGACAACTTTCCAATGGGAGTTACCTCATGTTGAACGATCACAACTGCTGTGGCATGTTGCCAGGTTTACCCTATCTCGTAACTGTATCAGCCAGGGTCACTTGCTGTCTTGGTTTCCTAAAACCAAGACAGACCGGGGGTCGCCGTTATGACCTTTACTGAACATCTCTTCTATACGAATTGATACTTTAAGCAAAATGAAAGCCATTCTTTTACAGAAATCTGTGCCTCTGACCTCGGCCAAAGAGACCTATGATCTGCAAGTCGCAAGGACTTCTGCAGAGATACATGCCCTCTTAACTTCAAATTGCCCTACACAATACCAGTGAGCCACACCACGTGGAGTGGTGTGGCTCACTGGTTAGAGGCGGCAGACCCGGAAGCAGAGGACGGCCCGGGACCAGAGTTCAATTCCTGACGCGGCAGGGTTGTGGACCAGGGTCAGCGGACTCGATAATTCTCACCTCAGTGCCTACTCTAACCAGAGATCACACTCGGAAACTCTGGGCATTAGCTTGCCTTATCTCCACAATGGCCCCCCACATACGCCGGGGATTCCTGGTTTCACCTTGGAAATACCCAGCAGGGACCATCTCACAGAGAAAGCCAGACAGGTTCCCCAGCGGTCTACAGCGCTGAGATACCCCATGGCGGGGTGATACATGCGCTTTACAAGACACCATTACATTGCATTACATTACATTTCTCGGAAATGTTAAGTCGTATCTTAAACATGTCTGATCCAAGTGGTATTGTACATGTATTTAAGACAGTTCCTAGGAATATTTCCAAACTTCGTGCACTCTGTGTTTGGCGGATTGCCTCTCATTTTGGGACTCGCTGCAGGGATACTATTTTTGTTCCTACTGCTTCGATATGGCAAGTCAAGCCACGAGCGACACCCAGATCACCGTGGAGACAACTCTACTGGCGATGAAGTGTTGTGAGAGCATCGTCCAAATTTTGGGATTAACTCGTTTAAGAGAATTGAATACCACATGGTTTCTGTCATACAGACCAATTTGGCAAGATTGCATCTTACCTGTTCTATGCTGTCTGCTATGCGGAGAAGTATGCTTGTTAGACACCTGTCTCACACTCCCATCAGTCATGCCAACGGATGTTGATACTTTGCTTGAACCAGTAATGGCCCATGCACTGTGTTGTCCCCAGCGGCTACCAATTCTGATGATGGCATTCATTGAGATCTCATAGATGCAAAATGCTGACGGTGAGGCATGAAAGGAAACAGGCACACAGGTATCATCTACTACGAACATTGCTAATGCCACCAATGCTGACGGCGATGCTTCACATCTATGAGCAGTTGTTATTCTTAACGGGGTAATCCAACTCTCACCTACAATGGTATACAAATTTTTTACAGACTTAGAAGATTTGATGTTTTCTCCAAACAATAACCCTGACTTGTGATTTGGCACACAGTGTTCTGAGAGACTCTGAAATTCGACCTTAATTTTTTCAAAACAAAGTTCTAACTTTGGGACTCTTTTTTTCTATAATTAACTTTTTCTTTTTCCAAATTTGTATTTTTAATTTTTTGGCAAAAAGTAATCTTTTTAAAGTAGAACAATTCATGGAGAACTAGAATTCTTTGAAAAACTTCCAGAGACAATATTTGACCTTGTCCTCATACCTACAGTTATATGTATTATGACATGAAATGGTTTCAGCACCTTTTCTTTTCTGTATTTACGAGCTATTTCATAAATGTATTTTCGTGATTTATTCAGACATCATTTACAAATGTCAACTATATGCTTGGACTGAAGCATTGCTTTAAATGCGTACAGCACAAATGCTCTTTTCGTGTACAACCAGTACCAATGCATTTTTATGTATTTTGGGTGGGTTTTTAACATATCATGTTTAGATATGTTTAACGTGTTTAGAACTTAGTAACGTCGTACATAAGAAAGTGGAGTGGGTGTTGTATGGCGTTTTAGATTCCGAATGGATTTCCTGATTCATGCCCTTATATAGGTACAATTCACGTTGCCCTTATATAGGCATAGAAATCAAGCCCTTATTTAGGCATAGCCCATGCTACCTAAATACAGGCATGGCTACTTCCATCAGTTCACCAAACGTCATGACGATTTCTTGGAAAATCAGCTTAAGCCGTTAGTGACTTCCCCTTGCTTGAATATTGATTTCTCCAAAAACTCAGTTAGTTTTACAATGAACAACTATTCCCCAGGGGTTCATTCATGTCGGTCATATGCCCAACTTTACATCAAACATGGCATTCCTAATCACCTTCAAGGTATAAATATACCTTCACTTGCTATAGTGATGGTTCGGAGCAGTTTGACGACCTACTTGCCAGACGCAGCTCGCTACAGCAAGTGCCGAAGGAAGCCGACTCTCCAGCTAATGCATTGATCAGGAATCTACCCTTCTCTGCCCTGAATCCAGCTCCAGTGTTTCTGACTCTCCTTGCAGGGTGTTGGGAAATCGAGTCCTAAGAAAGAGATACCAGACCTCCTTTAGTCTAACAAGGTATGGAGCTGACTAGAGCCTAGAGAAACCTTTGGTAGATTCTTGGCAAAACTAAACCTATGCTAAAGACCATACTTACTTCTTCCTTCATAATGGACTTAGGTTAGGTACATTGGGGTAGGCGTATGTTAGAAGCCCCAGTTGAGTATTTTAGTCTATGGTATTTATGTATGTATTTTTCTATGACTTAGAAACCATACAATGCTCTTAAAGTATTATTTCATAATACTATTCTCGCTGTACGCATTATACCTTGAATTCTGTTCAACGATTGTAGCAGTTCATCTCTCTTGCATGAGAAAGAA
This sequence comes from Lissotriton vulgaris, assembly GCF_964263255.1. NCBI lineage: Eukaryota > Metazoa > Chordata > Amphibia > Caudata > Salamandridae > Lissotriton > Lissotriton vulgaris. The sequence continues at coordinate 273,237,333 of NC_141694.1, read as the reverse complement.
GACTGTTCAATAAACATTTTATTGAAAACGCCCGTCTCTCTATTTCTCTGCAACTCTGTAGAAACAAAGCATGCACAATTGACTGCTTGAACTAGTTATCTATTGTTTCCACAACTCTGAGAGATATATTCTTATTCTTGGGAAACAAAGTTGTCATGTTTATGCGGTTGTCAGAAACTAATCCCTTCTTGTGAATTCGAGAAAGTTTCTAGTGACCTCTGAGCTAGCTGGCACTCACTATTAAGTTTAGTATATTCGATAGAGACCTATTGACGTAAGTCCTACATCAAATCTATAGGATATATTATTCCAATGCGCAGAGCCTATTGAGAATATTGGAACTACACTACAATATAACCTATTAGGTTAGTTCACAAAATACTTTTTTGCAGGGGGTTCCAGAATGACCTGCCTAATTAATGTTCATCCGGCAGATGCCAGTTTGCTGCCCTCTGTGATTGGCTGTAATCACAGGGATGGTTGCAACAGACAGTACACCACCATCACTATGAGACTATTCCAAAATGAAAATCTCTTTAAAAAAAAAAAAGCAGGATGTGTACCTTAAAGGAACCAGTGCTGCTTTGAAAAAGGTTTCTGTTTTGAAAAAACGATTTTCCCCTGATGTTACCAGAATGATTTCCAATGGGAAAGAGCTAATAGGACCGCTTCCCTTTTGCAAATGAGTTGCCACTCCAACTCGGGGGTCGTTATCTCAATGGTTTGTGCTAGCAGCTGAAGTTGTAAATTATCAATAAATTCCTTTTCCAATCAGAAAAGGGAGTTAGGAAACCCTTTTCATGACACCTCCTATTTGCATATCAGAAATGATCACAAAAGTCCTTCCATGAGTCAAAAACCTTGTCCAGCTCGCAAAAGGGGTTTTGTGCATAATGATAACGACTTTAGTGGTCACAAACCCTGTGATTTGAAATGAGGCTGTTAGTGCTAAAATTGGCTTAGGAGGAAGCACTAACTTACAGGCAAGCTTGGTCAAAATTTTAGTTGTACCAGAGTAATAAGAGTTTTCTCATTAGTCATGCAAAATTAATGAAAATTACAAAATTATACCCACTTGTGTAATTAAAAGTAATTTGGTGCACAAATGATACCTCAAGAACGCAATAATAACTAATTTATGGAACATAAGCAGCTTAGGGCTACTGCTGTTCCTGTTTGGTGACATACCGTGCTATTTCTTAGCACAAAATGTATTCTCTGGTCCATTTACGATACAAGGAGGCATTTTGCACTAAGAAAATAGCTCTAAATACTGGATTACCTCCAAAATAATTCCGCGTGATTTATGTTGTAATTCCATGTAATTCTGCTGCAGCAAATTAATGCAAGTTATTAGCATCCATATTAATAAGTCTAATGGTCCCAAATGTTTGAATATTGCCAAGCTATTTTGACAGGGAGGGCACAGAACACACTCCATTGCATGATGGGCCAAGAAACAGATAGTTTGCAGGCTCTTTATGTCCCTGTCTTGTGCTCCACAAATGCTCCTTCTCCTTTTGGTTTACCTGCAGAGGTGGCTAATGATAAAGATGATTAAAACCTTTGCAAGACTAGTTGAAGCTGATTACTTTTCTACAGCTATGTCCTTACTTTTATTCACAAAGCTATGGGATGTAATAGAACCAGATATAGGATTACCACAAATTTCCATGTTATTAGAACACCTCTTTTTATGCAGCAAATCTGTGCATACTGGAATTATTAATTCTGGTTCAGTTCAATTAAACAAATCAGACTAAAACACCTGCAAACAATGATTTGTAAAAGCAGAGGCTGGAACTGGAAGTGTTGTATTCCAGTGACATAGTGCCAGCTGATATTTAGGATGATCTAATCAAAATAGTAAAAATTGCATATGGCCCCTTATGAAGTCATCAACACAGTATAATTGATAGGCTTCATTACAAAGATTCATGGCAGAAAGCAGAAAACCTATGGGCCTAATTTAGAGTTTGAGTGACAGAGTTAACTCCATCAGGATGGTGGAGGAAAACACCTCAGTCATCCTAAGGGACCTATCCCGCTAAATTTAGAGTTGTCCACCAGCCCTAAGGACAACTCTCTATATTGACAGGAGCTGCTGTCATGGTGGTTTCTGTCTGTATAGAAAAGGTTTGATGGACAATACTGTCAGACATGATGGCTGCTGGCTGGCAGCCGGCAAACCTTTCAAAATTTGTTTTTGTTTTCTGAAATAAACTCCCAAAGCTTTGTAAAACAAAAAACTAATGGTCACCATATGCTGGGACTTTTCTCCCAGGATGTTGGTCGTTCTTTTTACCTGTCCCTTACAGCCAGGTTTGTACCAGTAATCGTGTAGACAGTATAACGCCTGTCCTTCAATGACCCCTACTCTTTTAGACCTCGACAGGAAGTATTCTGTACTGAACCCACAAGCAAAGCAATGAACTATAGTTAATCGCACTGAATGTCATTGTAATATGAGTGAATATTCCCAGTCAATAAGAGAAAGACATATAGGCATCAAAGACACAGAAGAAAAGAAACTCATAGAGATGTTTTATTCATTCATTTTTTTACAAATATTGGAAAAAATAAGACACTGAATAACAGAAGCATGTTTTACCTCCATTCTTATGACCTACCGATTTGTCATTACACATTCCACTTTTATACTTATTTTCCAGTCATGGCACGTGGATCCACTACTGAAGTTCCAGAACTGATTTCATGTGAATCTCTTTTAAATGTCATTTTTGGCTGTAGCTCAAACACAGTCTTTGTGCTAGGAGATAGCTCTCGCAGAAGTAGCAATAGTGCTGGCTCCAAACAGGAGCATCTAAAAAAATGGCAGCCCTGCTTTGAAACTTTGTTACCTTTAATCAGACAAATTATCTACCCTATGTTGTCACTCAGGAGGAACTAATCAGCAGCCCTCTTCTAACAAGGACTTCACAGAATTTCTGTGTGTAGTCTTTTTTCTATTCTCTCTGACTTTAATGTCTGGGGCTCCGCCCTCCAGCTACAGGAATGCACCAATGTACCTCCAACGTCTAGGGAAGGGGTATCTAATCTTCAGCATGCCTTGCAAAATGCATTCCACTTGTCTATTCCCCTGAACTTTCCCCTCAGATGCAGTCTTACTACAACGCACTTGCTTCATACCCACTGCACATATATGCACATGGAATATCAACTCAAAGGTCTGGAGTCACACAGACTATTCTACTGGCCTTGATACTCATTGGCTCTTTGATGGCCTTCCAAGCACTCCTGTCACATATGTATCCCCACCACCATTCATGTAGCCCTTAAAGTTTCACAGACAACTAGTATGGTCCTGAAGATATCACTGTTATCCTTAGTTCCCAATACTATCACAGCTGATAATGAGACCCCTTTGCTACTCAGAATCCCTCTTTAGAACTGATTTGTCTGCAGGGTCCCACACACTCTTTTCTGCTAACATGAGCGTTCTTACAATCCTGAGCTCCCCTTTATTTATGTGCAATAGACCTTTGACCCCATTTCTTAGCCATAAACCATTTTTTCTGTCTTCAGCCATCTGCTTCTCAAACCATTTCTGCCATTCTTCACAGCCCATATTCCTTTCACCCATCCACCTTTAAACCCCTTTGCCATGTTCCAGTCTCCCTGCCACCAGATCCACCCTCAGACTACTGTTCCAGCATCAGACAATGTCTGCTATCACTCAGAGGTCAGAGTGTAACAGTCCTGGAATTGTATTCCCTTTGCATTTTCTGATTTTTCAGCATATACTTACCAGTTCTATACATTTCTGTGGGCTGACAGAATGAGAAGCATGAATATGAACTGTTTGCAAAAGGGATATCCTAATATGTGTGGTGTAGAATCATAGCGGTGTCCTCATGTTCCCAGTCATCTTCCTTTTCCTTTTGGTCCTTCTGTGCCTTCTGGTGTTTGTCCTTCTCCTAGTCCTGTTTGAAATCCGCCCTTTCTGATTTGTTTTGGTCCTCTCAAACCTCATCCTGGCCATGGTCCAAATGGTTTTGGTCACCCTGACACTGGTTTAAGGAATGTGGCTCACCTGGTTCTAGTCCTTCCTGACCCTCATCTTCTCTGTTTCTGGCTCTCCCTTGTATTAGCCATTCCTGGGCCTCCTGATCCTGGTAATACAAATCTTCACCCTGATCTTGCTGGTCAGTTGGGTCCTTCTCTGTCGAACGCTGTTGTCCTGGTTTTCCTACATAGGACACACTTAGTTGTCCTGTTTTGAGTCATCCATGTCTTGGTGGTCCACCTGGTACCGCATCCACAGGCCCTAGTTCTGCTTATTAGATCCTCTTGGGCTGGGCCTGTTCATTGTGGTCCTGGTCTGGTCACATTGATCCTTGTGGCTCTGGTTGTGCTGTTACTCCTGATACCCAGTTCCTGGTCTACCCGGCTCCATCCAATTGGTACTTTAGGTCCTGGTCCCCTTGGCTGTAAACCCTCTGGTCCTCCTGGCACTGCTCCTACTTGTTTTAATGCTGTTGTCCACCGAATAGTTCCCAAATTGATCCCTGATCTTAATGGCCATAGTCAACCTACTCCTGCCCTGACTAGTTCCCCTGATACTTCTCAAACTTGTCAAGGAACATTTTGCCATGATCCATCTGCTCCTTGTCATTCTTTTTCTGTACTAACTTGCCCACTTAGTCTCTGGGTATGCCAGGTCCTGATACTCCTGGTTTTCTGTGAATTGATCTTCCTTTCCCATTGTTTTTGGTCCCACTGGTTCTTCTTGCCCTGGTCCTCTTAGAACGTGTCTTACTGGCTCTCATTGTCTGGTCATCTCCTTCTGATTTTCCTGGTCTTGTTCCACTAGTCTTCCTCAGTTTGATTTGCCTAGCAATGATCTTCCCATTCCGGGTCATCACAGTTTGTGTTCTTTTCCGAGTTTGTGCCTACTATATGTGATTCTTTTGTGTCTGGTTTTCCTTTTTTGGGTCTTTGAATACCCAATCCTCTTGGTTCTGGTCCTCTTTGCTATTCCAGTTCTTCCTGGCCCCCTTCTCCTAGCTTTTCCATTTTCTTCCTAATCACCCTGCTCAACTGATGCCTAATTCATCAATTCCTGGTCTTGCTGGTCCCCATGGTCCTCCTGGCATCTTGAATCCTGGTTCTCCTAGGCCTTGCACTCTTAGCACCTGCCTTCTTGGTTTGGATTGCTCTGGTCCTTTTGGCCCTGTCCCTGGGTGCTCTTGATCCTGGTTCTCTTTATCTGGGTCCTTTTGACCCTCGAACGTCTTGTACTGGTCCTCCTGGATATCCAGGTCCAGTCTCCTTAATCTTCTGGTTCTGGCTGTTCTGATCCTCCTGATCTTCATCACTGTGGTCCTGCTATCCCTTGGTCCTGGTCTTTCTGGTCCACATGGAACTCTGTGCCCTGGTCCTATGGTCATTGTCTCTTTTTGCACAACTAGGCCAGTTCTAGGACCTCTTAGTGCTGATCATTCTAATTTATTGCTCTGGGCCTCCTGGATCTGGCTTTCCTGAGATCCTTGGTACTGCCCCTCATCTTCCTTGCATCTTCTAATCCCCTGGTCCTATTAGCCATAACGCTCATTTTTGGCTAAAGTTCCTTAAACTTTTTGCCTTCCTCCTAGACCTTTTTCTGACATAATGTTGCTGACTTAGATGCTGTGGGCACTTTGCCACTGCTGATCAGTGTCAAAGTGCAAGTGTTCCCTGTATAAAGTGTTACGGTAATTGGCTGTCCATAATTGGTATGTTTGTCTTACTTGTAAAGTCCCTAGTAAAGTACACTATATGTGCCAGGGCTGATAATGCAGATGCTGCTAGTGGGCCTGAAGCACTAATTGTGCCACCCACACAAGTAGCCCTAAAAAGAGATCTCAGGCCTGCCCTGCAGTGCTTGCGCGCAGTTTGGCAACTGCCTTGTTGTCCTGACAAGTACACCTACTTGCCAGGCCTTACCTTCCCTTTTATGTACATCAGAAACCCCTATAGTAGGCCCAAGGTACCCCCCAGGGCAGGGTGCAGTGTATGTGAAAGGTAGGACATGTACTGAGGTATGTACCATGTCCTAACAGTGAAATAATGCCAAATTCGTTTTCACTGTTGCAAAGCCATCTTGCCATAGGACAGAGTGGGGAATGCTGTGTCCCATGTTTCCAGTATATTTTTCCATAGGCATAAGATGGAGAGGTGGAGTTTAGTGTGCCTGAACTCGGAATGTAATAATACATCTTTTTGTGAAGATGGTTTTTAAATGGTGTGCTTTGAAACCACGTTTTTAAAAGTGGCTGGTTTACTGTCTTAAACCATCCTGTGTGCCTCTGCCTGTTTGTGTATTTACCATCTGGGTTTGGACGTGACATGGTCTGGGAAGTGTCCTCACCCCAGGGAGGAGAAGGTGAGACAGCAACAGGCTGACCTGCATTTGATATGAGGGGGAGGAGTAGCCCCTTGGATGTGAAGAGGGTTGTGTTGCTGCCACAAAAGGATGACTCTGCCTCCTGTTGAGCGGCTGGGCCGCAGACCATGACTATAAAAGGAAGAGGGTATGCACTGGCAGGAAGACACCCAGGTCCGGTTTGGACCGAAGTCAGAGCCCCCTGAACACAAAGACTTCAGAGGCATTTAGGGGTATAAGTGTAAGAGCTGAAACCCCTGAACTCAAGACTAAAATCCAGATAAAAACAGGATTGAAAGTACTTCATGGTCAAGAGGAACCTCTGCCAAAGAAGAATAGCTGAAGAGACTGGAGAAAAGGACTGCCCTTGCTGTGTGCTCTGGGGCTGGCATGCAGTTTGCTGATTTGACTGAGGAGAGGATAAGGGAATTTGCTGTGTGCTGTGTCCCCCTGCTTGAGAGGGCTTTGCTGTGTGCTGTGTCCTGAAGTAATTTGTCTCCAAGGGTCCGAGGAGAGCTGATCCCCTGTTGTGGAAACTCAGGAACATAAAAGTTTCCAAGTGTGTCCCAATGACGCTGTGTGCATGTGCTCTTTGCACGCCTGAGACTGCTGTGTGATCCATGGTGCTGTTTACGAGATGCCCCGTGACCGCATTGCCCCCGAAGCGTGCAACATTGTCCACGCTGCTGCATAGCTGTTTGTAGTCCGAGCCATCATCGTAACTGAGGCTGTGAGGAAAGATAGCCGCCGCTGCCCAGAGCTGCAACGTGCTAAAAGCTTGCTTGAACCTAAGGACTGTATCTCAGCGACACTGTGTGCGTGTGCTCTTTGCACGCCTGAGACCGCTGTGTGGTCCGTGGTGCTGTTTATGAGGGGCCCCGTGACCGCATTGCCCCTGCAGCGTGAAACATTGCCCACGCTGCTGCATAGCTGTTTGTGGCCCGAGCCTTCATCATAACTGAGGCTGTGAGGAAAGATCGCTGCCGCCGGCCCGAGCCGCAACATGCTAAAAGCTTGCTTGAACCTAAGAAGTGTGCCTCAGCTACACTGTGTGCATGTACTCTTTGCACACCTGAGACTGCCGTGTGGTCCGTGGTGCTGTTTACGAGGTGCCCCATGACCACATTGCCCCGGCAGTGTGCAATATCGTCCACACTGCTGCATAGCTGTTTGTGGTCCGAGCCGTCATTGTAACTGAGGCTGTGAGGAAAGATCGCCACCGCCGGTCCGAGCCGCAACGTGCTAAACTCTTGCTTGAGCCTAGGAAGTGTGTCTCAGCGACGCTGTATGCGTGTGCTCTTTGCACGCCTGAGAGTTTAATACCAAGTTGTCTTTAGTCTAAAAAATCAACCCAATTATAAAGTCAATGTACTTCTAACTTAACATCATTCACAACATATTACGCTTAGTCCATCCGAATCATATCCACCTGTCACAGAATACACATGACCAGTGCCTTCATTGTGAAATGTCATGACTGCTGAGGGGAATTATACGTAGGCCTCCTATGAGTCAAGGACCCATTGACCAAAGGGACAGGTTGCAAACAGTGGTCGCAAATTGCACAGTATCTACTTGCAACCTCTCTGTAATGTTGCGGTGTGACCTATTTACTAATAGATCACATTCCAAAATCTTTAGTCGCAATGGGTTGCAGAATTACATACATTAATGCATAAGGCAGGTCGCTACTTGTGACCCTGTGTGATTGACTACAACCACAGGGATGATGGTCTTTAAGGAACAGCAGACCGCCATCACTGATTTTGCATTCCAAGTAGTCCATGTTCATTGAAGGAACACGTGTAGCTTTTAACATTGAAATGTGACCCATTTGTGCCCATTTAGAACCACTGCCTCCATCACCGAGGCCTCCCGACACATTTTTGAATGAATTACCGATTCCTTTGAAAAGTCAGTAACTTTTCAAAGGTTTGCCACCAAAATTGCCGTCACAAGCCTTCGGTATCTCATTTAGATTCCCAATACCGTAAATTCCATTTTTACGTCCATTTATTTGAAAATCGGTTTTACTAAATCACAAAAATTCCATTTCACTAAGAGGAGCTTGCAGGCATATGCAAAGCTCGCCTGTTTGCAGTGCAGAGGCACAATAGTTATGTTGCAAAAATAGTGTTCTTAGATAATTGCTTCCTTATCAGTAATGCTACATTCGGAAACTATCCAAGCTGTGTGCTGTGCGAGCAGCCGAGGGATTCCTGTTGGACACCAGCAGCATCCTTTGTCCCTCTGCTGCCTCGGCATCCTCACCCTGTCCAAGAAGCACTGGCATGTTTTCTGACTGATAAACCGACGGCACGCCGCTCCCCTCGCCATCCCTTCGCGCTCTCTGACACCGTGATTCATGGCTGACGCTGCTGAACATTCATTACATCTTGCAAGCATGGGCACTGTGTAACCGAGCTGGGGAAAAACTGCAAATGCATTGCGTGCGCGTGACTCCCCAGCTAATCAGCTCGCGCTTCCGCTGCAGTCTTATCGATTCTGTCACAATTCATCCATCTGCTCCTGCGTGGAGCCGAGAGATCCCCTTTTATTCCCCGTCACCCTGCAGCCCGTGGACTCTGTGCATTGCCAACACGAAGAAGCAGACCCGCTGTTTGGTACCCTGGCTTCTACGCAATAAATACAAGTGGACCATTTAGATCAAAGCATTGGGGGGACATTTAGCATTTGTTAAAATCCCTCGCTGGAAAAAATAACTCGTTTTTCAGTAGGGTTCCTTCAATGTACCACAACTCAAGTGAGTTAATTATGGGAGACGGTGCTTTCGAGCACACAAGGCCAAGGGCCAGATGTAGGTAGCCCTTTACCGGTCGGAAACGGCCGAAAATACCGATTTTCGTCCGTTTCCGACCGGTAAAGGGCTATGGAGATGTAGGGGCCAAAAAAACGTAAATCTTCGGTAATTTTACCGAATCGGTAAAATTACAGAATCGGTAAATTTACAGATTCTGTACATTTTACGGATTCGGTAAATTTACCATTCTGTAAAAATACCGAAAATGTATTTTGTGATGTAGGTAGCACTTCTAACAGTGCTACAGGGCCTTTAGAATTCGGTATTTACCATGCAATACAATTGTATGGTAAATTACGAATTCTTGTGTACATGCACATCTGTGCATGTACACCTGTGCCATGTGGCACACAGACATGCCCTAAGGGCATGTCTGTGTGCCACATGGCGCAAAAGCCAGTTACAGGGGTGCAACAGGGTGTCAAAGTGACACCCTGTCCCCCTTAGCAATTCAGTATTTTTACCGATTCGGTAAATACAGAATCGGTATTTGCTATTGAATCCTATGGGCTTCAAGGCCCATAGGATTCAATAGCAAATACCGATTCGGTACTTCCCGAATCGGTAAATACTGAATCTTACCGATTCGGTAAAAAATACCGAATTTTTCCCTACATCTCATTTACAGATTCATAAATACCGAATCGGTAAAATTTGGTATTTAAGAATCGGTAAATGAGATTTACTTACATCTGGCCCCAAATGTTCTAACCAGGGTTCATATTAAATGCATTGGAAATATTTAAATCACTGTGTGATGTTTTAACACTATGAACCTGAATGATTTCAAATTCGAATAAAAGAAGATTGACGTTGCAAGAACTGATTACTGATTGATTACCAACATAAAAACAGTACTTATATGTGCAAAAATGTACAATTGAAGTGCAAAGTGGGGACGTTGTTCTGCTCTAGGACAACGCAAATATAGTGTGTGTATTAACCGGGCTAAGCAATATTTTGTTTGTTTGTTATAAGCAGAAATTAATCCGCCATATTCAAGTGATCAATCCAACTAGAAGGAATTAAAATAAATGAATAACTAAACTGCAGGTGATAACATGTCACAGGGTATGTAAATACCCAGCCCGCAGTCTAGTTGTTGACAAGCTAGACCTCGGGGAAGACACAGAGGTATTCGTGGGACTCTGCTACCTACACTTCCGCCCCCTGACTTCAGAGTGCATGCAAAATATATCCGCTGCTAACGTAGGTGCCAAGTAGCACACTGCATTCCTCCCCAACTCCAAATAAACAAAACTCGTCCAACAGAGCCAGACTGTATGACTGATCCCCAAGCCATTGGGTTGGCCTCTGGTTTTGCTGTAGCTTGTATCTGCGGTTTGCTTGTCTTGTTTCTCGTGGTTTGTGGGCAATTGTTATTAGTCCCACTAGGGGGCCAGCGCTCTGGCCAGCACCGGGATGTCATTGTTGAAGGCTTCCTGGAAAGGGGCGACCATTCGGTCCCCCCGAACGTATGGCTGAGTACCACGAGCCCCCCGGGAAGCCATTTTTGGGCGGGAGGCGAGCCTCGGCTGGTATGCCCGAAGCGGCGTAGCCGGGGCGCGCTGTTTCCCGCCCTCGAGTGGGCTGGCCTAGACACTGACGCGGCTGGCCACGCCCTAAGGGCAGGCAGGGGCGGGTTTACGCCCGCCCTGAAGACGGATAAAAGGAGCAACAAGCCAAGAACGCATCCTCTTGTTCTTGTGCTCTGAAGCTGCACCCCCTCGCTGCACGTGAGCTCGAGACGGAACGAAGAGCCAATTTGGAACGTGGTAATCTTTCTTCTTTGTCTTACAGATATTTGGTCGGAGAATGCCTAAGAAAGTCGGAAAGCGAATGACTACCGACCAGATGCTGCGAGTTCTTATGAAGGAGGTGACCGACCTGAAGAAGCGAATGGCGGAGAAAGATGGGGAAGAGGGGCCGAAACGTCCGTTGGTCGGAGGAGCTCCGGGAGGAAAAGGCAAGAGGCCCAGAAGGGGAGCAGCTGGAGGGGACATCCCGGTTCCCTGTACCCCACTCGAAGAGCCAACTCCGGTGCCGGCAGAGGGGAATCCGATTCCCGTGGTGGTCACCCCCGTGTCCGGGGGGGATATGCCGCCCGAGCTGGCAGCACAATTAGCAGCGTGGTTGGGTAAAGATTAGGGCGCCACGGCTGACGACGCACGAGTGTTGGTGAGGCAACTGCGTGAAACGAGGGAGGCGGCTAAGGCAGCATCGCCAGTTGTCACGCCGGCTGCGGCAGTAGGAAAACCACCTGGGACAGGCTCAGCCGCAGATACAGCTTCCGGTTCAGGTAAGCGGCCATTGCCGATTGCGAGGGATGAGTCTGCCCCGTCAAGACGGGAAAAGTTGGGTCAACATGTCCCTCTAGCTATTAAGGAAAAGATATGGGCAGATGAATATGTAAACATCTTCTCGTTACTTACCGATCATTATGAGATGGAATATGTGAAGAGCCAAAAGGAGCTCATGCATCCGAGTGTTTGGCGCGCAAAGATGGCCGCCTTCAAGGTAAATGAGAACATTGGCAATTGGGGCAAGGCGTGGGGGATTTTTACATCCATCCTGGGCGAACGTAAGCCCGAGTTATTGTCTGAATTGCCGATTTATCAGTCACGTATCATGGGGTATTCCGTGTCACATGGGGGCAATCAATGGTTCTGTTACGATAATATTTTCAGGAAAGCGAAAGAACATGATAGAAACTTAACTTGGGATTGTTACGATTGTGTGTCATGGTCAAAAATGTCGGAGACTGGTATGTTGAATTTGCCATTAGTGGGGAGTAGTGTGGGGGAGTCCTCCCGCCCATATTCTGGGTCCTCCTTTTGATCAGGCGCGAGTAACGAATACCAGTCCAGGCCGAACGGCACCACAGGTAAAAAAGGGAGTTGCTGGAACTTTAACAGGGGAAAATGTACGAGGCCTCAAGGGTCATGTAAATTCAGGCACTAATGTAGCGGGTGTGGGCAAGCGTCCCATCCTGAGTCCATGTGCAGAGCCAAAACGGGTGATAACGGGGGTAGAGGAGGCGCCAAACAGGTCTGAAATGGGCCGAGGGGCGCCTTTACCTACTCCGATTGATACCATGGCAATGATTCCTTGGCTCAGCGAATACCCGGACCACGCTTCCGCTGGGGTGTTACGGAACGGATTTTCATATGGTTTCCGCATCCCAGTGGGGGAGTTTCAGGGTTTAGCGAAATGTAAAAACCAAGTATCAGTCTTGCAGCACACGACCGTGGTACAGGAGAAGATTGGAAAAGAGGTGGCTCGAGGTCGAGTCGCCGGTCCGTTTAGTGTGCCACCGGTTGCTAACTTTGTTTGTTCCCCCTTAGGGGTGGTTCCCAAGAAAGACCCGGGTGAGTTTCGGCTGATACATAATTTATCAGCCCCACGTGGTCTTTCCGTAAACGATGCGATAGACCCGGCAGTGTGTTCAGTACGGTATGCATCTTTCGACGAGGCCGTAGCCATGTTGAATCGCCTAGGGCCCGGTGCGCTGATGGCGAAATCTGATATCGAGTCGGCGTTCCGGTTGCTCCCGGTACATCCAGACGATCAGCGTCTTCTTGGTTTCATGTTTCAGGGACATTATTACATGGATAGATGTATGCCAATGGGTTGCTCTATATCTTGTTCCTATTTCGAGCAGCTCAGTTGTTTCCTGCAATGGGTCTTCACAAGGAAGACGGGGTTTCATCAGGTTATGCATTATCTCGATGACTTTTTGTTTCTAGGGGCAGCCGGGGATCCGGAATGTGGTCAGGCTTTGAATGAATTTTGTGTCTTAATGAACCATTTTGGTGTGCCATTGGCACCCGGTAAGACGGTGGGTCCTTCGACTTGCCTCGAGTTTCTGGGTATCGAGCTCGACTCGGAGGAGGGTTGTTTTCGTTTACCAAGAGAAAAAGTGCTCAGGTTCAGGGCATCCCTGGAGTCGTGTATTAGTCAGTCCAAGGTTAAGTTGCAGCAATTACAACAATTGGTGGGACAGCTGAATTTCGCCCTGAGAGTAATACCGATGGCCCGCCCCTTTTCCCGCTCGATCGCTCAGGCCATGGTCGGCCTGAAGGAGGGTCACCATCGCACGAGACTCTCGGCCGAGGTTCGCCAGGACATGCGCATTTGGTTGGCATTTCTGGCGGATTTCAATGGTCGAGTTGTCTGGAACAAACCGGCGGTATCCTCCGAGGAGCTGGGGCTGTGGACAGATTCGGCAGGGAGCATTGGTTTTGGTGCCATCTTTGGCACACAATGGTCGGCTCAAAAATGGCCGTCATGGTGGCATGAGGATGGGTTGACGAGTAACATTGCTTTTCTTGAACTGTTCCCCATTCTGGTGGCCCTGAAAACTTGGCCTGAGGGGTTTAGAGATCACTCTGTGGTATTCTGGTCTGATAACATGACCGTGGTTGAGTGTATCAATAGCCAGGCGGCACGATGCAAATGGATCCTGAGGCTGCTGAAAGAAATTGTCTTGTTGTGTATGCAATTGAATGTCCTATTTAAGGCAAGACATGTGCCGGGGGTGATGAACCAGGCGGCTGATGTGCTTTCTCGTTTCCGTATGCAGGCCTTCTGGGGTTTTCTGCCCACAGCGGACCCGGTGGCGGCACCCTTCCCCGAAGCTCTCTGGTCTCTCGGTGCCCCGAATTACGAAACCTCGTGGGAGAGAGTTTAGCACCCAGGACAAGGAAGGCGTATGAAGGGGCGTTCCGTTCCTATTTGGCCTTTTTGGGGGCTGCTGGAGGGGAGCTTTGGGGCCAGGAGGAGGGGGTAGTAAATTTCCTGCTGTCTTTACATCAGGCAGGCAAATCTGTGGCTACTGCCCAGAGGCATCGGGCAGCCATTTCCTTTGTGGCAAGGGCTTATGGGATCCAGGACCCGACAGCGTCTTTCGTTGTACAAAAAGCGCTACGTGGGTGGCAACGCCTTGAGGGTCGCAGAGTAGATGAAAGGCGCCCGATAGGTCTGGATAGGCTGGCCCTGTTATTATCTGTACTCCCTTCAACGTGTTCATCCCAGTATGAAACAGTGTTATTCCGAGCCGCTTTTGCGCTGGCATTCCATGGGGCTATGCGGGTAAGCGAACTAGTGGCGAGGAACAAGCGGGATGTGACCGGGGGACTGTGCCGAGAGCACGTTCAGGTCAGAGGGGAGACGATGTCCATCTCGTTTGTCAGGTCCAAGACCGACCAGGGTGCGATGGGGGACTGCATAATCATACAAAGGATTCCCGGGTCCTCCATGTGCCCGGTAAGTTGCGTAGAGGAATATTTAACGCAAAGGGTGGCATCATGGGGGGGGACATTGTTGCGACACGCTGACACCACCCCACTGACGAGGTTTCAGTTTCAGCGGGTGCTTGCGATGTCAATCTCCGCTGCGGGCCTGAACCCCGGCGAGTTTGGGACCCATTCCTTTCGGATAGGGGCTGCTACAGAGGCTACAGCCAGGGGTCTGAATGTCGAACAAGTTAAACGTGTGGGGCGTTGGTCCTCGAACTGTTATAAAAGGTATGTGCGGTTGCACATGTTATGAAGCTGTAATGATGTACTCACGCTTCCTGTTTTTCTTTGGTTTTCAGTTGCGCAAGCCTACGAGGCGGGGCGGACTGGGCAGTCGACCCAACACCGGGTCAGCGGTCAGACATCACCGGCTGTGAAAAAGGAGGTGTGGGTCGTGGGCCACTCATACGTGAGGCGGGCCGCGGACGTATTCAAAGCAGGTGACATGATTCACGTGGCTGGGGAATACGGGTACAGTGTGTCCTTCTACGGAAAGGGCGGGCTCTGTATTGACCAGTTTCAATCATTTTTTGAGGGTTTGTTAGGGCGGACGAGGTCACCGCCGTCTGTAGTCATAGTACATCTTGGGGGCAACGATCTGGTGTCCACTGGTAGATGACTACTTCTTGAGGCAATGCTTTCCACTGTAAGTTGGTTAGCGAGAAGAGTTCCAGGGGGCACAATCGCATGGTCACATATGATACCGCGACAAGTGTGGCGGGGGGCTCGTTCAGTTTCTGCTCTGAATCATTCAGTAAGGAAGATTAATAATAAAGTGAGTCGATTGTTCCGTTCAAGTACACTGCATTCTATTTCGCATGGTTGTATTATAGGGGACAGTATGTATTTGGGTGATGGTATTCATTTGTCCCGGGTGGGGAACGAGTTACTCATAGGAGACCTGATAGCTTGGCTGGGGACTTTAAGACATGACCTTTAGGTAGGAGTGTGTGGGGGGTCCGGATAGCCGGTCAACTATCTGGCCTGTGGCGGTAAGGTCATGATCGGTGAGCACTAATTAGTAGATCCCTATGAGTGGGCGTCACCCATTACGGATGGGAGCGCTCGAGGGAGGTGGCCATTGGCCCCTCAACGGGTAGGCGGTCCCTTCTAAGGATGGGACGCCGAAAGGAAAGGAAAGGCGGTCAAGGCCCCTTCCTGGGTAGGAGGGGCTACAGCCCCCTCCTGGGGAATTTCCCGGGGCCAGGATATCTGCGACGGCAGATGTGGTAAGTTGTGTGGGGTTTGGGAGGGGGTCTACGCTACCTTCTAGATACCTCACACGAGTCCTCGAACGACCTTTAAGTGGCGTCGAGTTTATTGGGGCCCCCGTCAAGTCAAGGGAAATTGGTAGTTGCACTTGAGGTACACCTCTGTGCGGTCGCCCCTCACAAGTGAGGGGGATTTTCGGGTTTAGGGATCTTGACACCGGTTACGACCTTGCCGTTGGCCCTTAAACGTTAGGATGTACAATTTCAAAATGTCAAGTTAATGTTTTGTAGGATGTTAGTTCGGCTAGGAGAACCTTTGTATTAGAGAATATGTTAAGGTTAGCCAAACATCGCAATGTGGTAATGAAATTGTACATAATATGAAACTGTTATTTTAATGTTTTAATTTTGTTTCATATTTTAATAAATACGGCCGGGAAGGGTAACTCCCTTCCCGCCTTCCAAAAGTTCAAGAACTGTTTCCGGTTTCCCATCCTTGGGGAGTGTGTTGAGAGGGGGTGGCGGGTATCGCGGCCATATGGAAAGGGGCGACCATTCGGTCCCCCCGAACGTATGGCTGAGTACCAAGAGCCCCCCGGGAAGCCATTTTTGGGCGGGAGGCGAGCCTCGGCTGGTATGCCCGAAGCGGCGTAGCCGGGGCGCGCTGTTTCCCGCCCTCGAGTGGGCTGGCCTAGACACTGACGCGGCTGGCCACGCCCTAAGGGCAGGCAGGGGCGGGTTTACGCCCGCCCTGAAGACGGATAAAAGGAGCAACAAGCCAAGAACGCATCCTCTTGTTCCTGTGCTCTGAAGCTGCACCCCCTCGCTGCACGTGAGCTCGAGACGGAACGAAGAGCCAATTTGGAACCCACCCACCAGCCCCTGAGGACAGCCAGTTGTTTTGAATAAAGTTTTGATATGGTAATGCTATTTTCTTGCAGGTTGTGGTGATTGTCGTGTTATTCTTAGTATGCAATAAAGAATGGTCAGCTACAATGTTTTCTTCAAATAAAGTAATTCTGCACTAAGTATTGATCAGTAATCATACGTGAAATGGTTTATGGTTGTTTTTTAATTGAATTATTTAGTTAAATTGTCGTATTTATTTTTTGGTCGGGCGGTAAGGTCATGATCGGTGAGCACTAATTAGTAGATCCCTATGAGTGGGCGTCACCCATTACGGATGGGAGCGCTCGAGGGAGGTGGCCATTGGCCCCTCAACGGGTAGGCGGTCCCTTCTAAGGATGGGACGCCGAAAGGAAAGGAAAGGCGGTCAAGGCCCCTTTCCTGGGTAGGAGGGGCTACAGCCCCCTCCTGGGGAATTTCCCGGGGCCAGGATATCTGCGACGGCAGATGTGGTAAGTTGTGTGGGGTTTGGGAGGGGGTCTACGCTACCTTCTAGATACCTCACACGAGTCCTCGAACGACCTTTAAGTGGCGTCGAGTTTATTGGGGCCCCCGTCAAGTCAAGGGAAATTGGTAGTTGCACTTGAGGTACACCTCTGTGCGGTCGCCCCTCACAAGTGAGGGGGATTTTCGGGTTTAGGGATCTTGACACCGGTTACGACCTTGCCGTTGGCCCTTAAACGTTAGGATGTACAATTTCAAAATGTCAAGTTAATGTTTTGTAGGATGTTAGTTCGGCTAGGAGAACCTTTGTATTAGAGAATATGTTAAGGTTAGCCAAACATCGCAATGTGGTAATGAAATTGTACATAATATGAAACTGTTATTTTAATGTTTTAATTTTGTTTCATATTTTAATAAATACGGCCGGGAAGGGTAACTCCCTTCCCGCCTTCCAAAAGTTCAAGAACTGTTTCCGGTTTCCCATCCTTGGGGAGTGTGTTGAGAGGGGGTGGCGGGTATCGCGGCCATATGAGGCTCATTGTGGCTTTCACAAAGTTCACTGATATTCTGCTGTGACTCGGGCCCTGGGACAGTCCATTCAGCATTTCATTTGCATCTCCTGGGAACAGATAGTGCCACTGTACTAGGGAGTTACAAGTATATTAAATATGCCAGTTGGATATAAGCCAAATCTACCATGTTTTAAGGAGAGCGCATAAGCACTTTAGCACTGGTTAGCAGTCCTAAAGTGTGCATAGTCCTAAAGCCAGCAAAAACAAAGTCATCAACAGGAGGGTTTAAAGCAAAACGTTGGGGGAAACCACTCCAAGGATGCCAGGTCTAACACAGTGCTACTTCACTTGGTTGTATTGACCTATCTTTCAATCTGAGAATACATAGTTTTAGTGTCTAAGGAAGCCCTGCTCATTAATGCTATAGGTAGCCAGGCATCTGGTTTTTTATCCTGGAGGAAAAAAGTACCCAGGTCTACAGGAATGGCATATGGCATAGACAGCCAGTTCCATCCTCAGATTGGGGTTGAAGCACTTCATAACACATCACTGTTGTAAAGTTTTTTTACTTCAACGTAGGCTAGTTGGTGGGCTTCTGCACATGTCAAGAAGCATCTGACTTTTATCAAATTTCGCAGGGGCTCGGTTTTAGTTGATTCACCTGCAATATTAGGCCATCCCAGGGAAGCTTTGGATATCTGATGCATTTGGCGGGACTTCTTTGACCTTGATGGATTTCGTTTTTTATAGATTGAGGGTTACTTCATGGAATGAGAACATGTATCCATAAATATTTTTGCTGTCTGTCAAGAAGATTGAGCTGCAGTTGGATGTTCTTTGTAGTGTGGCTCTTAACTTTGCTGATTTTCATGATTTTTCCTTGTGTGAATTAGCATGCTATCATTGACATTCAGGACTGAATCTGGGCTTGAGGGTGCTTTCTTGATGATATTTTTTAATACCTTGGTCACTGAGCATATTACATATTGAGCCACTTGAATCAGTGCAGGCCCACATGGGCTGAGAAGGTGGTAATATATCTGCTTGCTTTATCTACTTGGAGCTAGTGGTACCTAGAGTTTATGTTCAGTATGAAAGTTTTCTTCATTCAAATCTTTTAGAAATGCTTTGATTATGGGGATAAGACATACCTCCTTCTTTATAGGTTTATTTGGTATGTACAGATGCCTACTGTGCAGGGGTGTTTGGGCTTCATTGTGACTACAGTGGGGGTTACCCATGGTTCGTGGCCAGGTCCTTTTTATTGTTTTTTAAGGGGTTTAAGTTATTGCAGCTTTCCTTTAACTGGAGTTCATGGTATGCTGTCTTAGTGCTATGTGTTGGACTCTGTCATATATGGGCTTTTGCTTTACGACATTCCAGACGGAGGAAAATGTGCTTCTACTCAGTCAAAACGGTGCTAGTAATACAAGTGTTCAAGCTGTACACACACTAGATTAATTTAAATTCTTCTGTGCAGCTGATTACGGTGACAGTGCCTATTTCGGTCATGAAGACTTTTGTCTATATCATTGAAGTTCATTGTGGCATGTTGGTTATCAATGTAGCAGGTGGAAAAAATAGATCTATATCACCATCAGCCTAAATTCATGTCTTGGTAGATGGCAGTCTTGAGTGACGTCTTTGTTATTTGAACTGCATCAGGTTCATGACATTCACAGAGGTCCCTGTATTGATGAGGATGCTTATGATGAGGGCTAGTGATTGTTTATTTTGGAGGTGGGATTCAACATTTTAACTTTTTGGTATGTTGTCCTCATGATCGCTAAAGCCAGGGACAGCTCTAAACTGGTGTCCAAGATACACCTTTTCACTGCGTTTTGAGCTACAGTTGCAAAGACCTCAGCCTGAATACCTACCCTGCTACGACTGCCTCAGCAAACTGGCAAAATTATTCAATTTTCCACAGTATGAGCAGGTTTATTATTCCTACTGGAACTATGACCGCTGAGTGTGGTTCTGCACTTCAGTAAACACAGCTTCAATGGTTGGTACCCATCCCTTGAGATATATCTGCCTCTGATGGCTTTGATGGTCTGATTTTTAGATGGGCAAGTACATTGGCTCTCCGTTCGGGGACATCTTGACAAGAGCAGAATCTATCTATTCAGCCCTGACGTTTGATAGTTCACATGACCTCCCCATTGTTAGTATGGCATCAATCTAACTCATACCGGGTTGCCCATTATTAATCGTTGCAGTACCAAAGATCCGCATCCTCGGATGAGGTGTTCATCCACCCCACTTGTCAGGTTGTCTTTGGTACACATGCTGACATGGTCACGTAGCTTGCCGTAGGACCACTTAACCGCATGCGCGCTAGCGGGTTTTCCCGCTGTGCGCTGAAATTTGAAAATCGCGGCTTTTGTGACAAAGCCAGCTCGTCATGCGAGCAGCGCAGGTAATGCCCATGACAAGCTGGCTTTGTCTTCCGCATCGAAGGGGTTAATGGATTAATGCTCCTATTGTTTTGCTTCCCTCACTTTAAATTACTCATAATCTGGATATTCTACCTGGTGTCTGTGCCCTTCCACTCTTTGCCTTTTATTCCTCTTCACATTTTCTTTTTTAGAAAGTGCATATGCATATCTAATGTTGTACACTATGTCATGATTGCACTCCTCAGTTATTCGTGACATACTCTTGTCACTCTCCGCATATTGCTGCCTGTTACAGTTATGGCACCACCTGGCGCGACCTGCACAGGTAACATCGGTGAGGTGGGCGGATAGGGGAGGTGGACAGACTACTGGATAGAGAAAGTAGAATAAAAAAATAACTAATACCACTTGCCTTGCGCATGGCGATGCAGCGAGCGCAAGGTAAGTGGTTTTATTTATTTATTTTACTTTGCCTATCCTGTCATCTGTCCACTACCCCCACCCCGCCTGCTTCACCCCACCACTATTACCTAGGTCAGCTGCACCTGGGCACCACCTTATATTGGAAAACAGGCACATATCCATGGTGTTCCACCAATGGCATGCCATGCAGATTGAATGAGTGTCTGGCATGCTCGGGGCAGTCATGGCACGGCATTAGGGAAGCATGCAGGATGTACCACCATGTTTTTGCAACAGCCTGTCTGTAAATCTATTGTGGGTGTCACCTGGTAGGGGAGTGTCCGTCCATGGCCTTTACTGAAGTGCTGGAGGACGGTCTGGAGCAGCAGTGCAGGTCTCCAAGCTGGGCCTGCAGTGAAGCGTGTGACCGAGTGACGAGACCTCTGGTCATCATGCCACTGGAGAGCTTGAACTGCTGGCAGAGGTGACCTCATTGCCTTGCTCTCGTGGTCGGGAACATGCAAGAACTCACACCACACACAGAGGTGTAGCGATAGAGTGGCACACTACAGACAGTTGCACCAGGGGCGTAACAAACACCCCCGCAGCCCCCGCGGTGCGGTGAGGGCCCAGTCTTCAGTAGAGAGCTGTGTGTGTCTCTCTCACTCTCTAAATCAGCTGCAGCAGTCTGCAGCCTGCCCTGAGCACCTTGCAGCTGCTGACCTAGGACTGTTGAGAAACAAAGTATCAACATACATTGTTTTTCTTCAGTCACAGTGCGCCAGGCCTGGAAAAAAGAATGGGGGTGGGGGCCCTGGTGCTAATGTGCAGCCCAAGTTTTGTCCATTTGTTTGAGTGGAAATATGCGCAAGACGGGTCTTTCTGACTACATCACACAAGGACTTCGCCACAGAAAGCATGTCTAATTTTAGGCACTTGTTTCCTGCAATCTGTGGTAGACCTTTTGCAAAAGTTGATTGATTACCTTTCAGTTTCTTTTTGCTAGAATTGAATATTAAACTGGTACTAATGAGAATAAATATTTTCCTGGATAATGTTAAAGTGTTAAATAATTAATACTATCATAAAAGATGCCGCATTACGCTGCATAATTTAGTTTTTCCTTGCCGCATGCTTTAGTGAATCCTGCCACACAATTTGGTCTTCTTCTGTGGTATAATTCCAGTGGACCTGCATATAATGACTCGAATTTGTTTAATTTTTAAAGCTCAATGATTGCCTGAAGGTGTCCTGAGCTGGTCTTTTAATCACAGTTTGCTAACGAAGGGAGGACTGCAGGCCAGAAGAAAACAGAGTTTTTTGTGAAATCAAAGATGATTACTAGTACACCTGCCTTAAGTGATACCTTAAAGTTGGAAGATAAAAGGCTGAGTCAACCCTGCCACGATCTGTATTGCTTACTCACCTGCGCTACATGATGATCATGCCTTCACGTTGGTAGAAAAAAGGCTGAGTATTGTCCACTCAGCTGCCTTAAAGTTTGTAGATGAACTGCTGAGTCAGCCCTGACATAATTTGAATCTGTATCGTCCACTCACCTTCCTTACATGAATCCTTAAAGTTGGTAGATGAAAGGCTGAGTCAGCCCTGCCATGATCTGTATTACCTTCTCTCCTGCGTTACGTGATGCCTCAAAGTTGGTAGATGAAAGTCTGAGTCAGCCCTGTAATACTTTGGAAGTGCATTGCCCACTCACCTGCCATACGTGATACATTAAAGTTGGAAGACAAAAAGCTGAGTTAACCCTGCCATTATCTGTAATGCCTTCTCACCTGTGCTACTTGATGCCTTCATGTTAGTAGATGAAAGGCTAAGTCAGCCCTATCATACTTTGCATCTGCATTGTCCAATGAGCTGCCTTACACAATACCTTGAAGCTGGGAGATGAAAGGACGAGTCAGCCCTGGCATATCTTAGACCTGTATTTCCCACTCACCTGCCTTACATGATGCCTTAAAGTTGGTAGATGAAAGGCTGAGTCAGCCCTGCTATGATCTGATTTCTCATTCACCTGCCTTCAAGTTGGTAGATGAAAGGCCAAGTCAGCCCTGCCATGATGTGTATTGCCTACTATTCTGCCTTACGTAATGTCTTAAATTTGGTAGATGAAAGGCTAAGCCAGCCCTGCCATGATCTATATTGCCCATTCACCTGCCTTCAAGTTCAAGTTAGTAGATGAAAGGCCTAGTCACCCCTGTCTTACTTTGTATCTGTATTGCCCACTCATCTGCCTTACGCCATACCTTAATATTGGTAAATGAAAGGCCGAATCAGCCCTGCCAGAATTTGGATCTGCATTGCCCACTCACCTGCCTTACGCAATACCTTAAAATTGGAAGATAAATGGCTGAGTCAACCCTGCCATGATCTGTATTGCCTTCGCACCTGCTCTACGTGATGCCTTCATGTTAGTAGATGAGCTGCCGAGTTCAAGTTCAAGTTCAAGTTCAGGAATTTGTATAGCGCACTACTCACCCAGAGGGTCTCAAGGCGCTTAGGGGAGGGGTGCATTATTTATCGAATAGCCAGGTTTTAAGTTCCTTTCTGAAGGAAATGTGGTTCTGTGTAAGGCGGAGGTGAGAGGGGAGAGAATTCCAGGTCTTGGCCGCCAGGTAGGAGAAGGATCTTCCTCCCATGGCGGATCTGTGGATGCGCGGAACTTCGGCGAGGGATTGATTGGAGGATCTTAGTTGGCGGGTGGGTGTGTAAAAGGACAGTCGTGTGTTGAGGCATTCTGGTCCTAGTTTGTAGAGGGCCTTGTGTGCGTGGGTGAGGAGACGGAACGTGATTCCCTTGTTAACGGGAAGCCAGTGGAGGTCTTTCAGGTGACCGGTAATGTGAGCTTGGCGAGGGATGTCCAATATGAGTCTGGCTGATGCGTTTTGGATGCGTTGGAGTTTTTTCTGTAATTTGGCTGTGGTTCCGGCGTAGAGGGTGTTTCCATAGTCCAGTCGGCTGGTGATCAGTGCGTGGGTGACAGTCTTTCTTGTTTCGGTGGGGATCCAACGGAAGATTTTTTTGAGCATACGAAGTACGTTGAAGCAAGAGGATGAGACGGCGTTAACTTTTCTGGTCATCGAGAGGGAGGAGTCTAGGATGAAGCCTAAGTTACGTGCGTGGTCTGTGGGTATGGGTGCTGTGCCCAGGGCCGATGGCCACCATGAGTCGTCCCAGGCAAAGGGGGATGATCCAAGGATGAAGACTTCCGTTTTGTCTGAGTTAAGTTTTAGGCGGCTGTTTTTCATCCATTCGGCATCTTCTTTCATGCCTTCGTGAAGATTGGTTTTGGCGGTGTTAGGGTCTTTGGTGAGGGAAAGGATCAGCTGGGTGTCGTCAGCGTAGGAGATGATGTTAAGGTTGTGTTGTTGCGCGATGGATACGAGGTGACTCATGTAGACGTTGATGAGGGATTCGGACTGGATGATGATCTTTATGGTACTTCGCAGATGACTTCGGTGGATTCTGATTTGAATGGGGGAGTCAAACTCTCTGGGTTCTCCCGGCGAGGAACGAGATGATGCAGTCCAAGGCTTTTCCTTGTATGCCGATGTTGCTGAGGCGTTGTATGAGGGTGCTGTGACAGACTGTGTCGAAGGCGGCGGAGAGATCGAGTAGGATGAGGGCAACTGTTTCTCCGTTGTCCAGTAGCGTTCGGATGTCGCCTGTCGCTGCAATGAGGGCGGTTTCGGTGCTGTGTTTGGCTCGAAAGCCGGACTGTGAGGTGTCGAGGAAGTTGTTGGATTCAAGGAAGGCGGCGAGCTGGCTATTGACAGCTTTTTCAATGACTTTGGCAGGAAATGGGAGGAGGGAGATGGGGCGGTAGTTCTTAAGTTCAGAGGGGTCTGCTGTGGGTTTCTTCAGGAGGGCGCTGAGTTCGGCGTGTTTCCAGCTTTCTGGGAAGGTAGCGGAGTTGAAGGAGCAGTTGATGACATCACGGAGATGGGGTGCGATGAAGGAGTCTGCTTTGTTGAAGATGTGGTGGGGACAGGGGTCGGTTGGCGAACCTGAATGGATGGAGTTCATTAGGCGGGTGGTGTCTTCAGTGGTGATTGGGTTCCAGGCGCTAAGGTTGTTAGAGGGCGGTTTAGGTTCGGAGGTGGGTGGAGTGGACTGTTCTTTGGAAATGTTCTCAAAGCTGTTATGTATGTCGGTGATTTTGTTGTAGAAGAAAGTGGATAACGAATCGCAGAGGTCTTGGGAGGGAGTAATGTCGTTTGAGGCTGCGGTAGGGTTGGTAAATTCTTTGACGATGTTGAATAGTTCCTTGCTGTTATGGGCGTTGTTGTCGAGTCGATCCTTGAATGCTGATTTCTTGGTGGATCGGATCAATTGGTGGTGTTTGCGGGTGGCTGTCTTGAAGGTGGTCAGGTTGTCAGTGGTTGGGTTTTTTCTCCATGTTTTCTCAAGAGTGCGGCATAGTTTCTTGGATTTCTTAAGGTCATCGTTGAACCAGGGGGCCTGTTTGCTACCCTGTTTGGTTTGGTGGTTTTTCAAGGGTGCTAATTCGTCAACACTGTGAGTGATCCATTCTTTGAGTTTGGTGGCAGCTTGGTTTGGGTCCGATGAGAGGGCGGGAGGGTTTTGGTTGAGCGATGTGAGGAGTTGGTCGGTGGTGGAATAGGTTGTGGGGGTTGTGGGACGAGGTAGTTTTGTAGCTGAAGTGAACACAGCTGTGGTCCGTCCAATGGAGAGCTGTGGTGGGATCGAAGGAGATGTGCTTGCTGGAGGAGAAGATTAGGTCGAGCGTATGTCCGGCGACATGGGTGGGGGTGTCAACAAGTTGTTTGAGTCCGAGATTGGCCAGGTTGCCCAGAATGGTGGTGGTATTGCTGTCGCTTTTCTTTTCCAGGTGGAAGTTGAGGTCTCCCAGTAGAATGTAGTTCTCGGAGGTGAGGGCATGTGGGCTGATGAAGTCAGTGATGTCTTCGCTGAATTGTTTACGGGTTCCTGGTGGTCTGTAGATGAGGGTGCCTCTAAGTGTGGTCCTGGGGTCGGTGTGGATCTGGAAGTGGAGGTGTTCGGCGGTTGCAAGGTTATCTTCGAAGCTGGTCATGATTCTAATGGTGTTCTTATGGACGATGGCGATGCCTCCTCCTGTTTGGTTGGTGCGGTCTTTTCGGATGATCTTGTAAGCGTCGGGATGGCTGTGGCGATGTCGGGTGCTGATGATGCGTTCATCCAGGTTTCTGTAAGGAATGCGATGTCCAGTGAAGCAGTGTCGAGTAGGTCCCAGAGTTCAGTGGCGTGTCTGTGGACCGAGCGGGTGTTCAGCAGGATGCACTTCAGGTGGTTAGAGTCGGAACTGTGTTTGGAGTTAGTGGATTTGGTGTGGGTCTTGAGGCAGGCGAACTTGCAGTAGTGGCAGGCGAAAGGACCGTGGGTACGTCCTGGGGCAGCTTTGTAGCATTGTGGTGTGCGCCCGGGGATAAGGGCTAAGAGGGTGGCGGTGACATACGTTATGCGGGAGGAGGTCAGTTTGCGGGGGCCAGGGGGTCTGGCGCTGGGCGCGGTCCAGGCGCGGACAGGCGTAGACGGGCTTAACTTTGGTGCACCTTCGGCACGACCGCTGCGCGAGAACGCTGCGCGCAAAGGCATCTGGCATATGTGGATGGTGGAGGGGGGAGGGGGGAGGGAGGAGCAGCTGGGAGGCGGGGGCGGGGCGGAGGTCCGGGCAGTGAGGGACAACAACAAAGCACAAAATGGCAGCAGGCCAAAAACGAAACTGAATTGGAGGCACAACCTGAAATGGACGCTATGCACAATTGCACTATTGAAACAATATAACCAAATGTAGCTAAGCACAATACAATCCTACTGGCTCCGCGCTTTCTGAGTGTAGCGCGGCGATAATTAATTGGCTAGGCAGCAGACAGGCACCAATGCGCCTTAACGAGCTCAAGCGCTATGATCAGTAAATTAAAGCAGACGGGCAGCTGTAAGTGGGAACAATGCTAGTAAGCTCTGCAATATCACAACAGCAATAGCGCGCTACGATTCCACAAATGCTAAAGCGCTACGGTAGATTAATTAGCAGCAGACAGGCAAGCACAGTACAAAATAAAGAAGGAGCAATGCGGGTGAGCGCTACGATACCACGGCAGACAGTGCGGGGAGCTGCGAGGGGAGCGACCGTAGCTGAAGGCTTCAGGGTGGTCACAGCGTGTGTGCCGGATGGTAATGCCTATAGTATCAGTGGGAGGGAAGAGCAGCTGGGAGGCGGGGGCGGGGCGGAGGTCCGGGCAGGAAGGGACAACAACAAAGCACAAAATGGCAGCAGGCCAAAAACGAAACTGGATTGGAGGCACAACCTGAAATGGACGCTATGCACAATTGCACTATTGAAACAATATAACCAAATGTAGCCAAACACAATAAAATCCTACTGGCTGCGCGCTTTCTGAGTGTAGCGCGACGATAATTAATTGGCTAAGCAGCAGACAGGCACCAATGCGCCTTAACGAGGTCAAGCACTACGATTAGTAAATTAAAGCAGACGGGCAGCTGTAAGTGGGAACAATGCTAGTAAGCTCTGCGATATCACAACAGCAATAGCGCGCTACGATTCCACAAATGCTAAAGCGCTACAGTAGATTAATTAGCAGCAGACAGGCAAGCACAGTACAAAATAATGAAGGAGCAATGCGGGTGAGCGTACGCAGACAGGCAAGCACAGTACAAAATAAAGAAGGAGCAATGCGGGGTGAGCGCTACGATACCACGGCAGACAGTGCAGGGAGCTGCGAGGGGAACATCTGTATTGTCCACTCAGTTGCCTTACACAATACCTTCAATTTGGTTGATGAAAGGCAGAGTCAGCTCTGCCATACTTTGAATTTGTGTTGCCCACTCACCTGCCTTACGTGATGCGTTAAAGTTGGTATATAAAATGCCATGTCAGCCCTGCCATACTTTGAATCTGTGTTTCCCACTCACCTTTCTTACATGATGCCTTAAAGTTGTTAAACATCATGATGTCACTTCCAGGAAGACTGGTAAATATTGCCCTGCACTGGTTGATGAATCACCTGCAGTAACTCTGCAGTTACAGTTGAGCCATCATTTGGGGTATAATGTGCCAATAACAAAAGCCCCCGCCTCCTTTGCAGCAAAGGGGGCCCAGCTGAAGCGATGTCTCATATATTCCGGCGGCCTAACCTTTCAACATTGCTCCCTGGTAGAGCATTATGTATACCCCTAGGGCTACGTTCAGTTTTAGCAGCATTGATCCGGAATACCGAGTCCAGACTATGGACACTGGAATTATGCGGCAGGGGAGGATGAAATTATGCAGCAAGTCCAAGGTCAGGATGGGACTGAAAACACGCTGGGGCACCACAACCGAAAAGCCCCCATTTAAAGCTAAAACAATGGCCCCTGATCCACATTTGGGCAGTTTAAAATTATAAGTACGCATGGTACAGGTGTTTTGCATGGTTTAGGAGAATTAATGGAGGAGGGCCTGCTGCATGCAGTGTTTGTGGTAATATCAGGGAAATCAGCAGTAAAAGTCGTTCCACCAGATTATCAAACAGGTCCAGAAACTGCCAAAATCAAACACATGCACTGACCTGTGGCCATATTGCCTAATATGCCAGTAAGACCCTGGTAAGCATTGACTCAACTATGCAGCAAGAAAAGGTAAATTATGGGGTGTAATGAACCACATTTTGTGAGCGTATTACTTTGTTATTTTGTGGTTTTTATCAGTGTTAATACTGTTTTAGCAAATGTTTCGCCTTATTAGTACAAACTTAACCTTTAAATACAGCAATAAGCTACAGAAAAGTGACTGTTAACCTCCCTAGAGAGCCTTCCCCTGCCCAGCAGCACACATTGCTTTGTTTATGGTAACTTTCGATCTGGTTGAGATAGATACATAACATTTATTTCTAAAAATTGCAAATTATGCAGCAGATGAAGGATGATATGGCGAATATGGCAAATTCATAATTACGTGAAAAACAGCAGGGAGGCACAATCGTAGAAGACCAGTTGTCTGGCATAGTCATAGAGGCCTTGTCTGAAGTTTTGTGCCCAGCACTGTGCACCGCATCCAGAGTATTGTGTTCAATTATGACAATTTCATTCTTGAGTATTGTGTCTAGTCCCACAGCCTTTGTTTGAAGTATTGTGCTCTAGGCAGCATCAATCTGGAGTATTTGGCATTGTAAATGACAATGCATTTTATTTATGTTTTGAAACGTAAACAAAAACAAAAGGGATTGTTATTTGCAATGTCAATAGCTAAATCTCGCTTAAATGCGAGACCCATTGCATTGAAAATGTTTGTTTATGGATGGGGTGAGCCCATGCAGTATGGAGGGTCGCTGGCCTGAGAGCTCTTGACTGGCATTGAGAATGGGGGACCCCTCCATGTACTTTGCAGTGGGGCCCCCTCAAGTTTTGTTACGCCACTGAGTTGCACTAGAGCTGGGCTGATTTTAGGCAGTAAGGGCCAGATGTAGGTAATCTCGATTTACCTACTCTTAACCCCTTCGCTGCTGATGACGAGCTCAGCTCGTCATCAGCCACGGTGGTCGTGTGCGGATGACGAGCTGAGCTCGTCATGTAACGTGGTATTTTTAAAAATGCCGCACAGCGGAAAAATAACCGCCGCAGCGATGCGGTTAAATACCGAATCATACCGATTCAGTATTTAAGAGTAGGTAAATGGGATGTAGGTAATTTCACTTTTGAAATTACCGAATCGGAATGATTTGGTAATTACCGAATCGGTATTTACCGATTCGGTAATTGCCATTGATTCCTATGGGCCTTGAGGCCCATAGGAATCAATGCCAATTACCAAATCGGTAAATACCGATTCGGTAAAATTACCAAATTTGCAAGGGGGACAGGATGTCACTTTGACACCCTGTTGCACCTCTCAATTGTGCATGGGTGCACATGTTACAGACATACATGCCCATAGGGCACGTATGTCTGCAACATGGCACGTTTTTTAAAGCACCAACTTCTTAAGACTGTGTCACCCTGCTGGTGAACAAAAAATAAAGCGGACTTCTCCAACTTTGCTTTTCAGTAAACCATTTCTTCTAAAACATTTTCAAATCATGCATATGCATCTTGCCACTGGCTCAGACATAAATCATACCTTGCTACTGCCATTGTGAGTAATTACCCTGCTTTAGTCGTCACAAGAATAGAATTGCACTGCTACTAGTGCTGCGATAGCAAAATGGGGAATTCTAGGAGTGAATTTTATTCTAAGCTGTCCCTGGAAGGTAAACCAACAAAGTTTGCAATATCACAAAAGAGGTGGAAAATACTATTTCAACATCCTGGAATTCTAAATTCAGTTGCAAGCTAGACAAAATAAATGCCCGGAGGTAGAATCAACACTATGCAGCCTTGCTTGACTGCACCCCTAGTATATTCAGCAGCGCCAGCGGCGGGTTCTTAACAAAAACTCATGTACTTATTGAGTTTTCAAATTAAGCCATGCTTATTGTGCACTTTAGACTCTTGACTGTAACTCGCATATTTGCACCCTTCAATCTGTTCCTCATAGATACCTTCTAAAGAAACAGAAATGTTAGCTGTAAATTGAGTAGAAGACCTCCCTCCCCCAGGTAGCAATGTCACCTTAACATTGCTTGTCTGTTCCACAGATCACTCTCATTATGTATGAGTTGTATGTTACAATTCTGACCCCATCATTTCGTATTACCTTTTTGGGATAACATTTCAGTATAGCTCAATTTCTCTAGTAAGAGCCTATGCAATTATTTTTGCCTACATTTATTTTGATGTTGTAGATTTTATATTGTTTTTTCTTATTTTTAACTATTTGATTTTATATAGTATTATATTTAGTGGTTTTCTAATAACCTCACAACTTTGTTTTTACCTTTTCATTAATATTTTAGGGTTGTGTTCTGTGCTCTGCAGCGAATTCTGTAGCAGCGCAACACAGCAAAGCATCTTTGGCTGCTGCGCTGAATTTGTTGATACTCTGGTTAATCTGGCCCATAGTGTATATATGTGAACTTATAGAGAGGATACATGCTGGGTAATCGTGTAATATGGTAATTGTCATCAAAGGGTTCTCCTGACATCATAAACTATTTCCTTCAAAATGCAGCTAACTATAGGCACTGACTGGGGTTATAATATTTTGGTTTTGTTAACCTTTCTTGTATACATTGTTCCTAAAATTCTGAAAAAATGTGACGGCATGTGGCTTCATACTATTCTTTTGATGCACCGTTTACTTCATAATTATGGATTTACTGCATTTACCACCTAATTTGCCATATAATTTCGCTGTTTGCAGATTTGATAAAAAGTGTTTCTAGCTCAAGTGGATGAAAATAATACTACCAGAGAATTTGCTACATATTTTGCATTTTTCCAGCATAATTTAGATAACCTTGCAGTATATTTTGATCCTCCATGCTGCTTAATCCTAGTAGTTCTGAAAAATGTAAAGCTCTGCAGATTGGTTCAGGGATGTCATATTGAAGATGAATTGCATATTTCACAGGTAACACATGTAATGGTACTTGTGAAATATGGGTTTATATACCACTGAATTTTGTGCAATAGCGCACCCAAATATAATGCACTGCGTGGTTGGCCACTGGGCCTGTCCCACAGCTAGTCTAGTGGATTGTCATGCAGAGTCTGGTCATTATAGAGTTAGGCTCTTTTTTGGGGTGATCGGTGGTTCTAAAAAGCATTGTTTTGGGGAGGGGGGTGTTTTTGTGTTTTGTTGTGTTTATGATATTTGGTGTTTTTGGCACATTCGTAGCAAACAGCCTGTTACATATTTTAGACCTAATTTTTCTTTATCAATGACATTTTCATTAATGTTCCATCATCAGCTCATTCTCTATCCCAGAATATTTGTCCTTGCACCTATCTGTTTGCACTTCATACGCTTCCTGTAACACCTCTTGAGGCACATTGTAAGGTGTGTCAGTATCCTGTCAAACGGTTCCTTTTCTATTCTGCAGGAACCTCCTGTACTCCTTCTAATGCTTCAGCTTGAGGTGTTGACTCATGGTGGATGTTTTGAAGAATTAGTGGGCTCTCAACCCCCTGCCGGGCTTTTGGCCACATATCCTGAAGGTAATCTAGTGTGCATTCAGCTTCTCTCCTAAGAACTCACACACACCTGGTTGTTTCTCCAACTCTCTACTTTCCCAAATGCATTGTACTTCTTCACCTCATCCTCTGGAGCAGCAGTGAATGGCCCAGGATTTTCTTCTTCAGCTAACTGTGCCATAGCGTTCCTAAATAGAGCTGTGAGGAACAGTATCACCTGTTCAGGTCTCCTGCTGATCTCAAAACGGTGACCCTGCCTTCTTTTGGGTTGGAAGGATATCTGATTCTCATCCAATGAGAAGTTCAGAATGCTCTTTAAAATATAAAATAATCAATGCACTACACAGGAAGTACTCAGACTATAGAGGAAGTCCTTGCTGCCAGGCATATATCGAGTCTGTGGTCTTGTGGACGCAGTTAATTATAAAAAGCTGGGTTCACAACATTTGCCCCTCAGAAATTGAAAATTATGTCTATTCACAGTTAAGTGGGCATTACTTTTACCAAAAATTAATTGTATACATTTTAATAGAACCCAAATGCAATGATTCTGCACACATTGCATTTCAAGGTTGCAGGTATGACACATGCAAAATGGTACCTATAGTCTGTGGCTTAAATAAAGGGTCCACTGATTCAGACGGCCATAGAACCCTTGATTTTGTGGTCCATTTATATATTTACCTGAAAAGTCAGTTAAAGTGCAGTAATAATTACAAATTACAACTAGCTAGGGTTATGAGCACAATCCGTAACTCGCACAACTGCCATGCAAACCATAACTCAGGGGCCGATTCACAGAACTAATCTGAGACAAAATTCAAAAATTACTACTTCTGGAATTCACAGAAGGGACATACAATTTTTGGTATTCACAGAAATCACTTACAACTCCTAACTTTACGTCCGCCGTCGGCCGGAACCTCCGCACCCCGACCGTACTCTCCACACCCCAACCGGGCCACTCGTAATGAGGATCATTGAGTTTGAAAAACTGCACATGCATCCCATTCACATACATACAGTCACCGTACTTCACAGACCAAAATTTAATTCTGCACACTACAATGGGGTTTCAACAATGGAACTACAATAGGGTCATCTGGCAGTGGAAAGTGAGGAACTTCGAGTGGTAATGGTGACAAATGGCAATGGTATGAGAAGAGGACACTGAATGGCACAGTAACATCCTATGATTCTTCCAAATCCTTGCAGTCAATAGCCCACCAATAAGTAGGGCCTAGTCATATTGCTGGAGAACATGGACTTATGGGCCCTTCAGATGCAGGCCTCTCAATAGCCAGTCGGTGAAGGTGTCATGAGATCAATCCAGGAGCAATATTGCATAGCTTTGGAAGAAAGTGCTATCCTAGAAGATGTGGACAGTACACCATTTATATCATGTTTTAATTGGTAACCTTTATCAGACATGTCCCTCACCCTACCCCCTTTATTATATTTGTAATTCAATGCTACACCACCTATCCACCACTTCACATAAAGTACATTTTCCAAGTACTTCAAAGAACATTGAGCCATGTAACATGTCATGATGTAAGGAAAGAATCAGATGGGACATAGAGAGCAAGATTGTTTGTGAACTATGCATAAAGTCAGCTAGTTTTGCACTAACCTTGTCTTTCGATGTGTCATCCATCACACCAACATATTTTATGGTTGGTGACTGACAACATTAGGTCATTAGTAGATCAAGGGAAATCGGCAGTATTATTATTATTAGATCTATTTGCAACCTTCAATGCTGTGTCTCACCATCATTTACTCTGAAGACTGCATGAAATTGGTCTACCTTCAGCCACTTTGCATTATTTCTATTCTTTTTTAAGTAATATAGCACTTAGTACAGCTGTCTCCCTTTAAATCTTGCCCCAAAGATCTGCATTGTGGACTCCCCCAGGTTTCTACCTTGACCCCCTCATTGTTTACTGTCTATTTGGCTCCACTGGCCAATAATGTGAGGAAAAGAGGGTTTGAGATCATCATGTATGCCAATGACACTCAACTAATTATCCCTATTGCTGAAAAGTGCAATGAAACAAGGGACAATTTAGTCGAGTGTCTTATGATGTGGCAGAGTTACTATATCTCCACTGTCTCAAGTTACACACAGACAAATCAGAAATTCTGTGTGGAGGGGATTCATGGTGGCCAGCTCTGCTAGGCCCCGCACCGACGCCCAAAAATGTGGTACAAAATGTGGGTTTTCTCATTGAAAAAACTCTGTCCTAAAATAGCAAGTAACCAGGGTTCGAGGGACACGTTTTGGACTGCTACGTCTCCTTCGGAAATAGTTCTGATGGATTCCAGTAGTTTGGAGAAGGAACATAACCCAAGCTTTCAACCTGAGCAGGATTGACTATGGCAATGCATTATATGCGGGCATGGCCAATTATTTATCTTCAACACTTCAAACTGTTCAAAATACAGCTACCAAACTTGTTTGCAGCATAGGAAAAGGGAGCTCAGCATCTGCCCACCTTGATCAGCTTCACTGTCTACCAGTTTGTAAGTGAGCTGTCTTTAGGTATTGTATGATGCACATAGAGCACTTCATGGTAATGGCACTAGGCTATTGTTAAATACAGTTAACTTTTACAAACTCACTTGAAATCTCAGATCAGCCAGCAAGGCCTTGATATTCTGTAAAAGAAGTATGAAATCTCGGATGGGTGGACGCTCTTTTACCTTCTTAACCACCACCCACTGAAGTAGGCTACCTCAGGATCTGCATACAGTGCTAGATTTGCTAACGTTTAGAAAAATATTTAAGACATGACTATATCCACTTTAGTCTTATTAACCAGAATCAGTTACTGACTCAGACTAGTTCTGGGATATCCTTCTGGGATGAGTTGTGTGCTTTACAAATACAAAATACAAATCGTCCTTTACCCAGCAAGCACTATTTATGCACTATACACCTAGTACACATTTACGACAGAGACTCATTATTACACTTTGGTTAATGTATGAAATGTATATGTAAAGAAAGGGAAACAGATAAATATCAGCATATAAAAATTGATTTTGAAGGCACAAAGGGCTTGGCAATCATACAAAATATAATGCATGAAAAAGTAAGAAAAATACAGTGCTCAGTAAGAATAATTTTTCAAAAACGACTGTTTAGAAATGTTACTAGAGGGATTATGAAAAGAATATACAATACAAAATCAAAAACATGTCAAATAAATGTCTAAGGAACATGAAAGGAAATAATCATAAAACAGAAAAAAAAATCCGCCCATCGGCAATTGTTGTTTCCTGGCCAGGGGCGGGGGAGTTCCTTGCTTTGTTTTTGAACTGAAGACCAAGCACACTTTAAGGAATAGGAAGTGAGGGAGGAAACTAGGTGCTAGAGACTGCATAGGGGCACAACTAAAAGGGAGGGAGTGAAATGTAGAGGAAGGGTAAACTGCACAGATGAGGAAGAGTGAGGGTTCGGGAATGGCATGCCAGGAGTTCAGGAGTACACAATACATGTCCTATCACTGTGTTTGGCTGCCTGTATCACTTGAAGGCTCTTTATCACCTTTGTCTGCCCTCCTGCAGCCTGTGGAAGTGCATGCACCCAGATAACAAAAGCCCGAGCCATTATTTGACTTCCTCCGGATGAAGGTCATTGGTAAAATGGCCATTAGTGAGGTGAAGGATGTGAAACGAGTTTCCTTGCATGCACTGCATCACCAAATGCGATGCAGTACACGCAACGAAATTAGTTTTATTTATTTATATGTTTACTTACCTGTTAAACTCCGTAATCCATACATTACTACCTAACACCCTGCCCCTACCCCTCCCCACGTCACCACCCTGCAGGAACTCCTACTGCCGACCGCGGCTGTGAAGGAAGGACTGGGTCGGGTTGGACTCAGCATTGAAACCATGTATAAAGTGACATCTTTCTGTTCTTCTAAAGTAAGTACTCTTTATTTAGTTGTCAATGAAGAGACTACAGCAGTACATGCAGCTATTCCTGATGTTGGGTGCTGCACAAGTAACATGAAGGCATTAAAGGGGGGGGGGAGTAGGGCATGTTTAGTTTGCCAACCCTGATAGTCTCTATGTTCAAGGGATGGATGGCCACAGTGGTGGTAGGCTTTGCCACCTGCAGTGGCATTTGATCTGAGAAGACCTTAGAGGTTCCACCTCCTCCTCTTTTTCAACCAATATAATTAGCAAGTGGTAGACCACCGCTACAGCATGCACGTTCTGTTGGCGTAGCAGTGCCACTGTCTCCCGCTGGTGATGGTCTGCGCCCGCCATACTGTGGGACTCCATGTGAGGGACAGCTAGATGGTCTGAGGAAAGAAGAAAATAAATTGAAGTTGCCACTTCAAGAAAATGGAATGTACAGTCAGACAGTCATACATTGTTACTGGTTATCTAGGGCCACAGAAATTATTTATGCAAATTTCTGTCACAGGAACTTTTTGGTTACACCAAATCCGCATATTTCTCCATTATTTGCACTATGTGTCATTAATTATTCCAAGAGAAATGCTTGAAGATAAAATTAAATTAAATTACAATAGAATGCAGAAATTGATGAAAAGTGTAAATAAAGATTTTGAAGTTGTCCCAAGGCATGATAGCAAACACAATGCCTTGGTATTATCGCTTAAACCTGGTGCATTTGGAACGACTAACCCTGCCTCTAACTCCACCCTGGTACCCCCACCTTATATTATATCTAACAATAGGAGAAGAGTAAAGTGGCCTTCTTGCCTAGACTCTCCTACATGACTTGCACAAATCTACCAGTTAGCTGTCCCATTAATTAGTGATATGGGAAATTCCTCCTCCCATGGGCAGACTATAGAAATCCACAGAAAGTTAGTTGAGAGTCTAGGGGAAGTATTCTATCCGGTTAGTGGGACTAAATCGAACCGGAATAAAACGCATCCCTGGCACAACCATACATGCAAAAACCTTAAGAAAGATCTACTTAAGGCTATTAAATCCAAGGATGTCCCAAAATTAGAACAACTAGACTGTTGTACAAGAAGGCACTCATTAGAGCTAAGAGTGAGTGGGAGGAATCTAGGTAGGAAGAGTTGAGACAGGCACTGCTTCTAAAAGATTCCAAGACCTTTTGGCTAATTGCCACTTCTTCAGTGACAGGTGGGAGAGACACTGGGGTTTCGAACATCGCCCCTATAGTGTGGGAGGCTCACTTTAAGTCACTTTACACAAGCCCTGAGTTGGAAGATAGTGGGTGGTTGCCCCAGGGGGAGATTTCAGAACTGGCTCTGGCTACACGGGATGATGTGCCTCGGGACCTCCGGCATGAGAGTCGACTGCCGTGGGCCCCGGAGACTGGGAGTTTGGTCCTTTGTACCCGCATGACTCGGGACCCCTTGCATGAGTGTCGATTGCTGGGGGCCCCGGTCACTGGGTCTTTCCCTTGTCAGAACCTTAGTTCTGAACGGGTCTCCGAGACCTCAGCTGCCCCAGACCCCCCGCACAAGAGTCGACTGCCGGGGGCCTTAGGATCCGGGACCTCGGACTCCCGTATCTGCACACCCCGGGACCCCCTGCACGAGTGTCGACTGCAGGGGGCTCCGGGTTCAGGGACTTCCCCTTATAGAACCCATGGTTCTAACCGAGCTCCTGAGCCCCCCATGGCCCCAGACCCCCCGCATGAGTGCAGACTGCCGGGGGCCTTGGGCCCTGGACTTGGACCCTGTCCTGCAACAGTAAAAAAAGGTGCCCCTACCGGAACCCACGCTTATTTCCCAATTAACATCACACTCAGGGAAGTTGAACTGGCAATTGAGAAATTGCTCCTGAATAAGGCCCCGGGCCTGGATAAGCTTCCTGGAGATCTCTTTAGATCCCAGCCAAAGATCTGGGCCCCATATTTGTTGGTTCTGTTTAATGCTGTCCTACGGGGATCCCCAGTCCCTGAGACCTGGCTGGGGGCAGAGATTGTTCCAATCTTTAAAAAGGGTTGTCCGCTTGCTCCATCAAATTATAGACCAATTAGTCTACTCGATACCACTCAGAAGTTGATGGGCCGAATTCTGCTGGAGAGGCTAGTAGGCTGGATGGAGGAAAACAAAATCTTGACCACCCTCCAAGCAGGTTTTAGATCAGGGGTTTCGACCCTGGACCAGATCTTTCGACTCCAGGTCCTATACTGGAAAACTGCAAGAGTAGAGGGTGGCAGCCTCTACCTTGTCTATGTGGACCTGCGGGTCGCATTCGATCTGGTCCCGAGGGAGAGGCTCTGGACGGTGTTGGAGGAACTTGGTCTCCCTCCTTATTTACTGCACTCCATAATCCGGCTCCACACTGGGAATTATGCCCAGGTGAGGTGTGGGAAGAACGGGGCATTATCTGATCGTTTCCCATTCACACGAGGAGTACGCCAGGGCTGCGTACTAGCCCCTACCCTCTTTAGCTTATATGTCAATGGCCTGATAGACAGACTTAATTGTGTCAAGGACAATGATGCACCACGCCTGGTCACTGGCAGGGTGCCCGCTCTAATGTTCGCGGACGACACCTTGTTGTTGTCGCGGACATCATCGGGCATCCAGCGGGTTTTGGATGGGTTTGTTTCTTTCTGCGCCACGTGGTGTTTGGAGATCAACTTGGAGAAAAACAAGTTTATGATCTTCAATCCCCCGAGGCACACCCGCCCCAACCCCACATTGAACGGAACCCCTCTTGAGAGAGTTAAGACCTTCATATACCTGGGAGTGACTCTGACAGAACAATTTATATGGGAAAAGCAAGTCTCTAAATCCTCCCTGAGACTAGCACAGATAGCGGGTGGCATAGGCAGATTTTGCAGCGCCTCATCCTTTAAGCCGGTTACCCCTGCCCTAGAGATATATAAAATACAGGTTAGGTCTACAGCCTAATACGCAGCAGAACTCTGGGGACACATTAACACATGTAACCTGACGAAAGTGGAACATTCTTTCATGCGGCATCTGTTTGATCTCCCGCAAAGTACACCTCTGCTCCCATTACGTTTGGACCTGGGTCTGGAACCTATTACTGAGCTGGCGGCAGCCCGACCTCTGCTCTATTGGAAAAGGCTCTGGTCTGTTCCAGAGCTGGAACCGTTTACAGCAGAATTCAAAATCATTTGGGGGCAGTTAAAGACCAAGAACATACCATGGCTAACACATGTTAAGTCCCTTTTCTACCAAATCGGCCTTCCCCAACTTTGGGATACACCGGAGGATAGCTATTTGAGGATCCAAAGGACTGCCCTGGTGGCAGCTGTAAAAGCGTACAACCTCAAAATGCTACATTGCTCTAATTCTCTGGGCAGACTATCCAATGAGTTCCTCACAACCAAAGTTGAATTCAGGACGGAGGCATTCTTGGACCTGGTGCAACCTCCCCTGGCAAGAAAGCTATACATTCAACTGAGACATGGCTCCCTACCAGTCGGGGAATTCACTTCAAGATGGGCAAAAGCGACGAAGGCTAACTGCCCTGCCTGCAATCATGACAGGGAAGACATCACACATATCCTCTTTTTCTGCCCAGCATATGGTGTAATTCGGAAGTGCTGGATCATCCCACTTTGCTAGAATTTGGGCTTTAGGCACTGTGCTCTTGCCTGTAGAGTCTTAACTTATGACACTACCCCCCCCCCCATTGTATTTGCTGTTTCCCGGTTTCTTCTCGGTATGTGGAGGAGAAGATCCGCAATAATCCACAAGGACTAAGGGACGATTGCTTTTACTCTTAATTATTCCTTTGATATCCATTGTTTAATAACTTTTTAACTTGATGTATTTATATTTTAATACTGTGCTTGTACATATCTTATTGCACTTTTATGGTCTTTGACCGAAATAAAGTTATCAAAGTAAGTAAATAAAATGAATAATCAGGTTGATTTCATGGAGATGACACTTTCACCAGTATGCTCAAAGAAATGACTAAACTTTATATATTGTCATAATAGTATATGGCGATTTACTTTTTTGCACCACAATATATTTGACTATATCTATCAGACAATATTAACTGAGTAAAACTGGTGTGAAGGGATCTTTTTTTGAACAATTATTGACATAGAATTATATTAATAATCAATCCACTGCCCCTATCCATGGACATCATTTAGGGGCCACGAGGGGTCACTATTGTGACCCCTGGCTTGCTCCCTGCAACCTATGGCACTTCCCTTGCTATTCTACCATCTGAGATTACAAAGGCTGCACCAGAAACAAGGGCACATAGATATATTTGATGTGCAAAATAAAAAAGGAACCTTTTGTTTTTACTTCTACTTCATGCTGAGCTCAAGGGAGCACTAAACGGTTACACAATATATCAATTTGCCTATCAGCCCACACCAACTGTCACCTAGCAACCAAACTTAAGGCGTATTTTACAGAGGCTGACCACAGCTTGAAAAGTTACTTTTGCTGTCTTTTCTCTGCTGCTGCAATCATTCAACTTCACTTGCAAGAACAGAGGGAAATTCTAAGGCATGTAAAGAGTAAGGTGTCTCTCTCTCTGTATTATCTTTAGTCTGATATAGATCTGAACATTGGAAGTACAGCTGCGGTGTCAGTGATGCCATGTCCTGCTT
Organism: Lissotriton vulgaris; assembly: GCF_964263255.1. Lineage (NCBI taxonomy): Eukaryota > Metazoa > Chordata > Amphibia > Caudata > Salamandridae > Lissotriton > Lissotriton vulgaris. Next base: position 273,197,272 of record NC_141694.1, on the reverse strand, counting down.
GCTCAACGGAAGCCACTGACTGACTGCCTTTCTATTGCTGCCTTTTACCTGATTGTAATGCTTCAGTTAAAATAGTTGCACAGCTGGATAGATAGGTGAGGGTCCCTGCAGCAACTTTCTGGTGCATTGTAGCTCTCTTTGTGATGTGCAATAAAATCAAGTCAAGTCAAGTCAAAAAGGCTTTATTTCGACATAAAAAATATCTTAAAAAGCATACATACATATAAAATTCATTTCAAAGCATTAAGAATAAAACGTATAAAAGACCCCATGCATGATGTAAATCTGCAATTTTTGCTATTATTTTTTTGGGGGAAGAATATATAAATTACCTAAAAAAGGTATGTTTATGAAACAGACCGCAAAGGTAAAAAACATGATTAAACAATTTGTCTAAGTCTTTTTGACCGAATCCGCCATGCCCACCCAAGATACTTCGAGGTGGCGCATGCGTAAAATGTGCGAGTGTCTGAAAATAATATCCTTAGTGCCACATTACAATGTCTTGTTCCCAGTGTAAGACACATGGGTTTTAGCCATTTCATCCGTGGAACTTTATAGGCTGGACACTCGAATAAAAAGCGAGGGACAGATTCATGGCGCTGTGGGCAGAAGGGGCACCACGGGGCAGTCTGGTAAGGAACTTTCCAATGGCTTGTGAGTTCCATTACGGGGAGAAGACCTATTCTAAATTTAAAATACAGGGATTTTTCCCAAGGGGCTGAGATAATGTCCAAATACAGTTCTCTAATGGGGACATCTTTGGACTCCATAAAGTTTCTAGTCGATTTACAAATCGAGGCAGAAGAGTTTCTTCTGTTTGCCACCCAATTCCAGTAGAGTTGTTTTAGCAATGATTTGGGCGGGGCTGTCTGTTGGTACCATGCTTCTTCCAGCCCCAGATTGGTAAGTAGTACTTTGATGTCCGTTAGCCACTTTATTTTTGCCCAACCTGTGGATCTGATTATCTCCCGCAGGCCATCCGCATAACTTGAGAGCTCAGGAACTCTCCAGATGCGGGCCCACAGAAGCAAAGGGCGTAACTTTGCTTGATCTTCTATCGCCCGACAGCCCATGTCCAATTGCAGTGGCAGAATGGGGACAGATGGACCGAGGGACATCAAACTTCTCAAGAAGGTGTTCTCAGCTCGAGTAAGCTCTTTCATATTTGACATTCCCCAGAGTTCCGCCCCATAGAGAGCGGCGCTTACTCCTCTGGCCGAGTAAATGTCCATTACTGCTGCTATAGCTTTAGTGGAGGCAGCTCTCTGCTCTTTCAACAGGGCCCCAGTTACTCTTTTCAAATTTAGCAACATTTTGGTCAAATGATAGTCCCATTTCATGGAATCCACCAGCCGGATACCCAGATAGTCGAATGTCTTGGTCCTTTCCAGTGCAACGGACCCCAGTGTTGGAGGAGGGCCAAGTTTTTGCGGGGGATTCAAGATAAGATACTTTGTTTTATCTGTGTTAATGCAGAGTCCTCTTTGCTTGCAAAAGTCATCAAAACCAGAAAGAAGCTGCTGGAGGCCCATTGGGGATTTTGACAGAAGCAAAGTATCGTCCGCAAAAAGCAGAGTGGGAATTAAACGACCTGCCAAGCGGGGTGCATCTGCTGGTATCCTGGTCAAGTGGTCCACCACCCCATTAACATAGAGCGAGAAGAGTGTAGGGGCAAGTACGCACCCTTGCCGCACGCCTCTATTCACGTCTATTCTTGAGGTCTTTTGACCATTCGGACCCCAGCGAATTTGGGCATAGTTTTTTTCGTGGAATCTCATGATCAGGTGGAGCAGGTAAGGAGGCAAGCCAAGATCACATAGAACCTTCCATAAATTATTTCTGGGGACCAAATCGAAGGCCGCCCGGAGGTCGATGAAGGCCAGATATAAAGTACCCTTCCCAATCGTGACGACCTTCCAGTGGATCATAAGTAGCCTTAACGATTGTTCAATTGTTCCTGTACCAGCTCGAAACCCAGCCTGAAGATCCGAGAGTATCCTGTTTTCGTCTGCCCACTGCTGAACTCTGGTTAAAAGGACCTTGCCTGCTACTTTTTGCGAACAATCAATCAGGCTAATCGGCCTGTAGTTCGCTGGGTCTTCTCTTGAGCCTTTTTTGTGCAGAGGGCCCACCTCGGCGGCCATCCATGAGGCGGGCAGTGGAGCACCATAGCAGCGTTTAATACTGATGTAATTAACATACTCCAATCGCCTAAGTCGGCACGAAGCAGGTCGCCCGGAAGGCCATCGGGACCAGCCGCTTTACGCGGGACAAGAGATTTTATGGCACCTTCCGCTTCTTTCCTGGTAAACAGACTTTCCTCATAACTCCCGTCACCTCGTGAGATCTGTGGTAATGCGAAATCCATCGCTTCAGCTACAGATGCTGTATACAATTTTGAAAAATGTGAGTACCATAGATCCTCAGTTATGTTACATGTGATGACAGTATCTAGGGGTCTGTTTTTCTTGCGTATTAAGTCCCAGAAACCTTTTGCATTTTTTTCAACGCTGGCGACACGGAGTTCCTGCCAAAATGCATCTTCCCAGTCTCTCCTTGCTGTCTTTAACTCTGCTTTATAGCTCTTGCGTTTAGTGGCTATTAGGGTTGCGTCTTCACTTTTTACAGCCAATATTAGTGCTCTCTTTCCAGCACGACACTCCGCCGAGTACCAGCCCAATTTGCCTTTTCGCTTATCAAGGTTTTTGTTTCCCTTTTTTATTTTAACCTTGAATAAGTCCCCAATCGACATCGAGACCTCGCTAAACATTGCTGAAATCTGATTTGGGCTGACAGGCTCATTTTCCAGAATGGCACAGGCTGTAGAGGTAACAGCTCTAATGCATGATAGTTTTTCTTCGTCTATTGCCACTTTGTCCCACTTTAGCGTCTTAGGCATTTTGAGGGGACCACCCCTCCCAATGACCCTGACTCAGGTGTATCATGATCTCCACAAGCTACGTGACTCTCCCTCCACCAGTATGTTAGGGATAGTGAGAGTGCGTTGTGGTCGCTATCCAGGGAAGGTAAGACTATCATATCCTTCATGTGAGCCCACAAAGAAAAGTTTAATAGGATATAATCTATCCTGGATGAGTGACCAACCCTATTATATGTATGTGCCCCCGCTAAGTCTGAGCGTGTTCTCCCGTTGGCTGCTCTCAAGCCATACTCAAGTGTAAGGGAATTTAGCTGAATAATTCTGGGGTCCATCTATTTATGATTGGGAGATCAAGTAATGGGACACCTCTCCTTGAATCTTCGTCATACAAGTCCAAAGATTCATCGGACAACAGGGGCTCGAATGTGCAATTAAAGTCCCCCATGACCATAATTAACGAGTCTCCACTGCACTCACCTAGGGCTACCTCCAAAGCCGAAAGAGTTGGTGACAAAGCTCTCCCAGAGGCCCCACGTGTGTAAATATTAATAATCTCCAGTTTTTCAGCTTTCCTTGGGCATGTTACGGTGAGGCGCATCAAGTCTGGAGATTTTTGGGGATGATGGTGTACTCTCCATCCTAGAGAGATATCTACCCAAACTAAGAGACCTCCATAAGGGCGACCTCTTCCCGATGCTGGAATACCTGCCGGGACAAAGAAGGTGGCATGACCCACTCTATGCCTTGGTTCCACACACCATGTCTCTTGAAATGCACAGACTGAATGGGGTTCGATGAGCGCCACCCAGTCCGGGGCATCTAACTTATTATTTAAGCCTGCCACATTCCAACTGATGGCTTTCAGGGATGCCTGATGCAAGGGCTCGGCGCGTCCTGCTTCCCCACCCTGTGTACCGGGAGTTTGTGCTCCATCCACTAACTCAATAGTCTCAGACCCATCGCCTGAGAGAGGGGGCATAATTGGATTGAGCGGGGGTTGGGGCGCAGAAATGGTAGACAAGGATACCCGCCCACCTGTGCGTGGTATGTTAACCCTAGGAGGGGAGGCATTAGTTACTGCTATACTACCAAGTCACCAACCCCAGCCCTGCGATGGGGCTGCTTGGGTAGGTGTCCATGCCCTTGCTCTGACATCCAAGGTTGGGTAATGTGGGAACCATGCACCTCTGCCCCCATCTTGAGAAGATTTCTTGGGCCCCATTAGAGGAGGGGGGTGATAGAAGTACCCCAGGTCCCTAGTTTGAATGTCGCAGAAGTTGTAATGCGACTGCTGACTGCAGATCATGCCTGCTGCTCTGGGATCGTTAAAATTGATCAGCACGCAGTCCCCGGTGAGATCCTTACGTCTATTTCCAATCCATCCCACACGTCGGACAAAGGCTATTCTACCATCAATGTGCCCTGGGAGGGGTCTATTTGCTTTGAGCCAGGAGAGCGTCTTGTGTTTGAGGTCGGAATACAGCTCACAAGAACCCTCTTCAAGCTCAGGAACCCCCGTTAAAATTACCACATAAGGCTTACAGCCTGGGGGGAGACTAGCATTTGGAGTGTGCCTTCTTACCCTGTCTTTGGCCGGGGATTTAGCTATGGTTTTCGCTGGAGGTTTGGGCACAGCCTGTTTGGCAGGAGTTGAAAGGGATGGGGTTATATCACCCTTTGTTGTGATCGCTGAGTTTCCTGCTACCTTAGTGTTTGGCACTATGGGCTTGGAGTTTGTGGCAAAATTAACCTTAAGAGCCTTAGGTGCCTGGGTACTAGCTTTATTCCTTGGACGGGCCAAACTGGGCTCAAGAGTAAGAGTTAGTGGTGTGGGTATGGTTCCACTATTGGGTTGCTGCGATTGGGAAGCCTTTCCCAGGGCAGGCGTCTTTTGGCAAGATATAGGTTCAGGGTGAGCTATGGTGACAGAGGGAACTAAGGGGACAGCACCACTCGTTAGCCCTCCATTTTCTTCAACCTGAGCCTTAGCGTGAAATTTGACTAGTGATTTCACAGCGTAAAAGTTATCCAGCATTGACTGTTCAAGTGTAGCTAGTTTGCGTGTGAGACTGTCAATCTTGTCTACGAGAGGCATCACCACAGACTTAATTATGCTCTCAACTTGGGGGAAAATGCTGGTATCTAAAGAAGCCAATGGACATAGTGTGCCCTCCGACGCAATATCTCCGGTGTGGGTCGCATAGGATTTTGGATATGGGACTTGGTTAGAACTGGTACCCCCTTTGGTCGCAGTATTCCTACTTACTTTACTATGTGGCTTTTGAGAGCCTCCCCTGCGGGGGCTAGCAGGACGCTTTCTCTTCTGTTGTGGGACTGGTCCTAAAGCTAGTTTTCCTACGGGGGTGTTTTGATGAGCCACTACTCTGGGAGTGCTAACTTCAGTGTGTACTACAGTGGGCGGGGAATTCACAGCTTCGCTAGACAGCATAGGGGGACTAAAAGCTTCGTGGATTTCAGGGTTGCAATCCAGTATTTGCCCCCCCGGCGAAGGGTCAGTTTGGGCGGGTGAATTAAGGTGTGTCGGGTCAAGAACAATGCTTGGTGCGGTGGTAGTTACCCTTTCTAAACTAGCCCTAATTCGACTCACCCTCTCATCAATGTTTGGGGAATCAATTATCACCAGTGGAGTTGGGGAAACATGTGCAGGACTTGGGGCTAGGGCAATGGCGCCCAGAGATGAGCGCTTGTTGGACATGCTCATAGAATCCCGGGATAATCTTCGTTCTGCCAAGATTATCTCCTTTTCTACTATAGAGACTGCTCGAGTTATGAATTGGTCCATAGTACCTAAAACAACGTCTCCTGCAGATTTCTTTGTTTTGCAAGATCGGGTGCCTGAAGCCATTCTCCCGTTAATTGCGTGACCACTATGCGGAGCCAAGAGATGTGGCCCGGCCTGGCCTCTTCTGGCCCCTGATGGCCTAAGATGGTCCCGCCCTTGTCCCGGGCTTCTCCCGCGATACTCCCGCGTGCTCCCGCACAGCGGGGACTGGGCGTTCCTTTATGGGGGCGTGAAGCGAGTGGTGGGAGGGGCAATCGGTCTGCAGGTGTGCCGTGGCGCAGGGACTCCTGGTTAGTTGAGTCCCTGCAGCTGCAACGGCAGCGCTGGTGTGTGGAGCGCGACCCTGCTCCCTGAAGACCTTCCCTGGGGCTGTGAGCAAACGTGCTCCCAACAGCCTTGCACTTCCAAACTGCGACGCGGCACCCGCGCAGCAGGTGCGGCTAGCTGTAGCCGATGACAGAAGGCAGCTACAACGGACTCTGCTGACAACGTGGGAAGACGCCGGTAAGCCCTCAGCGTTTCTGTGTCCCGCTGGAATAGGGGAATCTGCTTCCTTTTCTCCTCTCCTTCAGAGCGAGTGGTGGGAGGGGCAATCGATCTGCAGGTGTGCCGTGGCGCAGGGACTCCTGGTTAGTTAAGTCCCTGCAGCGGCAACGGCAGCGCTGGTGTGTGGAGCGCGACCCTGCTCCCTGAAGACCTTCCCTGGGGCTGTGAGCAAACGTGCTCCCAACAGCCTTGCACTTCCAAACTGCGACGCGGCACCCGCGCAGCGGGTGCGGCTAGCTGTAGCCGATGACAGAAGGCAGCTACAACGGACTCTGCTGACAACGTGGGAAGACGCCGGTAAGCCCTCAGCGTTTCTGTGTGTGCAATAAAATGATTATTAAACCAAACTAAAATTAAACACACTGATTGTATCTCGGAGATCACTGTAAGTCTGATTTTAATGCTCTCAGACCTTAGTTACTGGCCTAATGAAACATGCATTTACAATACTATAATTGAATTGCACGGCACTTGGTTTGACTCGAACATCCTTATTTATACTTGCTTGAAGTATGGTATAAATGGGGGGAGATGTAAGGAAAATATTAGTCCTTCACATTTTTCATCAGATTCTACCCCATGTCTACAGAGGTGGCCAAAGAGTGGTAAAGTCTGGCCGAAAATGAGGAATAGGAGAGAAAATTGCGTGGAGAAAGTGTTTTTTTTTTAATCCTGTAGTTTCTGTGCATATTTACTCTTCCTTCATATTTATTGTCTTCCATGTAGGCCAGAGACTGGATATATAAACTGTCTGCTTTTAATGGTAGAATATCAATAAAACAAATTCTTTACTGGAGTAGGTGCAAGGGCAGCAGGGCCTTAGTTGTGAGAAGCCTACTACAGCCTACTCCCTGGTCTTAGTACATGGGCTCCAAGGTGAAAATATTTTCGGTGGCGCCAGGGTACACATGTGTGTGAAGAGCTAAAGCAGTCTGGACACAGCACAGAGGCACTGCTATCAGTAGTGCAATAGGTGCACAGGCAGGTTGGAAATCCAACAGCAGGCGGTTCCCAATGGAAAGCACTGAGGTGCGACTGTTAGTAGTGCAACACTACAGACGTCATTTAAAAGTTGCAGCTACTACCCCTTGTTTGCTTATTGTGACCCTTGGCTATTCCTTTGAGATCCCTGGTCTCAGGGGTGATAAAATCAGCGCCAAGAACAAATAAAGGATAGGCTCACCCTTATAGGCTTTGGGGCCCCACAGTCCTTGGTTTCTGCCCATTTTTAAATTACACTAATAGGGAATAATGGAGCATCAGGATCTGGAAAAAAAACCTTTAATGGCAGCTGAGTTTTTAAATATATGTTGTGTGCATGCTTGAAGGTGAGAGTGTGTTTGTGTAAAAGAGAGCATGTATGTGGGCTTGTGCATCAGTATATGTGAGCATGTGTGCTACAGAAAGTAAGTGAGTGAGAGTCAATAACAAGTAGTGAGTGACAATGAGTGAGGCTGGGTGTCAGTAAGTGAGTATGGGTGATCCAAGATAACTGAGAGTAAGAGTGACTGCAAGTGAGTTTGAGTGGCTACGTGAGAATGAATAAAAATGAGTAGAGGAGTTTTACAGAGTGTGAGTGACAGTGACTGAGTGTAACTGAATGAGTAGCTAAAGTGAGTTTGAATAAATGAGAATGAGTTGGAGTAGGCGTATGTGAAAAGTACCCTTGCGACCCTTGACCCCACCAGGTAGGTCGCTCCCCCTCCGCACAGCACTGCCTGTGTCCCCCTGCCCAAGCTGCCCCTGCTGAGGAAGTTTGAGGTCCTCCACCACCCGCAGGCTACCACCTGCGCCTCATCCCTGGTGGACAATGGTAGGTTTTTTCATCCTCCTCTTTATTGCTTTTATTGTATTGCCTGTATTTTTATTGTTGTGTCTGTGACTGCTGTTGTCAGTCTTCCACCGCTGCCTGTACGTGGTCTGTGTCTCTTTTTCTTCCCTTTGTTCCCCTCGCTGTCCCCGTGCTCTCTCTGCCCGGTATTTCCTTCTGTACCCATCGCTGCCCCCGTGTCTCTGCCCGGTTTTCCCTTCTGTTCCCCTCACTGCCCCTGTGTCTCTGCCCACCTTTCTCTTCTGTTCCTCTCGCTGCCCCCGTGCCTCTCTGCCTGTTCTGTCTTCTGTTTTTCTGTGTTCTGTATTTTGCCTCTGTGCCACTCGTTTTTCCAGTATTTCTGTGCCCTTTTGCCTTCTGTGCCACTCGTTTTTAACTCGTTTTGTGCCTCTTTTGCCTTCTGTTCCACTCGTTTTTTGTGCCCTTCTGCCCTCTGTTCCACTCGTTTTTTGTGCCCATCTGCCCTCTGTGCCACTTGTTTTTCCCTCAATTTTGTGCCCCTTTTTCCTTCTGTTACCTTTGTTGTCCCTCACTGCCCTCGCCGCTGCATCCCCTATGGCCCGCCCCCCCCTGATGGCCCACTGCCCAGTCACTAACCCGCCTCCCACCTCCCAGCTGTTCCTCCCTCCCATCTCCCACATATGCCGGCCGCTGCACGGTTGTGCAGCTGGCATGCCGAAGACGTGCCTACCGCAAGCCCGTCTGCGCCCGTCCGAGCCTGGCCCACGCCCAGCGCCAGAACCACTGGCCCCCACACCCGCCACGATGACCGCCGCCACTATGACGCCAGCACTCTGCATGCTCTCAACTCCGGACAGAGCCACACCTGCTTCAAGGCCACCCTGAAAAGCACACACGGCCCCTTCACCTGCCGGAACTGCAGCTACACCAGCCTCAGAGCCAACGAACCACCCGCCAAGAAAGACCCCAACCACCTCGGATGCATACTATTGAACATCCGCTCCGCACGCAAGCATGCCGTTGAGCTCTGGGACTTGCTCGACACAACATCCCGAACGCGCCTTCCTGACAGAGACCTGGTTTAACGACTCCTCCACACCGACATCGCCATAGCCATCCAGACGGCTACAAGGTCACCCACAGAGACCGCATCAACGGAGTCGGAGAAGGAATCGCTATTGTCCACAAGAACAGCATCAGGGTCTCAACTAGCACCAATGACGCGCTCAGCACCGCTGAACACATGCATTTCCAGATCCACACAGACCCTAACTCCACCCTCAGAGGCATCCTCGTGCACCGACACCCCGGTCCCCGCCCCAGTTCAGCGACTCCATCGCCGACTTGATCAGCACGCACGCCCTGACCTCCACCGACTACATCCTCCTCGGAGACCTGAACTTTTACTTTGAGAACAACAACAACTCCACAACCCCGATCGATAACCTCGCCAACCTTGGACTGAAGCAACTCGTCACAATGCCCACCCACTCCGCCGTCCACATGCTTGATCCCGTCTTCTCCTCAAGCCTGCACGTCAGCCACACAACCAAACTCCTCTGGACCAACCACCGCTGCATCCACTTCGCCTTCCAGAAGCTCACCACACACCACCGCACCCAACAGATCCCCTGCCGCTGCTGGAGCACAATCACCGAATACCAACTACACGCAAACCTCGCTCTCAGCCCACCCACGAACCCTCCAACACCAACGATGCTGCCCACAGCCTCAGATGCTGGATCGAGGACTGCTCCAACACCCTCGCCCTGCTGAAGAACCCCCCCACAGAGACACCAGCAAGAGGGCCAGCTGGTTCACCGCAGAACTCCTAGATCCAAGCAAGCCTGCCGGAAACTAGAGAAGAAATGGCACAGTGAACAAACTCCGGACAGACACACAGCACACAAGGACGCCATCCGCAACCACCACCACCTCATCAGGGTGCCAAGAGGACCTCCTTCGAAGACCGCCTTGACAAAAACGCACACAATAGCAAGGATCTCTTTAACATTGTGAAGGAACTCTCCAACCCCAGCTCCAACACCAACGACATCCCGCCGTCGCAAGTCCTGTGCGACTCCCTCGCCACCGTCTTCCACCGCAAGATATCAGACATCCTCGACCACTTCAACACCCAGACAGCCCCAACAGACAGCAACACAACAGACTCTCTGCACACCATCGACCGCGACCCCCTGCTAGCCTGGGCCAGTGTGAGCATCAATGACACCATCAGGACCATGCACACACTCCACTCCGGCTCTCTGTCAGACCCATTCCCACACCACGTCTTCAACAGAGCAAGCAGCTCCATCGCACCCCACCTGCGCAATGTCATCAATCTCTCCCTCGAGACCGCAAGCTTCCCAGAGATCTGGAAACACTCTGAGATCAACGCTCTACTCAAAAACCTAAGGCAGACCCAAGAGACCTCAAGAACTTCTGGCCCATCTCTCTGCTCCCCTTCCCGGCCAAGGTCATTGAGAAAACCGCCAACAGACAGCTAACCTGATACCTCAAAGAAAACAGAATCCTGGACCCTTCCCAGCCAGGGTTCCGCAGCAACCACAGCACCAAGACTGCCCTCATCGCCGCCACTGATGACATCAGGACCCTGCTGGACAACGGCGAGACCACAGCACTCTCTGCCGCCTTCGACACCGTCTGGCACCACACACTATGCGCACGCCTCCACGCCGCAGGGATCCGAGACAAGGCTCTGGATTGGACCACCTCCTTCCTCTCCGGCAGAACCCAGAGCATCCGCCTCCCTTGATTCCATTCCAAAGCCTCCAAGATCATCTACGGCGTACCCCAGGGATCCTCCCTCAGCCCGACACTGTTCAACATTTACATGGTCCAGCTCACACGACCTCAACATAATCTCCAACGCCGAAGTCACTCAGCTGATCCTCTCCCTCACCAAGAACCCCATCACCGCCAAAGCCAACCTCCACGAAGGAATGAAGGCTGTCGCCAACTGGATGAAGCCCAACCGTCTGAAGCTGAACTCGGACAAGATGGAGGTCCTCATCTTCGGCTCCAACCCTTCAGCCTTGGATGACTCCTGGTGGCCGACGGCACTGGGGGCCGCCCCAACACCCACCGACCACGCACGCAACCTGGGAATCATCCTCGACTCAATGCTTTCAATGACCAAGCAAGTCAACGCCGTCTCCTCCTCCTGCTTCCACACCCTCGGCATGCTCCGCAAGATCTACAGATGGATCCTGACAGATACAAGAAAGACAGTCACCCAGGCCCTCGTCAGCAGCGGACCTGACTACGGAAACAGCCCCTACGCGGGAGCCCCGACCAAGCTCATCAAATGACTGCAACGCATCCAAAACGCCTCAGCACGACTAATCCTCGACACACAATGCCACGGCCACATCACCCCCCACGTGAGAAACCTGCACTGGCTCCCCGTCAACAAGAGGGTATCCTTCAAGCTCCTCACCTACGCACACAAGGCACGCCACAAGACCGGCCCAGCCTACCTCAACAGACGGCTCTCCTTCTACATCCCCAACCACCAGCTATGCTCCGCCGACCTCTCACTCGCCACCATCCCGCGCATCCAAAGAACAACCACCGGTGGGAGATCCTTCTCCCACCTCGCCGCCAAGACATGGAACACCCTCCCACTGAGCCTACGACAGACCCAAGACTTGCTGACCTTCAGGAGGATACTCAAGACCTGGCTGTTCGATCAGTAGCGCCCCCAACCCCCGCCCCTCTCAGCACCTTGAGACCCTCGCGGGTATGTAGTGCGCTTTACAAATGATTGATTGATTGATTGATTGATCAATAGGAGAAGAGTGTATGAGATTGAGAATGTGAGTCAGAGCATGAGATAAGTGAGAGTGAGTGAGGATGAGGGAGATTTAAAGAAGGTGCACATGAGTCTGAGTGAGTCAGAGTAAGAATGAGTGAGTGTAAGTGCAGATGGGTTAGAATGAGTGAGAGAGGGTAATAGTGAGTGCAAGAGAGTATGAGGTAATGGGTGCAAGTAATTAAGAATAAGTAACTGATAGTGAGTGTGAATGTAAATGTGAGCGTAAGTGAGAATGTGCTGTTATGCTTTGGTTGGTTCTGGCATACTGAAGGCAATTATTGGCATGCTGAGCCAGCCATGACAAAATGCTCGCTCATATATAATTGAATGATGGTGTATGATGTCAATTCTGCTACTCCTTGCATTTTGGTAAATCAATGTCCATGCCCCTACTCTTTCCCTACTCCAGTCTATGGCCCTGAATCGCATGAACTCCACACCTTTCTCCAAAACAAATTAAAGTACAACAACATAACTTGAGTAGGTCACTACTCACTGGGGAGCATTAAGTTGTAGTGTAGTTCCTATTTTCCCTATAGGCCCTGCACATTGGAATAACATAAACAGCAGTTTAGACGTAGGACTGAGGGCTTCTAGGTCTCTACTGACTATGTCAGACTTAATTTAGGTTTGCGCCAGCTAGCTCAGAGGTCACTGGAAACTTTCTTGACTGAATAGGAAGTGATCAGCTTCCCTGGCTCAGACAAGAAGGGATTCAGCTTCCGACAACCGCATAAACATGACAACTTTGCTCCCTCAGAATAAGAGTCAATCTCTAGAGTCGTGTGAAACATTAGACAGCTATTTCAGTCAGTCAGTTGTGCATATTTAATTTCACCAGGGTGCAGAGAATAGAGAGACGGGCGTTTTCAATAAAAGGTATTATTTATTGAGCAGTCTTCCTTCTCATGCAAGAGAAATGAATTGCCACAATTGCAATACTTATTGTGAAGTAAAGTACGTACAGTAAAAGGAGTATTATGAAATAATACTATAAAAGCATTGATATGGTTTCTTAGCCATAAGACACTTTAAAATGGATAAAACATATATACATATATATATACATAGGCTAACGTGCTCAACTGGTGCTTCTAAAATACGCCTACCCCGGTGTACCTGACCTAAGCCTAAGACGTGGGAAGGAGTAAGTAAGTAGCAGTTTAAGTTAAGTAGGTTTGTTGCCAAGGATCTGTTCGAGAATTCTCTCTAAGGGTTTAGTCAGCACTGTACCTTGGGAATAGAATGTAGGAGGTCTGGTATCTCCCTCTCAGGACCCGATATCCCAGTCACCAGCAAGGGTTGGCTGGAAACGCCCAAGCTGGATTTTCTCGGCAGGAGAAAAGACAGCGTCTTTCTCAGCGCGTCAAAGAGGAGGGGCAGCGTCTGTGGGCTTCTCGCTTCTGCTGGGCTCTCGGAAAGTAGATTAGCTGTTCTGCTCCAGAATCACCACCGTGTGTTTGGTTAAGGCAACGTTGGTATATTTATACCTGAAAGGTGCCGAGTTTGACGTAAGTTTTGGACATAAGACGTCAATCAAGATGTCACTAAGAACTGGCCGTTCTTACAGTGCTCGCAGGAGTTCTATTTCAAATCAAAACAAAGCAAGCAGGGCTTTCCCAGGTTGCTGGAGGTTTGGTGTGTCGAAAGAACTCGGTGTGCTCTCTAGGAATCTAAGGAAGTAGCTTCTGCCATGCCTTGGGCTGCAGGGGCGATTTACTGAAATATGGATCTGATTATTATGCCATTATAGGGATATTATTGATTATAGCCGTATAGGGGCATAAAGTCACAATATTGAAAAGGGTTCCTAGATAAAACACATCAAAGTAAGGTCTAATTATTTAAAATATCAGGTCTTGGGATAGCTTAGGGCTTGGCTAGGAACAAGTTCAGTCATATGTTGTAGCTCACACATTATGCATCATGGGTTATGGAAGGTAGAAGACGGACCAGTTTAAGAGATGACATAAGGAGAACGGCAAATTAGATTTCAAGATATATTTAAGTGATCGGTCTTTTAAAAACAAAAACCATTACACCAATGACATTTAAATAGTACTACTGCATACTTATATAAACACGTAAAATCATTTGTAGAATTTTTACATGGTTGGTCTACAACATACTACTTAAAATTTTGTTTAAAATGGAGATTTGGGAGTTCTTGTCTTTGTGACAGTCTATTGCGATCTCCACTGAGTTTCTGCCAATTTCCTTTAAATACACATTTAAAAGTTTCACCCCCTGCATACTTGGGGATTGAGGCCCCATCAAGCCAGGTGATTACGGCTTCTCTGCACTTTTGTATGTTCATACTGTTCAGTAGTGCTTTTAATAGTGACTTCCGTTCTTTTTATTAACTTTAGGCATACACAAAAAATATGTTGAATCGATTCATATTTGTATCCACAAAGTCCACAGTCTTGTTTATCATTTTTATCCTTCCATGCCGGGAATAAATCCTTTGTTTCCCACTTGCCAAGACGCAGCCTCATAAATTGATGGCAAGTTAGGAACACGCTGTGGGAAAAATGAGGCAGATGCCAGGTGGTGTTGGTATGGGTGTACCTGGGTGGGGCACTTAGTTAGCAACACTACTACATATTAACATAATATGCAGCAGGGCAGAAAAAGAAAAAAATTGGAAGGTGCATAATTGAAAATGGATTGGGGACGGGGCATGAGTAAGGAAAGAATGGATTGAGGATGTGGCATAATCAAGGAACGAACACCTCAACAAAGTACAGTTGTTGGTATTGAGAATTGGAATTGACTTACCACCTCCAGTCGTTCCAGCAGCCTCATTCCCTTTTGCCAAACGTTTAATGCTAAGAAACCAATACAGTTGCAATGATAGATGAGTAAAAGAAGACACCACGACCTTTGCAGTCTGACTGTTCCCTTCCAGACCTGCCCATCAAATCTAAGTCAAAGAATGCCTGGCTCCAATGATGTCTGCTGACTATTGTTTCCTAAGTGACACTCACTCACTGTGGAACACAAACAAATGCCAATACCAGGCATATAACTCACTGGAAACCCACACTCAATTCTCCTGAATATACTCCATTTCAGTTGTGACCTGTCTCACTAGTCTCTCCAGCCTAGGTAACAAATCACATGCAATCCCCAATTACAAAGTTCAAAGACACAATAATGTAATACATGTAAGTACACAGACACAAAGGAAAGCTATATCTACATCATTAATCCTTCACAACAAAGATGCCGAACGCAGGGATGCACTTTTGGCAACAGTATGCCTGTACCAACCATCTTTATTGATAAAGAGTAGTGCAATATGAAGTCTTGGCTTGGTCCTGAAAGGTAATCAAATTAACATTAAAACCCTTTCATCATTACTTATCTATTGACACTGCAAACTAGATTCCGAACAGGTCCAGCAGATCTTGCTTGTGGTCTAAAACAAGTTTCTCCAAAGTTGGTCCTGGAAGACTGGATTTATGCTGGATTTTTAGCAAATCCCCATTTAGATAAATGTAGTTATCTTAAAAATCTGCCAAGGATCTGACCCTCCGAGACCGACCCTGGAGAACCCTGGTCTAAAACATCAGTCCAACAGTGCATGACCAGCCACTGGGTCCATGCCTCTGCAGTCAGCTGGAGAATTTTGCACCAGAGTTTCCCCCAGCCTTGCCCACAGCATATAAATAGCCCTTTCCATGCCTTCTGCCTGCCACCAACATTAGGGGAAGGTAGCTATGAACCAAAAATACTAAAGCCGGCACCTGCTTCTCTGAAAAAATGTGGCATGGCGTTAGGCTGTCATATCCCCTATGATCATAGGGCTTTGTCATGACATGGAGATGGCACTGCCTTCCTCCGGCATAACTAAATGGATTGTGAGGGATTGAAAAAAGAAATACAAACACAGACAGATAATGGGTAACTAATACAAAATAAAAGCACTAGGTAAGTCTATATGACCCCAAAAGTGAAAATAAACTAGAATAAGGTGGTAGGTGCACAGGAATAGGATAAATGAAGTGATATGAGGAGGATGGGCCTATGGGAGGCAAAAATACTATGCAAAAACAGCCTGAAATAAACAAAAACATGTTGTGCAACATGCTCTTTTTTAATGCGACATGCACCTCTTGCATAATTTTGCATAATTTTTCAGTCAGTTCAGGTAATTATGCTAAGGTAAATTACACAAATTTCTCAATCCCCTAGTAGTTACAAGCAATCGCTGACTGACTAATGATTCAGGACACATTTTACCCCAGGGAAATTTTCATGCTGATATGTTATGTACCACTAGCATTGCACAACTTGCACATTGATGGAGAACCAACTGTGAAAAAGGTATGCAGTGTAGCAGACTGGCTGCAGTGGAACATGTGCATTTAATAGTTCCAAGCACAAGTCAGTGGGAAAGGGTCTGGGGAATAAAACCACCATGCCAGAGGTTGCCTGTCAAGCATGGCAGCATATTGCTATTTGTGGTTGCTGAGGGGTCACAGTACTTTGTACATGTGCTAGATGAGGTGTCAGCTATGGAGTTGGTGATCCTCTGGAGGGCCCCAGACACCAGGAGATGCAGTGAAAAATATAACTAGATAAGTATGGTATGAGAGTGGGCTGTGGAGGGAACTATACAAATACCTTTGGACTGGAACGTTCTTATAGGCTGCAAAAATACAACCGTCTAACAATATAAGCAAGGCTTTCCCAAGAGTTCACGACGTGGAAGACAATCTATCTCTCTCTCCTGATTTCCACTATTATTGTCCCCAGATCTCCAGAAAAATAGAGCATCTATTGCGGAATCGTGTTCCCTGCAAAGTGTCCTGGAACCAATCCTGGCATTTTTAAGCAAATTGACAGTAATATCTGATCATATTTTGGAAACTCAATTGGTAGTCCTCCAATTCTTGTCGGACCAAGAGAATTCCCATTGAGGAACCGAAGGAAAGCAGCTTACTAATTGTCACTCCCAAATATTATCAAATCTTCACTCGCAAAACAAATCAGGAGATTACCCAAACACCATATGATAATTACTTCCCAACAATCAGTATCACCTACCCGAAAAATACAAAAAATAAGAGGCGCGCCTCCCAAAAAATCCCAGAAATCTCACACTTGGAAAAAAGCAAGGGAAAGTGAAGGTCAACCAACCAAAACTAGATTTGCTAAAGCAGAACTTCATAAAATGAAGTTCTCACAAAGAGACCGGATAGGCTCCAACACAGACAGAAGGCAATAATTTACTGGGAGTTACCCCAAATAACAGTACAGTAACAATATGAAGGGACTATCTCCTCTACCAGTTCATGCAGTTTAATCAAGCCAATTAAATCCCCTGGGTATTAATTTGACAAGTAAAGACTTTCAACAAATCACAAGTTATTCCAAGCAGGCTTCCCTTGCTTTTGAGTCAAAGGCTACGACAGGAAGAACAAGCCAAACACAAGATGTATACCTAACCATAGAGTTATCAGATCTCTTTCCTGTTGGAAATGTCCCATTAAATTGTAAAAGGGTACTCAACCTCATTTGTACACTTCCTCAACTTCAAAGGCTTTCATCATCTGAGCTAAGTGAGCTGAGGTCAAGTGCGATCCCTGTAATTATTCTAAATGAAAGAGACTATGGATTTGATGTGATGGTAGTTAGACAATAGTCCACTCAGGCTCTGCCGAAGGAATTATCATCACCAGAAAGGAATCTTCTTAATTTCTTCACTACTTCTCACCAAAATAGGCTTTTACAAAACTCATCGGACCCCCAAGTCGATAAATTGACAATCTTTTTAACAAACAGAGATAGATCGATATGGACTCGTAACCAACCTGAAACCACAAAAGTAAACAAGGATAATTCCTGGGCTTGGTTCGTGGATAACATAAATGCAAATAAGCAGGGATGGGGAGAAAAACTCACTTTTTAGCCAAGATTCGCTTCCCACTCGACCTCTTCACCTGGAACATTGCAGGCTTTGAATTGTAAAAACTTCACTGTCTTCTGGAAAATTCCCCAGCAGTGGTCTGCCTCTAGGAAACTTGGTCTCTCTAAAACTTCAGTCAAAGGGATTACTTCTCATTCAAAATTCCAGCAACAGGGGCAAAATTAGGTCACACAAATGGGGGTTTGATGATTCTACTGAAGGAAGACATAAAGTGGAATTTTGAAAGAATCAACCTGGGCAGCAATAACGTCTAATGTATGAGGATAAATATAAAAAATAAAAATCCTCAAGACGCTGATCCTATATTGCTTTTTAATATCTACATTCTGCCTAGCCCTGAATTTAATCCTTTACTAGTAAAAATATGTGATCAGATAGCCGCAATATTAGAATCGTGTGGCAGATATCAAGTCCTCATTACTGGAGACCTTAATGCAAAATTCTATAACCACAAGGTAAAATCTAGAAGGAATAAAGATGAAGAAGGTGCTTGGCATGTACCAACCTTTAGTTTTTTGGATGACATCAAAGCAGACAAACAGGGGAAAATCCTACTTGATATAGTAACTGTGTTTAATGGAGTGATCATAATTAGAAGGCTAGACAGGGACATTTCTGCAAGATACACAAGAAAAATAGTCTATGGCAGCTCTATAATAGGCAAAAAAATATGTAACCCATTGCTATTCCAAAAATGTAATTACCTCAACTCCCACTTTACATCGGATAACGACAATGAGACACTCCACCTGAATCTCAATCTAAACCTCTTTTCAGCTTCATCATGGTCACTCTTTTGGATGAATGGGGAGACAATCTTAGACCCCAAGCAAGGCCGTTTAATGTGGAACACGACAAGTTTAAATAAAATAAATGAAGTAATATATTCTCAACAGCTCTGGTCGACAGACAATACCTCTAACCCAATCAAGCATTTTGAGAAAACTCTTATCTCTATTACCAGCGAGCTACAAAAGAAGTACTTTCTATACAACTTCTTCCTCAAAGCCAAGAAGGTCACAGGAGCGGAGAATATCTCCAAAAGAAGGAATCAATTAATCAGACTGCAATTCATCATCTTCTACAAATAGCCAACCTGAAGAAAAATTGCAAAAACATACAAAGGAAAAAAACAGAGCCGCGTCAGACCAACACTGGCTGGATCTACATATGGCAGCCACTAAAAGAAATACTAAACAATTTTGGCAGCTGATTGTCAAAGGAATGGGAAGCCTTCAAATCACAAAGGCAACACCTGTATCAGCGACTAAGTGGGAAAGCTACCATCAACAACTCTATAAACCAAATTTGGAGCACCCCAGGTGTAGGAACACATCTAATATGGTTTTGCACATCCTTTACCCTTTCCCTCAGTAAAACAAATAGAGCTTTATATTAAGAAGGAGAGAACTTCAGCAGCCATATGCACCAACATGATACAAATAAAAGTTCTACAATGTAATCCAGTGAAATGGAGTGCATTTTTGGCACCCCTCTTCCATCATTACTTTGCCACCGCCCAAATTTCCTATTCATGGACTGGGAGTATCATCATCCCAATACTGAAAAAGTGCTCGCGACTTGACCACAGCAACTATCAGTAAATTGCTCTTTCAGATGCTTCAGGTAAAATATTTGCTGCAAGTATTCTTGATCATCTAAGAGACTGGGATTTGTCAAGGGGCATTATACCAAAGTATCAAGCGGGCTTTCGGCTTAATCATTCTGAGATCGATACTATATGTATTCGATATTTAAGATCTAGACAGATAATTAAGTTCTATTTAAATCTTTTTGTCGACTTCTCTACAGCCGTTGATAGGGTCGATAGACCATCTCTTTGGAGGATACATAAGGAAATAGGGATGCTGATATCACTTCTGAGACTGCTAGTAGTCCTACACACTTCAACATGGTGCGAAGTCCAGATGGGCAGTGAAAAAGGCCTGACTAACAAGATCTCCACTGAGAATCGTCTAAAGCAAGGATGCCTATTAGCTCCCCTCTTGTTAGGTATGCAGACGATGTGGTACTTTTCGATCTTATCTGGTGGGCCTGCAGAGGAATATTAATGCCCTCATAAAATATTCTGAAACAAACCACCTAAAGGTAAACATCTCTAATACTAAGGTAGTCCCATTTAGGGGTAGGAAACACCATGGCCAATTTAAATGGAAATTAGGTGATATAATAATTGAGGTGGCAAAAGTCTATACTTATTTCGGCACAGTCTTTTCGCAAAATCAATTCCCAACTATATCAGATGAACCAAAAAAGCAGTAGCACATACAAATGCACTAAGGAAATTTTACTCCTATTTATGCAAGAGGCACTTTCAATCTCTTTTAGAAGTCTATTGAGCAGAAATTCCTCTAAACATAACCTATGGTACAGAGTAAGGGCCAGATGTAGGTAAAATAGATTTACCGATTTTTAAATACCGAATTGTACCGATTCAGTAATTAAAAATTGGTAAATCTAAGGGGTGGATATGTAGGTATTTCCAGATGTGGAAATACCGAATCTGTAACATTCGGTATTTACCGATTCTGTAAATACAGAATCGGTATTTCCCATTGATTCCTATGGGCTTTGAAGCCCATAGGAATCAACGGGAAATACCGATTCTGTATTTACAGAATCAGTAAATACCGAATTTTGCAAGGGTGCAGGGGGTGTCACTTTGACACCCTCTGGCACCCCACAAATATGCATGTGCGCCATGTGGCACACAGACATGCCCTAAGGGCATGTCTGTCTGTCACATGGCTAGGTGTGCATGCACACATGTGCATGCACACCTGAATTCGGTATTTTACCACACAATAGGATTGTGTGGTAAAATACAGATTTTGTAGGGCCTTTGGGACTCAGAAGAGTCCCACCTACATCTGAGATTTACCGAATCAGTAAAAATACCGATTAGGTATTTTGAAGAATCGGTAAATTTACCGATTCGGTAAATTTACTGATTCTGTAAAATTGTGCCCCTACATGCCAATTCTTGAATACTGGTCGGTAACAGCCGAAAATACCGATTTTCGGCCGTTACCGACCGACCTACATCTCGCCCTATATTCCTATAACTAGATGGAATGTTTTGAATAATAGCAAAGGCAAACTATTACAGCAAATAACCCTACTGAGTCAGGCCAGTAGAGATCCCTTGTGAGGAAATAGAAATTTTATGGTCAGGAATGTTCCCTAACGTGTACCCCACCGTCTCCATGTACGAGCTTAAAGTGCATGTAACTTCCCTCCTGTGCCAGCTATGAAGACGCAAATACATTTGCGTCCAACGTTAACATGTCCTCTTTCAGATCCACCCTGAATGGGTCGGATATCCCGTTCCTAAGTATGCCTTGCCACCGTCTTTTTATGATGCACTTTCTGTATTCCTGGCTCTGTGTGAGCTAGGCCCTGATTTCTGTCATCGAGCCTTTTTTTTTTTAACAAAGTCATCTCTGCCTCCTGAAACTGCAACGTGGGATGTCCCCATGAACTCTGTCCTACTCCCTGCGAGGCGAGCGGGGCCTGGCTCGGCCTGCTTGCCTGCCAAAGACAGTATTTTACCTTCACGTTATCAGCATAGCCAAGCTCAGCTTCCCGAAAACACATTCCAGTCTAGCAGGGTAGATAAACAACCCCTCAGCTGCAGAGCAAAGGGCCCGGCCTTTCTGTCTCCATGCAAGTAATTCATAGCTCCCGTTACCATGGTAGGCCCATGGCCCCCTCGCTTTACACACAGACACGTAGGCACATATGCACGCATTCATAGTCAGTATAGGATAGCCTCTGCCCAAGAGACCTTTTCTTCTAGATAATATGGTTCCCAAACATCAGATATCAGATACGATATAGGAACGAGTTGATCTGACATGCCAGACTTCTGTCTCTTTCCTCTAGTGTAAATGTCAAGTCCCCTGCACCCTCCAGCTTCACGTCAATCACACGTCATGCAGCTGCGCGCGCATCCAGACCTCCGATTTCTGCTGACATTGCAAGATTCTGCTATGCACACACCCACTTGTGACACTTTCATGTGACGTTTCTAGCACACACCTCTGTGCACGCCCTAGTTCACGCCTTCTGATTACGTATAGCTAACACGTGTGTGTTCTTATCTTGTTTCTCTCAGCTGTTACGCCTTCTGTATTGATTCTCATTCTGTGCTTTAAGTATAAAAGTTATGTATTGTCAATAAAGTATGCTCTATCCCTTCCTGAACCCCAGCGGTGTCAGGAACCCGATATCCGGTTCTGAACCATTCCTTTTTAAGAAATAAAACCCCTAAGAACTCTAACACCACGGACTCTGTCTCTTTCTTTCCGACTGAGTTATTTTATAAGTACTTACCTGCATAGAAATTAGGACGGTAATTAAATATTTACAACATTAATTTGGCGCCCGAATAGGGGCCCCTCCCCCACCCCACGCGCCGGTAGGTGCGTTGCAGCCTTTGCCCCCTGCCACAGTCAAGACGGACAATTACGCGTACCCGCAGGATTTCCTGTATCTCCCTCAGGCCTACGGAGGTGACGGAGACTGCGAGCAGCACCCAGACGAGGCGGTGAGGAGTGCGGAGGATCCCGACCAGAGCCTAGCCGAAAGAAACAAGGTCCGAGGTGTCAAGAGGCCCACCAGTTCCGAAGTATTCACGTATCGAGTCGAGCCGAGTCCAGTCCGGTCCAGTCCAGTCGAGTTGTCCGAGGCCTTCCGTTCCATGCTTCCCGGTGAGTACCGTTGCTGGGGACGCATCTAGACGGGTGCATTATTATGTATCCGGTAAAGACGGGTTTGGGTACACAAACACGGTCTGCACTGTTTTAGACAGTGTATCTGTACTGTTTAGCAGTATATAAAGTATTCAAGGGTTCGATTTTTGTGCTCGTTTTCTGGAGCTCAAGGATAGTCCATATGTGTTCAAAATGTTTCATGTGATTAATGTCGTGGTATGAGTGACTGTTTTGATGTACAGTATTGTGTTTTTGTATATTAACTGTGTCCGAGGTAGAGTAAGTAACAAGTATCGAGTATCAAGTACCAGGCAACAGGATGCCATTATTCAATAAATTAAGACAGCTAGGAACTAGGAAAGGGATACTAGAGGAAGCAGTTCCTGTCCCACCTCGGGACACTCCCGGAAATTTTATGTACCATAAGCATGGCTTAGATGCCATACTGTATCTAGATTTATGGGCCGATTATACCAAGCACCTAGAAGAGAAACATAGGTGGCCTGTTACAGGGACATGGGATGCCGAGTGCATCATGAGAGTAGAGGAAGCACTATGGAAAAAGAAAGCCAGACAATCTCAGAAAGACGCCATAGAATTGTGGCATAAAGAATCGCATAAACGTGCAGAAAAAGCATTCCGAAAAGCAGAAAAACATAGAAAAGAGTCAGATGAGGTCCGAGAAAACGAATTAGTTGCTGAAGGTATCCGAGTACAAGCAGAACAAGTAGACTGTATGCGAAACACTCTTGCAAATGGCATGTATCTAGTGGCCGAGGGTTCGCCTAAAGCCACCCCAGACATACCGAAAGATCTGCCGCCACCATTGGTTCCGACTAAAGTAAGGCACAAGACCACAAAAGACATATTCCTTTCTTCCTATCTAGACGATGTAGCTCCCGCTTATACAAATCCACGTGCCCACGTACCGCCTACTGACGGTGACGGAGATGGCAACATACTCCAAGACAATGCCCAGCCAGTACCGCAACAAGTTACACCCGTTCAACATCCTGTACCACCCATACCTATTCCCCCACCACTTCCCGCTCCTACTATTAATCCACTAAATCCTTTCGGGTCTGATCCTGGTAAAAGACAAGTTCAGTTACACATACAGACTCCACGGACAAGCCATGCTCAAGCGTCCGCTTCAGGAGGTGCGACAGGAGGTTACCAGACCCCGCCACAAACACACAGATTGACCCTTAGGGACATAGCAAAGCAACGTACACCCCAAATACAGAATTACAACTTCCTTAAAGAACCCCTTACAGATTGCAGATATGATCCAGTACCCGGTAAAACCGATAGAATGGAGCTAGCATCACTACGCCTACGACGAGTCACAGATTATTTAATGTTATTACCAGGAATGACTGATCATCTAGACAGAATATATCACTTTATCCAGACAGGGGAAGGTCCTGAAAGTATTAAAGAGGCCATGGCTCATCAGAAAACTGACACTCAAGGTTGTATATTACGCTTCTTCATAAATTGTCTAATAAGAGAACAAGACAGGCCTGGTGTAGACAAGGACGATATGGATGCACTAAACAAGTGGGGCCAGAATATAGCCGAGGGAAAGCATGATAAACAGAGCAGTATAGCAAATATGTACAAAAGAATCAGGAAAGCAGTAATAGAAATACATGAAAGAAAGGAACCCGAAAGGGAAGGAGATAGCGACAAGATTGTATCCTCAGAGGAGGAAGAACCAGAGGATAACGACTCGACCAAAGAAATGATAGCATATGTAGGTAAGGGAAATTACCTTAAGAAAAGCATTCGTCCAGAAAGCAAGAGAGTTTTTCTCTCTGGCATCTCAAAAACGAGCTCTCCTGAATATCTGTTTCAGGTTACCGACAAAATTCTTCAAGAACGAATGGGGTACCATGTACTCAATTCTATGGATGAACAAGAACTAGCCCGGTCAGCAGTACAATGGGCTGACAATCCCAACACATATAGTGATGATACAGTAGCTCAGACATTTTTAAATCTTCCCCCAGACGAGCAGAAATTAGCTGATATGTACATGATTCAGCATCTCATCACGTTATACAGAAATCAACATTCTGATCCAGGTCCCTTACCTGATACATTAGAAGCACTACTTATGAATAGATGGAGAGGCCTAAGTACCAAGTTAATTAAAATAATTCTAGAACAACGGCACAGATATAACGCTTTCTTAGGCCCACAATATGTTTCGGCTCCGCCCCCAGAAAGAAAAATGTTTCACCTCGACAGACAGAATCCTTTACGAGAGGTACATCCAGTAAGAAGAGATGATGACACGCTAGAACGTGTATTTGTATATACACCTTTAACTAAAATGGAACTACTAGAAATGAAGAAACTAGTACCCTGCCACGATAAAGACCCGGCAGGTTTCCACCCAGAAATTAAAGACATGTTACTCATGGGAGATTACACGTATACGGATATTATGAAAATTTTAAAAGTACTGTTGCCCACAGGCATTTACGAGAAACTCAAGGAAAAAGAATGGGAGGTGGGAGATAAAAAGATTATTTGGACTGAAATAGAGGACGAGGAAAAAGGTCGCACTCCAGGGCTAGGCCTTGGGGACAAAGCTAAAGCATTACCAGGTTTAATAGTACAGGTTTTGCCAAGACTACTGACAACTAAAAAGGAAGACTG
The DNA here is from genome assembly GCF_964263255.1 of Lissotriton vulgaris. Taxonomy (NCBI): domain Eukaryota; kingdom Metazoa; phylum Chordata; class Amphibia; order Caudata; family Salamandridae; genus Lissotriton; species Lissotriton vulgaris. The sequence goes on along the minus strand of NC_141694.1, from coordinate 273,172,062 downwards.
GGACGCAATCTCAGCCTGTAAACAGAAACACGATGAAGAAACTAGTGATTTCTATTCAAGATTCGAGAAATGTTTTATTATTAATAGTGGCCTGAAACCAAGTAGCGAGTCATACCCACACCTTTTTGTAACAAAATTAGTCGAGAATTCCCTGACACAGGTTAAGAATCGGGTATATAAGGTCGAAAGTACTTGGCAAGCAAATACGCCATACCAGATGTTACAAATGTTACAATATCACCAGAACAGAATTAGAGAAGAACAAGATCACGAACAGAGACGTATGAAAGACACGAAAATGAAAATGCTAGTTGCTCAGTCAGTTCCAGCTGACGGTCAGAAAAAGGGTCATACACAGACAAGTAATTCAGCGGCTCCCGTTAAAGGGACATGCAACTATTGCAAGCAGCCAGGTCACTACGTACATGAATGTTCGGTCCTAAAATATAATATAGCAACAGGTAAAACTAAAGAAAGAACACGTCAGCCTACACAAGATCAGGTCCAGCAACAGACTTCCCAGAACATACAGCCTACGCATGCTCCACCTCAGACACTACAGACCGTAGCGGTATCGCAGCCACAGCCTATTGCCGCGACGCAGCAAGTTTCACAGCAGATGTACCAGTATGCCCAATCTGATTATCCCGATTATCAGCGATACACATGAAACAGCCTAGAGAGGGAGGTTGGCTTGCCTCTTATTGAAATTCCTGTAGATCAAGAGGGTCCTTATGTACATAGTCAAGTATTGGGAAAAGACAGAAAGTTTCTAATTGACACAGGGGCAAGTTGCACAACGATCAGTCATGACGAAGTTCCAGGGGCACCCCTCTCAGGCTCACAGAATGTTTCCCTTGGTTTTTCAGGACAGCCTATTGTAAATGAAGTATCAAAACCTGTCCCCCTAGCAGTAGGTCCATTATCACGTGTTTCAGACCTGTTACTCACGAAATCATGTCCAGAAAACTTGCTAGGTATCAAGACACTGAAGGCTCTAGGAGCAGTGATATGTTGTTCTCCGGAGGGAGTTAGACTTTTTCTACGTGACTTTAAGGGTCACTATGTACTACGAGAGTTTGATGTCAGATTGAAAAATGTACCGAAACACCTGTGGGCACAAGGCCCAACCGATGTAGGTTGTATGCACATCACACCATACCGTGTTACACTCAAACCAGGAGTTGTATTACCCCGAATCAGACAATACAAGTTACCACCTGATGCTGTAGTGGCTTTACTGGAAATCATTGAAGAGCTCATTGCCCAAGGAGTGGTCGTAGAAACCGACTCCAATATCTGTAATTCCCCTATCATTCCGATTCTTAAACGTACTGATCCCAATGCACCGCCAGTATATCGGCTGGTGATTGATTTACGAGAACTGAATAAATGCATTGTACCACAGTATCCTGTGGTTCCCGACATCTCATCATTATTGACTGCTATTGATTCAGAGGCGACGTTCTTTACTGTAATTGACCTCAAGAACGCCTTCTTCAGTGTACCCATTGATCCGGAGAGCCAATATCTCTTCGGATTCTGTTTAAATGGCCGAAGTTTCAAATTTTCACGCGCACCTCAAGGATTCACAGAAAGCCCCAGCATCTATAGCCAAGCACTGAAAAGACAACTTGATTGTATCCAAATGCCAGTTAACACTGCCTTACTACAGTATGTCGATCATCTGCTGATCACCGCACGAAGTGAACCCGAATGTGAACAAGCATCACTGACAGTTTTGCATTTTCTGGCTGACAAGGGACACAAGGTGTCTCCTTCGAAGCTGCAATTCTGTGTTCAGCAAGTGGTGTACCTTGGGCACTTGCTGTCCAAATGGGGGAGACAGCTCACACCTGATGGCATTCAGTTAATTGCACAGTTACCACAACCCAAGACACAAAAGGAAGTGCGGGCCTTTATAGGCCTCACCTCGTACTGCAGACAATGGATTCCTCAGTATGCATTTCTAGCTAAACCACTGATACAGTTGACAACACAGGAGGCAGCGACTTCGACTGTCCTCCCTTGGACTCAGGAACATACACAGGCTTTTGAGGAATTAAAGAAAGCTTTATGTCAAGCACCAGTTTTAGCGACACCATGTTACAGCAAACCTTTTACACTTTTTGTTACAGAACGTGATGGTACAGCATTGTCTGTCCTCACACAAGATCAAGCAGGTTCACATAAGCCTTGCGCTTATTTTTCAAGTACATTAGATCCAGTGGCCCAGGCTCTGCCTGCGTGCTTAAAATCAGTTGCAGCGACAGCCCTAGCAATCAGACAAAGCGACTCAATAGTATTAGGACATCCATTGACAGTACAAGTTCCACATTCTGTAGAAGTTTTGCTAAATAGGACACAGACTCAACACCTGACTATAGCCCGATTGACAGGTTATGAACTGACGTTATTCCAGCCACACATAGAAATCAGACGCTGTAACATACTCAATCCTGCCACATTGTTACCCTCGATTATGGCAGATTCAGCTCCGCATGATTGTATAGAGATCATTAATGCAGTAACAAAGCCCCGACGAGACTTGACAGATGTTGCACTGACAAATCCAGACCTGACACTTTACGTGGACGGTTCATGTATGAGAACAAGCACAGGAGAATTAGTGGCCGCATATGCAGTGACCACTGAAACTGAAGTCAAAGAAACACACCGTATTGATATACTGTCTGCTCAAGCAGCAGAGCTTATCGCTCTGAGCCGAGCCTGTATACTAGCCAAAAACAGGAATGTTAACATATATACAGATTCACGTTATGCTTTCGGAGTCGTACACGACTTCGGAATGTTATGGCAAGAACGAGGTTTCTTGACCTCTCACGGAGCCAAGATCCAACACGGTCCCCTCATTCAAGCACTGTTAGAAGCAATACATCTGCCTTCAGGCATATCCATCATGAAGTGTAAAGCACACACTAGAGTTACAGATTCTATTTCCCAGGGTAACTACCTGGCAGACCAAACAGCAAAACATACAGCATTGACTCACACCCAGACAACTGATATGACAAAGACAATAGTACCGACACATTGTATGACAGTTAGGGATCCCACACTAGATGTAATTGACATTCAGACACATGCTACTCCAGACGAAATCAAGAAATGGACTGAACTAGGAGGGATCCAAACAGATCAGGGATGGGTGACAAAGGGGAAAGCCACATGGTTTCTCCCCGACTCTATGGTTCAAGTCATAATTAATACAGCACATAGTCCAGCACACTTAGGAGAGAAAGCTATGTTAGACAGTTTACAGAATCTCTGGTACAACAAACATTTACGAGCAGCAGCAAAACAGAAAGTGCGTACTTGCATGATCTGTTGTCAGTTCAATCCAGGTAAAAGCGTCCCTGTAGAGCAAGGTGGATTTCATCCTCCCGATCACCCTTTTGAAGTCCTCCAGATGGATTATATCCAGATGGAACGTTGTCGAGGATTCAAGTACGTCCTCGTAGTTGTTTGTGCACTTTCCCGTTGGACAGAAGCATATCCAGTCCCAGATTACACTGCCCCGACCACTGCCAAGCAGCTGGTTCGAGAATTTTTCCCACGATACGGCTTGCCTCGTATTGTGTACTCAGATAACGGACAGCCATTCTCATCCGAGCTCATGAAGCAGGTTTCACTCCTGCTAGGATATCAGTGGAAATTCCATTGCGTCCGACATCCCGAGGCAGCTGGCCTTGTAGAGAGGCACAACCAGACACTGAAAACACGCCTTGCTAAAATATGTAAAGAGAAAGGGGTCGACTGGATAGTCGCCCTGCCAGTTGCACTATTCTATATGAGAATGGTCCCACATTCGAGATCAGGACTATCCCCGTATGAGGTGGTCTTTGGCCGGCCACCAAATATGTGGGGGACGACCATGCCTAAGAAAATAACCGATGTTGACTGTAATATGCTGACAGATTACCTTGCCTCCTTGATGTCTGCACTCCAATCATGTCGTTCACAGGTTGCTGCAGCTTTTCCCGACAACACTGATGTAAAGCCACATGATGTCCGTCCAGGAGATACTGTCCTAGTGAGAAATTTTGATAGGCGGAGTCCGCTAGAGCCCCGCTGGCAGGAGCCGAAGCTCGTCCTTCTGACCACGAGGACTGCAATCAAGGTTGAAGGCCGTAAGGGGTGGATTCATTCGAGTCATATTAAAAAATGTAATGAACTGCTGCCAGAGACTGACTCTTCCACCCCTTCAAAGGACTGCCCAGATTCTAGTGACTCTAAACTTCCCATGGTAGAGAAAACTCCGCAAGAGGAGTATAAATCAAAGTTGCGGTCTAGCAAGTCAGACAGTTTAATTGTTTAAGTCCTCCCCTAGGTGAATCGGTTAAATAGTTTCTGACATGTATCCCCTAGACCCCAATAGAGAGAGAGATAGAGAGAAACAGATCAAGAAGCAACGATATTGCAAATCTCTCAAAAGTTACTGTATTGTTACCTTATGGATCATGTTTTCTTTAAGTCTTACGATTATTGTCACAAGTGTAATTTTGCATATCTATTTTCCTATTGCTACACGTGCACATTCTTCTTCTAATAACACTGCCGAGCATTCTTTTAGCGAGTTACCCCCTCACGAGTTGTCTTACCGACTTGCGCTGCGCAACTATACATTCATTAGTATGTTACACCACTCTCATCAGACCAGCAACGCTACAAATTGTTCGATATGTGGCCGACTCCCCCCCTACCAGAAATATGAGGGAGTTCTGCCCCTTTTCCCATACCCGTTCACACACAATGGTTCATGTGGCGCATGGTTTAGTTTGATTAATTCTTTAGATTCAAATTCCGTAGTTTATCAGGGTAACTGGGTATGGGGAAACCTGAACACCGTTCTGCATAAAGTATGTTATCCTGACAAGGAGGGACTTCCCAAAAGAACAGGGACTGATCTAGAAAATGAAGTATATGGATTAGGAAATTTTACACTTAACCTCATGATTCTGAATGTTGAATCCGAAACCAAGCCAGACTTGCCCACTATGTCAGTATTACCAGTCAAGGGTGAATTATGTGTCAGAAAGAATGGTACAGTACACCTGGGTCATAGTAAATGTACTACTGTGGTCAAATTTAGTGATAAGGGCAAGTCCACATTCAAAGCTACTCGTCATTCCTATTTCATTTGTGGTCAGACAGCATACATACGTTTGCCACTAGATTGGGATGGTACCTGTTACATTGGATTCCTACTGCCACCTGTTTTCCTAGCTCCACCTGATTATCATAGAAATTCCCGTCTAGTTCACAGACCCAAAAGAGATCTCCCAATTTTCGACTATACTGAGACAGCATGGGAACAGTACACAGATTTCAATAAAGGTTTCTTTCCCTATTTAGGTGCTATCTTTAACAGTAAATCTATCCGTCACTTGACCAGAACTCTCGAAGCAGTAGTGAAAGAGACTACTTCTGCTCTAGGTAACTTGACCGAAGAACAGTCTGCTATGAGACTTGTCGTTCTTCAAAACCGTCTTGTCCTTGACGTCATACTAGCCGATCGAGGAGGAGCCTGTAAGGTCCTCGGGTCAGCTTGTTGTGTTTTCATTCCAGATAATGCTCCGTCCGTATATAAGGCTATTACCCGTCTCCATAAGATAGCTAGTCAGATACATCAGAACCCAGGCACCTGGACTTGGTCCGGTTGGCTCTGGACTACTATTTCAGCTTGGGGATGGAAAATACTGTCACTCCTTGGAACAATACTACTTATAGTATTCAGTTGCTGTCTATGTTTACAATGTGGGCCAGCGATTTGCGGCTTGTGCGCCACATCCTGCACTCCCCATTCAAGTCAACGTTCTAAATCCCGTTTGAGAAAGGATGAGCAGATGATGCTCACTACACAGATAAATGGATTAATGAAGATTGATATATCATGAAGGGTCCGTAGGGAACAAGGAGGGAATGAGGAAATAGAAATTTTATGGTCAGGAATGTTCCCTAACGTGTACCCCACCGTTTCCATGTACAAGCTTAAAGTGCATGTAACTTCCCTCCTGTGCCAGCTATGAAGACGCAAATACATTTGCGTCCAACGTTAACATGTCCTCTTTCAGATCCACCCTGAATGGGTCGGATATCCCGTTCCTAAGTATGCCTTGCCACCGTCTTTTTATGATGCACTTTCTGTATTCCTGGCTCTGTGTGAGCTAGGCCCTGATTTCTGTCATCGAGCCTTTTTCTTTTAACAAAGTCATCTCTGCCTCCTGAAACTGCAACGTGGGATGCCCCCATGAACTCTGTCCTACTCCCTGCGAGGCGAGCGGGGCCTGGCTCGGCCTGCTTGCCTGCCAAAGACAGTATTTTACCTTCACGTTATCAGCATAGCCAAGCTCAGCTTCCCGAAAACACATTCCAGTCTAGCAGGGTAGATAAACAACCCCTCAGCTGCAGAGCAAAGGGCCCGGCCTTTCTGTCTCCATGCAAGTAATTCATAGCTCCCGTTACCATGGTAGGCCCATGGCCCCCTCGCTTTACACACAGACACATAGGCACATATGCACGCATTCATAGTCAGTATAGGATAGCCTCTGCCCAAGAGACCTTTTCTTCTAGATAATATGGTTCCCAAACATCAGATATCAGATACGATATAGGAACGAGTTGATCTGACATGCCAGACTTCTGTCTCTTTCCTCTAGTGTAAATGTCAAGTCCCCTGCACCCTCCAGCTTCACGTCAATCACACGTCATGCAGCTGCGCGCGCATCCAGACCTCCGATTTCTGCTGACATTGCAAGATTCTGCTATGCACACACCCACTTGTGACACTTTCATGTGACGTTTCTAGCACACACCTCTGTGCACGCCCTAGTTCACGCCTTCTGATTACGTATTGCTAACACGTGTGTGTTCTTATCTTGTTTCTCTCAGCTGTTACGCCTTCTGTATTGATTCTCATTCTGTGCTTTAAGTATAAAAGTTATGTATTGTCAATAAAGTATGCTCTATCCCTTCCTGAACCCCAGCGGTGTCAGGAACCCGATATCCGGTTCTGAACCATTCCTTTTTAAGGAATAAAACCCCTAAGAACTCTAACACCACGGACTCTGTCTCTTTCTTTCCGACTGAGTTATTTTATAAGTACTTACCTGCATAGAAATTAGGACGGTAATTAAATATTTACCACACTTGCTTAGAACTCGCTACAGTAAGTACCTTCTGAATAGCTTTAGCCAACATAATAAGATGGGCTTTTAAACCTTTACACACTGAAGAAGGCTCCTTACGGGCCTTATTGAAATATGAGACCTTTAAGCCAGGGAAAAAACACAATACTTTTCAAATAAATCTTAAAAAAACTTTAGAATATTTTCAATGTACAGAAACTATTCTCCAATCCTATTCCCCAGCACATTTGAAGCATTTCCTAAAAAATATGACTCCCTGATGAAGTCACAAGCTTGATAAGGCACAATGCCTTCATCTATCTCACTATAAATCCTTCACCTCTACTATTGAGTTTAAAATCCCCCAACAATATGTCAAATTTACTCTGGAATATAGCGTCAGGAGATGTATCGTTATGCTGAAACTGGGAATACTCCCTCTAAAAGCTTTTACAGGTAGAGTAATCCAAACGAAGACAGTGAGGTCTGCGACAAATGCAACCATGAAACCCAGGATTTAATACATGCATTAAGTTCTTGTTCTAATAAGGAGGTAATAGAGCCTAGAATTTGTTTTCTAAAACCTATTATTTATAGATATAACCTCTCCTCCACCACCGACTTGATAACTTTTCTTAAAAGCCCCCGAATTTATTTGTTTGTTATAAAGTATTTAAATTTAAGAAATCTTTTTTATTTATATGATAAAATGAGTTTTTAAAATATGTGCGTAGAAGATTTTTATCTAAAGAGATGGATTATGTATTTAGTATAATTGTTGATCATGTAAGAGATCGAAATCAATAAAATTTAATTGAACCAAAGCATCACCCTGCAGAATCTGATTATGGTTTCATATACCTGTGAGATTTCCAGTGCTATGTCTAACACCTGCGGCTTCCTTCTGGATCCCTACGGAGCAGCAGTTGTTAGACATAGCACTGGAAATCTCACAGGAATATGGATTAATTTGTTATAACATGTAATTCTTGGGTATTGGATACCCTGTTGGACATTACATATATTTGGATACACTGAGCGCGAAACTCCACATTTGTGCGAACTATTCACCACATGGGAATAGTGACCTGGGATGCCCCTTCTTGGCACCAGGATTAGGTTGCCTCACACTCCCCTCGGTCCTGAAGAAGACCCGTAAGCCTTAAGTTATCCTCCACGCACAAGTCGGTTCAAAATGTCGACGCATATTCCCAAGCAAGGGCCTGTACCACTTTTGACTATCTCTGCCCTATTATCGGAATTGCATTCATACAGAATAATGAAAAATTTACTGTAAACAATAATGTTGTGGACAGGTCATACTTTACTGGTTTTCCTCTATAACGAGCATCGACCAGAAACAGGAAATATCTTGATACCCTAAAGCTTGTGATTTTCACCCTTTCTTTCCAAGCATGAGCACATCTTTCCCCCACTCCTTTCCCCTTGAGCAACCTGTTTATGTCTCAAACTTGCATGGTAATGTCTTTAACAGTTTATTTGCATTCAATTTCGAAAAATATAAAAAATGATTACATATAACAGAAAATTGTAGGTGTAGTTTATTTATATTTTTTGTATATATATTTTTTCCTCTTTCTTTCAGGGTGCGAATTTGTCAAATGATCTGTGATTTATTAGTATTTATTACCAGTGATTAACCAACTAGGCAACCCCCATATGATAAATTTCCCTCACTGTGAGTTTTTTCCTAAATAAGTCAGGATCAATTGCTTTTCATATGGTTCATTACACCCGGCATTCAGGTCTGCCTACCCATGACCAGAAAAAGAAAAAGTAAAAGTTCAAAGAAAAGAACGGCAATCTAGAGAGAGGTAGAGAGAAGAAAGAAACAAAGGAAATACTTTGAGGTCGCTGTTGGCAGAGGAGAGGACATGTGGGGAGCAGAGGAAGAGGCGCATCTGCAAGGAGAAGAGGCGAAGGCGCGCAGAGGAGAAGATGGCCAGATGATCAAAAAAATGAAGTCATGTGGGAGGCTTTGCTGCCAGCTGCGGTGCCTCCAAACCATGCTGAGGCCTGGAGAAGCATCCGGCTCCCGCCATGCTCACAGACAGGCATAGTAACGCAGGTGGGCAATGTCTGTGATGTGGGGAGCCCATCACAACATGTTGAAGGAGGGTGTGGGGTAGAAGTCCTAGGAAACCGTCTAAAGCACTGAAAGGAATAAAAAGAGGAAACATTTGTGATTCTGGGTATTTCTTGAGTTTGAAGTTTACCCGTTGGAAATCCCTCAACAAGCGAGAGAACTGTGCAAACCAGGTTCTAAATTTTAAACGGAGGAGGGGAGCTACTCCTCTAGTTTTTTGGCTGCATTGTTTTTTGGTTTTTTTTAAGTTTGAGACTTAACCAGTCTAGAATTAATACAAATGTGAAAAGATGAGATGAAGGTAAGAAAAGATAGAAGAAAGTAGAAGACTGGAGAAGTAAGAGAGGTCTAGCAAGCCATACTGACCTGCTTGTCTGTTTCTTTTTGAGGTTCTCCAGTCCAAAGCATACTTGTCCTGGTGAGGAGTAGGATAAATGTCAGTACATTGAGAACAAAGATGGTACACAGAAGAAGAGCAAAGAAAATACAATCATTCTGATAATAGCACTTAAACAATAAAGCAAAGAGTAAATACACAGAAACAATTGTAATGTAATGCAATGTAATGTAAAGTCACACTTATATAGCGCTACTACCACTCCAAGGAGCATCTTGGCGCTCAAGACCAACCCAGCTGGAATAGGTTGGTGGACTGGAGGCAACTCAGAACACATTACAAACTTTACACCAGTGCCCTACAGGCCGCGTCAGTGAGGGAGAAAATCCATGTCTTCAGGGATTTCCTAAAGTGACTCTCCTTAGATATAAGCCGAAGCTGGGGTGGCAGTTTGTTCCAGGCCCTAGAGCCTAAGACAAAGAGAGATTTCCCCCCTTTAGTGGCCAATCTAAATCTGGGGCTTACCAAAAGATTTTGATTTGCAGACCTCAAGCAACGTGCTGGCAGATAGCGTTTAAAGCCATTAGACAAGTATCTGTGTCCTTGTGACTGGAAGGCTCTAAAGGAGATAACAAAGACCTTAAATAAGACATGCTTGTGAATGGGTAACCAATGTAGGGTCTTGAGCGCGGCCAAAGCAGATGACCTTCTTGGCCAGCGGAGTACTAGACGGGAAGCAGCATGCTGGACTAACTGCAGCCTGTGGAGCACTGCTTTGTTGGTACCTGCGTACAGACTGTTGCTGTAGTCCAGTCTAGATGTTATCAATACTGTTGCCACTCTTTTTCTTGCTGCAAGTGGAAGAAGGTCAAAAAACTTCCTAAGTGATTTAATGATATGGAAGCACGTGCTAGCCACGCCTACCGCTTGCTGCTTAAATGACAATTGGTCATCAAACTTGATGCCCAGGTTACGCGCAGAGGAAATAGTGTTAGGAGGAGCTTCAGCATCCTCAGGCCACCATTGTTTAGGGGAGAACAGGTTTTGAAGGCCGAAGGGCAATATTTCCGTCTTCCCTGAGTTACATTTGAGGTGCTTGTTATACATCCACTCAAATGTAGCCGTAAGACAGTTTTTCAGGTTTTCCTCTGCACCAGGCAGCTCCCTATCCAACCCCAGGATCAGCTGCGTGTCGTCAGCATATGATATAGTGCTAATCTGATAGGAGGCGATTAGCTCAATCAGGGGTACCATATAAAGATTACAAAGTACATGGCTCAAACTAGAGCCCTGGGGGACCTCTGAGCTGATGACTTTTTCTTCAGATTTAAATTCGCCTAATACCGTGACCTGACGTCTCTGGTTGAGAAAATTTTTAAACCACGCCAATTCCACTCCTCCTATACCTGCGTTGCACAAACGGTCGACCAAGATTGTGTGTGAGACCGTATCGAAGGCCGCCGATGGATCGAGTAAAATCAAGACGGCCTTCTTCCCTTGGTCCATTGCCATTCGTAGAGTCTCTGCCGTAAACAAAAGGGCAGATTCAGTCGAATGTTTGGATCGAAACCCTGATTGGTTGGTGTGCAGGATGTTATTCTCCCCAAGAAAATTCGTAAGTTGGTTATTAACGAATTTTTCCGTCAGTTTAAACACCACAGGGAGCAGGGAAATAGGACGCAGGTTGGACAGAGTGGTTGGGTCTGGTAGAGCTTTTTTCTGAAGTGGCATGACCGCTGTGCGCTTCCAGTCGCATGGGATTTCTGCCGTAGCCAATGATGAGTTGATAATGCTGTTGATGGTTGGGTTTATCTCCTCAACCAATTGCCTTTTACAAGACCTCCAGCACTCAATGAACTGACATAAAATAGGGCAGTAACAATATATGAAAGAGATCCGCAAATATAGGAGGGTGGCTAGTCTTTTTGATAATTTTAGCCCTGCCAGGAGAGGAGAGAAACCATCTTCTTCTACATTATTTAAATGGGTTTAGACAGTGATTTCCTTAACCTATGATGGCAATACTAAGGCGATTCCCTATTTGATTAAGGCCCATTCCATTCGAGGAATGGCTACATCTTGGGTGGGGGGGTCTCAATTCAAATACATTTCACTCTTTATTCGATCAAGTTAAAATGATCATAAAAGCACAGATAAGTACATCATCCTAAAATTATACAAAATTTTGTTTTTAAGATAACAAATATTTCAGCAATGATTCTAGAATAAAGACATTACTACATTAAAATCGTTAAAATCATTTCATATTCTAAGTCTATGTTGTTGTATTATTATTTATCAATCTCACTGGTCTACGCGCCTTCCCCTTCCTCTTTCTCATGCAGGCCCAAAAAAATGACGACACTGAATAGTAAATCAAAGGGTCAGATAATGATTTTAAAAAACCTAGTGCCAACTGGCACTGATTACAATTCCTTTTCTTTAAAAGTGGTTTAAGGTGGTCATTCCTTTCATTCTCTTATAGCCTGAAAAATAGACCTATGTGCAATTCAGTTTGGAGTGATAAATTATCACATGGGCACACACTTAAATTCGAGTCATTATATGTTTTTTCCAGATAACCTAACATCCGAGGGATCAGATTAGTAGGAAACCTCAGTAATATAAATCTGTGTTGTGTTCTATTTACATTCACTAGGTAAGAGAACCCCCCCCTCTATTAATGGTGGGTTAAGGCATTATTGTGTCTCTTTATAATGTTCTTAACGCTTGTACTCAAACATCAGCAAGAACAAGTTGGTGACCTTTTGTTTAGAGACCTTCTTGCAAGCCAGTGGATCTTTAAAAAGTTTGGGGAGACCAATCTCCCTCAATATTAACTCCACATATCAAGCCACCTAGACCTCTTCCACTTATCCATGGTTAAGCAACTCTTTATTATTGAATGAGTGTGTGGCACTGTATCACTCCACCAAATTGAATGCCAAAGAAGGAGTGGGGCTAGTTGTATATAATCTGAAATATAGGGCAAGCCCAATTCCGTATGTAGACTGCAGTTTGTAAAGTAGGGAGGGAGACCCACTACAAATTAAAAATGTTTTATTCTTGATGGTTTGCAGTGGAGTTGGAGCTACCACAACCCAGACCCCGGCACCACAAGTCGCTGTTGATTTGACTCTAGCCTAAGGGTTTGGCGCCCAATTTTCTAGTGAAAGATTTTACGGCAGTAATGCCCCTCTCCATCACCATCTTTCTTCCTTCCATCAATGTTGCCCAAGGCAGGTCTTTATCAAAAAGAATCCCCAAGTAGGGGAAGAGTCCTCCATAATGGAAGTATGAAAGGTAGGTAGGTACTTCAGCTACACCTTCCACATCATTATTCATTATAGACTTAATGTAGCTCAACAGTCCGAGTTAGCTTATGGTACTTCAGTTCTGAAGAGAGCACTAGCACTGGAATAGTTTATAGTTCATGCTTTCCTTTTGTTTATCATTCAATGCAATGAGAAGAGGTTTGTGAATTATTAGAAAATCCCTTATACATCTGCATGTCCTGCTGTGCCCTTATTCTTTGCTGATGATGGATTCTTCTAGCTCATATAGGTAAGGAATGGGATGAGTGAAGTGATGAGGAGGTAATGGCTGGATTACTTAGCGGTAATCTTTATAACTTTGAATCTTCCTCACTCGTCCTCTTACTTACAGCCCTCTCTCCTTCCCTCCTTCCTCATCAGTCCTGTTGGAAGGGCTTGCCAGAGACAGATGAGGTTAACCAGGGAGGGTTTTGTGGGACATATGTGTAAAATTATAGAAAGTGAAGAAAGCTTTGGAATGAGTGAGCAGATGACTGTAATGCTGTCATAATTTTCACAGAAGTAATGCTGGAACGAGTGAGTGAGATTCGGAACAATGATTACCATTAAGAAACCCCACAATTTCTCTCACTGTGAATTCCATGAGAAACAAAGCATTTCTCACTGTCGCATTTATTTATCCAATAACTACTTTCTCTATGATTTTGCTCACTTCTCTTTCTTCTGAAACTCTCTGCCAGCTGGTGCCCTCTTGCGATTTATTGCAGCTCTCAGCCTCTCATGTCTTTCTCTCAGATGTACAGACAGTAGTTAGCTATCCTGCCATTCTCTTTCACAGTTTCCAATCTTTACTTAGATCACATTTCCTGTCTCACCGTTTCTCAAACACTCTCCACTGTTCAATTACAAAACCTACAGTTAGATCAAATAAATCTTTCAGTCAAGTGCTCAGACATCAGGAAGCTACACAGCTCGGTAAAATGGCCTCCCACCATTAGGAAACAGCAGGAATGGTTAACGCAAGGCTGCTCATTTATTGTAATGTTATGATTAAGCTAAACACAGTATTTTGCAACATAACCAGACATCTATGAATCAACAATATTCTTTCAGTGTGGGAATCTTATAAATTAGGAATTATGGGCCAGATGTATGACGAGATTTAGCATGCACAACCGGTTTTGTGACCCGTTTGCGCATGCTAAATCTGATAGGGCCATGTACAAACACTATTTTGCGAGTCACAATAAATTGCAACTCAAAAAATAGTGTTTAACAACTCATAATTAGGAAGGGGCATTCCAAGGGAGACACTTCCTATTTGGGACTCGCAGCCCTATGTATGAATGTTTTACGACCGCGATTGTGGTCGCAAAACACTGGCAATTTACCACCCTCTTCAAGAGGGTGTAATGCAGTCACAAATGGGAGGGGGTCGACAGGGGACCCCTTCCCCTTTGCAAATGTAGGGAAAAATATTTTTAGGGGCAGGCAGTGGTCCCGTGGACTACTACCTGCCTAAATCTGATAAATGTAGGGAAAAATATTTTTAGGGGCAGGCAGTGGTCCCTGGGACTACTACCTGCCTAAATCTGATAGGGCCATGTACAAACACTATTTTGCGAGTCACAATAAATTGCAACTCGAAAAATAGTGTTTAACAACTCACAATGAGGAAGGGGCATTCTAAGGGAGACACTTCCTATTTGCGATTCACAGCCCGATGTATGAATGTTTTACGACCGCGATTGCAAAACACTGGCAATTTAGCACCCTCTTCAAGAGGGTGTAATGCAGTCACAAATGGGAAGGGGTCCACAGAGGACCCTTTCCCCTTTGCAAATGTAGGGAAAAATATTTTTTAGGGGCAGACAGTGGTCCCGGGAACTACTACCTGCCCTTAAAAAATGAAACTAAAACGTTGAATTTTTTTTCTCCTAAAGGCATCCCGTTTTCCTTTAGAGAAAACGGCCTACATTTAAAAAGAGAAAAAACTGCTTTATTTATAAGCAGTCCCAAACATGGAGGTCTGCTGCACCTAGCAGGCCACCATGCCTGGGAGGGCCAGACATTCTCAATGGGGTGGCAAATTGAGACTGCCTCATTAATATTCATGAGGCTTGCATTTTGCGATCCCATTGGGAATCGCAATCAGTGTCTCAGACACTGTTGTACTTTTGAAATTGCGACTCGCAATCAAGCGCAATTTGCGAGTCGCAATTTCAAATGGTCGTACATCAGACTTTGTGTAGAGATTTTCCTTAAATAACTGGAGGGCTGATTTAGAGTTTGGCAGATGGGCTACTCTGTCACAAAAGTGACTTATAATCAATTTTCCTCATTATAAGTGCTGTATATCCTGTGGCACTTTCAGTAAGCTAGACGAGTTATCGATCACGTTTTTAACAGTGTACCTGTCCACCATACTCTAAATCAGCCCTGAATTCCTCCATTTTAGCAATATATAAAAAATTGATGGAGAAATTCTGACCATACTGCTAAATGCAAGGTGTTTGCTGAAAATCTGATAAAATCGAACATGTCAGCTCAAAAAACGTACCAGCCAGCTGGTTGGTATTTTATTATTTTAATTTGAGATCAGTCACACTAATAGTGGGAAAGAGATCACCAAGTAACCCTGCTAATACTATTCCATCTAAGTAGCTTAGGGCTAGATGTAGGTAAATCACAAATCCCAAATCTTAATTATCGATTTTTACAGAATCGGTAATAAGGAATCGGTATTTGCGATGTAGGTAAAAAATCAGTAAAAATTACAGATTCGTTAAAATTCAGTAATAGTTACCGATCCCTTAGAATTCGGTGAAAATATTACTGAAAACCCATTACCGAATCGGTAAAATACCCATTTTGTAATACCGAATCGGTAAATACCGAATCTGTAATTCAAAAAAACAGGATTTTTGGAATCAGCCAATCCAGAACAAGCACATGACTCCCAACCAGGAAGTGGCCACACCCATGCAGGTGCACTGAATCAGTTGGTGTTTGGAGAGACTGGGAGCAGCAGCAACAGCAGAGGAGCAGAACAGCCAACACCCAGTTCACAGAGACAAACTGCACCATGGCCACATCAGAGAAAAGCAATGATTCTGCAGCTGGGAGAAAAAGAAAAATTAAATTCAGTGAGAAGGATTTGGAGGTCCTCATTCAGGAAGTTGTAAAAGACCATGACCAGCTCTTTGGTAAGAGGTCACTAAACGTGCCTGAGTCCCAGAAAAGGGCCATTTGGATGGCAATCCAAGAAAAAATAAATGCCAATGGGGTCTCACCACGGACAATTGAGGACCTTAAAAAGCGTTGGTACAACCTGAGAGCACGTGCCAAGGAGAGGATATCTGAACGCCAAAAACAATCAGGAAAAACTGGTGGGGAAGCTCCACAGCACCTGCTGCTACTGCCCTGGACCAAATGGTCGAATCCACCCTCCAGCCAGAGAGTGTCCGTGGAATTGGGTATGTGGATAGCTCTGCTAGACCTTCCAACACACAAGGTAAGTTGCATTACATCATACTATATGCATATAATCATAATACCAGCTACGAAATAAATGCCAATGCCATTTTCTCAACATTGCAACATGAAAACAAATAAAAAATAAAGAAAATAAGTAACGGTTGAGTAAACTTTCCTTACATATTTAGAAGAATAGGAACAATTGATGAAAGAACAAAGAGGAAGGGATTTGAATCAAGGGGGTTGGAAATTCTCAGAACGACAGTGAGAAACATTATTAATTGAAACCTTATTCAAATATGAAGATAAGGGTAACCAAAAAACATCTCTATTTACCTTTGCAGTAGATTGAGAAGCATAAGCAACATCTAACCTATGATATTGACATACAGTATTCCACCATGGCTTAAGTGAGAGTTTAGTTAAACATTTACAATTAATCGTAATTTGCTGAAATGCTAGAGCCAACATAAGATCAAACATACCTCGTTGATGGACAGGCAGAGGGATGGATTCAGACAATCCTCCCAAAAATAGAAGTTAATTGGACATAGGTGTGTGTATCTGAAAAATGCTAGATAGACGATCCCAAATTTGCGTCCAAAAAGAAAAAACAGGAGGCCATGAAAAGAAGAGATGTGAGAGATCTGCTGCTGGAAAGTCAAAGGACCAGCATTTCTTATTGTCTATGTGTGTCAATTTAGCAATGGAAATGGGAGTAAGATATAATCTATGATATAAAAAGAACATAGATTGAGTGGTAGAAGCGGATCTTGAGATCCTCAACGATCGGGCCCAAATCCTATTCCATACATCGATGCTCCATTGAAAACCTAAATCTGATGCCCAAGCGAGTTCTACCTTGGTTTTGTCTTGTTCTGGGTTTGTAATGTAGCAGAATTTATAAATTAGTGACGCTTTTGGAATTAAAACTAATATCTTAAGGATTGAATCTTGAATAAGAGGAGTTTCATCTGAAGGGAGGGAGTACAAAATACTCAGAAGTAGCTCTATTAGTTTAGAAAATGTATGCAGGAAGGAATAAGGACAATTAAAAGAAGCCTGAAAATCAGGAAAGGAAAAGGGAGAAGATCCATCGAATAGATCAGTGACCCAAGTGATTCCTTTGGCTCTCCATGAAGCGCAGTACAGAGGTCTATTATTTACAGTGATGAGACTATTATGCCATGAGGGAGAATGCAAAAAGGTGGTCCTTGTTATACGTTTTGGCTGAAGGTTAGGTCTAAGCAAAGAGCAAGTGTGTTGAAATAATGGGAGGGATGTGAGGGCATTTTTGGCAGTGAAAGAAAGAACTTCCTTAGTTGAGAAAGGAGTAAACATGCACCGTTCGACGTTGACCCATAAAGGAGTAAAGAGAGAGGACCCTGTGTGAAGTCAATGAGATGCTTGCTTTAATGTAAAAGCTTTATGATATAGACGAAAGTCTGGGAAATGTACCCCACCAACAAGTCTCGGTTTCCTAAGATGAAATAAAGAAATTCTGGATTTTTTTTCCATAGAAATTTAGAAAGAAGAGAGTCAATTGTTCTGGAAAAAATGACAGCGATATGTAAAGGAATCATTGAGAAATAGTACAATAAAATAGGAGTAATCATCATCTTTATGGAGTCAAGACGACCCCACCAGGAAAGAAAGAGAGGATTCCAGGATGAGAAAAGCTTGGAGATACGATCTAGGAATATATTCATGTTCAATTTGACCAAATTAGAGAAAGAGTTGGAGAACCAAACACCAAGATATTTAATTTTAGAGCTATTCCAGTGAAAGCCAGTAGAATCAAATTTTTGTTTGAGACAAAATGTTGTTATTGGAAGAACTTCAGTTTTGTCAGAATTGATCTTATAACCTGATACCTCTGAGAAATCAGCAATTTATTGTAGTAATGAAGGAATGGAAGAGTCTGGATTTGAAATGAAAAGTAATATATCATCGGCATATGCAGACAATTTCAGATGATGATCCCCATGAGGGAATCCAGAAATGGAAGAATTTTGACGGATACGAGAAAGAAAAGGTTCAAGTGAAAGAACAAGCAAAAGGGGGGATAATCGGCAACCTTCCTCGATGAAGTGAAAAATACTGCGAGATTTGTCCGTTTATAATGATAGAAGCAGAGGGAGTAGAATAAAGAAGAGAGATAAGGGAAATAAATGTAGTACCAAAACCATGCTATCGAAGAGATTTAAGTAAAAAAGGCCAATGTACCCTATCAAATGCCTTTTCTGCGTCAATGGAAATCGCTGCAAGAGGAAAAGATAAAGAAGGAGCTTTATTAAGAACATTGAAAAATAGACGTGAGTTATCAGAAGTCAGTCTACCCTTTACAAATCCACATTGTTCAGGAGCTATTAAATGAGGGAGAAAGGATTCTAGACGCAAAGCTAAAAGTTTAGCAAAAATCTTATAATCCACATTTACCAGTGAGATGGGACCGTAATTTTTGCAGAATTTGGGATCTTTGCCTTCCTTATGAATGAGACAAATAGAAGCTTCTAAAAAGGTACCACTCACTGCGTCGGTAGAGCAGAAATGTTGGAAAAGATTAAACAGTTTTTGAAGTATTAATTTTGAAAAATGAAGATACTATTCTACAGAAAAGCCATCAGGGCCTCTGGATTTAACTTTCTTTAAATAATTTAAGGAGGAGGAGATTTCCTGTGGTGTGAGATCTATGTCTAAAGAAGCAAAATTTATATCAGAAGCGGAAGTGGGGATAGAGCTAAGATATTCATTTATAAGTGAGTCGGTAGGAGGTGATTAAGGAGAATATAGAGTGCTATACATTTTTTTAATTCAGCTAGTATGTCTTTATCTTTGAAGAGGTGTTTGCTATCGTTAGATTGAATGGATTCAATTCATGTTTTTTCTTTTCTAGATTTTAAATAATTAGCAAGAAGTGAGCCAGTGTTATTGCGACCACAATAATATCTGACTCTACTGTGAAGCATAGTGAAGGAGGCCTTATCTGTAGAGATTCTGTTAAATTCCATCTTAGCTTTGATTAATGGCTGTAGGGTAGCTTCTGAATAAGAAGTGTAAAATTGATGTTCTAAATTCTTAATGAAAGATAAAAAAGCTTTATGTTTACTGGAAGATAATTTATTTTTCTTGGACACAAAGTCTATAATAAACCCACGAGCAGTGGATTTAAAACTATCCCATACCGACACAGGAAATACAGAGGTGTTTTCCTTAATTCCTTCTGCAAAAGAGATGAAAGAAGAGGTAAAGACTAGGGGGGTCATTAGGATGGCGGGCGGGCTTTGGCCGCCCGCCACCCTACCGGGGATGTGGACCACCCGCCTACAGGGCGGGGGTCCCGAAATGGGCATTAGGATGCGCCCGCCACACAGGCGGGCGCATCCTGTATATTTACCATTGCGGCGGGCGGAGCTGAAATCTCCGCCCGCCGCAATGGTAAAAATGCACGTTGTGCATTTCAAAGCACAACATGACAGGCACCGCGCGGTGCCTGCCGTGTTGCACATTCAAATGCGGGGGGGTACCATAGGTACCCCCAATGTGCACCCCCCAAGCCCCGGACTCCCAGGGGGCCCGCAACGGGCCCCCGCAGGGAGTCTCCGCATGCCTTTCCGTGGCGGCATTGCCGCCACGGAAAGGCATTGACAAATGCCCATGGTAATATGGCGGGCGGTGTCTAACAGACACCGCCACCATGTTACTGGTTTTCCGCCCCGGCCGCAAGGCGACCGGGGCGGAAAACATGCGGGCGGTGTTTTGCACCGCCGCGGTCCCCCCCGCCATACTAATATGGCGGGGGGGAATTGGGCTGTGGATGTCGGGCGGATTTGCTCCGCCAGGGTGGCGGTGGCCACCGCCACCCTGGCGGAGCAAATCCGCCCGACATCCTAATGACCCCCCTAGGTCTTGTAAAAGATAATTAATAAATCTCCATCGAGACATTTTTGAGTGGGAGGAAGTAGGTCGAAGTCTACAACTACTGGAGCATGATTTGAAATCAAAATGGGTTCAATCGAGGAGGAAACAAGATTTTGAACTAATGGTTTGGAAAGAAATACATAATCAATCCGAGATAGGGTTCTGTGAGGTGGAGAGAAAAAGGAAAATTCTGAGATGTCAGGATTGCATATTCTCCAGGCAACAACCAATTGAGTCTGTGAAATCGTGTTGAGAAATTGTTTGTGAGTTTTGTGGGGAATAAAACGTACCTGGGATTTACGGTCAACAAAAGGGTCTAAAACTTGATTGCAATCACCTCCAAGTATGAAAAACTCATCTTTATGTTGAAAAACTGTGTCTGTAACAGTAGGCCAAAAAGAGGAATCTGGTAAAGTTGGACCATGGATGTTAAACACAGTGAGAGGAATATTGTTAGCTACAGGTTTAACCAGAATCCACTTACCATCTGAGTCAATACTATGTGTCACAACAGTACATTTTAATTTCTTATGACATAAAATAACAACCACATTCTTCTTTGTGTTAGTAGGGGAGACCAGAACTGAACCAATCCAACTTCGTTTAAGTTGGAGAGCTTCACCCTCTGATAAATGGGTTTCTTGTAACAAAACTAAATCCGGTTTATATGGGGCTAGTTGCGAGATAATTATCTGCCTCTTTATATAGGGTTATTAAAACCTTTTACATTCTATGTAATTACTCTGAACGAAAGAGATTCATATTAGATAAACAACAGTTTTGTTTTGATAGAAAAGGAATATAAATACAGAATGATAAACAAGCAATCAAAAATTGAAGAAGAATAAACAAAATGAATATAATGATATAACATAGAATGAATATAACAAAGAAGAAAAGTGAATGGTAAAGAACAGTTAAGAAAAAAGCTAATTCCTGAAATAGCTGTAGAAAGAAGAATAAAAAACAGTGAGAGTGAGGAAGTGAGGAGAAGAAATGAAATAGAGAGGATCAAGTAACAGTATGGAAGAGAAGAATATGTTTAATAGAGAATAGAAAGAAAAAGGAAGAGAAGGGAAAGAAGGGAAAGAAAAAAGAAGGTATAGAGGAGAGTCAAGTAGAGACAGTACATATCCAAAAATGATGACTGAAAAAAACATACCTGGGGGAACAAAGGGAGATACAACGGGGCAAGGATGACACATAACAAGATGAACCGTACAAAACCAAGACAACCAGGTCGCATCAGGACGGGGCAGGAAAAGGATAAGGGCTTTACGGGTTGATAAGACATAAACAAACCTGTAGGGAAATACAAAGGAGATAATTAACATTAAGAAAAATATAAAGAAAATTGAACAACTGGCAAACATATAACTATAAATATGAAAAATATGGATCACGTGGGCTCTTTGGAAGGAATAACATATTGAAGAAAGAAAGAAACCACATAGAAAACATTTATGAATCAATAGTAGAAACAAGACTATGTCATAACTGTAAGAAGCCTAAGAAGTTAGAACATGAGGATTGTAGGAGAATAAGCCATTGGAAAGAACAGTAGTATGAATGGCACTTGCAGTATGAGATTGAATAAATTTCTGAAGTTCTGCAGGATCTTGAAAGGTTCGAATCTGATTTTGAAATGTCACCTTGAAAATACAGGGATGAAAAAGACCATATCAAGCGCCAAGAGATCGTAGAGGGGATCGAAGATTAAGGAACTCCTTCCTTCTTGTTGCTGTAGCATTGGAGACGTCTTGAGAAATGTACACTCTCTGACCAAGCCAAGATATTTGCTGTTTGGCTCTAGCCGCTGAGAGAATAGAAAGCAGGTCAGTAAATTTTAAAAAAGAATAATGACTCCTTTTGGTTTTACCAGAGATGTAGAACTTCACAACTGTGGACCCTATCTGTGAGCTCTCTGAATGCTAAGAGGAGTGGAGGGATGCATATCCCAGGAGTTTTGGCAAGAAGGAGGAAAAGAGGGAGACAGGGTCATCACCCTCTAGAGCCTCAGGTAGTCCGTATGTGTGTAAATTGTTCTTTCTATTTCTGTTTTCTAAATCTTCTGTGTAATGTCGAAGGTCTCGGACTTCTTTTTCTAGGGAAGAGAGTCTTTGGGAAGTATCTTGTACCATGGTAAGTTGCTGCTCTGCTAAAGATATTCTGTTCCCCATTGTAGACCACTTCTCTTCCATGAGTTGCATTTTGTTATTGGTTGCCTCTAAAAAGAGGCGCAGAGCCCGAATTTGTTCCAATAATATTGCCAAGTAGATAGAAGATGCCGATTTGTCAGGCAAAGGAGGATCATGCGTTTGGAAGATGATGAAGGTGGTGAAGTTTTTGTAGCAGTCGATTGTGAAGAAGCAGAAAGATTAGAGGTAACATCTGCTATCTTTTCTTCATGATGGAATGATAGAGGTTTTGAAGAAAAATTTGGTGTTGACAGAGAAGAATGATTTTTAGGTAGGAAAATTGCAGTTTTTCGCACTCTTCCCATATACAAAAAATATGCAGGTAACACAAATAACGTGATCAGTAAAATACCCTCAGTGCACAATCCTCACAGAAAGATTAATGAAATATAGTCGCTTGAGATAACAAACTGCTTCACAAGAGAAGAGGCTTATTTAATTGTGAATCTGAATATGACATTAAGTAGAAAAAAGTAATCCTGAGTAGCAACATGAGGAGAGGCAATAATGAGCAGACTATGTAAGTACGTCACACGCTAGAAATTAGTGTTGTTCAACAAGAGAGTGATGCTAAAGCAAAAAAAAGAAAATTGTTGCCAATATAAGGAAAGCTGTCATCTGAAGAGTGGAATCTCCTAAAGTCTGTGGTACTGTTTGAGAGTCACAAAACTGGAGTGTGATTAAAAGAAGTGAGTTTTAAATGTTGTTGAAGCCAAAACTTCTGTAGAAATTCCTTAATGACATGTTACATTGTACCACTTTGTTGAAATATTCCTCAATTAGGATTTGAAAGAAATATCTGATAGAACCATGCTGCTATGATAATTGGCGCTCTAGGGAAAAAGAGGCATCACTGCAAAAGAATAAAAATACAGTCATCGATATCAACTGGCATCTTACTGTGTTGTTCTGTTGTTTCATTTAACAAGAAGTCATCCTCAATACCGAGTGTGTCATTATTTGAGAGCGTGTGCCGATAGACCATGGAAATTCCTCAGAAGGCAGCAGCGCGGCACAGAAAATGGCGGACACGCTGAGGAAATCACAGTAACGGCAAAATTGGAGGCAGTAACAGCGCGCTACACGATGGAAAAGCGCTCACCAGATTTGCGGCATACTCCGGTGCTGAAATTCAACTTTATCATGATGCAAGAGTACAGAATTATGTACCTACGGCACGCATTTTGTCCCAATGCTGCGGAGCTCCCGGCTCAGGCGGCCATCTTCAGTGGCGCCAAAGCCACAACCCCGTAAGGGATTATTTCTATATGATGTTTTGGGAATATAATTTCAATTGCAACTTTAATAGACATGGATTAAGTATGCTAATATTACCTTCAACACAAAAACTTTTACCGCTTTAGATGTGTGCTCTACAGGGCAGCAAACATAAAGTTGGAAAGGTTTAGAGGAATAATAACATTTCTCTTTTTAATTGCCAGCCTGGAAGAGTTGTCATTTGTTTAGCACAAAGATGTTGACAGTAGACCTGTTATTCTGGAAAAAAGACATGGGTGGTTTCATGGCAATGCCCATAAACTACTTTTGTAACACCCCTTGATGCAAGGTAGAGCAAAGCAGTGTAAAGAGATGCTCTACCTTACTTTCAGCAAGTTTTGTACTAGAAAGTAATGATTAAATGTCAGTTTGTGCCATTTACATCACTTTTGTGCTGAAAACCCAGAGCAAAGTTTTAGTAAATTGGCTCCTAGATTTGTATAAACGCTGTGGGTTGCCAGCACAGACGAGACTGTTGGTGGGTAGTGCTCATGGTGTGACGGTAACCCTCATTGCTACTTCCTTCCTTTTATATATAGCATGTTTGGTGAGGTATACTGGCAGAGCAGTGACATATATAGGGGGAAATTCAGGACTGTATAATGCTAACATATCAGAGCCATACAGGTGGAAACTGTTATACGTTGTATTTATATACTTAACATGAAACGTGGAATGACCTACATTTTCATATATCGCATACAAATTAACATTCTTACTATGTACAGGCTGACCTCTCTGAAATAGCCTATGGTTACGTGGGACGTAAAAACATATTCTTGTTTCTCAGCAAAACCTCTATATCAAGAAGAGAAATCTATATTAGGATAACAGCCCATTAATTAAATTACTTATGTTAAGAGACTCCACATGTATTCGACATAAGGGGGGACAGGTGGTGCGGCTTATACTGTGATGTAAGGGCATTGTTAGAACTGGCTATTTCTGGTAGGCTAAGGCTGACGCCAAAGCCAGGCAGAAACCACCAATCTAGTCAGGGCAAGGAAGTCACACGCCAAGATAACCCCCGCTCACCCTCAAGGTAGCATGGCGCGAGCAGTCTAGGCTAAACTCGAAGGCAATGTGTAAAGCATTTGCGTCAGCGCACAATAGCAACAACATACTAGGTACACCACAAAAGAGACTCCACACAAGGTTATTATAAAAATAACTTTTGTATTGTAAAAACACATATCAGATAAACATCACACATGTACATTGTGCCCATTGGCACGGCAACATTCATAAGGGAATATTTACAAGACAGGGCCACATAGGCCACTGTCATAATCAGCACTTTAGTAGTAATGAAATACTATCAGAACTTAGACTAAAAGAGTATAAAATCACTGTAGCACAAAGTAACAGTTATGAATCACATCCAGTAACTACTGGGAACAGGTAAGTACACACTACGCAACCCTAAACACCTTAGGAGCATGTCACGCAGGTACCCAGGACCTCACTAGGACCCCCTGTACTAGAAAGAATAACCACCTAAGGATGAAATCCACTTAGGGGTATAACTCAGAACACACTACCCATGATGCCTGAATATACATTCAGAGGAGTAGCAAAGAAAGAAAACACATGATGTATAGACCTACACATTCAGCGGTGTTAAGGACAGAGCACATGATGCAATCAAAATACATTCAGGGGTGCAGCGCAAGAAGACACATGATGACTAAACATTCAGAGGTGCAGCACATGAAAAGAAAGACACATAATGCATCAAACATTCAGAGGTGTCAAGAGTAAAGCAATAGCGCAAAAATCACATGAGGCCTAAAAACCTTCAGAGGTGCAGGAATAACACATGATGCAAAAGATCACATTCAGAGGTGCAATAACCATACCATTGCGCAAACTCACATAAGCCACCACCTGTGGCAGTCCCTAGGCCAATGGCCTTGTTGGGGCTCAGACGCCCTGAGTCTCAGTGTCAGGGTGCGCTGCCATGCAGCGCCAGTCTCAAAGTTCAAAAAGCCTAAACGTGGCAGGTGCCCACAAAGTGCTGGGCACCTGGAGAACAATAAAACTGCGCCAGGGCCCTCACTGGCCCTTAGGCGCCAACTGCGCCACTGGTGGAGCCACACAGGCTCTGGGCATAGCACATGCCCCAGACGTTGGAGCCACAGAGGCTCTTAAAACAATGGTGCCCCCATGAACCTCGCCGGACTCTGGACACGAGCTCCTCCCAGGCAGGAGGGGGCGAGCACCGGCAATATGCCCCGATGCCCCCGCTTAACTGACGTGGCCCCCAAGAGCCTCCACAGGCTCTGAACATGACCACCCCCTTTTCTAAATCTGAACATGACTTAGGCAGTTGGAGTCCCTCACGGGGGACTCGAATCAAGGAAACGCCCTTCTGAGCCTCAACAGGCTCTCTAGACAACATGCGGCCATGAGCCCCTCACAGGGCTCCGAGTAATATGCCCCGCGATCGTCGGGGCGGCCCTCTGCCCAGCGGGACCGCCCAAAGCCTCCTCGCTTCGTTGGAGTCCCTCACGGGGGACTCTGTCACCAATGCTGCCCCGGGTTGTTGGTTGTTGGAGCCTCTACAGGCTCTGTGCGACGTTGGGGCGGCCCACTGCCAGCTGGGGCCGCCCTAGTGCTCTCGCTCCCGGTGCCTCACCGGCACCAACAACCGCCGCGTCGAGCCCCCCCCCTAGCCCTTCCAACTCACCGGGCTGTCTTCGGGGCGGGGCTCCTCCGGGCGGCGGCTGCACGCGAGGCCTCTCTGCTCCTGCCGCCGGCTTCTCTGTGGCGGCGGGGGAATCTCCGGTCTCCCTCTGCACACGGGAGACCGGCAACGACCATCAGAGCTTCCCCCAGGCAGGGGGAAGCGGGAACAGCTCTCTCCTGGCCGCCATGCGTCCTTCCTCCTCCTCGGCCTCAGGGCGGCCCAGCCAATCGCGTCGCGACTCCTGCGACGAGCCCCTCATGACGCGAGGCCGCCAACCAATGGCAGCGCGGCCTCGCCGATCCACGGGCCAATCAGAGCACGGCTCTCCTCGGGTCTCGGCCAATCCGGTCGCGGCCCCTTCGTGGTTTGTTTTCACCACGGCAGAGCGAGGTGGGCACTCGTGGATCATTAAATCAATGCAGGCAGGCGTCCTCAGCGCATCCAGCGCTATAAACGGGCAGGAAAAGCGCTAGACAGCAGGCAGAGCGCTAGAAAGTCCAGAGAAAGCGCTCTCAAGCGCTTGGGGGAAATGAAGCGCTCCAAAGCGCCAGACAGCAGGCAGAGCGCTCCCAGGTGCTCCAGGCGAAGCACAGCGCCTCCAGGCGCTAGGAACCAACTCCAGCGCTTTCCCCAGGAAAAGGCAGCTTCTCCATGCTGCCAAGGTCCCAGAGCTTCCCCAGGGGCAAAGCCAAGTCCCCCCTTCAGCCCAGGCAGGGTAGAAGGGTCCCCCAGGAGTCCAGGAATCCAGGCACCCAGGGGCTGGGCAGCGCCCACCCCTGGTAGATCCAAGTCAGCCACAAGAGCTAGAACAAGAACCACTTGGAAGGAGACTCATCCCCTTCTTATAGCCAGAAATGCCTTTGAAGTACTTCGTGCAAGGGACCCTGAGTGCTGGAATGTTTCTGGTTTACGTCTTTCCTGACAGCTTCAGGGCCAGAGGTGACAGTGAGCCGTCAGGATGGAGAGCTAGCAGGGTGGGCGGCAGGCACAGCCCGGCACCACCAGACGCTCTTTCCTCCCATCCCTGACAGCAGAGGGGCCTTTCATCCACGGCTGACTCAGACCCCCTCCTCTGGGGCCTTGCAGACCCTGCAGACCCTGTCCTACTCAACCCGGACAGTCCATCCACCAGCAGGTCCAGGCACTCCTGGGCAGACTCACCAGCCAATCACACGCTAGCACCAACTTACACAATTATGCCAACTTCCAAAAGTGGTACTTCTAGACTAGACACAGTCATGCTGCATACATCATTTTGCAGCATTCATTCTCACGAGTTCACACATATCAAACTCGACCCCTGCACTCCCCACACAACAGGAACTACCATGGGCATACATATTCCCCATTCATTCCTATGGGAGGGCAGGTCACTCACTCTTCATACAGAGAGCTCAAGCACTTTACACTGTACCACAGTGAAAAAAGTGCGCAGAGGCCTAGAATCACCAACACCAGGTTCCAGAAACAGGCTAGGAAAAAGCAAAAAGTCTAGGGGTGAACCTGCCCAAAGGGCCGGGTCCAACACAGCCCCCTTCCAGCCAAAACGCAGGGTAGACCATTCACTCCACTGATGGGCTTCACTGCTTTGGGCGACAAAAACCACGGACACGGACCTGCCCGGCAGGGACAACCCTCTGGTTTTTCGCCACTCTGAACCTACCTGGTTACCTCTAAACAATAACTCTCTGACACAACTAGGATACCCCACTGGTACTCACTAGTCATCCACAGCCAAGACCATTCAAATCACAGGTCCTAACCAATCCACAGACCGGGGGGCAATAACCCCTGGCACACAATAGCCATTCTCCACTCTCTCTCTCAGTGTAGCTACAACTACCACTGATCCAACAACCTAGGGTCCACACCCCCAAGCTGACCAGAGGTTTCGGGTAAGAATGCCCCACCCTACCTCTACTTCTGGGTTTCCGCACCCTCACAGAGAAGCACTCACCAGAACACAACTCTCCTACCAGATCAGGACCTCACTCCATCACTGGTCTACCACCTGGAAACTATTTCAATTCTGAGGTACAAAGCCCACAGCACAGTTCCTCTTCAAGCCGGTGGGGGGACACAGCACACCGCAAAGCCCCCTTTCCTCTACCTTAGTGGAAACAACAAACTGCAGGTGAGCCCCAGAACACACAGCAAGGGCAGCCCCCTCAGTCTCTCCAGCTGATCCACTTTGGCAGAGATTCCTCTTGACCTAGAAGTTTCCTAATCTCCCAACCTAAGATCTAAACCCTCAGGTTGCACCGGGGTCAGAAGTAAGGACACTGTCCCTCTGCACCCCCTTCCAGTTCCATTACTACAGGCCCAGTATGTCTCAGGCTAGACAGAGCACACGCCAGCGGCGTATCAGCGACACACCCTCCTCCAGTACTCCCTATCACAGGGTAATTCTCAGTATGTCCCAGGCTAGACAGAGCACACGCCAGTGGCGTATCAGTGACACACTCTCCTTCAGTACTCCCTATCACAGGGTGATTCTCAGTATGTCCAAGGCTAGACAGAGCACACGCCAGCGGCGTATCAGTGACACACTTTCCTTCAGTACTCCCTATCACAGGGTGATTCTCAGTATGTCCAAGGCTAGACAGAGCACACGCCAGCGGCGTATCAGTGACACACTTTCCTCCAGTACTCCTCCCAGGTCAGGCCACAACCCCAACCCGGCTTTCCCCCCTCCTCGGGGAACAACCTCCAGAGGCCCCACAAAGGGTCAAGCACTCTAGACGGTCAAATGCTCAGCGAGCCAGGACTTCTGCACCCTCCACTTAGGAGCGGTACTGCCCAACACTAGGACCGCCGGAGTTCTGGTTACAGACACTCCCCGTCCTCTAGACACAGGACGATCCTCCTCAACTGACCTGTATGTACAGCCTAGGCCCCTGACCTGGCGCTCCCTTAGGGAACCCTCCGGGCCCTGAGATAAGGTTTCAGGCCATCGTGGGACACACCGTCCCACCCTCACTCCGCCTCCACTGAGACAGGACGTGAGCCCCTACACCCCTACCATCCTACTGGGATCTAGCTGGGCTACACATGAACCTCTTCACCTACACAGGATCATCAGATACACAAGCCACTGCTTTTAGAATCACTCCCTAATGCCACTGCAAGACATCTAGCACACCGCCAGACATCCACCTTCTTGTCCAGTTCCTCTGCAGGACCTCCTGCACACCACCAGAGGTACACCTCACGTGCAAGCTCCTTTAAAAAAAACTCACACCAGCTCCTCCAGTTCAAGACACCACCCATCCACACACTCCCCTCCCCTCGGACTGGTAAGGCAGTTTCTACCACCCCTGATTCCTCAACCTGACCACACGTGACACAGGTACCAAACTCTGGGAGCGGGGAATGGGATTTCACACGCACTGGAAAAATTTAAGCTGCCACCACTGGATCCCACCACACTGGGGAATCTAGACACACACACTACACTCAGGGAACAACCACCCCCCTGAGCTAGTCTTTTCTCCTAACACTCCTTCTCTCTCCTATCTACCCACACACACACATGGGGATAGGATTTGGGATTGGACACTGGACCCAGCAAGGGATTCCTAATCTATGGGAACCTCCCCCTCTACTGGCGTCCCGCCCTGTCACTTTCTCTCATCTGCCGCTAAACATAAAGCGCAGAAACACATTTGAAAATGACACTCTTGAGGAAAAAAATCAAAAACAATAATCCCAAACATGTGACTATCTGAAAAAAACAATTGCAGAGTTTTGTAATGTAGCCAGTTGTCGCTATGGCACTGAGCAAACGCAAGTCCCAAATCCGCACCGCTGACCCACCAATGTTAGAACTGGCTATTTCTGGTAGGCTAAGGCTGACGCCAAAGCCAGGCAGAAACCACCAATCTAGTCAGGGCAAGGAAGTCACACGCCAAGATAACCCCCGCTCACCCTCAAGGTAGCATGGCGCGAGCAGTCTAGGCTAAACTCGAAGGCAATGTGTAAAGCATTTGCGTCAGCGCACAATAGCAACAACATACTAGGTACACCACAAAAGAGACTCCACACAAGGTTATTATAAAAATAACTTTTGTATTGTAAAAACACATATCAGATAAACATCACACATGTACATTGTGCCCATTGGCACGGCAACATTCATAAGGGAATATTTACAAGACAGGGCCACATAGGCCACTGTCATAATCAGCACTTTAGTAGTAATGAAATACTATCAGAACTTAGACTAAAAGAGTATAAAATCACTGTAGCACAAAGTAACAGTTATGAATCACATCCAGTAACTACTGGGAACAGGTAAGTACACACTACGCAACCCTAAACACCTTAGGAGCATGTCACGCAGGTACCCAGGACCTCACTAGGACCCCCTGTACTAGAAAGAACAACCACCTAAGGATGAAATCCACTTAGGGGTATAACTCAGAACACACTACCCATGATGCCTGAATATACATTCAGAGGAGTAGCAAAGAAAGAAAACACATGATGTATAGACCTACACATTCAGCGGTGTTAAGGACAGAGCACATGATGCAATCAAAATACATTCAGGGGTGCAGCGCAAGAAGACACATGATGACTAAACATTCAGAGGTGCAGCGCATGAAAAGAAAGACACATAATGCATCAAACATTCAGAGGTGTCAAGAGTAAAGCAATAGCGCAAAAATCACATGAGGCCTAAAAACCTTCAGAGGTGCAGGAATAACACATGATGCAAAAGATCACATTCAGAGGTGCAATAACCATACCATTGCGCAAACTCACATAAGCCACCACCTGTGGCAGTCCCTAGGCCAATGGCCTTGTTGGGGCTCAGACGCCCTGAGTCTCAGTGTCAGGGTGCGCTGCCATGCAGCGCCAGTCTCAAAATTCAAAAAGCCTAAACGTGGCAGGTGCCCACAAAGTGCTGGGCACCTGGAGAACAATAAAACTGCGCCAGGGCCCTCACTGGCCCTTAGGCGCCAACTGCGCCACTGGTGGAGCCACACAGGCTCTGGGCATAGCACATGCCCCAGACATGGGAGCCACAGAGGCTCTTAAAACAATGGTGCCCCCATGAACCTCGCCGGACTCTGGACACGAGCTCCTCCCAGGCAGGAGGGGGCGAGCACCGGCAATATGCCCCGATGCCCCCGCTTAACTGACGTGGCCCCCAAGAGCCTCCACAGGCTCTGAACATGACTTAGGCAGTTGGAGTCCCTCGAGGGGGACTCGAATCAAGGAAACGCCCTTCTGAGCCTCAACAGGCTCTCTAGACAACATGCGGCCACGAGCCCCTCACAGGGCTCCGAGTAATATGCCCCGCGATCGTCGGGGCGGCCCTCTGCCCAGCGGGACCGCCCAAAGCCTCCTCGCTTCGTTGGAGTCCCTCACGGGGGACTCTGTCACCAATGCTGCCCCGGGTTGTTGGAGCC
The DNA here is from genome assembly GCF_964263255.1 of Lissotriton vulgaris. NCBI lineage: Eukaryota > Metazoa > Chordata > Amphibia > Caudata > Salamandridae > Lissotriton > Lissotriton vulgaris. The sequence goes on along the minus strand of NC_141694.1, from coordinate 273,140,215 downwards.
TCTACAGGCTCTGTGCGACGTTGGGGCGGCCCACTGCCAGCTGGGGCCGCCCTAGTGCTCTCGCTCCCGGTGCCTCACCGGCACCAACAACCGCCGCGTCGAGCCCCCCCCCTAGCCCTTCCAACTCACCGGGCTGTCTTCGGGGCGGGGCTCCTCCAGGCGGCGGCTGCACGCGAGGCCTCTCTGCTCCTGCCGCCGGCTTCTCTGTGGCGGCGGGGGAATCTCCGGTCTCCCTCTGGACACGGGAGACCGGCAACAACCATCAGAGCTTCCCCCAGGCAGGGGGAAGCGGGAACAGCTCTCTCCTGGCCGCCATGCGTCCTTCCTCCTCCTCGGCCTCAGGGCGGCCCAGCCAATCGCGTCGCGACTCCTGCGACGAGCCCCTCATGACGCGAGGCCGCCAACCAATGGCAGCGCGGCCTCGCCGATCCACGGGCCAATCAGAGCACGGCTCTCCTCGGGTCTCGGCCAATCCGGTCGCGGCCCCTTCGTGGTTTGTTTTCACCACGGCAGAGCGAGGTGGGCACTCGTGGATCATTAAATCAATGCAGGCAGGCGTCCTCAGCGCATCCAGCGCTATAAACGGGCAGGAAAAGCGCTAGACAGCAGGCAGAGCGCTAGAAAGTCCAGAGAAAGCGCTCTCAAGCGCTTGGGGGAAATGAAGCGCTCCAAAGCGCCAGACAGCAGGCAGAGCGCTCCCAGGTGCTCCAGGCGAAGCACAGCGCCTCCAGGCGCTAGGAACCAACTCCAGCGCTTTCCCCAGGAAAAGGCAGCTTCTCCATGCTGCCAAGGTCCCAGAGCTTCCCCAGGGGCAAAGCCAAGTCCCTCCTTCAGCCCAGGCAGGGTAGAAGGGTCCCCCAGGAGTCCAGGAATCCAGGCACCCAGGGGCTGGGCAGCGCCCACCCCTGGTAGATCCAAGTCAGCCACAAGAGCTAGAACAAGAACCACTTGGAAGGAGACTCATCCCCTTCTTATAGCCAGAAATGCCTTTGAAGTACTTCGTGCAAGGGACCCTGAGTGCTGGAATGTTTCTGGTTTACGTCTTTCCTGACAGCTTCAGGGCCAGAGGTGACAGTGAGCCGTCAGGATGGAGAGCTAGCAGGGTGGGCGGCAGGCACAGCCCGGCACCACCAGACGCTCTTTCCTCCCATCCCTGACAGCAGAGGGGCCTTTCATCCACGACTGACTCAGACCCCCTCCTCTGGGGCCTTGCAGACCCTGCAGACCCTGTCCTACTCAACCCGGACAGTCCATCCACCAGCAGGTCCAGGCACTCCTGGGCAGACTCACCAGCCAATCACACGCTAGCACCAACTTACACAATTATGCCAACTTCCAAAAGTGGTACTTCTAGACTAGACACAGTCATGCTGCATACATCATTTTGCAGCATTCATTCTCACGAGTTCACACATATCAAACTCGACCCCTGCACTCCCCACACAACAGGAACTACCATGGGCATACATATTCCCCATTCATTCCTATGGGAGGGCAGGTCACTCACTCTTCATACAGAGAGCTCAAGCACTTTACACTGTACCACAGTGAAAAAAAGTGCGCAGAGGCCTAGAATCACCAACACCAGGTTCCAGAAACAGGCTAGGAAAAAGCAAAAAGTCTAGGGGTGAACCTGCCCAAAGGGCCGGGTCCAACAGGCATCTTATTGTTGAAGACGACAGGGTATCAGAACAATATGTGCAACATCATTTTACTCGCTGCTTCTTCTGCTTGGTGCTCTTGAAGCCAAAAAATAGCATAGCAACTTTATTTGTTACATAGGCAAACAATATTGATAATAATTTTATGAAGGGGATGCAATGCAATGAAATTATGTCAGAGCTTTCTTTTAAATTAAATGGAGAAATAATGAATGTTCCTCTGCCATAATGCAAGAGTCGAATTATAACATAGTAGGACTGTGCATGAGTCAAAATTACAGGGATAATGTAAGTGAAATTAAATTGCTCCTCTGTAACAATGGAATAAAGAAGCATTAGAACACAATACTCTAATTAGTGGAATTCACATTGTATTACAGATACAGTGGACGTGTGCCAATTGCGAAACCATTCGAGTTTTAATTGTATATATTTCACGATGCATGTAAATATTGACATTAGTGGTGTAAGATCTTGTGAGTCCTTGTTTTTAAACTTTTTTTAAGAAATTTCCATTTTTATATATCTTACAAACTCGCAGAGATTTTCAAGTTTAGGTCCATTCTATTTTCCAGAACATGGCAATTTTAGAAGCTCACTCCAATCCTGATTTCTGTGCAATGGCTTCCAGTGGGTTCTGGAAACATCTTAACATTGACTGTGTAGCACCTATAAGCTCAATAATGCAGCTGCTTATATATGAATGACTGTTTAATAGAGGCGATGCTGGAGTGCAGTACATCCTATCTAATGTCATTAAGACTGTAGAGAAAACATAACATTTTATTGCTTATTGATTGGAGAGCTGAATTTTACTACATTTCACCGTTGTTTATCTATTCGGCATATATAAGTATTTATGTTGTGCACAATATTTCCGTGCCAGCCAGAGCTGAAGCCTTCTGTGATGTCATCATGGAAATTCTGGAGCAGGTGCTGATTTGAAGCATTATATCACTGGGTTGACGAGACAGTGGGAAGATATTAGGTGCTGAAGAAAGAAAGGTTGGTGATTAGGACCTGCAACTGCCCAGTGGCGTAGTAAGGGGCGGTCTTCACCCCCCCCTGCTCCTACACTGCGACCGTCACAGGTGCACAGGAAGCGCCAGCACGTCTGCCACAGTCGACATAGGGTCCAGCCACAGCACTGCAACTGCCAGAAACCCTAAGTATTCTTTCGTGCAACTGACCCTTTTTGTAGTTCATAAGTATGGGTTCTGCTTTTATAGTAGTTATTTTTTTGACATTTTGTCTGTATTTCTCCATATTTACTTTTTGCTAATTTGTTCTGTACGTACCCTTCTTCAGTTCCAGCTTAGTGAAAAAATGAAGCTGCAATGGGTATATTTCAACAAATGTTAATTGACAAATGTTTTCTCATGTTTGAATGTCCAATAGGTTTTAGCCATTTACAGTATATTATAGTCACTTGACATTATTTGTATTCTAGAACAGCATAAACAGCTGAATGACTGCAGTTACCTAAGCTTCATTAGGAAATAATTGTATTTGTTTACCTTCCCATCTGTCAATCTGCACAGCTCATAACCTAACACTTATGATTGACAGTAATGAGAATCCTCCTAAAGAAAAGGCTATTTTCTGTATTTATCCATAGCTAAAAATGAGCACAGTCAATAGATGGTTATCTGTCTGTATTTAACTGTAAGAATAAGTAAAAACTGAAAAATAGAAGCCTTATTCTTAATGTAAAGAGTTACTTACACAGGTTTCCTCTTAGCCCTATCCAGAAGGGTCCCAGGTTCCTGAGACCATAAACGATATACATGTGAACCTCACTCCCTTCCTCAGTTTGGATGCTGCCATTTCAGAGGTGGCACTAAATAATGCGCTGACAAATCATCAAAATTCCATATTAAGCAAAATTGAGACAATTTAGTTATTTCCCATTTCTGACTGTTACAGATTGCCAGAAATGACAGAACATTTAACAACAGTTATTGTATGAGAAGTGTTTGAAAATAGACTCAGAAAAGCAAAAATTGTATTATAGAAAAGTGTTGATAGCTATTGAGCTTTCAGAGGGAAAACACAATTTGTATCAATATTAATGTGTGCTGTATTTATGTATTCCTGTACACAATTCGGAAGAAAACTGTGCACAAACTGAGTGAAGTATTCTCAGCTCACCAAGGGTTCATAAAGATGCGTGGTAATAACAGTAAGCCCTTAACTGTGCACTATAAATTATTTCGAGTTAGACCTTTTATTGTAAAAAGCAACTTGTGAGAATTTGGCTTAAAATGAGAACCAAACCCATAAAGAGTATATGGTGGATAAATGCTTATAAAAACAGCAAAATAGCACAAATTCAAGTAGAATATTCAACTCTTGAATTATACAGTTGGCCCAGTCAAATGTTGATATGAGGAATAAAACGTGGCGCGACCACTTCAGGAGTAGACAGTGTTTTATCAATTGAAAACAGCACATTCTACATTCTACTTTGGCAATCAACATGTATTAATTTCTCTTTACAAACATGGCAGGCAATGATCTATGTGCCTGGATTGTAAAGAGAAAGTAATACATGTTGATTTCCAAAGCAGCAAAGTTGAAGTAATGTTGGGGCATATTACCAACAACTAGCGATAATTTTTGTCTCTAACTTGTTTAGAGACAAAACTTATCGCCGCAAATCGGCGATTTTTATCGCAGATAAACCTTGCTATTAGCAAGGTTTATCGCAAATGCGATAAAAAACGGCCGCAATGCATGAATATCGCTGAAAAGTCAGCGATATTCATGCATTATCGAGCAAATGCTCTTAGCCATGTTATCCACCTCCCATTGGATAACATGGCTAAGAACTGCTCAGGGCAGGTGTTAGCTTTTGGAGATATTCGCGCTTAGCGCGAATATCTCCAAAAGTTGGTAATAGGAGATAGCGATGTTAGGGACTGTTTCCAGTCGCTAACATCTTGGCACGCCCACTTTGCATGTCATTAGTGATAAATATCACTGACATGCAAAGCGGGGCCCAAGATGGTCGCTATCTCCTATTAGCTGTCACTAACTGGTGTTAGCGACAGCTTGGTAATAGGGAGATAATTTTATCTCCGCTTTCTTGGCTTTTAAAGCCAAAAAAGCGGAGATAAACCCCCTTGATAATATGCCCCGTTATTACGTAATGATTAGCTGTAAAATATAACTTTATGGCATTCTGGAATGGGTATATGTTGTTAAAGAGTTCAGGTTGCTTTACTCTCAGATATCAGCGACTGAGATCCCATCTCTATTTTTCACATCAGAGAGCCGTTTGGTAAAATGAGAGCTGGTCCTTATGTTGGAGGCTTGAACATAACATGCATTGCATCCATTGGCATCCATTACGGACAATTAAAAGATAGGAGTGCTGCCATGTTTCGTACACACAATTCTACAAAGTGGATAAGCTCTTTGCCTTGCTGAGTCAGTATCTACCTAGATGGAATGCTGACTATCTTTGGTGGTCCACGTTCCATACGTGTTGCAGTTAGTGAATCTAGAATCTCCTAGTTTCAGTAAAATAATGTATCTATTCCAATCCTTTATGAGCTGCAAAGCTCATAATTTCTAAAGTTCTACCTACATAGACATATGAAATACAGTAATAAAAATGACAAAACAAGACACATCAATTTTAGACATGGGATGTATGTTTTCAATGCCACATACAGCTGGTACAACTGTATATGCCTTGAGATTACCTAACAAGCAGAGGTCTAAATACTCACACCAAACAGTATAGCATCACAGTGTGTACAAACAATGCATGAAAAAAAAAATAAAGACAGTGAAATATATTTAGGATAAGACAATACAAAATAGTGGCTTTTAAAATCATTCAATGATGGTTCTTCAATATATCCATTCAAATCCTTTCCAGGCTGTGCCTCAGAATTGGCATTACAACCACTCTAAAATTCAATTGCATCAACTCTCTTTAAATGTCTGACTTAGAGAACTTGGAAAAACCTTAAAGAAATAGACCCTTTCACTTATGTGACTGTAGATTGCATTGCCTGTTTGCTGCACCTCCACCCATGTTTATCTGTGCCATACTAGTTTATGTTTTAAGACTGTTTATCCCCAAGGAGTCCTCTAATTATTGTAAATAAGCCAGTCTCAATCTTTACTATCACTTTTACCGTGTTCACTCTTGGACGTTTTATGATATATTTGAAAACGCCTATTTTATGTTTCTCTTGTTTGTTAATCTTCTATGCATCTTCTCTAATGTATAGTGCCCTGACATCTTTGAGTCCTCGTTAGTGCTTAAGGAAACGTTAAATAAATATGTAAGTGAACACACCATAGAAGCAAACAGGGTTTCATTAATGATGCATAGTTTGACAATGTTGGATTTGGTGATGGGCACTGTGGACATTCACATAAACATATCTAATTGCACCAGTATACATGGTGTTCCACCTACACTTAAACATCTCTAATAGCATCAGTATACATGGTATTTCACCTTTACGTAAACATCTCTAATAGTAACAGTATACACTTGGATGTCATTTGGAGGTAGTCAGGGGTCGCAGCAGTGATCTCTAGCTTGCTCCCTGTTACTCACGGAACTTCCTTTGTGACCCTTGACCTCCGAGTTTTGCCTCCTCCGAGCCCAGGGGTCGCAAATGAAGTGCCAGGAGTAGCAGGGAGCAAGCTAGAGGTCACAGCTGAGACCCCTGACTACCTACAAATGACATTCCATGAGAAAACATGGTTGTCCACTCCCATTCCTTTAAGATGCTGTGACAGGCCAGCTCTTCACAATCACTTTCCTGCCTCTTTCTGGTTCTTGGAAACAGAGTGGTAATACACATGAATCAGAGTGACAGAATCAACAGGTGCTGGAAAAAATCGGATCCGCAATTTGACTGTTGGACACACCAAAGCAATGGCTCTGGCTTCGAGGTGCCTATTCCTAGAGCATCATCATTTGAGGAAACCAATAGGCGTGCAGTTTCTATAACGAATGCTAAAAAATGAAGAGATGAGTGAGTGTAGATGGTCGAATGATTGAGAGCTTGCATGGATGGGAGAAAAGATCAGTGGATGAGTGGCTGGTGAGTTCATGAGTGGACAAAGTGTGCAAGAGCAGTTTGGGTGCAGTTGCCACCGTTCTCAGAGATAAATGTCCGCCACTTGTTTATGGTTTTGATTGGGTAAGAACAGAATCTGGTACTTATATAAGAATTTATTTAATGTCACCTTTCTTCATTTTACACTACAATTCTGCCTCTATTTAGCTCTTTAAATGATTTTACTTGCACGTGCTATTCTAAGTATAGCTCAAGAAGTGGAAACAAATGCACATTTTGCCAGCTTTTTTTGATCATTTTTTACCAGCCTTGATATAAACATATTGGTCATGCCAGTAAAGTATAAGCCACCTGCTAATACTAGGAGCAATGATGAAGAAGGGCAGTGTGAGGGTGGGTTGGTAAATGGGCTAAAATGTGAGTGTATGTATAATTGCAGTATTGTATTTCCACTGGTTCGCAATATCAGTAGAGCAGTAAGAAACTGGACAGGGCCAGCAGAAAGGAGATGTGCCTCTTCTGTAAGGATTGTTATTAGCGCTGGAGTTAGAGGTGAGAGTGCGACCGAAAGGGCAAGCATGGAACAGTGACTAAGTACAAGATAACTTGCTTATTAAGAGCTATTTCATCAAAATATGTTCACAGGAGCCTTTCTACAGACTAAAGGCAGGATGTTCATTATCCTGGTCAGAAATGGGAAGCACACAGGACTGAAACACAGCAGTGTAAAGGAAAAATAAAATGATAATGGAACGTTATTAAAATTTTATTTTGAGTAGTGCAGTTGTACTGCAGCCATGTTGCTAGGGCAAGACCGGGCCCCCCTGACGTCGAGGGAGGTGGAGTGGTGGCTGCACCATAAGTGCGCATGATGGTTTGGCCGACTGTCTCGGGCCGACCAAACCGTCATGTGCACTTTGCATGTTCTCCACAGGCAGTATTGGACAGATTAGGTGGAGAACATGCCCAGTCTCCCATTTCCACTCTGAGCACCAAAACACAGCACTCAGACCAATCATAACTCTGCTGCAAGGCAGCGTTGTGATTGGTCAAGGTCAAGGGCTTCTGCGAGGCTGTGTGCTTCCTGGTTCCTGCTCGGAGCAGAGGCGGCAACGGCGACAACCAGGTAAGTTTTCTTTTCTTTTTTCTTTATTTCTTTTTTCCTCCCCCGACACACAACCTTCCCCTTCCCACCAGCCAATGTTCCCTACCAGCTGCCACTGGACAGTAGGAAGAGAATGGGAAGGCAACAGCAAAAATCAGTGTCTTCATCGGGGAGTGCTGCTTTTATCCACAGACTCGTCACACGCCTTCTCGGTGTAACGTTGTCCTCGGAAACCCATTCAAATTTACCAGCACGGGACTCTGCCTTCACTTGCACCAAGGATGCTATTAATTGGTCCCGCAGTGATTTTGCAGATACGAGGTTCATGGTGTAAGGTTAGGGGAATATGCGCTAGGCAGGCCGGGTATTTCCAACATTCTGTTTGCTACATCCCCGCAACAGAGGGATTACAGCGTTATCATCCCGCTCCTTCTGCCTACCTATGAGGACCTTGGCAACAGGTGGGTGTGGATTTTGAGCATGATCTAGCTCACCTTTGCCACTCAGGTACTGGCAGCATGCCTCTCTCTTTCATATTGGTTCATGCACATAAGGCGTTTGTGCCCCACCTTGGGATGCCCATTATTTTAAGTAGCATATACGATTTACTGCCATCATCATGCAATACATTCTTTTAGAGTGGTGCTAAAACCTTGATATGCCTATCCATTGAGCGCCTTCTCTTTTACCTAAAGAGCATTAGACATTCTATCCAAGTAAGGATCTGAGGCTTGGTCCTGTGTAGTAGGAGATATGCTGTTTTGAAAGAGGAGTCTGGACAGCAGCATATCATTATACTGACGCCCCTCATCCATTTGTCAGATACAGTTGTAGGCTAAGTTTGGATTTTACATATATGTGTTACATGGACCATGGGGTGCAAGCAGAGATATGACAATGATTTTTTGAAGCCATCTGTGCCCTCATTTGCTGTGCTTAGGATTTCACAAGTATGGATATCATGTATATAGGTTCTCATCAAATGACTACATCCCTCTCGTTTTTCTTTTATTTTCTTCTGTATTACTTCTTTTTTGGCTACAGTGCAGCTCTGCGGTAAGGCGCCTCTACAGGCTTGAGAGTGGATTATATCTCTATGCCCCAGGTAACATGGCCCATTTCTCTATCACTGGGCATCATTGGGTGTTGGTGTTGGGCACTAGAAGCACTGAATTATATAATAACAGATGCTATTGTGAGTGTGTCCAATGACTTTGAGATGGAATCTGAATGCTGCTTGTCATCTGTTTTTGCTTTCCTTGAAATTTTACAGAACATCAGTTGACCCTGAGTTCTATTTGGCAATCCCCCATTCATGCCTGGCTTAATTTTGTGAGGCTGGCAACACCTTATTTACATTTTTTAGCAGAATGACTTACTATCTAGGTCCTGATGAATGCCTGAGATCCCCTTCTGAGGTCATTGATTGGCAGAAACATGTTGACCATTTAGGGGGATATATTTGCTGATAATCCCCCAGTCACCTTGTGTTTTAAGCCTATCCAAGAGGGCATCTGAATAAATACAGTCCAGCTCCTCTGGAGATAGTTTTATTTCCATTGCTATTGCACTTTGCCCCTCACTCTCTATGAACATCTGCTCATCAAACTAAAAAAGACCTTTTCTCCTCCCCATCGGGTTGTTGTAGCCTACACCAGGCACCTTCTGGTCCTGGTGTGAGGAGAGAACGCAATGAAGAAGCACATCACCCTAGGGTGAGGGAAGGTTCTCGTCCTAAAAAGAAGTGCTCCCCATGAAGACACTGCTGTCTCCCCTTTCACTTCCTACTGACCAAATGTACTTTTTGTGTGTTTCATTTATTGAGGGAGTTGTATGTTGTTGGTTGGGCCTCTCCATAGGAATCAGTTTGTGTGAGTTTGAAGCACACACAACTCCCTTTCACAATATGTGCAAAGAATCCTGGACTCAAGCCTTAGTTAATAGTTACATCAAGAACATCGAAGAAAGTAGTCTAGACTATTTTATTTTTGCGTAGTAGTTATAGCTTTTAGATGCTTAGAATGTTGTTCGGTTCTGAACTTCACTGAATGAGGGTTCTATACTGAGCGTTAGGGGTTTTGTCAGTTGAACTTCGGACATCATCTGAGCTCTTCCTGAGATGGCTCAGTGGATGAAATAAACTTTGAAGTTTACCTTACCTGGCTCCTTCGTCTGCTTCACAACATCTTTTGTGGCGACAAGTGCTGGGCCATCTACACAGACCTGTGTTCCTTGCCAGTGTGGTTTCCATGCCCTTCTTCCAACTTTAGCTGTTCCTCTAGACTGTCGTCAGCGTGTGGTTCTTCCGGAACCTCTTCTTGTAGCTGGCGAGTCGAGCTGATTTCTCGTCAAAGCTAAGTGGAGCTGGCGCACTGTGGGCAGAGCGTGGATTTTGAGTTTTGGGGGCGCCATTGGTGGAAAGCAAGGAGGGGGCTGCGTATCACCAAAACCCATGATGAGGTGACAATGGCATCACTAGGACGTAACGACGTGCTGACAGAGCCCGTCTTCATCTAAGGTTGGAACACAAGAAGGACACTGAGTTTCAATGCGTTTTCCTGCAACATGTTGATGCGGTGAGGAAGCACGCTCTCCTTTGTCCTTTTGGCGTGGAATGCAGAATTTGTGGTGTGTTTCAGCCTATGAAAGGGTATTTCGACAGGGGAATCAACGTCACAAAGGGTTTTCTCAGTGAAGCATTTCGTTGGACTGCACAGAACAGCTTCTTCATGCTGTACCTTAGAGGTTGTGTGTCATAGCACTGTTCACAAAGAAATCTACAAGTTTGGTACAATAAGCGCATTGTCTTTAAGGCGCAAAGCTCAATCCTGCATGGTTTTTGCTGCCAGACGTCTAATTTTGGCTATGTATTTTGGGTTTTAAGGAGCCATGTTTTTTTTCTACTACTTTGTTTTGTGAGGAGGACGTTTGTTATACCTCCTTTGGCTCCGGGCTGTCCTCTGTCAAGGGAATTTTTCTTCCTTCCCCTGCACCTTCTCTAATTATCACACCGTTTTAATTGTTCATGTCAAGACTTTGGGTGGTGTCCTGAAGAAGTATGCAAGCATTTGCGCCTCCACCTCCATTTTTGGAAACACCAAACGACCATCCCATCAAATGGAAACAATGGTTTGATGTGTTTGAGTCATATTTAGGTGCAATTGGGGCTGGTGTGGTGTGGTGCTGCAAAGAGACAAGTGTGTTTTTCTGACAAAAGAGGTTGGGTATTCAGGGCATTTGGCCAGGGCATTCTTCCTAAGTCAAGTCTTGTGGATTCCATTTCAAGGTTAAAGGCTCATTCTGACAATGCTAGCCTCAAGTCCTTTTTTAAGGGCTTTGTGAATTTATTTTACATTTTGTTCAAGATTTTGCCACCAGGTTGAGGCCTCTGTCACGGATGCTTATGAAGGGTGTTGCGTTCGAATGGAGTGCTGAATGCCAAGCAGTTTTTGATTGGGTTAAGCAGCAGCTTATTTCGCGCAAAGTGTTAAAGCACTATAATCCTGAGCTTCAATGGACTTTGACTGTTGATATAAGCAATGTTGGGGTGGGGGCTGTGCTGAGTCAAACTAAAGGCAGAGATGTTAGTACCATTGGTTTCCAAGAACCATTAAAGAAGAGTCTATGGCCTGTTGGTGGGATATGATGAAGTTTTGCAATTTCATTTGGGGCAGGATATTTTGCCTCCGAAAGGACCACAAGCCTCTAATTTTCATTTTAAGTGGGAAAAATTTCAGAGGCTTCACTCCTCACATTTGTCCTCAAAACTGTTGCAGTTAGATTTTTTACCTGACTACATTCCTGGAAGCAAAAATGGCTGTGCAGACTACCTTTCACAGTCATCTGATACTGTTGAGGATGAGTCTGATATAGGCGAGGAAGACAAGGAAGAATTCATTGTGGCGGCTGTTGATCTCCCACAGTTGTGTGTGATTTCTGAGAATGAATGGCGTCAAGCTCTTAAGAATGACTCTTCCATGCTGACTATCTTGAGATATGTGGAAACGGGTTGGCCAAGGGAGAGGAACCTTAGTTTTGAATTCGGAATGTCAGGTGGTGGATGATGTTGTAACCTAGTTCTGTTCTCCCTTTAGCCCCAAGCAAGTGGTGTCAACCTAGCTCTCCTGCGCGAGAGCACCCATTGTTCCCTCACTGTTCCTATTGGTCCCTCAACATTCCACACTGTCCCCTGGTCCCTTCCCTTACACCCAACTGTCATAACTGATTCTGCTTAACGAACCTACACACCGCACTAGGTGTGGGGCTGATTTGAATAAACTTCATTCTCCACTTGATTATCTGAATCCGTCTTTTAATTGTAACAGTGGTGACGAGGAGAACTTCAGCCCCTCACTGCGGATTTTCCAGCTTGAAACAAAGCGAAACTTGAAGTTTTGTACAGCGCAGTAACCGGATTGTGGAAGAACTAGCTTCCTACCTGAACTCGGTCTTGTGCTTCTCAGCTAATCCATCCGGGACAGACTCTGTTCACACGTGTGTGCGGTCCAGCGCATCCGATCCTGTTCTGAACTTTGGTGTGAGCTCTGACTCATTTTCACGGATGCGTGCTCGTACAGCGTTTTTTGAAGATCCACAGCGCATCCAGCTCGGCGACTCAGCTCAACCACGAGGTGCCCTCCGTCTGCCGACTTCGTGAAAAAAAAGGAACCTACTTCATGTGTATTGGCCATCTCCCTGGGTTTTCGGCTCGCTGCGCAGATACGTCTTGAAAATCCTGTCAGAGTGTGTACGCGCCTCAGACACCTTCCTGTCACTTCTTCTGCGCATGTCCTGGTGCGCGCTACGTCACTGGAACACAGCGTGAGGCGCCATACTGGGGAAATTGGATCGGGTTAATGAGTTTGATCCCGGTCTTCGCACATTCACGGTGATGTGCACACCAAGAAGATTACATTCAATATTTTTTTGTTGAAAAATAAAAGCGTTCTCATCTGCAAGACCTCAGCAAACTTATACAATTAAAAGGATGACATTTTTGTGAGCATGTAACACCCTTCTTTTCCATTAACAGTGATTTGGAATTGTTGTCTCCCACATTTGAAAGTCTTGTTTAGGGAGGAAATTTTCTGCCTGGGCAATTTTGACTTGACCTGTGTTTGTATCAATGCATAAATGGTATACACTAAAAGTACTTCTTCATTAATGCAACTCTGATCTTCACATTTGCAAGCACAACTGGAGGTTGTTTCAATTTCTTATTTACCTAAAATTCGCCATGTGTGCTCTAAGTTCATTGAATCTTACGCAACCTCAAGCGTTTCTGCCCCTCAAAGGTGCTCCTTGTATGCCTTGGAAAGAGTGGAAAGAGTGCTTTACAAACTATATCGAGACGGTGGAGGATGAAGACTTCACAGCTGAGAAGAAAAAGAAAGTCCTGTTGTACATTTTAGGTCCTGGAGGTGTCAAAACGTATAACAACATTGAAAAAAAAGTGAGAGAAGGCAACAATGTTTATCAACATGCTTTGAATGATCTTGATGCTCACTTCTCGTCTATAGTATGTGTTGCTGTTGACCGCTACAAATTTTCAAGGAGGAAGCAAGGTAAAGATGAGAGCATTGATGATTATGTTGCTGCTTTGAACAATTTGGCATTAACCTGCAGATTTGGTCAGCTACAAGAAGAATTTGTTTGTGAGTAAATTATCATGCACGCTAGCAACCCTAATATCCAGGACAAACTCTGGGTTAATGGCGAAGCTTCTTTGAAGGAAGTTGTCGCTTTGGTTAAAAAGGCAGAACTTACTGGCAGATGTGCAAAGGCAGTTTTAGATGAGCCTGTGGTAGTTAAAGCAATTAAATCTTCCAATGCCAGAAAACTAAGACTGAATGTAAACAAAAGAGATGGGGGACATGATCATCACAGGAAAGGTGAACAGTACAAATCCAAATATAGCAGTGAGAAACCTCACAGTATGAAAAATAACAAACTCTCTGATCTTAAATGTTTTAGATGTGGATCTCCCACCCATCTAGCTGATTCAGCAAAATGTCCTGTTAGATACCAGAAGTGCACCTCTTGTGGTTTGACGGGTCACATCGCTAAAGCTTGTAATAGAAGATCTTCAAAACAAAGCAAACATGTTAAACAAATTCAAGAGGAGAGCGACTCAGCTGAGGAAAATTCTGAGTATTCTGATTCTGACAGCATCAGCTACGTATTCTCAATAGAATATGACGTACTGGAGCTCACACCCACAAAGAAAGAAAAACAACATGTGTGATGTGAAATTGGGTGGAGTAACAGTTAATCTTATGGCAGACTCTGGTTCTCCGTTCACGATTATCAATGAGAATGTGTTGAAACAATTCAATGACAAAATTGGTTCATCTCTAGAAAAATCTAAAGTGATTGCTAGAAGTTACACGGGAAACAACATTGAATTTTTAGAAACACGAGATCTGGAATTCGAATTCAAAAACAGGAAAGCATTTTTCAGACTTTTTGTAGCTAAGAAGGGTCCATCGGTCCTTGGTTGGAGCGATCAAGCTGATCTTGGTATCATTCTCAACCCAAATAGCAATGATCCTGTTTTGTCTGTTGATGAGTCTTGTAAACGTACCATCCAAAATGATTTTCCAGAAGTGTTCTCTGGTAAAGTTGGTCTTTTTAACAGTTTTCAACATAAAATTGAACTTAAAGACTCGGCTATCCCATGCATTCACAAGGTAAGACATTTACCAGTGTCAGTAAGAAATGATGTTCAAGTCGAACTGAATAGACTGGTCAAAGATGGAATAATAGAAGAAGTTGAGTCCTCGGAGTGGGTTTCTCCCTTAGTGGTGGTCAAACGTCCCAATGGGAAAATTAGACTTTGCATCGATCTCAGGGACCTGAATAAGAATATTATTGTTGATCAATACCCACTACCACGCATAAGTGAAATGTTTAATGCCACCAATGATATGTGTGTATTTTCAATAATTGATTTAAAATCCGCGTATCACCAAATTCCCCTACACGTGGACAGCAAAAAATACACTACTTTTATCACTCCTTTTGGTTGTTATCGTTTCACCAGGGTACCGTTTGGCTTAGCCTCGGCCACGGCGCTTTTTCAAAGTGTCATGACTTCCATTTTTGAAGGCGTTGATGGTATCAGGTTTTTCCAAGACGACATTCTGGTCATGGGCAGCAACCAATTGGAACATGGCACACGCCTTAGGCAAGTTTTTAACAAACTTAAAATTCATGGGCTGACTTTTGAAATAGACAAGTGTAAAATATCCCAAGACGAAGTAGTTTATCTGGGGCACACCATTAGCCAAGAGGGCATCAAACCTAAACAGGGTTTAGTGGACGCCATTCTCAATGCTCCATGCCCATCAAGCAAAGAAGATGTCAGAGCTTTTCTTGGGTTGACCGAGTATTACTCGAAATTCGTTAGAAATTTTTCAGAGAAAATTACAGTATTAGACAATTATTGAAAAAATAAAGCAAAATTTGAGTGGTCCACAGATTGCCAGAACACCTTTGAAACAATCAAAAAAGAAATCAGCGACGCTCCGTTTCTCAAAGGATTCGATCCAAAAGCTGAAATCTTTATAACCACCGATGCCAGCAACAAAGGAATTGGTGCTGTGCTAGCACAGAAGGATACCTCGAACCATGAATGGGTTGTGGCCTTTGCCTCAAGGTCGCTCACCCCTGCTGAGGAAAAGTACTCAGTAATCGAACGCAAAATGCTAGCCTGTTCATGGGCGCTCAATTACTTCAGAGCATACATCTGGGGATACAATATTCATCTTCGCACAGACCACAAACCCCTAATTAAAATACTGTCTGCCTCTGGGTTGCAAAATGCTTCACCAAGACTAAGCAACATGTCTATCAAACTACTGGATTATTGCTACTCTGCAGAATATTGGCCAGGAGTTAAGAATAAAATTGCAGATTTCCTGAGCAGACTGCCTCTTCCACACAATGAGAGTACGAATATGCCAGAGGATGATGAAAAAGTGGCTCTACTCTTCAACACAGATTTGGACGGAATATCTGCGGAAGAATGGGGACAACACATGTCTCGTGATTCAGCTCTTCAAGATGTATGCAAATTCGTCAACACCAAGTGGCCAGAAAAATACCATCTTCAAGACAATGTCAGAGCTTACTGGGAAATAAGAAATGAACTCAGTTGGGAAAACGGGGTGTTATACAGAATTGGAAAAGCTATAGCCCCCATCACACTCAGAGACAGAATTCTTAAACTTTGCCACATTGGTCACCTGGGCATCTCTAAGACAAAGCAGAGAGTCAGAATAAATTACTGGTGGCCTGGTATTGACAAGCAAATTGAAACCCAAATAAGAAACTGTGTTGAATGCTGCGATTCTGACAAAACCCTTTAAACATCCAAAGTCTCTCTTTCGCCACTCCAACCCCCCCTGATGGCATGGGAGAAAATTGGCCTAGACATCGCTGGGCCCATTGAAGGACATGACGGAGAGATTAAGTAAATCCTGGTGGCTATAGATCATTTCTCGAAGTGGCCTGAAATAGAAATTGTCACGGAAATGGATAGCTCTGCAATCATATCATTCTTGAATAAACTGTTCTTGAGTGAAGGATTACCCAAATTTGTGCTCACTGACAATGGTCTACAATTTTGCTCAGAAGCATTCAAATCATTCCTTGAGAGAAACTGGGTTACTCATCACACCACTTCATTATACCATCCTGAAGGTAATGGGCTCACCGAGCGCTTCAACCGAGTCTTGAAAGGACACATACAGCTGTCGAGAAATGCCAATCAAAACTGGGAAGAAGAAGTGTTCAAACTCATCTGGGCCTTCAGAATATCCCCTTGTGCCAGCACCCGGAATGCACCATTTGTTCTCATGAGAAGCAGACAGCCCCTGTGTATTGACCTTGGATGGATGCCCAATTCCAAACAAATTGAATGGTCATCGGATGTCATCAGGAATAACATAATCAAAGCCCAAAAATACTACAAGGAATGGTATGATTCCAAACATGGTGCAAAAGAACATTCATTTAAGGTTGGTGACCTTGTAAAAGTTTGTTTAGAAAAAAAGTAAGGAAAGGAGAAAGCAGATTCACCGCTCATCTTCACATTGATGAACTGTTTAACAACGCGGCCAGACTCAGTGATGGGAAGGTATGGCACATGAGTAGATTGGCAAGATACCATCAGAGAGCCAATGTTCCCAACCAACTGCAACACGATACCTTTTGCAAAGATCTGTGGGTTGATGTTGATAGAACCAGTTTAGAACATGGTTGCATGCCCAGAAATGTTATTTCACACGATCTCCCACCTAACACTGACTCAGCTGACTGTCAACCATCAGACCAGTCTGTGGGTGTCAATCCACGCACTCCGGTTACCAATCAGAGTTGTTACAGTGACTCACTCTCTGACTCTGAAGCCACGTCTGGCAGTCACACCTTCAGTGGTAGGTTTGGTAGAACCAGTAATGATTCTCACTCTGACACAGAAAGTGTCTCTGATTCCCATGTGGTCACGGGTAGATTTGGGAGAACCATCCATAAACCCAAACGCTATGAAGACTTTGTATGTGACTAATGACAATCAGTTATTCTAGCACAAACGTTAAGTTTTACCACACATAGTGGCTTATCTGTTAAAACTCGCAAGAGAGGAAGATGTGTTGTAACCTAGTTCTGTTCTCCCTTTAGCACCAAGCAAGTGGTGTCAACCTAGAGCACCCATTGTTCCCTCACCGTTCCTATTGGTCCCTCAACATTCCACACTGTCCCCTGGTCCCTTCCCTTACACCCAACTGTCATAACTGATTCTGCTTAACGAATCTACGCACCGCACTTGATGTGGGGCTGATTTAAATAAACGTCATTCTTCCCTTGATTATCTGAATCCGTCTTCTAGTTGTAACAGATGATTTATCCGTTAAGGATGGTTTATTGATGAGAGCTGACAAGTTGGTTCCTCCTGTGTGTTTGTGAGCTGGCATCATTTTGTGTGCTCATGAGGGGTATTTGGGAGCCACCATCTACCCTAAATCTACCCTACACAAACTGCAGATGATCCAAAATGCGGCGGCCCGGCTTGTTTTGAGATGGCCTAGAAAATCATCCGCATCAGCTGCTCTGAATGTGTTGCACTGGCTCCCCATCCAGAAGCGGATATTATTCAAAATCCTTCTGATTACATACAGAGGTTTCCACAAGTGCGGACCCAAATATCTGTCCACCAAATTTCACAGATACCTCCCAAATAGAGAACTCAGATCAGCCACAGCTAATCTAATGACCATACCCAAGTTTTGACTGTCCACCAAGGGTGGCAAATCCTTGGCAGTCCTAGGCGCCAAAGACTGGAACACCCTTCCAGCTAAACGCAGAGCATCTCCATCAGAAAAAATCTATAAAAAACTACTAAAAACCTGGATCTATGGACTATCGGATGCAAAATGCAAGACTCTAGTCTAAGGACATCTAAAGCTCAGCTACTACCCTCTAACATTCTACTTTGCAGTGAAGTCAGTAGCGCCAAGATGCTCCTTGGAGTGTACGTGCGCTATATAAAAACCACAAAACATCAAACATCAAACATCAAACCATGACAAAAAAAGGGTCAGACTATCTTTTTAATGGCCTGCCATGGATTGGGAAGTTGATGAGATGGTCAAAGTGTGTGTCATGTGCTCTAGCTGTGATAAAACTGTCAAGTTGGACACTCCTCCACTTTCTCACATTGAGTTGCAGTCTGCACCATGGGTAAAGTTGGGGCTTGATATAGTTAGACTCTACTATGCGATTGACGGACTATTACTCTGAATGGCCTGAGGTCAGGTTCGTATGGAAGGTGACCTCCAAGACCATTGTAGAATTCTTGAAAGATGTTTTTCTGAATGAGGGTTTCCCTGAAACGCTTGTGACAGACAAAAGTACACAATTTGTTGAAGTGTTTCTACAGGCCAGTGGAATTAAACACATCAAGAGTTCACTTTATCACCCTCAAACCAATGGTTTGGTAGAAGGCATGAACAAGGTGTTGGGGGAATGTATAGAGTGGGCTCTTGCACATAACTGCGTGCTAGCACACTCTGTCAAGACCATGCTTTGGTTCTATCGCACTACCCCTCATTTGACCACTGGTGTGTCACCCTTTAGACTGTTACGTGGTCATAGAGCTACAACCAGTTTCTGTCCCAGCTGGATGATTAAATTGGTCAAAGGTGGGCAGTCGTCTGATGTCAGTGTGAGGAGTCGTGTGAGTTTGACCAAAGAGAAACAGAGGAAGCACTTTGATTCCAGGAACAATGTCCAAGAGATTGAGTTGGTTGTGGGTGATTCTGTTAATATGAAAATACCTATCCATGTAAGGAAGTGTTATTCTAAGTTTGGGCCATCCACCAGGGTTGTGGAGGTTAATGGTAGTGCTGTGAAACTTGTGAATGGCCAGTGGTGGAATAATTGTTGGTTGGTTAAGTCTGGCGTTGTTGATGAAGGTTGTGGTAGACGCAGTGTGGATGGTGAAATTTGTATTTCTCGGTTGAATCATTTTGGATTGAGATGCAGTTCTAGGGTGAGGAATCTTCATTTCTGTTACATGGACTGAAGTGCTTTTCTATATTGTTCTTTTCCTTTACAGGAACTTTTGTCTTTTTCTTTTAATTATTTTTTCATTTACAGGGACTGTTCTGTTTACCTTGCACATTGCCTTTTCTCATGGTATGTTTTCTGTACTGTTTACTGCTTTTTTTTATTCTCTTCTTTTGTTTTCCCTTTCTTTTAAGTTATAGTTTCTTATGCTTCTTTTTTGTAATTTAAGGGAAGACCCATGTAGTAGTTATTGCTTTTACATGCTTAGAATGTGGCTTGGTTTGGAACTTCACTGGGTGAGGGTTCTGTACCGAGCATTAGGGGTTTAGTCCGTTGAACTTAGGGCGTCGTCTGAGCTCTGCCTGAGATGGCTCAGTGGATGAAATAAACTTCGACGTTTACCTTACCTGGCTCCTCCGTTTCCTTCACAACAGAGATATCTGAGCACGTTTTTGTGAGACAGATTCAGTTTCACAAGTAATCACAGGAACCTTAGATAATAGTTGCATCAAGAACATCGAAGAAAAGAAGTCTAGACTATTTTATTATTGTACCTAATTTCTGGTTTTGTGACAATAACCCAGTGGAATTAAGCTTAAGAGTTCTTAGAAAAGAAGGGAAAAGATCTATGATTAAAGAAGTATATTTGAGTAATGGACTAGAGTCAAAAAACTATACACCCTACAGGGGGAAGGGGCAAACACTGTCTTGCCTCTGGAAAAATACTTACAGAAATCTGTATTACAGAATCTCTGAAATAGTATTCGTCAAGGCAATTAATGGAAGCTAAATTGCCTAACGAGACAAGGGAAACAGGATCCCGCTGCTGCTGGAAAACATATCAGAAAATGGAGAAAAGGACTGGGCTTCTTCTCTCTCCACACACCATCCTAAACTAACCAGCAGCCTGACAGAAGATATCAAGAACTTCAACAGCTGAATCACTGCCTGTGCCATCTCACTATGCCCCTTAAGTGCAAAAAAACCAGCTAGAACCAGTACAAAAGCCAACTGTTACACAAAAGAACGGAGGATGATGAAACAGCACTGTAAACAGTTAGAGCACAAGTGGTGAATGAGCCAGGACACCACATGTAGGGCCCGATTCACAAAGGTAAAGTTTGGCGAAAGTCTAACTTTACGACTTTCAGTATTCACAAAGATCGTAAATGTACTTCTCGTAAATGCCCTTTGTAAATACTGAAAGTCGTAAAGTTCGACTTTCGGTATTCATAAAGGGCATTTTCAAGTAGGTAATGTGCTTTGTGAATAATGAAAGTTGTAAAGTTAGACTTTCTTCTAACTGTATCTTTGTGAATCGGGCACATAGAGTGGAATGCAATGAAGGCTGGTTTAGAATGTTAAGTTTTCAGTTACACGCAGAAGAATAAAAACATGTCATGCCAAGCTCTGTGTGTGGCGGAATCATTTGTGGGTACTTAGGCTGGGGAAGACGCAAGAAATAGTGATGAGATAGGGAATAAGTAATCTGAAGATCGACAGTGCTCTCCCAGATAGTTTGATATGGTCCAAGCAAATTGCTTGTGCGTGCTACGTGTATTACAGTCGAAGTACAGAACTAACGATTAGTGCATGTGATGTCAAAGTGCAACTCCAGCTGCTGTAAAGAAGTTGAAAACAACAAAAGCATTGCAAAGAAATCTACATATCGGTGTCCGAGAACCTGTTGGTCAGACCTTACATAAAGGTACCATGCTACGCAATATACGGTCATGCACAATCCAAAGTGTTAATGCTGAAGGCAGATACAAACAAGCATTCAAAGAGCGGCTTTTAATAATCACAAATTTCAAGATAACATTACAATCAGAAAGTGGTGAAGACAAAGAGAGTGCAAGAGATGTCAAAGGATAAAACCGTTATTTCCTCAACAGAACCTGAGGAACGGGAGACCATAAAACCTCAGCGTCAGGCACCACAACCAAGGCAGAACACCGGGGTTTTGCTTAAGATGCTGATGAGTCTTAACAAGCCAATTGAAGGGCGGTGAAGGAACATAACAGTGGGCAGCAATTAGAATGGTTGCAGATAATTTGAAATAGTGAAATGCTGCTTTTCTAATGGAGGCAAAGACAGGGGCTGTCTTTCCAAAAGTTATCAAGGATGATTCAGAGGCCAGCACATTCCAAGGCCTCAGAGATTGCTTACACGGACAGGTTCAATATGAACATATGAGGGCACCAGAGTGAGCTCCATTCTAAATGTCAGCCACTCCCATAAATGGCTATAACACTGCTGCTTTCTTGAAACCTCCAGCCCGTTCGATACCGCCAAAAAGAAAAATATTGTCAATAGATGGAGTGCTTGGCTAGAGACATTTGATCATTTCATTGATGCACTTGAAAAGACTGATAATAAAAATATTATCAAGTATTCCAAAAATCTTGCTGCTGATGATGTAAAAGAAGTCATAAAGAAAATGCTTCTAACTGAGGAAGAAGTCACATATTGTCGGATTAAAGTGTTGAATCTCAAGTTTAATCCAATGTCAAATGTTGATTACAAATGATACATC
The DNA here is from genome assembly GCF_964263255.1 of Lissotriton vulgaris. NCBI lineage: Eukaryota > Metazoa > Chordata > Amphibia > Caudata > Salamandridae > Lissotriton > Lissotriton vulgaris. The sequence continues at coordinate 273,118,294 of NC_141694.1, read as the reverse complement.
TTCAACCAAAAACAGCAGAAAGTTGGTGAAACCATTGATAAAATTGCAGAGAGACTCGACACACTCATCAAACATTGTAAGTTCAATTAATTCAATGATAAAGAAGCTATGCGTCTGAGAGTTTTTTAGCAGATGCTTGTCAGATTCATTCAGAAAATGAAAGCTAAGAGAAACGCTTACTCTGGAGTGAGTGTTAATGACTGCCAAAGCTGAAGAGCGTGCTGATAGACAAGCTGCTGACATGGAGGTCGGAGGTGCTCAGAATGAATCCGGCATGAGTGTGAAAAGGAAGCCAAAGTAAAAGACAGAAGGACACAAAGTGATGTTTACACATAAAAATCAAGTTGTGTTTAGTTGTGGATTTTCATTTCCACACAAGAGTAAATGTCCTGCGCTTTGACAGATATGTAAAGGTTGTGGAAAGGAGAACCATTTTGTGATAGTTTGCAAAGCCAAGAACAAAGCAAGTGTGTCACAGCATGGCTGCCAGAGCATTTCTTAAGCAATGTTCAACACATACCCACAAGGGTTAGTGGTGACATCAGCTAAGACTAATTGACACTGAACGAAGTCGATAGTCATCTAAATTATCGTCAAACAGTTCTTCTGTATCAGCATCAAGTGAAAGAAAAGAAAATGATTGTGCCATGTCGATATTTACCTTAGTGAAGAAACATGTCAATTGAAGAAAAATCAACATGCCAAGGCACCAAAGTCATTCAAACATTGTCCGCAGATTACTCTGAAGGTAAATGGTTGTTCAATACCTTTCATTATTGACAGTGGTGCATCAATAAACATTACGCCTGAGGAGAAATCAATAAATTATCTCTATTACTGCTACTAACGCCATCGAAAACCAAAGTGTATCAATGGGCTCCATCAACTCCTTTAAAAAGTCATGGTTCATTTGTAGTGACTATGAAACACAAGAAAATGAAGGTGCAAGCACCCATCCATGTGCTTCAAGGCACGGTATCAAGTGCCTATCTATTCAGTTTCTGCACAGCTGCTGATATGGGACTGATTTCCGTGAATTACAACATAAATGCTCACCACAAAATAGTGAGTCAGTTCCCTTCATTATTTCATGGTTTGGGAAAGCTTAAGACTATAAAGTAAAGTCCAATATGACTCTTTGTATTGAACAATGGGGACTACGGTTACCAGAGTACAATTATATCATTGTGCATCATCCAGCAAAGGATCAGAACACTGCTGACTACTGTTCCAGAATGCCTATACAAGGTCATGGTACTCAATCCAAGATGGCTGAGGCCTATATTCATTTCATTGTAAAAACAAACATACCAGTTGCTATATCATTAGCTCAGATTGTCACTGCCACGAGCCATGATAGTGACATGTTAAAATGTAAGGATATATTTACACATCACTCATGAAACCAACACCCTCAAACACTCCCCAATGATGGTGAATATCAAAAATACAACAATGTCAAGGATGAACTGTCCATAACTAGAGAACCAATATTTTAGTTATACAGTCATTTATGAACTCAGGGACCTGAGAAGTAATGAATGTATGAGATTCAATGGTATCTCCGTTTTGATGGTAATGCGGCTCATTTTTGCACTTTGCACTTTTGACTCTTACATTTGCACTTTTTTACACTTTTTGCACTTTACCTTTCGCTGCTAATGCATAGATTTGCACATGTTGAAAGAAATGCTACAAATAACCTGATGGTGTAATTATTCCACATTATTTGCTCAGAGGATCATGACTATTGTATTTATACTGTTAGTATATATTTTGCTAGGTTAAAGAAATCCAGATCTGGCAAATATTAGCCTCCGAACATGCTTTACTATTGAATGAAATTCATGGCTTCTTTTAATTACATGGATTCAACCGGTAATAATAATTTTTTCATGTGCAATGTTAAAGAAAGACTTGCAGCGATAGTATGTTTACACTGTTTGTTGCACATGTGACACTGGAGGTCACCACTAGGGTGTGATGATATTCTTCAACAAAAGTATAAAAAGGCATTTAAACTCTGACTATGTTGCAGCGTGAACAAGGGCACCTTTGCCCGAAACGCATCGCTGGTTCTGTGGGATTTGTTAAATAAATAACATCTTGCTGACTTTTGCTGGTCCGTCCCTCATTCTGCTGGCGTGGAAGCGGTGTCTGCGAGCGCAGAGCGTGCTGAGGAGGAGCCTTTATATATATATATATATATTACCTACTGGCAGTCGCCAGTAGGTAGTTATAGTTAGGATTATTTTGTATAGGGAATTCGCAACATTCTATTGGGAATAACTTTGGCGCCGGTTGAGAAATCTGCCTGAAATTTTCCTCAAATTTGCCTCGCGTCGCTCCGCTCCTTCCCTGAATGTTTGGGGGGGATTTGTCAAGCGAGGGCCGAGATAAAAGGGGGGTCCCAAAACGTGTTTCCCCATGTTAATTTCCATAGGGCGTTTGAACTCACTTTTAGCCCGAACGGCTGAATGGTTTTCCACCAAACTTGGCAAAATTGTAGGGACTGGTAGCCCGATGTGCCTTTGCTATGTCTCAAGATATGTGCTCAAGTGGATTTTGAGTAATTTAGGTTAAAAAAAATATATATATCTATAAGCGCGCCCCGGTACACGCACCGGGGCGCGTACCAGCGCGCTACGCGAGTTCGCGCGCGGAAAGCTGATCGGCTCTCGGGTATCTGTCAACATTCCAAACAGTCCGGAGCGCCCGCCATCTTGTGTCTCGGTAGGATCGAGACACAAGAGGTGGCAAAAACAAAGGGGGAAATTACCAAAAGGGGGTAGAGTAGACCCCCCTGACCCCCTAGGTTTGATGTGGGGGCCATAAAAGGGCCCCGCGAGGCAAACACATTTTTTTTTTTTCGATTTGCGTGGGGGGAGCGCCCGGTACGCGCACCGGGGAGCGTACCGGGGATTGTACCATGGGGAACGAAGAATGACAGAGTTTTTAAAAAATGTAGCCTTTTTTTATAATTTGGAGGCAGTTCTAAAAAGAACTGTTTTTTTTCTTCTTTTTGTTGTTTTATATTTTTTTATTGTTTTTTTGAACATTTTGTACTTTTTTTGGCTTTTATGAACAATTTTATATTTTTTTTGTCACTTTTATGGGGAGAAACAAAAAACAGGGAATTGTAAACGGCTCAACTGGAGCAAAAAAAAATCTGGAAAAAATTAAGGTTTTTTGGGCAATTGTGGTTGTCACCAGCACGGTTGATGAGTTTAATGCTTTGCTCACCATAGGTCATTGTTTTACCACATATTATACAACTGATTTTGTATTGTCCAAACTGGGGTTGTATGTTTGGGACCATCTCCCTTGTCTCTGGACCCGATGGAGTGGGTTGCTTTCTTTTGGAGGTGCTGGGAGAAGATTGGGGAGGGTTTCTGGTCATTTCTCGGACCTCTGCCGCAGCATAGTTGTTAGGGTGCAGGCGTTGCATGTGGCGAATCATGGTGTTATTGCCAAAAGAGTACTTTTTGTTAGGGTTCCCCCTGGAAAGTACAGTGCCACAGATTAAACAAGTAACCTTTGGCGCATTTACTTTCTTGAGGTCCTTTGGGATTGAAAAAACTCCCAGATAATGTGCTCCTTTGGCCTATATGGGGTAGTATCCTCAGGCAGGAACCTCCTCCTCCTCCTCCTCCTCCTCTTCTTCATCTTCATCTCCACCACTGTGGTGTTGTGGTGGTCCTCTTGGTGGTGGTGGTGGTGGTGGTGGCTGAGATGCTCCTGCTGCTGCTACTGAAGCCATTTCTGAGTACGAATTAGTAATAGCTCTGGAAACAGGTCTTCCTCACTCAAAGTACAAAGTGAGAATGAGGAAAAAAGGTGGGGGCTTTCATCATTAGGAAAAAAAACTGTCCTGAACCAATGAAAAGTGTTATTTTCAGGTCACATGACCAGGGCTTTCATCATTTGGAAACCAAAACTGTCCTGAACCAATAAAAAGTGTTATTTTTAGGTCACATGACCCGACGCGCTTACGCTACGTGCCCCGGGGCGCGTCGCGTAAGCGCGTCGGATGGTTACGTAGCGCGATCGTATGCGCTCGAGTGCTTCCGGGTGCGCTTACGCCGTGCGTATCACGCGGACGCGGCTACGCGATACGTCACGATGATGTTTTCATTTGCGGCAATAGCGCTAACGGAACGCTCACTCGTACGCGCCCCGGGGCGCGCCGCAAGACTGCGCTTACCGGTGCGCTCACCGGGACGCGCACTGAGAGCGCTCCAGGGCAAAAAAAATTAAAATAAAAAACCATGAACCATATACATAAAAAAATAGTATTACATAAATATACAATATAGGATTCAATATAAAAAATATTACATTTCATAGCTATAGAAATTTGCTATTAAAAAAACCTTTGAAATTCACTGAAAAAACATAGGCTTGAGGCCCTATATATAGTTAGGAATTAGCATTTAAAAAACCTATGAAATTCACTAAAAAACCATAGGTTTCACACCAGTTATAGTTAGGAATTAGCATTTAAAAAACCTATGAAATTCACTGAAAAAAACATAGGTTTCACACCAGTTATAGTTAGGAATAAGCATTTAAAAAACCTATTAAATTCACTGAAAAAAACATAGGTTTCACACCAGTTATAGTTAGCTGGAAATTTTACTGACATAAAACTATTGAAATTCCCACGTTATAGTTAGTTGGACTCACTATAACTTGCACGCCTGCAATGCACTGCTGATGACGTCACATATTACATCACTCATGACATGGTCAGTGACATCACTCATGACATCACTGATGACACCATCCTTGTGACAGACTGACAGACCTCCTTTCAGTGTAATGTAACCCTTGAAACACATATTCAAAAATAGAAACTAACATTTTCCAAAAAATGGAGATACCCATACCAGTTACAACAACCAATTCAGTAATTGCACCATCTATATGCACATCCACTCATTTACCAACAGTTCTATATAGTCACTCATACATATACTCACTCATCATATGTAGTGATACACCCATACATCCTGTTATACACTGACAGTCATCCAAATGTTACTCACACACATACTCACACATGCAAATAAACTATTGAACATCCATTTATTTGCATTTACAGCTATACACACTAGCACATTATTTCTAAGGAAACTTGCACATACTTACTCTATTAAACAATCACTTATAGAAACACATACTTATTTAAACAGGAACTCTTACAATCTCTCACTCTCACATATACTCACTTATATACATCAATACTCACATATACTAGAATAAAACATATTTAGTTACTGATAAAGACACTAGTGAGACAGTCATTCACTCACTAACAGTAGCAGTCCGGCCCTGACAACCAGTGGAACAGTCAAAAGGCCTCCCTGTCCAAAAAAGAAAAGATGCTTGCAGATATGCACAATTGATCAAGGTTATGTTTTAATAATGAATTACAAATGGTTAAATAGCTATAAATGAAAGAAGTTGTGTTACTCACTGTGTCATTTTTGCAGCAGGTGAAATTGAGGCTTTGGATGTGCACTCCCACAGACTGGTAATCTCCACAGCGAGCCAGTTGAGTAAGGTAACCAGGGTGAGTCCAAAGCCTCATCAGTCACAGAGTTTATCTTTCTCTTCACAACCCCCACCTCCTGTTCAGCAACTTCAGAACCTAGCTAGCATCTCAGGTGGACATTCTTGTTGAACAGAGGTTTGGTGAGTCTTTTCACACTTCTGCTAGTATCAAGAATACCAGGTTAGTGGCATGCTTTCAGATACCCATAATGTCACCCTTCCTTGAACTCTAAAAAATCTCTTGCTTCCCTTTAAAGTTTCCCTTCCCTGAACCCTATAATCCCCTGCTATCCCGTATAGCTACCCTTCACTATGCCCTAAAACTCATCATCCTACCCAATAACGCTAACCTTCCCAGAACCAGAAACACCTACTACCCCTATCATTGAATCCTAAAATCCTTTACTGCTCCCTAATGCTACTCTTCCAAGAGCACTGCAAACACATACTACACCTTAACTCTACCTATCCCTGAACAATAAATATCCTTATTTCCATTTAATGCTACCCTTCAGTAAAACCTAAAAACTCCTTACTACCCCTTAATGCTACCCTACACTGAACACTAAAGCCTCATTACTACCTTGTAACACTAGTCTTCCAGGAACTTTAAAATCCATTAATATCCCTTAATGCAACCCTTCCCTGAACTGTAAAAACCTCCTTACTACCCTAAACAAAACCCTTCCCTGAAGTCTAAAAGCCCCACCTACTGTATTAATGCTATCCTCTCCTGAACCCTAAAAACTCCTTCCTACCTCTTAACGCTCATTCCGGGACTCTGCCTTCTGAAAGCATTGGGAGCCCAAGGGTGAACTACAGGGAACAATTGGAATTGAAACAATTGAGTCCCCTGGTAATTCTTCATTTCTCACTTGTGATCCCTGTGTTTTTTGTTTGATCTGTTTATTAGGTTTTTACATAGGTTATATAGTTGACAGTCATAGACATTTCCATACAGAAGCAGGAGGCAGTCCTCGAAGCAGAGTATTCAATAGAACACAACGGCAACATAAGTACAGATCTGTCATTGATTGAGATAAATGTAGGTAACGTTGAACCAATAACACAACCAAAAAGAGGGGCATGGGTAGAAAGCAGGAGCCCTATAAAGTTGGGTGAAAATGCTGTACATGACCATTGCAGAATTGCTGTTTGTACAATCATTCATATGCATACATTATCAACATATTAAAGCAAGGTGGTTTGAGGTGTCACATTTTGAGTCACATTACAACACATGTATTGAACAGCATTAGTTAATGTTAGGAACGTCAGTCGGATCATCTGAAGTTAACAACCCTTGAAGTGTGCACAGCATTGTGTACCATGCCATGGAGTTGGGGAATTTGCAAAGCCCTAACGTGTCCTCCCTTATTAATGAGACAGCCTCGGTCTTAGCCCAATTCATCATAGAGTGGGACCATGCTTTCATTGGTGGGGGGTCTTCTGCTTTCCACTGGTGTGCAATAAGCCGTTTGGCCATGACCAAACCCAAATCTAAAAACCTAGAAGAGGCTTTATGCTTTTTAATTCTAGTGAATATCCCTGTTATTGACACCTCCCATGTCCACGGCAGCTCTCTATCCATGCTGGTATCCAACACATGGATCACCCCATCTCAATACATTTGCAATTTGGGGCAGGACAAGAGCACATGTAATAAATCAGCATCTATAAATTTACATCATAGGCAGCATTCATCTTTCCTATTTAAATATTTATTAATCTTGTCTGGGGATAGGTACGCTCTATGAACAACATAAAATTGAATCAGTCTGAAACGTGAATTTCTGGGGATCTGTCTGGGGCTTTCCAATAGTATGGACCATTAATAGCTGTGTATGATTGTGCCAGGTCTGTATCCCATTTTTTATGCAGCAGTGTAAATCCAACATGGTGTGTTCCCGAATCAACTTCGCAAACCATTTTACAAGATGGCGCCCCGTACCTAACACATGCACGTATTGCATAAGGAGATGTGTTGGGGGTTCTTGTGAGATGTTTCCCCAGTGTCGCCTCAGCGTGGCCATCCAGGAGACATGGTGCAAGAATTGTCCTAGGGTGACACCTTCTTCCTCAGACAGTGAGAGGAAAGGCCGCAGCACGCCCTACCTATACAGATCTCACATTGTAGATATATCTGACCTCAGCCAATCTGTAAGGTCTGTTACCCTGACTTTCCCTCCCGCTATAGGCATACCAAGTAATGGCACGGCCGGTGCATACGGCGTAACATGCCTTGTAAGGCACAATGCCCTCTGAAATTATTTTTGAACAATATGGACCAGAAGTTGAATCGACTCATGTGATCTATTACAAGGGTGGAAGAGAAAGAGAATCCTATCGAGGGAATACAGGGGCTCGTATTCTGCTGTATCTGCCAGATGTAGCTCCTCCACCCATTTTGACACCCAGAGTATCTGGGACACAAGATAGTAGTGCTCCATGTTGGGTAAAGCCAGCCCGCTCTGTGACGTGGGTAAATACAACTTTGCTAATGCGACCCTGCACTGCATATTGTTCCAGATAAAGTCTCTTATAACCCCTCCAGTGAAAGAAAAAAGGACGCAGGAAGGTATAGCAGGTGGTTAGCAAAGTGATAAAGAAGGCATGGCACAATTACCATCTTTATCAACTCTACCTTGCCTATAACTGAAAGATTTAGGGGCTCATTAGTATGGTGGGTGGACTTTTTCTGCCCGCCATAGCCGCGGGAAATGGCAATGCCCACAATGCATGCGACAGTCTCGCAATTACAATTATGATGCGCCTGCCGCAATGGGGGGCTCTTCTTGCAATTTTAACATTGTGGCGGGAGGTGCTTTCAGCAACGCTCACCGCAATGCCAAAAATGTAAGTTGTGCATTTCAATGCACAATGTGACAGGCACTGCGTGGTGCCTGCCACTTTGTACATTGAAATGCAGGGGGTACCATAGGTACCCCCCATGTGCACCCCACCCCTCGTTACGGGCCCCTAATGTTGAAAACTGCATGTCTTTCCGCCACGGAAAGGCCAAACCCTGCAAGTATCTTAATATGAATGGCGGTGTCCAGACACCGCCTCCCCATTAACAGCTTTTTCAGCCGGTCGACTCATTGACCGGGCAGAAAACCGGCGGGTGGTCTTTCAGTTCCCCAAGGTCCCCCCGCCATAGTAATATGACGGGGGAATTTGTATGTGGGCGGGAGGAAATGTGGGGTGGATCGCTACCGCCCGACATACTAATAGGCCCCTAAGTGTTTTCCAAAATTCGATTTGGGATTGTAAAACTGTAACTGCTCTAGATATATTGCCATCCATGAGGTCCCGGTCATTATGGTAAATGCATATCCCCATATATCGGAACGCCACCGGTTGCCAATGCATCACAGTCCCATCCACCTCCAGGTGTGGATCATCTGTCCCAGGATTAAAGGGGAATAGGCAAGATTTACCCCAGTGCACACCCAGCCCAGATAATGAAGCAGATAGTTTTAGTATGTCCGGGATGACCCGCAGGATTACCTGTAGATCTTTAACATAAAGCAAGATGTCATCTGCATACAGCGAGACTGCATGCAGACCATTCCCAATGTGTATCCACCAGTCTGATGCTGATATCGTTGGCCATTGCCAGAGGTTTTATCGCCAGGGAGAAAATCAATGGGGAGAGGGGCACACCTGTCTAGTTCCCCTCTCTATCAATATAGGCCTGGAAAACAAAGTCCCCAGACGAACCAGAACTGCAGGTGCTCCTTATAATATTAGTTTTATTAAGCTCAGCATGTAAGGCCCAAAAACAAATAGGTGGAGTACAGCAAACATAAATGGCCACTAGACCGTGTCAAACGCTTTCTCAAGGTCTAACACGACACAGCCAGCTGTAAACCAGTTCAGTGCAGAGCAGTGCATCACCCAAAACAGCCTGTGGATATTAAGCGATGTGCTCCGGGCTGGCACAAATCCATTTTGGTCCTGGGGGACCTATTGCGGGATATTGGGCACCAGTCTGCTTGCCAGGACACCCACCAGAATTTTATAGCCCCGTTCAGTAATGCCAGGGGCCGGTATTCGCCCTTATTTATAGGATCTCTGCACAGCTTGGGAAGCGTAATCAAGGTGACTTTTGTCATGGAGGTCGGGAGGGAGAGGCTCTCTAACACTTCCTTGTATACCTTAAGTAGCTGTGGGCTCAATAGATTGGCATACGGTTTATAAAATTCATGGGGGAACCCATCAGGTCCCGGCACCTTGCCAGCCGGCAAAGCCCGCATCGTACCTCTAATCTCTTTTAGCGTGAGCGGGGCATCCAGCTCCAGCTGCTGCTCCGGCGTTAGGGCTGGAAAAGAAAGGCCGTACAGGAACTCCTGTATCGGTATCTCAGGAACATTCAGGGTTGATCTATACAATTGTGCGAAATGTGTGGTCAGTTTGCTATGTATTTAATGTTGTGTAAATTTGAGCCTCCCATCCTGAGACTGGAGAGCGGTGATTGTTCCGACCTACTGTTCCTGTTTGATCAACCAGGCCAGAAGAGGGCCTGATCGGTCCACTTTAGCATGCACAGACGCTGAGTGCACCGCAAAATTAAGACAGCATTGATGTTCCATTGGTTCAGTATGTTTCTTACGCGCCTCTGATAAGGGGGCTCATCAGCAACATCTGCTATCGCTCGAGACTCCAGTGCCAACAGCTCCCTTTCTACAACAATTAGGCCAGATTATACCTGCTTTCGCAGCCCACATCTTAATCCCAAATACTTCCCTCACAGCTTAATCTTCATGGCTACCCATTCCACCAGGGAGAACAAAGCAGATTAGGAGTAGAGTGCATAGTACTCCTCTATAGCCTCCCCCGCTGATTCCCAAAAACTCAGTCCTCAACATCTGCGGTTGCAGCCTCCAAGTAGGGACACCAGGAGTCTCGCCCTCCCAGGCCAGTGTGACACAGTATGGACTGTGATCTGAGTGTGTATGTCCCAAATACTCTGATATGTAAGGAAGTAAGGCTGGAGATCCAAAAAACCTGTCTAAGCGAACATCCAAATTATGGGGTACTGAGAAGAAGGAGTAGACCCTCACCCCGGGGTTGTGATGTCTCCAAACCTCAATTGAATCCCATCCATCTGCCCGCCCATTCAGCACCATAGAATTGGCTATGACAGCCATACCCCTAAGTGGGGGGAAGGATCTATCTACACCGTATCCAGCACACTATTAAAGTTCCCACCAATTAACCATGGAACCTTACACCATTTCTTCATCACTTGGACAGGTGGCTGAAAAACTAACCTTGTTCTATATTTGGGGCATACACGTTTCCTAACAGAATATGACGTCCATCTAATCTGCCCCTTCAAGAGCACATATCTGCCATCTTTATCGGTAAGAACCTATTTTCATCGCAAAAGGTGTACCCGGACGAATCCAGATTAGGACCCCTCCAGCAATTAAAGGGAAAAGGGATAAACCAACAAGGTAAGGGAACAACATTTTAAAAGCAACCATCATAAACCTGAATTGTTGCCCAAACTTGAGAATCAACAGCACAGTTGTGTGTCCTACTGGTTCCCAATAGATGGGAGGAATGGAGGGATGTGTAACCATGCAGGGCATACCTGTATGAATCCCCCATTGTCATCTAATTATACATCAGAAGACAAGTGTAACAGGGAACAGTTCACAGGGGCACAGGGAAGCGACTGGTGTACCACCCAATGAATAGGCATCACCACTCCAAATGATAGCGTAGAGACACCATACTCAAGGCAGTTTATGCAACAGTACTTAAAGTAGGTGCCAAAAACTCAGTCTATTTTATACAATACCATCTGGCGTCTGTGGCGTGACATCTGGCATTCGTAGCAAAACCTTGTCCATTGAGTCCACCACCGACAAGCGCACATCCCCTGAGGAATGAAGGGAAGTGTCAGCTTTGTCCTCCGGCTCCGCAATTTCTACCAGGTGCACCGCAATGCGGACCATTACCTGCCGCTCCCATTGAATCTGGTCCAGACCAGGTGCCGCTGATAGACCAAGGAGTCGCTTCTCAGGCCGTCGCCTTCGAGGTCCATTTCTGCTTGCTTCCCCACTCCATGCAGCTGATGTGACTGTAGAGGGTGGCCCGAGTACTCACCTGACGTCTTGAACCAGTCCCAAGCGTCCTGAGGTGTGTCAAAAAATCTTGACTTCCCATCAAAAACCACTCGGAGTCTTGCAGGAAAGAGCAGTGGGTTAGATATATTCAATTGACTAAGCTTTTGCTTAATTGGCAAAAAAGACTCTCTTTGTCGCTGGACCTTCATTGTGTAGTCGGGAAAGAACAAAACCTTGGTGTTCTCAAACTTGACCTCATCCAGTTTCCTGGTCTCCCTCGCGATCGTTGAAATGCCGCAGTTTAAAGATAAGCGGTTGTGCTCTGGCACCCATAGCCAGCTTCCTGCTCGGGACACGGTGCTCTCTTTCAATGGTAAAGAATGGAGAGAACTCAGTATGTGGTAGTTTGGACTTGAGCCATTGCTTTATGAAGGCATCTTGCCCTTCTGCTCCTTCTGGCAACCCAATCAGAAGTACATTATTCCTCCTGGAGCAGCCTTTTGCATTCTCCACGCGTTCCTCAAGGTATCTTATCCTGACCTCATGGGCATTTTGTTGCTTCTCCTGAAATTCTGTGGCAGGCTTCAGTTCTGCTATGTCTAGTTCCACAGCAGTGACACATTCCTTCAATTTCCGACGGTCAGCGTGCAACAGAGTAAGGTCTAAGGCAACTGTATAAAGCTTGGCTACCATCGATTCAAGAGATCGCTCAATTGCATTCAGGATAGTGTCCAATCAGTCATCCGGGGACTTCTGTCCCTCCGCTGGCTGCATTTGATCTGCTACATTCATGCCTGCGGCCTGCAAGGAGGCCCTCGATCCAGCATCTTTGGTTCGCCCCATCTGTCCAATGGGCCCCACCGATGCGGCAAGTAGGGCAGATCAACATTCTACTTCAGGGCACGTGGGTCACCCCGTGTGTGCTATGTACAAGGGCATGTCTCTGGCAATCCCTTGTGCAGTCTGGGTTCAGACCTACAAAGATGCAAATTTCACTCGACCCGTAACGCAGACTCTCTGCCCATCTGGCTGGCTGCATATGTGAGTCCAACACCTCATAACCTGTCTTTTGCTGCAGTTCAGTGCCCTCAAATCGTTATTCAGCAAGCCAACCGAACAGCGATGCTTCCCAGTCCTCCCCTTCCAGCCTTTCGACGATCGCTGGTATCCCCACGAGCCTTCTAGGGCCTGCCAGTTTCCATCACCTTCACACTCCAACTATCCTCCCCTGCAAAGTATGCTCCTTCGCCTGCCTCTCGTCACCGATCCGGCTCCTGCCGCCCCCCGTGCCAGCACCAATCTTCTTGCTAGGTGCAATGAGCGAGGCCCCAGCACAAGCGGACACTGGAGGACTGGGGCCACCACGCAGCACACTCTGTGTGGCCCTTTGATGAGGCAGGTCAGTATGCAACTCCTCCACTCACGGAGGCCGTACCCGGCAGGTGGTGCTCCTATTCTCTGCCCCAGCCTCACTCAAAGTTGTTTGCCCTCTGGATGGGTGCTCTGTAAGTCCATTTCTGCTACAGCCACGCTCCACACCACAGGCCAATCTGCCATCCAGCCTTTGCAGAAGGGTGCATACAGGCTTCGTCTGCTCTTCCCAGGATAGTCTCAGTCCACTGGAGTTCTCTCTTACTAGAAACCGTCACCTTCTGCTTGTTGTCTCTTTGCCGCAGGGCCGTTTTCCACACCGCGGGTCCAGGCCCGTCTGTGGTGCCTCACTCGCCTGGGCCATCTGAGAGCCATGCAGGCAGCACGGCCCACCGCCCCTGTTGTCCCAAGAGTGGTAGACTCGGCCTCAGATGTGCCTCTCCCCAACTCCCAATGCACAATGGATGCCGGGGTAGAGTGGAACAGCTCTGCAGTGGCTACACAGAATTAGAGCAAAAGATGTTCTGAAAAGGATCTCTGGCTCTCTCTTACATGCATTAGAAATCAGATAATTGTAAGCACAGTCTCTATGGAAAGAACATTAAAACACATATAATAAAAGACTAAGACAAATTAGAGATAATTTTGTTACTGTATTAAAGATCTCAAATCAATGCATATAAGTAAAATTTGAAGCAGTCCAGTCATGAGTCTTACAGACCACAGTATAAAACCACACATGTAGTCAAAGTAAATCTATTGCTGAATAAAAGAATTCATAAAAGGATGGTTCAGATTAGAATGTCCTTTCACCAGCAAAGTTGAGAGGGTGATTCAAAATAGTTCTCTTAGCATAGGAAAAGGGATCAGATTAGAGTTCAATAAGGAAAAGTCCCTGGGCATGAGTAAGGGAAATTGAGCTATAATCAGGAAAGTTCAAGTCTGGTCTCTCACCAGACATCTCTAATACGTCCATCAGGCAAGTCCATCAGCAAAGGTAAAAAGGCAAGGGGAATAAAGTCGTTCACTATGGTGGGTAGGTAGGAAATTGAGGAAGACATTCTAAAAAAAAAAATTATCCCACCTCCTTCGAAAGTCACTTTTTCTACCCCAAATAGTTCATTTGTGAAATTAATTGTCACCATACGATGGTCCGATCATCATGTGACCATTCTTCTGCTCACCAGGTACAAAATTGATACTCAAAGATATTTTCCTATGTTACTCATGAGAAACAACGGTCTATTCCATCCTCACAGGTTAGTTGACATAGCGCCTCTTTACTTTGTTGCTCTTTATGTATTAAGTCAAAGGATCAAGTTCCCCTCAATTCACTCACAACAAAGTACTGAAAAAGTGTCTATTGATTTAAGATTGTTGAGTAAAAAGGACAGATAAAGCAATATTTGAGGAATCGTGACAAAAGTCCATTACAAGGCTATGAAATATGCAGCCTAAGGAAAGAGGCAGTATGATGCAGTTTAAATTCAGTATTTCTTATTCAGTAAAATAAACTCATAACTAAGTTCAGGAATACCTAAATAAATCAAGCATATCATATAAAGCAATAATTGTAGTGACTCTTGCATAGAAAATTTTAACTCTAAATAACTTAAAAAGTCTATACATGTAAACTATTCTTAAAAATCCTTGTAATAAAATAGTTTTAGGAAATCTAAGACTCAAATAATAGCGAGCATTTATACTGGAATTAAGTTTGAGTCATATACAATGTTTCATTTGCACCAGTTTTTTGGTTTGCTATGGTGCATTACAATGAAGGCAATAGAGATGATAAGTTTCATCATTCATATTTGCACAATCGTGTGTAAGACTCATTTGTTACGTAGACATACTGCCTCATATTAATAATTCTTGCTATTTTTCTTTTCCATCAATAATCTTCTCATAACAACTTTGTTGAAATGATAGGTAATCAGTTAATACATTTGTTAAATTAATTATTTTCAAAATCCTTATTTTCTATAAATCCAAGCACACTTTTAGGATTCTGGTACTTCCGCTTTTCTCAGTTTCAATGTCATTTTTCTAGATGTGTGCACATTAGAGTTTCATTGTCAAAATCGGATTTTATGTTGTGTTAAGAATCTTTCCAAATTACGATTTTGTTTTCTTAAGGTTCTTTATTCTGGACCCTTCCAGAATTTTCATTTCATCACAGTATTTTTATTGCTTGTGTTGTAATCTCTCATCTTTTTCCCTCCTGTGTATTTTTCCTTGTGTTGTTTCTTTCCTCTCTTTCCCGCTTGGTGTATTTCCCCCTCCCCGCGTCTTCCTGCCATTTGGAACATTCCCCTACAGTTCACTTTGGAGTGTTGGACATGTTTCAGTTGCGGAGAGTGGATGACAGAACAAAGGTGTTTGAACTTACCTTGACTCAGTCTTCATCATTATTACAACATGTTTTAAATGTAACAAGAAGGTGCACCTGGGTAGAGTGTGCAACAACAGTGAAAATCACCAAGTGAAAGTAGTACACAGTGAAGGGGACTTGGCCCCAAGTATGTGTTCCAAGTAAATGTTAGAGACAGTCAATCTTCCGTAAGTTCTCAAGGACAATTCAGTGACCTCAAGCCTATTGAACATCCTAAATGTACCATCTTTGTGAATAGCAAGCCCATAGAGGTGCTGGCCAACTCGTGCGCCCCTGTAACCTTATTCAACATTGATGTCATAAATGACATTTTGATACCCCCAGTTCCAAGATGCTAGAACCAGACATCTCAGCAATAGGGTATGCCAATGAGAACATTCCTTTAGTAGGGATGATGAGTGTGAGTATTAAATATAAAGGAAGAACCACATGGGGTAAAGTGTACATGGTAAGCAAAGGGTTTAATCTGTTGGGTTGACATCTTCAAAGAGAGCTGGGGATGGTACTCGACCCCAACAATAAAGATCACGTTCTCATAGCTGAGGAAGTAGAGGTAACCAGCAAGAATGTAAATGTTTGCTCTGAGAGGTTCACTGGAATAGGGCAAATTTTAAATAGCAATGCCAGTGATTAACCTCCCACAGGAATGTACATCATGCCAGAGAAATGATTCATGCTGTATCAGGTACTGATGTTGTTAGGAGTTGACCTGCAATTTTCAATATTCTCAATCCCACAGCAGTTCCCCAGACTCCATGGACTAAGTTGGAATTGGAGATAATCGGTCCCACTGGACAATCAGGGATCACTAAGAGGTAAGTGATTGTTCTCTTGGACTATACATCTCACTGGATCAAATAAAAATGTGTCCCATGTGTTTCGACAAAAGTCCGTATCGACTTCTTAAGAGACTCATTTGCGTGTGAAGGTGTGCCAGCTTGCATAGTCACCAACAAGGATATCCAATTCTCATCTGTGGAAATGAAGTCATTCTTTTGTGAGCTGGGCATCAAGCTTGAGGAATCCACTGAGTACTGCCATGGAGTCAATGACCCCATTTGTAAGTCAATGCTCTTGATAAAAAATCTCACTCAGCTAGCTTGTACCAAAAACATGGATGTTGATAAAGTGTTAAGAGAATGCATTTGGGTGTATCACACCTCTCCTGACATGATAACGGGAGTCACCCCTTTTACGTCCATCAGGGGAAGAGATCCGTTGGCCAATCCTATCCCCCCCTGTATTGCCACGCATAGTCTTTCTCGCACTTTGTCTTCATAAGTACCCGGCCGTCATTCCCCCTCCCTTTGACAGCTGGTGCCCCCGCCTCCGGGCCCTGGGTTTTTCATGTTGCCTTGTTTCCTTACAGGTTCCCTCTTGCCCTCTCTTCTCTTCCTAATTTCTTCAGCCTGTTCCTTTGCTTTCTCTTTCCCCTCCATAGGGAGATGTGTTGTAATCTCTCTTCTTTTTCCCTCCTCTGTATTTTTCCTTGCGTTGTTTCTTTCCTTTCTTTCCCACTTAGTATCTTCCCCCCTCCCCGCCTCTTCCTCCCATTTGGAACCTTCCCCTAGAGTTCACTTTGGAATGTTGGACATGTTTCAGTTGTGGAGAGTGGATGACAGAATAAAGGTGTTTGAACTTACCTTGCCCCAGTCTTCATCATTATTGCAACACTCGTCTTCAAGTTCAAGATCACATTTTGTTCTTTTCACACCCTGTACACTCTTGTTATACTTACAAAATTTGATAGATAATATCATCAGCATTATGCACAATGAGCTCGCCACTAATGGTTTCAAGATATAAATCCTTAGTCCATTCCCTAAATTACCCGACCAGTTGCTAACAGTTGACAATCCTTTTCCAATCATTTCCCAGGCACTATTAGATTTTAATCCTTCCAAGTCTTTGTTTAAGTCAGTATATTGTTATTGTAGTATTCTCAATCTCTACTCTTATCCGATATGTAGGTGCAACATTGTTGGACCTTTAATAACCAACAGACTCCGCCCTCCTTCGCGAGAAAGATGTCTAGGGCAAGTCAATTTTGCATCACCATCAATCATATTGAAATAATTTCAATATCTGCAGCAGAAAATCCTCCAGATGGTGGCACATTTGTCAATTATAGAAGTACGTTTTCAAATGTTTTGTGAGTTTAATACTACTACTACAAAAGTTATTAGAGTACCAAAAATATCACCCACTATCTAATTTACACTCACACCTCTCTTCATTTTGCCATTCTGCTATTTTAATTCTAATTCAATTTGTTTCACATTATATATTTTTGAAAAGACAATTTCAACTTTACAACTTCCATACCATCCTTTCGGTAATTTATAAAAAGCATTCTTTTCACAAATATAATACACTGCATGAAAAATAGGATCAACTCCTTCTAATTACCTTCCCTAGTTCTGATAAACATCAAATGTATGTTCACATTCACTAAAACCTACAAATTTAGTGTCAATATTTGACCTTTTTCTATATATACAAAGCTTTCCTTTATGTTGTCAGTCCAAAGCTAAGTAGCTATTCCTTCTACTATTTTATGTTCTTCTTCCGGTAAATTCCAAAGAGTTAGTTTAAGAGGTGCAATAGTTTTAATTGTCGCATTACCTCATCTAATTTCTAATAAATCTATGTATTTCTTTTCAGCTCTCCCTAATTTATATGTAAGGTTATGTCTATGTGCATAAACCATATCC
Organism: Lissotriton vulgaris; assembly: GCF_964263255.1. NCBI lineage: Eukaryota > Metazoa > Chordata > Amphibia > Caudata > Salamandridae > Lissotriton > Lissotriton vulgaris. Next base: position 273,100,178 of record NC_141694.1, on the reverse strand, counting down.
AATGATTGAGCTTGTCTAAATAGATACCCCATAGTCTCAGCTAGTGAAGCTTCAGAATGTGGATTTTTTAGTACAGAAAGTTCAGAAAAGATCAGATATTCATTTGAATAATGAAAATGCAAATGATCAGTACCAGAAAACAAACCAGATAATACACTGCAATAAGTTCCACATTTTCACGGTAAAATATGGTAGGTAGCACCTTCAGAAATTGCATACATATGTAGCAATCTCTAGCATCCATTATGTCAATGTACTCATTCAGTAAACATGTGTCAACATTTAGTGAACAATCCGTTTTCAGAAAATCAAGATGTGTTCTCATTCAAAAGTGTTGTTAGTTTTGAAATAAGCTGTAAGATTAGAATCTTCTATGGGTACATAGTGTGGCAAATTTAAAATATTAAGCAATGCAACCAATATCAATTCATTGCTTATCCTAATTCTGATTGTTTGGCTTAAAAAATCAAAATAGCAGCAAGTGATTGTAGCAGTTTAGCAAAATTCAGCACAAAAATCCCAAAGCACAGTTTAGTGGTTCTGTTCAGTATGTAAAAATATGAAGATCAGCTTAGTTGATAAGTATATTTAGGATAAATTGTGTCAGTCCTTTAAGTGGTACATCTGATTGAAATTCAAATCCACAGCAAAGTTTGTTTCAAGGAGGTTCAAGAAGACTCGTATTGTTAAAGTAAAAGGTAGAGAACTCTTATTCACATTCATTTGCTGCCAGATAAGTCCATTCAGGAGAGGAGTACTTTTGGCTTACAGTTTTGCTGATCATCATTGCCACTCTGATCAGACTGCTCGGAGCTTTCAGGAATGGTTTGTGGTACTCTTCCTTCAGTCAGTTTCTCAGGATTTCACCTCTTGCACATAGTACATCTGTATCTCTCGTAGTCAAATCTACTGGCTGGGGCCTGCGGTTGTGACAATAATTGACTCTCTCAGACCCCTCTTCAGTCCATTTGAGTGCTGTCACAGATGTTTGCTGGTCCCTAACAGCTTGACTAACCTGCTTCCTCTGTCTCACTGTAACCACAGGCACATCGGACACAGGTGCTGTTGTATCATCAAGGTTGAGTCCCATGCTCTCCACACCTCTGGAGTCAAGCTATCCTGGCTGAAGATGGCTGATAGCCAGAAACCGGTCCTAGGATGCTTGATTCCGGTCCAGGAACGACATGGCTTGGCAGTTCGGGCTGGACTGTTCCCATGATGCACAGGGTCAAGGCTGATTTGCATATGGCCATGTCTGAACTGGGGCGGTGTGGAGTGCAAAAAATCGATGGATGTAGGCCCAGATCTCTGTACTGGATTGAATGTATGACATTGTTCTGCATTCTGTCCATCAACTGTTGTTATGGAATAAATTACCAGCACATCTCGTCCATAGTTGACCATAGATGCTTTCGTAGAAAGCTGAAAACCTGGCTTTTCCCTCAGTAAATTTGCTGCTAGTTTTCAGGTTGCTGTCTGTACCGTTGTTTTTGTTGCAAGCGCCATGAGACTTCCCAGTGATTTGGGCGCTCTACAAGAATATCTGACATTGACATTGACCTTACAAGCAAGACTTTTGCACGTGCTTCTTCACCATGTGTTAAGTACCCCACAAGACTCACCTGGGCTTGTGAGGCAATCCCGCAGAGACGACAGTAACCACCGCCCCTGATCCCAACAAACCCTCACGGGGAATGACGCCCGACGAGGATGAGATGGATCCAGGGATGGGGGCCAAAAGGAACCAAGGAAGTGGCTTTGGTGGTAGGGATGTTGGGACGGGTCTTGGCACAGCTGAGGGAACAAGAAACAGATTAGGGCAATGTACTACGCGCGTGCCGGACAACACCCCACAGGACACATGCAGACAGGAGCCCCTGTTCCTGACACTCACCACTAAGTATTGTTCGGGTTATCTTTACAGAAGAGGCTCGAGCAGTGTCGTTCAGGAGCCTCACGTCCGTGGCTAGGGAAATGAAGAATGAGGCAGTCCTGCGCCAGGACCACCAAGGAACCAATAGTACTTAAAGAAAAAGCGCTTCTGCGCTGAAAAGCATGTAAGAACTAGAACTCCAGGGTAAGCGCTATAGCGCGGCCCAAATGAATACTGCTCCTACGCCTTCTGCGTGTAGGAGCCAAGCTGTAGCGCTCCTGCGCCACCACCAAGGCAAACGTTTGTCCACAGGAAAAATAGTTAAGCGCTCCTGCGCCTCGGGCAAAACAACTGAGTAACCAGAAGGCAAAGTGCACCTGCACTTTGAACTAAACAGGCAGTAACGCTCCTGCGCCACTACCAGCAAAACAAACCAAGGCTGGAAAGTAGCAGCATGCCCTTGCAGCTGCTTCGTGTGAGTGCAATCAGCAGCGCTCCTGCGCAACTGACATCAAAGGAACAGACGGAAGCAGTCACGTAACGCGGGAGGAATGGCAGCGTTACCGTGACCTGAAGAAACCCTCGGCGTCTGCTGGGCTTCAGCGCGTCTGTCAGGTAGGTGGAATTAGAAGCACCGATCCGGCAGCTTCACACACTTTTAAATGTGCTGGCCCGGAAGTGCTTATTTTGGTGAAGGACTGGAATGGGACACCACTTCCGGCCAGAAGCGGGTATCCCGATGTTTGTGGTTGAGGACTAGACCGGGACACCACTTCCGGCCGGAAGTGAGTGTCCCGATTGTGAGAAGTTGGCCTGGTATATAATGCTCACTAATTCTAGTGATCACTTTGTACCATGCCAAGCAACCCTTATGATGATTGGTTGTAATTCAACCTTGTAGACCAGTTATCCTAGTGGTAACGTGGACAAAGCAGTCTTAGGCTAAACTCTGAAAGGCATGTGAAGCCAGCTGTAATACCATACACAACCCCCTTGAATACCAAATGAAAGGGACACCACACAGATATATATTGAAAATATATATTGATTTATTAACTATAAAATCCCCTGGACTCTTTATGAGCACAGAAGCACAAGCGTTAAATCACAAGACAGTTTAAAATACACAAAAGTTGCACAATATGGATGAGCCCTAGGGGCCACCTAAACCATATACTAAGAAAGTGGTATAAGAGATACCAATCGGAATGGGAACAGGCCTAGGGCCTTGGGAATCGCTGGAGCTATTCAAGACTAGCAGTGACTAAGTCGGGAAAGGCCCGCGGGACTCGGGTGCAGTGTTCAAAGTGCACGCACTTTCCAAAGTAAAGTCTATGGTGCGTAAAAAGTACAAAGTTAGATAGTTAGGAACCTTCCGAGTGACCTAGAACGCTGAAACTTAAGACACAGGCCCTTGAGATGTGTACCAGTGTAGGAACACCGGCGGAGCTGAGTTACCTCACCCACAGGAAGCGGGTGCACAGGGTCGAAGTAGTGTCGGGTTTCCTCACGCTGGTCGATGGTGCTTGGAGCTGAAGATGCTGCAGGCGGCTCGATGTGAAGAGTTCCGGTGGATCCAAGGGTGGATCTGAAGTTGTGAAGACCTGAAAGCAGAGGGGACAATGTTCAAAGTCACTAGCCAGTGACTACAGTGGAACCAGATTGGAACCAGGCTATGTCGGGTGCAAACAGGCATTGTTGGGTAGCTTCTCTCTGCAGCCACGTGGACACCGGGGGTCGAGGACGTCCAGGAGTCGGTCACGAGCTGTTCCACGCAGGCTTCTCGCTGTTGGCGGTGTCGGCGACCTGATCGGAGCAAACAGGCCTTGGCTAACGCAAGCCACGCAGGAATTGAAAGATGCTTAACACTCGGACCAGCAAGGTCAGAGCGAGTGCTCCTTTTCACAGGAGCTTGGGCAAGTCTGGAGCAACCAGACCCGCTGTGTAGTTGGTCGGTTTCGTCGCCAAGATGGCTGCTGACGTGGCTAGTGGCCGGGATGGCGCGTCGAGTGGCACAATGCAAAAGGGCCCCACGCAGATCGTGGAGATGCTGGGGAGCTGATCTTCGGTGCAAGGGCTGCTCGGTGGTGCGGGTTCTCAGTCCCCAAAGCACAACGTCGAGGATGCCTCAGATGCTGCGCAGTCAGCTTTTCGAGTGTCTTCCAAGATGTCCGGTCCCACGGTGCCTCCACGGGTCCCTTCTTTGCAGGAACTGCGGATCGGGCTCTGAGAGGTCCGGGAAGTATGGTTCTTGTCGGGCTCTGGGCTCCGGCTCCGGCGGCGGCAAAGCAGACGTCGAGTTGCTGGTTGGTGCCTGTGTTCACAGGGTGGCCACTCCTAGGCCACAAGGGAGATTCTCTTCAGTCTTTTGAGCAGCAGAATGTCGAAGTCCAGTCTTCTTCTTTGTTTAAAGTTGATTCAGGATGATCTGCTGTGCAATGGCACTGCTTCCACTCTTATTCCCAATCTGAGGGGTGGATCACCTACTAGGTCCCTCCTCTGGGAGGAACCAGGAAGGGGGGCGGTTACACCCCCTTTCTTTTGTCCAGCTCCTCGCCAGGTCTGGGTCTGGAAAGTCCCAGGACCGGTTTGGACTGGCCTATGCACGGGGACACCTTGTGTGCCCCGGGCATGTCTGATTCTATTCAGCCCTGTCCTACCCAATACACAAAACCATGTCTGGGGTGGTGCTCGCACCTCCCAAGGCAGGAAACCCTTTGTCCAGGCCACCATCTGCCGAGTTTCGGTCAGCAGCAGGAGGCCAGACTCGTGTCTGTGGTGGCAGCATCCATTTTGTGATGCTGAGGCTCGGGTTAACTTTAACCGGGGTTAAGGCTACACACATGTCATGTCCCTCTAGAAGGGTGGAATGCAACCCCCGTCGACAGAACTGTCGAGGGGATAGTATTCCAATTTGTATGACACCTTACTCGACATGTTTTGATAAAGCCAAACCAAAGATAGCATTTAACCGCGAGGATTTTAATGCACTTAAGAGTATATGGTATGGCAATATCCCGGAACAGCTTAGGGAGTGGTTCCCGACAGCTGCAGACAGGCTCAGCTCATGCTAGAGCACCATCTCACATATTTCCACGCACTCTGCCTCCAGGATTGATGAGGCCTTCCATAGGAGTGGCTGATAGGAACATATATGTCCAGTTTAGGGTTAGGCACAGTACCTAAGTAAGGGGTGATTACACCCACTTACCCCAGCTGAGTGATCAGCCAGTTGTGTAAAATATGGAGGCCAGGCCAGGGGTGGCACAATACATGCTGCAGCCCCTGGTAGGCCTTGGAAACACCTATGTCCTGGCTACCTAGGGTAAACTGTTACAGGGGCCAATAAGGTGAACCAGTTCCAATTCGTAAGGCACCTAAAGTGCATTGGCAGTAATTTAGAGAGAGAACAGCAGGCTATGGGTCTGATTAGCAGGCCCACAGCCACATTAAGTCATAAACCAGTGAAGCAAAAAGCAAAAATTTGGGGTGACCATAGGATAGCAGACCCTACTCTCCTACACAACCCCCCCCCAAACGCAGGGACATTAGACTAACCTTGACCAGTTGTGTCTTCATGTTCTAAGTGGAAGTACCTGGAGAGACCATCTGCGTTGCCATGGTCAGTCCCTGGGCGGTGCTCCACTGTAAAGTCCATCCCCTGTAGGGAAATGGACCACCTGAGTAGTTTGGGGATTTCACCCTTCATCTGATTAAGCCATAAGAGGGGCTTATGGTCGGTCTGAATCTTGAAGTGAGTGCCAAATAAGTATGGTCTCAACTTCTTCAGGGCCCACACCACAGCAAAGGCCTCCCTCTCAATAGCTGACCAACGTTTCTCTCTGAGGGTCAGCCTTCTGCTAATAAAAGCAATGGGCTGGTCCTGGCCATCTACATTAAGCTGTGAAAGCACTGCTCCCACTCCCAACTCAGAAGCATCTGTTTGGACAATGAACTCTCTTGAGTAGTCAGGACTCTTCAGGATAGGTGCAGAGCACCTGTCCTTCTTCAGGTCATCAAATGCCTTTTGACAGTTTTCTGTCCACTGAACCTTTTTGGGCATCTTCTTAGATGTCAGATCATTAAGAGGAGTCACAATGGACCCATAGTTCTTAACAAACTTCCTGTAGTACCCAGTCAGGCCCAAGAAAGCTCTGACCTGAGTCTGGGTAGTTGGAGGGGACCAGTCCTTTATGGTCTGGATCTTACTCTCCAGTGGTTGAACTTGGCCTCCACCTACAAGGTGGCCCAGGTATACAACCTTGCTCTGCCCTATCTGGCACTTTGTTGCCTTGATAGTGAGGCCTGCCTTTTGCAGAGCCTCAAGCACTTCCTTCAGGTGGACCAGGTGATCCTCCCAGGTGGAGCTAAAGACAGCAATATCATTCCGATAAGCTGCACAAAAGTCATCCAACCCAGTGAGGACTTGATTCACCAACCTTTGGAAGGTGGCAGGTGCATTTTTCAAACCAAAGGGCATCACCACAAATTAATAATGCCCACTAGGGGTAGAAAATGCTGTCTTGGCTTTAGACTCCTCAGCTAACCTGATTTGCCAGTAGCCAGCTGCCAAGTCAAATGTGCTCAAATATTTGGCAGAAGCCAACTTGTCAATGAGCTCATCTGCCCTTGGAATAGGGTGTGCATCTGTCCTGGTGACAGCATTGAGTCCTCTGTAATCCACACAGAACCTCATCTCTCTCTTGCCATCTTTGGTGTGAGGTTTGGGGACCAGAACCACCGGGCTAGCCCAGGGGCTCTCTGAAGGCTCAATAACACCTAATTCCAGCATCTTTTGCACCTCAGTCTTTATACAGTCCCTGACGTGGTCAGGTTGCCTGTAAATCTAGCTTTTTACAGGAAGACTGTCACCAGTGTCCACCACATGGGTACACCAGTTAGTCTGACTGGGTGTCAATGAGAACATATGCCTGTATGCCTGTAGAACTTGTCTGCAGTCATGTTGCTGATGTTCAGTGTGGCTGCCTCCTAAGGCCACACCATCAACTGAGCCATCCTCAGGGTTTTGAGTGAGCAGGTCTGGGAGAGGGTCACTCTCTTCCTCCTGTCCCTCATCTGTAGCCATGAGCAAGCCCATGTCTTCCCTGCTGACATATGCCTTCAATCTGTTGACATGGAGCACCCTGTGGGGGCTCCTGGGAGTTCCTAGGTCCACCAAGTAGGTAACCTCTCCCTTCTTTTCCAGAATTGTATGGGGTCCAGACCATTTGTCTTGGAGTGCTGCTGGGGCCACTGGCTCCAACACCCATACCTTCTGTCCAGGCTGAAACTCAACAAGGACAGCCTTTTGGTCATGCCAAGCTTTCTGTAATTCTTGGCTAGCCTCAAGGTTTTTGGATGCCTTTTCCATGTACTCTGCCATCCTGGAGCGGAGACCAAGTACATAGTCCACTATGTCTTGCTTAGGCTTTTTGAGAGGTAACTCCCATCCTTCCTTCACCAGACACAGGGGTCCTCTTACAGGGTGCCCAAACAACAATTCAAAGGGGCTGAAGCCAACCCCCTTTTGAGGGACCTCTCTGTAAGCAAACAAAAGGCAGGGCAGTAGTATGTCCCATCTTCGCCTGAGCTTTTCAGGTAATCCTTTAGTCATGCCCTTTAGGGTCTTGTTAAATCTCTCAACAAGCCCATTACATTGTGGATGATAAGGAGTGGTGAACTTGTAGTTGACACCACATTCCTTCCACATAGCTGTCAAATATCCTGACATGAAGTTGGCACCTCTATCAGATATTACCTCCTTAGGAAACCCCACTCTGGAGAAAACTCCAAGTAAGGCCCTGGCCACAACAGGAGCTGTTGTGGTCCTAAGTGGAATTGCCTCTGGGTACCTGGTGGCATGATCCACTACCACCAGTATGAATCTGTGCCCAGATGCTGTAGGGGTATCCATTGGACCTACACTATCAATCCCCACTCTTTCAAAGGGAACCCCCACCACAGGTAGTGGTATTAGTGGGGCCTTTGTTGTTCCACCTGCTTTACCACTGGCTTGGCAGGTTTCACAGGAGCGACAAAACGCCTTGGTGTCTTCAGACATGTGGGGCCAGTGAAAGTGAGGGACAAGCCTGTCCCAGGTCTTATTCTGGCCTAAGTGTCCTGCTAAATGAATATCATGGGCTAAGGTGAGAAGGAAACCCCTAAATTGCAGAGGTATAACCAACCTCCTGGTTGCACCAGGCTTGGGGTCTCTACCCTCTGTGTAAAGGAGTCCTTCATCCCAATAAACTTTATGGGCACCTTGAGCATTCCCAGCAGCCTCAGCAGCAGCCTGCTGTCTGAGGGGTTCAAGAGAAGGACAGGTTAACTGAGCCTGCCCCAAGTCTGCCCTAGAAGGTCCCCCTGTCCCCAGAAACTCAACCTGACCAGGTTCAAGTTCTTCAGAGACAGTTCCTTCAGGGGTCTCAAGACCAGCTTCCTGTGAAGCTTGATCCTCACTTGCAGGCAGTTGGGAAGGCACAGCCTTAACCCTCCTGTTCTTCTTCTTGGAAGGTGCTTGGTCCATTGTTCCAGGATCCAAGACCTGAGGTTCAGAGAGGCACTTTTTGGCCTGTGACCTGGTCACAGCAAGGACATGTGATGAAATCCCTAACATCTCTGCATGAGTCCTGTACTCAACTTCTGACCATAGAGAGTTCTCCAGGTCATTGCCCAACAAACATTCAACTGGGAGATCAGCACTAACCACAACTCTTTTTAGGCCAGTTACCCCTCCCCAGGAAAAGTTAACAAGTGCCACACTATGTGTAGTAGTGACATTGCTGGCATTGGTCACCAGGTAATTATCACCTGGCATGTATTGTCCAGGGTCCACAAAGTTAGGTGTCACCATAGTGACACTGGCACATGTGTCCCTGTAAGCTTGAGCCACTTTGTTATTAATCAAAGGCGTCTGTCTGTATTTGCCCAGGTTACTGGGACTTATGCCAGGGGTGAAATCTATGTCCCCTTCACAAATCAGAACAGCCTGTGTAAGGGTTCTGAATAGGTCAGAATCTCCTTCAGTTCCCAAGGTGATACCCACTACCCCCTTGGTTTGTGGACCAGCACTGCTAGCTGTACTAGTGGGTGCAGTTGCCTTAGGGGCTGCAGTGCTGGGGGCTCCACCCTTTTTACACTCACTTGTCCAGTGAGAGGTGTTTTTACAAGTTTTACACCAGGGTTTCTTCTGACCTTCTTTCTTCTTCTTCTTGGAAGTTTGGGACCCACCCTCTGTATCATTTCGGGGCCCTGTTGAAGACCTCTGGTCTTTAGCTTTCTGCTCCCCACCCTTCTGGTCTGTTTTCTTCTGGTCACCACCCTGGTTCTGGTTCTTTTGCTTAACTCTGGTTCTTACCCATGTATCTGCCCTCTTTCCCAATTCTTGGGGAGAGGTCAAATCTGAGTCAACCAAATGTTGATGCAACTGCTGGTTCTGACAATTATTTAAAATTTGTTCTCTCATCAGCAAATTATACAATCCTTCATAGTCTGTAACCTTGCTTCCCAGCAACCATCCCTCCAGAGCCTTAGTGGCACACTCAACAAATTCAGACCAGTCCTGAGTCTGTGTCTTCTGGGTATCTCTGAACATTAACCTGTACTGTTCAGTGGTTAAGCCTAACCCATCAATCAGAGCACTCTTCAGGACCAGGTAGTTTCTAGAATCCCCATCACTAACTGTGATGAGTCTGTCTCAGCCTCTACCTTCAAAGGAGAGCCACAAGATTGCTGCCCACTGCTCTTGAGGGATCTGCTGTACTCTGCAGGCTCTCTCCATTGCAGTTATCCATTTATGGATATCATCCCCAGCTTTGTAGGGGGGCACAATCTTACTCAGGTTTCTGTTATCAAAAGATCTGTCTTTATCCTTGTGGATATTGCTGCCACCAGTGGGTTCTATTACCCCACTCTCTCTAGGCTGTCTTGCTCTAGCAAGTTTCTCTTGGGCCAGGGCAACCTCTAACTCTTGTCTCTGGATCCTAAGCTCAGCCTCTCTCATTTTGGCCTCATGTTCCCTTCTCTGAGGGCTAGTCATCTCCCTTCTGGAGTGACCAGGAGAACCTCTAGAAGCATGGGAGTTGTTAGAGTCACCTGAGTGAGTCCTTCTCCTCCTAGGCTTCTGGTTAAATCCACCTGGGGGTCTGAATGGGTTGTTACCTGATTCAGTCCCAAATAGGCTTACGTTAGCCTTGTTCAGTCTACTGACCAGCACCTGACTATTTCTGTCATCATCTGACTCACTGCTTCCCCCCTCCTCCTCTTCTTCCTCTTCCTCTTCCTCCTCATCTACCTGAGGAGCTCCGGTGATTGGGGCTTCCTCATCTACCAGGATGATAGGGCCAGGGGTATCTACAGTGTCATCCTCTGAAGGATGGCCTCCTTCCGCATTCCCTGTGGGGTCTGCCTTAGAGGTCTTTAGAGTCTCAGACTGATCCAAGATCTCTCTAAGGTGGTCTGTGGTAGGGGAAGGCCCTGTCCTCAGACCCCTTAAGACACAAAGCTGTCTTAATTCCTTAAAGGAAAAAATAGCAAATTTGGATGGTGCCCTTGGAGGGTCACTCTCAACAGGGATGTTCCTAGTGGAACCCTCTGCTCCAGACATTGCTCTAGTGTGGGTGGATGTGTTGCATTCTACCTACACTGGTGTTTACCTACTAAAAGTATCTAGTAGTTGTAGGCAGGGTGTGCTACTCCCTTTGCTCTACAACAACTAAGTTCAGTAGAACTTAAGTATACTAGTCTTGTTTTATATGTACCTAGCAGGTACCTGTATGATCTTTCAATGATAATCTCAAAGATTGCAATAGTAAAACAACAGCAAGCTCAGATCCCAATCCGCTGCTCACCAATGTGAGAAGTTGGCCTGGTATATAATGCTCACTAATTCTAGTGATCACTTTGTACCATGCCAAGCAACCCTTATGATGATTGGTTGTAATTCAACCTTGTAGACCAGTTATCCTAGTGGTAACGTGGACAAAGCAGTCTTAGGCTAAACTCTGAAAGGCATGTGAAGCCAGCTGTAATACCATACACGACCCCCTTGAATACCAAATGAAAGGGACACCACACAGATATATATTGAAAATATATATTGATTTCTTAACTATAAAATCCCCTGGACTCTTTATGAGCACAGAAGCACAAGCGTTAAATCACAAGACAGTTTAAAATACACAAAAGTTGCACAATATGATGAGCCCTAGGGGCCACCTAAACCATATACTAAGAAAGTGGTATAAGAGATACCAATCGGAATGGGAACAGGCCTAGGGCCTTGGGAATCGCTGGAGCTATTCGAGACTAGCAGTGACTAAGTCGGGAAAGGCCCGCGGGACTCGGGTGCAGTGTTCAAAGTGCACGCACTTTCCAAAGTAAAGTCTATGGTGCGTAAAAAGTACAAAGTTAGATAGTTAGGAACCTTCCGAGTGACCTAGAACGCTGAAACTTAAGACACAGGCCCTTGAGATGTGTACCAGTGTAGGAACACCGGCGGAGCTGAGTTACCTCACCCATAGGAAGCGGGTGCACAGGGTCGAAGTAGTGTCGGATTTCGTCACGCTGGTCGATGGTGCTTGGAGCTGAAGATGCTGCAGGCGGCTCGATGTGAAGAGTTCCGGTGGATCCAAGGGTGGATCTGAAGTTGTGAAGACCTGAAAGCAGAGGGGACAATGTTCAAAGTCACTAGCCAGTGACTACCGTGGAACCAGATTGGAACCAGGCTATGTCGGGTGCAAACAGGCGTTGTTGGGTAGCTTCTCTCTGCAGCCACGTTGACACCGGGGGTCGAGGACGTCCAGGAGTTGGTCACGAGCTGTCCCACGCAGGCTTCTCGCTGTTGGCGGTGTCGGCAACCTGATTGTAGCAAACAGGTCTTGGCTAACGCAAGCCACGCAGGAATTGAAAGATGCTTAACACTCGGACCAGCAAGGTCAGAGCGAGTGCTCCTTTTCACAGGAGCTTGGGCAAGTCTGGAGCAACCAGACCCGCTGTGTAGTTTGTCGGTTTCATCGCCAAGATGGCCGCTGACCACGTGGCTAGTGGCCGGGATGGCCCGTCGAGTGGCACAATGCAAAAGGGCCACACGCAGATCGTGGAGATGCTGGGGGCTGATCTTCGGTGCAAGGGCTGCTCGGTGGTGGGGGTTCTCAGTCCCCAAAGCACAACGTCGAGGATGCCTCAGATGCTGCGCAGTCAGCTTTTCGAGTGTCTTCCAAGATGTCCGGTCCCACGTCACTTAGTGCCTCCACGGGTCCCTTCTTTGCAGGGACTGTGGATCGGGCTTTGAGAGGTCTGGGAGTCTGGTTCTTGTCGGGCTCTGGGCTTGGGCTCCGGCGGGAGGCGGCGGCAAAGCAGACGTCGAGTTGCTGGTTGGTGCCTGTGTTCACAGGGTGGCCACTCCTAGGCCACAAGGGAGATTCTCTTCAGTCTTCTGAGCAGCAGAATGTCGAAGTCCAGTCTTCTTCTTTGTTTAAAGTTGATTCAGGATGATCTGCTGTGCAATGGCACTGCTCCCACTCTTATTCCCAATCTGAGGGGTGGATCACCTACTAGGTCCCTCCTCTGGGAGGAACCAGGAAGGGGGGCGGTTACACCCCCTTTCCTTTGTCCAGCTCCTCGCCAGGTCTGGGTCTGGAAAGTCCCAGGACCGGTTTGGACTGGCCTATGCACGGGGACACCTTGTGTGCCCCGGGCATGTCTGATTCTATTCAGCCCTGTCCTACCCAATACACAAAACCATGTCTGGGGTGGTGCTCGCACCTCCCAAGGCAGGAAACCCTTTGTCCAGGCCACCATCTGCCGAGTTTCGGTCAGCAGCAGGAGGCCAGACTCGTGTCTGTGGTGGCAGCATCCATTTTGTGATGCTGAGGCTCGGGTTAACTTTAACCGGGGTTAAGGCTACACACATGTCGTGTCCCTCTAGAAGGGTGGAATGCAACCCCCGTCGACAGAACTGTCGAGGGGATAGTATTCCAATTCGTATGACACCTTACTCGACATGTTTTGATAAAGCCAAACCAAAGATAGCATTTAACCGCGAGGATTATAATGCACTTAAGAGTATATGGTATGGCAATATCCCGGAACAGCTTAGGGAGTGGTTCCCAACAGCTGCAGACAGGCTCAGCTCATGCTAGAGCACCATCTCACATATTTCCACGCACTCAGCCTCCAGGATTGATGAGGCCTTCCATAGGAGTGGCTGATAGGAACATATATGTCTAGTTTAGGGTTAGGCACAGTACCTAAGTAAGGGGTGATTACACCCACTTACCCCAGCTGAGTGATCAGCCAGTTGTGTCAAATATGGAGGCCAGGCCAGGGGTGGCACAATACATGCTGCAGCCCTGGTAGGCCTTGGAAACACCTATGCCCTGGGTACCTAGGGTACACTGTTACAGGGGCCAATAAGGTGAACCAGTTCCAATTCGTAATGCACCTAAAGTGCATTGGCAGTAATTTAGAGAGAGAACAGCAGGCTGTGTGTCTGATTAGCAGGCCCACAGCCACATTAAGTCATAAACCAGTGAAGCAAAAAGCAAAAATTTGGGGTGACCATAGGATAGCAGACCCTACTCTCCTACACAACCCCCCCCCCAAACGCAGGGACATTAGACTAACCTTGACCAGTTGTGTCTTCATGTTCTAAGTGGAAGTACCTGGAGAGACCATCTGCGTTGCCATGGTCAGTCCCTGGGCGGTGCTCCACTGTAAAGTCCATCCCCTGTAGGGAAATGGACCACCTGAGTAGTTTGGGGATTTCACCCTTCATCTGATTAAGCCATAAGAGGGGCTTATGGTCGGTCTGAATCTTGAAGTGAGTGCCAAATAAGTATGGTCTCAACTTCTTCAGGGCCCACACCACAGCAAAGGCCTCCCTCTCAATAGCTGACCAACGTTTCTCTCTGGGGGTCAGCCTTCTGCTAATAAAAGCAATGGGCTGGTCCTGGCCATCTACATTAAGCTGTGAAAGCACTGCTCCCACTCCCAACTCAGAAGCATCTGTTTGGACAATGAACTCTCTTGAGTAGTCAGGACTCTTCAGGATAGGTGCAGAGCACCTGTCCTTCTTCAGGTCATCAAATGCCTTTTGACAGTTTTCTGTCCACTGAACCTTTTTGGGCATCTTCTTAGATGTCAGATCATTAAGAGGAGTCACAATGGACCCATAGTTCTTAACAAACTTCCTGTAGTACCCAGTCAGGCCCAAGAAAGCTCTGACCTGAGTCTGGGTAGTTGGAGGGGACCAGTCCTTTATGGTCTAGATCTTACTCTCCAGTGGTTGAACTTGGCCTCCACCTACAAGGTGGCCCAGGTATACAACCTTGCTCTGCCCTATCTGGCACTTTGTTGCCTTGATAGTGAGGCCTGCCTTTTGCAGAGCCTCAAGCACTTCCTTCAGGTGGACCAGGTGATCCTCCCAGGTGGAGCTAAAGACAGCAATATCATCCAGATAAGCTGCACAAAAGTCATCCAACCCAGTGAGGACTTGATTCACCAACCTTTGGAAGGTGGCAGGTGCATTTTTCAAACCAAAGGGCATCACCACAAATTGATAATGCCCACTAGGGGTAGAAAATGCTGTCTTGGCTTTAGACTCCTCAGCTAACCTGATTTGCCAGTAGCCAGCTGCCAAGTCAAATGTGCTCAAATATTTGGCAGAAGCCAACTTGTCAATGAGCTCATCTGCCCTTGGAATAGGGTGTGCATCTGTCCTGGTGACAGCATTGAGTCCTCTGTAATCCACACAGAACGTCAGCTCTCTCTTGCCATCTTTGGTGTGAGGTTTGGGGACCAGAACCACCGGGCTAGCCCAGGGGCTCTCTGAAGGCTCAATAACACTTAATTCCAGCATCTTTTGCACCTCAGTCTTTATACAGTCCCTGACGTGGTCAGGTTGCCTGTAAATCTTGCTTTTTACAGGAAGACTGTCACCAGTGTCCACCACATGGGTACACCAGTTAGTCTGACTGGGTGTCAATGAGAACATGTGCCTGTATGCCTGTAGAACTTGTCTGCAGTCATGTTGCTGATGTTCAGTGAGGCTGCCACCTAAGGCCACACCATCAACTGAGCCATCCTCAGGGTTCTGAGTGAGCAGGTCTGGGAGAGGGTCACTCTCTTCCTCCTGTCCCTCATCTGTAGCCATGAGCAAGCCCATGTCTTCCCTGCTGACATATGCCTTCAATCTGTTGACATGGAGCACCCTGTGGGGGCTCCTGGGAGTTCCTAGGTCCACCAAGTAGGTAACCTCTCCCTTCTTTTCCAGAATTGTATGGGGTCCAGACCATTTGTCTTGGAGTGCTGCTGGGGCCACTGGCTCCAACACCCATACCTTCTGTCCAGGCTGAAACTCAACAAGGACAGCCTTTTGGTCATACCAAGCTTTCTGTAATTCTTGGCTAGCCTCAAGGTTTTTGGATGCCTTTTCCATGTACTCTGCCATCCTGCAGCGGAGACCAAGTACATAGTCCACTATGTCTTGCTTAGGCTTTTTGAGAGGTAACTCCCATCCTTCCTTCACCAGACACAGGGGTCCTCTTACAGGGTGCCCAAACAACAATTCAAAGGGGCTGAAGCCAACCCCCTTTTGAGGGACCTCTCTGTAAGCAAACAAAAGGCAGGGCAGTAGGATGTCCCACTTTCGCCTGAGCTTTTCAGGTAATCCTTTAATCATGCCCTTTAGGGTCTTGTTAAATCTCTCAACAAGCCCATTACATTGTGGATGATAAGGAGTGGTGAACTTGTAGTTGACACCACATTCCTTCCACATAGCTGTCAAATATCCTGACATGAAGTTGGCACCTCTATCAGATATTACCTCCTTAGGAAACCCCACTCTGGAGAAAACTCCAAGTAAGGCCCTGGCCACAACAGGAGCTGTTGGTGGTCCTAAGTGGAATTGCCTCTGGCTACCTGGTGGCATGATCCACTACCACCAGTATGAATCTGTGCCCAGATGCTGTAGGGGCATCCATTGGACCTACAATATCAATCCCCGCTCTTTCAAAGGGAACCCCCACCACAGGTAGCGGTATTAGTGGGGCCTTTGTTGTTCCACCTGCTTTACCACTGGCTTGGCAGGTTTCACAGGAGCGACAAAACTCCTTGGTGTCTTCAGACATGTGGGGCCAGTGAAAGTGAGGGACAAGCCTGTCCCAGGTCTTATTCTGGCCTAAGTGTCCTGCTAAAGGAATATCATGGGCTAAGGTGAGAAGGAAACCCCTAAATTGCAGAGGTATAACCAACCTCCTGGTTGCACCAGGCTTGGGGTCTCTACCCTCTGTGTAAAGGAGTCCTTCATCCCAATAAACTTTATGGGCACCTTGAGCATTCCCAGCAGCCTCAGCAGCAGCCTGCTGTCTGAGGGGTTCAAGAGAAGGACAGGTTAACTGAGCCTGCCCCAAGTCTGCCCAAGAAGGTCCCCCTGTCCCCAGAAACTCAACCTGATCAGGTTCAAGTTCTTCAGAGACAGTTCCTTCAGGGGTCTCAAGACCAGCTTCCTGTGAAGCTTGATCCTCACTTGCAGGCAGTTGGGAAGGCACAGCCTTAACCCTCCTGTTCTTCTTCTTGGAAGGTGCTTGGTCCATTGTTCCAGGATCCAAGACCTGAGGTTCAGAGAGGCACTTTTTGGCCTGTGACCTGGTCACAGCAAGGACATGAGATGAAATCCCTAACATCTCTGCATGAGTCCTGTACTCAACTTCTGACCATAGAGAGTTCTCCAGGTCATTGCCCAACAAACATTCAACTGGGAGATCAGCACTAACCACAACTCTTTTTAGGCCGGTTACCCCTCCCCAGGAAAAGTTAACAAGTGCCACACTATGTGTAGTAGTGACATTGCTGGCATTGGTCACCAGGTAATTATCACCTGGCATGTATTGTCCAGGGTCCACAAAGTTAGGTGTCACCATAGTGACACTGGCACATGTGTCCCTGTAAGCTTGAGCCACTTTGTTATTAATCAAAGGCGTCTGTCTGTATTTGCCCAGGTTACTGGGACTTATGTCAGGGGTCAAATCTATGTCCCCTTCACAAATAAGAACAGCCTGTGTAAGGGTTCTGACTAGGTCAGAATCTCCTTCAGTTCCCAAGGTGATACCCAATACCCCCTTGGTTTGTGGACCAGCACTGCTAGCTGTACTAGTGGGTGCAGTTGCCTTAGGGGCTGCAGTGCTGGGGGCTCCACCCTTTTTACACTCACTTGTCCAGTGAGAGGTGTTTTTACAAGTTTTACACCAGGGTTTCTTCTGACCTTCTTTCTTCTTCTTCTTGGAAGTTTGGGACCCACCCTCTGTATCATTTTGGGGCCCTGTTGAAGACTTCTGGTCTTTAGCTTTCTGCTCCCCACCCTTCTGGTCTGTTTTCTTCTGGTCACCACCCTGGTTCTGGTTCTTTTGCTTAACTCTGGTTCTTACCCATTTATCTGCCCTCTTTCCCAATTCTTGGGGAGAGGTCAAATCTGAGTCAACCAAATGTTGATGCAACTGCTGGTTCTGACAATTATTTAAAATTTGTTAAAATCTCATCAGCAAATTATACAATCCTTCATAGTCTGTAACCTTGCTTCCCAGCAATCATCCCTCCAGAGCCTTAGTGGCACACTCAACAAATTCAGACCAGTCCTGAGTCTGTGTCTTCTGGGTATCTCTGAACATTAACCTGTACTGTTCAGTGGTTAAGCCTAACCCATCAATCAGAGCACTCTTCAGGACCAGGTAGTTTCTAGAATCCCCATCACTAACTGTGATGAGTCTGTCTCGGCCTCTACCTTCAAAGGAGAGCCACAAGATTTCTGCCCACTGCTCTTGAGGGATCTGCTGTACTCTGCAGGCTCTCTCCATTGCAGTTATCCATTTATGGATATCATCCCCAGCTTTGTAGGGGGGCACAATCTTACTCAGGTTTCTGTTATCAAAAGACCTGTCTTTATCCTTGTGGATATTGCTGCCACCAGTGGGTTCTATTACCCCACTCTCTCTAGGCTGTCTTGCTCTAGCAAGTTTCTCTTGGGCCAGGGCAACCTCTAACTCTTGTCTCTGGATCCTAAGCTCAGCCTCTCTCATTTTGGCCTCATGTTCCCTTCTCTGAGGACTAGTCATCTCCCTTCTGGAGTGAACAGGAGAACCTCTAGAAGCATGGGAGTAGTTAGAGTCACCTGAGTGAGTCCTTCTCCTCCTAGGCTTCTGGTTAAGTCCACCTGGGGGTCTGAATGGGTTGTTACCTGATTCAGTCCCAAATAGGCTTAAGTTAGCCTGGTTCAGTCTACTGACCAGCACCTGACTATTTCTGTCATCATCTGACTCACTGCTTCCCCCCTCCTCCTCTTCTTCCTCTTCCTCTTCCTCCTCATCTACCTGAGGAGCTCCAGTGATGGGGGCTTCCTCATCTACCAGGATGATAGGGCCAGGGGTATCTACAGTGCCATCCTCTGAAGGATGGCCTCCTTCAGCATTCCCTGTGGGGTCTGCCTTAGAGGTCTTTAGAGTCTCAGACTGATCCAAGATCTCTCTAAGGTGGTCTGTGGTAGGGGAAGGCCCTGTCCTCAGACCCCTTAAGACACAAAGCTGTCTTAATTCCTTAAAGGAAAAAATAGCAAATTTGGATGGTGCCCTTGGAGGGTCACTCTCAACAGGGATGTTCCCAGTGGAACCCTCTGCTCCAGACATTGCTCTAGTGTGGGTGGATGTGTTGCAATCTACCTACACTGGTGTTTACCTACTAAACCTATCTAGTAGTTGTAGTCAGGGTGTGCTACTCCCTTTGCTCTACAACAACTAAGTTCAGTAGAACTTAAGTATACTAGTCTTGTTTTATATGTACCTAGCAGGTACCTGTATGATCTTTCAATGATAATCTCAAAGATTGTACTGGTAAAACAACAGCAAGCTCAGATCCCAATCCGCTGCTCACCAATGTGAGAAGTTGGCCTGGTATATAATGCTCACTAATTCTAGTGATCACTTTGTACCATGCCAAGCAACCCTTATGATGATTGGTTGTAATTCAACCTTGTAGACCAGTTATCCTAGTGGTAACGTGGACAAAGCAGTCTTAGGCTAAACTCTGAAAGGCATGTGAAGCCAGCTGTAATACCATGCACGACCCCCTTGAATACCAAATGAAAGGGACACCACACAGATATATATTGAAAATATATATTGATTTCTTAACTATAAAATCCCCTGGACTCTTTATGAGCACAGAAGCACAAGCGTTAAATCACAAGACAGTTTAAAATACACAAAAGTTGCACAATATGGATGAGCCCTAGGGGCCATCTAAACCATATACTAAGAAAGTGGTATAAGAGATACCAATCGGAATGGGAACAGGCCTAGGGCCTTGGGAATCGCTGGAGCTATTCGAGACTAGCAGTGACTAAGTCGGGAAAGGCCCGCGGGACTCGGGTGCAGTGTTCAAAGTGCACGCACTTTCCAAAGTAAAGTCTATGGTGCGTAAAAAGTACAAAGTTAGATAGTTAGGAACCTTCCGAGTGACCTAGAACGCTGAAACTTAAGACACAGGCCCTTGAGATGTGTACCAGTGTAGGAACACCGGCGGAGCTGAGTTACCTCACCCACAGGAAGCGGGTGCACAGGGTCGAAGTAGTGTCGGGTTTCGTCACGCTGGTCGATGGTGCTTGGAGCTGAAGATGCTGCAGGCGGCTCGATGTGAAGAGTTCCGGTGGATCCAAGGGTGGATCTGAAGTTGTGAAGACCTGAAAGCAGAGGGGACAATGTTCAAAGTCACTAGCCAGTGACTACAGTGGAACCAGATTGGAACCAGGCTATGTCGGGTGCAAACAGGCATTGTTGGGTAGCTTCTCTCTGCAGCCACGTGGACACCGGGGGTCGAGGACGTCCAGGAGTCGGTCACGAGCTGTCCCACGCAGGTTTCTCGCTGTTGGCGGTGTGGGCAACCTGATCGGAGCAAACAGGCCTTGGCTAATGCAAGCCACGCAGGAATTGAAAGATGCTTAACACTCGGACCAGCAAGGTCAGAGCGAGTGCTCCTTTTCACAGGAGCTTGGGCAAGTCTGGAGCAACCAGACCCGCTGTGTAGTTTGTCGGTTTCGTCGCCAAGATGGCCGCTGACCACGTGGCTACTGGCCGGGATGGCGCATTGAGTGGCACAATGCAAAAGGGCCCCACGCAGATCGTGGAGATGCTGGGGGGCTGATCTTCGGTGCAAGGGCTGCTCGGTGGTGGGGGTTCTCAGTCCCCAAAGCACAACATCGAGGATGCCTCAGATGCTGCGCAGTCAGCTTTTCGAGTGTCTTCCAAGATGTCCGGTCCCACGTCACTCGGTGCCTCCACTGGTCCCTTCTTTGCAGGGACTGTGGATCGGGCTCTGAGAGGTCTGGGAGTCTGGTTCTTGTTGGGCTCTGGGCTCGGGCTCCAGCGGGAGGCGGCGGCAAAGCAGACGTCGAGTTGCTGGTTGGTGCCTGTGTTCACAGGGTGGCCACTCCTAGGCCACAAGGGAGATTCTCTTCAGTCTTCTGAGCAGCAGAATGTCGAAGTCCAGTCTTCTTCTTTGTTTAAAGTTGATTCAGGATGATCTGCTGTGCAATGGCACTGCTCCCACTCTTATTCCCAATCTGAGGGGTGGATCACCTAGTAGGTCCCTCCTCTGGGAGGAACCAGGAAGGGGTGCGGTTACACCCCCTTTCCTTTGTCCAGCTCCTCACCAGGCCTGGGTCTGGAAAGTCCCAGGACCGGTTTGGACTGGCCTATGCACGGGGACACCTTGTGTGCCCCGGGCATGTCTGATTCTATTCAGCCCTGTCCTACCCAATACACAAAACCCTGTCTGGGGTGGTGCTCGCACCTCCCAAGGCAGTAAACCCTTTGTCCAGGCCACCATCTGCCGAGTTTCGGTCAGCAGCAGGAGGCCAGACTCGTGTCTGTGGTGGCAGCATCCATTTTGTGATGCTGAGGCTCGGTTTAACTTTAACCGGGGTTAAGGCTACACACATGTCGTGTCCCTCTAGAAGGGTGGAATGCTATCCCCGTCGACAGAACTGTCGAGGGGATAGTATTCCAATTCGTATGACACCTTACTCGACATGTTTTGATAAAGCCAAACCAAAGATAGCATTTAACCACGAGGATTATAATGCACTTAAGAGAATATGGTATGGCAATATCCCGGAACAGCTTAGGGAGTGGTTCCCGACAGCTGCAGACAGGCTCAGCTCATGCTAGAGCACCATCTCACATATTTCCACGCACTCTGCCTCCAGGATTGATGAGGCCTTCCATAGGAGTGGCTGATAGGAACATATATGTCCAGTTTAGGGTTAGGCACAGTACCTAAGTAAGGGGTGATTACACCCACTTACCCCAGCTGAGTGATCAGCCATTTGTGTCAAATATGGAGGCCTGGCCAGGGGTGGCACAATACATGCTGCAGCCCCTGGTAGGCCTTGGAAACACCTATGCCCTGGGTACCTAGGGTACAATGTTACAGGGGCCAATAAGGTGAACCAGTTCCAATTCGTAATGCACCTAAAGTGCATTGGCAGTAATTTAGAGAGAGAACAGCAGGCTGTGGGTCTGATTAGCAGGCCCACAGCCACATTAAGTCATAAACAAGTGAAGCAAAAAGCAAAAATTTGGGGTGACCATAGGATAGCAGACCCTACTCTCCTACACCGATGACTACATGTATCCTGCGGCGCCCGGGACCACGGAAAGCCACCACACGACACCATGACTGAGGCCGTGGCACTGCTCCTGTTGAGTCGCAATGGCGCCTCTCTGACTTGGTGAGACACAGAATGCACCACATCAGTCAGACCCTTGCTGTAGTCCAATATTAAGTAATCTATAATATTGACAAGAGCCTTTGCAGGAACAGCTGTCTCACAAACAGGAACCATCAACAAACAACACATGATCGGATTCAGGCAAAGGTTTATCCTGCATTTCAGATTGGGGCTTTGTGCGTAACTCAGTCACACCCAAGCAAACATGTTCAACTACATCAGCTACAGTTTCATTTCCAGGAAGTGACAACCGAGTGGATGGATCTAGAATCGTGCACCTTTTAAGGGTTACGATCTTGCTACCCAAAAATATTCGCTCATATTTTGTTAGTCTACTTTTGGTGACATACTGTGTCCGAGTATGGGTCAACAGTATTTACACTGAACGGGGCACAAATACAGTCAGTGGATGTCCCATGACTATAGTTTCACATGGTTCAAGACTCACACATGCAGATGGGAACGCTTAGAAACATCTAGGCAAAGCTGCAGCAACAGGGTCAAGATTCGCCGAAAATTAGGCGATCAGCCTGCGACTACTTCCATGCATTTGTGTACGTACTGAAAGAGCACACGTACCCTTTCACTACAGAACAACATGAATAACTTGTTATAATCAGGCATTCCCAGAACTGGTGCACTACAAAGGCATTCTCGCAGCTCAGTGAAGGCAGTCATACACCTGTCATCTTAAGGAACCAGATCAGACATGTCTTTGTGTGTCAAACTCTGAAGAGATTTTGCTGTTAAAAAAAACTTTGGGAACCATTGTTAACAGTAGCCCATCATTCCAAGGAACACGTGGACTACCTTTTGGGTAGTTGGCAGACTCCTCTTAAAAATAGTGGAAAGTATTTATTGTAACACTTTCCTTGCTCCTTTTTCAATGTGGTGTCCTAAGTACAGGGCTTCAGTTTGGCAAAATTGTATCTTAGTAGGGGACACTGTAGATCCATTTTCAGCCAGATGATTTAAAAAAGCAATATTATCAATCTTACAAGCTCCCTTAATATTTGATGCCACCAGCAGGTTGTCAATCTACTGTACTAGCACTGAATGATTTGGCGTTGCCAGAGATTAAAAATTATTTCTGAGAATGTGATTGAATATTAAGGGGCTTTCCGTTTACCCTTATGGGACTTGACACCATGCCAAAACATGATTACTGAAACAGAAAGCAAAAAGACTATCATCATGCACAGGAATAAAGAAAACGGTCAATAACTGAAAACCATTCTGCCCAGCATAGAATCTGAGAAAGTATCACAGCTGGGTTCGGTACCACAGGACAACAAGGAAAAACAATAGTATTCACTTTCCATAAATCCTCAACAAAAAGACACTTGGCATTCAGCTTTTAATGGAAACATTACATAGACTTCCCATTATCTCTGTTAGGATCCCATGCTCAATCATTGACTCGATCACAGGAGAAATACCGGCAATAGTATCCAGGGTCAAAATGTATTGTGGGATTCTCAGAAATTCTAAATTGCTTTGACCGGGATATAGCATGGTTCAACACCTTTGAATATTACGACATCTTTACCTATAAAGTCATAAACGTTAGGTAAAACAGTGTCTCTCAATTTAAGGGGCAAATCATCTCTCATCAAGAGAGGGTACATTCCCATGTCAGATCTCTGTCGGTCTAGTTTAAAAACCACATCCTCATCCCTGGTATGAAATTCAATACCTTTTGGAGTGCAATAGATGGAACAATTAAGCTTGCACAATAAGTCACATCCAACTAGATTAACCACACTTGAATCACACACCACAAATCGATGTTGATCCTCAAAGGACCCTATTTTAACATGAACTGCTTGAGAAATTGGGGTGGACAACTTTTATATGAAACTCCTATAACTTGAATACTTTCTTCCAAGATGGGAAAGTTAGGATTCTTTGCTGCTCTTTCAGTAGAGCGGGTAGCACCATTGTCAACAATGAATGAGACATGACTCTCATTTACCTCCCCATCCACATATGGGCCCCTCTGGTCCACGCAGTCCTCCTCTCCCTCAGGCACCGTCAGGCTGATGGGTTCTGATTGAAATCGTCTGTCTGAATCAAATACTGTTGTGATACATATTGATTTGGGAAAGAGAATGTGTTTGTCTGGTGACTCTGATTCATATTTAGGGCTCCCGGTTTTCTGTTTTTACGGATTTTTACATATAAATACAGACGGAAATCTATATTTCCTTTGTCTGTATTTATATTTAGAAACGGAAAAATACTTGGAAATGTTGCCACACTGCCCTGCTCGAATCCAGCTAAGCCCCCTTCCTGCTTCTGGAAATTCCTTCCTGGGCGCGCACACAACCGCACCCGGGTACTTCACAGGTCTTTTGAAAGACCATTTACTTGTTAACAAGGCTTGATTGTTGTTTCACCCCATGCCGTAGCCTCCCCCAATGTCCCTGACTTCTCCTGTCCCAGGCCCCATACAGTGCATGTTTTACACCCTTTAATTCACAGTGCTGCAGCAGGAGAAAAAAAAGAAACGCAGCTGTTCAGTTATACACGCTGGGCTAAAAGTACCAGAATACCTTAGGTGGCACAACATTGAATCTGTAGAGACGCAGTGCCAGCTCTGATTATTATTGCAGAACTACACGTTCTAGAATATACACAAACTGCGGAACGGCTCAAGCCCCCAGTTCAAAAAGAGATGTCCTAGGGTGGCTCAGGAGATGCAATTACTGCATAAACATATATGTAAACTTCAGGTCCGGGATTTGACTTCCAGTGTGGCAGCTAAGTGGTTAAAGCGCCTCTTGCAGAGCTATCTCTGCCTGTAACCTGCAGAGAAAGCTCCAGGTGCCAGGCAGGCAGCTAAGCGGGTTAATGCGCCCTCTGTTGAGACTTGTGAGAATTGCCAGCACACCTTTCAACCGAAGAGTCACATCTTGAGTAGGTTAAATGTGTGCTTTACCTGCAGGATAAAAGCGGTACAAAAGGGGGTGGTGATGGACGGAGCAGCTGAATCAATCAAACACTCACACCCAGTCAAAAGATCTGGGTTTAATCCATCACCGTTCTTTAGCCCACTCTGCCGGATAAAGCATCAGATTGCAGTGTAACACCTAAACGGGTTATACACCAACTGCAGCTCTCTGTGTGTGCCCCTCTCCTCCCACCACCACAGTCCACATCTACTGTCCTAGTAAGATGTATTTATTTATTTTATTTAGAAAGTTTTATATAGCGCGAACAGGATCTTTGCAGATATCAGAGCGCTTTACACGGCTGGGAATGCCAGCAAGAGAGTGGGGTTACACATAAGTAGTACAGCACATCAATAATACAAATATAACAGTTAAATGTGTGCATAGATAGTCAGTAGCATCAATAATACAGGTGAGATACTTAGTCATACAGTTCGAACAGCGATTTAAATGTGTGCGTAGATAGTTAGTAGCAACAATAATTCAGGTGAAATACATAGTCATAGAATTCGAACAAAGTAATACAGGTCGGAGTAGGGTCTTTCCAAATCCACGCTAATAGGTCAAGTGTATTTGGCCATAAAAATAGCTTTTACTTCTTTCTTAAAAAGTGTGAAGGAGAAGATGAGCCTGGTTTCAGGAGGGAGTGAGTTCCAGATCCTGGGTGCCATTCCTGAGAAAGAGCGTTTATAGGTTTTTACCTTCCGGAATCTTCGAGGTTTTAGCAGAAGATTGTCTGTGCCTCTAGTGTTTCTAGAGCCGCCAGAGATTGACAGCTTCTGAGTGAGGTATCTGGGAGAGCTCAGGTGTAGAGCCTTGTGTGTCATGCAGGCGATTTTCAAATGTATTCTGGCTTCAAAAGGCAGCCAGTCCAGTGTTTTCAGATCAGGGGTGATGTGCGAGTGTTTTTTTGATCCAGTGATGAGTCTGGCTGCAGCGTTTAGAGAGGCTCTTAGGGGTGCAGTGCTGGTTAACGGGAGACCGCAAAGGGCGGTGCTGCCGTATTTAATTCGAGGGATTACTAGAGCTTGTACTGCAGTTTGGAAGTCTTTGGCTGGTAGGAAGGGTTTAAGTTTCCTCAGTGTATTGATTTAGAAGTTCGCTCCCTTAGTAGCCTTGCTGATATGATGCTGCATGTTAAGGTTGGAGTCGAGGGTTATGCCTAAAGATTTCGCTGAGTCCACTATGATGGGTTGGACATTGAGTGCAGTTAACTGTTTAAGCCAGGTTTGCGTGATGGGGATCTTCGTGGGAGGTGTGATCAGCAGGAATTCTGTTTTCAGAGCATTTAGTTTGAGATGATTATCAGCAAGCCAGGATTGGGTGTTTCTGATCGTAGAGTTCAGTAGTAAAATGTCGTTGGGGGATTGTAATTTGAGATATAGTTGGGTGTCATCTGCGTACATGTGAAAAAGTACATTGGATGCTTGGAGCAAGGTGGTGAAAGGTTCCATAACTAGGTTGAACAGGGTTGGTGATAGGGAAGATCCTTGTGGGACGCCTAACGACACAGGTATTGGAGAGGACATCCGGTTGTTACTCTTGAATTTCTGCGACCTGTTGTGTAAAAAGGAGGTGAACCACTAGAGAACAGTCCCAGAAAGACCCATTCTTGTGCTCAAAAGATCGAGTAACTTCTCATGTTTGACAGTGTCGAATGCCGAAGAGAGATCAAGCAGGATGAGGAGGCAGGTATCACCTTGATCAAGAATTTGAAGGGCGTCGTCAATTATGTGCATCATAGCTGTTTCAGTGCTGTGTCCTGCTCGGAAGCCTGATTGATGCGGGTTGAGGAGATCAAACAGGTCGATATGTTTAGTCAGTTGTAGTTGAGCGCATTTTTCCAATAATTTGGCGAGAGTGGGAATATTGGTAATGGGACGGTAGTTGTTTAAGTCGGATGGGTCGGCAGTAGGTTTCTTTAGCAAAGGTGTGACTTGTCCAACTTTGAGGGAGTCAGGGAAAGTTCCTTCTTGGAGCGAGCTGTTGATGATTTTAGTCCAGAGGGGAAGGAGCAGTGGGATGAAATCTTTGACAGCGTTAGCAGGGAGGGGATCCGAGAGGTGATTGGAATATTTCAAGGTGTTGAGCAGTTTGCCTATTTCTTCTTCGGAGTAGGTTTCAAAGGTTGACCATGTTGCATTGTTTTTAGGTTCGGTGGGTGTTATGCAGTTGAGAGTGCTGTGGAGTCTTGCGTCCGCGCGGAGATCATTCTTTATGTTGTCAGTTTTTTGGGTAAAGAAAGTGGCGAAGTCTTCACATGAGGGTGCTTTGTGCAAGGTACTGAGAGGTTGGGGTTGTTCCTTGGCTTGTGTTCTGATTAACTCAAACAGTTTTCTAGGGCGATTTTTTGCTTGGTCAAGCTGGAGGCTGAAGAAGTTTGCTTTCGAGCGCTTTATTTTCCTGAAGTAGGCGTTTCTCTTTTTCTTCAGGGTTTTCAGGTGTAGTGCAGAGGGAGCTGTCCTCCAGGTGCGCTCTGCCAGTCTCATGGCTCGTCTATCTTCATTGAGACTCCCGTCATACCATGGTTTGGAGATTTTAGCGGAGACTCTTTTTAGCTGCATGGGAGCAGCCTCATTAATTATTGAGGTCACTGCGCTAAGATAGTGGTCAGTCAGGGATTGGACATCTGTAACGCCAGAAGGGGGGAGTAGGAGGTCACGACTGTTCTGAGGTAAGGATAATGGGTTGAGTCTTTTCAGGTCTCTTTTCCAGACTTTAGGTCTGGTGGGTTGAACAGAGTTGAGTTTGACTTTTTCATTGATGTGAAATGTAACAATATGATGGTCTGACCAGTCACAGGGTTGAATAGCCTCAAGTTGAGTAGCGCCCTCTTTGGCGATGATAAGGTCGAGGATAGAGCCTTTCTCGTGGGTCGGGCTGTTGCATAATTGTGTGAGGTCCAGGGCGCTGAGGAAGCTTTTAAGACTATTTACCACCGCATCGTTAAGATCGTTCCAATGGAGGTTGAAGTCGCCCAGGTATATTTGGGTGAGCTGTCGTCCTGCGTTGGTTGAAATCAGGTCCATCATTTGCTGGGCGAAGATGAGGTGGTCTCTGGGAGGGTGGTAAATGCTATGGAGAGAGCATATCGGTTTGCCATCGCTGATGATATCGAGGCAGATGTATTCGTAGGAAGTTGGAGAGGGTAGGGTCGGCACGGGGACTTTCAGAACAGAAAGGCTGTTCCTGTATATGCATGCGATTCCGCCACCTATCTTGCCAGACCTGTCAAGCCTAATGATGTGGTAGTTAGGGGGGACCAGAATGTCCATTATAGGTATAGAGGATTCGGTTAACCAGGTTTCAGTCAGGATGATTAGGTCAAGGTCCAATCTTAGGATGAGATCAGCGATGGCGGCGGAGTGCTTAGAAGCCGATCTGCAGTTTAGGAGAGTGCATTTGAGACGGGGTGTGTCTGGAGAGGAAGAGGGTGCTAGAGAGAGGGGGACTTTTCTAAGGTTATTTGGGACGGATATTCTGTTGTTAAGAGTGGAGGATCTACGGGGGTTTGAGTGTATTGTGGGGATGGGGAGGTGCGGGCAGTTGTGAGGTTTAGGGGAGCTTGGTCGTAGGAGCGGAGGAGGGAGAGAGTGTCGAGGTCCGAGTGAGGGTTGCATGTACGAAGGGGGCGGTTGTTGCGATTGTGGGCGGGGATCGCGGTCCAGTGAGTGCGGCGGTTGTGCTTGTTGCGATTGTGGGCATGGATCGCGGTCCGGTGCGAGGGACATGGCTTAGGAGCGTCGTCGGGACGGGAGGGGAGCAGGTTGAGAGGGGAGGTGGTGGTGAGTGAGGCGAGTCTAGGGGGTGTGGTGAGCAGCTCTTTGATGATGTGCATGTCTTCCTTGATGGTGTGAATTTCTTCTTTGAGTTGTAGGAGGAAGGACATAATCTTGTCTAGCGTGGGGTAAGTATTAGTGCTGGGGGTGGAAGTCATGGTTGGGTGGCTGACCTGGGACTTAGCGTGCGGGTGGGGGGAGGGTTAGTGTTCATGCAGGGCTCCGTGTTGTCGTTGTGCGGGTTGGTGTTAGGGAGAGAGGGTAAGGGGGCGATGGGAGTGGATGAAGTATGGAGGAGATTGGAGGCGAGGAGGCGGGGATTCATGGCAGGCGGAGAGAGCGGGGTGGAAGTGGAGTGTATGATGGTGGTGAAAGGGGAGCCTGAAGGGAAGTGAGGGCTGAGAGTGGGGGGGAGTTGAGGTTGGAGATGGTCCTGTCGTGGGGCGGGGGAGTTGCGATAGTAGATGTGGTGTGCTCTGTATGGTTAGTTAGCGTGTGGAAGTGGGGGCTGAGAGAGGGGGGGACAGGGTGCGGGATTTGTCGCTATGTGTGTCGATCTGGTGCTGAACTAGGTTAGAGGGGTTGTGGGCGGGGTCTATGGTGTCAGGGGGGAGAGGATGGGTGGGAGTATTATGAGTGGGTGTCACCGGGGTGGGAGTGTGGGGTCGGCTGATGTGTGATGGGAGGTTATTTATGTCTGTGATTGCGGAGTGTGGGGTGGTTGCAGCAAGTGGGTGAGTGACTGTTGTGTTGGGGGAGGAGGTGAGGTGTATGTCGTTCTGGTGCTGAGCTAGGTAAGAAGAGTTGTCGGTGCGGGATGTGAGGTCTAGGGTGATAATACTGGAGGGGATGTGAGTGGGGGTCCGATTGTTGGAGAGGCTCTCTTTGAAAGTGGGGAACAGGTTGTCTAGTAGTTCCAGGTTCCTGTCTGTGGATTGAATTAGGACAATCCCGTTGTTGTAGATAGTAATAGTGGTTCTGCCTAGGAAGAGTTGGGAAGGTGTGATGGAAAGAGTTAAGCAGTGAGCAGATTTCCTGGTGGTGGAGACAGTGAGTAGTGTGAGGAACATTTTTCTCCATTGAGCTCTGCGAGAGGTGTGGAAGATGATATCGATGTTAAGGGATCCATTGACTGGTGAGAAGTAGGTGTCGACAAAGGGGATTTCAGGGTGAGACCTCAGGAAGTTGTGTTTAAAGCGTTTAGCGGCTTTTTTGGTGAGTGCGGATGGGTAGTTGATTTTAAATGTGTGCTTGCCGATGGGCTCCATGCTGGGATGGCGGTATATGTGTAGGTGAGTGTGGCGGTAAGGTGGGTGTGGGAGGGTAGATGATAGTGCGACACGTGCGCAAAGAACAATGCAGACAGTAGGTTACATGGTACACAAGTGACCTTAGTGAGTAACAAAAATAGCTAACATATAGGGGTAGCAATCCGAGTAAAGCACTATGCCGACAGTAAATTACGTGGTACACAAATGCCACTAGTGAGTAACAAGATAGTCAAAATAATCAAGATAAAGAGGTAACAACCTGTGCCAGCCAAAAATAAACAGTGTGAATGGGTGTAGCTTACACAGTGTACACTAATGAATGAAGAAATATGAGGTAGCGGACGGTACAGCTTAAATAATGTAGCCAAATATAAAAGAATATAAAAATATGAATGGTGTCAAACGGTGCATATCGAGCAATATTAATACTAGTTATTCACCAGAACAATTTGAGGTAGTGCTCGGTACATTGACAGTGAAGAAAAGTGAGAAATGTGCAAGTTTACAAAAACGAAAATGTACACAATACAGTATATGAGTCAGAAATCTGAATCAAAGAATCGAAGGTGACATTAGTTAGTAAACAACATAAATGGGGTAGCACTCTGAGCGTTATTATGTTCAGAATATAGGTAGAATTATAATACTGCAATAATAGGCAGAGATTCATTCATATATGAGGTAGCAATCTGCATTACAAATGTTCAACATATAGGTAGGATTATACTGCTGCAATAATAGGCAGACATTCTTTCATGTATGAGGTAGCAATCAAAAGCAGTGCATTACAAAAGTTTAAAATACAGGTAGGGGAATAGTAGTTTCATATATGAGGTAGCAATCTGCATTAAAACTGTTCAAAATATAGGTAGAATTATAATACTGCAATAATAGGCAGACATTCTTTCATGTATGAGGTAGCAATCAGAGTCAGTGCATTAACGAGTAACCAACAAACCAACAACCAACAAACATCCTTTCACAAGATGGTGTGAATACATAACTGAGCACAGTAGTTGGTAGTTGAGATTAGCCTAATATGCTAGGTTCTTAGTGTCTGTTCAGATAATGATCCCCGCCCGAGAGAGACTAGTCAAAAATGGCCGCCAAATAACTGGGTTAGACAGTAGTCCTCTGTTTGTTGCTGTTGCTTGGCTAGCAGGGAAGAGCAGTTTCCCTTCCTCTACATGCAAGCAGTGGAGGTGGAGATATTAGTCCTCTGTCTGCTGCTGTTACTTTGAGCATAGGGGAAGGAATTTCACTTTCTGTCTAAGCCAGCAATGCTCCAGCTCGCTGGATGGAATGCTTATCTCTGTGTGGGGGAGTTAATCTGAGGAGCCTCGTGGACAGAGGTACAGGAGGGGATTTATTGTTACAGGTTTATGGCTCCAGCCATTTTGAACAAAGGAGGTATTTTGAAAAGTGTGCAGGCGGGAAGGAGAAATAAATACCTTACGTCTCTGTGTGCCTTTTGAGTCTGCCAGCAGAACTTTTGAAGCAGTGGTTTAATCCATAACGTGTCTCAGTCTCTTCCGATATGCCGAAATATGTAAATTGTGTGTAATTAACCTCCAGAGATTAAATCATGGCTCCAATTCTATTACCGTGAGGGCAGCGCGGGCAATTGCCCGGTATCCAACAGGGCCGAGGGGGGGGGGGGCAGGCTCCGGTCTTCTGTCGCATCTACTGCTCTTGTTGTTGTTGCTCCCTTCAGTCGTTCCTCGCTGAGTGGCGGCGGCGCCTCAGCCTCCGGTCGTGTCCCTCTCCTGAGTCCGTGTCCTGTCTCCGGTGCTGCGGTGCGGGGGGAGGGAGGGGGGACCGCCACGTCCCTTTGCACTCCCGACGTAGCAGCCGGTGTTCTCCACCGCGGACTGGAGGAGGGGGCACTTAACAATCCTCCGGCGTGTAGCTCCTTTGTTGTGGCGCGGCCGGCTTTATAATGCTTTTCGAAAAAACCCCGAGACTCAGCTGCGGTGGAGCGGGCGGGCGGTGCCGGCTCATCAGGCACACGGAGCTTTGGTGGGGCTGCTCTCCTAAGCTGGCGGGGGAGCCCTTCTATGCTGCCGTGTCTGCCTTTTGGTCTCCTATGCTGTTGAGGGATGATTCTGCAGCCATGCTCCTGTACCTTCCTCTGCCGTGTAGTGGGCGGGGGATGGGGGGGCACCTCTTCCAGCCCTCCGGTGTCTTCGAATGGTGTAACGGGGGGGCACCACTTCCAGCCCTCCGGTGTCTTCGAGTGGTGTACCGGGCGGGGGGGGGGGCACCACTTCCAGCCCTCCGGTGTCTTCGAGTGGTGTACCGGGCGGGGGGGGCACCTCTTCCAGCCCTCCGGTGTCTTCGAGCGATGTCTTACCAGTCTCCCAGAGCTTCAGCCGTCCCTGCAACGCGCCGGGGGTGCCCTCTTATGCCGCCTTGGCTCCGATGCTGGGCTGGTGGTAGGATGGTCCGCAGTGTCGGCTCGGCAGTCCGATCGCAGGGCTTTTCAGGCTCCAGCCTCCGTTGATCCGGACCTTAGGCAATCCAGTAGTCAATCCAGTTACTCTTTATGCTTTCTGCTTTCTTTCCATCGTGCTGGTGGGTACTAACAGGGATAATGCCCGAAATGGGATCCCAAGCACTGGGAGCTCCTCACAGGAGCTCCTACCAGGCGGCCATCTTGATAACCAGGTAACCAGGTACCAAGATAACCAGGTACCGCTGGGGACATTCAAGGGTTCAAGTCCCAAACCCAGAAAGACAGCTCCGGTGGTCAACGCGCTTGCTGCAAGGATTTGTGCAAAATCTGAAAGCGAAACGTTGAGCATTGTTCGACCAACAGAGACTTTTGTGCCTCTGATGGCAATGTCTCCGAATTAGTAAATTACACCAGTTGTATGCAGTGCCCAAGAGCGCCTTCTGCTCAAGACAATGGTGTGAAAAATGATGCGTGCCCATCAGGTAATACATCTGCTGCGTATGTGCCCACCCCACAGACGTTTTACATTTGCACCGGTTTCGTCACAGGCAGACACATTCATTTTTGTTACGCACAGGGAGATTAGGTGATCAAATCACTTAATCTCCATGGTCGACCGTCGCAGCCATTAGGCTACATTCTCCCTCTTATATGTATAAGGGGCTTTCTTTGAGTCTCTTGTGGCTGTTCCTGGCTGGTTAAAGATGGTGCTTACATGTTGCCACCTTCAATGTTAGAAGCGCACAACGCTCGAGATGCTCTGTGGACTGGCATGGTGCCCTGCAGGAGACTGGCATGAAGAAGAGGCTCAACTTCTGCCCAAGCACAGCCACACGTCTCCTGACTCATGTGCGTTGTGGCAAACAGTTCAGTTTTTATTTAGCATTTTAGTCAAACTACATATGAATAATGCAACATAAGAAACACTCCCAGTATAAAACGCTGGAAAGCAACTAAATTAACTGTATACAATAGGTGATACAG
This sequence comes from Lissotriton vulgaris, assembly GCF_964263255.1. NCBI lineage: Eukaryota > Metazoa > Chordata > Amphibia > Caudata > Salamandridae > Lissotriton > Lissotriton vulgaris. Next base: position 273,067,085 of record NC_141694.1, on the reverse strand, counting down.
AGTGAATTCTACAAGTATACACACAGGTCAATGCATACTGCCCATCATATATAGGTAGGTGAATTCCTATTTTGTCTAATAATATTCATCAGGCTGCAAAGCGATCACTTGTTATAGAGAGAAGCAGTCATATTTTAAAATAAGCACTGACAAATGCAATAGGTTTGGACATGTAAGGTTTTAGGTTCACGAGAACTAAGTAGCACATAGAATTCACTCACTGTGGGAAACAGGACACAGGGGGGTACTGGTGGAAGATGACGACAAGCAGCGGGGGGATTGGATTTGGCCGAGTTGGCAATGCTGCAACCCCAGCAGCAGGTCCTGATCTGTGCAAAACCAGGCGCTAGACTGTTTCTCCTACTGCTGGAAGAGAACCCCCGTGAAAGGTGTGTGTGCCGATTCTGCCGAAGCAGCCGCTCGTGAGTGAGCCCATAATGAGGAGTGGGGAAACGGCCCTGTGGCGTGTCTGATGCATCACCTTGTGTGTTTTCAGCACAGGGGTTGGCCTAAAATTATGCCTAGGGCCGTCATTGGTAGCACTTTCACGCTGCAAGATTGACGGCCATAGGACCCACAACAAAATCGGTATGTCGCGTACTTCAAGCATAACTGCACGTCACATGTGCATTTGCTCTGGGCTTGTGTGGGTGTAGGGGGTGGTGGGTGTACTTTATACATCACTCACTGTAGGGGCGGCGGCCGCGCAGCACTGGTGACCTGTGGCGCCGGCCGTCTTTATCATTTATTTGAGGACACTGACGCTACTGTCAGAGATTGACAGTAGTGTCAGTGAGTGTCCCAAAATAAATCATAAAGGCCGCCGCCACAGGCCATCAGTGTCGCATGGCTGCCGCCCTCAAACTAGTGCCGCCTGGGGTGGACCCTCACCTAGCTAGGCCATTGGGGCAAATCAGGTTTTCTTTCTCTCGAACTCAGCTCCATATTGGCAGGACCAAGGTATGGAGCACTACTTTAAAATCACGAACGATTTGACGAAACAGGGTAAAACAGCCGTATTTGTCAGCTGTGTCCACGCACGCGAGTCCCTCGGAAGTCTTTGGTACGATTTACCCTGAGTACATGCCCCTGTCAGAAGTGATGGAGTTCTGAGTGTAGTTTCAATACCAAGCTGGCCCATGCTATAAAATGTGCTTTTTAGGCTAGCACGTAGTCATGAATGATCAGATCATCTTCTGAGCAGCAGCAGTGTCTGATTGCCCTCAGCTATTGAAAAATGCAGTCACCAGTGTATCGCTTGTATGCATTGTCAATTTAAATAAATGTGGAAAAATACTAGCCGTAGTGTCGTCTTTTACTGTGGCAAAAATAAATGTGGATGAATACAGAAAAAATGCCCAAAAAATAAATATGGATATATACAGACGGAAATGGCAAAAAAATAAATACCATAAAACCGGGAGCCCTATTCATATTGTATGTTTGAACCTGAACATTCTATTGATGCATCAGAGCTTGTGATATCTGTTTTGATTGGAACGTATGTAAGACTTCTATGTTACATAGATAGATAATAATTCGGGGAAACAACCTTTACAACGCAACTTTTACAACGCACTACCATTACAACAAAACTTTTACAACGCAACATCCATTACAACGCATGCATTTACAATGCAACCATTACAACGCATGACACTACATCGCACACCACTACAACGCATGCCATTTTCAAGGCAGTCTTTACAACGCATACCATTACAATGCATAGCATTACAACACATAGTACCCTTACACTATCCAACACTTACCCTACTGTTGCACCCCCTGGAGTTAGAATAGTAATTTTTACCCCTACACTATCCAAAACTTACCCTACTGTTGCACCCCCTAGAGTTAGAATAGTAATTTTAACCCCTATACTATCCAACACTTACCCTACTGTTGCACCCCCTGGAGTTAGAATAGTAATTTTTACCCCTACACTATCCAACCCTTACCTTACATGCAATGTAATGTTATGCGTTGTAATGGTATGCGTTGTAAATGTAGTATGCGTTGTAGTGGAATGCGTTGTAAAGGTAGTTTCAAAGAATTCGTTGTAATGGCATGAGTTGTAATGGTATGCCTTGTAATGGATGTTGCGGTGTAAAAAATGCGTTGTAAAGGTAGGCGTTGTAAAAGTATGCGTTGTAACGTCATACATCCAATAATTTGTGTTATTTTGCATCATAGAAAGCTTTTCCAGCAATCATCTTCTTACAATGGCTTTGTTATAATAATTAACCCTGGGCAAAGCACTACGCTACACTCGCGTAGTTTGCGAAGTTTCCGCAACTTCGCACTACGCGAACTGCACGTAGCACAGTGCAAACATGCGAAGCGTAGTGCAGCCATAATTTTTTGATTGCTCGCTGTCCTTAACGTTAAGTTGGCGACCACGAGCAAACAAAATGACATCCTCGTGAGACTTTTTCCTTGTTCGCGATCAGCAACATCAAGTTGCTGATCGCGAGCATGGAAAATAAACCTCGCGGCGAGATTCTCAACGCGGGAGGCCAGGTTTCTCATTGCGAGTGGTCGTGCACACTCGCGACCGCTCGCAATGAGAAACTACCTGTCCGCGTTGAGAAAGCTGCAGCTCAAGTAAAAATCTACTCGAGCGGCAGAAAAGAACAGCTCGCAGTGTGCAAGATGCTGTTTTCAATGATTGCACAGTACCAGATGCTTCTCCGCACTGTGCAATCATTAAAAACGACATCTTGCACAGTGCTAACATGCTTCTACGCAATTCGCGTAGTGCTACGCGTAGCTCACGTAGTGCGTAGTGTATTTCGCGTAGCTCTACTTCGCGAACTACGCCCACCCCTATAATACGTAATAAGTTAATATATATGTTAAATTCATTATTCTCAAAATAATAATTATTTTCTATAAATCCAAGCACACTTTTCTGGTGCTGGTACTTCAGCTTTTCTCAGTTTTTATGTTATTTTTCTTGACGCGTGCAAAGTCCACACTAGAGTTTTATTGTCAAAATAATATTTACGTCATGTAAAAAATTATCAGTGTTTACACTGTATCCCTGGCATTCCACTTTCACAAAGTGTAAGCTGTTCATCATGAACCTCTTCCACTTTACCAGTATTCAATCATCGATCCTCGTTTTTGCAAATAGCGGATTGAGTCCTTAATGCTCTTTCTTCCTTGCAAATTGCAAGGAGTTGCAGTATTCATATTTTAATTTGACAGACACATTTGCAACTCACTATGTACCTTTCTTATATTGGGAGTATGTTTTATGCAAATAGAAAGCCTGGATATTTGCGGGTTTTGTGACTGCAAAAATGAATATTACGTCCTGCCTCTGCTCATGTAAACTATCACGCTCAGCCATTACACCCTGATGAAGAGAATTATCACTAACCTAATCATATGATGTCCCTTCTATGATGAAATTAATAATACTTTGTTCCCCTTTAGTGCTTACCTTTCAGCAGAAGAATAGTGAAACAAAAAACATACACCCCAAGAAATGTGTGGAAATTTGACAAGGCATATGAAGGTCAAATGATTCATCCAGTGGTCAGGAGAGCAAACTATACCAATTCTGAGTAAATACGTTTTTAGATGAAGCTGAAGACAACTAGTACAATGATACTCAGAATTAAAGATATTTCAACATAAGTTTAGATAATTGGATGCCAATATACTACCCACTTTGTTTGGCACACCAAGATGTTTAACTGACCTATGAATTTCTCTTTCTGAATGAGCACTCTGATGTGGGAAACCTTGAATAAAAGCCTGCTAGCCTTCTGCTCTAAAGAGGACAAATCTTTCATAGAAAAAGTTGCCAGGTACAGTCAGGTGCCCTGTGCGTGAGATTCTAAGAACGCTAAAAAAACAATGTTGGATTCTGAAAGATGCAATTGGCCTTTGAAATAAACCTTTGTCCAGGTTATACAGCTGGTGCTCTGCTGATGTTTTTTGAGGATACACCTGTTGCAGGTGGAGATTAGATGCTGTTATGAATTTTAACAGCTAATTCTAACTCCATGTTCTTCATATTTGATAGAGGCTCTGAAATAATGATACCAAGTCTTAAAATCTGCAAAACCTTTACCTCACAGGCCGAGTAAAAATATATTGAGTCACAAGAAATATTCAGCCAGTGGCCCTTCAGAGGTGTCAAAAATGTTTTTTGACAAATAGTTCCAACAATGGTTTTGTTTTCCATTCTCTGGGCCTCTGTGCTATTGCATTTTGCCATGGAACGAAGGGGCTTATGTACAAGGCCCTATAGCCATCACAACGTCACTTTTACTGACGTTGTGGTAGCGACAGGGCCTTGGACTTATGAACAAGGCAGCGTTAAGCAACTTAACGTGGCTCAACGCTGCCTTCTAAATAAGGCCCCCTTTCATGCTATGGTTAGCGTGAAAGGGGGGTCAGTGGGTGTTGCAGTGGATGTTCCACAGCAACACCTATTATGTTTGACGCCGCCCCCTATGTACAAGGGTGGCGTACATAGGAGGCAGCGCCAAAATTAAGATCAGGGAAAACCTTGTGCAGCACACATGGAAAAAGCAAAATGCCATGGATTGTTTATGTACATAAAGGTCCCCCTTCCTGTACATAAGTATCTTTTTTTTTTAAGGCATTACGCAGCACACATGAAAGTGACAAAATGGCATTTCAGGATTATTTATGTGCAGGAAGGGCCGCCTTCCTACACATAAACAATCCTCCCCTGCACGCAGACACCCTTGCGCTATGGTGCAAGGGTGCCTGTGTTGGCGCTACACTGCTAAGTGTAGCGCCATCGCAGGGGGAAACACAAGTCTGCACCATATTGTTGTAAATATGGTGAAGCCTTGCGTTTCAGAAGTGGTGGAGAGAGGCGTTTAGCCAGGAAGGCTTACGAATCTCTCCGCCACTTCCTTGTAAATATCCCCCCAAGATTAGTGCTGCTTTGTTAGAATAGGGTTGTTTTCCTATTTTGCATCAGAAAATATAATAGCATATGGTGATGTGTATACAGGTTACGTGCAATGGACCATAAATCAGTCAAGCATGTCATAATTAGATGTTTATATATGAAAAACACAAATGTGTTATTGCTGTCAAAAATGTCAGTATTTGTAAATAGTCATAGTCATAGTCATACATTCTTATATAGCGCACAGTTCACAGCAAGGTCTCAAGGCGCTAGCAGATAAAGAATGGGGGACAGGGACGGTGCACTGCGGCTAGTTGGTGGAAGGGGGGAAAAGCCAGGTTTTCAGTTTTTTACAGAAGCATGTGTAATTGATTATGGATGAGATATATACCGGTAGTTTGTTCCACAACATTGGAGCAAGATAGGAAAAAGAATGGGCCCCTTTTTGCAGAGTCCGAAAACAGGGCTGAGTAAGGAGGAATTTAGAACTGGACCTTACAGATCTACCAGGGATGCACCTAAGGAGCTTGATTTTTTGGTAGTTAGGACCGGCGTCATGCATTGTCTTATGTACCAGGCTTAAGATTTTAAAGTGGCATCTCTGGCGGATAGGGAGCCAGTGAAGAGTCCGTAGGTTCGAGATAGATGAGGATCTACTGGGGAGATTAAGGACAAGCCTAGCTGCCGTGTTCTGAAGGATCTGAAGCTTGGAGAGCAAATTAGCATTCAGGGCAGTAAACAGGGCATTTCCGTAGTCCAAACGGCTAACGATAAGGCCCTGCACCAGTGGCTTCCTAGCTTCAATGGGGAGCCACTTAAAAATCTTACGGAGACTGCGCATGATGCCGTAACAGACCTCAAGAACCTGATCTATTTGGTGCTTCATGGACAAGGGGGCGTCTATGGTAATGCCGAGGTTTCTGACAGATGATTTGGGATGGGGACACAATCCTAGTTCAGCAGGCCACCAGTCATATGACCAAACCTCCTCAGCTCTTCCAAACAGGATGATCTCTGACTTGCTGCTGTTCAGTTGTGACTTATTGGCGCTCATCCATTCATTTATTTGGGTCATACAACTCCTAAAGCGAAGCCGAGTGCCGGTGAGATCAGAGTGTCGTCGGCGTAAGACACGGTTTCAAAACCGTGTGATCTAATGATGGCAGCTAATGGGGTTGAATAGAGATTAAACAGCATGGGGCTCAGTATTGAACCTTGTGGGACCCCCACGGTCCCTGGAAGCTTGCACGCGGAGATGGTATCCACTACAACCGTGGTAGATCTGTCTGCCAGATAGCTCTCGAACCAGTCAATGTGCAAGCTAAGGGCAAGTTGAATTTATATTTTAGTTTTCAATTTTTTTCATCATTGTTCCTAGCCAATAGTATACTGTAAAATATGATGCATCAATTGTATTCATTTAGGTTGTAATGGATGGAAGTTATCTTTAAGAGTTTTATGATCACTAGAACAGAAAATTAACTATGTACTAAATTGATCTGACTTTAATAAAGATTACCAAATTCCCAAGATCAAGCAATAAAGCACCGCTACTTCATACATTTGTCCAAACTTGTGGAGTCTTTTTGGTGAGGACCTGTGGCAGATTCTGCCTTTCAGAGGTGCCAATGATGGGGAAAGGATTATGCTATCGCTAGATGACCTCAGAAGAGTGATCCGCTGCCTTCGAAATATTTAGCATTCTTGTATTACATTCCAAGACCATATACAGTAAGATGATAACACTCACAAAGATAAGTGTCTCATGTCCATTCTTTATTCGAGCATCCAAATACAACCGAGACTGGTCCTCAACTGAATCAGAACCCTAGCCCCCAGAACTAGAATGCCCTAAGTCTGAACAAAGCTCAGGCAATGAATACAAAGATACACATCAATAAGGTGACAAAGCACCTGTAGTAAAGAAACTTAGTTATGGAACATGGAATTGTAAGAACATAAAATGCTAATATACAAGTTACACCACCTACCACACAATTGTTCTCTTCACCCACCCCTGCCAAAAATACCTAGCCTGATTGATACTTTCTACATAGCATTTGACCATCTTATGGCAAGTGAAGGTGACCCTTGGCAACAGAGCAAGAATTAAAGTGCATTTTGTTAGGATAAGGATGGTGATAATCCTAAAAAGTTACAAATCCCTTCATGATGAGTTGGCCGTTATCAGATGCAATAATTAAAGCCTAAATAAAATTGATACCGAGGTTTTCCGTATTTATCGGTTTCGATAATTATGGCTTATTACATGTTTTTGGTGAATAACATGCATATTTTAGAGCTCACTTCACTAAAATCCAAATGTTCCAGTACTTCAAGTTCCAGTATTTACTGGGGCATTTTTCCATGCTAAATATTAGCAGGTTTGAACTGTGATATTTAGTACAAAACTCAAGTCAAGTCAAGTCAAAATATATGTTTATTATGACCATAGTCTTTAAACAATGCAATGAGAATAGCACAGAATGACATATTATTTTTAAAACTGTGTCCATTTAGAGGTTCGTACACACCATTATCAAAAGTACAAAAAAATCAGTAAAATTTACAGTTATCTTAAAACTTATTTTGTATAATAAAACCTATTCACATTCTTATTACTTCGTACAATTACAGTCTGCTAAAAACCCATACAGTACTACATGTTACTCTTTAGCTCTGAGCGCACTCAGAGACACCTTTAAAAATTTCCCAAGGGCAATTGCAACATCGATGTAGGGGATTTCTGTTAAGAGGCTGGCTGCCTGTTCTCTTGTTTTTACCTCATATTTTATAAAGACTGGGCGCAGCAGAAGTTTCCTAAAGTCTAGGAGTGTAAAACAGTCTAATAAGATATGCAGCAGGTCTCCCTTTGTCCTCAAGTTACACCTGCAGTGACCTTCCTGATCTAACATTTCTGAATTAAGGTCTCTGCTTGTTAGCCATGGGTTGATCCCAATTCTAATTCTCAGGATCTCTTGCCTGTATCCGCGATTGGGTAATCTGTCAAGGTAGGGGAACCAATTATCAAGGGACCACGCATTTAGCATATGTACCACTGATTTTTTCTTTCTTAAATAGCCTCTATCAAGCATTTTCGAGACTTCTCTCCCTCTTTGCTTCAAATCACCTTTAGTACTAGTGATTTGCAATGAGCTCAGGTCCAAGTCGAACTCAAGTGTGTTACAGATTCCCTTCAATTTATCCCTACTGGACTTCGCCCATTTTAGCTCGCTTTTCTGAATTTCTTTGCGACACCAGTATGCCACTTTTTTTGTTTCAGAGTCTTCTAATCTCTTCCAGAATCTGATCACCGCCATCTGGGTTAATATCGCCCAGGACTTTGTGCCTATTTCTGTTCTGATGGCTTGTATCATAGCAGATTGAGGAAGTGATAAGAGCCTTTTTATGCAATTTCCCTCTATGACGTCCCAGGATCCCTTACCGCTCAAATAAAGGATCTCTGCGCCATATAGAACTTGGGGGGGGATCATTGCCTCAAAGGCTCTGAGCATTGGCCGGTGTGACATCTCACCATATTCCCCATTGAACCTTTTAAGTCCGCATATGGAGGAGAGTGCCTTTGCTTTTTGCGTTTCCAAATGGGTGTTCCAATTTAGTGTCCTATCGAACCAAATACCCAAATAACGGTACTCATTTACTGTCTCTAATTTAAGGTCACCTATGTACCAACTAAATCTGTTTAACTTTTTCCCGAAACATAGGGTTTTTGTTTTATCCAAGTTGATAGTCATGAATTTTTCAGCACAGTAAGTATTAAAGGCGTTAAGCTTCCTTTGGAGGCCTCTCTCGGTCTGATCTACTATCACCAGATCATCCGCATATAATAGGCACGGGATCTTGTTTCCATCCATTTTTGGACTGGCACTGCCCTCCACCTCCAAGTAGGCCGGGAGATCTGACAAGTAGATAGAAAAAAGCTGGGGGGCCAGCACGCAGCCCTGTCTTAACCCATTAGCTATGGGTATTTTGGGAGTTAGGGAGCCCCCCGTATCTTTAATTACTTGCCCCCAGTCAGGAGATCTTTTGGGATATTTAGCCTCTTTAGTGTCTCCCATAGGCAAGCCCGATCTACAGAATCAAAGGCTGCTTTGAAGTCGACGAAACAGCAGCATAGCTTGCCATTCTGTTCCGTCGACTTTCTCGCCAACGCCCATAGAGCAAACCCGTGATCTATTGTCGAGTGGCCTGCTCTAAATCCACCCTGTTCTGTGGGGATTATTTGGCACTCCTCTACCCATGTATTCAGTTGTTTCAAAACAATTTTAGAGAACACTTTCTCTCCAATATCTAGGAGGTTAATCAGCCGATAATTTCTTGGCTCCTCCTTGCTCCCTTTCTTGTGTATCGGCCTGATTATGGCCCCCTTCCAGGTTGGAGGCATTACACCATCTTTTAACACTACCTGGAACATATTGGCCAGGAAACTTGCCCACCATGTAACCTCGGTCTTCAGGATTATTGCAGGCAGATTGTCTGGGCCTGCTGCCCGGGTTAGCTTGAGTTCTTTTATTGTGAGCTCTACTTGTTCTTCGTTAAATTTGACTAGGAGGTCTTCAGAAATATCTTGCCATGTTTTAATCTCCATCTCCTGTCTGGGAGTCCTTGCCCCGTACAATTCCCTTATGTATGTATCCCATGCTGCCTCACTCACCACACAGTTTAATTCGCCCTCTGGTGTACCGGATGCTGTCTTTACTAGTTGCCAGAATTTCCTTAGATTTTTATTCTCTATGGCTTCCAATAGTTCTAACCAGCATTTTTCTTTATGTAACCTTTTTGTAGAGAGTACCATTTGCTTGAATTCTTTTTTCAGTTTTACCAGGCGATCATGTCTCTCTTGTGTAAAGGTCTTTTTTTGTTTCCTCTGTACTGCTCTTATCTCCCTTTTCTTGTTTTGGCATACTACTGAGAAGCCTTTACCATAATTTATTTGTTTTACCCTTTTGGGATCTTCCCTTTTTAATTTTATCTTGAGGCATTGAACCAGTTCTTCTAGTTTTACAATGAACCATTCCAGTTTTTTATTCTCAAAATTGTCAGGTGCCATTTTTATTTGCGTGGCCTTCACTTTTTCCAGATATTCCTCAGTTAGACGTGTCGTCACTCGTTTGGGGTACTCAACCACCTGGTTAATCACTGTTTCTCTCTGTAGTTTCCTACCCCCCGTTAATACTATGTGGAGGAGTTTGTGATCACTCATCACTTTTTGGATTAACTTGAAGGTTCTTATCTGGTGAAAATTCCAGGCCTGCAGGAATATATAGTCAATTGGGCAGTTCTGTTGCCCTTGCATGAACGTTTTTCCTGCCGGTGTATCTGACTCTATTCTTCCATTAACACAGTGAAAACCCCTGCCTCCTAAGATGTGTATTAATTCCCGGTCTTGTTTCGAAGTTTCCCCTACTGGGAACCTTGCCGGGTTTATACCGTATGCCTCTAACTGTTCCATATTATAAAGGTCAGCCTTTCTTGGGTTTAGTTTATGGTTGAAGTCCCCCAATATCACTATTGTGTCTGCGGGATACTTTTCTAAAGTACTGTCTACATCCTCCTTAAAAAACCTCCTTTCCCTTTCATACTCCTCCCCATTTTCCCACTGCATGTATACATTCAATAAAATCATCATTTTATATTTTAGATCCACCGTCAAGAGTTCAATTCTGCTTGATTGTACCCATTTGCATTTTGTATTCAACAGTTTTATTTCCCTCATTACTCTTGTTGATACCAAAGTCATCAGACCCCCAGAGGGCCTCCCACGATTTTTCTTTATGGCAGGCTGATGTATCTGGGCATAACCGTCAAAGGTTGGGGTATCGTCGCATAACCAGGTCTCTTGCAGGCAGGCAATGTCTACTTTATTTATGGATTCCTTTATGTATTCCCATTTTTGTTCGTTGCCTAGCCCATTTACGTTCCAAGATAAGAGACCTAGATCTTGCGAACCCCCTTTGTCCTATTCAACGTCACTCAGCTCTCCTTCCTCATCTGTAGCCACTGTATTCCTTTCAATACTTTCCTCCGTGGGGGTGCTGTGAGACGACCAGTTCCCCCATGAGGAGTCGTTGCCTGTATTTTCAATTACAATGTTCTCAGAGCCTCGATCACTTTTTGTTTCTTTATATAGGATCACTTGTCTCTTCTCGAGCCCGGCATGTTGTTTTAAGAAATTGTTTTCATTCCCGGTTTTTATATCTCTCTCTGGGATAATCCTTAGACCTTGATGCGTTATCTCCTATGTGGCATTCAAGATTGCCCTTTTTACCAGGCCTGAGTATAGTGTGATTTTTGTTATTTCCTTTCCCTGCCTGTTTTCTACAAATCCAACGTGCTGAAGGTCTTTAGTGCCGATCCCCCTCAGACTGGCGCATTTTGCAAATGCCGACAAAACCTGTGCCCTATTCGGGGGGTTAGTTTTTCTTCCAGACTTTACTTTCCTCCCTGCTGGTAACAGGTCCAGGAATAACCATTTGTTGTCAGCTCTCTCGTATAAGCTCATGTTTATTTCGTTCAACTGATGGCTGGTGATTGTTCTTCCTTCTTTCCGGCTTTTGTTTCTTATATTGTGTTCTTCATGTATCTGTGGTCTTATACACCTTTGTTCAGTGGCCGGATCATCCAATAGCCTTACGCTTTGTCTCGTCATACGGGTGGAGGGGGGAATCTCAGTTGCCTCCCTATGAGATTGTTTTTTCTTTGGAGCTCTCACAGTTTTAGGGGGCATAGGGGTTTTTGCCGCCACCTGTACATGTCTTTGTGTTATAAATATTGGGGCTAAGGCATTTAATCCTGGGGCCACTCTCCCCTTCCTTGTTTCCTTCTCTTTTCTCATTCCGGCATGGTTCGTTTTCCTGGTTTTTTCCTTCCTGTTCCTGGACCCGAGTGTGACATACCCTCCTCGCCTTTTTATCAGCATGGGTCTTCTTGATATATACACGTTGTTCACGGGTTCTACTACCTCCTTTGCTGCTTGTTCTGCAGGTTTGGGCATCCTTTCGAGTAGTACCAAGCTTTCTTCTTCTGATACTATCCTATCACTTTCCTCATTTGGTAGGACTGTGTCTGTTGGCATTACCCTACTTGACAATTGGCACTTTATTTCTCCGAGTTCTTCTTCTATTTTCTTTAGGTGTTGTTTCTGTGCCTTCATCACTCCGTTATTTGATAGGGTTACTTCCAGGATTCCTTGGAGCGCTCTCTGCATTAACAAGATTAACTCCATCAGTGAGGATGTTGGAGTTTCAGAGAGCACCGAGTCCTGTGTGGTATTTCTGATTGGGATCGCTGGGTAGCTTGTCCTTAAGCACTCTTGCTGTGTTGGGGATTTTTGTCGTAGTTGCTGTTGTAGAAGTTGGTCAGGTGCTCCTCCCCAGATGATACTCTGGTTCTGGTCATCATTTCCCCTGTGGTCTTCATTCCCTACTGACATCAAAGAGAACATTTTTGGCGATGATGATAGGCGAGGCGCCGAGATTTGGTGATCTTGGCTCTGTAGTGTCAGGTTTAAGGATCTACGGTTCACACCGACTTCCTCGTTACCAGGGTTGGCTTCTTCCTGGGGATCTCCTTCGTTTGACCGTCTCTGGTTTTCGTCTGGCGAGCCTAATTTTTCACCGATTTCTCCGCCAATTTCCACTATTTCTTCATCTAAAACAGACGATATTGCTGGGTTTAATGTTCTATAGTGTTTGCCTACGAATTCCTTTATTGATTTTAACGCTGCTGTGTTCTCTTTCTGTTTGATGGTTGTTTGATTGCCTCCTTTTTTGACCTTCTGGGCAGTCTTCGTCGCTCTTTTGACTTTCTTTTTCTTTTGTGAGCCTTTATTATTTTCCATAGATGATGCAAGGCTTTCCTGGCTTTCATTGAGGGATTTTGAGCCTTCCAATGATTTACTCCTTCCATGTTCATCCGGTAATTTTTGGCCTCTTTTGGGTGCCATTCCTAAGCAGAAGCTGTTGTACTAAGGTGGTACACTTAATTATTATTTTTAATAAAAAGTGCTCACTTTTAAAAAAGAAGGAGAAAAAAAAAAAAATACTAACTTACCTCTGTTCTGCCCCAGTTGCCTTCAGCCTGCTGCCTTGCTGCCTTGCCCCGCTTATATTTCTGCCAAGATTAAATCTCCGACTTCTCTAAAGGTATTTTCTGTCGTTGTTTATGCTTTCTTTTGTAGGCTGGAGCGTAAGATCCACTCCCTTTATTGCCTGCTTCCGGCTCCGAGGCTTCACGATGGGCTGACTTACGAACTCGGCTGATCCAGCTTGTTATCCAAGTTTTGCCTGGGTGGGGCTGCCTGGTGGCTCGCGGTCCGCTGTGTTCTCTTGCAGTGGTTGCCTTCCAATGGCACCACGCACTCGGCGAGTCTCCCTGCTCGCAGCGGCTCCCGCTCCCGCTCCCCTCGACACTCTCAGCCCCTCCCCGCCGACCTCGCAACAATCCGCGGCTGGGGAGGCGGTCTGTGTCGGCTATCCCGTTTGTCCGCCTGCATCAAGGGTCCGTTGAACACGGGCTTACTCTGTGTCTCCTGCGTCGATTCCCCGCGCTCCTTGCTCCGCACCACACTGTGCTTCGGCGATTCAGCGGTCGGCGGTCGGCGGTCGGTGACCTCGGTGATCTCTGCACTTGGTCTGTAGGGGCGTGGTTAGGCACGGCACGGCGCAACTGGTCAGAACAGAGCAAAAAGAACTCATAATTCTGACATTTGTGTAAATAGGAGTTACTGCACATATCTAAACTTATTGGTCCACTCGAATGAGGGAAAACGTGTGGTGGGTTTAGCCCCAGAGCAGATATATGTGTGTTCAAGGATTCTCCTCAAATTGGGAGTATTTAGTCATGTGGTTGATGATGAACTTGGGTCCCAGTACGTGGTTTTTAAGGATTTGTCAAGTTCCTTAAATGGGCATTAGCTTATATAGAAGGGTAACATTATTAGCTCAGTTTCAGTAGTAGTGTAGCAAGGTTGTAAGGGCAAGTTTGGTTATCTTATTTTCCAGGAAAAAATTCCAATCAGACCATAGTTCATTTTGTAGCGCGTTTATAATGGTGTTGTCACTCTATCTGTGAGATTGAGGTGGAGAATAAAACTGACAGCCAACACATGTTTCACCCCTTACATGGCCATCCGGCCTGGGGCTTCTTCAGGGCTGTACACACATATTTGTATAGACAGAGCGGAGAGAAGGGCGTGTAGTGTGTCCCCGTAGCAGACAAGGAAAGGCAAAAAGAAGTATGGTTTGAGGGACAGAGGAAAGGAAGAAACAGAAAAGTATGAAGGATTGTGAGGGGGAGGAGAGGTGGAAAGGGAGGAAGGATTATTACCAGAAGAGAAGAAGAAAGGGTGGTAGGTGGGTTTATTAGGAAAACTGCATGAAATTTGTGGCGGGTTAGGTAGAGCGTATGGGGCAATATGGATAATGGACAATATTTTTTAAAATTAATATAAGTGTAAGGTAGTTTATCACCATAATTGTGTAGTGAGAGAGCAATACGAGTGGTGGGGGGATTGTGGGTGGGGGAAGCACGGTGTGACCAAGAAGATATAAAAATGGAGAGCCAAGAAGGGTGAGAGGAGAGAAGCAAAGTAAGAGAGTATAGATAGTAGAGAGGTGGGGCGTAGGGAGAACGAAAGAAAAAGCAGAAAGTATTTGGTCGGAATAGGTACATGAGTGAGGGAGAAATTGAAACCGGTTCAGCAAACGGTTAAGAGAGGATCATTAACGAATACATTTAAATATACATTGTAAATAGCCACATAAATCAAAATCAACAATATTCGGCACTCAGTAGTGAGGCAAGGTAAGTGTGTAGCAATGTATGTGACATAGTTGGTATTAAATGTTGTAAAGTACATAAGCATATATATAAATTAATAATTCAATCACGGTATTTCATTCACGATTGGCAGCATATTATATAATAGTGCGACAATCATCAATACAATCAGGGGGTTCCCGAATTCAGATAGAGGCTTAGAGGCAACTATATAACAGGTTGGCATTTGGGTGAAGAAACATTGGAATTTGGACAACGTAAACAGCTAGGCATTCCAAATATGAGAGGCAGCGGTATATTTATAGTTGTCGCGTTCAAGTCATAAGTTTCCATCAGGAACCAGGGGTGCATAGGGGGGGGAGGAAAGGCGAAAATGTTAAGTTTAGGGGGAATATTAGTTTCAATACATTTATTTGAGCAAATGGAGAACTTCAGAAGAGCAGACATTTAGTTTGTAATTTAAAGGAATAGGGGATAGTTGGTCAAATGTGATTGTCGTGGTGGTACGATCAAGGCGGTCTACTATCCTAATAATCTTAAACACGCCAAATCTCACTTTATCTTGGTGTTTACTTTTACGCGCCCACCTCACTCTCACGGATAGAGTGACAACACCATTATAAACGCGCTACAAAATGAACTATGGTCTGATTGGAATATTTTTGTGGAAAATAAGATAACCAAACTTACCCTTACAACCTTGCTGAACTTTATCGAAATTAGGGGGTAATTTAAAGGAATACAGGACAGTTGGTCAAATGTGATTGTCGTGGTTGTATGATCCAGACGATCTACTATCCTAATAATCTTAAAAACGCCAAATCCCACTTTATCTTGGCGTTTACTTTTACGCGTCCACCTCACTCTCACGGATAGAGTGACAACACCATTATAAACGGGCTACAAAATGCACTATGGTCTGATTGGAATTTTTCCTGGAATATAAGATAACCATACTTGCCCTTACAACCTTGCTCAACTTTATCGAAATCAGGGGGTTAGGGGTTTCCCCCTGTTAAGGGCAAGCACCAGTACAAGAATTTCAGCTCAATAGTCGGTCAGTAAGGGATTGGGACCTTTCACCCCTTAAATCGCAAAATCAGTAGTAGTGTAGCCTTTGCTATCCACTACATGCCGGAGCATTCAGAATAGAAAATAGTGTGCATCTCCCTGCCTCTTGGTCTGCGCACTTAGAAATGTAGCCCTATGTTAAATTTGTCACTTGTAAGGTGAGGGTATATCCAAAGAATCAAAAGTTTTCACCATGTGTCCTGAATGGTCATTGGGCTACAAAGAATATTCTTATAGGCGGAAGCTGGAAAAAAACAGGGAATAACAACCTAGGAACTAATCAACATTGTCCTTCAAACATTTTTTTATTTAGTTTGGGTAAAAACCTCAAGAGTAAGTGAACAAAGGATGAAAAATGTGTCATTTTCATTGTAAGAAATGCATTAAATCTCCATAATTAGAATAGCAAACAAACTATTTAGTTAGTACTCATTGTCCCCCAGATGTAGGTCAACTAGATAGTCGTCAATGTATTGGGGTGAGGAAGCCCATGACAAAAGTTAGTATCATCACATAGCAGAAAATTTCTTGTGCCACCATGGCATCTGCCAACTATATGCCACTGGCAACGCCACATAGGTATGCCAAGAAAAGAAATAACTAACTCTGGACTGTTCAGGATAAAGTGAACATCAGGATCCCTGTTGATGAAAATGTTCTTAGCTTTTTAAATCAAAATGGCAAAGGCATACAACTAAAACTTACAAATTCAACATTCATATTCCCTTACCTCTTTTAGCAGCAGTAGTAGTTTCCTGGCTTTCCATTGGCTAGTCAATATGGCAATCAGAGAAGGACGATAGCTCCTCCCTTTTTATAGCTTCCTTTTTTATTAAAAAGAGGTCAAGAGCTCTCCTGGCAGCATGCTTATCAGATTCTGTTTTACATTGTTTTAATGGAAGGAGGAATAAGTAAGGAATGCCGGCAGTACGGGGGGTGGGGTAGGGATAGGCAAAGGGTATAACGGTATTATCTTAGTGAAATATCTCAATGACTTATAGAAGAAGACCAACCTACAAAATAGCATGTTAGCCATCTGTTAGCGGCTATTATGTTGCAAATCACGTGGTTGAAGTTGGTGTTTGTGTCCTCAAGTTGGGAACAATTCACGTAGGTATTGTAGTGTCTTGAGACTATGTGCGTTAGGACCCTTGTGGTTCTGGACGGACTCAACAAGGAATTACGTAACTTGCTGGGAGGAGTTAAGGAAGGTTATGAAGTAATGAGTGTGCAGTGTTTGATTGTATGCTGAGGAATAAAGACATACATTCCAGAGCTCAATTTCTGGCGTATCCATTTTGCATGCTCCCGGACTGGGAAGGATGCTACAACTGAAGGGGATCTGAGCCCTGAAGAAACGAGACGGCTCTCCCTGAGAGTTTGCAAAACTACTGCAAACCGCTTGTGTGTGTGTGTCACATTTCCCTAATCGATGAGAAGTGGTTCAAAGCTGGTGTGTGTGGCATCAAAGCCCTAGCCCAGCCCATATACAGCCCTCAAAGAACTCGAAGAACTTGAAGGCAATGTAGAGGAGCATATTTGAAAAGCCTGCTAGAAACCCCCTGGTAAGGCTAAAATACAGTGTAGTGTAGTTCCTATATTCCCAATAGGCTCTGCTCATTGGAATAATATATCCTATAGATTTGACGTAGGACGTATGTCGACTGGGTCTCTATCGAATATACTAAACTTAATTGTGAGTGCCAGCTATCTCAGGGGTCACTAGAAACTTTCTCGAATTCACAAGAAGGAATTAGTTTAAACATGACAACGTTGTTTCCCAAGAATAAGAAATGTATCTCTCAGAGTCTTTGAAACAATAGATAAGTATTTCACTGAGTCAATGGTGCATGCTTCGTTTCTACAGAGTTGCAGAGAAATAGAGAGACGGGCGTTTTCAATAAAAAGGTTTATTGAACAGTCTTCTTTCTCATGCAAGAGAGGTGAACTGCTACAATTGTTATGCAGACTGCAAAGTATAATGCGTACAGCGTAAACAGTAATAAGAAATAATACTGTAATAGCATTGTACGGTTTCTAAGCCATATAAAAATACATACATAAATAACATAGACTAAAATACTCAACTGGTGCTTCTAAAATACGCCTACCCCAATGTACCTAACCTAAGTCTAGTACGCTGGAAGAAGTAAGTATTGTGTAGCATAGGTTTAGTTCTTTTTGCCAAGAATCTACCAAAGGTTTCTCTAGGTTCTAATCAGCTCCACACCTTGGTTAGAATGAAGGAGGTCTTGAATCTCTGTCTCTCTGTCTCGGGACTCGATTTCCCAACACCCCGCAAGGGGAGTTTGGAAACACTGGAGCTGGAATCTCGGCAGTAGAAAGGCAGCCTCTTAATCAGTGCGTCAGCTGGAGAGTCGGCTTCCTTCGGCACTTGCTGTTGCGAGCTGCGTAGGGCAAGTAGATAGTCGAACTGCTCCGAACCACCGTAGTTTGCCATAGCAAGTGAAGGCATATTTATACCTTGAAGGTATTTAGGAATGTCATAGTTTGACGTAAAGTCAGGCATATGAACGTCAGGAAAGAACCCCTAGGGAATAGTTGTTCTTTGTAAAGTAAGTGAGTTCTTGGACAAATCAATGTTCAAGCAAGAGGAAGTCCCTGACTGCTTACGCTGGTTTTCCAGGAAATCATTGTGATGTTTGGTACGGATGGAAGTAGCCATGCCTGTATTTGGATTGCATGGGCTATGCCTAAAAAAGGGTTTGATTTCTATACTTATATAAGGGCAATGTGAATTGTACCTATATAAGGGCATGAATCGGGAAAATTCACTCGGAGCTTAAAACACCACACAACAACGACTCCACTTCCTTATGTATGATATTACTAAGTTCTAAACACATTAAAACATATCTAAACATTATGTGTTAAAAACCCACCCAAAACACATAAAAAAGCATTGGTACTGGTTGTACACGAAAAAGCATATGTCCTGTACGCATTTAAAGAAATGTTTCATTCAAAGCATATAGTTTGACAATTTGAAAATGCTATCCGAATGAATCACGAAAATACATTTATGAAATGGCTCTTAATTACAGAAGAAAAAGTCGATACCATTCCATGGCAGATTATATAAACTGGTTGATTGTGGACAAGGTCAAATATTGTCTCTTGGAGTTTATTCAAGGAATTCTAGTTCTCTATGAATAGTTCTACTTCAAGCAGATTACGTTGTGCCAAAAATGAAAAAATACAAATTTGGGAAAACAAAAGTTTGAGCATAGAAAAAATTGATTTCCAAAGTTAGAAACTTTGTTTTGAAAAAATGAAGGTCGAATTCAGAGTGTCTCAGAACACTGTGTGCCAAATCAAAAGTCAGTGTCATTGGTTGGAGAAAACATCAAGGGCCCGATGTAGGTAATTTTAGTTTACCGGTTCATAAATACCGATTGATGCCGAATTGGTATTTATGAATCGGAAAACAGTATGTAGGTCAGAAATGGTAAAAAAATACCGAATCGGTAACAGTCGGAATCCTGACTCGGTAAATACCGAATTGGTAATGTCAGAATCGGTAATTACCGATTCGGTATCACCCATTCAACCCTATGGGCCTCCAGGCCCATAGGATTGAATGGGAGATACCGAATCAGAGATTACTGATTCGGACATTACCGAATCGATATTTACCGAATCGGTAAAAGCCGATCTCGAAAATTCGAATGGAAGACATGTGAGCCAGTCAACCAATCAGGGACATCCACCACACCCCACAACAAAGCTACAGTGAAATCAACCAATCAGATGCAAGTACCACACCCAGTACCTGGAGTTGGCCACACCCATGCAAGTGCAGAGCCACAGAACTGTTTGGAGAGCTGGAGGGGAGACAGAGGAGCAGGCTGCACTGAGCCCAGCAGAGCATCACCATGGAGTCCCAGAAAGCCCAGAAGGATGGTGTTGACAGAAAAAGGAAGATCAAATTCAGCACAACTGAGCTCCAGGTACTGGTGGAGGAGGTAGTGCAGCATTAAAGCCAGGTTTTTGGGAGACAGTCCCTGCAAGTGGCAGAGGCTGTCAAAAGAACCACCTGGCTGGCCATCCAGAGCAAAGTAAATGCCCTTGGGATCACACATCGTGAATAGAAGACATCAATAAAAGGGGTATGATCTGAGGATCACCACGAAAAAGAAGATAGCAAGCCAGAGGAAAGAATCCTCAGCCACAGGTGGAGGGAAGAGCCGTGCACCAAGCCTCACTGAACTGGAGCAGCTGGTGGAATCCACCATGGAGCCTGAAAGCATACACGGGATTGGGGATGCTGACAGCTCAGCCAGAGCTGCAAGAAAGAAAGGTAAGATGCATGGACATGAATCCTCACCCATTCCCTGGGCCCTTCCCCAATGTGGGTTACTCATGCACAATCCAGAACACATGTCAGTACTCACCAGCAATGCATCATGGTAGTCGTAGTCATTGGAACATTCATCAAAGCAGCCAACACAGAATACTGCATGCCATGCCACACTCCCCATACACCAGCAGTTGCAGCTCAGGAAACTGTGTGATAGGAATTTGTCCAATGGAAACACACAGGTGATCATTGTCCATGTCTTCCCACAAGAGAGTCATCGCGCAGTGCAGCGCAGGGAGGGGAGGCAAGTGCACCAGCAACGGCTGCGAGGGAGAAGCCCACAGACAAAGCAGGACCCAGCACTGTCCCTGAGGACACTTCCACAACGCAGGCACCCACAGCAATGGAGGAAGACACCACAGCACAGCCACTGTCACCCCTGCTGTTTGAGACACACACTCCGCCAGTACCTGCAGGTGCCACAACACCAAGCTCAGGGTCCTCTGTGCATTTGAGGCCAAGGAGGCAGGACGTTCCACCACTCAGGATCCTGAAGAGCTCTGATGAGGAAGAGGTGGAGGTTCAGACACCTAGCACTCCAGCAGTGTCTGGGAACGCAGGGCAACAGGGGTCATTAGGATCTGGGAGTGCAAGTGCCTGTGGTCGTAGGGCACGTGAGCAAGAGGAGGGTCAAGATATGCAGCTGGTCTTTGCCGGTTTGGAAAGCACTATGGTGAGGATCCAGCGCATGCAGGCCAAAGGGATCATGGCAGTGCACAGACAGGTGCGCATCCTCAATAGCAGGATGTCAAACATTGATAGGGGGATATGCTCCATGGCCCTAGGAATGGAGTCCATGGCCAAAGGAATGGAGTCCATGGCAGAGGGGGTGAGGGACATGGGTGTGCGCATGTTCCCTCTGTGACAGGCTGGAGAGTGACCAGACAGAAAGGCGCAGGAACAGGAACGAACTTAAGCAGCTGAATAAATCCATCAACCGCCTGGCAACTGCAACCACCCTGCTATGCCGCCGGTCTGTCAACATGCAGACTGATATTGTGCACTGCTGCAGTGACTTGTCCAGGGGGGATGGGGAGGGTGACCTCTGCTATGGAGGTACAGCTGACACAGCAGACAGCCACTGCTGGTGACACGTGTGTCGTGGACACAGAGGAGTCCACAAGCAGGAGTGGATCCAGCACGCCTGTACAGGATGTTCGCCGGAGCACCAGGCTTCATGCAGATGACCCTGGCACCACTGCATAAATTGGCCCCCTGCCCCGTGGCTCCCACAACATCATGCGTAAACGCAAACATTAACATTTCATCCAGAACACAGGACAGGTCGCAGTGAGGTGAACTTTGGCCACCCAGTGTGAAAAGTGGATTTTATTTGGTTCATGTGGTCTTGAATATGTGGAGTCCGGTAGTGCAAATTAAACAGAGTGCTTCAAGAAGTAAACCTGCCTGTGTATCATCAATCTATTAGAAATATCTGTTTGTGATTTTTGCGCGTCTCAGTCTACCATCTGTTGCTGGCGCTGCACCTGCTGCATTGTCATCGGCTTGTTCTGTCCCATTATCCATGTCCTCATGATATGTGAGTTCTACCTCTGTGCCCTCCTTGGTGGCAAGATTATGCAGCATGGCGCAAGTCGGAATAATTTTACAACAGATCAGTGGCGTGTACTGCCGTGCAACTCCACTCTTATAGAGGCACCTAAATCTGCTTTTCAGCAGTCCAAAAGTGCGTTCCACAACGCAACGTGTTGTTCTGTGTGCCACGTTGTAACGCCTTTTGCTTCTGGTGGATGGATTCAGGTAGGGGGTGGGAACAAATGAACGCAGGGCATATGCACTGTCACCTGGGTGGCAAATGAAATTTGGATTAGTCACATACTCATGATTGATCCTTCTGCATTGACTATCAGGGTGTCTCACACTTACTTACCTAGCAGATATCCATCCCCAAAATCACCAGCCACAAGGCGTCTGTATATCCCACTATTCTGGAATATGTAGGAGTCGTGGGTACTCCCTGGAAATTTCGCTACAATGTCCGTAATCATGTTGAAAGCGTAGACTTCCGGTTTCTATATATGTGTTCAGTTGCTGCAGGTGGGCATAGGGGGATGTGCGTCCCATCGATACAGCCTATCATGTGCGGGAACTGTGCAAGGTGATAGAAATCGTTTTTTGTCTTTGCTAGTTCAGCAGGTGTGTCAGGGAACTCAATGTAGTCTTCCAGCCTCTGCATCATGGCGTCAAGGAATTTTCTAAAAAAACGTGACAGGCAGCTCTGGGACACCCCACCTATCACAGCAATCATATGCTGGTAGCTCCCAGAAGCAAGAAGATGTAGGCAGCACAACACCTGCACATGGGGTGGGATGGCATGTGCTCTTGGGGTTGGGTGTTCCAGATATGGGGGAGGTCCCTGATCAAGTCCAGGATGGTTCTGGTGTGGAGTCTGTACCTTTACAGGATTTCAGCTTCAGTCAGTTGGAAGAGGGTGATCCTCTGCCTATACACCTGCTCCTCCCTTACCCAGACCCTTTCTCCTGCTGCCTGTATCCGTAGACGCCTTGTCATGACATAGAAAGCCACCATTGTGGTTGCAGTGTTGCATTTTGGGGCCTTCTTTTATAACCTGTACCTGGTTTCCACCTGCTTTCAATCTATGGTAATTACCGACTCTTAAATACCGATTTTCATGGAATTCAGTATTTTTTGGGGTTTCTACATCTCGATATGCCATTTTTACAATTTCTTATTTACCGACTCTGTAAATAAGGAATCGGTAAACTCCGAATCGGGAAATTACCATTTCTTATTTACCAATTCGGGAAATAAGAATTCGGTATTTTCCGAATCGTGAAATACCGAATCGGTATTTTACCGACTGTTTTTTACCGATTCGGTACATTTTTTGTCACATACATCTCGATTCTCTTATACCGGTCGGTAAGGGCAGAAGTTACCGATTTTCGGCCGTTACCGACCGGTATTTGCCTACTTACATCGGGCCCCAAATCTTCTAAGTCTTTGAAGATTTTGTCTACCATTGTAGGTGAAAGTTGGATTACCTTGTTAAGAAGATTAATTGCACATAGATGTGAAACATCGCCATCAGCGTTGGTCGCATTAGCCATGTTCGAATTGGAAGGTACCTGTGTGCCTGTTTCCTCTCGTACCTCACCGTCAGCATTTTGCGTCTGTGAGATCTCAATGAATGCCGTCATCAGAATTGGTAGCTGCTGGGGACAACACAGTGCATGAGCTGTCACTAGTCCAGGCAAAGTATCA
Organism: Lissotriton vulgaris; assembly: GCF_964263255.1. NCBI lineage: Eukaryota > Metazoa > Chordata > Amphibia > Caudata > Salamandridae > Lissotriton > Lissotriton vulgaris. The sequence continues at coordinate 273,043,683 of NC_141694.1, read as the reverse complement.
ACATCGGTTGGCATGACTGATGGGAGTGTGAGACAGATGTCTAACATGCATTCCTCTCCACATAGCAGGCATCGTAGAACAGGTAAGATGCAATCTTGCCAGATTGGTCTGAATGACATAAACCATGTGGTATTCAGTTCTCTTAAACGAGTTAAACCCAAAATGTGGACTATGGGCTCACGACACTTCATCGCCAGAAAAGTGTTTTCAATGGTGATCTGGGTCTCGTTGGTGACTTGGCTTGCCATATCGGAGCAGAAGGAGCAAAAATAATATCCCTGCTGCGAGTCCCAAAACGAGAGGCAATCTGCCAAACACAGAGTGTGCATGAAGTTTGGAAATATGCCCAGGACTGCTTCAAAGGGTGCTAACAGTCCTGAAAAAATCATCTTAAATGCATGTACAATACCACTCATATCAGACATGTTTAAGATACAATCTAACATTTCTGAGAAATGTATAGGCAGTTTGTAGTTAATAGGGTGTGTATCTCTGCAGAAGTCCTTGCGACTTACTGATCAAACGTCTCTTTGGTCGAGGTCAATGGTATAGTTTTTTGAAAAAGAATGGCTTTCATTCTGCTTAAAGTATCAATTCACATAGAAGAGATGTTCAGTGAAGGCCCTAAGTGGCGACTCCCGGTCTGTCTTGGTTTTTGGAAACAATACTTGCATACAGCAAATGACCTTGGCTGACACAGTTACGAGATAGGCTAGACCTGGCAACATGCCACAGCAGCAGGGATTATTCAACATAATGCAACTTCCATTAGAAAGTTGCCTAAAAACCGGATCAATCACTACAGCTGGGGAACCTTGCAGGTGGCAGGATAAATTGTTAGAGGAACCATCGCAGGCCCCGTGTAAGTTTATACCCTGACATAGGATAGAACGGCTCAGTGCATTTTCACAATTATTACCACTAAGAAACACTTCTTTCCCCCCACTCCAACATCTGCCTGTGAATGGTAATTTCCAGGATGTCTTGATGTATTCTTTACCCAACCTTTTATATAGACCTGCTGATATATGTTTTAAGCAATACTGAAAAAGGAAAATTGTAACAGGCAGAGTGATTGTACCGTGTATTATCCATTCAATGGCTGGTTTTTCAGCTACTGTAATGGCAATCTCACCAGTTTTTCAATGCTCAGCAACGTATAGTCTGCACCTCTCAGTGCAAATTTGATCTGTTTATCAGTGAGATTGAATTCTGAAAACAGTGACGTAGTGTTGATTAAACGCCAAGGCACATAGCCTGAACGAAGGTTTTGTAACGTCCAGCCTAATAGCATTATAGAACGTAATTGCAATTGACCAAGTCCTTTTCCATTATGTCTATGGCAGAGAATACTATGCTGTCCAAAGAATATATCCTGGACAACAGAGTTGTTAACCCATTGTCAACTACAGAGAGAGATTTCTCTAAATTAACACGATCAATTTCTTGTATTCGTTCTGCAGTCTCTGCTTGTGTAATCTTCCATGCTTCATTATACATGGCATAGATACCTGCATTTATAAAACGTTTATGACAAGGTTTAGTAGGTCCTTGTAAGAAGGACCCCTCAGATCAACGCCATCTTTAAGTAAAGATAGGTGTTGTTTTACTTCCTTTAGTGTAGACTTGTGTAGCCATTCAAGGCACAGTTTCCCTACACTGTATGTTGTTACTATTCCTGCATGCTGTCTCTGAGCATATCTTGGATCTGGCCTAGTGAATGTGAACCCTTGTGTCTTATTCAGGAATCTATCTTGACAGTTGGTTGTGTCTGTGGGCCAGATTAACCATTTTTTCCATTCTGGATTTGTTCAGTTATGAAGCAAAATAGTATGTACGTCGACCAACCCCTCTGAAGTGTTACTGCTATCAGGTGTAGGTGTAGGTATGGACGGTTTGTTTAACTCCTTGATCTTGGCTAACCCAAGACAAGATGTCTGTTGGACAGTGTCATTCGAAAACATTATTTACTCTGGGATGATGCAGGATCTAAATAAAGCTTCTAAGCCCTGCACCTGCCAGCTTTTTGTACCCCAGACAGTTTTTGTTTCAATGTTGTCTTTCCAAAAGTCAAAACCTGACAAAGACAGCTGAGCATAAAAGGCAGCAGAATACATTTGCTTGGTATTTGTCAACATACTTTTCATTCCTGTCCTATTAACATTCTTAAAGTAAAACAAATCAGGATTTGAAACATTAAAACCTGAAAAGTATGGAAATTTGCCATAAAATGTTTTTGAGCTACCCTTTGGTGGCATTGGACAATGTTCCCATTGGTTATATGGAAATACATTTCTGGGATTTGCAGATTTATGCAAGAAATGATGACAATAGTGATTATAACAATACATTTGTTTATAATCTGATGAACTTTCTAAATAGTCATGATTAGTACATTTTTCTGACATTTCTAAGTCTGACATCATATTATTAATAGTGTTGAAGTCCCAATCATCAGAAAAGGTACTAGATTAAACAAAGTCACTCAAGGAAATCTTGAATTGGAGTGGAATCTTCAACAGCTCCGCCAGACCAAGAATGTCATATTCAGTTCTGTCCCACTCTATACCACCAGGAATAGGAACAGCTGTGATGTTCACTGATGACAAGTCTCTTTGTTCACGATGAGATGATTTGTGTGGCTTGAGGAGTAAGTTGATGTTCTTGCTTGCTGGGTCCTTTTTAACATATCTTCCATTTATCAACATTCCCAAAGTAAATACAAGAGTCAACCAAAGTAGAAGAAAAAGTACACCCAATACAATCCAAAGTTCAATCCATGGTGAAACCAATTAAGTCTTTTCCAGTTGATGAAAAAGTTCAGTTGCTTGTTCTTTGAAAGTTCTTTTAGCTGGCGTTGTTTCAGGTTTGCTGGGATCCTCGGAAAACGTATCAAAGTTAATGAAATAGCCAGAGGCAGTTCTGTCAATTGTAGGGATTGCTTCAGGATTCGATGAAATTGCTGGAACCGCTTGATCACTTGTTACATTTGTATAGTCAGATGCTATTTCATTGTAGACAGGCATTTCTGGAGGAACTGTTATTTGGGTCTCAAGAGGTACAAATTCCATGGTTTTGTTGCATAGTCCTTCTTTTCGCACTGATAGTGATGAGTCTCTCAGTTTGAACCTCTTGGATAGTAGCCAGATTCGGGCGTCTGCTACATCTTTGGAGTCCACTTGGCCTACTACTTATGATCGGCCACATGATGTGGTTTTACCAGGTCGATGGACACAAACCTGTTCTCCTTTCTTCCAGCAAGGGGAGGCAGTAATAATTTTCTTTATCCGTGGGTGGCTAGGACAGGTACTGGTTGTCTGTAAGAAGGTCCAAATTCCTTCTTGTCCGCGATCTTTTCTCTGACTAGATCCCCAATCTTTGGAATCCAGACAGGTCTTGCTGGGACGGATGGTTGTTCTTCAGTGGTTGTTGACTTCAGGAACACAGTACTTTGACTTTTTCTTATTTCATTTAAGTCCTGCAAAACAGCCAAACGATCTTTGATGTCAAAGGTATTTTTTTCTACCACTGAAGTGTGACAATCGAGATCTGAGATAATCATTCTTGCTCCAAAAAGGATTTCATAAGGAGATATCCCCCTAGAGAACTTCTTGGCAGATTATTAAGACTACGTTGGACTCTTATTAGATGTTTGACCCAGCCATCTCCGAAGCCTAATTCCCTAGCTGTTATAGATTGCTTTATGTCCTGTTTTTTGTCTCTCCACTACCGAATTTTCCTCAGGATGGAATAGACTAGAGTACCGCAACGCAAAGCCCAATTTGGCCATGGCCTCCTTGTAAGCTCGAAAGCTAAACGCAGGACCCTGGTCATAATGTAGCGTGCCGACTGCATATGTGCCGATAAAGACTCGCAAATCTTTTATAACAGTTCGAGCGTCAGCCGAGCGCTGAGGCCCCATCCAAATGAATCTTGTCTTAATATTTGTGGGACCGCATTTTTCCATAGGGACGTTTGCGTGTAGAAAGTCTAATGCTGTCTAACAATGGTGTCCGTACTGGGCTGGCTACACTGTAGTCTGGTATCTGGCGGCGTTCTCTGCTGCGATCTCTGTTGCAGTAATGGTAATTAAATGCAAATGTGTGAATGTGACCATTCATCCCTGGCCACCTGTACGTTTCCTTTAATTCTAGTTTAGATTTAGAGATCCCCTGATGTATCAGACCCTCTACCAGATGTGCTTTGTGTATCAAAGCTATTCTACATATCCTGTTTGGAATCACTCTATCCTCCACTCCGGGAATTCGATCAAAAGGAATGGAGTTTGCATCAATTATGTAATGTATTTCGTTTTTGAACGAGTGATTGCAGCTACAGAAGCCGTTTGCACAGCTGCCTACACTGCTTCATCAGCCAATGAATTCCCTGCAACGTGAACGCCATCACGGTGATGACTCAGTGTATGCATAATGTGAGCCTTTTGTAGTTCTTGTCGTAACTGAACCACTTGTTCCCAAAGCAATTTATGCTTGATTGTGCTACCTTTTGCATCTTTGAAACCGTTTTCAATCCAGTTCTGCAAGTATTCATTGTAAGATTGAACGCAATAATACGAATTGCACACTATGAGTGTGGGGAATTTGCGATCAGTATTTTCAAACGTCATCTTGAATGCTTGTAGTTCAGCTCGATGAGCTGTACAATCTCCTAGAGATTGAGTTTTAGTGACCATTGGTCGTAATTTGCCATCTCGCCAGCGCCCTTTAACGATCGCGCATGCAGCACTATAAGCTTGTTTACCCCCAATAGCGGGCTGTGCTGATCCGTCAGTATAAATTATACATTCATACTGCTCTAGAGGCAGAATCTCAGTAGACAGAGGACATTCTTGTTCATATTGTAGAAATTCTTGTGTTTTCTAATAAGGATCAAAAACGTATTCATCGTCTGATGCAGCAAGAGAATTAACTCATTGTATCCATCTCGGATGTAAAGCTTTAGCATTCGGAATGATCACTTTCGTCACTGCCTCTAAGGCAGGTACAGGAGTAACGACCATAATGCGCTTACCCTGTGCGAGGGCTCTCTCTTTTGCTACTGCAGTTTGAACCGCTGTCAGAATTTTCTCTGTTGAAGTAAATTTCATTTCTGCTTGTGTGTACAAGTGTGATTTGTTAGCTATTGGTACTTTTTCTCCTTCATTAAAGGTTAAGTACGTGAATCCGCATTGTCCTGGAATGATTCGGATCACTAAGTTGCGTACGTTTACGCGTGTTTGTAAATGTTTTGTTGCTAACATGTCTGTTTGCAACAAACACAAAATTTCTGTATGTTTTTGTGTCCAATTCACTGTTTTTAAATCAGGTTTGATTAATTTGTCGAGAGGTTTAACCCTTTCTGCGTAATTGATAAAATGTAAGTTCTTCCGAAATTTAGGAAATCTAGAATCGACTAAGTTTTTCAGCGTTTTTGAAGGTTGGAGCAGCGCAAATTTCTCAGGAAAGTTGGCTGCCAGGCTTTTGCCTTCACTTGATAATTCATATCCTAGAAAAAGGAAGTTGAGGTGGGCAATTCTTGATTTCTTGAAATTGAATTTATACCCTTCAGAGGCGAAGCCCAATATTATGGTGTTCACCCTGTTCAAGTGCCTATCCAAGTCATCGTCCGTTAGATTGATGTCATCGACATATGATAATGCCTCATCATCGTAGGTTTGTAGTAACTATATTACTCTGTTTGAAAATAACCCTGGACTATTCTTGAATCCCTGTGGGAGACGACAGAATTGACAAGTGTACCCATAATTGAGAAAACGGTCAAACACCTACTTTCTGGTGCAATGTTTTGACAGAAGAAACCGTTAGAAATATCTAATGTGGTTTTATATTTTTAACGCACAATGTTATTCATTAGAGCTGCACTGTGTGTATTTTGTACTGCAAAGGTTTTTCAACAAGAGTTTAAATGTCTGTAATCTAGACAATATGTATTGTCTGGTTTGGAGACAGGAAACAAAGGATTGTTCATGGACAAGGTGCATGTTTCAATCACCCCTTGGTATTCAAGTTGATCTAATATCTCCCTGACTTGTTTTTTAGCTTCTTGCTTAACCGGATACTGCCTTTGTGCAGTTGGTTTATTATTTAACTGTATTTTATGGTGAGGAGAATCCTCATCCCATTCTACATGATTTTTATATAATGCAGGAGCCTGGGCTACTGCCCACTTCCTGGCATATGTATATTTTAAATGAATTGGAATATGGTTGGAGAACGCTAGCATAATTATGTTTTCGCCATGTGGGCACTCCTGAAAAATTCAGGTGACCTGTATTGTTCAGCTAGTAGAATGTCATAACCCTGAGAAAGCCGCTCACAAAAGAGTGCTCTTATATTTCTTGTTATGTCCCCCTCCATCTGGAGTGTTACTTCCTATAACTTATGTGGGACACTAACCCTGGTATCTGCAGTTTCAACTTGGATGAACTCATTCAAGTCCACTCTCTCCAGATGATCCTTCAAGTTCTTGCGAGCTATGGTGACTTCTGCTGCGCTGTCCAACATCGTTTGAGCTCATTCCCCGTTCTTGAGTTGTGTCCTCAAGATCCTCAGCATGTCTGATTTTTAGACCTGCTACCTTCTTTTTGGTGAATTGAGTTTTCTTATTTTTTGGAACGTGTTGATCGTCTTTGAACTTCTCATGTTCTTCCTTGTGTTCCGACCGTCCTCTTCTGTCAGATTTCTGTGATGAAGTCTGAAAGGTAGGAGAGGAACGAGTATCAGTATCTTGATATCTATCAGATTTTATCAAATTATTCCTATTCCTGAGGTTATACCTCCTTTCAGAGGGCTCCTTTTGAGGAGACCTACCTCGGGACTGAGAATGCTTCTCTTTAGAAGTTTGTTTACTGTTCTCCCACTTCTTTTTAGGAGGAGTAGGAGTGTTTTTAATAAAGACCTTTTCAGGACTTTCAGTCAGTTGTGGTATCACTGGTTTACCAGCCGAACTGTCTCTACCTAGTTCTTCATAGGATTTTTCAATTATTCTGGCTAGTTCTTGAGGTTGCTCAGTTACATCAAATTCTCCTAGCTTTTGGAGGATTGCCACGGATGCTGCTTCACCTTTAATATTAGCTAAAATTATTGTTGAGACCTGTTTGAAATCTTTCAGTAATTTCATACCTAAATTTAAAGCAGGCTCTGCCCCGTATTAATTTTGAATCTGTTTCAGGACGTCTGGTATTACCGCCATAGACAGGATACCATGTGTTTTAGTGTAAATTGCAGCAAAGACTGTACCCCAAGTGTCGCAGTCCTCCAGATGTGGTGCGATCCCCATTGGTAAACAGATTGTTAGAATTCTTTGTTTCTCATGAGTGGTAGCATCAGGAAATACTGCCTCGATTTAAGTAATTTTTTGAGCTATCCATAATTGAATTTGTTTCCGTTTTGCGGGTAATTTATCAATGACTGATTGTATAGTCTGTGGTGTCATTTTATTTGTGTTCCCCTGGTAAGGGGTGTGTTGCGGAATCCTAATTACCAGTTGGGTTGTAAGAGTCCGCATGACATATTGAACCAAATGTCTATAAATTTTTATCAGCTCTTTTAGTTGAACTAATAGTTCCTCATTCAACATTTCTTCAATGGCAGGATGGTGTGTATAGCTGGCTAATACCGGCCATGTTGCTCCTGGTCTACCTAGTGGACCGAGCATGGTAATGTGATGTATATGTTTTAGGGCGCCTTTAAACCAGAGCGCATGCTCTGGGTATGTTAGTGGAATTTCAATGTCCTCGAAAGGAATGTATTCCTCTGGTGCTTCATCTTCATTGCAGAAGTGAAACACTTTTGTTCCTGGATTTGCTTCAGGGAAGACTATCCATGAATAGAATACCTCTGTCTGATGATATTCATGTGCCTCTATTACAAAAACTACCCTACCACCTCTTACTAATAGGCCATTTCTTACAAGTTTTATTGCGATGGCTTTCCTTAAAGTTTCTGGAATGCTTATAGCATCCTCGTCGGTCTCTTGGAAACCTGTAAAGTTTAAAACTTGTACGGCTACATCTGCTGCAACTCCACCCGTTGGGGTGTTGTCGCCGTTATTTGACATTGTTTAATGAAAGTTGCAGAGCAAGTTTCAAGGAAACAAAGTTAAGGTGCACAATATTTTGGGACACTGTATCCTTCAACTTTGAACAAACAAAAAACTAATACATAAGATTTTCGTCCTACACAGTTATGGCGGATATTATCCTTTATCCACTATTGGAGTATTTACGGAAAAAGGGGGCTCTGAGAAAAGCACGACTCAGTTACTTTAGTATCTAGCATTAAATTAGTGCCTTACCAAACGTTGGGCGCCATGTAGTGTAGTTCCTATATTACAAATAGGCTCTGCTCCTTGGACTAATATATCCTGAAGATTTGACCTAGGACTTATGTCGACTAGATCTCTATTGAATATACTAAACTTAATTGTGAGTGCCAGCTAGCTCAGAGGTCACTATTTATTTATCTATTTATTTATTTATTAACAGTTTTCTATAGCGCGAACATGACCCATGGGTATCAGAAAGCTTAACATCATATGGTATGTTTTAAAAACACAATGTACATAAAGCAATAAGATCTTCTAGACTTAAATAGTGTCATTTTAGACCTAGTCTCTAAATAGGGAACAATAAAGGGTCGGTATTGGTTAAGACATGAGTTAACAATGCTCTGAGGTAGTATATCTTTAAGGCTTTATCATTTCCATTCTCATGTTGGGTATCTAGTCATCTGATCAGTGATAAGTCTTAGGTGGACCTTGTCTTGCCTATGGGAGGAACTTACTCATAAGAAAGATCTTAATTTCTTTCTTAAATGTTGCAGTGTTTGTAAGTTTTCTGATGTTTGCGGGAAGGAAGTTCCAAATTCTGGGAGCCATGCCTGAGAATGTCCTCTCATATGTTTTTTTCTTCTTGGAGATAGGTGGTTTTAGGAGCAGATAATTGGCACTCCTGACAGGTCTGTTTGTTCCTGAAATTTCTATTTTGTGGGCGAGGTATTTAGATGTGTTGTGATGAATCGCTTTATGGGTGATACATGCCATTTTTAGCTGTACTCTGGCTTCGTAAGGTAACCAGTTTAAAGCTTTCAGGTGAGGCGGGATATGGTCAAATTTCCTCGACCCTGTAATAAGCCTTTCCGCTGCATTGAGGCAAGCTTTTAGGGGTGCTGTGGAAATTTTTGGTAGACCTGCCAGTGTTGTACACCCATATTCAATCCTTGAGACAACCAGTGATTGCACAGCTAGTTTCAAGTCTGTCTCCGTTAAAAAAGATTTCATCTTTCTCAAATAGTTCAAGTGGAAACAGGCGTTTTTTGCCATAGATTTAATGTGGGTTTTCATATCACGGTTCTCATCCAGTGTGATTCTGAGAGATTTCGCTGAGTCCACTAGAGTAGGGATGCCATTTAATGCTGTGATCATTTTTGGACCATTCATTCACTACGGATTGATTCTTTTGTGGTGTGATGAGTAAGAATTCTGTTTTATTAGCGTTAAGCTTGAGATGATTGTTAGTTAGCCATTTTAGCGATATTTTGAGGGCCTCATTCATTGTGGTTATGTCTTCCAGGCTAGCAATCTTGATGTAAAGTTGCGTGTCGTCTGCATACATGTGGTAGGATATTTTTGATTTCTGCAGAATTTCTGTAAGAGGTTCGATGTATAAGTTAAACAATGAAGGAGATAAGGTGGATCATTGCGGTACTCCGAGTGTGTTGGGCATGAAGGCGATAGTGATTGATTTACTAGGAATCTCTGAGTTCTGTTCTTTAAAAATGATTCGAACCATTTCAATACCGTGCCAGACATTCCCATCCTGTCGTGAAGTCTGTTCAGTAATTTTTCGTGGTTAACTGTGTCAAATGCTGCTGACAAGTCTAGGAGGATGAGTAGACAAGATTGATTGTGATCTAGAGCTTGAAGTGCATCGTTGACAATGGGTAGGATTGCTGTTTCCGTGCTATGATCTGCTCTGAATCCCGATTGGCAGTCATCTAACAATGAGAAGTTGTCGATATGTTTGCTCAACTGATTCTGTGCACATTTCTCTATCAATTTGGCAAGAAAAGGGATGTTAATCACTGGGCGATAATTATTAGGATCTGTTGGGTCTACTGTGGGTTTTTTGATGATCAGGACTACTCGTCCAGTCTTCAGGCTTTGTAGGAGGCACCCCTGTGTGAGTGAGGCGTTTATAATTTCTGTCCATATTGGAATCATAGTATGGCTGATTTCTTTCAGGCATTTCGATGGTAGTGGGTCGTTAAAATGGTTGTTGGGTTTCGTGGTCGCAAGCGTTTTAGCAATTTCCTTTTGGTCCAATAATTTGAAAGTGTCCCAGTGTGCTTTGTTTTTAGTCGTCTTGTCCGCATAATTCGGATCAGATAGTGATGGAGGCGTATTGTCATTAATGTTATCTGCAGCGATCCTAAGTTCTTCTTCCAACTTATTGGCTTTGTTAATGAAGAAGGTAAAAAATTCATCGCAACTTAGTTGCATTTTAGTGACCTCTTGGACAGCTTTTGCCATCCTGTTTGATTGTTGTTTTATGATTTCGAACAATTTTCGTGGTCTGTTTTTGGCGTTATCCAATTCTGTTCGGATAAATTCCTTTTTGTTTTGATGACCTTCTTGTTGTATTCGTTTCTGATTTTTCTGAGTGATTTCAATGTAGGGGAGGATGGGTGTTGTCTCCATTTTCTTTCTGCTCGTCTCAAATTACGTCTTTCTTCATTCAATATTCCATTAAACCATGGATTTCCCGTCTTTTCCGTAACTCTTTTTAATTTGAGTGGTATGGTGGCATTGACGATTTCCGTTACTGTGGTATAGTAATGGTTCGTTAGATCGTTCACATTTTTCAAGTTGTCTGGTGGGTTTAGGTCTCTCTTGCAACTTTCAGATAGCAAATCCATATTTGAGTCTCTGGTATCTCGGATCCATCTTTTCATTTTGTTAGTTTGAATCGTTTTTATCGTCTCCCGTGATGGTATTAGGAAGGTTATGGCGTGGTGATCTGACCAGTCGCAAGGTTCAATGGAGAGGATTGAGATGTCCTTGTTCTTTGAGATAATCCAGTCCAGTGTTGCTCCTTTTGAGTATGTTGGTTGAAGACATGCTTGGGATAGTTTTAGTTCAATTAAAAAGTCTTTAAAGGCGTTGACCTGTTTGTCGTTGTTGTCGTTCCAACGTAGATTGAAATCACCTAAAAATATATTATTAATGTCGGAGTTGGCGTTAGCAGTGATAATCTCCATCAGTTGGTCAATGAAAATCAGATTGTTTCCTGGTGGGTGATATAGGGCATGTAAGTTGCAAATCTGCTTGTTTGCCGATCTTATATTGAGCCCTAGGTATTCGCATGATTCAAGGGGGTCGGATTTAAATTGACCAACTTCTAAAATCGATCTGTGGATACAGGCAATACCCCCCCTGTCTTTTTCTGTCTGTCCAGTATCAATATGTTATAGTGCGATGGCACCAGAAGGTCCAAGACTGGGGACAAGGATTCAGATAACCAGGTTTCGGTAAGGATTGTTATGTCTATTTCTTGATTAATGATGATGTCAGCTCTGTCAGAAGCATGTTTCGCTGCAGATCGACAGTTGAGCAGTGGACATTTTAGAGATTTATCCGTTCTGGTTGTGATCATGTTTAACGGATCCGTGGTTATTTGGATTTGTTGTAAGTTGTTGAGGTTTAGTTTCCTTTCATTCCTTGTGGATGTTCTGTTTGCGTCTATCTCTACTCTTTTGATTTCCTGTGCTATCATGGGGTCTGATGACTCATATTCCCGTAGTAGTGATATTATGTCTTCTTCAGTTAGATAATTTTGGTTCCTATCTGGTCTATTTTGTCTGTCTGACACTGGTAACGATGTATTGTTGTTTATAACTATGGATGTATTTACTAGCTCTCTGACGAGTTCAACTTCATTCTGAGTATTCTCTGTGATATCACATAGTTTTTCTATCCCTTTCATGGTGTTTTGTATTTCCTGTGATTGGTTGCTGATTTGTGTTTGGATCTCACAGATTTTTCTCTAGATCTTGGGTGCCGTAGTGTGAATAATCCTCCGTAAGATTCTATTTTCACATTTTCTGTTCCCGAATTACAGTTTAGAGCAATGTATCATTGATTTCTTGATACTTTCCTTAGGTCGATTATTTTCTCTATCATTGATTTCTGAGTTAGCTGTTCTATCACGCTTTGTAGAACCACGGCTATAGTTGTTATTATTTGTATTTTGTGTTCTCTCTGATTCATTCTTGACTAACTTATTTTCTGTTTCACCTATGGCTCTTTGTTGAAATACTTGTACCCGTGGGTTTTTAGATGGGGTGCTGGTTAGTTCAGGTTCCCGTCGGTTTCTGGTTGGAGTAATATTTATAGGGTTGGTGTCGGATGAGCTTAGGTTGTCTGTTGGCGTATTCTGGAGTTGTATCAGCCTTGTATCTATTTGCATAGCTTGTTCCGGTTCCAGCCGGACTTTGGTTGGGGTAATACTTATAGTGTTAGTGTCGGATGAGACTGAGTTGTCTGTTGACGGATTCTGGAGTTGTAAAGGCCTAGCGTCTTTTAATTGTGTGGCTTGATCTGGTTCCTTGTGGTCTCTAGTTGTTGAGCTACTTGTCGTGGGATTGTCGGGTAGGACAGGGTTGTCTTCTATAGTACTCTGGTGAAGTAGTGGGTTCGTGTTCTCCACCTTTCTTTTTAGGGAGGAGAAGATGTTGTCGATTTTTTCCAGATCGTCGTTAGAGGCTTGGATCAACACTATTCCATTCTTAAAGATAGTTATGCAAATGTCCGCTCTGAGGTTAGGTGATGCTCTGGTCATAAATTTTGTTCCATGAGGGATGTTGGTAGTGGCTTTAATATATAGCGAGTTTGTAAAGGCATTGCGCCATTTCGCCCTTCTTCTGGTGAAAAATATCATATCTTTTATAATGGTTCCTTTATCCATGCAAAAGGAGGTGTCAGAAATCAATGTGTCAGGGTTTTTCCTCATGAGGTTATGCTTAAATTTTTTGGCTGCATTTTTAGAGAGATAGGTAGGGTATTGTATGTTATATGCGTTCCTGCCTATTTGTTCCAGGTAGTTGTCTTCCATCTTGTGATATGTGTTGGCGTAGCAGAAATTGGATGCCTTCTTCCTGGTGGTATTGGAATTCTCTTAACATTAATTACTGCCTTCTTCCTGGTGGTATTGGAATTCTCTTAGCATTAATGATTGAATAATAATTTTTATAATTATACCAAGTATTATAATAATACTATTATCTTTAGTAACTGTAATTAGTTAATAGATTCTGAGTATAGATTCCTCTTCCAGGTAGTTTCTTCTGTATTCCACTAGAAAATGCTCTTTCTATAAAAGTGATTAACTAATTTGCAAAATAATCCAATCCGGCGATTTGTGCTCTCGTGCCCTGAGCTCCTCGACGATCCGCCTCAAGTGTCGGATCTGCATCCCTCCAACGCCATGCCATACGAATTCGGTCTCGCCCAATGCGGCCGGTTTCACCACCTCTCTTCGCTGCAAGCGCACCGCCGCGCGATGCACGAAAGAGTGCCCGAGTACCCATACCACGGAAGCGGGCATACTAATCAGAAAGGAGAGAGATGAAGCCGTTAGACACTGCACACATATGTATTACAACAATTCAGGCCTTACATATTGTTTGTAGCAATCAGAGGTCCAGCGACCTACACCTTTTACCATGTTGGGGGCCAGACCAGCCCCTGTCGCTAAAGTTGCGGCGCCAATCCTAAAGGAATGAGAAGAATAGCCTGCTGCTCCCAGCCCCAGATTCCCCAGAGCCAACTCTAATACTGCCTTGAACTGGTATTGAGACAGGCAATCCCCGTTTTCATGGACGAAAAGAGCCGACCCCCCCCCCCTGCTGGGCGTTGGACCAGGTACGCCTGCATATGGGATACGGGGCAGGCAGCTATCCCTGGGGCTGGCCTTAACTGGATGTGGACCCCCTTACCTGTTTGGTCTGTCTTGGACCGTCTCAACCGCAATACCAGGCCCGCCGGGGTAATGGAGATATCCTTGAGCTGCAAGCCCCCCCCCATGGTCTACTCTGGAGGCCCCAACAATCTCACCAAGGCGAAAGGCCCTGTAGAAGGCCAGGCAGAAGGCCGCCCCCAGCATGATTCCCTCGAATGGTAACTGGCAAATAACAGGCAGTACCCCCAAAATATCAATCAAGGTCGGGAGATCCAAAGGCCTACGACAGTCCCGCCGTGACCCGTCTAATCGGGCCCATCCTGCTAAGGCCTTCCTGATCAAGAATGAAGCCCCAGGGTCCCGCTCCCCCGCCAGTTTAGCAAAGAAGCCTATCGCAGCCAGGGAAGCCCTAGCATAGGACACTGTTTTGCCCTGATCCCGCAGAACCTGTAAAAAGGCGTACATCGTTTCAGTTGAGAAGACCCTCGCATCACCCAACTGATCCACAAATGATTTGTAAACATTAAATTGTGACTGATAGGCACGTTTGGTGCGATCACTCAGAGCGGCACCTACCAGCCCCGCTAAAGCGGGCCTCCAATTTTCCACAGTGACGTAGGGAACGTCGTCATGCGCTCTTCCGCCTGCGGGTGGAACCTCCGGAAGTCCTGCAACTTGGAACGAGACAAAGCGTCAGCAGCATGGTTATCAACACCAGGTATATGCACAGTCTTAAAAGTCAAATTCAATTTCAAGCATGCCAACACCAACAGCTTCAGCAACCTAAGCACATGCGGGCAAGTCGCCCCTTGTCGGTTGATAACCTGAACCACCGCCATGTTATCCGACCAAAAGGTCACTGCCCGGTCCCTGAAGCGCTCTGCCCAGACCGTAACTGCCACCCAAATTGGAAAAAGATCTAGGAAAGCTAAATTCTTTGTCAATCCTGCTAAGTGCCACTCCGCTGGCTTGACCTCCCCGCACCAGGAAGGGCCCAAGATCGCCCCAAATCCAACACTCCCGGCTGAGTCGGTGTATAGGCCTAGCTCAACACTGGACACCGGCGGCGCGGGCCAAACTACCCGCCCGTTGAAATCTGTCAGGAAGTCTCGCCATACCTTGAGGTCTTCCTTAACCCCTGCTTTTAATCGCACCCGATGATGCTTCTGGGTGAGACCCACCATCGCTCTGGCTATAGACCTCGAGAAAGGGCGTCCCATGGGAATGATGCGTAAAGCAAAATTTAGCTGACCCACAAGAACTTGTAACTGATGTAACGTCACCTTCGGACACACCAAGGCTACCTCAATGGCTAGGGAAAAGGCTCTTACTTTATCCATTGGCAATCTACATTCCCCCGCTACCGTGTCAATTTCGATGCCCAGGAAGGACATGCACGTGTCCGGCGCAACTGTCTTGCTCGGTGCCAGCGGCACCCCAAATTCCTTCAACATGGCCACCAGCTGGCTCAGGGCCAAAGCGCAGGCATCTGAGGACGCGGGCCCATCACCATGAAGTCGTCTAAGTAATACACCACGTCTGTACATCCTGACTTTTGCGAAAACACCCATTGCAGCATGGAGCTAAAGGTCTCAAAGTACTTGCAAGAAACCGCACAACCCATAGGCATACATTTGTCGTAATAAAATTGCTGTTGGACCTGAAAGCCTAGCAAATGGTAATCCTCGGAATGCACCGGCAACAAGCGGAATGCTGACTCAATATTGGTTTTCGCTAGCAACGCCCCCCGGCCTAGCTCCTTCACTTTCTGAACCGCGGCATCAAAGGACGAGTACGTCACTGAGCACACTGCCGGGTCAATGGCATCATTTACCGATGCACCCTTTGGTGCGGATAGACTGTGAATCATCCGGAATTGTCCCGGCTCCTTCTTGGGCACTACTCCCATAGGAGAGCACACAAAGTTCTCCCATGGAGGAGCCGGGAACGGGCTGCTACTCGGCCTAAGGCCCGCTCTTTTTCCACCTTTGTGGCCACTACTGAGGGATGGGTCCTTGCTGAAACTTGGTTCCTACATTGACTAATAGGGGGAACATGAGACGCTGGGATACGAAATCCCCTGGAAAAACCCTCAAACAACATCCTAGCAGCTGCCCTGTCCGGGTACCTGTTCAACCAAACAATCATCTTTTCAATATTCACTGGAGTAGGCAGTTTAGGCTTGGGGGGCTTGATATCCTTAGGAGCTGTACCCCCCCGTTCTTTGTATTTCTTGTTGCACTTTGGTTCGGGATGGGACGGATGACCGCAGTAGGCGCAGGCATGTTTAAACTTGCACTGCCCGGGGGGCCATGTGCAACCTTTGCCATTGAATGCCCAACATGTGCCTTTCTTCTCGCCCGGCCCTCCCTGGGAAGTCCTAAAGGGCTGCCTAGCCAGGGGTTCCCTATTGCTTACGCTCTCTAACCAAGCATTGACCTCAACCTGGTCCCAACAAATGGAGGGGTTTTCCTCCTTCGCCCAGCGAAACTCCCTATCGTATGTCAGCCAGGCTGAACCCCCGTGAGTGGCGTGAGCCTTTACAATCTTATTAGTATAAAACACCAGCGGAATCGCCAACTCTGGCCTTTTTTCCAACAACACTGAGACATAGACGTGAAAGCCGAACAACCAATTGGTTATTGTCTCCTCTATCCTGGGTCTCTGCTCTCGGAAGGAGTGCTCTTTCCCATCCCTGTCCTTGTAATCCTCGTCTCGTCTGTTCGGCCTGATAAGGGAGAACATATCTACGCAGGTACCTTTCCAAATCTTCTCTCGCATTTCCATACTAACATGCGTAGCTAACATCCCTGACTGAGACAACACGTTCCCCTGACTAGTTCCCACCTCGCTGCTCCTCAGTGTAGCGTCACCAGGCTTACCTCCTGTAGGTGGCACCGCTATCGCTGTCGCGGGGGGCTGAGCTCCAATCGCTACACTGGGCAACGCTTTGCGCGACTCGACTAAGAGCGCCAACTGCCTCTGAATATCCTGCAACGCGCCCTGTTCTGTGGCCTGCGGGGGCACCCACGGTGCCGCCGCCCCAGCGCTCACGCTCTCTAATTCTTTTTTCGGGGCTGATAATTGGCCCACTAGTGTGGAAACTGACACCAGCAAGCTATCCAATGGATCGCCAGCAGCTGCCACTGCGGCCACCGGCTGCGGTGGGAGTGGGGCCGGAGGGACCGTGACTAATGGTACCGCGCCTCCCGGGGCCAACGCCTTCAGCGCCTCCCTAATCTCAGACAAAACTGAACCCACTGGGTCTACTGGCGTGGCCACATTCGGCATGGGATCAGAAGGGAAAACCCGCTCTGCATCTAACGGAGGCGTGGGGATGGGACCTACTGATCCATCGTCCTGTTTCCCCCTGGCAGGGCTAGGCCTACTCTTCACCCCTTTTCTTTTAGGCTGCGCCTTGGCCTTCTTCTTTAATGGTGGACAAGCGGCCTTCGGTGGCACCCCCGTGCGAGGCCGCTCCACTACCTCGGGCTGCTCCCCCCGGGAAGAATCGCTCTCATCCCCGCTATCGGGAGCCTCCTTGCTCAACTTCTTTAGCAGCAATTTCATAATCTGCGCTAATTCAGGTTCAGATTCCTTTCGCTTTTGTCCTCCCTTTTTTGGCGCCATGCTAACTATATCGCGCTTCGCACTACCTTGCTATAGCACCAGTTCCCTGTTCCCGCACCCCTAAGCACCGTTCACGCCGCCCGGCAGGAGCCCGCACCAAGAGGATCCCCGCACACAGCCGTAAGCCCCGTAAGGCAGCGACACTCCAATCCCTTCCCAGCACCCACCGTGACTCACGGCTGCCCACGAGGCCCCCCGAGGCACTCGACCCCTTACCTGGCTACACAAACGATGCTCGATCCTTCTGCTTCTAGTCTTTCGGAAAGCCGGCCCAGATCACGAGAATGGCCAGGTGCCGGCGTGAGCAGTCAGGTATCCAGGAGTGATAGCGGGAACAGGGACCCCAGTCACAGGGAGTTGACCCTAAATAGGCCCAGAGTCTCCACCCCCTGCCCCTCGGGTCACGCGATATCGCCGGAGCGGAAATGGGTTGGCCGGACGCCGATTGGGCCGTCTTCCCGACCAACCACCAAAGACCAGGAGCGGGCGGGGTCCGGAGAGGCCGGGTCCTAAGTGCGCGCGCCGTGATTCTCCGCGCTTGTCATTATGGTCTTATGGTGTTTGAGTTGACTTTTCAAGATGTCCGCCATTTTTGTTACCTTTCTAAGGGCTGATGTCTTTCTCTCTTTCTAGACTTTAAATTTGTCCTCTCTCCCTTTCCATCGTCTGTTTACGATCTGGAGTTGGCTCCTTTCTCCATGTCCAGTAGTTAGTCAGTCCTCTTTCAGTTGCTCCTCTGAACTGCCGCCATTTTGAAGTATTCTCTCTGCATTATGTTCTGCAACCATTTATCGTGATAGGCAGCAAGAGCTACCTTTCCTTTTGTAAGTTGAATGGTCGAGTTGTCCTAAGCGGCCGCCATTTTAAGGTCAGGCGCGCAGTTTCGTAATTTCCCTACAGCTTCACTATCAGGGCTTTAATAATAGTTATTCTTATTTCAAACCCCACTTGCGTTAGGGAGCGCAGGGTCCATATAAATTCTTCTCAAATGCCTCAACTTCGCTCCGCCTCCGCTCCAGTCCCTCTCCTCGGTTCGGTGCAGCGTCGGTGGTCGGCGATCTCCACTCCTCGCACCGCTTTCTGGCGACTAGGCGCGTCGCTCCGGTTGGGCTACGTTCCTCATCCCCGGTTCCTGGGGCAGCGCAGAGGATGTCGTGAGGGCAGCGCAGAGGATATCTCGAGGCCATTGTAGTATCTCCCAAGGGGGCGCCGATCAGCCAGGGGCAAAGGCGCAGTCTAATCTTCAGTGTCCCGTGTCATCCTATGTCTTCTGCGTGGCATGAACGGCTTGTCATAGAATCACCATCCCGCGTCCTTGAGTGCCCTCTGAAGCCGACAATGGGACAGGCCCGTAGTCCGGTGAGCAGCAGTCGCGCTGGGCTGTAGTATCTTTCCAAGGTAGGTCGCAATAAATTTCTTCTTCTATCCCCTGTATAATCCTATGTTCCGCTGTTAGTTGATTGTCCGAGGGGGGGGGGGGGTTAATCAGGGATTTAAACTATTTAATTCACAAGAAGGGATTCGTTTCTGACAACCCCATAAAAATGACAACTTTGTTTTCCAAGAATAAGAAATGTATCTCTCAGAGTCACGGAAACAATAGATAAGTATTTCACTTAGTCAATCATGCATGCTTCGTTTCTACAGAATTGCAGAGAAATAGAGAGTCTGGCGTTTTCAATAAAAAGGTTTATTGAACAGTCTTCTTTCTCATGCAAGAGAGGTGAACTGCTACAATCGTTAGGCAGACTGCAAAGTATAATGCGTACAGCGTAAACAGTCATATGAAATAATACTGTAAAAGCATTGTATGGTGTCTAAGCCATATAAAAATACATACATAAATAACATAGAGTAAAATACTCAATAGGTGCTTCTAAAATACGCCTACCCCAATGTACCTAACCTAAGTCTAGTACCCAGGAAGAAGTAAGTATTGTGTAGCATAGGTTTAGTTGTTTTTGCCAAGAATCTACCAAACGTTTCTCTAGGTTCTAATCAGCTTTATACCTTGGTTAGAATGAAGGAGGTCTTGTATCTCTGTCTCGGGACTCGATTTCCCAACATCCCACAAGGGGAGCTTGAAAACACTGGAGCTGGATTCTCGGCAGGAGAAAGGCAGCCTCTTAATCAGTACGTCAGCTGGAGAGTCGGCTTCCTTCGGCACTTGCTCTAGCGAGCTGCGTCGGGCAAGTAGATAGTCGAACTGCTCTGAACCACCGTAGTTTGCCATACCAAGTGTAGGCATATTTATACCTTGAAGGTGTTTAGGAATGCCATAGTTTGACATAAAGTGTATAAACAACAAGGGAACCCATAAGGTAATCAAGGACCTGATGTCATAATCTATTTTAGCAACATTGGTCCTTAATTTAGAGCAATCAACCAAGGGGATGCAAATTATAGACAAGAATCTGTACTATAAGAACGGTGTCCAGCCGGACACCAATTTAATCAATGTAAATGTAAAATCAACATATATGAACACAACATTAATACAGTGGGATACAATCCTGTATCCAATACATATAACACATACAAAAATAAAGGTTACAGAAATTTGCAGGCAATTAAATAGAGGGAGGCGCTAGAGTTAGATTGATGATCCACTAGCTGACCTCATGTAGTATACACAGTAAATAAATCAATTAATAATTATAGTGTCACTACACCAACTGTCGACGGCGTTTCGATCCTACACATAATGAGGGATCATCATCAGGACTGAAATTAATTGCCAGAACACAAAAATGCCAGTTGAGGGTTTCAAGGTCGTGGTAATGTAGTCAGGGGGCGCTTCCAGGCATCAGGGTAACCTAGGCTGGAGATAATGCACTGATCCCAAGAATGGGGGATATTAGTTCAGGGTCGTCCTCAGGAGTTCCAAGGTGCGAACCTTATCAGGAGGCTGATAGTGGCGGACTTGATAAGGCTGTTATTCAAGAAGCCCGTGCGGGGAGCGGCTGGGGAAGGCACAATAACCAGCGGATTCAGAGGGTCCTGCTTGCCGGTTGAGAGGCGCAGGAGTTAGCGCTTGGTTCACAGGAGCTCGGAACCTTAATGTCCGGGATCGGACATCATGAACGACTTGCTGGGCTCAATGGCGCGATGCAGGACTATACACGGCAACCCAAATATGCGGGAGTGGTTCGGACGATACTAAAACAGGCTTTTCGACAACTAAGATTGTCCCTACTACATGATGAGGGATCCAAACTAGAAAAGGCTTATTGGATGATGCCTTTATGTTTCTCGCGGTGCCTGAATAACTAAGATCCACACAGGCTTTCAAGCGAATTAGCATGATAATAATACTCATGAAGTATATATAAAAACGTCAAATGAGGAACTACATTGTCATTTCTTTAATCTAAACAGATGAAGGATTGTTCGTTGTAAAGGTATTATATGAATTTAATGGTCCACGGAATTAGTAAGCAGTGCCATTACGCTGTATCAAAAAGCGATAAGACTAGCGCTTAGTCATGAAGAGATAAAAACCGTCCTGAAGAAGGTGTTATATTCTCAACAAAAGCACCGAAACGCTGCGTTGACTTGTGGTTTTTATAATGAATTGTTTTGTGTCAATTTGTAAATGTGGTTTATGAAACTATGTACAAGGCTAACACCTTGTTTTTAAGAATAAAACTGAAGCATTTTTATTAACAGTATTGGTTTGTGTATGATAACTCAATGCTCTTATGATGGTGTCTGTGCTTCACAAAAATATTGTTGGATAATAGGCATTTGATGTGTGTTAGATTATAGGGTCTTATAGTAAAGCTGGTTTGTGTATCACGAGTTGCCTGTTTACCTCCCATAGTTTTACTGTGGCAGGCGAGAGGGTACTTTAGTAGGAACTGGCCATAGGCCTATTTTTAGGGACAAAAAATCTTATTTGCAATTTCTCACACTGTCCTTCATTGGATTCGAGGGTATCTCCCTTTGTGTGGTGTTTAAGGATTTGAAATGATGGCATCAACCAAGAAGGGACAGACACATGTAGGTTTGGCTGCATGCAAAGATGATCAAAAGACAAAGGCGAACCACCCCACAAAACAACAGAATTCATTTTGGACATTGCCCCAAGATTACAATAAAAATCAACGGTTCCCCATAACCTTTATCATAGACAGTAGTGCGTTGATTAATATCATGCCATCGAAAGGGTTAACAGCCTATCTCCTGTGCCACGCCTCAACCCATCGAACATGAAAGTATACATGTAGGATGATTCCAAACTGTTGCAGAGTCAAGGGTCATTCATAGCGACAATAAGACATAAAAGAGTATCAGTGCAAGCACCAATTTACGTTCTTCCAAGAACGTCATCCTGCCTATTCAGTTTTGCCACCGCTGCTGACATGCAAACTCCACAATCAATTACTCTAAAGTTGTGAGTCAGTTTCCGTCATTTCATGGCATAGGCAGGCTGAAGACAATGAAAAAGTGTCTTCCTCAATAAGGACGTTCGCCCTGTTGCCCAGCGGAATTTCAAAGTCAAAGTCAAAATAAATTTATATAGGGCACTACTCACCCAGAGGGTCTCAAGGCGCTTGCGGTGGGGGGGTTAGTTACTTATCAAATAGCCAGGTTTTGAGTTGTTTTCTGAAGGAGAGGTGGTTCTGAGTGAGGCGGAGGTGAGTGGGGAGAGAATTCCAGGTTTTGGCCGCTAAGTAGGAGAATGATCTTCCTCCCATGGTGGCTCTTCGGATGCGTGGGATTGTGGCGAGGGCTTGATTGGACGATCGTAGTTGGCGGGTGGGGGTGTAAAAGGTCATGCGCGTGTTGAGGTATTTGGATCCTAGGTTGTAGAGGGATTTGTGTGCGTGGGTGAGGAGACGGAACGTTATTCTCTTGTTGATGGGGAGCCAGTAAAGGTCTCTCAGGTGATCGGATATGTGATTGTGGCGGGGTATGTCTAGGATGAGTTGGGCGGAGGCGTTCTGAATGCGTTGGAGTTTTTTCTGTAATTTGGCTGTGGTTCCGGCGTAGAAAGTATTTCCGTAGTCTAGTCGGCTTGTGACAAGTGCTTGGGTGACCGTCTTTCTTGTTTCGGTGGGGATCCATCGGATGATCTTTCTGAGCATACGTAAGATGTTGAAGCATGATGATGAGATGGCGTTGACTTGTCTGGTCATTGAGAGGGAGGAGCCTAGAATGACTCCCAGGTTGCGTGCATGGTCCGTTGGTTTAGGTGCGCTGCCCAGGGACGGTGGCCACCATGAGTCGTCCCATGCAGAGGGGGATGATCCTAGGATGAGGACTTCCGTCTTGTCTGAATTCAGTCTTAGGCGGCTGTTCTTCATCCAT
Organism: Lissotriton vulgaris; assembly: GCF_964263255.1. Lineage (NCBI taxonomy): Eukaryota > Metazoa > Chordata > Amphibia > Caudata > Salamandridae > Lissotriton > Lissotriton vulgaris. The sequence continues at coordinate 273,020,762 of NC_141694.1, read as the reverse complement.
TCGGCTACGTCTTTCATCCCTTCGTGTAGGTTGGTTTTGGCGGTGTTTGGGTCTTTGGTGAGGGAGAGGATCAGCTGTGTGTTGTCAGCATAGGAGATGATGTTGAGGTTGTGCTGGCGTGCGATGGATGCGAGGGGGCTCATGTAGACGTTGAAGAGGGTGGGGCTGAGCGATGATCCTTGTGGTACGCCGCAGATGACTTCGGTGGCCTCTGATCTGAAAGGGGGGAGGCGGACTCTCTGGGTTTTTCCGGCGAGGAACAAGATGATCCAATCCAGTGCTTTTCCTTGTATCCCAACGTTGCTGAGGCGTTGTAAAAGGGTGCGGTGGCAGACCGTGTCAAACGCTGCGGAGAGGTCCAGGAGGATGAGGGCAGCTGTTTCCCCTTTGTCGAGTAGTGTTCGGATGTCGTCTGTGGCTGCGATGAGGGCGGTCTCAGTGCTGTGTTTGGCTCAGAAGCCGGACTGTGTGGGGTCGAGGGAGCCGTTAGACTCGAGGAAGGCTGCGAGCTGATTGTTGACGGTCTTCTCTATGACTTTGGCGGGGAAAGGGAGAAGCGAGATGGGGCGGTAGTTCTTAAGTTCTGTGGGGTCTGCTGTGGGTTTCTTCAGGAGGGCACTGAGTTCTGCATGTTTCCAGCTTTCCGGTAAGGTAGCGGTGTTGAGGGAGCAGTCGATGATATCACGGAGATAGGGTGCGACGATGGAGTCGGCCTTGTTGAAGATGTGGTGGGGGCATGGGTCAGTTGGTGATCCGGAGTGAATAGAGTTCATCAAGCGGATGGTGTCTTCGGTGCTGATCGGGTTCCAGGCGCAGAGGATGGTGGTGGGGGGCTTCAGATCAGTGGTGAGGGGGGTGGACTGGTCGCCGAAGCTGTTATGTATGTCAGCGATTTTGCTGTGGAAGAACGAGGCTAGAGAGTCGCAGAGGTCTTGAGAGGGAGTGATGTCGTTGGTGCCGGCGCTGGGATTAGTAAGCTCTTTGACAATGCTGAAGAGTTCCTTGCTGTTGTGGGCATTGTTGTCGAGTCAATCCTTGAATGCTGATTTCTTGGTGGATCGGATCAGCTGGTGGTGTTTGTGGGTGGCGTCCTTGAGGGCGGTCATCTTGTCTGTGGTTGGGTTTTTTTCGCCAGGCTTTCTCGAGGGTGCAGCAGTTCTTTTTGAAGTTCTTGAGGTCGTCATTGAACCAGGAGGCTTTTTTGCTAACTGGCTTGTTGCGATGGTTTTTCAGGGGCGCTAATTCGTCAGCGCAGTGGGTGAACCATTGTGCGAGATTGATGGCTGCTTGATTTGGGTCCGAAGATTTGGCGGGAGGGTTTTGGTTTAGCGATGCGGTGAGCTGGTCGGTGGTGATTTTGTTCCACTTTCTGCGGGGGACTTATTGTGGGTGGTGGTGGGTCGTGGTCTTTCTGAAGTTGAAATGGACGCAGCTGTGGTCCGTCCAGTGGAGTCCTGTGGCGTGATTGAACGAGACGTGCTTGCTGGAGGAGAAGATTGGGTCGAGCGTGTGTCCGGCGTAGTGGGTGGGGGTGTTTACCAGTTGTTTGAGTCCAAGATTGGCGAGGTTGTCCAGAAGGGTGGTGGTGTTGCTGTTGTTGTTCTTTTCCAGGTGGAAGTTGAGGTCCCCTAGTAGAATGTAGTCCTCGGAGGGGAGGGTGTGTGGGCTGATAAAGTCAGTGATGTCTTCGCTGAATTGTGTGCGGGGTCCTGGTGGTCTGTAGATGAGGGTGCCTCTAAGTGTGGTCTTGGGGTCGGTGTGTATCTGGAAGTGAAGGTGTTCGGCGGCTGTGAGGGTGTCGTCGGAGCTGGTCGTGATGCGGATGGAATTTCTTGTGGACGATGGCGATGTCTCCTCCTGTTTGGTTGATGCGGTCCTTTTGGATGATCTTGTAACCGTCCGGGATGGCTATGGCGATGTCGGCGCTGATGAGGCATTCACCCAGGTTTCTGTAAGAAAGTCTACGTACTGCGTTGTGGTATCTAGTAGGTTCCATAATTCAATGGCGTGTCTGTGGACCGAGCGGGTGTTGAGCAGGATGCACTTCAGGTGGTTATTGTCGGAGCTCTGTTTGGCGTTTGTGGATGTAGTGTGGGTCCTGATGCAGCAGAACTTGCAGGATTGACAGGTGAAGGGTCCATGGGCGTGTCCTGGGGTGGCTTGGTGGCAGCCGGGGAGACGGCCTGTGTTGAATGCAGAGAGGGTTGTGGCGTCGTACGTTAAGCGGGTGGAGTCGATTTTGAGGGGGCCAGGGTGTCTGGCGCGGGCCAGGCACGGACGGGCGAAGACGGCTTACCTTTGGCGTGCCATCGGTGCGCATGGGGCGCGCCCGCTGCGCGTACGCGACTCTGCCATAAGTGGAGAGTGGAGGGGGGCGGAGCGAGGGAGGAGCAGCTGGGAGGCGGGAGCGGGGTGGCGAGTGGGGAGGGGAGTGGTCAAGCTGGAGGGAGCAGGGGTGGGGCCGGATCAGTGGCAGGGAGCGTGGTGGAGGACGGAACAAAACCAAATGCAGGCAAAATAATTACAGGGGCAATACAATTACAGCTCAATACTACAATTACAGCTCAATACAAAGCAGGGGCACGAATACAAGCTCAAGCTCAATACAAAGCAGGGGCAGGAATGCAAGCTCAATACTTATCAGCGATGGGGCTGGAGGAGCGACCGGCTCTGACCAGTCTCTTTCAACTTGCAAGTAGCTGGTGAAAAAGAACTACAAATGCTGTTGAAGCATGACATCATCGAGCGCTCCACTGGTCCTACAACATGGGTTTCGTCCATAGTGGTGGTGGCAAAAAAGGGCAGTTGAGGTGCAGTGCTCATCAAAGCAATGAGAGAGAAAGACATACTGGTCCACACATAGCAGACATGATCAAGCAACTGAATGGGACCAAAGTCTTCTCACGTCTCGACTTGAACAAGGGATACCATCAACTCGAGTTGGAAGAGAGCAGCAGGTACATCACTACCTTTTTGACTCATGCTGGTTTATTCAGATACAAAAGGTTGAGTTTTGGAGTGTTGTCAGCTTCAGAAATATTTCAGGATTCTATACATCAAATAATTCCCCCTGTCACACATTCTTTTTATTACAGGGAAGATATACTAGTATTTGGGGCACTGCGAATGGAGCGAGACAAGGATCTTACGCAAGTGTGCCAGTTACTTGCTGATTCAGGTCTCACTCTAAATGCAGCAAAGTGTGAGCTTTGCAAGACCAAACTCAAATTCTTTGGGCACATATTCTGCGATGGCGGAATGACTCCTGGCCCAGATAAAGTGTAAATTCTATCAGCTACCTGCCCCCCAGAAAATTTTACCATTTTGCGATCCTTCTTAGGTATTACCAGTTACTGTTCAAGGTACATTTGTGACTTTTGAGAAGTGCATCATTGAGAGACTTGACAAAATGAGATGTCCCTTTCTAGTGGTCTGATGAATGGGATCAAAAGCTTCAAAAGAATAAAATATGCGATATAAAATGCAATTGAGATGGCCTATTTTGACCCCAAGTTACATACTGAGATCACAGTTGATGCAAGCCCAGTGCGCATGGGGTCAATCGTTGCTCAACATAATGGGCATCCTAATGCTCAAAGACACATTGTGGCTTATGCCAATCGAAGACTGTCTAACAGAGAACTTACCTATTCCCTGCCGGAGAAGGAGAGTCTGGCTGTAATGTGGGTACTGCAAACATTTTCATGTGTTTCTATATGGAACTGTTTCACAATCATTACAGACCACACAGTGCTGCTCACTATTTTTGGAAACTTAAAAGCCAAGATGCCCCATCACATTGAGAGGTAGGGGTTGCAATTACAAGAGTATAACTATACAATTGTACACAAGCCAGGTAAAGATCAGAACCCTGCTGATTAGTTTTCATGAGTACCGCTAGAGCAGAACAGTTTGAGATCTAAAACAGCTGAGGAATACTTTAACTTCATTGTGAGGTCCTATTCATTGAACATAGCAGTGCTGCTACTAATACTGATAATAACATGCTTATCCTCAAAGACATATTTTCAACTCCATCGTGGTAGAAGCATGCCAAACCTTTTGCTGACAAGGTAAAATTCAAAAATGTACAGTATAAATTGTCTGTTACCAAGAAAGGTATTGCATTGAGAGGCTCAAGAATCATCATACCTGAGAACAAGTCATCGAACTAGCCAACGAAGGACATTGTGGCATTGTAGCCACCAAAAGAGCTTCAAGAGACCGAGTGTGGTTCTCACGCCAAAATGAGCGAGTTGAGAGGAAAGTAAAAGAATGCAATCTTTGCAACTGCCTGTCCCTTAAAGTGACGGAGTACCCATTGACAATGTCTGACCTTCCTGCACATGCGTGGGAAATAGTTTCAGTTGATTTCTTTCGGCCTTTAGAAAATGGACATCACCGCATGGTAGTCATTGAAGTCATTGAAGAGTATTCACGTATTCCTTTAGTAGAGGCGTTATTGTCAACTACCCATGACAAGGGCATCCAACAGCAGGATGACATTTTTGCAGCATGGGGTATCCTTGCCATTCTCAAATCTGACAAAGAGCTGCTATTCAATAGCAATAATTCAAGGAATTTCTGGTCAGGCTAAATGTCAAGCATCGAAAAAGCACACCTCTGTGGCCCCAAGCTAATTTATTTATTGTATTTATTTAGAAAGTTTTATAAAGCACAAACATGACCCTTGCGGGTATCAGAGCGCTATACAAGAGGCGAAAGCATGAATAAACTCGTAAAGTAGAGGTCAAATCATGAAACAACATGGAGTATACAATCAAGATCAGGGACCTAGTATAGGGCCACACTAGAATAAATTCTCCTAGGGTGTAAAATATTTCCTGTAACATTCGGTAAAACAAACAAAAGTGAGAGAGACAACATTTTTACAACATAGTAAAATAGGGAACAAAACTGTAGGGTGAGGGCCCAAGGGTAAAATAACAGTTGACAAACAAGTATGAAAGAAATAGAGCAAGATATGTTGGAGTAAATGTAAAGTCTGTAAACATGTGGACATATATAAAGAAAGATCATGATGATGTAGTTAGTGATCACTCAGGAAAATCAATTTGGCCTGTTTCCTGATATAGGTAGTGGAAGGATTGGCTCTACTCTCAGTAGGAAGAGTGTTTCAGATTCTAGGCGCAAGACCGGAGAAAGCACATTTGTACGTACTGTTCTTTTTCAATTTGGGTGTTTTCAAGAGAAGTGTGGACGTACTTCTTAAGTTCCAACCAGAGCCAGAAAGAACAAGCTTGTTTGCCAGGTAGGCCAGAGAGTTGTGATGCAAGGCTTTATGCGTGAGGCAAGCTATTTTAAAATGAATCCTCGTTTCAATAGACAGCCAGTTAAGCTGCACAAGGGCAGGTGTAATGTGATCGTGTTTTTTGGAGCCTGTGATGAGCCTGGCCGATGCCTTGAGAGTGCCTCTGAGAAGGGACAATCTTGCTTTTGTCAGCTAAACAAGGGTCACCAGACCATATGCAAGACAAGAGATCACCAGGTATTGTACTGCAGGCTGTATGTCATTGGTCGGAAGGAAAGGTTTAATTTTCTTGAGGGTGTTAAGATGAAAGTAGGCTCCCCTGATAGTGGCACTGATGTGAGCTTGCATATTCAGGAATTTGTCCAAAGTAATGCCTAATGATTTAGCGGAATCAACGATGTGAGGGGTGCATTTCAGGGCTGTGATTTGCTTAAGCCAGTCCAGGGTAGGTGCAAAGTGATTGTGTGCGGCAAACAGCAGGAATTCCTGGCAATATTAGTAAGGGCCATATCGCCGCTTTAGCTGCACTTTTTGCCGCTAAAGCGGCAATATTTTTATCGCTCTAACAGCAGTTAGTTTGATGATTTCGAATAGTATCTTGGGTCTGTTTTTAGCGCCGTCCAGCTGCGCCCTGAAATAGTCCGTTTTAGCAATGTGGATTTTTTTATTGTAGGCTCTTCTCATTTTCCTTAGCTGATAGAGGCTGGTGGTGGAAGGCTAATTTCTCCAGGTCATCTCTAGAAGCCTAAGTTTACGGCGTTCATCATTTAGGGAACCATTAAACCAAGGTTTGGAATGTTTGAGTGGAATCCTTTTAAGTTGTTTTGGCGCAATGGTGTCAAAGATATTAGCCACAGTGCTAATGTAATGATCAGAAAGATCATCCAGGTTAGTCATGTTAGGGGGAGGTTGCAGTCTATTCATAGTGATGGAAGTAAGAGCATTAATATTGACGTCTCTCATGTTGGGAGACCATTGTTTCTCTTTGAGAGGTTGTCCCTTTCTGCTAGTGGTCTTTTCCATTATGTGGAAGGCAATTTGATGATGATCCGACCAGTCGCAAGGTAGGATGTCACTCATTTGAATGAGATTGTCTCTTGCAATAATGAGGTCGAGGATGGTGCCTTTGTTGTGTGTGGGTCCTTTACAGAACTGAGAGAAGTTGAGATCAGAGAGGAAAGTCTTAAAGGAGCTTATTAAAAGATCATTGGAGTCATTTCAATGAAGGTTAAAGTCTCCAGGGAATATATGGTATATTTGATCCGAACATGAGCTAATCAGCTCCATGATTTGCTCTATGAAGATCAAGTTGTCACCCGGAGGATGGTAAATCGAGGTAAGCACACAGACAATCTTGTCTTTATTACTAATTTCTGCTATAGGTAGCTCACAGGAGGATAGCGGAGCCTTCTAAGATTGCTTTATGGTTAGGCTGGAGCATTGAATGCAGGCAATACCCCCTCCCCATTTTCCCCGACAGTCAGGTGGTACTAAAATGGCGAGAACAGTGGAGGAGGCATAATGAGCCATGTTTCTGTAAGAATCAGTAAGTCCAAATCTTGCGCTAGGATGAGTGCAGATATGTCAGCAGCATGTTTCACAGCTAATCTGCAATTGAGCATCGATTTAATGTGAGGGGAGGGGGTAATCTCTTCAACATGAGTAATAGTTATTTGGAGTAGATTTTCATTATTAACGATCAGGAGTTGGCCCTGGGTTCCCTGTCAAGGTCCGGGGAAATTATAGGGATGTTAACAGGGGAGTTAGAGGAGGCTAAAGACCCAGACCTATTAAACGAGAGTAATAGCGAGCAGATGTCTTCCGCCGCCATCTGAGGCTGACACCTACGGGGAAGCTAATGGTTATGTAGAATGATTCATCAGTACCCTCAGACGTGTAATTCAATGAGCATCGATGTAGGGAGTCAAGTTAAACCAGACCCTGTGTCAAGCACTCCATGCCTATCATTCAATTCCTCACTTCACAACTGGTAAGAGTTCTGCCACCTTGCTACTTGGGAGAGCCATTGGAACTAAACTGGCAGAGTGGGTAGTAGTTCGATGCTTGAATGCGTATGTGGTTCATGTCACGGACACTTCTCGAAAGTGCCAGATGAAAGCATATGGCAATCATTGTTGTACAGCTCTTGTAGTCATGAATGAGGTGATCCTACCTGACAGTCCAGATCAAGCATCAGAACGGGTGCCATCAGTGTACAATCACAGTGCATCTCAGCTAATACCACTCAATCTAGCCGACTAGTGTGAGTGCCTTGACGCCTTATTGAAAAATAATGATGTGACTATTGTTTGTTTGTACTTTTGATTTAAGAAGGGGGAGGATGTAATATCTTGATACTATGAGTGCTAGGATCCTCGTGGTTCTGAACCAACTCAACAAGGAAATACGTAACTTGCTGAGAGATGTTAAGGTGTGGGTATTAACAGTCTCGATGTAATGAGTGTGCAGTATGTGATTATATGCTGAGGAATAAAGATGTACAATCCAGATCACTGTATGTGGCATATTCATTTTGTATGCCCTCAGGCCAGGGAGGATGATATGGGTATCATACAATTAAATTAAATGGTGTCTGCCCAGGAAACTTTGCAGTTCATCTCAAGAGTGAAAACAGCATGCTGATAACTAACGTCAGACTCCATTCATGGAGCCAGGGACAAGCATACAAGGGATGTGTTTTTTATCTGCATTCGCTAGACTGATTTCAGGGTTCTTTTTTCATTTGTCCTCTCCAGGCTGCTCCCCAGACATGTCCTTTGTGTAGAATGATGTTTAGCATGACTAGGTCATTTACATTTTGGAGCACCCACAACAGAGACACTGCACCTGTTATGATATGCTATATGTATTAGTAAAGCACACTATCATCTGTGAGAGTATCCTAGTGCTGATCAGGTGTGTTTGTGCTTCTCTGCCTAGGTGAGGTTTTTAATGGAGAAGCCAAGTCTTCAGCTACTTGCGGAATTTCGGGAGCAGATGAAGATATGATGTGGATTAGGAAGCCATCCACCCTTTAGGAACAATGTAAAAGAATGCCCGAGTAGTTCCTATACTACTTGCCCTTCCTCTTCATTTGCTTTTGTGTATGTATGGAATGTGCCCAAGTATGAGTCCAGCCTAGTGGAGTTGGTTGGTGGAACGAGGTGTAACTCTTCAGGTAAGAGGGTGGCAAATTTGTAAAGTGCCTTGAATGTGCATGTGAGAATTTTTAAATTAACGTGTTTGTGTATTGGGAGACATTGGAGCTTCCTGAGGTGTGGTGTGATATGAGTGTGTCGTAGGAAGTTGAGGATGAGACTGGCTGCAGAGTCCTGAATGATTTGTAGTCTTCTGGTCAGTTTCCTGGTGATCCCGGTGTAGAGGGTGTTCCCATAGGCAGACTTGCTGCTGGCGTGATTGATGGCTTTTCTGGTGTTGCTTGAGAGCCATTTGAAGATCTGCCTCAGCATCTTCTGGTTTTGGAAGCAGGATGCCTTGACGGAGTTGACTCATGTAGTCATGTCCAGTTTGCTGTTGATGATGATTCCAAGATTCCTTGCAGGGGTGCTGGGTGTGTTCGGCTGGCCTCCAGTTGGAGTCTCATGGCAAGATGTTCTTGCCAAAGATCACTACTTCTGTCGTATTCAGTTATTGACTTCGGGTATGCAAGTAGTAAATTTGTTTCTTGTGTTGGTGGTTTTGGCCGAGAGGGGAAGTCTTTGCTGCACATCGAGGGCCTAAGAAAATATGTTGTTTTTATGTGTGAGGATATCAATGGCCATACATTTCATGTACACATGGAGGAGGGTGGAGCTAAGTGATGAACCTTGAGGTACTCCTCATATGAATTTGTGGGCTTCAAAGGAGTAAGGTGACAGGCTAATAGCTTGTGTTCCAACCATTAAGAAGGAGGAGATCCAGCAGAGAGTGAGTACTTGGATGCCAATCTAGTACAGGCACCTCATGAGGAGGGGGTGTGGGATCATGTCAAATGCTGTAGAGAGTCTAAGAGAATGAGGGCTGCCATGTCTCTTCTATCAAGGACCAAGCTGATTTCATCTGTGACAGCAATGAGTGCCGTTTCTGTACTGTGGTTGGGCCTGAATCCAGAGTGTATGGCATTAAGAAGCTGAGGTTGCTGAGGTGGTCGGTGAGGCTTCAGTTGATAAGTTTCTCTAAGACCTTGGCCGGAAATGGTAGGGGGAGATGGGTCTGTAGTTTGAGTGTGTGACATGGTCAGCAAACGGTTTCTAAAGTAGGGGTTTGACAGTGACATGTTTCCAAGTGTCTGTAAATGTTGCAGAATTGATGGAGGTGTTGAGGATGGTCTGACAGAGCCCCCAAGTGGATGGTGTTCATGGAAGCTGCGGTATCGATAATGATGATGGCGGGCCACAAGATCAGGGCTTGTTCTTCGGTAATGATGAGAACAGAAGTACTGTGATGGGGTCCTGTTGAGGCTCAAAGTTGCCATTTATGGAAGTGATTTTGTTGCAGCAGAATTCTAAGAGCGTGTTACAAAAGTGTTGCAAGGGGGCGATGTTACTGGCAGCAGCAGGAAGCACAAGTAAATCTTTGATGATGAAGATTCCCTTGCTGTTGTGTGTGACGGTCTTGATGCGGTGTGCAAGAGCTGTGTGCTTGGTGGTACATTTCGGTTGGTGGTTGCGCCTTATGGAAGATTTAAAGGTATCTCTATTCATGGTCTGTTGACTTGTTCTCCACTTGTGCTCCAGTTGCTTGTAGTGAAGTTTCATATTAGTTCTTCTGTGTACCACCTGGCCTTACCTTTGGACTGGCTCTTGCCGTTGGGTTGTGCTAGAGAGGAGGCAGGTGGAAGCGCAGGTAGTGATCCAGTTGTAAAGGTTCTTGTGGCGTTTGGCAAGTTGCTGGTATGCTCTGGCTGGTGTGAGAGGAGGACAGAAGCCCTTTCCTCTTCTGGATGCTTTTCCAGCACAACAGAAGATTCTGGCTGAGGTAGATCTGTGTGTTGAGGGATAGGTCTGCTAAAACTGGCATGGGTGTGGTCTGTCCATGTCATAGTGTCTGGCTTGCTGACTGTAATGTTACTAACTGAGTAGAGTAGAAAATTGGGTCCAATAGGTGTACAATGGTATAGATGGGTTTTGGAATGTGCTGGGTGAGGAGCAGGTTTTGGAGTTTCCTAGAAAGAGTGAAGAGTTTTGGTCAGTGCAGTCTCCTAGGTCTCTGAGGTAAGGTCTTGGAGCATAATGAACATTCAGGTGTTCATGATGAGGGGTGCGACAAAGTCACTGATGTTGCTTGTGAAATTGGTTTGGGGTCCTCTTTGTAGGTATATGGGGGTTCAGCACAGGAAGACATTGGCTTGAATGTGTATCTTGAAGGTGAGGTTTTCCATGTAGCAAATGGGGGTGTCCATGTAAATGGTGCACCTGGCTATCAATAGCCACATTGAACTGCGATCGGGAAACTGACAAAATAATTGCCTCACCTAATGAAATCTTCATACTATGAACAACAGAGACTCTAGGCCATCCTTCACCCCCACTATTAAACAAAAGGCAGTTCTCAGGAAGCGTAATCAGGAGCTCCTTTCAGCAAAGGGATCAAATCAAATTTCTAAAGAGAGCCCTGTTTCCTTTTTCGCCACTTCAATAACTAGGCCTCCTCTCCACAGCTTGAGTAATGTCAGCAATACACTTCCACTATCTGGGAAAAGAACCTCATCTCCAGTTTGGGCAAAGGGGCTCCATTACTCTGATTCATTCATGCACACGGTGCATGCATCACACAGGCAACAGTACACTTTCGCCACCACCACTCTACATGCTAAATCCATGATAGGCATGATAGTTCAAGTTCAAACAAATTAGGGTACTCTTTGTTCAACCCTTCGGGCCCTGGGCAAGTCCAGGACCTCACTCATGTCAAGGGGGAGGCTTAGGCCTTCACACACACACACTAAATTAGTATGAGATGGGGTCCAAAATCAAAAACCAGTATAGCCACTACTCAAAGTTGGACCCTCAGTGCAGGTTAACACGATGGTGTACCACGAAGGGATATTTCTGTTCCAACAACTGCTGAGGCATTATAACCACCCTATCTTGGATGATTGTTCGCAATGGCAGGGCAGAGAGTACTAAAGCCCACACCACAAAAAAAGCTGTCCACAGCGTGCAATAGAAGTTAAAGATCAGAGACTCCAGCAAACAGGAGATCAGGATCAGTGCAGCAAACCTCCCTACCATATGAATCAGAAAGCAGAGATAAGGTAGACAGTGAAATATCATATATAGAATGTGAGGTTAAGACTGCAGAGCAGCACATTTTAAGGAGACGTACATAAAGGCACACTGGCAGATGTTACTGGAAGAAAATAGGCAAACTAAAAATGAATTGGGTCGTATAATTAAGTAATCCTAATGTCACAGGGATAGAGATGCAGAAAACAAGTTGTACATTGGTGTGTGAATGTTGTGTATGCTTGTGTGTTTTTGTAGGCGAGAGAAAAATCCAAAACCTCTTGTTGTAAAGTTAGTCAATCAAATACAGAATTGCTATGGCAATGCCTCAGTCCCTTAATAAGACATTACGTGAAGGGTTATTCACCTTGGTTCTTCTTTGGACAGAATAGTAGAAACAAACTTTTCTGTAGATAATATCTTTGAGTGATTTTCATTTTTCTGTTTTCAGATATTAAATATTATATGAAATTTGTATGAATTTAACACACGTTTGGTTGTGACAAGCCTTTCTCAAAGATGTTTACTGAATTGGTTTTGTACTTGGTAGCTGAAGCACAAATCTACCTGCCAGGATAATTATATTGCCCAAACTACCCAGAGAATCTCTTCCACTAGCCTTTTAAGAGTGCCATAAAAGAAGTGTGCTACTTGTGCTTTTCATAACAAGAGAAGATAGAGAATGGGCTAAAGGGAGGAGGAAGAAGACTCTAGCTCCTTTGGATTTAAGCTTGACTCTGTGAACGCAGAACAAGATTTTGGCTTGGCTTTGAAGCTTAACTGCTAATTTATAAGTGCAATGTGGTTATTTTGGTACTGGGGTACTGCGTTGGTTATTCACGAACTTATACATCCAGCAATCTAGTTCGTATGAAATCCTGTCTTGCAGTGGAAGCAATTGGAGTGGTTTCCTGGTATGTGGGATGCGATTACTCTTACTGGGAGCAGTGTTGAGTCCTCCTGCATATTTTTTAGATTTCTGCAGACAACTAAGTTGGTGGCATGTACGTCAGTGTAGGATCAGTTGCAACACTCCATTAGGCATTTATGTCATCACCCACTACCTTGAATCTATGGGTAGTGTATTGAAGTGACATAGTGTGATTATGCTGGGTGAATTGGTGGTAAGCACTGCCCACCTGGGTGCTGAGAGACATGTCCACTTTCTGCTCCAAAATGTATGGAATTGAGAGTCCTGTAAACTTGGCCTACTCTAAGCTCCAAAGGTGGAAATCTTAATCTTTGATTATTAGGCTTGAGGTACTTTGGAGTTTGTTCTGTCTTCTTCCTTTCTCAGGATACTTTGCAAATCAGTCCCACTGTTACGATATTAACTTTTTGAATACAGGGAAAATTAAGTTTTTTGCAAAGCTGGAGTGAAGGGGTACTGATTGAGGACCACTGATTGGGAACAGTGGCGTTTTTACTAATGTGAAGCGCCAATTCATATCAGCTTTTAGCTTTTACTGCTGTCTCTTTTAATTCACTAATCTGATGATGACTCTTTTTTTATTCTTTTTTAAATATGTACCAAATGAATAGGAACAAAAAGTGAACAGAAAATGAGCATTATTTTAGCCATACCAGGACAATGCACCACGAACCAAATCCATCGCATTGGAGAATATCAAAGATGGCTTTCCTTCATCGAGGGAGGGTAGGGGAGTACAAAATAATGTCTAAAGCATTCCAAACTCGCACTGAATACAGAATATATCAGTAGGCTGTCCTATATTTTCCCCAGTTTCAAGGGCATACTACTGAAGAATTTAAGATAAATGATGTGTTAAACTTTCACCGCCAAGATTTGAATCTGTAATTGGCTTTTTTTGAGCTGGAGATTGTTCCATAGTGCATAATGTGATCAACTCAGACTTTTTTAGGCAGTGAATAAATGGAAAATGTTATTGTTGAGAGGCTAGGGCATTGCTATTTTACAGATTTCCCTGCTATAAAATTACTTCTCATCTAATCACACGTATACCTATATCTACCTGACCTTCCGACAGCACCCACTTCATTCAAACAGATCACTGTCCTCACCTCTTTTAACATGCACTTTATAGTCGGATGCTACCTTTGAAGAGACACTCTCTATCCCGTCCTTTTCCTTGCATCATTCTAAGTGAATTGAACAGTAGCTTAATCAACAACGAACAACAGATTCTTATTGATCAATTGCTGGTGTTGTGTCAACACTCACACTATCTCTCTAGTATGCATCCCCAGATTTCTCCATAGATACAGAATAGTTCAAACCCTTTGACATATCAGCCCTTACTCTCAACCTAAGAAGGATAAAACTCATCACTCAAGAAAGTTGTACAATCCTGGCTTCAGCATTGTAGATAGGATATATACTGGGTCTTATATAAAAGAGACCAATTGAATTTGTGGGTTAGCAAGTAGAGATTTTTTAAATAAAATAAGATGAAGCAATTCCTAACCTAGTTAAGCTTAGCAGCCAGAAATCCTAAGGGGTCCCTTTGTGTATTCAATCAAATCACCATCAGATTCTGAGAAAGCTGTGTGAATAATCAAATCATCACATATTCAAGGGGAAAGGAATACTAGGAACCTGCACCCAAATGACTAAAGCCTCTTGTTTTCTGTTAGCGAGTTTCACTCTTGTTAAAAAAATAGGTCAAGCAAAAAAGAAGCCTGCATTTGTCGCAGAAGCTGTAGAAGGTCCTTCTTAGATAAGAGGATAGTTAATTCCCTTTTGCGGTGCTGGTAATTACGTAAGGGTGGGGGAGGCTTGAAGGCCGGCGCCATAACCCTCGTGGTGCCACCAGCGGGGGTAAACTGGTTCTGGGCGCTTTGATGCGCCCAGGAACCAGCGGAAGCGGGGTGCGCACCAGCCACCCGACCGGAAGTGACCTGTTGACCTGAGCGCCCCCAAAGGGCGCCCAATGGTCAACCTGGCTTTGTTTGAACCCCCCAATCAGGGGGACTCACCTGAGGCCTGCATGGAGGGCTCAGGAGGATTTAAGCGACGCCGCCTCCCAGCAGAAGCACAACGCCTTCGAGGAGCTGGGAGAACGGCGCGACAACAACAACGACTGAAGGAAAAGAGATGACGCGGCGAAGGACGAAGCTGAAGAAGGCGAGGCCACGGTTGGAAGATACAGGTCATCATCTCCGAAGACGCCTCGTGGAGTACGGCCCGCCGTGCCAGCTCCCCCGAAGCGAATATCAGGTAAAGCGGCAACAAGCTCAGAGCCCGGGGTAAGCACACGCAGTTAGCTGTGCCCCAGCCGACGGCCTGACGCAGACACAGAAAACCAAGAAGCCACTCGAACGTGCGCAGACGATCACGACATGTCGGAAGGCCAGCCAGACGAGAGGGCAGAGGTACTGATGAAGATCCGTGAATTAGCAGCCATCCACGGTGACGACTGGCTCTACCCTCACTTGGGTAAAGGGAAAGAAAACAGACCGGTGGAACAGGCAGACGAAGAACCAGGGCCTTCCGCACCCAAGAAGCTGAAAAACACGCCAATGAAGAGAACATCCAAGAGGAATCCTCTGAGGAAAGTACGGCAGAAACCTCTTCCGTCGAGACCGGAGGACAGCGACCAGGGCGAGACGACCAGCAAAAAGAAAAAGGGTGAGCATATGAGCAACATCGTAAAGGAATGTTTAAAATCGCTGGCGCCGGGGCTACTTAATGGCACAGGGCAAGGAGTGGCAGGGCCTAGGGAGCAGCGCGCAGAGGAAGCGGCAGGTCTCACGTGGCATATGGTCGATCCGGGGTGGGCCCGACAAACAAGAGTGCAGGAACAGGTAAGCTTGTCCGCCCAAGGTGAACAGATTTCCCCGCTACCCGGGTGGGGTTACGGCCCCGTTTCGGGAAGCCCACCTCCGAGCGGGGTAGTCAACGATCATTACATCAGGCCATCCCCTGGTCCGGCGTCCCTGACTACGAAAGCCACCGGCTTGGCATGTCTCATCCCTCTTGCGGTAAAAGAGAGGATATGGCGCAAGGAATTCATAGACATATTTTCGCTGCTAGAAATTCAGCTACCGGGGCTCGATCTAACCACGTGCGACAGGAAGGAGGAGGACAGGAGAGAAAGGCGCGGGGCCAGAAAGGAGCGCACTTTCGACAATTGGCTAGATGCGTTCAGAATCATGGCATGCATTATAGTGGAAAGGTTCCCCCATTGCGCTGCTGATTTGTGGCTATACGAGGCCAACATCCACCTAGCACAGAGGCAGGTCCCTGGGGATGCCTGGTTAGAGTACGATAAAGGGTTTAGATTAAAAATGCAGAGGCACCCCGAAATGGAGTGGAATGAAGAGGATGTCTCGGGGTTCATCCACAAGATGCTTACGGCTAAGGAGGTTAGGGCCTGGGCGGGCAAAAGCGACCAGCCCTTTCGGAGCTCATACCAAAAGGGGAAGAGTGGTACATTTCAGAGGCGGTCGAAAGGGAGATTGTACTCCCCAACCGCAACTAAGGCGATCTGTTGGAGATACGAGGCAGGGGACTGCTCATGGGGGTCCGCTTGTAAGTTTCAACATGCATGCGCCAACTGCGGGGGCAAGCACGCTTCCGCTGCATGTAAAGGTTCCAAACACGAATCGAAAAGGGAAAAGAGAGAAAAGAGCAAGAAGCGTTAGCCTCAACGCAGGGGGAAGGGGGGGACTGGTGGACATTAGTAAGTGCCAGCTGGCCAGATCCCCCATTATTACACAACGGCTGCGCAGATTGGCAAACAAATATCCGAACAAAACAGATGCCAGGATACTGGTAGAGGGCTTCGAGCAAGGCTTTGTTATTCCATTCCGGGGCCCTCTCCCCTCGGCGGGGGCGAGCAATTTGAAGTCGGCAAGGCAACACCCTGAGGTGGTTAGCGCTAAGATAGAGAAAGAATTGAACCTGGGTAGAGTTGAGGGCCCCCTCCCAAAGGAAGTACAAGAGGGCATAGTCGTCTCCCCGCTAGGCGTGGTTCCCAAGAAAGAAGAAGGTCAATTCAGGCTGATACACCACCTTTCATTTCCGGAAGGTTCCTCCGTGAACGACGGTATCGACCCCAAAGCTTGCTCAGTGGGCTACGCGTCAGTCGACGACGCAATTGAGCTGGTGAAGGCGGCAGGCATAGGAGCCCTCATGGCGAAAGCGGATATTGAATCAGCGTTCCGCCTATTGCCAGTACACCCCTCCAGTTTCCACCTACTGGGTTTCCAATGGGGCGAGGAGGTGTTTATTGACAAAGCCATGCCCATGGGCTGCGCGATATCATGCGCATATTTTGAGCAGTTCGCCACTTTCTTAGAATGGGCGCTTCATGACCAGCACCAGGAGGGTGGAAAACTGCACTACCTAGACGATTTCCTGTTCACAGGCCCGGCAGGTTCCTCAGTTTGCGCTAGCACATTGGCAGCCTTCGAGGATCTAGCCAGGTCCCTAGGGGTCCCCCTCGCAAACGAAAAAACGACAAACCCGACCACGAGGCTCACGTTCCTGGGCATAGAATTGGATTCTATAGCAGGAACGGCCAGGCTGCCTCCAGACAAAGTAAAGGAATTTCGCGAGGAAGTATCGAAGCTACGGGGTCGGAAGAAAGCCACCCTGAGGGAGATCCAAGGAGTGATAGGTAGACTTAACTTCGCGGCTCGGGTAATCCCACCCGCCAGGGTATTTTCGAGGCGTCTAACAGGGCTAACGGCCGGCGTCACCCACAAACACCACCACATCAGATTGAGCGCAGGCGTGAAACAGGACCTGCAGGTGTAGGACGAGTTCCTACAAGATTTCAACGGGGTGCGGATGTGGAGAGAGGGGTGGGTAACGGCCGAACAGATAGCTCTTTACACGGACGCGGCCGGAAGCCTGGGTTTCGGCGCGGTCCTGGGAAACAGTTGGTGCGCCAGCCAGTGGCCGGAGGAGTGGCATGCGCAGGGGCTCACTAGGAACATCACGTTTCTCAAGCTGTTCCCGATAATTGTAGCACTGACCATCTGGAGAGAAGAAATAAAAAATCTGAAACTCACACTGTGGTCAGATAACATGGGAGTAGTGCAGGCCATTAACAGAGGCGCAGCGAGATGCCCGGACATGCTGAGGCTAATGCGGCGGTTAATTAAATTACAGCTGGAAGGGAATCTGGAGCTGAAGGCACGCCACGTGCCAGGTTCAGAGAACTCGGCAGCAGATGCACTCTCCCGGTCCCAAATGAAGCGGTTCAGAGAACTGGTGCCCGGGGCGGACAGGGAGATGACCCCCTTTCCACCGTCCCTCTGGGACCTGGGGGAGTAGACTTATCCTGGCTAATAGGGCAATCACTTACCGCGGAGGCAAACAGAAGATACAGGACTTACGCAAACACGGTAATGAGAGTTGGGGGTCTAAAATCGCTGGAAGACAGGGCGAAAACTCGCACAGCAGTGGAGAAATTCGTACAATGGGCATTTAAGTCGAAGAAAACGAGATCGTGGGCCCAGGCGCGTTTGTCCGCCATCGCCCATTTTGCCAGGCTTTATACAGGCGAGGACCCTACTACCTCGGCCTATTTAAAGACGGCCCTAAAAGGCTGGAGAAGGGTTGAAGGCAAAAAGAAGGACAACAGGCGTCCCATCGATTTCGCCAAGCTGGGGCAGCTCCTGGGAGCCCTCACAGGCTTAATATCAGACAAATATGAGCTGCTACTATTTAGGGCGGCATTCACCACGGCCTTCTTCGGAGCATTCCGAATCAGCGAATTAGTAGCCCCCAGCAAGTCGGGCCCAGCGCAGCAATGCCTGCAGGCAAGAGACATTAAACCAATGGCGAAGGCAGTGGAATTAACGCTGAGACAGTCCAAAACGGACAGGGCGAGGAGGGGGACGACGATACGTCTCCACTGCATCCCAGAGGCTGGGCTCTGCGCGGTATGCTGGCTATTTAGGTACATGGGGGCACGGCCAGCTGGTGAGGGCCCCCTCTTTATACATAAGGATGGAAGGAACCTGAGTAAGTTCCAGTTTACAGCCATAATGCGCCAAGGCCTTGGTAAAGCCGGGTATCGCTCGGCATCGTTTGCCTCGCACTCATTCAGGATCGGCGCAGCGACCTCGGCAGTGCAGCATGGCATGCCAGAGGACAGGATCCAGGCGGTGGGCAGATCGCACTCCAGGGCGTACAAGTCGTACATACGCCCTCACCTACTATAAAAAAAAAAAAAAAAAGAAGAGAAAGCCCCGGAGAGGGGGAGGTAGTCACTTTGGGATGCCGCACGGCAGGGTGATAGCCCCCTCGTAAGTACATACGGTGCGCAGAAGGCCACCTAACAGAATGCTTTCTCTCGACAGGGGGACGCCCGCGGCTGGTCTGGGTGGTGGGACATTCATTCGTGTCCCGAATGGAGTCTTGGTGGTGGCAAGGGGGCCACAGCATAAGCAGGCCCAAATCGACGTACATCCGCTGGATAGGGCAGCCGGGTATGAGATGGGAGCAGCAACTGCCGACGCTGGATGGCCTCATGGCAGATTCGGCCTGGCTGCCCGACGTCCTGATCATCCACCTTGGGGGCAACGACCTGACCCGGCTAGGGCGAAAAGCAGTCGGGCAGGCCATCCAAAAAGATCTCACCAAGACAGCAGCATGGCTGGGACCCACAACGATAGTCTGGTCCGAAATGATCAGCAGGAAGTATTGGAGAGGTGCCGATTCCAACAAGGCCGTCGATAACGCAAGGAGGAAATTAAATGTCGCGGTGCACAAGTTTTGCCTCGCCAATGGCCTGGAATCAATCCGGCACGGCCTCATCCACCCGGGCCGCCCGGAACTCTACGGGCAAGACGGGGTGCACCTCTCCGAAAAGGGGATGAAGGTGTTCTGGGATAACTTGTGGGGTGCCATGACACTCGCAGGTTGCAATTAAAAAAAAATATATATATACACAAGTATGGAAAAAGGTGGGAGCCACGAACCAGGTGCAGGGGGGGGAGCCGCAGTAAGACGTGAGCCTCCCTGCGGCGTGGCAGAAATCCTACACTGGTTGGCTAAGAAAACACACCGGCGGGCGGTGTGTAAGAGGATGGCCACTCACTTTTGAATGCCGCACGGCAAGGTGACGTGGCGGCATAAAGGAGGGGAGTAACAGGAGGAGACGGCACTCGCGGCCCAGACCCGGCCGGACGGCAGGGCGCAAATGGTAGCGAGCTGGGGACCTAACTCCCGACAGGAAAGCTCCCTTCCGCAACACGCAGAAGGCGTGGGCAACCAACCACTGGAGCACCAATAGACTGGCAACAAACTGGTTTGTGTACAAGCCCCATTTTCGAACTAAGGAGGGCACAAAAAGACTGACACCTGTTATCACAAGATGGTGTCATAATTTGTATATGGCAATTATGATTGATGCTTACTGTTCGTAAAATGGAAGATTGCTTGAAACCAGTTTGTGTTATTAATATGTCTTTGGTTATTAATAAACTGCGGCCAACAACGACCACTACTAATACCAGTTATTGTTGGCTGACATTATTTCCCCCCATTGGCAACAGCAGAATGCGGGGGCCGGTAAGTATGTATGCTTGGGTCTCCGCGGAATAGGCACATGCGAGGGTTATTGCAGAGGCCGCCGCACCCTCCCGTAAGGGTGGGGGAGGCTTGAAGGCCGGCGCCATAACCCTTGTGGTGCCACCAGCGGGGGTAAACTGGTTCTGGGCGCTTTGATGCGCCGAGGAACCAGCGGAAGCGGGGTGCGCACCAGCCACCCGACCGGAAGTGACCTGTTGACCTGAGCACCCCCAAAGGGCGCCCAATGGTCAACCTGGCTTTGTTTGAACCCCCCAATTAGGGGACTCACCTGAGGCCTGCATGGAGGGCTCAGGAGGATTTAAGCGACGCCGCCTCCCAGCAGAAGCACAACGCCTTCGAGGAGCTGGGAGAACGGCGCGACAACAACAACGACTGAAGCCCACCCACCCACACCTAAGGAACAGCAAAGTCGCAGTGCTGGATAAGGGAAGGGGCGTTAGCGGAAATCCTACACTGGTTGGCTAAGAAAACACACCGGCGGGCGGTGTGTAAGAGGATGGCCACTCACTTTTGAATGCCGCACGGCAGGTTGACGTGGCGGCATAAAGGAGGGGAGTAACAGGAGGAGATGGCACTCGCTGCCCAGACCCGGCCGGACGGCAGGGCGCAAATGGTAGCGAGCTGGGGACCTAACTCCCGACAGGAAAGCTCCCCTCCGCAACACGCAGAAGGCGTGGGCAACCAACCACTGGAGCACCAATAGACTGGCAACAAACTGGTTTGTGTACAAGCCCCATTTTCGAACTAAGGAGGGCACAAAAAGACTGTCACCTGTTATCACAAGATGGTGTCATAATTTGTATATGGCAATTATGATTGATGTTTACTGTTCGTAAAATGGAAGATTGCTTGAAACCAGTTTGTGTTATTAATATGTCTTTGGTTATTAATAAACTGCGGCCAACAACGACCACTACTAATACCAGTTATTGTTGGCTGACATTATTTCCCACCATTGGCAACAGCAGAATGCGGGGGCCGGTAAGTATGTATGCTTGGGTCTCCGCGGAATAGGCACATGCGAGGGTTATTAATAGGAAAAAAACAAATGTGACTTTTTTAAATATGGGAATACACAGCAATGAAATACATTGTGTGGCAAAGTACATTGTGGAGAAAAGACTAAAATATGAAGAAATTAGATAACTATCACGGACAGGGCCGGACTGGGAACTGAAAGCAGCCCTGGCAAATTTTGCCAGACCAGCCCCCATCCGGCACGCAGCAAGCCAGCCCCCGTCCGGCGCGTAGCGAGCGAGCCCGACGGCCACTAGGGGGGCTTGGTGGGGTTCTCCCCCCAAGAAATTTTTGAAAAAACGACAGACCAAAATGGTGAATTTTTACAGCAAATTTTCATTACATATTCAAATTGTATCAACCTTCAAAGCACAGTAAACAGTAGATGATGACCTTAAAGAACATCAGGTTACCCATAGGCATTCTTTCAGAGAGCACCAAAAATAGACACAAGTAGTGAATCAGAGAGAACAAAGTAAAAGTGAGACCAGCCCCCACATGGTGTGTAGCAAGCAAGCGCCGTGAGCAACCACTAGGGGGAGTTTGGGGGGGTTGAACGTCTCCCCCCAAGAAAATTTGGGAGACAGAAAGGCCAAAACAAAGCATTTTTCAACACATTTTTCATTACATATTAGATTGTATTAACTTTTAACTAGCAGTAGCACCTAGGGCACAGAGGCCAGTAACTATTGAAACATCACACCCATGCAGTGTAACTCTTAATAATGATTACAATTATTCCTCTGAATTTAAGCAGTTTGTGCAATATCAGTTGTTCAGGGTACACATGTTCTGAATAGTGATGAGGCTCCCTGTCCCCTCTACCCCAACCCCCAGGCGGATCCGCCAAGAGGTCTGAACACTCATGCAAAACAAATGAAGACATCAGCATAATACATTCATTGACAAAACATATTGTATAGAAACGCTGGGAGCATTAACAAGCACTGACTCCGGGAATAGGTCTGACTATGTTTTTATGTGGGGAGAAGTTAAGGGGAGAGAAAGGGAGACAGAAGAAGAGAAAGGGAGAAGTAGAGGGAGAAAAAGAGGAAGAGAGTGAGAGAGAGGAAGGAGGGGAATGAGAAAGATGGGGAGAAGAATGGAAAGAGAGAGAGGGGCGAGAGACAGAAAGTGGGAGGGGGGAAAGGGAGAGAGAGAGAGAGGAGAGAATAGAAATAGAGAGAGGGGAGAAAGAGAGGGGGTGAGTAATACAGGGATAGAAAACTGAGAGAGGAAGGGATAGAGAGAGGGAGAGGGAGAGGGATCACACGGTTCCCTTTTCTGTTCCCATTTGTCTTTTCTTCTACCTTTCATCTCTACACCCCTGACTGTCTCCGCTTCAGCCACCTATGGGGCAACATGCATTCCAGACAGAGCACGACTGTGGTACCTGTACGTCTCAATATTGACAGCAGGCAACACATAAACCAAAAGGTCCATAGTCATACAGACATTTTAAGGTTATGGACATGAGATAAATGCACATCCACCGAGTCTGAAAGTGAAATGGAACACAATACACAGTCTGTGCTCATCCCAACACCAGCCAAGGAGCCAGCCCTCCTGGACCAAAATTGGACACCTCTGAGTCAGCATTTCAAAACTTGTTGTAAGCTGCAGCAGATCCAAAGGAAGAGATAGCTTTTTTGACATTACGTTTGTCAGCCTCACTTTCCTTTGCTCCTCAAAGTGCAAACAAATGCGTGATCACACGATTACCTCCAAGATTTAAACACAACTGGATTTTTTGTCAAAAATATGTAGATTTCACTGTTAGGAGTTATCACTAAGGCACATGATATGGCAATTTCAATGGACAGCATGGGGTCAGGTTTGCAGGATGCACCGCTGTGTACAGTTGTACTACAATGAGGGCCTTTCTGGCTCTGCCAGTGATTTACAACAATAAAGTCTGTCTGCATCTCACTGAATAGTTTCTCAAACTAAGAGCAAAAATAGCTTGGCGCAGCCTACAGATTCCATGCCCAATTCCTCAAAGTTGCTGATCACTAATATTAATCCAACCCATGCCTAGGCCAAGATTAAAGTAGGAGAACGAACAAAGCAGCCTGCTGCATTAGCTTAGTTCAGATCTCCTACTTACATCGCGGCCTGCCACCCTGGCCGCCCGCACCATGCGCACAGCCCACCAAATAAAAAATTGTAATCATGATGATGATTGATTCATCATCATAATTACACATTTCTGATGTATTGCCTGCGACGGTCCTGTCATCAGCATGTACACGCAGAGCTGTGCATATACGGAGGGGGCCCCGAGCCCCTCAGCCTGAGTTGTGCGCTCAGCTCAGCCTCTCACAGAGTGCTGGCCTGCAAGACAAGGAGTGCAGTGTGCTACTAAACAGATCATACTGGATGGCGGATCGCCACTAATAAGTGAGATAGCTCCTTATTTGGCAGACAACTAGACTGGGAGTAGTGCCCTGGGTGGTCAAATTACAAGGGGGAATAGTTGACAGGTACTCCAGAAAAGTAGAGAGTTTCCCTTTGTTCTTGAAGCCAAGGAAAGTGCGAACATACTAATAATAGGCTGGTATAAATTGAGACCGAAGTGGCTGTGGGATTGCGCATTATCAAATGTTTTTGACAAGGGTCTTTGGGAAAGTGGTGGAGAAATTCGGAAAGGCCACAGTGAACAGAGCCTGTATTCCAAATATCTACCGATTTGAACATTCAGGAGGAGAATCAGCACACAAGCAGAATGGTGGTGCAGGCAAATGGTATGCTCGCGGTAGACCCAATGCAATGTGACTAACAATCTGGAAATGTTTGAACGAAGGGCTCTAGCCTACATTCTAGTGCAGGAAAGAGTAAGATGCATACAAACATAAAGTTCATGAGGTCTTTCTTAGGGGATTGCTCACAATGGGACTACTTTGTATGCACTATTGTTGACATGCTGTTATCCTACTCAATCCATGTCCACCATTCGCCTTAACAAATTATATTCCCCACTACTAATCCAGCAAATCCTTTTTGGGTTCAGGAGTAGCGTGCTACTCGCTGAAAAGCACTTCAATGCCTCGCCAGAGGCAGTAAGCGCTATATAAATACAATTACAATATCTCTAGACGTACATACGCGTACTACCACAATGCAAATATGGCAGTCGAAGCTGCATCCTTATTTTACAATAACTTGGCCGTCATAAAGTGGCATGGATCCGAGCCGACGTGGAAGGCGGGTTCAGCTACGGGGCGGGCGCCCCCTGCCCACAGCCTGGCACTCGGCTCGACGTTATTGGTTTGTTCGACAACAAAGCGCGCACCACCGGCCTAAAAGGTATTAATCTATGATGCGACTGACTGACCATGCATTAATAATGGACGGAGCCGCTTTCTCTGTGAGTGAGTGAGCGGTGCCCATCAGATGCCCGCGCGCTCTCTCTGCTCGCGCAGATTCAGAACACTTAAGCCGGGCATTTATAATTCACATTATGAAAAGATTAAGAACCCGTTGAAAATTGGCGGCTCGGGGCTGGATGTCACATCCAGGCGCACTCTGACCACTTGAGGGGGAAATGGTGTGGAATTTGGAAAGTGTAGCCGGCGATTGCTTAAAAGTGTCCAGGCGTCGACCCGAAGCACGAGCCAGGGGCATCTTTTCCTGGCTACTGACCACGCCCCCGTTCTGCAACACCCCCACCCAGGGCGTCCTTGCCTCGCTGCAGCCACCTTGCAAGCGTGCCGTCTGTTCACCAGTCAATCTCCAGAAAGTGACCTGGAAATAACCGTGTGAGTAGGGTGACCAACTGGCATGGGTACAAATTCAGGACTGTGAGTGTAAAAATTCAGGACAAAGGGTCAAAATTCAAGACAGAAATTCAGGACGGGAGTTCGAAATTCAGGACAAAAGGTACGTTTTAAAGACACATCAGAGGAGGTTGCGCAATAGTATATAAGTAAGTAAATAGACAACCACTTAAGTACAAGTGAAAATAAGTTTATATTAGGTTGAGAAAATCGTGCACTTCATGGTTTTTGAGTATGCATGCAGCTTTGAGCAAATGTGCAATTCTTTTTGTGCTAACAAAACAGCCCCCACCCTACTTTTCCAGCCTCCCAGGAAAACGCCTGATATCCAGTCATGCCAGTTCGGCCTTGCAACCACCCTCCAGTGGTGCGCCTCATCTTCACAAAGACCCTCTCTCATGTGTTTTTAATTTCTTTGATAGTGCTACTCATCCCAAGTAAGTAGGACAGGTTGTTGGAGAGCGTTACATCACGCACATCTTATATAGAGACAATGACCCATATACATGTGAAAGTCAATATATAGGAAATGTTACTTAAGATAATGGGGGTTACAAGGTGTAATCACCATTCATTCTGTCCTATCTGTGTACCATCCATAACAATATTCAACCTTTGCAAACCTATCCATCATCTATCCTTCCATCCATCCATCTATCATTCCACTCATCTATCCCTCCATCCACCCTTTCACTCATCCATCCCTCCATTCATTCTTTCACCCTACCCATTCATCCACTCATCCATCTACTCTTCCACTCATCCATCCATTCACGCATCCATCCAGCCATTTAACCTTTCACCGAGCCAGCCAGCCTTTCACTTACTCATTCATCCACCCAAACACTCATCCTTCCACCCTTTCAGTCATCCATCCTTCCTTTCACTCTCTATCCCCCTTACACTTAGTCATCCATCCTTCCATCCACCCATATACTCATCCACTCATGAATCCATCCATTGACCCTATCACTCATCCATCCTTTCACTTATCCGTCTATCCTTTCTCTCATCCATCCACCCTTTCACTCTGTCACTCAACCCTCCATCCTTGCTCTCATCCATCTACCCTTTTACTCCTTCATTCATCTATTCACCCTTTTGTCCATTTAACCTCCCTTTCACTCACTCATCCAGCCTTACATCCACCCTTTCACTCATCCATCCATACACTCATCCTTTCACTTATCAATTCATCAATCCTCCCATAAGTTCACCCATCCACGCATCCCCCATTCACTCACGTATCATCCACCTTTTCACTCATCCATCCATCCATCCACTCACCCATCCATTTACAACTGACAGCAGCAAAGCTCTGAAGGTCGGCTGGGCCTTATTTTACAGCTAAAGATGGAACAACGACAATCAAAATGAACAGACAAACAAAAAAAACAATGTTTAAAGTGGCCCAGGTCCAACTTGCATTCAGCCCGTGCAAAGCCGAGACATCGGGTTAACATCACCCCCTCCCCCCCCCCCTACCTCCCAGGCAGAAGGACACCCCCATGACTCCTACAGGCCACCGAAGTCAGTATCTGCATTTTTTCCCTACCTTCGCTTCAGAGGAGTTTGAACATCAACCTATTTTCAGCAATTCTGTATTAATGTTTTAATCAAGAAATCATCACTGATTAAAAAGGACCTGCTTTGGGAGTTGAAAGGAAGACGTGTGGGCATTTCCACAAGGTCGTGGTCTGTCTCGAATGCATTTCTCACACAGGCGGGCAGTGCTTCCGTTTTTTTTATGCTTAATGCCCAGGCAGCTTGTGTGTGATTTTGTCTGCGAGTGCGTGCGTTGGTGCAAAATTATGGAATGATCAGCTAATTGCATTGAAAGAAGCAAGCTGAAGCAGCATGACGTGAGTGACCAGGTGTACCTCTACCACCTGATAAGTTATAACCTCAGTCGCGGGCCGAGACTCGTTTATAACTTATCAGGTACATTACATAGTCAGTGTCACGTCGCGCTGCTTGCTTCTTTCGGTGGGGGTGGGGGGGGGGGGGGGGGGGGGGCAGAAAAACGGACTCACCTCAATCAGGCCTGTTGTCTGACTACTGTTGGTGGTGGGGTGGCACTCTGACTGTTGCAGACACACTACACAGGGGGTCGGTCCGGCGGCGCTAGCCACTGCCTGGCTATAAAATTATGGCCGCTTCAAGTGCGCACCTGACCTCTGCTTCTTAGTTAGATGCCCAATGCGCATGCAGGGACAGGAGGAGACAGGGCATAATTCTGCGCACTGCGCACAGGCACCTCCTTTTCCGTTTGTTTATGTTAGGTTGCATATTTAGCCAGCACCACTTGCTGCAGTGCTGTTATGTCAATCAAGCTTGCTGGCGGCGGCGCAGACTTATTCGGGGGCCGGGGCAGGGAACTGTAAATGATGTGCAGAGAGTGAACTCTCAGTCTCAGACATGATGTGACCGCACGCTGTTGAGGCTGGTGCCGGGGCCGATTTTCAGTACGACCGTCACAGGCTGTGACGGGCGGACTGAAAATCGGCCCCCAGCCACAAAACCGGCCCCCTTTTCTAAAACCGGCCCCCACCCCCTCCAGCCTACCGGGGGATTGCCCGGTGCCCAGAAACACCAGTCCGGGCCTGGACACCCTGCTGTGGTTTCTCACAGGGGAATACCAGGACGGGTTCCCTAAGCAAGCGCCGGGACGCTTACGGGCAGCTGTGCGCTTTACAAGTCCAGCACATTTACATTTACATTTACATCCTGACCACGTGCAGTTTCAGCTTCCCGCTCCCAGTCTCCTCTCCAGACACAATAGAATTTTAAAAGCGGCCCCAAACTGAGTTACTTACGGCTTTCCATTAGACTCCCTTCATGTTAACGAACCGCAATCCCCGCTCTGCTCTATGCTGCTCTCCTCTCCAAACGCCCGCATCACACCTCTCAGTTCACCCACGACCTGCTGCTAGCCGGCTGCCATGTTTTCCCAGTGCAGCGATTTTTTGATGAAGAAAACAAAATACCCAAACAACCCAAAGAAGAAGAGCAAAACAGAAGACCTGTCACTCCTGAGATCCAGTTGAAAGAATAAAAAAATAGGGTGGGGTCTTTCAAGTTCTATAATCAATAGCTTCTTAACCAATCAAATACTTTCTTTTGAAGTCACGTGGGATTTGCGCACAAGGTGCCCAACGGGCAGGCACCGGGCTCGAATTCCGAAAAATATATTTAACAATAATATATTTTTTTTGCAATTACAAATAAATGATATTTACCGTTATATTAAGTAATCTCTTGTTATAATATATATAATACAGTTATACATATATACTTTTAAAACTTAAAGATTTGCAATGGATTCGCGCACCCAGCCCGACCTCCAGTACTATGTACGTAACGTTAGACGGGGCAGAAATTCACGTACCCATCGCTCACGGAGTGCGCATCCCACATGACTTAACCAATATGGCAGTTTAGATTTGCGCACCGCCCGAGACAGGTTACACGAATGTTACACAAATTCACTTTTTTATAAAAATAAATAAATAAAAATGTGTGTTTATATTTTTGAAACTAGAAAATATTACATTCTTTTTATACGAATCAGAAAACTAAGAAAAAATATTTTTGGGACATTATACCTAGAAATTAGCATAAAAAAACCTTTGAAATTCATTGAAAAAAGATAGGTTTCAGGGACATTATAGTTAGAAATTAGCATTTCTAAAACCTTAGATATTCACTGAAAACGCCATAGGTTTCAGGGACATTATAGCTAGAAATAAGCATTTAAAAAACCTTATAAATTCACCGAAATGACCACAAGTTTCACAGATGTTATAGTTAGTTGGACATTTCACTTCTAGAAAACCAGAGAAATTCAGACTTTATAGTTAGTTGAGCTAACTATCGCGCCCCCGCATTGCACTGCTCATGACGTCACATATCACATCATTCATGACATGGTCAGTGATGTCAATGGCCATGTCATGAATGATATAATATGTGACGTCATGAGCAGTGCATAGCGGGGGTGCGAGTTATAGTTATCTCAACTAACTATAACATCTGAATTTCTCTGGCATTCTACGAGTAAAATGTCCACCTCCCCTCCCCCACCTGATGGGTGGAGTTGGCAGAGGTGGGCACACCTCTTTCCCTCACTTGTTCCTGCTGGCTCTCCCGCCCAAAGTGGGGAGTAGAAGCAGTTGGGACCAGTTGCTGAAAGCAGCAAATGATCTGAGGAGGCTCACAAAGGTGGCATGCCTTTGAAGCTTCCCCTTCATAAACCCTTCCCATCCTGGGGGAGAAGACTTGGCCCCTCGTCCCAGGATGTGCATTGTTTCAGGCCCCAGAGAGCAGCAGGCTCTCGACCCAGGGGTCCAGAAACATGTCTGGTGGTGGCAGCTGAAAGCAGCCGCTCAGCCTGGACACTAGTGGTGGGTCTTTTGAAAGCTTATTTCTAACTATAACGTCCCTGAAACCTATGTTTTTTCAGTGAATTTCAAAGGTTTTTTAAATGCTACATTTTTACTATAATGTCCCTGAAACCTGTTTTTTTAATGAATTTCAAATATATATATAGAGATACACATACATTACATACATACACAAACAAAGAGAGCTTTGGTTTTGTTTTCTCTGGGTAACAACCCACTGTGCAAACAAATTATGCTGCGATTCAGCCTCAGCCTCGTGGAGAAGTGGGGCTCACTGGTTACAGCTGTGCTATTGAAGCAAAGGTCCTTAGCTTTTCAAAATCAAACAAAAGAATAAAATATAGGCCACAATAGGAGACTATATTAATCACTGACCAGCCAGGACAGGATATTTATTTTCAACAGTGTAAAGAAAATGGATAAGTGATAATAAGGCACAATCCTGTACCGTATTGGGGAAAACAAACAACATTTAAGAAGAGTTTTACAGGCAAAAAATGAGCATATATTGGCCACTTTTCAATCAGTGTCAAATTAAAGTTATGCCAAATAAGTGCCAGACAAAACAAGATTCAACATAATAGTTAAGTCGTGAAAGCACTGTACATAGTCGACGTTTCGATCCCTTATGCTCATTTATATGGGACCATCATCAGGACTGACATATTAACAGCATTTGCCTGTCAGATTAATAAAAACAATTTAACAACCGCCCTGATCGGCGATTCAGGGAACCCATAGAGGTGAGGGAGGTCGAGTAGTTGGCGCACGCCTGTGAAGACTTCTTTTGCTGTCTAGCATAGGGTCCGCACATCACAGTAGATATTAGGGGACCACTTTGGAATACCGGTTAGTCTTCACTTTGGGCGGGGTTGCTTCACGGTGCATCAATCTGCAATACGAGAGCCAGGGAAACGATGCCAGGGGAACGATGTCCATCTACAAAGTAGATGGACATCGTTCCCCTGGCTCTCGTATTGCAGATTGATGTACCGTGAAGCAACCCCGCCCAAAGTGAAGACTAACCGGTATTCCAAAGAGGTCCCCTAATATCTACTGTGATGTGCGGACCCTATCATTAGACAGCAAAAGAAGTCTTCACAGGCATGCGCCAACTACTCGACCACCCTCACCTCTAAGGGTTCCCTAAATCGCCGATCATGGCGGTTGTTAAATTGTTTTATTTAATCTGACAGGCAAATGCATCAATCTGCAATACGAGAGCCAGGGGAACGATGTCCATCTGTAGATGGACATTGTTCCCCTGGCTCTCGTATTGCAGATTGATGCACCGTGAAGCAACCCCGCCCAAAGTGAAGACTAACCGGTATTCCAAAGTGGTCCCCTAATATCTACTGTGATGTGCGGACCCTATCATTAGACAGCAAAAGAAGTCTTCACAGGCGTGCGCCAACTACTCGACCACCCTCACCTCTAAGGGTTCCCTGAATCGCCGATCAGGGCGGTTGTTAAATTGTTTTAATTAATCTGACAGGCAAATGCTGTTAATATGTCAGTCCTGATGATGGTCCCATATAATTGAGCATAAGGGATCGAAACGTCGACTATGTACAGTGCTTTCACGACTTAACTATTATGTTGAATCTTGTTGTGTCTGGAATTATTTGGCATAACTTTAATTTGACACTGATTGAAAAGTAGCCAATATATGCTCATTTTTTGCCTGTAAAACTCTTCTTAATTGTTGTTTGTTTTTCCCCAATACGGTACAGGATTGTGCCTTATTATCACTTATCCATTTTCTTTACACTGTTGAAAATAAATATCCTGTCCGGCTGGGCAATGATTAATATAGTCTCCTATTATGGCCTATATTTTATTATTTTGTTTGATTTTGAAAAGCTAAGGACCTTTGTCTTCAATAGCATTACTCACCCACGGTCCTCAGCAAACTGTTTGGGTTCCCTTGTTGTATAAAAAAAAAGAAATTACTGGTTAGAGTGGCAGACCCTGATGCAGAGATCTGACCCAGGACCCGGGTTCAATTCCCGTCGCGGCAGGGTCTTGGGCTCAATGTCCGCAGACCCGATAATTCTCGCCACAGTGCCTACTTTAATCATGGGTCCCACTCTGCAACTCTGGACAATAGATTGCTTAATCTCCACACCGGCCCTAATCGCTAAGGATGCCTGGCTTCACCTTGGGGTGCCCAGGAGTGGGCGCCTCATAGGAACAGGCCAGTATGGTTTCCTCAGCGGTACAGCGCGGGGACACACTGGCTAGTGTAACCAGGCGCTTTATAAGCTCAGTTACTACTTTATAAGCTCAGTTACTACTTAGTCTTGATCGTCAATTTTTTTACATAATCCACTTTGTGACCAAGACATAGGGGTTTACATTGAATCTAGACCTGATTGGGCTGTTCGAAATTTAAAAGTACTCTCATATTTACCAAGATCAGGTATTAAATTGATTCTTGGGATGGTCCACATTTGTGAGTGACCATATAAAAGGCAATAATGGTACACCAAATGTGCAATCGTTTAGAAAATATCTTAACCACTAAACTGCTAGACCATAGATTCCTGCTTTCTGAAAGTTGTTCAGTAGAATGGTGAGATCTATTGTGTTGAACACTTCTGAGAGGTCAAATAGAACCAGGGCAACACCCTATCATTATCGCCAATCCAGTGTAGCTTGCCCAGGACTGCTATTGCCTCAATTTCTGGGCTATGATTCCATAAATATGGCAGGTGGTTATAAACTGCCTTTTGAAGAGATTAGCAATATGGGGCAGTAAGGAGATCGTCCTGCAATTGTTCTTCTCATTTTAGTTCATTGTTATGTTTTTAACAGCAGGTCTCAATGGCTTGTTTCAATTGACATGGAATGTAGTCACTTTGTTATGATGTATTTAATAGGACACAGATCTCCTCAGCAAGGTGAACAGTCACAATTTTGAAAAAAAAATATCGACTGGACTGAATATCAAGTTTTTTATATAGAATTGACAGAATATAGAATTGCAAAAATATAGTGATGCAGACTATCGAAATTCAGGTAAGAAATATTGATTTCCATAATATCGTAGTTAGTAATATTGACAGTCAGAATATAGTTGTTAAAAATATAAAAAAATGTATAGTGTTTTAAGTGTTAGTATATGTGTTTGAAAGTATGTATTATTTTTGTAATGTTTGTTTGAATTTTTTTAAAGAAATGAATTGTATGTTATTTAATTTTTGCGTAATTTAATTCCGTAGCGGCTTGTGGATTTATAGGGGAATAGGGTGGGAAGTAATTCAATTATAGTAAATTAAATATTAATTTTTAGGAATTATTAATAATTTTTAATTTAATTTTGCATTTTAATTCTGTAGCGGTTTGTGGGTTTACAGGGGAATGCGGTGGGAAGGAATTTAATTGTTATTAAGTAATTATGTATTTTTATTTATTGGCATTGATAATTAATTTATTGTGAATTAATTATTAATTGGTAATTATTTTTAATTAATTGGTAAATAATTTGTATTAATTGATTAATTGATAATTATATTAATTGTATTAATTTATTATTCAGAGCGGGTTGTGGGTTTATTGGGGAATACAGTGGGAAATAATTTAATTGTAATTAAGTAGATATAAAAATTATTTTTGTGTATTGATAATTAATTTACTCTTAATTAATTATTAATTGGTAATTTTTGTATTACTTATGAATTTCTGGTATAGTAAATGAATTGGTTATTATTATTAATAGGTAATTAATTTTGAATAACTAATATGTATTGGTATTTATAATTAATTACTTATTGCATATTTAGTACTTGGTAAATGATTTGAATACATTTTTTATTTGTATTGATAATATTTTTTTTAATTTAAATATTAAATCATTACTTTCCCTACTGTTGTACTCACTGGGGTGGGAATAGTAATTTTTACCCCTACGCTATCCAACACATTCCCTACTGTTGCACTCTCAAGAGGGGGAATAGTAATTTTTACCCCTATGCTATCCAACACTTTCCCTACTGTTGAACGCACTGGAGTGGGAATAGTAATTTTTACCCCTACGCTATCCAACGCTTTCCCTACTGTTGTACTCACTGGAGTGGGAATAGTAATGTTTATCCCTACACTATCCAGCACTTTCCCTACTGTTGTACTCACTGGAGTGGGAATAGTAATGTTTACCCCTACGCTATCCGACACTTTTCCTACTGTTGCACTCACTGGAGTGGAAATAGTAATTTTTACCTCTACGCTATCCTACGTTGTCCCTACTGTTGCACTCAGTGGAGTGGCAATAGTAATTTGCACCCTCCCGCTCTCTAACACTTCCCCTACTGTTGCACTCACTGGAGTGGGAATAATAATTTTTACTCTCCCGCTATCCAACGCTTTCCCTACTGTTGCACTCACTGGAGTGGAAATGGTAATTTTTACCCTTCCACTATCCAACACTTTGCCTATTGTTGCACTCACTGGAGTGGGAATATTAATTTTTAACCACCCGCTATCCAACGCTTTCCCTACTGTTGTAATCACTGGAGTATGAATAGTAATTTTTGCTATCCAACGCTTTTCCTACTGGTGCACTCACTGGAGTGGGAATAGTACATTTTACCCTCTCGGTATCCTACGCTAAAAATATTGAATATTTTTTATTAATATTAAGTTAATATATACATATGTATTAAAAAAGAAAAATTTATGTTTATTTTTTTTACTTACATGAATTATTTATTAATTTTAAGGTTTTGTAAGTATTTTTAACTATGTTTTAGTTAACTATATTTATTATTTCATTAACTTTACATTAATTTTACGACATTTAAAAAATTCAATATTTTAAGAAATTATGTTATTTACAACCATATTTTGTATTCAATATTTTTGTACTTACCTGTTTGTAGATAGGAATCAGATATTCTGGCATTCTACATTCTTTCCCCGATATTTTGGAAGGTATATATTTTGCTCCTCGATATTCTGTCCGTGATACCATCAGCAGGGGTTGTCAATTAATTTTTTTTAACCTTTGCTGGCACCACACCTTGTTGAGATCCAGAGAGATAGTTTGATTCAATGTTTTGCAGTAAAACGTAGCTTTAAACACCAGCTTGACTTTGAGAATAAGGTCAATTTTTTAATTTTAAAAAATCACCTGAGGTCTGACAGCAACCTAAAACTAATGATATATTCTATATGGCAGGTGATACCAAGCATTCACAGATGACTTTGAAAACCTCCTTTTAAATGTCTGAAAAATGTAAAACTTCTATTGGAATAAATACTTTTGTTTAGCTATTTTTATTTGTCTTTAATATTTTTGGAATTCAACGTCTTTATAAGTTTATCTCCTTCGATGTAATTTTTGCACTAGTGACATTCCAATTAGTAAAACAATTTTTTTAGAATGTTAACTTTAGGCAGCACCACTTATTAGATATTTTCTTAACACTTTTCTCAACTTGCTGCTGATGTGCTTGATGGCTTTAAATATTCAGTTGAAGTCTTGCTCATAGTTTTTGCAGGTTAAGATACTTCAGCACTTCAGCATCAAGCTGAGGCCCACTGTCAAGCCACTACATGCTCGCTGGCCTTAAATATCTCCTCCTAAATACTCTGTCTTTTATCAAACACTATATCGAGTTTGAGGTTTCGATGGAATCTGTATAACCTGACATCTCCTTCTTGACGGAGGTCTGGGCAGATGCAGTTGCTGACCCAAGGTTTAAAGCTGGTATCCCAGAGGGAAACTCCGTTGTTATATTGGATAGAATGCATAAAAGGGGCGGCGGAATGCCATTGGCCATCACAACCATATTATAGTCAACCTTTAACCTGTCATGCAATTAAACTGTGAAGCACTCTTGTGTAACTTAAAAATACATAACACATTTACTTTTACTGGCGACCTTATCTACCTACCTCGGGCCCAAAGGAACATTTAATTTAGTTCATACTACAGTTTATGTAATCATGTATAGACTATACAAATGTCATTAATATAGGCGACTTCAATTTTCACCTAGAACGCACCGATAACAAAACCTCAGGGTTTTTAATTGACAATCTTCTGAGCTTTGACCATGTACAGCAGGTCAAAAAGCCACGCACGATGCTAACCATATTCTTGATGGCACTTCTTCCAGCAATAGTGAGCTATTGGTCGAAAGAATTACGCCTCTGGCATAGACTGATCATGGCCTATTGTGTTTAGATTGTTTGGACCACTGGAAAGCTCATCTTTTTCCATAGCATCTACTTATGAAAATACCAGGCATGGAATAAAATTGACAATAAGATTTTAGGCGTTCTACTCATTAGATAATAATATTGAGCATGCTGCAGTTGGTTATGAGGCCTGGGTAGGGGCTGCAATCACACAGGTAGTACCACCTAAAATGAAAACCAACCATCAGTCCGCACTCTCCACTCCCTGGTACTCGCAAGAGCTCTGGGATTATAAAAAGAAGTGTAGAAGTCAAGAACAGCTCTGGAGAAAATCCTATAGCTCAGTGAAAAAAACAAAATATAAAATCATGATAAAAAATTACAAATCTTTGATTCAGACAACTAAAACCATATTCTTCACAAACAAAAACAGAGCAGGGGAAAATTCATCTAAAGAACTGTCTAAAACATTTAAATCATGTTCTTCCTAGGGCAATACCAAGGCAGCAGCCCCCAGCCAAACGTTATGTAAGGAACTGGCTGAATTATTTTTGTCTGAAGTAAATATTAATTATAAGGACTCAAAGATAGTCACTAATATTCCAAACTCAGATACAGGGGCATAGTGAGAGGTTCACTACTCAGAGGTCGGTGATGGACATCTTCCTTTGGTGTTGAGACCTTTTACCCCTCTTTCCAAGGAGAAAGTTTCTAATCTGATCACCTCCACTAAGTCTGGAGCCCCTGGAGACCTCTGCCCTCTGCAGGTGTTATATTCGGTCTCAGCAGCCATATCTACCTATCTCACGCCTGTACTCGACACAAGACTTGAGCCAGCCATTTTCCCTGAGGTCCAAAAACAGGCATCCATCCTGCCTTTCTTTTTTGTTAAACTCCCTGAATACCTCAGGTGTAAAATATTACAGCCCCATTTTGCACCTGCCACTTCCAGCCAAAGGTCTTCCTTGAAAATTCCAACAGCCTTGACCCTGCTCAAAAAAATTCAGGTCATATCATTGCAAAGATCTTCCCTCAGATTGATAAAATCCTTTCTGTCCTATCAGTGGAGTTGGACGGCTTTACATCTAATGCCTTTTCGCTACCATGTGGGGTCCATAAGGGTCCTCACTTAGTCCTACTTTATTAATGCTTACATCACTTCTCTGATTAGACTGGCACACTCTTCTGGGTTCTCGGTTGTATCTTTAGTCGATGACCCCCAAATGGGGGTATCAGTGTCCACTGACCCCAACAAAGTGGTCAAAGATTTCAGATCATGTATGCTGATGATTGTCACCTAGATGCGGAATACCTTTTTGAAAATAAATTCTGATAAGATGGAAGTGCTATTATTTGGCAGAGACCACTCTTTCGGGAACTCTTCCTGGTGGCTATCCAGCCTTGGGCCCCTCCCCTGTCCACTTCAAAAGGCCAAAAATCTGGGAGTCACTTGTGACATATATCTTACCTTATCCGACGGCTCTAAGCAGGTTACATCATCTTGTTTCCAAATGTTAAAAATCTTAAAGAAAATCTTACCTTTTATTCCCATGGAACTTAGAAAAACAATCATACTAACTTGTCATATTCAAAACAGATTACTGCAATGTTCTCTATAAAGACGCTCAGTCTCGCATTCTGAAAAAAACTACAAACCATTCAAAATGCAGCTGCCGTAGTCCTCAAATCCTTCCCAAATTCTGTTCAGCTTCCAAAGCAATCAGAGACCTTCATTGGTTTCCCGTTAGGCCAAGAATCAAATGTAAGGCTCTATGCTTCTCCTATATGGCACTGTATCAAGTCCGGCCCTGCTTTCTACAGACCACTTTTAAATGGTACACTCCCTCTCATACCCTTCGATCTAGTACCGCCAGGCAGGTTTGTGTACCCAGAATAAAAAGATGCCAATGGGGTGGAAGAAGTTTCTTATTTTCCTTCTCCAATTGGTGGAACTCCCTCCCATCTCATCTCACAGAGCAGTCCAGTCACTTAATATTTAGGAAGGAATTGAAAACGTATCTTTTTAGCAACTCACCTCAAATGCAGGGCTCTATCTTGACCACTCTAAACAGGGTATAATGACACTAGCGCCAAGACGCCTTATGGTAATCGCACGCCTATAAAACATATTAACATAACATGCCTATTTTATCATGAAGGACATCAATTGCCTTCAATAATGTGTTCTATCAATGTCAGCAAATCAATTAGTCGCATTTGTATACTAGCACACACAAAGAGATGATGGACGGAGCACTGAAACTTTTCAGACACTCAACCCCAGTCACAGATCTGGGTTGAATCCATCATCGGTCTTTAGCTCACTTTCCCTCCCCAGTTCAGACCCAGCTATTGGCAAATCAGTCTTGGCCCTGTGCCTCATGGGAACAGCCCAGCCCGAGCTGCCAAATCAGGTCTTCCCTGGACTGTAAACAAGCATCCTGAGACTCAGTGAGTGCACCATTGCAACTTCAATCTATTGTGATTTACAGTTCAAATTCTGCAAATGCCTACTTAGCACTTCTTTCTCACAAGGCTGTTTGTTTCAGTAACATTACACTGGGTAATAGCAACACCCATACCTGCCAACTCTCACCGGCCATCTGTGTGTTAGATGGGATTGGCACTCCTCACACAGCCACTCACTTGTCCCTGCAGAAGTTCACTGCTAGTTGCGCTGGGGACGGAGCCAAGGTCCGTTTGAAGCTGGGAGCTGCTCGTTGCTCGTTTTCCCTGACTGCCGCCTCCCCAAGGACTCGCTGGTGTGAGCGAGCTCTGCAATCGGCAGAGCCAGCCCAGCGCTCCCAGCTGGAGTCCTAGGGTCAGAGGCTTGGGCTGAAGGCAAAAACTACGATCTGCAAGCCGGGGGACTGCGAGGACCAGCAATCTCTAGGTTGCTCAGCTGGTTCCTCTTCCCCTGGCGGACACGCCCACGGACACGCCCACCCTCGAGCCAACTCTTAACCTTTCGTGACACCCGCTTCGCGGGTGCCACTCACTTGTCCCTGCAGAAGTTCACTGCTAGTTGCGCTGGGGACGGAGCCAAGGTCCGTTTGAAGCTGGGAGCTGCTCGTTGCTCGTTTTCCCTGACTGCCGCCTCCCCAAGGACTCGCTGGTGTGAGCGAGCTCTGCAATCGGCAGAGCCAGCCCAGCGCTCCCAGCTGGAGTCCTAGGGTCAGAGGCTTGGGCTGAAGGCAAAAACTACGATCTGCAAGCCGGGGGACTGCGAGGACCAGCAATCTCTAGGTTGCTCAGCTGGTTCCTCTTCCCCCGGCGGACACGCCCACGGACACGCCCACCGCCGGCAAGCACACAAGCACATAATCACCATCATTTCACCCGCGACGCGGGACGCGCGCGGGCGAAGACCGGGCTAAGAGCGGGCCGTTTTGTGGCCGTTCGGGGGCCGAAGGAGGCCGGGCTGGGCAACCACTTTTCGCCCTAGGTATTAGATCTACTGATCGGTCCTCGCCTACTTCATCGGAGCCAGTAAGCCCTGTTTTCTATCTTTTTATTTGGGGATTACCAGTCTTTGCCCTAATTGGGGTCACTTATCATGCCTCCCGCTAAATCTGTAAAACCTTCGAAAAACTCTGTACAAACTCTCACAGCCATTGATCGCATGCTGCAGAGGACCATAGGAGCTGTGACAACAGTCATAAAACAGACTGAAAAACGTTTATCCCTACCTGCTGGAACATTACCCCCTCTGTCCAGTACTATTTTACCTGATATTACTAACATCTCCCAGGATTCGTACCTTTTGCCATCCTTTGTTTCTCTTCCCTGTGCTCCTCATACCCTATTGGATCCACTCACTCAAGACCAAAAGGAGGCTAGTCCTCTGGATCTTCCCTCTCTTCACTCTACGGCCCTATCTTTTCCTTTGATCGATGATATCCTGGAATCTGTAGATTCTGTTAATAAAATTATTTCCCCGAAAAATCCCTCAGCTACGAAAGCAATATTGGGGGATATCAGTATCCCCCTCCAGTTACGTGATCAAACCACTTCACCTCCCCCCATTGTAGACTTAGTAGGGAGTGAGACTCAATCTCAGGAGCGCAGCCCCCAAAATCTATCATTGCAAAAGCAGAAAAACAATTCCTCTACTACAGCTGTAAATACCAAGAACCCTCCCAACTCCAGAAAGAGGAAAAGGGACATAGAAACACATCAAGGTAGAAGGGCCAAAGCTAGTAAGAAAATGGTCCCTACAAGTAAACCCAATAAGAATGTAGTAGAAAAGCCCAACACCCATAAAATAAACATCATTAATGATCCATCAATACAAACCGCCCCAATTAACGAGCTGGTAGAGAAGTTCGAACACTTGGTCACTTCCTTAATTTTACCCCTAGTTCATCGCTTAAAAATTATCACAGAAAAATTGGGTGAATTAGAAGTCACCACACAAACTAATGTGGAACTGACCAGACAACTTGTGAATCAGAGAGACAAGACCACAGGAGTTAGGAAACCCAATACGACTTCAGCCCCCACCGAGAAATCTGCTAGACCTGTAGACAAACCAGGGACAAATCAACAAAACTCCAACTCCTTAATTCAAAAACCTAGGTCGACCCAATTGCAATCAGGTCAGCCTCAAACCAACAACAGTAACTTAATTAAATCATCCGAAGGTTCGAATAATATAGGGGAAAAAACCAAAAGAGCAGACCCCGCAACAAAAAATCTTAATAAAAATCCTACAGACGCTCCAGTCCCTAGAAATAACCCCAATGCGGCAGAATTTACAAACACTGGGTCACCTCAAACATACAAAGGAACTAGACCAAAACGAGAGATACAAATTACTCTTCCACCGGAATCGGCCCCATTTGTGGCCATCCTGACCGGGGTCCCTGAGCTTCTACCGAATCAGTTCGAGGACTATGGGAGCCTCAAAAATAAAATAATATACTGGCTTAAAAAAAATCGTCCTTTGCCACCAAATATAAACGGGGATATTCTCCTTGTCAGAAGGGCCAAATGGCTGGGTCTTAGACCAAAAGACATCAGTGGGGATGTCATAATCATCAATTTTAGAGACTACAGAGTGATGAAATATCTAAGAGAGTGGTATCAGGAGAGAGATAACCTGGGCATCCAACTTCAGGAATTAACATACTTTTACCCTAGGTCTCTGGTAGCCATTAGGCCTCAGCAGGAATCTACTCAGTGGAGCTATCAGAGGCACCAGAGACCTCAACATGAGGATTACTATTATCCATTATCCCTATCAAATAGATATCAGGCACTGATGGGAGCAGATCTCTTAGACTGATGCACCCAGGGATCTTCCTCCCCCATATCTAGTCCGCAATTACAATCACTCATTGTAGATCCCCAAACATCAAGTCAATCATCATTATTATTGGTGGCAAACTTAATCCCTGAACCGGGCACCCAGGATAGGGGTATAGACCCACCCCAAACCTCTCAAAATATCCCGTCCCATTTGG
This sequence comes from Lissotriton vulgaris, assembly GCF_964263255.1. Lineage (NCBI taxonomy): Eukaryota > Metazoa > Chordata > Amphibia > Caudata > Salamandridae > Lissotriton > Lissotriton vulgaris. The sequence goes on along the minus strand of NC_141694.1, from coordinate 272,979,928 downwards.
AATGCACAGAAACCCATATGTCTGTAGTCTCATGGAATGTGGCAGGTTTAGCAGGAAAGATTGATGACATACAATGGCAGGCGATCACAACAGTTCATCCTGTGATCGCGATTCAAGAAACATGGGCTACCGAGGCATTCCATATTCTGGGCTATAAAACTTTCTTTACCCCAGCTATAGCCAGCAGGAGAGGTAGGCCAAAGGGAGGTCTAACTATATATACATCTATAACCTCGGGCCCAGTGATTCAAAAAACACTTCTGGACGATAACTATTTTCAAATACTTCTTTCCATATGGGGTTCTCAGAAAAATCTATTAATCATAAATTTTTACAATAATATCCCACCTCTGGAAGCGGAAAACGTGCTTAAGAAACTGGATTCCACTCTTAATGGTATTGAAGAGTCATCAAAAGAGGATATGACAATTATATGGGTGGGGGACTTTAACTGCTCCTTATGTCCCTTGAGCACAAAGGGGGTGTGCGGTTGGGAGGGCGACGAAGAGGCGATGATTTATCATCACTTCTGTCATACAAAATTTGGAGATCAGATGAATAGGATCATGGGGCACTACTCCTTGGCTTTTACAAATGAGCTCTGTACTCCACCTAAACCGTTCACACCTACCTTTAATGGAAGAGGAGCCAACTCAATAATCGATTTTGCCCTATTTTCAGCACGGTATTCAGCTCAGGTAATTGATTGGCGTACTCTCGATTCACCTATGAGCGACCATTTTCCTATTCTTTCTATTTATAATTTCAAACTTAGCAACCAACTTCATCCTCTTGGCAGCTGTTATGACGTTACCCCGATTTTAGGTCAAACAAATGGGTTTACAATCAAATGGGAAAAGGTAATCCCAGAAACCTTTAATAAAAACCTGATAAGCTCCTCCCTGGAAGATTTTAATATCTGTTTATCTCTAGACGAGGACCCACTAACTGTCCTTAGATCCTTTGGTAACATCTCAGGTAAAATTAAGGATATCCTTGTAAGAACCCAATCCAACAAACAAAAAGGTCCTTTCGGGTGGTTTGATAAGAAATGCAGAAGTGCCCTTACTGCATTAAAAAATATCCTGCACTGTAGCTCATCTACGAGAGTAGAGATCAGAACTGCGAGACGGAACTATCGCCTTGCCTTAAGCTTTAGGAAAAAAGAACTGAAATTAAAAGCGTGGGCTAACCTGCATGAAGCATGTAACAAAAGGGACAACGTTGCCTTTTGGAAGGCCGTGAGCGCTCCATTCTACCAGGAGCGAGCGGGCCCCTCAATAGACAACGCAATCTCTGCACAGGAATGGGTCCAACACTTCCAGAAACTTTATAGCTGTTCAGTCCCTACTGGTGAGGACCACACGACTACAAGATCTACAAATGTAATAGAGGGTTTTAGCTATCCAATAGATATTTCCTTTACCCTAGAAGAAGTTCAAAGAGCTTTAAAAGAAAGTCCAGCGGCAAAAGCGCCAGGACCAGACAAGGTCCCATTAGATGTTTTTAAAAATCTCCCTGACCTTTGGGCCCCAATTTTAACAAACGTCCTTAATTCCTCTAATAAAGTCGGATTCATCAAAACCTGGCAAGAGGCTATCCTGGTCCCTATACACAAAAAAGGGGATAGAAATGATCCTGCTTGCTACAGGCCCATCTCGCTCTTAGATGGCCTAATGAAAACAGCAGGCAGAATCATCCTTACCAGGATGCAGGAGTGGCTCGAAGAAAAAGATATCCTATCTACAATGCAGTACGGCTTTACTAGAGGAAAGGGAACAATTGAACAAGGTTTAAATCTTGCCCTTATTATGTCAAAATATGTTCATGCCAAAAAGGTTAATTTGTACATAACATATGTAGATCTCAGTTCTGCTTTCGATTGTGTGAGGCATGACACCCTGTGGCAGATCTTAGAAGATATCGGTCTAGATAGCAGGATCATAATCTTTATCAAAGAACTCTACTCGGGGGCTGGTGCACGGGTGAGGTTCGGCAAGGAAGGCGAATGTTCTGATTTCTTCCCTATTCGTAGAGGAGTAAGGCAGGGGTGCATTCTTGCACCCCTGCTTTTTAATCTGTACATAAATGATGTGGGAACCTTGCTAACAGAAAAGTATAATCACTATCCAGTGATCAAAGGAAAACCCATACCCATACTCCTTTACGCCGACGATGCGGCTATCTTGTCACAGACTAAGAGAGGCCTGCAAAACGCAGTAAATACATTCTCTGAGTACATGAATAAGAGGGGTTTATCTATAAATGTGTCCAAGACTTTCACCATGTCCTGTGGCCCACGGAAACTCAGAGCTCCATGTAATATAAATTTGGACAATAAGTGTGTTGAATTAGCAGACATTTTCTGTTACCTTGGGGTTCATATGGACAGACAAGGTAATTGGAAACCAGCAGTGAAAGCAAGAGCGTTGGCATTCACCAAAGCAACGGGAGCTCTCCTCAACTTTGCGAAGAAGATTGGATCAAGGCCACCAAGGGAACTTTTACAAATTTATAAATCTAAATGTCTTTCCATTGGCACCTATGGGGCTGGGTTATGGGGGATACAGTCTGTGGAAATCATCCAACGAATAGAGAACAAATTCTTAAGGTATGTCTTGGCAGTGCCGCCCAGCACATCAATATATGTCCTGCATGCAGAATTGGCCATACAACATATCTCTGATACCATTAAGATGGCACCAATCTTATTGTGGCATAACATCTGGACCAACCCTGCCACAAATCTCAACAGAGCGGTAGCAGAGGACTGCCTGCAGTGCTGCGGGGTAAAAAACATCATGTGGCTTAATTATGTTAAGAGTCTGTGCTTTGAGATCGGTTGTCCAGAATATTTCTCTAACCCAGCCACCATGGACTCTATCTCCAGATCCGCGCTAAAGAAAATACTGACTGAACATTGTGAATCAAACAGATGGAAAACCCAAAGGGTCAAGATGTCAGTCAGAAATCACGATGAAGTGACACTACATAGAAACATCCAGTTGTACCTTACTGTTGAACAACCCTTTTTTTATTGCAGAATATTAACATCTTTCCGATTTGAAACATTTTTCAGACTTATTACTCTTCCAAGGTGTAACGACTGGTCCAAAGCTAAACTAATTTGCCCCTGTGATAAGTTGTCAGTCCAATCCAATATTCACTGCACTTTATATTGCACTTTATACGCACTTCCAAGGCGACAAATATTACGGCCCCTTTTGTTAAAGTGGGGCATAAGAAAATCGAGAGAAGCCTATAATAAATTGCGATCCTTGGAAGATTACTATACAATTAATACTGTAATGATGTATTTAAGAGCAATATTGAAATTCAGACGGGACATTACGCTAGAATAAGTAACGTTATATTGATGATATAACGGTTCTGTCCGAGGTTATGCTCTATTTATTATTGAATACCTAATTCCCACATGTCGTTCCAATTTTAGCGTATACATGGATTTTTAATACTGTTTTTGTAACAAGAATTAGTTTTTCTGCTTTGTTGATTGTATGTATGCTTTTATGAATTGTTTTTAACATTTCGAATAAAGCTTTTGAACTGAACTGAACAATAGGTGAAGAGACGTTATCATACGGTCAACAGTACGGTCATCTGGACCACTATAGCACCAATGATAGCGACACTTCTACGAAACAGTCACTGAAGTCCTCTCAGGTCCTCATTCTACCTGCCTTTCCTCTTTCCTTCCAATCGGATCTCCCTTTCCTTGCATTTCCTTCATTCCACTAAGTCTCTCCTTCCTTTTCATATTAGGACTCTGATAACAAGTAGGGCGTGGTGATACTCTGACATGGGATACCAACTTTCAGAGTTCCAACACCCAGCTGAGGGTAATCGGGCCGGTGTCACCAGCCAGAAGATCCAGCTGGCATGTGGTGAGTGCAGCCTGAACCCGGCCCCACTGGACTACCTCCTCCAGCACAGAGGAGAACATGACGTTCCTTGATGCCAGCCCACAGACTTTCCTGCCCACTGAAACCCTCTGTCATCCTTCCTGGACTCTCTACTCTCTTTTACAACCTGCTCAGAGTAGATGTTTAATGGGAGTGGTAATCCAAACGGAATTTGGAATTCTCTCTGGATTTAACCCAGATGAACTACATGGTATTCCTCATTCCGTGGGGATTAACTGATAGTTACCGAATTTGTCTGTGTGTGGATATCACCATGAAACATTGCTTTTGGTTACATGGAATAGACACACATAAATCTACATTACTTGTAACCAGACCCTCTGTCTCTCACAACACCCCCTTCTCACCCTTTCTCCTTTTTGCCTTTCTCCCTTTCTTACCTTTTTCCCCTTGTCTCTGCTCCCCTTACCCTTTTCTTCCCCCCTTTCTCACTCTGCCCCCACTTCCTCGTCATCCTTCCCCCTCCCTCCTAAATCTGCGTTTTACATTGCTCTATGTCCCACCTCCAATTTAATTAATCACCCTGTCATCTCGTTTCTCCTTTTCTCTTTCCCATCCATATCTTGTCTTCAATGCTCTCTCTCTCTTATCTTCCTATCCCGTTCTCTCTAACACCCTTATGTCCCCCTTGCTTTCTCCTACTTTCTATTTTCTTTGTCTCTGGTCCTTACTACTTTCCTCCTTCTGTCACTTTTTACACCCTCATTTTCCTCCCTTTCCTATCTGTTCCCAGTTTCTCCCTGTCTCTCTTACACTAATTTTTGCCTCTCGTCTCCATATGTTCAGCCTTGCTCTCCCCTCCTATGGCTTTATTCCTATTTTTTTCGTACCTTTTCTTGTTTCCTTTCTAAACCATTCTCTTTGCTTTCTACATTCTTTCCTTTTCTCTCTTCCACCCCCTCCCCCATTTCTCTGTCACACTGCCCGCCTCACAAACCCCTCCATTCGTATTTTATTCACAGGCATACGTAAACAAAGATCCATCCCTAAACAGGCACTAGTGAAAGTGGAATAGAGCTAGCCTCTCAAATAAGCATCAATTGTTGCAAGAAATGCTGAGGCCTCACACCATTGGCTGCACCATTGATAGCCCCTGGAAAGCACTAGTTTGGGACAGACAGATGCTCTAAAGACCAGCCGCGTCACCAGGTCCATATTCTGACCTAGGTGCCCAGTCCACTCCAAGATAACTTAATGTGATGAAAATAATTTCAACGTTGGCAGTTATGAGCAAACATCACAGTGCTTTAAAATGTTAAAGATATTCTATGAGCGCTATATAAATGCTGATTTTAATTATTAGACCTGAGCCCAAAAAAAAGAACCTTTGTCAACTATTCTCAGGGATGGCCTTTTTTATATTGTTTAACTTTGCGTTTGTTTTGCAAGCAGTTTACAAACATTTATTCTGAAGGATATTTTTGATTTTTAGCTTGGTTTGCATGATTTAATTTCTGTTGTTTCTACAGCTCATGTTTGCATCGTTGCCAATGTATTTTCGACAGTGTAAGTTATATAAAATAATAATAACACAAAGCTCACCTTTCCGAATATACAAAACGACTTTGATCCTTTAAGATATGTAAAATACAGTTAAGCTGTAAATCATTCTGCCTAGACCACATTTCGTAGCCATGCCGATCAGCTCTATTTTGAACCAAACTAATTTGTTTTAGCCTACTCTGTGGTCCTAAACATGTAATTTATAGTTGCATGTCCACCAAGACTTTGCAAGAATTCTTGAAATTAAGTTATGTTTTATGTGAAAGTGTTAAATACAGTAATAACTGCCTCCTATTCTAAATTGTGACCATAAAGGAATATTGTGTATTTACTACATAAGATAGTAACACACCCTGATGACCCCCTGATTCGTATTACCAACCCTGTTATGTTTGCACTGAAATCAAAATACCCACAAGAGTGTACGATGTCATTCATTTAAAGTGGGTTTGAAACCTAAATGTTGCTTGCGGCATCTTGTATGTAGTCACACTCCTGGCAAAAACAATCTACAGTGCATGTAAATTAGACTTTTGAAATCACACTCATTTTCACCCATTGTTCTCAGTTTCTCACTCTCTTCGCTGCGCTCTAAATTATATTTACAAAGGAAATAGTAAATGTTAAGCTCATTTTGCAGGATATAATTGAACTTGCAACCAGGCACGAGTCATCCAAGTTCACAGAATGTGGTTTGCATCTCTAGCTCTAATGAAAATCGAGAATATTGTTACAAATTTCGAAACAGATTAGGGGTCGGATCATAAAACATTTTTGACAGGCGCAATGTCATGTTCTTGGTGGTAATTTAAGTCAGTGCTTAGTACAAACTCCGTTTAACACTGTATATATGAGAGTAGGCTTCTGGGAGTTTTATTGCATAATTAGAATGTTCATATTTGTTGTGTGTTATTTTGTTATGATGGTGACATTTTCTGTTATTTGTGTTACTGTGCTTTTGTGCTGCATATTCTGCTTTTTTTTGTTGTGTTATGCTGTTATCTTTTAATTGTGGTGTTATGTTGTTTTGTTTATGTTGATGTGTTATGTTCTAGTGTGTACTTTTGTTATGCCAAAAAATGCTCCTACATTGCCAGACAAAAGCAGCAGGTGCGAATAAAGGGGCATATTATCAAGGGGGTTTATCTCCGCTTTTTTGGCTTTAAAAGCCAAGAAAGCGGAGATAAAATTATCTCCCTATTACCTAGCTGCTGCTAACACCAGTTAGCGACAGCTAGTAGGAGATAGCGACCATCTTGGGCCCCACTTTGCATGTCAACGATATTTATCACTAATGAGATGCAAAGTGGGCGTGCCAAATGTTAGCGAGTGAAAACAGTCACTAACATCGCTATCTCCTATTACCAACTTTTGGAGATATTCGCGCTAAGCGGGAATATCTCCAAAAGCTAGCGCCTGCCCTGAGCAGTTCTTAGCCATGTTATCCAATGAGAGGTGGATAACATGGCTAAGAGCATTAGCTCGCTAATGCATGAATATCGCTGACTTTTCAGCGCTATTCATGCTTTGCAGCGATTTTTACCGCATTTGCGTTAAACCTTGGTAATACCAAGGTTTATTTGCGGTAAAAATCGCCGCAGCGCTGCGGTAAATTTTTGTCTCTAATCAAGCAATAGCGATAATTATCGCTATTGCTTGGTAATATGCCCCAAAGTTCCTGTAACAAGAGCTTGCGCCAAATCTTCATTTCTTTAAGACACAAGGAAGTCCAAGACTGTGGCAGAGACTATGGGCCATATGCAGGTAAATACTATTTACCGATTCTAAAATACAGAATTTTACCGATTCGGTATTTCAGAATCGGTAAATGGTATGTAGGTATTGATTCTGTACATTTTACCGAATCGGTAATTACCGATTCAGTATTTACCGATTTGGTAATTCCCATTCATTCCTATGGGTCTGGCCCATAGGAATGAATAGGAAGTACCGAATCGGTAAATACCAAATCGGTAATATGGGGAAGATTTACAAGGGTGGCAGGGTGCCACATTGACACCCTGTTGCACCCCTGAATAGTGCATGGGTGCACATGTGGCACACATAGTCTGCAACATGGCACTTTGGAAAAGCCCAAATTTGCTTTTTCAAATGTTTTCGATATTTACCACCAACTTTTAGTTGGTGGTAAATACCGAATCCTAAACTCAGAAATGCACTCACTTGAGGGCTCCCTACATTAAGGATTCTGTAATTTACCGAATCGGTATTTTAAGGAATCGGTAATTTCCGATTCCTTAAATTACCTATTCAGTAAATTACTGAATCCTTAAATTTGGCCCCTACATCTCAAATGCCCAATACCGGTCGGTAACGGCCGAAATTCAGTAATTTTGTCTGTTACACAGGTATTGGGCTCCCTACATCTGGCCCTATGTCTTAAATTAGCGCTTGCAGCATTCATTTTATATGAAATGATCCCAGACATTCTAAACTATAGAGTGGAGCAGGATTTGTTTAGACTTGTCATTCTCCATTCCTTAACCAGATGTATAACAATGCTGGATTAATCCGACAGAGGGCCATATGTAGGTGGCCAAATACTGGTTGGTAACGCCGAAAAAGGGCCTTTTTCGGTGTTACCGACCGGTATCCAGCCATGTGAGATGTACGTAATACCGAATGCAATCGTTAATAACGAATCGGTGAAAAATTACCGATTCCTTATTTACCGAATCGGAAATACCGAAACAATGAATACCGAATCGGAATTAAAGAATCAGTAAAACCCCCAAGAATGCAATGTAGCAAACGTCGTTAACACTGAAAACGAGCAGAATCGGAAATGACGATTCAGTATTTACCACGTTTCAAGAGCATGTGGTAATGAGGTGCAGTGCATAAAAAGCGGCCCAAAATGCATCTGTGTGACCACAATGGCAGCCCTCTACGTCATTGCAAGGCGGCTACGCTTGAGAGCAGCAGGGGTGAGGATCTGGAGACGTGAAGAGCGGGTGTACAGAGTACGCATCACATTGTTCCAATTGACAGAAGCTGAAATCCATGAAAGATACAGACTGCACCCAGACACCATCCTGGACCTAATCCGTGACCTAAGACCCTATCTGGAGCATCAGACACCAAGGGCCCACGCTATCCCCACCCATGTCCAGGTACTCTGCTGCCTGCACCTCCTTGAATCAGGAAGTTTCCAGGGTGTGATAGCTGCAGTGGGTGGAGTGTCACAGAGCTGTCTATCCCGTTTCTTCCAGACCTTCCTGGATGCCATGATGGACAGAATGGAACATTACATTTCCTTCCCCAGTACACAGGCAGAGCTGCAGAGAACCAAGCTTGAGTTCTACCAACTTGCACTTTTCCCACACGTCATTGGATGCATCGATGGAACACACATACCCATCTGCCCACCTGCAGCAAGCAAATACATATACAGAAACCGCAAATCCACCCACTTAATCAATTTGCAGGTGATCTGTAATGCCAAGCACATCATTACTGACATTTTGGCCAATTCCCCGGGAGTAGCCATGACGCCTACATCTTCCGTAACAGTGGCATCCATGCACATCTGCTTGCTGGCGAATTTGGAGATGGATACATACTAGGTAAGTACATGTGCCACACCCTGATGTACACCCTGCCTCAAGCTGTTCTTCACAGTAATCAATGCCAATTACTTCTTCACATAGGTGACAGCGCATATACCCTCCGGCCTTATCTGCTCACACCATATCTCAACCCAACCACCCCAAGGGAGAGGAGGTACAATGTGGCACATAGGAGCACACGCAACGTGGTGGAGCGCACATTTGGATTGCTCAAAAGCAGATTCCGTTGCCTCCACAAAACTGGAGGTGCACGTCTGTACAGCCCCATGAAATGTTGCAAGATTATCGCTACATGTGCAATGCTGCACAATCTAGCCACAAAAAAAGGTACAGCAGTGGAACTAACTGACTCAGAGGACGAGGATGACGACAACCCTCAGCCAGAGCCCTGCGCAGCTGGTGGTGCAATTGAACATGATGGGAGACAGAGTCGGTCAGAGATTACGTCAAACTTTTTTTGAGTGAGTAACGACACTGAGCCATTACCTTTTACATGTAAAGGTGTTTATTGTGCACACCTCCACTATAGTGAGCAATGTCCAATTGGACATGGGTTACATCACCAATCTCATTCATGAAAACAGCCATAGCTCTTTACTTCCTTCGTCCACGTGCTGCACGTCCACTTTCCCTTTCGACACTGTCTGGTGTGGACGATTGTTCATGTGCAGGCATGTTGCGTTCACTACGCCTCCTGCATTCAGTGGGTGAGGGCGTAATGCCACCACGGCTGGTAGCCTCTTCACTGTCCCCCCCTTCCATTGTGGCCGCCTTAGCATCCTGCATGAGCTGTAGCACAGAGGTAATGGACACTGTAGGAAGGGGGAGGCTCTAGTTGGCGCAGTGTAGCACTAGCGACAAGCAGGGTCTCTCTCTTCCTCGTCAGGGCTGAGGGTTACCTTCCAGACAACCTCTGCTTACCCTCTAGGTAGTGTGGCTTAAGCAGTCTTAGGCTAATCTTTGGGGCACATAGGGTTAAACATTTGCAATATCACACCATCACAACCAACCCACCACACAATGACACCAAACTGTATTTGTAAAAATATATATCTTTATATAGATTTCAAGCAGGCTTGTAAATACAGTTATCAAACTTTCAATATCGGTTCCAGGTTACTTGAGTTCAGGTTGCCACAGTTCTCTTTTAGCAATACGCAGTCTGTTGGGCCTTCTGCCCAGGTTCGACAAGGTTCAGTGTCTCGTAGCGCCTTAATGCGCTCTCCACATGGGCCCCGGGGGCCGGGCGCCGTGCGAGCCTCGGTTTCAGAGCAGGCTCGTGTTGGGAGTAGATGGCGCGGTGCGAGCTCGGATTGCAGGACACTCGCACCGTGGGGATACAACACAGTACCTTTCGATTCTTTTGGAGCGGTCGGCTTCCAGGGGAGCTGTCCCACATCGCGTTGCTTTTCCGGGGTCGCTGTTCGCTGCGGCTCTCAGCCGGGCAGGTCACGGGTCATCCGGGGCGGCGGTGTTCTGTGGCGGCAGGGTCCTTCCTTCGACGTTCGCTCCGATCTTGGAGTCGGCGGCTGTGTGGTGGCGGCAAGTGGCAGTACGGTCCCCAAGTGCAGGACGTACCCAGCCAAGTGCCGGTTGCAGCTGTGCGCTCACAGCTGAGCTGTCGGGCAGGATACCGACCAGAGGGGGGTTTATCATAGGCAGCTGTCCGTCTTCGCAGGTGGCTTGATGCAGTCAATCCGGGAGCTTGGACCGGACGGGTCCTCCTTTACTTTGCTCCCGGGCTCCCAGTGCAGGTGCAGTCACGGTGTTCGGGCCAGCGGCGGCTGGACCTCACGTTGCTCTTGCTGTTGATTTGGGCCCCGGTCACGGTGCTTGGGGGGATGTCGATGCCTTGGATACGGGGAGTGTGGCAGGCTTGCCCAGCGCTCCCAGACCCTTCTGTCAGTACTGCAGCGATAAGCAGCACACCCAGTCGCTTTCTTCAGGATGTAGCGCCCACTGGTCCTGGGGCGCTGGTCAGGGGGCAAGTTCAGCAGCAAGCCCTTGGAGATCTCTTCAGCAGAGTTTGGCACAAAGTTTCATAAAGCAAAAGTCTCTTGTAGTCTTTCCTTTTCCTCTCCTTCGGCAGCAAGGCACCAGACACAGGCAAGAGTCAGCACTCTTCCTTGTCCTTCCCGGTCCTTCTCGTCGGGCAGAGTTCCTTCTGTAGCACAAACAGGATCTAATTTACAAGGAGCAGGGCTCCTTCTTTTATACTGCATTTCTTTTGTTCTCGCAGGCCAGGGGGGCCTTCGCATAGCCACTTTCAGTCCTTGAGTACTCTGGTGGGTGTACTCCGGCTTCTGCTTTCAGTGTGAGGGGCAGGCGCATCAGACGCCCCACAGGAGGTGGAGCCACCATTGTGTGGACAGGGGCAGCCAGAAGTACCTTGTTGATGGGGCTTCGCCCTTCCTGGGCCAGGTGTCGGCTGAGTCATCAGTCGCTCCCCAGGAGGGTGGAGCCAGCATTGTGGTGGCAGAGCACAGCAAGATTCAGAGTCAAGAGCCATTCCTACCTCCCACTAAGGTGTAATCTGCGCATTCACCACCTATCATCCCCCAGCCCTGTCACTCACACATCCCAGACAGTCAGATACACATACCAGCAGAGGTGGGCTGAAATGGTTAAGCAAGCAAATGCTAACTTTCTAAAAGTAGCATTTGCAAACACAGGATACTAAAATAAACTTTACTAAAAGAAATATTTTATTATTCTGAGTTCAGGCATACTAAACACGACTCTCTACCGTGCTCCCTGAGCCGGCTGGGATTATAGGGTGTAATAATTCCAGCCGCTCGTTCTGGCCTAAAGGAAGCAGGTAGCCTTACAATAGTGAAATACGAATTTAGTTGTAATTCACTACTAGGACATGCCACGCACATCAGGGCTTGTCCTACCTTACACTTACAATGCACCCTGCCCTCGGGCCTACCATAGGGGTGACTAACATGAAGTTAAGGGAAGGTTTGGCGGCTGGCAAGTGGGTGCACTTGCCCAGCCAGCGTGACAGTACGCGACTGCATGCGGGGTCTGCAATGGCGGACCCCAGACACATCTTACGGCTGCTTCGGTGGGTGGCGCAACCAGCGCTGCAGGCCCACCAGCAGTATTGGCATCTACAAGCCCTGGCACTCCTAGTGCACTTTACTAGGGACTAACAGTAAATCCAATGCACCAATCATGGACATCAATCACATGTACAATTTACAGTAGGGAGCACTTGCACTGCGGCACGGGTCAGCCGTGGCGCGGTGCCCTGAGTATCGGAAAACCAGCAAAACATCGGAGGCACATCAGCAAAAAGTGGAAGGGAGACTCACGCCAAGGTGCCAGGTCTAACATGTGTCCCCTCCAGCTGAAATGTGGGGGGAACTACCCTTCCCCAGGGAGTTCCACATCACTAAGGCGGAAAAATCTGGACAGACCGTCAGCGTTGGCGTGATCGGTGCCAGGGCGGTGTTCCACCGTAAAGTCCATACTCTGTAGAGAAATGGACCACCTCAACAGTTTCGGGTTCTCACCCCTCATCTGCATCAACCATCTGAGGGGCCTGTGGTCCGTCTGAACTCGGAAGTGAGACCCAAACAAGTAGGGTCTTAGCTTCTTCAGCGCCCAGACCACAGCAAATGCTTCACGCTCTATTGCACTCCACCTACTTTCCCGTGGAAGTAACCTCCTACTTATGAAGGCTACGGGTTGGTCAAAGCCCTCCTCAGTCATCTGTGAAAGAACAGCCCCTACACCATGCTCTGAAGCGTCTGTTTGCACTATGAATTCCTTGGAGAAATCAGGAGCCAGGAGCACGGGCACATGGCAGTCTTCAGGGTGTCAAAAGCCTTCTGACAGGTGTCAGTCCAAATCACATTCCTGGGCTGCTTCTTCGAAGTCAGCTCTGTCAAGGGGGTCACGATCGTGCCATAGCCCTTGACAAACCTCCTGTAATACCCAGTGAGCCCCAGGAAGGCTCTCACTGCAGTCTGGGTCTTGGGGGGTTCCCAAGCCAGGATGGTCTCGATTTTGGGTTGCAAGGGTGCCACCTTGCCACTCCCCACTCCCCACAAGTGTCCTAAGTACACCACGGAACCCTGCCCAATCTGGCACTTGCTTGCCTTGATTGTGAGGCCTGCTCTGCGCAGGGCCATCAACACTTCCCAGAGGTGTCGCAGGTGTTCTGGCCAGGTGCCACTGAACACCGCGATGTCATCCAGGTAGGCGGCACTGAACTCATCCAGCCCAGCCAACACCTGGTTGACCAATCTCTGAAAGGTGGCAGGGGCATTCTTCATTCCAAATGGCATAACCCGGAACTGGAAATGCCCATCTGGTGTAGAGAATGCGGACCTCTCCTTTGCCCCATCGGTCAAGGCGATCTGCCAGTACCCAGACGTTAAATCAAACGTGCTGAGGAACCGGGCAGCCCCTAGCCGATCAATGAGCTCATCAGCTCTGGGGATGGGGTGCGCGTCAGTCTTCGTGACTGAATTGAGTCCTCTGTAGTCCACACTGAACCGGAGTTCGGGTGTGGCTCCCGGCGCAGCAGCCTTTGGGACCAAGACCACGGGGCTGGACCAAGGACTGCTGGAAGACTCAACCACCCCAAGGGCAAGCATCTTGGAGACCTCCTCCTTAATGCAGGCCCTGACCCTGTCAGTCACTCTGTAAGCCTTATGCTTCACAGGTAAGCTGTCTCCAGTGTCCACATCATGGACGCACCAATTTGTGACACTCGGAACCAGGGAGAATAGATCTGGAAACTGCCCCAGCAACTGGCGGCAATCTTCCTGTTGTGCGGGGGTCAGGGTGGGTGAGAGGTTAACTCCATCCACTGACCCATCTTTCTCACAGGCCACTAAGAGGTCAGGAAGAGGCTCCGACTCCTCCTCCATTCCATCATCAGTTGCCAACAACATGCCCACCTCGGACCGTCTTAAGTGGGGCTTGAGGCGGTTGACATGTAGGACCCTCAAAGGGTTCCTGGGCGTCTTCATGTCCACCAAGTATGTCACTGGGCTCTTGCGCTCCACAACCTCAAATGGACCTGTCCACTTATCCTGAAGGGCACAGGGCTCCACTGGGGCCAGGACATACACCTCTTGTCCAGGCTGAAGCTCGACCAGAGTGGCATTCTGGTCGTGCCACCGCTTCATTTCCTCCTGGCTCGCTTCCAGATTTGCCTCGGCAAGTTGTCTGAAGCGCCTGGTTTGGTTTCTGAAGGCCAGCATGTAGCTATATACATTCTGGGGAGGTTTCCTGGGAGATTGCTCCCAGCCTTCCTTTACCAAACTCAGTGGTCCTCTCACGGGGTGACCGTACAGCAGTTCAAAGGGGCTGAACCCTAGGGACTTCTGGGGTACCTCGCGATATGCAAAGAGCAGGCATGGTAAGAGGACGTCCCACTTACGCCTCATTGGACCTTCCAGGCCCATGATCATGCCCTTCAGGGTTTGGTTGAATCTTTCAACCAACCCGTTTCCTTGGGGATGATAAGGCGTGGTGAACTTGTAAGTTACACCACACTCTTGCCAAAGGGACTTCATATACTTGGATATGAAGTTGGTCCCCCTGTCGCTCACCACCTCTAGAGGGAATCCTACTCGTGAGAAAATTCCCATCAGTGCACGTCCCACCACGGGGGCCGTCACTGTCCTCAGAGGGATGGCGTCAGGGTACCGGGTGGCATGATCCACCAAGACCAGGATGAACCTGTTGCCCATGGCTGTCTTGGGGTCCAGAGGCCCAACGATGTCAATACCCACTCGCTGGAATGGCGTACCGACCACAGGGAAGGGTTGGAGGGGAGCCTTGTTCTTCCCTCCGCTCTTCCCACTTGCCTGGCAAGTCGGACAGGTTCTACAATGAGCATCTGAGCTCTTGTGCATTTGGGGCCAGTAAAAGTGGGTGACAAGCTTGTCATAGGTCTTGTCCATCCCCAAATGTCCTGCTAACGGCACATCGTGAGCCAGACCCAGTAGGAAGGCTCCGAACTTCTGGGGTACCACCAGCACACGGGCTGACCCAGGTTCAGCAGCCTTAGGCTCTGAATACAGGAGGTCGTTCTCCCAGTACACGTAATGTGTTTTGGCCTGAACACCATTGGCCTGGTCTGCAGCCTGCTGCCGCATACCCACGAGAGAAGGGCATTCTTTCTGCTCCTTGCAGAATTCCTCCCTGGAGGGTCCTCCTTCTTGCTGCCAATGGGTCAGCTCAGGCAGGTCCCCCAGTTCGGCAATCTGTTCCCCTGTAGGCTCCAGGGCATCCCCCTCAAGGTCTGCCTCCTCCTGGACCGTGGGAACTTCAGGGGCCGGTTTCCCGCGCCCCCTGCGCCTTCTCCCTAAGGCCGGTTCCTGGGCCTCTCCTTCAGGCCCCAGGACCTCTTGATCACCCCTACTGGCTGCCATCGACCGGGTGGTCACGCACGCCCAGTCAGGCAGACCCACCATCCTCAGGTGAGTCGTCTTCTCCACCTTTTCCCAAGGGGAGTGCTCCAAGTCATTCCCTAGCAAACAGTCAACAGGCATGGTTTTCCTCACACAGACCTGCAGAGTACCAGAGACCCCCCCCCCACTCGAAGGGAACTTGAGCCATCGGACACTGACTCTCTGAATTATCAGCGTTGATAACCCTACAGTAGGCATGGGGTACAACCTGCTCTTGAGACACCAGGTGCTGCCTCACTGCAGTCACACTGGCTCCTGTGTCTCTAAGAGCCTCAGCTTCCTTACCATTGATGATCACCACCTGCCCATATTTCTTAGTGTTAGAGGGCAGGTAGTTCGTAGGGATCATCTCACTGTCTCCTAGCGAGACTAGGGTCATGTGAACGGGATCTCCACCCCCCGGGACCATCACTTCTTCTCCTAAGTGAACGCTAGTCACTTGACAGGGCGGAGCACCAGTGGGTGCGGGTTTTCCAAACAGGCGACACTTGGGGTCACTGGATATGTGCCCCGGCTCACCACATTTGAAACAATTGAAGGGCCCCTTTGGAACAGGTTTACCTGTCGGGGCCCCAATCTGCTTTGGGGGTGGGGGAGGCTGAGAACCTTGCTGCTGGTTCCCTTGGGGATTACTTTGGGGGCCTTTTTGGAACCCTTTCTGTTTTCCCTTGTCCCCCCCACTCTTCTGCTGGGGACCCTGCCCACTCTTGGCGGAGTCTCCCACTGGACCCTTGTGGACCCTGGTGCTGAGCCAGCGGTCCGCCTCCTCAGCAAGCTTCCTCGGGTTGGACAGCTTGCTATCGATCAGGTGTTGGCGTAACTCAGGAAAACAGTGATCAGACAAGTGCTCCCATGCAATTAAATCAAAGAGACCTTGAAAATCATTCACTTTGCTACCCTTCACCCAACCATCCAGTGCTCTGCAAAAATAAGTCACATACTAATACGTATTCCCAGGCCGCTTAGTACATCCCCTAAACTTCTGTCTATACATTTCAGGGGTAAGCCCGTACCTGTTCATTAAAGCTTCTTTCATGTGGGAATAGGATTTCTGGTTTTCAACGGGCAAATCTAGCAGGGTGTCCAGCCCTTCGCTAAGGAACCTTCCCCACAACCCCGCTCCCCAATCCTTGTCAGGGACCCGGTGGGAGGACATGGCTACCTCGTATGCCCTAAACCATTGTCCTATGTCATCCCCCTTAAAGAACTCTTTAACTACATCTTTGGGGATGTGCACTCTTGACTCTACCTGCACTGGCGTTGTGCTGCCACCAGAGGGAGGATGATCCAAGTTTCTCTCCTTTAGACTCATCTCCCTCATTTTCAACTCATAATCCATTTGGTGCTTTCGCTCTTCCAGCGCCATTCTTATGGTTTCAAGCTCCAGTTGGATTTTCAATTCTGCCAGCTTCCTTTCGTGATCCCTCGTTACCTTCCTGTCCGCCAGCTCCTCTGGCGACAGGCCTTTACCAAAGCTGTGCACGCTGTCTTGCCTTTCGAGATCCACCAGATCTACAGGTGCATTCTGCTCCTCAGTTGCCTCCTGCTCCGCGAGGGCATCTTGATCCTCCGGGCTCTTTCTGGACTCTATCCAGGCTTTCAGGGCCTTGTAGAGCTGTGGCTTGTTCTTGCAACCGGTGTGTGGAACCTTGAGTTTCTTGCAAAAAAAACTTCAGTTCCAGTCTGGAGTACGTATCCAGCTTTGTGGCGTCCCACTCCACCTCCAACATCTCAGAGGTCGTGGACTCTGCTCCATCCAGGCTCTTCGCGCCCGGCATGGCTTCTTCGCTAGGGATCTTTTCTCGGCAAAATTACAATAAAACCTGTGGCTAAGTAACTGGACGGTAATCACCGTGCAATGGTCAGAAGTTATGGTATAGACACTGCAAATGTAAATTCGAAAATCCTCACCGCTGCGTCCAATGTAGGAAGGGGGAAGCTCTAGTTGGCGCAGTGTAGCACTAGCGACAAGCAGGGTCTCTCTCTTCCTCGTCAGGGCTGAGGGTTACCTTCCAGACAACCTCTGCTTACCCTCTAGGTAGTGTGGCTTAAGCAGTCTTAGGCTAATCTTTGGGGCACATAGGGTTAAACATTTGCAATATCACACCATCACAACCAACCCACCACACAATGACACCAAACTGTATTTGTAAAAATATATATCTTTATATAGATTTCAAGCAGGCTTGTAAATACAGTTATCAAACTTTCAATATCGGTTCCAGGTTACTTGAGTTTAGGTTGCCACAGTTCTCTTTTAGCAATACGCAGTCTGTTGGGCCTTCTGCCCAGGTTCGACAAGGTTCAGTGTCTCGTAGCGCCTCAATGCGCTCTCCACGTGGGCCCCGGGGGCCGGGCGCCGTGCGAGCCTCGGTTTCAAAGCAGGCTCGTGTTGGGAGTAGATGGCGCGGTGCGAGCTCGGATTGCAGGACGCTAGCACCGTGGGGATACAACACAGTACCTTTCGATTCTTTTGGAGCGGTCGGCTTCCAGGGGAGCTGTCCCACGTCGCGTTGCTTTTCCGGGGTCGCTGTTCGCTGCGGCTCTCAGCCGGGCAGGTCACGGGTCATCCGGGGCAGCGGTGTTCTGTGGCGGCAGGGTCCTTCCTTCGACGTTCGCTCCGATCTTGGAGTCGGTGGCTGTGTGGTGGCGGCAAGTGACAGTACGGTCCCCAAGTGTAGGACGTACACAGCCAAGTGCCGGTTGCAGCTGTGCGCTCACAGCTGAGCTGTCGGGCAGGATACCGACCAGAGGGGGGTTTATCATAGGCAGCTGTCCGTCTTCGCAGGTGGCTTGACGCAGTCAATCCGGGAGCTTGGACCGGACGGGTCCTCCTTTACTTTGCTCCCGGGCTCCCAGTGCAGGTGCAGTCACGGTGTTCGGGCCAGCGGCGGCTGGACCTCACGTTGCTCTCGCTGTTGCTTTGGGCCATGGTCACGGTGCTTGGGGGGATGTCGATGCCTTGGATACGGGGAGTGTGGCAGGCTTGCCCAGCGCTCCCAGACCCTTCTGTCAGTACTGCAGCGATAAGCAGCACACCCAGTCGCTTTCTTCAGGATGTAGCGCCCACTGGTCCTGGGGCGCTGGTCAGGGGGCAAGTTCAGCAGCAAGCCCTTGGAGATCTCTTCAGCAGAGTTTGGCACAAAGTTTCACAAAGCAAAAGTCTCTTGTAGTCTTTCCTTTTCCTCTCCTTCGGCAGCAAGGCACCAGACACAGGCAAGAGTCAGCACTCTTCCTTGTCCTTCCCGGTCCTTCTCGTCGGGCAGAGTTCCTTCTGTAGCACAAACAGGATCTAATTTACAAGGAGCAGGGCTCCTTCTTTTATACTGCATTTCTTTTGTTCTCGCAGGCCAGGGGGGCCTTCGCATAGCCACTTTCAGTCCTTGAGTACTCTGGTGGGTGTACTCCGGCTTCTGCTTTCAGTGTGAGGGGCAGGCGCATCAGACGCCCCACAGGAGGTGGAGCCACCATTGTGTGGACAGGGGCAGCCAGAAGTACCTTGTTGATGGGGCTTCGCCCTTCCTGGGCCAGGTGTCGGCTGAGTCATCAGTCGCTCCCCAGGAGGGTGGAGCCAGCATTGTGGTGGCAGAGCACAGCAAGATTCAGAGTCAAGAGCCACTCATACCTCCCACTAAGGTGTAATCTGCGCATTCACCACCTGTCATCCCCCAGCCCTGTCACTCACACATCCCAGACAGTCAGATACACATACCAGCAGAGGCGGGCTGAAATGGTTAAGCAAGCAAATGCTAACTTTCTAAAAGTAGCATTTGCAAACACAGGATACTAAAATAAACTTTACTAAAAGAAATATTTTATTATTCTGAGTTCAGGCATACTAAACACGACTCTCTACCGTGCTCCCTGAGCCGGCTGGGATTATAGGGTGTAATAATTCCAGCCGCTCGTTCTGGCCTAAAGGAAGCAGGTAGCCTTACAATAGTGAAATACGAATTTAGTTGTAATTCACTACTAGGACATGCCACGCACATCAGGGCTTGTCCTACCTTACACTTACAATGCACCCTGCCCTCGGGCCTACCATAGGGGTGACTAACATGAAGTTAAGGGAAGGTTTGGCGGCTGGCAAGTGGGTGCACTTGCCCAGCCAGCGTGACAGTACGCGACTGCACGCGGGGTCTGCAATGGCGGACCCCAGACACATCTTACGGCTGCTTCGGTGGGTGGCGCAACCAGCGCTGCAGGCCCACCAGCAGTATTGGCATCTACAAGCCCTGGCACTCCTAGTGCACTTTACTAGGGACTAACAGTAAATCCAATGCACCAATCATGGACATCAATCACATGTACAATTTACAGTAGGGAGCACTTGCACTGCGGCACGGGTCAGCCGTGGCGCAGTGCCCTGAGTATCAGAAAACCAGCAAAACATCGGAGGCACATCAGCAAAAAGTGGAAGGGAGACTCACGCCAAGGTGCCAGGTCTAACATGTGTCCCCTCCAGCTGAAATGTGGGGGGAACTACCCTTCCCCAGGGAGTTCCACATCACTAAGGCGGAAAAATCTGGACAGACCGTCAGCGTTGGCGTGATCGGTGCCAGGGCGGTGTTCCACCGTAAAGTCCATACTCTGTAGAGAAATGGACCACCTCAACAGTTTCGGGTTCTCACCCCTCATCTGCATCAACCATCTGAGGGGCCTGTGGTCCGTCTGAACTCGGAAGTGAGACCCAAACAAGTAGGGTCTTAGCTTCTTCAGTGCCCAGACCACAGCAAATGCTTCACGCTCTATTGCACTCCACCTACTTTCCCGTGGAAGTAACCTCCTACTTATGAAGGCTACGGGTTGGTCAAAGCCCTCCTCAGTCATCTGTGAAAGAACAGCCCCTACACCATGCTCTGAAGCGTCTGTTTGCACTATGAATTCCTTGGAGAAATCAGGAGCCAGGAGCACGGGCGCCGTGCACATGGCAGTCTTCAGGGTGTCAAAAGCCTTCTGACAGGTGTCAGTCCAAATCACATTCCTGGGCTGCTTCTTCGAAGTCAGCTCTGTCAAGGGGGTCACGATCGTGCCATACCCTTGACAAACCTCCTGTAATACCCAGTGAGCCCCAGGAAGGCTCTCACTGCAGTCTGGGTCTTGGGGGGTTCCCAAGCCAGGATGGTCTCGATTTTGGGTTGCAAGGGTGCCACCTTGCCACTCCCCACTCCCCACTCCCCACAAGTGTCCTAAGTACACCACGGAACCCTGCCCAATCTGGCACTTGCTTGCCTTGATTGTGAGGCCTGCTCTGCGCAGGGCCATCAACACTTCCCAGAGGTGTCGCAGGTGTTCTGGCCAGGTGCCACTGAACACCGCGATGTCATCCAGGTAGGCGGCACTGAACTCATCCAGCCCAGCCAACACCTGGTTGACCAATCTCTGAAAGGTGGCAGGGGCATTCTTCATTCCAAATGGCATAACCCGGAACTGGAAATGCCCATCTGGTGTAGAGAATGCGGACCTCTCCTTTGCCCCATCGGTCAAGGCGATCTGCCAGTACCCAGACGTTAAATCAAACGTGCTGAGGAACCGGGCAGCCCCTAGCCGATCAATGAGCTCATCAGCTCTGGGGATGGGGTGCGCGTCAGTCTTCGTGACTGAATTGAGTCCTCTGTAGTCCACACAGAACCGGAGTTCGGGTGTGGCTCCCGGCGCAGCGGCCTTTGGGACCAAGACCACGGGGCTGGACCAAGGAGTGCTGGAAGACTCAACCACCCCAAGGGCAAGCATCTTGGAGACCTCCTCCTTAATGCAGGCCCTGACCCTGTCAGTCACTCTGTAAGCCTTATGCTTCACAGGTAAGCTGTCTCCAGTGTCCACATTATGGACGCACCAATTTGTGACACTCGGAACCAGGGAGAACAGATCTGGAAACTGCCCCAGCAACTGGCGGCAATCTTCCTGTTGTGCGGGGGTCAGGGTGGGTGAGAGGTTAACTCCATCCACTGACCCATCTTTCTCACAGGCCACTAAGAGGTCAGGAAGAGGCTCCGACTCCTCCTCCATTCCATCATCAGTTGCCAACAACATGCCCACTTCGGACCGTCTTAAGTGGGGCTTGAGGCGGTTGACATGTAGGACCCTCAAAGGGTTCCTGGGCGTCTTCATGTCCACCAAGTATGTCACTGGGCTCTTGCGCTCCACAACCTCAAATGGACCTGTCCACTTATCCTGAAGGGCACAGGGCTCCACTGGGGCCAGGACATACACCTCTTGTCCACGCTGAAGCTCGACCAGAGTGGCATTCTGGTCGTACCACCGCTTCATTTCCTCCTGGCTCGCTTCCAGATTTGCCTCGGCAAGTTGTCTGAAGCGCCTGGTTTGGTTTCTGAAGGCCAGCATGTAGCTATATACATTCTGGGGAGGTTTCCTGGGAGATTGCTCCCAGCCTTCCTTTACCAAACTCAGTGGTCCTCTCACGGGGTGACCGTACAGCAGTTCAAAGGGGCTGAACACTAGGGACTTCTGGGGTACCTCGCGATATGCAAAGAGCAGGCATGGTAAGAGGACGTCCCACTTACGCCTCATTGGACCTTCCAGGCCCATGATCATGCCCTTCAGGGTTCGGTTGAATCTTTCAACCAACCCGTTTCCTTGGGGATGGTAAGGCGTGGTGAACTTGTAAGTTACACCACACTCTTGCCAAAGGGACTTCATATACTTGGATATGAAGTTGGTCCCCCTGTCGCTCACCACCTCTAGAGGGAATCCTACTCGTGAGAAAATTCCCATCAGTGCACGTCCCACCACGGGGGCCGTCACTGTCCTCAGAGGGATGGCTTCAGGGTACCGGGTGGCATGATCCACCAAGACCAGGATAAACCTGTTGCCCATGGCTGTCTTGGGGTCCAGAGGCCCAACGATGTCAATACCCACTCGCTGGAATGGCGTACCGACCACAGGGAAGGGTTGGAGGGGAGCCTTGTTCTTCCCTCCGCTCTTCCCACTTGCCTGGCAAGTCGGACAGGTTCTACAATGAGCATCTGAGCTCTTGTGCATTTGGGGCCAGTAAAAGTGGGTGACAAGCCTGTCATAGGTCTTGTCCATTCCCAAATGTCCTGCTAACGGCACATCGTGAGCCAGACCCAGTAGGAAGGCTCTGAACTTCTGGGGTACCACCAGCACACGGGCTGACCCAGGTTCAGCAGCCTTAGGCTCTGAATACAGGAGGTCGTTCTCCCAGTACACGTAATGTGTTTTGGCCTGAACACCATTGGCCTGGTCTGCAGCCTGCTGCCGCATACCCACGAGAGAAGGGCATTCTTTCTGCTCCTTGCAGAATTCCTCCCTGGAGGGTCCTCCTTCTTGCTGCCAATGGGTCAGCTCAGGCAGGTCCCCCAGTTCGGCAATCTGTTCCCCTGTAGGCTCCAGGGCATCCCCCTCAAGGTCTGCCTCCTCCTGGACTGTGGGAACTTCAGGGGCCGGTTTCCCGCGCCCCCTGCGCCTTCTCCCTAAGGCCGGTTCCTGGGCCTCTCCTTCAGGCCCCAGGACCTCTTGATCACCTCTACTGGCTGTCATCGACCGGGTGGTCACGCACGCCCAGTCAGGCAGACCCACCATCCTCAGGTGAGTCGTCTTCTCCACCTTTTCCCAAGGGGAGTGCTCCAAGTCATTCCCTAGCAAACAGTCAACAGGCATGGTTTTCCTCACACAGACCTGCAGAGTACCAGAGACCCCCCCCACTCGAAGGGAACTTGAGCCATCGGACACTGACTCTCTGAATTATCAGCGTTGATAACCCTACAGTAGGCATGGGGTACAACCTGCTCTTGAGACACCAGGTGCTGCCTCACTGCAGTCACACTGGCTCCTGTGTCTCTAAGAGCCTCAGCTTCCTTACCATTGATGATCACCACCTGCCCATATTTCTTAGTGTTAGAGGGCAGGTAGTTCGTAGGGATCATCTCACTGTCTCCTAGCGAGACTAGGGTCATGTGAACGGGATCTCCACCCCCCGGGACCATCACTTCTTCTCCTAAGTGAACGCTAGTCACTTGACGGGGCGGAGCACCAGTGGGTGCGGGTTTTCCAAACAGGCGACACTTGGGGTCACTGGATATGTGCCCCGGCTCACCACATTTGAAACAATTGAAGGGCCCCTTTGGAACAGGTTTACCTGTCGGGCCCCATTCTGCTTTGGGGGTGGGGGAGGCTGAGAACCTTGCTGCTGGTTCCCTTGGGGAATACTTTGGGGGCCTTTTTGGAACCCTTTCTGTTTTCCCTTGTCCCCCCCACTCTTCTGCTGGGGACCCTGCCCACTCTTGGCGGAGTCTCCCACTGGACCCTTGTGGACCCTGGTGCTGAGCCAGCGGTCCGCCTCCTCAGCAAGCTTCCTCGGGTTGGACAGCTTGCTATCGATCAGGTGTTGGCGTAACTCAGGAAAACAGTGATCAGACAAGTGCTCCCATGCAATTAAATCAAAGAGACCTTGAAAATCATTCACTTTGCTACCCTTCACCCAACCATCCAGTGCTCTGCAAAAATAAGTCACATACTCCACATACGTATTCCCAGGCCGCTTAGTACATCCCCTAAACTTCTGTCTATACATTTCAGGGGTAAGCCCGTACCTGTTCATTAAAGCTTCTTTCATGTGGGAATAGGATTTCTGGTTTTCAACGGGCAAATCTAGCAGGGTGTCCCGCCCTTCGCTAAGGAACCTTCCCCACAACCCCGCTCCCCAATCCTTGTCAGGGACCCGGTGGGAGGACATGGCTACCTCGTATGCCCTAAACCATTGTCCTATGTCATCCCCCTTAAAGAACTCTTTAACTACATCTTTGGGGATGTGCACTCTTGACTCTACCTGCACTGGCGTTGTGCTGCCACCAGAGGGAGGATGATCCAAGTTTCTCTCCTTTAGACTCATCTCCCTCATTTTCAACTCATAATCCATTTGGTGCTTTCGCTCTTCCAGCGCCATTCTTATGGTTTCAAGCTCCAGTTGGATTTTCAATTCTGCCAGCTTCCTTTCGTGATCCCTCGTTTCCTTCCTGTCCGCCAGCTCCTCTGGCGACAGGCCTTTACCAAAGCTGTGCACGCTGTCTTGCCTTTCGAGATCCACCAGATCTACAGGTGCATTCTGCTCCTCAGTTGCCTCCTGCTCCGCGAGGGCATCTTGATCCTCTGGGGCCTTTCTGGACTCTATCCAGGCTTTCAGGGCCTTGTAGAGCTGTGGCTTGTTCTTGCAACCGGTGTGTGGAACCTTGAGTTTCTTGCAAAAAAACTTCAGTTCCGGTCTGGAGTACGTATCCAGCTTTGTGGCGTCCCACTCCACCTCCAACATCTCAGAGGTCGTGGACTCCGCTCCATCCAGGCTCTTCGCGCCCGGCATGGCTTTTTCGCTACGGATCTTTTCTCGGCAAAATTACAATAAAACCTGTGGCTAAGTAACTGGACGGTAATCACCGTGCAATGGTCAGAAGTTAAGGTATAGACACTGCAAATGTAAATTCGAAAATCCTCACCGCTGCGTCCAATGTAGGAAGGGGGAGGCTCTAGTTGGCGCAGTGTAGCACTAGCGACAAGCAGGGTCTCTCTCTTCCTCATCAGGGCTGAGGGTTACCTTCCAGACAACCTCTGCTTACCCTCTAGGTAGTGTGGCTTAAGCTGTCTTAGGCTAATCTTTGGGGCACATAGGGTTAAACATTTGCAATATCACACCATCACAACCAACCCACCACACAATGACACCAAACTGTATTTGTAAAAATATATATCTTTATATAGATTTCAAGCAGGCTTGTAAATACAGTTATCAAACTTTCAATATCGGTTCCAGGTTACTTGAGTTCAGGTTGCCACAGTTCTCTTTTAGCAATACACAGTCTGTTGGGCCTTCTGCCCAGGTTCGACAAGGTTCAGTGTCTCGTAGCGCCTCAATGCGCTCTCCACGTGGGCCCTGGGGGCCGGGCGCCGTGCGAGCCTCGGTTTCAGAGCAGGCTCGTGTTGGGAGTAGATGGCGCGGTGCGAGCTCGGATTGCAGGACGCTCGCACCGTGGGGATACAACACAGTACCTTTCGATTCTTTTGGAGCGGTCGGCTTCCAGGGGAGCTGTCCCACGTCGCGTTGCTTTTCCGGGGTCGCTGTTCGCTGCGGCTCTCAGCCGGGCAGGTCACGGGTCATCCGGGGCGGCGGTGTTCTGTGGCGGCAGGGTCCTTCCTTCGACGTTCGCTCCGATCTTGGAGTCGGCGGCTGTGTGGTGGCGGCAAGTGGCAGTACGGTCCCCAAGTGCAGGACGTACCCAGCCAAGTGCCGGTTGCAGCTGTGCGCTCACAGCTGAGCTGTCGGGCAGGATACCGACCAGAGGGGGGTTTATCATAGGCAGCTGTCCGTCTTCGCAGGTGGCTTGACGCAGTCAATCCGGGAGCTTGGACCGGACGGGTCCTCCTTTACTTTGCTCCCGGGCTCCCAGTGCAGGTGCAGTCACGGTATTCGGGCCAGCGGCGGCTGGACCTCACGTTGCTCTCGCTGTTGCTTTGGGCCCCGGTCACGGTGCTTGGGGGGATGTCGATGCCTTGGATACGGGGAGTGTGGCAGGCTTGCCCAGCGCTCCCAGACCCTTCTGTCAGTACTGCAGCGATAAGCAGCACACCCAGTCGCTTTCTTCAGGATGTAGCGCCCACTGGTCCTGGGGCGCTGGTCAGGGGGCAAGTTCAGCAGCAAGCCCTTGGAGATCTCTTCAGCAGAGTTTGGCACAAAGTTTCACAAAGCAAAAGTCTCTTGTAGTCTTTCCTTTTCCTCTCCTTCGGCAGCAAGGCACCAGACACAGGCAAGAATCAGCACTCTTCCTTGTCCTTCCCGATCCTTCTCGTCGGGCAGAGTTCCTTCTGTAGCACAAACAGGATCTAATTTACAAGGAGCAGGGCTCCTTCTTTTATACTGCATTTCTTTTGTTCTCGCAGGCCAGGGGGGCCTTCGCATAGCCACTTTCAGTCCTTGAGTACTCTGGTGGGTGTACTCCGGCTTCTGCTTTCAGTGTGAGGGGCAGGCGCATCAGACGCCCCACAGGAGGTGGAGCCACCATTGTGTGGACAGGGGCAGCCAGAAGTACCTTGTTGATGGGGCTTCGCCCTTCCTGGGCCAGGTGTCGGCTGAGTCATCAGTCGCTCCCCAGGAGGGTGGAGCCAGCATTGTGGTGGCAGAGCACAGCAAGATTCAGAGTCAAGAGCCACTCATACCTCCCACTAAGGTGTAATCTGCGCATTCACCACCTGTCATCCCCCAGCCCTGTCACTCACACATCCCAGACAGTCAGATACACATACCAGCAGAGGCGGGCTGAAATGGTTAAGCAAGCAAATGCTAACTTTCTAAAAGTAGCATTTGCAAACACAGGATACTAAAATAAACTTTACTAAAAGAAATATTTTATTATTCTGAGTTCAGGCATACTAAACACGACTCTCTACCGTGCTCCCTGAGCCGGCTGGGATTATAGGGTGTAATAATTCCAGCCGCTCGTTCTGGCCTAAAGGAAGCAGGTAGCCTTACAATAGTGAAATACGAATTTAGTTGTAATTCACTACTAGGACATGCCACGCACATCAGGGCTTGTCCTACCTTACACTTACAATGCACCCTGCCCTCGGGCCTACCATAGGGGTGACTAACATGAAGTTAAGGGAAGGTTTGGCGGCTGGCAAGTGGGTGCACTTGCCCAGCCAGCGTGACAGTACGCGACTGCACGCGGGGTCTGCAATGGCGGACCCCAGACACATCTTACGGATGCTTCGGTGGGTGGCGCAACCAGCGCTGCAGGCCCACCAGCAGTATTGGCATCTACAAGCCCTGGCACTCCTAGTGCACTTTACTAGGGACTAACAGTAAATCCAATGCACCAATCATGGACATCAATCACATGTACAATTTACAGTAGGGAGCACTTGCACTGCGGCACGGGTCAGCCGTGGCGCGGTGCCCTGAGTATCGGAAAACCAGCAAAACATCGGAGGCACATCAGCAAAAAGTGGAAGGGAGACTCACGCCAAGGTGCCAGGTCTAACAGACACCATCCCCCTGGCCACATCCCTGCTCAAATGCGCCATCTCCTCCTGCATGGCGATGGACCTGCGACACATCACTGAAGTTGTATTGGCCAGCCGGTTCACCAACTTGGTATAGGCCTGGAGCCTCTGTCTCTCCCCGTGCCTGCCAAGACGGTCCTGCTGAAGCTGGCTGCAGAGGTTGTCCACCGAGTTAGCTACTCTCTCCATTCCCGCTCACAAGTTCTCACCCATAGCACTGATGCCCTTCTCCATCCTGTGCATATGCTTGTTCATGTGTGCCACCTCCCTGTGCATTGACTTCATCTCCCTCCATTGCAGGCCCTGGACCTTCAGCATGTTGCCTTCCAGTCCAGCAAACACACTGTCACCCTGCTCGGATGCAACTGGACTGTCTGGCCTTACCCTGCGGCGTCCTGATGTGATATGGGAGCCCTCGGATGCTGCACCAGCCCTCTCCCTGTGGTATTGATCACCAATGGGACTTTGTTCGCCAAATCTGCCCTCCTCCTCCGACCCCTCCATCTGCTGGAGGCTGGGCATGGCATGCCTCCTGCCTGACTGTGGTGGTGGTGGTGTCGGTGATCGTCGCTCTGGGGACTGTGTGAGAGGGGACTGCGGCCCTTTCTGGCGCGGTGGTGATGGCTGTGCTGGAGGAATGGGTGGCTGTGATGGCGCCGTGCTTGTGGTCCCTGAGGACATGCTGTCATCCTCATGTTGACTCCCCTCTGGCCTGGCTGACTTGCCTCTGCTGGCCTCTGCTGCACTGCGAGATGACTCACCTGTAATGACACAAATGTACATGTACTCAATGCTCTGTCAGCAATGGAATTGCATTAAACAACATGCCTATTGTGCACAGTGGTTGTCCTGACGTAGCCAATTCCTTTATTTATTTATTTGTTTATTTGTGAGTTTATATAGCGCTTGAATCACTCTGCCAGGAGTATCTCTGCGCTTTTTGACCGGTAAACAGCTGATGTACAGAGGGATGGGATTTTAGATTTCATTTTTGAACAGGATAGTTTTTAACTGTTTACGGAAAGTAAGGTGCTCTTTGCCATGGTATTGTACTTGATAGCCTGACTGACCCATTCATGTGTTCCCTTTGACTACAGCACCCATCATGCATTGAAGGTAACCAGTAAGACATGGGGTGGAGTGGGTGTCCCTGTGCCACTATGGGGATTGGGGTTTGGGGAGGAGGTAGCACAGCAAGCTGGGCATGCTTCTTACCTTGTTTTCCTGCTGCTCGGGCGGAGCTGTCTGCATCTCCCGCTCACACTCTCCGGCTGGATGGTGGACTCCACCATCAGTTCAAGTGGTGTTGGTGCTGGGGCTCGGCTTTTGCCTCCACCTGTTAGGCCAGCCTGCCAGTGTCTCTCTGCCATCCTCTGTTTTGCTGCTTTCCTGAGGTCGTACCACCTCTTCCTGATGTCCTCTATGGTGCGCTGGGTGACACCTATGGCATTGATTTTGTCACGAATGCCACTCCAGATTTGCCTCTTCTGTGACTCTGGCACTTGGTGGGACTGGGCTCCAAACAGTTTGTGGTGCTCTTGGCTGACATCCTGGATCAGGACCTCCAGCTCCTTGTCACTGAACTTCAGTTTTCGTTTTCTGTCACCTCCCTCCTTCTCTTTCTCCTTGTCCTGGCTTGCCATTTCACTGCTTTCGGGTTCATCTGTCTTGCTTCGTAGCTGTGTGGCAGTGTTGCTGCTGCCTCCTCAGCTCTCCTGGCTGACTGCCTGCCTGCCTCACTGTGTGCTCCTGGTCCTGTACACCTGGCTGGGTGTGGCCACTTCCTGTTTGTGTGGTAAGTGGTTGATCAGGATTGGCTGCTTCTCCTACGTACAAATTTTTGAATTACCGAAGCGGTTTTTACCAATTCGGTAATGGATTCGGAAACACCGATTCGGTATTTCATTGTTGGATTCTAGCTTTTTTTACCGATTCTTTCAGAATCGGTATTTAATACCGAATCTTAACGATTCGGTATACTTTACCGATTTTTTATCTACATCGCGTTTTACGAATTCTTAATACCGATTCGGTAAAATTCGGTATTAAGGAATCGGTATTGTCCTTTTACCTACATATGGCCCAGAATCTTTTATGAGCAGCTTGGTAAGGTACACCAATCTGGGTAGGTGCGTGGGTTTTACTTATTAGCGGGGGTAGAAGGAGCACAAGGGGGACCCTCTTGAGGTCTCTGCCCTCTCTCCATTTCCTGTTCTTGGCTCTTGGTGCTATAACCACGTTCTCACCCCTTAGTCCATAACAGTGCACTTTATTCAGAATACGTTTTTATATCCCAGGTTCCCTTTTAATTTTCTGATGCCTGATGTATTTTGTGTGCAATATTTCTATGTAATTGTATGGTCTCACCTTATGCCACCCTGGTCACTTGAAGCACCGCTATTGTGTTTTGTTTTGTACACTGTATGTCCCTTTCTAGTATTATAAATATTCTCTACATTTAAATCATCATACATTTTAACATGTGTTTACAGCTATGTGCAATATTTTTGTATGTACAGTTATGGTCTTTTGTTCGCAAGACCAAATAAAGATTTTGATGATGATGATGACCAGCCCGGCGGTCGCATTATATGTGGGTGGTCAGACTGCCGCCTGCTTGTCGGGTGGTCTCCTGACCGCCGTGATAGCGGCCCCCGGTATGACTGACGATATCATAATAAGGCCTTTAGTCGTTACTTCAGGATTAGGTGTGTCTTACTCAAGAAATTCAAAGACTAAGATATCCCTATGTGTGGGAAAAAATCTATGTAAATGAGGACTTGCAGTTAACATGTCCTGGAAATACATAAGTTAGTCATGCCCCAGCTAGGAGCATCACACAACTAGTCACAAAAAATGTTTGCTTAGTTTTTAATTACATAGATAAACAGACTGACAGATTGGCCAAGGATCCTGGGAAATAGGACAAATTGCACCATAAAATGCTGATGTTACTCAAAACCATACCACCATCTCATGCAGTCTTGAGTACTTTATTATGTGGAGTATGTGAACGTTATTAACAAGACCTAGTATAATCAATGCACATCGGAGGACTTCGACGCCCTACAAATAGCATACAAACACAACAGGATCCAGCAAATACAACTTTTTATTAGTAAATATGGCATGGCTGCGGGTCGTGGTAAGGGTCTCTGTAAGTCCCTCCAATAGGAGTTGGGCCCCTCGATCTCGATTATGTTGATCAGAGAGCTGAAGATGTGAATAAAATGTGGGCCAGACCCTTCAAACGAGGGTGACTTGAGAGCTGTGCACAACTGTACTTGTCTTTCAAAGGCAATCATACATGTCAAGTAATTATTTAAGAGTGGGAGACCCATTTTGGTCAACTTTTAAAGCTCTGAAAAAAGTCAGGGCAGAAATATCATGCTTTGAGCGTCAAAATATATTTGTTAAGTCTTTGAAGTCATGTGCCCTGTTTCAATCTGTTGGATGGGTATTCCGCCATTATGATAAATTCCCAAAATGAAGAAAGTTGCCTGAGGAAATAAAGCTGACAAAACTTCATTTTGGAGAAATGTCACAAAAATTGAATGTTTTTCTCATGAAAACAATGTTTCCATGGAAAGGTAGACCAGCAATTTAAAAAAACTAAAATGGTTGGGGTAGGTAGAATTCAACTAAAAAATTGTCAGAACTAGGGGGCATATTATCAAGCCTGTGCGCTAAAATTATTGCCGCTTTATCGGCCGAAAACGGCCGATAAAGCGGCGACAATGGGCTTGATAATATGCTTTATGGAATTCCAATCGAAGCACATGTTAGATGTGAAGACATCTAACATGGGCTTCGATTGGAATTCCACAGAGCATATTATCAAGCCCATAATCGCCGCTTTATCGGCCGTTTTCGGCCTGATAAAGCGGCGATAATTTTAGCGCACAGGCTTGATAATATGCCCCACGTTTCTTCAGAAGTCTTTTCCGTTGAAAACACATACAACACTTCCATTGATCACTTCAAATGTACCTGTAATCAGCAGCTACCGTAGCAGAGGCAGTTAAGGCAGCTTGTCACATATCTCCTTGGTGTTAAGTAAATGTGAAAGTGTAGTCAAAGAGATAAGTGAGTCTGTAGAACACTTTACTGAATAGGGACACCGTTGCATTTAAGATTAAATTGCGCTGATTTAATGAAGATACCCAACGCCCGGGACTGCAAAGCAAAAATATAGAAACAAAAGAAGAATGCATGGCCAAAGCAAAGTGTGTCATCAAAATGAGACATTGCATTAATACTTGTGCAGTTTGCAGGTACTTTCTACTGAATTACAAAATCTCTTACTAAGGGATGTGGGAGCTGCTTAATGGCAAATAAAACAGTGATGGAAGAAGCACTGAGCCTTGGTAGCGTAGCAAACCTGTCAGCACTGTAGTTTCTGATCAAAGTCCCACCTTTTTTTGTGAAAAAACTAATGTTCCTTCATGTGGTGAACTTTGTCACCCAGTGCATTGGGGGCATTTGGTGCTTTTTCAGTCCAGGACCATCATGGTTGACACAGCAGATCTGGACCAAAATAAAGGCCATTGGGAATGGTGCGAGAAGAGCCGCCCTAAATTGAGTGCCCACTCGTAAGGCATTCTCGAAAGCGCTGGGTCCATGCAATGATTTTCCAACAAGCAGTGGCTCTGCCATTGTGAAGGCCATGTTTCCCCAGCCTGTAAACAGCATAGGAAACCAATAGGTGGGTGGTCAAAGCATCTGATAATTTTCAGCCAAAGTCAAATTATCAACTATTTATTTTTTTATTTTTTTATCAAGTTTTCTATAGCGCGAACTTAATCCCGAGGGATATCAGAGCGCTTTACATTTGAAGGAATGAGGTAACATAACTGTATGAGAGTCACATAGGGAGTATACAAGAGCAATACAATAGTTGTGCACATAGAAGATTCAAGATAGGCCTTGGTTAGGAGTATAATGTGCTATGCATTGAAATATAACGACAAAAGGGGAGCAATACAGTAATAAAGTACCAGAATGATGCAGCCGCGGTCGTCAGTAGAAGTTCCTGCAGGGCGGTGACGTGGGGAGGGGGAGGGGCAGGGTAGGGGGTAGTAATGTATGCATTACGGAGTTTAACAGGTAAGTAAACATATAAATAAATAAAAAGAATTTTGTTGCATGCACTGCATCACCAAATGCGATGCAGTGCGCAAAGCTGGTGGGTGGGGGTGTAGAAG
Source organism: Lissotriton vulgaris (assembly GCF_964263255.1). Lineage (NCBI taxonomy): Eukaryota > Metazoa > Chordata > Amphibia > Caudata > Salamandridae > Lissotriton > Lissotriton vulgaris. Next base: position 272,947,220 of record NC_141694.1, on the reverse strand, counting down.
CTGAGTCGTCTGTTGAGGTACGCTGGTCCGGTGTTGTGGAGTGCCTTGTCTGCGTGGGTGAGGAGCTTGAAGGTTATCTTCTTATTGACAGGGAGCCAGTGCAGGTCTCTCAGGTGGGGTGTGATGTGGCTGCGGTAAGGGATGTCGAGGATCAGCCATGCAGAGTCGTTCTGAATGCGTTGAAGTCGTTTCAGGAGTTTGACCGAGGCTCCTGCGTAGTGGGCATTTCCGTAGTCCAACCAGCTGCTGACGAGGGCCTGGTTGATCATTCTTCTCGTTTCGGTGGGGATCTACTTGTAGATCTTGTGGAGCATGCGGAGGGTGCTGAAGCAGGAGGGAGAGGTGGCGTTGACCTGTTTAGTCATGAAGAGGGTGGAGTCAAGGAAGACCCCTAGGTTGCGTGCATGGTCGGTGGGTGTTGAAGCTGTTCCCAGTGCGGTCAGCCACCTGGAGTCGTCCCAGGTCGAGGGGGTGGATCTAAGTATGAGGACCTCCGTCTTGTCCGAGTTCAGCTTCAGTCGGCTGTTCTTCATCCACTCGGTGACGGCTTTCATTCCTTCATTGAGGTTGTATTTAGTGGTGTGTGGGTCCTTGGTAAGGGAGAGGATCAACTGGGTGTCATCGGCATAAGAGATGATGTTGAGGTCGTGCAGTTGGGCGACGTGGGCGAGCAGTGCCATGTAGATGTTAAACAGCATTGGGCTGAGGGATGAGCCCTGGGGTACGCCGCAGACGATCTTGGTTGCTTCGGAGCAGAAGGGAGCAGAAGAGGGGAGGCGGGGGGGACGCTCTATGTTCTGCCGGAGAGGAAGGAGGTGGTCCAGTCCAGGGCCTTCTCTTGGATCCCTGCATCGTGGAGGCGTGTGCGTAGTGCACGGGTGCAGACCATGTCGAAGGAGGCTGATAGGTCCCCATGCCAGGTCTTGAAGCGCTTTGTGGCGAGTAGCATGCTACTTCAGTGGAGCAGTGTGGTGCAGCGGCCAGGGCAGCTGACTTCGGAGCACAGGGCTCACTTCGATCCCCGGCTCCTGCGGCAGCTCAGCTCAGCACCATGTCTCTGGGCAATAGCTCACTAAATTTCAACAATGGCTCCCAGTGCGTTGAGACCCGTAAGCGTGAGTAGTTCGCTCTTTACAAATACGGATTTACATTTTTACATTTAGTTCAGAACCCAAGATTAGAGTTAAATAATTATTAGATTGGTGATATGTGCTTCCTTTTTTTCCTTGAATAATTAGTTGTGGTTTGTTTGTGCTCTTGAGCTCTTCTTCATTTAGTTGTGTTTTGAGTAGGAATAGATAGAATAATGTGAGTGGATTAGAAAAGGGAAGCTGTAGTACAGTAGTAGACCTGTGCGCTTGTTATTTGGGTGAATTGACTAAAAGTGAAGGGAAGTTTGAAAAGGATGTTTGGGAGTTTATACTAGTCAGGTTTAGGATGATTCAGAGAGAGTAGAGATTTTTTTTCTGTTAATATATTTGTTCAACAAATAACTGAAAGTAACATATACATGTATAGAGATATAACCACACATGTAAACACTAGTGATATGCATGCATACATATACATATGTACGCATGGCGCTTTGTAAAGTTTTAGTGGAAGTGATAAACCCCTTTATATATACATCCATGTCTAAGTATAGAGGATTCTCAAGCCTTGAATCTTAGAGAGTATGTGGAACTTATAATGTAGAAGAAATGGGAAAGTAAGGAAAAATGTACACATTTTTGCAGGACATTTTGTGGAAAGATGGACCTTTCATGAATAAAGATATCTGAGCCAAAAGTTAAAAGGAAAATATTTTAACATGTCTGTAATTTCCGAGCCTTACTCATTAAGTGCACTGTGTGGACCAGGAGCTCCCATCTCAAACATACTGTGTTGAGGAAGGAATGTCTTTTTATGTATGAAAAGAAGAAATAAACAGTTTGGAAATGTTACTTTGTTTGAAAGATTATGGAATTAAATAGTAAATGGAGTAAGGGTGAGACGGTAATAATGTTTCCCATTTTCACACAAGAGGAGAGAAGAAAGCCTGACATTTTCCGTAAAAGGAGCAAACATGTTTTTAAAATGTTTCTAATTTCCAAGCCCTGCGCATTATTGTAAGTTTTGCATTTTGTAGGTCTGTCCAATCAGGTGTATACCATTCATTTGTGATTGAAATATATTTGTGAAATCACTAGAAAGTGTAAAGTGAAATCAAGACACACAAAAATAATGCTTGAAGTTTCTACAAATAAATCTATAAATAAACATTTTTTAACTATAACCCCAAACGACTACGGTGAAGTTAGAAACTGTGGTATGCAAAGGAAAAATATATTACAACACATAGGGGTCGATTCTGATGTGGCTCGGTCAGCCCTCCGAGACGTGTTAGTAGCCTTACCTTACGGCCGAACCGTACCAGGAGCAGGACCGTCCGGGCTAGGAAGTACGATGCGGAAAAGTGCCAAATTCCCGACCGACCCTCATGCCCACGACTCCATCATCAATTTCTGTCCGAGCCTGACCCGGAAACACTCAATCCGCACCGCACGCCAACAGAAACACTGCTACTTCTGGCTGGTCAAGTACGATGCGCAGTTCCTACGTTCCGGACGGCTCGCCACGTACAGGACGTCACAGCACTCGGAATTGCGCCATTAACTCATCCCACGTGTTCAAACCGGAGCAGCCAGCAATGGATCAAGATGGAGCATGAATCCAATCGCGCAAGTCATACCAGTCCTGTACATATATGACCGGATCAGGAACAGACGCGGATGGCGCACACGGTAAGTCAGACCTACAAACTAATCCAGGGGGTCCAGACCCTGTCCACCAGTACCACGCCTCCTTAGGGAACTCATGGCCATCACTACTGTCACTCCACCCATAGGGGCATGTTACCCTACAAACTAATCCAGGGGGTCCAGACCCTGTCCACCAGTACCACACCTCCTTAGGGAACCCATGTCCACCACTACTGCCACCCCACCCATAGGGGCATGTTACCTATCACTGATGCCACCCCACCCATAGGGGTCTGTTACCTATCACTGATGCCACCCCACCCATAGGGGCCTGTTACCTATTACTGATGCCACCCCACCCATAGGGACCTGTTACCTATCACTGATGCCACCCCACCCATATGTGTCATGTGCTCTACCACTGATGCCACTCCACCCATATGTGTCATGTGCTCTATCACTGATGCCACCCCACCCATATGTGTCATGTGCTCTTTCACTGATGCCACCCCACCCATAGGGGCCTGTTACCTATCACTGATGCCACCCCACCCATAGGGACCTTTTACCTATCACTGATGCCACCCCACCCATAGGGGCATGTAACCTATCACTGATGCCACCCCACCCATAGGGGCATGTAACCTATCACTGATGCCACCCCACCCATAGGGGCCTGTTACCTATCACTGATGCCACCCCACCCATAGGGGCTTGTTACCTATCACTGATGCTATCCCACCCATATGTGTCATGTGCTCTACCATTGATGCCACCCCACCCATATGTGTCATGTGCTCTATCACTGATGCCACCCCACCCATAGGGGCCTGTTACCTATCACTGATGCCACCCCACCCACAGGGGCCTGTTACCTATCACTGATGCCACCCTTCCCATAGGGGTCAGTGTGGCACACAATATTGACACCCCCACCCATAGGGAGGATAATGAGACACACATCATCAAACATCAACCACAGGTCAGCCAAATACATTTCGCAACAACATCATGCCAACAGTGTGTAGTACCTGACAAATACCCCAACAGTGATTTTGATTCATCACACACAAAGTAACCACAATCACATGTGTGAACAACACCAGAGTGTGGGCTACACAAGTCAAGCTTTTAAATAGCACTGGGCCAATGTGTGAAAAAACCGCATCAGTGTGTACATCCAATGTAAAATGTGTGGACACAAACTGCAGCTAAATTTGAGCATTGTGACAAAGGGTGAAAATCACCCATCATCACAGTGAGCACAAGGTAGGTGACATCGTGGAAATAGGAGCACATGCCAAACAGTAGGTAAGATTCCTGGGCATGTCAGCACAACACCTGTACACTCAACCTTCATCTACCACCCAATGTAGGCACTGGTGACATACGCCTGGGTACGGTATTGCCCCTTAAGTCACCTGCACATAGACAATACATATGTCTACCAAGTTGCACTGAGGACACAGTTGACTTTACACCAATGATGACCACACCTGCATGTACAGTGGAGATGGCACAACAGTCAAGGAAAATGTCAAATTGGACATTGTGAAGCACATCATATATGCATGGGTGCAAACCTCAGATGTGGTTATGCCAATGAAATGTTACCATCCTGTGCTCAATTAGTTAACCATGACACACCCAGTGAGCTGCAAAGGAAGACAAGGATACCAACCAGAACATGAAACACATCTCATAGGCCACATGGAGTACACCACATCAACACCTCAGTAACATACATTTGCAAATCCTGCATCATCACACCAAGGTCAGGCTAAACAGCATGAACAAAATCTACAGCTCAATCAAATGCACGAGGAGAACAAAAAATGCTTTAAACAGCAATCTGCCATCTGCAAGGGAAAAACAACAAAGAAATGTAGTCCAATGTTCATTTGAAAAACCAAAGTCCAATGATGGTGTGAGTGACACCTGTCAGCCATTGCTTGCCTGCACTGATAAGGACTGGGGAAATTGACTCAGAGGGGCATACATGGGGCTGGACAGGCACCGCAGGGACAGGATCAGGGCTCATCAGAAGGAGGTAGTGAGGGGGTGCTGGGTGCAGGAGAGTCAGTGGCAACTGCAGTGGAGGAGTCTGACATGGGTTGTGCCATCACAACAGTGGGGTACAGGTCTGATGGGGTGGGTGCTGGAACTACTGCAGTGGGCAGGTCAGGTGTAGTGGACATGGTCCCCACTGCAGTGCCCATGTCAGACTGGGTGGGTGTGGACTTCACTGCAGTGCCCAACAACATGGGAGTGGAAAGGGGTGCAGGTGAGGTTGGCAGGACAGCTGGGGGGGGACACCCTCCCCACTGTAGTTACAACAACAGACAGACTGGTGGTGGTGTCAATGGAAGAGCAAGTGGGAGTTGGGGAGGGCCTGAGCATTTTGGGGATGATGTATCTGTGGGTGGGAGAACCTGGGACAGGGAGTGGCGGGGGAACCTGTAGTGTGCTGACCTTGGGGATGGAGGAAGGAGACTGTGCAGTGGAGCTGGGGGATGGGGGTGGGGGTGGGGTCTTGCTCTTCCGGGTATGGGGTAACTTGCGGGTGGGGGCCTCAGTCTGTCTGCACTTGGGGGAGGGTGTCCGGGTGTGAGGGACACTCGTCTCTGTGTGTGGGGACTTCCCCTTCCCCCTGTAGTCAGGATCTGCTGGATCTGAGAGGAAGAGGCCCAGGTCACACAGTAAGAGCCCTTAAAGAAGACCCCTCACTCACCAACCTGGTTGGTGACATGCTTCATCATTGGGGTCCCACCCCATAGGCCGAGTGCCCATAGGGTGTGCTACGACACCTGGTTACAGTGGAGCGGGTTTCTTTGTTATTATATGTGCAAAGGATAACTGTGAAAAGTGTGTTAAAAAGGGCCAAGTCTACTCACACCAAGAATTTATTCTGGAGTGCTTGAGCCCAGTTAAAATATATTTGTGGCACCAGTACCTATTTAGGAAGGTTTTGGTGCCTCGAGACGTGTGAAAAACTTAAAAATAGCCAAGTGTGCTATGTGAGTTAGTTAAAAGTAGGTCTACATGTTTCAACCATCTGTAGAATTTCTTGGTTTTCGTCAGGACCGTGTATATTGAACGGGGTGGTCCACACACGCTAAGGCGTGTCCAGCCCTCGTTCAAAAACAGACCGTAAATAGTGGTCTGGTGTAAAAAGTGCTTTTTCCTGGGTCAGGAGAAAAACACTTGAAGCGGTAATTCATGCTTCATGGGCATCGAGTTGGCCAAGACGGCAAGTTTCCGTCACTTGCGGCTTCTGCTCGTCTGGCGTACAAACCTACTTGGTTATCACTCGTTAATGCCCCGTGGGACCCCAATGATGAAGCATGTCACCAACCAAGTTGGTTAGTGAGGGGTCTTCTTTAAGGACTACTACTGTCCTGTATGAAGGTTGGGGCAATCTTTTGCTAACCAGAGCCTTAAGCTCCTGATACAGAAGCAATTTCTTCTTTGTATTTTTCGCCCACAGGGGGTACTCCTCCATTGTTGTTTAACTCTACCTTAGGGGACCAGGAGTTCCCACCACACATAGACTGTGCAAACCTCCCTTACTCTCTCCTTTGTTATACACACACAGTAAGAGCTTCTTAGGAGATGGGGTTGAAGGTGAGGAAAGGGAAGGGCTCTTGGAGGGAGAGGGATCTGAGGACTGCGGAGTGGTTGTGGATGCCTGTGTGTGTATGCACCCCATCCCCTGTGTGTGTGGAATCAGTCCCCTGACTTAGCTTGCATGCACGTTTAGACTTATGTTTGGGTGATTGTGTGCTGTCTGTCTCTGTGTGTATGGGTGACCGTGCAGGTGTGTGTGAGCTGGGGACAGGTAGGGTGCTAGGAGTAGTTGTTTGGGATGAGGATGAAGGGGTCAGGGACTGCTGTAGGAGGTATATTGCTGCCGTCAGTGAGGAGGCCATGGACTGATTGGACCTCTGTAGGGCAGACATACCAGATGAGATGCCCTCCATGAACGACACCTGTTGTGTCAACAGACCGGTGTGTGCATGGAGGACACTCAGCATTTATGTCTGCCCTACATGGATCTGTTTAAGTAAGTCCACAGACTCCACACTCAGGGCAGCAGGGGACACAGGGGCAGGGGGTGCGGTGCCTGGCAGGAAGGAGGCATGCTCCAGAACACTGGAGCTGCCACGGACCTTTGGGATGGGACCCGAGGGGAGGGGTGGTGGTGCTGGTGGTGCTGGCGGTGGCGGTGACAGCCTCACTATCTGTTGTTTACTGGCACATGACACCCGCCCCCACAAGGGAGTCATCCTCCGAGCTGCTGTGGTCCTCAGCTGAGGTGGATGGTGCTGAGGACTCCTCGGTGTGGCTCCCCTCACCCTCTGTGCCACTGGGTCCTTCTGACTCCTCAGTCAGTCACTGGCCCAGGCCTATCTCTGCGGCTCCTCCTGTTCCATGGCGCTGTCTCCTGTGCCTGTGGATGCATTTGCATATAAGTAGGAAAACAAGGCCCTCATTAGTTGCTTGCACTGACTGCACACAACACCGTAAATACAGCACATTACAGGGCATGCACTGGCATCCTCCGCTGATATTTGCTCAAAATGCCCACACAGGTGTACGTAGGGCAATAGCCAGTCTAAACATCAACCATGGCACCCATATCCCTCCTGGACCTGGACCCACATGTCTGTTGCATGTTGGCTGATAATACCCCAAAGTGTACACATGCACCACATACACAGTTGTTGAGCATGCAAATGACCATGTAGAAGTACAGTACGATAGACAAACATCACATCAAATTCCAATCACTCAGTACAGGGGTCTGGATGAATGTATGCCCAGACTCACATTTCACAATCTTGTGATGCCTAGCAGCACAACACATAATGATGTCCTTACGTCCTGAAAGTTAAGGACACAATGGGGTGCATGGAGCACCTCTGACTCCAATGCAGGATTCCTCTTCTCAAGGCAATGCCCTGGCACAGACATGCATGGTAAGTCAGTCTTCACTGTCACATGTAATGGGGCAATGCATCTGCACAACATTAGTCTGTACTGCATCACATTCATAGGTCAGGCCCATACCAAACTCTGCAGCTGACAAGTGCACCACTCTGTCCCCTGCCACACACTGTTCTTGGACTATGATGAACCTACATCACTCAGACTTCACATATGAGTTACTGCAAACACAACTACATAAATATGAGCACCTCACAATCTGCTGACAATGACACACATCTGCGTGAAAGTCACTCTTGCATACAGCATTGTGCACATTCAAATGACCACACCCCTAATGTTCCACAGGTATGATCACCATTGTCACAACTCAGATGTCCTGCTGACACTAAAATCCTCAACACACCAGTTGTCACAAAAAGGAAGCCACAACACAATTATATTGTGTCAGACACCTGATGGCACATTTCAGGAAGCTAATCAGTTGGTCCATACACGTGAGTGTGAGTACAGACTCCCCCCAATGCTGTAGAGTAGGCATGACTGACCAGGTTAACCTAAAACAGTGTATTGGCCAGGACAGTAGGCAGGTTTCTAGGCAAGTGTGACATACTTCCTAAACATACTCCTGAGGACATTACATCGACCCACCTAGATGCATGTGCATGTTTTAAGTACCCCACCACACATGTTGTGACCCAGACCAGCAATCTGAACACATATCAAAGGCACAAACAGAACACATGTCAGAGACCAGGCATAGTGCAAAGAATAGACCCACCCACGATGCACACATCAGAGTCCCAGTAACATAGGCTGTGCAGGACCCATCAGCATAGTAGTAGAAGGGACACAGTACCCAAGTTAAAAAACTCACAGACTGTAGGGGCCACAACTGTGGATCAGATGAGGAGTATAACTGACACAATTGAGGGACACGAGTCCTGGACTCCAAGACCAACGTAATGTGGGAGTATTACCAGGCCAAAAGACTGCAACTGGCATGTCAGACATGTTCACAGATCAGCCATGGACTTTTCCCCCTCCTTGCTGCTGTCTGGCCATCAGTTGCCCATCCATGTCCGGGGAGACCACCGCCAGGATCCTGAGCATGTGGGGGTCAGGGTCCGGTGTCCGCCCCTACGGCAAGGAGGCAACAGTTTCAGTTGGACCCTCGCGATCCTCTGGGTCGAGCTACGTAGGTCCTGCCACCTCTTCTGGCAGTTGCGGATCCGCCGCTTGTAGACCCCCACTGATCGCACTGCCCGGGCGATGGACAGCCAGATTTCTTGCTTCTGGTGGGCATCAACCTGTGAGGATGACAAAGTGAAGAGGACATTACCATACATGCCACATAATTGTGCTTAATACAGCTGAGTATACATGTAGTCATCACAAAGCTAAAAGAGGCACACAGGTAGTGGGCCTATGTGAATGTGCATTTAGGCTGTGGGTCTGACATGGCAACACTGGCTAGGAATGTAAGGCTAGCACTCCTGCACTACTGCAGCAGGACACCTGTTCATTACATGTACCCACTTAAATATGTAGCGGAAAGTACTCAGTGCAGATGCCTCACACTGCTGTGCACACTTCTAATACTGTTAGTCATATAACTTGCATAACATGATAGGCATTGAACTGCACACTCACCTGCTCCCCTGGTTTTACATACAGCTTGCTGTACTCTGGGAGGACCCAATCCAGCAGCAGCAGTGGATTTGGGAAAGTGGTCCTATAGCATGTAGTGCAGGCAAGTGAGCTCCCTGGGAGCCTGCCAGTCTTAAATCAGTGCTGCAGAAGCAGATTTTGTGACATTGCACCTCACTGATAGGCCAGACACGGTTGCAGTCTATAAATCTGTCCAATCAATGTAAATGTAAGACTCCTACACGTCTTCCGCATCGTTCAAATCACTCACATTCAGGACGCCCTAGGATTGCAACAATATTGTACGCATTCAACTGTATTTCCAGTAGGGGTGGGCGGACATTTGCCACTTCCGCCTTCCGCAAAGAAGGCTGAGAAATGGGGCAAATATCTGCACACTCGGGGGCGGAATGGAAGTTGGCCTCCCACCTGCCTCCCGCCTGCAATATTAAACAAAAAACGCGCAGTTTCAAGAAGAAGGCGCGATAGACCTGGAAGATGACCCCACGATAAGGTAAGTGTTATTAAATCTTATTTTAGGCTTTAATAAATGTTTAATATTGCGGGCGGGAGGCGGGCGGGCGACAGGAGGCGGACAGGCAGCAGGCGGGTGTCACGTAACAGAAATCTGCGGAGAGGCATGGAGATTGGTTCAATCTCCGTGCCTCTCCGCGAAAGTCCCTTACGCGACTTCCGCCCACCCCTAATTTCCAGTGCACGACTCGAACATTTTTTGAATTCGCGTCCGTCTCCAGGACAGCCCACTGCCAATGACTGTGCATGGCTCGGTAAACTGACTATCCAATGCATATTTTTTGATCAAGACGCATCTGTCCGGATACAATTCTATGGGCTACGAGTGTGCACAGCTCGATCCATACCTGTACGACGTGTCTGCTTACAAGTCACCCGCGTCGGGTCAGATTGCATACGCATCCAACATGCATGAACTGAGCTGTGTGCATGCATTGCCCATTGGCATCAATGTGATCAGATGCGGGTGACTGTAATGCATACGCATCGTGCAGTCAATGGACAACGTGTGAGCACTACTCTGTCCATGCATGTACGGCGCGTCTGCATACAAGTCAGCCACGTCGGATCACATTGGTGTGACTTGCAGACGGTTCTAACACAGATTTAAGTGCCATGCCCACACCTTCAACACCACAGCATGTCCCACACTGCATCCCATGGCATGTAAGGCTGTATCACATGTGTGTGTCTGGGGGGGACAACATTCCTAATCTTGAATGGCACTTAGGTCAAGCCATTCCCAGGCTGGGCAGGAGTTAATGGGGACAGATTAGTTTTGGTCTGGTGCACCTCACAAATGTAATTTCAAAGTGTTTGCTTATGGGCATGAGTAATGGACACAGTACCAGTTCAGAGATGTGTATGACCTGTCACATACACCATGAGTACAGGGTTGCATGTCATGTACGTCACAGCCAGACCCATTGCTACAATCATGATCTACCCACACAGTCTGTGTGCATGTTGTGTCTCAGATGTTTGTGGTTCCATGTGCCCAATGTGAGACAGGGTTCACCATGTGCCTTGTGCATGCAATTTCATGCTGTGTGTGTGTGTAAGGGGTATCCATGTATGGCCTGCAGGGACCACAGGGGCCACTAACTGTGTGACTCATTTTTGGTTGTGTGACGTCCATGATACAACATGTCATTCCAGTGCCCATGTGGCATTCCAGGGACCATGTAGTACTAACAATGAAGGAGGGGGCAGTGGATCACAAATCTTGTGCAGCCTTGATATGCACATGATTTATTTCCTTAGTAAATTCCCTCCTACACTTATACAGGAATGGGGCTGTGCTGCTTGGGTTGCCACCTCAGTGTACTGTAGCTGCATTTACTTTGGTTCACCTTTACTGCAAATATGATGTGCCTCCACCTGGAGGTAGACTGGCTGCTTTCTCAGTAGTGTCCAGAGGAGATATTAGGTCTAGGTTCACATGGGGCTGCTACATGTTGACCAACTGTGACCAACCCTGGTGTGGTGGATGAGTAGCTGGATCCACACACAACACCTTTGTTTGTAACTTCATACATCACAATGTTCAACATTTTTCCTTTGCCTTTGGGTGTTGTGTGGTTTTGACTCACAGCCCTTGAGCACAAACACACACTCTCAGTTTTCTCCTCTGGCACTACTGGGAAACCAGCCAAGTTACCTCCAGCTGGAGGCACAGCATGTTTGCAACAAGGGGGAGCCGATGATGCTGCTGCTACAGTACACTGATGCAGAAAAACATGATGTCACGCACTACGCATGTGTACATATGCGTGGCTTTCAATGGAGGCAACACAATCAGTTATGAACCAGGTTGTACAGGAGGAGTAGACCATTCACCCCTCCTTGAGCTTTGTAACAATGTTTTATATACATGACATTTGCAACGTGACGTCAGAATTCATGACTGAGCATTGCATTGCCTTCAGTTGTCACAGACAGAGTCTGATGTTGTGGTAGCACATTGTCCTGCCAACATGGAGCCGTTCAATGTGCATGTTGATGTGTCCACATACCCAGCTCATGTATGGATTTCCATGTCAATGGAAATTGTTACTCAAGGGCCATCAGGTGGCTGACACAGGAGTGTGATCCCTGTACACATTTGACTCTGCTTCCCTGTGAGGGTGTGTGCCTGTGCTAACAAGATGGCTGACAGTGGAGTTCTGGTGTTTGTTGGTACACAGTTCCCAGCAGGGCCTTGTGCTCCCCACAACAGGACCCAGTGTCAGACATCTTGTCAGTCCCTTTTCACCCCCTGTGAGGTGAGCATGGTGCAGTGTGGACTTGCTGGGCCATGTAGGTGGCTGAGGTTTGTGAGTGACTGCAAGTCCCACCATGCTCTGGGCTACACCCCCTTCCCAGCATGCCCTCATTTCCGTCCTTCTGACTCTGCTTCCTTGTGAGGGGGTGTGCCTGTGCTGACAAGATGGCTGACAGTGCAGTCCTGTTGTTTGTTGGTGCACAGTTCCCGGCAGGGCCTTGTGCTCCCCACAACAGGACCCAGTGTCAGACATCTTGTCTGTCCATTTCCACTCCCTGTGAGGTAAGCATGGTTCAGTGTGATCTTGCTGAGCCATTTGGGTGGGTGGGTATTGTGAGTGACTGCAAGTCCCAGCATGCTCTGGGCTACACCCCCTTCCCAGCATGCCCTCACTTCTCTCCTTCTGACTCAGCTTCCCTGTGAGGGGGTGTGCCAGTGCTGGCAAGATGGTAGACAGCGCAGTCCTGGTGTTTGTTGGTGAACCGTTACCAGCAGGGCCTTGTGCTAACCACAACAGAACCCAGTGTCAGACATCTTGTCAGTCCATTTCCACTCCCTGTAAGGTGAGCATGGTTCAGTGTGATCTTGCTGGGCCATATGGGTGGGTGGTTATTGTGAGTGACTGCAAGTCCCAGCATGCTCTGGGCTACACCCTCCTTCCCAGCATGTCCTCACTTCCCTCCTTCTGACTCTGCTTCCCTGTGAGGGGGTGTGCCTGTGTTGGCAAGATGGCAGACAGTGCAGTCCTGGTGTTTGTTGATGCAGAGTTCCCAATGGGCCTTGTGCTTCCCACAACAGAACCCAGTGTCAGACATCTTGTCAGTCCATTTCTACTCCCTGTGAGGTGAGCATGGTTTAGTGTGATCTTGCTGGGCCATTTGGGTGGGTGGGTATTGTGAGTGACTGCAAGTCCCAGCATGCTCTGGGCTACACCCCCTTCTCAGCATGCCCTCACTTCCATCCTTCTGACTCTGCTTCCCTGTGAGGGGGTGTGCCTGTGCTGTCAAGATGGCAGACAGTAAAGTTCTGGTGTTTAATGGTGGTCAATTCCCAGTATGGCCTTGTCCTCCCCATAACAGAGCCCAGTCCCAGGATACCTGCCAGCCTATTTCCACCCCCTGTGAGATGAGCATGGTGCAGTGTGGGCTTGCTGGGCGGATGAGGTTTGTGAGTGACTGCAAATCCCAGCATGCTCTTGGGTACATCCCCTTCCCAGCATGCCCTCACTTACCTTCTTCTGACTCTGCTTCCCTGTGTGAGTGCTTGCCTGTGCTGACAAGATGGCTGACAGTGGAGTTCTGTTGTTTGGTGGTGGCCAAGTCCCAGCAGGTCCTTGTGCTGCCCACAACAGAGCCCACTCTCAGAGTACTTGCCAGCCCATTTCCATGCCCTTGTGAGGTGAGCATTGTTCAGAGAGGTGTTGATGGTGCAATTGTGAGGGGGTGCATTATCTGTGACAACAACATCATGATGTTGTGGTATACACTCACTTCGCAAGCATACCCACTTTTCCTTCCTGTCAGTCAACTTCACTGTGAGCTATTGGTTGTGGTGGCAGGGATGTCTGACAGTGTTAACTCAGATTAGTGCCACTGCCTTGCCCTATTTGTTGGTAGGTTTGTACATGTCATAACACAGTTACAATCCACTATGATGTGGTTATTATTGTGTTTGTCTGACTAGCATAGACTTCTTGGGGTGATTGACTTTTGTTTCCTATGCCTTTGCTCTTAGTGCACGGTTTCACAGTCTCCTTAATGGTGCTGTGTGTGTATTGCGACACAATATTGGGCATATTGGTTGTGTACTCACCAGGCTCTGGTATGTCAGGTAGGCCATGGATGCCCCCTGGTGGTAGGATGTCCCGCACCTTCTCCTCCCAGGACCTAAAGTAGACTGGTTTGGCAGGAGGGCCACCGCCAGTGCACTGACTCAAGGCTTGTTCCTTCTCGAGGAGCTTCTTGTGGGTGCAGGTGATGTCTGTTTTGTTAGGTGTATGTGTGAGAGGTTTTGGAGGAGTGCTGATGATGTGTGGTTTGTGTGATGGGTGAGTTGTGTGTGTGTCTGTGGTTGATGTCTCAAGTTGTTCCGTGCTGGCTGCTCTGTTGTATTTGCAAAGGATCATGGTAGTGTATGTTTGCCTTTTTATAGGTGGAGTTGTGGGTGTTTTCTTTTTTTTGGGGTTTTTATTGACTTTGTCTCTGTATGACTGGACCTTTTTTTGTGTTTTTGGCATTGTTTTCGGTGGGCATGTAGGAGAATTTCTTCTGACCAAGTCCGACTCTCATGTTGGCTTGTGCGGGCTGCTCCGTGTCTTTCACGCTGATTGTGTTCTGTGTTGCATGCGAGTCTATCGCCGTGGTCTCTCTTGCTTCAGGTATGTTTTCGGTTCGGGTCAGTCGTGCGGCTTGGTTCCGTGCGATTCGGTCTGATTTAATGCATTTGGCATCGTACTGTGCGGATCAGACGTCGCGGGTACGTATCGGTCTGGTTCATTCCGGGTTCGTTCGGTCAGTGCGGCTCGTGTCCATTTTCCGGCCGGATGGCTGAATTTTGTACAGCTCGGTCCGACGGCTTGTTTTCGGTATGGCTTGGTTGTAAATCACAGGCTTTGCATCGTACTGCACGGGTCGTAGGGTGCCGGTAGGTGTCGGTCGGACTCCGTTCCGGGTATGAGTCAGTCGGGCCGATTTCCGACCCGTATCCGAATCGGCCCCAGTGTGTGAATCTGCAGTTCTGATGAAGTGAAGCATCTGCAACAGTCTCTAAAAAAGAGACAAAAAAATTATGGAGTTAATGTTTGCGTTAATCTCAGCCACTAGTGATTACTTGGGCCACATTCCAACCCATTGTTATTTTGCCCATTGAGCAACTATAGTCAACAAACATCCCTATGAAAATCAAACTTAGTCCTCCCAATTGGACTAGCCTAGCCATAACAGCAAAGCCACCACCCTATGAACGGGAAGACAAGTGGTTCATTATCAAAATATCAAGGGACAAAATATCGACTTATCAAAATATCGACGCCAAAATATCGAGTGACAGAATATAGAACGCCTATCTACAAACAGGTAAGTACTAAAATATTGATTCCAAAATATAGAATGTTAAAATATAGTTAACTAAAATATAATTTTTTTAAATGTATCAAAACTACTAGAAATGTAATTAAATGACGATCATAATTAAATAAAACATAATTAAAATAATGTAAAAAAGCTTAAAATGTAAAAATAATAAATTAAATGTAAAACAAATTGTAGGGGTAAAAATTACTATTCCCACTACAAAGAGTGCAACAGTAGGGAAAGCGTTGGATAGCGGGGGTATAAATTACAATTCCTACTCCAGAGAGTGCAACAGTAGGAAAAGCGTTGGATAGGGGGCGGGTTAAAATTACTATTCCCACTCTAGTGAGTGCAAAAGTGTTGAAAGCATTGGATAGCGTAGGGGTAAAAATTACTATTCCCACTCCAGAGAGTGCAACTGTAGGGAAAGCGTTGTATAGCGTAGGGGTAAAAATTACTATTCCCACTCCAGAGAGTGCAACAGTAGGGAAAGCATTGGATAGCAGGGGGTATAAATTACTATTCCCACTCCAGAGAGTGCAACAGCAGGGAAAGCATTGGATAGCGGAAGGGTAAAAATGACTATTCCCACTCCAGAGAGTGCAACAGCAGGGAAAGCGTTGAATAGCAGGAGGGTAAAAATTACTTTTACCACTCCAAAGAGTGCAACAGTAGGGAAAGAGTTGGATAGCGTAGGGGTAAAAATTACTATTCCCACTCCAGAGAGTGAAACAGTAGGGAAAGTAATGATTTAATATTAAAATTAAATGAAATTAATTATCAATACCAATAAAAAAAATTACCAATTAATAACAATTAATTGCCAATTAAAAAAGTAATTCTAAATTAATAAAATGTAATTACCAATTAATAATTAATTATCAATCAATTAATTATCAATACACATAAATCAAAATAAATATTAACTTTATTACACTTAAATTACTTCCCACCCCATTCCCCTATAAACCCACAACCCGCTCCAAATGAATAATACAATTAACATAATTATCAATTATCAATTAATTAATGAATACAAATTCTTTACCAATTAATAAAAATTAATTACCAATAAAACAAATGAATTACAAATTAATAAAAATTAATTACCAATTAAAAACATGAATTACCAATTAACACAAATTAATTACCTAATAATAATTAATTATCAATTAATTATCAATACATATAAAACAACGTATATTTAATTTACTATATTTAAATTACTTCCCACCCTATTCCCCTATAAACCCACATCCCACTACGGAATAAAATTACGCAAAAATGTAATTACATAACATTCATTACTTTAAAAAAATTAAACATACAAAACAAAATTAATACATAATTTTAATACATATACTATCATACATAACACTAAAAAAATTCAATATTATGGAAATCGATATTTTAAATTCAATATTATGGAATTCAATATTTCATACCCCAAATTCTATATTCTGACTTACTATATTTTGGTTATGTGATATTTTGGGCAGTCTATATTTTTGATTCTATATTTTGGGCAGTCTATATTTTGGACTCAATATTTAGGGTGTTCACCAAGACAAGTAACCCCCAAACCAATTTCAGCCTTGCTTAGGCCTCATCGATGAGAAGCTTGAGTTCGGTGACACAGTGAGTCGCCTTAAAGTGCTTACACCAATGAGGCAGAGAGAGGCACCTGACAGGTGACAGGCCGAGTCTGTGGTTGCCTACTAGTAGCTGATGAGAGCCATGGATCCATAAAATACAATAGCTCAGTGGTCCTGCAGTGTAGTTAAAAACACAAAGCTACCTCCACTATATTTCTTGATAAATAACAGTTTTACAACAACATAAGAGTGACTTAAAGGTGCAAAACTAAAGATTCACCAAAGCAACCAAAAGCATAAAGTAATAGAACAAACAAAATTTATGAGCAAAGGGAATTAACCAGAAAAAATCCTAGAAGGAAAAAATAAATCTTATTTCTTAAAAGAACCCTCACTCACCAACCTGGTGGTTACATGCTTCATCATTGGGTTCTACTGAGGGAACTAAATGTCCCCCCAGTATGCTACAACGCCTGCTGTTGCAGCAGGGCTGGTTGTTATAATAGGATAGTGTATACTGCTCAAGTGAAGTGAGTGTGAATTATTTAAAAGATAGCAGCTGTACCCTAAATAATTTTACTCAATGGTCAGTTGGTATCATTTAAAAAACTTGTGAACAGGACACATATTGGTCTATTATTTGAACCAGCGTGTCCTTAAAAAGTGTAGGTCGACATGTTTCAGCTGTTTTAACACTCTATTCAGCTCAGCTTTCTTCAGGACCAAACAATTATCTCCGGTGGTCCACGCACGCTAAGGCATGTCCTATCCGTGAGGATACTAAATGTGAGAAAAAATATGAAAAAAACTCACTGTACTGTCCGTATGGGCACTCCTAGGGCTCCCCAGGGGCCAAACCTGTGAAATATAAAATCATATATATTAAATGACGTCAAAAAACGATCCTAATTTATTAAATTAAATAGTAAAACAAAACCGACATCATTCTCTTTGCTGATTCTGTATACGGAACTTAATGAAAAAACATTTCTTTTTATAACATCTAAGTTCCATACAAGTCAATCATAAATTACAATTAGCATTAGCATATTGTATTTTTGCATTTACACATTGGCTCATTCCCAATCGTCAGAAGGGATTGTAATTATTCCCTTCGGTCAACAGACTATTAATTAAAGTCTTGCTTTTCTAATATAGTATCAGTAAGTGTCATAAAAATGACATAAACTGTGGTGCATCCCTCACATTAAATGTTCTTCTTGCCCAACCCATATATGAGAGGTTTCTTTGAATTAGACGTTTCTTTTTTTGTATTAATAAAAACAACAGTAACAAAAGATAACCAAGGCTCACTCACAACACAATGTAGAGGCGCATTCACCATGGGCTTACGGAGGGGGTAAATCTTCATGTTGGCTCCAATCTACGAATTAATACCACCTCGTTAGGAAAGTGTTTCGCCAGTTAGGTGCTCAATATTAGAATATCAGACTGTCCACCATCATAGCTCCCCACTTACTTGGTAACCAACGACTCCCCACCTTCAACCTAATCAATACGCATCCGTAGCCCTAATAACAACTCGCTGGGCCGGATTGCGGAAGTTAATGAAATTCGTATCACATGACCTCCACGTTACTAACGTCATAACAAAGCCGCTCTTAAAGCTGTAGTGACGGTCCTTTCATAAATAACAGCACAGTCCTATTTTATACTGAGACTACTGCAAAAGTGTGATCTGTTGTGTCAGAAGTAAACGTTTCTCCATGGAAGACAAGTGTAATAGTTGATGTTGGATCTTGGAGTTGTACCAGAACCAATGCAATTGCGGGGCTTATTAACAAACCCATTGTGCTGCCGGTACGTCACCTTTTTTTTGATGCACTGGTGGGGCGATGGCTACGTAAAGTCACCCTGCGTGACTTTTCATGGCATTGTAAATATAGGCCCCTTTCACGCATTACTCCGCGTGAAAAGGGTATTCCATGGGTGTTGCTGTGGATGTTCCTACGCAACATCCATGGAACTTGACGCATTCCCAAATTTACAACATTTTATAAAACTGAGAATGCGTCATAATCCTATGCCTCCCAGGGGAGGTATAGGAATGGCACAACTAGGAGAAATACTTTCATTTCAGAGGCAGAGGAAAATACCATTAACAATCATCCCTGCTGCACAGGCCCCCTTGCAAAATGATGCAAGAGTGATTGCGCTGATGCATGACAGCCAATTTTATTGTTGTTAATACAACGCATCCCTGTGCTTTGTAAGTGATGCAGCACGGTCCAGCTAAAAGGCTTGCGTCATCACACTGCATAATTTTCTTTCAAATGAGGCCCTGTGTATTTTGTCTCAAATTATAAATGTGTTCTTCCGCCCTAAATCCTTTCAATCCTAATCTATGTGCGTCGATTTGCTAATTCACTCATCCTTTTGCCATTGGTTCACAAATCAACCCTCACAGTGGAGATCTGTGGGGTCTGTGGGATGTGAAGGTTGTTGCACCTGTGTTTGAGTGGTGGAGGTGGGAGGTGGGAGGTGGGAGATGGCAGGGGCTCTGCCAGAGAAGAAAATCCAGTCAGATTTTAAATCGAGCACAACGCCGATGTTTAAGTCTCAGCTCACAAAAAATAGGTGGATTGCATATTGGTGCAATTCTGTTTTTATGGATCGATTTTATGAGCTTCAATGCATAATGTAATGCTGCCCATGCCGTGATTGAAATGGGGAATAACAGTATACATTAGCTGTTCCAGGAGACAGGGAACTGCCCCAAGTGCCGGGCAACAACAAGAACACTGTTGTGGTGGACATTGCTTTTAACCACTGCTTAAAATTGGGATTGTTTTGTAATTATGGGCACATATGCAGTGAGATATGTGCACATGATATATCACACTTGTAGGTATGTTTAACAATGTGTTTAACAATATAGGGCTACCTTCCCTATGCATTTCAGTCACACAATGACATCCCACTCTGCTTGGAAAGCCCCATACCAGCTAAAAAGCAAGTGTTACATTTCCAGTTGTGGATGCAATCATCCCCTGCCTCAACGTTGCTACTTAAAATATAAGTATGTGAATTATGAAAGTCAAGCTCTGATATGTCAGTCTGTCACTGCCCTTGTGTGTCATCTGAGCAGTAAAATGCTGCGCTCCCATCAATTCCCCAAGCTGCAGCGTGCGCGCTGTTACTAATGATTAATTGTTTTGCAGAGGGCAGAGAACTGTAGCACCAGTGGCGTAGCTATAGCTCCAGGCGCCCGGGGCTATCCCTCAGCTTGCCGCCCATGGCAGGTAGCGGGGGTGGAGGGGGCGGAGGCGGGTTGCTGGGGGGAAAGTATGTATTTGCTCTGGAGCCAATGGGGTCAACTGTGTATCTTGGCAAAAACACGCCAAAAACCTCCAGCTGATTATTGATATATAGAAGTTCATTTCACCCAAGGCCTAGTGACTTAGAGAAATCCCACACTGCTTTTGCGTTCTGACATTCTTGGCATGCTTGTTTTCACACAATATGATATAAGTGCAGACAAAGCAGCTTTTAACGGGAAGGGCATATTATTTTTAAAGGCCAAGTGCCATCCTGGTCAATATAAGGTGCTAATAATGATTGCAGTGTGCTTTACTGTAAACAACACCCACAATAATAAAGTAGAGCTACTTATTGACACAGGCAGGCACGAATAGTACAGCATAACTTTACGTCATAACATTAGACATACTTCATCATTCCATCCCGATATCATGTATTTTAAGCCTTTTTTCACTCTCCACATGCAGTACCTTCCCCCATTTCAACTAAAATGTTCTCGTCTTTTTCAACTTCTACGCTCACTCAGCCCTGTCTCTTTCGTTATAATGATCTCTCTCACATTTACTCTCTACTCAGGTCTAACTTCCCCCTCCCCCGTCACCAGCAATCGCCTCAGCCTGTTTGTACACACCAAAAATGGAAAATGAATGCAAGGAAATCTCATCTGTGGGAAATGTGTTCAATCAATCAATCAATCAGTGACACTTATAAAGCGCGCTACATACCCGTAGGGTCTCAAGGCGCTGGGGGGGGGGGGGGGGGGGGGGAGGGAGCCGCTACTGCTCGAACAGCCAGGTCTTCAGCTTCTTCCTGAAGGAGAGGTGGTCTTGGGTCAGGCGCAGGTCGGGAGGGAGGGAGTTCCAGGTCTTGGCGGCCAGGTAGGAGAAGGACCTTCCTCCTGTAGTCGCTCTTCGGATGCGGGGGACGGCGGCGAGGGCGTGGTTGGCTGATCGGAGGTGGCGTTTGGGAGCGTAGAAGTTGACCCGGCTGTTGAGGAAGCTCGGGCCTTGGTCGTGTAGGGCTTTGTGTGCGTGGGTGAGGAGGTGGAAGGTGATTCTTTTGTTGACGGGGAGCCAGTGAAGGTCTCTCAGATGTCCGGAGATGTGGCTGGTTCGTGGGATGTCGAGGATGAGTCTGGCTGAGGCGTTCTGGATCCGCTGGAGTCTCTTCTGGAGCTTGGCGGTGGTACCGGCGTAGAGGGCGTTGCCGTAGTCCAGTCGGCTGGTGACGAGGGCCTGGGTGACGGTTGCGCTGCAAGAAAACTCAGTTGGTTGATTTGATCACTTCAGATGTGTAAGTCTGTAGCCAGAGGGTCACTGATTTGAATCCTTGTTGGCACACTAGGGGAATAGTGACTTATATTTATTCTACTCAGTGGGCTATTACCTTAGCCAACTATATTACCCCGCTCCACCTGGGCTCTTATAGGGGACTTTAATCTTCATGTAGAAGACCTCTCCAACACTATTTGTACCAACCTGATAGATGATTTAGCAGCCCTGAACATTATGCTTCTTAATTCTGGTCCCACTCATAAAGCTTGACATTTACTGGGCCCTATTTTTTCGAGTCTATCAGAGCTGGTATGTCATCCTGCAATTCCCATATGCTGGTACGACCATTTCCTAGCTAAATTTACTCTTGAACTACCAGCCCCGTTAGCTCCTCCTCCCTCTTCACAGATTATATCGAGGAAGAACTGAAAAAAATTGGACCTTTAGGCTTTTAATAAAGCTCTTTGTGGAAATCCCCCCCTAATGGCCTCAATATGGAAAGTGCAGCTAACGCCACTCAAACCTGGCGTTCTGAAGCCGTTGACTTATGTCTGTCCACACCACACATAAAATTCTATAATCATCGTCCCCCAACCCCCTGGTATAATGACTCATTCAAAACTGAAAAGACAAAGTGCAAAGCACTGGAGAGACAATGGCGTAAAAACTACTCACCGGAGAAGAAGGTTATATACACTAAAGCGAGAAATAACTATCACACTTCTTGTATAAAAACAAAAGCCTTGTATGTTTCCAAAGCCATCACGGAAGCTACCAACCGATCAAAAACCTTGTTTAATATGGTCAAAGAATTGGCAGGCTCCCAAACAGTTGCAACTCCTCGACCTCTTAATGAGCTACAGTGTGACAATCTCGCCCAATTTTTCATAGGGAAAATTGACAACCTAATTCTGGAAATGAATAGCTCAAATTCTGACATCACTAGTCAAGAAGCAACTGTAACCGTCCCTGCCCCCATGGGCACCTTAGATTGTTGGCCTCCCATTACAATGGATGACTTTAAGACCATTCTGAATAGTATTAAATCGGGATCTCCCATGGATCCAGTTCCCATTATTATCCTAAAACAACTGGAATCTTCCCATCTGGAGGTAATTCTCGATAGCCGGAAAAATACAGAGTATTGGAGGGTCCTAGGGGAAATAGTTTAAAGACAGAGAAAGTACCTTGTCCCCCAACTCATACAGCAAAAAAACACGAGAGGTACTCACAGTCTGGGTAAGGAAAAAATGTTGGAACCGAATGGTGTCCAATGTACGTGTTCAGATCACTTCAGTTGATCTTGAACAAATGACACTATTATGTCTACGAGGTGAAGTAGAGAAGATACAGAGTCAGTGAGACAAGAAAACAGTACCCATCAGCCCGCTCAAAAGTGGAGTATCGTCACCTGGGTAGTTGGAAAAAGGTGTCCTATAGGCTTCTCCTCAGCGACAGTCTGAGGTTGCCTAATCATGGACCCTTAGGTCGGACATCCAACCCACAGAAGACAGTGTGTGAGCAGACAGGGCAAAAAAGTTGCAGTGCAGAAAATAAAGACAAGAAAAGGAAAATACTCCTGGTGGTTAAAAATACCTACTTTGATGACATAAGGAAACTTTATTGGATTTGACCATCAAAGTGGTATCATTAAAAGCAGTATGCTGATAGCATGCAAGGAATTGCTATCTATCATGTGTGTAATTTGGTCGACATGTTTCAGCCTTTAACGGCTTTCTTCAGGACCTATGATATGCTACTGCAACACATACTTATCGTGAATAGTGACCAATCTCCCGTGGATTCCAAGGAAAATGGTATATCTTCTCCTGTATAAACAGTGTGGAAAACAAAAATTGAGACACAGTGTTTAAATACATATATATTATAGTATAGTATACACCTCACACCTCAATCCTGATATTAAAGTGTATCAAAAATTATAATATAAACTCACCCTAATTGTGGGGAGAGAAAGCCTCACCTCGCCTGGCAACTGCTCAGGTAGGAAGGAGGCCACGCACTAGAAACAAGCGCATGAGATAGAAATTAGTTATCAAGTAACTGCTGATAACATGCGTTTCAAAAAGCAACACCATGGGGGCAGATATGTAAGACCAGATTTAAAGAGTCAAAGACAACCAAAAATCCTTCTCTGAATAATTACAATAAATTACAAAAAGTTGCAAAGGGCCAGCCAATGCCCAGGTCATATATCAAAAAGAAAGGGACTAGACACTAGATGTTAGCGCTGAGTCCGTGCACAGGTAAGCAATCACATGGCTGAAACCATGAGAAGATAAAGCGCGAGTGGAGCGCTCATAAAACCTACCTCTCCGTCGTTGCCTCGGGTCGAAAGACTGAGCCGAGGGGGAGGTAGATAGCTCCCGTAGCGTGGATGTATTTGGCACGAAGTAGCGGACCTGAGAGAAAACTCTCCTATAGTGCCTCGCTATTGGTTCAATTATGTGAACCAATCAGTTTCCCCGCCGGCTCAGCCCGCAGGAAGTATGCAACCTGTGGCGCCTTCCAAAGGATTAAACGCTATTGGCTGAAATGAAGGCAACGCGCGCGCGTATCTTCAAGTTATTTGGTTTAGTTAGTTAGAACCAGGTGCGTCCGGGTGGCGGACCTTGAAGGAGACAGTAGTCCAAGCATAACCATTGGTTACTTGAACCAACCAATGGCTGTGTCTAAACCAGCTTGAACACCGTGTTGGGGTGGTGTAAACTAATACGGAAACGTTAGTAACAGGACGCTGTTTTAAATGCGCAATTGTATTACTGTAAAGTAAAACCAAAGATCTTAAGCTGGGTGATAGATATCAAAGATAGCAAATATACACGCAACTGTATATAAACACAGAGGTCTATCCCTATTACAAGAGGGCAGTGTTTTGTACAGGTAATTATGGTGTGGTGTACATAACCTTCCATGATATAGCTGCGCGTGGTGTTCAGGCTATCAGTAAGTGTGGACCTACTGAGGGCTTATCCTAGGTACAGTGAAGTCAACCAATAAAAATGGTTTAGGTTTTTGCGGAGCTGTGAATCAGCAGCACGAGCACCAGAAACCTATCAGAGTCATTCAAAATGAACGCAGTCCGTCCAGATAGCGGGCCTCATTTTCGGATCATGGAGGGAGTATTTACATTGGTTGTTAGTTGGCTCAACAATCTCATGTCTAAAAGAATTAAAGACAGAGAGTGTAATCGTGGTGGTGTGAACTTATCACACGAAGGCTCATAGAGCAAGGGAGTTTAATCCAGGTAGCTGGTGAAACCATAGAAATGGTATCATTGTAAAATCAACCCCAAAGTTTAAAGGTGGTTGAAAAAGTGTCAACACAGCGGATTTGAACGCAGCTGTGTGTGTGTGTGTTGACTTGAGTGTGTAGCAACATCTGGAAGGGGACAGTGTACATGTAGGTAGACAAAGTGTGCGTAACCAACCATGATGTAACGGTAGTGCTGCTGGAATAGATCGAAGGGTGACAGGCAAGTCATATGACAGATGGAGGACCACAAAGGCGTGGACTGTCCAGGAAAGAGCCTCAGTGCAGTGCGGCTCCAAGGAAGACCGGATGGTGTGTCAATCCTACATGACTGCTGGATGTTTATAATTGCATCCAGGGAATGTCGTCATTTAACCCTTCGCTGTCGCTGCGCAGTTTATAGACCCCCCTTTGCCCTTTCCTAAGGAGAAACAGTGGAATGTCGGTTATATAACTGGGTATGTGTGGTTGTTCTAGGATCAACCACTTGAGTTCGTCAGGATGGTGTTTTTTCTCAAGGAAATGCGAGGTAAGGCGGGTGGCCTGTTTGTTGCGTCTAATGGTGCTCTTATGCTCTTGGATGCGCAATTTGATTTTCCTCGCTGTCATGCCTATGTACCTGAGGCCGCACGGGCAGGTGATTTGGTAAATGACTTTGTCACTGTTACAATTAGTGTGGCGCCTAAGTATCCACGGGCGATTGGTACCAATGTCAACTTCAAGGGTCTTACTAGTTTGTGCACACACTGAGCAGTTTCCGCAGGGATGGTGTCCCTGCACTGGGGGTAAATTCCACAGGTTGGAAGTGGATTCAGCAAATCCATCACGAGGTCTTGTGTGTACAAGAGCGTCTCTTAAATTTGCCCCTCTCTTGAAAGAGAACATTGGTAAAGGAATGTGTTCGCCCGAGCTGTTGAGAATACGCCATTTCCGTCTAATAATTTTTTGAATTTTGGACGAAGAGGTGTTGTATGTGGTGACGCACACCATTCTGTTCAGGGGTGGTTTCACAACTGGCGGTTCTAGTAAGGCCTCACGGTGGTTGTTGGCAGCACGCTTAAAGCTTCTGCGAACCAAAGATTTAGGGTAACGCCGCGCTTGCAGCTTACTGGTGAGGTCTCCCGCTTTTGAGCGAAAATCAGCAGTGTCAGAACAATTCCTCCGAACCCTGAGAAACTGCCCAAAGGGAAGGTTCTCCCTCAGGGAACGGGGATGATGGCTGTCAAACCTAAGCAATGAGTTTCGTGCCATAGGTTTCCGATATAAAGAGCTCGCCAGATGTCCTTCTTGTGGAAAAATCGTCAAATCAAGGAAAAGGAGTTCAGTTCTACTGTACTCCAAAGTGAACCTGAGAAAGGGGTTCTGTCCATTCAACCATTTTTGAAAGAGCTGTAGTGATTGTATATCACCTTGCCAGACTACTATGATATCATCAATGTACCGCTTCCACAGTTTCAGTTGTTTGTAATGTGGATTGGTGTTATTCAGTACATGTTGAGTCTCAAAATGATGGACATATAGATTTGCTAAACTAGGAGCGAATTTGCTGCCCATAGACGTCCCCGAGATCTGTAAATACAGAGATTCCTCGAAGGCGAAAAAATTTTCAGTCATGGCAATCCTTGCCAGTTCCATTATAAAATGGATGGGAGTAACACTATCCATCAAGAAGTCTTCTAGGAGTGTTTTAACCGTCTCTAGTGTCTCAGTTTGCGGTATGCAGGTGTACAATGATTCGACATCAAAACTTGCTAAGATGTCTGTGTTGGTGTCGAAAGGGACATCAGGTAGTTTGCGTAGGATGTCCTTTGTATCCTGGAGATATGTTGGCATAGTTTTGACAATCGGACTGAGAAAAACATCAACAAAAGTTGATAGAGGTTCTAGCAAAGATCCAATTCCTGAGATGATTGGGCGGCCAGGAGGTGGTCTGGCCGGTTTATGAATCTTTGGAAGAGTGTAAAAATATGGAATAGTGGGACATTTGGTGACTAAAAAGTTAGCCTCTTGTGAGGTGATCCATCCCTCAGTGCTCGCTTCTTCCACTAGATATTTGATCTCATTGGTAAGTATGGCGGTAGGATTAATGGTGAGTGGGGTGTAAAACTGTGTGTTGCCTAATTGTCTGAGACATTCAGTACGATATGCATTGGTGTCTTGCACGACAATGGCTCCCCCTTATCCGCCGGTTTGATCACTATTGTAGTTTCCTTAGAGAGGGTCTTTAAGGCGGCTCTGTCTCTTTTAGATAAGTTCTGGTAGTTACCTTCTTTAGAGAAATCAATAGATTTCAAATCTTGCAACACTGCTGCCTCAAAGGTGCCAACCTTGGGTGGTACTTGTTGTAGTAGAGGCATAAAAGTGGATTTGACTTTTAGCCCTGTGCTCATGTCTTCAATCGGTGTGACAGGCTCTTTATCCTTGAAAAAATAATGTAGCCTGATTGTTCTGAAAAATCGTTCAATTTCACTCCTTAACAAGAACGGTTCTCCACAGTTAGTGGGAACAAACCCGAGACCTCTGTTGAGAACCTCCTGTTCGCTGGGGGTTATGACCCGGCTGCTCAAGTTCACAACCAGATCTTCAAGGGGCTGTGTTGCAGAATTTACTGGCCTCGTTTGTTGTGGGTCGTCGGGGGATCTTGATCGGCTGCCCATTGCACGGCTGCCCATTGCGCTTGTTTCTAGTGCGTGGCCTCCTTCCTACCTGAGCAGTTGCCAGGCGAGGTGAGGCTTTCTCTCCCCACAATTAGGGTGAGTTTATATTATAATTTTTGATACACTTTAATATCAGGATTGAGGTGTGAGGTGTATACTATACTATAATATATATGTATTTAAACACTGTGTCTCAATTTTTGTTTTCCACACTGTTTATACAGGAGAAGATATACCATTTTCCTTGGAATCCACGGGAGATTGGTCACTATTCACGATAAGTATGTGTTGCAGTAGCATATCATAGGTCCTGAAGAAAGCCGTTAAAGGCTGAAACATGTCGACCAAATTACACACATGATAGATAGCAATTCCTTGCATGCTATCAGCATACTGCTTTTAATGATACCACTTTGATGGTCAAATCCAATAAAGTTTCCTTATGTCATCAAAGTAGGTATTTTTAACCACCAGGAGTATTTTCCTTTTCTTGTCTTTATTTTCTGCACTGCAACTTTTTTGCCCTGTCTGCTCACACACTGTCTTCTGTGGGTTGGATGTCCGACCTAAGGGTCCATGATTAGGCAACCTCAGACTTTCGCTGAGGAGAAGCCTATAGGACACCTTTTTCCAACTACCCAGGTGACGATACTCCACTTTTGAGTGGGCTGATGGGTACTGTTTTCATGTCTCAATGACTCTGTATCTTCTCTACTTCACCTCGTAGACATAATAGTGTCATTTGTTCAAGATCAACTGAAGTGATCTGAACACGTACATTGGACACCATTCGGTTCTAACATTTTTTCCTTACCCAGACTGTGAGTACCTCTCGTGTTTTTTTGCTGTATGAGTTGGGGGATAAGGTACTTTCTCTGTCTTTAAACTATTTCCCCTAGGACCCTCCAATACTCTGTATTTTTCCGGCTTGTTTGTGCAGCTAAGGCTGCGGGTCCCTCCTTTTTCATATTTTCGCACCACTGTGCGAACACTGTTTGACAGTTTCGATTAGCGATACCATGGCGGATTTTGGCGGATTAGGTTTTGATGATGAGACTTTATCATCCATCCTATCAGAGAATCCGAGTATGTTAGATCAACTCCCAACGCCGACACCCACCATAGTGGCAGATTGGGAGACAGTACTCAATCTTAAAAAAAGTCATTCCCGCACCATTATACATGGACAGATCATGGCGAAGTATTTACATGGAAAATGTTCACCTACAGGTCTCATAGTGACCAATGCGCCGAGACTCTTTCTCACAGACAAGGCCTTCATTAAGGACTGGTCCTTAATAGCCTGGCGCTGCACCAGAGATTGGCTCATTTTAATCATTACCACAGCCAAAAGAATTGCGGACGCCATTTTGGTTGAAATCCAGGTCCTCGAGGGACAAATTCAGACTACCTTGACAGCCAAAAAATTCGAGAAACAGCAAGAGGACTCCAACAAGGCTAACAAGGAGTATAAAGAACCCATTTTTCTGGCCAAAATAGAGAAGTTTAAGAAAGACTTGGCCAAATTTTCACATGAGAGAATATACCCATACACCAGTGATAACTACACTCCCACTGATTCTCACAAACAGAAGAACACTCAGGGTTCCTCCTACGCCACATCCTCAGATACTGACTCCTCTAGCTCAGACAGCGAGGAAACCAGCCAACCAAGGGGCAGAGGCCGAAACAATCGATCCAACAGGAGACATAATGGACGGGGCAATATGTATCAGACAGGACCATGGTGGCCACCCGCCCCATGGGGTTATCCTCAATTTCCCCCACCAATGTCTCATTATCCTATGCAGCCTCAGTATTTTGACAACCAGGCTTTTTTAGGACAGGGCCGGGGTTGGAACCGAGGCAGACGGAGAGGCCAGGGACAAGGCCACGTGCAATGGGCAGCCGATTAAGATCCCCCGACGACCCACAACAAACGAGGCCAGTAAATTCTACAACACAGCCCCTTGAAGATCTGGTTGTGAACTTGAGCAGCCGGGTCATAACCCCCAGCGAACAGGAGGTTCTCAACAGAGGTCTCGGGTTTGTTCCCACTAACTGTGGAGAACCGTTCTTGTTAAGGAGTGAAATCGAACGATTTTTCAGAACAATCAGGCTACATTATTTTTTCACGGATAAAGAGCCTGTCACACCGATTGAAGACATGAGCACAGGGCTAAAAGTCAAATCCACTTTTATGCCTCTACTACAAGTACCACCCAAGGTTGGCACCTTTGAGGCAGCAGTGTTGCAAGATTTGAAATCTATTGATTTCTCTAAAGAAGGTAACTACCAGAACTTATCTAAAAGAGACAGAGCCGCCTTAAAGACCCTCTCTAAGGACACTACAATAGTGATCAAACCGGCGGATAAGGGGGGAGCCATTGTCGTGCAAGACACCAATGCATATCGTACTGAATGTCTCAGACAATTAGGCAACACACAGTTTTACACCCCACTCACCATTAATCCTACCGCCAGACTTACCAATGAGATCAAATATCTAGTGGAAGAAGCGAGCACTGAGGGATGGATCACCTCACAAGAGGCTAACTTTTTAGTCACCAAATGTCCCACTATTCCATATTTTTACACTCTTCCAAAGATTCATAAACCGGCCAGACCACCTCCTGGCCGCCCAATCATCTCAGGAATTGGATCTTTGCTAGAACCTCTATCAACTTTTGTTGATGTTTTTCTCAGTCCGATTGTCAAAACTATGCCAACATATCTCCAGGATACAAAGGACATCTTACGCAAACTACCTGATGTCCCTTTCGACACCAACACAGACATCTTAGCAAGTTTTGATGTCGAATCATTGTACACCTGCATACCGCAAACTGAGACACTAGAGACGGTTAAAACACTCCTAGAAGACTTCTTGATGGATAGTGTTACTCCCATCCATTTTATAATGGAACTGGCAAGGATTGCCATGACTGAAAATTTTTTCGCATTCGAGGAATCTCTGTATTTACAGATCTCGGGGACGTCTATGGGCAGCAAATTCGCTCCTAGTTTAGCAAATCTATATGTCCATCATTTTGAGACTCAACATGTACTGAATAACACCAATCCACATTACAAACAACTGAAACTGTGGAAGCGATACATTGATGATATCATAGTAGTCTGGCAAGGTGATATACAATCACTACAGCTCTTTCAAAAATGGTTGAATGGACAGAACCCCTTTCTCAGGTTCACTTTGGAGTACAGTAGAACTGAACTCCCTTTCCTTGATTTGACGATTTTTCCACAAGAAGGACATCTGGCGAGCTCTTTATATCGGAAACCTATGGCACGAAACTCATTGCTTAGGTTTGACAGCCATCATCCCCGTTCCCTGAGGGAGAACCTTCCGTTTGGGCAGTTTCTCAGGGTTCGGAGGAATTGTTCTGATACTGCTGATTTTCGCTCAAAAGCGGGAGACCTCACCAGTAAGCTGCAAGCGCGGCGTTACCCTAAATCTTTGGTTCGCAGAAGCTTTAAGCGTGCTGCCAACAACCACCGTGAGGCCTTACTAGAACCGCCAGTTGTGAAACCACCCCTGAACAGAATGGTGTGCGTCACCACATACAACACCTCTTCGTCCAAAATTCAAAAAATTATTAGACGGAAATGGCGTATTCTCAACAGCTCGGGCGAACACATTCCTTTACCAATGTTCTCTTTCAAGAGAGGGGCAAATTTAAGAGACGCTCTTGTACACACAAGACCTCGTGATGGATTTGCTGAATCCACTTCCAACCTGTGGAATTTACCCCCAGTGCAGGGACACCATCCCTGCGGAAACCGCTCAGTGTGTGCACAAACTAGTAAGACCCTTGAAGTTGACATTGGTACCAATCGCCCGTGGATACTTAGGCGCCACACTAATTGTAACAGTGACAAAGTCATTTACCAAATCACCTGCCCGTGCGGCCTCAGGTACATAGGCATGACAGCGAGGAAAATCAAATTGCGCATCCAAGAGCATAAGAGCACCATTAGACGCAACAAACAGGCCACCCGCCTTACCTCGCATTTCCTTGAGAAAAAACACCATCCTGACGAACTCAAGTGGTTGATCCTAGAACAACCACACATACCCAGTTATATAACCGACATTCCACTGTTTCTCCTTTGGAAAGAGCAAAGGTGGGTCTATAAACTGCGCAGCGACAGCGAAGGGTTAAATGACGACATTCCCTGGATGCAATTATAAACATCCAGCAGTCATGTAGGATTGACACACCATCCGGTCTTCCTTGGAGCCGCACTGCACTGAGGCTCTTTCCTGGACAGTCCACGCCTTTGTGGTCCTCCATCTGTCATATGACTTGCCTGTCACCCTTCGATCTATTCCAGCAGCACTACCGTTACATCATGGTTGGTTACGCACACTTTGTCTACCTACATGTACACTGTCCCCTTCCAGATGTTGCTACACACTCAAGTCAACACACACACACACAGCTGCGTTCAAATCCGCTGTGTTGACACTTTTTCAACCACCTTTAAACTTTGGGGTTGATTTTACAATGATACCATTTCTATGGTTTCACCAGCTACCTGGATTAAACTCCCTTGCTCTATGAGCCTTCGTGTGATAAGTTCACACCACCACGATTACGCTCTCTGTCTTTAATTCTTTTAGACATGAGATTGTTGAGCCAACTAACAACCAATGTAAATACTCCCTCCATGATCCGAAAATGAGGTCCGCTATCTGGACGGACTGCGTTCATTTTGAATGACTCTGATAGGTTTCTGGTGCTCGTGCTGCTGATTCACAGCTCCGCAAAAACCTAAACCATTTTTATTGGTTGACTTCACTGTACCTAGGATAAGCCCTCAGTAGGTCCACACTTACTGATAGCCTGAACACCACGCGCAGCTATATCATGGAAGGTTATGTACACCACACCATAATTACCTGTACAAAACACTGCCCTCTTGTAATAGGGATAGACCTCTGTGTTTATATACAGTTGCGTGTATATTTGCTATCTTTGATATCTATCACCCAGCTTAAGATCTTTGGTTTTACTTTACAGTAATACAATTGCGCATTTAAAACAGCGTCCTGTTACTAACGTTTCCGTATTAGTTTACACCAGCCCAACACGGTGTTCAAGCTGGTTTAGACCCAGCCATTGGTTGGTTCAAGTAACCAATGGTTATGCTTGGACTACTGTCTCCTTCAAGGTCCGCCACCCGGACGCACCTGGTTCTAACTAACTAAACCAAATAACTTGAAGATACGCGCGCGCGTTGCCTTCATTTCAGCCAATAGCGTTTAATGCTTTGGAAGGCGCCACAGGTTGCATACTTCCTGCGGGCTGAGCCGGCGGGGCAACTGATTGGTTCACATAATTGAACCAATAGCTAGGCACTATAGGAGAGTTTTCTCTCAGGTCCGCTACTTCGTGCCAAATACATCCACGCTACGGGAGCTATCTACCTCCCCCTCGGCTCAGTCTTTCGACCCGAGGCAACGACGGAGAGGTAGGTTTTATGAGCGCTCCACTCGCGCTTTATCTTCTCATGGTTTCAGCCATGTGATTGCTTACCTGTGCACGGACTCAGCGCTAACATCTAGTGTCTAGTCCCTTTCTTTTTGATATATGACCTGGGCATTGGCTGGCCCTTTGCAACTTTTTGTAATTTATTGTAATTATTCAGAGAAGGATTTTTGGTCGTCTTTGACTCTTTAAATCTGGTCTTACATATCTGCCCCCATGGTGTTGCTTTTTGAAACGCATGTTATCAGCAGTTACTTGATAACTAATTTCTATCTCATGCGCTTGTTTCTAGTGCGTGGCCTCCTTCCTACCTGAGCAGTTGCCAGGCGAGGTGAGGCTTTCTCTCCCCACAATTAGGGTGAGTTTATATTATAATTTTTGATACACTTTAATATCAGGATTGAGGTGTGAGGTGTATACTATACTATAATATATATGTATTTAAACACTGTGTCTCAATTTTTGTTTTCCACACTGTTTATACAGGAGAAGATATACCATTTTCCTTGGAATCCACGGGAGATTGGTCACTATTCACGATAAGTATGTGTTGCAGTAGCATATCATAGGTCCTGAAGAAAGCCGTTAAAGGCTGAAACATGTCGACCAAATTACACACATGATAGATAGCAATTCCTTGCATGCTATCAGCATACTGCTTTTAATGATACCACTTTGATGGTCAAATCCAATAAAGTTTCCTTATGTCATCAAAGTAGGTATTTTTAACCACCAGGAGTATTTTCCTTTTCTTGTCTTTATTTTCTGCACTGCAACTTTTTTGCCCTGTCTGCTCACACACTGTCTTCTGTGGGTTGGATGTCCGACCTAAGGGTCCATGATTAGGCAACCTCAGACTTTCGCTGAGGAGAAGCCTATAGGACACCTTTTTCCAACTACCCAGGTGACGATACTCCACTTTTGAGTGGGCTGATGGGTACGGTAATTCTCGATACCCTTAATACTTCTTTCTCACAATCTACTGTACCTGCCCTCTTGAAACATGCAATGGTGAATCCCTTATTAAAAAAACCAATGGCTGACCCCTAAGTATTATCCAACTATAGACCCATCTCTCTTTTACCAGTATTTTCGAAAATTCTAGAAAGACATGTCCACTCTCTCCTATCACATTTTACAGAAACTAATAACTTCCTCCATTCTTCACAATCTGGCTTCCGAGCCGGCTACTCCACTGAAACAGCACTATTGGGAGTTACCGAAAAAATCTGTAAGCTCCTTGATGATGGCCAAACAGTTGCCCTCATTTTACTAGACCTTAGTGCGGCCTTTGATACCATCTCGCACAAAAGGCTGATAAATACACTGAAAAACACTGGTATATGTGGTGCAGCACTTGAATGGATTTGTTCTTTTCTAGAAAACCGCACATTTGGAAATTATGTCAGCTTCAGCTTGCTCAAACAGTTTTATTTCACATCATGGAGTACCCCAGGATTCAATCCTAAGCCCACTGCTTTTAAACCTGTATGTTAAGCCTTTAGCAGATATAGCAGACCAAGTGGGTCTCACTCTTATAACCTACGCAGATGATTCTCAAATCATCTTCTCCCTCTCTGACTACAGTCCATTGGCTCCTTCCCATCTTAAACAGGGCCTTACCGATATTTCCAACTGAATGACCACCAACCAGTTAAAACTAAATGGAGATAAGACAGAGGTTCTTATCTTAGGACAACATAAAGATATTAGTAAGTCCTCCCACTGGCCTACTCAAATGGGCAATCTCCCTGTTCTGACCAACCATGTCCGTAACGTAGGTGTCATTGTGGACAGTACATTGTCTATGAACCAACAAACTGGTACAGTAGCTGCTCTATGTTTCACCATTTTAAAATGGCTCAAGAAAATCCTTTGGATGCTGCCTGTCTCCACCCAAAAGACCGTAGTCAATGCGCTTATTACATCACGACTTGACTACGGTAACATCCTCTATCTTGGGTCAAATAAGGCCGTGGTATGTAGATTGCAGCTAATCCAGAACTCTGCCGCCAGGTTGCTTTGTAGGGTTCCAAAAACTTCCAGTATTTCTGGCAACCTATGTGACCTACATTGGCTCAGGGTGGAGAATCGCATTAAATTCAAAGCCCTGAGCTATATGTTTAGGTTAAAAGCTGGTACCGCTCCCAAATATCTTAAAGCGCAAGTGCATCTCTATGTACCCGCTTGTCATCTACGATCTCAAACCGCGGCTAACTTTTGTGTGCCTAGTTTTAAACTTTCTAGAATGGGTGGGAGATCGTTCTCCTATCTAGGTCCATCCATCTGGAATACTCTTCCCACCTTCATTCGTAAAGAAGCTAACTATTCGCGTTTCCGAAAAAATGTCAAAACCTGGCTGTTTGATCAGTAACATCTACAGAAGGTTCCGCTCTGCTGTATGCTCCGTCTTGGTGCCGGGAAACCCTTTTTGGGTAGCTTTGCGCCTTATAAGCTTACCAAATAAAATAAATAAATGGTGCTATGAGGGCACAGTCTGTGACAGAAAACACTGAGTATGTATGCAATTAATTTAATAATTGTTTTACACTCAGTATAAAATAGACTGCACAACATAAGATATTTTGTCGCCTGGAGGAGGCCAGTGACATGGTTGTTTGCAACACTCATGTGAGACGCATTCATTAACACACTTGCACAAAACCCTGTTGCTGCACAATGTGTGTGTAATATAAAGTTCTCCAACCCCTACATAGGGATGAGTAGCACTATAAAAGAAATTAAATAAATGTGAGAAAGGGGCCATGGAGAGATGTAGGGCAGTAGTGATGGAATCTGTGAACAAGGAAGACATTGGAGGCTACCAACAGAGATTGATATACCACCCGCCACCAATGCTAAAAACGGTCCTGCAGCCGAGTGACATTTTTATC
This sequence comes from Lissotriton vulgaris, assembly GCF_964263255.1. Lineage (NCBI taxonomy): Eukaryota > Metazoa > Chordata > Amphibia > Caudata > Salamandridae > Lissotriton > Lissotriton vulgaris. Next base: position 272,911,526 of record NC_141694.1, on the reverse strand, counting down.
ATTCTGTAGTTCAACACTCTGGAAACGAGCCAATGAACTTTATAGATGAAAAAGCTACCACAAATAATGAACTTTATTGATGAAACATAAAATGAACTTTAAAGAATAAAGTTGCATCTGCTTTGAAGTCAGCCTTAACATGCCCCCTCGCTCCCTTGCTGCAACTTAAGATACCAACCTAACCTATTCTTGATTCCACTGCTGCTGAAACTTGAGGCCCTTGGTCTAAGGTAGTTGGGAATGGAGCCCTGTGACAAGAACTCTTGTGGGGTAATGTTCAGCGGCAGTTCTAAACACCAAAATGAGGAGGCTCAACTCTCACCAAAGATCCTTTCCTCCCTTTACTGTATTGTAATTGCATTTCTATAGCGCTTACTACCCCTGACAAGGCGTCAAAGTGATTTTTCAGCAAGTAGTATGCTACTCCGTAACCCAAGAAGGATTAGTGATGAATTAGTATAGTGAAATATGAAATTAATTTGAGTGGTGGAAAGGTTAGACAGTTATTTGGATTAGGAAGGATAACGGAGGGATAGAAGAGGGGAAAAAAGGTTTGCATTTATATAGTGCATGTTACCCGTGTTGGGGTATTGAAGTGCTTTTTCGGCGAGTAGCAAACTACTCAGGAACCCATTAAATGATTAGTTTTGAATTAGTATAGTGAAATATGAAAGTAATTTGAGTGGTGGATATGTTAGCCAGTTGTTTGGATTCAGAAGGATAGGGGAGGGATAGAAGAGGGAAAAAGGGTTGCATTTATATAGTGCTTGCTACCTTTTAATGAGGTGTTTAAGCCCTTTTTTCAGTGAGTAGCACGCTACTTGGAACCCATAAAGGATTAGTGGTCAATTAGTATAGTGACATATGACATTTGATAAGTGGACATGTTAGTCTGTTTTTTTATTTAAAATGACAGTGGAGGGACGCACAAGTAAAAGATTTCGATTTTTTTGTGTCAGTCATAGCAGTTGGGGGAGGCTTGGGATGAGTAAAAAGGGATGTAGAGGGGAAAAGTCAGGGGGAAGAGTTTAGAAAGGCTTATTTTGGAGGATCAGTATAGTAAAAAGAGGTGTCAGGTGGTGCAAGGAGGGGTAGAGTAGGGGAGAGTCTAGAAAGGGCTATTTTAGGGGTCATAGTAGTGGTATGGGGGTTGAGATGAATGAGTGGATGTTGAGACTATATTGATAGAGGTGTAGAGTTGAGGTAAAAGATATATTGAGAGAGGTATAGGGTGAGAATTAGCCTAATATCTTCTTACACTGCCGCTGTAGTGAAGGAAACTATTGGTCTGTAAGCAGGAAGAGTATGCTTAAATTGAGCAACAACCTGTGCAGGATAATTCAGAACTTCATAGGCTTTATGTACAAGTGTAAAAGTAATCTTCTAGTAAAGTTTTTGAATATTCCAAGAATTCAGAAATGCTGCAGTCTGATTGACTTGAACAAACAGACCCAACGAGCATAATGAAAGCAGGTATGAGCAATCAGAGTCTTACATTGCTTTTGCACTGTGGCAATTTATGCCTACTTTAGCCACAAGCAAGAAATAATTTTTGGAACAGGCTAATAGATCATTAACATCTTGTCATGCAAACAATGACCTTCTCTACACATGTTTTGATGGGAGAACTTTGCAATTCCATTCTAAATTCAAAGTAAGCTCATGCAAAATCTGTGCACAAAATACTGTACCAGCTTGAGACTACTTTCATTCTCCTGTGACTTTCAAACAAATGCCACCCATCTCCATACTCCAAACCACAGCACACAGACATTTTTCACTATTTCACTGCACTTCACTTACTTCTCATTCTTAGCGAACAATCAAGCGTTTCTTAATTTCCTCTTCAGATTAATTCAATAGTTGTACAGGCTTCACAAGGGAAGTAAGCTAAATGAGCCAGCTCATTCCAGAAATGCAGTATCAATTTGAGATTGTTTCTTTACAGACCCAAGGCTGCTACTCAAAACTGCAGCCATGTTGTATCAATGACATTATTCATCCAAAACACTTTTCAATCTGGTATTACATCACCCAATCCTTTCTGTCAACACTGCAGTGATAGTAGTTATGCAAGGCCTTCAATGATCTCAAAGCAAACAAATGATAGTACACACACCAACACTGCATTCAGTATATCACTGCACCATTGCCAACCTTCATTTACTTTCTAAAACCAAGGAAATGTAAGCAACATGTTGGAGGCGATGGAGCCTAAGGGCTAGAGCGGTGCCTCTTGGGACGGAGGGATTATTTCTTTTTTTCTTGCCATACAATTATATTGTTGAGGACAGCTGTTTTTACGAGCTCACACCTCATACTCTCGTGTCTCGTCGATCATGTGTAGACTGCACAGTGGTGACAGGGCCCGACCGTAGGGGCTGGCTCTGCTGATTGCCCAGCACTGTCCAGGCTCGACTCCATTCAGAACGAGAGGACGTCATGGTCGTGTGCGTCACTGCTGCGTGCATTTTCAGTGCGGCGCAGAGGCTGGACAAATATGATGCCCAGGGCCGTCATTGGTAGCGCTTATGCGTTACGAGATTGACGGCCCTTGGATCCACAAACACAGGACGTTGCGCACCGCACCACCACCACCACCACTACACTTGGTAGAGCGTGCGCTGCAGCATTTTGCAAGCAGGTGCACTTGTAATTGTAATTGTATTTCATTTTATAATGAATATGTAGTTTAAAGAACTGCACATCACTAGTGTCGGGGAAGAGACCAGCGTGGCACTGGTGGCTTATGGCGGCCACCTTTATAATTTAATTGGGGACACTGACACACACGACTGTCCCCAAATAAATTATAAAGACCGCCGCCACGGGCCACCAGTGTCGTGCGGCCGCCGCCCCCAAAATAGTGCCGCCTGGGACGGACCGCCCCCACCGCCCCGCCCAGCTACGCCTCAGTGTAACACACACTGTCCCTTGCATTTGTGTCAAAGCCAACAAAACTAACCACCAGAGGAAAAGACATTCAAAGGACTGCTGCTCTCAACCTAGTACACTGAGTTAACTTGCTTCTAAAAGAGAAAAGTATATATAACCCAGAGGCAGTGACGTTGCAAGGTCAGGTGTTACCCGGTGCGTTACATTTCTTGTCACCCCCGGCTTGACAAAATAGGAAAAATACATCTTTTAAACACATGTTTTTGCCATTTTGTCACCCCTCCCCTCCCCCTCAGTGATGACACTTGTCACCCCGGCTTGACAAAATGGCAAAAAAATGTGTTTTAAACACATTTTTTTCCCCTTTTGTCAAGCCATGGGTGACAAGAAATTTTCCGCACTCTGTACCACCTGACCAGCCTCGCCAATGGGTACAGAAGCGGTGGAGTGGAAGTTGCCCAGGGTTGTACAGGAAGCCTAAAAGTACTGTTGTTTGAGGAACTGCAGTGTGGAGACGAGCACATGGCTTGTACCAGAGGCATGAAGTCTGTATTTCGGATGTTTGAGAAGCTGTAGGACAGTGGGGATCATTGGATTCATAAAGTAGATGGAAAGCTTATTTCTACTGTGTTTGGGCAGTGGCAGAAGGCAAAATGAGGGGGTCCCCTTGCTGACTGTGAAAAGGGAGCTCTGAGTCTCCAATATTTCACAACTATTTATTTTGGGCTGCATGGAACTCCCCTGAAGGGTTGGGGCTCCTTTTAAGTTTGAGGGACCCTGTGCTGCAGGGGTTGGAGGGGCCTGTGTCACACCCCTTGTGCAAGATGTCACAGAGGATTTTGAGGGGGCAGGAGGCCAGCATCTATTGTCCCAAATATAAATCTGAGTCAGTGGTACTTTTATTGGGATACTGGCACCAGTAAGGAAAGTCCACATATATATTCGTCCAAAAGCTAATATTGTATGACGGTGCTGCAGGGTAGAAAGAACCACCTATACCCCTATACCGTGGCCTAGGCCGACACAACACAACAAACACAATCCCCAGCACACGTTCAGAGGTTTGAACATCTAGTTGTGAAACTTTTCATATGGTGATAATTCCATCCCACATGGCCATGTTTAAGCCTTGAAAACGTCACAGGACAACATTCCCCTTTGGCGACGAAACACGTGTTGCCTGACTAAGGAAACAATACTATTGCAGAAAAAAGAAAGAATAAAAAGAAAATAGGAACACCACAAGACTGAAATATTATTTACACTATCAAACCAAATGCTTACCATATAGTCTGAACTTGTGCTGGGAATTGTATTTGCTGTATTGTCCCATAGACTCTGCAAATTGGAAGGTGGTGTTATATTTGTATAGAAAACAGGATGACTTTGTCTCTGAGAAGCTGGGAACTGAGGCTGTCACATGTAGCCATGCAAGGGATGTGAATTCTGCATTCATTATGTTTGAGGTTAATTGAGGTGGACATTGTCAAAGTTGTTCAATAGTGGATGGGAATCCTGCCTTTAATGTGTTTGAAGAGCTGATGGAAGAAAATTGTTATAGGGTCTGTTTAGGGGTTTGCAAATTCTGCCCTTACTGTACACGAGGAGCCTAGGGTTAATATAGTATATTGAAAGCTTACATATAAGATGTTCAAAGAGCTGCAAAGTATTGGTTATTACAGGAATTATACAGTGGACATGATTCTTATTTTGTTAGGCCTGGCATGGTTCTCCCTTAACGTTTTGACTTTAATCCTGTGTTGCTGACTTCTTTTTGCTGGCTGTAGGACTCTGCATACTTTACCAACAGAAACCAGTGCTAAAGTGCTTGTGCTCCTTCCTTAAAATGTGGTAGAACTAGTTTATACTTAATTGGCATATCAAAAGTCCAGAATAAACTGGCACTACCTGTCCCAGGGCCTATAACTTAAATGCAACCAGTGGGCCTGCAGCACTGATTGTGCCACCCACTAGAGTAGCCAAACAACTTTTGCCAGGCCCAAACATTCCTTTTTAATATACATAAATTATCCCAAGGGTAGACACTGGATTGTCCAAAGGGCAGGTTAGAGTGTATTTAAAATGTTGGTTAGACATTTATTTTTAAGTTTAATATGTCCTGGTAGTTAAAAACTAAAACTCATAATGTCATTTTTCACTACTGCAAGGCCAACCATAGGATAACATTGGAGTTACCTTATTACATTTAATATATTGTAACATCCAGTTGGGAGCAGGTAGACAAGTCAAGGTTGGTGTCTAAAGAATTCTAATTAAAAGCCCTTTTTAATGTAAAGTTTGAGTTTTTTATCACAATTCTGAAAATACCACTTTTAGAAAATTTGCATTTTCTTGTCCTAACCATGTTATGTTAAATCAACTTGATATAGCGCGCAAATCACCCTAGGGCATCTCGGCGCTATTTGCGGGTCAAAGACAGCAATACGAGCAGGTGTTATTAGAATAGATGAGCTTTCAGTTGTTTCCTGAATTTACAGTAACTGGGACAGGAACAGACATGAAGAGGGAGCTTGTTCCAGTACACGGGTGTGAGATAGGAGAAAGCCTTACCGCCACTGTGTGTTAAACGAAAACAGGGGATCCACAGCAGGGCTTTCGAGCTGGATCTTAAATTGGATCTTAAATTGGCGACAGGGGGCATACACTTTTATTCTTTTCTGCAGATAAAATGGGCCTTTTTCCTGTAAGGCATTGTATGTGAGGCAACAGATTTTGAAATATGTGTGTTTCCTCACTGGCAGCCAGTGTAGTTCTTTCAGCAACGGCGCCGAACGAGGTGCCCGCCGGGCAGTTGAGCACAAGCTTTACAGCAGTATTTTGAACAACTTGAAGCTTAGAAATAAGTGTTTCACTGACATCGGACAACAGGGCATTTCCATAGTCCAATCTGCTTATTACTAAGTCCTGAACCAGCGTTCTTCGGGCAGTGGTAGGAAGGTAAGGGAAGATTCTATGCAGAAGGCGTAGGTGCTGGTAGCAGGAACCAGTGGCGGCCAGGATGTGATCTCTCATGGTTAGTGCTTAGTCCAGTTTTATCCCCAGATTTTTTACTGCATCATTGGGTACAGAGGAAGAACCGAGTCGCTGCAGACACCAGTCATCCAGCAGGGGCTTTGTCAAACATTATAATCTCAGTTTTATTATCATTCAGCTGGAGATAGTTCTTACTCATCCAGTCCGAGATGGCTAACATGCCTGAGGAGAACAGTTTTTTTTCCGCCTCCAGATCTTGGCCAGATGTGAACAACAGCTGAGTGTCTTCCGCGTAAGAGATTATAACAAAGCCAAAGCGCTCTTCGATCTTCAGACATGAGCCCTGTGGCTCGCCCTTATCTAGGATTATTTTGGGAGAGGAATAAGGACCCATGATGACAGCATAGGGAATCAGTCACTGCCAAAAGCGCTGTCTCTGTGCTATGGCTCGAGTGGAAGCCAAATTTGGAAGGGTCAAGGATCTGGTTAGTTTTGAGATAAGAGCTAAGTTGCTTATTGACTAGACTTTCAAGCTGTTTGCCCAAAAGAGGTAATAAAGATATAGGGCAATACTTCATAATCCAGGGAAGGTTTTTTAGAATGGGACGTTCACAGGCCCTCTTCCACGTTGACATGATGGTACCTGTTTTAATTGAGCAGTTAAACATATCTAAAATTCCTGGGGCACAGAGCTAAGACATTATTACAGGTATCCAACTGCGAACCTGACTTTGCAGATACCAAGAAGCTATGGATTTCTTCCAGTGAAAACGGTTCAAAACCATCTAACATGTAAGGGGTGGATTTTGGCTGCTTAGGTTTGGGAGTAGGGATTCCTGGGTCTGGATTAGATTTGGAAAAAGTTAGCCAGTGAGTCGCAGAAATTCTGGGACTCGGGCAAAGCTTGAGAGCACGCCATGGGAGTGATAAAGTTATGGACTATGTTGAAAAGGGCTTTGGACGAGTTACCCACCTGATCGATTAGATTGACAATATAGCTACGCCTAGATAATTTTATGTTGTGGTGGTAATAGGTCAGCATTTGTCTGTACAAGTCCTTGTCTTTGGGGTATTTGCTCTTTCGCCAGCGTCACTCCAAGTTCTTACATTTTGGTTTTTCAGTTTTTAACTCTGGTGTATACCAGGGGGCCGAGGGTCAGTAATAGGTGGCCTGGCAAGGTTTAAGCGGAACAGCTGAGTCCAATGCCCTAGTAAGGACAGAGTTAAAAGACTTCAGCAACTGCAAGACCGTTTGATTATTCTGAGGCGGATTCAGATAGAAAACTTCCTGAAAGGACTCTGCAGTAATTTTATGCAAAGGCCTGTAGGCATCACCTACTTGTCTACCATTCCTGATGTTAAGACGGGGATATTCTGACTTTACTTTACTGGGAATTAAATGATGACCTGTCCACATGAGAGAAATTGGGGACTCACTACAGTCCACGCAGTCAGCGATGGAGAATAGTATGTCAAGTGTGTGGCTTGCGTTGTGAGTGGGACCTCTAATTCTTTGGGAGAGTCCCAGGATCTCGAAATTAGTAATTTCGTAACCTCCACATTGGTGAGGTCTTCCCCATGGAAATTAAAATCACTGAGGAGAAGAAATTTCTTTGAAGCTAAGACATAGGTGGCTATTTTTTCCACCTGCTGTTGGCTGAAATCGGTTTTGGGAACAGGCGGGTGATATATTAATGCTCCATTCCAACTATCTGTTGCGGAGACTATTATTTTAAAAATACCCAGTTCCATAGTATCGGAGAGAAAAGTAGTAATCCAAGTAACATTTATAGTGTTCTTTAAAAGCTCCGGCAATACCCCCGCCCATTTTAAAACCTCAATCAAGTTTAATGAGTTTGTACGGTAGTTCTCTGGGATTAATAGGGCAATGCACACACAAAAGGGGTGTAGAGTACAGAACAAAACCACAAGACAAACTTAGGCAAATCCATCAATTGGAAAAAACTGCCCTCACTCACATACCAAAGTATGTGACATGCTTCGACATAGGGCATGCTTACAATAAGCCCTGGTGTAGCCACACTCAGGGCGGAGCATAAGGGAGGGGAAAAAAATAATAAATTCTGCACAACACAACTTATGACCATAAAAGACAAACAACACGTAACATAAAATGTGATGAAGACTGTGCAAATCACCCAGTGGCTGAAACAAATAGTGCGACAAAGGTGCAGTTAATGGGAAGTGCTAAAAACTGATTTAGGGTGCCAACAAGAAAATATACTTTATTTAACAATTCTTGGTACCCATATCAGGATTAAAAGGTAAGAAAACAGGATGGGAGATGTCTTGTTTGAGAATTAAAGGTCTCTCAAGACTTCCCTCCAGATACTGCTGTGGTCAACATGTTTCGACCGATTGATTGTGCCTAAACGGTCACCCCGGACTTCGTAAGGACTGTCGCCTTTTATTTCACTTCTGGCCCTACCGTAATTCGGTTTAATGGGCCCCAAGATATGAGCCGGTCAGTTTAGATCTGTGCCCTTCTCGTTACGTGTTGAGGCTGATCCCAAGGATTCAGGAACACATTCACTAAGGGGGGAAGAAATAAAGATGTTGTAGTATACTGTAATGCTACTTATACTCCCTCCATTCCCCAGTCCTGCAGCCTACTATCTCATTCTGTTCCATGGTCTAAGTAAGGACATTGCACCCACTCGACTTGTTCTGACCCGGGTTTCCAAAGAGTACCTCCTCGGGTCCCGAAGCCCATACACTAGTTTAATTCATGTTGTCAGTGTATGTTTCATTTAAAAGTGACTCATTTACATCCACACCTACTCAACATGTTTCGACCGATTGTGGTCAGCATGTTTCGACCGATTGATTGTGCCTAAACGGTCAATAGCTGAGAGATTGAAAGGATTTAACCATGTTTCTGTTAGGAAACATATGGCCGCGAGGTAATTGTATCCCATATTTCCGATGCATGTTTAGGTAAGGACCTTATGTTACAAAGGAAGCTTTTTAACAGATACTCAGTAGTGTTGGGGGAGTTGTCCCGGGACAATACTAAGGGCCCGATGTAGGTGGCAAATTCCGGTCGGAAACGGCCGAAATCGTCCGTTTCCGACCGGTATTTGGCATTTTGAGATGTAGGGGGCCAGTATTTACCTATTCGGTATATTTACCGAATCAGTAAATTTACAGAATCTGTAAAATACCGAATCGGTATTTTTACCGATTCGGTATCTTCCAGATGTAGGTGGGACTCTTCTGAGTCCCACAGGCCTTTCAGATTCGGTATTTTAACACCCAATCCAATTGGGTGTTAAAATACCGAATCCAGGTGTGCATGCACATGTGTGCATGCACACCAATGCCATGTGACAGACAGACATGCCCTTAGGGCATGTCTGTGTGCCACATGGCACACAAGCCAGTATTGGGGGTGCTAGAGGGTGTCAAAGTGACACCCCCTGCACCCTTGCTGGAATCGGTATTTACCGATTCGGTAAATACCGAATCGGTAATGCCCATTGATTCCTATGGGCTTCAAGGCCCATAGGAATCAATGGGGGATATCAAATCGGTATTTACAGAATCGGTAAATACCGAATCTTACAGATTCGGTATTTACCGAATCTGAAATACCTACATCTCCCCCCCTCTAATTTACCACTTCATAAATACCGAATCGGTATGATTCGGTATTTATGAGGTGGTAAATATAGATTTACCTACATCGGGCCCTAAGTGTGGATAGCTATTCATGCATTAGAGTTGTACTGGGGAGCTGGTCTTGTGTTGTGCTCGTAATTGGAGTGAGGAAAATGCTGAATAATAATGGTGCTGTATGGAGTTATTTATCACCTTAGCCGAACCAGAGGTCCTGGCTTCTGGTGACGGCCCACACGGATGGGTGCAGACAGGCTTGCCTTCGGCGCAACAGTGGTGTGCCCGCTGCGTGCGTCTGCTGCGCATCTGTCACAGCATCAGTCTTATGACCTGAAAAGAGAGCAACAACCGAAGCACTGACCAGTTCCGACCCGGAAGTGGAGCCTAAGCTTTCTCCACACAATCAGCAACAGCTGCGGTGGACCAGAAAGCAGGCTCAATGGGAGCCTCCTCGAATAGTGCCTCCATCTCCGTCACCTCATTCTCTGACCATATCCGGAGGGTTCCGGATGTGTAATAATTCTCTTTCTGTGGGAACCCCACCAACGGGAGCAGTGGGGAGTAAAGAGGCCTACCCCTGGACATTCGGTGTATGCGCATCATGCATTTGCGGGCGACCGTCACCTGCAGGGGGTGTGTGCTCAGCGGCCTAGTTCCCGGCATCAGCAGCCATCTAATAGCAGGGAGAGGTAACTGACCGTTATCAGTAACCATTTAGTCTGTTTGGCGTTCTGCTGTCCAGTGAGATAGCCACTGCAGCTGCACCACCAGAAAGTACGCTTCCAAAGAGGGGGCCCCTAAGCCACCTTGTGCTGTAGGTAAGTAAAGGGTACGTAGCGCTACTCTGTGTCTTCCCTCCCCCCATATTAGCGTTGTGAGTAGTGTGTCGAGTTCCTGGAAAAAAAAGCGAGGGGGTATCACCGGACGATTAGTAAAGGAGTAGAGTAATCTGGGTACCATGATCATTTTTGCTATAACTACGCGCCCTATGGGGGCTAAGGGCAGAGTTTTCCAGAAGGCGACTGCCGCTCGAAGTCCTGCCAATACTTTGCGATGGGTCCCCTCATAGAGATCCTCAGGTAAATGGTACAATCGTACCCCGAGGTATCGGGGTGCCACCGAACTCCAACCGGGCGTCTGGGGACCCATCCTGATCTCCGAGGGAGCTAGGTGATGGCTAAGAGGAAAAATCGTTGACTTTTCCCAATTAACTTTGAGCCTGGATACCTCAGCAAAGTTCTCTAATATTGTCCATATAGGTGTGGGGTCCCTCGTAACATAAAATAAAAGATTGTTGGCGTACAGCGAGACACTATAGATCGTGTCCCCTATCGGGATACCCCAGTTGCCTCCCTCCTGTCTTATACCATGGCCAGCGGTTCCACAGCCAAGGCGAACAGCAGGGGAGACAGGGGGCACCCCTGTCTCGTCGCCAGCTCCACCTCGAGTGGGGATGAAATGTACCTCCCAACTCTTACCCGGGTGGTGAGGCCCTTGTAAAGAAGTTGTGTATACGCCAGACAGGGTCAGGCCCACCTGCACATTCCGGAGGATGGCGAATAGTTAAGGACATAAGAGTGTATCAAAGGCCTTCTCCAGGTCTAGAATTAGGCAGGCTGCACGAGGGAAGTGTTCCCGTGCTCTGTCTTGTATGAGGAAGAGCCTTTGTATGTTCAGCGACACATTACGCCCAGGGAGGAAGCCATTTTGGTTTGGGTTGGATCAGCTGTGGGAGAACCTGAATATAACAATCTGCCAGTATCTTTCCTAATATTTTACAGTCTGCGTTGAGCAATGTTATAGGTCTGTAGGAGTATGGCAGTGGGGGATCCCTTTGTGGTTTGAGGAAGTTTATCAGGGTAGATTCCCGGAGCGATCTGGGGAGTTTGTGTCATTTCAGTGCATCGTCATACATTGATACAAGGTGGGGAGATAACTGTCCCTGAAAGCTAGTATAGTATTCAAGGGGAAAGCCATCGATTTCTAGTGCTTTTGCCGTGCCAGTGCTCTGATTGCGTGTATGGTCTCTGGGGATTGTATCTTCTTATCTAGTGCCTTTCTGTCTGCCGGTGGGATACTGGGTAGGGGCACGGATTGAAAAAATGGGGTTAGTGTCAGGCGTGATGGCGGTGGTGGGGCCCGATAGATGTCTGTGTAATAGTCGTGGAACATGCGCAGTATGTCCCCTTGTGATTTCCTAAGAGCCCCCGTCTTATCCTTCAACATCGTGATAGGTGGCATGTCTGCGTCTTGTTTTGTTAGCCAGGCTAAAAGTGTACCCGCCCTATTTTCCTCGAGATGCACCCGGGCAGCATACTTTCTAAAATTGTATTTACGGAGGTCGCCCATAGTTTCCGCACAGACTGTTTTTGCTGTCGCCACCTGTTCGGGAGTTGCGTCTCCTCTATCTAGCTTTTTCATCAGGTCTGCTAGGCTTGTCTCCGCTGTTTGTAGTGACTGCTACAGCACTTGCCTCACCCCTACCATGTGTTTGATGCAATGGCCTCTTGCTTCAACCTTGAATGCGTCCCATTCTACTGATCTGGATTATGTTTTTTTTTAGTTTAGTGTGAAGTATTCCCGGATATGGTCGCCATGGGAATGACAAAATGCCTGATCAGTGAGGCATTCCCTAGGTAACTTCCACGTGGATATCGGCGGGCGAGGTGGCCTCCATCTAAGTGTCACAGCATGTGCATTGTGGTCATACAATACCTTACCCAGGTAGTCTGTGTGTTGTATTTGGGGGAGTAATGTGGTTGAGCATAAAAATCTATCAAGACGAACCCTGAGATTATTCGGGGCGGAGTAGAATGAGTATAGCTTAGTGTTGGGATTCTTTTCTCTAAAGGCATCTACTAGTGTCCATTGGTTAACCCATTGTTTAAAGTGCTCCATCTGTTTCGGTGCAGGTGAACGTGTTGGCGGGGGTGAGATCTATCTAAGTGGATGTCAAGGATACAGTTGTAGTCCCCTCCCAATAACAATGACATGGCTGTGTAGTGTGCTAAGACCTCTGTGAGGCGAGTCCAGTACTGTTCTTGCTCCAGATTAGGGGCATAAATACTGCCAATCAGTAGATCCCTGCCCTCAAGTTGACCCGCTATCATAGAGTATCGACCTTCTTTATCCACTACCCTGGACTGTTCTTTAAAGGGGATCCCGGGCCTGATCCAGATTAGGGTTCCCCTGGCAAATGCGGAGTATGTTGTAGCACAAATGATACCCCATCATCTCTTCTGTAGACGAGTCACCTCTGCCCTGTAGGATGTGTCTCCTGGAGAGGCACTATCTGGGTTTGCTGTCTCTTCATGTATGCATAAATCCCATATCTTTTCCCTGCAGTGTGCATGCCCCTGACATTTATTGTTACTACTTTTAGGTCTGTGTTATGGACCCTACCTGTCATGTTTCCTGCTATCAGGGCTGTGTCCCACGCTGTGTGGCATCTCCAGCCCCATCCGCTTCCCCCCACCGACCCACCGCCCGTCTCCGCTAATCATATCACCATTCTGCAAAACAAGTGCTCGATCCCCCGGGTGTGTGGAAGGGATATGTAACTGGGAATGAATACTGTAACTCAAAGGGAAACAATACCAACAAAGAGGACTCTAGTTCATTATGTGGGGGATGTGGCCTTCGGCTTCCGCCAGGCGCTGCCGCTGCTGCCGCCCGTTCTCTGACTGTATTCGGTTGGCGCCCAACTGTGACCAAGTCACTCCAGGCCATGTGATGCAGACGGATCTTAGGGGTGATTGTCTGTTACGCCAGGCCCGGTGTTCGTCGCCCCATCCGTGAGGCATGGTTCCTTCCTTCAGGGGGGCACGCCGGATCCGGAGGCCACCCAACGCCCCAACATGACTCACCGGTTTGAGAGTGTCAGAACAACGTGTCTGCCGTGTGGGGGGTTACCATTGGTGGAGTCATTGAGTCATCTCTTAGAGGGTGTCCGTCGCTACTCTCTTCTTCCGATATGAAGATATGTGGGCCTCTTTCACCATCCGAGCTGTCTCCCGGGAGTCCCACCCCTGCAGCTGCCTGTAGTGCTTTCCGGCGCTCCGCTAGAATTTGTGTGAGATCCGGAGAGATCTTGGTGGATGAATCTGAGCGGGCGCTTAGCTGGGTAAGTGTGACCTTTTTCTGCTGTCACAATGGGCGGCCTGATGACCTAATGCCCGGTGTCCTTCCGGTGTGGTTTCCAGTCATTAGGTGTTGTTTAACCCAGTCACTGGCCGCCGCTGGGTCAGAGAAAAAGTGAGTAGTTCCGTCATGGATAATCCGAGAATAGGAGTGCATATTGGATATTCTTCTGGCGCAGGGTACGCTTGACTGCTAAGAAAGTGGACCTTTGTTGCTGTACTGCCCTGGAAGAGTCCGGGAATAACATCACTTGTTTGTCCTCCACCCGGAGCGCACCCTTTCTCCTTGCGGCTTGAAGGATAGCGTCCCTATCCTGATACTGGAGCAACTTCAGAAGAAATGGTCGTAGAAGCGACCCCGGTGCTCGTTTATGAGACGGCACCTGGTGTGCCCGTTCTATGGAGAAAATTAGCGTCAGATCTCCCGCTTGAGTGAATGTTGCTATCTATTTTGCAATGTAGTTGAGAGGATTTGTTCCTTCTCCTTCCTCCGGTAAATTTATGATGCGGATATTGCTCCTCCGCGATCAACCTTCTAAATCATCGGTTCTGCTTTCTAGGATCTTCACCCGATTTTGCAGGTCTTTCAAGGAGTCTTGCTGTTATCGCACCTGTGGTTCCAGACTCTGCAACGACGTTTCACCCAGCTTCACCTTATCTCCCAATTTCCTGTGATCGTCCCATAGTAAATTAAGGTCCGTGGCCAGCTCCCCGAACTTATGTTCCATTGTCACTCTCGAATGTTCAATTGCCGCCAAGACTTTGTCCAATTTAGATGACATAGAGTCCGATCCTGTGCGGTCCCCTCCCGAAGGCATGGTATGGGAGCCGGGGACGACACCCTCGGAGGCCCCAGGTCTGCGCTGTGCCCATTGCCCGTTGGCGCCCCATGTCAACCGCGTCCCCTGCCCTCCAATTCCGGCAGCCCCCCACAGCAGTCTCCTCCAGACCGTTGTCTCCTTCACCTGTAGTCTGTTGTATTCGCTATAAGGACTTGGGGCCTCCTCAGATCCACATACAGTTCAGTGTCCCGGTTGCTGCCCTGTCTATTCTGCTGAGCCTGGCGACTCTCGATAATAATAATAATAATTCTGAATTTATACAGCGCCTGGTTACACTGGCCAGTTTGTCCCCGCGCTATTCAGTGGCCTAAGCAACCCCCAAGTACAGCTCACAAAGCTAATGCAACTATCATTTTGGGAACAAGTATGTTTTAAGTTCCCTGCGGAAGACTTTTTCCGAAGGCTCCGTACGAAGTCTAAGAGGGAGAGCATTCCAACTACGGGCCGCCAGAAGGCGAAAAGATCTGCCGCCCATGCTAGCCCTACTGGTCTTCGGGATGCACATTAAGCCAGTACCCTCAGACCGCAGAAGCCGTGTGGGCTTGTACAGAGTGAGCAGGTTCCGCAGGAAACTAGGGCCATTCCCATGAGCAATCCGATGGCTAATGCATAGGACTTTGAACTGGATACGCTCCCTGATCGGCAGCCAGTGTAACGCCTCCAAGGCCTTTTTGGAGGGAGATCTTTTAGGTAGCGTCAATACCAGGCGTGCGGCAGCGTTTTGAATATGCTGCAGTCGCTGGAAACACCTCGCATTTGCTCCCATATATAAGGCATTCCCATAGTCCAGCCTGGAAGTAACCAGGGCATGGACCAGGGCCCTCCTAGCTGACACCGGGAGCAAATCAAGTGTCTTCCTCAGACAGCGAAGAATGCCAAAACACATTCCAGCTACAAGTCTAGTATGATACTCGAAAGATAATTTCGAGTCCATCCAGATGCCTAGGTTCCTGACCCGATCTGTAGGTTCGGCTAAAGGACCCAAGGTCTGGGGCCACCATGCAGATGTCCAAACAGACGGAGACTTGCCCACTATTAGCACCTTCGTCTTGTCCCCAATGTTTCCCCTCTGTGGGCCTCGAGGTCCGGCGCCGCCACAGGGGAGAGGTGACTCTGTGGGGGGAAGGGTGTCTCAATATGAACTCTTCCAATACTTGTCACTTGCAATAACTGCTCCGCGCCCCGTGAGGCAGAGCAGGCCACGGCGACGGCGTTATAATGTTCCCCGTTGGTTCCACTGAGGGCTGTTGTACATAAGCGCTGAAAATCCGCCCCTCCAGCCGCTGTGGGATTCTGGACTACCGGCTCATGGGGCACTGTGGATACAGCTGCTGCGTCCCCGGTGTCTTATAGTGGAGGTGCCTCCCAGGTTATGTCCCCAATAGTCACCACCACACTCGAGTCTCCTCCCACTGGGGGCCGCTGCAATGCCGTACCACTCCTGCCAGGACGGTGGGATCCCCAACTCGCCCCGCAGGGTGCTTGCAGCCAGTCTCTGCTCCCCTCCTAGTGTGCCTCGAGGCCCGGCGCCGCCGCGGGGGAGGGGTGTCTCTTTTGATGGGGGCAAGGAGCTCTGTGCCGGTAGAGTGGGGCAAAGCTGTTGTGTGTGTCCCCAGAGGCACTGTGTCTTCCTCCCCCATGCGCCGGGAGGGCTCACCAATAACCCCACCGATGGATGGAAAAGCCTGCACTCCTCTCCTCACAGACCTTCTCTTCGGATATCGGGTCGCCGGAGGGCCGCCACGGCGATGAGTTGAAGACGAACGTCCATGGAGCCCGCCCTCACCACCTCTCTTTATTCCGGGCGTACGACCTGCACTTCCATCTTACACCCTCCCCTGCACGCCTCGAGGCCCTGCACCTCTGCGGGGGGAGGGGCGTCTCTCTGTGGGGGTGAGTGCCGCCGCGCGGGCCCACCATTCACTCCCCACGCATATCAGCAGTTCTATGGCCCCACTCCACTGAGCACCAAACTACAGGACCTTTGTGCAGTCTACACCTATGACGGATGCTCAGCCACGCGGGGGTCGGCGTTGCAGTCATCCCGGCTCCATCTTCATTCCAGCCCCTGGAGCGCCCCGGTCGCGCTGGATACCACCATTTTGATGGCCCGACCGCCAGCAGAACGAGACCTCCTACGGACTCCTCCGCTCGTCTCCGGTCATACCAATGGGGTCAGATGACTCTCCCCATCGTCACCGTGCCTGCGCTGGGTTCGGCGTTGTTGGGCCGTGACTGTTAGGGCATTTTCTTGGAGATAAGCACGGGCAGCGATGCGGAGCACTAAGGGATTGCTGCCGCCATCTTAGCCTGCTAACTAGAATTCTGTAGAGTTATATGAAAACTATCTTGGATTCTGCAGAGTTCCGCCCTCCCCCATTCCTCACCCAAGTGTTGTGTACTTCAGCTCTCTCTTTCACTTTCAGGCGTGTACCCGGTTGTATGAGTCACGCATTCACGAGACAAGTTGTTCAATAATTGGGGCAAGGGAGTTTCAGCTGCTGCAGAGCTCTCTCTCTCAAGTTCTCTGCCCGTGCTGCACAATAATGAGTCCAAAAGCTCTCTGGAAATCAGCTTTTCAAATGGAGCAGGGATTCCTACAGGATTGTGGTAAAACTTATTCAGGATAAGTAGATGCTAATCCCACCTACCACTCCCCACCATATCACACTGTAAAATAATATTGAATTGTCCATAATATGTATGATGATGGAAACGCATTGTTTTCTAATGGCTGATCTAACCCGTCAGTGTGGTATTTAATGCACCCCGCCTCCCCTCATGCCTTAACAGAAACAATCTGCTTCAATTAAGAACATATTCATCACTTTTTTGGGAGTAGAACAAGAGACCTGCAGACATCAATATAGGCAACGTTTTAATTCATAGCATTTTTATAACATGCAGGAAAGATAACACCTTCCACATGACCGAAATGGGAACTATAGATTGCAAAAATAAACACAAGCTGTAGTCATTAGGACGGAGCAGCTGCGGGCGGCTTTCACATCAAAGCAAAAGAAATGCTGCTTACCTCCATTAAACCAGAAACGTCTCCCTTCGTCAGCGGCCTATAGATGGATGGGGTGTAGACTTTGGCATTCGAGCCCAGCAGCCCTTTGAAAAAATGTTTCATAAATGTCTACCTCCACCATTTTGCCCATGAATGTGGGATCTTTTGGCACAAGCACCTTTGAAAGAAACCATTCAATTTAGTCAGACGCACCTCCAGGGGAACTAGGAACAAGGCAGACGCTTCTTGTTGGCTCCCTAAGGTATTATTGCCCCTTCCATGAAACAAGGAGTGAATTGTAGAACAGCGGCTGGTCAACGTCAAACCATGATTTATAGTAAAGAGGGATCCACAGTCTGCTGCAGACACAGTCATTCGTACAATGCTCAGTCGGTTCAACTGACACAGGCAACCTAAAGGCGGGGAACAAAAGCCATCACCAGTAGACAAAGGGGCAAGGAGATAGGCGCACTCCAAACCCATTCTTAGCAGTCAGAGCACGATCCAAGAACAACTGCAGTCCCAGAGCAATCTGCCAAATCTCAGGAACACCAACCCAGTGTTATATGGACTTTTTTCAACCAGAAGCTGCTGTTTCAACATTAAAAATGGCTCACCCTCCTCTTCTTGGAAATCTGGGCCACAGATAAAGGAAAAGGGAGGTTGCTTTCAGAAGAAGTAGCTATAATCTGGAACTTATCCGAAGTACAACGCACAGAAGGATACATCATTGGTGTGCGACAGCTCAATCAGGAAATGAGAAATAAAAAGAGCTGGTGAATCAGCGCTGATAAATTGAATTCTGCCATCGGAGTGAAGCAGCTGAATTTATTAGTAATTCCGCATTACAAGAGTAACGCAGAATTTCTAAATTGAGATGGCGTAATTAAAAGTTGCACCCACTCTTATTCTGAACGGGCACCCTGTGCAAGGGCCTCTCAGTCTGACATAAGAGGATAGGGAGCAATCTCTCAAGAAAGTCTCCCAAGATGTGGTCAGCTACATGCTGGGATGCCGTGCCCAGCTGAAGCGCATCTGGAAGAAGGCCAAGGAGAATCTAGAAGGCAGCCAGGAGGTCATTAAACAGTGGCATGACCACAAGGCCACTCTAGTCGAGTGCCAGTCTGGCCAAAATGTGTGGGTGACGGAGCCTGTGGAGCCCAGGGCCCTAAAAGACCACTGGTCTGGGCCCTATGAAGTAAAAGAAGGGAAGAGTAAGGTCATCTGCCTGGTTGGCTTCAAGACTCCTAGTCACTTGATCCAGCGTCACTATAGAAATTCTGTCACGCATGTGTCACCATTCACTACCTAATACTCACCATACTAATCAATACTAAGGCCCATACAACTTATGACAGAATATCATGAAGCTGAATCATGTGGCCTAATTAATCACACCATGAATCTCATATGTACAATATTTACAACTGCAGTATAACATTTATATTCATAGATAATCAAGAAACATTTAATTAGACCACTGAGGCCAATGAATTAAGCTAATGGTAACGACTAAATAATCAAGACCAGCTTGACGTTTTAAGTCTTTTATTTTTAAGTTTAAAGTTTCAAATCTTTATTAGCTCATTTATTAATTTCAAACATTTTTATTAAATCAGTTTTACATTAGATTATTGGCTCAAATAGTCTGGCACTTCGACATTGCACAGAAATAACGAATTAAAGAAAACATCAACCCTAAACCCTAAGTTAAGCTTTCTGACCTGTAAGGAAATAACATTTATTAAGCAATCAAGTCTTACGTGTCCAAAGGAAAACGGACAGCACTTCACCCTCAGGAAACAGTCAGCCCCGCTCCCCTCAAGAGGCCAGGTTTATATACCTTTTCTTACTCACTAATCTAACTAAAAATGATATTTTAGCAAAAAGCAGCAACCTAATTGGTTGTCATCCATCAGACCACCGAGAGGCCAACACATCAGTACTAGTGACATCATTATGTCATTGTCCATTGACACGAAGCAACACTGACTTCCCAGAGTCGCAACATTAAACTAAATGTTCATATTTATTTCCTCCAGGATTTTAGCCAAGCTGCCTCTACACGCTTCCTTGGCCTTGACGCTTTTGCTTTCGGAGCTTGATACACACATCGTCCTTTGTTTGAGCTTCTGCACGTTTCCGTGGAAGTTTTTCAATGAAAAGCACCATCACTGCTGTGCTCAGCTCCTTTTAGTCAGGCCAACCAACTTTCATTAGAACTAGGCCTCAGCCTTTCACTCGAGCTAGTATTTAAACAAACACAAAAAGGTGATTAATTCAAGTAAAATAAACCCTTCTATTACCCACCCTTCTTTGCTAATATTTAACCATTAATATATGTCACCTAGCAGAAGCAAACAAATAAAGCAGCACATTTAATATCTACCATTCTTCTTAAAGTCCAGCTGGATTCTTTATATATCTGAAAGAGTAAAAAGATAGACGAACAGAACATGGATAGACAGTCACAACATGGACTTACATATAAGCACACATAATAGAAGCACATGCCATAAAATGATCAGCCGCATTAATAATGACAAAGACAATAGGACGAACAAGACAATATTAATTATGTGTTACAAAACAAATTCGCAAATGCAACATGAGCACATAAATGTAAGTCCTGCGTGTTTGTGAATGCAATTTTACTCTAGGTTGATTTAATAATACAAATCATGCAACAATTCATTAATAAATTTGTTCATGTTACAGAGAATTAATTTCACGAGCCAGAATAAAATGAATTCTGAAACTCGCTCCATCAACTCCCTCATCTGGTGATTTAAAAATCACCAAACAACACCCAAAATTTAGGAAATTTTGAACCCAATTTAGAGACATCACAGTTTGAATTCTTTCAGTATTAGTTTCCCTAAACCCCTGTTTCTGCTGTCTGGTCAAGACTTTCAAACTGAGCCCTTCGCATCTCTTCTAACTCATATTCCTTCTCCTGTTCCTTTCTGAGTTTATAAATCCTCCTCTTTTCTCTCTGATGCTTCTTCCTCTTGTGAATCATGCAACTAATTTTTAGCAGCAATATCACTATAATGATGACAATTACTGGATAGAGCACTTTGCCAATGATGGAGCCACCAATTTCTGAAAACCATTCTTTTATTGCCTCCATTCTTTTGCTTATTCATTCTGTGAAATTTTCTTCTTCCAGGGGTTCTATTTCTTCGTGAAACTGTGTAATATTCTTAATAAGCGACTCTATATTCCAACTCTTGTCAGGAATATAAGTACAACAATGCTGGACATGTAAAACCCCACAGACTCCTCCCTCTTTTGCAAGCAGAATGTCTAATGCAAGATGATTCTGCAGCAACCAGTTCTGTATTAACTAATTGGAAACCACTTGCAGTATCTGTTGACAATCTAGCTACAATTGTAGAAACCTTTCTGATTTTGATTGAATTCATGGTAATTCCTACCATAGGAATGACAGCACCAATGATGTCTCCCAAGACTTCTGAAAAACGTTCTCTTTTGTACCTATTCAGGTGTTTACCAAATTCAAAGTTACCTTTTTCATTTCTGTCAACATGAAAAATTTTTGGAAAAACTAATCCAAGATAGCATGTCCCATACCAATGGTCTGGGAGGCTAAAATATGCCTTATTGCCACAAATAAAATAAATTCCAGGAAAAATTGGATCTTTTCCACCTTTAAATCCCCATCCCCCTACGATACAATAGGTATCCTCACATTGACTAGCACCCACAAAAAAGTTATCATAGAGTGTGTTATCTCTTCTAATGCAAAATGTACAACTAACTGGTTCATCTATATGAATAGCTGCATTTGTTTTAACACCATTTAATTTAGCATCCTCCATTTGCCAATACTTGGACTTAGCATGTTTAAGCATCTAATTTCTCTTATAAACAGCCCTCCTCTCCTCAACCATGTTCAGGAAAGTCTTTTCTTCTGCTCTCATTTTGCATGTTAAATTATTTCTATAAGCATACTCGTAATTGAGTTCATTAGTAACTAAAAAGAATTCCCTCATCTGTTTCGCAGGCCTAACTTTGTTTAAGCTATTTACAACTTTGAGATTTGCAAAAACCTCATCAAAATCTGAGTAATAATACTCCAGATGACCAGTTTGATAAAACAGGCTAGCAATTACACTGCAAGTAATGCCATAAGTGAGAGGTAACATGTTATAGGTAACCCCCTCTGAGACAGAAGCAGGCAGCTTTACACAGACATAGCACTCTTTAACATTCATTACTTTGACATATTCAGACAGAAGCCTTGAAAATGAATTGCTAGAGAAATCTCCAACAGATCTATCTTGATGGATCTCTGGATTATGCTCAATAACTCTGCTAGACTTGCCAGCATGTTTCTCATGTTTAGTCTCTACCTTACTTGTTATGTTAGTCTTGAGTTTCTGTTTGTCAATACCAAAAGGGTACACTACAGCTAATAATAACCAAACTAAAATTAATAAAACCACACAAATTGAAGACATTTTGCAACATCTTCTCAAAATAGAACACCTTGAAGTATCTGAACTAGGCATATTGAAAAATGATCAAATTTTGAAAAACAAAAATTTAAAATCATGTAAGTTAACTAAAATGTAAATGTAAACTAAAACTAAACTAAACTATATTCCCCCCTTTTAATTTTTTTTTTAAAAAGAAACCCTAAACAGCTTTTCTTCGACCTTGCGTCACATGAATATGTGCTTTCCAGCTAAACACAATTTCTTCGACCTAAAAGTCATCTAATACATTTTCTTCAGCCTTATGCCAGGAATCAAAAATCCCTATCTAAAACTTTAACACCATTAATCTTTGTCACTAGCTTCTTCCAAATTTTCTTGACTACTGCTTTCCACCTCAACAATTGGTGGGATTATAATGTAAGTCAACTCTGGGGACTTATACTTCTGATTTGGCTTTATTACTCTTTTTGTCTTTCGAGTGATTACTTCTATTTTCTTGTTTTCGTTTTTCTTTTCAGAGTCACCTTCCTGACTAGATACTTCGTTGATCTGCTCTTTTGATTTTTTCACCAGTTTGAATTTCAAATTTTCTTCAGGCCAAATATCTCCTTTCCTCACGATTTTCTTCTTTGGCACATTTTCGTTACATTCAGCTTTCCAAGCTCTTTTTCTGAATTTTCTTATTTCAGATTCTTCATCACTCTCATCAGTGTCTGTATCTGAGACTTCAAATCTGTACCTAGGAACTTATTTACTCGGCAGCTTCACTCCATTAGGAACAACATCATCCTTACAGCTGGTACTTGGTAATTCTTCCTCCTCTTCAGGGATCACCTTTAGCTTCCCAGTTTCAGGTTTCTTGCTCCTGCACACAGAGTTACTTCTTTGCCTTTCAATACTCTCCTCGATTAGATTTCCGTCTTGCTCAGAATCTTCTGCTCCTGAATCTCCTTTTTCTTTTTGAGATTCTTTTTCTAGCAAGTCTTCATCAACACCTTGATCTCCAGTTTCGATACCCAGATCTTCTTCATTCAAGTTCTGATTCTCATCTAGATTTTCTTGATGTTGATTTTCTTGCTGAACATCAGACTCAGGATCTTCTGGATCTCCTTCTGAATCCGAATCAGTTGTTTCTTCACTATCTTCATCAGAATTTTCTGGAGGTGGTACACAAATTGTATGGCTCGCATGCACCCACCTTTTCAGCCCTTTACACTTGACTGCATTTGTTGTGACCAAAATGACTTGTCTTGCTTTTTGCCACCTTGGTACTAAACTATTTCTTCTTCGATGAACTTTAGTCCTCACCCAGTCTCCAGGCAACAAATCATGTGCTTGTTCTTTCTCCTTTGTAATTACATCTGTTCCCACCTGATGAAATACAGAATTAACTACATCAGAAAGATTCTGACAGTATTCAATGATTGCACTATCATTAATACTCAATAGTTTGCCAGCTGGAACAAATGCTTGCCTCATTACTCTACCCATTAGATTATCATGGGGACTAAGGCCTGTCTTTTTCTCTGGAGTGCTTCTTAATGACATCAGAACAAGTGGAAGAGCATCTGTCCACTTCACTCCTGTGGCTAGACACATTTTTGAAATCCTGTTTTTGATAGTTCCATTTATCTGTTCAACAACACCTGATGCTTCTGGTCTGTATGCATAATGCAGCTTTTGCTCAATGTTTAAAGCTTCACAAATCAATTTCATCAATCTGTTTTCAAAATGGGTTCCGCAATCACTTTCAATGGTTACTAGAAATCCGTACCTAGGTATGATCTCCCTCAAGAGCAATTTTGCCACAGTGACTGAGTCATTGTGGCGAGTTGGTAAAGCTTCCACCCATCTTGAAAACAGACAAACAAACACAAACACATATTTTAGCCTGTTGTGCATCGGCATTTCAATGAAATCCATCTGTAATCTGGTAAATGGACCACCCTCCCGTCCAATGGTTCCCATGCTTATAACAGTTTTCCTATTCGGATTCATCTGTTGACAGGTCAAACATCTTTGACAAAGTGACTCTGCAATGATCCTAAACTTTGGACTGAACCATGTTTCTCTAAATAGTCTGATCATTGAATCTCTTCCTAAATGCCCTGGACCATGGTACATCCGTGCCATGTCAGCAATCATGCAGGTTGGCATTACAGGCCTTCCATCTTTGTAAACCCAAACTCCATCTTCCTCTCGCTGTCTGCATTCTGCCTTTAACCATGTGTTTTTCTCTTCATCTTCTGCCTCATCTTGTAATTCTTTTACCTCCTGCCATGTTTCAACTACAGAAATTAGCATGAGAGAATTCAACATGTGACTTTTGTCTTTTTCCCGATTGATTTAATAATTGTTCTTTGCACAGTACCTTGCGATCTCATCCGCAAAAGCGTTGCCTTTAGTGATGTAATCTTCTCCCTTCTTGTGAGCAGCACACTTGACAACAGCAATTTGTTCTGGTAACTGAATGCCATCGATCAATCTCTTGATCAATTTCGCATTTCTGATTGGCGTACCTGCAGAGGTCAAATAACCTCTTTGGGACCATAGCTGTCCATAGTCATGAACTACGCCATATCCATACTGACTATCAGTCACTATGGTTACCTTTTTGCCAGCTGCTTTTTCACAAGCTCGAATTAAACCAATTAGCTCTGCAATCTGAGCAGAACGAATTCCATCGAGAGGTGAACCCTCAACAACATCTGAAACGGTACACACAGAATATGCTGCTCTCAGATTCCCTTCATCAGTTCTCAAGCAGGAACCATCCACAAAATACACCAGATCTGATTCAGGTAAAGGAACATCTTTTATGTCCTGTCGTGGTTTTGTACAGTAATCTACAACATCCAGGCATTCATGATCAATGTCATTTTCATTATTTACCTCAATAACGACTCCATCTGGCAATAATGTGGAAGGATTTAAGTTCACGCATCTTGCAATTGAAACATTATCTGATCCCAGAATTGTTTTCTCGTATTTTGTCAGTCTACTACTTGTCAAATGCTGAGTTTTACTTCTGGTAAGAAGAATTTCAACTGAATGAGGTACATATACTTTTACAGGAAATCCCATAATGATACCCTCACTTTGTTCAAGACTTACACTTGTTGCAGCCACTGCTTTTAAGCAACCTGGCAAAGCTTTTGCAAAAGGGTCCAAAACAGCTGAGAAATATGCAATTGGCTTTCTCAGTTTTCCATGTCTCTGTATCAAAACAGACAATGCACATCCTTCCCTTTCGCTGCAGTACAGTTCAAATTCCTTTTCATAATCTGGCATACCAAGAGCTGGAGCTTCACATAAGATTCTTTTTAATTGTTCTAAAGCTTCCAGTTCAATTTTTGACAATCTGATTGGATCTGTCAGCTTTTGTTAGTCTCTGAAGTGGTTTTGCAATTACTGAAAATCCACTAATCCATTGTCGACAGTAACCAACCATTCCCAGAAACATTCTGACCTGTCTTTGTGTTGTCGGAGGCTGAATTGCTCGAATCATTTTAATTCTTTCAATTGTCACTTGTCTTGTTCCCATTGCAATTCTGTGACCAAGATATTTCACTTCTTGTTCACAAAACTGCAATTTTGAAGGCGACACTTTATGTCCCTCATCTGCCAATCGATTTAAAAGAGTAATGGTATCAGTTACACAATTTTCTCGTGTTTTTGCTGCCACAAGCAAATCATCAATATACTGAACCAGTGTAGAATTTCCAGGCAATATCAGATCTTCCAGAGACTTTTTTAATAACTGATTAAAGATAGATGGACTCTCAGTATACCCTTGTGGGATACGACACCATGCTAAAATACGATTCTGGAACCTAAATGCAAAAATTTGCTGGCTTTCTGGATGCAATGGAACTGTAAAGAAGGCATTACACAGGTCAATGACCGTGTACCATTCTGCATCATGCGGAATCTGATAAAGAATTACCACAGGGTTTGGAACAATTGGGCAACATGGAACAACAATTTGGTTAATTTTTCTCAGATCCTGAACAATTCTATATGTTCCGTTTGGCTTTTTAATGCCCATAATCGGTGAATTACATGGACTGCTCTCAATTTCTTTTAGCACACCTTGACTTATGAATTTTTCAATCACTGGAATGACACCTTCAATTGTCTCTGCTTTCATTTTGTATTGAGGAACATTTGGAAAATCTATCCCCTGCTTTACAGTAATTTTTACTGGATCTACATTTTTCATAAGACCCATGTCATTCCCAGTTAGATCCCAAATTTCTGGATTAACTGGCTTTTTGAGCTCTTCTGGCAAATCTTTTTTGTCAAAAACAGGAAACATTAATTTCTTTTCTTCATCAACCATCAACATTGTCAATTTATAAGGCCCATCTTCTTCTGATGTTTGCATTTCAATGCCATCTGGTGAGCAATATATCTTGCAATTCATTTTGCATAATATATCACGACCCAACAGATTCACAGGACTGCTGTCACAAACTAGAAATCTGTGTTTATCTTTGTAATTTCCAATTTCCACTTTAACTGGTTCTGTTAAACTTGTTTTAATTTTCTGATTAGCTACACCTACAACTTGGATAGACTCACCAGAGAGAGGAAGGTTTTCTATTTCTGCTGATCTAACAGTAGAACGGGTAGCACCTGTATCCACAAGGAAAGTGATATCAACGTCGTTCACTTTACCATTCACAAATGGACCAGACTGATCTACCTCAAGAGTGGGTCCAAGCACACACTCTTCTTCCTCTCTCAGGCACCGTCATGAATAATCTTCTGATGAATCACTCTCTTCTTTATCTTTCAGCCAAAATTGAGAAGCGTTTGACATATTAATTCTTGACACATTATTTACCTGATTGCTTCCACAGAAACCTGTTTCAGGTGAAAACCTCTGAGCATTAGCACTATTAGGGAATGGTGCGTGTGGTACCTGACTCTGCTGAATTTGGCTCTGCTGTATCTGGCTCTGCTGAATCTGGCTCTACTGATTCGCTATCTGTCGCTGCTGACTTAACTCGTTTAACTGTTGCTGTAGCTGTTGCTGTTGCTGCTGATTTAACTCACATTGCACCTGTGGATTCAATGAATTATTTTTAAAAATTCTGGGCGGGTTTTTACACTCGCGTTTCCAGTGTCCAATTTCGCCGCAATTAAAACATGAGAGCTTTTGTTTTAGCTCTTCAACATTTACATTAAATTTAGGCTTATTATTATTATTAAAATTATTCTTGAATTTGCCTGAATTCTGCTGCATAGAAGCTAACTGCTGTTGCTGTTGCTCTGCTACCTTCACTTGTGCCCACATTGCTTTCTCTTTGAGGTTTTTCTGTTTCGCATCTATCTCGTCACTGCAATATTTTGCCTTTCTCAGGATGTCTTCAACTGAAAGTGATAGCCAGCACACAATCCCGTTTTTAATCATTTCACTTATTTCAGGTCTCAGGCCATAAACAAATCTGTAAATAAAGTGGCTCATGTCCTTTTCACTTAATTTTTCATAGCCACTGTACTGTTTGAAGACTAACAGCAATCTTTCATAAAATGAATGTACTGATTCTTTTGGTTCCTGATTTGTTCTGTCAATTTTAACCCAGTCCACTTCTTTCGGGGGAATTTTCCCTTTCAGCCAATAAATTACTTTATTATAAATGTCCATGACATCTTTTGATGGGGCACCTGTAATTGTGTCTCGGGCAGGTTCTTCTTTTGGCCAATCCACAGAAATTTTGCATTCTGTCCAAAGATCTGATGGGACAACAATGTCAAAAAATCCATCCAGATCAATCCACAGAACTTTTGACACTTTTATAAATCTGTCTGCCTGCCGATACCATTCAACTGGCTTCTCTCTCAAACACGGAAAATCATTGGTAAACAGCAGAATATCCTGTCTGGACCAAGGAACATGTACATACCCTCCTCCTGCTATTTCCCTCATTGGAAATTCTGAAACCACTTTGTTTCTTAACCTTTTATCCTGTTCTTTATTCTTTGACCATTTTATTCTCCATTTACCTAATTCACCTAGTTTTCTGAGAAAACGTATTAATTCTTTTATATGGGCCATTCTTCCAGCAGCATTGAGATTATCAATATCCCTTTCAGAAAAATCCACTCTGTAGTGTTTCTGCAAATGTTTCTGTTTACTCAAATCAATTTCTAATTCAGCAGCCATTTCTTCGTTGTTCATACCTGTTTTTCATTTTCCACTGAATACTCTTACAAATAAAAAGAAGTTCATCATCCTGATACAATTTCAGTCTGTCAGTACCAATTGTGCCAATAATTAATTCTTCTAAATCAGCTTTTAATTTTGCAACATCAAGCTTTTTATAATCAAAAGCTTCTGGGGACAATGCATTTTGGGTTAAATCTATTCTGTTTAAGCTTCTTTCTGACGGACCTGGATCTGATTCTGCAACAGATGGTGTTTGCGAACCAGACAGACTCCCATTTAGAGTTAAATTTGGCATCATAGATTTTTCTCTATGTATCTCTGAAAGTTCCGAATAAAATCTTTCAGCCACTTTTTGAATTTCTGTATTTAATGGAACTGTCAAAGCAGAATGTCTATTTTCTCCTTGATCAAAAACTGGTACAACAGGACCAATAGTTACTGGTACTGTCACTGCTTCCATGCTTTATGTAAATTGTTGAATCAAATCTTCCTTCGCTTTATTATAACTAGAAATTTCTGGCATGACTACATGTATTCTTTCCTGATTTCTCACAAAATTATTTTCCTGTTGAGAAAATCTATTTTCTCTAGGTGTACTACAATTATTTATTGACCCTACTCTTTCAGGTAATTTTAAAAATCTGGGAGAGCCTTCCTCAGATTCCTTAGGAGGTGCACTTGGAGAAGTTCCTGTAGAAACTCTCGGGGTAGATTGAAAATCTACTTGATAAGGTGGTGGTTTGCGTTTAGTAGCATAAATGTCTTCTAAAACTGCATCATCTAATTCCTCATCAAGCTTCTTTTGAGCTTTCTTTTGTTCAAGATCTTCAGTAATCATTATTCTCACTGGATACAGACCATCATACATGTCTGCCTTTCTACAGCGTATCACTTTGTCTTCATGTATTTCTCTATTTAAAATAAACTTTGAATTTCTAGGTGCTAAGCATTTGCTTTCACGTTCAAGTTCCATCATCTCAACTTCCCATTCAACCAATGCCTCAAATTGTGTAGGTCTAGGCTTTGGCACAAGATCCATAATTTTTCCTCTCAAGTTTCTCAAAACTTTCATATTTAATGATCCATCTTCCGGCCAGGCTAATACGCCATCATTTTTAGTATAATGCATCCAATTGTCAAGCCAAATTACAGTATGATAGCCTTATTCGCCTTCCATATAGGCTGCGGGTGTTTTGTACTCATGAAGTAATTTACCACCACGCGTTTCAATTTTATTGCCAGGTTTAAATAAATTTTTCACTTTCTGAAACCATGAAGGCTTTTTTATCTCATTATCATTCCAATAACTCATGTTTTAAATCAAAATTGTTTATTCCGTAAGCTTCGAAATGTTCTCTTGGTGTTCCGCTATTCCAGCCAATCAGTGCGCGAAAGACACCAACAAGCCAATCAGGTTAAGCCACGTCACCACCTTGCTCAACCAATAGAAATACAGTATTCAGAACTGACCAATCTGGTACCAGCTCGTCACTGTCACGTGAACCAATCAGTGCGCTTTCTGTGACGTATGTTATCCAATCACAGCGCAAACCAAAATGACGTACACTGCCGCTGCAGCTTCTCTGCGTGTTACTCCGTAAACTCACCCCTCCTTCACAAAAATTTTCACAGCGCCATTTTAAACAATGCTTTCCAATGAATTTTAATTAGTAACCACCAATAAACAAACCACTTGTCTGTTTTGCTAAATAAAGTGATAGTTTTACAAACATTCAGAACTCTCTCCGCATAAAATAGACAACGCTATTTCTATACGATCATTCGCGCATTCATACGAAAACCCTAATCATACACACACGAAATCTTGGCAGGACTTGAACCAACCACAGAAAACGTCAAACGTTAATAAGAATAGACGATGCTATCTCATCCTTCTCTCAAGCTTGGATAAATCCTATTACTCTTTTCACAAAAAGTTTTAAAACAGGCTCACCAGGTCCCTATGCTTAATGCTACGATTTCATAGACAATCCTCACTATTACATTCAACCAGTCACATTATCTAAGGTCCCTAAACTTGTGTTGTACGTCCACAACACGTGATATATTTTATACCACAATTTTGAAACAGAACAAATGCACTGTGTAAGTCTTCTAGTCACACTACTCTTTGCCGGCAAATAACCAGGAATTTTTCACACTGCTGGTAAAATCCTTTTGACTACATGCAACAAATGAACAAACCTAACAACGTATTTTAGACATGTATCCTATGTAATTTACATGTAACATGTATGTTACCATAGCAACCGAACTCTGCTACCAAAAGAATTGATCCAGCGCCACTATAGAAATTCTGTCATACATGTGTCACCATTCACTACCTAATACTCACCATACTAATCAATACTAAGGCCCATTCAACTTATGACAGAATATCATAAAGCTGAATCATGTGGCCTAATTAATCACACCATGAATCTCATATGTACAATATTTACAACTGCAGTATAAAATTTATATTCATAGATAATCAAGAAACATTTAATTAGACCACTGAGGCCAATGAATTAAGCTAATGGTAACGACTAAATAATCAAGACCAGCTTGACGTTTTAAGTCTTTTATTTTTAAGTTTAAAGTTTCAAATCTTTATTAGCTCATTTATTAATTTCAGACATTTTTATTAAATCAGTTTTAATCATTAGATTATTGGCTCAAAAGGTCTGGCACTTCGACATTGCACAGAAATAATGAATTAAAGAAAACATAAACCCTAAACCCTAAGTTAAGCTTTCTGACCACCTTGAAAACAAACACGACAGCAACACCACCACCCTTCTGGACAACCTGGCCAATCTCGGACTCAAACAACTTGTTGACACCCCCACCCATGTAGCCGGACACACGCTCGACCCTATCTTCACCTCCAGCAAGCACATCTTCTTCGATCACACCACAGCCCTCCACTGGACGGACCACAGCTGTGTTCACTTCAGCTACAAAACCACCTTGACCCACAACCGCCCACAACCTCTCCCTCGGAGAAACTGGAACAAAATCACTTCCGATCAACTCATCACATCACTCAACCAAAACCCTCCCTCCCTCTCATTGGACCCAAACCAAGCGGCCACCAATCTCAAGCAATGGATCACCCACAGTGCTGACGAATTAGCACCCCTGAAAAAGCACCAGATCAAATCAGCCAGCAAAAAGGCTCCATGGTTCAATGATGACCTTAAAAAATCCAAAAAGTTATGCTGCACCCTGGAGAAAACATGGAGAAAAAACCCGACCACAGACAACATGTCCACCCTCAAGGCAGCCACCCGCAAACACCACCAACTGATTCGATCCGCCAAGAAATCAGCATTCAAGGATCGTCTCGACAACAACACTCACAACAGCAAGGAACTTTTCAACATCGTCAAAGAATTCACCAACCCAACCGCAGCATCCAACGACATCACTCCCTCCCAAGACCTCTGCGATGCGTTATCCTCCTTCTTCTACAACAAAATTGCCGACATCCACAACAGCTTCGTGAACACTCCCAGCGCTCAACCGTCCCCACCCCCCTCAGATCCTACCCCGCCAACTAACATCCTTAACGCCTGGAAGCCAATCACCTCTGAAGACACCATCCGCCTAATGAACTCAATCCACTCTGGCTCGCCAACCGACCCCTGCCCCACCACATCTTCAACAAAGCGGACTCCATCATCGCACCCCATCTCCGTGATATCATCAACTGCTCGTTCAACTCTGCCATCTTTCCAGAAAGCTGGAAACACGCCGAACTCAGCGCCCTTTTGAAGAAACCCACAGCAGACCCTCCGAACTGAAAAACGACCGACCCATATCCCTCCTCCCATTTCCGGCCAAAGTCATCGAGAAAGCCGTCAACAGCCAGCTCGCCGCCTTCCTTGAATCCAACAACTCCCTTGATCCATCTCAATCCGGGTTTCGAGCCAAACACAGCACCGAAACTGCCCTCATTGCAGCTACTGATGACATCCGAACACTACTGGACAACGGTGAAACAGTAGCCCTCATTCTACTCGACCTCTCCACCGCTTTCGACACAGTCTGCCACAGTACCCTTATACAACGCCTCAGCAACATCGGAATACAAGGAAAAGCCTTGGACTGTATCACCTCATTCCTCGCTGGGAGAACTCAAAGAGTCTGACTTCCCCCATTCAACTCAGAGGCCACTGAAGTCATCTGCGGCGTACCACAAGGATCTTCACTCAGTCCCACCCTCTTCAACGTTTACATGAGTCCAATTGCCTCCATCGCTCGTCAACGCAACCTTAACATCATCTCTTACGCCGACGACACCCAGTTAATCCTCTCCCTCACCAAAGACCCTAACACCGCCAAAACTAATCTTCACGAAGGCATGAAAGAAGTAGCCGAATGGATGAAACATAGCCGCCTAAAACTCAACTCAGACAAAATGGAAGTGCTCATCCTAGGATCTTCCCCCTCTGCTTGGGACAACTCTTGGTGGCCTTCCGCTCTGGGCACAGCACCCACACCAACAGACCATGCACGTAACCTCGGCTTCATCCTAGACTCCTCTCTCTCAATGTCCAGACAAGTCAACGCAGTCTCATCCTCTTGCTTCAACGTACTTCGCATTCTCAAAAAGATCTTCCGTTGGATCCCCCTCGAGACAAGAAAGACTGTCACACACGCACTGGTCACGAGTCGACTGTACTATAGTAACACACTATACGCCAGTACCACAGCAAAATTACAGAAAAAACTCCAACGCATCCAGAACGCATCAGCGAGTCTCATATTAGACCTCCCTCGCCAGGATCACATCACCGAACACCTAAGAGACCTCCACTGGCTTCCCGTCAACAAAAGAATTACATTCCGCCTTCTCACCCACGCACACAAGGCCCTCTACAATCTAGGACCCGAATGCCTCAACACTCGCCTGTCCTTCTACAAACCCACCCGCCAACTAAGATCGTCCAATCAAGCCCTTGCCGCTGTCCTGCGCATCCGTAAATCCACCATGGGCGGCAGATCCTTCTCCTTACTTGCCGCCAAGACCTGGAACTCACTCCCCACTCACCTCCGCCTTACCCAAAACCACAGCTCCTTCAGAAAAGATCTTAAAACCTGGCTGTTCGACAAATAATGAACCCCTTCCCCAAGCGCCTTGAGACCCTCTGGGTGAGCAGTGCGCTATACAAATGCCCGAACTTGAACTTGAACTAAGGAAATAACATTTATTAAGCAATCAAGTCTTACGTGTCAAAAGGAAAAGGGACAGCACTTCGCCCTCAGGAAACAGTCAGCCCCGCTCCCCTCAAGAGGCCAGGTTTATATACCTTTTCTTACTCACTAATCTAACTAAAAATGATATTTTAGCAAAAAGCAGCAACCTAATTGGTTGTCATCCATCAGACCACCGAGAGGCCAACACATCAGTACTAGTGACATCATTATGTCGTTGTCCATTGACACGAAGCAACACTGACTTCCCAGAGTCGCAACATTAAACTAAATGTTCATATTTATTTCCTCCAGGATTTTAGCCAAGCTGCCTCTACACGCTTCCTTGGCCTTGACGCTTTTGCTTTCGGAGCTTGATACACACATCGTCCTTTGTTTGAGCTTCTGCATGTTTCCGTGGAAGTTTTTCAATGAAAAGCACCATCACTGCTGTGCTCAGCTCCTTTTAGTCAGGCCAACCAACTTTCATTAGAACTAGGCCTCAGCCTTTCACTCGAGCTAGTATTTAAACAAACACAAAAAGGTGATTAATTCAAGTAAAATAAACCCTTCTGTTACCCACCCTTCTTTGCTAATATTTAACCATTAATATATGTCACCTAGCAGAAGCAAACAAATAAAGCAGCACATTTAATATCTACCATTCTTCTTAAAGTCCAGCTGGATTCTTTATATATCTGAAAGAGTAAAAAGATAGACGAACAGAACATGGATAGACAGTCACAACATGGACTTACATATAAGCACACATAATAGAAGCACATGCCATAAAATGATCAGCCGCGTGTTTGTGAATGCAATTTTACTCTAGGTTGATTTAATAATACAAATCATGCAACAATTCATTAATAAATTAGTTCATGTTACAGAGAATTAATTTCACGAGCCAGAATAAAATGAATTCTGAAACTCGCTCCATCACACTCTATGAGAGTTTTTCACCTGATCGATTGTCAGTCGCCTTAAAACCCATTCTGAGAGGTCTGAGGTACCTATGCTCCTGGTCATGGATGATGGAGTGGAAGAGACTGGACCTCTCCTGACCTCCTCTTCCAAGCAGTAGGATGGGTCAGTGGAGAATGCCAGCCTCTTCCCTACCCTGACCCTAGAACAACAAAGGGACTGCAGCCAATTGTTCGGGCATTTTGCCTCTCTTTTCTCCCTTACTTCTGGACTCATTAAATGGTGTATTCATACGGGGGACAGTATGCCGGTAAAGAGTAAAATCTACAGGCTATATGATAAGGTGAGAGCCAGCATAAAGGAGGACATTTCCACAATTTTGTAGCTGGGGGAGGTCATTGAACCCTCAAACAGTTTATGATCCAGGCCAGGGGTGTTCGTCTTTAAGGCTGCCCTGCCAGGTACCACCCCTGAACTTAGGTTCTGCAGGGATTATTCAGGTCTCAATGCAGTCACCAGGACTGCTAAACACCCCATTCCATGAGCTAATGTCCTCATAGATTGGTTGGGAGTTGCTATGTTCCTCATCAAGTTTAACTTAATGTCTGGGTATTGCCCCCTTGACCAAGGGGGGCAAAGAGAGGTCTCTATTTCCTACCCCAGTATGCCACTTTCAGTTCCAGGTGATACCCTTCAAGTTGAAGAAAACCCTTGCCCCCTTCCAGAGGTTGATCAGCCAGGTCCTGGCTGTATTGGAGAACTTAATTTCTGCTTACCTAGATGACATTGCTGTCTTCAGTTATAGCTGGGAGGACCACCTGCGCCACCTCAGGGAATCTTCTGACTCTTCAGAGAGCAGGCTTGACTGTCCAGGCCAGTCAGTGCCAAATAGGGTAGGGTTCAGTGGTGTACTTGGGACACCAAGTGGGAGGAGGCAAGGTATGGCCCCTATGCCAAAATCCAAACTATTCTGGCTTGGGAACTCCTAAGAAACCAGACAGAATGGAGGGGGCCTTCCTTGGCCTCACCAGTTACTACAGAAAATTTCAAGGGGTATGGGACCGTAGTTGCCCACTTGACAGAACTGCCCTCCAAGAAATAGTCCAGGCATGTGATCTGTACAGAGGTGTCACTCAGAACACTTTTGACACCCTGAAGAAAGCCATGTGCCCAGTACCCATGCTCAAGGCTGAATACTCTAGAAAGTGCATCCTGCAGACAGATGCCTTGGAGCATGGCATAGGGGCCGTGATTTCATAGCGAAAGGAAGAGGGCCCTGGATCAACCTGTAGCCTTCATCAGTAGAAAGTTACTTACCAGGGAATGGAGGTGAAGTGCAATAGAAAGGGAAGCATTTACAGTGGTCTGGGCACTGAGGAATTTGAGAACATACCTGTTTGGTGCTCACTTCTGGGTCCCCTCAGATGGCAAATGCAGAGAATAGACTTTAGGGTGGAGCACCGCCCCGGAACAGATCACTCCAATGCTGACAATCTCTACAGGTTTATCCGCCTTAGTGATGAGAACTCCCAAGAGGTTGGGTAGTTCTCCCCACTTTCAGTTGGATGGTTCTCCACTAATATTTTGCCTTCAATCATCCTGTTTTGCTGGCTTTTTTTATTGCTAGCTTTAGTGCTCTGCACACTTTACCACTGCTAACAAGAGCTAAAGTGCTCGAGCTCTCTCCTTAAAACATGGTAGAATTGGATTATAGCGCATTCAATTTACCTGTTAAGTCCCTAGCAAAGTGGCTGTACCCAGGGCATGTAAATTAAATGCTAATAGTGGGCCTGCAGCACTGAGTGTGCCACCCACTTAAATAGCCCTCTAAAATGCATCAGGTCTGCGATCGCGGCTTCTCTGTGCAGTTCTAAACTGCCATTTAAACCTGGCAAAAAAAACATTTGCCAGGCCCAAACCTTACTGTTTAATGCATATAGTTCAACCCTAGCGTAGGCCCTGAACAGCCAAGAGGGCAGGGTGCAGTGTATTTAAAAAACAGGATATATAATTGTACGTTTTACATGTCCTCAATTCGTGTTTCACCATTGCAAGGCTTACCTCTCCCATAGGAACTTTAGAGTTACCTTATTACATTTAATAAGATGAAACTTCCAATTGGGAACAGCTAAACAAGTCAATTTTGGTGTGTAAAGAATGGTATTTAAAAGCTCTCTTTATTGGTAAAGTCAGATTTTTAATCACATTTCTGAAAATACCACTTTTAGAAAATTGGCATTTTCTTGATCTACCATTTGGTGACTGCATCCTGAACCTGGGTTACATGACTAGATGAAGTTGGCTGTTGGTCTTTGTGTATTGCTCCCAGACAGTGAGAAACAGGGAAGAAAGGTGTTGGCAAGATGACCCACTCTGAGCAGCACAGGGATTGGCTTGAGCGGGCTGGAAAGACACTTCGCTAAGACCAGGGAGTCTGTGGGGCTGGAGAAACCCATGTGCATTTTGGTTGGCCTGAGATGGCTGACCAATCACAAATGTGCACTTAGGTAGTGAACATAGCACTCTTCCTCCCCATGCCCTACCTCTCCCTGCACAAGTTAGCTCAGAGACTGCAAATGAAAAAGAAAAAAATCTACAGCATCATTTTATTTTTCATTTGGTGGCTCTGAGTCAGGCAGTGGTGTAACGCGCCTCCGCCATTGTGGAAGTGCCACCGCTGGTTGACTGGCCGCCTGGCATGAACCTCAAGGACAGAAGGCTCCAGCAACTTTAAACCCAGAAACTAGACTCTGCCCTCTATGAAATATATCCTGCCAAGTGGTGCCACCCCAGTCCTGAACCACTGGTAGTGGGCCTTAAGGTGCTCTGCCAGTCTATCTGTGTTTTCAGATGAACCAACGGATCTCCTCTGCTGTTCTGTGCAACCCCTAGCAGAATCAACTTGTTGGCTCTGCTGCATGAATTTCCCCAACGTAAGGACTTTGCAGCGCCAGCCACAGCCTGAACTCGCTATGCAGACTAAATCTCACTAAGAAAACTAATGTTTGTTTAGTTTAAGTTGGTTTTGTATCTTAATAAATAATTACGTTTTCCTCACCATGACTTCAACTTTTTTTTTCTTCTTCTGTGTAAGGAGCCAGAAGCACTGTCCTCAGTGCAGATGTCACAGGTGCAAAAGATGAGCACCTGGTTTTTACCTATCCCAGAGGCCACAACTGCCAAACATGAGCACTAGGCTACATCAAACCAGGAGGTTGAAATTGCTGAAGTTAAGTGCCCGTCTGCACCTGTCTAGAAGCCCACAACTTCCAAAGAAAAGCACTCATCTGCAGCCAGTCCAGTGGCCGCAACTGCCTAGATTAACGCCCATTTGTACCTAGCCATAGGCTGCAAATGCTAGAGACGAGCACTACTTAGCAGGTATGTAGAGCCATTCAAACTCGGTGCTAAGTAAAAAGCAAGGACACTTCTGATGGCCCTGCAGACCAAAAGCTGAAGCCAAAGGCGTGCGATCTCCAACCATTCTATCCAGCACCACACAATTTGTATCTTCATTAAGCAGGTAACATGGGCCTTAACTCAAGAAGACTGAAAGACTAGGTATTAATTGTGCAAAGGGGAACCTGCCATCAGAATGCTAACCAGTGCAGTCTCTTTTAGGCTTAAAGAACAATTGAACTGATCTACAAACTTACAATGAGATAGCCACTAGTGGTAATGTAATGTATGTGTCTTGTAAAGCGCACTGCTGCCCTGAGGCGTCGTGGCGCTGTAGACCGCTGGGGAACCTGTCCTGGCTATCCCTGTGAGATGGTCCCTACTGGGTATCTCCAAGGTGAAAACAGGCATCCCCGGCGAATGTTTGGGGCCGTTGTAGAGATGAGGCAAGCTAATGCCCAGAGTTGCCGAGTGTGATCCCTGGTTAGAGTAGGCACCAAGGCGAGAATTATCGAGTCCGCTGACCCTGGTCCACGACCCTGCCCCATCGGGAATTGAATCCTGGTCCCGGGCCGTTCTCTGCTTTCAGGTCTGCCGCCTCTAACCAGTGAGCCACACCACTCCATGCACCTGTGCCTGCTCAACACATATCCCAGTAGCATTGCAAAGGTTACCAGACACATTGGGGAACTTCTTAAATGGGGAAGGGAACCATAATGGGTGTATCATTTCACTCGAACCCATGGGTGAGATCACATCCCTGCAATTGTAAACCTATTGAAGTGTGTAGCATATTGTTCAGTTGTGAGATTAAAGTACTTTTTAAACTAAAAGATAAGCACTGGACTGAACAATACAATATTGTGTTAGTTGATTAGCTGTTGATTTCCAAGCTGTTGGACCCCATGCTACCTCACTGAGAAGCCTTTAACTGCTCACCTGTGCCACCCTGAGAGTAAAGCACTGAAAGGGTGTACTAGGTCTAGTTTGCAGAGCTGTGGTAGGATTGGCCTCAAAACACTAGAGGCTAACAATACCAAACACCATGGTTGTGGCCCAGTAATGAGTTCTTACAATGGGAGCTGATAGTAGGTAGCTCATTGTGTAAAAATAAGCTTCTGTGTAGGCTTTAGGAGCGCCACCAGCTGAGACCACCATCTTCCATCTTTGAAAATAACGCTATCTGGCTTGGATTTAGCCAAAGTATTTATTTATTTATTATTTATTATTTAATCAGCTTATAATGTGCACTGTCACCTTACAGGCATCCTGGTGCTGGTGGCTACACAAGAGGCAAAGGAAAAGTTAAAGCAGGCACAGGAGACTATGGCTTAGGAAACAACCAAGTCTTCACAGATTTCCTAAAAGGGAGAAGTTCCCTAATTTGCCTAACCTCCCAAGGGAGGCTGTTCCACAAAAAACGATGGATTTAGGCCCAGATCCTTGTACTGGGGTGAATGTAAGACATTGATCTACATTCTGTCCATTCAATTGTTTTTTGTAATTTTCTCCCTGAGTGTACTGGGGTAGCTCAGACGTGGGTCCCAGAACCTCTACACCACTGGAGTCAAGCTAGCCGGGCTGATGAGAGGTGTTACCTCGAAACCGGTCCGGTCCTCGGATGCTTGATTCCGGTCTGGGAAAGATATGGCTGTGTAGTTCGGACTGGACTGTTCCCATGGGGCACAGGGTCAGAGCTGATTTGCATAAAGCCATTATCTAACCCAGGGTGGTGTGGAGTGCAAAAAACGATGGATTTAGGCCCAGATCCTTGTACTGGGGTGACTGTAAGACATTGATCTACATTCTGTCCATCAAATTGTTTTTTGTAATTTTCTCCCTGAGTGTACTGGGGTAGCTCAGACGTGGGTCCCAGAGCCTCCACGCCACTGGAGTCAAGCTAGCCGGGCTGATGAGAGGTGTTACCTCGAAACCGGTCCGGTCCTCGGATGCTTGATTCCGGTCTGGGAAAGATATGGCTGTGTAGTTCGGACTGGACTGTTCCCATGGGGCACAGGGTCAGAGCTGATTTGCATAAAGCCATTATCTAACCCAGGGTGGTGTGGAGTGCAAAAAACGATGGATTTAGGCCCAGATCCTTGTACTGGGGTGAATGTAAGACATTGATCTACATTCTGTCCATCAAATTGTTTTTTGTAATTTTCTCCCTGAGTGTACTGGGGTAGCTCAGACGTGGGTCCCAGAGCCTCCACACCACTGGAGTCAAGCTAGCCGGGCTGATGAGAGGTGTTACCTCGAAACCGGTCCGGTCCTCGGATGCTTGATTCCGGTCTGGGAAAGATATGGCTGTGTAGTTCGGACTGGACTGTTCCCATGGGGCACAGGGTCAGAGCTGATTTGCATAAAGCCATTATCTAACCCAGGATGGTGTGGAGTGCAAAAAACGATGGATTTAGGCCCAGATCCTTGTACTGGGGTGAATGTAAGACATTGATCTACATTCTGTCCATCAAATTGTTTTTTGTAATTTTCTCCACAACTTAGCGGCAGCCACCCCAAAAGATCTGCCCCCTGATCTAACTTTTCTAAATCTAGGTACTCTCACCAATCTAGCCGAAGAGGAGCAAAGCAGCCTAGAGGGAGAATACCAGGCACATTTAGATTGCATTATTGGGGGTCCAAGCCCATGAAGGGCTTTAAAAACCAGGCAGAGAGACTTGAATTGTACTCTCTGCCTGAGAGGAAGCCAGTGAAGTTCAGCCAATGCTGCTGACGCAGATGATCTTCTGGGGAACCCTAAGATTAACCTCGCTGCAGCAGATTGAATGCTTTGAAATCTATCCAACAAAAAGCCAGGAGAGTCAAGTAAAAGGGAATTACAATAATCAAGCCTACTCAATATTGTACATCTGGCTACCAGAGCCCGTGCATGAGGGGGAAGAAGAGGCATAATTTTCCGCAAAGACCTGATTATTGCAAAACAGCAGGTTGTAGTTTTTGTGACTTGAGCTTCCATAGAAAGTCTACTGTCCAACATAATACCCAAATTGCGGACAGTTTCAACTGGTTGAACTTTGACCGATGTTTCACGGGGCCAAAAGTCATCAGGAAAATGATGGGGAATCCTCCCCCCTGCACAGAAAAGCACCTCAGTTTTAGCCGCATTAAATTGAAGGGAGTTGTTCTGCAGCCAACGGGCCGTATCCCGTAAACACTCATGAAACAACTCAGACCTCATCAGCGCCGCAGAACCTTAGAGCGCCGTGACTCGCTCCTGTCCCTCAGGCTGAGTGGTCGCTCCCCAGTGTCCCCTCGTGACACTCGGTATCGTTGTGCAGCTTCTGCCATTGTTTTTGTGCCTTATTGCATTTGCCTGCTGTGTGCCTGCCTGCCGAGCTGCTATATAAATTATTTAATTAATTAAGCGTGCCGCTTTCACCGCACTCGGTATCGTTGTGCTGCCTCTGCCATTGTTTTTGTGCCTATTAGATTTGCCTGCTGTGTGCCTGCCTGCCGAGTTGCTCTCTCGCTATTTAATTAATTCTTTGTGCCGCTTTTCACTTTATTTAAGCGCTCTGACTAGCGCGACGCTGTGCTCCCCCCCCGCCTCCATTTTGTTGTTGTTGTGATCCCTAGAGCCCGCCCCGCCTCCCAGCTGAGCAGCCCTCGCCCCTCCCCCTCCACCTTCCATATATGACAGCTGTTCCCGCGCGCAGCGTCCACGCGCAGTGACCGCGCCCAACCCGCGCCGAAGGTGCGCCAAAGGTAAGCCCGTCTACGCCCGTCCGCGCCTGGACCGCGCCCAGCGCCAGACCACCTGCCCCTCGCGCTGCCCAGCCCCCCCGCATTACCTACGATGCCGCCACCCTCCTAGCCCTTAACCCTGGTCGCGCCCCCAACTGCGTCCAAGCCGCTCCGGGACGCACTCATGGACCTTTCTCCTGCTACTCCTGCAAATTCAGCGGCACCGACAACATCTCCGCTACGACCACACCACAGATTCCCGACCCCAACCACCTAGAATGCATCCTTCTCAACACCCGCTCGGTCCACAGGCACGCCATTGACCTTT
This sequence comes from Lissotriton vulgaris, assembly GCF_964263255.1. Classification (NCBI taxonomy): domain Eukaryota; kingdom Metazoa; phylum Chordata; class Amphibia; order Caudata; family Salamandridae; genus Lissotriton; species Lissotriton vulgaris. Next base: position 272,869,805 of record NC_141694.1, on the reverse strand, counting down.
GGAACCTACTAGACACCATCTCTCCTGATGTCGCCTTCCTAACGGAAACTTGGATGAACGCTTCCTCCGCCCCTGACATCGCCATCGCTATCCCTGATGACTATAAGATCACACGCAAGGACCGCACCGACCATACAGGAGGTGGAATCGCTATCGTCCATAAGAAAACAATCCGCATCTCAACCAGCTCTGATGCCAACCTCGCCAACTCCGAACACCTTCACTTCCAGATCCACATCGACCCCCAAGACCACACTCAGAGGCACCCTCCTCTACAGACCACCAGGACCACGCGCAAAATTCAGTGAAGACATCACGGACTTCATCACCCCACACGCGCTACCCTCCAAAGACTACATCCTTCTGGGAGACCTCAACTTCCACCTTGAAAAGATCAACGACCGCAACACCGCCACCCTCTTGGACAACCTCACTAACCTCGGACTTAAACAACTGGTCACTTCCCCCACCCACATCGCAGGTCACACTCTCGACCCCATCTTCACCTCCAGCAACCATGTCTCCTTCAGCCACACTACGGATCTCCTCTGGACTGACCACAGCTGCGTTCACTTCACCTACAACAAGCCGAAACCCATCAACCACCCCCAACCAACTCTACAAAGAAACTGGAACTAAATCACCACAGAGCAGATCTCCACATCACTCCTTCAAACCTCCCCAGCCCTCTCTTCTAACGCCAACGAAGCCGCCTCCAACCTCACCCTTTGGTTATCCAACACCGCCGACACCTTAGCACCACTGAAAAAACGTCAACACAAACTTGGCAACAAGAAGGCCTCATGGTTCAACGATGATCTCAAGAAGTCCAAGAAACTGTGCCGCTCCCTTGAAAAGGCCTGGAAAAAAGACCCATCCACCAGCACCAAGGACGCCTTCAAAAGCGCCACCCGCACTCACCACCAACTGATCCGAAAAGCCAAGAAAACATCATTCAAGGATCGACTTGACAACAACGCCCACAACAGCAAGGAACTATTCAACATCGTCAAGGAATTTTCCAACCCCGCGGCCAACTCCAACGACATCACCCCATCTCAAACCCTCTGCGACTCCCTAGTCTCTTTTTTCCACAACAAGATTGCTGACATCCACAACAGCTTTAAAAACCAACCCGGGAGCCAACCCACCCTACCATCTGCTGACCATCTCCCCCCCGTAAACACCCTTAACGCCTGGAACCTAATCTCCACTGAGGACACCATCCGCCTGATGAATTCCATCCACTCCGGATCCCCCACAGACCCATGCCCTCACCACATCTTCAACAAAGCAGACTCCGTCATAGCCCCGCACCTCCGAGACGTCATCAACTGCTCCTTCAACTCCGCTACCTTCCCAGAAGACTGGAAACACGCTGAACTCACCGCCCTTCTGAAAAAACCAACAGCAGACCCCACCGAACTCAAAAACTACCGCCCCATCTCGCTTCTTCCATTCCCGGCCAAAGTCATCGAGAAAGCCGTCAACAACCAGCTCGCCACCTTCCTCGAAGCCAACAAATCCCTCGACCCCTCACAATCTGGCTTCCGAGCCAAACACAGCACTGAGACCGCCCTCATCGCAGCAACAGACGACATTCGAACTCTACTGGACAATGGAGACACAGTCGCCCTCATCCTCCTCGACCTCTCTGCAGCCTTCGACACTGTCTGCCACAGCACCCTTTTACAACGCCTCAGAAACATCGGAATCCAAGGAAAAGCACTGGAATGGATCACCTCGTTCCTCACCGGAAGAACCCAGAGAGTCCGCCTCCCACCATTCAAGTCCGAGGCCTCTGAAATCATTTGTGGCGTACCTCAAGGATCCTCACTCAGTCCCACCCTCTTCAACGTATACATGAGCCCCCTCGCGACCATCGCCCGCCAACACAACCTGAACATCATCTCCTACGCGGACGACACTCAACTGATCCTCTCTCTCACCAATGACCCCAGCACCGCCAAAACTAACCTACACGAAGGAATGAAAGAAGTCGCCGAATGGATGAAACAAAGCCGTCTGAAACTGAATTCAGACAAAACAGAAGTCCTCATCTTAGGTACATCCCCCTCTGCATGGGACGACTCCTGGTGGCCGGAAGCCCTCGGAAAAGCACCCATCCCGACAGACCACGCACGGAACCTTGGCGTCATCCTAGACTCCTCACTCTCCATGAACAGACAAGTCAACGCCGTATCCTCCTCCTGCTTTAACATTCTTCGCATGCTCAGAAAAACATTTCGCTGGATCCCCTCTGAAACAAGAAAAACAGTCACCCACGCTCTAGTCACGAGCCGACTGGACTACGGAAACACCCTATACGCAGGCACCACCGCTAAACTCCAGAAGAAACTACAACGAATCCAAAACGCCTCAGCCAGGCTCATACTGGACATCCCACGCAACGAACACATTTCTGGTCACCTTAAAGACCTCCACTGGCTACCCGTCAATAAGAGGATCACTTTCCGACTGCTTACCCACGCACACAAATCACTCTACGACATCGGACCAGATTGCCTCAACTCTCGACTGTCCTTCTACACCCCCTCCCGCCAACTTCGCTCCTCCAGTCAAGCCTTCGCCACTGTACCTCGCATCAACAAGACCACCATGGGAGGCAGATCCTTTTCATACCTGGCTGCCAAAACATGGAACTCACTCCCCGCTTACCTTCGCCTCACCCAGAATCACCTAGCGTTCAGAAAGCAGCTTAAAACGTGGATATTTGACAAATAATCCCCCTCCCCTTCCTAAGCGCCTTGAAACCCTCTGGGTATGTAGTGCGCTATACAAATTTTATGACTTGACTTGACTTGACATCGGTGTTGAATCCTCGCCCTCAAAGGAGAGGATTAACTGAGTGTCATCCGCATAGTTTATGGTATTAATCCCACAGGATTTAATAACCGTGATCAAGGGTTTAAGATAAATGTTAAATAGCATAGGGCTAATTGCCGAACCCTGCGGAACCCCATGCGACACAGGACAAAACGCAGACTGAAAAGGTGGAAGAGACACCGCCTGCTGTCTATCCTGCAAGAAAGATCGAAGCCAGCGCAGGGCAAAACCTCTCACCCCAGCCTCATACAGTCTTCTCAGAAGAGTGCCGTGGTTAACCGTATCAAAGGCGGCTGACAGGTGAAGCAGGATCAATGCAACTGCCTGTCCCCTGTCCTCACGCCTTTGCAGTTCATCCATAGCGGTCACCAAGGCCGTCTCAGTTCCATGGGCAGGTCGGAATCCAAATTGCACCTCCTCCAGCAGCTGTTGCTGCTCCAGATGTTTAGAGAGAGAGGGGCACTAACCAGGCGTTCCACAATTTTAGCCGGAAAAGGTAGTTCTAAGATCTAAACCAATGTCATAACATTGAGAAGAGCATATTGGGGAAACTCTGTGAGGATATTTTAAGGTCCCTCCACCAACCACTTCTGAATTACCACTATATCTTGGGTTTCACACTGCCTTTAACCAAGAACAGAGCTGGGCTTTTAGGAATGAGGCAGAAAACTTGCAAGGAAACTTAGGAAGGAAGATAACAAACCAGCTTTGCTATGTACTCTTTTCAAAAGAGCTACTGGAAGGTTCCAGCAGCTAGCTTGCATCATTTATTTTACACTAAAATCCCTTGCCAGAATTGATTGTGATATTTCCCCAGATCACTTCCAGGACCACTGAGGAGTACAACTGCTGTACTGGTGTGGTTTGGCAGAGCTCTGACTGACCCTGGAAGGGGTATACTGTTTGCACTGATATTCTGATAGGCAGATGTCCCCCTTTGAAGATTATATTGACCTATGGTAAACATGGGAGGAGCTGGCCTGTGTCCTGAAGAATGTGTGTTCATACAAAGAGCTGCTATACTACAGCAAAAACTCTTTTGGGATTTGTATTCCTGTTGCTTCCCAAAGGGCCATATCTGCCAGGAGTTGTGGAAAAGTTCATTGTAAACTGGATATCTATTTCTGTCAGGTGTGACAATCTAACCCACTGAGAAAGCTTGCAATTATTTTTTTTACAGAAGGCAATGTAATGTAACTGATTATCCTCACTGTCCCAGCATGTATGAGGCCAAGTTAGTTATTACTGACAGAGTTTAATTTTTAGGTCAAATTTGTGCACACCTAGCCTCCAGCATCCACTTTGAACATCATTTTAGCTATGTTTGATTTTAGTTCCAATTATTTTCTATGGGAGTTTTCAAGGATTTTCTTCAAAAATGCATAACGTCTGAACCTTTTTACTGATTTTTAACTAATTTGTTTCGGTTAACTCATTATTTTTTCTTGCTGTTACTAATTGGTTTGGGAATCTGTTTGAATTCTTAACTTTAATGTTGAGGTGGTACTGCTAAAACAGTTTATACACAACTACCAGGGCAAGTACAGGATTTCATATTGAAACCAGATTCTAACTGTTTGGGCACTGAAATGCGTAACTTTGTGGGAGTTGAGAAAGTAAATTTACCTTCATTTGCATTAATACTGCAGCATGTACTGAATGTGTTGGATCAATGACATAATGTTATTGACAACACCACCCTTTACAAAAATACTATCCATTCACAAAAATATCGCAAAACATATCACCATCCTATAATTAATTAACAAAAACACCAATACAAATTACCAAAATATCGCTGGTAAAAATAACTATTCGTGATAATATTTAAACCACAAATGTCCCAAATAAAAATGACCTTTAAACAGCTATATAAAATGTCGAAAAATATTGAAATGAAGACAATCAACTACCGTAATACTGCAAAAATAAAAACAATATGACTAAATAATATAACTCTATTTTACTTTAAACAACAAATCAAATTAATCTCCACATAAATTCATAAATCGCCTATAACTAAAGGCAATATTATGACGCTGGTGGGACCACCACCAACAGGACATTAGTGGCGGTCCCAATAACAGACCGCCCTTCTGTCATACCGCCGAATATGATGCAGCGGGTGGGAACATTGTAAGATCTACGGATCCCGACGGGGCGCTGGTTGGTATCGCAATGCCTAATGACGGTGATTCCGCTGCAGGCGCCATTGTTGGGATTGCAAAGCCCCTTTCCGACAGCCTTTCCATGGCAGTCGAACCGCCATGAAAAGGTTGTCAGAAACAGACTCTGGAAGCCCCAAACAGGGCCCCGTCCCCTGTGGGCCACTGTAAAGTGGACCCGGGAGCACATGTAGTGCCCCCACTCACATCCATGCACCGTGTCCTATACACCATGTGGTGCCTGCCACATGGTACATGGGTGTGGAGGAAGTGCTCTTTAACACTGTAGGTTGTGCTGCGGCCCTCTACCTGGGCCGCAGCACAAGCTGCAGTGTTAAAGTGCATTTTCCGACTGCCAGCACAGCAGTTGCATCATGATTCGTTGGTCGGACTGCCGACTGCTTGTCAGGCAGTCTCCTGACTGCCGCAATAGCGGTCGGAGGTCCAACCTCCGACATCATAATAAGGCCCTTTGTGTTTTTGGTGTAGAAATGTTCTCTTCTTTGTATATCTAGTTAGTTATATTCTAGTTAGTTTGCTTTACATTTGTTTTTGTTGGTTACTGTCCATTTAGTCTGAATGTTTTTATCAGTCATTGCCTTTTATGGTGAACACTAATTAGTGTTTCTGTTTCAATGATCAATATATATTTCTGTTTTTGTGTTTTTCTGGATATCATTTTTATGTTTAATTTGAATTATTAATGTTTTTTTATATTGCATTATTTGCTATGAGAATACATTTTTTGATAATCATTTTATGTATTATGCATTTTATTTTTATTTTATGTGCTTAAAGCTCATAATAATGTTATAGTATTTAAATAATATAAGGGCTCATTACAATGGCGATCAGATGAGCATCCTCTGCCATTGCTGCCGGCGGGGGACCGCCTAACAAGACATCGGCGGTCCCACCTCCCAATTACAATGTGCCCGCTGGGTGGAAAAGTGCAGTCCCACCAACATCATAATCAGCCCCCAGAACTGCAAGACAACCACGCTCTAGTGGATTGCCAAAAAAAAATCGGAAAAAAAACTGGAAGAAAATATACAAATATTTTCACAAGTACATAAAACCTTTAAATTAACATAGTTGAAAGTAACTTATTTTAAAGACGATAAAGTATGAATAACTAACCAAACTCTCTATTTTTATGCATTTACTAAACTACAGAAAAAGTACAAAACAATCTAAAAAGTGCAGATCCACCAATAAAATTCAACAATCAAACTTTTTTGCACAAGGCACCTAATAAGTAAGTAAAGTTAAACCGCTTTTAATTATCAGCTAAACCATAAACGTAAGAATTAAAACTAAAAGTCCCAACCCCTACAAACTCCCCAAAAATAAACATTTAAAATATAACTAATAGAACAGCTTTTCCCCAACAGAAAATAAACCACCTGATCCATATTGTAATAGCTTCAACAGAAAAAAGAACTGCAATTATGAGAATCAGCACATCTGTAATTATAAAACCCAACACAATTGTCATAATATTTTACGTACATTAGCAAAGCAAAAGGAACATTATTATAATGTATTTAACTATATTATTAAACTACTTTCAGACAGAAAGAGCAAACTATTTCACAATCATAGAAAGGCAGACAATTACTCTTCCACATGGGCTAAACTTACAGCCATGAAAAGACCAGCACCAAGAATGGTAATTGAAAGTTTACAAAATGCTACTCTAATGGTTGTTATAAGAGGGTTACTATGAAAGATGATGTTGTTAACGTGAGAGAACACAACCCTCCAACCCTTCCCCGAATGTCACTGAAATCGAAGTAAGACATGTATTTCAAAATTTAAAAGAGGCAAGTACAATGCCCAAGTACCTACTACTAAAATTATTTTTTTTGATTTCAAATCATTTTTATTGAATTTAGCAGGACATGCAGAAGGAAAAGAAAGGTACAGAATTGTTGTGCATTCTTAAGTACTGGTAGAAGGATGATACCTGGTTGTCCGGTCTTCCATAAGCTACAAATTGATAGACACAAGTGATTTAAATAACAATGCTTTTCTCAAGATCTTTGTTAACATGTGATATAGTATTTTGGAGAAGTCCATATATACCAAGCAGTATTGATAGCTCGAATTCTGTTATGCAAGTAACGATTGGTTATACCAGCTAACTCCTACCTTAATAGAGTTATACCAAAAAAATCATAGGATAAGCACACAATAAAAGCATAACAAGAAGAGGAACGAAAACAACTAATAAGATCAAGGGGGTATTGGTAGCACCAATAGAAGCCAAATCAATATTGTGGTTGTATAACTGTTGAGTTAATGAGGAGCATGATAGTCCTAAAACTACAGTTTGCCTGAGGGACTTTCGAGACCCAGTTGAGTAGGGTGAAAGTGTCTGTTTTTCAGGGGGGCTTAAAGGTTGGTGAAGCGAAGTCTAGCGAGTTTAGCGATTCCCAAAGTGTCCTGTTTCTAGATTTCCATGGGGAGATTGAAGGATCATATTATCGGCACCCGTCAGAAAGGTTAGCCATTCTTGCCATATCTTGAAGGATATTTTGTCAAACTGTTTCCAGTTGCACAGTATTATTTTACATGCCATAGTCAGTCTTAAATAAAGCAGAAAACGGTCACTATCTTTTTTAAATTTGGAACATGGAATCCTATTAGAATATATGATAACTCTTTGTTTGGAGTAATATGTAGTATCTGGGTGATACACCCAAAGATCCTTTCCCAAAGTTTTTCCAACATTGGACAATGTTGAAGCATGTGTGACAGATCCTCTTCTAGTGATTTACAATCCCAGCAAAGCGGAGACTTAGTAAGATTAAGCTTATATATCCTGGCAGGAGTCCAATGGCTCTTATTTATGATCATGTACTTTGTCTGGGCTAGTGTGGGAGATATTTTACTTTTAAAAGTGTTAGATGAATTTGCTCCCAGTCAACATGTATTGCCTTGCTATTTGGTTCAGCTTCTCATTTCTTTTCAGCAATCATACTAGTCTAATCGCAATACTAAAATTCTAAAAGATATAGTACCTGAACATATCACAGAACAGGTCGAAGATATAGCTACTTTAAAATGCTTAATAGCACAAACTAAGAAAGCCACCAGTGATACTCCAGCTGCCCCTAGAATATATGAAAACATCCAAATTCCTGAACACTTAACCACCACAGGTAATAATAAGCCCTTCCTCCTACATGACAACCATTATAACAAGCAAATTATTATATTTGATACAGGAGATAATTTATTAAAACAAAGGGGTTATTTAAAGTTTGGTCATCCATCGGACTGCCAAACTCGCGGTGGAGGTGCGGTGGCAGACAGGGACTGCCGCACAGGTAGTTTGACAGCTGTACTACAAGTACGGTGCTTGAACTCCGTAGGACCCCCACAACCACCAGGAATCTGCAATCCCTGGCGGTGGCGAGGTGGTCTGCAGGTCCTCCAAGCATATTACGGATTTACTCACCACCCTCAGTCTCATGGCGGTGATCATACCATGAAAATGCAGGCAATGGGGAAACTTAGGGGGTCCTACAGGGCCCCCTGTACCCTAAGGACCTAGGGGTGTATGCAGGGGTGCACATGGTGTGTACCCCTATCTGCATGCACCCACAGTTCCAAGAAAGCATAGACTTTATAGTCCATGCCATGCTGGAATGTGCTGTGGTGGGCACACAGTGATGCCTTTCTAAGACTCTCCTTTGAAAGGCAGCGCCGTGGGCCTGCCACCGCAGGACCACCCCCACCACACAGGATTACAACTTGTATTCTGGCGGGTGGACAGCGGTTGGCTTCGCAGGTGTGGGAGCTGGGCGGTGGGATGATGCCCCACTCCCACACTGCCAAAACCGTAATCAGGCCCTAAGCCAATGTCAAATATGGATGATGGATGGACATTCAAAATGTGCCCTAGACCATTCACTCAGGTATACACTATACATGGTGAATATCAAAACACTAATATATCCCTCACATACGGCCTGTTTCCTAATACACAAAATAGCACTTAGTACAAATTATTAAACCACATTCAAATAAAATGAACAACTACCCTACATAAAATAAGAATCGATTTTGAACAAGCCATGATACAAACAATACTATAACTACACCCACACAAAGTTATTCAAGGCTGTTAGTACCATTTAAATCAAAGCATTTGAAGAGATCTCCAACAATCTACACTAAGTATAGAATATGCAACAAACATCCTTTGAAAAACAAAAAATAGCACCAGCATATGTCCCTGTAACAGAGGTAGCTAACATCTACAACTTATTTATAGAAAGTCTAATTTATTAAGAAAACAAACAAACTAACCCCCCTACTGTACTACTTTGAAGACATTTGGCTTGGCAGACTGCACCGCTCTGGATACAGATGCCAATCTAAGTCAAATGGCACCCAAATTGGATGCCAACCCAACACAAATTGAGGAGATCCCAACCTACATTCCTCAAACTGACAGAACCCCTGCAAAAAGAACAAAACTACCAACAACTAAGAATCGAACAATCAGTAACCCCAATTAAACTTAAAATAAGTAAATAAACCCTTAGAGTATACAACATGCTACATTGTAAAGTTAGAATCTTTATAAACAACAAAGGAGTACCCTCAATAGGAAGATCCCTATTATAAAACACCTATGGCCTTATTACGAGTATGGCGGTCGGTCCAACGTAGAGCCAAACTTCTGGTGGCGGTCTTTGGATCACCAGACTGGCGGTTCACCCATCACATTAGGACTATGGTGGTTCGACCTCCACAAGACTGTTGCTGCCACCAGGGATCCACAATCCTTGGCAGTGTCTCAGCGGTCTGAGGCCCCTAATATGCTGTTGGTGCAGCTGCAAGCAAATTAGGAGTTTGCTCACTGCCAGGCTGACTACCATGAAAAGTGTGTCAGTGAGGAAACAAACAGGGCCCTACAGGGCCCTCTTGTGCCTCTGCGCCATGTGGTGGATGCAGGGGGGCACATGGTGTGCCCCTTTGTCTGTATGCACCCCCATGCTCCAGTACAGAACAAAATGCACAACATTGTGCATTTCAGTCAATGCAGGAACATGCTTTGATGTTTCCATTGCGGTGCCTATTTAAAGGCACTGCAACGAAAACACCAAAGTACTGCCAGCCAGTGACTTAAATAAACAAAATCTGGCAGGCGGTCTGTTTTGGATTTTGCAGTGTGGAAGCGGGGCGGCAGCGCATGTCAGCACCGCCTGCCTTTTCATGGAGGAAAGACCTACATGAAACCGCTAACTGTTATGAAACGTGTAATATGAATGGTGGTCAAAAATGCAATACCGAAAGTTTTACAGCTAATATTCATACTGTAATATAACATATTAGATTAAGGGCCTGATTACTAGTTCGGTGGTCCTGGGACTGCCGTACTCGCGGTGGTGGTCTGACTGCCCGATCTGGATCGTGGGGGTGGGACAGCCAAAAGACCGCCACAGGACCACGCCGGGATCGCTGACCCTGCTGTGGTGGTAGTGGCCAGAGCTGCAGCCTATGATGGTGGTGCCAAGGGAAAGGTGTTGGAGACTAAATGGGTGGCGTTTTCTGTTCCCACTCCAATCTAAGCCATTTGGTGGAAGGCAGTAGACAGTAAAGTGGTCATATTTACTGTTTCCACTATAACCTAAATCATTTAGGGGAAGTTGCTACACACTAAAGAGGTGACATTTACTATCCCCACTTCAATTTAAGCCATTTAGGGGGAGGTATTGTACACTAAAGGATTGACATTTGGTATTCTCACTCAAACCTAATCCGTTTAGGAGAAGGTGCTGAACACAAGAGGCATATCTATGTGGCCATTGCACCACTGTAGCATTACTTTTGGTGACGCTTTGGCGGGGCAAAACCACAAACCATATTTATCAGGCCATGCAAAGCCACTTTGCATGCCTTCGAATGGCCTTAAAGATATAGAGTAGGGAAAGGCAGTGCAAATCACTGCGTTGCCCTACCCTGTGCTAGAGAGGCATCCTATGACACCTCCCCAGGGGAGGTACAATGAGAAGAAATAACTATATTTCTCCTCAATTTTCTTATTTCTTTGTGTGCTACATCCTGCAGCACATAAGAAAGAAGAGAAAGCCTCCCATGTTTTGTGCAGGAAGGTGCCCCTGTCTTGCACAAAAACAATCCTGCCAAAAACACAGGCACCCTTGCACAATGGTGCAAAGGTACCTGCATTGGTGCTAGGCTGCCGAAATGGTGCCAGCACAGGAGGAAAGGGCAGGAATGTACTGTATTGGATAAAATATGGTCCATTCCTGCCCTTACCCCATGGCACTGGGCAGCGCAGCAAGGTAGCTTGCTGCACTTCCCTGCGCCACCATTCTTGTAAATATTCCCCTAAATGGTTCACTTTTACTATTTCCACTCCAACTGAAGCCACTTAGAGGAAGGTGTTGGACATTAAAGGGATGACATCTACTACTCAAACTCCAACCAAAGCCATTTAGGGGAAAGTGTTTGACACTAAGGGCCTCATTATGATAGCAGTAGGCCAGACCACTGACCGCTATCGCAGCAGTCAGGAAATCACCCAACAAGAAATTGCCGATCTGACGACCGCATTAGGATGCAACTGCAGGGCTAGCAGTCCCAAAGTGCTCCTTTTCAAGGTGGCTTGTGCAGTGGCCCAAGAAAAGGACAGCAGCACAAACCGCCGTGAAAAGGAACACTTCCTGCATGTCCATGGACTGTGTACCATGTACCATATGGTGCATGGCTCAGGGAGCATGGAGATGAGTGGGGGCACTAAATGTGTCCCCAGGGCCACTTTGCAGTGCCCCATAAGGGACAGAGGCCACTAATGTCCCTTTCTGACAGCCGGTACATGGCGCTGTACCCACTATGAGCAGGCTGTCAGAAAGGGTTATCCAAATCCTGACAGCGGTCACTGGATCTTCAAACTGCCATTCTGGGCCGCGACTCAGACAGCCACCCCAACAGGATCTGAGACCCTGTTGGAGGCAGCGGTCTGTACTCCTCCAGCTGTTGGTCCGACCAACAGCATTGTAATGTGGCGGTCAGACTGAAGGGCAGTCGGCGGTCTGACCACCACCGATAGCCTGTCAGTGTGTGGTCTAACCTCCATCATAATCAGGCCTCAAATTGGTCACATTTACTATTCCCATTCCAACCTAAGCCATTTATCTTAAAGGTGTTGGACACTAAAGTGGTCATATTTACAATTACCACTTCAACCTAAGCCATTTAGGAGAAGGTGCTGGACCCTAAAGTGGTCACTTTTGCTATTCCCTCTCCAATCTAAACCATTTTGGGAACAGTTTTGGATCCCACCCAGTGCAGGGATTAACAGGGGGGCAGTTTGGTACTCCCACAGCCCCCACAAGAGGCCATGGAGGAATGAGGGCAATGCCAGGGGCACCCAAAGTCTCTTTCGAAAGGATTTCTATGTCAGAAACGCCATCCTCGGGGATTACGTCGGGGCCTCCGACTGGCCAACAGGCTCCTTGAGCCTGTCGGAATCCAGCCAGAATAAGCGGCCGGTTTCAATACTGACCACCTACATTGTTATCAATTGTATTTTGTTTGTATTGTACAAAAACAACTTATGTAAAATTAAACTTAATCTTGCGCTCGAATTACTTATGAGCGATAAATGAACAGAAAATGATTGTTCTGTATCGATAATGTTACCACACTAACATTAGACTATTGAGTTATTTCTTGTAATGATACAACAACCAGGTATATTGATGTCAAAAATACGTTTGTTATTTTATTAGAAAATAAAGAGTTGATCATTGAATAAAAAAGGGGTACTGAAATTGCAAAGAAAGATATATTGGGAAAAGATTAAATCCCTTGCTGGCCTAACTTACAATTCATCACTCTGCCCAAGCCCGCGAGGGTATATTGGGTTGCTCACCTCTCCATAAAAAAATACATTGTTATCAGGCATCGGAATTGAAACCGCAGATGCGAGTTTGAAAGCCTCCAAGGCTTTTCAACCTACATCATAATTGGCCCCAATACACTTTTACATAATTCAAATTTAAAATTACACCCTAAATACGAAATCCACCAAAATATATTAAAGGATTCATACTATAAATCAATTAATAAAAAATAACAATTAAACAATAAATATATTAATTAAAATATTAATGGCGGTCCTGACATGCCATTACAATGCAACCACACATGGTGCGGTCACATACTCCCATTTCTGTATGGGAGATAGTGCTGCAGCCATACAAGCTCTCATCGAGAAATTGGAGATACTGTTAATCCCTGCACAGTGTGGAAGGCACCTGCAGGGTGCCTTCCACACTGTGCAGGGATTAACAGGTGGGCATCATAGGTGCTCCCTCTGCCCTCAACTGGAGGTCGTGGAGAAATGGGGGCCCAACTATGGGCTCCCAAAGATGCTTTCTGACAGGCTTTCCATGTCGGAAATCCTGACATGGAAAGCCTGTTGGAAATCAACATTGTAATCCCGACAGCAGCAACGCCATCCTCAGGAATTACGTTGGGGCCTCCGACTGGGCCAAGGGCTCCTTGAACCTGTCGGACTCCAGCTGGAATGACCGGCTGGTTTCAATACCGACTGCCTAGATTGTTATTAGGTAGTCAGAGTGGAAACCAGAGATGTCATTCAGAAAGCCACTGATTGCTTTCCGACCGACATCATAATCGGCCCCAATATACAATTACATAATTCAAATTTAACATTATACCCTAAATAAGAAATCAACCACAAAATATTAAAAAAATTACACTATAAATCAATTTTAGAAAAATATTAATTGCAATCAAACATTAAGGGGCCGATTCCGATTTGGTAAAATCCTTTACAAATAGCCATGCGGAGCATATTTTCTGTACGAATCGTATCCTTAAACGTCCCCGTACGTACGATGAAGTACGATTCGGACCCAAAGCAGATCTCCGTACGGATCGTACAAAACACCATACGACTTAAAAATCCGTACGAATCGCATTCGGAACACGCAGTACGCGACGTCCGTACGGATGGAAGTAGCATTTTCCGACCCAGCAAGTACGATTTATCTCGTCAACACTCCATATGACTCTTTTCCTATAGGAGCTCAAAACATCCGGAAAAGCAGATTTCGACTCGAACCGTGTACGAAACGCCCCCCCTCCCCGGTACGGTACGGTGCATACACCCCATGATTGCAGGGGTACATTGTGTACACCCCATGATTGCAGGTATACGGTGCGTAAGGGGTTCGGTGCATATACCCCATGATTGCAGGGGTACGGTGCATATGTGATTGTGTGGCTCTCTGTACGAATCGCTCATACGTGACGTTTTCCGTACGAATCGCATTCTCATTTCCTGGTCTGGATCGTACTTGTCGGGTCGTACAGCATGTTTACGATTCGTACGGTTCACTGTGAGAGTCCGTGTCATACGGATTTTCCCTTGCTTTTCATACGGTTCGCATCGATTCGGTAGTATATTTTTCAAACGAATCATACTATGCGATTCGGGCGGAATTGTACGAGTCGTACGGAAAGGGCTACGGATTCGATTTGGTGGTACGATTAGTTTACCGAATCGGAATCGGCCCCTAAATATGTTGTCAACATGAAAGAAAAAAAAATGTTTCAATATTTTCTTATGAATTAAATATTAAATTGATTAACAGTATTAGGAAAAGACAACAACATGAAAATATCAATAATACAAAATGAATAAAATAACATTATATTGAATGGAATATTTTATTAAAATATTTAAGCAAATATTTTGTAATAAAATATTAAAATTAAAGTTTCAAATTAAATTAATTCAATATCATATTATCATTTGTACAGCAAATATTTTTAATAGTACAACATGTTATCAAAACCACCCCTTGCTTTTTACCTATAAACTCAACATCCCTCTCCTATAGCATAATAAAACATTTAAAAATAAAACATTACTCTAATTATTATTTTTAAGAAATTATATGTACACGTTACATAAACACTAATTAAATACTACAAAAAAACTAATAAAATACCCCTAACAATGATAATGTATATAGCGATAATTTAGAACATTATATTTTTTACATTGATATAAAAACAACAGTTAAATCCATATTCTTACCTGCGATATTTCTGCCCATGATATTTTGGACATCACAATGTTCTTCACATGATATTCCTGTTTCACAATATTTTTTATTCAATATTTTGAGTGCCAGCTGCCCCAGCAACAGTTTACCTGTTCGGCTGCCCTCTATGCCTCCTCTGCTCGTTTCTTGCTCTGGTTTGCCTTTTCTGCTGTTTTTTCTGCCCTATGTTTTGCCTTTTTTGCTTGTCTTTCTGCCCTCTGTTTTGCCTTTTCTGCTTGTTTTTTCTGCCCTCTGTTTTGTCTTTTCTACTCATTTTTCTCTCCTCTGTTTTGTCTTCTCCTAAATGTTCTGCCCTTTATTTGGCCTTTTCTGCTTGTTTTCTGCCCTCTGTTTTGCCCAAACATATGTCCTTATTCCGCTGTTTTACTCCCCGCAGGGAATCACAACGCAGTTGTGACAACGACCGCGTTGTGATTCCGCATACCATTACTCTGCAAGTCGGAACAACGACTTGTGGGGGGGGCGCTGGATGTTGGAATAGTATCATTTACTATTCCAACTCTAGGCTGTGTGGACACTAGTGAAGGTGTTGGATTTTAAATCCAACACCTTCCCCCCCCTGCGCAAGTCGTTGTTCCAACTTGCGGAGTAATGGTATGCGGAATCACAACGCGGTCATTGTCACGACCACTTTGTGATTCCCTGCGGGGAGAAATATTTGTGGTAAATGTTGTTTACCGTTTTGCCCTCTTCTGCTCTCTCTTTTCTGCCCTCTGTTTTGCCTTTTCTGCTCACTCCTTTTTCTGCCCTCTCTTTTGCCTCTTTCTGCTAGTTTCTTCCCTCTTACTGCCGTTTCCTCGCCGACCTGGCTTTTCCACTGAGACCTCGCACCCCAGCACCAAGATACCCCCAGGGGGGACAGTGCTGCGTTCTACAAATACTGATTGATTGATTGATTGATTTTCTAAACACCAAAATATTAATGCTCATTTATGCCTTAACATTTACTCTTACAGGACTTACTGAATTGCTATGTAATTTTTCATCAACCTACGAACTACTAAACTCCTAGAACACCTGCTAAGTTACATGCATTTCTAATGCACCACACTATTTTATTTTGTGTTGTACAATACACATTTTCTGTACTGTGTTTTAAGCATAGCCTTGTTCTGTAGATTGGCACCACAAATCAATTTTAATTAATGCCTTAACCTATTTGTGCCTCAGTATCATTTCTTCAAGTTCTTCTTACATTCTACCTTGTGAACAGATCCTGTCACCTGCTCACTTGCGAGTATCAGTTAGTTCAATTCAATAATCTTTATTTCGTTGCAATTGCATCATAAAAGATATACAAAATACATAAGATTCATGGCCACATTTTTATCGACAATATACAAAGAAATACAATCAGAAAAAGTGCTGGTGCATGAAAAAGTGCTGGTGCATGACCAAATTGATACCATAACCCTACACAGCTAAATCATGGGTCGGGACTTGAAGCACACATCAATAAATATTGTTAAAAAAAGTTGTTAAAATATTTACAGGATTAAAAAATGCATTAAATTGAATTATTACTGCCAGCTAGCAATCCTCGCTATATATACACTTAAAATGGCAGGGACAATTTT
Organism: Lissotriton vulgaris; assembly: GCF_964263255.1. NCBI lineage: Eukaryota > Metazoa > Chordata > Amphibia > Caudata > Salamandridae > Lissotriton > Lissotriton vulgaris. Next base: position 272,853,074 of record NC_141694.1, on the reverse strand, counting down.
TGTCTAATAAATTTTACAGCCAAGAGAAATCTGCTGATGCCAAACACAATAACTTGACTAGTGTCAGTAATTAATATTCTACCAACTTCCTTATGCGAAGTTGATCCAATATTACGGCACAATGGCACTATCCATTTCCTTCTTACTTCCGCATAGCTTGAACAGAAAAATAATATATGGAAAATGTCTTCTCTTACATTATTTGTACATAAAGTGCATTTATCATTACTGGTTTTGTCCCATTTTGCCTCGGTTTCCCGGGTTCTTAGTATGCCATACCTATATTTTAAGTACAGCGTTTTCGCCAATGGTGGCTGAATCTCGTCAAGAAACATTTCAAACTGTGCCACATTTTTTGCCAATAAAAGTTTCTCAGTTAGGAGGCCATGTGCTCCAGCATATACTCCATCATGGCTCGCAAGGGCCCAAAAAGAAAGTTTGACTATTTTCTTTGAGGACACCGTCAAAGATTCTGGCTGGCTCCAAAAATGGGATAAACTCAGTCTTGTTAGCCAGAATTTAACATGTTTGAACCAAGGAATCTTACTGCCAGTGTCTAGTTTCAAAACTTCAACCAATCCATTTTTATATTCTATTAACTCAGGGGTTATCCACAACCTGACCCATAACAATAGCGGTCTTAATATTGCATGTAGATCAGTGCGTCGTATATTCATATCGAGGAGTAGGTGTAATAGTGGTGTGTTATTCGGAACTTTTAATAATCCCCTCATAAACTTATTCTCCAAGATTTCAAAGGTCTTTCTACACGCTGGTCCCCAGAGCTCTGCCCCGTACAAAACTGATGACTGTGCCTTATATCTAAAGAGCTCTAGTGCTGGGGTAACTGCCCTATTTGCACATTTATTATGTCTTTTCATTATCGGAAGACAATTTTGCTTGAACACAATTTTTCATTTTTCTAGTTGGGGTTTCCAGTTTAAGGATGAGTCTAATAATACCCCCAAATAAGTAAAACTTTGTTCATAATCAAGCTTTTCTCCATTCAGCGTTAGATTTTTCTTAAAGCTTTTATGAGGATTGAGGGCCATATACTTAGTCTTTTTTATATTAATTTCTAACCCCTTTGTAATACAATACTGCTGGAACCTATCTAATAAAATCTGTGAGCCCCGTGGAGTTTGTGAAATGAGAATCGTGTCATCCGCGAAGAGGAGGGACGGTACTCGTTCCCCCCCCCAGGCGAGGTGAGCCATTATCACAGTTCAGTATCATTTACTATTCCAACTCTAGGCTGTGTGGACACTAGTGAAGGTGTTGGATTTTAAATCCAACACCTTCCCCCCCTGCGCAAGTCGTTGTTCCGACTTGCGGAGTAATGGTATGCGGAATCACAACGCGGTCATTGTCCCGACCACTTTGTGATTCCCTGCGGGGAGAAATATTTGTGGTAAATGTTGTTTACCGTTTTGCCCTCTTCTGCTCTCTCTTTTCTGCCCTCTGTTTTGCCTTTTCTGCTCACTCCTTTTTCTGCCCTCTCTTTTGCCTCTTTCTGCTAGTTTCTTCCCTCTTACTGCCGTTTCCTCGCCGACCTGGCTTTTCGACTGAGACCTCGCACCCCAGCACCAAGATACCCCCAGGGGGGACAGTGCTGCGTTCTACAAATACTGATTGATTGATTGATTGATTGATTGATTTTCTAAACAGCAAAATATTAATGCTCATTTATGCCTTAACATTTATTCTTACAGGACTTACTGAATTGCTATGTAATTTTTCATCAACCTACGAACTACTAAACTCCTAGAACACCTGCTAAGTTACATGCATTTCTAATGCACCACACTATTTTATTTTGTGTTGTACAATACACATTTTCTGTACTGTGTTTTAAGCATAGCCTTGTTCTGTAGATTGGCACCACAAATCAATTTTAATTAATGCCTTAACCTATTTGTGCCTCAGTATCATTTCTTCAAGTTCTTCTTACATTCTACCTTGTGAACAGATCCTGTCACCTGCTCACTTGCGAGTATCAGTTAGTTCAATTCAATAATCTTTATTTCGTTGCAATTGCATCATAAAAGATATACAAAATACATAAGATTCATGGCCACATTTTTATCGACAATATACAAAGAAATACAATCAGAAAAAGTGCTGGTGCATGAAAAAGTGCTGGTGCATGACCAAAATGATACCATAACCCTACACAGCTAAATCATGGGTCGGGACTTGAAACACACATCAATAAATATTGTTAAAAAAAGTTGTTAAAATATTTACAGGATTAAAAAATGCATTAAATTGAATTATTACTGCCAGCTAGCAATCCTCGCTATATATACACTTAAAATGGCAGGGACAATTTTTGTCTAATAAATTTTACAGCCAAGAGAAATCTGCTGATGCCAAACACAATAACTTGACTAGTGTCAGTAATTAATATTCTACCAACTTCCTTATGCGAAGTTGATCCAATATTACGGCACAATGGCACTATCCATTTCCTTCTTACTTCCGCATAGCTTGAACAGAAAAATATTATATGGAAAATGTCTTCTCTTACATTATTTGTACATAAAGTGCATTTATCATTACTGGTTTTGTCCCATTTTGCCTCGGTTTCCCGGGTTCTTAGTATGCCATACCTATATTTTAAGTACAGGGTTTTCGCCAATGGTGGCTGAATCTCGTCAAGAAACATTTCAAACTGTGCCACATTTTTTGCCAATAAAAATTTCTCAGTTAGGAGGCCATGTGCTCCAGCATATACTGCATCATGGCTCGCAAGGGCCCAAAAAGAAAGTTTGACTATTTTCTTTGAGGACACCGTCAAAGATTCTGGCTGGCTCCAAAAATGGGATAAACCCAGTCTTGTTAGCCAGAATTTAACATGTTTGAACCAAGGAATCTTACTGCCAGTGTCTAGTTTCAAAACTTCAACCAATCCATTTTTATATTCTATTAACTCAGGGGTTATCCACAACCTGACCCATAACAATAGCGGTCTTAATATTGCATGTAGATCAGTGCGTCGTATATTCATATCGAGGAGTAGGGGTAATAGTGGTGTGTTATTCGGAACTTTTAATAATCCCCTTATAAACTTATTCTCCAAGATTTCAAAGGTCTTTCTACACCCTGGTCCCCAGAGTTCTGCCCCGTACAAAACTGATGACTGTGCCTTATATCTAAAGAGCTCTAGTGCTGGGGTAACTGCCCTATTTGCACATTTATTATGTCTTTTCATTATCGAAAGACAATTTTGCTTGAACACAATTTTTCATTTTTCTAGTTGGGGTTTCCAGTTTAATGATGAGTCTAATAATACCTCCAAATAAGTAAAACTTTGTTCATAATCAAGCTTTTCTCCATTCAGCGTTAGATTTTTCTTAAAGCTTTTATGAGGATTGAGGGCCATATACTTAGTCTTTTTTATATTAATTTGTAACCCCTTTGTAATACAATACTGCTGGAACCTATCTAATAAAATCTGTAAGCCCCGTGGAGTTTGTGAAATGAGAATCGTGTCATCCGCGAAGAGGAGGGACGGTACTCGTTCCCCCCCCAGGCGAGGTGAGTCATTATCACAGTTCTCCATATAGTCTGCAATATCATTAACAAAAAGGGAGAAAAGTGTAGGTGCCAGCACGCACCCTTGGCGCACTCCTCTCTTAATAGGGATTGCATCAGTGAGTTCGCCATTTGGGCCCCATCTTACCCTAGCATAGTTATTCTGGTGTAACCCTATCACTAGTTTCAGTAGTTCACCTGGAAACCCCTGATTTTTCAGTGATTTCCACAGTAAATCACGAGGGATAAGGTCAAATGCTGCTCGTAGATCTACAAAGGCAACATATAAATTGCCTCTGCGGATGATGACATATTTCCAATATAGGCAGCAGAGCCTTAATACCTGGTCGATGGTCCCTGTCTTTTCCCTGAACCCTGCCTGATACTTGGATAAGACCGAGTTTTCCTCCAGCCACGTGTTTACGCGGTTTAGAATATGCCTGGCATAGATTTTCTTTATAATATCTAAAAGACTAATGGGGCGATAGTTCGCTGGCTCACCCCTATCCCCCTTTTTAAAAATAGTGATAATTTCTGCCCCGTCCCAGTTAGTTGCTTTCTCAATCATATGTTTTGGCTTCCATTCATTTGCATTGAGAGGAAACTGGGCAAAAATGGCAAGCTTTTAATGATGTTCGCTTTATATGCTTGAACTGACTTCGCGTGGAATCTCTGGTCCATTGAAATGGCAATTGCCTTGCATTATTTTGCTTACATATTGGCTATTTTGCATTACATGCTGGTTAGACTTTAGAAGCTATCTCATGTGTTGTGTTTTCTTTTGCACCAAGGTGCATTATATGCCTGGAACCGTCTATGTCAGGTGAACAGGATTGCATTTGACTTGTCTCACACAATGCCCTCAACTACCAGAGTTAAAGGAATAGTTTCTCTGAGGGACTGGGATGGAGCCTAGCCCAGAGTTGGACCTAGTGATATGGCTGGACAGCATACGTATGTTGACCCAAATGGAGGTAAAGTCTAACTGTGCTTGCCAGACTTTGTTTACTTAATTTCATGGCATGTATTGTTTTGTGATTTGTCAAATATCTGACAACAAGATGCCAATTCCACTAGTATGGATCTTCCCATAACACGTGTGCAATCTGTAAGGAGCTCCTAAAATGCAGCCCCACAATTACTAGAGAAACCTTAAGATGGACATCAGACCAATTGACTGGAGATGCTTTCCCTCTGTCTGTTCTAGTAAAATGACGAGGACAAGGAATGCCTCTTTCTGCCCCTGGTACCCTCCTTCCATTGAGGGACTACCCCAACGGCTGGGGTTAGAGTCAATGTCAATGTCCTGTAGACTGGCTCAGACTTATTGAGTATTAAGAAGCAGTTCATATACATTACGGAAAACCCATCTCAATTCAGGAAAAATATTACAAAGTGTGTTTGAAGTGTACAAGCCAACTGGGCAGATGTGAATCAGCTACTGTGGTTGGTGGTGTATACTAAGGTAGGAGATCGGTTGGTTCAAAAATTGTGTGGCCGAGTCTAAACCAAAGAAATTACAGGGCATTAATTGCTACAAATTATGCATTATTAAAATCAACTTCCTTGTCAGAGTCACTGCTCTCCCTCCGCGCAGCTCCACCATTAAGGGTCTGCCCTTAAGCTCCAGCTTGAGCTCCTCAGATAGGTGTTTGAGGCCCTGCTCCACCCACAGGCTCCTGCCTGTGCCTCATCCCTGGTCGTCTAGTGGAAGAGCACCCTGCTCTTCTGCTATTCCGCTCCATTCTGTGCCCTCTTTATCCCTCTCTTTAACTTTTCTGCCTCCTTTCTCCTTGCCTCTCTCCCTCTCATTTTAGACACTTTCTTCTTTGCCCCTTTTTTTCTCTGTTTGCCTCTTTTTTATTTGCCCTATCATTTTTTGCCTCTTTTCTCTTGAAACTTTTTCTCCATGTTGCCTCTCTTCTCTTTACCCCGTTTTTGCATCTTTTCTTTTGCCACTTTTTCTCCGCTTTGCCTCTCTTTTCTTTTCCCCGTTTTTGCCTCTTTTCTCTTGCCACTTTTTCTCTGTTTTGCCTCTTTTCTTTGCCCCATTTCTTGCCTCTTTTCTCTTGCCACTTTTCCTCTGTTTGCCTCCTTTTTCTTTGCCCCTTTTCTCTGCTTACCTCCTTTCCTCTCTTGCCAGCCTCGCTCCCTCGTCCCGCGCTCCCCACCGCTGCTGCCCTCGTGGCTCCACCGTTAAGGGTCTGCACTTAATCTCCAGCTTGAGCTCCTCAGATATGTTATGTTATGTTAAATGAATTTATATTGTGCTTAGCTACTCAACAGACTGCTCCCGGCGCGTGCAAAGGTAAAGGCAAAGGGTACCAGAGGTCAGCTAAAAGTAGAAAGTTTGAAGCTTTTTCGTAAAAATTGCATGATCCTGAATGCTCCGCAATGCCGAGGGCAAAGCATTCCAGGCAGACTATCTTTCCTGACAAGTGAACAACCGCCCAGCCTTTGACGATTAAATCTAGGGGTCTGCAGCAGTAGTTGAGAAGAGGAGCGCAACTGTCTAGCTGGAGTGTAAAAGACAAATCTCTTCTGAAGATAACTAGGGCCCCTTCCATGAAGAGCCCTATGGGCGATAGAAAGCCTTTTGAGTTGAATTCGAGCCTCAACAGGAAGCCAGTGCAGAGAGAGCAAATGAGCACCTTTTGGACAAGCAAAGCATGAGTTTGGCAGCAGAGTTTATAACAACCTGCAATTTACTTAAGAAGTAACCAGGAATGCCCACATACAGGACATTAGCATAATCCAGGCGGGATAAACTTAACGCGCGGACCACTGTTTCTTTAGCAGGTTGTGATATCCTTGACTAGTATTGTTGGCTTGCAAATGTTCTATGTCTCATCATAAATCTAGAATGTTATTAGGTCATAGGATACTGGGAGGAGGTTTTGAAGAATGCTGTAACTGAAAAGACTGACTTCTGAAGCTGTTGGATGGGATACTTTGATATGAATAAACTTCATCAAGAACTTACAATAGTTTCTTCATTTTTATGATAAATACTACACTGGCTTAGTCGGCAGCTTCAATGGATCCTAACTCAGGAAGTATTTTTCATTATTTGATTGAAGTGAGAAATTGTGTCACTTTATTAACCTTTGAGGAAGAATAAGGTCTGTAATATATTGACTGTATTTCTACTCTACTGGAGGAAAGAACTTTTAACATCTTTAAATGTAATGAGATAGGGAGCTTTGCCACATAGTTCTTTATATAAGGAAATTATAAAGCAAGAAACTAATCGATGTGGACTCATCCTGGATTAATGGTCGTAAAGATGTTAATGTTTATCTAAATACTTTGGAGCATCTATACACATTTAGCTTGTTATTGCATTAGTTGTTGATTTTGCTTCAAGTGTATCCAAATCTTCAGTGTTACATAATCTGCCGTTAAATACTGACGCTTAATCTAAATTTGGAGGATATGCTGTCTTTATTTGACGCGTAAGCTGAATTTGCAGGAGCTGTCTTCAACTATCTTTGTGAGCGAAATTCAAACTTTATCATCGTCAGCATTTTGCTTAATATACATTAACCATTATAAAAGCTGCACGGTTGATGTTTAAAGAAAAACACTTGTCTGCTTACCGGTTACGTGCTCAAAGTTCAAAGCTGTGCTTGAAGCGTTCTTTCCCTATCATGTTCGCTTTCACAAGTACGTAAGCAGGAGAGCCACGTAATGCGTTGTCATCACGCAACGCAAGAGCGTAGCAATGTGACTGGCAGCCATCTTTGTTTTGCATCGCACATTTGCATGTTTTATCGGAGCATCAACTCTACATTTCAGTGATTCGCACTTTTGCGTATGGAGTTGAATTGGGGACCACTTATTCCGTGTGATTCGCACACAATACTTCAAGAAAATGCAAAGCTTTGTTCTAGAGATTGTTTAACAGCGATTCGCATGCTTTCACCTGTTATGGTAAATCCAGTACTAATTAAGCTCGGATCTTTGTTGCACAGCAATTCGCACGCTTTCAGCAATTTATACTAAATATTGTATTACTTAAACGCGGATCACTACCAACTGTGATTCCCACACAAGTAAGGAAATTTAATCTATCCAGAATTTCTTAAATGTGAAGGCTACTATTTTATCTGGTTATGGTTTTAGTGATATTATTGTTTAAGAACCATTATGGTTTTAGTGATATCATTGTTTAAGAACCATTACAACTATTTACGCTTCATTCAAGAATGAGATGAGGGTTTAGTAATATATTGCTTTGCACATTTGATTATCACAATTCTATTTATATTTAAATTGTACATTTAAGTATCACAATTCTATTTATATTCAAATTTGTTCTGTATATAATTACATGTTTGGTGCAATGCAAAACGTAACTGCAGCTCCTTTCTTCCTTGCTTCTCCTGGAGATCCTCCTATTAGATGGAAGAAATGGAAAAAAGTTTTCAAAAGGTATGCTAGAGTTTGTGGGGCTTCTCTGAGCACAGAGAGAAAAACATCACTTCTTCTACATTGTCTTGGGTCCGAAGGACAAGATGTTTTCGACCATTTACCAGAATTATCTTCATCAGAAGCTGATGGTTTGAATGATTACGAAATTTGTATTTACAAATTAGATAAACATTATCTTCCAAAGATAAGTACTATACTAGAAAGATATCATTTTGGTACGCGGTCAAAAAAAGATGGAGAAACGGTAGAGGCATATATATCTGAGCTAAGAAGACTTGCCTCTTTGTGTAAGTACATAGACCTAACTAATGAGCATTTTTTTAGATCAATTTATGTTAGGGTGCAACATGGACAAGGTGAGAGAGGAACTGTGGCCACGCAAAGAACCAACTCTTGATGAGGTTCTTAGTGTCGCTAAAAGAATAGAACATTCTTTGAAGTGTGTGAACGTTCTTAAAAAAAATTATCTTAAAGATGATAAAATTCCATCTGTCAAAGAAAAAGTTTTAAACCCCAGGTAAAAGACAGAACCAAAAGAGAATGCAAGAATTAACATTTTTAAAGTAATGCTAAATTGATGACCGTGAAATGTTATAGGTGACTAGACAGGTCATTTAGCCACTGATAATAGATGTCCCGCATTTAACCATATTTGCTCCAAGTGTAAAAAGAAAAGACACTTTTCTAAAGTATGCCAAACCAAATTAGCACCTAGGGTGAAGAAAGTGGAAGTGTATGAAGAAAGTAATTCTGATTCCACCCCTGATGACTTTGAGTGTGGACAGGTTGTTGTTCAGTTCAAGATTCCACTAAAAAGAGAAGTTGTACTTTTGATGAAATTTTCATCGATGGTAAGTCAACAAGAGTTCTTTTTGTTTCTGGTGGGAAAATAACTATTGTTTCCAATGGATTTTATAATTCAAAACTTAAGAACAAAATCAAACTTTTCAAACCAGATATCATTCCCTTGGCATACGGTGACGAACCCATTAAACTGCATGGGTATTTTATGGAACAATTGAATATAAGAATAGAGTGATTACAGGAAAGATTTACATATCAAAGAAAGGGGATAGTATATTTAGTTGGCTTCACCAAGGGGATTTAGGAGTATACTTAGATCCCAATTCTGATCCTCCCATATGGATTAGAGAAAACATGTCTGTTGTTCAAAAGTCTATAGCTTTACCTGTCATTGAGAAGTCTGATGAAAGTGAATTTGTTCAGTCCCTTACTAAAGAATTTCCAAATGTCTTCAAACAAGGTCTAGGTTGTCTAAAGGGATATCAACATAAAATTAGGTTAAAAAGTAATTCCATTTCTGTGTGTTGTAAAGTCAAAAATGTCCCATTGTCAGTCAGAGAGGATATGGAAAGGGAAACAGAAATGCTAAAGAAAAGTGAGATAATAGAAGAGGTTGAGGGTACTGAAAGGTTGGCTTCGGTTGTGGCTGCACGGAAACCGAATGGTGACTTGCGTCTATGCATAGACTTGCACCAAATAAATAAGAATGTTGTTGTTGATAGATATCCCCTAATGACTACAAATGAGCTTTTAGTCTTATTGGGTGGGGCTAAGGTATTTAGTGTCATCGATTTGACTTCCGCATTCCATCAAATAGAATTGGAACGGAGTAGCAGGGATCTAACGGCATTCATTACGCCTTTTAGCACCTTTAGGTTTAAGAGAATGCCGTTTGGTCTTGTTTCGGCTTCCTCTGTGTTCCAACGTGTAATGGAAAATGTTTTGAAGGATTTGCCTGGGGTATGCATCTATCAAGATAACATTCTGACATTTGCAAATGACATTGATGATCATGATGTTCAGTTAAAATCTGTTCTTCATTGTTTGAGTAAATGTAATCTTACTGTGAAAAAAGAAAAATTTAAGTTTCGCTCAGACTCCATAAATTATCTGGGTCACAAAGTAGATGCCAATGGAGTTAAGCCAAAGGATTGGAGAAAAAACAAAGGCCTCCTGAACTATGTTTGTTCGATTCCTAGGACAGGGATAAACATTTGTGGAAACAACAACAATTCCTAGGCAATCACCTATGAATACATATATAGGTATGCGGAGGGTATAACAAACACACTGCAAAATTAGCTAAAAGCATACGTTGTCGTTTTTATTCAATACAAAAGTACATGGTTGGTTAAAAACAATAACATGAAGTCAGAACGTAAGTGCAACATACATCTTATTTGCATATCTTATTGTAAAAACAATAAAAATAACGTACATAAAAATCTTACTCAATACACAATTGAAATTAATAAAATAATAAACAAATTGTCGTACAAGTAGTAATTATTTTCCGTCGCGCGTTTCGGCGTATCAAACGCCTTCTTTAGGAAATTACCACACTACCTAAAAAAATAATCCATTTATACAATATTAAAAAACACTTTTAAAAGACACATAGTATAAAACATCTTAGAATGTGATTATCTTAGTCTATGATAATCCCCTAAATGACTCCAAATATTTCCAACATTGTTCAGATTAACACAGCCAACCGTGTACATTTATCTGTATTTCAGCCTATATATACATACTATTGTTATTGTTGTAATTTCTCCTTTCTTTCCTCTTTCCCTTTTTGGTACGTTCCGCCACCCCTCCCTTCCCCGCCCTGTTGGTATGGTCCTTGAGGGCTTGCCATGGAAAGTTAGCATCCCTCTGGTAGTTCTGGAGAGTGGGTGACACAATAAAGGTCCAGCTTACCTTCTTTTGCCTCAGAGTGAACTTCTTTTCAACACTGGCGACGATTTTGGCGCAGGGGGCCAGTCTGTCACCTCCCCTCTCGGTGCTCTCTCCAATCTGTACATGTGTGCTGAAGTGATATTATTTATTTCACCATTGTCCGGGATTTGCAAGAGGATCTTCACTGGACGCATCCAGCTGACAAAAGATTCTTGGAAACTGCTAAGGACAGAGCGTGATCAAAGTGTGAAGTGAAGTTGTAAAGTGCCATGTGCTGAAGTGTCCTGTGTACAGGTGAGACGAACATCGTGTCATCACCTTTTATTATTGATCATCCGGATCGTCTGTTGTGCTATATCTGTCACCTGTGGAAGATTCTACTCCTCCTTCTGCTATCTGAGGACGTGCTGACGATCATTTCCCTAGGCTCTCTACAGCCTGTGCCCGTGTGCTCTGATCTTGGGGCTTAAACTGTGCTGCATTCCTACAGGTCGGTTACTTCATAGTGCCAGGGAGGAATGCCCCGTGCATCTGCCCAGGGTCCGTTCAGATGAACATCGTCAAGCAAAGGGATGTGGTGTCAGCTGCTTCAAGTTCCTGAGTGAGATTCCACCAGCTTTCACCTTGGGAGCATCTCTGCTGGCTGAGTGCTCATCGGTGCCCTGTCCGCGCTGCCTCCTTTTCTCAGCTTTTACCTTATGCTGCCTCAGTGAGTGCCTGTCTCCAGTGATCCCAGCTTGCGTTTTCGGCACGGTGTATTCGTGAGGTACTTTGTGAAGTTAATTCGTCCCAGCTTGCTATACAGATACATCCGGCTCTCCAGCCTGCAAGGGCCCGGTCTCATCGACGGATTTCCTCCTGAGCATTCCCTGCGCTCCATCCACTGTGGGGCTGGTCATTGGTTCCTGTTTCCTGTGGGTAATTGCTTACAGCAGACTTTGCCGAGCTCCGGATTTCTATGAGCAAGTAAAGTTTTCAACTGCAAATCTAGCCTCTTTTGGTCGGATGGTGACAGTGGGGGGGGTTAATTATTCTATTCACACCAGCTGTAGTGGAGCTGACTCCATTTGGCTGCATGTGCTGAGTGCCTCAGACTCTCCTTGAGCACAGTTCCTCCACCTGCAAGAGAATCGTGACTGTTTATTTACCCTGCATTCCTGTACTATGTTTAAACTCTGACGGTGACGTCCTGAGTCTTCTTGTGGTGGATTTTACGAGTTTCTGTATCTCTTCATTCAATCTCAGATGCAAGCTTTTCGCTCTGTAATTTATTTCCTTCTATTTTAGCGCTCTGTAATTTATTCCCTCCCATTTTTGCATACACCTCTGTGTGGATATCTGTGTTGCGCACATTGTTGTGCCCTTATACTACCATCAAAAGCATAGCACCACTTATACTATTTCCCCTGCGTATCTCGGTGCTCTACGCGGTGATACACACACCAATTGACTTCAAGGCCAATTCATGTGATTTTTTCTGTACAATTTCCTGTTCTACGGTGACTAGCACACCTGATACTTCAAGTTGGTTCCCAAGGACCCTCTATTCTTTATCTTTATCAAATCAGATCTATGTGCCCTGTACACCCTGTACGTTGTCTACTAGTGCGTTAATTGTACGTTTCTATAGTGTGTTGTCCACGCTGGGGTTCAACTTTAGATCTTTGCTCCCTTAGTACACCTTGTACTTTGTCAACTGTGGGTTTCAGAAGTTCACACATTTGGGTCAACAGCATATGTTAAAGTGTACCCATGTTCAGATAGAATAATTGGGGAAGATTACTGTGCATGTACATTTTGCTTTTGGGTCTACACCTTGGTATTGGTACACCCATATTCAGATACAGTTTTATGTTTGCATTTGCTCCTTTATGTGGTGGGTCGAGTAGATTTTAGTGTTTGTTGTGCTCCTTAGCCATATTTTATTTAGAACCTATTCTTGAGCATTCTGCTAAGCTTCAAATTTCCTTCAAGAATGGCTGCATCATCCATGACCCAACATCCATCCTTTTTAAACGATATTGGAGATCCAGAAGTCCATTTTAAAGATGGGATTAATTTATTTGATTAATCGGATTTGATTCAATGGATTAGCAAATCAAGAGCAATGTTGAGGATAAGGGGGACAATGATGTTCTCAAGATTAAGTCCAAAGAGTTCAAAAATGAAAAACCCTTTAGCGTCACGGAAGGGTCTAAATGTTTCAGATGTGGGAGCAGCAACCACCTTGCTACAGTATCCATTGTACCGCCTGTAACTCCTCTTGCATCAAGTGCAATAGAAAAGGCCACTTCGATAGAGTGTGTAAGGAAGGGGAGATGAATCAAGTGAAGGTAGTATATAGTGAAGAAGTACAGTCTCCTAGGTACGTGTTTTAAATAATTCCGCTGGTGTCTCTTGCACATTGGTTATCTTTTTTCATTGGTTCATAATTGTTCATAATATTGTCCCACCTTTATGTACCTGCATTTCGCCACCTCCATCCGGGAGATTTCCAGCGATCTTGGGAACCCCCTGGTTCCACCCCATCCTCATTTCCAGTGTATAGTTTACTTTCATGTTAACTTTCTGATTGCTATGTTAATTACCCTAGTTCCCTATCACCTTCAAGTACCATGTCTGGAAAATGTTCCCTTTTGGTTGATATAGCTATTGCCTCTATGCGTATGTTACCATGCTGATTCCACCTTAAACTTGTAGGGTGTATTTCTCCTTTGTGTATTCATTGTTACCATGTTTATTTCTCGTATTTTACCATGCAGATTCCACCTTCCACTCGTAGGGTGTATTTCTCCTTGTGCATTCATTGTTACCATGTTTATTCCTTGTTCCTCCTCTTCTCTGTCCAGGGACGTTTTTCCTTCTTAATCTATTTTGGGTTTTTTTCTTCTTCTTCTTCTTCCTTTCTCTTCTCTGTTACTATGTTTCCTTTCTCTTGCTTTCTCTTGTGGCATTGGGAGATGTGTTGTATTTCTCCTTTCTTTCATCTTTCCCTTTTTGGTACGTTCCGCCACCTCTCCCTTCCCCGCCCTGTTGGTATGGTCCGTGAGAGCTTGCCATGGAAAGTTGGCATCCCTCTGGTAGTTCTGGAGAGTGGGTGACACAATAAAGATCCAGCTTACCGTCTTTTGCCTCAGAGTGAACTTCTTTGCAACAGTTATACCACTCCATTAATCAAAAAACAGACAATGCATCTATTGATACATATGGCTTTGACACATTTAGGAGCACTCATGAGTATGTTACTAGAAGCAAGGAATTGGTAATTTAAAGGAAGCTACCAGCTATAGATAAAGGATGTTAAAGCAAATGGATTTATATTAGGTAGTATACATAAAGTTAAAAAAGTATACTAACTTGACTATGTAATTCAAGGACTAATGAAATGTATAGAATATTATTCCTGAGTTACTGTAATTGATACATCAGTTGTTTCTATATTGAAAAGGTAAACCGGACCAATTATTCTTAAATAATAGTCCTATTTATTATAACGCTCTGATCATAGTTATCATCCATGCTAAAGAATCGAAAGCACTTACTAAAATGAAACTCTTTGATGATAAAGGATTGTAGACTCAATGGAAAGGTTCGATACTGGTAACAAATTAATGTCAGGCCCTCCTTTGTATCCGTAAGTATTACATTTATTTAACAGTCAACGAACCATTTTACTTTCATCGTCTTCTTTATCACTGCTTTAGATATCACCTAACGACTACAAATGAGCTGTTAGTCTAACGGGGTGGTGCTAAGGTATTTAGTGTCATCGATTTGACTTCCGCATTCCATCTAATAGAATTGGAACGGAGTAACAGCATTCATTACGCCTTTTAGTACCTTTAGGTTTAAGAGAATGCCGTTTGGTCTTGTTTCAGCTTCCTCTGTGTTCCAACGTGTAATGGAAAATATTTTGAAGGATTTGCCTGGGGTAAGCATCTATCAAGATGACATTCTGACATTTGCAAATGACATTGATGATCATGATGTTCAGTTAAAATCTGTTCTTCATTGTTTGAGTAAATGTAATCTTACTGTGAAAAAAGAAAAATGTAAGTTTCGTTCAGACTCCATAAATTATCTGGGTCACAAAGTAGATGCCAATGAAGTTAAGCCAAAGGATTGGAGAAAAACAAAGGCCTCCTGAACTATGTTTGTTCGATTCCTAGGACAGGGATAAACATATGTGGAAAAAACAACAATTCCTAGGCAATCATCTATGAATACATATATAGATATGCGGGGGGGTATAACAAACACACTGCAAAATTAGCTAAAAGCATACGTTGTAGTTTTTATTCAATACAAAAGTACATGGTTGGTTAAAAACAATAACATCAAGTCAGAACGTAAGTGCAACATACATCTTATTTGCATAAACAAATTGTCGTACAAGTAGTAATTATTTTCCGTCGCGCGTTTCGGCGTATCAAACGCCTTCTTTAGGAAATTACCACACTACCTAAAAAAAGAATCCATTTATACAATATTAAAAAACACTTTTAAAAGACACATAGTATAAAACATCTTAGAATGTGATTATCTTAGTCTATGATAATCCCCTATATGACTCCAAATATTTCCAACATTGTTCAGATTAACACAGCCAACCGTGTACATTTATCTGTATTTCAGCCTATATATACATACTATTGTTATTGTTGTAATTTCTCCTTTCTTTCATTTTTCCCTAAAATAATATAAATTATCTGGGTCACAAAGTAGATGCCAATGGAGTTAAGCCAAAGGATGACATGGTGGATGCAATACAAAAAATGAGCTCTCCTACTAACAAGGAAGAATTAATTAAATGTTTAGGCTTGGTAGAGTATTATGCTAAACTTGTAAAAAGATTGCCGAAGTTACATCCAATATGAGATGTTTATTGAGGAAAGGTGTGAGTTA
Source organism: Lissotriton vulgaris (assembly GCF_964263255.1). Lineage (NCBI taxonomy): Eukaryota > Metazoa > Chordata > Amphibia > Caudata > Salamandridae > Lissotriton > Lissotriton vulgaris. Next base: position 272,837,492 of record NC_141694.1, on the reverse strand, counting down.
TAATTGGACTTGTGAATGTGAAACTGAATTTTTAAGGGTTAAAGATAGTTTAAAGAGTGCTCCTTCTTTGCAGAGTTTTGGTACACGTCTCAAACCAATACTCACCACGGATGCCAGTGAAAAGGGGTTGGGTGCTGTGCTACAACAACATGGGACATCAGGTATGAAGACTATTATGTTTTTGTCTCGAAGTTTGAGGGATCCAGAGACCAGGTATTCTGTAGTGGAAAGAGAAGCACTGGCTGTCTTTTGGGAAATTAAAAAGTTGAAACTTTTTTTATGGGGTATATAATTTGAAGTTAGGACGGATCATAAACCCTTAGTTGAGATCTTTGAAAAAAAGGGTTTGGACTTGATTTCTGGTCGCATTACCAAGTGGATTATGGGTTTACAAGAATATTCTTTTCTCTGCATGTGCAAAAAGCTATAATAAAGTGAAATCTAAAAAAGTGCAAGTGCAGGCAAATGTATAGACCCTTTCCTTATCTCCATCCTTCTTTTGCAGCTCATCCCTCCTTTAGTCGTTTCAAATCCCCAAAATATTTCCAATTCCTTTCAAACCTCCTAATAGTACCGACTCTGCCCGCGTATCCTTTTTCAAAGAGACAGGTTCTCCTCATCTTATTGAACCATTTTATCAGTGATGGAATTTCCCTTGATTTCCAATTTTGTAGTATTAAAGAGCGAGCGACCGCACATGATATAAATATAAATACCTCTTCAGATTTGTTGAACCTGCTCCTATTCTTGCTTATGCCAAACAAGGCCACTTCTACCATAGGCAGAAATGATTTTCCAATTGCTAATTCAATTTCCGCAAATATCTCTTTCCAGAAAGACTCCAACATCGGGCAGGCAAAGAAGATATGATATAATCCTCCCTGACCATGTACTAAGCACCTAAAACACTTGTTTTCTGTTCCAGGAAACATTCTTTCCATAGCCTCAGGCGTATAATAAGCTAGCCAACGAGACAAGAAGGCCATCCTCTTATAGTTGGCAGCGCGCAAGGATTTGTTTCCCAGTAAACAGAGAGCCTCCCAATCTTTCAAGGAGAAAAAGCACTGGGTCGAGAGACTTACTTTATTCAAATGTTTATCGATCAGTGGAGATTGACCAGAGCAATGGAGCAATTTATACCACTGCCCTATCCCGCTGCTCTTCCTTCGTAAAGGGTAGCACTTTATTGCAGGTTTTTGCACTTTTTTGCAGTGTCACTTTATAGATTGCGGATTTTGCACAGAGCCTTCTTGATAAAATTGTAGTTTGGATTCCCTTTCTGTGCTTGATGAATTTCTTCTCCTTTTCCTAATTTTTGTGTCTCATGTCTGATATATATATATATATATATATATATATATATATATATATATATATATATATATATATATATCATCATGCTCCAACACCTCCTCACATACGAGAAAGATGACAGCACTCGGGGGTTACTTCTCGAAACAGTGCAGGTTTATTTATCTCTTGCAGGCACCCTCCACAAACGCGTTTCGGCGTGCTGCCTTCGTCAGTGTGGTAACAACGTTGTAAATTACTAGGTGGATTAAATAAGACATTTTCACTCTCTGATTGTGATAATGGAAATTGACAGAGGACAACCCCACTGTGGTAACTGTAGGCACCATCTTAGAGTGTCAGTGTGCGCAACCTAAAGATGTTATACAGGTTATGCAATATAGCCCACAGATGGGCAGATCCAAACAGGACGTGGGTACACACAAAATTACACCGTTTAAGACATAAACAGAATAAGAATAAAGCCGTGGATCGGCTAGGGTCCTCTATCTAGTAAATCAAATAACAGTCCACCAATTTACTGCAGGAGAAAGACATCTTAGGTTACCGAAAGAAAATCCCGAAATCACTATGCTGTACAATTACATGTCTCAGGTCGTATTCGTACACAGTGTTGTGTAAATGCATTCATGCAAGCCATGGGACACAACAGTGTTCAAACCTATGCATTAGATAAAATCTGGACACAGGAAATACCTGAGCGTACAGACAGTGCAAAAATGATGTAATAAATCATACATCTTCACAGGGTAATAAATCTTACAGTGTGAAACAAACAAACAAACAGATAAGCGCGTCAGCATGCCTCATGTTCAACAACTTATTCCAGCCACAGTGGAGGCCCTGTATATGTTCTATGATCACCTAGAATGTCTACTCCAATCTTCCTAAGACGTTCTATTCTGTCAGGGAGATGTTCTATGCTGTGCATAACCTCCACCCACTGTGTACGGTTCTATTTTCCCAGATGGAACGCCATCTCTTCCCCCGCATTCAAACCCCTGGGGTGCTTCGTGGAGAGGTCTATAATGAATCTAGATTCCAGTCTGCGGAGTCGTCTCAGACGATCTCCGCCCCTCGCATTAGGGGGTATGGCATCCAGACCGTAGTACTGTAGTAATTTGCGGTCACGTCCATGTACCTCCGCGAAGTGGCGGGCCACTGGATAACTGGGGTCGGCTTTGTCGATGGCTCTCAGGTGCTCCATGACCCTCAGTTTCAGTTCTTTGATCGTGCTGCCTATGTAGCGTAAGCCACACGGGCAGTGTAGGCAATAAACTGCATATTGTGTACTGCAGGTGATAAATTTTCTTATGGGCATGCTCTTACCTGTGTCTGGTATGATATATGAGAGAACCCTTTTGCTGTTAGCACAGGCTTTACATCTCCCACAGGGGAAGAACCCTTTCTGGTCCTTCAAGGTATTAGCCCTTGGGAGGGGTTTCTCCAGATGGCTTGTAACGAGCATGTTACCTACAGACCTCGCTTTGCTGAATGTGACCAGCGGATTGGGGGCAAGATCGTCCTTCAGTACAGTGTCTGTTTGTAGGATATGCCAGATCTTTTTGAGCATTCTTTTTAGGTCATTGGCCCCAGTGGAGTAGGGGGTGATCATTCTGAATTTGTTGACAATGGTGTTTGTGTTTGCATCACGGCCTGATCCAGCCGGTCTGGCGGTGAGCAAACTCCCTCTCGATGTTTTTTTAACCCTTCTCAGTGTATCCTGTAATAGATCTTCACCATACCCCCTTATCTTGAAACGGGATATGCATTCAGAGGCAGCCGCCTCGAAATCCGAATCCCTGGAGCAATTCCTGCGGAGTCTCAAGAGCTCTCCGTAGGGAATGCTGTTGATCAATTGTGGTGGGTGGCTGCTGCTGGCAAAGAGTGTTGAATTGCCAGCAGTCTATTTTCTAAACAAGCAGGTGTGTAACTGCCCATCTTCAACAAACACCCTCAGGTCCAAATACTCCGCTGCCACCGGACTAATGGAACCCGAGAAGTGTAGGTTGAGGTTATTGTCGTTGAGCAGTTTGATGTATTCAGTGGCTGTCTCGATATTGCCATTCCAAACGATGAAAAGATCATCGATGTATCGATGCCAGCACACCACCTTACCCACCTCCTGCCCAACCCTGCAGCTCCTGGGTACCTGCTCCTCCCACCAGCCCACGAAAAGGTTCGCGTAGCTGGGAGCGAAGCAAGTACCCATCGCCGTCCCTGACTTCTGTAAGTACAGTTGTTCTTCAAACAGGAAAACATTGTGGGTTAAGCAGAATTCAACAAATTCCAGTATCATCAGATTGTGTCTTGCAAATCGCGCCTGGCGCTGTTCTAGAGCATGTCTTATCGCTTGTAAGCCCTGTTGGTGTTGGATTACAGTGTACAAGCTGGTGATGTCCAGCACTACCAGCAGGTAACCTTGGTTCCACTGTAGGTCTCCTATCTTCATAAGGAAATCCTTAGTGTCCCTGACATATGATTTCAGGTTTAACACCAAAGGGAAAAGGATATTATCTACAAAGCGCGACATGTTCTCCGTTAAACTCCCAATAGAGGAGATAATGGGGCGACCAGGAGGATTGTCTTTGCTCTTGTGAAGTTTTGGGAGATGGTAGAAAGTGGGAATCATTGGGCAGTTGTTCCGTAGGAATAGATGTTCATCCTTGCCCAGCATCTGTAGGTCGTACCATTTCTTGAGGAGAGAGTCATATTCTTTTAAGCTCTGTTGGTACGTATTCATGGTACACTTGATGTAAAAGTTTTCATCCGAGAGCTGTCTCAATGCCTCAGTCTTGTAATGGTCCCTACTCATTAAAACAATGTTCCCACCTTTATCAGAAGGTTTCACCACGATGTTTTTGTCTTCTTTTAGTTTTTTTATCGCCTCATGTTGCTGTTCAGAGATGTTGAAGTTGTGACTGGTATGGTTAGACTTACGATACTTTATGAGGTCATTGATCATAGCTTCGCTGAACGCGTCCACAGCATCCCACGGAGATTGTGGGACAAATATGGAAGGGGGTTTAAAATTACTCTCCTCCCTTTCTTGATCAATCCCTTGCAGCTCAGCCCTTTGTGCAGTGTCCAGGTGTTGAACATCTCGTGTCTCCTCTCTTTCAAGATCTTCCAGGGCCTCAACTGCTGCTAGATCTCTGCTGCTCAGGGCATCAGTAGCTGTTATTCTAGTCCCCTGATTTTTAGAATCTTGAGTATGGGGCCGTAGCTTGAAATATTTGTGGAGTTTTAATTTCCGCGTAAAGCGAAACAGATCAATCCTCGTTTGAGTGTATTCCAGTTCTTTACTGGGGCAGAAGGTTAGTCCTAGACTGAGGACTTCGGTTTCTAGGTCGGTCAGTTGTTTGGACGTCAGGTTGACAACCGTTAAGTTGGCCTGTTCTTGTTGGCCATTGCTATCCAAAGTCATTACTTCTTGGTTCGGTTGCGGTTGACCCAGCGGGAGCTTCTTGTCCCCCCTCTTCCTCCTTTTTCCGCCCCTTGACCTCCTCGTCCTCCGGGTGCCTCTATTTCTGGTTCCTCCGTGTCCGGGGGTTTGTTCTTTCCTCCACGGAGCCACGTACTCTTGAGCACCTCGTACTCCTCTTGAAAAGGGGTTCTATTACTTCTGCCTTGTTGCGCTCCACGTGTGCGGCCCCGTTGGATTGGTTCAGCTAGTTCGTCGCCTGACTCATTTTCAGTAACCTCTGACTCAGAGGTGGCGATGTCCAATCCTGTAGATGTTCCACTGATTGTGCTGGAGCTTTTCAATAAAGCCTTGCGCGGGGCGTCAAATTTCTTGGCATAGGTAAGTACTCGACCTGACAGGTAGTCATTAGCGTCTCGCTCGTACTTCTCTTGCTTCCGATTCCGTATTTTAGTCTCATACTTCACCAAGCGAGCTTTCATTTGTTCCTTTTTCTCGGTGATTGACAGTATGATACTTGCATCGGTCTCTTTGTCAAGTTCATCATTAATCGATGAGATCTCGGCCAGAACTTTCTCACGGTCGCTCCATGCATATTTTATTAGTATTTTCAGAGTCCCCTCACAATACGTGGCAGTGTGTTCGAACCAATCGGTGAGTAACTGTGGATCTGGGTGCTCATAAGACGGAACTGTGTGTACCCTAAGGCCTCTAGGTACCCTCTTTTCCTCCACATAGTTGGTGAGACTGGTTGCCTCCCACCACTTGCGTATTTTTATATATATATATATATATATATATATATATATATATATATATATATATATATATATATATATATATATATATATATATATATATATATATATATATATATATATATATATATATATATATATATATATATATATATATATATATTACCTACTGGCTGTCGCCAGTAGGTATATATAGTTAGGATTTCCCTATGGGATTTTTGAAAATTCTATGTCTAATAACTTTGGCGTTTGTGGATGGAATCAGCTGAAATTTTCAGGAAAATGGCACATTTTGTTTCTGAGCAGCCCTTGAAAACTTGGGGGGGTTTCGTCAAGGGGGGGCCGAGAAAAAAGGGGGGTCCCAAAACACGTTTTTCCCATGTTAATTTCCATAGGGCGGTTGGCCTCACTTTTAGCTCGAACGGCTGAATGGATTTGCACGAAACTTGGCAAAATTGTAGTGACTGTTAGCCCGATGTGCCTTTGCTAGGTCTCAATATAGGTGCTTCAGTGGATTTTGAGAAATGAACGTTCAAAAAAAGATATATATCTGTAACAGCGCTCCGGGCTGCGCTCCGGTTCGCGTACTTTTCACGAAACGGAACTTTGCGATGCGAAGCTGATTGGCTCTCCGGTGTCTGTCAACATTCTAAACAGTCCGGAGCGGCCGCCATCTTATCTCTCGGTAGGATCGAGAGAGAAGAAGAGGTGAAAAACGAAGGGGGAATTTAATGAAAGGGGGAAAGGTAGACCCCTCTTGACCCCCTAGGAATGATGTTGGGGTTATTAAAGGGTCCCGTGGGGAAAATAAAAAAAAATTGATTTTTCACGGTAGAAGCGCTTCCCGGGCCGCGAACTGGGCCGCAAACTGGTAGCGAAACGGGAATTCGCCATTTTGTGTTTCGTTTTAATTAAATTACTAGGTATAAGGGGGTGCGGGAGACGTATCCTGATCCCTTATGTTTTCTGAGGGTGGCTGAGGAGGCTCATATATGTTGATACATGTCTTCCAGCGGCAGTGCGTGAGCGTTTTTTTTTTTGCTGCGTGACGTCTGTTAACGTTCGATTCGATGGAAATCAGGAAGTGTTGACCGCCAATTTGTCACTGCGATAAAATATTTTGTTATAAATGAATCCTTATTGATAAACATTGTCTGCGCCATCTTGCCTTTTTTCCAATGCCACAATTTTGTCGTGCACAGCAGCCATTTTAGATGCCTTGACCAGACCCACTCTCTGCACGCCGTCGATTCCCAGCACGGCTCCCCACCCTCGCAAGCATCTCCCCCACGCACTGGTCACCCCCGCTCCCACTCTCATGCATGGGCCATAAACTTCCCCCCATCTGCGCTGCTCTTCCCTGAGAATCACCCCCTGTGCCCGCCCGACACCTCCCTTTCACCCTATTCACTACCGCACCCTCTGACACTCCTCTTCCTCTGTGTCCGATTGTCCAGGCCGGTCCCAGGCTATCACCTAGCCCTGCGGATGTAGTTTATGGCCCCAGCTGTAGAGAATCCAGACATGCCAACCCTCCCGATTCAGGCGTGAGACTACCGATTTCAGTGCTAGTCTCCCGCCTCCCGATTCCTGCAAGCAAAAACCCGATTCCTCGGGGGTTTCAGCTGACAGGGCTTGGTATTGTGTTACATGCTAATTCTTCCAGGAAACGTCAGAGGGCCGATGCAGGGGCTCTAGAAGGGGTGATAAACCATTTAAGCCTCATTAACAAGCGCATGGTCTTTTAAAGATCTGTGAAGTACTCGGGGCGGCGGTGTGTGTGTGCCCTCTTTCAGGAGCGGGCGGGGGGGGCACTGCCAGCAACTTGCCAGGCCAGGCAGTGTTCAACACTTGCATCACCCTTTCTCTGCCTGCTATTGCGCTCCATGCTTCGGAAAGGTAAGAAAAAGAACGTGCATTTGAGTTTGAAATGTCCGATCCTGTAGCAGCACACTTCCAAAGCCCACACATGACAATAACCCGATTCAAGGCCCCATTCACCCGATTTTTTAAAAATATATAGCACTCCAACAAAGTAGTAGGATTATAAAACTTTATTAACTTATAAATATATAGAACGCAACAAAAACTGTAAATACATTTAAACATTTTTTGGAAAAAAGAAGCAACAATGGTCAGTAGCTGTCTTTTGTGCGAATAGTCCCAAGGCAGCACAACGTGCTGAGTTCTGGACGGCACCCAGGTGATGTCACCTGGGTGCCGCACTGGTTTTTGGTATCCTACAATGCAGCTCAGAAAAACAGCGTGGGGTGCCCCGGGGGGTGCGCGGGGAGGCCTTGTCAGTAGCGGTCTGTTGTGCGAATAGTTCCAAGGCAGCAGAACGCGCTGAGATGTGGATGGCACCCAGGTGATGTCCAGTAAACTGCCGCACTGGTTTTGGTATCCTACAATGCTGCTCTGAAAAACGGCGTGGGGCGCCCCGGGGGGGGACGTGGGGGAGGCGGCGTGAACGGGCCTCCCCAGGTGGCAGCCATCCAGCTGAGTTGCGCCCGCTCTTGCGGCTACAGCGTCTCGCTCACCATGTAGTTGAGTTGCGCCCACTCTTGCAGTGCAGCGATAGGCGGCTGCCACAGGACTCTTAAAATGGCGGACGGCTCTTCGGATTTGGGCCTGGTCCACTAAAATGACCCTGGGACACCTTGGAACTCGGACACTTGCCTGCTAGGGCTTGGGCTCCATTCTCGAAAGCGTCCCCTCAGCCGTGAAGATTCTACAAAAGTCTTGGGGGCCCTCGACTCCTGCAGGCTTCCGGTGGGGAGCGGCTGCCATGATTGCTCGTGGAATGACCACGACGAAGCCACGAGATGGTGGTGCTTTCATGCTGACGCCAGCTTCAGTCTGAAACATCCAGAAACAAGGTGGGGCTTTCATCGTTTGGGAAAAAAAAAATTCTAAACCAATGAAAAGTGTTATTTTTAGGTCATATGACCAAGCCTTCCATCATTAGGAAACCAAAAGTAAAATGAACCAATGAAAAGTTTTATAAACAAGTCACATGACCTGTTATGCGGCATAGGGCTACAAAAAGCGTAGAAAATCCGTTGGCACGTGAGGCGGCGTCAGTAGCGGACCGATGTGCGAATAGGCCGAAGGCAGCACAACGCGCCGAGCTCCGGATGGCACCGAGTTGGTGTCCAGCAAGTTGCCGCACTGGTGTGGCTATCCTACAATGCTAGGCCGAAAGACGGCGTGTCCAGCTGAGTTGCGGTCACTCTTGCGGTACAGTGACTCGAACGCGCCGAGATCCGGATGGCACCGAGGTTGTGTCCAGCAAGTTGCCGCACTGGTGTGGCCATCCTACAATGCTGCGCCGAAAGACGGCGTGTCCAGCTGAGTTCCGGTCACTCTTGCGGTACAGTGACTCGAACGCGCCGAGATCCGGATGGCACCGAGGTTGTGTCCAGCAAGTTGCCGCACTGGTGTGGCCATCCTACAATGCTGCGCCGAAAGTCGGCGTGGGGTGCCCCGTTGGCTTATGAGGTGATGTCAGTAGTGGACCGATGTGTGAATAGGTCGGAACCAGCACAAGGCGCCAAGATCCGGATGGCAAGTCCTGGATGTTGAGTGCCATAGTTGAGAGTTCTGAGCAGTGTTTGTAACACTGTCTGAAGCTTATTTGCACCTGCTGCAGCTTCACTATTGTCCTGGTGTGGCCAAAGATCGCCCATGACATAGGCGGCCGGCTCCCGAGGTCCGGCGGAACATTTTTCCTTTTCCTTTCTGCATCTTGTCCCACAATCCGTTTGACCTGAAGACACGACCAGGTCCCTGAATGTGTGCAGGGGGACGTTATTGATTGAATCAAAATGGCGGCTTCACACAAAGCTGACTCAAGCGTTGCTGTGGATGCTATACAGACAAAAATTGGTTTTCAGTTTGTACATTCTTCAGGATTTTTTTTTCCATCCAAGGCTGATTGAGAGTTTGTAGAACAATGGCTTCAGATTTTCAACATACTACTCTTCAACATTCTTCCTAAATGTAACAATGTGAGACTCACTAGGAGAACGGCTGTTTATCTTTCCTTTCAAAATGCTGCCAACAATATTTTCTGAATGGAAGACACCATCTTGTAGCATAAAGGGCCGAAAGGGGTTCTGGTCTGGCCGATGGTTGGTGGAGACATTTTGACTATATCTTGGACCTGCCCGGCCTCGCCCAAAATGGCGCCGGTATAAATGGGACTCGTAACTCCTTGTTGTGTACTGGTTGAACAACCTTGATATCACGAGATATGAATGTAGTTTTGATGCTCATGGCGGGCGGGGACGAGAATTGATTGAATATTTCGACATCCCTATTGATATTAAGTTCTGATGTGTTATTGATTACTGTACTATTGAAAGTTCGAATTAACGTCACCCATGGTACTTGCCCGCAAATGTATATCTAGATAATTTTTTTGTAAGTGGCCCTATCGTATTTTAATTACAAAATGTATGTCCACCGATTCCGCAACTGTTAGACACCTTAGTTCTTGCAACCTAATGGCCCGCTCGTTACGTTCCTCTACAATGTAAATGTCTCCTCATCATATACGAGTTCAGTTTGCTCCGTGGCCGGCCCACGTGGTTATAGGCCCGTATTTGTATACTGACATTTTCACAATAAATGTTTTTAAAACAAAACATGGTAGTAGTATTTACATTGGTAAAGTTTTTATTTTTAGTCACTGTTTTCGAATCAGTAAAAGGCAAGTGAAATAAAGCAGTCCAATTACATGACGGATAAAAGGTATAATACGTAGGAACGCAGTAAAGATAAATGTTCAAGGGCAGTTGTGTTTTCCACTCCTGCAACATAAAGTGATCGATAAGAATCTGATAATCAGGCGTATCGGCGACTAAGACAGCAGGCCGAGCCTCTTTTACTCAACAGCTCCGTCATGGGACGAAGAAACGCCCTTTTTCTCGAAAAAGGAATATATTTTACTTGCAGGACAGTTGTAAATTTTCCGGGAAAGTACATTAGCCTGGAACATTATAACATATATGTTTAAAAAAAAATAATGTTCGAACCAATAAAAAGCGTAATTTTTAGGTCATATGACCAAGCTTTTCATCATTAAAATAACAAAAGTAAAATGAACCAATGAAAAGTTTTATTAACAAGTCACATGACCTGCTTCGCGCATCGGAGCACTTCCGGGTGCGCTAACGCGGCGTGTCATATAACGCATTACGCGACAACGTAGGTCAAGAATATAGTCAAAATGTCTCCACCAACCAGCGTTCGGAACACAACCCCTTTCAACAGTCCAAAAAGTTCTGTTAAATGACAACAGAGGGGACAGGGAACAAGAACCATCAGTCAAAGAGGGGAGGGCAAGTTCTTCTCTACCGGGTCATGTTGGGGCGCTACCGGAACTGATCGAAGTGGTAGTCTACAGTGTTTGTGGATGTTTCAGACTGAAGCTGGCGTCAGCATGAGAGCACCACCATCTCGTAGCTCCGTCGTGGCCATTCCACGAGCAATCATGGCAGCCGCTCCCCACCAGAAGCCTGCGGGAGTCGGGGGCCCCCAAGACTTTTGTAGAATCTTCACGGCTGAGGGGACGCTTTCGAGAATGGGACCCAAGCCCTATCAGGCAAGCGTCCGAGTTCCAAGGTGTTCCAGGGCCATTTCAGTGGACCACGCCCAAATCTGAAGAGCCGGCCGCCATTTTGAGAGTCCTGTGGCAGCCGCCTATCGTTGCATCGCAAGAGCGGGAGCAACTCAACTACATGGTGAGCGAGACGCTGTAGTCGCAAGAGCGGGCGGTAAACAGCTGAATGGCGGAAGAGGCACAGTGTAGCAAAAGCGGGCGGAATGGCAACTAAAACGGTAAAGGGGCGCCCCACTACAGCGTGTCTTCAGGTCAAACGGATTGTGGGACAAGGTCCAGAATACAAGAGTCATCAAAAGGCAAAAAGTTCCGCCGAACCCCGGGAGCCGGCCGCCTATGTCGGGGGCGATCTCAGGCTACACCAGTGCTATAAGACTTGGGGAGGGGGTCGGAGCCAAGCGTCTTCTCCGAGTCCGTGCCATCACACCGCCCCTCGGGGGCCTCCGTCAAGCGGTTTAGGGAGGTACCATATCACATTGTTTTCAAATGCAGTCAGGTCCACAAACGGCCCTCACTTACTTTGAGAATAGTGAAGCTGCAGTACGTGCAAATAAGTTTCAGACAGTGTTACAAGCGCTGCTCAGAACTCTGAACTATGGCACCCAACATCCAGAACTTATGCCATTTGAGAATGGCAGTGACATCGAAGCAACTCAGGGACCAAAACCATGAACGTACTTTCACGTATGAAAATCTTACTTGGGGAGGGGGCAGGAGCCAAGCGCCCCCTCCCAGTCCGCGCCACCACACCGTATGTTTTTAAATCTGAAGCCATCGTTCTACAAACTCAACCAACCTTGGATGAAAAAACTAGAAGAATGTACAAACTGAAAATCAGTTTTGGTCTGCATAGCATCAGCAACAACGCTTGCTATCAGAGTGCATGAGTTTCATGCTCGATCGATTGAGCTAGCCGGATCAGGCAACAAAACGTATAAAATAGTTATGTAAATAGTTATTTAATAAAATGTTTTACCCTGTTACTTTGCTGGTGTGTTGTATATATTTTTAATATTTGCATAGGGTTTGTCGTTATTTTGGGCGGGGTGGGTGACGGAGCCGAGCTGTCTTGCAGCCCTCATGGTGTGGAGCTCAGTTCATCTCACTATTTTCGTATTTCTCATGAAGGGTTGTTCCTAATGTTTCTATTTTAGCGAGGTCAAAAAGAGATCCAATTAGTGGCCTACTGATTTTGCTCGATTACTTTTATTTTTTTACACGATTTTTCACGATTTTTCACTATCTGCAAAGACTAAACAGAGTATTGCGACTTTGTGCTTGTTTGTAAATAGAGAATGAACCAAAGAGAATCAATTGTAAAACAGTAAATGCTTGGATAACAATCAATCAAATGGAGAGACAAGCAGGCACGACGGATTACAACGGGGGTAAAGGCCTACGTTAACTACCCTTCACTATCTGCAAGAGAGAGTACTACTAAGAGAAAAGAGGGGGGGGGCAGCGTTCAAAGCACATCAGCGTGCATAAACACGAAAAAGTTTTTACCTATCACGTACTTGACATTTGACAGCTTTTGATATTTGGTATTAAAAAACCATTGAAATTCACAGAAAAAACCATAGGTTATAGACCATATATAGTTAGGAATTTGCATTTACAAAACCTTGAAAATTCACTGAAAAAACCATTGGTTATAGACCATATATAGTTAGGGATTAGCCTTTTCAAAACCTTATTTTACTCACACAAAACCATTGAAATTCCATATATAGTTAGTTGCACTAACTATATATCGCGCACCCGCAATCCACTGCTGATGATGTCACATATTACATCATTCATGACATGGTTAATGACATCACTGATGACATCACTGATGACATCTCAAATGACATCACTGATGACATCTCAAATGACATCACTGATGACATCACTGATGACATCTTAAATGACATCACTGATAAAATCACTGATAACATCTCATTTGACATTACTGATCACATCACTGATGATATCATTCATGTGATAATACCATGAACCTCTTCAGACTCTAATATAACCTTAGATACAATCAGTGTAAACAGACAGTCACAGACTGTCACTCATCCATGGAGTTACTCACACACCTAGTCAGTTATGCAAAAAATCAATCACACCTCCATTTTCTCAACTATACAGTTATACACACCTTACTTATTCAAACATATACTAACACATATTTACTCTCTTATACAATCCCTGATACATGTTCACAATGATCCATACAGCCACTCACACATTCACTGGCTCTTATGCACAGTTATTTATATATGTCAACTCTCACATGTACTGTGTTTTACATATGTACTTACTTTGACATGTAGCACTGAGATATCCATTCACTCACCAATACACTCATGCACAGTCAACCGCCCATACAGCTGTTTCCACATGCAATTTTGAACCCATACATATAGTGAATCAACTACTCACACATCTATGTACAGAGTCACACCCCTCCCAGCCACCCATACACACACACTCAGTCTCCCATACAAATACTTGGGCAACCAATCAATAACCCATATAGTTACTCATATAGCTACTTATCAACACATGCAACAGTTTACAGAACAACAGACATAATGATGCACAAATTAAGACAGTTTAGTCACTAACCCATGCACTCAGTGAGACACATTTAATCACTCACTCATACAGTCAGTCATGCACCTACTAAATCCTTCATCCAGACACTTATACATCCACTCATTCTTCAATATGTAAGACATATTTTAACTTTACAGAAACATACAGTCACTGGATGTTGTCATCAGTGATGTCATCAGTGATGTCATTTGAGATGTCATCAGTGATGTCATCAGTGATGTCACTAACCATGTCATGAATGATGTAATATGTGACATCATCAGCAGTGAATTGCGGGTGCGCGGGTGCGCGATATATAGTTAGTGCAACTAACTATATATGGAATTTCAATGGTTTTGTGTGAGTAAAATAAGGTTTTGAAAAGGCTAATCCCTAACTATATATGGTCTATAACCAATGGTTTTTTCAGTGAATTTTCAAGGTTTTGTAAATGCAAATTCCTAACTATATATGGTCTATAACCTATGGTTTTTTCTGTGAATATATATATATATATATATTTCTTTCTTTTTTCATTGCTGTTTTGAAGCCTTTTTAACCCCTTCCCTGCTCATGACGAGCTGAGCTCGTCATTCATCATGTAAAATACCAATTTCCAGCACAGGCTGAAAATTGCCTTAGCAGCCAAGGTGTTAACTATTGAAATGATTATTGAAAATGAAAATTGAAAAGACACTTTGTACCATTGATTATCCTTTGCTATGTTCAATAAAAAATGTATAAAAAAAAAAAAAAGAATATTCTTTTCTCATTAAATATATTCCAGGTGTTGAGAACAGAATAGCTAATGTTATTTCTCTTCTTGTTCCCCTTGAGAATGGTGACAATTGCTGAAGGTGATGATACAGAGTTTGAGAATGAGTAGGTATGTGTTTTAGACCAGGCATTTGTGACTGAAGAGAGATGGGTTAATGAAGTTGTGCAAGATGAGACTCTAACAGAAGTTATATCTTTGTTGCGTAGCAACTGGAAAAGTGCAAAATTGGGATCTGAATCCACGGGTCCATTTTGGTATGTGAGACATGAATTATCAGTAGATAAGGGGTTATTATTTCGTGGTACAAGATTAGTCACTCCTGTCAGTCTCAGGAAAGAACTAGTAGACTTGGCTCATGTTTCGCATTCAGGAATCACCAAAACAAAAGAGAGATTTTGCAAAACGTATTGGTGGCCTGAGTTGGATAAGTTTGTAGAGCGAGAAATACGTGCATGTGTTCCATGTAATTTAAGTGATCTAAATCTGCTAGAGTGCAACCCATGATAATGAGAAGGCATCCTAAACGTCCATGGGAAGATATTGCCTTAGATTTTAGGTCCAATTCACAATAACGGATCTCAAACATTTCTTTTGGTTATTATGGATATGTTTTCCCAATGGCCAGAGATATTTTTCTTATCCAATATTGAGACACGAAGTGTTTAAGGGAGTTATTTTCTAAAGAGGGAAAGCCAGGATCAATATTGACAGACAATGGGGTACAATTATTTTTGAAAGAGATGGAGGATTTTCTTTTGATCAGTGGAATTTTATCCTGAAGGAAATGGAATGATTGAGAAGTTCATCAGAGTGTTGAAAGAGACCATTATGTTAGCGGAATCCTCATTTCTTGATTGGAAATGTGAAGTACTTAAATAAATTGATGAATACAGATTGACTCCTCATTCCACAATAGGTAAATCTCCTTTCTTTTTATTTTGTGGAAGAAATGCTAGTACCAATTTAGAACCATATTGGGTCAATAACTATTGCAGATCAAAAGGTAGAAAAGAGAATGTTGATAGGGAAAAATTGCAATCTAGAGAAGAATCAAAAGCTCTGCAAAGGAAAAGATATTTTGATTTTAAAAAATCTGTTAAAAAATCTGTGGTTAAGGTGGGAGTTTGGGTTGCCATTAAGCGTCCAGGTTTGTTTAGTGGTAGTGCTATCTCAAGCCTATGTTGGTCATCAAGGTTTTTAATAATGCTGTGAAGAGTCAAGATCACCGTATATGGAACCTCAATAGAGTGGTTATTGTAAGAGTGAAATTCAACAATGATTGTGTAGAAAAGAATGGTAGTATTTCAGGTTCACTTGGTTCTGGTAATGCCAGTGATTTTCTTAATAGGAATGGAAGAGAACATCTTTGTTGTTCTTTGAGGTCCACAAAACGTCCATCATATCTTGATGATTGTTCTTAATGTCTACAAGCTTGTCTTGGTAGGAATCTTAATCTGTTTTTTTAATGTGTTAAAAAAAATTATATATAAGTATATGTAAATAGTTTGTTAAAGGAGGGAGATGTGTGATATCCTCGACTAGTATTATTGATTTGCAAATGTTCTATGTCTCATCATAAATCTAGAACGTTATTAGGTCATAGAATGGAAAAAACTCAACCCAAACACGTTACCTACTTCAAGCCAGAATCTACTTCTACTCCCTGCTGGGTCTCCCAACGTACATGATCTCACCAACGACTACCTCAACTCTATGACCTTGATAATTAACACATTTGCTCCCCTGCAACTAAAGAGAGTTTCCACAAAAGACTCTAAACCCTGGTTCAAAGGTCTTCTTAACGAGGACAGACATTCTCTCAGAACTGCTGAACGCAACTGGAGATCGCTCCCATCCGCAAAGCTCCTCATGACTCTAAAAAGAAAGAGAAATGCTTACTATCGAAAGGTCAAGTGCACCAAAGCAGACCTCTTCAACCAACAACTTGACCAGGCAAAAAATCAACCAAAAAAAACTCTTTGAATTAATCAAAACCCAATCTTAGGACCAACCTCAACGTCCACAAGAACTAACTCACCGACAACCCACGTGTGAAGTCTTGCCCGCTCACCAAAACCTCCCTCTACCCCCAATTGCAACACAACAAATCCCGTCAAAGTTTGTTTTAAAAAACGACGCGGCATGGTCATACTTTTACACCTATTCTGAAGACGCTATAGGCAAATTTCTCAATGCCCTGAAGCCTGCCAATCACCTCACTGACCCTCTCCCCGCAAATGCGGTTAAAGATCTTCTCCCTTTGATTCTACCTCTCTGGACCAAAATCATCAACAGTTCACTTCTACAAGGTTGCATCCCTGACTCCCTAAAGGTGGGGCAGGTGTCTCCCATTCTTAAGAAACCCACAGCTGACCCCACGGATCTAAACAACTACCGCCCTCTCTCCAATATTCCCACCCTGGCCAAACTTCTGGAAAAATGTGTTCACCACCAACTGACAAAACATATTGATCACTTCAACCTTCTTAACAAACACCAATCCGGCATCCGTGCAAACCGCAGCACGGAATCAGCCATGACACACATTATTGATGAAGCACTACAAATTCTTGATCAAAACAAATCATGCCTTCTTATCCTCCTAGACCTCTCCTCAGCGTTCGCTACAGTCAAACACGAGAACTTGATAGATCTGTTGAATCACAGAATGGGTCTATCAGGATCAGTGCTCAACTGGTTTACCTCTTTTCTGCAAAACCGGACTCAAAAATTCAAGGTCAACAACACCCTGTCCAAACCCATTCCAGTTATGCTAGGAGTACCACAAGGTTCCTCGCTATCCCCTACACTCTTTAACTTATTCATGGAACCACTCACCGATATGCTACAAGCGTCCAACGTGCAATTTCACATGTACGCTGACGATACCCAACTGTACCTCAAGATCAACACCCTTGACGACATTAATTTGCTTAACACTACTCTTAAGACCACCCAAACATGGCTGGCAGAGAATCACCTCAAATTGAATGCTTTAAAATCTGAATTCCTCCTAATTGTCCCACCATCTAAAGTCCCCATAATACAATTACACAATTGGATCAAACACCTTACAGCACTCAACGTTCAACCAACCATTATGGATTCAGCAAAACCATTGAGTATAACTCTGGATTGCAACCTCAATATGCAGAAATACATTAGTAACGCAACGAAGGGAGCAAACTTTCAGATTAATGCACTAAGGAAGCTGTAACCCTTCCTACCTCCCAATGACTTAAGATGGCGGTTCACGCTCTAGTTCTACCGCGGCTGGACTATGGTAGTGTCTCGCTATGCGGTCTCCCCAAAGCCACTACAGCTCCCCTAAGAGCCTCTACCAATGCGGCAGTGAGACTCATCACTGGCTCAAAAAGAAGGGCCCACATCTCCCCTGACCTAAAATCTCTAAACTGGCTGCCATTTGAATCCAGAATTCACCTGAAAATGGCATGCATGATACATAAGGCGTTACATCACAATGCACCCAGCTATCTCACACAAAACTCACAATATCCAGTGTGATAAGATCCACAAGAAGTGCGGAAAACCTCCTTTTGAAGCCACAAAATTTCAACAAGAAAAAAACGTATAAACGATCCTTCTCAGGAATGGCTCTCAGGATATGGAATGCCCTTCCACCAGAAACAAGACTGAACCCCTCCACCTCATCCTTCAAATTGGAAGTAAAAGGCATCCTTATAGCAAAATTCACTTAACCATATTCCCATGCTTCTGTGAGAACTTCCATACCCTTTATCAAACTTATCAACCTAATCAATATATTTGCCATCACAATGCTTCGTCAGTTCGTCCTTGCTCTGCACCTTACTGCTTTGCTTTTTGTATGCTCAGTGATGTTTTATATATTTGACTTTCTTATCCTTATTGTACTACCATGACTCATCAGCCGCTCCTGTTCTGCATCCTGTTTATTTGCTTTTTGTTTTTTCTCTGATGTTATGTATTATGGTCTTGCATATCTTTAATGTAAGTATGATATAACTAAAGCGCTCTGATTTTACTAAATAGTTTCTCTTTGGTTTTTTTCGCCTCTTTTAGTCTCTTTTTCAGCTGTTATGTTGCCCTTCTACCTGCAGATATTCTTCGCCAAAGCGCCGGGATGCTCCTTGGAGTAGCCGAGCGCTATAGAAGAAATAATTAACATAACATAACATAACATACCTGCAAGGATCTTGTCCGCGCTCTATAAAATGTTCAAAATAAATAAATAAATGCTGGTGGAGGTTTTGAAGGATGCTGTAAAAGAAAAGACTGACTTCTGAAGCTGTTGGATGGGATCCTTTGATATGAACTTTATCAAGAACTTACAATAGTTTCTTCATTTTTATGATAAACACTACATAGGTCCTGGAAGAAAAGGAAGAAACTTTCTCAGGGCTTTCAAGGTGCCGAAACACGTCCCAACAAGCTTCTTATCTTGTGTGGAGAAATTCAGATTCTCAGAGAACCAAACCCCTAGATTTTTAGCAATATTGTTCCCTGCACTAGGCAGGAGGAAGCCAGGGGACCACAGCTTTGCTCTAAAATCGACCGGAAAGGTCCCATACAAGAGAACCTCTGAATTCCCTTCGTTACACTTCAGCTGAGCCTGGGCCAGCCAGTGGAAAATGGAGGCAAGACAGTGTTGTGCAGACTGGACAGATTCATCGTCTCTCCCCCAAGAAAACAAAAGCTCGGTGTCGTCAGCATAGGCCATCACCTTAGCCCCCAATGATTCAGCTACAAAAACCAGTGGAGTAACATAGATGTTAAATAAGGGGGGACTAACGGATGACCCCTGCTGAACACTGGTAGCCAACTGCTGAGGCTCCGAGGCACACGGAGGAAGCCAGACCTGCTGTGTTCGGGGTTCGAGAAAGGACCTAATCCATCCCCAGACGGAACCAGCGACAGCAATTTCTGAGAGGCGGTTAAGGAGCATGAATGAGGCACTGTGTTGAATGCCGATGAGAGGTCTAGCTTAACCAAAGCTGCCCTCCCACCAGCATCCAAACACTCTCGAAATGCCTCTGCCACCTCTACCAAGGCTGTAGGACACTCGGAAGCCAGATTGAGCTGGATGCAGCAGGCCGAATGCCTCAACAAAGTTAGTAAGCTGATTAGTGACTACTTTCTCGCAAACCTTAGCTAAACTTGGCAGGTGCAAGTTAGGCCTGTAGTTCCCGGGTATTGAAGGGTCAAGAGACAGCTTTTTAAGAAGAGGGAGAATCAGTGCCAGCTTCCAAGAAGTTGAGACCGTGGCCCATCTGAGGGACACAATAATGATTTGGTTGTCTTCAGAATTAATAATGTCCGCAGCAGCGGCCAGGAGTCTGGCGGCACAAGGGTCATTAGGAGAGCCAGACTTCAAGGCTTTAAGAACTTTTAATGTAGCAGACAGCTCTACAGGCACAAAGGTTAACAGCATATTAGACGTACCAGCCGTCAAATGGACAGATGAGGAAGCTCTAAACCCTCCTGCCGGGGCAGAAAAAGTCCACAAAAAACTTAGAAAGAGTGTTGCACCAGGAGTCTGATACTGGCATAGCTCGCACCAGTGCACTAGGGGCCAAAATATTTTGAACAATGGCAAAGATTTTCTTCAAATTATTATTGGCCAAGGCAATCCGTGAGGCATAGTAGTGGCTTTTGGCGGCAACAATGGTGGTGTAATAACTTTTTTGTTTGGTCCTAAATGCAAATTTGGACGCAGAGCTATAGCCACTGGAACGCCAAGCCCTCTCCAGGACCTTGCATTCATGTTTAAGGGCCTTCAACTCCTGGGAAAACCATGGTTTAGAGGGCGAGTCTCTTGCCAACTTGGGTCAGCAGGGAACTGCAAGAGCAGACACTGAGTCAGAGATCCAAGTTTTAAACCTATTAACATATCCCTCCAGGCTATCTTGGGGGGGAGGCCTGGAGGCAGCCAAGGAGCTGATAAACTGGTGAGGGTCAATTTTTCTATAAGTGGGAGGACAATGGCAGCCAGCCGACTGGGCTGGCTGTGAGGATTCCCAAGAAAAAAAGTTTGGGAAATGGTCCGACCAAGAGACAGGCAAGGGTTTATCCATCTGAATCGCAAAATTTGAGCAAATGGGGTCAAGAATGTGACCCGCTTGGTGAGTCAGATACGTGACCCATTGGCTTAGTTGGACCGATTGAAGTGAGTCAAGGAAAGCAGAAGAATCCAAGGCCTCCTGAGGGTCCAAGTGAAGATTGACATCCCCAAAAATGAGATAATGTGAGAAGCGCAAAACTCGTTCCGCCATAGCGTTTCCACATGATTTAAGAAAAACATTTGGCATACCTGGGGGAGGATAAATAAGAGACCCACCCAATGTGAAGTGTGCTGAAAGCTTTAAACTAACATCTGAAGCTTCACACTCACCCCAGAGGCTGGAGGTTTCGCTATGAAGAGCCCAATTCCCTCCATACATAATAGCGAGGCCGCCTCCCTTACCAACAGGGCGATCTGCCCGATGTAGTTTATAGCCAGCAGGAGTAGCCAGCGTGACAATGGGGTTGGATGAAATATCCAACCACGTTTCACTAATAAAAACATATCCACAGAGTGATCAGAGACCAGATCAAAAATATCCACAAAATTCTTCCTCACCGATCTGGCATTAATCAGGGCAGCTTTGATGAAATGAATTCTGTTTTTTAAAATAAATGTTGTTTGAATTTCAGAACTATTGGGGAGACATAACATGTAATCCTGATGAAGGTGGTCATATGTTAGTGTCCGCCGAAACGCGTTGATGCCAAAGGAGAAATACACCTTACATGAACTGAGGATAATTCTGACCTTTTGGCTGAATTAATTTTCTGTTTTGTATCTCCTTTTTACTGATAGGAAGTTTTTGATTTTTTGTATGCAATTTTCCTTCTTTAAATAATGTCTGTTTCCCAATTTTAATTATGTTTCAATGTATATGAATAAATTGTGCAGGATTATTTTATAATAGTGTTTTTTATTGTTATATTTGTTGCATTGCTTCTATAGTGTAGTTTATGTTTTTTAATAATACTTGTCTTATGTGGGTGAGAGAACTGTTGTTTCAAATATAAGGTGCCCAAAGGGAATCTTTTTTGACGAAAGTCCGTTGTCCACCATGGCCAAGAAGTTGATTCTGCCGCCGGTCTCCAACACCAGAGACAAGCCGGGGGCATTCAGCTTGTTCTCGTGGGCACCTTTAGAGGTCCCCACTGCGCCTTGGCCAGAGGCTAGGAGACCCTCAGAGGGAAGGAGATATAAGCCAGGCAGAACCCGAGCCAGAGAAACCCGCAGTCACCTGTCCACTGAACCACCATAGTACCTGGCGGGGTTGATAGTCCAGGGGAAGCTCCACCAGCACCTGACTAACCCCAAAGAGACCTGGTTCAAGTGTGAGATGCAGCCTGAGCAAGGCTCATGGTGTCCTTGCCCTGCCTCAGAAACTTTTGTTTCTCTTCCGATCAAACATCCCTGATCACACAGCCGCAGGTAGAGACTAGGGCCGGCCCGGCAACTAATTAACTCACGGGACGGCCAGGCTCCCAGTTAGATGGATGTGACGAGGGACCTTAAAACAGGCTAACCCCCAGATTCATGAAGAACACATTTTGCGATTCCTTAATAGCGAAAAATACCGATTCGCTATTAAGGAATAGCAAAATGCTATTCATCAAGAAATCCATTCAAAAATAGCGATTTCTAATAATTCCTTAATTGTGACTCCCAAATTGCGAGTCGCAATTAAGGAATATCTCCCCATTCATTCCTATGGGCCTAGAGACCCATAGGAATGAATGGGAAGACCATCTCAATTTGCTAATCGCAATTAACGATTCGCAAATTGAGATTGCGATTTCAAGGCTGCAGGGGTGTTCAAAGGACACCCTGTTGCACCCCTGAAATTGATGTGTGCACATATGTTGCGCACACACATGCCATTAGGGCATGTGTGTGCGCAACATGAAACTTTGAAAAATGCACTTTAGTGCATTTTTCAAAGTTTTCGCTATTTACCACGTAGTTTAACTTCGCGGTAAATAGCGGCCCCAGATTGCGAATTAGCAATTGTTAAATGGTTCATGAATTGCATTTAAGGAATCTCAAATTGAGATTTCTTAAATGCAATTAATCGCAATTTAGCAATTTCTAGAATTGCGATTTTTGCATTTAGGATGATGAATCCCAAATGCAAAAATAGCGCTCGCAAAGGGCCAGATTCTCAGAATCTGGCCCTTTGCGAGCCGAATTTACTTTGATGAATCTGGCTGTAAGTTTGGTCAAAAGTCTTAAAGTCTCATTGGCCCGAGCAACCCTCCCCTCGAATGGAAGGCAGACCCGGGGCTGTCCTATTCTAGGAGGGGCCGGGCAACAGCTGATCTCTCACTGCAGACCAACGCACCGGGGACCATGCGCTGCGCACAGAGGTAGTTTAAAAACAATATTTGCAATTCCATAGGTCTCGCATTTAAATGCAAGACCTATGGCATTGCAAACAAGCGACTGCCATTGTCCCGGCTGAATAAAGAAAACGTACACGTACAATGTAATAATCAAGTAAAATGGCCTGTAGCCGTGGAAGGTTACAAATGACGACATGGACGTACTAAGGAGGGACTAACAAGCCTATTCAGGAATCAAAAACCAGCATTTATGAAGAACAAAGACACAAGCCAATGAAAAATATGGCCGGGGTTTCTCCTCCCTACTATACCTACAACAGATTGCCAGAGCGGCGCTTGCGCGCTGGCTCAGGCTCGACCTTAAAAGGGGGCATGAGAATGTGAATGTACTTGTATCTGTGCCTTGATACCGTTACATGCATTGTAAGACTACTTTGCTCATTCATGCATTAATATGTAACATTACTTTTTATCGCTTAATTGCTAAGTCATATTTATACCAGCCTACAGAAAAGTTAAATCCTACAATGCCTGCTAGGTTACATGAATTTCTGAGGCACCAAGGCTATTTTATTTTGTTTTTGTACAATTGCACATTTTCTGCACTATCTAGTCAGCGTAGCCTCGTTGTGAGGACTGGCACCACAAAGCGAGAATTTTAGAAATAAGTCATGTCAGCGCCTGTCTGTTCCTTAAGTATCAGTTTATTCCTCGAGGTGTTCTTACATACCTTCTCGAGAGAAGATCCTGGCACTTGCTCATTAGCGAGTATCAGTTGGTTGCATTCTCAATCATGTGTTGGTGCTTCCATTGACTTGCATTGAGAACAAACTGTGCAAAAATTACATGCTAATATATGGATTTTAGCATTATATGCTCTAACTGATTTAGAGTGGAAGCTCTGGTCCATTGCAATGCCAATTGCATTATTTTGCTTGCATATTGGCTACTTTGCATTAAACTTTTGTTAGACTTTATAGGTTATCTCGAAATTTGGAATTTTTTTTTACCACCTTCATCCCTTCTACCCCTTAGTATCTCCCAAACACATTGAAAACCTAGATGTTTTGCTTGTACTTCAGTCATCCATACTTGTTTGACCCCGATAATCATGGATTAAGGCCAAGGTTACTGCCTTGATCAGGGTATCTCAAGCATAATCACTTTGATCAGTGCATCTGTCAAGTGGTGGCTATTATTGGAGCCCCATAGGCACACTGGCGTAACAAAAAATGAGGGGGCGTCCTGCAAGGTACATGAAGGGGCCCCCTCCGAGCTCAATCAGGAGCTCTCCGGCCAGAGAACTGTGCTGAGGGAACCCCCTGGAGCTTGGGGCCCTCCCCGCATCGTGGGGGCTGCGGGGACCTGTGTTGCGCCCCTGCATAGGCATGAAGGTTTTCAATGGATGGGACAAATCAAAATCTAGAATTAAGAAAGATCACTTGGAAAGCTTCCTAAAAGTAATAAGATTACTTTGGAGTCAGAATTGAGCATTCCCCATTTTAGGGGCCAGATAAGAAAAGGAGTTATCACCAGCTCAAGCTTTGCTGATGGTACACACATAAAGAATAATGAGTAAAGAGGCCCAAAGACATTGCTAGCCAACATAAGAAAGGAAATCTGAGGTTCAGAAAACTAGCGGTATAAAGGTCACAAAGATGTAGGCACATGGATTTAAAGAGGGCACGTTTTTTTTAAATGAAAGTCAGGGTATACTAACAAGGTGGGAGGAGATGGAGGTTCAGCATTTCAGAGCTGATTATAAGTTGCATAACTATATTTTGTATAATATGTATTCTGCTGAGAAAATATCCGGAAAGCCCAAGGTGCCAAGCATTTTTGTAATCTAAATAGGGACATATGACTGACTGAATTGTCATCTTTTGTCCCTATGAGTAAAGCATAGGAATGATTTTCCTATGGCCCAGAGAAGTAGAAACCAGGTGGAAATGACTATTATTGATATGCTACTGGAGGGATCAAGAGTAATCAATCCAGACTCACAGGCTGTAAATAGCAGAGGTTCGTTGGGGATTCCAAGAGTATTAGGTCACCTTGCTGCTGAACAAATTGATGGAGATAGACCTAAAATGAGCACCTCAGTCCTTCAGGGGATTATCTTCTGGGAGTTGTATTGCATTCACTTTGGAATGGAGGCCATGGAGTTTCAAAATTGACTGATGTGTGAGACGGATTATCTTTGAGATAGATGACATTTCTAATGTCATCAATGTAGGTCTAGAAGATGAACCGATAAATGTGAATAATAGAGGAAACATAGTAATTATAGACATTAAACAGATTTGGCCTGACAGAAGTCCTCTAATGAATACCACAGATGATAAGTATGTGGAGCATAATGAAGGATAAAGGATGTTATCCCACTGTTGTCCAATACCGTACAAAAAGTATCTAACATTAGGACCAAGACCCTATGTGCCATTTACAGACAAAGAATCAGAATAACATAGATGGGGATGATTTTACTTTCTAGAAAAGAAGAAAGCTGAACATTAACAGCCATTTCTATAACTTTGAATGCAAAGGCAATACGGAAATAGGGCAATAACGATTGTGAAACTCTAGATTGATTTCTGGAGAGACCAAGTGTTAGAAATAGTTTTTCTGCTTGAGGTATGCACCCTGTCAAAGCAGGAGCCACAATCCTAGTCAGGGTGTGCTAGATACACACTAAAAGATAGCCTGTGCTCGGCCTCTGGTAGCTTGGCACAGATCAGTCAGGCTTATTTTAAGAGGCAATATGTAATGTATTGTGCAACACACTCACAGTAACATAATGAAATGAATGAAAATGAAATGAAATGAAAAACAATTTTTAACGCGCAACTAAGCCCAGATGGGCGTCAAGGCGCCTAACCAAATAATACCAGATAACAGAGACTGATCCTAATTACGGATAAGCCCTAACAAAACACCAGGTCTTGAGCGCCTTTTTAAAGGAAGACAGAGAAGGTTGCATCTTAATCTCAAGAGGTAACAAGTTCCATAGTTTGGGGGCAGCAACGGAAAAAGCTCTGTTTCCCCAACGAACGCTTTTGGTACGTGGGACAACCAACAGCTTCATCTCAGAAGATCTTAAAGATCTACCAGGCTGATACCGGGTCAGCAGGGCACCAAGGGGGTCAGAAGAGCCCTCTACCAAAGCTCGATAGACAAGACAGAGGATCTTAAACGAAATCCTGAGATGAATGGGCAACCAATGAAGGCTCCTTCTGGCCATCGTAGCAGATGAAGCTTTGGGAAGTGCTAAAACAAAGCGAGCAGCCGCATTTTGAACTACCTGTAATCGCTGAATGAGCCCCTTGTTGGAGTCTACATAGAGCGCATTACAGTAGTCCAACCTTGAACCTATCAATGCTACTGCCACCTGTTTACGTGCTGAGGGAGAGAGATAGTGAAGGATCCTCCTGAGAATCTTTAGCACTCCCCAACAGGTGGCCACCGTACGGTTGACCTGCAGAGTCATGGATAGGGAGGTGTCAAAGATTACCCCAAGGTTTCTTGCTGACTGGGAAGGGGATGGACAGGTTCCCAGTGAGGCCGGCCACCACTCATCCGACCAGATATCCTGGTCCTTGCCAAAGACCAGGATCTCAGTTTTGTCACCATTCAACTTCAGGGAGTTCTGAAGCATCCAATCAGAGACTGTCTGCATACAGATCCTGAAGTTGGTGGCGGATGATGATACTGAGTGGGCCAGTGACACCATAATCTGGGTGTCATCAGCGTATGACACCAGTTCCATCCCCTGAGATTTTACTAGCCTTGCAAGGGGGGCGACATAAATGTTAAATAGGGTCGGACTGAGAGCCGACCCTTGTGGCACCCCACACTGCAAGGACATGGCAGGGGAAAGGAACTCACCAAGCTTGACTCTTTGCTCCCTATGCTGTAAAAAGGAGTGCAGGAGGTTCAGGGCCATGCCGGAGATCCCTGCCTCCCTCAACCGAGATGTAAGCGTTGAGGGAGACAGGGTGTCAAATGCCGCTGTGAGGTCTAGTAGAACCAACACAGTAGTTTGGCCTGCGTCCACCTTCCTACGGATGTTATTTGCCACCATAGTCAGAGCTGTCTCCGTACTATGCGCTTTTCGGAACCCATGCTGGGAGATGTCAAGATACCCAGATGAGTCCAGGAAGGCGGTAAGATGGCCATTGAGGTGTGTCTCAAGAATCTTAGCAGGAGCGGGTAACAGTGAGATAGGTCTAAAATTTTTCAACTGTTCCGGGTCCAGCGTGGGCTTCTTGAGTAGAGGCTTCACTATCGCTTTCTTCCATATTAGGGGGAAGGTACCTTGGGTTATAGCACCATTCATAACTTCCAGGAGTGGCGGGAGCAGTATCGCTCTGCATTCCTTCAATATCCTCAAAGGACAAGGATCTAGAGGTGATGAGGATTTAATCCTATCGAGTAGAAGCTCAAGTTCTTCTCGGGTCAATAGTGGAAAGGCCGTTAGACTAACCGGATGGTCTCTAGTCCAGGCTTGTAATTTGTTCAGGGTTTGGAGTGAGGAGTCAGCTAAGGACTTTCTCTGAGTTTCCAGCGCAAGATAGATGTCCTCAATTTTTTTGTGGAAAAACTCTGATATATTGTTGCAAAGCTCCTGTGAACCCACAACTGGATCCGGGACCTGAAGGGAACAGAGGGAGTCTACAATCTTAAAGAGCTCCCTGGAGGAAGTAAGGGAGGTAATGAAAACATCACAAAAGACTCCACAATTGTTTAGAGAAATAGACAATAATTTTATATATAAATCAAGACCAAAATGACAAAACTCCAATAAGTAGACGTTGAGATATGGATTTTTAAAGAATAAAAGTTTTTCTAGTGCTTAGAAGCAATAAGTGCCAATAGGGTTATCTGGTCACACTGGACTGGGGCTAAGTCAACAGTTCAAGCCAACCGTGATGGAGTGCTTGCCAGGAAAAAGAGCCACACAGGTCTAGAGAGCAGAGTACCTTGTTCCTGGTCGCAACAGCCAGATGCGGGGTGCAGTCAAGCAATGCATCAATGTCAATCCCTAAGTTGTGGCGATGCGTCAGTTCCGAAGTCGAAGCGCTGAGCTGAGATGCTTTGGTTCCAAAAGCGATGAACTGCATTTCTTTGTGCAGTAGAAGGCATGAGTCAATCTCTCCCCACCCAAGGAGACATGCTCCGTCTTTTGCTACATATACAACACCTTTGGACTTACTATCCCT
The DNA here is from genome assembly GCF_964263255.1 of Lissotriton vulgaris. Lineage (NCBI taxonomy): Eukaryota > Metazoa > Chordata > Amphibia > Caudata > Salamandridae > Lissotriton > Lissotriton vulgaris. The sequence goes on along the minus strand of NC_141694.1, from coordinate 272,809,387 downwards.
AAATATGAATTCAGCTTTAAATTCACCAATTAATTTTGAAATTCAAGAATTTGTGCAAAACTATTTGTTAAAAGCGACAGGCTCGCTTTGGAGTGCTACAGGTTTGACCCTTCCCGAGTGAAGGGCACCTTTCTCAATCTCTCCATACTGCCACGCCAGCAATGTCCAGTTCCGATGTGTCGGGTTTTCAAGGCGATGAGTTGGTTCCGAGAGCAATGCACTGATTCTACTCCCTCTGCCACAATCTAAGGAGGCTGGTCAGACTGGACTCCACTCAAATGTACTTTCAATAAATGTCTTTGGTTTGTATTCTCTACTGTCTGTCTGACCGACTCATCATTTGTATGGAAGGCTGAGAGGTGATCGCGAGTGACCCGGGTGACCCAAATCGGGTCACTTCCTACATAGGATCTGAGCCCAGCACCCTGACCACTTATGGCGCTTTTTACTGTCTGGTTGGAGCTCCGGAGACAGCTACGATGAGATAAGATGGTGGCCGCAACCCTCTGCTTGGCTTGTGGCCAGCCAATCATGACTTTCCTCTTGGCACGCTCATTCACGATTAACTGTGAAATTGTTATGAATTAGCCATGATGGCAGATTTCAAAATGTGGATTTCCTTAAATTACTCAACAACTACTTACTGAACAGATTTCCACTGGAAAGCTTGATCTGCGAACTAAAATTTAACAAAATTGACGTTCCCGCCAAATTTAGAGTAATTCAGTCCAGTGGTTCGGGCTGTAGGCGTGTCTAAAGCTCAATGGGAATTAACATGGGAAAGGCACTTTTTTTACCCTGCCCACTCCCTTTTCTTTTTCCCCCGCTTGTTGGATCACTCCAAAGTTTTCCATGCACAAGACTCAATGTGACACTTAATTGGGAAAATTTAGTGAAGATTTGTCAAATGATATCAAAGATATAGGCAAGTCAAAAACACTTTTTTAATGGAAACATGGTTCTAACTATCTACTGGCGGTCCACCTGTATGTAATAACACATTTAAGGGTTTACAGGTGGTTAGGGGTATAGGATTGTGAGGGATATCTTTAGAGTTTAGTAGTGGGTAAGGGTATTGGGTTGTAAAAGTATTTTAGGGTTTAGTAAGGGAATTGGGTTCTAAGGGTGTTATTAGGGTTTAGGGGTAGTATGGGTGTTTTTAGGGTTTAGTGGTCTTTTTTCATTCAAGTTACAGGGATGTTATAGTTATGTTCAGATATTGCACAAACAAAACTATAGAAATTCAGCAGTTATAATTAGAGTTAATTCAAGAAACTGTAATTTATGCCCTAAGGAAATTATAATTTGCTCCCTTGCAATGCACTGCTAATTACCCCACATAAGGGGGCTGAAAGGTCACAGCATGCAATGTTAATGAAAGTCACCTGTTCTTTTGTGTGAGAAGTGGTGCCTAGGAGAATGATCAGCCCTGTGATGAAACATGCCAACTTTCCTTCACATTCCCTCCCTGTGAATATTTGGAAATGTTTACGTAAATAGCAGAGGTTTGTCAGGGCTTTAAGTGGGATGAAAAAATGTGTGAGGGTCACTGAATTGGGCAGGGTCTACAAAATTAAGGCCATGGCTTAAACCAAGAACCTAAAATTCCCATTGACTGCTACTCTATCCAGACGTTTGCACAGAATCTCAACTGAAACTGGCACACATGACCATTGCTCTGTACACTTTACAGCGAGGCCAAGGATTAAATGACCACTGATTCTGAACACCTTTTTGCCCCACTGAGAGAAAGGCACAGTGCCTTCAGCCACAATTTGATGGTGCCCTTTATAAACACCTAGATGAGAATCAATTCAAAGTATGCACTAGACAAGAGTATTATGTTGCCTGAAAAAAAAAACAGAACACAAGAACTTCAAGCAAAAACTCAAAGACAATGTACGAATAAGTAAAGCATGTGAAATATAAACTGGAACGACATGGTTTGCCTTACAGTTTTAACACTCATTCTTCAGAAATCAATCACCTTATATCAAACATAAATATCTTAATATAAGGCTGGGTAGTTTGCCAACCAACGCCGAGCGTCCTAAGTGGAAGCCCCAAGAAAGTGAAGGGTGCGGGCTATGCGGTGCAGCAAGGCAAGACTTTATCCACCTAATTTGCATCTGCCCGGCTCTCATAGAGGAACGTCGGAATTGGTTGAAAGCCAAGTTCAAGCAGTTTGGAACACGTACCTGTAGATCTGCGATTATAAAAACATTATGCACCACAGACCCCCAATTTATTTGTAGATCAATCAAATTTATCGAACATTTTGAGAAAAAACAAAGATCATAGGCAAAATCTTGAACATGGAAATTGTTATTCTTTACCCCAGAAAGACACTTGTTTTTATTACCAATTCTAAATTTTATTATTCACACATCAGTGTGTTTTTAGTATATTATCATATCTGTATTTTTGTAATGGTTTTAATTAAATATACAATAAAGTTTCTTCTTAACAATCAGTGATTTGCCTGAAAATTTAAAAACATCAAGGCGGGAAAGGAGCCCATTTCAATGCCCATTTCTAATTACCAAAACCCGGGGCGACCCGGTCCACTAAAAGCCCTGGGAATTTGTGTTTACACACATCAGAGCTGGAAGTAGCCAGGTCAGAGCTCAAAATACTTCCCATTCTGAGCTCAAATTCAAAATAGACCTCTGAATTCATAACTGCTGACTTCTGGACCTGGCCTTGTCAATACTAAATTGCACCTGGTAGAGAGCCCGACTTAAAATAAGGGCTTTAGATTTGGGTCGTAAATGAAAACAATTCCTGGAACATGTACAATGAAAAAACCTACTAGGGAGGGCCTGGCTTAGCAGTTTGGGCTGAACTGTTCCGATGAGGCACAGGGTCAAGAATGATTTGCATATGGCCAGGTCTAAACTGGGGTGGCATGGTGAGCAAAAGAATGATGGATTTAACCCATATCTCTTGACTGGGGGGTGAATGTTTTTATTTGTTCTGCATTCCGTCCATCAATTGTGTGTTTGAGACTTAGAATAAGGGCTTTAGAGTTGAGCTGCAAATGAAAATCCTACTATTTCTGGAACAAGTACAATGAAAAATCCTACTAATTCTGGAACACGTACTTGCGCCATAGCCACAACCACCATAGCGAATGGTAGGTGGGAGGAGTGAGATTTCTTTCAAAGGTGCTCTTGGTGACTTCGCCCCTTGGGTAGTTTTTTAGATATTTACCAATTTCTCTTAGAATCGGGAGGCTTTAATTTACGACCCAGCAGAGGCTGGAAATGTTGACGCCAATGGAGCGTGCTGAGTGTAAACTGGAGCCTGGATAGGATGACCAACCATCCTTAAATTTCATGGACAGTCCGTAATTGGGACCTCACGTCCGTTGTCCGTGAGGATCCCTGTTACGGACGCCTTTTGTCCGTAATTTTGGCCATCACAGGAAGCAGCAGTGCTCCACTGTGAGAGACCTCTCCCCCGCTGATGGAGCCACCTCGCACTCCTCCTGGAGCACAAGAGCAGCCCCACCCCCCAATTGTCATTCTGTATGGGACTGATGATTGCCACATACAGAATGACAATGGGGCAGTCTGGGGTGTTAAAAGCGTGTGGCGGCCTCCTCCTGCCTCAGTCTAGGGCCAGGCATTCTGTTAGACATTGCAGCATGGGCGTTTTACCTTTTATCTAAGTTAGATAAAAGGTAAAACGCCCATGCTGCAACATAAGAGAACAGTTCATTTAAAGAAGCCAGTAAAAGAAGTTAAAAAGAACGGGTTATCATTCTTTCACTGTCTCATCATTTTAGAACTGAAGTATTTTCAATATAATATTCAACAAAGCCCTGGTTGCGGCTTTTTTAATTTAAGGAACTAGCAAACATTGACAAAGGCAATAGTCCTGGCTTCTCATTGGAGTAATGATACTTGCTGTTTTATATATCTGGATGGAATGACAGAAATACCATAATACCAGTGGGCGGAACACTATGGTAAGCGTAGATTTTTAGCCTAGGTGTTTTAAACCACGCTCTTAATTACATCAAACACCCCCTTTGAAGAGACCCCCCCCCCAGTTTTTTACACCACTTAAAGCCCTGGAAACAACACCAAGTCACAGTCACCTCACATCCTGGCACTGTGCGTCATGCATGACTCATGACTTCTACGTTTTCAGACTGCCTATGTGCAGGGGCATCGTGAACTCCCCCCCACCGCACCCCACCCCTTGCTTTAGGAACTACAGCGAGGGTGAAGTTCTTGATGGGCCTCTTCACTCTGCAACTCTGCAGACAAAGGCGCAGCTCATAATGTGAAAAGGTGGGTGAGTAAAGAAGTGAAGGAACGTGTGAATGGCTGGATGGATTACTGAAAGGATGAATGGATGAATGAACTGGTGAATGGATAGATAATGAAAAAAGAATGGATGGATGAGTGAATGAGTGGAAGTATGGATGAGAGAAAAGGTAAATAGATGGATGTATGGGTGGAAGGGTTGATGGATGGGTAAAAGTGTGGATGGGTGTGTGAAAGGATGGATGGATGAGTGAAAGGGTAGATGATGGGCGAGTGAATGGGTGGATGGATGAATTGATAAGTGAAAGGGTGAATGGATGGATGAGCGAAAGGGTGGATTTAAGGATTGATGAGTGAGGGAACGGGTGGATGGATGAGAGAGCGGATGGCTGGATGAGTGAAAGGATGGATGAGTAATAGGATCAATGGATGGATTCATGAATGGATGAGTAGATGGGTGGGTGGATGGATGGATAAGTGAAAGGGGGATGGAGAGAGAAAGTGAGGACGAATGACTGAAAGGGTGAATGGGTGGAAGGATAAGTGACTGGGTGGATGGATGAGTAAGTGAATGGGTGGATGGATGAGTAAGTGAATGGATGGCTGGATGGGTAAAAGGGTAAATGGCTGGATGGGTGAGTGAATAGATGGATGGGTGGAAGAGTGGATGGATGAATGTACGGATGGATGGGGTGAAAAGGTTGGTAGATGAATAATGGATGGATGAGTGAAAGGGTGGATGGAGGGAAGGATGAGTGAAATGATGGATGGAAGGATATATGGTGGATAGGTTTGCAAATGGTTGAATATGTTTGGATATAGATGGGCACACAGATGGAAGGACAGAATGAATGATGAAAGACTGAATGATGGATGAAAGAATGATTACACCTCGTAGCGCCCATTATCTTAAGTAAAATTTCCTATACATTGACTTTCATGTTAATATGAGTCATTGTCTCTATATAATGTGTGTGTGATGTAACACACTCAGACACCCTGCGCTACATACTTGGGATGAGTACCACTATAAAAGAAATTAAATACACACGAGAGACCATCTTAGTGAAGATGAGGGGCACCATTGTAGGGTGGTAGCAAGGCCGGACTGGCTGGACAAGGCATCGGAAGTTTCCCTGGGAGGCTGGAAGGGGGGAGGGGGAGTTGTTACTGGGGGCTGGCACTGCAAAGTTCCTTGTATAGCCAGACAAATGAAGATTAAGGAAGGAGCGTCGTGTTCATAAACAAGTCTTCCGTTCGCATGCTGTGTTCCAAAGTTTTATTATTGCAAAATTCATCCAATATCAGCAATCAAAGATTTATCCCAACAGCACAAAAGTTCAGTTGAATGTGGATTCAATAATCCAATCCAACTCCTTATTCTATAAGGCACAGTGGATGTACATGTACCTAGTGTCGCCGGCCTGGATCTCATTGAATTGAACTTCGCTTTGCCTAGATAGAGGCAAATGGTTGCTCTGGAACATTTTTGAACTTTTTGTAAATTATATTGGATTCTTTACTAGGGAAATATAAATTTGGAGATTATACAAGTCCCTTTATCCAGGCCTAAATAGAATAAGGAGTCGTTATTTTGAGAGTTTAGCTGCCAGAAGATTTATCAATTGAATGTTGTTGGGAATCGCGGTGAGGATCTGATGTGTTGGATCTAGGCACTTAGTAAAGGCCACCGCACCACAGATTGATTACTGTTATTCACCATCCCTGATGATCTCCGTATAGGACGAAACGTGTTGGCTGTTTTAAGTTATCTACACAACATTGATTTGGATGAGATTGGATTATTGAATCCACATTCAACTGAACTTTTGTGCTGTGGGAATAAATCTTTGATTGCTGATATTGGATGAATTTTGCAATAATAAAACTTTGGAACACAGCTTTCGAACTGAAGACTTGTTTATGAACACAACGCTCCTTCCTTAATCTTCATTTGTCTGGATCATTTTGGGGCCTTAAACGGTAGACCCAAGGAAGAAGAGTGTACGGACTGCTTACAGTATACTGTCATTAATATATTGATTTTCTCCCTGTGCTTGTTGAGTCACCCTTACCGTTTTATACGTAGTTCTATTCCTTGTATAGCCAGTAGTTTTCAATCAACAATAAAAGCGGCCTTACTTATATTCAGTTGCGGTTCACCATTGTCTGGTGACTAATGTACCTGCTGGAGCGAGGTGCAAATTTTGAATCATCTAAGGTAGCAATCTGCGGCCAGACTGAAAAACCTTGAAGTGCATGATTGTCTCAACCTAATATAAACTTATTTAGACTTGTACTTAGGTGATTGTTAATTTACTTACGTATATACTATTGCACGACCACCTCTGACGTGTCTGTAAAACGTACCTTTTGTCCCGAAGTTTTGTCCTGAATTTTAACCATTTGTCCTGAATTTTTGTCCTGAATTTAGTCCCTTTGTCCTGAATTTTTACTCTCACCGTCCTGAATTTGCACCTATGCCAGTTGGTCAACCTAAGCCTGGAGCAAGCAGTACGCGTGCACCATGGACGCCCGCAGGCCGTAGGCCGCAGACCTGCCTTGTGTGATCTGGAGCCGCACTGCTGCTTGGGAAAGAATGCGAGAGGAGGGGGCGAGGCTGCCCTTGTAGATGGACATAGGGGTCTATGCGCTCCACGGAAGAAAGTTAACGTCGGACCCATTCCTGACTGCCAGACAGTGGCGTATCGTCAAAAAATTATGGAGCCCACTGCGTAATGGGAAGAAGGGCCCTGAATCTCACATATTTCACAGATATTCATTGACCTTGGTAAGAATGGGTTCCCTCTAAATGGTTGGGGATGGAGGACGTGCAAGCAGGGGTGGCATTGGACTGCGTTGTGCACTTACGCCCCAGCAGACAGCAGGAAGCGCGTCCTCTGTGTCTGTCATAGTGCCCACACCGTCATCCGCTCCCCCTTGCATTTTATACTTTCCCATATAATGATTACACAGGACACATTGTTTTTTTTTTGTTTGTTTTTTTAAACCTTTATTTTAGCATTCAGCAGAAATACAAGCATGGGCCTACAACCGCTGGGGCCGGCCGCTAGACCAATTAAAATTCGTTGCTATCACTATCCGACACAGCTCATCAGCCGCCAACCCGAGGTCCGGCAGCGATTAAAAGTAAAACTTGTATTGGAATGCATAGCTGGATTTCAGGATAAGACAGAGGTTTCATTTTATATTATATAAGAGAGGATCAGGTGCCATACAATCAAACCGGAGAATGTGAGGGCAGGTTGAGAAACAGGATAAACATGTAATGACCACTATAATGGAGATTTGGCGCCAGAGCATATAGGTCGGTACAAAAAAACACCCAATATACATTTCCTTGTTGCGCCAATACTCAGGGCCTGCCCGCCCATAAATCAAGATATCATTAAAGCAAAAGCACGAAGTACAAGCTTACGATAAGAATCCGAATGATTCGTAGCTATTCTGACCCTACGAGAAAGAAAGAGAAAGAAGAAAGGCCATAGAAAATAAAAAAGGCAAAATAAACCCCCCCCCCCAGCCCCCCACCCTGCACCCCTGCAAATGGCTACAGCCTAACCCCACTAGCAGCGTGCCTGTCGCCCGTAATAATTAAAACCCCAAAGGGAAGGAAAAAGAAGAACGGAGGAGGGCATATCCATGTGGGCTCCCAGCCCCTTTAGACCCCCCGCCTGAAACAGCCACCCCCTATCACTAAAAGACAAACTTATGACAGCAATGTAGAGAAATTAGAGGGTACCGTGAGACACCGCCTAGCCTCTTAGAGCAAACAGTTGCAGGTACAACACTTGTAAAAGCCATGCCAACCCATCCCGATCCAGCCGATCTCAACCTTGGACCTTCCGAACGAAAACACGAACCCCTTCCAGCGAGACCCAAAGGCACACAAAGAAGCAATAAAGAAGAAAAGAGTCAGCAGAAATCAGCCCATAGCTACCAGCCGGCAATGAGTCCTCAGGAACTGTGGATGCAGACGAACTCTCCCTCCGAGATGAACAGTCCCAATGTGTCTTGAACAGGAGTCGTAGCGTCGCCAGGAAAGGAGAAGATGACCACAACATGGATGGAAAGTCACAGACAAAAGTCTTCGGGAGGGGAACGCCTGAGGATGTATCCAAAGCCGATAGTGGTGGAAAGTTCAGCAATACCATGCCATCCTCGGAAACACCGTCCACCAGGGCACCATCCGATGGTTCCAGTACTCGTTTCTTCACGGGGTCCTTGCACGGAGTCAAAATGGCCACTTTTTGAATGGCTGCAGAATCCCGTTTCAACAATAAGGCCGGGCCCGGTTCCACCAGGAGCATTTCAGATAGGCACGTGTCCAAGTTGCTCAACAAAGTATCCACCTGCGAGCGGAATGCCCAAAGTTCTGCCAGTATTAACCTCAGCGATGGCTCATGCACCGTTCGATCCATGATCTCGTGCTCTATATCAATCACTATCACCTCCCCGGGTGAATCCGGCATCCTCGGGGGGAACAGACAGGATCTCGAACGTGCAAATGCAAAGGGTGACCAGTCTTTGTTCGCAACCACGGTCAACCCAGTTAAGGCCCCAAGCCGGTGACCCCGAACCACCGAACCCCGGCGGGCCGGAACCGGGTCAGCGGGACGGGGGCCCCCACCGCAGCCAGCAGCATGCAGACTCACTCCTCCATCGATACTGAGCAATGAAAATGATCGCCACCAAATCTGGGCTGAAACAAAGCCTCCACTCCGGTCGACCGGGCCCAGCCTGAGTCTCCTGGCCGATGTTGTTGCACTACAGCCCGGCTGTGAAAGTACTCCAGGCCCCGGCTTCACCGCTGGAGCAGGCCGCAAACTTAAACTCGATGCAACTCCGTCAAACAAGCTGATAAAAGTTTCCGGATTTCACCATCGGAGTGCAGGACAGTTCATGCACACAGATACTAGGCGTTAAGTCAGGATAACATGTAGGATATCGCGGCGGGTTACGAGGGTCGACGGAGCCGGGAGCCTGAGCAGCCATCTTGTTTGCTGACGAAGCTCCTCCCACAGGACACATTGTTATGGGTAAAGAACTGCTGCAGGTTTATTTTCATACAACAAAAGTATGACGTTTTAGTGGGTTATCTTATGAGCGATCCAGGGCAGGCAGCCCCTCGCTGCCCTGCCCGCCTTATGAGCCAGCCGGCACAGTGGGTCGACGCCCGGACAGTGCAGCCTTTGCTGATCCCCTTCCGGATCACGTGATCATGTCTTATACTCCCGCCCCTTTCAGGGCGGAAAGTGATATGGCATACCCCCGGTTGGTTAGGCCCCCCAACCGCCCGAAGGACTAACGGGGCTCCGTTGCGGTTTTCCCGGAACCTCCCTGCGGCTCCAGGTCTTTGGCTCAGGCACCCTTACTGTGCCAGGCAGAGGTACCCTTACTGTACCGGTCTGCCGCAGAGGTACCCTTACTGTACCCGTCTGCCTCCAGATCGCCCTGTAACTCCGCCACAGCTCTGGAGGTGGCTACCGTTGATGACAGAGCCCCCCACCTCTGTGTTCCCTACTTGCATCCTCCAGCTTCAAGGGCATCCTGCACATCCAGGAGGAACAAATCCATCCCGACTTTGCCACATTGACCAGACAACTTCATGGCCATGTTCAAATTATCCCTGGCACCCCTTACAATGGAGTCACAGCAGGTCTGAAGGAATAGTGCAAGGTGTCCCTCCTCAGACATTGCACCTTTCCTGAAGTGCCAACCTACAGATGTCCGGACCCTGTTATCCACCTGTGACCCTAGATACTTACCCAGTAATGGTGCCACGCTACCAGATTGTGGGTCACATGTCTAGCTCAGCCCTTTCATGGTGGATTCGCTGGGGACCCATCAGTGTCCCTGCCAAAGCTGTTTCACCCACTTCGGCCCTATCAGCCCTAGCCCGTCCCTCAAAGACACCTCACCGCCTGCTCTCCCCCACTGCTTCGTGGTGGGGATTTTGGTCCCAGCACCCGTTATAGGCTCCAGCTAGTTGAGTGGCTGTCCCACCTGCGAGGCGCAACAATGGCCATCTCCCACCTTGGGGACTACCTGCCATTCTGGCTCTAGCGCTGGTGTTATTTTCTGAGTTGGGTTATCTTATGGGCGGTGGGCTTGAGCATCCATCTTGGTGCATGCCTGCAACCTTAATGTAATCACCTTAGTTGTGTAAGCCCCTGCCTGGCAGCAAGCTAAGTTAGGCCCTTGTTGAAATCACCTGCCTGTGCACGCCGGCCAAGCTATCTACCTAGGCGTCCTGTCCCTAGCTACAAGGCTTACCTCTTTAGGCATGTCACTTATTCTGACTCAGGCCGTACGCTTACTGGTGCACCTAGCCAGGGCCCTCCACTGCGCGTGAACCCTGCAGTTCGCATTAAGACTGTTGTTATTACCTGCTCCCGTCTAGACATGGAGCGCACCTCTTCAACCAGGCCAACTGCTTGCTTACTGCATGCTTCTTAGTTGCATAGAATAATTACGCTACCAAATAGCACAAACCCCCCCGGAGATCAGAGTGCATTACTATCGCACTAGTCGCATTACGGAGGCATACATTTTTATTTTTAAGGCTTTCACCGAACTCGAACCTGGGTCCCCAGCTTCAGATTCGGCCGCCCTAGCCGTTAAGCTACCCTCAAAGAGTCGATAGCTTCCTTGCCTAGCCAACCGAGAGCTATCCGCACCCGTCCATGCCCACCCAGGTCCCAACTGCACTGCGTGACGTTTCCTTCTTTTCGGTGCATTATGAGTGGCAGGGGCTCAGAATGACTCTTTATTGCTGGCAATCAAACAATGAGGATGCGGGGAACCCCTTACAGAAATTACTCACCTTTGACCCGCAAGAAACTCTAAGAAGACCATGGTTTGGGCAGCCCTTGTGAAGTAACCCGATCCCGAAGTGTGCATGTGTGAGACAAACACCCGTACGCTATTTTGGGAGATATGAGACTGACGTAGCTCAGATGGAGCAGGGTATAACAAATATCCACAGTCAGTCCGAAAGCCTGTGGGCACCCCCTTAAGGCTTACCATCTTAGCCAGGAGCACACCCTGGCAATTCCTGCTTCCGTTCCCACCTGTCCTTGTCAGAATGGTGCCTGTGTACTTGATTGGCATACATTCCACCGTGGGCTCTCCTGTGGCGTTTCAAATCAGCATTTCAATGCCGCCCAGGGACCAGCAGACAGCCCAGTCTTGTCTCGCTCGAGACTATACCGACCTTGAGTGTCTTGGTCCGTCCGCACCCCTTTCAGGCCAGGGCCAAGGTGCCGAGAGCTCGGACCCTGGGGAGCGCCATCTACTAGAACCAGGACCGCGCGGCCCCGGACACCTCACAGCTGTACCTCTAGCACTAACGTGCTTCGAAGCGCAGCCTGTGCCTTACATGTCCGGCGCTAGCTTTGTGGCAGCGCATCACTCTCGCTCCTGGAATGTCAGCTCGTCAGAGCCTCGAGGCATCCCGACGATGCACAGCCACCAGGGAAGGTTTCCATGGCGAGGGAAGAGTGCACTGTCAAGGTGGTGCAAGGGAAGGCGCACGGTCGTGCATACCAGCCCATATAGCTGTTATTTATTCCTACTATCAGATATTGCCTAGTTTCAGCTCCACGGATATTGCACGGTCCATATTCAATGCAAATTACGCTATCCGAGTTGACTGCGGCGCGTGGCTCCTAATTATATGCAGCCATGTTATTTATTAGTCAACTGTACCGAGTTCACGACGATGCACAGTCTATAAGCGGGAGCATTCCTTCCATACACATTGTGAATGGCCCCTACTACATGAACCCTGCAAAGTCCCTGTTATATTACCAGTTCCAGGATAGAGCACGATCCATGTAAACAAATGGTTTACAGCCCATGTTCAACCTATACCTCATGGCCCCATCTCCTCAAGCAGCGCCTGGTATATTTCAAATTGAGTGGTCTGTTTAAGCACACATTGCATAACACTGGTGCGCGGTTAGGGTGTGGCTCTTACTTGACAGACATGTATCCATTTAGGGCCGCGTGCAAGGGCCCCCGCCACTCCATGATGCTTGCATGATCCTCTCCGGATATAAAGCCACAGGTTACAGCTTTTGTGTTTCTCATAAAGTGCTCGCTGTTTCTACTGGGAGACAAGTGCACAATCGGTGATACTGTGTAACACAGGTAGACCGTGCCTGAGTGTCTAGCCCAGGCTCCAGTGCACGCCCTGGCTGATGCTCCTGTACCTCCGCCGGGCTCTGGTGATAGTCCAGATGTTGCAGCACTAGCCGCTGCGGCGCGTGCACCCTGAGAGCGAGAGCCTGACAGCGGCGGCAGCAGCGGGCAGGGCAGCGCATGCGCTGGGGCTCCCGGGGACCGCGCAGCTCTCTCCGGGAGATTCCTGCTCATTGTTGCCTAAACAGACGGACGGAGCGCAGCTCGTGCAGCCGGGGCTCGAGGAGGAGGCGGCGCGTGACACCCACAGGGGACCGGGCTCCAGTCACCGCGCGCGCCCCCGCCATCCTCCATCACTGCCAGCCTCCATCCGTGCAGCTTCCAGCGAGGGACCGTGCAGCACAGACACCCGAAGTAAGTGTTTCCGAACTGGAGATCCGTACAGGAGCTCTCTGCATGGGGCTGAGCAGGGATGCCTTTCGGGGTGCAGTCCGCGAAGTGTGAGCGCACTTTGTGGAAGGGCTTGTTGCACGGGCTCTGCACAGGGGCATGTTGCCGAGACAGTGTACTGGGGGGTTTTGTTCACGCAGCGCTGTATAAAACCTTTGCGCTAATGTTCTGGACATCGTGCAGAGCTTTGTTATATAGAGTGGCACTGTACGGGTTCGACGTTCAAGGGTAATTTACAGAGTTTTTGTGCACAGGGCTATTATGCATGGTTAGGGTGCGTATGTACAACACAGGAGTAATAATGTACATGGGACTTTTTGTATGGGCAATGGGCAGCAGCAACACCCAGGAGTTGTGTGCATTGGTCACAGTGAAAGGGCGCCGAGTAGTGAATATAGTGCAGCATCAATGCGCTGGATTCTTGCAATTAAGCATAATTGGAGCATGGTACCTGGAGCATTATGCAGGGGGTACTTTCATGAGCTTTCGATATGTAACACGGTGGATAGGCAATGTGTGCGTACCTTACGTCGGGGCATTGAACTTGGGTAATCAATGGATATAATTGTGCCAGAACACTGCACATGTGGGTTGATAAGGGCTATTATGCATTGAGCGAAGTACGGGTGTATTGTTCTATGTGCATAGCAAATGGGGGGCAGTATGCATGTTTGCGATGGGCGTTGCGCAGAGATATCTTTCAAGTGCCTTGAACGGGGCAAATGTGCAGTGGTATTATGCAAGGACATTGGTAAGGCGGCATCGTGCAGGTGGCATTGCAAAGGCTAGATAAAAACGTGACAGGCTCTCCCACCCTTGCTTTCACTATACCCCTCCTTGCTATTTCTCTCCCCTCGTGCTCAACCACGGACTTGGTTGGACTCGAACTGTCCTGTCAACTGTCCTGATTTTCGATCTATGTATTTGTATTTGTTTTATAGGAATGTGTACCACTGTGCGCTATATAAAAACTAAAATAAATAAGCACACGCGGCATGTGCTCAAAGAGCAATGTGGCGCGCTGGGAAAATGGGAAACTTCTCGAAATTGGCATTGACATGCTTGACACCGAGTGATACAGAAAACATACACATCTCCTGCGAGGCCTGTGAGGGTTGGAAGAGGCAGTCGAGGACAAGGGAGGAAGCTGCTGTTAGAGTGCCCGTGGGATGGCAGCTCACCCCGCCTCAGAGCACCCCTGGGCCATGATGGCTGGTTTCTACTTCGTAGTTAGACATCCCGATGCCCTCAGCACTGGATGGGGTGGGGTGGAGTTTCAGGAGGGGTGTGGCAGAGAGGCAGGGTGGCACGACGGGGAAGCTCCCATAGGGATTCTGTTGTGTATGCCCAGACCACGTGAGAGCTGCGGAGCTTGTACAACCCCCCTGCAGAGTGCGTGCACTTGACGTGCTCTTGATTCAATGTGTGTTTCCCGGCAGCGCTGCAGCGTGTCAGGGACGTGCGATGCGGGCAGGTCCTGGAGATGTGACTGCACCATTCCCCATCAGTCAAGTGACAGGACAGAGAGGAGCGTTGCCTGGGCACAGGCGGGGTATTGAACAATGAGCAGTTCAGACAGAAGTGCTACCAGGGCACAGCTGTGGCAACCTTCGGATCTGACACACACGTGAAAGATACAGAGGCGACATTGAGGGATACTGGTAAAAAAAAGAGTGTAGCGCGGGCGATTATGGGCGTGCGGTGGACATTGAGGGGCACTGGCTGCCACCTGTCCGGTAGACATTTACAGGCACGTGGCGAGATGCTGTTGGGACATGGAGTGGCCCTGGCAGATGCCAAGTCGCGAGGGGCATTGAATGGGCAGTGACAGACTCGCTTGTGGTGGGCACCGGCAGACAGACAGCAGAATGCGGAGAGGGTATGGAGTGGTGCCCCCACAGGTGACAGATTATGGGAGGGGAATTGAATGACCATTGTCAGTGTGGGCGCTGGCAAGGGTGGGGGCCTCGGACTGGCATTGGCATGTAAGTGGACGATCAGTGTGCCGCTATTTCTCGGGGGCCGGTACAGGTGCTGCAGGTGGGGGGGGGGGGGGGGGGGGGGGGCTGGACTAGGCAGCAGGTTCTGGGACGCAGTGAAAAATCTCCCTGCAGACCAAGGGCAGAAGCAGCGTCCCCCCTACAAACCCTACTACACAGGTTGCTCTGCGCCTCGTGACCCCCTGACTCCCGTGCGAGCTGGTTACAGTGTTATTCCTGGGAGCGAGGGGGAGGTGTGGTGGGCTTCGATGCGGGTCATAAGCCTCATATTACATCTGTAATGCACTGCCATTCACAATTTTCGTTTTCTGGGCCGGTCGTCCATTTCTGAAGAGATGTGACCTTTTGCGCTATTGTAGAAAAAGATTTGACACTGTTCCCCGTAAAAAAAAAAATACACTTTGAACGGTAGCTGAAATAATCAGTGTTCCACAACACCACATTCAAATTTCGAGAGGCAGAGCCGCGCGCTCTTAAAACAACAGACTACCTTAAAAGCGGCAAATTTGCCGAATAAATGTTTTTTTTTTGCCCATGACAAATACACCGTGCTGACGATTGCTGCACCCTTTTCCGAAAAGGTTACAGCCTTTAAACTAAACACTAAGAATTGAAAACATTTGTTGTCGAGCTGTTTTGAAATGTGTTTTAGTTGCCCTGGGGCAATTTCGAAGAGGCTGCCACAGCTCCATAGCCTGTTTTTGACATCTCGTGGCCCCCACCCCCTCCTCCCTCCGCAGTCGTTTGTCATCCCTGCAGCAGACCCTGGCGCAGAGCTGGCTTTCGCCAACGTAAGCGACCTCCTTAAGTACATTCCATGCGCCTTAAAGTGGCGCTCTAGGCGTTAGAGCCGTTTTCACCCCAATGGAGCCTCGTCGTTTGCAGCTAACTTTAGGCAGACACATTGATCAAGATCGAACACTCAACCAAATAGCATTGATCCTGAGGCAACTACCTCTGATCATCTGCGAGGAGATTCATAAAAATTGTACAGATACGCCATATTTATTAAACAATTCTACTGCTATATATCTTCTATACGCAAAAACCTAATAAAACTTGCCTGAAAAAAAATACTGATATATATCGTATCACTGGGGAAACATTTTGAAAGACTCTGAACACTGCTTTCTTGCAATATTCGGAATGATCTGGATTAAGTATGTACTAGTGAGCAATGCACTATTGCTTTCTACATCAATCAATCATCAATCAATTGGCTTGTAAAGCGCGACTACTCACCTGTAAGGGTCTCCAGGCGCTGGGGGGCGTTCAAGAGCTGTGGCCTTCTTCCCACAGAACAGTTAAACAAACATGTTATAGTGCCTTACCTGCCCCGGACGTCTCCAGTGATTGGCCTGCTCCGACCCAACCCACAGTAGCCGCGATTCCTGCAGAGTATTTGACTGGAGGATATTAGGAACAATGGGAAAAGTATTGTTTAAGGTATGACAGGTTTGATGCCATATGGATTAGGTTAGGATTCACAACCACTAGGTGGACACAGACAGTTTAGTTACTAGAGTCTGAGGAATCAAAATTTACTGTAGATATGTTACTTGTCATACTAGCCACAAATGCAATGTGACTTGCTGTATCCTGCAGAATGTATTGAATATGTGTCATATCAAAAGGTTGATGTGTAATTGACCTATGTTGAAAATTAAAAAAGATATATTAAAAGAATAAACATATTATTGCACCAATTAACATTTTTTTGCGTGGGTGTTTATTCATATGTATAGTATGCAGGCAGATGAACCAGTATAATATACTGTCAATCAATCAATCAATCAATCAATCAAGCAGGATTTATAAAGCACAGCTAATCACCCAATAGGGTATTCATGCATTTGTAGATACCAGAGGCTTATTCGAACAGCCAGGTCTTGAGGGCCATTTGGAATTCCAGAAGTGAGGTTATGGTCTGGAGGTGCGTGAAAAGGCTGTTCTAGGTCTTTGCTGCAATATGGGAGAAGGAGCGTTCTCCACTTCTGCTTCGGTAGATGCGGGAAGTGTGGACTAGTGAAAGGGAGGTGGAGTGTAGTCTTCTCGACGGTTGGTGGAAGTTCAGGCAGTGGTTAATGTAGGCGGGTCCTTGGTTGTGTAGTGCCTTGTGTGTGTGGGTCAGCAACTTGAATTGGCATCTCTTTTGTACGGGGAGTACATGGAGTTACCTGAGTTGGGGTGTGACATGAGTGTGTCGGGGAAGGCTGAGGATGAGTCTGGCTGCGGTATTCTTTATGGGCAGAAGTCTCTGTAAGAGGTGTGCAGTGATTCCTAGGACGCTTTTTACCAAGTAATATGATAACTGAGAGAACAATTTTTGATACACTTATAATCCGATTTCATTTTAATTTTTACTTGTCTGTTATATTTGTTGTTGCACTGCTTTTATCGCTTGTAAACATTGTAATGATTTTAATTAATCACACAATAAAATGATGATGATGATGATGATGATGATTCCTACATAAACGGCGTTGCCGTAATGCAGTCAGGCGGTGCATCTCGTATGTAGGGGTTGCCACTTGAAGATCTTACGTAGAATGCATAGAGTGAGGAAGCAGGCAGAGATGATGGCGTTGGTCTGTGATTTCATGATGAGCATGTTGTCAATGATGAGGTTTCTGGCGTGGTTGGAGAGAGTGGGTGCAGGTTCTAGGTCTGACGGTCAACAGGAGTCGTTCCATGTTTTGCTTCTCTTGCCAAAGATCAGTACTTCTGTCTTGTCTGTGTTCAGCTGCAGGCAGTTGTTCTTCATCGAGTCGGCGACGCTTGTCATGCACGTTTGTCATGCCATTCACATGTACTGAGTTGATGACTCATGAAATGCAGAGTCGCAAGTGGGTCATGGTGTCCAACCCCTATATAATAATATCAACAGATGTGAGAATGAGAGAATATAAATATATCTCTTTAAGGATTTCCAAAGTAACATCTTTCAAAATGAAGAAAACAAAGGAGCGGCACACCAGGAGACTGCACAATTCCTTTATTGTGCACCAAGACGACCCATTTCGGCTTTTAGCCGTTATCAAGTGATTTGTGCCAGCACACTCCATTCAAAATAAGGGTGACAGTTCATGAACATAGAGAACATACTATGCATGGTAAATATGTATGTACATTAAAATCAAGGAAATTATATTAATGATAATAAAAATCCAATAAGCATAATTGATACAATCTAATAAAACAACTCCATTAGTTTGAGTATCAGAAACAGCCACATTGTATAATGTTGTGAATTCGTCGTTTACAGTGTCCCAATAAAGTTGATTAAAAAAATGTTCGGCACGGAACCACTGCATAAATCGAGTACCATTACGTAATTAATTCAACGTAATTCTCTCATATTTACAATTACATATATGTGATTAAGAATACCACCTCAATTCTTAAGTGGTCCCAATGTGGTCCGTATTCGCCGTTGCTAACATAATATGTCAATAAATTTAACACCCACGATACTCTATATATCTTGAAAAAATAAAATCCAAATCATCAAAATATGGCAATTATTCTGAAAACATAAACATAATCAATTTCCACAATGGATCCCACCATTTAATAGCGAAGTATCCAGGCATTTAATTGTGTGTAACCAGCAATTCCGGAAATAACATTTGGCAGTGGACATATATCGCATACAAAACTATGTGTGTTAGAAATTTACCGAGTAATGTACTCATTGCCTTAACAATCATCCCACCAAGTGGTGACATTTTCACCCAATCCTGAGTCATGTACTCATATAGCGGGAACCACTGCTCTTTTTACCTCATACCACCCGAACTAATGGAAAAGGCTGTATATTGATGCTCTTACTATGTGAAAGTTAACAGGAAAACCAGTGCAGTGTTCCTCCTAAAAAAATATACAGTGAAAATTACTGTGTTCCTCTTGAGACCAGGTGTGGCGTTTGGATTTCATTTTAGCTCACAAGGCAAAGATTGCAAGGTTTCCAAAAGAGGGACATAACGGACTTTGGAAATACTTCAGTAATGCATGATTGACTTTGTAGTCCGAAGGATTTTGAACCAGGGCCTATGAACTCAAACATTACTTAATGGAGGGCATTAATCACAGTATTTGAAGAGTACAAAAAACAAAATGACGTTACCTGGTCCCTGATATTCACAAAATATGGTTTTATTGAAAAACGATGTGATTGGAACCCGTAGTCCTTCTTCACTGTTCAAGACTCGAGTGTATTTAAACTTCGATGTGACTGACGCTCGTATTTGCATATGATGAAGATATATATATATATATATATCTTTCCATTCACTTGAGTTCCCATTCACTGGACGAAAGGACACAGATGCCGATTGAATTTGTGCCAAATTCTTCCAATTAATTTTCGCACTGTCCGCCATGACGCGTTTCGGCCAAGTCTGTCCTTGATCAGATGATGTGGCTCCGGTTCAACTCAAACTTTTTAAAGTGCCAAGTACTAATTGTACAATAAACAATGAAAACAGACCACCAGTTTGACGTGCAAATCGATTGTACATAAAGCGGGCAATAACATGCAGTTAAACAATTAAACAATCCCTGAATTTCATAGTTTGTTCAACTATTAACATTGTTGCTTTTTCAAAGGGTATTGCATTTAATTCTTCATAAAATACATATATATATATATATATATATATATATATATATATATATATATATATATATATATATATATATACATATATATATATGAAACCGCAAGATGCCCTGAAGCTTTTTGGAAAGTAGTTGACAGTCCTCTGCCCCCGGGCTTCAATTCAGCATGCTATTCCGCCTCCAACAAACAATTATTTGTGCCCGACGCGTTTCGGGGTTAGACACCCCTTCCTCATGGGCTCGCTAAAATGACACTCGATCACACAATTTCTTTGCATTTCCGGTTCTTTATTCTTGACAAAGCCCCAGTGGGCGTGTGCTGTATTCACTGTCTCACCATTGTTCCCTGGCATTTGTAGTCTGTGATGCTGTAATTTTAATTCCTTTTAGTAAAGTTGAGGTGTTCATTTTATTTATCATGCTTCTTCATTTAAATGCCTTGAGTAGGCTGCCATGCGGTCAGGCATGCTATTAAGCGAAGAGTCCTGTGCCAATAAGCTCCCATGAGTTAGGAGATCTCCCTTCCAGTTTTTTCACTGTTGCCTCCTATTTTTTTGCTATGTTTTTGCTGGTCTAGATGCTTGGGCACTTTGCCACTGCTATTCAGTGCCAAAGTGCAAGTGCTCCCTATTGTAAATTGTTGTACTGGATTAGTGACTCAGTGATTGGCTATTTTATTTACTTGTCAGACCCTAGTAGAGTGCACCATGTGTGCCCATGGCCTGTAAATCAAATGCTGCTGGTGGGCTTGCAGCACTGACTGTGCCACCCACAGAAGCAGCTTGTAAAATGTGGCTCAGGCCTGCCATTGCAGAGCCTGTGTGCAGTCTGGGACTGCCATGTCGACTTGGCAAGTGAACCCATTTGCCAGTCCCTAAACCTTCCCTTTTCTACATGTTAGTCACCCCTAAGGTAGGCCCAAGGTACCCCCATGGGCAGGGGGCATTGTATGCAAAAGGTAGGGCGTGCCCAGATGTGTGTGGCACGTCCTGATAGTTAATTATAGCCAATTTCTTTTTCACTATTGCAAGGCTACCTGTTCCCATATGCTAGAATGGGCAGTTTGATTATAATATCTTATAATCCTAACTGACTCAGGGAACAAGGTAGAAATTCGAGTTTAGTATGCCTGAACTCAGAATGTTAAAATACATCTTTTAGTGAAGGTGGTTTTTATATTCTGTGTTTGAAAATACCACTTTTAGAAAGTAGGTATTTTCTTGCCTAACCATCCAGCATGCCTCTGCTAGGTTTGTGTATTCCATGTCTGGTTTGTGAGTGACAGGGGGCTGGAGAGGGCTTTGGCTCCAGCAGTCCAATGGGTCAGGGATGGGCTGAATAGGACCTGCTTTGAATAGAGAGTAGGGGGAGGAGACTTCCTTTCACTGACCTGAGCCTTCATAGAATAGAGAGTACTGGAGGGAGATTTGCTTTCAGCTACCTGGGTCAGGGCTGCTTTCAACAATGCTATTTCCACCTCCTGCCAAAAAGCTGCACAGAACTGGGTTGGCTGGGCACAGGCACTATCTGCCTTCAGACACCAAATTATTTACTGGTATAAATATGGGGGCCCAGACCCCAAGACTTTAGATCACTTCTGGGAATCAAGACGAACCTTTGCCAAGGAGAAGAACCAAGGAAGCTGAAGAAGGAGAATGCCCCTGTGCTGTTTGCTATTACTGGGGTTGGCCTACAGTGGTTACTTTATTTGCCAAGGAAAGGGGAAGAGAGCTTTTGTGAACTTTTCATCATCTTGAAGAGGAATCTCCAAGGGCTTGAAGTATGCTTACCTCCTACCTGAAGTCTCAGAGATACAAGACTTCACCACCAGCCCCCATGAATTCCCTTGCTGGGAATTCTACCTGCAGAGAGGTGCCTACTGTTGTGTGGCCCCTCTGAAAAGACTGTGTATCGCTGGGAGCTGGAAGCGCAATGCAACAAGGAGAAGTGTGTTGCCGCCGCAGCAGTTGCTGTCGCATCTCCGAAGCAGCTGTACCGCCGCAGCTATTCGCTGCCGCATCACCGACGAAGCACGTCGCAGGGTCTGTCGCGGCTCATAAGTTACAGAGTTTGCTGCACGGCTGTCAGGCATGCATTCATTGCATCCAACGCTGTCGCATCACATCAAAGACGCCATTTTGTCTCATTGCACCGGATCATCACATCTTGACGCGATCTTGTCCCATCATCACCGGGCAGCAGGCAGTAATGATTCATCAACTCCCCACACAGTAAGGAAGTGACGTATCACCTCCCCTGCGCAGCAGTAAGAAACAGACGCATCCCCTCCCCTGAGTGTAAGGAACGGAGCACCAACTTCCCTGCAACGCTTTTGTTTGCATTGCGAGACGCATCTAAGGTACTTTGCGAGTAAAGTGTTGCATTTACCATCTACATTGAACTAAGCTATTTTCTACCATTTTAAAGACTTATTTTTGATTACAGTATTGTGGATTTTTGTTGTTTGGTCTTGTGTTAAGTCTAGTAAAGATCACTTATTTTTCTAAACTAGCGTGGTGTCCCTTTGAAGTGTTTTCACTGTATTATTGTATGTGTTCACAAATGCTTTACACACTGCCTCTGAGATAAGCCTGCCTGCTCGTGAAAATCTACCACGGGGATGAGCAGAGGTTATTTAGGAGTATAGCCCCCTTACCCTGACTACAAGCAAGGGTCCCTATTTGGACAAAGGTACCTACCTCTGCCAACTAGAGACCCCCATTTCTAACAGACGATATTTCATTTTCATCGATGTATGCATCAATTTCCATATTAACAATTACTTCAATCTGTGCTCAATCCTCTGGTATCTTGGCGCAAAAGCAGTCAGGTTTAACTTCGAGGCAATGTGTAAAGTAAATATGCAGCATACAAACAGTAATAAAGTGAAAACACAACATAAGAAAAATTCAACTTCAATTTAGAAAGTTAGAGTAAATTATAGTAAATAAAATTATGCCAGAATGACAAAAATCCAGTCAATAGAATTGGAGACATGTAATTTCAAAGTCTTAAGTGAAGTATCACCAGAAAGTACAAAGCCCCAACAATGGTTATCTGGTCGTGCTGGACCAGGACAAAGTCACAAGTTCAGCCCGACCGTGATTGAAAACGGACTGGGTACCAAGTTTGGCCTGCTGGACAGTGTACCTGGTGGTTCTTGGGCTGAGATTTGAGGTCCTGCACTGAGCTGCGTCAAATTGCATAGTTTCTGATGAGGCCGCTGATCAGAAGCTGCACGGTGTTGTGTTATGCTGTGTCGGCTCCGAGGAGGCCACTGATCTAGAGTTGCAAGGTGCTGAGATGCAAGCTCCTGCTCTTGAGTTGCATCACGCTGCATCAGTTCTCGTGAGGCCGCTGATCAGGAGCTTCAAGGTGCTGAGGTGCCTGATACTTTGTTTAGTTGCATCACGACAAGACCGTTTCAAGCCAACCAGCAATTAGACCAGCAGGAGTACACTCTGATGCCAGTCAATGGACCATGACCTGGGGGACATCTTGGGGATCAGTACTTACTCCAGCAGAGGCCATCTACCAGTCACAAGCAGGTCCAGTTGGGTCTGGTAATCCGGGCAGGTACAGAACAGGTCTCTGGAACTTGTTATGTTCCTGTAGCTTACACAGGAGGCTAGCCACCAAGCTCTGGAGTCACTCTGCTGGTCCTGGTTTCAAGGAACAGGCCCAGGCTTCCTTCTCAGGCAGCAGGGCTGTAGTGTAGTTCCTATATTCGCAATTGGCTCTGCGCATTGGAATAATATACACTATAGATTTGACATAGGACTGAGGTCAGTATGTCTCTATCGAGTATATTAAACTTAATTGTGAGTGTGCCAGCTAACTCAGAGGTCTCTAGTAACTTTCTCGAATAAACAAGAAGGGATTAGTCCCTGACAACCGCATAAACATGACAACTTTGTTTCCCCTACAACCAGAACAATATCTTCGGAGTCATGGAAATAATAGATAACTATTTCACCTAGTCAATCGTGCATGCTTCGTTTCTACAGAGTTTTGCACAGAAATAGAGAGAAGGTGTTTCAATAAAAGGATTTATTGAACAGGCTTCTTTCTCATGCAAGAGAGGTAAACTGCTACAATCGTTAGACAGAATGCGAAGTATAATGTGTACAGTGTAAACAGTAATATAAAATAATACTGTAACAGCATTGTCTGTTGCTATGACATATATAAAAATACATACATTAATAACACAGGCTAAAATACTCAACTGGTGCTTCTAAAATACGGTATTTCCAGTATTGACGTAAAAGTCGGGCATATGAATGTCAGGAATGAACCCCTAAGGAATAGATGTTCATGTATGTAAATGTAAATGTAAATGTAAATGTAAATGTATTGGCATTTATATAGCGCACTACTTACCCGTAGGGTCTCAAGGCGCTTCGACCGCTGCGAAACCCTTCCTGGCTTCCCTGAGAGATGGTCCCTTAATGGGTATCTCCAGGGTGAGACCAGGCATCCCCGGCGGTCTGGTGGGGCCGTTAGTGAAGATGAGGCAAGCTAATGCCCAGAGTTGCCGAGTGTGATCGCTGATCAGAGTGGGCACCGAGGCGAGAGAATTATCGAGTCCGCTGACCCTGGTCCAGAAACCTGCCGCGCCGGGAATCGAACCCTGGTCCCGGGCCGTCCTCTGCTCTCGGGTCTGCCGCCTCTAACCAGTGAGCCACACTACTTCACTTCACATGCATAATAAATGAGTTCTTGGAGAAATCAATATCCAGGCTAGGGGAAGTCCCTTCAGCTTAAGAGTCTGGTTTTCTAAGAAAACGTTTTGACGTAGATGAACGGATGGAAATAGCCATGCCTGTATTTGGGTAGCAGGGGCTATGCCTAAATAAAGACTGGATTTCTATGCCTATATAAGGGCAATGTGAATTGTACCTATATAAGGGCATGAATGGTGAAATGCATACAGAATCTAAATCGATACACAACAGGGCAGTCCTGTCAGCAGTAGGGCAGCAGAGAGGTTCTTCTTCTGAGTCTTCCACAGGTCCAGAAGTGATCTGATGAGTGGTTCTGGAGGTTCAATGTTTATAACTAGTGCCAGCTTTTGAAGTGGCGGAAACTTCATAGCTACCCCCCTCCCCCACCCTCCCAACATCTCGTTCTGGAAAGTTCCTTTCTTTCCCTGGTAAGGGTCCAAGTAGTCTAGGGTAACAAAATTATTTTGTATTGTTCCTTTGTGATAGTGCTGGAGGCAGCCCTTTGAAATGTAAGTCACGACCCATCCTGCCAACACTTGCCTCCCCCTTTGTCTATATGTCTGGGAGGAATACATGAAGGCCAACAGTAAAGCTATTCACAGTAATGCGACCCAGGATGCTGACTGAAGCAACAAACAGTTAGGGCAAAAATGTAATCTCTATGAAAGTGGCATTTTCAGTGGCATTTTCAGAACTGTCACTTATAATCTGACTTTACCATTAAAGAGACTTTTAAACTATAATTTATTTGAGTGTAAACATCACATTTCTATCTGCTCCCAAACTTAAATGATCACATATTAAGTTTAATAGGGCACCCTAATGTAATCATATGTGAGAGATATGCCTTGCAATAGTAACAACACATTTAGGAGCTTTTAACTACCAGGACATTTAAAACATAGACCCACATGTCCTACTTTTTAAATACAATGTACTCTGATGTGTGAGCCTTTGGGTACTACCTTAGAGATGACATATGTATTAAAAAGGGAGGTTTAGGTATGGCCAAAGGTTTATTTTGTCAGGTCGAAACAGCAGTTTAAAACTGCACTACAGGATCCAGTGGCAGGCCTGAGGCATTTTTAAAAGGCTACTTTAGTGGGTGGTGCAATAAGTGCTGCAGACCCAATAGTAGCATTTAATTTACAGGCCCTGGATACATGAAATACTATTTATTTGGGACTTAAACGTAAATTAAATTTGGCAATTAGGTGTAGCCCAACTGTATATGTTTAAGAGAGAGTTCACACAAACTTTTGCATTGGTTAGCAGTGGTAAAGTGCACAGCCCTAAAGCAAACAAAAATTAATTCAGCAAAACAAGAGGGTTGAAGGCAAAAACTTTGACGGTCACCCTGCAGAGGGGACCATGTCCCCCCTCAAAAATATTTCAGCCTTCCCTGTGAAATGAGGTTTGTACCAACAGCCTGCAGACCTCTCTCCAGACTTTACTATATCAGAACTACTAGGATTACATTGCATGTCGGAGCATATCATGTAGATAGGATACGTGGTTAAAATGCAGATTAAAGTATACAAAAAAGTGATGGATGGAATGCTTGACTTGATCTGAGCCACTGGTAAGCACTCTGGGTAGCTTCCCAATCCTTAATTATATATTGCACACCATGCCACCTCAGGTTCGACCCAGCCCTTTGCAAATCAGTCTTGATTCTGCTCTAAAAGCTAAGGTGGAGCCCGAACTGCCAGGCCAGGTCTTCCCTGAAGTGGTGCACAAGCAACCCAGGACCAGTTTTACACTGGTTAGGGCTCATCAGCCAGATACAGCTTGGTTCCAGTGACACAGTGTGCACAGGACCCACCTCTAGGCATAACAGTCCCTCTTAGGGCAACACACTAAAGTATGTAAAAAATGATGTCTGGAATGCTTGAATTAATCTCAGCTTCTGGTAATCACTTGGGGTCTCATCTTGGACAATTGCTATTTTGCACACAATGTCCCCTCAGTTTAGACCCAGACATATACTCATCAGTCTTGTCCCTGATCGCATGGGAACAGCCCAGCTAGAACTGCCAGGGCAGGTCTCCCTAAATCAGAACACATACAACCCTGGAATAGTTTTGCCCTAAGATCAAGATTGATTTGCATATGGCTGGGTCCCAACTGAGGTGGCATGGTGTGCACAATAATGATGGATTAGGATGCAGTCCGAGTAATTACCCGTGGCTGAGATTAATCCATCACTTTGTGACACAGTGTGCACGGACCCAACATCTGGGCATACTGTATTCCTATATTCCCAACTAAGAGTTCTGGAGACAAGGGCATCATTATTTATTATGTCACTCAAATCGCTAAATGGCAATATTGGATTATATTACACAGTTACATGACTTTATCACCCTCTATCTCTCTCACCTTCGATCTCTCTCTTACTAATATATTTTGATCTATCTCTATATTTATTTATATAGAGATAGATCGATATATATCTCTTTCTAATATATAACGATCTATCTCTATATTTATATAGATAAATTCCTTGGATTTTCTCTCTTTCTAATATATATCGATCTATCTAAAGAGAGAAAATCCAAGGAATTGCTATTTATGGCAACCCAAACTATAACTAAAGACTGGCTACCACCACTCTGTAATATCTATCTCTATATTGAGATAGATAGATAGATAGATAGATAGATAGATAGATAGATAGATAGATAGATAGATAGATAGATAGATAGATAGATAGATAGATAGATAGATAGATAGATAGATAGATAGATAGATAGATAACAGAGTGGTGGTAGCCACTCTGTAGTTATACTTTGGGTTGCCAGAAATGGCAATTCTTTGGATTTTTGCATGCTAATAACTATGCCCCATTTGATGAATTGCCACAAAATGTTCCTGACCTATTTCTTTTTGTACATTGGGGAAGGATGCAAAGTTTTGCAGTGATTTGGTAAGGGGGCTCAAAGAAAAAAGTGTTGTCCTAAAAAAGTTTTCCCACCAATGCATTTTCCATAGACTTTTATGTCAAGTGTAGTGCAAGAGCGGCTGGACGTAATTCAATGAAATTTGGTAGGATTGTAAGTTATGGTGCAAAGATGGTCTTTTGGGTACTACAGGTCAGTAGGGTAAGTATTTTTTTAAGTTATAAGGCCTTTTAACTTAGTTATATCTGTAGTCACTGTACTTTTGTGAAATGTTGCAGTATTTCGCGAAAGTGCCACACTACATACCAATGACAAGTCAATATGTGATTGTTTATTGACTA
The DNA here is from genome assembly GCF_964263255.1 of Lissotriton vulgaris. NCBI lineage: Eukaryota > Metazoa > Chordata > Amphibia > Caudata > Salamandridae > Lissotriton > Lissotriton vulgaris. The sequence goes on along the minus strand of NC_141694.1, from coordinate 272,781,903 downwards.
AATGATTTAAGGCCGCCTTGTTGTTTTTAAGTACACTTTGGATGTGTTCTGCATTTCGCCTTCAGATATAGGCAAGTACTAGGTTTACTATATTTTCCTTCCCTATTACCACTTTGTTAAAGTGATAAGTTGGGGAAAATATTTCTAAGTTTCAATATGATTAAAAAAAAAATGTACGGAGTGCCGCGGTATTGTCTCTGGAGTATTGTGGTACTTAACATAAATGAAAAAATAAATATGCAAAACACTTAAAAATACTAAAGTGCATTTTCTGTTCTTAGCATATTTAAAAATGCGCAAAAAAGTCTAAGGAGTAGCGCGATAATACATACATATTACCGCACTACTGACACATTTTTGACAAAAATGCACAGTTCTCCCTAATCTGCTGTAAAAATATTTAGAAATGTATAAATACATTTCTCTACCTATTGCCATTTTAATAAAGTTGTAATAGGTAGGGAGCAAAAATAAAACCTACTATTTGCTTATGTCTAAGACCCTAATCCAGAAAACAGTAAAACACAGAAAGCAGCCAAACTGTGGTAAAAACTACATGTCTGCCTTTTACCTTTAGCAAACACAATCATTAGGCAGTCATATAGTACCTTCTCATCCGCATGTACCACGGTATACTGTGAACTTACCACGGTATACCACAACACAATATATTTGAAAACATATAACTTTACTACTGCTTACACTATTCACACATACTACCAAAAATGACATTGTATATTCCTCACACATTATATCTACTTACATTCACACACTTTAACAGTATGTCTGTTGCAACTAACACACTCCACTCTACACCATTTTACTCTATGCCACTCCACTCTACGACATTCCATGCTATTACACCCTACACCAGTCCTCTCTATGTCACTCCACTATACGCCATTCCACTCTATGGCTACCGGTGGTTCATAGATGCCTATTTAAATTAGGGTGTCTTATTTTTAAATCATTAGCGGGCTTAGCCCCCCCTCTATGTTGCTTCTAGGCTTTTAACCTATTCTCCTTCTAGGAATTTGCGGTCTTCCTCCAAGAATCTCTTGGTTGTTCCTCGTTTTGTTAGGAAGAAACACGGGGGTCGAGTTTCTCCTCTCTGGCTCCCAGATTTTGGAACTCTCTCCCTGACAACCTTCGATTTCCTCAATCCTACTTGGAGTTCCGCAAAGGCTTGAAGACCTGGTTATTCACTAGTGCTTTTGAGGCCTAATTGTCACTCTATCTTCTGCCGACTGCCTTAGCGCCATGAAACCTTTTTGGTATACGTGCGCTTTATAAATTTCCCTAACTTCAACTTCAACTCTATGCCAATCCATTGTACACCACTCCACTCTAGACCACTCCACTTTACACCACTCCACTGTATGTTATTACGCTCTACGCCACTCCATTCTATGACACTCATGTCTACGCTACTCCACTGCAAGCTATTACACTATACAACACTCCATTATACACTTATCCACTCTAAGCTACTCCACTATATTTGACTACACTATTCCACTGTATGAAACTCCACTTTACCCCAGTCTACTCTAAACTATTCCACTTTTTGCCAGTCCACTCTATGTCACTACACTGTAGGCCTGTAAACTCAATGTTATCCCACTCTACACCACTCCACTGTATGCTACTCCACTGTATGCAACTCTACTCTATGTCACTCTGCCCTACACCACTACACTCTACGCTAGTCCACAGTATGTCACTCCACTCTACAACACCCCACTGTATGTTACTCCATAGTATGCTATTGCACTGTTTGCCAATACAGTGTGCCTAAGTACACTCTACCCAGCTACACTCTACAACACTCCACTCAGCGGGATTCCACTTTACAGCACATCACACAGTGACACTCCAATGTATGCCACTCTACTCTACACCACTCCAGTCGACACTATACTACTATACTGTACCTCGCTTCACTCTATGCCACTCCTCTGTACACTACCCCACTCTACACAACTCCTCTCTATCGTATTACACTCTCTGCCTCTCCACTCTAGGCCACTCCACTCTACCCCACTCCAGTGTACGCTTTTGAGCTGTACACCACGTCACTGTACCCCAATCAACTCTATGCCACTCAATTCGACGCTATTTGACTGTGCAGCACTACACTGTACTTCACTCAACTATATGCCAGTCCACTCTACACCACTCCACTCTATGTGACTCCACTTAATGGCATTTCACTCTACGCCACTACGGTCTATGCTATTCCACTGTACGCCGCTCCACTCACCACACTCCACTCTATGCCACTGCACTATACACCACTCCACTCTACACTATTCCACTGTACACAGCTTTTCTGTGACACTCCCTCTGTTATCCCGCTCCATGCCACTCCACTTTATGCGACTTCACAGTACACCACTCTACTATACTGTATTCCTTTGTACACCACTCCACTGTACACCTCCCAAACATACCTCACTCCACTCGGTGCCACTCCACACTATGCCATTCTAGTATATATGACTCCACTCTATGATACTCTACTCTATGCTGCTCTACTTTATGCTATTCCACTGTTCGGAACTTCACTATCACCACTACACTCTACGTTATTGCACTCCACTCCACTCCACCGTACACCACTCCACTATATACTAATCCAATCTACGCCACTCCACTCTATGATATGCCACTCCACTCCACTCTACTCTATGCCACTCCACTATACACTATTCTACTGTATGCCACCACATTGCACCTCACTCCACTACACACTGCTTCAACCCATGCTATTACACTCTACCACACTCCACTCCTATCTTCACCATGCCACTGTATTCTATTCTACGGTATGCCACTCCACTCTACACCACTCTTCTCTACAACACTCCACTGTACACTGTTCCACTCTACACCACTCCACTCTATGCCACTCCACTCTACCCCACTCCATTCTATGTCACTCCACTATTAGATATTCCACTGTAGGCAGCCACACTCTACACCACTCAACTCTACACTATTCGGCTCTATGCTACTCCAGTGTACCCTACTCCAGTGTACACTACTCCGCTGTACCCCTTCCACTTTACAATACTCCATTACACCACTGCTCTTGACGCAACTCCAATGTACAATATTTCAATCCAAGTGACTCCAGTGTATGCCACTCCTCTGCATGCTATTCCATTGGACACTACCCCACTGTACCCCACTCCACTATTTTGCCACTCTATGCCACTCAACTGTATGACAGTCTACCCCACACCACTGTACTACACTGGACCACACTCTACTCTACTCGCCACAACTGTACTGTACAACACTTTAATACACTCTGTAACACTGTACTGTACCCCACTCTACAACTCTTTCTGACACTCTAGAATGCACAATTTCACTCTACTGTACCACACACTATTCCACTCTTCAACACTTTATTCCTCTTTATACTACGCCATTCCACTCTACTTGACTCCACACCACTGTACTCTAGAAGACGCTACTCAACTCTATGCTACACTACTCCACTGAACTCCACTGTACTCCACTACACAACTCTTTACCCCACTCTATGTCACTGTACGCCACTCCACGCTACACCACAAACCTAACTTAAAATACACAAACATTACAAATTCTAAAGTTATAGCTGTAGCTTAAATGTATACATTAACTATACCCTGGGCCTTCTCCATCCACTGCTTGCACCATTTTATATGATATCACATATAACATTTAAAATAATAATATTTATAATAATAGTTATGCTATTGCAAATCACATCTTTTGAGAAAACACAGTGGATGCTACAGTGTCGAGTTATAGTTAATGTAGTATGGTTACCGATTTTTATACAGTGTGTATGGACGTGCATGAGTAAAGATATAAGTGTAAGGCATCACATTTTAATGTTTATGTAGTTTAATTTTGGTACGTAGTTAAAGAATAAATAAAGTTATATTAATTTAAAGTAGGTGGTAGTGTATACATTTAAGGTATAGCTATAACTTTAGAATTTGTAAAGTTTGTGTATTTTAAGTTTGGTTTGCATATAAAGAATAAGTAAAGTTTCCCTAACTATAACAACAGTTTAACCTTTGGTTGATTTTCTTTGAATATATACTTATAAAGAACATTTGAAAGTAGTTATGGTTGATTTAGTGCAAACTGATTCATTTTTCTATTTACAGAAACAAAGTTAAAGGTGATGATCTCATTCCGTTTCAAAATCTAAATGCCATATTTCTTGTAGATTTGTCAAAGGATTCCTTAGTTATCAAGTGAACACTTTTTTACCCCTCTATTTTAACTGTGCTCCCTTTAATGGATCACTAAATATGCCTAGTCTCTGCCAAATTATGAACAAAATCATCAAATGTTGTTCAAGATACAGACAAATCAATAAATACCTTTTCAACCATTATGATATCTCTAAATTGTAACTCTTCAATGCCTGCCAAATACGTTTTTCAAATGCTAATATTAAAAAGATATTTAATCGCTTTACATCAAACTATGAAAGGCTCACTTTATGTGAGAAGTTTTACTCTTATGTCAAGTTTGGTGTAAATCACTTCAGCAGTTAATGCTGGAGCAAGGCAAACAATTTCACCCCCATTAATGGATTTTAGTGACATTTTCCAAACTCTTAGAAGACCAGGGGCCAGATGTCGAAAGCACTGTTCTCAAAATACTGATAGCAATTTGCAAGCAGTATTTTTGCCACCAGTGCCGTATTTTATGAGCAGACCTATGTGTTAATAGGTAGGGTCACAAAATACTGATTCCAAGAGGGTCGCAAATTGACCTTCCTCATGAATATTAATGAAGTAGGCTGCAATTTGGGACTGACTTAGAATCACAGCCATCAGAGGTATAGTGGCCTGCTGTGGTCAGTAAACCACCATATCTGTGTTTGATTTTAAATAAAGTTATCTTTTTTTCCAAATGTATTCCAATTTCCTTCAAAGAGGACAGGATGCCTTTAAAAAAATATATAAATATGTGACTAACATTTTTTATCAGTAGACAGTGGTCCAGATGTCTATCGGTGCTTTGTCTATGTCTATGTGTTATTGTGCTGATATTTAAAATGTGTTTTATGCAGCAATATGTATTATTGTTAATCTATTTTAAAATAAAAGTGTATTGTATGGAGATTAAATACATATTCTTAAGTATGTTTTTCTTTTGTAGTACATTGACACTATAAAGAACGTTTAACAAGACGTGGGATCAGTTGTGGGATTCTTAAAAAGTAGAGTCACAGTAGCATTCCAGAATAGAGGGACAATGGCAGATGATAGCAAGAGAATACAAACAGCAGAGTGATGTTAGCTTCAATATTTTGGGGAGGCAAGTAACTAGTGGAGAACAAGAAAATAATCTAACTTAATTTGGAGGAGAACAATTCAATCAATGCCAAATTGAATTTGGTTGATTCTCTTACTGTGTTCATCTTGAATAATTTTACATTTGTGATTGCTGGATTAGTGGTTTGGGCGAATAAAAAAAATAATTGAAGACGTTGAAGTAAAAATAACCAGACCCAAAAGGTGTTCAGTAATCTCACATTGGGGTGGAAAGACAAGAGTCACTGGAAGCTTAGCCCAATCTGTCACCGCTAGCCCACTACCTCTTATATCCTGTCCATCAACACGCTAACTGGTGTAGTCGGGAGGGGCCACTATTGCATTATCAGGAATAAAGGATCTTTCACAACATGCTTTGGTGATAAAAAAAAAAGATACATCTAAATAGTGCTCCATTATGATCTCCGATATTTTGTAGCAATATTTCAAAAGGGAGATATGGTATGAACCTTAGCACAGGGGACTGATTGTAAGTGATTTTAAGAGGCAGGGTGATCAGCTTTTATAGATTTAAGGGTGTGACTCATTTAGGAGTGATGACGAGTTACTTAACCCTTACCAGTCTGTGCAGAGGTGTTGAGAAACAAAAGAAATTTACAATCATAATGAATCCTATCTAAATTGCTGGCCTATTCAGTTAGGCAGCATTCTGAGCACTGTGCTCGGCTAGTGTGCAGACAGGCACATACAGCGCCCTATTAAGGCATGGGCCCACTGGGTAGTTGCCCCGGGGCTCCCGGAGCATAGCGACCCCATGCAGACCAGAATTTAACACACATTTTCCGTTAAACATTTTTATTCCTGTGAGTGGGTGTGTAGGCAGGGCCCCGTGCACTGCTTGCCCGGGGACCTATAATGCTGTTGAGACGACCCTGGGCACAGAAAGGCTTGCCTGAGTGGTGCATCCACTGCCGGCCATGCAGCTGCTTAACTTAAATGGTCACCCCGACTACTCAGGTGTCTCAGCAAACAAAACCACTAGAATGCCTTCAACTCATCTGAAAGGGTTAGCATAACATTCATATGGTTGCCGTGATAAGCAGGACTACAAGCCAACAAAGAAACAGCTTAGAGGCTAGGATATGCTTCCATTTTAAAAATACAAAAGTCTACAGTCCCATTTGAAAAACGAAACAAATCTTAAAAAACACCTAAGATTTGCTGGGTTTTTTAGACACATTTTATAATTCATGAAAGAAAATTCCAAAGCACACTAGAGCTCATGTAGTCTGGTAGAGAAGTGGCCAGCTAATTACATACTGAGAAGCTGCTTGTCTTAAGTAGTCAGTTTAAGAAATGAGGACTCTCTGCAAATTAAATCAGTAGAGTGACCTTAACAGGTTTAAAGGGTTAGACACCTGTCAGTATTGTTTCAGTGGTAGGCGCATCTACAAGCCAACAAAGGAATCAACTTAGAGGGTTAGAGCGCCTTCCTTCATACCAATATAACATTCTAAAGTGTTAAGTGAGGATTATGCAAATCTGTTTCTCTGGGGTTTGCTGCATAATAATGGATTTCCCACATTTATTACATACTGTGTCCCATAATATCTATATTTCGCAGATTTCAACAAAAATGTTGCTTTTAGCTCGAATGGATTCAAATAATACTGCCAGGGAATAGGCCATAGAATACCACAACTTCGCCATTTCTTGTCATGCAATGTGGAGCACCTTACTGCAAAACTGATAACCCTATTAGCCCTGAAAATTGTAAAGCTCTGCCGAGTGATTTGGGGTATGTCTTTATGAAGATACCTATATTTCATAGTGAAATGTGAAATATTTTCCATAGTATATGCTTCCTTGTAAAATATGATTTTTTTTTACCACTTGCCTTTTTTGTGCTTGCCAAGTTTCCTGTAGAACTGTCAAGCAGTGGGATAAAAGGGAGGTCAAAAGGTGACATGTTCTATCCGAATAAATCTTTGTTCTCCACTGCATAAAAATTGGCTGGAACAGTAGTTATTTCTGTGGAAGAGAACATGTATTTCTTGGGGAGACTAAAATGGAAAATGCTCCTCAACCTACCCCCTCATGTCCCCCGGGAGAGATTTGCCTACAATTTAGCATTGCAAAACGTAACTGGATGGTCCAAGAGAGTGACACATTAATGAAATCGTGATGGGTTAAATGGTCTCAAAGTTATTAGTAAACCAAAACAATGCAGTTTCAGTGGAAAATGCATCTGACCCATTCCTGCAGAGCCACTATGATCGACTCTGAAATTGCTCCAGTGCAACTTGTAGATTGACTACCCTGCAGATATGACATATTTCCCATGAATTATAGATTTCCTTCAATAGAGAGCTTAGTATTAGTCAAAGTTATCCATTGCACATAATTAGTCTCTAATTTCGAGAACTGATTTAGATAATGGCATCAAGAACAATGGCCTAGCTAGCCTTTATGTTGCCCGTGGAGGCTGCTGCGATGCCCCAAAGCTTGTGCCGCCCACGGCGGACCGCCCTTCCCCATTTTACGCCACTGATCAAGAAACGACCTTCCTGAGCTTCACCATTGGAATTTGTTTAATCAAAATCCTTGCCATGCTAGCATCCAGAAGATTGCAAGTAGCTAATGGCAAGAAAAGAGGAACTGTTCCATGATTAAGGATTTTGGAACATAGGGAAACTTCGCCACGGCTGTTCTGTCCTGAACAACCCCAATTTCCCCTATCAATAGGAGGCAAATGTCCCTCATGGTTTGTGTTCAATGTAGATCTTAGTGCTTAGAATACTCATTTGCCATTTATTAAATGGTTTTTATAAGATTCCAATGTTTTAAATATTCATCCAATGTAACTGGACCCTGTAGGTATGTGTTTTTTGTTATTAACCGGATGCGCGCTAGCGGAATTCCGCTAGCGCGCTGGGTTTTTCAAAATCGCACTTTGCGTGACGAGCTGGGCTCGTCATCAGTGTGCGAGCGGGCTACACCATGACGAGCCCAGCTCGTCATGAGTGTCGAAGGGGTTAAGATGATAGCTTTTAAAAATATCCCTTGATGAACAACCAGTCATTTTGTCGTGGTAATGTCCAGTAAAGAGGTTTTGGTGTCATTAACAAAGCAGACAACTTTCAACATAGTGGCTTACTTTGTCACAAGAATAATCACTATTGTTATTTTGCCATGCTACTATGAAAAGGGCCTGCACTTTTGGCAACAAAATCAGGAGAACCCTATACATTCCTGGATATATATACTCTCGCTGCAGGCATTTCCACTTCAATGATAGCATCAGTGGAATCTATTGAATTTGCATTGACCCAAAAAAAACATGCAAATCTACGTATAGAGGATAGTTATAACAGCCTCTTTCCAAACCTACCTCCTCAGGAGGCTCAAACCCTCAATTCATCAGCAGGTTTCAGAACAGTGGGTCAGGTGTTGGTTGTATCTCGAGTGGATGGCAGTAACACTTTGGTAGCTGGTGTACCCTGGTACAACATGGCATATCCCAGAGCCATTTTACACTCTACTGCATGCCTGGTCAAGGGACTAAAGAAACCCACCTGACAGCAATCAATCATATTTTAAGGCGGCTCCACTGCCTAGTACACACACAAGGCCAGGCGACTTGGCCATTCATCCTATATAAGAAACAGACCCCACAGCTGATCAAAGAAACACCAGCACCAAATCGACTCTAGTTCTTGAAATCTCCATGATAAAAATGTAAAACTCTCAAAAAAGCTTCCTCTGGTCAATCTCCCAGAATTTGGAACAGATCTTTGTAGAACGTAGGCACCATTCGAACTGCCTTGCCTTCCATACGGGTCTGAAAACTCACTTGTTCGAGCTCTACTTCAAACTGTTATATCTATAGATTGCATATATGTTGTTTTATGTGAAGTGCTCCGCTACCTATGTAGTGAGATCCATTCTATATAATAACATTATAACATAGGATCATACATAAATGAAAAATGATGGCTCGTAATTAAAACAAGAACGTAATCGGCTTTTTTTCTGATTTAGTTTGATTTAAAATAGCAAGGCAAGTATATATTTTTGCACACAGAAACGTATTTAAAGTAGTAAACTGAATTTGTTTCATCTATTTGGAAGCCTGTAGAAAAAAAGAATGACATTGTTCATTTATGCTAAGTTTAAACAGCAGGTGGGATTTTTAGTAAAGACTTGTTTTCTTTTGAAAACCCCTTTTATGGAATTATGGTAACAGTGCTGCAATGAATTGTTTTAGTAGCCTATTTTGGTTCTTGGTCGAGGGCTGTAAATGGGAAGCTAATTGCATGGAATGCATTTGTTTTGTTTACATTTTGGGAACAGAGTGTTAAAGAACAGAGAAGTAACCACATTAAATTCTGTCTTTTGATTATGCAAGGGGATCGTCCTGCTTAGGGAAGAAAGAGACTAATTGACTCGTGAGGGGACAACCAGATTAAACTAATTATGTTGTGATAATTGCTCATCAAATATTCCATACAATTGTGAGGTCTTTGAACTATAAAGTAATTAGTTGCTCAGTCAAGTTTGGAAAAATACCAAAGTGGAATACTAATACATGTAAATTCACCCTGCAATTTACTGTAATCCTAAAAACGTTAATGTATACATCATTAATACAGCACAGCCTAAAACTCTTAATACACCACTCTTCTAGCTGGCCTTTCTGTTCATTTTAAACCAAGCAATTGAAAACCCCGGGTAATATAGCTACTAAACAACAGCGAGAAATGTTTTTTTTTAAATTGTCTGGCTCAAAAACAGGAACATGAGAACTCAAAAATAAATACTTGAAAGTAAGGTGTGGATGAGCTGTTCAACCAATGGGCACCACAACTACAAACCATTTCTGCACCATCCAAAAACTTAGTGGTGGCTATCTTAGCTTGTACCGAGAGCGGTGGGTGAGGGCAGGCGGCACAAAAATAAATGAATAAATACGTTGACTGACCTTTGCAGCGCAACTTCCTCCACCCTCGGGTGTCTTCAGGAAGCTCTGGACGCAAGAAACTGCACTGCTCAATCCTGGTGCTGCTCTCACAACATGAGAGCAGCGCCAGGATTGGATAGAGCAGGCTCTCCCAGCGCTCCTAAGAGCACTAGAGGCCTCTGCATTCTCTACCCCAGATGTCTAAGACAGCTAGGTTGGAGAACTTTCAAATGTGCATGTCTGGCTGGCCGTCCCAAGACAGACGGCCAAAGAGACATTATTTTAAAGGGCACACCTCCCTGCTGTTGCCACTCAGCAGCGCTGGCCCCGCCCCGTCCTGACTCTTAATTCGGGACGGGTTGCTGAAAAATAAAATGGTCATTAATAAACTATATTACCATTTTATTTTTCAGCTCTGAGGCCTGTGTGGTGATGCTACTCCACTCAAATGGAGGAGCCGCCCCTGCCCAAACCAGAACGCAGTGCTAAGAATATTTACCTTTCTGGCCACGTGCTGCTTTGGGCATCCTGATCGGCTGTATGTAGATAGCTTTTCTGAGACAGATTGAGTTAAATGATGAAACCAGTTATAGAGTGACAGAATGGGCATTCCACAACTGTTTGACGTGGAACGTCTAGTCTACATCATGCAGAATGTTCCATAATTATTCAGGAAGGCGGAAGTCCAGCATTGCTAGAGCAATCTTGCATTTTTTAATTATGTTCCAGCGTATGTGATGGCGCTTTCCTCCAGGCTATACTTGTGAGTACAACATAAAAACATTCCTTTTTCTATTTCAAAAATATGCCTTTACCAACACTGACTTAAGTTACAGGGAATGTCCTCTCTGAATCCCAAACTAGTGCTGGCTGCAGCATTGGCAGTTAATCAAAGCTAGGGATCGATGCACAAAAATCCATTTCACTGTTGCGCAAGTGCAGATGAGGCAAAAAGCTCATTCTGTGCACATCTATTCACAGACTGCATCTCAGCATGCACATAATGTGCTCCCAGGGCACACTTTTAATTTTTACTTTGCAAGTGTTCCAGGTCCCAGAATGCAAGTTCGGGGGCAAGACGAGAGCTGTGATAGCAGCATATCTTGATGCATCGTTTATTCACAAAACTGTTGCAGCAGGATGGTGTCTTCCTGACACCTCCATCCCCTGCACCAGTACTGCTTGGCACAGGGAATGCACAAGGCGATGGGGCACACACACCCTCAGACAACATTCCAAACCATATGTGCTCCATTGTATGAGCAGTGGCGGCCAGAATTCATATTTCTGCCCCTAACTCAGGGAATGAAATGCAATTCAATGCAATGGGATGTGAAGGACATTAATCACCCTGGCATGTGTGGTGAGGGAGAAGGGACGGGGGCATGCTGATGTCAGGTCCCTGACATCTCATGGTTCTTGAAAATGTGTGTTTTTTTCTATTCAACACTCAGACCTTCCACGCCTTCCATGCTAGACATCCTAAGGTAAAACAAAATTACAGGATCTCTAACAGAATGTAAAAACATAATATGGAAGTAGACAGTAAATGCATATATGTGGTTGACATGTAACCACAGCTCTAATGTCCAAGGGTGCGAGTGTAGTAGCAGACCTTGGGGCTTGGTCATGCACTTACAAATAACTTGCATAACTTTTTCAGATGTGATTTATAACAACACTGGATTTTTTTGGGGGGGGGGCAAGGGGGTGTCACCCATGAATCTTTGACAATGTTAGCAGGAGAGAGGCAGGATTGGGACAACTTGGCTGTCACTGGAGAACTGCCTAGTATTACGCCCAAATGTTGGCTTAAGGGTGGTTATTGGCACTTCAGCTCAAAAATATTCTGATGTAGTTTTTGTCCTCAATATAACCTGGTGATTACTCATGGCATTTTGAATAACTGTAAAGCTTTTAGTGAAATGTCAATGATAGCCTTGAATTTTAATTTTGTGATTTCTGTATATGAATTTAAAATTTTTAAATGTGATAAATCATTACTAGTGTAAATCTATCAATAAGAGGTATCTAAACTTTATTTTTGTGTGGAGGGGTGGGTCTGATGTCTTGCATGTCCACACCCTACAATATAAGTTTCTGATACATTCTTACAACCGCATAAGTCAAACATAGTGGAGGATTACATTATAAGTAGGGCTCCCGGTTTTAAGGTATTTATGTTTTTTAACATTTCCATCTGTATTTATCCATGTTCCTTTGTTGGCAACCTCATTGGCATTTAGCCAAATCTATTTTGTGTTTTGGCAATCAACAGAGTTCTAAAATGGAATATTTCCACATTTGTTGAACTGATAAACATGCACTCATCCTTTGATACCTGCCACATTTTCGCAAATAATTTAGCAAATATAACAAAATGCTACACCCACATGCAAATAGTAGATTTATACACAAATATATGTTAACATATGCCTACATTTAAAGAAATCTCGTCCTGTTTTTTAACTCTCCATACTGCCGATCTGCTCAGCTATTGGCCTGGAATTCATGAAGGACAGCATGGAGAGTCATGCAGAAGAAGCAAAATGTCCTGTATTTTTCCGCTCTTAAAAATAAATACAGACAGAAAACACATAGTTTTATGTCTGTATTTATCTATAAAAATCAGTAAAAACGGAAAACTAGGAGCCAGCCGCCGTCGGCAGTGGGTGTACCTGCAGGGCGGTGCGTGGGGGGGGAGTCGAAGGGTGGGGGGTAGTAATATATGGATTACAGACCTTTACAGGTATGTAAACATTTAAATAAATAAAACGAATTTCGTTGCGTGCACTGCATCCCCAAATGCGATGCAGTGCACGCAACAAAATTCGTTTTATTTATTTAAATGGTTACATACCTGCAAAGGTCCGTAATCCATACATTACTACCCCCCACCCTGCCACTCCCCCTCCCCACGTCACCGCCCTGCAGGTACACCCACTACCGACCGCGGCTGCTAGGAGCTTTAATTATAAGCATGTACACCACACACTAATCAGAGGGCAAACAGTATAACCTGTCCACTGCATACAGATAATATTAGAGAAGCGCTATTTTTCTCTGCTCCTATTTTAATAGGAAATCAGGAAAGCTAAGCCCTGCTGCAGATTCATTTCCAAAGAGATTGAAAAGAGTAGACTACTCTCCGGGGCCTTTCTTGTTATTTTTCAAACAGCCAAAGAGTATAAGCCTGGTTTAGCCATCTGTGGGCACTGAAGTCCCTCAGATGGCGATAACTGCAATTTTCCCTAGTTGGTCAACAAAGAGGAACCATGAACGAGCACATCTAGCGTTGAGTTTATAACAGGGGATTTGTCATTAAGACTCAGAAAGGACCATTGATATCAGTTAGACCTAGACCTTGTTAGGATGATCATGAAATTGCAAGCACTACAATGATGGGAGAGGTGTGGCGCAGCGGCCACAGCAGCTGACTCCGGAGCGCAAGGGTCATGGTTCGATCACCTGTTCGATCACCGGCGGCAGCTCAGAATCATGTGACTCTGGGCAATAGCTCTCTTAAACTCCCTGGCGGCCCCCAGTTCCTGGATACCCTTACAGGTGATAAGTTGCGCTTTACAAATCTGGAATTATTAATTACGTCTTCAGTCATTAATTGAAAGATATGGGTGATGCTATTAAGAATAGTGATTTGTCTATACAAGGTGATCTTTCCATACAAATTATGACTGTTAGATAACTAGAATATTAGCACAAATAATTAAGTAAAATGTTTGAGTTGTTTTGAGGCCCTGAAAAGTTCTAGATAGGGAGCTCTGGGTATGAAATTGATCTTGTTATTCCTCAACCAGTTGCAGAACTGTCAGAGACAAATGCAGCCTTTCTCCATACATGTGTCATAACTGCTAATACTCAATGCCCATTCATTCCTTGTAGTCGCAATTATGTTTGTGGCCTCAGAGAGGTAAACCGTGGGCCACCGGAGAGGGTTTAGGAATAACAAAATACTGCACAAATGCAACCTAGGGCCACCAGCCCAGGCTTGACCGGGAATGGAATTGTCTCGACAACCTCAATGCAGACAACTGCTTAACACTAGCGTACGACTCTGAGATGACCCCAAACAGGGTAGTAGCAGCAAAATAAGGCATAGACAGGATTGATGAACATATGGTGCACTGCAGGCATGCCTGGATTCACTCTACCTTTAAGTTACCAACATTCCTAAGGATGATATGTTCACACGTACAGCTAATAAGCACAAAGTAGCAACACCATTATAGGGTTCTTTCTTTACATGCGTGACATATCAACAGTGAGGCAATTGATGACAGATTGAATTCCCATTGGAAAAGCACTTCTCTGCTTGTGTCTACCTAGCCTTTTAGATATTGAAATTGTGTTTAAGTTTACACCCCCTAATGTTGATGGTAGTGGTGAGCTTGCCACATAACTTCTCAACACCTGAAATCAGGTAAGAAGGAAATACAATCTAAGCGAGATCTATGGGCCTTAAAGAGATCATGGATGGAATACTACGTCACAAAGATGACAGGTATACCGTCCGCTGTGTTACGATCTCCATAGAATATAATGGGATCGTAATACGGCGGTCGGGATCTCCATCACTTTTGTGACAGAGTTTTCCCCTCTGCCTAGATCTAAATTAGGCCCTATGACTGCTAATACACAACAATTTTATAAGCACATTCTTTCACAAGTGTTCTGTGTTCATAATAATATGATCTCCTGCGGGACGTATTTGGCCATTTGCAACCCCCAAAAGCATGCAAGTCTTGGAGAATGCATGAGGTATATGGACCATATGCTGCTTGCTGTAGCAAATGTAATCACGAGTTACAGGGCCTGCTTACAAGCCCATCACAGCCTCCAGAAAAAGGAAGTCTTATCAAAAATATTACAATTAATATTGCACTGCTCTTAATATTTCATTTAGTAGAGGCTAGTGTCACAAATCCACAGACAAAGGCATGTTGGTCCTTGCTGGTTTCCATTCATTGGCTCCCATATCTGATCTGCCAGCAGTGCAAGGTTGACAAATCCATGACCTTTAATTAGCTAGTTAGGAGGACTGTATTGCTCCGGAAGCACAGCTTTAAGTAGGTCGGGTTCTTCCAAGTCTTAGACCCGATAGTAATTAAAAAGAGTTTCAAACAAGTCCCTTTTGGGACCTATATTCTCTTGTGTAGTATATACTGTGAAGTGCAGGTGTCTAGCTGAGTTCAAGCTGCGAGTGGGTGTTTATAACCGAGCTCAATTGTGAGCACTGGAACTGAGGTTGAAGGCAGTGTATGCTTCTCTCAGTGTCTATCGTTGATCATAAAGGTGGTTAAAATATCTGCACATCTAATCCTTGACAGATAGGGCCGGAACGGCTGTTGCGCGCATTGGGCGTTTACCCGGGAGTGGGCCGCCAGGGTTGGGGGCGGATTTTGTTACATGACCATTTTTGCAGCATAGCTGCAATATCGGCCGCTGTAACGAAATCGGGCGAAACTGACCCTTGCAAACAGCTTGGCTGCTCCCCCATCCCCCGGGGGGAAGGCCGATACACTTTGCCAGGGCTGGTTTTGGTTCTCAGTCCGGCCCTGCCCGGGAGGCTGGAAGTTTGGGCCTGTTTGGTACTGGATGCCGTTTCTGCAGCGATGCTGCAATATCGGCCCCAGTAACGAAAGTAGCAGTTCTGGGGGCCGATTCTGTTAAGCACCAGTGCTTCAGGCTTGCCACCCAACCCCCCTCCTCTTGGGGTGGGGGCCTGCCTGACAAAATTGCCGGGACTGCTTTGGGTTTCCAGTTCGGCCCTGTTGACATATCTACAGACAGCACAGAATGATGGTCACATATGTGCTGATTGTAATTGTGGGAAAGTGAATGGAACAGGTCCACAACTGTCAAAATATAGACAGTACCAAAGGAAAAGAAAATGCAGTGCTTACAGACGAGTTGGTTGGTTGTTTGTGTGGGCGGGGTGGTGACGTGGAGCAGGTGAAAGGAAGTGCATGCAGAGTATTGTGAAAAGACGTGCTGAAGTACAAAGGGACGAGGTTTGCGATGTGCAGATGGAGAATTTCAGCAATATATGGAGAGAAAAGAGGCGCAAGCACCTCATGGAGAGACCGTAATGGAAAGTGGTGTGAAGAGCAGTTTACGAGTAATGACACTCTCCGAAGACCCTTATCCCTTCAACAGGCCTTACTAATGATTTATTCACATTTATATTTTCAGAATTTAAACATTTTCTAATTGTAATCATTCACAACAAAATCATTGCTTGTGCTCATGTATTTTCTACATTGTAAAGGCACTTGTTCTGGCTAGTTTTAACCCCTTCCATGCTGATGGCGGCCCCCAGCCATCATGCATCGCGGTGCTCGTGTGCTGATGACGGCTGGGGGCCATCATGAACCTGCCCACTCTTAAAAACGGCCGCACAGGCGCAGAATCGCAGCCGTGCCCAAGGGGTCATATGTCCATTGTGTGCATATGCCTCAGTGCAATAAACCAAAATTCATAGGGAAGCACCCAGATAGTGTGTGGGTCACTTGCTGCACAGTTCACAGGTTTTAAACCACACCCTTGGTTACATAGGCCACGCCTCTTATAAAGGGTTGGTGGTTATGTTTATTTGCCTGTGCTCCTTTTAGACACTCCTCAAATGTTTACATCCCACTTAAAGCACTACGCGCAGGCAGGCCATGCTTGGTGAGGACTTTAGAAAACAGCACTAAGAGAAGTCAGAGGACGGGTCTAACAATCTATACCAGATAACCCAGTTCACATTTATGCACCTTGGCTAGAACTCTACTCACAAACAAAAAACCTATACCACATCTAATTACCAAGAAGGAAACCTTTGGAAACAATACCAGACTCCGGTCTGCAATAAGCCAATGAAATACGGCGGAGAAAGGACTGAATCCGCATAACACATCATCAGATTAAAAAATAAATATTCATATCTTTAAAATCACTACACTCGTGGAATTTAGTGAAGGTGCATTGTACCCCGAAATGCATGGGACTGAATCTTCATCTCTTTCTATTCACTGACTTCCGTGGCTTGGTGATGGCAAAACAGGTACTGAATTAGATGTCCTCATGTGTGCCTGGTGTAAAAATATTTCTTAAAATAAAGACAGGGCCACTGGATTTATGCAGCGGGGAAGGACCACATTGTGTGGCAAGAAAAGGCAATTTATGCAGCACAATGTGACACATTTTGTGGCAGTACTGTGTCACTATTTTTTTTAAGAACACGTTAACATTGTCTGGGCAACTGTTTGGTTTCACCTCCTTACTATCAGTTTGAATCCTAAATACAGCAATCAGCAACCGAAAGGTGGCCTGCCATTCTGTGGCAACATGTGTGGCAGCGTTTTTAATAACTTTTGATCAGTTCGAGCTAGGAATATGTTTTTGTTGTTGTTAAAGTCTATAAACTATGCAGAAGATGATGGATTATGTGGCAAGTGTGGCAAGTCCATAATTACGCGCAAAACACAGTGGCCGCAGAATCACATAATTCCAGTGACGGTAAAAGTAGGCCACCCGGCATTCCTCAGCATCACATTAACTGTGAGATAAAATACGGGGCTATGGCTGCGGGGATGTCGTTTTTACAGCCGCATCCATAGATTCGGTCTTTTCGGCGTTTTAAAGCCAGGCAGTGTTTGGTGTGCACACCTAGTACCTTGCCGCGAGATGCGTGAGACAGAGGCTGCCTGTAGTGTCGCTCCTCTTAATCTCGCCGGTCCCCTGCCGGTGATAAAGTAAACGGGATGGTGCCGGTTCGACATTTGAAAAGAGGGCGGTCTCGTTTATCCGTGCCTGTAACAATCTACCAGTCATTTTTATTGCCTTTTAAACGCACCCTCCTTCACGATTCCTCATCCGTGAAGCCTGCCTGGGTCCCGGGCCAGTGTTTTGCCCGTGTTGGCGAATTCATCAGCGAACAGCTCGAAACTGATTAGATTGTCTCGGGGGCACAGGGAAGCAGGCGTCCCCTACCATCCCACTGGAAGACGCTTGATGCTCGCATGCAACTCACTGATCGAGACGGCGATGAATTATGCAGCTGAACGCCCGGTTCATAAAACACTCAACACATTCTGCATTGCAGGGGATAAATATCCGTTTTAAATCATCACTCGACAGACAGCTGCAAAAATGTTTCTAGCAAGAGCATCCGAGCTGCGCTTTGTTTTGTTGATATGTTTGCAGCAGCCTTCCTTCAGCTTCTCATTTCTGGGATTTCTCGCGCTATAAATTTCACACTGTGATGTTTCGGTGTCCCTTTTTTTTTTTTTTCTTCTGCTTTTGCACTCTCCGCTGTCATTCCAATGGTGGCCAGAGACAGATTATTACTATCCTTCTCATTTTCTTTTTTTTTATTTCAGTAATTTTTTATTGAAAATAAAGAGCATATTTACATGGTACAGAGATCCGCTATTTCCTCTCTTCCACTTTCTTTTTTTATCAGGCGGGCAGGGGAGAGCAAAGAAGATGGGAGGGGAGGGGAAGGGAGGGGAGGAAAAGGGCAGTGGTGGAGGGCAGAGGAGAGTAGGGTTCACCTGCTGGGAGCTTAGGGTGGGCCTTGTCTACACTGTGGCTCTCCTTCAGGTCCTCTTCCCCTTCGGACAGTACCATCTCGACGGTACCTTTCTCATTGATCTGGGCACCACTCTCCCTATATGTGTCTTTTAACCCCTTGTCTGCTGATGACGGAACCGCTCCGTCATCAGCTGCGGTGGCGCTGTGCTGATGACGGAGCGGTTCCGTCATGGCCCGCTCGCTGCTCATGGGCGGCGCGAATTCCGCGCCTGCGCTGAGCGTTCTATTGAGCGGGGCGGGCCGTGACGGAACCGCTCCGTCATAAGCACAGCGCCACCAACGCTGGTGACGGAGCGGTTCCGTCACCAGCATGCGGCCGCCGCGCGGCCGCCCCGCCCTCTTAGCACTGCGGCGGAATAGCCGCCTCAGTGAAGGGGTTAAGTCAGTAATTTATCTCAGACTGTATCTTCAACTTGCAAAGTATTCTGTCTCTGTGCTTTACCAACTCCCACCCATCTACCTGGCCCATAAAGCGCTCCCATTAGACACACTAACAGCCATGTTTTGCCCATGCAGACTATCAGACCACCCCTTGCTAGGGGTTACTCATCAATTATCCAACTCCGAGATTGTGTACGCATCAATAACCTAATAGTGTCATTGGGAGCATGCACCAGGTACTCACTCACCCTCAATTTAAAGACATGCATATCAGTGATTTACTCAGTGAAGGCACTCACAAACTGTGTACAGGCGAGGATCCTACAAAATAGTTACAAAGAGTGTGTAAACTGGTCATGAGCTGATGGGTATGACCATGAGGCTACTCAGACAGAGTATGAACCTGAATTAGGTATTTAGCCTATGAACTTTGGTTCTCTTCTGAATAAGTGGACTGGCCTCTAGAAAAAAGGCATGGTGAACTTACTCAGGGCCATATTATCAAGAATAGCGATAATATTATCGCCACTTTAGCAGTAGTTAACTGCCGCTAAAGCAGCGATAAGGGGCTTGAAAATATGCCCTTGTGAATTCCCATAAAAGCCCATACAAGTGGTATATCTCAGAATATTATTAGTTTCTGGCTGACATACCTTGCTTTTGGCACTAGCATAATGAAACTTGATGGCCCCCCCAGCAAACTACATCGAGGGCCCCCCTTCCACACTCAGTCAGGAGCTCTCAGGTCAGGGTACTGTGCTGAGGTACCTCCCTGGAGCTTGCCCCCCGCCGCACCGCAGGGACTGCGGGAGGCCTATGCTATACCACTGGCTTTTGAAGTTACCAGAATTCCTCTGTAGAGTACATTGAAGGGAGGCAGGACAGGTAGAATAACATTTCTAACATGCTATGGTCGAGGTCCCGTAAATAGCGAATTAATGATAACTAACACTTACTTGCTTTTTTGCACTCATAATATCAACTTAAAAAGAAAGCAGTCATCACTGAGAGTTTATTCTTGTTACAGAGTCACAGAATCGGAATCTTCAGGTATTTACACCCACCGATGGAAATTAGTAAAGGGGAAAATCTACCAGTACAGAGGACTTTCCCAGGACTAAGTTTCGGGTATGGCATGGAAAGGGGAAGGAATATGGGTGTACATGGGGCTAAGAGTGGTGAGGCTACCGAGACAGATGTGAACACCTACAAAGTAGTGACTCCACCAGTGCAGTAGAGTTTCACAATAATAGGTTTTGGGACAGTGCTGGGCAGAAACGTGTGCTGTAGAGAAGGTGAGGAAAGCTGTGACGAAAGCAGTGAATACTCACAAGGATGTTACTTAGTGAGTATTCACAATAATTCCCAATAGTTTGCCATCCTATTTACTCACCTAGAGACTGTGGGGCATATTTACAAGCCCCTGGCGCCACCAGAGCATCACTTTTTCTGACACTCTGGTAACGTTGCTCTCTACCTCATATTTACAAGGTGGCGTTAAGCCACTTAACGTGGCTTAAATGCCACCATGTAAATATACCCCTTACCACAGCAGTCGCTGCGGCAAAGGGGCGAGCAATGGGTGTTGCAATGGGCGTTCCACCGCAACACCCATTGCTTTTTGACTCTGCCCCATATTTACTGCAGCGCCAAAAGCTAAGGCCAGGGAAAACCTGGTTTTAGGATGGCGATACAAGGAGAAATTATTAATTTCTCTCTGTATTTTGCTCTTACTATGTGTGCTGCATTTGGCAGCACACGTATAAACAGAAAATGGCCTTTAAAGATTGTTTATGTGGAGTAAGGTGTCCCTTTCTGCATGCAAAGAATTGTCCCTGTAGTAAAGGCACCCTTCCAACATGGCACAAGGATCCTGCACTAGGTAGCTTTTTAAGTGACAGAGACGCTGGGGTGCATCATATTTGTGTATATATGGTGCATCCCTGTCTTTTAAAAATGTCGGAGAATAGCGCTACGAATTTTGGTGTAACACAGCGCTCCAGCATCTTCCTGTAAGTCTGCCCCTGTGAGAGCAAAGGCTTGAGTAAGTGACGCTTGTCTACATGTCTAAACTGGATGTGAAGGCCCCCAAAACACTCCCTTTTATCATGGGTGTGTGGGGGAAGTGACACCACCCAAAGGAAAATTATTTTACAACTGGGCAAAAAAGTAAAGGAGAAAGTTTAGGTGCATTCGTACTTTAAAAGTAACCATAAACCAGAGGATTTTTTGCTAGTGAAAGATGTACTGGTTTCGTCTAAATTGAACATATGTAATTCTAGGATTTTTGTAGTCTTGTGGAGTTTTGTGTACTCTCTGGCTCAAGGAAATCTATGCAGGTTGCAACAGGAAATCCATGATGTGTCAATTTCCAGCCCAGACTGATTACTTGTTAATGAGGTTCAAATTTCGTTACAGCTTTCCCTGCCAGCACCAGGAATTAATTTATTTGAAAAGCAATAGAAACCAACAGTACATTTTCCGAATGATACAATAATTATTTCTTGACCTTCTTTAGTGCAAACGAGGAGGATACATGCTAGTTTCTTACTTTTTGGAATGAACATATCTCCTAGCTTGTATCTACACATTACTCAACAGGAATGTTATAAGGGATAAAGTACCCCCTGCTTTACAGCTATTAAAAGTCACAGAGGAGTTACATTACTATTTAGAGGACAAAGGATGAAGGCGAGTTCGTTTACAAGGGTATGGAACTCTGAGGTGCTTGCAATATCCTCATAATGCATGCCAGGGGGTAGTTTATCCCATACATGGTCACACCATCACCTTTCCTACAATCCACTTAAAACTTTAGTGTGTAGTTCTCTCATATGAAGGAGCACGCATGTTTGCAAATATGAAGATAGAAAATAAAACCTATTGTGCAAAATTAAACATGCCAAAAAATTGTTAGATATTTGTTGCAAACAGATATTAGAAACATTTCAATACTAATTACTTAAAAAAAATATATACCTTAGCTCCGAATATGCAGAAATATTATAGCTTTTCTCTACCTTAGGAGTGCAATAAATAAACATTTTCTCTCAGCTTGTCATTGTAAGCTATTGAAATAGAGCAGGAGAAAGAAAAGTAAAGTTTGGTTTTGTTGCTTTAAACAGTTGCTTCAAAATGGTTTGTGACCTGCTGCTGGCTCTAGCAGCATGCATTGTGATTTCAGAACTCATAGGGCAGCTCCTCCGCTAAATCGGAGGAGCATCACACCACTGCTCGCAGAGCAGAAAAAAAATCAAAATAAAATGATATCAACCTTGTTATCATCATTTTTTCCCCTTCCTACAGGGGCTGGTTTAGGGCAGGGTGGGGCTGGGGTCACAGGGGGAGGAGTGGTTTGCACACTCAAATTGGGCATGACTGTTTGTCCGGCCGTCATGGGCCAGCCAAAGAGTCATGCTCAGCTTGGTGAGGAACTGTAGTAGAAATGCATGTTATAGGAACATGTACAGGCTCCCTGTCCCAGTCTGAGCGCCGAACCAGGGTGCTCAGACCAATCACAATGCTGCATTGCAGAGCTGTGATTGGCTACTCGGTGCTTCCTGGTTCAGACTTGTTGAGAAGAGTGGCAAAACGTTGTAGAGACAGTGACCTTTTTAAAGGTAAGTGGGTTTTTTCCTTTTTTTTCAACACTCCCCCCCACCCCGCCAGCCCCGCACAGCAGAACTCGACTGTAGTAACTTATAAGAGTCAAGTTCTGACATCTTTTCTGTATAATCGGCCACTGGGTGCGTCACAAGTCGCTGATTATAAAGAAATTAGAGACTGCTGTTTAAATAGGGATTACAGAATCCCATGTATTATACACACATATACTGTGCTTGTTCTGATGTCAAGGGTGTGATGCTGCAGGGCAGGAGTGCAAATGCTGTGAAGTAAAATGGTTTAGGAGAGCAACTTGGAAGACAAAGCGCTCATATTAATTCAGTATTGAAATTCAGCACAGTAGTTGACATTTATGGAAGGAGACTGGAAATGCTGCACTTTTGAGAATTGAAATGCAAAGAGAAACTGCTCTTTGCAGTCTCGTTATAATGATCTATGCATATTTTTTTTCAAAAGTATTTCATTAGCACATAATGTAAAGGAACAGGGTGTTTAAGAATGTAAAAATCTTGAAGGATCATTTGAGGCATACTTGTACAATTCTTGCTTTCAAGCCAATTTGGTTTTTCACATTTCTTATGTGCTGCCTGCTTCTTAAGGTGTGGCACATCACCTCTTACCTCGAGTTTTTTGTCACATGATGGATGCATTTAAAGCCTTTTTTGTATAAGAATGTGCTTCTTTAATGAAAAGCGTCAATACGTTCAATAGGGAAAACCTCTATTTAGTTTGAAAGTGTTCATAATTTTATTATTTCTCATACTTAATAAATTCAATAGGGAGCGAGGGTACCAGACCATACATTATCTTTTTCCATGTAAAATTCACAAATTGGAACAGAACCATATGTATCCCAATTATACCCCTCCTCGTTTTATGGAAATCCCCTTCGAACAATAGAGAAATGTTCCTGAAGTGTAAGACTTCGCCAGGAGCCTTCAAGCTAAAGGTATTATAACCAAAGTAGCACCGATTTTGCTCATATGTACCAGTTAGCAGCACTCTTGTTGGGATTTAGGCTTACTATCTTTGCCTTCTGCTTTCTTTCAAAGCTCAGACGTTTTCGGACGTTGTTTTTCTGACAGCTGTGTCTCAGCATTCAGTCATGCATGTAGGGATTTGTTGACGTATATTTTCCCTTAAAAAGTGTAAATACCTTTTTTGTCATCGTAGGTAAGATTGAGATTCATCTTCAGTGCTTTTCAGGTGTGTTTGAGTTTAATTTTCGTCTTCATGGGCAAGGGTTGGGGTTCAGCTCTAGTGCTTATCATCAGACAACAGTGCCTGAGTTGTTTTTGGGATTTTACACACCTTTTTCTAAGACCTCCATTATTTTTATTACAATCCCTCACTGCCAGTTTTTACTGGTGGTGATGGACAGGGGGAAAAGGACATTACTCCTAAATAGTACTGTTATGTCCTTCCTCCAACAGCTCCTACTAAGGCAGGCTGTTGGAGGAAGTTTTCTGACGATGGAGCTAATAGGTTCTTTATCGGCAAAAAACTTAAGGTCCCCCCATCTCAAAAT
The DNA here is from genome assembly GCF_964263255.1 of Lissotriton vulgaris. Lineage (NCBI taxonomy): Eukaryota > Metazoa > Chordata > Amphibia > Caudata > Salamandridae > Lissotriton > Lissotriton vulgaris. The sequence goes on along the minus strand of NC_141694.1, from coordinate 272,757,521 downwards.
GAGACTGGTGGACCTACAGTTTGATGGACAGGATACTCCATTGATCTTGTGACTGAGTACCATGTCTACCAGACTCTAAATTGGGCCCTTAGTACCTAAATTGGAAGAATAAGTGCTCCAGCGGGGCAAGGTTGAAGGCTGTATCTGACGAAATCTAATCGAAATTGGACACCTATTGGCCAAGGTCCAGCTGACACCAAACGCTTAAAAGGAGAAAATTCAAATTTGGTGCCCAGTGAAGTCCTTTTGTCTGCTGGTTAATTTTCACACTTTCACCCGGTCAACATAGGTAACTTTGAACCTAGTTTCTGTTTTTTTGGAGCTTAAAATCCTCAGGCAGGGAAAGCTGGAGCTGTATTTGAAAAAGTCCTCTTGAATTCCGATACCTTTGCCATTAAGTCTAGCTGAAGTCCAAAAATGTCTTAAGTCACAACTTTAAGACTTTCTTGAGCAGTTCATCCTATTCATATTTAAGTTCAAGGGCCTCAGGGACAAGACTTAGGGGAGAGTACTCACTCCAGCAGAGTCCACCAGCATGGTCCAGCCGGTTTCACACGGACAGCTGGTCACTCTAGAAAAAGGACCCCTCACAGCGTTTGATCTGCCTATAGCCACACAGGAGGTCAACTAACTGACCCTTGGAGTCCACTTCTTAGTCCTGGGTACAGGTGGGAACAGGTCTCCAAACAGGTCTCCACAGAGATCGCAGACAGCAGGTACTGAACTCTTCTTTTCTTCTGCAGGTCCAAATGCATTCCAAGGAGCTGGGCTTGAGGTGCCACTTTTATAGAAATCACTAGCCAGTGGGTGGGGTGACTTCTGGACATTCACTGACCAACTGGTCAATAAATTCCCCTAAGGTGAAGCTTCCCACTTTTACAGCACATGCTAATTTACTCACTGCAAACTATCCCAAAGTTCACCATCCTTACAGAACATGAAAATGGCAGAATCTTTCTGCCCCTGGAGAAGGAGGCTTAGGTGCATCTATGAAAATGACTAGTCCCCTCCTCCTAAACCTCATCAAACAGATTCTGAAGTCAGCTACCTCTCACTGGAATGACTGCAGGATGGCTACAGTTGGCACTTGCATCAAAGAACCCCAACTTTTTCAGGTCTCAATTTACAGTTAATTATGAATGGGCAGTCTCACTTTGACCCATTCAGGTTAGTACGTTTTGGAACCCTCCCCAGCTCTCTTTCCTGTGAGAAGAAATATCACATTCCTCATACCCAGGCATTCCTGCCGAAAAGGTCCAAGCCATTGTTTCTGCTCTGGGAGTAGTTTTCACACCCCATCAAAGATAAAGCACTGCCTAGGAGGACCTGTGGGCAGACTAATGCTAATTAGCCAACTGGAGTTTCAGGCAGACAAAGTCTAACTTTTTGATAGGTATTTTTCCTGCTCATTTATCAAAAATACAACTTCACTGCTGAAGTGTATTTTCAATGAATATTGAAAACAGTGTTTGGATGCATTCCGTAGCTTATTCCAAATCAGAGTTTGCAAAAATATTAACTTAATTGTAATTAATTTTTTCTCATAGGAACACCAAGATAATATACAGTGAAAGTAGATTTGGGGGCAAATCACTGTAGGAACATGCCAACATGACATTATTATTCTTACGTGTTCCACTTTTAAATATTAATCACACCACCTTGTGGGTTGCATGGCCTCCTAGGAGTGACTTACTTAATATTTAAAAGTAGGGCTACATCCAGTGATAAAGGGCTATTTTGTCAGGGTCACTTGCCTGATTAAACTCTTCAGCAGACAGACTACACACGTAGGCCTAAAGTTATGTTTCCCTTGTCAGACTATTGGATAGCACACTCTGGGCTTCAGTCTCCAGATGCCATTTAACTTCAATGCCATTGGTGTATTTCCTACACCATATACTATGGCCTATCTGTAAAGTTAAGCATACCGAATGGGGATTAGACACTTTTACAATGTTTTGGGGTTCACGCCACATACATAAGGGGGCTGCACAGCAGTATCAAGTGTGCAGAGTTCCAAAACCAGTAACATCAGTCAGTAAAAAATGAGAGCGATCCCACAAAAAGAGGTCTTGTCTCACCACCAACATGGGCTTTGCTTCCTAGGTTGGTGGAAACAATATTATAGAATAGTTTTGAACAAATACCATATTTTCTTGGATCAATATAATGCTTGACAGTTATTTGTAGACACGCTTTTTTGCGCATATAACTGTAAAATATGATGCAAGATAGAAATGATGTGATTTGCAATTCAGTTATTGAAGATTGTCACAAATATTATGCCTTGCCCAATGAAACTGAAAATTCATTGAAAAAAAAGATAAAATCTCTGGATTTTTTTAGAGCTTGTTGAAATTTAGCAAAAGCATTCAGCTGAGGTAATGCTTTGTGGGTTCAACCAAGTGAATGATTTGAAGGTTTCCGCCAGAATACCAGACATTAACCTGACAAGTCAATATGGAAAATAATAATTACATTCCTTTTGTATATGGCTTTGAGCACAACAATTTCACTTTGATTACAGCTCCAGGCAACACAAGGTTAAGACTGTCTCCCTGGGGGGCAACACCTGCATTATTTTATGAGCCATGGCTTGTTGTTCAAATTCAATGCATTTACACAAATTATATACACAGCTGCAAACATTAAAGACTTTTGTAAAAATACCCTTTGGAGTAGATTGTTTTGCTGTCTTCTCATGCAGATCAACTATTTATTCTGTATGTCTAGTACTGTAATGCTGAAACTGCAGCGGTAAGACTGCACAGATATGTACCGGAAATTATGAAGTTTATACCATTAAATGCAAAATTAGTGGTGACTTTCATTTTAATTCCTAGAGTATATTATCTTTCTGGCCAAAAGAGAGTCAGAGAGGGTTGTGGAGCCATGATGCTTGTTAATGCCTGATCCAAGTGGTTCTTTTATGAATGTCTCTACACAATTATCAATTTCATCGCCCTGCAGAATACATTATTTTCAGTGGTCACGCCCTTCCTTGATTCATTTGGTTTCCGGTCAACGTTATGAACAAAAGCAGTGGTCTTTAGGAGAAAGAAACATGTGGTAATTTTTCGAATTCGCCTGAAAACTAGGAGAAGAAAATCGCGGAAAGCTAATATAACTCAGTTCTAGTTAATTCTAGTTCATTATATTTTAACAGATTCCGTTTGTTCCCTAGATTGAGATATGCAAGAAGTCGATGCGTTTTAACCCAAAAAGATAGGCCAAAAATGCATGTGCTTTGTACTCAGAATTAATCCACTAAATGTTTGTAGGCTGCGCAATATTTCTGCATAGAATTGTTTAAATGTCAATGCGAAGGTGTTCAACACGCGTTGTGAACTTGCAACAAAGATCTCTAGTAGTAGAAATGTCATTAAGACACAGGCTGTTCATAGCACAGGTGACAGTAGTGTATGTGTCCTCACTTACACAGAAGGCACACCAGGTTCAGTGGCAGAGCAAATTAATCAGCAAAAATAACAGTCACATGACTGAAGGTATCAATTCATATTTGCTCACACCCAGAACAAGTGCAACATGTGCAACAGCAGGGCAAACTTTGTCACTAACAAGAGCACTTGCAGGGCAAGAGGTATGAGTAAAGTGGATTTCCTCACATCGAGAACAGGTACACGATGTGCTTCAACACAAAGAATTACTACAGAACATGTGTTATGAAAGTATGGATCCTCATACCCAGAACATGTGCAACATGTAAAGAAGCAGCACAAGCTACATCAACACAATACTTACGGGAAAGGTGATATCAATGTAAATGTATAGGCATTTATATAGCGCACTACTTACCTGGAGGGTCCCAAGGCGCTTCGACCGCTGCAAAACCCTTCCTGGCTTCCCTGAGAGATGGTCCCTTAATGGGTATCTCCAGGGTGAGACCAGGCATCCCTGGCGGTCTGGTGGGGCCGTTAGTGAGGATGAGGCAAGCTAATGCCCAGAGTTGCCGAGTGTGATCGCTGATCAGAGTGGGCACCGAGGCGAGAGAATTATCGAGTCCGCTGACCCTGGTCCAGAAACCTGCTGCGCCGGGAATCGAACCCTGGTCCCGGGCCGTCCTCTGCTCTCGGGTCTGCCACCTCTAACCAGTGAGCCGCACTACCTCAATGTATGTTCCCTCACAACCAGGGCAGGGACATGTGCAGCAGCAGCACAATGATCATGTACACAAAAATAATTCACAGGGCAGGTGGTATTAATATATGTTTCCTCACACACAGAGCGGGTACAGCATGTGCAACAGAAGTGCAACCCCCATCAACACAAAGAACAGTTAAAGAATGAGTGTGATCATTGTGTTTTTCTGAGCATATAGAAGGTGCACAACATGTGTAGCAGTAATGCAACATGCCTTCTATGTGTATAATTAGCATCCACTACTGATACCCATGTGCTACGTCTGTTTATTACTGAAGACTGCAAACAACTCTTCAGTATACAAATGTTGAAACAATTAGCATTGCCAGTGCTTGCATTTAATTTGTAATCTCTTTTAATGTTATCCTTCAAAAGTTTCAAGTTACTGCACACAGTAAGAAAGTCAGCAGTGATAACCATATTACCCCACCAGCATAAATGGCGGCAGAAAATGATTAAATATTGCTGAGTTTCCTTTGACAATAATAAATGCACTGCAGAATGTACAGAAGCAAACAAACATGGGAGGAGAGCAGCTTATCTTGGACCTTTGTTGCTTCTGTCAGCATTTTATTGCAAATGCATATCAAGGAGTTTAAGGGAACAACTCACATTACTTTGAATTCATCTCAACAGAAGTGGACTTTAATTGATGTCTACAAATGGAAACAGCAGTCTCATTTAAATATAAAGTTATCTCAGGCATATTGTTCCTCATCATTCCTTCCTACTCTGTTTTTTGTCTTCTGGTGGGAATTGTGCTGAAAGATATGTCGGGGCGAACAACGGTTGAGCAGGCTTATTGTGTTTCTTAGTTCTCTATGGGCACTTTAAGTCAGTGGCCATTTTACATCTTCTGAGTGGTATTAATTTGCTCTCCACTGTCTACCTCCATGCCTCCTACCTTTGGCATGGGGTCTTGTTGAAGCTTTCTGTAGCTTTGTATTTGGAGTGCTCTGGTACTGTTAATGTTGGTTGAAACAAGCCTCACTCCATATCAGTTCAGTGAGTAGAAGGCCGTCTAACTAGAAGGGAAAGATTTCTGGGTTAACGTCCTGCGGAATGTGTGGTAGTCATTTAGTCTCGGGCTGATTTCAGGACTCTTCCCGTCTCCTTGTTTTGCTGCTATGTGTGAAATGCACAGTAGCAACATTTATTTGTTGGCCATTTGTTTAGGCGTCTTTGTCTGATAAGCAACACGAGTTTCCTTATGGTTCTTCTTTGCTTTGGTATAAGCTGTTGTAGCATGTTTTCAAGACTACTTCAAAGGGTCTCTGGATGTCAAACTTAATGAATCATATTGATGTTTATTAGTCCCTCACCACATTCTAGAAACTCTATTTTGAGGTGGTCACGTAGGGCTTCACCCGGCAGACCTGTCCATTTTTAGAAGGTAGTCAGTAGGAATTGGGAATCTTTCCAACCTTCCTCTGTCAGTGTCCCCTGCTGCAGTTAAGGTTAAAGGCACTATATTACCCCTTTCCTTGCACGTGGTGTGGGCATTGCTACTTCTGAGTTGAGAGAATAGCTGCCCTTTATAGGATTGTTCCGAGAGATGAGGAATAACATGCTGGAACTGTTTTTCTGCATTGATTTCCACATGGCATTCTTCATTTGTGGGCAATTTTTCATCCAGACATTCTGCCTGCCTTGAGCAGGTGAAATGCCCAGGTGAATAACGTGGGACCGATGGTTGTCCTGCAGTTCCTGTAATTCTGATGCAAATTCATCTCCATTACCAGCTGCATTGGGAATTATGGCTCACTTATGGCCCTATGATTGTATCCTATGACTAATAATATGACAGTGACCTGATATATTTTTAGCGGGAAATGATTCCTAACGAGGCTAATGAGGACATTCAGCACTCCTGGACTTCAACTGCTTTTCAGACATGGTTATATCACTGTTTGCTTTTTTCTTATTGGATGTCATGTTCGTGTTGCTCTTTTTTTCTCATTGATCTTGATGTAAAGCTTTTAAGGAAGTGTTTTATGTGTAGTCTGTCTAATATTTACTGACGACTCAGGAGAGAGCAGTCTTTTCTCTTTGAAGGTCAAAGACAAAGACATCAACAACTTAAACCAGAAAAGGATCCCTTTTGTGTCACACACTCAACAATTCACACCAATCGTAACTGTGTATCTTATATGAGTATAGTGAAAATTCCCCTATCTGTTGGTATGTAACAACACTCTCTAAACACCGACCACTGTATTATGTAAAGATGTCTGGTTTATTACAGATTGGTATTTATAAAACTAGAATATACTGCATACAATATTACATTATAATAGATACAAAATCCACATTTTAAAATTGCAGGGGTATTTCTGGTGGTGCGTTCCTGAATTTCTTTGACCCCCTTTTCTTAGGAGCACCCCTACCCCCACCCCTCGCCCCACACACTTTGAGGAGTACCCGGATTGTGGGCCACCTCCATGTAGCACACAGTCACTGTACCACCTGACGGCTTCTTTGCCTCTGTACCTGCATCTGTAATAGGGCTCAGGCGCATAGGCAAAGTGTGTCCTCATTTGTGTGGGGCTATGTAGGCTTGTAAATGGCCAGACAAATGGACAGTTTAATACATCCTCTTGACAAAGGCTCCGAGGAGCTTAAAAGATGAGCACTATATGTTGTCATAGTTGGCTGCGAGAAGAGAATGGATGTTCATGTACTGCTTTTCGCCTGGTATTTATTTCACAGTTCACATTTAGACACAGTCTAGCCAATTCATGTGAAGCACAAGCATCACTGTGATAATGGCGTCAAGTATTGATTGCTGGAGGAAGCCATTTCAAGAACATGACATTAAAAATGCCTCACAATGAATCCCATATCTCCCTGCATGCTTGCTTAAACATTCAGGAAGGTGTCATGTTTTGCGGAAGTTTATTAACATGATGGATAGTCTGACTGGCAATTGCTTTCTATTTCTGGGAAAAGTCTAATCTAACTGCATTAGGTTACCAAACGTATTATTATAGAGATCGACAAGAAATCCAATTGGTATGCACTTGATTCCAGGGAAGGACATAGCTGGATCTAGTGGCTCAGTGGACTAATTTGCCCATTGCACAAATCTATGTCTGCAAGGTCATAGGTTGAAATGTCAGTTGAGTAACAAGAAACATCTGTTTTCTGTCAATGTTGCTTGCCAAGAGACCAGCTGCAAGAACGAATATACGCATACATACATGTTATTCACAACACTTTTGTTTCTATATTTTGCTTCTATATTTTTGTTTTCTATTTTTTATGGGACATTTTTGCAGACGTGATCATAGTGATTTGTTGTGGCTCAGGGGATTGATGAATCCACTCTAGGGATCTGTGTCTAGCCCCATGACTTCAGGTCCAAATTCTGGCAGACCCACTTAGCCTTTCATACTTCTGTGGTTTGTAAAACTGACCACCACTGAGTTGGGTAACAATAAACGTTGGCTATCTTAACTATCAATAGTGCCAAGAGACCACACCAGGATTTTTTGTATCGTTTACAATACGTAGTATAGTTAAGATCAATACTTACCAAACAAAATATGGTTTATGTCCATCTTTTCTGGAGAATACCTCTGTGGTAGGAGTCACAATGTCTTCAATTTCTTTAATCTCAATGCTTTCTTGGTATTTTATGTAACTTTTTGTAAACATTATCTTCAAATACCTACTTTATACTGGCACCTGAATGGTAGGGCAGCTCAATTTTTGCATTATTGTCTCCATAGGTAACCCTAAACTGCTGAGGAAACTGTAATGTAGCTCTTTAAGCAACAAAGGGCAAGAGTCACAAATCTTTTTGTGCACCAATGTTGCACTTAAGTGCTCAGACAGTGCCCGATGGAAGCTCACCGTATTAATCCCGATTCAAAGAATCAGGTTCTGCTGGTATTTAGACAGCATGTTTATGAACATGGAAAATTAACAAGTTTGTTTGCAGTTGTAGGTTTAGGATTATGGGTAGGATCACGGGTGTCCTCGTGAATGAAGCAAAAATGTGATCATAGGTGAGGTGGTACATTTGTGGCAATCAAACAACCTTTGCAAAGGTTTTCACACCCAATTTGTGTACTGACACGTATGCTTTTCCAGAGCTGAGCCTATGTCCCATTTTTACCAAACAAGACTAAATCATTGGAGGTCGCCAACACCAATAAACGTGGAACTCTATCTAAATCACAGGTATAAAGCACATGCAAAGATTTTAGCATAAACTTTTATGAGATTGAAGCCCTAAAAGCACAGCTCTTACATATTTTCTGCATATTAATACTCATTAAAGTTTCACCAGTCTGAATAATATTTTGTCATGTTGTTAAGCAATCTTGGTCATACTCAGAATATTTCCTTCGCCCTGAGGGAGTGCTAACATACCAATTTACCATTTTGAACAGAGATATTGGATAGGTGTCCTGTGGCCCCCTCCCCACACCCCCTACTATCACTTACCTGGAAACGGTCTACATTAGGAACAGATAAACCTGCTGGACCTAACAGGTATATTTTTCTGGATTCTCTGCAATATTTCCCCAGACCCAAGACACACACAAAATATGCATTCTAACACTATTAGAGGCTGTGAGAAGCCAAGTTACTACATAACATATGCAAAACAATGGTAGCAAAAATCACAGATATTGAGGAAATAGAAAATATAAAGAATGTAAAAATTATAAAGAGAGATAACATGATATTCTTGACATTTCCATTTCCTACTGTGTTTCTGCTACCAAGAATTATCAGGAAAAAGGTAAACATGACTTGAGTCATGTGCACGACACAATATACTTAGGAAAGATGTACCTGAAAATATATTGATGTGGTTTATAAATGTTATATTAGAAAGATTGCTAAGATAGCTATAAGTATATTAATATACCTTGCACACAATGTGTGTATGCTCAGAAGACTGGTCAGTTGATTAGCATGCTACCGGTTAATTGGTTTAAGGCAGTTTATGACTTCTTTTTGGATATATTTCTTGTACCCAAAATGACACAGGTGTCGGTAACACAGAGTAAACCCAGCTGCATAGTTTCAAAGGCCACCTTAAATTCAGATACTCATGGGCAGTGATTCACCAAAATATAATCGGTAATAGAAACACCATCATGCACCCTTTGACTATTGATGTCATCCCCGCATGCAATCTTTGTTAGCTTCATTGCTGCCAATGCGCTAATGTAATGACAGTGAGTGTAAACAATGGTTAGTACACAGGACTGTTTGTGCCCTCTTTGCTTTGTGTTCCAGGCACTGCCTTCATGGTGGTATAAAAGGAAAAGCCCCTTCCTAGCCTATGTGGCACACTGCAAAACCCAAGCATCTTTGTGTATAAAGATAATCTTAGTCAACCACATGGTGTTGACTCAGCATGAGGTTTGGCAGAGGATGCGGACATTTGGTGTAGGTTGGGGGGGGGGTTGCACTGTTAGAATTCCATCATGAACAGGCTGGAAACCCTCCTCTGCTCTCATGCCCAGATTAAGAAGCACTTCTCACAACTCCAGATAATGGCTGCATGTGCAAGCTAGGAGAAACAGGTTGGCAATTTTCAGAGTAAATTGAGTTTAAAATTAGATTTAATGATAGCCTATTATATTTAAGCAAGCGTTAGGGTTTTTGTGCGTGGATCACTGAGACGGAGCAGAGCACAAGGGCAGCTGCTCAGAAAAGACCTATAGTTGGCACAGTGGACCTCACCCATGCATTGGCACCGTCCTGCCGAGACTACTGTAAAAGGATGCACAGGCTTGTAGAGGATCTCTGTGACACTACTGCATTCCGCCAAAAACTGGACTGCACAGCCAATCTATGGCCTGAATAGAACAGGGGAAATTATGCCCACAGTCCATGCCCTACCATGGCTTTAGATGAAACAATGTGTAAAGAAAAAACATATTTAGAGGCCATAATTCGAGTCAGAAAGTGGAAGAGAGGAAAGTAGAAAGGGAAGTGGGGTGGTACTAACCCAAAATTGAGAGATCCTTTTTCGAGATGCAACCAATGGGACAGGTGCAATACTGAGGTCAGTATCATAACCATGCTTTATAAAACCACAAAAACACACATTTTCATATACCCGCAAGAACATTCAATCTACATCAAAAGTAATCAAGATTATAGAGCAATTAATAAAATGTCTCAATTACGTTAGAAAAGAAAATATACATGCAGTTAACATACATGATCATGATTTGAGAATGTACATCGAAAGGGTGGGAAGTGAACACTGGCTAGTAAAGAAACGGTATCAGAGGAAACAAACACACTATACACACAGAGGTACTGCAGGAATCAAAAGCACTTCATATTAGGGCAAATGCAACCATCCTGTACAGCAGCCTGTAAATAACCAATGTGAAACTTTCAAGAGGCTTTGTATGACACTATGATCGTAAAGGGCTCATGCCCCCAAATACTTGATCAGATTTGCACATCAATACATAATGTTCCGCAGCGCGAGATCCCTTGTGCCCTACAATGTAACAGTGAGACTGAGCCTCAGATCTTGTGGCTGGTAAGCTTGGGGCAGATTGAGCCCCGCAAAGAGACATGAGGAAGACTGTCGCACATTCCATAGGGAATTGATCAGTGGCGGTTCCTCTGCAATGGCGGAGGAGCATTGCCCCACTGCCTGGCTCAGAGCAAGCAAATGTAAATTAAAAGAATGTTCTTGCATTGTTTTAATTTACATTTGCCGGCTCTTAACCAGTGGTTTTGGGAGGAGCAGGGCCGAGACATGTGAAGGGGAGGAGTGCTATGTGCACTCCACTCTCCAAGAGCGCATATGTGTTTTGGCCGTCTTTCTAAGGTCGACCAAAACACAAATGCGCACTTAGGTTTTCCCCAACCCAGCTTCATTGAGAAGCCTGGCTGGAAAAACCCCACGGACTCCCTGGTCTGAGCAGGGCATCTTTCCTGCCTGCTCAGACCAATCGCGGGGATTGGACATGGAGTCTGTCCCAGGAGCAGGCCCGGTTCTAGAGGGTGGGCCGGGTGGGCCGGGCCCACCCAATCTTTGGCCTGGCCCACCCAAACATAACCCTTGGCCCTGGCAGTGACGTCAGCAAGGCCAGCAGAATATGGCCACTGCAAGTTAAAACGTTCTTCGAACGTTATCTTTCTTTAGGAGTTGCGTGATTGGGCCTGGGCTCGCACCCCCGATCACGCATCTCCTATTAGGCAGGTGGGCTGTGTCCCCGCCGACTTGTGCAGGTACATTAGGGGCACTGCGAAGGGGACAAAGCCTTTCTTTGGAACTGGATTTGTGGATAATTAATTCTTTTCTGCTGGTAAAGAGGAGTTTGTTTTGCCGTTTTCCTGACCTTCCTGACCCCTTGAGCTGTTTGTTTAACCGATCCGGCTGTGACAGAGTTCGTAAGGAGCAGGTAAGAGAATGTGTGGCTATTGTGTTTTTTAAATCTGTGAGAAAGACATACTTAGAACGCCGTGTTTATTTCATTTTCATTTACATCGTGTGTTTAAATCGTTGGTATCATTCATGAGTGTTTCTGCAAGGATGCACGACAACTAAATGTCCAAATAACCTTGGGGATTGTTGATCTTGCTGGAGAGCGTTCTTTTTTTTGGTTTGTAGTATTTAAATGCAATAGAACTGTAGTTAACGTGGATAGCTCAGTAGGTTAATGCCTTTGTCACAGAGATCCTTTGATACATAGGACAGTGTGATCAAAGACGTGTATACAAACCAGAATGGTATAATTAGATTTTTTTTTTGTATTGCTAGTTAGTTCGAATTTTCCCAGTATTTCATTATTCTAATGTTGCAATACAGAGTTTGGGCTGATATAGTTTCTAATCAGTACAGCCAACCACTGGGGTATGCTTTAAATCCCGTGTTTGTGGTTCTCCAGACCCAACCCTCTTAATACATATTGCCCAGCAGCATGGATGAGATGTGATTCCTACACCTGGTAATCTTCATTAGCTTATGTGACATTCCCTATAGGCGGATTCGGATACTTTTATGAATCATTGTGTCTGCATAATGTGTGTGTGATGTACAGTACTGTGATACCCTACACTACGAGTAGCGCTATACAAGAAATAAAATGCATATGAGAGGGGCTATGGAGTGATGATGGGCTCTGTTGGAGGGTGGCAATGAGGGAATCCGAGGGGGCATCATGAGGGGTGGAGATACGGAGAGATGGAAGGCACTGGTATAGGTTGTTTGTGAGGGAGTCTGAAGAGGAGGTCATGGGGGAGGGGCTTTGGAGTGATGAGAGGCACTGGTGGAGGGTGGTAGGAAGGGATTCTGAGGAGGAGGTCATAAGGGGGAGTTGCTTTGGCGTGATGAGGGGCACTGGTGGAGGGGTAGGAAGGGAGTCTGAGGAGGAGATCATGAGGGGGTGTTGCTTGGAGTGATGATGGGCACTGGTGGAGGGTGGTAGGGAGGGACTCTGAAGAGGCGGTCATGAGGGGGGTTGCTTTTGAGGGATGGGCACTGGTGGAGGGTGGTAGGGAGGGAGTCTGAGGAGGAGGGCATGAGGGACACTGGTGGAGGGTGGTAGGGAGGGAGTCTGAGGAGGAGGTCATGAGGCAGAGGGGCTTTGGAGTGATGAGGGGCACTGGTGGAGGGTAGTAGGGAGGGAGTCTGAGGAGGAGGTCATGAGGGGGAAGAGGCTACGGAGAGATGAAGGCCAGTGTTGGAGGATGGCAATGAGGGAATCCGAGGAGGGGGAGGTCATGGGGAGGAGCTACGGAGAGATGAGGGGCACTGGTGGAGGGTGGTAGTGGGGGAGTCTGGGAGGAGGTCATGAGGGGCACTGGTGGAGGGTGGTAGTGGGGGAGTCTGAGAAGGCGGTCATGAGGGGGGTTGCTTTGGAGTGATGGGCACTGGTGGAGGGTGGTAGGGGGGGAGTCTGAGGAGGAGGTCATGAGGCAGAGGAGCTTTGAAGTGATGAGGGGCACTGGTGGAGGGTGGTAGGGAGGGAGTCTGAGGAGGAGGTCATGAGGGGAAGAGGCTACGGGGAGATGAAGGCCAGTGTTGGAGGATGGCAATGAGGGAATCCGAGGAGGGGGAGGTCATGGGGAGGAGCTACGGAGTGATGAGGGGCACTGGTGGAGGGTGGTAGTGGGGGAGTCTGGGAGGAGGGTGGCAATGAGGGAATCCGATGAGGTCATGGGGGAGGTGCTTTGGAGCGATGAGGGACACTGGTGGAGGGTGGCAGTGAGGGACTCAGGAAGAGGTCAATGGGGGGAGGGGTTATGGAGCAATGAGGGGCACTGGTGGAGGGTATTTGTGTGGGAGTCTGAGGAGGTGGTCATGGGGAGGGGCTTTGGAGAGATGAGGGACACTGGTGGGGGCAGGTAGGGAGGGAGTCTGATGAGGAGGTCATGACTGAAAGGGGCTAAGGAGAGATGAAATGCACTGTTGGAGGGTGGTAGTAAAGTTGTCTATCGAGTAAGAGGTCAGTGGTGGGACACCAATAAATACTTTCGCACTGGCGCTATAATAGACCCGGTAATGTTTTTGCTTATTTAATTAGCAGTTGGGTCATTAGGGCCACTGTGTAACATATTTTAAAGTGTGTGCTAATTATATTTACTCTTATATTCAGGGTTTTCAGTTTGAAGGCGATTGTACAAATATTTTTAGTGGGATTATGGAGAATGAAACCAGGTGGTGCCTGATATGGGGCTGGGGACCAAGGTTAGCTGTGAGTTAAGGTGCACGGTAGAGAGATTGTAGAAAATTGATGATCAGGCCTGGAAGGGAGTGTACTGCATAGTCTGGGGTTAGATGGAGGTAATAATGAAGAGAGATTCTCTCTGAAGGCTGGCAACGAGGCAGGCTGAGTAGTGTTACTTGCCTGATACTCCCACCTCAGAAACCTCCTCTGCCCATCAAAAGGACCTTACATGGGGATCAAAACACTTTTTGAGAGTGTTAACGATTAGAAAGAGATTTGGAAAATAATGGAGGGCCCTGAATCTCCTGTTATCCCCTTCTATCACACGCAGGAGTACAGTTTTTTCTATATGTAGGCTACCTCCAGAAGCGACACATTGAGCCCGCAGTGGCCCACCCAAATGTGCCCTTGGCCCACCCAAACAAAAATTCCTGGAGCCGGGCCTGCCCAGGAGCTGCTGGGACCAGCAGGCAGGAAGAAGAGAGGCAGTGCGACGAGACGCGGTGCCGAAGTAGCCACAGCAAAAAGTATGTTTTTAAAAATATATATTGCAATTCCATCTCCCCCCATGCGGCACATCCCGCACGACCCTACCCACCGCACCACCCTTCGTTTATGACGGGAATTGATGGCCAATAAATCCTAAAACGCTTCCAGATATAGCAGCCCGAGGCAGATTGAGACCTGAGAGCTTTGTGAAAAATAGATCAAGAGAGCTTATGGACTTGCTGTTAATGCTGTGAGGCCTTGTCACTCTCAAATATTTACTTCATTATTGATTGTGTTCAGATCAAAGGTGTGTATCTGCTATGCTCTTCACCCAAGGCCCTTTATCACTCCTGCAAACGATTATAGTTGTATTGACCAGAACCAAAGCGCACATAATTTTGGTGTTTGGAAGAAGACTCCAGACCGTCATCAGTTGAGTTCACCATTTAATTTCATTCACACCTTGTCCTCAATATTTTCATCGATCCATCATCCTCATTTCTATACAGAAGAAAGCCTGGTTTCCCGGTGCATTTCGGGTCATTTCCATTCTAGAGAGGTACTTCTGCTTACTTTTGCTGAATCACAGGTAGTTAGGTTCATATTTCAGGGAAGAATTAACATTTCACATTTTTGCAAACTAAACTCCCAAATGTCTCCCTCCCATGTTTCAACCGCCGGGAACAAGCATAACACAGCTCCCTGTGGATCTGAAATGTTTACTTCAAACAACATTTTAAAACACAGTTTTATACTTGCCTTCTTCAATATGGCCCTGTTCCAAAGCCAAATAAAAAAAAAGGCCTATTCTAACTTTCAAATAAAGAATCGGTGGAATGCATGCAATATATAATCATTTCTAGGAAGCTGTGTGTGCTGGATAAGGATTATATGAAGTATTCACTCTTCCACAAGCAATTGTTTGAAGTGTTTTCACGCTGCTTGTTGTGTCTTATTTCTGTGACACAAGAGAGAAAGTTTTTTTAGCAGCACTGTTGTTGAGTTCTTTTTTCTGGCATCAGACTTTCAACTATAAATCCAAATTACAGGTTTCATTGCTGGAGATTATAAACATTTAGAAAAGGGATGGTGCGTGGTGGAGATGCTGAAGTGCCACAGTTAAGCTCATTCCATTTCCCCGCTAACAAGAAAATAACATGTCTACAACATGCGGCGAGAGAGATAAAAATGCATTAAAAAGGATTTTTCTTTAAAGAAAATAAACCATGATAATTCTTGGCAGAGCCATACATTCCAAAACCTTGTTAGAAACTTTTAGTAAAACAGGGGCGGTTTCCTACTAGTCAAAGTCATGGTAAAAAGACTTAGGGCCATATTAGCAAGAAGCTCGTTAAAATTATCGCTGTTTTAGCGGCAGGAAACTGCCGCTAAAGCGGCGATAATGGGCTTAATAGTTATAGAATTCCAATAGAAGCCCAGGTTAGATGTGTAGGACACCTAACCTGGGCTTCTATTGGAATTCTATAGCGCATCTTATCAAGCCGATTATCGCACCTTTAGCGGCAGTTTACTGCCGCTAAAACTGCGATAATTTTAACGAGCTTCTTGCTAATATGCCCCTTAGTTCTTGCGACCAGTCGAAGGTAGTTTGGTCGTGTGTTCAGAGATAATGAGACCTGAAGGATGTAGGCCATCTCGCATGGCACAGTTTAGGACACAAGCACAATATTTTGCTATGTATTTGCTGCCAGCACCCGCGTGAGTGATGGGGCAATGGCCGGGTAAGTTCAGAAGGCATTGTGCATCCACGACTGGGGGGCGCTGTATGTGGGCGTCTCACCTGTGAACCCCATGCACTGGGGTCCGCTGCTGTGTCTCATTCTGGCACGAACGTCACTGGCGCCCAATTAAGTCCCTCATTTGAGCCATTCAAAGAAGGCGCTGCTTTGTTTTATGCTTTCTTGGGCAAAGATCACACAAGCAGTCACGTTGGAAATCAGAAATGTCTCCGTGACCACAGAGCCTCTGGAGTCTTGGGCCAAACTCATGGTTTTTGCCACCCTCCCCCTTTTGCCGCCCTAGGCGGACGCCTAGTCTTGCCTAATGGTAGAAACGGCCTTGGCTGGATCTAGACATGACTTTAAAGACCCACCCTATGAAATGTTTGCTTTCCATTTCTGCATGTAATGTAAAGGATAGCATTAAGTGACACTGCAATTGCTGTTATTTGTCAAATAAGAAATGTGACTGTTTTGCATCTACTGTACGTGTATCTCAACTAGAGAAATGTAGGTGGTAGGTGGTACTTGCTATGCAATGTTTGCTAACTGTGTGCCCTTAAAATATTACCCAATTAAGAACTGTACTGGAACTGTCCCTTTCATTATGTGAGTCATTATTATCCCATTCAGTGGGACTCGTAGCTGCCTTGAAAGTATAAAACTGTAAATCAGTCCAGTCAGCATTCAGACATTTGATTCCCACATTACATATAGATATCTGCATGGGGTGCTAACCCCACTGAGCTATTCTTCCAGTTGATTCCATAAAAATACAGATTCAGGTGGTTATCTTCTTATTTTACCACTTCTGTGGGATTCATACATACCTGACATATCTTCATACTTAACTGAGAACAGATATGGTGCTACATCTCTAGCGCATCAACACTCCTTGGAGTAACCAAGCCCTTTACAAATCCTTTCACATAACATAACATTACATACATTACCAGAGTTCTGTTGAGTACTATTCTAAATGACATGGGGCCTGGGACTTCTTTTGATTGTTATCACTTCATACCGTCTTTTTAATTTCCTAGTAGGCCGGACAACTATATTATAAGAATTCATATGCATGCATTTGCTCAATTATTTATCTGGGTATTTTGTGCAGAACAGGTGTGTCACAAAAACCACAGGTCACATAAAAGCTCATTGCATACAACATAAGGCATAGTACTTATCCATGTGGTATGCGTAGGCTCTTGATGAACTATAGCATTGATTTGTGGCGGTTCTGGGCTCTGAGTAAAAGGCCAGGGCATTCCAGAGCATATGTCCCTGTGTCGTGAAGGTTCATGTCATCCCTTTTCCATATGAACTGACTAAACCAGGATTTGTCGGTCCGAATTGGTCTGGTTTGTCTAAAAAGAATCTCTTTAAGGCCCTGTGCATCATGAATAGTTTTTAATACAATCATTAATACCACTGGGAGCCAGTGTGGAGATATAAGTACCAGAGATATCTGGTCATGTTTTTTTTTTTTAGATATACCCTGGTATCATGGTTCTGATTTTTTTTTTCGGAGCTTCTGAGTCTATTTTGGGGAATTGTCAGTAAAGATGATATCAGAGTAGAGTCTGACGGGACCAGCAATCTAGTTATTCTCATGAAGCTGCTGGCCTGGAGCAAAGGTGGGAGTGTCCTAGGCATGTTCAGTTGAAAATTCGTTCCCTGATAAGCTCCATTACCAGGCTGGAGAACTATAGCTGACAGTCGAACATCCGGCCCAGATGTTTTACTGGGATCCTAGGTTGAGGCTGTACCCAAATCCCTGGCCATACAAACTGCACCACGAGACGGCTCCTATGTTTGAGAATATAATTATTTTGGTACGAACAGCATCTCCTTGTATCCTCACCTCACTTTATTTGCAATAAATTAATGTGACTTACAGGTTAATTGGTTTCATGTAATCAATCCCTGCCTAACACAAATGTATTTTTGGAACCCGTGTTTCCCTGAATCCATATTGATTGCACAACCGTCCTTTTTTTCTTCCCTAAAGCACTCTGAAGTTCATTCTGCCCTTGTACTTGCTATATGAAACCTCAAATCAATAAACAAATACATAAAGAAGGATGCTGCTCTCCTTAGCAGCACCTACGCATTAGAGCTGCTCATACAGAAAAAGCCATTTCTCATCCCAAAAAGATGTTCCCCTGTTTGTCTGGCTCCTGGAATGAGTCCAGATGTGTTTATGTGTGGCCCATGGATGGGTGTTATCTATGGACATCTGGAATCTGAGGGGGTGTACTTCAGTCACCTGAGCTAGGTCCCACATATAGTTGGAGGGATAATGATGTCAAAGAAACCTGCTCACAAGCCAATTGGGGTCTGAAAGGCTTGATTGGCGAAGAAAATCAAATAATCTGAGAGCCAAAGATTCAACAGGTCAGAGGTTCCCCCAGCAACAGTCAGATCAAGCTAATGGGCAAAAGGCAAAACTCAGAGTTACACTTCATTGTACCCAAGTTTCAAGTAGCAGTTGTTGGTCAATTTTTACAAAGAGCCTACCAAGTGCCTAACCTGATACTATGAGAATAAGAAAGGATGGACTTCAGATAGCAGCAGAGATATAAACACATTCAGTCTGAGCACATTAATTTGTTGACAAATTATAAGTAGAGGTGTCCAGATTTTTTAGTATGAAAGGCGTCTTGTCCTGTTGAGTTCTATGTATATTCAGGTTCTCAGTTGAGGCGGAAGAACGTATCACATGTTGAACGTATTGCGTATAATAGTTACTATCTAGTTTTAAGTCGTCGCAAGCTCTTGGGCTATAATATGCCCCTCTTATGTTCAAAACAGGCTCGTGATGCAGTTCTCCCGAATACCGTTCTGCAGAACAGTGGACACCTCTACTTATAATTTGTGCACAATTTAATGTGACACAATGACTGAAGCCTTGAAAAAGTTTCCAAGAAACAAAACACTTGTCGGCTGCCGGTTCAACGCTTAAAAAGGAGGACTGTCATACCAAGCTGCCTATCCCTATTAAATATTGTCTTTGCTCTGGGAATTTTAAAACCTATGATTTGAGATTTGGTGACATGTTTATATTAAACTAGCAGCCCGCCCCAGCGTTGGCTTGGGGTAGCATTTCCGGATTGCAGCAGCGTTGCCTGGGGCAGAAAGGGGCTGGGGGCAACATTTCAGGCTGGGGTGCACTCCCGCCCCGACATTGCCCAGACCGCCTCCCGCCTCTCGCCCGCCTCCCGCCTCCCGCCTCCCGCCTCCCGCCTCGCCTTTGCCTTTGTCTTACCCCGCCCGCCCCGTCATTGCCCAGACCGCCTCCCGCCTCCCGCCTCCCGCCTCGCGCCTCGCCTTTGCCTTTGCCTTACCTGAGCCGCCGCTCTTTGCCGCGCTTCGGGCTTCACCGCCACTCCTTGCTGCTCGTCACCGCTCCTCCCCGCCTGTCGTCATCACGCACGTTGCGGACATTGCTAGGTCGCAGCCAGCGCTACGTCGCGGCCGGCGCTACTTTTAGGGGACTACTTTGTTTTTAAAGTTTAATTTTTTAATTTACGTTTTTATTTTTATTTTATGCAGCCTATGTCCATCTACACACCCTGAGGATTACAACAATGTATTGGGTGTGTGGATTGGCGCTGTGGTTCCTGAGTTTACCTTGCCAAAAGGTTTCTGTTCTCTCTTTATAATAGTAGTATAGATTGCCATAGAAAGAACTGGATAGACTTCTTGCTGGTATTTTGAACTATTCATTTCTAAACAGATGTAGTAGATTAATACCTGAACAATACTAGAGTGCCGAAGTTTATACATGTATTCTTTAAATCAGGATATGTAAAGCTGTGCTTGAACCTTGAGGGTCTCGAGGAACTGTGGGATTATGCTGCGGGATTGTGCTGCCTGCTACTATTGGTCGAACAACCAGGTCTTGAGGTCCTTCCTGAACTGCTGGAGCGAGGGTGAGGCTCTGAGGTGCAGGAATGGGGAGGGTGTTCCAGGTTGTAGCCGCTAGGTGGGAGAAGAATAGTTACACTGTTACTTCCTATGCATAGATGCACTATATTATATAAGTTTATAATTTGTGGGCTCTATACATGTTTACAAAGCTCACACATACATACATATTTACACTGAAAGTTCATTAAAATAGTACTTGAGCATGGGCCTGCAAACAAGTCATATTTTATATCTATCATAGGCAATACATTAGTGTGTGCGTTTGGGTTGCTGGGAACTTAGGGGCATATTATCAAGGGGGTTTATCTCCACTTTTTTGGCTTTAAAAGCCAAGAAAGCGGAGATAAAATTATCTCCCTATTACCTAGCTGTCGTGAACACCAGTTAACGACAGCTAGTAGGAGATAGCGGCCATCTTGGGCCCCACTTTGCATGTCAGTGATATTTATCACTAATGACATGCAAAGTGGGCGTGCCAAGATGTTAGCGACTGAAAACAGTCGCTAACATCGCTATCTCCTATTACCAACTTTTGGAGATATTCGCGCTAAGCGCGAATATCTCCAAAAGCTAACACCTGCCCTGAGCAGTTCTTAGCCATGTTATCCAATGGGAGGTGGATAACATGGCTAAGAGCATTAGCTCGGTAATGCATGAATATCGCTGACTTTTCAGCGATATTCATGCATTGCGGCGATTTTTATCGCATTAGCGATAAACCTTGGTAATACCAAGGTTTATTTGCGGTAAAAATCGCCGCAGCTCAGCGGTAAATTTTTGTCTCTAATTAAGCAATAGCGATAATTATCGCTATTGCTTGGTAATATGCCCCCTTATGTTTATGAAAAATGCTGAACCCTAATGGATAATTAAAGCAAAATTGAATCGTGTTAGCCAAAAATGTGAAGTGCAGAGTGCACTAGATGAAAGAAATGCTCTTCGCATTTCTAAAGCGCTCTCGATATCTGTGCGTAGAGGCAGATGGCAATCTGGTTGCGGGGCTTTCTAGGTTGCACGACGCGTTCCTGATGTTTGCTGCAATCAATGCAAATTATTTCTGCACGTTATGCAGCCCAAATGGGGAACTCCGGGGAGGCTAATGTGATCACGAGGCACCGCGGCTCCGAGCGTTCCCCTGGCGCCGCACATTACACCGGTTTCATTTCGAGTCAGGCCCTTTGCTGGTTTTATTTTCAGAAACAAGCTGCCAAGTGTACACTTGCATTTATCGATCTTGTCTATGTTTGCAAGGGGCGGAGGAAGGGCAAAGACACAGCTGTGGTACATTTACCAGGCAACACAAGAGCAGCCTATTATAATCTAGATCCACGATTGACAGTTTGTCCAGCCAATCTCAGTCTGGGAAGTTGCAACAGATTAGCAAGCATTATATTGGTCTCCTTGACTGGGTATCACGCGGTTCAAAGGGTATTTTGAGATATTGCACATGCTCCAATATTTCGCTGCATCGTTAGCTCTCGTATTGGAATAAAATCATTATGTGCCTTTCGGTGGCTAATGTATCCTGGATTGTGAGATGTAATTTCACATAAGACCTTGAAAAACATTCTCAACAATGTTAACAGGAAATAAAATGAGTGAGGGGTATTTGATATATCTTGTAGGGGTTATTGAATTTGCCAGTTCTTACATCTTATAAAGATATCTCATCAATTTTGGGAATTCTAAAAGGTATCATGCATTAGTTGCAAGAAGGGTAACTATCCACCTTATTCTCTTGCTACTCATCAATTTAAAGCATGGTGTACAGCCAATGAGATTCTAAACTTCTTGCAGTAGATATCCATTGGGTGTTTTCTGACCAACCGATAACTAGAGTATAACCCCCTTTCACATTTGGTGTTGTCCTTGCCCAGCTAAAAAATGTTTTTCTGCTGACTGCCAGTCCTCTGCACACGTCTTACTAATTTAGTGTTGTGTCAGCCAAATACAACTTTATGCAAACAAACCGTAAGTGATCCTCTTTCGGTTAAAAAACTTATGATCCCCATGGTTACAAATCTCACTCTTCATGCCATATGTCACATGATCCAAGAACTAGGGGTGAACGAAGATTTCTTATTGCGAACTCCAGCTATTTCTTGCAAAAACGTAAAAAAACATTAAGAACGGTGCAAAGTTCCAAGTTAGCTAGGAATTTGCGCCAAAATTGGACTTTTGCCAGTTTATGCACCCAGATACAAAATGCTTGCGAGTTACTGGTGCAACATGGTTTCAGAGTACTCACGAGAAAAAAATAAGCATGATATACTTGTGAGACAGTGTATGTGGATGTGAGAAAACTGGGATATTCAGTGAATTATTTGTGAGTAAGCCAATCACCAGGAAAGTGGCGAGACTAGGCTTGTGTTATGAAATCTTTGCACACCCCTAAACGGACTAACAGTTTGCATAGAGCACACCAACAGAAAACATGAACTGGAATGACAAAGAGTGGGCCCAGGTTATTTATTGATTACCTGATATTCGGCACCAAGGAACTGAAATGAACAGCAAGAATGGGCTCACACCACTGCCTCTTAACAAGGATTGAATTCCTCAAACTTCTAACCTCGAGCTCAGATCTCTAACAGAGAAATGCTATTCTGGGGGAGGGAGGAAAAATATATACTGGATGATGTCTCTAGCTGCTGGAGGCCTTGCCAAGCCTAACCTACACACACGTCCAAGAGCCCCAGTGGCCTCACTATAGCGAATGGGGAATCACTCTCAGTGTAGAGTTTCTCAGGGAAATCAGATATAACTACTGTTATCTCACTGCACAAATAAACTGAAGAACTATTGCATCTTCACAGGATGTGGCAATGCAATGTCAACTTTTTATATATCGACCCACAAAATCAGCTGCTAGATATCGACTAGCACAATATCATCATGGTAAGTAGTTGTGCAAGTTAATATCTTACAGTTTTGATTGTGCAGGTCAATATTTGTGCATTCAATTATTTTACATACAACCCCCCCCACCCCCAAGTCATTATATGTCCATAATGAAACCCAGGCCACTTCGTAAACTGGTGAACTGGCCTCGCGAGGTCAAAACCAACAAACGGGGAGAAAATGTATCCAGAAAATTTAGTTGTACGGACGACTAATCATAGCATTATACCATGTTGTTTTCATTTAACAACTATGGCCCGTATTCCAAGTAGCCTCTTGATTCCGATTGGGCTGGTAACAGCAGTTACTGGGTCCAACGGAATTATGTGTTCTGTGGAAACACCACAGATCTCTTATTGAGCAATAAAATCTCGAAGTGAAAGTATGGCCCAAAATTAAATTTCCTTGAGAATCAGGCCCAGAATTACCAATCCAATGCCCCCGGTAATTCCCCATTCCTTATTAGGCCCTCAGGGTCCAACTTGTGATGGCCTGGACTTTCCCCTCTCCTGAAGTTACCGTGGCCCCTGGTAGCTCTAAATTCGAGGGTGGGGAAAGCCCAGTACATTTGCCAGGCCACTCACAATGAGGGTTATATGTTGAAATAGTGGAGACGGAATTGCTATAAATACCAAAGGAAAACACAGTCAATCATATATTGTTTCAGACAAGTGAAAGGACCAGCCTTCAACTGGAAAATATATTTTTGTTGCAGCCTGCCAGTTGTCTGTCCTGGGTTCTAGCCAAGTGGGACATCTTTGTATTCCCATAACAGTTTTAACGCTGCACAAAATGTGAAAAACAATGCTTTCAGGAAGCATTCAGGGTAAAAGTAGCATTTTGAAGACAGTCCAAAGTAATTTATTCAGAACATTTGAGATAACAATCAATAGAATCCAAGAAACACGTAGTTAATAATGGACCATCTCTCACAACAGAAAGACCCGAGATGAGAAAGGCAAAGTTTACTTCCATTACTCACATTTTTTGTCGTAGGTAAATGGATGTTTAAACAGAAGGATATGTTAATGATGTACTCTGCTCCCCATCTAAATTAATAATTTACTCGACGGATTTTTCTCTCGTAGCAAAGGAGCGGACTAGAACCCGACAGGCCTCATAACTTGAAGCATTTAAGGCAATTAGCAAAAACAACGTGTCCCCTCGTCCTCCGCACGTCTAGCCGGTGACACCAGGCAGGACTGCATCAGTATTCAGTGCTTAAAGCCAGACACTGCACGAAGAGTGTCACAGTGGAAGGGCAGCTCAAGGGCAAGCTGTCCCAATAGCGCCGCCACGAGGCCAGGCCAGTTGTTGCATGGAGAACAATTGAAGTCTCTGAGCGGGAATACGCGTCACACCAATTCACAGCCGAACAGCGGTTCATGGCCTAGACGAGGAGTCGAAGCGTTTGCAGTGGCATATTCTGATACATTTAAATGACTGAACCTACACACATCTGCAGTCCTGCACTCTTTCCTCCCTTTAAGCCTTACTTACGTTTCTCCTCCTCTCGCCAAATTTCTCTTTGAGCCTTCAGGCCACTTTTTTTTTCTTTCGTTCAGCTTCCGTGCAATTGCTTTCATTCGTCCCCTGTTGTAATTTCCTCTCCTATAAGGTATCCCTCGCTCCCTCACCTCGGTTTCTCTTTTATGTGGGCTTTTATCCCTGTCTCCCTCAGTACACGCGGGGGTCAGGAGCTTCCTTCTAAGCCTCTCTTATCTGTACAGTCTGCGCTTTGCATCTGGTCGTTCGACAGCACCATCCTTCAAGCACGCTCTCTGGGTCTACACTAATGACCTTTACGCACCTCTTTATGCCGGGCCTTTTGCTTCCATCCTCAGATCTTTCGCCGCCATTTTAAGAGAAAGACACTGTTCATTGTCCGTCTGGAGATGCACGGTGCTGTGGGGAAAAAAATAGGAGCTAAGGCTGATGTGATTGTTTTAATGTACAGAAGGCACAGTGCTCAGGGGGAGACTTAGGAGTAGTTAGATAGCTCGTCTGTTTTCTTGGTAGGCTCTATATTTTGTGGTATGTTGTTAGTTTTTTTCTCTTAAACCTTTGCTGGCTTAAAAACGTATCAAGAAATACGTGCCTAGAAGCCACACTTGTATCCACTTTCCTCCATTCTTCTTCTTCAAACCTCTAATTTTTTCTACCTTCACCTGATATCTATTGGCCAGAAGTAGATTAAAGGCGGCCAACGTCATGCTGTTGGCCCTAAAATGTTAAGAATGACCTCCCATCCTGCAAGCGCCATGCTCCAACACAGTCCGACTAACCTACATACTCACACACATAGTCACTGACACATGCACGCCCGACTGCGCACACACAATCGCGCAAAGAGGTGCAGATTTACTAACACTTAGGGGCATATTACCAACAACTAGCGATAATTATCGCTATGTTGGTTTAGCGGCGATATTTTTATCACCGAGCTGCGGTGATTTTTATCGCTTAGGAGCCTTGCTATTATCAAGGTTTATCTCCTAAGCGATAAAAATCGGCCGAAATGCATGAATATCGCTGAAAAGTCAGCGATATTCATACATTACCGAGCTAATGCTCTTAGCCATGTTATCCACCTACCATTGGATAACATGGCTAAGAACTGCTCAGGGCAGGTGTTAGCTTTTAGAGATATTCGCGCTTAGCGCGAATATCTCCAAAAGTTGGTAATAGGAGATAGCGATGTTAGCGACTGTTTCCAGTCGCTAACATCTTGGCACGCCCACTTTGCATGTCATTAGTGATAAATATCACTGACATGCAAAGCGGGGCCCAAGATGGTCGCTATCTCCTACTAGCTGTCGCTAACTGGTGTTAGCGACAGCTAGGTAATAGGGAGATCATTTTATCTCCGCTTTCAAAGCCAAAAAAGCAGAGATAAACCCCCTTGATAATATGCCCCACAGTTCCTTATTTACCTTGCTTGTGTAATGCAAACCCAACACAAAGTGTTTTGGTGACATTTACTTTCCAACTCATAGGATTTGCACTGGAAGATTGGCAATGGTAACCCAAACTAGCACTGTGGTCAACTTTGCACGCCTTTGCATCAAGGGTGCGTTCCATTGGGGTTCGTTGGGTGTTACCATACAACCACCTATGGGTTTTGGCACCAACCACTTTCTTCTAACATTGGTAGACAGGGATTTGCACCAAAAACGTATGTCTCCTCAAGGCAGGCATAACAGTGGAGCAACTTTAAAAATGCACCACATTTTGCATGTGTGATGCACTGTGCGGCACAAATACACAGTGGGAAAAGAATTAAAGCATCTTTTTTGGACTAGAAGGATTCCTTCAAGTATAAAGCCTATGCTTGAAAGAACGCACATACCAGTGCACTGTGGGGCAAGTGTGTGTGCATTGATCCCTGGTAGCCTAGAGTGTGCCAGCTCAGGAAGAGAGGAAGACAGCACCATTTCTTGGGCGATATTATGCTGTTTCTCTCTCCCTTTCATGCAGTGCAGAAACATTGGCTGCTGTGCTGTGTTTTGTGAAAAGTTAATAAATCTGCTCCAGAGTATTCAAGACTTTTTCTTACTTACCTAAACCCTGCTGTCTGTAGGCGTCCCTCTTAGGCCACTTGCCAGGCCCTGGTCCTCTGACTTTGTTGCATTTCCTGTGGCGTGGCAGACTGACATTACATTCATACAGTATTATTGGCAGTGCTTGACATGACTGGGGATGACTGCATCTGGATGTTTTACCTCTGTGGGGTTCAGCCACGCGTGGCATGTCTCAGGTTAATAACTCTTTCCGCAGATACCAGGGTGAATTTCAATACTTGGTAGTTCACCTGTGTGACACAGATCAGTTGCCATGTTGGATTTAAGTTAGGTGTTGACTGGTAGACAGATGAATGGTCAAAAGTAGAATCAAGTGAGTGGGTGGGATGGTAGGGAGTCATTTGGGAATCAATGAGACCCTAGAACAGAGGTAGGAGACAGGAGGTAGGAGGCAGCACAGATATAGGAGGCATAGGAGACAGCACAGACATTGATGAACAGTCTCATTCACCAGGTTGATGTAGAGTATTGCAGTAAAATGGATGTATGACGTTACCACGCATGCTTTTACCACGCATGCCTTTACAACGTGGTTTTTACAACGCATGCCTTTACAACGCATAGTGCTTTGGGGCGCTGGATAGTGAATAGTTTAATTTACTATTCCAACTCCAGTCACCGTGGATAGTAGGGAAGGTGTTGGATAGTAAATTAAACCTATTCCATATCCTAGAGCGCCCCCCAGCGCAATGCGTTGTAATGGTTTGCGTTGTAAAAGTTGCGTCGTAAAGGCACTGCGTGGTAAAAGTTGCGTTGTAAAGGATATTTCCCCAGTAAAATGGCACATTGACCTGATCCCTCTGCTCCAGCACTGTACTGCACACTGGGAATGTTTACCTCAACCAAGGGCAGGAGCAGAGAGTTGGACAAGGGAAAATAAGGTTTGTCTGAAACTCTGGGGTGGTATTTAGTGAATCAAAAAGGCATCCATTTCACCAAGAAAATGTCACTCTGAGGCTCAAATATTATAATACTTCGATCAGTGGCATCAAATTGTGTTACCAACTTGTATGTACATTGGGTACAGCCGTGGCGTCACCAAGGGAGCAGGGAAAGTAAAACAGAGGGGCGCACAGAGCCATTCAGCTATCATCAGTAGGCGCATCTACCAACTAGTACATTAAAGGATCAGGATTTCCAACTTAAGAATTTCATGCAGTTATATTACTTTGTGGTGTACTGCAGTGTGCTGTTTTGTGCATTGATATTTTAAGCACAGGGTCACCAAGGTTTCTTTTGAACTGGCTGTTGTCAGGGCAGAGGACAACAACACACTACAACAACATTCAAAATAAATAGGCTAACACAGAAAATGTAGTACAACCCTTTTTCCGCTTAGTGAAACTGTGAACGACATACTTAAAAGTGAGGAACATCCTATAAACTGTGCGATGAGCAATACTGATACATTTAAAATGCACTGTCTGCAGCAGAAAATCAGTGCAGTGTTTTGAGGGGAGGGACTGATTGGACATCTAGTTTATTTAGTGTTGTGTGCTTCAGTCATGGTGTACTAGAATTTAGAAGCCCCAGCATAATTTACAGTAAACCTTGAATGATTGGCTTTATTGTCGCGGAAACATCAAGTACTTAAGTGGAATAACTAGGTTCTTAGATTCCACTGCAATAGCAGTGGGGACCCTGGATATCAGTCATAAACAACATTAACTATAAGTGTAGATGCATTTTTATACAGTTGTATAACAGAAGCATGCATGGCTAAACCACGCATATCTCAACAACGAGGTTGCACCAACAATGTGTCTTAGCCACACATTCCTTTACCCTGCATGACGAATTGCGTTGTAAAGTCATATTTGCTAAAGGGATATGCGTGGTAAATTACTACTGACTCCCCCTTCCTGCCCTAAGCCCTAAAATCCTATCCTACTACCATGGCCCCCCAGCTCTGAGCACAAAAACTGACCTGGCCCAGCCCTCGAAACTACCGCTTCCCCTGCCCACCCCCCACCCCGAGACCTAACCCTACCCCCTACCAAAAACCACCCAGGCCCCAGCCCCCACACCCTGAGCCCTACAACACACCCCAGCCTGCCCTTAAAACGACTCCTACCAGTTGCCCCGCCCTGAGCCCTAAATCCCTGCCCCCTTCAAAAAAATACCCACCCCACCCTGACCCCCAACACTGACCCAACCTCTATAACCAACCCCCCAAACGTAGACCCAGCACTGAAAACTACGCTGATCCTCCCCCACACCCTCAACCCTAAAACTCTGCTCCCATTCAAAAAACGACATCGATTCCCCCTGCCTGAGCCCTAAAACCCCACCACAAACAACTACACCCCCAAACCGAGCCCCAGCCCCACTTACCTGTCCGCATCCGGAGATTCCTGTTCCGATGCTTCCTGTTCTTCTCCCTGCCCATGCGGACACTAGACCGCTATCTACCTTAACCACGCATATCCATGGTTAAGGCAGATGTGTGGTTAAGGCAAACGTTCTAACCCTTGTGGGGAAACGGCATGCATGGCTAACCCCACGTTGTAAAGCTAATTTCCCTTTTTGTACAGCTTCATACTCCTAGTGAGGCAGAGAAGTGTAATATTGGATGGGCAGCTTGTTACACTGTGGCATAGCACTTGGTTGGAAGTGAGGTCTATGTTTGAAGTGTGTTGGTGTCATGCGTGAGTGAACACAGAGTTGTTCTAATTCTGCCTTTGGTAGTGACCTAGTACCCTAGTGGAGCAATGAAAATTGGCCACCATCCCCCTATTGACTAGTACTCAAATAGCCATATCTGGGGTGCAGTGTATACCATGACACCTGCTACACGATTGACCGCTACATTCCACATGTTTCAGCATTTAATAGTTTGGTTGGGGGAAGAGGAGTAAGCTATAGCGCACATAGGGGCATATTTACAAGTCGCTGTCGCCACTGGAACGTCACTTTTTTCTACGTTCCTGTTGCGATACGGGCTTCGCCTTATTTAAAAGCCAGAGTGAAGCCTCTTCACGTGGCCTAATGGTGCTTTGCAAATAAGGCACCCTTTCATGCTATACTTAGCGTGAAAAGGGAGGGCAATGGGTGTTGCGGTGGGTGTTCCACCGTAACGCCCATTGATTCTGACGGTGCCCCATATTTACAAGGGTAGTGTAAATATGGGGTAGCGCCGCAATTAAGACCAAAAATAAAACGTAGTCTTAACATGGATATTTTTGTTGTTTCTATGTCAGCGACATTGTGCAGCACACATAACAACATCAAAACGCCATGCGTGATTGTTTATGTGCAGGAAGGTGCACCTTCCTGCACATAAACAATCATTCCCCACAACGCAGGCACCCTTGCACCATGGCGCAAGGGTGCCTCTGTCAGCGCAATACTAGGAGGAAGGGGTCCCAGTGTGGACAAGGAACAATTTACACAATTCAATGAATTAATCAAAAAACAATTATTGGATCCACAGAGTTTTATTCACTGAGGGATCAAGTGTAATTAATACATGTAGCAAACAGTCAACTGTATTGAAGGTCATACAGTGCCCCAGGAGGGAGGAGGGAAGTGATAGTGGTGAGGATAAGGGAGTGGAAGGATTGTGTGACAGTAAAATCAAACATTTGAAAAAACCTTTTAGCTATAATTTATATAGCAGCAACGGCCATAAAGAATGGCGACCATAATTTTAGAAAGGCATACTTCACAAGGTACAATACATCTGCACAATATTGGCGTGAGGTTGCCACAAACGGAACAACAGTCGATGTTTCGACCCTCTTATCAGTGCAGGAATTGTTATCCTTGCTGCGGGGTCTTCATCAGGACCAAGGGATTGGGGCAGGTAACCACAGGGTTAGAGGTCCTCCATGTAGTCAATGATTAGTTAAGGCAACGTCAGTAGTAGAGCTGCACCGATGGTTACATCAAGCATTCACTCGGTGCTGGAAAGTTTTACGGCATCGTAGGAAATTAATCCAATGTTCGTTAAGTTAGATTTAATCAGGGAGCTCCGTACGAGGGCAAGCCGGCAAGTACGGAGCTCCCTGATTAAAACTAACTACTGACGTTGCCTTAACTAATCATTAACCCTGAACCGCCGCCTAACCTTGTGGAGGGAGGTGCTGCCTGTCGGTTCACACACGCCGCCACAAACTTCACCTGGTTGCTGGAGGAGCTGCCCTTGCCCGGTCCGGGATCCACCGCGCTGCTGCTCCTGTGTTCACGACTTGCAACACCCGCTCCGCGGCTGCCGCTGCGCAGCAGTCGGTGAGGGGCAGGTCTCAGCTGTTTGCAAGTCGGAAGCCCGGAGGAGGAGGATCCACTGAGAGCAGTCAGAGGGTGCGCGCCAGCAGGGACTCGTAAGACCAGGAGTCCCTGCTCTGCACAGGTGTGCACGGCTGCGCCCCCTGACAGACACGCCCACCCGCCTGCAACGCCCCTTATTACCAACGTGCAGGGCGCTAAGCGGGACGCCGAGCGAAGCCCGAGCAAAGGGCGGGCAGTCTGTGGCAGTCAGGGGCAGACAGAGGCTGGGCTGGGCCACGTCTCTTTCATCCAGCCCTGGGCCCTGGTGGGTTGCGTGTCATTCCCTAAAGGCGTACCTCTTACCATGTCAACCCGTTCTGGTAAATTACTTAGGAGTGAGGGCGAAAGGGGAGGTGCTGTTGGGAGCCCAGTGATTGGAGCTATGGACCGTTTCATAACCAGAGTGGCGGCGGTCATTGAAAAGGAGATCGCCATGTCTGAACGCCGTCTCTCCGAGGTCTATCTCCCTTCTAGACGCTCCTCACTGGGGGCTGTAGCCCAGGCCTTGTCACCGGCCTGTGAGCGAGTCCAATCTGTTCCCCCTGATGTCCCGGATGGCTCTGTAGATCCCCCCCAGATGGTAGAAATAGGGAAAAACATAGATAGGTTGGAACATCTGGCTGCGCTTCTACCTAGTGGCGTTGTGGAAGAGGGTGGCGCAAGTACATCACATTTACCTGCACCCCCAAACATAGGCACAACTCAAATATTATCGCCAACTCCACCTGTTCCCAACAAAGTAAACCTAGCTGGGGCGCCATCTGTGCATGATTCGAGTGGGCAGAGTAAAAGGGCCAAAAATAAAAGGGCAGCCAGCTCTAGTAAGGGTAGGCTGGTGAGACAGGCCGCGCTCTACAAGCGACCAAGAAAGCCTCTTGGGCAGGCCGGGAAGGACGTAAAGGGGTCGGTCCCAGAGGATAAGGCAGTGGTGTAGGGGGGCTCTGTGGACACACCCACGCGTAATAATAATTGTTCGTCCCCTAGTAGTAGTGCTGTTAATATCTCCACATATATTGACCCCAAGATCATTGACAGCATTATGGAGAAGGTAAACAGTCTCTTGATGCCCCTGTTGACCCAGGTTAAGGGTTTGGGGGCTAGAATAGATAAACTAGAGCAATCTACCCTCGACTGCTTTTTCTCACTTAAATCTACAATTAAACAGCATAAAAGAGTGAGTGAGAACCAGGCCATGGGACTAAAGGGGAGTGTGCCCCCAGTAGCTTCTGTGCCACTACAGGCGGATTCTAATCCTCCAACTAGGGCAAATAAGGTAGATACTAGCAAAGTGCAAGCACCAGTACCTGTAATTCCTCCCCCACCAAAAGTAGGGCCCCAACACAAGGGAATGGAAACATCTTCTGAGGTTGCCAAAAGTACACCAAAATTAACACCCCAATTGCAGCCCCCGACAAGTAAAGGGACGGTAAAGGTTAGCCAAGCCTCTGGTACACAAGACAAAGGCAAGGGAGCAGCGACAGAGATGGTCGCCAAAACTGCCCCTCAACCTGCAGCCCCAGTTGCTACCACAGTGGCCCCCCCCCAAATTCCCACGGCGGACCCCCCCCATAAATCTCCCACCAGATTGTCACCCTTTTGTTGCTGTACTAGTAAACGTTCCCCCACTGAAGGAAGACCAGTTGGAGAATCACCAGGCCCTCAAGAATAAGTGTATTCACTGGCTAAAGTTAAACAAGCCAATCCCGAGTGGTGTGGATGGGCTAATTCTAAGTGTTCGCAGAGTAGGGTGGGTAGGACAAGGAAAAAAAATACAGGAGGGGGATTGTGTAATAATAAACTTTCAAGATCCCAGAGTGGTGAGCTCCATCTGTGGCCCCATAAAAAACATGGATGTGGTAGGGGTTAAATTAGTGGATCTAACCTTTTTTTACCCCCGGCCAATTGTTATGTCGCCCTGGGCGGGCCCTAGCACATCTGGCTTAGGCCAAAACTGGGACCCATGTTGGGTTGGGGGTCTTGGGTACAACGGGTTGAACCCCCTGTGGTGGCCAGGGAGATGTTGACTGGAGGGGGGTGATACGAGGGAAATTGCAGTTTCTGACATGGTAACTGGCAATAGAATAGGTTTAATGACAGCACCACCACCCCGAATAGTCTCACCTATAAGTACAGGCGACAGTGGGTTGGTAGACTCTCTGCCCATTTCTTTGGACTGTAATTTGCCTGTTCCCCCTGTGAGGCCTGTGGACAGGAGTGTTCTCGAGGTCAGCGACACATCAGCTGTGACGGACCGTGTTTTCAAGGTTTTCAGCTGGAATGTCGCAGGGATCGCGAGAAAGTTGGCCCTCCCAGACTGGAATGCTTTGGCTGATGAGCACGCCATATGCATCTTCCAGGAGACCTGGAGTTTGGAGCCGATACATAGGGTGGGATTCTCCTCCTACTTTGTGCCTGCACTAATCTCGGAATCAGGGAGAGGACGCCCTTTGGGTGGTCTGCTCATATGGGTGGCAGCTTCCCTAGACTGCAGAATAGAGGAGTCTCAGACAGGCTGTCCAGTTATTCAAAATATTATTCTAAGAGATTCCAGGGGCCGTACAATATTGAATATTTATAACGTGTACGCCAGAGGGACTAAGGGCGGGAGGAAGTCCACTGTATTATCTCTTCTGGAGAGCCTTCTTAGTACAACTTCACACAAGTTGTGTACCTTGGTCGCGGGAGACATGAACTGTACGTTCGAGCCTTTGGGCTCGGATGTTGCCTTAGACCAGGATGAGGAGGACGCCAAGATAGGGATACCAGCCCTGGAGATTCCACCCATTAGGAGATGGTCAGAGGTGGCGTTACAGTTATACACCCTGAGTATCGAATTAAATCTAAGGGCAGTGAATGGGAGGACAAATTCAGATAGGGGGTGGCGGCTCATACC
Organism: Lissotriton vulgaris; assembly: GCF_964263255.1. Lineage (NCBI taxonomy): Eukaryota > Metazoa > Chordata > Amphibia > Caudata > Salamandridae > Lissotriton > Lissotriton vulgaris. The sequence continues at coordinate 272,723,890 of NC_141694.1, read as the reverse complement.
TATAATAGACCAGGACACACTTCTAGAATCGACTATATCTTATTAGATATATGTCGGTGGAGCCAGGTGAGGGACATGGTTGTGGTCCCGACGGTCGAAAGCGATCACAATCCACTTTCCTTGACCTTGGTCCAGTGGTGGTGTTTTTCTAAGAAGAGTCCCATTAACCCCACATTAGCTCCCCCTGATGAGTCGGTAGTCTCACTCTGTGGAAGGCGTCTAAAATGGGCTAAATTGGTCCTCTCGGAGGAAAGGGTTGGAGAAATATCATCCCTTTTAGATCACGCACTGTTAAACCTGGGGTCCCTCCCGGAAGGGGTGGGTAGGGCTTGCGGGGTCTTTGTCTCCCTAACAGAGGCTCTGACAAATGTGTTTACCATCCCCTCGAGTAAGGTAGGGAAGAAAGGAGGTGTAAAGCAAGGTAACGGTTGGTATACACAAATATGTAGGGTACATAAATCAAGACTTGTAGAGGCAGTGAAACTCAAATCCCACCCTGATATATTGGAAGCAAGGAAGGCTTTTAATAGATCCCTTAAATTTGCTAAGAAGGAGTGGGAAGAGAAATTTTGGGAGGACCTACTTGTTGCCAGCAAAAGTAAAGACTCAAGGGGTTTTTGGAACCTTGTAGGCTCCCGGAACAGGCCCGACGAAGCTATGAGACCCTGTAATATCCCCCCACAAAGCTGGGTAAAACACTTTGGGGCTTTATACCTCCCGGCGGATGGGGCACTAAATGTCAGGGTGCTCCCCCCACTAGTATCTGAACCTCACGGCTACAATCTCTTTTCAGCTCTAGAGATCGAAAAGGTAATTGTGTGGGTAGCCCCCCGGAAGGCAGCAGGCCCAGATGGCTTACCGGGGGATCTCATGCGGGCATATCCAGTGGCCTGGGGAAGGGTTATTGCAGCACTCCTCAATGATATTATGAAGGGGGGGCCAGTGCCCAATTCCTGGAAAGGGGCGGTGGTGGTCCCAATTTATAAAAAAGGATCCAGAGAAATCCCGGGGAACTACCGGCCCATAAGCCTCATTGACTCCACCCAAAAGATAGCAGGTAAAGCTATACTTGGTAGGATTCTTCATTGGGTGGAGGAAAATAAAATACTATCAGACTTCCAGGCAGGGTTCCGGGCAGGAACAGGGACGATAGAGCAGGTGTTTAGGCTAGCACTCCTTGGCTGGAAGGTGGTGGAGCTAGGCAAGGGCAGTCTATACTTGGCTTTTATAGATCTGAGGACTGCCTTTGACCTAGTTCCTCGGGAGGAGTTATGGAGGGTGCTTTATGGGTTGGGATTGCCTCTTTACATCTTGTCCCTCCTTATTAGCCTTCACGCCCATACCTTTGCTCAGGTTCGCTGGGGGAGAAATGGAGAGTTAACTGAGAAAATCCCAGTGTCTAGGGGTGTGAGACAGGGATGCGTCCTAGCGCCCACCCTCTTTTCACTATACGTTAATGGGGTGGTGGAATATCTCCAGCAAGAACCAGCCGACGCTCCTTGTCTCGGGGGAGTGCGGATTCGAACCCTACTTTTTGCGGACGATACGCTCTTGATTTCTAAGACTCCGCAAGGCCTCCAGAAGCTGCTAACCCGTTTCCAGAACTTTTGCGTTTCAAGGGGCTTGGTAATCAACGTGGATAAAACTAAGTTTTTAATTCTAAACCCTCCAAGGAAACTGGGCCGCCCACCTATTCTCAACTCTGTTCCCTTGGAGAAAGTATCCGAATTTGATTATCTTGGAATACGGATTACGGATAGCATGAACTGGTCACCTCACATTGCCAAGATGGTCTTGAACCACAAGAGAGTAGGAGGTGCCCTTCTGAGCGAATTCCGGGCATCACCGAGGAGGTCACTTGCCCCAGCAATTGACATTTACAAGGCTAAGGGAGTAACATCAGCCTTGTATGGGGCAGAGCTGTGGGGGCATTGCTGCCTGGATTCCCTGGCAACAGCAGAGAGCAAGCTTTTGAAATCTTTAATCTCCCTCCCTCCGAGCACTCCAACAGTGCCTGTGCTGTTGGACACAGGTTGTAAGAATATCAAAGACCAAGCCCGTCTTCGTCCACTCCTTCTATGGGCACGTATTTGGAGGGGTCAAGAGCTAAAATCATATGCTGAAGGGTTGGCTGAGATAATGAGCCTGGGCGGTTGGGCGAAGATTAAGTGGTTGAGAGACACCAAAAAGCTTTTGGAGGAACTTGGGCTGGGGGACTGTTGGTCATCAAGAACGGCTCTACCAAAAGATGTTCTGAAAAGATTATACTGGAATTGGGTTGCGGATCAGCTAGTTAAAAATTCTAGTCATTGTAAATCTACAGCTGCCTTTTTAGCAATAAAAGATGTAGTAGTTTACGAACCTTACCTGGACCTAATTACCCTTCCAGCTGATCGAGCACTGTATTTCAAATTCAGAGTGGGCTCCCTTCCAGTTGGGGCCCTGGTGTCAAAGTGGAAATCAGGTGCCCACACGTCCCCCTTTTGTGCCCGTTGTACCACTAGGACAGAGTCTACACCGCATATCCTGTTTGAATGTCCGGACTATGCTAAACCCAGGAGTTTTTGGCTCAAACCCCTTTGTTGCAATATGGGTACGCGTAGTTATCTGGTAGCCCTTCGCATCCTAATGACGGACACTTCCCCTCCCATTGTTTGTGGTGTAGCCAAATTTTTAAAGCATTTCTGGTTGATTTGTTGCAAGAGATTGTCAATAAGCGGTTTAATTCGTTTTTAGCTAACTTATTCTGGCATTACATGTCTTTTTATCTTTCTTAAATGTAAATTCAATATTGCTCCTTAAAAATGTTTTTTCTAGTTTTGTAAATGCTGTATTTTGTGTACGCTTTCAAGATATCTTGCATATCGAATAAAAAGCTTCAACCGAATACAAACATACATACACATATTTAACATCAATATACAACATAGTTTTTTCCCAGAATCCTTTCATTCCGTGCCCCTCACTGTTGAGATGTACAGTGAAGGTTTTTAACTTATAATTTCAGTTCGTAATCCATCTAGAGGTAGCCACAATGGCCAGCAGTAGAATGAAGAGCCCTTAGAAATGAGCGAGTGCAAGTTGACATATGTGTCTTTCAATATGCAATTACCAAAACCATGGTATTATTGGTAATGTCCCACTTTCTGTCTTACCCTGCATTTTCAAGAACTTGATCAACAAGGCACCTTCTTTATTATATAATGCACAAACCAAGAGTTCAAATAGCGTTCCATGGCATTATATACATAAGAGTTCACGTCGTTATTCAGTGTTGTACCCGCTCGGTTGTGCCAATGGGCTCCTGGTTGAAGCCAGTCCCATCCAGCCCTGGTGATTTGGTGTTATTTACCCCCCCCCCCCACCTTTCTTGAAATACTCTGTGGCAAACTCAGCACATTGATGATATGTCCCCATTCTTTGCTGTCCCATGATAGTTCTAGTTCATTTGTGCCTCAGGAGGGTAAGCCTGTTGCTGTGTAGATGCTTCCTCCAGTATGGAGCTGTCAAGACAATTGGCCAACTTACTGATTAAGCTACTGTTGCATAGTTGATGCTAAACAATATTTGATGTTTGCTAAAATGGTCCTGCATCACCTAGTACCTAACTGTCTTTAACATTTTCAATCCTACCACAGTATGGCTAATATTTTGTATTACTTTGTCCCAATTTGGATGTTCAACGGATGGTTACTCTATTCTGAGCCCATCAGTATTTTTTATTTTCCACCAGTAATTCCTATTTTTAAATCTGTATATCAGTCCTTTTTAGCTGTGGCTAGGCAACATAGCCGTCTGAAAGACCTATCGTTACCAAGCCTTTAAAATCTCTTCTCATGCTATTGGCTGTTTGTTGTATCATTCTGCCTCCTATGAAGAGATTGCTTTGCAATGCTTAAGGGGTTATATTACATCCAAAAAGTACATTGAATCATTGGACTTTAAAATCTTCATCTTATAGATGCATAGAGAAAGCAGTAATAGTTTTCTTTGCTATTTCAGTGCAGCAGACTCTTTATTGTTTTAACCAGAACTTAAAATCGAAGCTAGACCTATTGGGTTTGCCACTGCTTTGTTATGCTTTTATGCCTGAAATGTTTAAATCAATCAATCAATTAATCTGGACTTGTAAAGCACGCCTGATCCCTCATGAGGTTATCCAGGCGCTGAGAATACTGCTGCAGAGGGTGTCAAACATCCAGTTCATAAGTCCTTTTCTCAATTCTAGTACAGAGGATGAGGTCCGTAGGTGAAGATGTAGCTTGTTTCAGTACTTTGCCTGAGGTAGGAGAAGGAGCGTCCTCCACTGTTGCCGCAGCGGATGCAAGGGTGTGGGCAAGGCAGAGGGAGGCAGAGCACAGATGTCTGGAAGGATGGTGGAAGTTCAGTTGGTAGTTGATATAGGCAGGACCCTGGTTGTGGAGAGCTTTGAAGGCGTGGGCCAGCATCTTGACCTTGCATCTCTTCCGAATGGGGAGCCAATGGAGCTTTTTCAGATGGGGGTTGATGGGGGACCTCTAGGGGAGGTCTAGGATGAGTCTGGCTGTGGCATTCTGCATCGCTTGCAGTCACTTGTGGAGGTGCGACGTGATTTCTGCAAAAAGTGAATTGCCTTAGTCCAGTCGGCTGGTGACCAGGGCTTGAGTAACGCTGCATCTGGTGTCGATGTGGAGCCATCTGAAAATCTTGCGAAGCATGCGGAGGGTGAGGAAGCCAGTGGATGAAACTGCATTGTTTTGTTTTTCATGGTGAGCTTGATGTCCAGAATGATACTGAGGTTGCGGGCATGGTCGGTCGGCATTTGTGCGGGTCCTAGTTTGGGGTGCCAACAGGCGTCATTCCCTGGGAAGGTGTTTCCGAAGACCAGCACTTCTGGCTTATCTGTGTTGAGTTGCAGGCAGTTGTTCCTCATCCATTTAGCAATGTTCATCATATATCGGCAGAAGTTTGTCAGTGTTGGAGAAGGTTCTTTTGATAAGGAGATGATGAGCTGGGTATCGTCTGCATAGGATATGATATTGAGTCCATAGGATTTTACAACGTTTATTTATTTATTTGATGAGCTTTACATAGCACTGGATAGACCCGGAGGTATCACAGCGCTTTACATAAGGAAACAGTGAGTTGCAGGTTACAAAATTTCACAATAAATACAAAATTATTACAAAGTCAAAACAAGAGTTGCTAGTGAATAGCACATACAGTCACATAAGAACGGCACAAGAAAATAGTAGTAAGCATTGCTAGTGCGTGGTGTAAGAGAGATAGAAGGGAAAAGAAGGTAAGGGAGGAAAATAAAGAGGGGGAAGGGGAACAGATCAAGCAAAGGTCAACAAGATGGGGGATCCAGGTCGAGGGCATAGTCGGAACCAACCCGAAATGACGGGAACACAAAAATCAAAGCCCTAAAAACCAAGAGAACTGGAAGTCAACAGGGAGGAGACAGCAGAGGAGAAAACAACAAGACATATGTCCGAAGTTCAGCTGGGTAGGTGACAGCCATAGCAGTGAGCCGGAGCCAATCTCCCCTATAGCTTGGCCAAGGGACGTTGGCCAAGGGAGTCATGCAGGTGTTGAAAAGGGTCGGGCTAAGGGACGAACCTTGAGGGACCCCGCAGATGTTTTTCTTAGGTTCTGAGGTGAAGGGCAGGAGGTGGATTCTCTGTGTTCTGCCACTGAGGAAGGAGGCAATCCACTTGAGGGCGTCTCCTTGGATTTTGATATTGTGAGGTCTTCGGATCAGGGTATGATGTGATACTGTGTCGATCGCTACTGAGAGGTCAAGGAGAATCAGGGCCACCATTTTAGCTTGGTTGAGGAAGGATTGTGTGTGTTTGTAATCATTCCCATTTTTTCCCACCAGCTTCTAAACTATAAAAGTAATGTGTCTATTATTGTCTGTAACTATTATAGTTTTATTTTATCGGATATTCTCCTTCAGGGCCCACCACTGCCCCTGCCTACTTTCTTAGTGAAAATCTATAAAATCCATTTAAAATACTTTTAATTGTGTTTTTTTAACATGGTTGGGGTAGGTTTGAGCCACAACCTCTGTGGGCACACAATTAAAATGCATTTCATGAGTCATAAAATACTGCTATACTATCGAAGAGGAGATGCAGTATCTATAGCAGCAAACAGAGAACTGAAAAGGTCATGGGTCATGGAACGTTATGAAGGTGAATGTTACAAAAATAATAAAGGCTAAAGGACAGTACCCTTTCATTCTAGCATAAATAACAGAATGCATTGTTTTCATGATTTGTTTCCTTGAGAAGTCAAACTATGTTTTTCTCTAGTGTTTCGAAATAATGCAATTTCACGAAATGGCGAAAAGGGTGACTTACTGACGTATCACAACAAAATATACAATATACACCTGTGCTCGTGTAATCAAAGCGGTCAGAGTGCCCCAGCAGCCGTTGTCCCATACAAAGATCGGTGCTGCTAGGGTTAAACTTTCATTGCGATAAATCACATCATCCTCGTTGCACAGCAAGGGAAAGATGTACGAGTTATTGGCCCGTCTCTTATGAATTTGAATAAAAAATTGATGTCACGCCATGCGTTAGCAATAACTAGCGTGTTTCTGGTTGGATAATAATAAGTGTTGACAAAATGTGCTGACATGTTGGGAAGTGAGGCTCACCAGTTGTGCGCGTCCCGGCAGATTCCCTGTACAGTACACGGAGTTTCACTCTGCCAGATGAAGAAATAATTTATCGGCACACTGCTAGCTGCTAGCTTTAGGAAGGCAGCTGCTGTAGCTGAACATTTCTCATTTTTCTTCTTCTTTCACAAGCTTTAAAACTCCTCTCATTCGAGTTAATGCAGGGGGTTTAGGGAGAGGGTGAGGTAAGCGGGGTGTGTGTGGGTCTTGTAAAGTATTTTTTCTTGTAAATTATCTGATTTTTTTATTTTTATAATTAACATTTTAGGTGGTGCTATTTTTAAGTCATCCATGCTGTTATGCATGAATGGCTCACATTACAAATGTCACCTCCCTCTCTCCCTCATTCAAGCTATGTCTGTACTTCTCGCTTTTCTCCATCATTCTTTCCCATCTCGTCTTTTAATAGTCCTCTTTCTTTCTTATATTCTCTTACATTTGTCTCTGTGTAGAGTCCATTTCAATCTCTTTTCTCCCCTTGATTCCCTGTCCCTTGTCACCCTTCCTATCCCTTTCTTTTCCTTTCTCTTTTTATCTCTCACTCGCAGCACAAGGGTGTCATGCAGATCCCTGCTGCCCTTTGGTGCAGGGGTCCCCCAGGCCTTCAAGGGCACCCCACACTCAGGGGGTCTCCATTTTACCCAAGTTTAATTCATAATTGTGAGATATGGAAGACTCTGGGGCCCTCTTCCAGTTCAGCAGGGGAGGGGTATCATCCAAGATCGGAAAGCCTACCCCACTGACCCCGCCCCTCGCACGGCGAGTGAAGTGAGACCCTGTGGTATGGCCCTGCCTGCAGCTACCAGCATTTAGACTTCTTGACACTTGGAGCTGCAAACTGCAGCAGAAAACAAAAGCCATGAGCAAGTATTGTGCTTGTGATAAACCACAGTCGGCAAGCCTCACGTCCTGGAAGGACACTGGTGCAAGTGAGTACACTTATTCTGCTACTGGTGGTAAGCAGCGTGTACATCGCATGTGGTACAACGCTTGCGATTACAACGCGGCCATCATAACAACCGCGTTGTTACAACGCAAGTCGTTTCTACGACTTGCTGTAGGAGGCGCTCCAAACTAAGGAATCGTATAATTTACTATTCCAACACCTTCCCTACTGTTGCACACGCTAGAGTTGGAATAGTTAATAATACTATTCCTAAGTCCAGCGCCCCCCAACAGCAAGTTGTAAACATGATATTCTTGACATTATATCTTTGACATGATTTTTGTTCCAGCAATATTACATTTGTGCACCATATAAACATGCTTCGTTTTAAGGTGGAGTGAAAAGGAACCAGCAGAAATGTTGTTATTTTTTTATTGCTTGAGAATCAAAAGGAGAGAGAGGAACTAGAGTAGCTAGTTTGTTTCCCCGAGGGATATATAGTAATCAAGAGGAACTAGCTACCTTGGTAGTGTATATGTTGTATCTGTTTGGGGTAAACCCAATTGGTTTTTAATGAAAACCCTCACCCACCAACCTAGTTGGTGGCATGCTTCATCATCGGGCCCCACCCGAGGCACCGAGTGTGGCTCAGGTGTGCTACGACGCCTGATTACAGCGGAGTAGGTTTTGTTACGTGAGTGTGTGGTGAAGTTGTTTTGAGTAAGGTTAAAATGCTGTCCTAGAGGTCCCAGAAGGTTAATTTATTAGTGGGCTCTAGACAGAGTTAAAAACAAGGCTTTTGGACGTGGTTGGAGGGACTTATGGTCTCCTACTTCCAGTGTGGTCAACTAGTTTCACCCAGGACTTTTTGTAAAACTGGCTTTCGTCAGGACCTATGTGATGGGGTGATATAAGGGACTTACATGTTGTCAGTACCTTTATGTGAAACACACGATAAGGTGTTCCAATTGTGAGAGGAGGCCGTAAGTCTCTCCACCACGTCCAAAAGCCTTGTTCAGGCGTCGTAGCACACCTGAGGCACACTCGGTGCCTCGGGTGGGGCCCGATGATGAAGCATGCCACCAACTAGGTTGGTAGGTGAGGGCTTTCATAAAAAACAATTGGGTTTTCCCCTAACAAAAACACATACAACAAATATACTACCAAGGTAGCTAGCTCCTCTTGATTACCATATTTTTTTATTGCTCACAGGAAGAAATGCTTAGGTTTCAGTGATAGGTGTCGCCTCTCAATTTGCATCACATGGAAGAAAAACTTCTCATTAGAACTTACAGACGCTTAACTCATCTTCTAGTTCACCACAACCTCCCCATATAACGATAATCAAAGAGTATCAGCTAACGTGGCTAGTGGCCAAAAGTACAAGGGCCTACCCTGGCATGGCACAATATTTGGGCGATTCTTCAATCGCGCAACCAGATTCTCACATTGTTTTCATCTGTGGAGCAGAATCAGGGTTGCTCTCCTGCACTGGAAAAAAGAAAGCCTGACACAGTTGCTTTTTAAAGTACTGCGAGGGGCCAGGCGATGTATTTGCCTAAATGATAATCAAATTAAGGTAAATGCATTGCCCAACCCCTGGCAGTGCTCTTGAAAGCCACTTCCCTAACGGAAAAGCCTGTGTGCACTGCCTTCCTGTCAGGTTCCACGTTCTAGACTTACTCTGGAACCCCTGACTGATGGTCTTTGTTGCCTGCTTTGTAAATGTGGAGGGGAGAGAAAATGAATTGTCAACTATACCTTTCCATTTCCCATGACGGTAAAAGAACAGACTGCTAATCCAACATTTTAAAGAATATTTATTATAAAGCCAAGAAAAGTTGTATATATAAGCACCTCAAGACGAGAGTGTAAAGATACATGGGCACTAATACAAAACCAAACCTGTGAATAAAAGTTAGACGGTGCAACATGCACAGAAAAACCATTTCCAGAATCAGGAAACAAATGATTATAGAGGCCACATCAAGAGGCTTCTTCATTGTTGGTTCGAAAGCAAGAAGCATTAAACTGTCCCTACACTACTTCTAATGTGACATCCCTAATTAAAATTTCCCCAGACTACTCCTCAAAAAGGTGTCAGCACGTGAAGACTTCCTAAGAAGCACACTCGCGTTGAATGGGTTGAGTAGCGTAAAGCTACAGGGCTCGTTCTGAGATGCTCTCCTCTCTCCAGGTAAGGCAGAAGTTCCCGAACTCTGTCCCTACTCCCAATACAAAAGTCAAAAATCTCACCCCCAAATACATCACATGACTGCCTCACCCAGTTGGACACCTCCTTGAAGGTAACTTTCCATGAAGCAATGGTGCATCCAGGGTCTTGCTCAATGACCTTGATTCCCAAGCCTTTACAGACACAAAAAAAATCCTCCTACGTTTTCAGCTCAGCTTGTTCAAAAGCATCCTCTCCTCCCTATGTCTGTCTAACTACTGAAACAAAGACATTATTCTTACTAATGAGAACAACTTCTTGCACCTGCAAAAGAAACGAGAAAGACAGAAAATTCCACAAGCACATAAATTCTAATTAACAACTTTCAATATATGAGTGAACAGGGAGAAACGAAAGTTAGGCCTACCAGGTTTGGCTAACATAAGAACAGTGCACACGTTTAAAATGCATTAATATATGAGTCATTAACACCTTGGCTGCTAGGTGTTTTCCCCCGCTGTGCTGGAAATTGCTCTTATGCTGTATTCATGACGAGCTCAGCTCGTCATCAGCACAGCTCAACTGTGCATCATGACGAGCTGAGCTCGTCATCAGCATCGAAAGGGTTAATATACACACATTATGTGAACCATAATATGAAAACGTTTATTAGTCATGAATACATTTCACACGCACATGATTCCTCTAAACATGTACATTTTCTAAGTTCATTCTTCGACTGACATGAAAAACATATCTAGCACTTCGCTTACACGTTGTTACAATTTACATTTTAATATCCTAATGTTAATACAACAGCAGATTATATGTGGATGCGGACTAACCATAATTCTTTCTTTCTTTCATAAAACTTTATTTTGGTTGAGCCACCATAAAAGCGTGCATAGAAAAACAGTACATGAAAATTCAAATCACTTTAAAATTATACCGTGGTTACCATACTTATTTGCATGGATCTAGTTACAGCACCTACATGAATCTAACAGTAGAAACAAATATACAATGAAACCTCACATATGTACAATAATTCTTGAGCTCATATATGTTGAGTAATTACAAAGACACAGGCACTGGCTGATGGAACAAAGCTCTGGTGGACGTCCATGAGTGTTAACAGACATGGTCCAAATAATGTGAATTTGTCTAAAAATGTAAAATAGCCATGCAATGTCAGTTCCTTAGTACACGTTATGACTAAATAAAACCAGAAAGTGACTTATAATTCTAAAAACATGCCGGCTTAATAACGAGACAGACCAGCCACGGCACCATAATACCTCTTGGGAGCAATAAGCTAGAAAATATCTCTCAGGGGTGTTTTCATGTGCTGCTTTATACCACCCTCTTACCTTTTCTAGGAGCAGTAAATGACATGTGGTACTCTGCTTAATTCATAATGATGTACCAAGGGTACATTTTCCTCCACCTGGGAGCGTGGTTGGGTGAGAGGGGCAGCCGTAGGGTGACAAGAATAAAGTTCACCTTTTTCTTAGGTAGGAAAGGATGACTCAGCATTCGGCACAGCGCACTTTGTAACTGACATCTGTGAGGTAGACGAGGAATGTCATGTGTTGTGGAACAACAACTCATTCACAGAATGATGCTGAGTCATGAAGAGAGGTGGATTGTAAAAAGGGTTTGCAGACACTTAAACTAAGGATGAGGGCAGCCCCGGTGGGTGTCGCAGGACCCAGGTAAGGTCATGAGAGCTAGGGGAGGAGGGAGGAGGGGGTTCTTGTAAATTTAACCAGATCAGCACATTCTAAAACCAGTTCTCTACAATTGCAGCTTATGCCTAGAGGAGTAGGTGTTTGTGCCACAGAAGCTGGGCATGTGATGGGGTAGGTGGCTTGAATATGACCAGAGGACAGGGGTCCTGCTCCAGCTGTGATGTCATGGATGAGATGTCATGGATGGGACAGGTAAGGAACAGAGGTTCTGCACGTGCTGTGATGTCATAAGTGAGAAGACATGGATGGGGCAGATGGGGACAGGGGACAGGGGACAAGGGTCCTGCACAAGCTGTGATGTTATGAGTGAGATGTCACAAACAGGGTAGGTAGAACTGATGTAAGTTTTGGGTTTCCTCTAGCTTTTCCTTCAGTGGCGTAGCAAGGTGGGGGCGGTCCACCCCAGGCTGCACTATTTTGGGGACTGGGGCTGTTTAGCCCTGGACCGTGTCATGTATGCGCATGTAACTTGCATGATCGAGGTAACTATTAGGGGCTATACTACGTGTCTCTAGGACCTCTTTCAGGTGCTCGCCGTCCTTTTTCCCCAGCACCCCCCAGTGGGCGAGCTCCGGGCGCCACAAGCTCTAGCTACGCCTCTGTGGTGACAGAATGAAAGGAAGTGACAGTAATATGTTTTGGATGCTGCAATATGAATTTAGCAAAATAATTGGATGACATGCTAGATGGTATGTTCTCACCCTGCTGGTAAACCATGTATTTTATTTTTGGAATTTTTTTTCAACACATGCAAATTTATATGAAGCTTGGGTTAAGAACTGCCTGTAAAATCTATTAGTCTAAATATGATTTACTTTAAATTTGTGCTGTAAAATGCACTGTTTGGTCTGGTATGAACATGCATTTGAAGCATCCCAGTGCCCACAAATGTCCCAGCGATGGATGGGGCTTTCTGCCCCGGTGCACTTTGTGACACCGTTTCAAAATATAACCAGTTGGCATTAATCTGGATGGAACAAGATGAGAGTGGGATTGGCAAGAGAAAAGCAGCGTTCCTTCGTGCACCTCAGCCCCACTCTGTGGCTAACGTTGGCAGCAGGCCTGCGCCGCTTAAGCAGTAAACACAACACCATCACTTAAACAAAGCAAGCAGCAGGAATTCTTGCTTAATGACCAGGCCGCTATTGCAAATGTGTTATGAGATCATATAAATGAAGACATGTCTGCGGTTTTCTGCAAAATCACAGCATGCTGCCTCTTTCCCTGGCACTAGAAGATAACTCACCAGCCAGTGCAGTTATTCTTGAATGAAAAATGCTGTGTAGTAACACATGCGCTTTCTGAAATCATTGCAACTATTCGTCAGATCAGCTTCTGCCTAGCCAATGCGTGCACGGCAGCCACATCTTCCTCTGTGACCTTTTTGTGTATACATTATCTCCCGGACCTTGGACCTCATTCCATTCCAGCATGGCATTTTTTGCAACTTTTGCTGTTTCTTTCAGATATGTAACAATAATTATGTCACACATGTCTTTTTTCTGCACATTTCACTTGATTGAGTTTAGAAGATTCATTCTGCCTGTGTGCTGCTACATTGTAGAAGTCAGTATTAGGAAGCTCTCTGAATGCTGTTTAAATGGTACTGATTTATCAGAATGGTTGGGATAGCAGAAATGACAACACCCTTTAAACCAGAAGTACATTACTGTTTTGTTTTTTTTCGAAAGTTGTTTTATACAATTTGAACTCCGCTCATCAGGGGCTAATTACACTCTACCGTTTAACATTCGGCAATCTATCAAAACAAATTGACTAGGTGCTTAATTACAAGTTTGACAGTCCATGGCACCGCCGAACAAATCGTGGTGGCCCCTGGACCTCCTGAGTGGCGGTCCACCCGCCGTATTACAACTACGCCGGTCGGACTGTCACAGGACCACCGCAACCACTTGGGATCCCTGACCCCATGTCGGTGGCACATTGGTGTGAGGCAGTAATATGCAGGCAGTGCCGCTGCGGCTCCGCAAAGCATATTATGAGTTTCCTCAACACAATGAATGCGACTCAATGAAAAGGGTGGAGGTGAGGAAACTAAGGGCCTCTGTTCACAGGGGTGCACACAGGGGGGCACATGGTGTCCCCCCACCTGTATTTTTGCACCCCCTGTTCCTGCATGAACAGTAATGCACAACATTGTGCATTTCTGTCCGTGCAGGAATGGGCTGCGGCGCTCCTACTGCAGTGCCTTTCTAAGGTTCTCGTTTGGGCCTTAGAAAGGCACTGACGTCGGACCGCCGCACAGGACTGCCCGCCAGGGTACCAACTCGTAATCGAGCGGGAGGACTGACTACAGGTTTGGCAGTTTTGGTGTGGGGCGCTGGCATGGCGGCCCACTGCAAGACAGACAAACTCGTAATCAAGCCCTTAGTGTTAATTGATTCATTTCAAGAGCATCAAAAATGTATAGAACTGAAAGTAAGGGTAGTTATAATATACATATATGTGCACAAGTATCTTAGCATATCATTCTTTGAGGCAGGGCTTGCGGTGAATCACAATAGGGTGTAGCAGTAAATCTCGGTAGAGAGTGATTTACAAAGGGGAAAAGCATGATGAAGGAGATATAAGCAATTAATGCAAACATGATGGAGCTTACCCTTAATACCGTATTTTAGAAGTCAGACAACCGATACACTAAAGAATGTACAAATAGCAAAAGCAGAGCATAAACAAATACCAGAAGGAGCCAAGAGATTAACAGTTAGATGTCCTCAGAAATAGATGGTAGAAGGTGTATGAATAAAGATGGTGACAGCACGAGTAAGTCCAGGAACAGAGGTGTGAGTTGTAGGACGGCATGGCGGTATCGCCTGTAAATGAGGATTACAGCTTGTTCTAATGGGCATTTAAGGTAAGTGATAGGGAAGAAATTCTTATTTTATGAAGGGTAAAGAAAGGAGAAGGTCAATATAAGGAGGAAGTTCACCATGAAATCATAGAGGAGAGGACAATATAGTCATGCCACCATCTCCTGGAACGCCCTTCCTCAAGGTATAAGAACTGAACAGCGCCTCTGATCTTCGGGAAACAGTTATTCGCCGTTTCTGTAGGGCGTCTCAATGAATGTGTTTTCCAATCCATGCAGTCATTGCTTCTACTGTTTCATCTGTAGGGCTGGTTTCTCAGTACAGTTTCACTCTGCTCTTTGAGAAACATCCTCATACCTTTTGGTGCAGAAGCAGTACATACACCGGTTAATAAAAAAATAAAGACTGTTACTCCAAATAAGAAAAAGTTTCTCGAAAAGGATGTTTTTTAGAATTTGTTTAAAAATTGAAAGGGAGTAAGCATTACTAATATTGATAGGCAGTTCACTACAAATGTTGGTGTGCAAGGAGATTGTTGTTACCTGGCAAACTTTCTAAGCCTGGGAAAAGCTGACCATTTGTCTGACACTTACCCTTCCAGATTCACCTGAAGGGTTAGAGGAGTGGCAAAGACTCAAACGTACTAAATAAATGGGCTCTTGGTGTTCTTTTCACATCAGCGTCCGCTTTTTACACCCCTGAGACCAAGGGCAACAAAGGCAATCCCAGGGTTTAGCCCACCCCCATTGAGGGCTAATGCTCTGGAGTTTTCAGGAAGCGGTAATGGACCTCAGCGGGATGGTGGTGATGCATAAATGAGAGTAGACAGGTCTGTGACAAGAAGTCTTATTGAATGCTAACATCAAATAGTGCATCAGGTTGGGGAATTAAATCAACTCCTACATGCCCCTTTAGGAGCAAACTGAAAAAATGTAAGTGAGAAGGACAGAAATAAGAACCTAACACAAAAAATTAACATTTGAAGACTTTTAGTTAGAAAAATAAAAAAAATGCATGTCATTTGAGTGTGGCCATCATGGGTAATTGGTGCAACAACAGGGGACACTGGAGCATATTACCAACAACTAGCGATAATTATTGCTATGTTGGTTTAGCGGCGATATTTTTATCGCCGAGCTGCGGCGATTTTTATCGCTTAGGAACCTTGCTATTATCAAGGTTAATCTCCTAAGCGATAAAAATCGGCCGAAATGCATGAATATCGCTGAAAAGTCAGCGATATTCATGCATTACCGAGCTAATGCTCTTAGCCATGTTATCCACCTACCATTGGATAACATGGCTAAGAACTGCTCAGGGGCAGGTGTCCCAAAAGTATCTCCAAAAGTTGGTAATAGGAGATAGCGATGTTAGCGACTGTTTTCAGTCGCTAACATCTTGGCATGCCCACTTTGCATGTCATTAGTGATAAATATCCCTGACATGCCAAGCGGGGCCCAAGATGGTCGCTATCTCCTACTAGCTGTCGCTAACTGGTGTTAGCGACAGCTAGGTAATAGGGAGATAGTTTTATCTCCGCTTTCTTGGCTTTTAAAGCCAAAAAAGCGGAGATAAACCACCTTGATAATATGCCCCCTGTTACTAAATGTTGCACCTTCTGCTTATATTACCATACACCTGCTATCTGTTGATGCGGTTGTACAAAGCACTATAGTCAATGTATACATATTTGCTACCATGTAGACACTGTGAAGAGCTCTGATGCCCTTGGCTCGAGTTGGCGCTATATAAAACTCTACAAATAAATACAAATATATAAATTGTGCTTCGCATGTGTGGGTTTGTATCCCCTCCTCATTGTCGAATTTAGGTAGGAAATTCAAAATAACTCACGAAGAGGACACAGCTGTGATCCAAAAGATAAGTATTTATTTAGCTAAAAGGACTCCAGCCTCCGTCTCATCAACTGGCCCTGCACATTCTTTTAATCACCCTTCTGGAACTTGGAACATAGAACCCCCATGACATATGCACAAGCAAGATGCCACCACTGTTATTGTGTTGGCGTGATATGGGGATGTAGTACTCCATTCTTTTATTGTTGTTTTTATTGTGGGTGCTGTGTTGTGTTCTATTTAACCCCTCCCCTGCTGATGACGGAACCGCTCCGTCATCAGCTACGGTTGGGCTGTGCTGATGACGGACGGTTTGTTGTATTGAGCGAAGCGGGTCATGACGGAACCGCTCCGTCACCAGCACAGCTCAACCGCGGCTGGTGACGGAGCGGTTCTGTCACCAGCATGTGGCCGCAGCGCGGCCGCCCCGCCCCGTTAGCGCTGCGGCGGAATAGCCGCCGCAGCGAAAGGGTTACGAGATGTATTGTGATGTATCAGAGGATTACACGACCACCATATTTCCTCAGTGCTTCTGCGCAGGCCACTCCCTGACCAACAGGTACACTTAGAGCACCACCACTTGTTTCTTGATTAGCCCCATCTGGACCCATCAGGAAATCTAGATTTTTGCAGCCATGTCGGCGCTATACCTTTGTCATGTTCCATTGTAGCACCTATGCTACAGGTCAGAGATATTTTGGCATTTGAACCCATCTACTTATTGCCTTTGCAGTAGTTCCTGGAATCACATTTTTTCTCCTGTTTCGCTGGAGTGCAAGATCTAATTTCTGCCTTGTGATCTCGGGGAGTGGATGTGGCTTATAGGCTATAGCGGCCGCAATTGAAGCTGGGGAACCAGGTTCGAGGCTGGTGGGAGGCTCAGGCATCCTGTGATTCTGGACAAATTACTTAATCTCCCTCTGCGTAAAAATTAATGTGTCTGTGATGAAACTGGTGCTCATGTCGAGCGCTCTGATTCCTTTGTGTCGAGTCCGCTATATAAAATACTGCAAAAAAAACTCATATGGATCTAGCACACTCAGACCCACGTTCGACAATCTTTACCTAGTGTGGTACTTAAGGCTGTAAAGAGTTACCTCTCTCATTACTTCCTCGAAGCACACTGATATCCAGGATCATAACTGTTTTTGGAGTGCAATGTTTGTTTCACTTGTTGCTCCTTTACTGTTTGTCTCCACATGGATGTTTGAGTACTGGGTTGCTTGTTCATCTTCAGTACCCTTATTTCCTGCTTTGATTTTCTTCAACCACACATGACCATTTTTATGATGCCAGTCCTAATGTGTCATCTGGTCGGATTCTCTCTGATTTTAACTGATAATTATTAGTTCAAATGCACCTGACTATGTTAACCTGAAAAGGTGGCCATTGGGATTAGTGAGAGGAGACATTGTAAATGGCGGACTACATCAGTGACATAGGTTAGTAATATAGCCTTAGAGCCCACAGCTGATGCCTATAGCGGTTGTTAAAGGTGCTGTACCTGATGTACAGTCTCATGCTGTAGACGTGGGCCTACAACAAGAGACGGGGCCTTTTGCAACAGATATAAACCAAGGCATATAAGGTTATTAGAACATTCCACTCACTTAAGTTAGAATCTTCTAAATGAAAAAGAGAGAAACCCAAAAACACACATTGGAGCAGAAAGTGTATACCAGCCATTATTGGTGTGAGCCATTCAGTTGTCTTCATTGGAGCTCCCATGGTTCCATTGCTCTGCTAAAAGCTCCATGTTTCCACCACCTTGCTACCTTAAATACTTCTCCATCACCGGCTGACTTCATGAGTAAGAGTTTGTCTGCTTTCTCAGGGTGCACACAGTCTCCAATTCCCAGAATTTTTAAAATGTTCACTTCCCTGTTGTTAAACACTTCCTATTTTTCAGCACCAGGACTCAGTTTTATAAAAACACCCGTGAGCTGTTTACCCCCCAGAAAATCTAGAATGTGCTTTCACAGGGCTTTCAATTTTGCTAAGTGGCATTAAATATTGCAATTCCAAGATATTAGCCAGTCCTAGAGAATTGGGGGTCTTCCCTTGAGCAGGGATGTATAAATATTCAAGGCGTTGCAAAGTAGTGAACGATTGTCAGCGGTGTTTTATGAAGTAGTTTAGGGTGAGGTATTTTGCTTGTGAAGTCTCATGAATTTACATGACAGCTCCTTTGCTTGTAGGATGAATGAGCAAACTCCCTCTTTCAGTCTGACACGAACCGTCGACATCCATTCTAATGATCTCCGGGCACGCGCAGGGGGCTTATGGGACATGAAATGGAACGCTCTCATCTCCAGACCTGGTGTTTAATGAGTCCACTGAGAAGGAGTCATTAGTGAAACCCATTCTATAGAATTAAGGAGGCGGATGAATCATCTACGAAAGCTACGACTGGCTTTTTAGGCTCTCCATGACATTAATAACACTCTGGATGAAACTCTTTAACGACATTACAGGTCGTTCTTTGTCATTTCAGTCTGCTGTCATTCAGCTTCTATTTGTTCTTGTTTAGAAAGAGTCAATGTGAGTGTGCTCCAAACGAATGCTGCCGCCATTTTTTTACCTTCTTGGCAGGTATTTGGGAGGAAAGAAGGGTTCAAAACACATCTACCTGTCGGTTATTACAAAATAGTCTGATTTTGAAAATGAAACAAATGTGGCATTGTGCCATTAGAAAGAAGGTCTTTTTTAAGGCTTAGCCCCTGAGACAGCTTTTAGCGGTCTCGTCTCGCTATTGTTTCCCAAAACAAACCTATATATTTGGGCGTTTTTTATATAGCGCAAACTTGAGCCGAAGATATTGGAGCGCTTTACATGAGCACCAGACACGTTACACAAAGACACATTCATTTTGGGGAGGCACAGGGAGATTAGGTTTTTGCCCCAAATCACATGATGTTGAGCCAACGCGGAGGGTCAACCTGATTCCCCAGCTCCAAAGTTGGCAGCTCTGGCCATCAGGCCACATCCCACATACATATTAAATTTTTAACATACATACTTAGAAGGGCTTTTGGTCAGCTGGCTTCATCCATTGTTCTGTTGAATTATCAAGCATAGAGCTGCGCCGTAGAAAACCCAATCTCCGGGGTTAATTGAATATTAGCCTCCTATTTGACAGGGAAACCAGTTGGTTTTTTAGAAGAACCCTCACCCACCAACCTAGTTGGTGGCATTCTACATCATCGGGTTCCGACCTAGAAGGCAGAGTGTCTCCTAGGTGTGCTTCCAAGCCTGATTTCAGCGGAGCTGTATTTTTTTGTTACCTGAGTGCTTCATAGAGTAGTGATTTCTTCTGCTCACCTTCTTAAAATGTAATAATAAAAAGCATGCAACAACTGACAGGCTTGCTTTAAAAAATATATATTTACATATGGTAGTTAAGGCACTTTAGAGAACTGCACATAACATTGCTACCAATACTGTCCAAGTTCAAAATAATTTTACATTTGTGGTGCACAAGTTGAAGGGATTAACTGGCACAATTCCTTGATGAAGACCTTCAAAGTTTTCTTCAAATTTAGGGCCTTATTACTAGATTAGCAGTCCCACCGCCCCGGTCTTTGCCGGCTTCGCTAAGCGGTCCGTCCACCGTATTACGGTGTTGTTGGATTTCAGAATTAAAGACCGCTGGAGAACCGCCGCCACTGCCAGCCATTTTCCGACCGCTGCTGCATCGGGCGGGGTAAAGCAGCTGCAATAGGGCGGTACAGAGAAGTTTCTCTGCTGTCCTAATTATGAGTTGGCTTTCTGATGAGCCAAATGTAGCGGTCAGACTGCCTGCTTTGAGCTGCCAGAAACGAAGGATTTGGGGTGCATACTCACCCATTTCCTTTTCTTCCCTTCAGTCTCCGGCGTGGATTCCTTCCCTCCAGGTCCCAACTTCACAGCAGCATCTTGGCCATGCAGAAAATGACCCTTTGGCGCCGAAATCCAGGTAAGCCCACTGACTGACCCATTGACTGGACTGGGCACATATGGTCTAACCTTCAGCAGTGGAAAGTAGATATTTTTTCTGTGTCATGCTGTGAGAAAGTGTCTTCTTTCTTGCATGGTATGCCCCCACTTTTTTGCTAAATTGCTGCTGTTCTTTGACTGAGTGTGCCCTGGGCTCCTGCTAATCAAGTACCCAGGGCCCATGTTCTGTCCTTAGAATTGCATTAAAGCCTAAAACCAATTGGCATCTCTTGCCACATGTCAGTCCCTAGTAAATGGTACCACAGATACCCAGGGCACTGTGACCAGAGAAGGCCTCTGAGGGCTGCAGCATTTATTGTGCCACCCCTAGAGGCCCTGTACCCTGACACTCACGCACTGCCTTTGCAGGCTGCGTGTCTTGGGGCAGAACAAAGTGAAGAGTCAACATGGCACACATCCCTGTGTGCCATGCCCACAAACCACTGCCCTGGCATACATCAGTCATCCCTCTAGCTGGGTGCCCTATGCCAGTGGTGAGGGTACAGGTGCATGATCCCTGTACCCCTACAGTGCCCAAGTCCATTCCTGGGCAATGTAAGTGCACTGCTGCCATTAAGAGTATATGGTGCTGGGAGTTTGTCATTACAAACTCCATAACACCATAATGGCTAAACTGAAAACTGGGAAGTTTGGTATCAAACATCTCAGCACATTAAACCCACACTGATGCCAGTGTGGGATCTAATGTAAAATGCACAACAGAGGGCATCTTAGAGATGCCTCTTGAAACTGACCAACTCCTAGTGACCTGACTGAGTGGCTGCTTAGGCTGCCACCAACAGACATGTTTCCGGACCCCTGGGTCTGGAGCCTGCTGCTCTTGGGGGCCTGAAACAATGCACATCCTGGGACGAGGTGCCAAGCCTCCTCCCCCAGGATGGGCACGGTTCATGAAGGGGAAGCTTCAAAGGCATGCCGCCTTTGTGAGCCTCCCCAGACCATTTGCTGCTTTCAGCAGCTGGTCCCTACTGGTTCTACCCCCACTTTGGGCGGGAGAGCCGGCAGGAAAAACAAGTGAGGGAAAGAGGTGTGCCCACCTCTGCCAACTCCATCCCTCAGGTGGGGGAGGTGAGGTGCAGCACAACTCTGAGTCCCTGCCATCTTTAGGATGGGGGGACCTAGCCAACCAGGGACAGGCTCCTGTCCTGCTCCCACTGGAGGGTGGCACAATAGGGGGTGTACCCACCCCAGAGAAGGGACCCATTGGTCCTTGCTCTTTACCTACCTGTAACACCCTATATTCTAGTAATTAGGGGTAATTAGGGGGCACCCTGAACCTTGCTTCCTCAGATCCAGCAAGAAGAAAAGAAGAAGGACCAAACAGCCGTGCAGCCAGATAACAAGAGGACGACACCCACTGACTTGGCCCCAGCCTACCAACCTGTCTCCCCTCGAATCTGCTCCTGGACAATCCCGGTGTGTCCTGCAGCCAGTAACCTCAAAAGCCCTGGAGGACCTGCCTGCCTTCCCTTTCAAAGACTGCTTCTCCAGTGAACACCGGATTTGTTCAACTCCAACCTCTGGCAGCAGCTAGGGACCGCAAATCCAGCCCACGTTGCACCTGCCGAACCTGGCCCGAGCAGAAAAACAGCACAAGAAAGTCACCCCAGTGACCCTGACCCGAGATCCGGTGACCCCCTGACCTGCCTCAAGCCTCCAGCCGACGCCTTCAGAATGAATGAATGAATGAATGAATGAATGAATGAATGAATGAATGAATGGATAAAAGTTTATTTATATTGGGCAAACTTAACCCAGAGGGCATCAAGGCATCAAGGCATCAAGGCATCAAGGCGCAGCCTAAATCCAGAAGGCCCCCCTAACCGCGACCAGGAGCTGGTGAGAACATCCGACCCCAAAAGGAACCCCTGCACCCAACGCCCTTATTCAGCATCCCCAGTTCAGAAAATATCGATAGTGATTAAGTTTGTGCCAGCCCGTACAGTAGTCTGACAGGACTACATTGATTATCGACAATCATCCCCACAATCTTCAGGCGACACGCTATTTGTCAGCCGGTCGGCCCGACTCCATCCACCGTTAGGACGTCCTCTGTTTTCAGCCCACAAAAACTCCACATTTGGAATACGATATTGAGTTTGAGTCCCGTTTGGTGGTACCGGTCATTATATTAAAATTTCTACTAAGGAAAACCGTATTTGAAAAGTATTGCATCAACTGCGCCCTGACGAAGGAACTTTGGACCCTTGTCCTACTCCGAAACGCGCGTCAGCGCTTTTCTTTTTGTTATTGTCTTTGGTGTTTGTATATTTTGTATTTTTTGTGAACTTTGTGATGTTCTATGTATTTTAGCTTGATGCATTTGTGTTGTGTATGGTTTGATTTGTTGCGTGTTTATCTAGGTTCCTGATCGATACTGTGACCTTATGCCCCTATTCGGCTATAAATCCATTTATTCCCTATATTGGCATAACCGTTCAAGTGCGATTTTCTGAAAAGTCATCTCTGGCCTCACACGAACAGAGCCACATTCCAGCATAGTTCTCTCTGCCACTTCCTTTGCGACCAATTAGTGCAATGACAGAGCAGTAGTCACTATCTGATATTCCTAGATAACACTCCGAGTTCTTCAACAAGATAAAAACTCCACAAACCTGGAAATCCCCGCTTGCTGTGTTTTGATTAGTAATGGAACTCTAATGAGCAACTGATAACTATCACTTCCTAGTGACATCTTTAATTGACGTCTTATGTCCAGCAAACTTGCGTCAAACCCGGCACCTGTCAGGTATAAATATTACCAACGTTGCCTTAAGCAATGGAGAGCTACTGTTGCTGATGCCAGCTGCCTGCAAGACCCCATGTTGGTAAATCTAGCACTCTGTCGCTGCAGCCTGCTGTCCCTGTGGTGGTGAAGCTGCTGATACCATTATCGCTGCTAAAGCGCGAACGATGGTACAGTACGCTTAGGAGCTGGACAGCCGTCCCTCTGCGAAGACATCCAGCAGATTCCAGCTGCCCGCGGACGCTGTCCCCCCTCCTTCCTCGACGCGCTGAAGAGACCCGCTGCCTTTCTCGTGCAGAGAAATCCAGCTCCGGCGTTTCCGGTCTACCCTTGCGGGTGACTGGGATATCGAGAGTGACCCCTGAAGGAGATACCAATCCTCCATCATTCTATTCAGAGGTATGGTGTTGACTAAACCCTTAGACGAGAATTCTTGAAACAAACCTTGGCAAAACCAACTTAACTTAAGCTACTTACTTACTCTCCTTCCACGTGTTAGGCTTAGGTCAGGCACACTGGGGTAGGCTTAGTTAGAAGCACCAGTTGAGTATGTTAGGCTAATGTATATATGACTGTATATATGTTTTATTACTTTTAAATCATTGTATGGCTAAGAAACCATATCAATGCTTTTACAGTATTATTTCGCAATCCTTATCTTACTGTACGTACTTTTTATAATAACAATTCTTGCAATTGTGGCAATACATTTCTCTTGTACGAGAAGAAAGATTGTTCAATAAATGTTAACCCTTTACTGACAAACGCCCGTCTCTCTATTCTCTACATCTCGTGAAAGTAAACTGCACTAGACTGACTGAGTGAAATACATGTCTATTGTTTCACACAACCCTAGAGATTGATCCTTGATCTGAGGAGCAAAGTTGTCATGTTGCACGGATGTTGGAAAGGTGAATCCCTTCTTGTCTGTGCCAAGGAAGCTGATCACTTCCTATGCAGAGAAGAAAGTTTCCAGTGACCTCTGAGCTAGTTGGTAACACAACCCAATTAAGTTTAGCATAGTCATTGGAGGCCTGGAATATCCGCAGTTCCACGTCGATACTACTGTTTATGTTATTCCAATGCGCAGGGCCTAGTGGGAAACTAGGAACTACATTACATGGCACCCAACGTGGGGCAAGGCGATAAACTAACGCAAGACAGTTTGAGTAACTCAGTCGTGCATATTTCACACAGACCCCTTTCTCCCGTAAATACTCCAATTGACGTCTGGAGTGGGTGAAAGGTTAAAATCCGCCCGACCTTAGTAGGAAGAGATTCCTATGTAAAGCTCTGGTTTATTCAACGTTGAAGGATACAGTGTTCCAAAATATTGTGCACCTAATCTTTGTCTCCTTGGAGACCTACTCTGCAAAGCCTGCATTTATAAAAAAAATGACAGTAAAGAAGAAAGGGAAGCAGTTAGACTTGCAGCCCAACTAATAGAGGAAGACTCGAGTCTCCTAGAAGCAGACCCGGATGCAATTATCATCCCGGTCCACTTAAGAAGATCTATAACTTTAAAACTTATAGAAAACGGACTGACACCTCAAGGTGGTACAGTAATTTTCGTGATAGAGGCTCACGAGTATCAGCAGACAGAGGTATTCTATTCATGGATAAACTTTCCAGCGGTAAACGCTAGAACAAAAGAGTTTCACTATTACAAAATAGAGAAACCTCCGGAAGAGTACGCTCCTTTCGAGGAGATTGAAATTCCACTTAAATTTCAAGAGCACCTGCTCTGGTTTAATGGCGCCCTAAAACACAATGATCACATTACCAGGCTCGGTCCACTAGGTAGACCAGGAGCCACGTGGCCGGTTCTAGCCAGCTACACACCACATCCTGACATTGTAAGAATGTCAAGAGAAGAGCTGTTAGTACAGCTAAACACATTAATAAAAATACATAGGCAATTAGTCCAATATGTAATGCGGACTGCAACAGTCCAGCCAGCTGTTAATACACCACAGCTGACCCCTCATCAGGGGAACACAAATAAAATTACACCACAGAACATACAGTCATGTCTTGGTAAAACACCCGTAAAACGGGAACAAATTCCTTTCTGGTTAGCACAGAAAAACACTCAAATAGAGGCAGTATTTCCTGATACTACCCCTATTGAGAAATACAGAATCTTGACCATCTGCCTTCCTATGGGAATCGCACCATACGTGGAGGACTGTGACACTTGGGGTACAGTCTTTGCTTCCATTTATACAAAAACACACGGTGTTCCGTCTATGGCGGTAATACCAGAAGTGCTAAAACAGATTCAAAATGAATTCGGTCCAGAGCCCGCTTTAAATCTAGGTATGAAATTACTGAAAGACTTCAAGCAGGCCTCGGCTATATTATTAGCCAACATTAAAGGAGAAGCAGCATCTGTGGCGATCCGCCAGCAGTTGAAGGAAACAGATATAAAAGATCCTGTTGAGCTTGCAAAAATCATAGAAAAATGCTATGAAGAATTAGGTAGAGACAGCTTGGGTGGGAAACCGGTAAAGCCCCAGCTGCTCGAAAATCCTGAAAAATTATTTATTAAAAATAATTTAAACACTCCTAAAAAGAGCTGGGATGGAAATAAACAATCCACTCCCAAGGAAAAAGTTTTCCAGTCCAGAGGAAGGTCTCCTCGACGGAGGGAAAGAACTCCGACTCGAGAACGCCAGTCTCCCCAGAGGGAGCCCTCTGAGAAAAGATATAACCTTAGAAATAGGGATAATCTGAAAAAACCTGATAGATATCAAAGTATTGATACACGTCCCTCTCGATCTCTTCCACAGAATTCGGAAAGAAGAGGACGGTCAGACCCAGGAGAGCACACCAAGTCCAAAGACAAGGAACCTGCTCAGAGTAAAAAATCTCAATTTCAGAAAAAGAAGGTAGCCAGTATTAGAGTAATCAACCATGCCGAGAATACTGAGGACACAGTTGAAAAACGGGGAGTGGGCATTGACAATGTTGGACAGTGCAGCAGAGATCAGTATAGCGCGCAAGATCTTGATGAGTCATCTGGAGACAGTGGACACGAATGAATACATTCAGGTTGAAACTGCCGACGCCAGACTTAGCGAGCCCCATAAAATATACGAAATTACATTGCGTATAGAGGGTGATAAGACTAGGAAAATTTAGGGTCTGTTTTGGGATAAGCTCTCAAAAGGCTATGATATTCTGTTAGCTGAAAAAGATTGGCCCCCAGAGTTTGTCAGGGAGTGCCCTCGTGGCGAAGAAGTGATTATGCCTGCCTTCTCGAATCACATTCCGATTCACAAAAAATATACATATGCAAGGAAATGGGCAGTAGCCCAGGCACCTGCATTGTATAAAAATCATGTAGGATGGGATGAGGACTCTCCTCCTCACAAAATCCAACTAAAAAGTGAACCAACTGCCCAACGGCAGTATCCCATAAAGCAAGAAGCTAAAAAACAAGTCAGGGAGATCTTAGATCAACTTGAGTACCAGGGGGTGATTGAAACATGCACCTCTCAAATGAACAATCCTTTGTTTCCTGTCTCCAAGCCAGACAATTCATATCGTCTAGTTTTGGACTACAGACATCTTAATACATGTTGTAAAACTTTTGCAGTACAAAACTCGCATAGTGCAGCCCTAATGAATAACATAGTTAGGAAAAAATACAAAACGACATTAGACATATCTAATGGTTTCTTTTGTCAAAACATTGCACCAGAAAGCAGATATTTGACCGCTTTCTCCGCATTTGGGTCGCAGAAAAAATTCTGTCGACTCCCACAGGGGTTCAAGAACAGCCCAGGACTATTCTCAGCTAGGGTAACAGAGTTACTACAAATCTATGATGATGAAGCATTATCTTACGTAGATGATATTTATCTCACAGACGACGACTTGGATACTCACTTGAAAAGACAGAACACCATTATACTTGGGTTCGCAGCAGAGGGTTACAAATTCAACTTTAAAAAGTCTCGAATTGCCCATCTGACAGTACTGTTTTTAGGGTACGAATTATCAAGTGAAGGGAAAAGCCTAGCGGACAACTTCTTAGAGAAGTGCGCTGTACTCCAAGCTCCAAAAACGCTGAAGAATTTACAATCCATTCTAGGTTTTCTGAATTTTGGAAGAACTTACATTCTAAATTACGCAGAGAGGGTTAAACCTCTCTACGAACTAATTAAACCTGATTTTAAACAAATCAATTGGACTCAAAAACACACAGAAATTTTGAGATCACTGCAAACAGACATGTTAGCAAAAACAAAATTAGATACACGTGACAACACGATTGATCTTGTAATCCGAGTCATCCCAGGAAGATGCGGATTCACGTACCTAACCTCTAATGAGGGAGAAAAGGTACCAATTTCAATTAAATCACACTTGTACACACAAGTAGAAAGAACATTCAGTCACACAGAAAGAACTGTGAAAGCAGTGCAAATTGCATTAGCAAATGAAAGAGAACTAGCACATGGTAAAAGGATTAATATCCTCACAGCGGAATCCGCCTTCGAGGCGCTATTCAGCCCAGTAAACCTGCCTACAGTGTCACTGGATCCGAAATGGATACAGTGTATAGATTCTCTAGGAGCGGAAGATGTGAAATACTATTTCGCCCCGCAATTCGAAGAACTGAATGATTTAGAATATGAAGAAGAATATCCTCTGCCAATCGAAATTCTGCCTCTCCCACAGTACGCCTGTATAATCTATACAGATAGTTTTGTACAGCATTTCAACGTAGAGAGAAAATCCTACGATGCAGCATGTGCGATCATTAAAGGTCGTTGGCTGTGCGGTAAATTCAGACCGAAAGTAACAAAAACTGAATCTGTAAGAAACTGTTCGGTTCAGAGAACTGAAATCAGATCTTTAAAGATGGCGCTCGAAAATGCAGAACGTGAATTCCCGACACTTATAGTGTGCGATTCTCATTTTTGCGTCAACTCTTACAATAACAAACTGCAGAGTTGGATCGAAAACGACTACAAAGATGACACAGGTGCCACAATAAAGCATAAATTGCTCTGGGAACAGGTAGCTCTTTTATACAAAGAACTACAAAAGACTCATGTGATTCACGCACAGAGTCTTCAACGTGATGGCGTTCACGTTGCAGGGAATTCATTGGCTAAAACAGCCACAGCGGAAGCAACTAAACCGGCTTCCGTAGCCACAAAAAAGCGTACAGATAAACACATAGACGGGGAAACCATGCTGGCAGTAAAAACGACCGTAAAAGGCGACTGTGCAGCACTACCCGTAAACTATCCACTCAATTATGCATACGTAATCGATGCAAACTCCGTTCCTTTTGCTCGAATCCCTGGAGTGGGGGACAGAGTAATTCCAAACAGGAGCAGGAGGGGCTTCCTCTTACTGGAAACACACATGGGGTTGGGTCTGAGACACCAAACAATCAAAGCCTCTCTGAAAGAATTACAATCAGAGTACTGGTGGCCAGGAATGAGTATAGATATTCAATTTTTTTCCTCAAAATTGTGAAAACTGCAACCGAGATCGCAGAAATGAACAGGCCAGTGTAGTTTCAGGATCCCTTCTAGACAGCATAAGGCGGTCTATCTGCGCAATCAAAGAAGAGAAGCGCGTCCCAGTGTACACCATTAAGACTAAAAGCACTTAAAAGATGTGGCCCCAGCGCTCAGCTGACGCTAGAACGGTTATAAAAGATTTGCGAGTCTTTATCGGCACATACGCAATTACCACGTTCCGTTCTGACCAGGGTCCTGCTTTCAGCTCTCGAGCCTATAAGGAGGCCATGGCCAGCATGGGAATTGGGTTGCGGTATTCTTGTCCGTCGCACCCCGAAGGGAACAGTGTGGTAGAAAGAAAAAATCGTGACATAAAGCAATCTATAACAGCGAAGGTATTAGGTTCAGGCGCTGGGTGGGTCAAACATTTAATAAGTGTCCAGACTAGCCTTAATAACATGCCAAGAAATTCTCTAAAAGGTTTCAGCCCATACGAACTATTGTTCGGAATTAGAATGCGCGTTCAGGACCTCGATAGTCAGATGTCAGTGGTACAAGAAGAAACAACGCACTTTGATGTAAAGGATCGTTTGGCTGTTTTACAGGAACTGAATGAAACAAGAAAATCATTAAGCAACATAAAGTTAAAGCAACAGCCAAGTACCACTGACGAGGCACCACCAGCAACAGCCCCAGCAAGGCCTGTCTGGATTCCAAAGATTGGGGATCTAGTCAGAGAAAAGATAGCGGTTAAGAAGGAATTTGGGCCTTCTTACAGAAAAGCAGTACCTGTCTTGGCAGTCACCGGAACAAGATCAGTTGTGCTACCGCCCCTTGCTGGTAAAAAGGAGAACAGAGTCGTGTCCATCGATCTGGTAAAACCACAAGCATGTGGCCTATAATCAACAGTAGGCCCAGTGGACTCCCAAGAAACAACAGAATACCCAAACTTGCAACAATCCAAGAGGTTCAAACTGAAAGACTCATCACATTCGATCAGCCTGCAGTGCACAATGAAGGACTATGCAATAATGCCATGGAACTCGTGCCTCTTGAAACACAGATTGAAACAGTTCATCAAGAAACAACACCAGTCTACAATGATGTGGCATCAGAAAGTGCTACCGAAGGACAGATTGAAAGAACAATCCCATCAATTGACAGAACTGCCTCTGGTTATTTCATCAACTTCGACAACTTCTCTGAAGGTCAAAACGACCTCGAAGTGATGCCAGAAACAAAAAAATCTTTTAAAGAAAAAGCAACAGAACTCTTTCATCAACTGAAGGAAATCTACCTAATTTCCCCTTGGCTAGAGTTCTGGTTCGGTCTAGGTGTATTTTTCCTCCTGCTTTGGCTCATCATGGTACTGTGTTTGGGAAAATTCATTGAAGGAAAATATATTACAATGGACACAGCAAGTCAGAACATCAACCTAGTCTTGAAACCACACAGATCATCCCACGTGAAGAAAAGAGAACTGTCAACAGTAAATGTCACAGCAATTCCAATACCTGGTGGGGTAGTATGGGGGAAAACAGACTATGAGATATATGGTCCGGTCGAAATCCTGAAGTATCCTCATCAACTAAAAGTTTCCTTAAGTGACTTTGTGACACCTAGTACATTCTCTGATGATTGGGACTTTAACAGTATTAATGACATGATGTCTGATTTAGTAATGTCAGCTAGATTCACAGATCATGATTATTTACAAGGTTCATCTAGTTATGAGCAGTTATTCTGTTACACCCACTATGGGGATCATTACTTGCATAAATCTGCACAGCCTAGAAATGTTTTTATGTATAATCAATGGGAACATTGTGCTACACCACCTAAAAGCAGTTCTAAAGCATTTTTTGAGAAATTCAAATACTTCTCAGGGTTTAACACCAGTAATGCAGAAACGTTTTATTACAAACTGTTAGATAAAACAGGAATGAAAACAATGCTGACAAATTCTAAATTGATATATTCAGAAGCATTTTATGACAAAATGATGACATTTGGTTTTGATTATTGGAAAAATAATATTGAAACGAAAACAATTTGGGGTACAAAACATTGGCAGGTGCAAGGCATTGAAGCCCTATTTAGAACCTGCATGATACCAGAACAAATGTTGTTTTTAAATGACACAATACACCAAACATCTTGTCTTGGCCTAGCTAAGATCAAAGTCCTTAAAACACCGTCTATACCAAAGCCAATACCTGAAAATACAACTACAGATATTGAGTTAGGCGTGTCACAAATTTTACATTTCAACAGAACACATCCTGATTGGAAAAAATGGTTAATCTGGCCTACAGACACAAATAGCTGTCAAGATAGATTCCTGAATAAAACACAGGGGTTAAAAATGACCAGATTAGACTCAAGATACTCCCAGAGACAACATCCAGGGATTATAACAACATACAGTGTAGGGAAGCTCTGCCTTGAATGGCTAACATCATCCACACTGGCTGAAATTAAGCAACACTTGTCTTTACTAAAAGATGGTGCTGATTTGCGCGATTTCATTCTTGGACCAAGCAAACAGCGTCACAAGCGTTTCATAGCGACCAGTATCTATGCTGCTTACAACGAGGCTTGGAAAGTAAAGAAAATTGAAACTGCTGAAAAAATACGAGAAATTGATCGTATTAATTTGGAGAAATCACTTTCTGTAGTAGACAATGGGTTAATGACTCTGTCTTCCAGAATATATTCGTTGGACAATATTGTATCCTCTGCCTTTGATGTGATAGAGATTTGCTTATGTTACAACATGGCCAGTCTCAATTACGCTCTATTATAGAATTAGGCTGGACACTGCAAAATCTTCGTTCAGGCTATGTGCCTTGGCGTTTAACCAACACAACGTCATTATTTTCCATTTTTAACCTTACTGATAAACAGATCAGTTTGGCACCGAAAGGAGCAGACTATACAATCCTGAGCATCGAAAAACTCGAGAGATTACCATTGACAATGTCAGAGAGTCCTGTCATTGAATGGATAACACACGGAATTATCACAATTCCGATAACAACTTTCCGATTTAAAAAGTGCCTTGAGTACATACCTGCTGGCCAGTATGAACAATTAGGTAAAGGATATGTAAAATCTGAATGGAAATTACCATACACTCATTCTTGCTATAGTGACAGCGACAAAAATGTATTTCTTAGTGGTGAGAATTGTAAACATTCACTAAGTGGTATACTTTTGTGTCAGGGTATTAATTTACATGGAGCATGCGATGGAAATTCACATCCTTTCATGCCACCAGCTAGTCACACCTGCAACTCAGATAGAGCCCTTCTTTATGCAACTTTCGAACGGGAGTTACATTCTTAGAACGGATCACAGATGTTGTGGCCTCGTGCCAGGGAAAAGTTATCTAGTAGAAGTAACATCCATGGTCAAATGCTGTATGCAAGCATTGTTTCCGAGTGGGCCTGCAGACATAGTGACTCCCATCTGGCCTCGTCTGAATCTCTATTCTATACGAATTGATACATTAAGCAAAATGAAATCTGTACTTTTACAGACAACAGTGCCTATAACGTCATCTAAAGAGACGTATGATCTTCTAGTTGCAAGGACAGCTACTGAAGTTCATGACCTTTTATCAACAAATTGCCCCGTGCATTTCGTAGAAATGTTAAGCCAACTCCTTAACATGTCTAGTGCAACAAGCATCCCAGGCATATTTAAGACAGTCTTTACGGGACTGCTAACACCCTTCAAGGCAATTCTGGGAATCGTTCCTAATTTTGGAGGGATACCATTATTTTTGGGACTTGTAGCAGGGATTCTATTTTTGACCCTCCTGCTTCGTTATGGCAAGCCTCGGCTCAGACATAGCTCCCATGGGAATGGAAGAGACAATCCTAGCAATGCGCTACCGGGACAGGATAACTAACGTCCTTGGATTGGCCAGGTTGAGAGATCTAAACATGACCTGGTTTCTTTCATTCAGACCGATATGGCAAAATTGCATTTTACCTGTGCTACGGTGTATGCTTTGCGGCGATGAATGCGTGTTGGACATCTGTCTTTCACTTCCATCAGCAGTACCAATGGATGTCGATACTTTGCTCAGTCCAATAACGGCTCACGCATTGTGTTGTCCCCAGCGGCTACCAATCCTGATGACGGCATTCGTGGAGACTCCTGTACTACAACCAAGTGGTAACAGTGGAGCAAGTGACAAAAGCAACATCACCCAGGTACGGCCTTCTGTGAGCATTGCTGCTTCTGCCTTCGATGACAGCAATCATTCTCACACCTGCCAAGTTACAGCGCTATCTAATTTGGTTGAACTGTCACCTGAATTTGTAGACCAATTCTTTGAGAGCCTGTCTGATACGATGTTCTCACCCGTAGAGAAACAATAACTTTTTAAGAAGCTTTCCGACACACAGCGTTCCCATGAACTCTGAATTCGGCCTTCAGTTTTGATCAACAAAAACTGCTAAAAGCTTTGGAATTCTATTTCCCCGGTCAAGCAATAATTCTTTTGATTTGGACAATTTTTCTAATATTGACTTTTTTTTTTGGCACGAACAATTCTTTGCTTAACGTAAAAACTATTCTTAGAGAACAGAAGCTTCACACTTCTATTTCTAAACACATCTAGAGACATAACAACATTACACCAGCCTTTAGCACACATGTTATTACAATGCATTTTTATGTGATGATTTATCTCGCTTTTCTTCTGTCAGAGATACTTCATGTGTAATTCTTTTTGCATAATCGTTCATTGATTTCATATGCAATAATTTTTTGAATGATTTCTATGCTTCAAGAAAACGTACAGTACCTGAATTTCATGTATTACAAGTACGCCTATTTCGAATGCATTTATGTATTTTGGGGTGGGCAATGTTACACATGCATCTAATTGCTTTAGTTTTAGTAATTTTGATGGACATTAACCCGTGGAGTGGGTGTTGCGTGTTTATCTAGGTCCCTGATCGATACTGTGACCTTATGCCCCTATTCGGCTATAAATCCATTTATTCTCTATATTGGCATAACCGTTCAAGTGCGATTTTCTGAAAAGTCATCTCTGGCCTCACACGAACAGAGCCACATTCCAGCATAGTTCTCTCTGCCACTTCCTTTGCGACCAATTAGTGCAATAACAGAGCAGTAGTCACTATCTGATATTCCTAGATAACACTCCGAGTTCTTCAACAAGATAAAAACTCCGCAAACCTGGAAATCCCCGCTTGCTGTGTTTTGATTAGTAATGGAACTCTAATGAGCAACTGATAACTATCACTTCCTAGTGGCATCTTTAATTGACGTCTTATGTCCAGCAAACTTGCGTCAAACCCGGCACCTGTCAGGTATAAATTACCAACGTTGCCTTAAGCAATGGAGAGCTACTGTTGCTGATGCCAGCTGCCTGCAAGACCCCGTGTTGGTAAATCTAGCACTCTGTCGCTGCAGCCTGCTGTCCCTGTGGTGGTGAAGCTGCTGATACCATTATCGCTGCTAAAGCGCGAACGATGGTACAGTACGCTTAGGAGCTGAACAGCCGTCCCTCTGCGAAGACATCCAGCAGATTCCAGCTGCCCGCGGACGCTGTCCCCCCTCCTTCCTCGACGCGCTGAAGAGACCCGCTGCCTTTCTCGTGCAGAGAAATCCAGCTCCGGCGTTTCCGGTCTACCCTTGCGGGTGTTTGGGATATCGAGAGTGACCCCTGAAGGAGATACCAATCCTCCATCATTCTATTCAGAGGTATGGTGTTGACTAAACCCTTAGACGAGAATTCTTGAAACAAACCTTGGCAAAACCAACTTAACTTAAGCTACTTACTTACTCCCCTTCCACGTGTTAGGCTTAGGTCAGGCACACTGGGGTAGGCTTAGTTAGAAGCACCAGTTGAGTATGTTAGCCTAATGTATATATGACTGTATATATGTTTTATTACTTTTAAATCATTGTATGGCTAAGAAACCATATCAATGCTTTTACAGTATTATTTCGCAATCCTTATCTTACTGTACGTACTTTTCATAATAACAATTCTTGCAATTTTGGCAATACATTTCTCTTGTACGAGAAGAAAGATTGTTCAATAAATGTTAACCCTTTATTGACAAACGCCCGTCTCTCTATTCTCTACATCTCGTGAAAGTAAACTGCACTAGACTGACTTAGTGAAATACATGTCTATTGTTTCACACGACCCTAGAGATTGACTCTTGATCTGAGGAGCAAAGTTGTCATGTTGCACGGTTGTTGGAAAGCTGAATCCCTTCTTGTCTGTGCCAAGGAAGCTGATCACTTCCTATGCAGAGAAGAAAGTTTCCAGTGACCTCTGAGCTAGTTGGTAACACAACCCAATTAAGTTTAGCATAGTCAGTGGAGGCCTGGAATATCCACAGTTCCACGTCGATACTACTGTTTATGTTATTCCAATGCGCAGGGCCTAGTGGGAAACTAGGAACTACACTACAGATTGATGCGTTTGGGTATGTGTGGAACTAGTAGGGCTTAAATGACCTCTATGTATATATTCTTGTTTGGGGCCCTATGTAAATATTTAGGATGTATAGAGAGCTAATTTGTAAATGTTATAAATATGTAATGTAATGTTTTACTTGTAAAGCGCACG
Source organism: Lissotriton vulgaris (assembly GCF_964263255.1). NCBI lineage: Eukaryota > Metazoa > Chordata > Amphibia > Caudata > Salamandridae > Lissotriton > Lissotriton vulgaris. Next base: position 272,688,870 of record NC_141694.1, on the reverse strand, counting down.
GTTGCCTGTTGGCGTCCTGGAGCTGTATACCGCTGGGGAACCCGTCCTGGCTTTCCATGTGGGATGGTCCCTACTGGGAGTCCCCAAGGTGGAGGCAGGCATCCCCGGCGTTGATGGGGCTGTTGTGGAGATTAGGCAAGCTAATGCCCAGAGTTGCCGAGTGGGACCCCTGGTTAGAGTAGGCACCAATACGAGAATTATCGAGTCCGCTGACCCTGGTCCACGACCCTGCCGCGTCAGGAATTAAACCCTGGTCCAGGGCCGACTTCTGCTTCCGGGTCTGCCGCCTCTAACCAGTGAGCCACACCACACCACTATAGCGTGATGAAACCTATGATACAATAAAAAGGAAACTATGTTTATATCATTCTGGTTTGGGACAATATTGATGTTCACTTAAAGAATGAGGTAACACCCATGTGCTAAATTACTGCCAGGGAGAGGTATTGTGTTCATGTACCCAACTCCCCACGGCCTTGTGTGCCCAAACTGATGGTGCCTAACTAACCCTTAACTTCCCAACTTACCTCTCCAAGTGGTGGTCGCACCTAGAAGTCCTTCGTCTCCATGCCTGCAGTACCTTTGCAAACCGGAGGTTCTGTGTTGAAAAGAACAGGCCACCAGACCTCGAAACAGCACTCTGCACCCGGCAGCCCCAGTGCCGCTGAGAGTGCACCTTTTGTGCTACTTTGTTTCCCCATTAGCCCTGACCTAAACCCTAGGAACTTTGCTCCCACAACCCAGTGGCCTGCTTGCCAGCAGCCACCAACCAGAGGCCCCCTATTCCCCATTGGATTACATTGCGCCTCAGCACTCTGCACCCGGCCGCACTAGTGCAGCTGAGGGTGCAACAACAGTGCATCATTGACCCTGGGGGACCCCTGAGTATAACCCCAGAACCTTAACTCCCACAGTCGATTACTTACCTGTGAACCGATAACCTGTTTTTCCTCCATAGGATAACATTGACAATTTTCTTCAAAAAAGTTTTTTAGTGTGGAGTTTTGAAATCTAAAAATATTCATAAAAAATCGCACAAATAACCAAAACGTCTTTAATTATCTGGTTACAGGAAATGTCCCAGTGCTGAATCCAGGTATCCAGCACTGAGTAAAAAAAGTAACGTACTGAAAAAGCCTATTCATTTCAATGCACTGTTTCTTCCAAAAAACGACTATGTGGAGTTTTGAAATCTAAAGATATTCTTTAAAAACCATGTGAATAACCAAAACGTAATTACTTACAGAAAATGTCCCAGTACTGAATCTAGGTATCCAGCACTGAGTTAGAAAAGTAACATAAAAAGTAACTTACCTGTAATTTGCTGAAAAGGCTTTTCATTTCAAAGTACTGTATTTGCTAAGTGTTGCAACCTGCTGCATCCTGTGTAAATCAATCAAAGTACAAGTTCTATTCCATTTTCAAACTGTTCTATATCCAGTAACTTATTACTGAAAAATATTTAATGCTTACCTGTGCCAGGCTTGCTTGGTTCTAAAAATAAAACAACAATATATATTTTTATACAAACACAATTGGCGTAGAGTTCAATTATTGAGTGTGTGGATTAATTTGCTGACTGAGTGTGTACATCAAATGCTTAACACTGTCCTCTGATACTGCCTTACTGCTCGACCACTCTACCACAACTAGAGAGTAAGGTGCTATCTAACTTTAATCTCTGACTACCTCTGGGATCACCTGGATTCTATACACACTATACCTCATTTTGGTGTAGTATATATAGAGCCAGTATCCTACACATGCATATTGTGTACATTCGACACTGTAGTAGCTTGGGTTTGTTTTTAGAATCTATTTCATTCAGAATGTGCGTTGTACTGTATTCTTGATTGAATGTTCCAGATTTGTCAGTTGACAGCCTTTTCCTGTAGCTACAGTCGCCCTGCTCCTATGGTCTAGTTTTACTCCAATAAAGCTTCAAACTGGCTTTCATCCCGAGTCTTCATTGCCTGTTTATAACATATTTTTTGGCGACGACCAACGGTTTGGTTGAGCGTATGAATAGGGTGTTAGGTGAATGTATTCAATGGGCGTTATCCAACAAGTGTATAGTTGCTAATTCAGTGAGGAGTATGCTGTGGTTTTACCGTACTACGCCTCATTCAACTACAGATGTGTCACCTTTTGAATTGCTTCGCGGACGCAAAGCTGCAACTTTATCATGCCCTGCCTGGATGTCTAAGTGGGTGAAAGGGAATGTTTGGACTGATGAGGGTGTGAGGAGTCAGGTTGAATCTGTTCTGAGCAAACAAAAATGGTACTTTGATGACAGAATGCAAGTTAAAGACATTTGTGTAAAGCCAGGTGATGTTGTGTGTGTCAAGAAACCATTTCATGTTCAGAAAGGTTCTTCTAAAATTGGTTCCCCATCAAAGGTCTTGGATGTGAAAGGTAATGCTGTAAAACTCAGCAATGGTCAATGGTGGAATAAATCTCGGGTGGTAAAAACATCGACTCACTCATATCCCGTGAATAATGGTGCTCATTCTGGTAGTTCAAAGTCTTGTATAGTTAGTAACAATTTGAGGTGTAGAATGCGTGTTATACGTACTCCTCTTAGATACAGGAAGTGATGATTACTCTTCGTTCATTTATATCTCATTATTAGAGTATTACTTTTATACTTTTACCTTTTAGATGACATGTAATCTTTGTATGTTTATTGTTTCTTTTATTTTTGTTTCTTTTAGAATATTTATTATGTTATGTTTTCCCATTTTGTTTTTAGGTAAGGGAAAACCCATGTAGTAGTTTAGGTTTGTTTTAGAGTCTTATTTATTATAAAGGAAGACCCATGTAGTAGCTTGGGTTTGTTTTTAGAATCTATTTCATTCAGAATGTTCTTTGTACTGTATTCTTGATTGAATGTTCCAGATTTGTCAGTTGACAGCCTTTTCCTGTAGCTACAGTCGCCCTGCTCCTATAGTCTAGTTTTACTCCAATAAAGCTTCAAACTGGCTTTCATCCCGAGTCCTCATTGCCTGTTTACAACACACTTGTACAGTCAGAATATACACACATGCATCAACATTTATGAAAAAGCATTCACTGCCATTAGAAAGATCGCCGCTGGCCCATCGGAGACATCGTAACACAGCGGGAGGAACACCACTACCTCAGAGGTATTCTTCATATCGCCACCGCAGCGGTGTGGCTGTTTGGCCGCCAAACTCGTAATCAGGCCCTTGGTTTTTTCTACTGGCCTCGGCGCTCCCTAAAGTCACATAGCATTACAATCATGTAATAAATTAGTATGACAATTAGAGCAAATCAGTAATGTAACAATATTTGCAACGATCTATTTTGCTTTAAAGTGGTTGCTTTATTTGAAGATCATATACTTGTTTGTAGCATAAATATTAATCATTAATTGCATTCCATCTGACCTTCTACCGGTCTATAATGGACATACACATACATTCAAAACTGATTTTCTTTTGTTCAAAAACCCATAAACTTTGTATATTAGCATCCAGTACAACAGATATCATCAGAAAGACTGGGAATGATGGCACAGCCTAACTGGGCAAGCTATAGATATGTCAGTATCATTTATTATTTTACAACAGAACACCTTAACTCATTTTCATCACTACATGGTGCTAAAGGAATAGGGCAGAGGGCATCGGAGAGAAAATAAGCTACTGGGATCTTGATTATAATAACAATAGCAGATCCAGTTTGTAATCACCTTTTTCTCAATAATTAACTAACTAATTATGACGTTCTTAATGTGTTGGACATTGCAACATCTCATTCACTCTTATCTAATTCAGAAAATAATTATTTTAGTCAACTACCTCTAAATCAGTGTGTTATAACTCCTACAGTTTCCTTTTGATATGTGTCTTCTAAAACAACACCTATAAATTATGAAAATGTATCTATATGTATACAACATAAGTCACTATGCTAACCCATTTAGCTAATTATTACATACATGGTCAGAAATAGTTTATGCTTAAATGTACCTTATAGGTAAGTATAAACTCCGCAATATGTGTATTTGCATTTCAGCATTTTATAATCGTCATTTCACTGTCTATGGTTTCCTAAAATAAAACGTAATGTTTACAAGACCAAAATGTGTGACTAATTATTTGGAAAACAATAGGCAAAGTCTATATAATGCATTCCTCCGCAGTTAAACGTGAATGTGTGGGCTGTGAATATTTGCATGCCATATTCCCTCACTTTTATTCATGCACCTTCATTCATAGTACAAAGAAAGACCAATATAAAGGACACCCTATCAGAGCATTGTGTCAACCTATCATAGTTCCATTATGGGCACTGAGTTTAGCCTTAATATCATTCTGAACACCTGTTTTACATATTCTTTTTGTATTACATGGTTGAACTGTTATGTGACTTTAGGGAGTGCAAAGTCCAATATAAAAATGCTTTTTAAAACACCGTTGCTAACAGTCTCATCAATTAATGTGTTTTTTCAATGTAACAGTTTTATTGCAAGCATGTGGATTCCACTTTGATGTGGCAATCACTTTTTTCCTCTTATCTTTTTCTTTTATGTATGTGTCATATGCCTTCCATTCAAATTGTCAAAGAAAGGCATGCCAAGGCCAGACCTTTGAGTTTTTGCCAATGCCTGTTTTACTGAGTGTCAGTTTAATGGCTTGTTTTTCATAGCCTCTTTGACTCCAAGCACACATAAATAGAAGCCAGGCTCAGAACACTTACAATGAATTGACGTGTATTGGCAAAGCCAATAGGTCTGGCTTGCATTTAAGAACTGACTAAAAGATTTTTAAAAAGCCGACAGTACTGTAAAAACAAAAACAAAAAAATATTAATTTCTTTTTTTTGAATTTATTTTTGTTGAGCAGAGTATAAAGGCAATACATACATTGCGATATAATTGATCATCATGAGTAAAAACCGACAATTTAGAATAAAACACATTCTTATTCATTTGTCAGCTGTAACCTATATGGATTAAATGGTCTCACCTAATCATCAAATATTTAAAAAGACAACAAGAGTCTGGCTGAACCATGCAATAATTTAAGAAAGACATGATCTTACTACCTAAATATCTAAAGTATCTAACGTACTAGAGTGCTACATGCTAAAATATTGCAGGATTGACATGGTAACCGGCATTGTTTATATTATTGCATGCCCTCAGGATAACCTCTATTTGTTGACCTTTGATCACTTGTACCCTTGATTATAGAGACATAGCGCACAACCATATAGATCCCTATATTAGTGATGTAAACATTATATCTATGCAAAGAACTATGACATTAAGATGCAATAGTGCCTTCCCTTTAATATAGAAACATAAAGTGCAATGTGCTAAAGTGCTAAGTTTCTATCATTGTTTCCCAATTATCAGAAAAGTTCCAAACAGGTGTGAATTTTTTTGTTGCACCGACCCTCTTGGCATAAGCTTCTTCAAACCTCATTGTCCTTCGCATTTCATTTAGCCATTTAGAGTAGGATGGTACATCTTCAGATCTCCAATTTTGGAGAATTAAAGAGCGGGCAACTAAGGAGCAAATCGCCGTATATTTCTCTTCGGCGTTGGTCAAGTCAGAGCTCACTTTGGAAATGCCAAAAAAGACTACCACTGCCTCGGGGTCAAGCTTCTTTTTAATTGCCTGGCTTATTGACGAGAAGATCTTGCGCCAAAATACTTAGAGTTTTGGGCACATAAAAAATATGTGGAGCCAATCTCCCTCGCCTTGAGCCTGGCATCTAAAACATTTATTTTCCACTTCCGAATGGCTTTTATTAAGAGTTTTCGGAGTGTAGTAAGCCAACCACCATGACAAAAAAGCCATCCTTTTGAAGTTGGCTGCTCTTAGGGCCTTACTTCCTAAGTGGGCTATGGACTGCCATTCCTGGCAAGAGAAAGAACAATTGGTTTCCAGGGTTATTTTTCCCAAAAATTCTTCAGTGGCCCAGTTCCTCAAGACCACAGTCCTTCCATCTTTTAAGCCTGCTAGAGTGGATTTGTAGACCAAATGTTTTACACTCCTCTAGCTTCAAGTAGACAAATCCTGAGGACCCGGCTTGGTTAAAAAAAGACTGCAGTTTATCGGAAAAGTCACAAACCATCTTATATCGGTCTTTTTCGGCAGTTTGGATGTTTTCAACAATATAGGAATTTGTGAGCCAGACTCCTGAATCTCTATATATATATCTAAAAATAGGAAGTATGTCTGTTTTTCCTTTATGCATTACTACATCATTCATCCGATCGCCATGAAACTTTGGGAAGTTGTTGTGTACACTCCCGCGAAGGTTTCTAGCAAAAAATAAATAAACTATTTGTTAAATATCGGCCCCCGGCCTCATAATCTTTCCAATACTGAACGTTTACCGTTTACGGTGCGACTCGCTTTTGCAATGACCAGCAACAAAGCACCAGGACAATCGCTGCAAGTGTGTGGACTAGATTTGGAGAATCCGTGCTTCTCACATGGACAACTGTATGTGGCCAGTTCACGCGTCGGAAAACCTTCCGATTTATTTGTGTACGCACCAGACGGAAAAACCAAAAAATACTGTGTATCCACAAGCACTCGAATAAATAAACAGAATTAAAACAACACTTTAAAATGTTTTCCATATTAAAATGAATAAGTTTCAATAAAAATGACACAATGTAAATTGAATGTCATCATAACAAGTTTCCTTAAATTTCCTTTTGTCTGAGATCGCAGCAACGCGCGACGGGTAAGCTATTCATTCTATAAAAAAAACATATCTAGCCAATCATTAGGTTCCAGTAAACATGCTGAGATCGAGGATCACTGCCTCATAATAAGTGCAAACGTTTGGTAAGGCTTAATCCCCCTGATTAGTTCCAGCTGTAAAATGGGCACTTAACCCTAGAAGCCTTCCTATTCCAGACAAATTCTTTGAGCATTGAGTCCATCTCTTTAAAATAGTTGGAATTGATCTTTAGGGGGACATTTGTAAAGAGGAATATTAATAGGGGAAGTATAGACATTTTTATAAGTGCTACAAGGTTAAAGGTAGAAAAGTCCACTCATCAAGCAGGGCTTTAATTTTATTCCGAGTTGCTAAGTAATTCAAACTGAATAGTTGTTCAAATTGGTTAGAGACAAAAATACAGAAATATCTGATCGGTTCTGCTCTCAGAGCTTGGAATTTTGAATTGGGGGTAAAAAATTGCAATCCACATTCAATGTTAAAATCTCGGTTTTATTTTGGTTTATTTTATATCCCCCTATTAGCTCAAATTGACTAAATTCTTCTTGAGCCTGATCCAGATTCTGTTTATCTGTGAGCAGATACAAAATTATATCATCAGCAAAAAGTTTTAGTTTTGCCATCCCTTCTATTGGAGGTTTAATTTCGGGATTTCCGCGAACTCTAATAGCCAGGGGCTCGATAAAAAAGGTGAACAGAATTGGGGACATCGGGCAGCCTTGTCTGGTTCCAGGATTTCTATTACCAGCCCCTATTAAATCAGCATTTACAACCACCCAGGCTTGAGCTCCTTGATAGATGTTTCTCAGCATATTTATGATATGAACAGGGATACCAAATGTTCCCAGTCCAAAAAAAAGTGCGTCCCAATTGACCAAGTCGAACGCCTTTTCAGCGTCGACCATCTTAACAAGGGTTGAAATTTTGGTGTTCATCAAAAAATCAAGGGCCTGGATTAAAAACCCAGTATTGGAGGACATAAACCTCCCCGCAACAAACCCGCTCTGATCGCGATGAATTAATGCCTGGGCAATAGGGGTAAAGCGTTGAGCCCAGAATTTCATTAACATTTTAAAATCTGCATTAAGGAGACTGATCGGCCTATAAGAATTGACATCCTAATGATTTTTTCCCCTTTTTTACAAAACTGACTATTATAGACTCGTTGAAACTAGGGGGAACACAGCATCCCAGTTAGATAGTGTTAAACAATTTTGCCAAAAAAGGAGTCCATTCCTTGGAAAAGGTTTTATAAAATTCAATTGGGAGCCCATCGGCTCCGCAAGCTTTAGCCCCTGCAATTGATTTCATCATGTTTACAACTTCTAATTCAGATATATGGAGCTGGAGTTGTTCAGCTAGCGTCCCTGATAGAATGGTAAGATTTACCTTTTCAAAATAATTATAGATTTGATCCAGTCCTACCTCATATCTAGTAGCATATAGCTGCGAATACTGTTCCAAAAAGACTTGGGCTATGCCCTCTTTATCACTTATAGAGGCTAGAGACTTGGGATCAATAATTTCCAAAATCAGGGCTGCTTCCTATTTTGTTTTAGTTGCCCCGGCAAGCATTTTACCCACCATTTGGCTCTCCTCATACACTCAATGTTGATATGTTCTAGAGCTGGTTATTTCTTCAATTGAACAAAAATCCTTCAGTGCCTGCTTTGCCCTTTCAAGCTGCACTCCGGCGTCCCAGTCCCATGAGACTGGGTATTTCTTAAACTCATTGCGTTATTTACCTCCTGCTGGAGTTTATTAATCTTATCTCCCCTTTTTTAAAACTGGGCGGCTGAAAACACGATCATCTGCTCCCATAGGGCTGCCTTGAAACCACCCCAAACTGAAAATCCCCACCAAAATTATCTTTCCCGGTGCCCCCCTGAGTAACTCACTGATTTTAAGTAGAGCTGTAGTGTTGTCTACTATTGAGCCATAGTAGTTGACAAAACTTTGTGTCATACCATTTAATTTTGCCTCAATCCAGGTCCACCTTCCCAAGGGATCTCTCCGGATTTAGCCAAATTCCCAAGGGAGACCTCTACAAAAATAGACGGCTACTCCTCTTTTAGCTAACCCAGCTGAGGCAAAAAAGGCATGAGAAAATAATCTTGGGAGAAATAACTTTGGGGAGTTGGTTTTCAAATGAGATTCCTGAAGAAATAAAACCTTGGGCAAAAAGGAAACTAACCACCTAATTAGTGCTCCGTACTTTTGTTTGTTAAGTATCCCATTGACGTTAACTGAAATAATACAGCACTTGTTTGTCATTTTTATAGGGTGTCAGCTAAATACACAAATAATCCCGCAATCCTAACGGTCTTTCCCGAAATGCCCTTGCTGCTGCTCATTTTACTGCTACACCCTTTTAAAAAACCATCCCCTCCCCCGACCCGCCTCTCTGGAGATGTGGTTTCCTCCACTCTTTGTGCTTTTTACCCATGCTCTTTTTCCTGCAGAAACCCCCACAACACTACCCCTACCCCCTCCCACCAACGAAATGTGGAAAACCCCACTAGCCACGCTAGCTACATTTCAGCACTCCCTACATAACTGCTGGGTGTCATGGAACTACAGCCTGGGTGATGGTGCTACTCCCAACAATCTCTCTTCTGTACATGTAAGTTATTATGAACTACTAGAAGAGATCTCCTTAAGTAACCCATGAGCATCCTTTATGGAAGATAAGAAATGAAGCTTCCCCTTTACTATAACACAAAGTTTTGATTGCTGCACAATTGAGGCCTGGACGCCCTGTGCTTTGAGTAAATACAGCATTTTTACCAATTTCTTACGCCTGCTCGCTGCAGCTGCTGACATATCAGAAAATATATGACATTTAGTAGTTTCATAAACAGAGTATTTTCTTTGCTGAATTGCCTTTGCTAGGACTCTCTCTTTAACACAGAAACCAGAAAAAGTCAACAAAATTGTTTGTGGTATTCTCGAGTTTGGCAGGGAATGAGCAGCAACCCGGTGTGCCCTTGTGATCGTTAAATCTCCATTGAAGTCTGGGAGAACCTTTTGTTTAATAAACGTGTCAGCCCATCTGAGAGTATGGGACCCCTCTGTTCCTTCTGGAATGCCCACTATTCGAAGATTGGACCTACGAGAATGATTTTCGAGTTCTTCGAGTTTATTTTCTATAAAGGCCTTATTTTTTGCCGCTTCATTCACTTTCACAAACATGTTGGTCATCTGATCCTCTAGCTGCGCTATTCTTGTTTCCCCTTCCTGTCATCTTACAGGAAAGCAAACAACAACCTCTTCAATTTTGCCTAGACGAAGATGGAGGGAGACGATCTCAGATTCTTGTGATTTTTCATTTCCCTAATCTCATCCCAATTAAGGTTTAACATATCTCTTATATCCAACTGTTGGGTAAAAACCCCCTCTGACGAGGAGTTACAGCTGTCTTAAACAGTCTTCCCGTCTGGTTTTTGGTTTGTAGCAGAAAGGACCTCGATCCCTAGTCTGGTTCCATCCATCGGCTGTTCCTGTATCTGGGGGGAAAGTAGAACCTGTACCTGCGGCTGGTGTTGTGCCTCTACTGGTAAAGTTTCTGTGGCTACAGGTAATAGCAGAGTAGACTGCGCCTGTGCTTGTGATGTGCCCATTGTACCCACTGTTTGGTCTAGCATCATATCTGTGTCGAGTAAAGAAGTTTCCAGATTTTGCGTTGCCGGGCTACCTTCAGAAGAACAAAATGGAATCTGTTCAGCCGGTCAGCCATTTGTGCCGGCTGGGCCTCTGATGGTGGGTGAAATATACCTTTTTGCGATTTTTACATCACTCCTGAGGCTTCCTGTGATTTTATTGTGAAACTGGCGGGAGCCAGTAGAGATGTTTTTTTTTTACAAAACAGGGGAAAATCCTTAGCACTTTTCAAATCTTTCTTAGCCCCCCCCCGGTTACTGAAGCCTCTTGTTGTTCCGCAGCTACCGATGTCCCTGTGGACTTTCTTTGCCCCACAAATATCTCATTCTCCAACTGTACCGGGGAAAATTACTGTTCTTCTTCTGAACTTTCAAAGCTGTAGTTTAAGTCAGATTGATTCGCGATATGATTGGCTCTGGCCGCTTGTGCTACCGCCTTTGCTTGAGCTAAGCGAGTCTTAGCTTTTATCCCAGCTGCTGAATCTACCATGGCCACAGTACTTGTTGATTTCAGATGTTTTCCCATTTGCCTCTGCTTTTTTTTCCTTTCTTTTCCTCTCTCTACTCCCTTGTTGTTTATTTTTACTGGGCCTCAGTGAACATATAGATGAAAAATATGGCAAATGTCCCCCAGGTCATATAGAGTTATCACCAGATTCCTCGATGAATTTCTGACTGTTCTTTACCAAAGAAAAAAAAAAGATGGGAGAGATATTCATACCTCCATCCTTGCAGCATGTGGCAGATTTCCTGGCTCATGAGCTTTAATCCCGCATTGGAACTCTGCCGGCGCACCAGCCCTCATGCATTGCACCTCGTGCCAAGTCCGAGCAAATCCTGATAAGAGATCCCATCCACAGCGGGCAATCCAGGCTCCAGTTACCGGAGTGTCTTTTCCAGTGTTCGGTCGATGCCTCCCCACGTCCTTCTCAGCCCTTGCTAGCCCCCGCCTGTACCAAAGCAGGATATAAACGTTGTGAGGCTGTGAGGCGGCCGGCTGCACCGATTTTCAGGTTACAGGCGCGCGGAGAAGAAGAAGAGAACCACTGACAGGAGCTCCGTTTTTTTGCGTTCGCGGTGTGCAAGACGCTGAGTCTCCATTACTGAGGGTAGAAGCAGCGTCACCTGTGGATACACAGAGGTGTGATTATCCGTAGCCATCGATTACCACATTCAATGATTAATTTCTGTATGTACCTCATCTTGTAAATAAAGAATATAGTGGATGAATATATTTTAGAGTACTTTGAGATGTTAAATAATCGCCCAGTCTTGGAAATACAATCACTGTTTAAGCAGTAGAATCATACAACAAAGAGACAACAGCATGTGGTGAGTGAGTAAAACTCCTAAGCTATAAGCTATGTATATTTATAAGAATTGGTTAAAATAGGTCTTGCAGAAAGCTTCACTGTCAAGCCAAACCAAAGACCTATCTAACGTCCACAATGCAGCATAAGCAGAACAGCTAAGCATAAGTACAGCTGACAATGTAAGTGAAAAAAATTAGGGGAGCTTAAATATATTCTCACACTATATGCAGGCTAAAATCTGTTCTAACATCTGTTAAAGTTCATTTGTGACTGTTTTTCTCTTCAAGGTACTACATCAGTTTTTTTAAATATTGTGCAATCGGGTACATGAAATCATCAAAGTGTATTCGTCGCACATTTTCTGAATCTAAACAATCACACAAGATGGACAATTGTCATGTTTCTCTTTACCATTTTGGCTACTCAATCGAATCCTGTTTCAAAAAATATTTCAGTGTACTGCAAAAAAACTTTGTGTTTTTGTCACATTTGTATTGCAGGATGTACGTGTAAACAAAATGGTTGGATATGCACCACATTGCCAAAATCAACCATTTTGAACAACTCCAGTGCAAGTGGATTTAACAAGGTACCACATTCTATATTGTGTAATAAAGGATGAGCGGTGCAGGAAATGAGGGGGATCTCACTGGATTCACGTTCCAGCAGCTGTTTCTGAGACAAATCTAGTATCTGGCCAACCTAGAGAAATATGCTGAATGTGCCCTGTTGTTATTTTCTGACACCGGTACACAATTCAGTAGCACACCCGACACGTCTACTTTCTGTTCGGAAATACAAACTGCACTACAAACTGCAGGGGGTCAGGGAGCTTTCTAATTTTTCGCTTCCAGCTGGGCCGAATAAAAGGCCAAATATAAAAGTCCATTATCCCTTCTTTTGTTCAAATATGATCCAGGCTGGGAGCCATCTCCTAACACCTAGATGCCTAATCATTTCACAAGTACTTCAGAAAAGTGTTTCTTAAACTGTTGGTTGGCCGCAAGCTGATTTTTGGTGGGCCGTGAAAGTTCAAATCATAATTGTAAAATGCTTTTAATGCTGACGGCCTCATTTATGAGATTATGACATATGGCAGCGCCGCAGTCTTCCTGCTACACTGCCCTATGGCAAAAGAAAAGGGCAGGAATGCGCTGAATCTATCAGATACGGCACATTCCTTTAGTTTTCACCTGCACCGGCGCACAATGGGCTGCCGTGCACCAACGCAGGCATCGTTGCACCATGGATGGTGCAGGAAGGGAAACCTCACAAGAGGCTTTTTCCTCTTTCTATGTGTGCTACATAATGCAGCACACATAGACAAAGGAAAAACAAGGAGAAATAAAGATATTGCTCCTCTTTGTGCCTCCCTTACGCCTCCCATGGAGGCACAATTAGGAAAAATATCTGGGGCAGTGTCAAAAAGCCATGGATGTTGCTTGGAACACTCCCGGCAACACCCATTGAATGCCCCTTTAACGCAGAAAACTATGTTAAAGGGAACAATATTTATGAGACAGCATTAGGCCAAAAAAGTGTCTTAATGCTGCCTCGTAAATATGAAGCAGGCTCCTGCACCACGGAATTTCACAAAAACTGGCGTTCTAGCAGCGCAATGAGGCCCTGAATTGATAGGGTCACATTTTCTGCGCTTCAATGACAGAGGTCAAATATCCTTGTATGTCTTCTGACAAATTGCTGCTTTTTTAACATGGAGATTGGTGTTTACTAACTCCTCTCACTTTGCAGTCAGAGAAAGAAAAGGTAAGTGAATCATGTGACAATTTGCAGTCAGAGAAAGAAAAGGTAAGTGAATCATGTGACAATCTTGCTGCGTTGTAGGATGTAATTTCTTGTAACAGGACAGAATGTGAATACCTGTAAATAAACATTCATCAGTTCGGAAAGCAAAAACAAAGCAGTTTTTTGTAATTATGAAGTGTGATGAAGCAAAGATTTTAATTGGATCAAAACAAATTAAGACACTTTTTCTTGGTGTTCCACAAATGATAAATATTCACTGAAACCTGATTTCCACACATTGTCATTTGCGTGCAGTATATAATTTTATAACGTTTTATCAGTAAAATTGCATTACTTTCCAAATTTAGTGACTATTTCAAAGGACATGTGCTATCTGTATATGACTATATGCTACCACACCATGCTTTAGTTACATTTAAAAATCACCTGCTGCATGTCGATTGAAGCCAGATGGGTTGTTGTAATTTGGCATGCTAAAAAGTGGGTCACTGTTTTTAAATGTTTGGGAAGCACTGCTTTAGTGAAGCTATAATTTGGAGGCAGGTTTTTGATTTTGTTTTTCAAACCTCCTTTGTAAGAGATGTGTGTGCACTGTAAGAATGCCTGATATATCTGTGCATATGAGTAATTACACATATAATGATTTAAATGTAATCTACTAACATATTGTTGATTTAATTCTTTTATAGCACTACCCATGCCAGCATAGGGCGTCAGAGAGCTTTACATCATGTGCAGAGAGACAATAAATCATACAAGTGTGTAAATCAGTGTACAGAAAATGTTGCACAGGGTAATAAAGACTATGTGGTGTAGGAGTCACATACCATCCATGCACATACATGGTCGTGATAAACACATCCAGGATTTCAAACATAATGCAGTGATTAATGTTAGCTGTGCTGACAGACTTTATTGCTGCTGAAAAGAACCCTTTTTCTTTGCAAACTTTAAACAAAAACCGATTGAGAAAAAAACAATGAGGATCTAACACAATGACTTGCAGTTTGCATTCAAGTTCTTGGTGCCAGTTCATAGCTTACTGTGCTATATTAGAAGGATTGCAATTTATGATCTGGAAGTAACAAAATGAGGTCTGTGTCAAAAGCAGAAACTCACTTACCTACCTGAATAAATGATGTGTTTTGCAGCAGGCAACCTAAGTAGTCTAAACTGTGACTAGAAAAGCACAGAACACTGCCAGACTTTAATATCCACCAGAGTTATCCTACAGTTATTAAAATCCCCAGAAAATAGTTGATCACACAAATATATCTGTAGCAGGTGTCTTAACCCTGTATGATGTTTTAAAATACAGTTTTTTTGTGAACAATTAAGTAATACAGAACAGATCTACTGGTACATATGACCTCGTTGACAATTTTACTGTATGGCAGGGAAAGTGCAGGAATGCGCCATAGTTAACATAATAAGGTGCATTCCTGCCTAGCGCAATGCAGGCACTCATTCACCATGGTACAAGAGTATTGTTTCTACATAAGAAGAATCACCGGAGGCATTTTCCTCTTTCTATGTGTGCTGCATAATACAACACACAGAGAAAGAGGAAAAAAGAGGGGAAATTAATATATTTCTCCTCGTTACGCCTCATCTGAGGATGCGTCGCAGTTTTAGCCCTTTCCCAGGTTAACTGCTTATAGTGAATCTGGGAATGCATCAAAATACATGGGTTTTGGTATTGCAACGTTACAACGCAACTTTTACAACGCACTACCATTACATCGCAACTTTTACAACGCAAATACCATTACAATGCATGCCATTACAACGCATGTCATTACATAGCAGATACTATTACAACGCATGCCATTACATCGTAAGTATAGGTAAGTATATATTTTTTATTTAAATGTATTTAACATTATTTTATTAATTTAATTAATATTAAAATTAAAATAATATATTTAAAAATTATTTTAAGTAATGTTGGGGTATTTTAGGTTTTAGGGCTGGGTTTGGTTTTTGGGGTACAGGGGTAATTTTAGGTTTTAGGGCTGGGTTTGGGTTTTGGGGTATAGGGGTATTTTTAGGTTTTAGGGCTGGGTTTGGTTTTTGGGGTACAGGGGTATTTTTAGGTTTTAGGGCTGGGTTTGGGTTTTGGGGTACAGGGGTGTTTTTAGGTTTTAGGGCTGGGTTTGGGTTTTGAGGTACAGGGGTATTTTTAGGTTTTAGGGCTGGGTTTGGATTTTGGGGTACAGGGGTATTTTTAGGTTTTAGGGCTGGGTTTGGTTTTTGAGGTACAGGGATATTTTTAGGTTTTAGGGCTGGGTTTGGGTTTTGGGGTACAGGGGTATTTTTAGGTTTTAGGGCTGGGTTTGGGTTTTGGGGTACAGGAGTATTTTTAGGTTTTAGGGCTGGGTTTGGGTTTTGGGGTACAGGGGTATTTTTAGGTTTTAGGGCTGGTTTTGGATTTTGGGGTACAGGGGTATTTTTAGGTTTTAGGGCTGGGTTTGGGTTTTGAGGTACAGGGGTATTTTTAGGTTTTAGGGCTCGGTTTGGGTTTTGGGGTACAGGGGTATTTTATGTTTTAGGGCTGGGTTTGCGTTTTGGGGTACAGGGGTATTTTTAGGTTTTAGGGCTGGGTTTGGGTTTTGGGGTACAGGGGTATTTTTAGGTTTTAGGGCTGGGTTTAGGTTTTGGGGTACAGGGGTATTTTTAGGTGTTAGGGCTGGGTTTGCGTTTTGGGGTACAGGGGTATTACGACTTTAAATAAAATAAATTAATTGAATTAATTTAAATAAATAAAATTAAATTAATTACAATATTTACAATTATTAAATTAATTGAATTACATTACTTATATTAAATAAAATGTATTTCTTTTTTTAATAATTTAATTTATTATAATTAAATTATATTATTTACAATTTTAAAATTAATTACATTTCTTTAATTATATTAAATTAAATTATACTAAGTATTATTTTAAAATTAATTAAATTATATTTATTGTAATAAATTACATTTTATTATTTACTATTTATAAATGTATTATATTTAATTAATAATATTATTTTTAAAATATTAACATAATTATATTTTTAATATTAATTAAATGACTATAATTAATTTAAATACTGTTTTAACAATTTTTAAATTATATTTATTATTTTAAATTAATTAAATTAACTTTATTACATTTTTAAAAAAAAGATATACGTACCAATACTTACGGTGTAATGGCATGCGTTGTAATAGTATCTGCTATGTAATGACATGCGTTGTAATGGCATGCATTGTAATGGTACCTGCGTTGTAAAAACTGCGTTGTAACGGTCTGCGTTGTAAAATAACGCGTTGTAACGACATAGATCCATGGGTTTTGTGTGGGAATACCCACGCCCCACCTATTGAACGCCTCCCTGAGGCAGAGTAATGCAACACAGGGATTTGCGCTGCATTCCATTTATCTGTATTTATCAAGCGACTCAGGGCCAAGCAAGGAGGCCTTGTGTGACTTGATAAATAAATTGAACGTTAAGGGTTGTGTCGCTTTTGCACCCCATTGAGTGGTGCAAAGGCAATACAACTATTCATAAATATGGCCCATAAATGCATAAATTGACTGTCATACTCTACTATTTATGACCCCCAGATGTTGGGTTCCCAGACGAAAATTTCCAATTCTAGCACTGAGGGTGAGATGCCAGAGATCTGGTCAGAGAATTCATGTTTTATGGACATTAACATGCATGATACAGTGTCCATTGATGAGAAATACATTTCAAAACACATAACGCATTGGTACAGGAGCCCTTTAGAGAAAGATTCAGGATGGAGACCACCAAGTCGGTGGCCTTCAATTTGTATCACATAATTCCCTGGTCAGGGGCTTCTCTAGAGGCTCTGTGTAACCTACAGAGAGTCACAGACTGCACCACCTGGATTAGAGTTGGCTTTGCTCTGCTCCTAAAGGAAGGCCAGAGTTTTCTGGTACTGAGCTAGATGACTTGGAGAAGTGTGGCTCAATGGTTAGAGCGGCAGACCCTGATGCAGAGGTCTAGCCCGGGACCAGGGTTCAATTCCCCGCCTCGGCGGGTCTTGGGCTCAAAAATTTCACGGACCTGATAATTCTCGCCTCGATGCCTATTCCAATCATGGAGTCCTACTCTGCAACTCTGGGCAATAGCTTGCTTAATCTCCACAACGGCCCCCACAATGCTAAGGATGCCTGGCCTCCACCTTGGGGGTGCCAAGGAGTGGACGCCTCACAGGGAAAGCCAGGATGGGATCCACAGCGGTATTCGTACAAGTGCCTTGAGACCCTTGCGGGTGAGTATCAATTTACATTACATTTACTTGGTCTACAATGCGGAGAACCTCTTAATATGACGTTGGGGTATGTCATGAACCTGTTGTAGTCAGGGACCCCATTTTCCCTTGTGCAGACCATCAGATCCTCTTTCAACTGCAAAGAGTCCATTGACAAACCCTGAGAAAGTGACAGGAGAGCTCTTTCTCTCTTAAGAGTGCATGGTGCTTGTGTAATATAAATAAGGTGCCCTGTTTTCCATTTTTGCTGATTTTTTACAGATAAATACAGACAGAAAACCATTTATTTTCTTGTCTGTATTTATTTTTAAATGTGGATAAAAACAGAAATTGGGTGCTTTTTGAGTGATTCTAAATACACTTTGCCATGAATGGTAGGCCAATAACTGTGTGGATTGACAGGTAAGGGTCTAAAAAATGAAAGGAATTTTAGTAAAGAGGCTGAAACAGCAGTTGATATGCACAAAGCTGATACAGAAATGTGCATATGTTCATATAAGTGCATTGGATTTATCTTCTGCAGGTGTTCATATCAAATATGACTGTGTATTTATTGGTTCAATAAATGTAGAAATATACCAGTTTCAGCTTTATTTTTCTCATAAAATCCATAATAAATATGGATAAATACAGTAAAAGTTGCAAAAAATAAATATGGATAAATACAGACGGAAATGTCAGAAAAATAAATACATAAAACCGGGAGCCCTAAAAATAAATGACTGCGCAAATGCAGCCTGCACAGGATTTTGTAAAGTTGAACATCGGACTATTACTCTTGAGGTGTTAGAGCACTTCCCCCTCACTAACTCAGTATTACACTATACAATTGCATATAATCAAATACATATGTACATTAGATATATTAGTATTTTTCAGAAATTCAAGTCTAAAAATTAAAATTACAGCAAATGTGAATCGGGTCCTCTCCTTGGGACTCTCTCTATATTTAAGTTGTGTGGTAGGTGCTCAGGGTGCATACATCTTGTACTTGGTGAATGATTGGAAATAAAAATATTGTGTGGACCGAATAGCGTGTCAAAAATTTCGAGGTCCAAAATATCGAAAAGTTAAGTACTAATAGGTAAGCATAGATTTACTATTCTCCACACCTATGTACCTTGAAGATATATATATATATATATATATATATATTACCTACTGGCGGTCGCCAGTAGGTATATATAGTTAGGATTTTTTCTCTATGGGTTTTTTGAAAATTCTATGTCTAATAACTTTGGCGTTTGTGGACGGAATTGGCTGAAATTTTCAGGAAAATGGAACATTCTGTTTCTGAGCAGCCCCTGACAATTTGGGGGGGTTTCATCAAGGGGGGGCCGAGAAAAAAGGGGGGTCCCAAAACGCGTTTTTCCCATGTTAATTTCCATAGGGCGGTAGGCCTCACTTTAAGCTCGAACGGCTGAATGGATTTGCACGAAACTTGGCAAAATTGTAGGGACTGTTAGCCCGATGTGCCTTTGCTAGGTCTCAATATATGTGCTCCAGTGGATTTTGAGTAATTTAGGTTCAAAAAAAGATATATATCTGGGCGGAGCCTAACCACACATCTGATCTGATTGGCTGTCAGCACTTCATCCAAGAAGTGTTGGCAGCCATCTTGGGACCAATATACATGATAGCACCTCATTAAAAAGCATTGTAGTTAATAGAGGGTTTTAGGACTTTAGTTACATTATAAATCATTTGTTGATGGTACGATACTCGTTTTAGGAATTGTGGTGGGTTCTAAGATGATTTTACCATGTGAAAAAACCTTCTGCTGTGATATCATGAATATTGTTTGAAAGAAAACTAATATCTCATGATTTTCCCACAGTGGTTTGGAAGGGGATCTATAAGCTAAACTGAAAGCATATTTTCTGTAAATTCACATTATCTTTCTCAGTCATGTGAAAATGAAGTCTGACATTCTCAGTAAAACATGTACATCCAACAAGGACAGAGACTGTCAGTTGATTCCTTTGTGTTCTACTGCAGCCTCCTAGAGTGTTCTAAAGAACAACTAGAGCGCTAACAGTCCTACTTATTACAAAGGTATGGCACACCTGAAGCCATCTTGATTGGAATAAAGTGGTAACTCTTAAAACATTTAATTTAAAAAGAAACAACATGAGGGGGTATATTTTGCCATAGAAAGTATGATTAGTGCTGCAGAATGAAAAATTAGGGCACATTTTGAGTGACTTCTCAAATCCTTTTCTATTTCATTAAAACATTCTGACATGCAGTCTCCCAAAATGGCCACCAGAGACAAAAGAGCCCAAATGTAGCCCAAATATCACCCAGATGTAGCCCAAGTATAGCCCAATGACAGAATGTCCCAGAGTGTTCTAAAGAACAACTAGAGCGCTAACAGTCCTACTTATTACAAAGGTATGGCACACCTGAAGCCATCTTGATTGGAATAAAGTGGTAACTCTTAAAACATTTATTTTAAAAAGAAACAACATGAGGGGGTATATTTTGCCATTGAAAGTATGATTAGTGCTGCAGAATGAAAAATTAGGGCACATTTTGAGTGACTTCTCAAATCCTTTTCTATTTCATTAAAACATTCTGACATGCAGTCTCCCAAAATGGCCACCAGAGACAAAAGAGCCCAAATGTAGCCCAAATATCACCCAGATGAAGCCCAAGTATAGCCCAATGACCGAATGTCCCAGAGTGTTCTAAAGAACAACTAGAGCGCTAACAGTCCTACTTATTACAAAGGTATAGCACACCTGGAGCCATCGTGATGGGAATAAAGTGGTAACTCTTAAAACATTTAATTTAAAAAGGAACAAAATGAGGGGGTATATTATGCAATAGAAGGTATTATTAGTGCTGCAGAAAGAAAAATTAGGGCACATTTTTAGTGACTTTTCAAATCCTCTTCTATTTCATTAAAAAATTCTGACATGCAGTCTCCCAAAATGGCCACCAGAGACAAAAGATCCCAAATGTAGCCCAAATATCACCCAGATGTAGCCCAAGTATAGCCCAAGGACAGAATGTCCCAGAGTGTTCTAAAGAACAACTAGAGCGCTAACAGTCCTACTTATTACAAAGGTATGGCACACCTGAAGCCATCTTGATTGGAATAAAGTGGTAACTCTTAAAACATTTAATTTAAAAAGGAACAAAATGAGGGGGTATATTTTGCCATATGAATTATGATTAGTGCTGCAGAAAGAAAAATTAGGGCACATTTTGAGTGACTTCTCAAACCCTCTTCAATTTCATTAAAAAAATTCTGACATGCAGTCTCCCAAGATGGCCACCAGAGACAAAAGAGCCTAAATGTAGCCCAAATATCACCCAGATGTACCCCAAGTATAGCCCAATGACAGAATGTCCCAGAGTGTTCTAAAGAACAACTAGAGCGCTAACAGTCTTACTTATGACAAAAGTATGGCACACCAGAAGCCATCTTGATTGGAATGAAGTGGTAAGTCTGAAAACACTCAATTTAAAAAGGAACAACATGAGGGGGTTAATTTTGCCATAGAAAGTATGATTAGTGCTTCAGAAAGAAAAATTAGGGATCATTTTGAGTGACTTCTCAAATCCTCTTCTATTTCATTCAAAAAATTCTGACATGCAGACTGAAACATGCACTTTGAATACCAGCAGCAGACGTCCCTGGTGAGCAGTAGCTTTAC
Source organism: Lissotriton vulgaris (assembly GCF_964263255.1). Classification (NCBI taxonomy): domain Eukaryota; kingdom Metazoa; phylum Chordata; class Amphibia; order Caudata; family Salamandridae; genus Lissotriton; species Lissotriton vulgaris. Next base: position 272,667,441 of record NC_141694.1, on the reverse strand, counting down.
TACAGTGATCTAATGTGCAACTAGAGTGCTAACATTCAGAATTTATGGCAAACGTGTGACACATCTGAATGCCTTCTTGATGGAACCAAAGTAAACAAGCATTGAAAATGCAATAGATCTCACCCTCGTTTAAGTTAAAGCCATTCTGTTTGTAATGAGGTGGCTTTTTAGCTTTGCTTTTATTAGTGTTTTTTCAACTTTCATGTAAATAACATGCATCTGTATGTATATAAGTATATGTATGCATGCATTTATGTTTGTATTTATATAGATATACAGATGATATATGTTTATATATGTATGTATATATATATATTCACTGAAAAAACCATAGGCTATAGACCATATATAGTTAGGAATTAGCATTTACAAAACCTTGAAAATTCACTGAAAAAACCATAGGTTATAGACCATATATAATTAGGAATTAGCATTTACAAAACCTTGAAAATTCACTGAAAAAACCATAGGTTATAGACCATATGTAGTTAGGAATTCGCATTTACAAAACCTTATTTTACTCACACAAAACCATTGAAATTCCATATATAGTTAGTTGCACTAACTATATATCGTGCACCCGCAATCCACTGCTGATGATGTCACATATTACATCATTCATGACATGGTCAGTGACATCACTGATGACATCACTGATGACATCTCAAATGACATCACTGATGACATCTCAAATGACATCACTGATGACATCACTGATGACATCTCATTTGACATTACTGATCACATCACTGATGATATCATTCATGTGATAATACGATGAACCTCTTCAGACTCTAATATAACCTTAGATACAATCAGTGTAAACAGACACTCACAGACTGTCACTCATCCATGGAGTTACTCACACACCTAGTCAGTCATGCAAAGAATCAATCACACCTCCATTTCCTCAACTATACAGTTATACAAAATGTACTTATTCAAACATATACTAACACATATTTACTCTCTTATACAATCCCTGATACAAGTTCACAATGATCCATACAGCCACTCACACATTCACTGGCTCTTATGCACAGTTATTTATATATGTCAACTCTCACATGTACTGTGTTTTACATATGTACTTACTTTGACATGTAGCACTGAGATATCCATTCACTCACCAATACACTCATGCACACAGTCAACCGCCCATACAGCTGTTTCCACATGCACTTTTGAAACCATACATCTAGTGAATCAACTGCTCACACATCTATGCACAGAGTCATACACCTCCCAGCCACCCACACACACACTCAGTCTCCCATACAAATACTTGGGCAACCAATCAATAACCCATATAGTTACTCATATAGCTACTTATCAACACATGCAACAGTTTACAGAACAACAGACATAATGATGCACAAATTAAGACAGTTTAGTCACTAACCCATGCACTCAGTGAGACACATTTAATCACTCACTCATACAGTCAGTCATGCACCTACTAAATCCTTCATCCAGACACTTATACATCCACTCATTCTTCAATATGTAAGACATATTTTAACTTTACAGAAACATACAGTCACTGGATGTTGTCATCAGTGATGTCATCAGTGATGTCATTTGAGATGTCATCAGTGATGTCATCGGTGATGTCACTGACCATGTCATGAATGATGTAATATGTGACATCATCAGCAGTGGATTGCGGGTGCGCGATATATAGTTAGTGCAACTAACTATATATGGAATTTCAATGGTTTTGTGTGAG